>NC_058096.1:62240000-64740000 GCF_020171115.1 Neogale vison | reverse complement strand
ACTCTCCAGGATAGGAAGTTAAATTATGGAAAATGAACTTCCCACTGGGCATTTAATTTCTTGTCATCCATTCACTCATTTGAACGTCTGCGTCCAGTGCTTGCTATTAACAACCATTATGCTGGCTCTTGATAGTATTACAGTAAACACACCATCTCTAGCTCTCAGGTATCCAAGTCTAGTCCAGTAACCTAGATATGTGCTTAGATACTGGGCATACCCAGAGGTTCAACATTTCCTTTCTTTGTAAGGTGACCAGGATGATATTACTACAATTCAAAATCTGTCCATGTCCACATTCTTTAACATGATGTGTGGACCCTTGCTAATTTCCTCTCCAGTGCTGACTTTTGTGCATAGCCCTCCTCGTATGCTGAACTCTTACTTGCTTCAAAGGAGCCAAATCCTCTCTGTCCTTTGAACTTGCACATATTAAGTTTGCCTGTAACACTTTTCTTTGTGTGGACTCCTAGGTCCAATGTCTATGAAACATCCATTCCTGCCCAAAGTCTTCTCTGAACCTAGTGGCTCCAGCCAGTCTCTCATGTGCTTACACATCACCTCCTGCCACCAGAGAGCACTCAGAACACTGAACATAATGCATTATTGACCAGTTTCCTTGAGGGTAACAACCAAGTCTAGGTCCTTCAGAGTTAGGCATTCCGTAGCATCATAACCACCTGTGTGGGTCACAGCAGCCAGTCTAGTATGCACTAGATTCTTACAGCACAAAATGAGTTTTAAAAAGAGGGTGCGTGGGTGGCTCCGTTGGTTGGGTGACTGCCTTCGGCTTGGGTCATGGTCCTAGAGTCCTGGGATTGAGTCCTGCATCAGGATCCCAGCTCCATGGGGAGGGAGTCTGCTTCTCCTTCTGACCTTCTCCACTCTCATGCTCTCTTTCACTCTCTCTCTCTCTCTCTCAAATAAATAAATAAAATCTTTTATTTTTTAAAAAAAAGTGTTTTGAAGAGTATTTGCCAGCACTGAAGAAAGCTTTTGATAAGCAGCATGTGACACAACTATTCAAATGTATCTTCAGTTTTAAGTTATAGTAAATATGTTAAAGTGAACACAAATTTTTTATAGTCATAAAAAATACTTTTAATTTGAGCTCACATATTTGCCCCTGAAATCTCTTTCTCCATTTTTTTTGTTTTGTGTTTTGTTTTGTTGTTGTTCCTCTCTGGCCATTTTCTACTTTTGCCTGAGTAGTCTTTCTTAAACTCAAGTCAATTCATGTGAATCCCCTGGCTGAATTTTTTCCAGGATCCCCATTTCCTGTGTGCTTCCCATAGCCGACTCTTCAACTTAATCTCTTCCCCTTGAACCACACCTGCAGGCTTAAGAAAATGATTACCAAATTCTTTTTCATAAGTTGTTCTCTGCAACTAGAATGTTCTTCCTCTTTATATTCTATGGCTAACATCTACTCTATCAAGAATCAGCCTAGATTTAACGTGTATAGCATGCTTTTCTTGCTCTTCCTCTACTCTTCCAGTGCCCTCTACAAATGCCTCTATCATATACATAGTACCTAGGCAGTTTCTTCATGGTCTCTTATTTGCCTTGCTTATTGGTCATAGACCTCCCTGGAAGGTAGAGTCTCTGCCTTTTAATACTTCATCACCAGTTGTTAGCACAGTGCCTGGTATATATTAGCCATTCAAGTATTTTTTTTTAAGATTTTATTTATTTATTTGACAGAGAGAGATCACAAATAGGCAGAGAGGCAGACAGAGAGAGTGGGGGAATTCGAGGCTCGATCCTAGGAGCTGGAATCATGACCTGAGCTGAAGGCAGAGGCTTTAACCCACTGAACCACGCAGGTGTCCCGATTCAAGTATTTTTGAATGAATGAATGAATGAATGAATGAAAACTGGGTATTCTTATAGACCCATTTAATCTATACAACAAGAAAATATCAAAGTCAAATATTATACATGATTTCCAGATAACATTTTATATAATTTTTAGTTTAATATAGAGTTAAACCAAAATGTGTTCCCATTTAAATAAAATACAACCAATATAAAACAAGTGCTAATAACTGTATTAATCATATTTTTCAAAGATTTTATCCTCCTAACAAACTTGGGAGGTAATTTTATACACACACACACACACACACACACATAAAATTCAATTTATATTCAGTGTTATATTCAATATTATATATATAATTAAATTCTCTATGTATAATCGCCTCCCATGTATATAATGTGTATATATGTGTGTGTGTGTATGTATCTCACTCTCAATATATACATATATATTTATATATCTGTGTCTACATTTATAAGAAAAGTCAAGAGAGTTAACTAACTTACATAATACTATGTGGTTAGTAAAACAAAGAACAGGAAATAAAACTGGTTTTTCTGATTCTAAAGGCCAATGCACAGTATAATTTACTAATTATTTCTGCTTTTCAAATAATAAAAAATACAACCTGACAAATATTTATTATGTGCCAGGCCCTGTTATAGCTGTTTTACATGTATTATTTTATTAAATGCTTATAATTACTCTATGAGTTAGGTATTATTACTATGGTTCTAGTTTTATAGATGAGAATAAAAGGGTACAAAGAGGTTAAATAACTTGCCCCATCACAGGCATCTGAAATGAGGGAGAACTGGCTTTGAATCCAAATAGTCTGACTTCAAAATCCAAGATTTTAACAGTTAAGCTCTACTATCTCTCAGTGAGGAAGTCTATTGAGTTTCCAGATTTTCTTTAAAATGCTAACATAGATTCAGTCAAGTGTTCATAAGATACATATTGATAAACATTTCTGAGACCTAACTGTGAAGAAAAGACTGTTTTGATTAATTATAGGTAATCAAGATTAATGAAGTGATACAACTCCAAATGAAGTTTTAGTGATCATTAGAAGAGGAGCCAATATAATCCTATACAAAAAGCATTAATAGAATTAGAACAATAATTAGAATGCCAAAAAGACTCATTGTGAAATGTTAAAATTGGCATCAGTGAAATGGAAAAGTTTCCTTAATTTTAAATATCATTACTGCAGCAATGCTCACCTGATATAATGATGGTCTGTCAAAAATTACAAAGAAAAAAAAAGAAGAAAGAGAAACTCTTTGTCTAAAACAATTCAAGTTTTATCTAATTTGATATAAGAATACAGTTTTGCAATTTTTAGTACTTATTTAAGTATTCATAGTCCGTTATGTTTCATGGGAGGTGATGGAAGGGGTGTGTGTGTGTGTGTGTTTAATACAATTGTCACTTTCTAAACTTCCATCTCAAAGAATTTGAGCAAGGATTACTTTCAGGAAAAAAGTAGATAAGTATCAGAACAATCACAGAATTGTTTGAACCTGTTGTCTTTATTGTGTTGCCGATGTTGTATCTATCACCCTATAGAATGGGTGAATAAAGTGTGAAGAGTAAGTCTTTACATTTTGGAGCATTTTAAATACTTGTTTGGGTTTTTTAAATACCCAATTTAACACCCACTCATATCTTTGGCCCTTTCCAAGCCAAAGTGATAGAGCTACCTACATCCTTTTGTGTAACACCTTAACTCTACAATTAATAAAGGAAAATTCTTTGGCAGATCAGGCACAATGCTATACTAGACACATTCATGGACACAGGTCAAGCTAAGCATTTGCAAAGGTGGATGCAAAATTTTAAAGACGAAGCTTTGGTCATATAATATCATAAACTATTAATTCCGCAAGGGTTAGTAGGCAGATTTAACAGTGACCATTTTTGTGCCTACCAATTAATGTTAAGACTAAAGATTGGCCAGTAGATCAGGACAGTGTCAACATCTGCATGGGGAAATAATTTATAAATTCTGGTTTAGACAGTTTAAGTATATAAAAATATCCAATTATTTTTTCAAAACCTCTCATCCACCACTACCTACAAGGGGAAGTCTGGAACTACTACCTTCCTTTTCTCCATATTTCCTTCAGACACTTTTGATGGCTTATGTCCCCTTAGCTACAGATACTGCTAAACTTCATCCAGTGGTCTGCTAAACCTCACCCAGAGCCCAGCCTAATCAAATGTTTTTAGTGTTAGAAGCACCATTTTGAAGTATGATTAGACCCCAGATGTCTTGATGCTCAAAGTCCTATTCACTGTGTAGCTTGGATGACTTTCTAGGTTCCATGTCCATCAGGCTATAACCACTGCTTCCCACCCTGGTACTATGTATGCCTCATGGGTATGTTTGGATTTCTGCTCCATAGCCCAGTGTTTATGAGTTCAGCATTTCGGATTGATAAGGGATGGAGTCATAGCTTGGCTCAAAACAGTAAATAGCTGTATGACCTTGATCAAGTTACCAAATCATTTTTGTCTTGATTTATTTTATTATTAATGTATACTTAATATTTTTAGCAAATAGAAGTTAGCATTCATTCAATTCTTAATATTTTTCAAAGTTCTTCATTATATTGACTCTTGCAGTCCTTACGAGAACAATCTGAAGTAGTTAATTCTTTTATCCTCATTTTACTAAAATTTACTGTGTAGTCAGGCTTTAAAAATTTACTACCTCTCATAGATGAGGATTATGGTACTGTTTTTATAGAGTGACTGAATAGAATAATTCATTTATATTTTTGTACAAAATGCCTAAAATAATGCCTGGGATATAGTGCTCACTAAATCACATTATTACTACTAATGTGCCTCAATTTCTTAATTCACATTATACTTTCACATTATATTTTTTTTCATCTAAGGAAATCTTTCTGAGCATCAGTCCTCTCCCTGAGGCCCCGATAACTTCCTTTCTCCCTGTTACCCTGCTTTAAAGTGTTAAAGCCCTTGGCGCTCAGGTTTTTCTCCTCATTTAATGCCAAATCTTACCACTTTCTGCATATTAACCTACTGCCATGTCTTGCCACAAATATCAGAGTCCCTTAGTAACCAACTCCAGACCATATAGGAGCTTGGACACTGGATATCTGGTTAATCCCACTAAGATCAAACCTGAAAAGTTCAATTCCCTGACCCTAGTCTTTCTAGTTTCTTATCAGCTTCTCTCCCTAGAGATTCACATTCAAGATCCCTCAGTTCATCACAGCTGAGACAGCATAGTTAATAATTTTAGATGCTGGAAAAAAAATGTAAACAGGTCAGAAGATATCACCCCAAAGAACTCACTTTATCCATTTCAGCCACACCAACAGAAAGAATTTGATGTTTCAGGGGTTCAAATAGATGCTATCTAGTACTGTCAAATCTGAATGCTTTTTCTAACAGTGATTTTGAATTATACAAATCTGTCATAGGAACCTGATACGTAAGAACTTTTTACAATTGGCCTCTTGTAGGAACAGGGATTTAATCACATTAATATCTTAAGAGGACTTCTTAAGCAGGTGAGTCACATAATCTCTCTGAACCTCAGTTTCCTCATTTATGGAGTGAGGATAATATGATGATCTAATATAATGAAGGTAATTATGCAGTGATCAGGATCAGAATTAAAGGCTTAAAAGCTGTGGGAAACAGAAAACAGAGTAGTAGAACTCTTCTTTGTCATAACATCCTTGCCTCATTTAAAACTAAAGAGACAGATGCAGAAAATGGTCCTACTCCCCATAAAGGGGCAAGAAGAATAAAATTGAATGGTAGATAAGAGGTGGCAGCATGTCCTGCTTAACTTCCTTCTGGATGTCTCCTGTAACACAGGAAACTTTCCTTTGACTCATCTTATGCTACTTTAATGTAAGCCTTTGTGACTTGGGCCTTTACACTAGAATTACAACAGAGCCTTTTACTTTTTGAGGGCTTTGATTTTTTAATCTCCATAAAGAGCTCCTTCAACCTTCTAGCTGTGTTTCCTTTATTCCTATTTTTGATCCTATTTCTCTTCATCATTTCTGATGAAGGTCGTTTCTCATTGTTGAGATAAGCACTATTAACCACTGCCTGAGTTTATTGAGCACCTGTGCTGTGCTCAGTTCTATGCTAGGTGTGATAGCAGAGAAGGAGTATAGGGAGCTCACCATTTGGTCATGATATGATTGTGAGGAAAGTATTATTGCCTTCATTTTACAAATGAGCAATCTGAGATTCAAAGAGGTAAATAAACTTTAAGCTAACAGTTAGTAAAGGAAAATCCAGGATTCAAATCCCAGGCTTTGTGACTCCAAAATGATAAGGATATGTGTTGCATCTACATGATTCAGGAGGAAGCCAGTTTGACCAGAAGAAGGTAGCATGTGGGAAGTAGGCAAAAATTGGGCAGCACTGAAATACATTGCTTACTTTCAAGTCTGCATGTAACCTGGTAGAGGATTTTAAATTTGACATAGTAGGAAACTGAGAACTCCTGGATGTTTTAGATCTAAGAGTTTATGAGAAGTGGTAATTAAACATGAGTACTGTGATGAGAAGTTGGAAGGAGGAAGACAAAGTTAGAGTCGGGGACATTGCCCCTATAATCTAGCCACAGAAAGGGGAAAGATTGAACCGGGTAATGACAACAGAAATGGAGACAAAGACATAGATACATGGCATTTGACCAAAAGGAAAAACATTTCATAACTTATGACTGACTAGTAAGGGAGTGGTGTGGCGTAGGAAGGGACTTAGTCAGCTAAGGGAACAGCCAAGGGAACAAAGTTCAAGAAAGGAATGTCGAACACAATTTTCTCTTAAATATTGAAAATCTTTCTTGCAGAGAGCAGTGTACATTAGCTCTGAGATGGTCCCTACCCGTATGGTGCTTATAACCCAGTAAGAGAAAAAGGCAGGTAAAACACTGAAGCTGAAGGACTATGGAAAGGGAAGTAGTAGAAAGAGCTTGATGAAAGAAAGGAGGGAAGAACTGGGTAGGAAAAAAATTGTACCAGGCCTTGAAGGGCAGTTAGGGTTTCAATAGTGTCAAATGTAAGAGACAGTGATTGCTATTAGTTCTGGCCAAAAATGGCAGCGTTTGAGGCATGGGAGTGGGGTTCACTGGTGAACTAAAAAACCCTGGTGAGGACAGGAGGTAGACTACTTCAAGCTAGCAAGGAATTTAAAGAGGCCATTCTGGCTACTCAGAAGCCTTGTCATGGGAAGAGGAAATGAAATTAATATTAACTGGGGCTTGAGGTCAAAACCTATGGGAAGAAGTAACTGGATGAAGGTAAGAGCTTATCAGCTAGAGTTGAAGTTGGGGTTAGGCAGGAATGTGGTGTGGTGGATGAGTTAAGGGTTGAGATTATAGAGGAGGGTGGGACATTTCATCCTTTGTTTTAGGAATAAAGAATGTGAAATTGGACAGACAGGAAATTAGGACCACTCTTTGAATACCTATGGCATGGTTTTGATTTTTCCATATAAGTAGGAGGAAAGATAGTCATCTTTTGAGGGCCAAGTTATCTTTTGAGAGCTGCTTGAAGTATTACTGGTGGTGACTAAGAATAAAATCTTACCAGGAAGTAGCCATTGAAGTCAACAAAGAAAGACCGGGCCTTTTGGATTTGGCATTTTCCCTCAGCAGAAACAGAGAGAAGAGCAGGCTCAGGAGATAATGGGAGGTAGGGGAGGTTGTGGTAGTGGTTCAGGATTATGATAACATAGTATCCAGAAATAATCAGAGAGGCAGCTGAGAAGGAAGCTGGGAATGAAGAGAAGGCCATGGTCATGAGGCTGGGGTATCTGGTCAGCAGGAGGGGCCTCCCAAATGGACTGCTACCGTAGGCTGTGTGAGTTCACTGAAGACAAACAGCTGACTCATAGGGATGGGTGGGGAAGATAGGACAGGTGAAAGTGGTGTAAAAAGAACTAGAGCCATTTATTGGATGATTAAAAAACCCACTGCCCAGACCCTTAAGATCGAATCTTCTGACTTTTCTAGTGTTGACAGATGGGGAGAAGATTGTCAGGATCACAGTATACGGTTGAGGGAGGAGGCGGTCTTTCTTCCCTGTTCTTTTCTTCCTTTTTATTTTTATTATTTTTCTTGTCAGTATTTAATTGCCACCTTTATTTCCTTTGAGAGTCAAGAAATCTGCTTTCCCGGTCGAGAGGTACAGTAGATGGAGGAGACAAAGAGGGGATGAATACATTTGCTCCCCATGAGTCAGTTCTTTCTCCTCCTCTGCTCCCCCTCCTTATAATTATTCACTACCATCCTCTTTCTTTATTCACTTATCTTCTCATCTCAATGTTCGTGTCACATTGTTATTCTTAAATCATAACCACTGGAGGGGAGAGAGGGTTGTCAAAACCTAAAATATGGAGGTTACCCATTTCTAATGCACATATGTAAAACAGAGCTCAGCAGTGATTCCTCTGGCCTCTTCAGAACCACTCCTGGAAGTTTCACCTGAGCTGAGCACAAGGACATGAGAGTTTTCCATTAGCCTCTCAGTCTTCTTTCTCTCTCTCCCCTTCCCACGGATGAAAGACCTTGGAGCACAGACATTCATAAATTAAAGTGTGTTGTTAATTATTCTTAGACACGAGAAGCAGTTTTTTCAAATGGGACATATATTAGACTTCAAAAGAGCAGTTCTATTCCTAGCTCTTTAACACTAACTTACCAGTAATTTCTAAAGAAGAAATGCAAGTTTTAGAAAATGATAAATATAAACATATAGATGGGGTTTTTCATGGTATAAACCAAACTGTTCTGGCAAACTTTGTTTTTAGTCACATAACTACCCTTCCCCCCAGTGAAAGAGTACTAAAATGCAGCACTTAGTCTGGGGTAAATCAGATGGAGTAGAGGATGAGGTCATTTCTTCCTCAAGCACTGACATCATCTCTTCCCCATGCCCCCCACCCTTGTTTTATCTTCTTGGTTCATCCATTCCTTCATCTGGTTATTTATTCATCACTTCCTTATCAAGCACTGTGCTAGGCTTTAATGACACAAGATAGATGAGACATAGTCTCTGTTCTCAAAAGCTCACAGATGACAAAACAATTAACTTTTCTTAAGGAAAGAGCCACTGTGGAAGATCGAGACAAGTGACCCCAGTGTAGTAAATACTTGGGGAACTCCGTGAGGCAGCCTTGCTGCCTTGCCTGAAATTTCAAGAGGATGGCTTTCATTGCTTCCATCTAACATTGTGATCTAGGCTCTGTTGTTCTCTGTAGTCTCAAGGCCTGATCTCAACTGATGAGCCCACCATAAACAGGGCTGTCTCTGAAGAGCAAGCTCATGAAGCTTGAGCTTACAGAGATGGACTATAATGGGGAAGACCAACAGCAAATACAATTTTCAGGGAAAAAAATACTCCTGCTCTCTGGTAGAATATGTTCTCTAAAGAGGAGATACATGGAACATTGAAGAGCAGTCAGAAGATTGTTTGAAGATTTTAGCTGTCTTTACTATGATGCATTAGGTGATGGTTTCATATTTTACACTCCAGAGAATGTTTTTATTTCCTTCCAAATTTCTAGAGGACCTCTATATTCTTCCTTTTTCATCCTGTTTACAGCAGTGCTTCTTGACATAAAGACAGCTCATTAAAATACAGCTCAGTGGGACCATCCCAGACTTACTAAGTCAATATATCTGGGAACTGGGTCCTGAAAGCAATTTTGTAAGTAATTTCCCAGTAATTCTTATGTATACCAAAGTGTGAGAACCACTGTCCATAAGAAGAGATGATGAAAATACTCTTCCCTCCCCTGGACTTGTTCTAGAACCATCCAGGTACAACCAGAGATGGGTGTAATACGAGGTGGAGAAATTAGAAAATTATCCAATCCATCTTGCATATTCTAGTAATATATTCTCTTGGTTCTGAAGGTGGTCTTTAGTGCTTTGACCCTCAGAGGACAGTGCATCTGGCTATCTTTTCACAGTGTCAGCAAGGCCAAAAATAAAGCAGAATTCATGAAGATATAGCAAAGGCAATGTGGACAGGATGTCCGATACGACTTTTTGGGCAACAAACCTGAAGTCAGGATTGGGACATAGTGGTTAGATGTCAGAATAATAGTAAAAGACACAGTTTTGGGCAGGGAATGGCATACCATGTAAAATGCAAAGAAATATGATATGTTAAAGCTGGCAGGGCCTGACTGAGGAGGCAAGGCGAAGTAATAAGGAACCGTCATGCAGGTGGATTATTGTGGATATACTTCAGATGTGTCAGAGCCCCTTTTAGAGTAAGGCCTGTGGGTTTACTTTCCCCAACACTAAATGCACCACATTGCAAAACCAAAACTTGAAATATATGTCATCAGACTCACTCTCCTCCCTTGATCTCTACCTCAGCTTTTCTCTCTTCTGTTCGTAAATGTCATTTCCAGTCTTGCCTTGGCTCTCCTAATTTCAAAGCCAGATGTGTCACTGCAGCCCGTTGCTGTAGATGTCCACACTGCTGATGCACAGGCAACTGAGACCCAAACCTCCAATTTTCCAGCATGTGACCAAGATACCATCTCCAGTTTGTCGCAATACATTCTAATGAGTAATTTCTATACGACTCTTTCCTTTCTTGAACACTGAATCAGCAAAAGTAAACACATAAAGTGGACAGTTTTATTGTAACAATTTTTGTGAGTCACATTTCCTAAGGGAAGATGGGGAACAATTGAATCCTCTGTTCCTTTATCCTGCTATTTTTGAGTCTCAGTGGCATATGGCCTGTCTATCATACCTAAAAGTACTCAACCTCCGGAAAACCTTTTTTTTCCAATTATAGGCTTGCAGGCATGCTAACTTTTCTGTGAAGAAGAGCACTGTTCAGACCAAAGGGGAGTGACTGCTTTCTCCGTGAAATTCAGGAAAATGGAGCAATGACAGTAATAACCCTTTGTAATGACGTATGTCAGTGTTCTCCCACTTAAGGCAGCCTGGCTGATATTAACAAAATATGAAGGCATGGAAAAGGGCTTGGAAATGAGCTCAACTGTCTTGGCAGTGATTTACTGTTCTAAGAAAAAGTTGATGGTAGAAATTCATTTGAAATGTTTCTGACATTGGAAACATATGAAGAGCACAGGTAAATGTTTTTTTTTTTATTGTCAAAGGGCTATAGCTCTTTCTCCCAACTCCTAGTTAGAGCTACCAGACATCCAGGGGGAGAGAAGGATCATCACTTCCTTTGTCTGATTTGTCCCTTATTAAAGGAGAAGGACAATGATGTTGCTTCAGGAGATCTAGTGGTATAAGAGCCTTAGAACTCTATGTGGGGACTTGAAACAAATGTGGAGACTGTCATTTGCAACCTGAGAGTTCTTTATATACAGACATATAAAAATCAAGATAAATCATACCAAACAAAACAAGAAACTACTAACTTTTATACTGTGAGTTGGAGAGAAGGGCACCGAGAAAAGATTTCATTTAGCAGAGAAGTTTTTGTGACCCTTCAGTGATTTTCTGTGATTGATCTGTCTGTAAGGTCTGAATCATCTTCCCCTCTGCCCACCCCTGTCTCAGGCTACCAGATCGTCATTTACAGTTAAAAACTGAGATCTGTATATAATGTGACTCATTGGAATCTCTTGCTAGAATATTGCATTTTATATGAGAAACCATGCATGATATTTTAAAAAAATAAAGCATTTTATTTTCTGATTATAATGTTTTAGAAAATAAGATTTCATAGGACATATGAAGAAGGAAACATAATATCATTACCCGGAGATTGCCACACTGATATTTTGCTATACTTTGGTATATAAAGATATTATATGTACCACACAAATTACACACATGTAAAGCACTGTTTATGCATATACATTTATAAACGTGTACATAAATAAAAATAAATATATATGTGTATATGTTTATATATCCCTATATGTAAAATATTGGTTATTATACAATATACATAATTGTGGTTTAGTTTTGCTTAAATTTTATTATATAAATCTCTGATATGATTAGATACACTTTAAAAAATAGGATTTTTTTGACCACATAATAATATTCTGTAGTTTAAACATACCATGATTTATTTTGCTCTTCCCTCAGAATTTTTTTTTAAATCAAGTACCATGTATTACACTCTTTTCATAGATCTGTTTGTGATTTTGCATTTTTCTTTTATTTTTGGTGAATGCAGTAAACAGAATAAGGCCCCCTCCCCAAAGATACACATGCTTAATTCCTGGAATCTGTGAATATTTTATAGTACCTGGCAAAAGGAAATTTTCAAATGTAATTAATGTTAAGAACCTTAAAATAGGGAGATTATCTTGGATTATTCAGGTGGGTACAGTGTAATCACATGAGCCCTTAATAGCCAAAAACTTCTCTGGCTGGAAGCAAAAGAGAAATTTGGCAGGAGAAATGAAAAGGTATTCCAATCATGAGAAGGATTTGACATGCCATTGCTAGCTCTGAGTAGAGACCCTTGTTTGAGCACTGGGGAGAGACCTCTAGGAGCCACGGGTGGCCCTCTGATGACACCCAGCAAGGAAACAGGGCTATCAGTCTTAGAGCTGCAAGGATCTGGATTCTACCAATGGCCTGAATGAGCCTGGAAGTAGATTCTTCCCAGAGTCTCCTGATAAGAAACCACCCAACTGACAACTTGATTTGGCCTTTATGAAGCCCAGAGCAGAGAGACAGACTAAACTGGCTCAGACTTACCTTAAATTCCATCACCTTAAATTCCATCACCTTAAATTCCATCATGTGGTCCACTACAGGTTACTGACAAAGAATTGTACCCTGTCACCTTAATTTGTGTGAAGTTACTTTTGATAGATCTTCCTGATGAACTGTATAATCCTGCAGTAGTGACATTATTGTGCTTAAAAATAAACATAACTTGAAGCCAATTAATCAGTTGACTTGTAAATTATATGTTAAAAGGGACTCTAGTTTTAATGACTTTTTAAATTCTATTCACATCCCTATTTCACTGGCACTTAGAAGGGTTCTAGCAGAATAAATTGTCATAAGAGAAGTATTTTTTTTATAAGAGAAGTATTTTTAAATCTTTTTTTCCTGAAAGCCATGTGGATTTTCCTGTGAAATGATTGAAAATATGTGAATTACTCTTTTATGTGTTGGTTAACTAATGAAAGCATCTTATAAAGAAAAAAATTTACCTTTTGCAGCACCATATAAATAGAATCAACTTATAGATCTTGTCAGGAAATAATTTACCATCTTGGATTTTCTAAGAAATCTTAATTTGAGTGTAATTCATTCATGATTCCATACTTAAATAGCAGCCCTAACACCCTAGAAACCTGCAAAAAATAATTTTTAAAAAATTAGTTCTTCCTAAGAAAGACTTCTGTTCTAATAAATGTATTAAATTATAATTAGTGCTATACTACCATCAAACAGTTCTCTCTGCAGACAATGCTTTGTTCTTGCCTGAGCAAACAAAGTTAGAATAAAAAATCTTACTAACTAGACCTAAAATTCTGTCATTGAGAACCCTGCACTGGTAATATACAAAAGTGAGCATTTCCAAGGGTTCAAGAAATGAACAAAAGGTAGAAAACCAAACAGTGATGATTCTGGTGAGGTGCTGGACAGTAAGGAGACCAGCTTCAATGAGAGAAGTTTGAAAAAGGGCCATAAATAATTTAGGATTGCGAGCAGGATGTGACAAGCCAAAAAAAAAAAAAAAAAAAAAAAAAGGCTAGACAAGGAGAACAAATGCTTATATCTTCTCAATTTTGGTGACTGCCACAAGATGAATAGCTTTTCAGTCTCGGTTATTTCTGTCAGCGATCAATTGTACTTCACCACTTCTGTCTGCTCCTACTGAGAGTGGCCACTAGGTGTGTGGGTTTTGTTTTGGTTGGTTGGTTTGTTGTTGTTGTTTTGGTGACTGGCCACTAGGTTTTTGTCTAGCCACTAGGCCTCTGCCCACTGTGGCTGTTTCTCTTGACTTGGGATTGCAACATACATGCTAAAGTTATTCCCACCCAGCATGGCTGCCATTTGCCTGCCCTGTGGTCCCCAGAGCCACCCAGGCTCTACCAGAACTCAGTGGAATCTGGTGAAGTCAGAGGGTCCATGGACGTTAAGATTTGTCGGGTTGTAGTCACCTTGCTCACATCTCTGTATCCCTTGCTTCTCATAGGATACAATCTGACAGATTCACGTCTCTTTTGCAAGTAGCTGTTTGATATTCTGTTTCCTATATCTGACCAAAACTTCACTCCTCACTCTTCTCAAAATTCTTTTACACTTCTGAAAACAAGCAAAACAAACAAAACAAAAACAAAAACAAAATAAAAATAAAAAATCTTTAATGTTTCTGAATCTATTTCAGGATTAAACAACTCCATTGAAGTTTTAAATCTTTCTATCTTTTTCATCCATTTAAGGGTCTTAACTGAAACCTGGAGTCTGCAGATGCCACCTTTTCTTCATTTTCCCTTATCCCATGTAAGCTTTAAGGGAAGGAAGTGGAATGGATGTCTTCTCTCTCCAATTCAGTATAAAACAATTATACATTCAGTTTGATATTTTTTAAAAATAAACAAAATGTGAATCACTAAATTCTATACCTAAAACTAATATTTCATTTAAATTAAAAACTTGAAACTATTTAAAAAAAAAAAAAAGGAAAGAAAGAACAAGTGGTAATGATGACTTGGAGTTGGGGAATGTCCTGTTGGTGGGAATGTCAGTTTGTAAAACTACTGTGGAAAATAATATGAAGGCTTCTCAGAAACTTAAAAATAAAAATGCCATATGATCTAATAATTCCACTATTGGGTATTTATCCAAGGAAAACTTAAACACTAATTTGAAAAGATATACACACCCTATGCTCATTGCAGCATTATTTTACAATAGCCAGGATATGGAAGCAACCCATGTGTTCATCAATAGATGGTTAAATAAAGAAGATATGATACACACACACACACAAACACACACACACACACACACACACACACAGTGGCATATTCCTCAAGACATAAAAAAGAATTTCATCTTGTGATTTGCAACAATTTGGATGGACCTAAAGGGCATCATGCTAAGTAAAGTAAGTCAGAGTAAGATAGATACCATATGATTTCACTTATATGTGGAATCAAAAAAGCAAAACAAACAAACAAAAAAACAACAATAAAAACCAAACAAACCCATATACAGAGAACAGACTGGTGGTTGCCTGAGGGGAGGTGGTTGGGGACTAGGAGAAGGGATCCTGTTATAAAACCAGTTAGTCATGGAGATAAAAATGACAGCATAAGGAATGTAGTCAGTAGTGCTGTATTAACATTGTATGGTGACAGATGGTAACTGCTCTTATTGCAGTGAGTACTGCACAATATATAGAGTTGTGGAATCACTGTGCTGTGCACCTGAAACTAATATAACATTGTATGTCAACCATATCTCAGTAACAGAGACAAATAAATTAAAAAGTAAAAAAATGTAATTATAGACAATCTCATACCTTTTCTATGCTCTTTTTTCTTCATCCCATCATCCAATAATTCCTCATTGCCGTTATTTATCAAGGCACTTCTTTCCTGGTTCCAAGTGCCTTTCTCTTCAAACCAAGTGCTCTCTCATACTGAATAACTTCAGAGCCATGGCAGAGGACACATCCATTCAATTCATCTCAGTTCTTCAATGTCCTCATATCCCATGGCCTTGTCCCTGACATCTCTTTAATAATGTTGTCATTACAAACCACTCGTAACCCATCTTGTTGCTTCCATGATGGCTGTCCTCCAATCTACTCTGCAAACTAGAATAATCCTTTAAAACAGAAAATAAAGTCACAACCAAAAGACAACTGACAGAATGGGAGAAGATATTTGCAAACGACATATCAGATAAAGGGCTAGTATCCAAAATCTATAAAAAGCTTAGCAAACTCAACACCCAAAGAACAAATAATCCAATCAAGAAATGGGCAGAGGACATGAACAGACATTTCTGCAGAGAAGACGTCCAGATGGCCAAAAGACACATGAAAAAATGCTCCACATCACTCGGCATCAGGGAAATACAAATCAAAACCACAATGAGATACCACCTCACACCAGTCAGAATGGCTAAAATTAACAAGTCAGGAATGACAGTTGCTGGCAAGGTTGCAGAGAAAGGGGAACCCTCCTACACTGTTGGTGGGAATGCAAGCTGGTGCAACCACTCTGGAAAACAGCATGGAGGTTCCTCAAAAAGTTGAAAATAGAGCTACCCTATGACCCAGCAATTGCTCTACTGCATATTTACTCTAAAGATACAAACGTAGTGATCCGAAGGAGCACATACACCTGAATGTTTATAGCAGCAATGTCCACAATAGCCAAACTATGAAAAAAACCTAGATGTCCATCAACAGTGAATGGATAAAGAAGAGGTGGGGTATATATATGTATATATATATAAATATATATATATATATATATATATATTTGAATAACTGAATATATATAATATTATAATTGAATACTATGCAGCCATCAAAAGAAGTGAAATCTTGCCATTTGTGATGATGTGGATGGAACTAGAGGGTATTATGCTTAGCAAAATAAGTCAAATCAGAGAAAGACAATTATCATATGATCTCCCTGATGTGAGGAATTTGAGAGGCAACGTGGGGGAAGGGGGATAGGGATGGAATAAATTAAACAAGATAGGATGGGGAAGGAGACAAACCGTAAGAGACTCTTAATCTCAGAAAACAAACTGAGGGTTGCTGGGGGGGAGGGGTGTCAGGAGAGGGTGGTGGGTTTATGGTCATTGGGGAGGGTATGTGCTATGGTGAGTGCTGTGAAGTGTGTAAACCTGGTCATTCACAGACCTGTACTCCTGGGGCTAATAATACATTATATGTTTATTAAAAAAATTAAAAAATTTTAAAAAAAAGAAAATGAAGTCACACCATTTTCTTATTTAAACGCCTTAGAAAAGCTTTGGATCTAGCTACAATGTGAAAAATGTTTGGAAGTCACCATTCCTGTCCCATAAGAAAAGAACTGCACAAACTGAAAATCAGTGACTTCTCTTTGCCCTAAAACATAGGTCACAAGACAAATTGACATCCTAAAATCTGGAGAGACTGGTACATCCAGAGAGATTCAAACCTGAGTTTGCTTACCTGGAGTAAAGGCCAATGGACTCCATTTGATCAATTATACCATTATTGAATTGTAAATATGTTTAAGGCTACATTCAATGTCCAGCAAGATTGATGAAAACAAAAGTATAAATAAAATATATGCTTATAATTTCTATAATGGACACTTCTTAAATTACACTTAGCTTTTTATCTTTTACCATTCTATTCTCTGTCTTTCCATAGTGTTTTCAGGCACTGGAAAGTTCTAACATCTCAGTTGACCCTTAGCTTCCTACCTTTCAAGCCCTTACTGTACTTGTTCTGTTTGTCAGAGTTATTAAGAATTATTGACGGCATGGTGTCTGCAGGTCTTTGTTCAGCTTCATTAGATAGACAGTCCCTTTCCTAAAAAGAAAGTTCTCTTTAGTCTCGGGGTGGGCCTGAAACAACATTTTCTCCAGATTTGTTCTTTCCTTTTGCAGATAAAAAGAGAAGATCCTGTGTCTCTTTCATCAATTTGCTTATTTTTTTCCTAAACTCATGACCTTCCACCAGGGGGAAAAGAAAAGAAAGAAAGAAAAAAAAACCCTCATCTTTGTAACTGAATTACTAATTCATTCAACTTCCTTTCTCCTTTATCAATGCTCAGTTAAGTAAGAATATTTCCCCCTATTTCTTCCAGTTTTGCAACCCGCTTAGACCGAGTTGATTTTCCTTTGACTATTATAAATACGTCTGGCCATGGAAAGATAATTACAGTGATTGCCTCACAATGGCTATTTTAGTAACTATGCCTGACATGTATTCCTGGCGTATAATGTCATGCGATAATTCACTGTGACAATACTTCCCAGGATTACTTATACCTTTTTTTTTTTCTTAAATTAGTTTCTATACAGATCTGTGCAATGTTAAAATACTTCTACTACAGTCTCCTCAGTAAAAATATGTGCGACTCAAAGCTTTCTCATACTTCACAATGATGCTCCTTTTAAGACTTGAAAAGGCAGCTGCTCCCAGCTCCACTGATAGTACTCACAGTGGTCACGATATAGTATATTGTCTCTTTGCTTATTTGGTTCCCCTATTTGTTTGAGGCTTCTGGCAAGCAGACACCTTGCCTTTCTGTGAGTCTTCAGTGTTCAGTGCAACTCCTTACCTGGGTTTCTAATAAGTATGTGTCAAAAGGATGAACAAATAAATAAATGATTTTATATATGCATGGATAAAAGAATATATGAAAGAATTAGTATATTAAGATAGTTAGTATACTAATAAGTAGGCTTAGTATGAAAGGACACTTAAAAAACTTTTTTAAGAATTAAAAAAAAAGAAAAAACTTTTTAGGAAGAAATCAATCAACAAGCTTCTTGATTCAGTAATGCCTGAAAAAGACACTACAGTTGACCCTTGAACAACATGGGTTTGAACTACTTAGGTCCACTTATATGAGGTTTTTTTTTTTTTTTTCAATAAATATGATGCAGTATTAGAAATGTATTTTTTCTTATGATTTTAACAAGATTTTTCATTAGCTTACTTTATTGTAAGAGTTGGTATATAAAACATGTAACATACAAAATATGTGTTAACTGACTGTGTTATCTGTAAGACTTCCAGACACTAGGCTATTGGTAGTTAAGTTTCGGGAGAGTCCAAAATCATAACCAGATTTTTAACTGTGTGGAGATTGGTGCCCCTAACCCTGGAGCTGTTCAGAAATCAGGGGTCCTCCCCTTGCTCAGTAGTCCCCCCCCACCCCACCATGGTTGCTTCCCATGTCACACTGTAAATTAACTTCACAACCCCACCTTCCTGTCCAATTATGTGAGAGTTGAAAAAATAAGAGAGAAAAAAATGTTTTCTTAAATAAAATAGAGAACATTTGGATAAAAAGTAGCAAAATGTATTTCTCTGAATTCCCTTTTAAAAACAGGTATTGTGTGACATCACACCTTCTTTAATGTCCAGAACTCTCAAACAGTTTCATACATATGTTTAGTAAGGTCTGGAGGAAAGGGCTCAGGAGCAAGTGGATGCCACAAACTTACCACATACTAAGAAAAATTAATAGTATGAGGGGTAGAAGTTAATGTCTGAAACACAATTTGCTTCTTTATATTATGGATGTAAGGAGGAAAGATCATTGTCAAAGCAGAATTTTGCTGCAGCCTTATGATAAGCTCTCTAATTAGAATATGCAGAGTATCCAAGAACAAAGATTTTAAAAATTGGCTTGCAGTGAGTGCAGGTGATGAAGCAGCTGGCAGAGTTAATAACATACCTTCTATAATTGCCAAAGACCTAGTTCCAAACAGAGTAGGTAACGCCACATTGGAAAGAGATGAAGAGAAAATTAGATAGGATGAGGGGGCAGAATATGCGGGGGTACAAGGAAGTTGCGGGAGTGTGCAGAGACTGTTTGAATGGGTGTGTGGACAAGGCGTCATCTCAGATTGAGTTTAGGGAAAGAGGAATTTGAGAGGAGGGAGTGCAGAGACAGGTAGGTAGGAAGACTGGAAGCATAAAGAATATTTGCAAAGGAATAACATTTTGAGTAGGAAACAAGAGTTCTGGTTGCTAAGGCCAAAGATGATTTTGGCTCAGAATGGTCTGAACTGGAAGAAGCATGTTTGGAGAATTCTGAGGATGGTTCTTAATGTTTGTTTGCAAAATCAGGGGTAAATACAGGAATAAGTGTTTAGACTGGGAAGGAGACGATAGGGAAATATTAGCTCATGTTAATAGTTGATTATCTTACCAGAAAGGCAGAGAGACGGTAGCCTGGCTTGTTTAAAATTATTGAGGGGAAACCAGGAATTAGCTTCAATTTATAGAATCTTACAATGTAAAAATTCCATCATCAGTACTTCTATCAGGAATGGCTATAGTGTTTATTTACCTGAATCTAGGCTTAACACCCTATTGTAGTCCACTTAAATTTTTTTTTTCTAGGTTAATACTCTAGTAATTTTTGTTTTATAGGTATATGATTTGTTAGAGAACATAACAAAATACAAAAATAATCCTAATAATACTTTAGATCCAGGTAGATATAAAAGCCAAATAAAACATATTGTTAAAAAGCAGAACCAAAATACAAAGACCATGGAAAACAGACCGTTTAACACCAGCTGGCATCAGTAAAGTGTAAAGGGAAAAACTTGTCTACCTCTAAAATAGTTTTGATTGTAGAAACATTTTACGGACTTAGCACACTTGAGAGAAAGATAAACTACATTAGAGTTATCAGTAAGAAAGGACTGTGCATGCACCGAACAAAGTAGCATCGGATGCCAAACCACTCTCCATATTATAATGTCAAGATAATAAATGGACCCAGAAGTACTTGCATACCAGGGTCCCAGGATAAGACAGCCCCAAGGGATTATAGGCAAGAACATTGATAAGTATATATGTCTATAATCTTTAGAGAGAAGAGACTTGTGGAAGGGAGAGTTTTGTTTAAATATCTAACTCCGGGTTTGAGCTAATGCTGCAGGACGGATGGTCACAGATACGCATACCCATGTCACTGATACACAGTTGCTTCCTTCTCCTGCTCTCTTACAGTCAGCATTGCTTTGTAAAGGAAACTGTAGACCATAAGCTTGTCTTCCTGCTTCTCTGGTGAGTCAGTTTGTATTCAACATGGTGCGGGGAGTCCTACCGCTGAGGTATTTTCTCTATACTCACCACTTCTCAAAGGTCAGGCACGTCCAGAACAAACCAGAGAGGGCATCATCTCTTTATGAAATGAGAGCTTTGTAACAGAAACAATTGTCTAAAGCTACAAGTAGTCGGTTGACTTGAGAACTGATAGCATGCAAGTATTAGGCAAATAACTGGAACAGGAAATGGAAGGAGAAAAAAACCATTAAAAAAAAAAAAAACAAAAAAAAAAAACAACCCAAGAGAAAACAAGAGTAGGAGAAAATCACTCTAGTTAGGTAATGTGGCCTGTTCTGAATTCCCTGTCATTGTGCTCTACATTTCTGCCAGAGAGCTTCATGTAAAAGTGGCTTGTCTGTGCTTCTCTGTCTCCTCTGGATCCCTTTAGCCCATTCAAGAGTCCTGTCTGCCTACTTGGATATCCTTGAGGTCCATTGCCACCCCTTCCATTTCTCAGTTCTGATTGCCATACATGTTGACCCCCAGAGCCTGGAGTTGTATCTACTCTAGCTGTGCCTGTCGCATCGTAGGAGACAAAGCCTCGGAGTCTGCCCCTTCCCCACCAGTTTCATGGTCATGACTGGTATGTGGTTCATGATAGGAAAGTCTATCTAATGGTTTGTTTAACTCTAAGATGTTAGAACATCAGCATACTGTTTCAATGATGATTTCTTTTTCTTAAACATTTGCTCATTTCTGGAGTTTATCCAAACTCATATAGTAAGGGAACTAAGCAGCATCAAGATGGCAGGCACAAGAATACCAGTTCTTCGGTTTTTTAATTTTGAATTTTTCTGGCCCATAGGCTGAGTTTGCTGCTAAATTAAATAATTCTTCATATTTAGAATTGTTTTAAGTGAATTTCATTTGAGCAAGTTTTACATAGAAGAGATTTGGATTTCTGTGACAAACGACAGATGGCAAAGCCAAATGCTGACAGCTATGGCAGCTATATATCTGCGACAGGAAACATTTTTCAAGAATCAGTATTGTCATTTCTTTTTCCAATTCCATTTGAGTGCTAAGAGCAAGCTAGGAATCAGTTGTAAAGAAATGCTTAAGGAAAAAAAAAAATACATGTTACTCACCTGGAGTCTCCTGGTGTTTTTTATTAGACACTACTATCAATATGGGCACAAAGAAGAATGTGATCTCCACTGTTCAGCTTCCATATCTGTCACTGGCATCTGGAAGATGTGCATACCTTGTGGGTGGGGAGGGGGAGAGGATGATGGCGTATGCCCCTTGGCTAGGTTCTACCCTCACTCTAATATGCCAGGGGTCTCTGGCATTGTATATCCTCAGTGGAGAGATGCTGGCATCTCAGAAGGGAGAAGTGGATCGCAGATAGGCTAACAGATTGCCCTTGGTCCTTGGGACTCTGATCAGTTTTAGAGAAATAACACAGGTCTTAGATAGTCAGTGCTTTAGTCTCAGTTTCAACAGGATATATGTGCATGACCTTGAGGAGGATGCTTTATCTCTCTATATTGTCATCTGCAAAAGGACATAAACATCTTCACTTTTTCTGGCTTCCAGAGGACTTCATCAGACTCAAACTAGGTGGCTTTAAAAAAGTTCTTAGTAATCTGTAATGAGCTACAGTGTTGCTGATACCTTATTTAGTGTCCTCACTGTGATTCTAAGTCCCTCTGAAGGGGATTTAGGGTTGAAGAAGCATGGAGTCCCCATCTACAGGTTAGTTCTTACTCTCTGTGCCTGTCCTGAGAAGTTGACAGGTTGGCCAGCAAGGCTGAAACACAGCCTCTACTTACCATATCCCATCCGTGTCACATCTCAGCTGCTACCACTAAAGACTTTGTGACAAAACAAGCTGAAAGGGTACTTGACAATTAGTCTTTACCCCACTCCCCTCTCAAGCTTGCTTCCCAATGTCAAACACAAGGTTTTCTTTGGTTTTATTCCCACCCCTCCCCCCCAACTTAGTTGAGAAAACACCAATTAATTCCCCAGCAGGAGGAGCATTCTTGGAACTGAATTCCTGAAACCCATCAGGACCAGATCTTTGAGAGTCTGACAAGGCTTCATTAAGTGGATGCTCAACATTTTAGTGTTCTGACACTGACCTATGTATTAAGATAAATACCAGTCAGCCTTTGGCACTAGAAATCTGCCCTCCATGACTTAGGACAAATGGGTTAGTGTTTTGTGTTCAGCACTCCAACGTTAATAGTGGTCATGAGGTCAGAATGGCTTCAAGATTGAGGGAGTCCTATCATATACATTATTAAAAAATACTAGTCATCTTCCCTACTTCCCTGTTCCTTCCTCCCCACATACACACATCTAATTGGTCACACATGCTTTTGAGCGCTTCTCTCTCTCTCTTTCTTTTCTTTTCTTTTTTTTTTTTTAAATTGTATTCATTTATTTGACAGAGAGAGAGACCACAAGGAGGCAGAGAGGCAGGCAGAGAGAGAGAGGGAGAAGCAGGCTCCCCACCCAGCAGAGAGCCTGATGCGGGGCTCGATCCCAGGACCCTGAGACCAAGCCCAAGGCAGAGGCTTAACCCACTGAGCCACCCAGGTGCCCCTTGAGTGTTTCTCTTAACTGCCTTTTGAATCTGCCTTTTCTCCAGGAGAAAGTCAGACTTTTTCTTGCTTTTTCTGAACTATTGCAATAATCTTCATGCTACTGACCCTCTAACAGCAGTCTTGTTCCCTCTAGGCTGTTCTTTCTTCACTCTGTCATCTCCAAGTACATAAACCATGACTTTTTTATCCCTTTGTCAACCGCTCTAGTTCTCTAAAATCTACAGGATTTTGTCCAGATTCCTTAGCATGGAGTATAAGACCTTACTGTTCCATTCAATAGGTTTGCGTTTCTCAAGTGTGATCTGCTTTAAAGGAAAAAGATCATCTGCTTTAAAGGAAAGCAGGGCATTTTTAAAAAATGAATATTAAATAGCAACAACAAAAGGAGACTCATAAATACAGAGGACAAACTAGGCGTTGTCGGAGGGGAGGGAATTGGGGGCATAGGTGACCAGGTGGGAGGATTAAAAGGTACAAACCTCTAGTAATAAAATGAATAAATCATGGGGA
This sequence comes from Neogale vison, assembly GCF_020171115.1. NCBI lineage: Eukaryota > Metazoa > Chordata > Mammalia > Carnivora > Mustelidae > Neogale > Neogale vison. Next base: position 64,716,310 of record NC_058096.1, on the reverse strand, counting down.
TAAAAAGTATAGCATAGGTAATATAATCAATTACATTGTAATACCTCTGTGTGGTGATAGATAGGAACTACACTTATGGTGAACATTTCATGATGTATGTAATTGTTGGATCACTATGTTGTGCCCCTGAAATTAATAGAATATTCTATGTTAACTATACTTGAAGGAAAGAAAAGACAAGTAAAGAAAGAAAAAAGAAAGGGCTAAAGAAGTTACCCTCTAATAGGGGGATAAATGGATATTGCAGGGCTCTACCCTAAAAGGGCTAAATTAGGATCCGGGGGAGGGGTCTGCCAAATCAACATTTTCAACAATAGTCCCAGGTGATTTTCATGTGTAGTACAATAGGAACCACTGCACTGCACTGTGTATAAAGAATCCTCTTGGGGACAAGAAAACAGTTATGTCTATTCCCCATGTTTTCCTGCTACTGTTATGAGCTCAGTGAATATTTGTTTAATTAAAAAAATATATATAAAATATAAAATGAGCTTAACTCTAAATACACCAAGGGATATGTTTGTTGACTAGCAACAAGATGAGGAAACCTTATGGTGTGCTGGAAATATTCTGTATTGATCTGGGTTATGGCTTCAGTATTTATTTAAATGTGAAAATTCCCTTAAGATTAATGCATTTTTGTTTACTTAACTATATATATACATATATACACACACACATATATATACATATATATGTTATAACTCAATATGAATGAAAAAATTACTGTCATTCAATGAATCAAGCCCAACATAAGTACATATATATACCTATAATACCTCAATATATAACACTCTTCAGTCATTTTTTTAAAAGATTTTATTTATTTATTTGACACAGAGAGAGAGACAGTGAGAGAAGGAACACAAGCAGGGGAAGTGGGAGAGGGAGAAGCAGGCTTCCCACGGAGCAGGGAGCCAGATGTGGGGTTCGATCCCAGGATGCTGGGATCATGACCCAAGCTGAAGGCAGACGCCTAATGACTGAGCCACCCAGGTGCCCCTCTACATTTTTAAAATACACTTTATATTGGTAATCTTCACAAAAACACTTCTAAGTCCATCTTTTCCCTTTACCATGTCTCGAACGACTTCTTCCCCTCTCAATCTCAATGCCACTGTCCCATTCAGTTCCTAAATATTTAGAATTCAGCACTAATTATGTCATCTCAACCCAATTTAAATTCCAAGTGACTCTGTATTGCACAGAAAGTGCTTCTTATATTTGACTTTCACTATCTGATCTTAACCTATTTATACTGTTTGTTCTTTCTTGGCCTTAGTACCCAATACACCCTATATTTAAATCAACCTTCTTGGATATTATTCCATGTCCTTGTGTCTTTACTAATTCTCTTTCCACTGTCCGGAATGCCCTCATTCTGTTTTTATCTTTTGAAAGTCTATATAGCCCATCTCACGTGCTGCCTCTTCCTTGAAGCTGCCTCTCATCCCCTGTCTGGAAAGAATTGTTCACTCCCAAATGTTCTCAGTCTGTGAGAGCTTATTTTTTTTTTCCAATTTATTTATTTTCAGAAAAACATTATTCATTATTTTTTTCACCACACCTCGTGCTCCATGCAAGCCGTGCCCTCTATAATACTGTGAGAGCTTATTGATTCAAAGTAAGCACGAGTCCTACAAGCCTCCACGCCCAGAGAGGAACTATCAAGGTGGTGGGGAAGAACACCATGTAACTGTACTCTGGGAGCCACAGATCTCTTATACTATGGGGGAAGGTAAGCGGTTCAGGATGATTAGTGCCCATTAGGCACTGCAGAGATGGCTCTCAGTCCCCTGCAGCTACACTTCTAGCCACATGGAAGAGAGACTGGCCCCTTGCACATAGACCACATGGCTGTAATTCTAACCGATGGATCTGAGCTCAAAAATCACTGGAGAGTTTGAGAGGAGAAAAGAGAGAAAGGCTCTTCCATTTTGAAATTTAGTTCTTGGTACATAAATCCAACAGGAACTATTTGTACGTATATGTGCAAGTAAACTTATTAATGCTCAATGTTTGTAAAAAATTCACTTATAAAAGCACTTTCATATACATCTCTTCTAACCCTGATAATACCTTCGTGGAGGTGGTATTAGTTTTACCCATTTTTTAAAAAAAGAATAATAGGTCATTTAGAGAGCTTAAGTAATCTGAGGTTTTATAGAAACTGATGCACTGCAATCTCAATGTGGAATTTCTTATAAATATTGTGTTTCAAAGTGAAATGAAATGTTTCCTTAATATTGTAATTTTAAAACTTTCAAATTGAAGTTAGAAGGTATATACATACACATATGCATGTCACATGCATGTACATAACATGTATGTATATATTTATAGGTATTATAATATATATGAATCTCTTTGTAAGCTAAACCAGTGCTGAGATTGGCATTGGAAATACAGCATAAGGTTTATATGACTCATTATAGGTGCTTTGAGCATAAAAGCCATTGGAAATCTCAACTTCATGTAGACCTCTCAAAGTATATGTAAACACTGGGACTCCATTAATGACCTGAAATTTCTTGATGCTTTACATATTCAAAGGGAAGAAAAAACCAGTGAGGATGTCTTGATCAGACTATTCTTACCTCAGCACTGCTGAATTTTTCCTAAATGAGCTATAAGACCCTGATTTTGTGCTTCGTGGAAAACATAAAAACAATAATAACAATATGAAAAACAGCTAATATTTATTTTGTATTATGCATCAGTCATTATACTTTATCATTTAATCCTCGTAACTACCTTGTGCTATTAATGTTGCCATTGTATAAGTAAGACAAATGAGATAGAGAGAATTTGAGTAATTTTCTTACCATCACACAATGAGAAGGTTATATGTGTCTTAGTCTAGGTTCCTCTTCTAGGTAACCCAGATTTCAGAGTGATAATTGGGAGGATGAGGGACTGGGGAGAATAAAGTTGAAAGGATTAAAAGTCAGCTTGAGCACCTGATATCAATATGGTCAGTGCCATGGTGAAGTTGGATCCTGTCAGGGCCTTCCAAAAGAAGAGCACCAAATAATTCTCAAAATTGTCCACCAAAGGATTGACAGGGGCAATCATATACCCCTGGGATCCTATTACTTTTCATTGAGGATAACCCCAGACCGTTAATCTCCATCCCCAACATGCACAGGCATGCGCATGCACATATACACCCATAGACACATGCTTAATTCTGGACTGCACAAGCTTCACTCTACTGAGTTCCAATTGGATTTCCATACTTTAACATTGGAAAAGGCCCAAGTCAAAGAGAAAAGAGTGGAGGACAAGTCAAAGCTCACAAGGAATTTGTTTATCAAGTAAGATTTGGAATCAGAGATAAGGTTGAGAGGATGTGAGGCCAGACACAGGACACATTTAATAAAATTCACACCTTGCACTACTAAGAACCGCTCATGCCTTACATTAAAACCTAAATCTTTACTTCCTCAAGGTAGTAGCTAATTGAAATTTGCAAGAAACTTAGTATTTTCCTGAAACTAATATATGTTATATTTCAATTATACCTCAATAAATTATTTTTCAAAGATAATATTCAATGTTTAATGGAACAAACTACTTGCTACTGGTCTCAGGGCCATAACTGACATATATCTTTTCTTCTTCCACCACTCTCTAGATTTCCCTGTCCTTCATTAGCACTTCATTAGCAAATGTAGGTTGTTTGCCTGGTAGGGTGACCCAGGTCACCATACCTGAAGGTCTATGCCCTGTTGGGTTGTATTTGCTGCACCTGTGGATTCACCATTATTACCAGGCCTAAAAGCACCAAAAAAAAAAAAAAAAAAGTCCCAATAAATATGTCCCAGATGTATTCCTTCATGTTCCTATTCTGGAGGAGCAACCTTTGTTCCCCATAATCAGGATCAGTTTTTCATTAACTATTCTAACTATTTTCATGGCTTCTGGTCCTTGATACCAGGTGGTACTCATAATATTTCTTGAGTGGAACACTTTTTGGGTTCCATTGAAGATTATTTCTCCTCTGGAGATCAGGATCTATAATCCATCAGACCCTATTGTTTTAGGAATGAAAAATGGTAAATTCCTCAAAAAGATCATTAAAAATGGTGGCTATAAGTGCCAATTTTCCACCCTTTGTTTTTAAGATCCAAGTATTTGTTCTAGATACTGGGGGATAGGTCACTAAATAATGGTTATTAGTTTGCTTTATATGCATCCTCCTAAAGTCCACAATTATCAAAACCTGCAGGATATTGACTCTTAGATCCCACCTTAGCTGAGGTTTTAGTAAGTCATTCTATTCTATTACTCTGACTACTTCCAGGTATGTTGACAAGACAAGTTTGTACACACTCTTACACCCCATTAATCACCTGTCCTCCATTAAGCCCCTAACTGGCATTTTGGTCCTCTTGTTGTATTGTTAGCTTACAACTTGCTTCAATAGCCCTCAAGGTGTTTGGGTATATTATTTTCTCTAATACACAGTTACTCTCGTAAATGGCCATAAATACATCTGGGGGAAGGATTTGGTGAATATTTATCATTTTACCTTAGTGGCATTTCAGAGTCCTTCAAGGGGACCCAGTCTCCCCATCAATCAATGGGTACTGGTTTGGATCTAGGGACTTGGTGATGGCTTTGTGGAGGATTGAATTGTGCATGTGCAGATATAATGTGAGTGTACTGTATTGTTTGAGAATATTCAATCTTCTATAGAGGATAGGATAGTTAATGGGATGATGAAAGCTAGAAGTGTTTAATATAGATAGTAAGTAAGCTGGGAGCTTATTATACACAGGTAAAGCTCCTAGAAGGTACCAAATATGAATAAACAAGGACCCTGTGAAGTATACTCAAAATTTGGAAGATGTGTTAAATGTAGACTGTAAATGAGTTGGTAACCTATAAAACACTTCAAAGATAGGTATAATAAATAGTTAAGATGATAGAACATATATGAATATTTGATATTCTATATTTGATATTTCTATAGATAGAAAGGGAGAGAAAGAATAAGTCATGATTATGCCTCCTTTGGATTAATAACACCATGAGTACTCTACACAAGAAATGCAATAAAACCCATGGTTGTTCAATAAGCTGATTGACATCTTCTTGCCTTGGCCAGGTATACTTGCCTCTGCATCTTTCTGATAGAGCAAACATGAGTCATTGGCCCACGATATCTCTGTCTGTGAATCCCTTGCTCTAACTTCAACTCCAGATCTTATAACCACACTATCAGCAAGAAGGCTGATGTAGCCGAGACCTTGGGATAAATCGACATTACATAACTCCACTTGTAACCTATTCTAAAAATGTTGTTACCCCACTTCTATCCCCTTCCTTCTTGTAGTGTGCTCCAAAATAACTTGATAAACCTTTTAAATTCATTCTGTGAGCCTTTCTGTTCTATGACCTTTTGGTGAGGTAACTTGGTAATGTATTTAGAGGCTACCTTGCATGCAGGTAATTTTTCACATTGCAGCAAGTCAAAACTACTGGAGTCTTACCAGGGAGTAGCACTCATAAGGCATAGAAAACAGAGATTGTATAGATCAAGATCAAGTGTGCTGGGAGGCACTGGAATTTCAGACCAGCCAGAGTGGGAAGAACTCATTTACACCTCCCTAACAACCCCAGTCTAGTTGAGACACTAGAAAGAATGCTTTAGGAAAAAAAAAAAATTACATTCTAGAGTCAGAAATAACTTAGACCCAAGGAATAAGTGCTTTCTCCTGAGAAACTCTTGTGTTTTCTTTTCATTAGCAAAGTAAATCACTCACTAATAAAACCTTTTTTCCTTTGCTTGCCTAGAATCTGAGAACCAAATCTGAGCTCCAAGTAAGACCCTGTGTTTTGGGGCACCTGGGGTGGCTCAGTGGGTTAAAGCCTCTGCCTTTGGCTCAGATCATGATCCCAGGGTCCTGGGATTGAGCCCTGCATCAGGTTCTCTACTCAGCAGGGAGCCTACTTTCCCCCTCTCTGCCTACCTCTCTGCCTAACTGTGATCTCTGACTGTCAAATAAATAAATTAAAAGACAAAAAGACCCTGTGTTTCTTTTTTTCGTCCCTGAACTTGATTTTCTTTCAAAATATGCATTTTCTCTGGTCCTGCATTTGTTTATTCTTTTATATGTTATAAGCCTCTTCCCATTCTTTGAGGAAGAAGAGTTACAAATAAAAGTATGACAATTATTTTTATGTTATAGTCTTCTCTTTGTTCACATAAACATATAAACAGGAAAGAGCTATGTGTCTGCCTTGTCTACCTTTGTATACCTTTGTTCTAGCATAGTGTCTGCTATGTGGTGGGGATTATTCCTTGTGTCTCTCTTTGTAAATGGTTGATATGTGATATGGGTATCTCTTAGGAGTTTATAAGACTTTTAGGAATAAAATATTTCAAGCACATGAAAATGTATCTAGAATAATGTAATGAGCATATGTGTATCCCATACATGGCCTAAAAAATTAAAATATTACAATTAAAGCTTTTTGTACCTCTAAAAAAAAAAAAGAAAGAATTAACTTAGACCCACATTCGCAAAGCCCAAGATCTCTTTAATGATATGAAGGAACACAGTTTTGAGAATGGGTAAAATATTTGATCAGATATTAAAAAATAAAGATATACAAAAGGCCAATGAGCACATGATAAAGGCTCAACCCTCCAGAGCATTTATTATTAGAGAAATGCAAATTAAAAACACATGAAACTACCATGTCAACTTGTTAGAATAGTTAAAACTAAGAACCTAAAAAGTTAAAATTAATGAGACTGATCACACCAAGTTGGTAAGAATGAAGAGCAACTGGAACTCTCCCACATTCTTGATAGGAATGTATAAATGCTACAACTACTTTGGAAAACAGAGTTTCTTATAAAAATAATCATATACCTATTTCTTTATAATCCACTATTCCATTGTTAAGTATTTTAGCCAAGGAAAATGAAAATATACGTTTACATAAAGACTTGACAGGAATGTTAAGCAACTTTTTAAAATTACCTCTGAATTAGAAACAACCCAAATGTCCACCAGGAAGTGAATGTATAAAGAAGTTTTGGTATATTTGAAAAGTGAGATAATAGCAATGAAAAGGTATATGTAGCTGTTACATGTGATAACATGCTTGAAACTCAAAGATACAATTTTGAGTACAAAAAGAAAAAAGCCAACCCATGAGAGTATATATCATATGGTTTCATTCATAGGAATTTCTAGAATAAGGAAAATTTATCTATAGAGATAGTTATCAGATCCACAGTTGCCTGAGGGAATAATTTACTATGAAGGGCACAAAGGAACTTTTTGTAGTGATGAAAACAATTTTTATAATGATTAGGGTGGACATGGGTGTCTGCATTTATCAACACTCCTGGAACTGTAAACTTAAAATGTGTGCATTTACTGTATGTAAATTGTACCTCAATAAAGTTGATTAAAACTTCCATGGCAATTCCCATATCTGACTTCAATTACTGTACACTATCAGAATATTAGAGCTTTAAGGAACCATTCCAGCAGTGTATTAGAATTAGCTCTAGGTGTTCAGGCTAGAATATTAAATTCTGTGTCATGGGAGAGTACGTCTATGTGAATAATGTCTTTTCATCTAGTCCTATATTCTGCCCTCAATCTAAGGGGAATGCTCATGATTCGTTGTACACATGAGCCCAAATCTGCAATTCTTTTAGGCAGTTAGCTGTTACCTTCCAGAGAAGAGACTGTGTTTCTTTGCTTGGGTTTTGGAGAGATGTGATTCTAGTTATCAATTTGTGGAAATGAATAGAGGTGTGATGGATCTATTAGAGGTGTGGGGAAGGCAAACAAAACCTTAAAAGGCATTTGTTTTGTTGAGTTCTTTGGATGGTCTTCAGGAAAGAGGAGGCTACTGTCCTCCCCAAAGCCCCAAAATGGGAAGGGTTTTCCTTCTGCTGGCCTAGGGGATTAGGAAAATTTGGGAGTTGTGTCTTCTTAAGCTTGTCCACCCAAATTTTCCTATACCAGGTGTCAGGGTCACATCTCTCACTTATTAGGTCTCCTTTGCACAAGAATCACATTGAGTCCGCATGTTAGTCTCTTTTTAAAGTACCCCTCTTAAATAAATATGGGATCTGATTTTCAACACAGACTGCCCTGTTGCAGCAAGAGAAGTGTTTTTCTTTCAATTCTTCTGTGGAGGCTTTATGGCTTCCATAGCTCAGTCTTGGTTGATAGTTGGTTTACCAGGCCAATCATTCTTTTTTTAAAGTTTCCAATGTGGCCAACAGAAATCTGCTTTATAATTACCAGTGCTGCCTAGTCTGTTCAATAGCCCAGTTACCTCAGACTTCACTCTCTACCTGTGTATCATTCCAACACACCATAGGTGGCAGTATTTCTAATTGTGATGTTACAGCATGCGTGGTGCTATCATGGTCAGTTACGAGTAGCTGGTGAGTGATTTAGAGTTAGAATCTCATCCTAGACATTTATAATCTCTAGGGCTACTTTTGGTATTAATTTCGTTGGCCTGGATTCTACCCATATATCTACCTCCCCACAGAATAGTAGAGTGTACAACAAAGACTTATGAACTGGTTGTTTATTTGGGAGGTGATTTCAAGGGATGGAAGTAACTGCACAGAATTTAATAAGGTAGAACAAACAAACAAAAAAAAACAATAAAAAAGATCATTATTGAGTTGGTTACCATCATGGAAACTTAAGAGTTCAGTCCTGCTAGGATCTTCTGAAGTCATATGAAATGCCTCACAAAATTGTGAATCTAAGGATTGACAGTGAAGAATATTCATCCATTGGCTCCCATTTCAGATTGATCGAGCATTATCCTAGAGCTAATTCCCTCACATTATATAGCTGTACATGAGTTGCAAAAGTTCCTACTGCAGGCCCACTCATGCGTGGACACTGAAGTCATGGGGCAAGAAGCAAAGATGTGTGATATATCGTGGAGATGAAATGCTCTAAGTACAAAGTAGTCAGAGCCTACTTGAAAAAGTATGTTGTAGCTGTAGCTAGAATGAATAAGACCATAAATATATGCAATGGGGCACAAGAAATATTGATAGAGGATCATAAACTCGTTTGACTTCACACTCAAAGTCACATAATCAGATTATAATACACAATATCTCCAATGAACCAAAACAAACATTTGACCCCCCAAACTCTAGTATCTCCAAATCTCTTCTTTAGCTTGGGTGAATTTAAAACCATAGTATTTGTAATATCACTAAATGTGTTATATAGCTTTCCAAGGTTTTGCAGATAGAAATCTAGGATATTTTCCAAGAATCTTTCTTTAAGCTGCTGTGTGGAAAAAATATAAAACAACTTTAAAAATAACTGATAATTAGCACACAGTAAGGGTCATACAAATATACTGACACAAAACCCATGCTTTCTAAGGCATTTATGGGAACATAATTCTTTCAAAACCTTTCATAGCCAGAGTTAATTTATAAGCATTATTCTCTTAGGTTTTTGAGACATGGCCTATGGACCTGAGGAATAATGTGGCAGAACTAATGTTTGTGTTTTGGCAAGAGTTTATTTATTTATTTTTTAGAAATGCTGAAAGTGAATCACCCCTTTCAAGCTCAGGGGAATGTAATTAATGAGTGCAGAGAAGATGGTGAAACCTCCCCCAGCATGGGAATCAAATAATTTGGATATGGAGAAACAAGCTCTTACATAGCTGGAGAAGGCCAGAACTACACTAAAACAAGGGTCTTCAGACTCTCCAATTTTCTTCTGGCAGACTGTCTGAAGACTTTAGCATCAGAAGACATTAATTTAAGTCCACCTTCACCTCTCAATCAACATATGAACTTAAGCATCCACTTGTTTTATTTAGCTCTAAGATCTTTATTTGTATTATGGGGATAATTAAGTCATCCTTTCCTGTCTCGTGAGGCTGTTGTAAGGGTTAAAGTATCTAACATTTATAAAATCCTGTACAAATGTTTGCTGTTGTGGTTGTGGTGGTTACCAGATCAGCCTTAGATTAACGGTGGTTTTTATTTCTGGAACTTCTTGCCTTCACATTCAATGTTTTCCCCTCCCTCCATAATTTTCCTGTCCAGCTGACTTTCACTGATCAGGGTTACACACTCCCCTCCTACAACAGCCATTATTGCTTGCTCTCCTGTGCAGCTGTCTTTTATAAATGAAGCTGATTACAAAGACACAAATACATGATTATGGTTTTCCAGTGTTAATCTCCCTCCTCCAAGAAGTATTTAGCCACAAAGAACTGAAGGTCAGAATTGAAAGGACCATATGAAGATCAGATAATCCCCCCCACCCTTTTCTTTTATAAATGAGAAAATCTAAGCCCCGAGTTGATGAGACTTGTCTAAGGACACAGAACAAGTTAGAAGAGCCATTTCTCAAACTGATTTTCCAGATTCACTCTCCAGTGGGATTATACTTGAAATAAAGGCGCATTTAGTTCAATAAATAAAGAAGCTGGTCTGGGTGACTGTTTCCATAGTTGCCTGTCTGCCTATTTACATAACGTGCGAGATGGCACTAGAACTGGCACATTGCATAAAAGGAAACCCTAAAACTCCCCCAAACCATAAGCATTTTCACTAAATCTTTGAGGCAGGATTTCTCGACTTCAGCATTATTGATATTTTAGGCTAGGTGATTGTTGAGGGGGTGGTCCTATGCATTGTACAGTCTTTAGCAGGATCCCTGGCCTTTACCCACTAGGTGGCAATAGCACTTCCTCCTGTTTTGGCATCCAAAATTTTCTCCGGACTTGACCAGATTCCCTTGGGGAGTCCTGGATCTAGGTCAATCTCCCAGTCAAGCTCTCTAGATTAGAGGAAGTGACAGCCCGAGTTGAGGGAAATTTAAAATGGGTGGCAGAAGAGGAAGACGATGATTATCAGCTATGGCTTCAGGACTAACTATAGCAGTGGAGCTGTGATTTGTCCTGCTAAGTCTTCTCTCAGTATTTCCAGAAATTGTCACCAAACAGAATCTTGAAGAGACTCTGACTATATAAAGTGAACCTGCTGTGATAAACAGGTGACCCTCAGTGTTGCCAAGGATAGACTACTGTGGATGAACTGATGCCACACCCAGATCCCCTTTACTGTTGTACCCATTGCTCACCTGCTATTATTGCCTGTTAACTGTTTACAATTGCCAGAGCAGTGCCTTTAGCCAGTGTAAGCCAGCTTGTCTGGTAGAGTACACTCCCACTCCATTTGCATAAAAGGTGATTGTTGGTCAAACTGAGTGACACAAGTACAAAAGTCAGCACTCCTACCCTCACTGTGTCCCCCACTGCTTTACCTCAGGATGAGATTCAGTGCCAGAACTTCTCTCTTGGATCAAAGTGAAGCAAGTCTCAAATGAGACCACACAGTCTTGCATAGCTTTTTTCCCATTTCTAACTTAGTTTCTTCACTCCTCTGGAGAGCACCCTCTAAAAAAATAATACATATGTCATAAAGGTTTCATACATATATATACACGTATATATGTACATATATACATTTTATACACATATGTAAACACACACACACACACACACACTCCACTCTGATTTTTGTCTTTCTGTATAAGTTTGATAATCTGTGTAAGGATTTTGCCCATTTTACATATATTTTCACATATTTTGGTGTGAAGTTATTCAGATTTCCTCCTTTTAGTATCTGAAGCATGCATTTGTGATCACCTCTTTTCATTCCTTATACTAGCCATTTGTATACTTTTTTGAATGGCTAGGGTTATGTAAATTTTAGTAGTCATTTTAAAGAATAAATATTGGATTCTTCTCTTTGCTTTTCTCTTTGATTTCTATTTCATGCATTTCAGTTCTTACCTTCATTATTTCCTTTTTTTCAATTTTATTTAGGAATTTTTTAATACTTCTTTTTAACTTTTTGAGTTGCATACTTAGCTCATTGATTTCAGCCTTCCTTATTTTCTAAGATATAATTTTCTCAGGCTAGTGGGTATTTAAAACTGATTTTTGAAACTTGGAATTCTAAGAAACTTTCCAGTTATATCTGTGTCATTTATATCTAACTTAAATACGCTGTGACCAGATAATACATGCTGTATGACTTTGGTCCTTTGACATTTATTGAGGTCTTTTTGAAATGTGTTATGACCCCGGGTATTGCCCAATTTTGATAAATGTTTTAGGTGAACTTCAAAATAATGTATATTCTAGAGATGATCAGTGTATTAGGTCGAATTAGGTTCAGCAGTTTAAGTAAAATTTTCTGTGGAGTTATTAGATCTTGTTTATCTTCATTGATATTCTACCTTCTTGTTCTATCAATTATCCACAGTGATTGTGGATTTGTGTAATTCTCCTCTCTATTCTTTGAGTTTTGGCATTGTAACTGTTGAGACTGTGTTCCTAAGTGCATACAAATTTAAAATTGTTAAATATTCCCAGTGAATTTACTCTTTCACTTTTAAGAAATATGGATTTGTTAGTCTCTTATTGCCTTCAATTCTACTTTGTAGACTATTTTTGTAGTAATGGCAGTTCTATCTTGATTAATATGTGAACATTATACAATTAAACATTTAAAAGAAGTGTGGTGGAAAAGGGAAATGTTCCTTTTTTTTTTTTACAGAAGAATGCCAACTGCTAATGCAGAAATAATAGTGGAAATTTTAAAAGTCACCATTTTACCAACAACATGGTAGTGACTGAATAAAGAAAGAATTGTCAATGAATGCTAAAATCATTGGGTGAAATTTTGTTGGGGAATAAGACATTTATAGTTTCCAACTATTATTTCACAGATTTGACAAGTCTATACATTATACTATGTTCGTCGCAAGCATAGCTACCATCTATTACTATACAACACTATCACAATACCATTGATTATATTCCCTATGTTGTGCCTATCATCTCCATGACTTATTCATTCCCAAACTTCAAGCCTGTATCTCCCTCTCTCCTTCATTCTTTTTGCCCACCCCTCCCCCCCCGCAACCTTCAGTTTGTTCTCTGTATTTATGAATCTTTTCCTGATTTTTTGTTTATTTGTTTATTTGTTCATTTGTTTTATTTTCTTAGATTCCACATATAAGTGAAATCATATTGTGTTTGTCTTTTTCTGTCTGACTCCTTTCACTCTGCATAATACCCTATATAGGTCTATGCATTTTGTGGCAAATGGCAAGATCTAATTATTTTTTTATGGCTGAGTAATATTCCATTATAGATCGATCGATTGATCAATCATATCTTTATCTATTCATCTATCAATGGACACTTGGGGTGCTTCCATATTTTGGCTATTATAAACAATACTACAATAAACAGAGGGATGTATATATCTTTTTGAATTAGTGTTTTCATATTCTTTGGGTAAACACATAGTGGTGGAATTACTAGATCATTTGGTATTCCTATTTTTAATTGTTTGAGGAACCTCCATGCTATGTTCCAATTTACATCCCCACCAACAGTATATGAGGGTTCCTTTTCCTTTACATCCTCCCCAATATTTGTTATTTCTTATTTTTTTTGACTCTAGCCATTCTGACAGGTAATATCTATTGTGGTTTTGATTTACACTCCCCTTATAATTATTTATGTTGAGGATCTTGAGGTTTGACATTTAAAAAAAAAATAAAAATTGATAGTAAAAACAGAAATAGATTTTAGAAACTGCAAATATCCCAAATACCTGCTAAAAATAGAATGGATTAATAAATTGTGGTATATCATTTAATGATACAATATATAGTAGTAAAAATAAATTATAGGCACAAGCGTCAACATGGACAAATCATTAAAAAAAAAGAAAAACTGTCATAAAACAGTATATACATTATGAGTCTACTAACATAAAATTCAAAAACAAATAAGCTGTATACTGTATGTTAACATGAAAAAACTAAAAAAAGGAAAGCAGAGCAATGCTGAACAGAAGGAATGTAATGCACTTACTCAGCGATATATAGAAAGCATCTCAGGTACAGGTACAATTCTATTTCTTATAACTGGGTGGTGAGTTATATGGATGTTCTTATTTTAAACTATTTGTTCATTTAAACACATTTTAATGGAACCATCTAAAAAGAAAAGGTGGCTCATGAGGTTATACCATCAAGGGCTTTTTTATTTTTATTTTTTAATAAGACAATACTATTTCCTTCATTTTTCCTATAATGACTGTTATGTAGATGGAGACTGGCTGCAACAGACAATAGGAGAAAGGAAGCAGGATTAAGGAGTCAGTGTTCTTCCCCTTCCACTCTTTGTGGCTGTATCTACCGGGAGTGAATATCCTATGGAAATGGCTATTTCTCCTACTCATGGACGTCAGTCATTTCTTCCCTGCCTTACCAAATCCAGCATTGATTTGTTTAAGCCAGGTTTCCATACTTTGTGTGTGACTCAGAGGCAGAAATGGCACTTGATTCACATCACAACCGTCCTTGGGTTTTACTTTAAAATGTCACTAAAGCTCCTTTTACTTTTTATTGATTAACTTTTTCTCTACTTAAATTATTTACCATAGAAAAGATTAGTTAATCTCGGCACTTCTCTAAATTCTGCATGAAGGAAATATTACAGAAAATTTCTTTTTCAGTAATCTGTATTTAGATCAGAAAATTAAAAACAAAGTAGTATTAATAAAGTGAGTCATTTCTTATTAATGCATGCAGGTTTTTATATGCAATTTAAAAGATCCAAGGAGAGATTAACTTTTGGAATTTGTTTGAATCTTTAGTTCAAGGTGTTATCTGTCATTAAAGGAAGTTTATCTCTGTTATTTAAGAATGGATTGCAGGTGCTTTCAAATTCTTTCATGATCAGAGGAAATGGAAGCATAATTAACTCTAGGGTAGTTTAAATGCTACCTGATTCTACCAGATCTAAATTTAAGAGAACTGTAGGAAGAGGTGTATTGACTCTTTAGAACCCACGACCTACCCTGAACAACAATTCTTAGCTCCAGAACTGGCACTGCAATTTCTAGGAAAGGGTTCTCTGACATGTATTGTTCCTGTACTCTGACAGGAATTCTTAGAGATGGTTCCATCATGCCTCCAATGGTAAGGCTTTCAGTTTAACCGAGAATAGCTTATCTTGCACTTAAAAATTTTTTTTTTAGAATTTTTTTTTAAGATTTATTTATTTATTTATTTGACAGACAGAGATTACAAATAGGCAGAGAGGCAGGCAGAGAGAGAGGAGGAAGCAGGCTCCCCACTGAGCAGAGAGCCCAATGCGGGGCTTGATCCCAGGACCCTGGGATCATGATCTGAGCCGAAGGCAGAGGCTTTAACCCACTGAGCCACCCAGGTGCCCCTTATCTTGCACTTTTTTTTTTTTTTTTTAAGATTTTACTTGTTTATTTGACAGACGGAGATCACAAGTAGGCAGAGAGGGCAGGCAGAGAGAGAGAGAGAAGAGGAAGCAGGCTCCCTGCAGAGCAGGCAGCCTGATGCGGGGCTCGATCCCAGGACTCTGGGATCATGACCTGAGCTGAAGGCAGAGGCTTAACCCACTGAGCCACCCAGGCGCCCCTTATCTTGCACTTTTAAAAGCATATCAAATGTGAAGGAATAATCATTAAGCCTTTTATTTTTGTGGAGTCTTTGGAGATTTGTGAGGAAAGGCAACATGCCGTTCTTTGTAAATGTCAGATCTCTTTACAGAAATGCGAAGGAGGCACTGCGGGCTGTCATCTGTTCTTCATGCTGCCTACTGACCCTCATTGGGAGCTACCAATTCCCCAAGATTCTGTGGCCGCTAGAATAAATAGCTTTCTCAGGCACAAGGCAAAATGTTAGACAACATACAACAGAACAGAACCACTTTAATTATACTATTGCAATGTGTTTTGTACAGAAGTAGAGATCTGAAGGGTTAGACATTGAAGGACAGTTCCAGCTGGCAGGCTGTGGAGGAGAATGTTTCAAAACGACTGTAGCACATGCCATAAAAAGCATGGGCAAAAAAAGTAGGTAGGTTTCAGTCACATGAAAGGGGGAAAAGGATGATGCTGTTTCTGGAATGCAAAAATGTATGTGAATCTTAAAAATAAAAGTCCGTTTGTGTTGTGTCCAGGTGCGTTTGAGTCACTTAGAGGATGGGTCTGAAAATGGAATGAGATTGCAGATGTGGCTGTATTTCCATCAGCCCCTGCCTCATCTTTGGAGTTGTCCAATGGGCTAGAGTCTCGTGCAAAAAGCCACCCACTATGTTTTCCCACAGCCACTAATAAGGATAGGCTATTTCACGAACACACGGTCCTGCTTTGCACAGAAATATAGACGGTCCCCTGGGTCGTAGGTCAAACCATTCCTTTATGGCATAGTGAGCAAAACAGTTTTAGATTCACAGGGCCCACTAGTAGCTAGGAGGCTTCCTGGGTATATTGTTGTTGGGCAAGTTATTTAGGTTCAGTGAGCTCCCGTTTTACCATCTCTAATTATTACACTCATCCAAAATTTTAACTTGGGGAGCCAGATTGCAATCAGCAACACACAATTTGCGTTATGCCAACTCTGTAGGTCATGGTGGCTTTTTATTAGTCATATTTTTTGTTTTATACTTGCTAATTGAATTATTACATTTTAAAACCTTCAATGTCATATTAACCTACAGCCTTCTCCTTGATTTATAAGCTCGCCTTGATTTGATCAATTTATTATCAACATTTTTTTCAGCTCTAACAACTCCAAAGCAACTATTCTTGCTTAGCCCTTCTTTGTGTACTCTAAGCCTCGTGTTTATTCTATGTTTTTTTTGTGAACTTTTTCCAGTTTTGCCTTTGCATTCTTAAATCTGTAAGGCCTCAAATCATAGACGTAGTTCAGATTAACCTCCAGTCCTATGTATAAAATTCTTCGACATTGTCTCTTCTAATTGGTTCTCTGGCCTCCACATAAACATGAAACTCCTAGCCCTTTCCACTCACATGGATCTGATTGATACAATCTTTATCTTCTACGAACCTAGAGAGATGGTATGATGTGAAATCATTGCTTTTCTGGGAATTGGGAGATATTGATCTGTCCTTTTTAAATGTGTGACCTTGAAAAAGGTACTGAACATCGATGTCTAAGCCTCTACTGAAAGTTTTCTTTATTTTATTTTTTATTAATATTTTTCAAACTCTGTATTGGGGACTTTTAGTGATTTTCAGAATGTGGACCCTGAACTAAAAGAATCAACATCATCTGGAAGGTAGTTAGAGATCTGTGGGTAGAGATCTGTGGGGGTAGTCTGCCCCCCACAGATATTGAAACAGAAATTTGGTGATGTGGTCCAGTCATCTGTGTTTTGGAAAGTCTTCCAGGTGATTTTAATGCATAGTGATGTTTGAAAGCCACTGTTTTTGTTTATAAAATGAATTTAGAGGATTGAGACCTCCATTCAAAAAATCCTAATACTATAGAATAGTAAAAAGATTGCATTAAACTTTCCATTATGAAATTAAGAAATATGGTCCAAATAATTCTTGGATGAAAAAAAGATATACAATACAGAAAACTTAGAAAACTCATTTTAAAATGGAAAAAATATTTGTAGAATTATGTGTTTTCAAAAATTATGTAAATTATCCTAAACAAAGTTAATATATAAAAGATGGGTTATTAAAAAAAAAGATGGGTTATAGAAAAATATTTGGTCCCCATTTCACAGATTAAGTCCTATAAAAATAATTCTTAAAATGGGTAACATTTTCATAGAAAAATGAGCAAAGGATATGAACAAGAAAAATCTCAAAAAGGAAAGTTTTAAGTGACCACAAACATATATCAAAAAGTTGATCTCTGTGACAGGAAGGTGATTTAAGCCAAAGTGATACTGAGATATCACATTAAATTCACCACTTATAAAGAATAAAAAAGACTGACAGTGTCTATTGTTCATAGCAATGTCATAGGGTTATTATAAATGTGTATTCTCATACATTACTGCTAAAATATTATTATAACAATTTTAGAATGTTGGCAAATCCATTAAAAATGAAAATATATATACAAATCAAACCAGCAGTATTTCCCCAGTGAATCTGTTCCTTAAGTGTAAAAAACCAAGCTCAGAAAGATTGTTGAATGGATGTTTATTGTATGAAAAGCTGTTTATTGCAGGATTATTGTACTAACAACAACAACAACAAAAAACTGAGAAAGCATTTGTCAATCAATAGGGAAATGACTGAATAAAATGAGGTTTGTCTTTGTAACATGGGATTTTATGCAGTTACACCTATACTAGTTGACTTCAAGGGACTGAGGGATTTTTGTGTTGTTACTCGGGGAAAAAAGAAAACAAACCAACCAGCAACTGCTAAGGTTTCTTGAATTTTTTTATACTTCTACTAAATCCTTTAGTCTTTTCAATCTCTTTGCCAAGTAAGTGTTTCTATTATTCCTTTTTAAACATGACAAAGTATTCCTGGCTGCATGTTCTTCTCGTTTAGTGCCCTGAATATGTCTTGCCAGCCCTTTCTGGTTTGCCAAGCTTCTGTGGATAAGTCCAATGTTATTCTGATGGACCTTCCTCTGTACATAGGAAATCTCTTCCCCGTAGCTCCTCTCAAGAGCTCCTATCTAAAATTATGATTCATCAGTCTCACAATCAAGTGCCTGGAGGTCTTTCTAGATTCTTTTTTTTTTTCCCAATTTATTTATTTTCAGAAAAACATTATTCATTATTTTTTCACCACACCCAGTGCTCCATGCAAGCCGTGCCCTCTATAATACCCACCACCTGGTACCCCAACCTCCCACCCCCCCGCCACTTCAAACCCCTCAGACTGTCTTTCTAGATTCTTGATCTTCAGGGTGATCTTTCTGCCTGTAGAACATGAACGCTGGTTCCATTCCCCAGATTGGGAAAATTTTCATGGAGAATTTGTTCAACTATATCTTCTAGTTTTCTTTCTTTTTCCTCTGTGTCAGTGATCCCAATACTTCTGACGTTGAAATGTTTCTTGGTGTCATTTATTTCCCTCATTCTGTTTTCATGGCTTCTAAGCTGTTTGTTCCAGGCCTCCTCCTGATCCTTTTTCTCTATCAGTTTGTTCTCTAGATCGCTAATTCTATCTGGGGGTGGGGGGCTGAGGGGTGAGGTGAGCCTGGTGGTGGGTATTATGGAGGGCATGTATTGCATAGAGCACTGGGGGTGGTGCATAAACAATGAATTTTGGAACACTGAAAAAAATAAAATAAAGTTCAAAAAAAAAAAGAAATAGATGAACACTTTTGTTCTGGTAAAATAATTTCATAAAGCAGAATAAATTATAAAATTATTTAAAATTATTTATTTATTATAAAAAATAAATTATAAAAATGTAAAGAAAATAAAAATTAAAAATTAAAAAAACATAAACTTGACAAAGATGAGGTACACAGAATTTAGTTCAATGTCACCCAGGTAACTAACACGGAATCCTAACATCATCTCAGTCTGGCTCCAGAATTTTTATTCTTTTTAAAAAATTTTTATTTAAATTCCAGTTAGTTAACACACAATGTAATATTTGTTTCAGGTGTACAATACGGTGATTCAACACTTCCATACATCACCTGGTGCTCATCACAGCAGGAGCCCTCCTTAATCTCCATCAGCTATTTAACGCATCCTCCCATCCTCCTACCCTCTGGTAACCATCAGTTTGTTCTCTATAGTTAAAAGGCTGTTTCTTGACTGGTCTCAAATTTCTCTCTCTCCTTTCCCCTTTGTTTTGTTTCTTAAATTCCACACACAAGTGAAATCATATGATTTTTTTCCCTGACTGACTTATTTTGCTTCGAATAATACTCTCCAGTTCTATGTTGTTGCAGATGGCAAGATATCATTCTTTTTTATGGCTGAGTACTATTCCAGCACACACACATACACATAAACACACCCCTCATCTTCTTTATCCATTCATCAGTTGATGGACACAGGCTCTTTCCATAGTTTGGCTATTGCTGATAATCCTGCTATATTCACTGAGGTACACTTATCCCTTTGAATTAGTGTTTTTGTATCCTTTGGATAAATACATAGTAGTGCAATTGCTGGATACTAGGGTAGTTCTATTTTTAACTTTTTGAGAAACCCCTATACTATTTTTCAGAATAACTTCACCAGTTTGCCTTCCCACCAACAGTGAGTGAGGAGAATTCCTCTTTCTCTGCATCCTCACCAACAGCCATTGTTTCTTGTGTTGTTGATGTCATTCTGACAGGTGTGAGGTGATAGCTCATTGTAGATTTTATTTGCATTTCCCCAATGATCAGTGATGTTGAGCATAGTTTCATGTGTCTGTTGACCATCTATCTGTATGACTTCTTTGGAAAAATGTTATTCATGTATTCTTCTCTGTTTTATTTATTTATTTATTAAGATTTTATTTATTTATTTGACAGGCAGAGATCACAAGTAGGCAGGGAGGCAGGCAGAGAGAGAGGAGGAAGCAGGCTCTCCGCAGAGCAGACAGCCCGATGCGGGGTTTAATCCCAGGACCCTTGCATCATGACGTGAGCTGAAGGCAGAGGCTTTAACCCACTGAGCCACCCAGGTGCCCCTTCTTCTCTGTTTTAATTGGATTATTCATTTTCTGGTGTTTTGCTTTAGAAGTTCTTTATAGATCTTGGATATTAACCCTTTATCAGATATGTCATTTGCGGAGTATCTTCTCCCACTCTGTAGGTTGCCTTTTAATTTTGTTGATTGTTTCCTTCACTATGCAGAAGATTTATATTCTGATGAAGTGCCAATAGTTTATTTTTTCTTTTGTTTCCCTAGTCTCAGGAGACTTAACAACTGAGTCTTCTGCCTGTCTAAGCTAGACATAGATAAGTATATAATAGCACCCTATTTTTTGTAAAATTACATATAATTTTACAAGTATATATGTAATTGTGTGTATGTATACATATATGTGTATATATACATGTATATGTGTGTGTGTGTGTGTATGTATTTTAGAGGTCAAAATTATGCACAACTTGGAAGGCTTGGCTTTGAAGAATGGAGAGAGATTGTGGTTAGGAAAGATAAGAGAATGTTGAGGAGAGGTGACTCAAAAAACAAAACAAACAAGGAACTGCATTTAAACAGCATATATAGGGGCACCTGGGTGACTCAGTGGGTCAAAGCCTCTGCCTTCGGCTCAGGTCATGATCTCAAGGTCCTGGGATCAAGCCCCACATCGGGTACTCTGCTCGGCAGGGAGCCTGCTTCCCTCTCTCTCTCTGCCTGCCTCTCTGCCTACTTGTGATCTCTGTCTGTCAAATAAATAAATAAAATCTTAAAAAAAAACAAATAACAAATAAACAGCATATATATATGTGTATATATATATAAAAAGCTGCTAGTTCATATAAAATTATATATTTGAGTGTGAAGTATCAGTATGTGTATATATGTATGTATTAACAGAGAAATGCATGAAGCTGTATTTCCTAAAATAGTCATTTAGTTGTTACTGTTTTATTTTCCCTTTTATATTTTTATGTATTCAAAACTTAAAGAATCTTTTTTTAAATAAAAGGTTTTTTTTTTAAATGACCAGGGTCACAACACCATGCTTTAAGTGTGGGCTGTGCATAGTGAATTTCTTTTAATGCATACTGCATGGAAAGAGAGAAAAAACAATACGTGTATGGTGGAGAAACTTGACAGTCTCTAGTGATCAAACCTGGTAATCAAGGGTAATAGCAACATTGATGAGTCCTATTGATATTATGTACCCTGTATATGATGTGGTGAGATTGGCACTTTACCTCTGTGGTCTGTCTTCCTCAAAACATATCGCTCCAGTTTAATCAAGAAAAAGAAATAGGAAATAGCTCCCAGTTGAGAGACATTATACAGAACACCTTATCAATATGCCTCAAAAAATCAAGATTATCAAAACCAAAGAAAGCCCAAGAAGTTGTTATAGGCAAGAGGATTCTGAAATGAGATGACTACTAAATTTAATGCAGTATCCAGATGGGATCTCAGAAGAGAAAAAATATTAGGAAAAAGACTGAGAGAATCTGAATGAAGTATAGATTTTAGTTCATAATAATTTATCAATATGCATTCACTACCTGTGACAAATGTATTATAATAATGTAAGATGTTAATAATAAGGAACTGGGTGTAGGGTATAGAGAAACCCTCTGTACTATCTTTGCAAAAATTCTGTAAATTTATAACTACTATAAATGAAAAATTGCATCCAAGAAAAAGATAAAATCACACTGGTTACAAAACAAAACAGACAATATGTGGCAGGCATTCTTTTAGATGCTATAGTTACCACAGGGTACAATACAAACAGAACAATTCCTGCTAGGATCTTAAATATTAACATAATAGATGATCAATGGCTCTGTCCTTTATCCCAACAGAAAAAGAAACTTATTTTAGCTACAGGTTCCCAAGCTTTGCTACATCCACATTTTTAAAAAAGATTTTTTTTATTTGGCAGGGGGAGAGAATGAGAAAGCACATGGGTAAGGGGCAGGGGGAGAGAATCTTTAAGCAGACTCCCTGCTGAGTGGGGAGCCCAAAATGGGCTCCCTCTCACTGACCCCTGAGATATAACCTAAGCTAAAACCAAGAGTCAGAGGCTTATCTGACAGAGCCACCTAGGACCCCATCCACATTTTTGTTGAGCATTTTAGAACCTGGTTTTGAAAACCAATAAAATTATTTTTTTTCTGTCATAGTCAATGCTTATTTATATTTACTAAACTAATTTATTAACTTATCTACTCATTGTTGCTTTTCATTTCTGATTCTTTGTCCAAAGCTCCTTTACCCTTTTGCTGAAATAAACTTTTCAGTGATAGTTTATTCTTTAAAAATGTTTTTATCTTTTACTCATGATTTTATGATAGTTTTTGTGGATATAGAATTTAGATGGACAGTTATTTCCTTCAGAAGTTTGAAGCTATTATTTCGTCAATCTCTGGATTCTAAAAAATTTTTTTCACATACTTAAAGAAGTTCTTTTTGTCTTGAATATTCCTCAGAGATCAAGAAAAAGAGAGTCATGAGACAAACATAGTGAAATCAGCAGGTGCCTGATCTTTCAGGGTATTATGGGTCAAACTATGGATTTGGACAACTGCCTTAAAGGTTTTAAGAGATTTTTAGCAAGATGTCATGTTCTAGATTTAATTTTTAAATGAACCCATGTAATGCTTTGTAGGAAATTCATTAAAGAATGGCAAGCTTCTGACTTTTCCCTTAACACTTTGAAGATAAGACATGCCAAATTAATCTTTCTAAATCAAATTAAATCTTAGCTGTAAAATCACTCTCCAAGGTTGGTAAGGAGTATAATGTTGGTTACCTTTTCTTCCCTGAGGGTATATGTGGGTCCTGGAGTTCTGTGCCTGCATAAACAGCTCTAGGCTGTACATGGAAGCTGCAGAACATGCTTGTCTTCTCCCATCCTTCCCTTGCTGCCTTACTAGAAGCAGGATCATGTTTACCTAGACTCCTCCAACTGTCTGCACAGGTCATTAAAAATTGTGCTGACCCATTGGAAGTTCCATTTCTTCTTTGCCAATCTTCTCTTAAGTGGTTCTCTAACCAGTATCAAAGCTAGGACTAAATTTCAGAAGCATGTGTGCAACTCTTAGACTATCCAGCTAAGTTTTGGGTCTTTTTTTTTTTTTTTTCTAGTTGGACTAGACCTTAGAAAACAAAGGAGTGTTTCAGGTATGACTTCAAGGTATCCCTTCTCAACTTTTCCTTTTGAACCTGAAATATTAAGAAGTACTTAATTCCTTTTCAGATACCAGGGCGAATGAAAAAGGAGCACAGATCTTAGGTATTAAGGCCAAACTATTTTGTTGGAAAGAGTTGGGGAAGTACTTTTTGAAAACTAGATAGGAAGGTTTTCAATGTATATCGAGGCTATGGTTTTTGCAAATGTTGCAAATATTGCAAATTCCCCAGCCTGTAGCTTGTCTTTTCATTTACCTAATGGTGTCTTTCAAAGAGCAGACATTTTACATTTTTATGAAGTCCAGTTTATCATTTTTATTCTTTTATGATTTACCATTTTTCTGTCATCTATAAGAAATCTTTGTTCTCCCAAGGTTATGAAGGTTCTTAGTTACATTTTCTTCCACAAATGCTACAGCTTTAGCATATAGGACTCTGATTCATTACAAGTTACTTTTTGTGTAAAGTATTTAAGGTAAATATCATGGCTTATTTTTTCCAAATGGTAAGCAATTCTTTCAATAGTATTTGTGGGAAAAACTATCCAACTATCCTTTACTCATTGAATTGTGGTGGTACCTTTATCAAAAACCAATTGGTTATAGAGGAGTGGGTTCATGTTGAGACTATCTCCCTTTGACATTGATCTGTATATCTATTTATATGCTGATGCTACACTTTCTTAATAACCGTGGTTTTATGGTAAGTCTTGAAAACAGGTAATATAAATTCTCCAAATTCTTTGTTCTCTTCAATAATTATTTTGGCTCTTCTAGGTCTATATGTTTCCAAACAGATACTAGAAACATTTTGTTAATTTTTGCCAAAAAAAATGCTTTCTGGAAATTGATAGGAATTATAATAGATGTAGATATTGATTTGAAAGAAATTGACAGCTTAACAATATTTAGTCTTCTAAACCATGGACATGATATATCTCTCCATTTATTGAGATCCTTAATTTCTGTAGCTTTCATTGTACAGGATTCATATATATTTTACTAAATTTATCCCAATGTATTTCATGTTTTGGGATATGATCATAAGTGGTCATTTTAAATTTAATTCTCTGATTATTTGTAGCTAGTATGTAGAAAACAGCTGATTTCTGTGAAATGACTTTGTCTTCTGCATTTTTGCCTAACTTAATAGTATTAATAGCTCTTTTTCAAAAATCCTTATTGTTTTCTACATACATATATTGTTGTCTGTAAATAAAGACAGTTTTACTTCTTTCTGCCCCAGCTTTATGACTTGGATTTTCTTGTTTGATTTTACTGATGAGGAGCTTCCAGTTTGATTTTGAATAGAAGTGGTGACATTGAGCACCAAAATAAGTTAATGATTGTGAAAGGGTTATTGTATAAAAATATTAATATTGTTTATTATTCCCTGTGTGTGCCAACAGATACGGTAGCAGTTAATAAATATAGGAGGGATCCTCCGGGTACAGCACATATGTATGTGTTCCTGAAGAGCACATAATTCAGTTATGATTTTTTAAAAGTTCTAATTTGGCCTGAGCCACTCCTTAGTTTCACAGTTTTGAGTGTGTCATTAGTATTTACAAAGATGCAGTTAAATGGAGAAAACCGTATTGGCTTTATAACATGTTCTAGCCGGGAATCTTTCAGATGCAAGTTACAAAAAATCCAGCTCAGCTAGTTCAAGTTAAAAACATAATAAATGGAGTTTACTTACTTGTGGGGGAAAAAAAAAAATTGTGGCACATCTGGCTACTAGCCACTCCTCAGTCTTACTCAGCGGATTCTCTCTATGTGGCAGCCACCAGGACTCACAGGGATTCCAGACTAACATAATCCTTCAAGAAAGAGTGAGTTCCTCTTTCCTGATAATTCTAGTAAAAGTCCCAAGAAGTGATGCTTGTAGCAGTAGATGCCATGTAGTGATTGACCGTGTCTGTTGTCTGAACATCCTAGAAACCAGAGGGCAAACTGAGTTGCACTCCAACTATTGGGCTAAGGGACAGAAGGAGTGATTCGCCAAGACAAGATGCAGTTGTTATCAAAAGAAAAGAGATGGGGTTCTGGGAAAGCAAGTAAACAAAACCAACAAAAATGGATCACTACTAAATGAGTTTATTCTATTGAAGCAAAGTGTCACCAACCGTCACCACAGCATGTCTCTGACTCTTGGAATCTGTAGAAAGATTTATAGTACTTATTTAGAATACCTCTGTTTCTGTCCTATGTTCCATGAAATATGGCATAATGCATATTCGTCACAAGGATTACATTTAACTTTTTGAAGAAACTTAAGGCTCCAAAATTTCGTATCTTTATCTTTCACATCTGCATCACATTCTGATGACCTCTGAAGATTTGACGTTCTTCATTCCCCTCTGTCTCTACAAAACACCTTTTCCATCTCTCAGTAACCCAATCTACATTGGTTTGTCACAAACAGTAATGGTACTACAGGGGTGACAAACGGTGCTGATGATTATATATTGTGGCATAAGTCTTAAATCAGTGACTCCAAGCAGAAAAGACTTTTCCTCCAAAATAGGTATAAAACATACATTTTATCACCACAGATCACACACACCAAAAAACACCTTGTATGGCAAAAGAGGACATAGATATAATTTTTTTTTCAATGTTCATAGAAAAAGTCTGCATTTCCTTCACATTTTTCTTTTGAAGAGCATATTGAAGTGGGGGCAAAGCCTTCTGTAAAATAATTCAATAAATATTTAGACATCAGATGTAACTTTTCAAAAGAGATTTTATTTACTTATTTGACAGAGAGAGTGTGAGTATGAGCACATGCAGCGGGAGGGGCAGGCAGAAGGAGAAGCAGGCTCCACGCGGAACAAGGAGCCAGACACGGGGTTCCATCCCGGGACTCTGAGATCGTGACCAGAGCTGAAATCAGAGGTTTACCCAACGGAGCCACCCAGCCACCCCTCAAATGTTACTTTTTACATATTGAAGAGATAAGTGGGTAACTGGAGCTCAGAATTAAGGAATGGACGGCTATATGCTGTCACACTAGGGAGTGTTCCTGCTGGACCATGCTGGTCCCTCAGCTATACTGTCTAAGGGTCATTCCCAGTTTCTTAATGCAGAGAATGGAAATAACTTCAGAAAGCATTGTATACTCCTGCATTTATGTGAGGAATTGTATAGTTCTCATTTCAGATGATGGATTCAGGCACTTTCAGCAAATCTCTTGTTGTCTCCCCAAATCTCTGAGTTTAAAAAAAAAAGCACTTTTATTGTACTTGTATATCAATATCTGGACCACATTTGATATTCAGAGGGGAGATTCTAGTGTTCTGAGTAGGCAACACCAGAAAAGCAGCATTATTTTCAGCATTCCTTCATGTACTATTTCTTCTGAATGATTCTCTCTCTATTTCTCTATAACAGTAATGGGGGTACAGTAGAGTATACAGTAGAGTATACCCTAGTCTTTGTCCTCTGAGAATGTTTTTCACATAGTCAAATTTCCTTCCTTCTCAAGTAAGGCATGTGACACAGAATGAAAAAATAAATAAGGGAAAATAAAGGTGACATGATAGCTTATCCTCAGAAATGGTGGGTCAGTGCAAATCTGGGTAGATGAACTGGGTAGCTAGGTAGATGAACTCATTACTAAGAGATGTTTATATGAGCCATCAATTTTAACCTTTTGGAAATGCCTTGACTTTGAAACCCAAACAAGACAGGTTGTTATCTCAGTTGCTTTCCAAACATTCCTACTTCCATGTTAGAGTTTAAAGAAAAGAAGGGAAGCAAACCTTTCTCCAACTGCCACTACTTAAATATGACCCTGACTGGGAAACAGTTTGAAAAAGAGTTGGTAGATTTTCATTAGAAGTACTATGAGCATTTTTCCTAGGGCCCCACAATATCATGATCTCTTTTAAAATTATCTGGTCTGTTGGGGTACCCCATGCTTTCTTCTTTCTCTTGTTTGTTCCTTCTTTGCTTCCTTCTCTTGTTCCCAAGGCTTGACTTTCTCATCAACATGAACAAGAGCAACAGGGACTTAAGTGCTCTCACTGTGAGGATGCACTGAGTCATAGCTGGTGAAATTATCTTCCTTCCTCTGGATGGCTTTAGGTAATTTATGGAACAGTTTTTTTTCTTTTACCCCTTATTTTTAAATTTATTTAATTTTTATCCAGTCATTTCTATAAGAAATATATTTCTATAATATAATTTAAAATTACATTTTTAAATAGAGTGTTAAAAAAAGTCTAAAGTCACTTGATAATTTTGAATCTAAGTTTTCCTAGTATGTAAAATTAAGATATAAAAGTATCTGACTTAGTAAGAAGTTGGTATAGTAAGTGCATTGTAAACCATTTGTTTGGAACTGAGGATGTCTTTTCTTTATGTCATAGTGGTTAAGTGCTTAAGTTCTAAAACCAGTGTAGAAAATCACATAACCTTTGATTTATTTTAAATTTAACTATGGAACTAAACTTTATATGTAAAAGTTTTTTCTGAGGAAAAAAAGTTTGCTGGGTTCTATTTTAAGATGGCAGGAACACTGCTCATCCACAGTGCAATGGAAATGACTCACTTCTTTTTCCTTAAGCATGTATTTGGTGGGTGGTAGGATCAGAGGAGTCCACCAAGAAGAAATTATGAGTTGTATTTATGATCACAATAAATGCACAGACAGAATGGAAATTGACAACTTTCTCTGGGAAACTCTGCCAGGTGCTTCCCAAACACAGATTCATTTGAATCTGGCTCTTGTTTATACATTCCTCACTGGTGGGTGGGTGGGTCAATGAACTGTGTGCCTAGTCTGCTGGTAATGTTTATAACCATATTTAATAGTTTGTTTATGTATCTCTCCTAATATACTGAACATTTTAGATCAAGACTATATTCTGTTCACAATGGTATCCACAATTCCCATAGAATCTGGCACAGAGAAATGCAAAGTAAGACTTAGATAGTCAATGAACCAGAAATGGAGAGGAACATATGAGGAGGATGCTGAGCTTGACAGTTGAAGAATTTCAATGATAAAGTTCATGAAGCTCAGGAACTGCAAAGCATGGGGGCTCATGGGGAATTTATTTGTCCTTAACTATTGTTT
This sequence comes from Neogale vison, assembly GCF_020171115.1. NCBI lineage: Eukaryota > Metazoa > Chordata > Mammalia > Carnivora > Mustelidae > Neogale > Neogale vison. Next base: position 64,687,549 of record NC_058096.1, on the reverse strand, counting down.
GTCCCCTCTCCCTTCCATAAGCACTCTTGCTCATCTTCATAACATGTAAGTTTCCTTCCCACCAGAATACAATGACATAGTTACTATTCAAGATTCTATGCCTGAAGCTATCAAAGACATTTTGAGAGAGCTTTCTTATATGTGTTTAATCTTTAGGGTTTCTATTTAGATTTTGAAGGGCAGAACTATTTTGTATATCCACAATGACTCTCTCCATACACTAAAGGCAGAAGATTCATTTGCATTTCAGCAGGAAGCTCTAGACCAGCCTTTCTTTCTTTTTTTTTTTTTTTTTAAGATTTTATTTATTTATTTGACAGAGAGAGATCACAAGTAGGCAGAGAGGCAGGCAGAGAGAGAGAGAGGAGGAAGCAGGCTCCCCACTGAGCAGAGAGCCCGATGCGGGACTCGATTCCAGGACTCTGAGATCATGACCTGAGCCGAAGGCAGCGGCTTAACCCACTGAGCCACCCAGGCGCCCTAGAACAGCCTTTCTGAGCATTTCTTGCACCAGCTAGACTAGGGCTGGTAGTTCAAAAATGAAATAAAGTAGAATCCGGGGGAGCCTGGGTGGCTCAGTTGGTTAAGCGACTGCCTTTGGCTCAGGTCATGATCCTGGAGTCCTGGGATCGAGTTCCGCACTGGGATCCCAGCTCCATGGGGAGTCTGCTTCTTCATCTGACCTTCTCCCCTCACATGCTCTCTCTCATTCTCTCTCTCTCTCTTAAATGAATAAGTAAAATCTTAAAAAAAAATTTTTTTTAAGAAGTAGAATCTGGAAGGAGATGAGAACTAAGGTTAAGACCCAGATACAAATAAAACAGCATTCCCTAGTTTGTGTGTGTGTGTGTGTGTGTGTGTGTGCAAGGACTGTGGAAGATGAAAAAAATGATCACATTGTTAGAAAATACCTCAAGTAGAGCCAAAGGATAAGGAAGGAAAATGGCATGGCCAATGTAAGTAGAGTAGACTATTATTACTGGAATATAAAGAACTAATGAGAAAAGAAACCATAGTGATAGGCACAGATCAGCTCATGGAGTGTCTTCTATGTCACAATGAATAGCTTGAATATTATATTGCAGATGTTTTAAGGAGGGGATAAATCAATTACTTGGGTGGCAGTATTAGACATGGACCTGAAGGAAAAAGGAATAGCAATCAGGAGGGGTGTTCAGTACTTAGAGTAGTGATAGCAAAGATGGAGATGGTAAGAGGGGCACCTGGGTAGTACAGTTGGTTAAGCATCCACCTCTTGGTTTCCCTCAGGAGTTGATCTCAGGGTCATGGGAAAGAGGCCTGCATAGGGCTCTGAGCTCAGTGCCGTCTGTTAGAGAGTCTTGCTTCTCCTCATTCTATCTTCTCCACAAGTCTCCCACACATGTGCTCACTCTCTGTTTCTCTAAAAAATGAATGAATATATCTTAAAAAAATAAAAGATGGAAAAAGTAAGAGTTGGATTGGTATATTATTTAGAAGATAAAATCTGTATCATTTAATGACTGGGTTTGGTGAGCCAAGGGAGGGGTTATCTAAACTGAACTTCATGTGGGAGTGACTGACAATGTATATTATAAAGAGGGAGGAGATAACTTTCTTTCAGATCCTTGGAAGGAATGTCATTGTTATCACCCATTGTGATTCAGGTCCTTTTTATTTATTTATTTATTTATTTATTTATTTATTTATATTGAGAGAAGTTGGGAACTGTGCTTTTTTTTGGGTCACAGGGAATTTATTTATTTATTTTTTCCCAATTTATTTATTTTCAGAAAAACAGTATTCATTATTTTTTCACCACACCCAGTGCTCCATGCAAGCTGTGCCCTCTATAATACCCACCACCTGGTACCCCAACCTCCCACCCCCCCGCCACTTCAAACCCCTCAGACTGTTTTTCAGAGTCCATAGTCTCTCATGGTTCACCTCCCCTTCCAATTTACCCAAATTCCCTACTCCTCTCTAACGCCCCTTGTCCTCCATGCTATTTGTTATGCTCCACAAATGAGTGAAACCATATGATAATTGACTCTCTCTGCTTGACTTATTTCACTCAGCATAATCTCTTCCAGTCCCGTCCATGTTGCTACAAAAGTTGGATATTCGTCCTTTCTGATGGAGGCATAATACTCCATAGTGTATATGGACCACATCTTCCTTATCCATTCAGGAACTGTGCTTTTTAAAATACATTTTCAGCGGTTGTTTTGGAGTGTTCCCAGGGCAAAATTGTGTACTTGATATATTGGCTAGTATTTAACATGGAATACATCAATATTTCCAATCACAATAAATATGCTATAAAGACAAGTTCAATGCTTATCTTAATTGGCCAACAGATAATCAGGCTCATGGCCCTGTTTAATCCATTAGCATTAACAAGGTAGAGGTAGGTTTTATCAATACTGGCACTTGTTCAGATCCCTAGGCCCAGAAAATTAAGAATTTACAATCACAACTAACACTTCTTCAATAACAGCAGTGTTAACCCTCATTGTTTCAAACTCTAAGATTTTGTTGTATCATACTCTAAAATACTTCACTATGTTAGTAGTCTAGAGCTTCACTACTCAAAGTGGTCTATGGACAATAGCATCTGTATCAACTGGAAGCTTGTTAAAAATCTAGACTCTTAGGCCACACTGCACAACTACTAATTCAGAACCTGCATTTTAGCATGATTTCCAGATGATTCATCTGGGCATTAGAATTTGAGAAGCACTTATCTAAGTGCTTGTCTTAGTTTGTCTAAGGATAAAAATTATAGGGGGAACTTCCAGCTTCTGGTTGGGGCAGAGGATCTTGAATCAGAATAACCCTCCCACTGAAAACAATGGTGAACTTTGGAAAATGGTTTTAAAGCATTGGCCATTAGTCACAGAGAAATACTGCAGCAGTTGGTTTCCACACAATAGTATGATCTGCGCCGATAGAACTTTGCTCTGAGGGTGCTACCTGGTCAACACAGTGTTCTGGCAGATCAAAGTCAAACAGAAAACAAGAATCCTATTGACCTAAGGAGTCAGAGGTCAAAGTTCAGGGATGCCATTAAGGCCAGAAATTCAGAAAAACACCATAAAATAGGGAATGACAGAAGGAGAACTCCAAATCTTAATGTTAACCATCCTCAAATCCTTGGCTGATTTCTTTCTTTCTACCTTTCTCTCTTCCCCTTCCTTCCTTCCTCCCTCCCTCTCTACCTACCTTCCCTACTTACCTCTCTTTCTCCCCTTCCCTTCCTTCCTCCTTCCCTCCTTCCCCTCTCTTTTTTTCTTTCTTTTCTTTTCTCTCTCTTTCTTTCTTTCTTCCTTTCTTCCCTTCTTCCTTTCTGTTTTATTTATTTATCAGAGAGAGAGCACAAGTACGGGGAGCAACAGGCAGAGGATCCCTGGAGCCTGGTATGGGAGTCAATCCCAGAACCCTTGACCTGAGCCAAAGGTAGACACTTAATCGACTGAGCCACCCAGGTGTCTTCCTTGGGTGATTTCTAACATGTAACCACATGGACTCACAGCTGTTGAAATTTCCGGTAGCCAGAGGGCAAACAATGAGTGAAAGGCTAGACGAACTTGATAGAGATTTTAGCTGCAGATGCAATGAGGGAGACAGAATTTACTAATAGTTTCTATTGGCTTTTATTTTGTTAATTTTTCTGCTTATCTTTCTTATTGCCCTTCTACTTACTTCAGTATTACACTGCTCTACTTTTGTAGCTTTTTAACTAGGTCACTGATTTGCTACCTTACTTCTTTCCGATTTATGATCATGAAAGATTAATAAATTCCCTGTAAGACGTCCTTTAGATGCATCCCAACAAGTTTTGGTATGTTATAATGACCTTATCATTTAGTTTGGACCATTTTCTAATTTGGCAGTGATTTACTCTTTGAGCCATAGATTATTTAGATAGGTGTCATTCAGTTTCTGAAGGGATTTCCCTAGACAGAGTCTTATTGCTGTTGATTTAATATTGTTGTGGTAATAAAACATGCTCTGTATGATACTGGCTCATTTAAATTTATAGATACTTGTTTTGTGGCCCAGGATATGATCCATTTTGATAAATGTACCATCTCCACTTAAAAAGAATGTATATCCTTAAGTGGTTAATTATATAGTTGTATAAATATAAATTCAATCAAAATAATTGACAGTTTTTCCTTAATCTTCTATGTATTTACTGATATTTGTCTAGTGTCCCATCAGTTGATGAGAAGAGGATGTTAAAATTTCTGCTTATGAATGTGCAATTAACTAGTCTTTTAATTGTCAATTTTTGATTCATGTAATTTGAAGCTGTTATTTTTTTATTTCAAGTTTTTATTTAAATTCTGGTTAGTTAACATACATTGTAAAATTGGTTTCAGGTGTAAAACTTAGTGATTCATCACTTGCATATAATACCAACTTAAAGCTGTTAATAGGTACATCTATATTTCTGATTATTATGTCTCCCTGATGAATCAGTTCTTTAATAGTTAATTCTTTTCTATCTCTGGTAATACTATTTGTCTTAAAGTTTGTTTTATCTTACATAAATATAGTTATTCCAGCCTTCTTATGATTACTGTTTGTGTACTGTACATATTTCCTATCCATTTTCTTTCAGTCTATCTGTGCATTATTTTCAAGTGTCTCTCTTTAGACACCATAGAGGTAGGTTGGTTTCTTGTCAATTATGGTAATTTCTGCCTTCTGATTAGAGTATTTTGTCCAGTAATACTTAATGTAATTAATGATTATTGTTTCAATATAGTTTTTTTTTTTAAATTTCATCAAGATAAGTGACCTCCTTAACCCCCATCCCATTTCATCCATCCGCCTCACCTACCTCCCCTCTTGATACTAACCCTTTATTAGATATGCATTTGCAAATGTCTTCTCCCAATCACTTTTATGTTCTTATCATTTTATTATTTATTTCTGTTCATCTCTTTTTAAAAAATCATCCCTTTCTACATTCTTTCAGATCATTGTGATATATTTAGAATTTCATTTTAATTTATCTATGGGCTTTTTAGCTATAATTCTGAGTATTTTCTAGCAGTAGTTCTGCAGATTAAATACACATCTTTCACTTTTTTATAATCTACTTGTATAATATTGCACTACTCCATATAAAATATAGACACCCTGGAACTGTAGAGGTCTACTTACTCCATCCCACCAACCTTTCTTCCTATCATACGTATTATATCTATGTACATTGTAAAGTGCACACAGAATCATAACTTTTGCTTTAGTCATATATATTTTAAGCAAATTAAGAGGAAAAAATCTTTAATGTTTATATATATTTACCACTTTCAGTACTCCTTATTTCTTCTTGAATATCTGAGTTTTTATTTGGAATCATTTTCATGCAGTTTGAACAATTTCATTAAGCGTTTTTTTGTAAAGCATGTTTGACAAATTCTCTTATTTTTTCCATTATTTGAAATTGCAGTACATTGATCTTTTTTCCAGCACTTTTAAAGATGTAATCCCATTGTCTCTAGCCTCTGTAATTTCTGATAAGTTAACAGTTATGTAAATTGTTCGCCTCCTGAATAAACTCCCCTGCTGTTTGCAAGATGTTCTCTTTATCTTTGGTCTCAACAGGTTAACTATATGCCTAAGTATGGTTTTATTCATTTGACTTGAGGGTTTACCTAAGCTTCTTCAAACTATAAATTTATATCTTTTATCAAACTGAGGACATTTTGGCATTTTTCTCAAATGTTTTTCCTGCCTTGTTCTCCATTTCTTCTGATACTATAATCTATTTATTTCCATTTATTGATCTATCTATTTTCAACTTCACTGGCTCTATCCTCTTAATTTTTAGTGGGTTCTTAAGTCCATCCAGTGACTTTTTCATTCAGAAATTGTATTTTTCAGTTCTAGAACTTCCTTTTTTTCCTTTTTCATATTTTCTATTTCTCTGTTGGGCTTTCTCTTCTTCATTCATTATGAGCATGTTCTATCTTTCACTGAGTACAGTTATGAAAGCTGCTTTGAAGTCCTTGATTACTATCTCTAACATTTTAGTTATTTTAACATTACCTTTCAGTGATTATTTTCCCATTTTAAAATGGGTTGGATTTGGTTGCTTCTTAAATTTCAAGTGATTTTGGATTATATCCTGGTCATTGTGAATGTCGTGATATGGTCACCTGGATTCTGATATATAACTGAGAAGAATATGAGTATTTTTGTTTTAGCAGACATTTAACTTGTTTGGATTCAAACTGAAAACTCTGACTTTTACATAGAAACTCAACTCTAAGTTAAATTATTTGGGTTTGTTGTTGTTGTTGCTGCTGTTGCTATTTTCTCCATTAGCTGGGCTGCTTACTGCCTGCAGTGTGTCCTACACATGTATAATTCAGGACTCAGCCAGAGATTTGCTCGGAGTTTATACACAAAATATGACCCCAGGGCTCTCTGTTTTTGTGGTTCCTGCCTCCCCCCACATACCTCATGTTCTAGCAGCTGGTATTGCCCCAAACTCTATTCTTTCTTTTCAGGCCAGAAATGCTGTGCGTTAGACATTCTATAGCTGTCCTTCATGGGGATGTGAGTGTTGTCTGCACTGAGGCGAAAAGCCAAAATAAATAAAACTAACCCTGTGGTGACCCCTTCTGCCAAGTTTTAATTCTTCTCCAGAATCTGCCTCTTAATCTTTACTTTCCAAGCCATTAGATAACCATTTTTGTGTTTTGTCTCGTGTTTATAATTGTTTTCTTTGGGACAGTTGATATGATTAGGAGTTTATTGGTCCCACCAGATATAACAAAGGAAACTGTGTTTAGAGTTAAGTTCCTAAGGCCAATTAAATTGTCACTTCATTTTAGCATAATCCCTCTATCAGTTTCATATATGTTTTTGCTAGTTGTCAATTTATTGCCTTTTGGATGAATGCACTTTTAAAACCATTATTTGTAATAACAGAGATTGATCCTCTAAGAATATCTCCTATACAGACAGCAAGAGTTAAATTCTGGAGTAGAGAGTGCTGGAATGACATTGCAGAAGAAAAGATATTGTCTTTCTCAATTCCAGGGTGCTTCTGCTTTTGTTTCTTCTTGCTCCTATTGCATTACTCCCAGGATGCATGTAGATAGGGACATCCAGTGCTACTCTTCCCAAATCATGTGCCCAAAGCCCACAGCACCTTGAACTGTTGGCATTGGTCCAGGCCTATTGAGCATCTCACTGTGGCACTCCTGAAAAGGACACTGTGTTTCTTAGGCCTTTTACTACTATGCTTCCAACTGGCTTCCCAGCTTGACTCCCACTAAACATCTGTATGCCAGCGTCACCCTCTATGTGCCCCAGAGGAGTGTTTCCTACTTGCCTGGTAATGGTAGACCAGCTTTGGTGGGTGCAACTGAATAAACTTCTCCACAATACAGTCAAGTACAATTTTTGCTATGGGGATGCCTGGGTGGCTCAGTGGGTTAAAGCCTTCAGCTCAGGTCCTAATCTCAGGGTGTTGAGATCGAGCCCCGCATCAGGCTCTCTGTTCTGTGAGGAGCCTGCTTCCCCCTCTCTCTCTACCTGCCTCTCTGCCTACTTGCGATCTTTTTCTGTCAAATAAATAAATAAAATCTTTAAAAAAAAAAGAAAATTAGAAAAATATATACATATTTAGCAGGGAGGAAGTTATTTTGCATGTGGGAAATTTTGAAGAAGGGAAGTAGAAATTTTGGTTAGAAGTTAGATTGTAGTTTTAAAAACATCTCTAAGAATTGTTTTATACTCATCCCTTGAAGAGGCAGATCCTCATTCCCTTGCTGTTGAGTGTGCATAAACGTAGTGAATAGAATATTATAGAAACTACGATATGTCATGTCACATATGAGATGTAGATTATGAGGAGATTACAGCTTCCGCCTGACATGGACTTTCTAACTTTCAGATCACTTGCTCTGGGGAAAGCCAGAAGCCTTCTCATAAACTTACTCAGGCAGACTGTGGAGAGTATCACATGGTGACGAATAGAAGTCTCTGGCAAACAGCCAGCAAAGAATTAAAGCCTGAAACAACCATGTGAGAGAGCTTGGAAGTATGTTCTCTTTGAGTTGAGCCTTCAAATAAGATTACAGGTCCAGCTGTTTCATAAAAGACCTTAATGCAAAACTACCTAGAGAAACCATTCATGTATTCCTGACCCACAGATGCAGAGAAAATAAATGTTTGTTGCTTTCAACCTACTACATTATTGGGTAATTTGTTACACAGTATAGAGATCTAGTACAAATCTTTTATTAGGAAAGTGGAAAAGTCTCAGATAAATAGCCTATGCCTCCATCATTAGAAACTAAAAAGTGATGGAAAATTAACACAAAATAAGCAGAATAAAATAAATAGTAAAGAGGATAAGCTAATGTATAATCAGAAAGAAAATAAATCACTAGAGTCAAAAGTTGGTTCCTGGAGAAGTTCAATAAAAGCAAAAGAAAAAAGCATCTAACAAAATTGATAAAGGTAAAAGGAAAGGAGACATCCCAATGACAAGAATGGAAGAGGTGACATTATTGGCATATTGTTTTTCTTTCTTTTTTTTTTTTAAAGATTTTATTTATTTATTTGACAGAGAGACATCACAAGTAGGCAGAGAGGCAGGCAGAGAGAGAGAGAGAGAGAAGCAGGCTCCCTGCTGAGCAGAGAGCCCGATGCGGGACTCGATCCCAGGACCCTGAGATCATGACCTGAGCCGAATGCAGCGGCTTAACCCACTGAGCCACCCAGGCGCCCCTGGCATATTGTTTTTCATATTACAACTGACCCTTGGACAACATGGGGTTAAAAGTGCTCATTCTCTTGCTGCCAAAATCCATGGACAATGTTTGGCCTCCCCAAAAATTAACTACTAATAGCCTACTATGGACTGGAAGCCTTACAGAAAATAAAGTCGATTAACGCATATTTTATATTACATAATGCATTCTTACAATAAAGTAAGCCATACAAAAGAAAATATTGTTAAGAAAATCTTAAGAAGGAGAAAATACACTTATAGTACTGTATAAAAAAAAAATCCAGGTATTAAGTGAGCCCATGTCTTTCAAACCTATGTTGTTCAAGTGCCAACTGTAGTCCCTTTAAATCCTTTTTTCCTTAAAGTTTTTATTCAAATTCCATTTAGTTAACATATAATGTAATATTATTATAATCATTCTTTACTCATTCATCATTCAATGGACACTTAGCCTATTTGCATATCCTTTTTAATTTCTGTAATGTTGGTGGTGATTTCCACTATTTTATTCTTGATTTTTTAAATTTGAATATTTGGAGTTTATAGAGCATCTTAGATGTATGAATTTTTTCAGCAAGTTTGAGACATTTTTAGATATTATTTTTTCAAATATTTCTGCTCCTTTCTCATCTCTAAAACATTCATTCATTATGCATTTATTAGTACAATTTGATGGTATCTGAGAGGTACTATTCATTTTTCTTAATTATTCTTTTGTTCCATGTTCTAGACTTTATCAATTGTTCTCTCTTCAGGTTTGCTGATAATTTTTTCTGCCAATTAACATCTATAAAGGCCCTCTGATGAATTTTTCATTTAGTTACTGTATTTTTAATTCCAGAACTTCTATTTGATTCTTTTTTATAATTCTGTTTCTTTGTTGATGTTCTCTTTTATCAATGATGAGAATCATTGCATACTTTTAATTCTTTAAATGTGCTTTCTTCTAGTTCTCTGAGCAGGCTTATACTAGCTGATTTATGTCTATGTCTAGTAGTTCCAAAATCTGGGTCTCCTCAGGGATAGCTTTTATTGATTTAATTTCTTCTTGTGTATGGGCAATACTTTCATGTTTCTTATATTTTGTCATTGTTGTTGAAGACTGAATATTTGTGATAGTATCATATGGCAACTCTGTAAATTTTGTAATTTTCTTTTAGGTTTGTTGTTTTTGCTCTCGTTTAGTTACTTTTCTTGATTAATTCTATGAAGTTTATATTCCCGATAGTGTGCTACCACTGAAACTACTGTTTGATTAACTTAGTGCTCAACAGTGATTGGCCAGATGTTTCTTTAAATGCCTGAGCCAATAAATCTTTTATCCATTACAAAGAGGCTCTGTATGTGGGTTAGAACATACACAAACCTACATTATCCTTCACTTCTTATTTGTATAGTATTTCAAGATCAGCCACATCTGAGAGATTGGGGCCTTCTTAGGCCTTTTTTGAGGATGTGCATAGCCCTGCCCATGCATGAAGATTTCTACAGCTACAGATGTATGTCAGATTTCAAAGCTTCCTTTGGACATTTTCATCCTTAAATCTCCCTTGTAACTATTTGTCAGGCTCTTATTTGCCTCAACTGGTATTATAGACTTAAGAGGCCACAATAGTAAACAATTGCCATTGAGTTTTTTTCAACAAGGATGAGGACAGAGACTTTTATAATGTAGTGAGCTCTGAGTCAGGTTAAATAATGACAATGCCTTATAAATCAGGCTTTTCTAGGTAGGTATATAATACAAATCTAATAGTGACAATACTCTGGAGAAGGAACTTTTTGAAGAACTAAAATCTTCATCTGCTCTTCCTGGTTATTTATTTATTTATTTATTTGTCAGAGAGAACACAAGCAGTGGGAGCAGCAGACAGAGAGAGAAGCAGGCTCCCTACTGAGCAAAGAGGACCCTGGTATCATGAACTGAGCTATGGCAGACACTTAAGTGACTGAGCTACTCAGGTGTCCCTCTTTCTGGTTTTTCTAAGTCTTCTGGTTTTCACTGCTTTTGTTATGGGTTAGGGGTTTTGTTATGGGTTTTGTTACTGCTTATGGGGCTACTTGTTTTCTTTTTCTTTTTTTTTTTTTTAAGATTTTATTTATTTATCTATTTGACAGACAGAGATCACAAGTAGGCAGAGAGGCAGGCAGAGAGAGAGAGGAGGAAGCAGGCTCCCTGCTGAGCAGAGAACCCGATGCGGGGCTCGATCCCAGGACCCTGGCTGGGATCATGACCTGAGCCGAAGGCAGAGGCCTTAACCCACTGAGCCACCAAGGTGCCCCGGGGCTACTTGTTTTCAAAGCTATCATGAAGCCTGTAAGTTAGACTTATAATGAATATCTGTGGAAAGTGGTGGATGGTGGGAATAGGCCCAGCATAAAAACCAAAACCTTACTTCTCTTACAAAGATATAGCAGGAGTTTTTTGTTGTTGCTGTTGTTGTTTTTTGTTTGTTTCTTTTAGCAAATGCTCATCTCATTGTCACAAAACTGTGGTTAATTTTCAGAATCTTGAGAAAGTTGATTTTGACAACTTTTTTCTAGAATTTTCATTGGTTTTATGCAGGAAAAGAGTCACAGAGTTTTTCAATATGTCATTTGGGAAGCCCTATTCCTCCAAGTATATTTTTAAAATTGAAATTCAAGAATTGATTCTAAACTTCATTTAGAAATGGAAAGGACATTGACTAGCCAAAGAAATTGAGAAACAGCAACAAAAAAATGCCCTGGAAGATTAACAAAGCCTGAATATAAAACTTATAATAAAACAATAGGATGAAGACTTTGTGGGATTTGTATCAAAATAGACACATAGATTAATGAAACAGAATGGAGAGTTAAGAAATAAGCCCACACACATATGGACAACTGACTTTTGGCAAGGTTGCAAAGGCGCTTCAGTACAGAAAGCATAGTTTTTCAACATTGGCTATTTGTGTGTAATACAGACAAGTAATTTTGATCCATACGTTACCCCACGTTAAAAAAAAAAAAAAAAGCTAACACAAAAAAGATCTTGAACCTAAATGTGAAACTTAAGACTTCTAAGAAAAATATCTAGGAAAAACTTTTGTGATTTAGGTTTAGGAAAAGATTATGTAATGATTCCAAAAACAAATCTATAAGAGATTGGATAATTGAACTTCAATTAGAAACTTTTGTTGTTGAAACGTACTGTTAAAATAATGAAACGGTAAGCCACAGATTGGAAGAAAATATTTGAAATAATATGTACATATTTATAATGTGTATATAAGCACACATATATAAACTTTTATACACATAAAGTTATGTATCTGTACTTATATATATATGTGTATATACATATATACATATATATACTTATATGCAGAATGTATAAGAATTCCCAAAACTAAATAAAGTGATTTAAAAAACTCAGGAAAAAAATTGAGCAGATATTTATTTCACTATTAGAAATGAAAATAAAAAGTATAATGAAATACCACTACATTATTAGAATTGCTTTGAAGAAAAAAAGACCAACCAAATGCTTTATTGGCAAGTGTTTAGAGATATGAAGAAAATGGAACTGTTAAACACTGCTAGTCAGAATGTAAAAAATTACATTCTTTGAATATAGTTTAACCTTTGAATATAGTTTAACAGGTTTTTTTTAAGTTAAACTTATATCTATTATATGATCTAGTCGTTTTACTCTAAGGTATTTACTCAAGAGTAATGAAAGAATGTCTTTACATCAACTTGTACATGAATATTCATGGTAGCTTTATTTGTAATAGCCTAAAATTGGAAACAATTAAGTTTCCATCAACAGATTAATAGATATAATAGCATTCAGTAATAAGAAGAAACTATTGATATATGATACAAAATGTAGGACTTTCAAAACAATTACATTTAACAAAAGAAGCTAGACCACAAAAAAAAGATTATATACAGTATGGTTCTACAGATCATTGCTTCTGTGGGACATTCCTCCTTCTAGGTAGAGGAAAAGTCAGTGAGAGATGTAAGAGGATGGATTATAAAAGACTTGAGAAATATTTGGGGAGTGATGTATGGTTTCATTATCTTAACTTCGGACATTGTTTCATAGGCGTACATGTCAACACTTATCAATTTGTCAACTCTAAATTTGTACAATTTGTTTTATGTCAATTATACTCCCAGTAAAGTTGTTAAAAAATAATTTCCGTCATTTTGATAAATGAGATATAAATTTTTTTAGGTAAGTGAAGAAATAATACCCTTATATTAAAAAAAAAGTGGGCAGTATCATTAGCCATCATGGAAATGAAATTTTAAACCATGATTATAGGTGAGAAAATCCTGACTCCTGGAATTGCAGCCTAGAAGTTCTGCAGACACTCTCCCTAGTGAAACTGTGGAGAAATTATAGTGAAAGAATAACTGGGAAATTGCTTTAAAAAATAACTTAAAATCTCTGGAAATTGTCCTAAGGGCAAAGAACAAATTTATTCAAGAAAATCTGCTAAAAACCTGTAACCAGAGTAAAAGTCTGTGGCACTTAGATACAAATTGTTTTCTCCATCCGTGAGCTGAGCACTAGGAGACCTCTACTTTAGCAGGTCTGGCCCGGCAGTCTGAGCTCTCTCTTTCTCCAGTTCCCAGTCAAGGGTCATGGCATCTCCCCAGGAGGAGAGGGTCATCAGCATTTCTCATCTATACCAGCTCTGTGTTGCAGAAGCTAAATTGTAGGCAAAGGTAACCTAGAAAGCACGGATGAGTTCCCTTCCTCTGCTCAGCCCCTAGTAGCAAGACAGAGATTCTGTCCTAGAGTACTAAACCCTCAACAGCCTGTGACCAAGCTCACTTCTGAGGTGGAGATTTCATGACTAGAGAGGCAAGCCATGAAGATCAGAGGCCCTTCCCCTCTCCCAATACTGCATTTGTAAAATGGGAGTGTTGCTCAGAGAAACGGGCCAGTTGTACATCCCAGCTCTGGAGCAGTGGCCCAAAGATTTTACCTAGGGGGAGAAATCTTTCATGAGAGAGTTCTGCAACTCCTCCGACTGAAATGTCTGTCCAAATGAACAGAGTGCGGAGATGGTTAAACATAAGGTACTCTCAAGAACAACGAAGACTTTTCTAGTAAAACAATGTAGGGGAGACTGGTAACTCCATGAGAGCCACAACTAAACTGTACAACAGCTGGTATACCCGAGAGAATCTTGGAAAGAGACAACTAAGAGTATCCCTCCCGGGGTCAGAACTAACTTCAGAGAATGACCTAAAAAATTATCCCTATGAAGCAGCTCAAATTTAACTGGATCAGACTCTAAACATTTTATGCCCCAGGGCATTATTGAAAACAATAGAGTGGTCAGCTAGAAAGTAGTGGAGACTAACAGCTGGGTATGATACCAGCAGGGACAAAGAGTGTAACCAAAAGATCAGGAAAAAAGACAGTCGAAGAGAACTCTGTCCAAACCACTGTCATCCCAGGCTGACTGTGCTTATGTATGTCAAGGCTGCTTCCTCTGAAACGTCACTTCAGAGACTTCACAGTCCCAGAGAAACAGACTTAAATCCAGCTGAGTCACTATCAGACAACAACAACAAACCATGGGAGTTGGTAGTATGCAGAAAAGCTATAACATATTATTTAAATTGTCCAGTTTTCTTTTTTTTTAAGATTTTATTTATTTATTTGACAGACAAAGATCACAAGTAGGCAGAGAGGCAGGCAGAGAGAGAGAGAGAGGAGGAAGCAGGCTCCCTGCTGAGCCCTATGTGGATCTGGGGACCACATCGGATCCCAGTACTCTGGGATTATGACCTGAGCCCAAGGCAGAGGCTTTAACCTACTGAGCCACCCAGGTGCCCCAAGGAGTCACTTTCTTAAGCCAACTGAACCTTGTCAATCAAACATATTTATATCCAGAAAAATTCTCTTTTAAAAAAAATGAAATCAAGATATTATCAGATAAAGAAAAGCAGAATTTGTTTCTAGTAGATTCAGGCTAAAGTTCTTAAGGCTGAAAGCAAGTAACCCCAGACTTACATTTGAATCTGCACCAAAAACAAAGAATATCAATAAAGGCAATTTATATAATTATATGATAGTATAATTGTATATTTTTCTCCTTTTCTTTTTTTAAATATTTTATTTATTTATTTGACAGAGAGATAGAGAGCATAAGCAAGCAGAAAGACAGGCACAGGGAGAGAGAAGCAGGCTCTCTGCTAAGCAGGGAGCCCAATGTGGGGCTCGATCCCAGGACTCTGAAATCATGACCTGAGCCAAAGGCAGCTGATTAACCAACTGAGCCACCCAGATGCTCCTCCTTTTCTTAATTTATTAGAAAAGCAATTGTGTAAGACTATATATAATATATAAATAATTATATAAATAATTAAAATCACATAAATTATATTTTTGAGCTTATAACATTTAGAAATTTTATATATATACATATATATATATGTATATATATATATATACACACACACACACAATAATAGCACAAAGGAGGTTAAGGGGGGGTGGGGGTGGGAGCCAAGCTGTAATGGAGTAAGGAAGTGACACCAGATGGTAACTTGAATCCATAGGAACAAATAAAGTAAATCAGAAAAATAAACTTCTTCTTTAAGAAGTTTAATATACTAAACATTATAAATATATACTTGCTTTTTTTCTTCTCTCAGCTTCTTTAAAAGATACAAAATTATGTAATGTAATAATTATAACAATGCAATGTATTAGTAACTTATATAGGTGTAATATGTATGATAATAATAGCACCAAAAAAGGGAGAATGTAGCTATGTAGCATTATTCTTTTTACTGTAATAAAGTTTGTTCATATTTGAAACTTAGTAGAAAGAATTAACTTTAAATTATTAGTGATTATTTTCATATACAAATAAAACCAAATCCTTCATTATCTCTTACTAAAGGAATTACATAAGAGAAGAAGAAATATGTGCTAATTCTCTCCCTGATTGGAGGGCACCATACCATAATACCTTTTTTCTAAGGAGAGACATTTCATACTTTCCTTTGGTAAGTGATATCAGATCCCGAAGGTGAAGAGATAGGCCATGTTTCTTCTTCTTTTTTTTTTTTTTCCTTTTGGCAGTTTATTTGTTCCACCAACTGACTGAAACAATGAAGCATAAAGAACATGTTTTACACCAGGAGCAAAGCTGAAGAAACATTTACTCTGAGCTTGACTGAAACAGGGATGGTTTAAAGCAAATTGCTGAAAGTGCTTCAGACTCGAAGTCAAATAGGTAAGTAAATAAGTCCTTTAATTTCAGTTTGAAGGAAAATATATGACTTCCTTAAAAAGGAAGAAGGAGTATGGGTCAATAGGTAGGAATTAGTTTATTAAAACACATACGATTTTTTCTTTAAATATTTTTTATTGTGGTAAGAACATGCAACATAAGTTCTACCCTCCTGACAAATTTTTAAGTGCATGGTGCACTTAAAAAATAATAGTATTTTTAAGTATAGGTACAATGTTGTACAGCAGATCTCTAAAACTTATTCATCTTGCATCACCAAAACTATATACCCATTGAACAGCAACTCTTCATTTGTTGTTTGCTCTAAAATACTTCTCCAAAAGTGCTGTCTGCTTTAAGGTTTGTTAGACACAATTTAAGTGACTATTTTAACAGAGGAAGCTGTATTTGAACCTTAAAGTGATTGGTAATCCATGACCATGAATACTTTAGTATCTGTGCAATACCTGGAGAGAAATTATATTCTAGAGGAAAGCTATACAATGTAGAGATGCTGCTACCTAGTAACATAATGTGAAAATAATAGGTAAGTTATTAGAAACTCCAATTACTACACTGACCCTGAATTTATGAAATAACAAGCACAGACAGCACACATTTCTTTTCTAGACTTCATGACGAGTTATCATTTTTTTTTTCATTTGTCCCTGCAGTTTGTTATTAGTGTTTATCTAATATTTTTTTCAAGGAGAGCTACACTTTCCAATGTCATGGATTTTCATGCTTAGAGTATTTAGATTTTCTGTATCGGGGGCAACACCTCAGTCCAGGGGAGAGTAAGGGTGAACTGCGCCAGAATGGTGATAATAGAAAGTGGTAGGGAATTTGACCTTTACTGTCACACAATACCCTGGTTATTCTCTTCTTTTTTGTTACAGAGTTTCAATCATGGGAATTTATATTCTTGTTCTCCATTAAGAAATTTAATCTAATATTCATTTATTTAATAATATAAAGGAATGAAATGAAATGATTTGAATAGATTTGTTCCCTATCACTCGTGGCTCCTTCTATTAAACTTCAGAGACTGATGTTACCTTTGGACATTTTCCATTTGAAAATTAGCTGACAATACCAATTTAGAAATATGGAGTCATAAAGTTTTCAAAAAGTTGTTGTCTAGTTAGGTTGAAATACTTGGATTTGTGTCATTCATATCTTATTTCCAACTTGTGCGTTGACTGGAAGGAGTGTTTGTAAGTAAATCAAGTGTACAGATAAAGAGTAATCATTGAAACTCTGATTTACATACTTGGAAATGTTTTTTTTTTTTAAAAATCATGATATGTTTTCTCTCAATGCCAAAGGGCAACGTAGCTCGTATACTTCTCTCATGCTTGGGAGACAGGAGAGCATCTTTCGTCAGTAAGGTAGGCATATATTTCACTCATGTTCTTGGAGTAGAAGTGGAATTGCAACATAATATTACAGTTGACATCATGCAGTGAGGCTGGGATTTGGGGCAAGATATTCCCTTAAGAAAGGAAGATGACTATAGGTACAAAAATAGCTGGGTTTGATTCTTGACTGTGTTATTTGTGAACTGAGTTTGAGTACGTTACTTAGCCTTTTAATATTGTTTACTCATCTGCTAAAGTGGGTAATATTTATCTCATAGGATTATTTTGAGGAATACATAAGATAAATGCATATGAAAATTTGACCACATAGGTGTTTAACACATTTGCTAATGTTATGTTCCCTTTTTTAAAAAAAAAATGTGCAACTTGTTACCATTATTACCTTGAGAAATTACATAACATGTCAGATATTCAGTTTACTTATATATACAAAATTGGGTAGTATTAAACCATTCTGAAGACTTTTAATTAAATAGTATTTTTGTAAATGAAGAAAACAACTTTTTTATGGAGGAAAGAAAAGAAAGACATACAATGTGAATAAAGGTAATAGAAAAGAATGACCAAATCATAATGGAGAAAAGAGAAAAGCTAAGCCAAAAAGAAAGAGAAAAGCTAAACCAAATCAGTACAACAGGAAATTTTAATGAAATATACTGCTGACTTGTGATCTAGCTGAAAAGACAAGATGAAAACATGAAATAATTAGAGACAATATAAAATCATATTTAAGTACTAGTATAATTATGTGTACATGAGGGGAGAGTGAACAAGTTAATTTTTTTAAAATTCCATTTGTAAGACTTTTTAAAAGCTAAGTTGCTGTTGTACTAAAAGCTCCAAGGAAAGACTTAAGACACTGTTTCTCACAGGAAAGAAAGGTACTAGTAATTGGAGGAGAGGGTCAAAATGACTGGTGTTTCCTTGGGCATCACCAAATTTATCCTAGTGACCTAACTCTCTGAAATGGAAAACAAAGAAGCTGGAAGATTAAAGAAACCAAATATTTTTAGTGTAACATTAAAGTACAAAGTACTAATAATAGGCCTCTTTCTCTAAAGACTGTTTGGAAAAGATGAAAGAGGAGGACAATCTAATCCTTCCTCCTCTTCTCATCCCAACTCTATGTCATTTTTTAGCTCATACTTTAAATGCCAAGTCAAATTCAAACCAGGTTAGGATCTGAGTACATCTATAGCAGTATTTCCAATGTGGGATCTACATACCATCATTATCAAAATAATTTAGAATGCTTATTAAAAATGAAGTTCTTTTTCCTTATGGTACATGGACATGTATTCAACAACATTAATCATCAGTGAAGTGCTGATCAAAACCACAATGAGATAATAGCTCACACCAGTTAGAATGACTATTATCATATGACAAGAAATAACAAATGTTGGAGAGGATGTGGGGGAAAGGGAATTCTTATGCACCATTGGTGGGTTAGTAAAGTGGTACAGCCACTATGGAAAACAACATGGAGGGAACTCAAAAGATGAAAAATAGAGCCACCATATGATCTTGCAACCCCATTTCTAGATATGTATCCAAAGGAAATGAAACAGAATCTCAAAGAGTTATCAGTACTGCTGTGTTCATTTCAGCATTATTTCCAATGTCCAAGTCAGGGAAATAACCTAGTTTTTATCTACAGATGAATAGATAAAGAAAATGTTATTCACAGGGTGCCTGACTAGATCAGTTGGTAGAGCATATGACTCTTGATGTCAAGGTCATGGGTTCGAGCCCCACATTCGGTGTAGAGGTTACTCAAGAAAATGTTATTCAGACCTGAGAAAGAAGAAAATTCTGCCATTTGTGACAACATGGATTGATCTTGAGGGCATTATGCTAAATGAAATATGTCAAACAGAGTTAGACGAATACCATATAATCTTACTTTTATATAGAATTTAAAAAAAAACCCACACACAACAATGACTGAACACACAGAAACAGAGACTAGAATGGTGGTTTCCAGGGACTCTGGAGGTAGGGTAAATGAAGAGATGTTGGTGGACAGGCACAAATTTCCAGTTATAGGATGAATAAGTTCGGGGATCTGATGTTCAGCATGGCAGTTATATATAACAGTATTGTATGATATACTTGAAAGTTGCGAGGAGAGTAAATCTTAAATGTTCTTGCCATGATAAAGATAATTATGTGAAGTTATGGAGGTGTTAACTAGCTATCACAGTAATCATTTCACAATATATAAATGTATCAAATCATCGTATTGTGCACCTTAAACTTATACAATGTTATATGTTAATTAAATCTCAGTAAAGCTGTGGAAAAAATGTAGGTTCCTGTTCACCCTGCCAGGTCTCCTGAATGATCTCAATTTTTGATAGTGACACCTGGGAATCAGGATCATTATTACCTGAATTCCTATTAGTAATAAATTTAAGAATTCTACTCTAGATCTGTGTAAAGGTCAAATCCCTAAAATTTTCTTTAAATAAATCAACTGAGATCATACTTACTGAAAGCTATATAGGGGTTAGTTGAACTATGGCCAAAGAAAAAAAAGATTTAATGTGTTCAATTTCACTCCAAAATAGCAACTGTTATAGGGGGACAGGACAAGGAGCACAACAGGACTCTTGGCACTTTTGGTAGGTGAAACCATTCACAAGATTATGGACGCTCTAGGTTTGGACTGAGTCATGAGCATCTATAAGTCTATAAGTGGCAGCATTTCTCCAGTTCTCAACCCCTTGGTCCAGGCAGCATGCCTGACCTTCCCTCAGTTTCCTGATTTTGTGGAAGCATCCCTATCCTAAACTACAGACTAAGTTGGCAGAAATCAAGAAGCTATCCCTCAATTGATTCTTAGAGTATGCCTGTCACCTCCTGTAGGAATGCTGTAAAATTCTCCTAGAATTAGAAATGCAATCATTAAAGTACTTGAAAAATATAAGCAATGACAGGAACACATATTGGGTGCTTACTATATATTAGGTGTCATTCTAGGTACTCTCACTTAGTCCTCACAGCAACCTTATGGAGCCAATATTACACCCATTATGCAGATGGGGAAAACTAAGGCTAGAGAGGATAGGCAACTTGTCCAAAGTCAATTTACTGATTAGTGACAGCACAGAAATAAAAATACACATAGTCTAGTTCTCCAGCCAGCACTTTAAATCAACATCTCAAATTGCCTCTTCAATAAAGTATAAATAAGAATTGTTGAAAATTATACAAAATTGCAATGAGGAGGGGCTCTCTCTGTATGTCACCAAAGAGGGAACAATATAAGAATATATAGGTAGTATGGGAATTAATGAAAACTACCCAAAAGAAAAAACCAAAGACAGTCTATTCTGAGCTGGTTTTAGCAAGAGGGTCCAGAGCCACCGTCACTTGTTTTTTGTCAGAGAGTCAAAGACAGGCAGAGGAGTGGGACAACTTTATGATAAAGGAAAGAGAAGCTGAAGTTGTGTCCTCATTGAAGGCTGTTGGCCTGGGGAAGCTGTAAGTAGAGCATGTGGAAGTGAGGCATCCTATGTGATTGATTAGAAGTGCATATTTGGCTTACTCTGGTTGGTCCTAAGTTGGAAATGGAGACAGAAATTAGGGAAGCTGTCCATTAATCAAATCCTGGCCATTGGGGGCTGATTGATATAGAGGTTTTGTTTAGTTTCCTGGATTGCCACTAGAGATAACAATCTGGCTTCCTGGAAGTCTGACTCATAGCAAACTGACTTCCTGGTTGTTTATTGTAAGTAAGGGTTGTTTTCCTGGGAAGACTACTGCAGGCTTTGCATAAAAGTTTTATCTTTCTAGATAATCTGGCCATTGTCTGTTTTTATATTCAGTCTTTCAAGTGATTTGAAAAAAAAATGCAAAATTTCCATATCTGTGGGGGAAAATAAGAATAAACAAAGTTGAGATGAACACTAACTTTGGAAAAATAAGTACAAACTATATGGAAAAATGTATTAACACATGTTAATATACTTATACAAAGAGCTCTAACAAATTATGAAGAAACTGTTCAACATCTCATTAGAAAAAATAATGTGTGTAATAACAGGTAATTCACAAAAGAAAATACGTTTAACTTCAAAGAAATGCAAAAAAAAAGATTTAATTTTTAGCCTATTACATTGACAAATATTAAAATGACTGACAAAATTGAGTGACAGCATGGATTGGAATAAACAGACATTCTGATACACTGCTAATGGTAGTCTAAATTGGTCCAACTTTCCTGAAAGGCAATTTGGCAACTGCATTAAATGTCTTAAACATATGCCTTCCCTTTGGGCCAGCAGTGCTCTTCTAGGAATTCATCCTAAGAAATGGGACAAATGCACAAATTTGAAAGAAAAAGGAGGAATTCAAAACAACCTATGATTCTAAAGTAATGAATTCATTAAATAAATTATGATACATTACATGTAGTCCTTAAAATAAGGTGAGGTAGAAATACATTAAGTAATGTGAAAAGCTCTATAATAGTTGCTAAATTAGCATAATCTATTTGAGAAAACAATCTGGAAGAAGAGCTAATAGTTGTCTTTGAATAGTCATTTTCTATTTATTTCTATTTCTATTCTATTATATAGGTTTTGAGAGTGTTTTCATACTATTATTTTTGTTTATCACTGATTTCTAACTTTCAACAATGAATCAGTCAAAAACGAGTGCTGCTGAGAAATAGCATTAGTGCTGTTAGTATTCAGAAATAAAAAAGAGAAAAAAGCATGTATGGTTTATAATCTCTTTACCTGAAAAATACCTATTGACATTTTAAAAAAATAATTCATGTACATTTTGGAATATTCAACCAATTGCTCAAAAAGTTTGTAATGAGAATCAGGGCTTTCTTCTCTGTTCTCCTATACCTCTTCCCCAAATTGTTATTTTTAACAAAATTTTTATGTATTGTTTGATCACGTTTTTCTGGAGGAGGAAATATCCATACACCAAAAAACAAGAGAAAAATTAACTAATGATTCTAGCCTGGTGTTTGTTGGTTCAGGCAATAAATCCCACCTCTGTGTCCCTTTAGCTCTTATCTGAATTCCCAAGTTTCCAACTCTTTGGCTTTGTACAAAGATGACCTAAATTATACCTTGTAATCTATTTTAGAATATATAGCTTTTTATAAATCTTTGAGTTCAAATACCCATCTTTCCTTCCACTCAAATTAAAGGTGCATTTAAAAAGGCTCAGCATTTCCTATATACTGACTGTATGTTCATTTTGTTGTAGTCCCAATGCACAGTTGCATCGTTCTACAGATTATCCACGATGCTAAAAATTCTTCCCACACTTGCATTTGACATAGGAATTGAAATAGAAAACTGAACCCATTTAAACAAATTTAGAGCTGCAGTTTCAGTGCTAAAAACAAGTTTTGATTTTTTTAGTGTTGTTTCTTCAAGAGAAATGATCATCTCATGTCCAAAGCACAGACTTTCTCATAAAGAAAATTTGGAGTGGGCTCTTATTTTCATGATGAAAACATTCAGATGTGAATTACTTCATCAAAAGGAGGAGATGGCTCATGATCAGGCAAACACAAAGCACCCAGAGCAGTACATGGTATAGTTTCAAAAAGAAATTACTTCTCTCTATATGTGAGAGCTCTTGTATTTATATTTAATTCTTCACAGGTAAACTTACTGACTACACAAACTGATAAATAGTTACTTTGCAATGTGTATAAATCTCCTGCTGAAAAACTTAATATTGATTTTTTTCACCAGGAATTTTGGAGCTAAATTAAAGAAAAGAAATTTGACTGATAGAAGATTTTTTTTTAATAAAATTCCCAAATACTGGGGTGCTTGAGTGGGTTAAAGCCTCTGCCTTCGGCTCTGGTCATGATCCCAGGGTCCTGGGATTGAGCCCCACATCGGACTCTCTGCTCAGCAGGGAGCCTGCTTCCCTCCTCTCTCTCTGCCTGCCTCTCTCTGCCTACTTGTGATCTCTGTCAAATAAATAAATAAATAAAATCTTAAAAAAAAAATTCCCAAATACTGTTTACCTTAAAAGAGAGTTGCAAAACAAATAATACATTATATGTAAATAATTTTTTTTTTTAAAAGAGGGTTGCAAATGTCAGAGCTAAACAAGGATCCAAGAACTGCACGTTTTTATGAGAAAAATTCTGTATTGTCACTACACAGTTGCATATGGCCTCGGGCCATGTATTCAGACTGGGAGGTATGGCCTCCTATGCTGCATTATAAAGAGGCACCATTTCATTGATGAAATGCTCAGAGATTCATGGCCAATCAGTTCCATTGTACAAAGTGCTCTTGACTCTGACTAGAAAATCTGAACCTCAGCTCTACAGTACTTTGTAACTCTTACCATATACTACCGTATCTGTCATTCTTGTACCCTGGGTACTGGATACATATGCTGTCCCCTAGTTTATAAAGGACAGACGTCTTGTGCAATATACAGACAACACATCTGTATAATACATATTTAATAAGTGGGACTTATTATACCTTCTATTACCAGGACTCCAGTTTCATTGGAAATAACTTCTGCCAGGACTTTTTTGGCCTCCAACATGTCACCCCTATAACTGTTCCTAGTTCTGATGGTCTGAAGTAGATCTGGGGTACTGACTATGGAAATCAGTCTTTTGAAGCCCTCAATCTCATGAGTATCCAGAAGGTACTCCATTCGCCACTCTTTACTCAATGGACTACTAAGTCATCATGATTTGGCACCAGCTTATGTCTCAATTTGGCAGTATTGCATAAGTCTTTTGCAATTCCTGTGTTCATTCTATTATTCGTTTTTTGATGGGGTAGCTATTTATCCAAAGCTAGAAGACTACTTCTCCTATACTTCCTTCTAATGAAACATCTCTCCGTAATTTAGGTCAGTTATAATCTTTCACTATCTGCTTGAGAATTGGCCCTTTCAAAATAATCATGGCTGCTTTTGCCATTATAAGAGCTGAGTTGCATGGAATATATGCTGAACAATCCAGGGGACACCATTTGCATGGTAATCTGAGGGTCACCCCTCAGGCTGAGCTATGTGGTTCTCTCACTGAACACTAAGGGATGCCACATCTAAGCAAGACATAAATGGTCAGAGAAAGTATCCCAGAGGTAATGTAAAAGGATACTTCTGACAAGTCATTTAGATATCAGTCATTTCCCTGTCTGTGGAATTTATCACACCATGGTATAATTGGTTATTTTATTTCTTTGTCTCCTCAGTTATACCATGAGCTTCATGAAGGTAGAGATTACTCACATTCTGTCTTCAAGTGGCTAGCAAAGCACCTGGCACATGTTAAGACTGTTGAAAGAATAGGCTCAAAGGCATTCAATGGTGTGCCAAATATCAAGAAAAGGAGGTAAATCTGGGGGTGAGTGAGACTCAAATGGTAGATGTCATGTAATTCTTGCCCCAGCAAAAGTCATATGCTTATGTCAGTATCTATAGGTCTTTATCTTAACATTGCTAAAGATGAAAAAGGCCATCACACTTTGAGGTTTCAAGTCCAGTTTCAAAGTCTGGAAGTTTCAAGTCCAAAGTTTCAAGTCCAGCCATGCCTTCTTGTGCAGTCACCACATTTTCCATAGCTCTTTAAGAAACTTATCACCTTGAGGCTGCCATTCCATTTTTTAGTAGAATAATACACAATGAAAATCATGATGCACTCTAGTAATGCCATGACTAGCATTAGTACTTAGATCTGCTATCTAGGCATATGGCAAAGGATAGGGCACATGAATTTGATTTTCACATAAAAATGCACCTAGGACTGAAGAAACCTTTGCTGGGGAAATCTAAAAGATTTCTTAAGAAGTATGAACATACTCTAAGAAATGAGAAGGAGGAGGCAATAATATGCATATATTAGTAAAACCCAACTTAGACAAAGCAAAAATTTATATTCAAGCTGTACTATTAAGTCTTCAGGACCAATTTCACCGGCAACTTTAAGAATAATGAAAGAACAATATGCAAAGAGAATAGCTGCATATTAGCCTCAGAAATTAACCCAGATTTTGATCATTCAGATCTTTTTCTCCTTGGTCCTTGTTTTGTTTTGTTTTGTTTAATAGTGGGAATCAGACAACCAGCCCTCAATTATCAGATCACCATTAATTTGTCTATTTTTAATACACATCTACCAGGATATAAATACCACAAGTGCAGGGACTATGCTTATTAATTTTTTCATTCTATTATTCATTCATGCAAATCTATATTGTTTAACTTCCATATTACAAGCATTATTGCAGATTCAAGTATCCACTGATATGCTAAATGGGCATAGTTCCCACCCACATAGAACTCATGGCCCAGTAACGCAGTTCAGAATACAGATATTGAATACATAACTATGCAGCTACAAATTTCAGGTGTTACAAGGAAAAATAATGTGGTGTCATGGATAACAGTATGGCTAGATTTCTATATTCAACAAAATGTCAGTTAAAAGAAGGTGAAGTGAAGACATATTTACTAAAATAAATACGGGAAAAATTAATTACCAAAAAACTGTCAGTTATTGAAAACTCTAGAAAACAAATCTTCAGGTCCAAGGAACATGATCTCTAATTGAAGTGAGAATCAAAGAAAATGGTGGCTGAGTGGGCAATATAAACATGAACACTGAGTCTATAAATCAAAAGTAATAACATTTGTTGTAGTAAACATAGAAAACTGACTTCAAAATTTCCAATTTTTTTTAATATTTTATTTATTTATTTGACAGAGAGAGAGATCACAGGTAAGCAGAGAGGCAGGCAGAGAGAGAGAGAGAGAGAGAAGGAAGCAGGCTCCCTGCTGAGCAGAGAGCCCGATGTGGGACTCGATCCCAGGACCCTGAGATCATGACCTGAGCCGAAGGCAGCGGCTTAACCCACTGAGCCAGCCAGGCGCCCCTGACTTCAAAATTTCAGATTAAAAAAAAACATAGAACCATAATTTATCAGTTGGAATGAGTGGTATTATGGGGTAAAAGTTCTAGTGTCCTAATATTTTCAAAGAAAAGAGTAAAAAAATTGAATAATTACAAACTTTAGTAAGTTAAATATGAATGTTATTTCTAATATTACCACAGGAGCAGAAACAAAGGGTCTAAATTTTATACTAATAGTGGATGAAAACATTATTTAAAATATTCAGTAATAAAATAACAAAGAAAAGAGATAAAAACAGAGACCACAAAGTATAAAATAATGTGGTAGAAATAAATCCACAAATATTAATAATTAGGCTGAGTACAAATGGACTCAATGCTCTAGTTTAACAAAAAAGATAACCTGGGAACAAAAATTCTATACTGTTTATAAGGAATATATCTAAAATAAACATGGCTATGGAAAATGTTAGAAGTGATTGGGTGGAAAAAGACATGCCATCAAATCCTAATAAAAAGAAAAACTTACAGGACGCCTGGGTGGCTCAGTGGATTAAGCCATTGCCTTTGGCTCAGGTCATGATCTCAGGGTCCAGGGATCGAGTCCCGCATCAGGCTCTCTGCTCAGCAGGGAGCCTGCTTCCCTCTCTCTCTCTCTGCCTGCCTCTCTGCCTACTTGTGATCTCTCTCTGTCAAATAAATAAAATCTTAAAAAAAAAAGAAAAATTAACATAACTATATTAATAACCAACAAAAGTAGACTTCAGGCAAATACAGTTAGCAGAATTAAAAGGAATTACATCAGAGCTCAGTAAAGCAGAGGCGGGGGGAAGGGGACAAGGAGATGGTGATGGCTGTTCCACAGCAGGCGTGGACTGTGGAGCAGCTGCACAGCAAGCTGCTCCCCAAGAAGGACATTATCAAGTTTCTATAGGACCATAGTTCAGCTTCATTTCTTGCAGAGCACAAGTTATTAGAAACATTAAAAATGTGGCCAAGACAGCTCACAAGGACCATTTGGTTACAGCCTACAACCAGTTTTTTGAAAGGAAGCATTTCAAGGGTACTGAACGTATAAGTAATGTGTCTGAACAGGTGAAAAATGTGGAGCTTAATGAAGATAAACCCAAAGAAACCAAGTCTGAAGAGACTCTGGATGAGGGTCCACCAAAATATAGAAAACCTGTTCTTTAAAAAGGAGATAAAACCAACTTCCCCAAAAGGGAGATGTTGTTCACTGCTGGTATACAGGAACACTACAGGATGAGACTGTATTTGATACTAATATTCAAAAGAGTTCAAAGAAGAAGAAAAATGCCAAGCCTTTAAGTTTTAAGGTTGGACTAGGCAAAGTTATCAGAGGATGGGACGAAGCAGTCTTATCTACGAGTAAAGGAGAAAAGGCTCGACTAGAGATTGAGCCAGAATGGGCTTATGGAAAAAAGGACAGCCTGATGCCAAAATTCCACCAAATGAAAAACTCATTTTTGAAGTGGAATTAGTGAATACTGACTGAAACAACTCTGCTTCAGATGTAAAGACATCAGCAACAGTAAAACATGGCCTTGAAGAAACTTATGTAACTAACTAGAGCTGGTTACTACTGGAAAATTCAAGAACTCAGATATTGTTTACCCAATCCCCACCTTTTAATATATGTAATCCATCATAATTCCCTGAAGTTTAAAATATTTTACTACAGCTGTGTAAAAAGAAATGACTTTCCTTTTACCTCATGTTGTAAACCAAAAGACTCAATAAAAACATATTCAGTGTCTTGCAAAAAAAAAGAAAATTATTTCAAAATGGTTAAAGATTCAATGAACAGAATGTTTAGCAATTTAAAAATTATATGCATATATTAGCAAAGTCTCAAATTATTCAAAGCAAAATTTGACAGAAATACAATGAGAATTTGATAGATCTCTAAAGTCAGAAAGTTCAACACTCCTTTCTTAGGGATTGATAGAAAAGCATTTAAAAATACGAGGATATAAAAAACCTGAAAAACATAATTAACAATTTGACTCATCAACTGCAGACTGTACATTAATTTCAATCATGCACAGATCATTTATAAATATTTAACACATACCAGGCCATAAAACATGTCTAAACACAAATCCTTCCAGATAATTAAAGAGACTCTTTCCCAACACATTTCACAAGACCAGCGTTATCCAGATAGCAAAACTAGACCAACATGTTGCAAGACAAGAAAACTGCAGAATAATATCCTTCACAAACATATGTGTAAATATGTTCAACAAAATTTTAGCAGATAATATCTAACAATATGTAAAAAAGATAATATGACCGATTTTGAATAATCTCAAGAATGCAAAAATGGTTTAGCATTTAAAGATCCAAGTATTCACCTTGTTCACTAACAGACTACACACACACACACACACAAACACACATAGTAACAACAACAATAAAACATATATATCAATAGATATAGGGAAAAGCGTTTGACAAAACCCATATCCATTACCAATAGAAACTTCCCAGAAAACAAGGAATTGAAGAGATGTCCCTAATCTGATAAATGTCATCTCTGAAAAGCTTTCAGCTAACATTGTTTTTAATAGTGAAAAGAAAATGAATGTTGTCTCTTAAGATAATGAAAGTAAGGATATTTTCTCCCACCACTTCTTTTTTTTTTTTAAAGATTTTATGCATTTATTTGACAGAAATCACAAGTAGATGGAGAGACAGGCAGAGA
This sequence comes from Neogale vison, assembly GCF_020171115.1. Lineage (NCBI taxonomy): Eukaryota > Metazoa > Chordata > Mammalia > Carnivora > Mustelidae > Neogale > Neogale vison. The sequence goes on along the minus strand of NC_058096.1, from coordinate 64,658,586 downwards.
GAGAGAGAGGGAAGCAGGCTCCCTGCTGAGCAGAGAGCCCGATGCGGGACTTGATCCCAGGACCCTGAGATCATGACCTGAGCCGAAAGGCAGCGGCTTAACCCACTGAGCCACCCAGGCACTTCTATTTGACATTGTCCTAAAGATTCCAGTCAGCCCAGTAAGGTAAGAAAAAACTTGAATGACAACATTATTGGAAAAGAAGTAGTAAAATAATCTTCCTTTACCAAAACCAGAATGGTTTCTGTAAAATATCCTCTGGAATCTAAAATGAATAAGCTAAATAATCTAATATGTGAAGTTAACAAGGTTGTAGGATATAAGATGAATATACAGAATCAATTGGATTTCTATGTACTAGCAATAGGTAATTGAAATAATGAAGATACCATTTACACTAGCATTAAAAATATTACTTAGAGATGAATCTGAGAAAAGTTATACAAGTCCATTAAACTGAAAAATAGATCATGGTGAGAGAAATTAAAGAAGCCCTAAAAAGATGGAGATGCCATGTTCCTAAATTAGATGACACAATGTTGTTAATCTGTCATTTCTCTCTAAAATGACTTGTAGATTCAATGTAATACCAATCAAAATCCCAGGAATTTTTGGTAGGCTTCTATTTGAACAGACCGATATTAACATTCATATTGAAAGGGGGCCCCTGGGTGGTGCAGTCAGTTAAGCGTCTGACTCTTGTTTTCTGCTCAGATCATGGTCTCAGATTTGTGAGATCAAGCCCTGCCTCAGACTCTGAACTCAACGAGGAGTCTGTTGGAGTTTCTGTCTCCCTCTCCCTCTGCCCCTCCCTGTGCTGGCTCTCTCTCTCTCCCACATAAAGAAATAAATCTTTAAAAGAAATATAAAGTATCCATAATAGACAAAACAACAATGAAAATAAAAGAATAAATTTGGAGGACTTTATAGGACCTTTTATTAAGAACATAAATTAACATGGGACTCCTGGCTGGCTCAGTTGGGTAAGCATCAGCTCCAGTCTTGATCTGAGGGTTGGGGATTGAAGTTCCCCATTGGGCTTCACTAATTGGTAATTGTGCAAATTACCACATTTTGCAAACTGGTATAACATTATGTAGTAATGCAATAGTTGGGAAAGAAAACTAGTAAACTTGAAAAAACACACATATCTTGTGATTTAGTCTTTCTGTTTCTAAGAGTATTCCTTATAAATCTGCATGTTTATATACAACAAGAAACAAAATGCAAGAATGTCCAAAGCAGCATTTTTCACATTTTCCAAAAACTGAAAAGAGCCCTTCAATAGTAAAATGGATGAATGAATTGCCATATCAATAAACCATAGAATGTTACACAGCAATGAAAATTAATGAACTAGTTCAATGTGCAACAATATGGCTGAAACTTATAATCTTAATAGTGAATGGAAAAGAGCAAGTTATAGAAAATATATGCAGCATAATTGCATTTATGTAGTATTCCAAACAGGCAAGACTCAAGTATTTTTCTTGGGGATGCATACACAAGAACTAAAACTAAAAAAAAAACAAGGAATTGCTCATAATCAGTGTCAAGGTAATGATTACCGCAAAGGAAAGGGAATGGTGGGAGGAGCCACTTGTGGGAGTTCTGGAATATTGCTATTATTCTTTCATCTGACATATATCATATTTTCATGAGTGTTGCTTATAGCTGTTTATTAAACTGAAAATATACTTTTACACATTTTACTAGATGCATTCATTTATTCTATTTTATAATATAAGAGTTTAAAAAACAAAAACCACAAGGTTCTGTAAAACTTAAGGAGAGATATTTGGGTTTCTTTCCTGGCTTGGGCCAGACCTTATGATTTTAAAGCCCGAGTATTAGTCTCTTATGAGGTGTCATAGGGCATACCAGCCAAAGGGTTGGTTTGGGGGATGGCATATGCATTTTTAAACTTATTCCAGCACTACTCCTATGTCAAAACTTGGCTCTCCAAAAATCTCTATTCCTGCTTCCTACACTCACCTATATCTACAGGCGAAAAACTCAGGTCTCTAGACTGTGGCTCACAAGTCTTAAGAGGAAATGTAGTGCTACTTGGAGCTGGAGGTAAAGAGTCCTAACTGGAGTGTAACCAGTCATGATGGAACACTTCACCTACTCAGTGGAGCCTGCAGATTGTTCCTTCATGCGAACTGACAGCACCTCAGAATGCTGGATTGGTTCAGCAGTGAAGCAAGGAAAACTGTGTCCAAGTGAAAATAATCTGATACACAAAAATTCTCTAAATCGTTATAATGGTAGAGAAATGTTATGGTTGGTGCAAAAGTAAGTCATTACTGGAGGCAAATGACTGAACTAAAGAAATTTGATTTCCCCTGGATTTTAACTTCATGGGTGGCTGCCTACAAGAAAACTCAATATAACTCTAAGACTTCAGCCTCTTTGCCAATTTGACTAAAATCAGCCTATAAAAACCAAATTATTTCATTCCATAAGAAAGTAGAAAAATATCGGAAGCATCTATTTTCAATAAAGATTCAAAATTCTTTGAAGGCTATGGTTTCTTTGTCAAATTAGTTAGTAGAATCATAAATATTTCAGTTTCTTATGCATACAAAAGGGAACATTTGATCCCTAGCTGAAAGAGGTCAGTGTAAGATAAAACTTACAAAGTCAACATCCAGAAGAATTATGTCTGGTCACTTGAAAAGTGCTTGATTAATGTCCACAATAGCCAAACTATGGAAAGAACCAAGATGTCCATCAACAAAGGAATGGATAAAGAAGTTGTGGTATATACACACAATGAAATATTACTCAGCCATCAGAAAGGGTGAATACTTACCATTTACACTGACATGAACGGAACTGGAGGGTATTATGTGGAACAAAGTAAGTCAGTCAGAGAAAGACAATTATCATATGGCTGCACTCATATATGGAATATAAGAAAGAGTGCAGAGGATCATAGGGGAAGGGAGAGAAAACGGAATGGGAAGAAAGCAGAGAGGAAGACAAACCATGAGAGACTCTTAACTATGGGAAAGAAACTAGAGGTTGCTGGAGAGAGGGGATGAGGTAACTGAGATGGGATGTGATGAGCACTGGGTGTTAAATGCAACTGATGAATTGTTGAACTCTACATCTGAAACTAATGATGTACTATATGTTGGCTAATGGTATTTAAAGAAAAAAAGAAGTGCTAGCTTCTGCAATTAGAAAAAGTGACATAAAGAGAAAAACCAAGGGAAGATTCCAGTACCCATTCTGGTTTTAATTTCCGTTCTGGGCTGGCAAAGTGATGAATTTGTTGGATCTAGGGGAAATGTTACTGTCTAGAAAGGATTATGGATCATCAGTGTCTCTGTTGGTGCACCCTGGCTCAACATTCTAAAGGCAGAGTCAATAGGATATTAGGGGAGATCTAGACATGACTCCCTGAGCATTCTTCCAATGGGGAAGCAGTCCACAATTACAGATTAGAAGTGAAATGTGGGGAGAATGGCTCAATTAAAGAGGAAACTGCTTGTCGTCCTGAACCTTGCCTTTCTTTCATTCATCTATCTCCTAACCAAATGTACACTTCCTAATACAGTGTTCCTGTGAATCATTCACTCAACAATTATCAATTTGCTGACAAATAGGCAACTTGCTTATTGTGGGAGAAAGCAACAGTATGGGATATAAGTACTTCTTTCTGTAGTCATGACATCAGTCTACTCTATATAGATCAGAGAAGCTAGCACATCTATTTCAAACCACAAAAATGGTATCTTGCTTACACTAAGATTTACCTTAATCTAGGAAGGTGACCATGAAAAAATATTAGCATGATGCTTCAGTACCTTATAAATAGTGAATGTTTTTCACATCTTTCTACAACCACTTGGCCCAGGTTTAAGAGAAACAAGAAGAAAAATAGCCCATGGGGGTAAATCTGTTGTAGTACCTTAATTACATCCCAACTCATTGACTTGAATAAAAAGGCCCTTTACTGACTTATCTAACTGCAATCCCAAGAACGGAATGGGTTTGAGGATGACCAACAACTTGTGGCTTTAGCTCTGTTTCTGTGCAATTTTCCTGGCTGTGTCCCCTTCTAAGTAATGATTACATCTTTGTGCTGCTTCTCTTATGGAGAAAAACACATGTAGTCATTCCTGGCTTCACATCTATTTGCCACAAGAAAGAAGGACAAAGAGGAAGAAAGAAAATATTCCTATCTAAGACTTCCAAGCAAGTGTCCCAAGATCATCCTGATTGGGTTGTTTATATATTACTTGTTCATCTCTGGACCACTGTGGATGGAGGAATAAAATGGATTAATTAACACAAGCCAAGAAGGCTCAGCCTTGAAGCCAGGCAGAGCCCATTTTCCTCACAATTTTCTAAATGAGTAAGAGCTGAAGCCTGAACCAAAAGTTAGATGTCTAGGAAAGAGAAACATTATTCTGGGAAGGCAACCATAAAGAGAAAGAGAGAGACTAAGAAAGAAAGAAAAATAGCAATAGTTCTTCAGTTTGGTTGCACATTAGAACCGTCGGGGGCATTTGTAAATCCTTATGCCCAGCTCAAAACACTGGGCCAAATAAGTCAGAATCTCTGAAGGGAGAGGACAGGAGTTCTTAAACCTTCACAGTTGATTCCATGGGATCATTGCATTGCATGGGAAGAGTTTATTACAGGAAGACAGAACTAATATCTGTCAGCTTCTCTCCTCACATGGGGATTTTGAAGAGAGATGAGTTGGTTTTATTCCCCAAGCTCTGGCAGCTTAAAGCCACCTGAGCTGACAGTTGTATTTCCCCTTACAAAGGGCTTACGCATAGTGGAATTATACTTTTCTAGCCTCACAATGAACAACACAAAGGTTACAACAGCGGCTAAATCCCATGTGGGAAGCACAGAGAAGGCCATTGTTAGCACTGCTTTTCCAGAGTGACAGAAAATAGAGGGGGATTACCGATGGGCTTAAAATACCGTTTCCTTCCCGCCACCATTAGTGGTGTTTGTAGAGCCTGCAACCCTGCCTCCTGAGCCCAGCACGATCAGCTGGGGCACGGCTTTGTCCTGTTTTGTCCTCTGGTTCTCATCACTGTCCTTTCATCCATTCACTATTCATTTTCTCACTCTGTTTTTACTCTGTTCTGGATCCTATGGCTTCTTCCTGAGAATTTACCAGAGCAATCAGGCTGAATTACAAAAGAGAAATCAAAACCCCCTTCAGACTTTCCTGCTTTTCTTTCTTCTTTTTTAGGGGAGGGAGCAGTCTTTAGAAGAACAAAAATTTTCTATCTTGTTTGACTTCTAAAACTGCTTGGGCTTCTTGTTGGAAAGTCTTACCTTCTCTTTCAGTTTGTTTTTAAAGAAAGATGACAACAAACAAAACTTCATGGCAGAGGACACAATTTTCCAGAATGCAAGAGTCACTCAGACAATAATTCTTCAAAGGCCCATGCTGGGACACACTGTGATGAAATTATCAAAGCACCAGGAAAAGAGAAGACCCTCAAAACTTCCAGAGTGGTAACACAGTGAGTCTCAAGCAAAAGATAGGGAATTGTTGTGGCGATGGACTTCTCAACAGCAACTTTGCTAGTAGGAAGATAATGGTCTTCCAAATACTGGAGTAAACATTTCTCAAAAGTATCCGTAAATGTGAGGTGTATTGTAAGCAGGTTTGGAAACAAAAACATAGAAAAAGTCAAATGATTAGAAAGCAAGAAGAGTACATCTAGTAGAGCCACCTTAACGGGTGAGGGAACCAGATCCTGGAGCGCCAGCAATTTTCCAAAAGAAGTTTAAAGGTCTTTAATCTAGTGCTTCACCATCAACCGAAATCAGCTGCTTCCTACATTTTGCTATATTCTCTCTCCTCTTCTGATTATCCATCTTCCTTTTCACTCCTTCCTTTATACCTGTTGGTGTTTCAGTTTCTTTTTCTTACATAAGTCGCTGGTCTTTTAAACATGCATTGGTTCAAGTTTTTGAGAGACGAAACTTGATTCCTTCTGCTTCTCTTTTCATGACAAGACACATTATAGGTTGTTGTGGATTAATCGGGTTCTCATCCCTAATTATCAACTGAAGAAGATAGGAGGATATAATACATTTAAAACTGTGACAAATTTGTCTTGAGTGGCAAGGGGTATGAACAAGGCATTTTTTACTTTGAGCAGTGGTCCTTTAACAGTATATCCTGAGAGCTTATTAGACATGCAAATTTGGAGGGTTTTACCCCAGGCTTTACCTCACTCAGAAACTCTGAGGGTGAATGTCAGTCATCTGTGTTTTGGCAAGCCCTGTGAGTGATTCTGACACACACTAGCATTTGAAAACCAGAGCCTTAGCAGGGGCTATCACAATATTATTGAAAATTTCATTTACATAATCTCTCTGTATCTAAAGTTTTCTACTGGTAAGAGGGAACATTACTTCCCTTTCATTTTTTTTTTCTGAAAATGTAATGGAATTTTGTATATTATCTTTTCTTAGCTTTGGGTTGTGCATGGACGGAAAGCAGGTGTATAGTTAGATGAATGCACATTCTCCAATGAGACAACACTAATACACACAAAACTTCCAGCACATTATACAAATGCTATATGTAGCAATAAAAGTTTCCTTGCATGTTTCCAGCCATAGAAACTCATTCCATTTGGTTTAATTTGACCAGCTCTTCCAGTCAAACATCTATACTCTTCCCACTAGAGTAAGACAGAATGAATTTAGAGTTGACTCTCACTTACTGAGAATCTAGTATATGCCTCATTATCTATTTTAGATCTCCCAATTACTCTTTGTATGAGGCATTTTTACATCCATTCTGTGTGTAAGTCCTTGGAACATTTGTAGACACCCTTATGCATTTCTTTCCAAGCAAAACAACCCTAGTTCTGTCAGTTGTTTCTTATATGATACAGTTTTAAAGCCTTTCAAAATTCTCTTGCTTTCCCTAGATGCACAGTTCCTCATATTTCAATATTTAAATATTACACATGTAAGCAATGGTCTGACACATGTGGCATATTACCTCTTTTATTCTGGACAGAGTATTCCTATCAGAGAAATATAAAATTATCTCCAATTCCCAACCATATAACTGTGGCTCATATAAACTGATGTCATCACAGGTCTCCCCTGACATGATTTTTTTTTTTTAAACTGAAGTGTATTTTACATCTGTTCCTATTAAATATCATTTTAGTAGTTTAGTCATCATTCCAATCTGTCATGATTTCTTTGAACTTTGATTCTCTCTTCCTTTCTTTTTATTAGCTATTCCTCCCATATGTCTATCATCTGCGAAGCTTATAATCGTGCTTTTATGTCTTTGTTCAAGTTGTTGATAAAAATGTTGAGTAGAACAGATTCCTATAATAATGCACATAATACTAATATTTTATATTTGCATGGTGCTAAAGCATTCACAAAGCATATTCATATACATAATCTCATTTGATACTATAATCCTGGATGGTAGGAAGCGCAACCTTATTTGCTTTTCCTCTCATTATGGATAAAGAAATGATGCTAAGAGAATATGAGTCACACCACTACTGGTAGAGTTAGTAGTATAACTTAGATGTTTTAAGGGGGTTTTGTTTAAGAAGGCAGCAGGAACCCAAGTGTGAAGGAAAGGCTTGTGGGGTCGGGGACAACTAGCAGCCAAAATGAAGGCAAAGATGCTGATCCAGACCCTGGACAACTATGTTGGAGAAATCAAGCTGGACTTACAAAGAATTCCAAGAAACTGTGATCCTACTTATGTTTTTTTGAGGTCCCACAAGAATACCTAAGAGCTTTAAAGGCACCAAACTGGAATGTGTATTTACGAAACCATTGTTTGCTTTCCTGGGTGGTCACGGAGATGGAGTCTGTTGCTTGGCAGAGCATCCAAAGACCCTGGCTGCTGCCCTTCCTGGGGCATGTGATGGAGAGGTTAGAATTTGGAACTTGACTAAATGAAATGTATCCGTAGTGCGCCTGGGTGGCTCAGTGGGTTAAGCCTCTGCCTTCAGCTCAGGTCATGATCTCAGGGTCCTGGGATCAAGGCCCACATCGGGCTCTGTGCTCAGTGGGGAGCCTGCTCCCCCATCACCCCTGCCTGCCTCTCTGCCTACTTGTGATCTCTCTCTGTGTGTCAAATAAATAAATAAAATCTTTAAAAAAAAAAAAGAAAAAGAAAATGTATCTGTATAATGCAAGCACATGAGGGTTTTGTACAAAGAATATGTACTTACTTTTGTGGGACTTCTTTTTCTACTATTGGTGATGACGAAACTGTGGGGCAGTGGGAAATGTATGGACCAGGCAATGGGGGAAGAGGAGAAATCACTGCATACCACATTAGGAAAGACAGTGTTTGTGGGAATTGATCATCACTGGAGAGAAACTGTTTTTGCTTCATGTGGACAGCAAGTAAACATTTGGGATAAACAAAGAACAAGTTCTATATGTCCAATGACCTGGGGATTCGACAGTATAACTAGTATTAAAGTTAAACCAATTGAGATGTTTATCTTAGAAAGTTGTGCTTCTAACAGGAATATAGAACTATATGATATGAGTCATGCCAGTCCTCTGAAAAAGGTCATCTTCGATATGAGAACAAATACAATTTACTGGAGCTCTATGGAAGCTTTCATTTTTACTGCTGCAAATGATTTGAATGGTATAATTTTGATATGCATATACTGGACATTCCCCTAATGGTACATATGGATCACGCAGCTGTGGGGCTTGATATGGATTATTTTCCCACTGGGAAAGAGTTATGTGTGCTAGTTTTGATAAATCTATTTGGCTCTTTCCTGTGGACAAAAGTAGAAGCAGGGAAGTCTATCACACAAAGAGAATGCAACATGTTATCTAAGTAAAATGGACTTCTGACAGCAAATACATTATATGTGGGTCTGATGAAATGAACTTTTGTTTATGTAAAGCCAATGCTTCTGAAAAATTGGGTATGCTTCCATCGTGAGAAAAAGCAGCCAAAGATTATAACCAAAAGTTGAAGAAGACATTTCAATATCATTCTCATATAAAACACATTGCTTATCACTGACATCTACCAAAATCTGTCTTCAGCCAGATTCAGGAACAGTGCATCATGAAAGAAGCACATCAGTGAAAGGAAGTGAATGGTCTCAAACATAGCAGGATTTGTGTCAATCGTGTCAGAGAAAAAGAAACACGTAGTGGCAGTTGTGAAATAACCCTTGATACTCCTACCAATCCTGATATATAATTGTGTGTTGCATTTTTATTTTTTTTTAAGATTTTATTTATTTGACGGAGAGAGACACAGTGAGAGAGAGAACACAAGCAGAGGAAGAGGGAGAGGGAGAAACAGGCTTCCTGCAGAGCAGGGAGCCCGATTTGGGGCTAGATCCCAGAACCCTGGGATCATGACCTGAGCTGAAGGCAAAGGCTTAACAACAGAGCCACTGAGGCTCCCCTCCCTGTTTTTTGAATTTTAAATTTTATTTATTTATTTACTTGAGAGAGAGAAAGTTTGAGAAGGTAGGGGGAAGGAGCAAAGGCAGAAGGATAAGAGGACTCCATATTGAGTACAGAGCATAATGAGGGGCTTGATCCCACAACTCTGAGATCATGACCTAAGCCAAAATCAAGACTTAGAGGAAGCTTAACCAACTGAGCCACCCAGGTGCCCCTATTTGTTACATTTTGATTTGCAAACTCTGCAAGTAAAAGTACTGGCTTTTCTGAGCCGCTAAGGGTAATGGAGAAAAGATGAGAGCAGAGCTGAGTTTTCTAGGACAAGCATGAGTTAGCCAGATGGACATGAGGGATAAGGGGCATTCCAGGCCAGAAGAGTAATTATACAATGAACAGAGGTATGGGTATGGGGGGAGTGTTGGAAGATGATGGAGAATTAGACAGAGACACACAATTTAGAAATGTTTTCTTTTACTGATGGTATCGCCCTACTTGTAATGTTAATTAACCATGTCCTGATGAAAATCTTAAATATCTTTAATTTTTTTAAGAGGAAACATCAACACTTCAATTATTTCCTTTTGACTTTTTTGCATTTAATTTCTCTGGGTTTTAGATTTAAGAAGCTAAGATGGTAAATTAAGGAAAAAAAGGAAAGTTGTGTCTTGATTGAGTTACCTAACTTTATTTGCATAGCTATGTACATTTTAAAATAGAGCACAACATCAAAACAAACAATAATATCCCTGCCATGTTATGCAGAGGTATGATTACACAATTTAAAACTCAATTTTATTGTGCATACATGAAGACTGGTTTTTGATTGCTCAGGATTTTTTTCCCCAAACTCATAACAATTTCATTCTTCATCTTAAAGTTCTAAAGTTCAACTATATTTGAATTATCCATAAAAGAAATCATAAGTATTTTCTCTATAGGAAAATACCCCCTCATACTTCATAACCTGAAAATGACTAAAGCAATTTGTACACTAAAAATGGGGGGAGGACACTCTTTGTTCTCAGACAAGGGCAAGGGAGCTTGAGAATCAAAGAATAATTTCTTGAAAGAAAAGGTTAAACAGGTCAAAAAAGAAGGTGATAGTGGATGTTGTTTTGAAATGCTAACAATAGCAACCCTTCCTACTTGCCTCTGGTTACATGGTCTCAAATACAGCTGTCAGAGGCTAGCATCCCAGGATCTCTCTGCAGACCCTCTTTAAGAGCCATAAAGACCCAGTGTTCTCCATCGACTTGCTTCTACTTTAGAGTGAGAGAAACACACACGATGAAAGGAAGGTTAAAATCTAAGGCAGACAACAAGGAAGCAGCTGAAAGGGCTTGTTCACCCTGCAGTGTAATGAAAGATGTTGGTTCTGAGGTGGAACTTACACTTTTTCAGAGACTTCTGGTTGCCTAGAAGTTTGCAATCAAAGAGGAGTCAGAGTCTGATGTGGTTACAAGGGAGTGGTGCCCATGTTGCCTCACTCCCCCATGATAGAAGGGCCACACAAGGCACAGGTATTGAATTGGGAACCTCTGGGAAGTTCCCCAACAGAAGGCCTCCAGTTGTGTTCTGCCGAAGCAGTCAACTCCAAAGGGACCTGGCATTCCTACTATAAACAGAACGTGACTGAGTCGCGTGGCCTTTTCCTGCCACTTCTGTTCTGTTCTTTGCCAGACAGCTCTGGCAAGCCCTGACTGTGTACACAGAGCATTTTACCACATTGTGAGGAAACCTCAAAGTCTAACTGTCTATGAAATGGGTTTGGTTAAAGACTTGTGGACCTCCTAATCATACTACATGAGACAGTCTTATCTAGAAAAATGAGCCCACATTTAAATGGGACCTCAGTTAGGTATGAGTAACGGTATAGATATTGAAAACCACTAACACATTTCAAAATAGGAGTGTGTAGAACAAAAAGATAGCCTTAAGAAAATACGGACACACTCAACGTTAGATACCATGCACTGAAATATTAATAGACTTCAATTTAAGATGGTAATAGGTGTCATACTCCAAAGCTGAAAATAAAAACAGACAAGAAGCTGGTGAAGAAGAATCAGAGTTCACACAGTCACTGGCTGATTTATTGCTAGTAAACTGACTGAACTTAATTAAAACGGAGTAGCTTTCTTTAAGTGAGAAATTTCTGTTTCATCACCTTTTGCTTGTGTTTTGAATTGAGACCCTGACATTTACTGTAGATAAGATCACAGTGTTGAGCAAAACTGAATAGTGACTCTATGTCCATCAGGGACCTCAGCGCAAGAGTAAGAATGGTGAGACCAAAGGGACACCAAAACACATCCTTTACCTAGATCCCCCTTTTGGTAACATTTTGCTGCTTTTGCTTTATCTCTGAAGATATCTTGAGTAGAAGAAAATTCAGGTGATACTGGATGCTTGAGTGACTTTCCTGAAAATCTAAAAGAGATGCTGTTCTACCCATTCCCATTTCTTTACTTCCTGACTTGATCTTTGCTGCACTGGCAGGCTCTTTCCTCTCTGACCATCTGAGGGAAACTGCTCTCCCAGGAACCCTCAGCATCCCACCTTTATCTGAGGTTATTTCCTGAATTTGTCTGCCTCTTTACAGACCCAGTGCGTCATTATGGAGTTCTCTGCAACTTGAGTCCTGCTTCCACATTTTCTGCCCTTTAGAGCCTTATTCTTTCCCTTCTGTCTCCATATGCTTGCTCAATTTCCCCCACCAGCCCCCACAATCCTCTCTCTACCTGCTGCCCCTCCCATCTGGAAGCAGTCCTCCCCCAGTTCCGTTAGTATTAAAAACTATCCTTATTCAGTCCACACTTCTGACCGGTACTGCATCATGCTCTCTCCTCCGGGAAGTGCACATTTGCATTTTATCACACCCACCCTGGCCCAGATGGGATCACCCTTCAATCCCCAGTATTTTTAGAGAAAGGGAGGGTTTTATTACAATTTTTAATCTGATATTCATGGCTTTTCAGCTGAAAATTTGGCTCTCTGTTGTCAAGGAGAAAAAGTATTGCTCAGGATTCTAGAAGCCTAGAGCCTCCACTTTCCCATCTCTGTGTTGAAATGTTAGGTGGAGTGTGAATTTTGATGAACATGGCTGAAAGAAGTAATGGGTCAAGAAAAGAGGGAACCAGATGCAGTTTGGGCCAGACTCGAACAAATGCTCCTAGCTTCTTTACCACTTAAAATTCTTGGAGGGCAATTGTTGGTCTCAGAGTACAAATAACTTTCTTTGCCAGGACATATTCAAGGGGTTACTTTTTTCCTTTCATCCTAGATACTTAAGTGATGCACTGAGAATGTGGAACGTTGTGATATGCCAATTGAGCTGTTGTCTATTCATATCTTTGAATAGCTCTTTAAATTTAGGTACTGCTGGCCATCAGTTTGCTTGCCTGCAAAATGAGGACATTGGATTTGAGTATTTCAAATGTCTAATTCATTCATAAATGTGTGCATAACAATTCTGAAGCATGCTGAAAGGTAGAGTTAGGAACTCTTTCCTTGAAAGAGGAAAGTGTCAAAATGAGACAAGAAAGATTTAACCCTCCTTGTTTCTAGCTGGAATTATCCTACTGTAACAAAGAGAAGGCAAGTTATTATTTAACACCCAGAATGACTATAGGTACATCTGCCTTCCTAATGAAGTGGGGTAAAATTATTTCTATACACTATTTCTTTCCTCTCGTGAAGATTGGTTGAGACGATAGAAAGTAGGGAAATCTCAAAGTTTCTTTCAGGTCATTTGTGTTCTTTGAGGGGAAGAGTAGAAAAAATCTGTCACCTGGCACTATCCCCTAGTGAAACTTTGGGTATGCAGATAGCAGGGTCTGGGCTGGATAGGCTGCTGTCCATAATAAGATGAAGGAAGGTGTCCTCTCTGGGAGGGTGCAGGAAAAATCCCCAGAAAACAGTGAAGCACGGAATTCTTAGACAGCCAGGCAGTAGACTGAAGCAGACACCTGTCGCGTCAACACTTAAGAAAAGTCTGCTTCATGCAAATGCCTTACGTGAGAAGGTTTGAATAAAAACAAAACAAACAAACAAAAAAAACCAGCTAAATGAAGTGAGACCTGAATAAGATCATAGTTCACTGGAAGATAGGACTCAAAACTAGAAGGAATTATTTGCAAACATTTTGGAATAAAGGCACATAAAGAACATGTCTTATTTACCTATTTGTCTATGGTTTACAAAGAAAATTAGCACCCATGGGGCACACCTTTCCCATACTTTATGTTCTTGTGCCTGAAAGTTGTAGGAAGCCCCACGTATGTGAACACGTTTGCCTTTTAAATGAAGCATAATCAACTGCGAAAGTTTCATGCTCCAGTTTGTAAACTATGAGGACTAATTTGGCATAATCCATATAATATAACACATTACAAAGGGAGACATTTAAATATCATAACTTTTATCTGTAATGTAGACTTAATCCCATTTTGTTGTATTACTTTTTCCCAGCTGTAATGTTGACGTCACGGTAAATGTTCCAATCTGTCAGCACACCTTCAAACATTTTTCATTCCTTTAGAAACTTGGGAGCTGTTGTGGGTGATAATCAATACTAGATAGGACTGTTGAATTACTTGATATCATGGCTTTTGAAAAAAATACTAAGTTTTATTGAAAATATATTCATGATGCCTTAGTACAGTACCTAGCACATGGTAATTGTGCAGTAAGTATTAGGTATTGCCAATATTATTATGTTTGCAGTTATTATTGGATAACCAAGTATGATCCTTTTTACAATTATCATCTCACTAAAACCAAACATCTCTTTAAGGTAAACATCATTACTCTAGTTTCATAGAAAAGAAGCTTGAGGTTCAAGTAACCCAAGTGTCACTTACTTTCCTATGTTTTAATAAATAGAAAATGGCAAAGTGACTGTTTAAACCCAAAGCAAATGTTCCTTCCATGATACACGGTTTTCAGACTTCAGGCTGCCTCCTCTTCACTTCAGAGATGAAGTGATTTTGGGTGGAACTCAGAAAAACATTAAAAATACTTAATAGGTTTAATTAATTTTAATATATGTAAAAAAATATTTGTGATCAGTAGTTACGGATTTGGGGGTTTAGCAATGATTATAAAAATATTCTTAAAAATTTTTTATCAGTGTAAAAATGTACATTAAACTTAAAAATATGTATTCATAATAATACAACTCTAGAAAAAGTCACAAAAGAGGCATTTGAACAGATGAAATTTATTCTTTTATTTATTCTTATTTATTTATTTATTTTGAATGGCTGAAACTCCGTTAACACAGCCGTGGATTACATTTCCTGGACTTTTCAAACTTCTCTCTTCAGGAACTCACTGATGGCTTGGGAACTAGGAAAGTCTACCCACACACATACACAAAACATATTATCTTAAAATGTCCCTAAAAATTTTGTCAATTAAATTGTTATTGTCAACGAAATACCATTCTAAAAGCAAGTAAAGCTTCTTATAGGCCGTAGCATCCCCATTCTCTCTCTCCCCTCACTTGCTACTTCTTCCACTCTTCTCTAAGCTACAGCCTCACTGGGATGACTCCAGCCATCAGAGGAACGTGGTTGTCTGAGCACCTGAGGGACTTGACCCACTCCAATGTTAATTTTATTCAGGCCTTCACTTTCTTTTCTTTCTTTTTTTTTTTTTTTAGAAGAGGTGCAAAGAAATCTTTTTTTTTTTTTTTTAAGATTTTATTTATTTATTTGACAGACAGAGATCACAAGTAGGCAGAGAGGCAGGCAGAGAGAGAGAGGAGGAAGCAGGCTCCCCGCTGAGCAGAGAGCCCAATGCAGGGCTCAATCCCAGGACCCTGGGATCGGGACCTGAGCTGAAGACAGAGGCTTTAACCCACTGAGCCACCCAGGCATCCCGGGCCTTCACTTTCTAGGAGGAACATCCTGCCAGAGTAGCATGGGCCAATATCTGCTCTTGTTTTTCTGTGTGTAGAAGGCACACAGAGATCCCCCAGCTCTGTTATTCATGGCCTCCCCTTCAATGTCGGCTGGACCTGGTGATTTGTATCTATTGGGTAGAATCTGACTAAAGTGATAGGATGTCACTTCGATGTGATTATATTACAAAAAAAAAACTGTGACTTGCTGCACTGTCTCGCCTTTGACTTCTCTATTTGTACTTTGAGGAAGCAAGCTGCCATGTTGGAGAGGCCCACCTCACAAGGTGACTGAGGGCCGCCTCTCATTAAAAGCCTTCAAGGAACTGACACTCTCAGTCCAACACCCATGGTAATGGTGTCCTGCCAATAATCATAGGAGTAATCGCAGAGTGGATTTTTCTCCCGTTGAGACTTAGATTCAGTACGCACGGCTTTCACCAAATTGTGTCCATGGGAGGTCGTGAAGCAAAAAACCCAGCCGTACTGTGCCTAGAGTCCTGACCTACAGAAACTGAAAAATAAATGTAGTTGTTTCAAGCTACTGAGCTTGGGAGTAGCAATAGATAACTAATATACTGCCTTACTAAATTAGATTTTAAAAAGGTCACATTGTGCACTTTCTCTGTACTCATGGCTTTATTTTACTCACTTAGGGAGAATTTGTCATCAGATATTTTTTACTGACCTTTAACTTCCTGTAAGATATTCCTCATTTCTAATCCTACCAACCCCACCTCCAGTTATTTCTGGAAGATACCCAGGATGTTTTTTCTCTCACATTTTCTTATGAATAAGTGTCATTAGCTACAGGGAGGTTTCTGTCTTTTCCTCCTGTCTGTCCATAGCCATCTGCTGCTGAGCTCTCTCATAAATCTGGGGAAGAATTTGTCAGCCCTGCTTCGAGTAGAGAACAATTCAACTGCCCCACTCCAGGAATTTCTACCCTCTCTGTGCACTGATACAGAGGCTCCTAGAGCCTTCCAGTGTGTCAGGACAATATGGGAAATTGACAAGCTGGGGTCCTTGACAAGCTGAAACAGTTCCAATTCCTGGGCTGAAGGAGGAAGAAAGCCTATTTACCCATTGCTTACTTTAAGATTTTCTTCTTTTATTATATGAACATTTAAAGCCATAAAAATTCTTAAAGACGTATCACAGCCTTAAAGACGTATCATAGATTTTGAGATTTTTTTTTTTCTCTTTTAAGCTTCACTCTCTTTCTTTGTGATTCCATTTGGATAGCTTCTATTGCTAGGTCTTCAAGTTCACTGTTAGTTTTTCTTCTGCCTTGTCTAATTTCAGTGTTTTTAATTTCAGATATAGTGTTGTTTTAGCTTTGGGAAATTATTTTTTTCATATGCCTTCCATTTCTCTCCTCATTACACTCATGTTTTCTTTTAAATCCTTGAACATGTTTACAATATCTCTTTTAAAATTCTTGTCTACTAATTCCAACACCTCTGATTTTTTCTGAGTCTATCTCTACTGACTGATTTTCTTCTGATTATGGGTACATTTTCTTGCTTCTTTCATCCTAGTAATTTTTGAATGCTTATTAGATAATGTAGAAATTAAATTGTAGAGTTTCTGGATTCCATAGGCTTCTTTTAAAGAATATTGAGATTTATTTAGGCAAATGTTTAAAATTACTTGCTAATCAACTTGATCATTGTAAAGCTTGCTTTAAGCGTAAGCCTTGTTTATTAGCTTAAACCTAGAGTACCCTTTAATCTACCTCGACTATGAAAGCAGGACATTCTGAGACCTCTACTTAATGTTCCAGTGAGGACTCTCCTCTCTGCTTGTTTGCAAATCAAATGTGTCCCAAACCTGTATGATCTTTAGAAACTGTTTAGATTACAACTCTTCAGTAGGTGATTTTTTTCTAGTGGCTGTTCTTTGTTTAGTCTTATGAAGACCTATCCATAAACATTTAGCTTATATTCTGCCAATGCCTCAAGGAACCCCTGTGCAATTTCTGGCTAGCACCCTCCTCTCTGGTACTCTCCCCTGCAAAGTCCAACCACCCCAAACCCCTCAACTCTGCAAAATCACTGCACTGTCCTTGGATTTCTCTTTCCTGTGCTTGACTATCGTTCAATACCCATCATTTGTTTACTTTTTCTCAAAGGCTAAATAAAGTCTAGCCTATTGTATAATGTCCGAAAATAATTGTTTTCCATTTTGTGCAGTTTTATATTTTATACAATTTTTTAGTTGTTTTGGCTCGAGGGTAAGATTCTGCCACATTGGTTCCTACACAGAGATTTTCTGGGTCCTAATATCTTAGAAGAGATGAACAGCAACTGGTTTATCAGTTTTCATTTCTCTTCTTCTTAGAATAAGACATAAGTTCATTGGGATTCAGCTGAAAGGCAACTCCAAGTGATAGGCAGCAAGTTATATTCAGAATTACTCCTCTCTTTTACAACAGTGCTTTGCTGTTAGTCCAAGCATTCCTTCCTTCCTTTAAAATGGGTCTCCACTCAAGAGTCTTTAGTATTCAAGCAAATAGACACAGTCAGGCTAGGGACACCTGTCTGCCAGATTAGCCCAAACATGCTTGCATCTAAGCATGGGGTATAGCTCAGGCTTAGGAGTTCTAACCTCCCTCCTAAACCTTTATACACTTATGAGATGTCCTTTGTTTTGATCAGCTATAAAATGACACTCTGGCTCCTCCTTCCTTCATTACACATTTGAGGTAGACAAAAGAACTCCTCCTTTTCAATTATTTGTTTAGAAAGTTGCCTATAAGAGATGGCCAGTTTTGATATTCACCTCCTGTGTGTATGTTAGGGAAAATATCCTGCCTATAGCAATTGTTCTGAAGAACCACATGAGCAGTTGTTGAAGATTCGTATGGGTGGTCTTTATCTTTCTAATATCAAATCAAATCTGATACCAAATCCCTCTACTTCCTTAGGTTAATGAGAAATTGATTTTCTGTCATTAATTGAGATTCTTCCCTTGAGGGTATGAAATGATTCTAAGGATTCTTACTTGAAGTATAACTTTTAGGGACATAGCTCTGTTTGGGGAACATATCTGTTGTTTTTCATTTTCTAAACCTGGACATGGTACCTGAAGGAAAATGGCCCTATGGTCTTTGTATCACACTTGAACAGAAGGATCACTGTGGCACCTGGAAGACGCACTCATGTGGTTTAAGCTCTGGAAGGGTGACATACAACCAGCTACTTCCAAGATTTTCCATCTCCCTTGGCTCTGTCAAGGAGTAGTGCAAGCACTCCTGGTATTTTCAGGGCCCCTCTTCTCTCCTGGTCCTGAAGAATCTCTTCTGTTTTTATTCTGTCTTTTTCTTCACCAAGAACTTGCCTTGCTTTCCAGGGGCATTACATTATTTCCCATCTTCCTCAGAAACAGGTATTAAGGTGGTGGTAGCAATCTCTCTATACTGCCATTAGTCCTGAGGTAAGAGGACACTAACATCTAACATCCATTTCCTAAAAAGAAAATTGAGAATTACACACACACACACACACACACACACACAGTCTCAATAATTTATACCCCCCCTTTTTTTTGTTTAAGTTCAGTTAGCTTCTGGTGGTCTCATACATAGTTACCGTGCTGTATTTTCTAAATAAATTTAACTATTTATAATATCTACTAGCTGTTGTTTTGGAGTCCCTATTATTTTAACTTTTATAATATGTATGTTTACAGCTTCTTGAGAAAATGTGTTCCATTTTCTCAATAGGGATAGAGCCTGAAGGAGAAAGACAACGAGTAATTTTATAAGAAATTGAAATGTATCCCTCTGATGATTTTGGCAAAAGAGCCAAAGAATCCCCTAACATGGCAAGTTTTTTATGTCAGGAGATGTGAATTTAGCATCTACTATGGGTACAATACATAACACACTATATTAAGTATCAGATATAGATTCAAAGATGGTCTCCACCCTTCAGATGCTTGTATTCTGACAGACTACTATACTGCGTTATGCTGGCCTCCTAGTCTTCAATTTTCATCCCTCTCTTTTTCCTATCTCTCTTTCTTTGTCTCTCTCTCTCTCTTTCCCTCCTCTTCTGTGACTCTGTTCCTCCTTTTCATGGGTTCTTTCCTGACATTTCTGCTTCATTCTTCCTGTATGCCGAATTTCCTCTTTGTCTCTTCTTCTTCTTCTTTTTTTTTAAGATTTTATCTATTTATTTGACAGATAGAGATCACAGGTAGGCAGAGAGGCAGGCAGAGAGAGAGAGAGGAGGAAACAGGCTTCCCATCGAACAGAGAGCCCGAGGCAGGGCTCAATCCCAGGACCCTGGGATCATGATCTGAGCTGAAGGCAGAGGCTTTAACCCACTGAGCCACCCAGGCGCCCCCTCTTTGTCTCTTCTTAATCAGAGGGGTTTTTTCCCCCTTATAACTTGCCCATGCTAGTATGATGGCTACCTGACCCCATTTTAGCTAATTTTCACTTTTTAAAATTTAGCTACTTTTTACTTTAATTCTCATTCTTAACTGCTTCCATCATTCAGATTTATAATGTGTAACTCAGCGTCAAAGTACACGATCTCATGTGTTCTTCACAATGGTGTTCTGCAGTAGGCAAGGCAGCTGTTATTATTTACATGTTACAGATAAATTTATTAAGGCACAAAAAGATAATGTTACAGCCATAATTTAGTAAGAGAAATTGAAGAATAGAACAAAGACCTTCCAACTCTCAATATCAGGTTATTTGCAATGTACCACAAAGCCCTTCAAGTTTCTTATGCTTGCTGTGTAACCCTTGACCACATACAAGGTTGTATTGTTCGATGCCACCCAGATTGTTTTAACCCCTCACCATCTTGAGGTGGGGAGGACTATGTCTTACTCATCTCTCCTCTGCCAGGGGAGTGCATTCTGAGGACCTATTAGCTGTTTAATAAATAGTTGATGATATGATACTAAATATGCCCTACAAAAAGTAGTGTACTGGATTGGGCATGGAGGGAAAGCTGAGTGGGACAGTGGCACAATGAGACATTCTCTTGGAGATCTTGTCAGTTGGTTTTACATATTTTGTACATTTTTACACTGATGAAATGTGATCGGTGTTGCAAATGATAATCCAGTGTTGAATCTCTCCTTACTTGCATGGAATTTTAGGTTGTGGACTTCAGTCAATGAAGATGGAAATGGAGTTCCAACTATGGGAGGGAAAAATCACCATTTCCCCCAGAAACAGGTTGATCTGACATTTAACACATGTCAAAAAACATGGAGTTTCCTCCCCAAACACATAGCTGCCCTTTGATTCTGGGAAGGTTATCACTTTTTCTTCAGTGACTCTCTTCTGCCTCTCTGCTTTATTTATATTGCTCTTGGTGGTGGGCTACAGAGAATTTTAGTTTGAAGGGAATACTGTTCCTCATTAAGTATATCATGTGGCCATAGGTTTTATGCCTTACTGATATGCTTCTTAGTTTGTCTATGCTACTTTTTCACTTCAGAAGGAGTTCATGTATCACAGTCTCCTTGTGAAGCTTCATGACATTAACACCTGCCTTCTCCTTGCTGCAAGGAGATGTATTGAAGATTTATGTTTATAAGAAGGATTGAATTTTTTTGAGCTAGTTGCCACCAATGGAAATGTTATTACATACAATCTATGAATGGAAGAAGCACCTCAGATTGATTGTCTGATTTGTTCAATGCTTTTCAATAAACAAATAGTTAGTGAAAAAAGAAAGTAGGAATGAGTGCAAAGAAACTGTCTCCAACCAAATGGGGGTTTTTGATTGTTCAAAAAGAAGTCTTAAAAAAAAATAGCCTTCATTGTGTGGAGAGTTTCTGTTTTTGTTTGTTTGGTTTAAGATTAGCAGCAAACCTGGAACATTCTCTTCATCTCTGTCTACCATTGTACATAATTTTACTTCCCATAAAGTCCTATTCCAAACTCATCTACTTCCCAGGTTAATCTCACCTCCTCAGATTCTAAAGGGAGAATTCTTTGGAAGAAAGATCAAGGGCTCAGGACCCCAGTGTGGCCACAGTAATGACAAACTCTGAGTCCCAGTTTCTTCATCAGAAAGATAGGGATAATAAAAATCTAGTCCTTTACTTGAAAGAGCTGTAGTTAAAGATAAAAGGCAAGAGAGGTATTTGTAAATTAGTAAAGACTATATAATTCTAGTTATTATTTTTATGATCCTTCCTTTGTCTTGTAGATTCTGCCTGACCTTAATATAATGCTCTGTTTGTATTATATTAATGCGTCTATTTGAAAATTACTTTCTGAGCCTTTCCAAGCCCTTTTTGTGGCTT
Organism: Neogale vison; assembly: GCF_020171115.1. Lineage (NCBI taxonomy): Eukaryota > Metazoa > Chordata > Mammalia > Carnivora > Mustelidae > Neogale > Neogale vison. The sequence goes on along the minus strand of NC_058096.1, from coordinate 64,636,964 downwards.
ATATATTCCCCAAGGACAGGACTGTCTCTTCTGTTTCTTTATATTCAGTGCCTCCTGCTTTCACACTGGTGCACTGCCAGCTGATATCATCTTGAACATAAAGTTCTCTGAGAAGCAAGTGATGGAAAATGACTTTGGGTCATCCACAGAATGATACCAGCAATCTAGACCATGTGCTATCATCAGAAGAATGAGAGAAGGAATTCGACAATGAAGTTTTAAACCACAGCAGCCTTGACATGAAGTATAGACAAATGGTTATTAGCATTAGCAACAAACTTCAGTGGGTAAAAGGTAAGAGAAGTTAAAAAACAAAACAAAACATACTGCCTTATGGATAAAGGCAGGGTTCCCTTATTAAGTCAAAGCAGGCAAACTTTGTGGCTTAGCAAGTGGAGAACTGGGGCCTCATTGGGAGCCCCTGTCTCTCTTCTCTATGAGGTTTATCTTTCTCTTGGGCACTTCACTGGGAATCCATTGCCACTGGCTTTTCCCTAAAGACTCTGCTCTCTCTCTTAAAAGCTCAGGCCCAAACATGGACAAAATCCCTTCAGTACAGTTAAAAAGAGTAGGCAATGTCAACACGTTTCCTAAAAGTAGCAAAAGGCAAGTGAAAAAAAAATGCAGGAAATTTCAAACCAGTACATTTTACAAAGCCTAAGTTTGTAGACTGTGAGAGATGCCAACTTGTTTCCAAGGTTCACAACTTAGTCCACTTTTTCCATCAATGTTAAAAAGCATCTAACCTGTTTTCCTGCTTCCAGAATATCTATCTAACTAAATAAGGAATTGTCATCAGACCTCCCTCTTTGTCTTTGCTCCTTGGTTACAAACTGTGGGATAAGGCTAAAGGAGAAACTTCTGCCTCTCCACTCACCTCCCCAACCCTGGACCCTATTACTAAGTTTTTAATTCATGAAGGCAAACTTTTCCCCTGGCCATTGCCATAATTTGTATTTGAGGTTCCACATATTTTACAAATAAGAAATGGCTTGCTCTTTTGCATAAGGGAATCTCATTTTTGCAATAAAATTATATCTATACCACATTAACTATGCACATGAAAAATAAGGGCTCCTTTCTTCACACTGGAGAAAAGTGATTCTTAGCTTTTGAAGATTCCTATGTTAATTTTCAGGAAAACCCATGGATTTGAGGGATTGGGTAGCATGTTTTCAATTTCAATTCCTACACCCTACAATAAGGTAATTACTAGTTATTGCTCAATGTTGTTTTAGCTGGAACCTGTCTATATGCTCATTGCTGGCATATTAAATGAGAAATCATTTTCTTTCTTCCTGTAGTCTATCAGAAGGTTTTATGTGTAAAAAGTGAGGCCCTAATTGAGACTGTGATGTATCTAAAGACTGAAACCAAAACAAAACAAAACTGAGTCAAAGGAAGGTTTTTGGAAAAACCTGGGACACTTTCTTCCATGACCATAATTTTCAAAATTACAATATCACAACCATGATATATTCACCTTATTCAGATTTCCCCAATTTTACTGGACTCATGTATATGCACATGTGTGCAAGTGCATGTGTGTTAATAACTGATTAATTTTGCCATTTGTGATGACTTGTATATATAGTAACACAACCAAGATATTCAACTGTTACAACACCCAAGAATTTCTTGTAATATCCTTTTATAATCACACCTATCTCTCTCCTATGTCCCCTCTTGCCCCTAAACACTGGCAACCTATTGTCTGTCTGCATTTCTAAAATTGTGTTATTTTAAGAATGTTATAAAATGGAATAATACAATCTATAACTTTTTGAGATGGGCTTTTTTCCCACTGGGCGTAATTTCTTAGATATCCTCCCAACTTGTTGCATTCAGGAATTTATTCCTTTTTATCAATGAGTAACATTCCATAGTATGTATGTCCCCCAGATTGTTTAAACACTCACTTGTTGGAGAATATATGGGTTGGTTCCAGTGATTGGCTTTTTGAAATAAAGCTGTTATGAATATTTTGGGGTTTTTTTTTGCATGAAAAAAAAAGTTTTTATTTTTCTGGGATAGATGCCCAATAGAACAATTGCTGGGTCATACAGTAATTTCATGCTTAGCTTTGTAAGAAACTGTTAGACTATTTTCCAGAGTATCATTTTAAATTCCCATCAGTAAAATAGAGTGAGTCATTTTCTCTGAATAGCCTCACCAGCATTTAGAGTTGTCAGTACTTTTAATGTAACCATCTTGAGAGGTGTGCGGTGATATCTCATTGTGATTTTGTGTTTCTATAATGGGTAATGATATTGAATACCTTTTCATGTGTTTATTTGCCATTTGTGTACTTACTTCAGAGAAATACCTGTTCATGACTTTTTGCCCATTTTCTAATTTGATTGTATAATTTTAATTTATTTTCCTTGTCCAATATTGAGAGTTATTTATATATTTTTGATACAAGTTCTATATCAGATATGTATTTTGTGAATATTTTCTCCTAGTCTTTAGGTTGTCACATGGACTTTCACAGAACTAGTTTTAAATTTTGAGGAGGTCCAATTTATAAATTTTTCCTTTTATGGGTCCTGTTTTTGTGTCAAGTATAACAATCTTTGCTTAGCTCTATAGTCCAAAGAATTTTGTCATATATTTTTTTAATTTTTGTTGTTTTATTTTTTTTTAAGATTTTATTTATTTATTGACAGACAGAGAGAGAGAGATCACAAGTAGGCAGAGAGGCAGGCAGAGAGAGAGAGAGAGGAAGGGAAGCAGGCTAACCAGCTGAGCAGAGAGCCCGATGCGGGGCTCGATCCCAGGACCCTGAGATCATGACCTGAGCCGAAGGCAGAGGCTTTAACCCACTGAGCCACCCAGGTGCCCCTGTTTTATGTTTTACACATAAGTCATTTGACTCATTTTAATTAATTTTTGTATAAGTTGTGAGGTATAAGGTTTTGGTAGAAGTTTTTTGTTTGTTTTGCCTATGGATATTCCATTGCTTTAGCACTTTTAATTGAAAAGGCTGTCCTTCTTCCAGTGAATCAGTTTCACCTCAAAAAACAATTTGATCATATTTCTGTGGGCCTGTTTCTGGCTTTGTTGTGTTTTCAGTCGACCTACATGTCTATTCTTCTACTAATATCATACTGTCTTGAATACTGTAGTGAGACAGTAAACCTTTTATTGGGTAGGGTAATTTTGATTCCTAATTATTCTCTAACAAGCTTGTTTTAGCTATGTTCTGTGACATGTACCTTATAGCAAGCTTGTCTGCAAAAATAACTTGCTGGGATTTTGATAGGAAGCAAATTTATAATTCAGTTTGTGGAGAATTCACATTTTCACCATGTAGAAACTTCTGATCCATGAACATGGCATATTTCTCCATTTAAAGGCCTTCTTTGTTTCTTTAATCAACATTTTGTAACTTTTAGCATACAAATTCTTTGAATATTTTGATAAGTGTATCCCTAAGTATTTAATTTTCTTTGGACCAGTTACAATTGGTATTGTGTCTTTGTTTAGTTCCTCTATGTGTTGAACTTGTATCTAATATCTTACTAAACTTCTAAACTTACTAAAGTTCTAAGAGTTTTTGTAAACTCTGGGATTTTCTCCATGGACAATCATACCATTTTCAAATAGAGATAATTTTATCCCTTCCTTTCCAATCTGTATGCCTGGTTAGAACTTCCAGTTCTATGTTGAATAAGACTGGTGAGAATTGACATTGCACATAGCTAATATGTTTTAAAAGCACCCTGAAAAAGCAGGGTATGTTTAGAGGGACAGAACTTGTGTTGGTCCAGCTTACTGGAGAAGCCTGGATTGTTTAATGTGTATAACCATAACAAATATCAAAATCCATTTCCTAATATTTGCAAACTCAGCATGGAGGAAAAAGTATAACAATTTTGTGTTGCTGCACGACACTGGGCAAGATTTGGGAAAACCTACAAAAAGGAAGATTTGGGCTTATAAGAAGAAAGAACATTATAGTATAAATACTCTCTGGCATCCATGAAGGATATATCATGAAGATTTAGTTCTCATTTCTAAAGGTATTCAAACAGAGGCAAGATTATCTTCTGTGAAGAAGGACTATGTAGAATGTGCTTCCCCTTGAGTCCCTGGCCTACTAGAAGTTCATGATTGTTCTCCCTCTAAAAACATTCAGTTAGTTGCATTTTTCTTTTATGTGGTTACTGAATCATACTTTTTTGTGAAGGCATGACTTCAGGCACATAAAAGTTCTCAGCTCATAAAGCTAATTAATAAAGGATGGTCATGGTGATGATAACATAAGAATCACATAGCATGGAGCAAACACAACCCTAAATAGGCTTTATGGGTAATAAGTATTGCAAGTCAAACTCAGCCACTTTTTTGAAGAAACTGGTCTTTTTTTTCCCTTAACAATATACCTGCTATCTTTCTCTGTTCAGTACTTGCATTTTCTCCCCACATTACAATGTGACTGATCTTTTGCACTATGAACAAATAATAGGCACCACCTTCTGTTTCTACTTTTTGAAACAGCTTCAGGAGAATAGGAATTATGTCTTCTTTGAATGTTTGGCAGAATTGCCCAGGGAATCCGTCAGGCCCTGGATCTTGTTTTTTGGGAGGTTTTTGATCACTGCTTCAATCTCGTTACTGGCTGTTGACCTATTCAGGTTGTCAATTTCTTCCTGTTTCAGTCTTAGTAGTTTATAGGTTTCCAGGAAGGCATCCATTTCATCCAGGTTTCTTAATTTATTAGCATATAGGTATTGATAGAAATTTCTAATAATTGTTTCTATTTCCTGTATGTATTATGTGTGTGTGTGTATCATGTTAGTCATGATCTCGTCCCCTTTCATTCATAATTTTATTAATTTGAGTTCTTTCTCTTGTCTTTTGGATAAGTCAGTCCAGTGGTTAATCAATCTTATTAGTTCTTTCAAAGAACTATCTTCTAATTTTGTTGATCTGTTCTACCTACATTTCTGGTTTCTGATTCATTGAAATCAGAAATCAGTTTTCTGAGTATAGATTGTTTGTTCTAATCTTTATTATTTCTCTTCTAATGCATGGATTAGGCTTTGTTGTTCTTCATTTCTTTCTTTCTTTTCTTTTCTTTTTTTTTTTTTGGAAATTTGTTTATTTATTTGACAGACAGAGATCACAAGTAGGCAGAGAAGCAGGCAGAGAGAGCCTCTGCTGAGCAGAGAGCCTGATGTGGAGCTCAATCCAAGGACCCTGGGATCACTACCTGAGCTGAAGGTGGGGGCTTTAACCCACTGAGCCACCCAGGCGCCCTCTTTCTCCATTTCTTTAAGGTATAAAGTTGATTTGTGTATTCAGTATTTTTCTTTTTTTTTTCTTGAGTGAGGCTTGGATGGCTATGTATTTTCCCCTTAAAACAGCCTTTGCAGTATCCTACAGGTTTTAGACTGATATATTTTCATTCTCATTAGTGTCCATGAATTGTTTAAGTTCTTCTTTGATTAACTGGTTGACCCAATATTCTTTTTTTTTTCAATTAGGAATATTTTTTTTTATTTTTTATTAACATATAAGGTATTACTAGCTACAGGGGTATAGGTCTGTGAATCGCCAGGTTTACACACTTCACAGCACTCACCATAGCACATACCCTCCCCAATGTCCATAACTCAACCACCCTCTACTCCCTCCACTTCCCTCCAGCAACCCTCAGTTTGTTTTGTGAGATTAAGAGCCTCTTATGGTTTATCTCCCTCCCAATCCCATCTTGTTTCATTTTTTCCTTCCCTACCCCCTGAAACCTCCCAGGTTGCCACTCAAATTCCTCATATCACAGAGATCATATGATAATTGTCTTTCTCTGATTGACTTATTTCACTCAGCATAATACCCTCTAGTTCAATCCATGTCATCGTGAACGGCAAGATGTCATTTCTTTAATGGCTGCATAGTATTCCATTGTATATATACACACCACTTCTCCTTTTTCCGTTCATCTGCTGATGGATCTAGGTTCTTTCTATAGTTTGGGTATTGTGGACATTGCTTCTATAAACATTCAGGTGTATGTACCCCATCGGATCACTACATTTTATCTTTAGGGTAAATACCCAGTAGTGCGATTGCTGAGTCTTAGGATAGCTCTATTTTAAACTTTTTGAGGAACCTCCATGCTGTTTTCCAGAGTGGCTGCATCAGCTTGCACTCCCACCAACAGTGTAGGAGGGTTCCCCTTTCTCCACATCCTCGCCAGCATCTGTCATTTCCTGACTTGTTAATTTTAGCCATTCTGACTGATGTGAGGTGGTAGTATCTTGTTGTGGTTCTGATTTGTATTTCCCTGATGCCAAGTGATGTGGAGCACTTTTGCATGTGTCTGTTGGCCATCTGGATTTCTTCTTTGCAGAATTATCTGTTCATGTCCTCTGCTTATTTCTTTGGGTATTGAGTTTGATAAGTTCTTAATAGATTTTGGATACTAGCCCTTTATCTGATATGTTGTTTGCAAATACATTTTCCCATTCTGTCCATTGTCTTTTGGTTTTGTGGACTGTTTCCTTTGTTGTGCAAAAGCTTTTGATCTTGATGAAGTCCCAATAGTTCATTTTTGTCCTTGCTATCCTTCCCTTTGGTGATGTTTCTAGGAAGAAGTTGCTGTGACTGAGGTCAAAGAGGTTGCTACCTGTGTTCTCCTCAAGGATTTTGATGGATACCGGTCTCACATTGAGGTCTTTCATCCATTTTGGGTCTACTTTTGTGTGTGGTGTAAGGAAATGGTCCAGTTTCATTTTTCTGCATGTGGCTGTCCACAATTTTCCCAACACCATTTGTTGAAGAGACTGTCTCTTTTTCCATTGGACATTCTTTCCTGCTTTGTCAAAGATTAGTTGACCATAGAGTTGAGGGTCTATTTCTGAGCTCTCTATTCTATTCCATTCATCCATGTGTCTGTTTTGGGGCCAGTATCATACTGTCTTTTTTTTTTTTTTTTTTAAGATTTTATTTATTTATTTGACAGAGAGAGAGAGAGCGATCACAAGCAGGCAGAGAGGCAGGCAGCGAGAGGGGGAAGCAGGCTCACTGCTGAGCAGAGAGCCTGATGCGGGTCTCGATCCCAGGACCCTGAGATCATGACCTGAGCCGAAGGCAGAGGCTTAACCCACTGAGCCACCCAGGCGCCCCCCCATACTGTCTTGATGATGACAGCTTTGTAATAGAGCTTGAAGTCTGGGAATTGTGATGCCACCAACTTTGGCTTTCTTTTTCAACATTCCTCTGGCTATTCGAGGTCTTTCCTAATTCCATATAAATTCTAGAATTATTTTTCCCATTTCTTTGAAAAAAATTGATGGTATTTTGACAGGGATTGCATTAAACATGTAAATTGCTTTAGGTAGCATAGATATTTTCATATTTGTTCTTCTAATCCATGAGCATGGAACGTTTTTCCATTTCTTTATGTCTTCCTCAATTTCTTTCTTGAGTACTTTATAGTTTTCTGAGTACAGACTGTTTGCCTCTTTGGTTAGGCTTATTCCTATGTAGCTTATGGTTTTGGGTGCAATTGTAAATGGGCTTGACTCCTTAATTTCTCGCTCTTCTGTCTTGTTGTTGGTGTATAGAAATGCAACTGATTTTTGTGCATTGATATTATATCCTGACTCTTTACTGAATTCCTGTACAAGTTCTAGCAGATTTGGAGTGGAGTCTTTTGGGTTTTCCACATAAAGTATCATATCATCTGCAAAGAGTGATAGTTTGACTTCTTCTTTGCTGATTTGGGTGCCTTTAATTTCTTATTGTTGTCTGATTGCTGAATCTAGGACTTCTAGTACTATGTTGAATAGCAGTGGTGATAATGGACATCCCTTCCATGCTCCTGACCTTAGGGAAAAAGCTCTCAGTTTTTCCCCATTGAGAATGATATTCGCAGTGGGTTTTTCATAGATGGCTTTTATGATATTGAGGTATGTACCATCTATACCAACACTGTGAAGAGTTTTGATCAAGAAAGGATGCTGTACTTTGTCAAATGCTTTTTCAGTATCTATTGAGAGTATCATATGGTTCTTCTTCTTTTATTAATGTATTGTACCACAGTGATTGATTTGTGGATGTTGAACCAACCTTTCAGCCCAGAAATAAATCCCAGTTGGCCCTGGTGAATAATCTTTTTAATATATTGTTGGATCCTATTGGCTAGTATTTTGGTGAGAATTTTTGCATCTATGTTCATCAAGGATATTGGTCTGTAATTTTCTTTTTTTTTTATGGGGTCTTTGGTTTTGGGATCAAGGTAATCCTGGCCTCATAAAATGAGTGTGGAAGTTTTCCTTCCATTTATATTTTTGGAACAGTTTCAGGAGAATAGGAATTAATTATTTTTTTAAATGCTTGATAAAATTCCCCTGGGAAACCATCTGGCCCTTGTTTGTTGGGAGATTTTTTTTTTTTAAGATTTTATTTATTTATTTGAGAGAGAGAGAGTGTGAGAGGAGAGAGGTCAGTGGGAGAAGCAGACTCCCTGCTGAGCAGGCAGCCCGATATGGGACTCGATGCTATGACTCCAGGATCATGACCTGAGCTGAAGGCAGTCGCTTAACCAACTGAGCCACCCAGGCACCTCTGTTGGGAGATTTTTGATGACTGCTTCAATCTCCTTACTGGTTATGGGTCTGTTGAGGTTTTCTATTTCTTCCTGGTTTAGTTGTGGCAGTTTATATGTCTCTAGGAATGCATCCATTTCTTCCCGATTGTCAAATTTGCTGTGTATAGTTGCTCATAATATGTTCTTTTTATTTTTTAAGATTTTATTTATTTATTTGACAAACAGAGATCACAAGTAGGAAATGAGGGAGGCAGAGAAAGAGAGATGGGGAAGCAGGCTCCCTGCTGAGCAGAGCGCCCGATGTGGGGCTCAATCCTGGCACCCTGGGGTCATGACCTAAGTCAAAGGCAGAGGCCTTAACCCACTGAACCACCCAGTCACCCCTCAAAATACGTTCTGATAATTATTTGTATTTCTTTGGTGTTTGTTGTGATCTCTCCTCTTTCATTCATGATTTTATTTATTTGGGTCCTTTCTCTTTTCTTTTTGATAAGTCTGGCCAGGGGTTTATCAATCTTATCTTTCAAAGAACCAGTTCCTAGTTTCGTTGATTTGTTCTACTGGTTGTTTTTTGTTTTTTGTTTGTTTGTTTTGTTTTTTGGTTTTTAGGTTTTTTTTTTTTTGTTTTTTGTTTTGCTTCTATTTCATTGATTTCTGTTCTGATCTTTATTACTTCTATTCTTCTCCTGGGTTTAGGCTTTTTTTACTGTTCTTTCTCCAGATCCTTTAGGTATAGGGTTAGGTTGTGTTCCTGAGACCATTCTTGTTTTTCAAGACAAGCTTGTATCACTATATACTTTCCTCTCAGGACTGCCTTTGCTGTGTCCCACAGATTTTGAACAGTTGTGTTTTCATTATCATTTGTTTCCATGATTTTTTTTTATTCTTCTTTGATTTCCTGGTTGACCTATTCATTCTTTAGTAGGATGCTCTTTAGCATCCATGTATTTGGGTTCTTTCCAACTTTCCTCTTGTGAATAAGTTCTACCTTCAGAGCATTGTGGTCTGAAAATATGCAGGGAAATATCCCAATCTTTGATACTGGTTGAGACCTGATTTGTGACCCAAGATGTGATGTATTATGGAGACTGTTCCATGTGCATTAGAGAAGAATGTGTATTCTGTTGCTTTGGGATGGAATGTTCTAAATATATCTGTAAGGGGTTTGAAGTGGTGGGGGGGTGGGAGGTTGGGGTACCAGGTGGTGGGTATTAAAGAGGGTATGGCTTGCATGGAGCACTGGGTGTGGTGAAAAAATAATGAATACTGTTTTTCTGAAAATAAATAAATTGGAAAAAAAATATATCTGTGATGTCCATCTGGTCCATTGTGTCATTTAAAGTCTTTATTTCCTTGTTGATCTTTTGCTTAGATGATCTGTGCATGTCGATCAAGGGTGTGTTAAAGTCCCCTACTATTATTGTATTACTGTCGTTGTGTTTCTTTGATTTTGTTATTAATTGGTTTATAGAGTTGGTTGCTCCCATGTTGTGGGCATAGATATTTAAAATTGTTAGATCTTCTTGTTGGACGGACCCTTTGAATATGATATAGCATCCTTCTTCATCTCTTATTATAGTCTCTGGCTTAAAATCTAGTTCATCTGATCTTAGGATTGCCACCCCAGCTTTCTTTTGATGTCCATTAGCACAGTAAATTGTTTTCTGCTCCCTCACTTTAAATCTGGAGATTTATTTGGGTCTAAAATGAGTTTATTATAGACAGCATATTGACGGGTCTTGTTTTTTTTTATCCATTCTGATACCCTGTGTCTTTTGATTGGTACATTTAGCCCATTTACATTCAAAGTAACTATTGAGAGGTATGAACTTAGTGCCATTGTGTTGCCTGTAAAGTGACTGTTACTGTATATTGTCTCTGTTCCTTTCTGGTCTACTACTCTTAGGTTCTCTCTTTGCTTAGAGGACCCCTTTCAATATTTCCTTAGAGCTCGTTTGGTATTTACAAATTCTTTTCGTTTTTGTTTGTCCTGGAAGCTTTTTATCTCTCCTTCTATTTTCAATGATAGCCTAGCTGGATATAGTATTCTTGGCTGCACGTTTTTCTCTTTTAGTGCTCTGAATATATCATGCCAGCTCTTTCTGGCCTGCCAGGTCTCTGGGGATAAGTCCGCTGCCAAAATAATATTTTTACCATTGTATGTTACAGAGCCTCCATTTTTTACTGCACCTTATTAATAGCTTTTTTTAAAAATTTCAGCTTGGTTATATTTTAGTTCTTTTATTAATTTATAAAGGGCTTTGATTTCTCCAGATAGTGTTCCTCTAATATCTTCCATACCTTTTTTGAGCCCAGCTAGCACCTTGAGAATCGTCATTCTGAACTCTAGATCTGACATTTTAACAATGTCCATATTGATTAGGTCCCTAGCCTTCGGTACGGCCTTTTGTTCTTGTTTTTTTTTTTTTTTTTTTTGGTGGTGAGTTTTTCCACCTTGTCATTTTATCCAGATAAGAATATATGAATGAGAGAATAAAATACTTAAAGGGTGGCAAAGACCCCAGAATAATGTGTGCTAACCACTCCAGAAGAGACCCCAAATCATGGGGAGAATAAAGGGGGTAAAAAGAAGTTCAAAAATAAATATATATATATATATATATATATATGTATGACTAGTGAATATATATATATATATGACTAAATATATATATATATATATATATATATATATGACTAGTGAATAGAACAGAGCAACCCACTTGATTTTGGGTATATTTTGGTCTCTTAGAAGGAACTATCTCCCAAAATTTTGAAGAAAGAAACACACACACACACACACACATATATATATATACTAAAAAAATAAGGATAAATATGATGAAGGGATGGAATATGACTGTAAAGATGAAAATTTTAAAAAATTCTAAAAAGGGAGTTGATAAGTTGGTTGGGAATGAAAGAAAAAGAAAGTGGAGAGAATTTGTTCAGGCTGGAGACAAGAACAAAGCCCTGTGCTAGATTTAGGATATATTTTGATCTATTAGAAGAAGTTGTACCCCAAATATTTTTAGAGGAAAAAAACCCTGTATGTATACAAAAAATAAAGTTGGATACAATGAAGGATGAAATATGAGTATAATAATAAAGGTTCAAAAAGAATTTTTTAAGAAAGGTATTGTTAAGATGAACTAGTTTTAAAAAAGTTAAAAGAGGAAAAGTTTAAAAAATTAGAATAAGAAAAAAATAAAATTAAAAAAATTTAACTCTGCAAGACTAAAGAATCATGGGGAGAAAGCCATGAATTCCATGATCTGCTTTCTCCTCCTCTGGAACTCTGCTGTTCTCCTTGATCAGTGAGGTTGGTCTTGGCTGGATGTTCTTGCTGATCTTCTTGGGGAAGGGTCTGTTGCCATGATTCTCAAGTGTCTTTGCCTGAGACGGAATTGCACGGCTCTTGCGAGGGGCCACTCTAAGTAATCTGCTCAGGTTTTCTCTCAGGAGCTTTTGTTCCCTGAACGCTTTCCATAGAGCTCTGGAGGATAGGAATGAAAATGGCAGCCTTCCAGTCTCCAGCCCAGAGGAGCTGGGAGCTCGGGGCCCCACTCCTCAGTGCACCATTGGAGAAGCGCTCTCAATCACTCCTGTCTCTCTGGTCTCTGGCCACACTCCGAGCTCACCCAGCCTGTGATTGAGCTTTTATGTCTTGGCACACAGTCCCATTTGGAGTCTCCAAACCCAGCAGATTACTGCCTCCAGAGAAGGAAGGTGAATGTCCCCAGATCTGCCACATGTGGGGTCCCTGCTCAAAGATCAGTGGCCTGACTGTGCCATGGATCACAGTTTATGGTAAGCCCGAGCTGAGAGCTCACTCCTCAGCTCCGTCTCTGTAGCTGGCTTCTCTGCTCTAATATCTGAGAGCTCTGCTACACTCAGACACCCCCAATCCTTCTGTGACCCTGTGTGACCTGAGATCACGCTGTCCCCATGAGGGCTCCACCTCTCCTTAGCCTCTGGTGCACCATCTCTCAGTGGGGCAGACTTTTAAAAGCTCTGATCTTGTGCTCCAATGCTCTGCTGCTTGCTGGGAGCTGGCCCCTCCCGTAGGCTCTATCTTCCTGATGCTTCGGATTCACTTCTCCGCAGGTCCAATCTTTCAGATAGTGGTCAATTTTCTGTTTCTAGAATTGCTGCTCTTCTTGTCTTTGATCTCCTGTTGGACTTGTAGGTGTCGGGAATGGTTTGATAACTAATTAACTGAATTCCTGTGACCTGATATCATCTCAGCCTGCTACTCTTCCACTATCTTGACTCCTCCCCTGACCCAAATATTCTTAAGCAGGATGGTCTTTAGCTTCCAAGTGTTTGAATTTCTTCCAAATTTTTTCTTGTGATTGAGCTCCAGTTTCAAAACATTATGGTCTGAGAATATTCAGGGAATAATCTCAGTCTTTTGGTATCAGTTGAGGCCTGATTTGTGACCCAGTATGTGGTCTATTCTGGAGTGTTCCATGTGCACTGGAGAAGAATGAGTATTCTGTTGTTTTAGGGTGGAATGTTGTAAACAGAAAGAAAACTTCCAAACTCATTCTATGAGGCCAGCATTACCTTGATCCCAAAACCCAGCAAAGACCCCATCAAAAAGAATTACAGACCATATCCCTGATGAATATGGATCTCAAAATTCTCAACAAGATCCTAACTAATACATTCCAATAATACATTAAAAGGATTATCCATCATGACCAGGTGGATTTATTCCTGAGATGCAAGGGTGGTTTAACATTCACAGATCAATCAATGTGATAGAACACATAAATAAGAATCACATGGTCCTCTCAATTGATGCAGAAAAAGAATTTGACAAAATGCAGCATCCTTTCCTGATTAAAACTTTTCAGAGTGTAGGGATAGAGGGAATATTCCTCAATTTCATAAAAACCATCTGTGAAAAGCCTACAGCAAATACAATTTTCAATGGGGTAAAAGCTGAGAACGTTTCCCTTAAGATCAGGATGACGACAAGGATGCCCACTCTTGCCACTATTGTTCAACATAGTACTAGAAGTCCTAGCAACAGCAACCAGACAACAAAAATAAATAAAATGTATTGAAATTGGCATAGAAGTCAAACTGTCTCTCTCCGCAGATGGCATACTTTATTTGGAAAACCCGAAAAGCTCCACCCCCAAATTATTAGAACTCATACAGCAATTCAGTAATGTGAGAATACAGAATCAGTGCACAGAAATCAGTTGCTTTCCTATACAGTAACAGTTTAACTGTAGAAAGAGAAATTAGGGAATTGATTCCATTTACAATAGCACCAAAAAACTTAAGATACCTTGGAATAAACCTAATCAAGAAGTAAAGGAGCTATACTCTAGAAATTACAGAACACTTATGAAGGAGATTGAAGAAGACATAAAAAAATGGAGAAAATGTTCCATGCTCATGGATCAGAAGAATAAACATTGTTAAAATGTCTATGCTCCCCAGAGCAATCTATACTTTCAACGCCATCCCAATCAAAATACCAATGGTATTTTTCAAAGTGCTGCAACAAACAGTCCTAAAATTTGTATGGAACCAGAAAGTACCCTGAATTTCCAGGGATATGTTGAGAAAGAAAAACAAAGTGGGGGCATCATGTTGCCTGATTTTAGCTATATTACAAAGCTATGTTCAACAAGACAGCATAGTACAGGCACAAAAATAGACATATAGATCAATGGAGTAGAATAGAGAGCCCATATATAATCCACAACTTTATGATCAACTAATCTTCGACAAATCAAAAAAAATATCCAATGGAAAAAAGACAGTGTCTTCAATAAATTGTGCTGGGAAAATTGGACAGCTACAAACTGAAGAATGAAACTTGACCATTCTCTTACAACATACAAAAAGATAAACTCTAAATGGATGAAAGATCTTGATGTGGGACAGGAATCCATCAAAATCGTAGAGGAGAACAGAGGCAGTCACCTTTTTGACATCAGCCATAGCAACTTCTTTCAAAACACATCTCCAAAGGCAGGAAAAACAAAAGAGAAAATGAACTTTTGGGACTTCATCAAGATAAAAAGCTTCTGCACAGCAAAGGAAACAGTCAACAAAACAAAGGGGCAACCCATCTAATGGGAGAAGATATTTTCAAATGACACTACCATAAAGGGCTGGTATCCAAAATCTATGAAAAACTTCACAAACTCAACACCCAAAAAACAATCAAGTCAAAAAATGGGCAGAAGACATGAGCAGACACTTCTCCAAAGAAGATATACAAATGGCTATCAGACACATGAAAAAAATGTCCAACATCATTAGCCATCAGGGAAATTCAAATCAAAACAACATTGAGATACCACTTTATACCAGTTAGAATGTCAGAAATTGACAAGATAAGAAACAATAAATGTTGGAGAGGCTGTGGAGAAAAGGTAACCCTCTTATACTGTTGGTGGGAATACAAGCTGGTGTAGCCACTTTGGAAAACAGTGTGGGGGTTCCTCAAAAACTTAAAAATAGAGCTACCCTATGACCCAGCAACTGCACTAGTAGGTATTTACCCTGAAGATACAGATGTAGTGAAAAGAAGGGCCATATGCTCCCCAATGTTCATAGCACCAATGTCCACAATAGCCTACCTGTGGAAGGAGCCAAGATGCCCTTCAACAGACAAATGGATAAAGAAGATGTGGTCCATATATACAATGGGCAATTACTCACCCATCAGGAAGGATGAATATACAACATTTGCATCAACATGGATGGAAATGGAGGAGATTATACTAAGTGAAATAAGTCAAACAGAGAGACACAATTATATGGTTTCACTTATTTGTGGAACATAAGGAATAACATGGAGGACATTAGGAGAAGAAAGGGAAAAATGAAGAGGGTAGGAATCAGAGGAGGAGACAAACCATGAGAGACTATGGACTCTGGGAATCAAACTGAAGGTTTTTGTTTTTGTTTTTGTTTTTTGAAGGGGATGGGTTATCTGGGTGATGGGCATTAAAGAGGACACATATTCGATGGAGCACTGAGTGTTATATGCAAACAATGAATCATGGAACATTACATCACAAACTAATGACATACTATATGGTGACTAAGAATTGGAAGGGGAGGTGAACCATGAGAGACTATGGACTCTGAAAAACAGTCTGAGGGGTTTGAAGTGGTGGGGGGGGTGGGAGGTTGGGGTACCAGGTGGTGGGTATTATAGAGGGCATGGCTTGCATGGAGCACTGGGTGTGGTGAAAAAATAATGAATACTGTTTTTCTGAAAATAAATAAATTGGAAAAAAAATAAAAAAAAAAAGAAAAGGAAATCAACCTCTTGTCTGTACTGTCATTTGCAAATGTCTTCTCCCATTCCATGCATTGCCTCTTTGTTTTCTTGACTGTTTCCTTCTTGATCAAAATCAAGAAGCTTTTGATTCTGATGAAGTCCCAAAAGTTCATCTTCGCTTTTGTTTCCTTGGCCTTTGGAGACATATCTTGAAAGAAGTTGCTGTGGCTGATATTGAAGAGATTGCTGCCTATGTTCTGCTCTAGGATTCCTGTCTCACATTGAGGTCTTTTATCCATTTTGAGTTTATCTTTGTGTACGGTGTAAGAGAATGGTCGAGTTTCATTCTTTTACATATAGCTGCCCAGTTTTCCCAGCACCATTTATTGAAAAGACTGTCTTTTTTCCACTGTATATTTTTTCGTTTTGTCAAAGATTATTTGACCATAGAGTTGAGGGTCCATATCTGGGCTCTCTACTCTGTTCCACTGGTCTATGTGTCTGTTTTTATGCCAGTACCATGCTGTCTTGGTGATCACAGCTTTGTAGTAAAGCTTGAAATCAGGTAACGTGATGCCCCCCATTTTATTTTTGTTTTTCAACATTTCCTTAGCGATTCAGGGTCTCTTCTGATTCCATATAAATTAATGACAGTACAGACAAAAGGTTGATATCCAGGATCTATAATGAACTCCTCAAACTCAACACATACAAAACAAACAATTATATCAAAAAGGGGCGCCTGGGTGGCTCAGTGGGTTAAGCTGCGGCCTTTGGCTCGGGTCGTGATCTCAGGGTCCTGGGATCGAGTCCCGCATGGGGCCCTCTGCTCAGCAGGGAGCCTGCTTCCTCCTCTCTCTCTCTCTGCCTCTCTGCCTACTTGTGATTTCTCTCTGTCAAATAAATAAATAAAATCTTTAAAAAAAAATGGGCAGAAGATATGGACAGACGCTTCTCCAATAAAGACATACAAATGGCTATCAGACACATGAAAAAATGTTCATTATCACTAGCTGTCAGGGAGATTCAAATTAAAACTACATTGAGATATCACCTTACACCAGTTAGAATGGCCAAAATTAGCAAGACAGGAAAAAACATGTGTTGGAGGAGATGTGGAGAAAGGGGAACCCTCTTCCACTGTTGGTGGGAATGCAAGTTGGTGCAGCCTCTTTGGAGAACAGTGTGGAGATTCCTCAAGAAATTAAAAATAGAACTTCCCTATGACCCTGCCATTGCACTCCTGGGTATTTACCCCAAAGATACAGATGTCGTGAAAAGAAGGGCCATCTGTATCCCAATGTTTATAGCAGCAATGGCCACGGTCGCCAAACTGTGGAAAGAACCAAGATGCCCTTCAACGGACAAATGGATAAGGAAGATGTGGTCCATATACACTATGGAGTATTATGCCTCCATCAGAAAAGACGAACACCCAACTTTTGTAGCAACATGGACGGGACTGGAAGAGATTATGCTGAGTGAAATAAGTCAAGCAGAGAGAGTCAATTATCATATGGTTTTGCTTATTTGTGGAGCATAACAAAAAGCATGGAGGACATGGGGAGTTAGAGAGAAGAAGGGAGTTGGGAGAAATTGGAAGGGGAGGTGAACCATGAGAGACTTTGGACTCTGAAAAACAATCTGAGGGTTTTGAAGGGGCAGGGGGTGTGGGAGGTCGGGGTACCGGGGTGGTGGGTATTATAGAGGGCACGGATTGCATGGAGCACTGGGTGTGGTGGAAAAATAATGAATACTGTTATGCTGAAAATAAAAAATAAATTAAAAAAATAAAATAAAAATCATTTAAAAAGTTCACATACAAATGTCTAATTTGATGACCTACATATATTTTTTAATTATGTAATTTGTTTTCAATTAGCATTTTAAGGCAGATAAGGTAAAATAAGTAAACAAGTAGAGTGGACAATAAAAAGTCAAGATACGAGAAAAAAAAGAAAAGGAAAAAAAAGACATGTATTACTCACAGGGTTGATGCTCCAAAATTAAACTCAAACCATTAAAAAAAAAGTATAGACACTGCCTTGGATTTGTATCTTATAATTTTAAATGCCTGCCTTGTATGATTTGCATGTGGAATTAACCAAAGTGGAATAAAAAGGAGGGGAAATACAGGTGAAGTGTGAAATCAGAATTAGGGTGAGCAAAGAAGCCACAAGGGTGAAAATGTAAGACAGAACTCACTGTCAAGCTCTCATGCTCATGCAAGTGTTGCATCAGCATGCAAGAGTGAGTGCCTCCTTAAACACCATACCCTGGATACCTCACTTGTTGCACCCAGGTCCAGGCCACAGACCTCTGACTTATCTGTGAGCAGCACCAGCAGACAGATACTAGCTCTACAAGGAATAACCCATCAGTAGTTGATAGGAATTTCTATTTCTAGTTTTCTCAAAATGCACGGCACTTAAAGAGAAGGATTAATTTATAAAACATAATGTTCGTATAGCTTTATTTATTCACAGCCACTCCTTATACTGCACTTTGTCTTCTTTCATGGCTTTGAACTTACTATATTAAATGATATAAAATCATAACTTCTGTGGGTGAAAAAATTGGATGCAAGATATTTCATGTGGTTGGTTCAATCTATTACTACATGGTGTAATGGGAAGAACATGAGCTAGAGAGTTTTATCTGTCTTCAAATTCTAGGTATGTCATTTAGCAGATACGATTGCTGGAAGATTATTCATTTTTTTATCTGTAAAATGAACTGTTTTGATTATTAAATGAGAAAATGTAGCCTTACTACTGCTCTTAAGTATTATCTACTACACCTGAAAACGGAAGAAACTGCAAGGCAAAGTCCAAAACAGCTATAGTTGAACAAATATTAAGGCAGCAGTATGGTGAATATTCTTGTGATGCTCAAGATTAGAGGTTTTGAAAGTTGTCTAAGTATCAGATTCTGATATAGTTAGTCTAAGGTGGAGCTTGATTAACTGTATATTTTTAATTAATTGTATTTTAATGAGCTCCACTGGCAATTGAGATATGCAATTTGAGAAAGTTCCCTAGATAGCAACAGAGTTCCCTTCTGATTTTGTCTTATAATTGTTTATCAGACTCCATCTTAAGCATTTTTTTTTCTTTTCTAATATACACTCTTGTTTCCTTTACTCTAATTTCTTCCTAGAGAAGGCCCCAGGCTAACTTGATGTATGCCTTCCTTCTGTGCACAAGGGAAGCCTTTTGTTCTAGGATAGTTCTATGAATCTGCCAGTTTTGCTGTGCATTTCTAGGAGAACAATTTTTTAATTAAAAAAAAAGTCAAACAAGATTACTTAGTTTTCTTCTTTAAAAGGCATCATTGTCACTTTCTATTAAATCCTTTTTTTCTTTGCCTCTCTTTCTTTAAGACATTTGAGTTCAACAACACCCTGTGTGTCAACTTCTGGATAAAGAAGATGTTTCTTGGCCTGCTTCTATTGTCCATGACTGCCATGGTAAAACAATCCATGCCAATAGCCCGGCCTGCTGGGCTGCCACTGATAAGACCCCCCTTTCCTTGGTCTGGCATCTTGTTCAGATACTACAGCAAAAGCTCTATTACTCTCTGGGGAACACCTTGAGTGTCATCTTGGTGGCTCACAGCCAGCATTCTGCCCTGTGGAAGGGGATCCTTGGGCACAATCCAGAATGTACTTAGTACAGTATTGTCTAGAGGATCTTTCTACTGTAGTGCTAAAACCTGTATTTTTTACTTTCATTTCTGACAGCCTGAACTTTATTCCGGCAGATATATTCATCTGGATTAAATGTAGCTCATTCCAGAAAAAGAAGCTTTCAAGGAAGTTGTTGGTACTTTAGAACTAAACATTAAAGATGAATTGGAGCTTCCACATGGAGTATAGCATAAATATAACTTTCACATAATTGAGGTTGTTTGTTACATTATTCCAAACAATCGATGCTCAGCCACAAGGACATAGTAGAGCCTTCGAAGTCATTCTAACCTGCATCCCATTGGGAATCTTTTGCTAAAACTACCTGATAGATTGTCATCAAAGCCTCTGATTGAAAACTGATTGATTGGACGCTCACTGTGTTAGAAGGTCACCCTCGGCTTTGAAATTCCCTATTTTTTTTTTTTTTACAAAACATTTCTAAATATTGAATAGCCTCTCTAATATCCAACTGTTCGTTTTATTTATGCCCTAGAAAGCACACAGAATAAATTTAATTTTTCTTCTTTATGGAAACTCTTCAAATATTTGATGATAGTTATATCTGCTGATGTCTTCCCTTCTCCAATTAAAATAACCCTAATTCTCTATCTTTAATATGCCATAACATTAAAACCCATATAATTCTGGTCACTTACTCTCAACTTATTTGGCTCTTTCCAGTGCTCAAATGCATGAATATGGTCTGATGAGGGCAGAATACAGTGGAATTGCAATCTTTCTTATACTAGATACTATACCTTATTAATATAGCCTCTTATTACAGTATTTTTGATAGCCTGATTACCCTTTGAATCATAATAAATTTGCATGAGTCACAATAAATAAAACCCCTCTATGGTTTTTCACATAAACTGATATTAATTCAAGAATTAAAAAGGTATGAAGGGAAAGGAAATTTAACTGGGTTACACTTTACTCCCGGTTTTGTTACTACTTTATTTTGTGATTTTAGACAAGTGTCTGATTCTGTTTCTTCAACTGTAGAATGGAAAGTTAGGATTAAATGATTTTTAGGAGATCTACTAGTTCTAATATTACATTATTCTAGGAAACTCCATGTTTCTCATACGACTGGTTGTATTTTTAACTAAAATGTAAAACTTCATTTATCTCAACAAATTTTCACAGTGTTGTTTATGCATATTATTATTTCCATTGACATTTACCGCTTAAAATTTGGATCTGCACACACATTTATGGAATCCATTTATTCTTTGAAGGAAGTAAAGTGTGGAGGGGAATAAAAGAGCTTTCATTCCAACATTGAGTAAAGAGAAGACACTTGTGTCAATTAGGGTTGAATCAGGAAGCATAACACTACTCTGAGTGAAATGAAATAAGGGATAAGAATGGACATAATTGTGGGTATTTGTGAAGATGTTTATGGAAGGCTATTTGTGGAAGGCCTATGCATCTGGTTATGGTCCTACCATCTCTGTATTTCAGTAGGACCAGCTGGCTGACACACACATACACACACACACACACACATACACACATGCACACAAACTAAACATGAAGTGGGGAAGAATGAGGGAAGACTAGAATTTGTGAAGATAGATTGGAACTCATGTGGATAAACTGCAACCCATGTTTCTGTATCATCACCTCTAACCTTAACAATGTGGGTGACCACAGAAGGAACTAGAGCCCTCTCTGAGGAACTAAACATGCAACTGGCCCAGCCAGTTGGAGAGACTGAGGAGGGGACATGATGGGAGATAGGAGAACTGTAGGCCCAACCGCTACCAACCAAGAAAGGGAACTAGCATATGAGCAACAAATGGGCATATGCTGCGGTGGCAACTGAACACTATGCAGTGTTCACATCACTGCCTTCCAAATCTTATGCAAGCTTCCTTGTGGTCAGTCCTAACCTAGAACCACACAAGGAAGAGAATTCTGAGAAATGTTCTTCCAGATTAGCCACATTAACACAGTACAAAAAAAGGTAGCAATGATACCATTTTCTGAAGTGTAATTTACTTCTTAATACTTTAGACAGTATGTGAAGTGAAATTTACTTCTTAATACTTTAGACAGTATTTGAAGTGAAATTTATTTCTTAATACTTTAGACAGTATTTGAAGATCTAGAAAAAAAATACACTTAGGCAACCCATAAAGCAAGTGTGAAAACCTAATGAATTGGTATCAATTGCTTTGATTACATAAAAAGATGTAATAATGTAATAAGTAAAAAGTATAAAATAGCATTTTTACTGTGAAGGTACATAAGGAAATATGCTGTCTGTTCAGAATAATAAAATGCATCAACAAATATAAAGAACTATATTTTAGGGATGCCTGAGTGACTCAGTCAGTTTAGCATCCCACTCTTGATTTTTGACTCAGGTCCTGATCTCAAGGTACTGGGACGGAGCCTTGTTGGGGGGCTCCGCCCTTAGCAGTGAGTCTGCTTAAGATTTGGTCTCCCTCACTTTCTATCCCTCTACCGCTCCCCCCAGGTCACATATATGTGCTCTCTCTCTTGCTCACTCTCTCTCTCTCTTTTTTTCTTTTTTTAAGATTTTATTTATTTATTTGGCAGAGAGAGAGATCCCAATTAGGCATAGAGGCAGGCAGAGAGAGAGGAAGGGAAACAGGCTCCCCGCTGAGCAGAGAGTCCAATGTGGACTTGATCCCATGACCCTGAGATCATGACCTGAGCTAAAGGCAGAGGTTTAACCCACTGAGCCACCCAGGCGCCCCTCTCTCGCTCTCTCCTTAAAACAAAACAAAACAAAACAACTATATTTTGGGATAAGTGTGACCCATGCACTCGGTATAATTGAAGAGATATAGAGGGATAGAAGAAGAGAGAGAGAGAGAGAGAGAGTGTGGGTAGGTACGTATGAGGATTTGGCTGTCTGATGACTTTATCATGTGTCAAGAATTAACTTTATGTTGGAAGGGTCCTAGCTGTCTTCCTTCTTCTGAAATTTTTTATTGATATCCTTCCCTTCTTTCCCTGAGTGACTTTCTTTTCCCACTTTCAGTCATAACTTGAACACTTTCCCCCTAGTGTTCATCCCATCAAACCTCTGGATTCATAGTTCACAATTTATTTGGTGAATGATATTGTTTTTGTATTCAATAGAGTTTTTTTTAGAAGATTTTATTTATTTATTTGACAGACATCACAAGTAGGCATAGAGGCAGGCAGAGAGAGAGGAGGAAGCAGGCTCCCTGCTGAGCAGAGAGCCCAATGCGGGGCTCGATCCCAGAACCCTGGGATCAAAACCTGAGCCAAAGGCAGAGGCTTTAACCCACTGAGCCACCCAGGTGCCCCTAAATACAGATTTTTTTATGATAGAAAGAAGCATTTTGTCTGCTATAGTCTGTCATTGTGGTTTCAAGCAAAGAGGTGTACGGTTACAAGGCATCCTCATCTGGAATAGATATAATTATATGTAATGTTAGAAACAACACTACTATTTTGAATACCCAAAGAGCATTCTGTGGCCTATGCATAGTTCTAAGTGCTTTTGATTATGCCTCTTAAGCACACAGAAGCTCAAGGTATTCTGTTTTCACTAAAGGTGAAGGTGAGGTTTAAGATAGTTTGTCTAAATTTGGTATGTTTTTCAGTCTTAGTTATTCTTCACTTGCTTTCAAATAGCCCAATCAACCAAAACAAAATAATTCTCTTAAACTCCACAAAATCATCTGGGGATAATGTGGAAGAAAGAGTGGTTAATGACTTTTTTTTTTTTTTTAATCTACTGGGGCAAAGGACATCTTTTCACTTCTAAGAAACTAACATTTGTGTCCAGTTTATACCCTGAAATCTTACTTTGATGCCTTATCATCTCTAGTTTATTGTTAAGTTTTTCCCTGACTGATTACACCACAAGTCACTCCTGGAATTCTAATTGTGATTAGTCCTGATGATTCCAAGACATCCAGAACTTTCTGTTAATAGGCAAGATATTGAGCAAGAGAATTGCTTGCCTGCTGTTATGCTAGATAAGGATAGTTAAAAAGGGATTAAAAAGTTTAGGAGGCTATTAAGAGAAACCTGTGGTTGGAAGATGGTGGTAAAGGAGACTTATATGCCAGTGACCCATTTAGGCTGCAAGGAGGAACTCTTTGAACACACTTACATAAATGTCAGGGAATTTTGGCCTTTCCTGTTCATCATCTATTTACAGTAGTAGGCTTATGCTTTGCAACACTTACCAAAACAACAACAAAGTCAAATAATTTCTGACAGCCAAATGTACTATAAAGCATTTTCATTTTCTTTTAAACCTCTGTACTCTCAATAAACTTTTAGGAGAAGAAAAAACTATCTTTATCCAATTAAGACCACTTAAATTTCTCCTATTAATTAAACATTAAAGTTTCCCTATAGTACAGCTAATTAATCCTTGAAATATGAAAATCACCATGAAGAAGACTGTTTATAGTAATAATTTACATAAATTCAAGCCCATGCTATGGTGATCAAGATAAGAGATACATGAAAATTAAATACCACTAAGAGGAGAGCAAGAACGTGTATTTTTGTATATGTTTAGCACAAAGTGATGGATTATCCACTGATTTTATTTTTCCTCTTAAATATTAAAATTCTTAACTTGTATATGTCTACTTGTCAATTTAAATTTAAAATTTGGTAGGTCTATAAATATAAGGGCTGACTTCTCCTTGAAGGAAATTCTATTCAATATGAAGTCGAGCTCTATAGATTTTCAAAATATTAAACACTTTAATAAGAATAATCACACTTTAACTTTCACAAAGTTCTGTTATCACAGTTTTTCAAATAACAAGGGAAAGAAATTAAGGAACTGATCAGACTACTTAGTGGTTTTCTTCATTAATGCTTGAGTCCAAAACTTGAAATGAGTGCTGAAGTAGGTTGCCAAGGTGCTATCCATTAAGGGTCTTTTAGGACAGATAAATCATAATTTATGTCTTTCTCTATTTTAAGTACTGATATTTTGTGTTGTGGGGGGGGGAGGAATCAGCCTAACACACACTTTGTGGGTAGTTTTCAAGGGCAAATATTTTATAACAGTTGAATGAGAGATGAAGATTACTTACATCCACTTTGCCTTGGAGATGGTGTCACCAGTTGCCAGGTCAATAGGTCTCCTTGCTCACCTGTCAACACAGCTTCTTGAAAGCTGGTGGTGGGACTGCTGGTCTGAGCTAACCAAATGAAAGATGATTTCTGGCTGTTGCAAAGTCTAGAAACTGGTAGCATTGCTGGTGTTGGATCATGTGATTTATCCACAGTCATCTGACTGCAGATTTGAGGCATGGTTGTGAAAGAACGTTAATCTGAAATCTGCTTAGTTAGAACTAGAAACCTAATTGTAGAAAACAACACTGATGAGGTTAGTATGGAAAACAACATAATTGTATTTCACCCTCAAATCTATCCCAGTCAGCTAGAGTATTACTTATGATATTCTACTAAGGATGGGGTGAAAATGTCAAAGAAAACACATGTGCTTGAAAATTTCCTGTGAATTTTTAGCCATGGCTAGGTGTTCGTACCGTTTGGAGTCATTATCTGCCTGCCAGCTTGTGAAACAGAAAAGAATTAGAAATAGTCCTTATTGTTTATCTATAATTGGCTCATGAGAAATATGAACCTGTTTTGTCTTTAATATAGGTGCAGGAAAAATGCTGAATCCATCACTTCCCTGTCAGAGGGAATGCAGCGGCCAAGTAGGCATGTAAGAGAGGACACTAAGGGGGAAGAGCAAAAGTGATAGTTGAGCTCAGAGAATCTGGGTGGAGCCTTTAAGTCTGACATGGTAAAAGCAACCGGGGCAAGAAAGGTGAAGATGTGAAACGCGAGGTCTGGGAATGATGTGAGGAGAGCTTACGTAGAGTCTGTCCTTTGGTCTGGAGCAATGAAGGCAGAAAGGAGATAGGACAAGAATTGATACAGTGACTAGGAATTTGAGTAGCTCTCAGAGGCCTCCAGGGAGGCCTACAGAGGCAAATTTAGGAGAAGAATCATGCCATGCCAATCCAAGGCATTTGTCCTGTCTCTATATAGAAGGCCTCTGGAAAAAAGTAGGTAGAATAAAAAATAACACATTCTCAAGGTGCTATCGTTGCTAATAATCCTACCTTAGGTCTGCATAATTCTTAATGGCTTTCAAAGTACTTATATATAAATTAACTTACATGATTTTATGACCCCTGTGAAATATGTAGATCTGGTATCATTGTACTGACCTTATAATTAAGGAAATTGAAATGAGGTTTAGAAATGCTAATTGTCTTATCTGTCATTACCCCAATCTGCAAACAGCTGAACTGGCACTCAGACCCCAGTTTTCTGATTACACCAGACCTCTTATTGGTAAATATATAAACACACACACACACACACACACACACACACACACACACACATTTTGGGAAAGCTAAAATATTTGACGATATATTTAAATTTTCAAAATGATATAATGGAGGATGATCATGTTTGGGTATTATTCTGTGGGGGGCAGAATCTTGGTCTAGAGAAAATTTGGATCTGCACAATGTGATTTGGTGTTTCCCCCCAAAGAGGCTGAAAGAGAAAAACAAGGTTAAATAGGTCAACCTGGGAAACCAGTGAAAGAAGATCACTGTCGGACAGGAGACTACAAATGATGGCAGAAATTACCTTTTCCCCTGGGGCTCTCAATCATTTGAAACCATATCCCAGCATGATTTTTGTTCTTCAAAACCCCTGAACTCTTGGAAATGGAAATCTCAGAACTGAAAAAGCTTGTTCTAAGGAATAAAGCTTTGGGATATCTATGGGACTTCTGAACACAGTTCGGAACTGAGACTTTGTGACTCTTTCCAACCATGGCCAAAGGTGATGTAAGCTGCTAGGTGAACATGGCAGGATAGCATTTAATGTCTAGGTAATATGTACTGCATGTCACTTAATCCTGTTAATACTGACGTTTACTTGTCCATATAAAGGCAATGGTGCCATCTGCTCCATGGTGCATTTGGAAGACAAAATGATTCCATGTAAGTAAACGTATTTTGCAAGCATCTATTGTTAGAAATGTCACTCCCGTTGAGAAAACATCCCCTTTGAAGCATTTCTCCTTAAAGACATCTGAAGTCATTCTTACAGTTTCTAGAACTTCATCACATTGAGGCAAGGACAGAAACTTTAGAGAAATTGTGTGTGTAACACTATCGGCTCTTTATTTTTTCCTTTTCTGTTGGCCCGCTGGATAGTTTTTCTGGGCTGGACAAGATGACAGCCACGAGTGAGGATAAGGGAGGTGGAAGCAGCAGCTGCTCTTGCAGCTGCAGAAAGTTGCTGACACAAGACTCAGTTGGGAAAGCACTGAATGGAGTGCAGTAATTTGGTGGAGAAAGGCAAAGAGAAGGCTGAGCGGCACACAGTGAAGAATGACTCAGAGAGTTTTCCCTACCCAGAACTTTATTCTGCTGGAGTTCTCTTCGGTGTTTTTGTCATTGTAAATTGGAGGCTTGGAATCAGCAAGAGGCAGAAAAGAGTCCCTGATGAACCTCCAGATGGAGGCGCTTTGTTTTAAAAAGTGTAGAAATAGAAAGAGAGGTGTACGCGCATGCAGAAAAGAGACAAGAAGAGTGGATGGGCATCTGTAGACAAAAGAGGTCGTTAAGTGACTACAGAAGGAGCAGCACCATTTAGAGCCCTCTGGGTGATCTTAAGAAATGATTAAGAAAAAGAAAAGAAAAGAAAAAAAGCAAAGACTCATAAGAAACTTGTGGAGGTAATGGATGTCTTTATTGTGATAAATATTTTTACCATGATTGTGACAATGGTATCATGGGTGCGTACTTATGTACAAATTCAGCAAATTGTATACATTAAATATGTGCAGTTCTTTTGCACATCAGCCATAAAGCCAAGAGAGGGAGAGAGGCAAAGACAGAGACAGTGAAAAAAATACTTTTGTTCTAACATATTTGTCCTTTAAGGGGCGAGAACATAGCCCTAAAGAATAAAAAATAAATAAATAAATAAAAATTTTTAAAAAAAGGACTGACTTCATATCCAACATCTAAGCTTATTTCTAGGCCAATAAATTAGAAGAAACAATCTGTCACTGGCTTACAAACAACAATGTCTAGCATGTTATTGATGGGTGACAGTTCAAAGAACATATTTAAAGAGTTTAGTACTAAAATATTCATATTTTTCTAAACACCTTTATTGAGATATAATTTCCATACAATAAAATTTACCAAATTAAACTGTACAGTTTTATGAGTTGATCAAATGTGTTCAATCATGTACAATCACAAAAAAGAACATTCTATTATGACATAAAAGTTCCCATACAACCCCTTGCAGTTGATTCCTTCTTGTTCCTGGCCTCTGAATAATAATGGTGATTTGTTCCTGTCACTACAGCTTGTCCTTTTTAAGAATTTCACATAAAGGGTAGTACACAATTTACAGCCTTTTTTTTTTTTTTTTGAGATTTATCCATCTTGTTTTCTGTATTGGTTTCTTTTTATTGATGAGGAATAGTTTTTGTATGGGTATACCCCATTTATCCCTCAACCAGATGATGGAGATTTGTGTTGTTTTCACTTTTTGGCTATTATGGGTAAAGTGCCTTTGAACGGTCATGTACACGTTTTAGTAGGGATTTGTGTCTTCCTTTTTCTTAGGTCAGTATTTGGAAAGGGAATTGTTAGGGAAATGTAAGTTTATAAGAAACTACAACTGTTTTTCAAAATGGATATACTGTCTTGGATCCCCTCAAGCAATACATGAGCGTTCAAGTTCAATTTCTTGCCAACATTTGGAAATATCAGTTTCTAATTTGAGCTATTATAGTCGCTATACAGTAGTCTCTCATTATGGCTGTTATTTGCATATATTCAGTGAGGAATGATGAGGAATGATTTATATGTCATATTTGATGAAGTATCTCTTTAAATCTTAGGCCCATTCTTCATTTGATTTTGTGTTGCTATGATTGAGTTGTAAGATACTTTATATATTCTAGACACAAACATTTAATGAGATAGAAGTTCAAATATTTTCCCAGACTGTTGTGTGCCTTTTTATTTTCTTGACAGTGTCTTTTGAAAAACAGAAGTTATCACACTTAATGAAGTAAAATTTAATCTTATCATTCACCCTTTTTCTATCTTATCTAGGAAAACTTTGCTTATCCCAAAGTCACAAAGACTATCTACTATATTTTCTTCTATAAGATTTATAGTTTTTAGCTCTCACATTTAGGTTTATAATTAATTTCAAATTATTCTCTGTGTATGGTGTAAGGTTAGAGACAAGGTTTATTTATTTAATTATTTGGCATATAGTTATTCATCATGTGTTGAAAAGACCAAATTCTTCACAATGAAACACCTTGATACCTTTCCTGAAAAATCAACTGACCATATACGCGTATGTTTACTTCCGGACTCTGTTTTCTCTACCATTAGCTTATACATCTATATGTATGCAAATATAACACTACCTTCATTACTGTGCTTTATACTAGTCTTGATATCAGGCAGATATGTTTTCCAATTTTGTTCTTCTTTTCAAAATTATTTTGATTAGTCTAGGTCTGGTGCATTTCCATATAAATTTTATTTTATTTTTAAAGATTTTATTTATTTATTTGACAGACAGAGATCACAAGTAGGCTGAGAGGCAGGCAGAGAGAGAGAGGTGGAAGCAGGTTCCCTGCTGAGCAGGGAGCCTGATGCAGGGCTCCATCCCAGGACCCTGGGATCATGACCTGAGCCGAAGGCAGAGGCTTTAACCCACTGAGCCACCCAGGTACCCCTCCATATAAATTTTAAAACCAGCTAGTCAGTTTACTTAAATGATTGAAATTATGAGTTTATTTTGCATAATAATATGTAATATGTAATGTAATTTGTAAATTACTGAGATTTTGAGATTATTTTGCATCTATAGTAAGTTTGCTGAGAAATAATAGTATAATATTATTGAATCCATGAGCATGATATATGTCCCTCCTTAGTTAGGTCTTCTTTATTTCAGCAATTATTTGTAGGTGTCAACACATAGATCTTGCACATATCTTGTTAATTTTACCACCAAATATTTCATATTTTTGGTACTATTTTAAATGATGTAAAAATTTTAAATCAATTTATACTTGTTATTAGTGTATAGAGATTTAATTGATTTTAGTAGATTGACTTTACATATGCAATTTGATGTAGCAATTTATTAATTTCTATAGGCTTTGGGAGACTTTGGGGAAGGACCGTCTGCATTTGTGTAGGCATAGATCATTTTACTTCTTTCTTTCTAAACTCCACTAATCTAGTTTTATTTCGTGCCTTTTTACACTGGATTGGACTTGCAATACAATGTTGGATACAAGTTGCCTTGTTACTGATCATAGGGGGAAATCACTCAACTTTGTAGCATTAAGAATGATGTTAGTTGTAGGTATTTTATAGCTGTTCTTTATGAAATTAATATTTCTAATATCCTGGGAGCTATTTTTTCTGCTGAGAGCCATTTTCACAAATAGTTGACATCTATTGAGATGATCATGTAAGCTTTCTCTTTTATTCATTAATAATAAGGGCACATTTTTGTATTTTTAATTTTTTTACTATTAAAGCAACCTAGCATGTATAAGATAGACTCCACTTGGGCATTATTCTTTTTATATACTATTGAATTTGATTTTCTAAAGGTATGTTTTTCTTTTTTTTTCCATTTATTTATTTTCAGAAAAACAGTATTCATTATTTTTTCACCACACCCAGTGCTCCATGCAAGCCGTGCCCTCTATAATACCCACCAACTGGTACCCCAACCTCCCACCCCCCCCCCACCACTTCAAACCCCTCAGATTGTTTTTCAGAGCCCATAGTCTCTCATGGTTCACCTCCCCTTCCAATTTACCCAAATTCACTTCTCCTCTCTAACGCCCCTTGTCCTCCATGCTATTTGTTATGCTCCACAAATAAGTGAAACCATATGATAATTGACTCTCTCTGCTTGACTTATTTCACTCAGCATAATCTCTTCCAGTCCCGTCCATGTTGCTACAAAAGTTGGGTGTTCGTCTTTTCTGATGGAGGCATAATACTCCATAGTGTATATGGACCACATCTTCCTTATCCATTTGTCCGTTGAAGGGCATCTTGGTTCTTTTCATAGTTTGGCGACCATGGCCATTGCTGCTATAAACATTGGGGTTCAGATGGCCCTTCTTTTCACGACATCTGTGTCTTTGGGGTAAATACCCAGGAGTGCAATTGCAGGGTCATAGGGAAGCTCTATTTTTAATTTCTTGAGGAATCTCCACACTGTTCTCCAAAGAGGCTGCACCAACTTGCATTCCCACCAACAGTGTAAAAAGGTTCCCTTTTCTCCACATCCTCTCCAACACATGTTGTTTCCTGTTTTGTTAATTTTGGCCATTCTAACTGGTGTAAGGTGATATTAACAAAGATATGTTTTTCTATCTTTGATTATGAAGGATATCATTTGAGGCTTTGTAACTTAGCTTTATTGTTTTGGTACCAAGATGATGTTCTTAAATGAGTTGGGAACTAATCTATATTATTTTCTAGAAACATATGTATAGACTTAGTATTATATCTCCCTTCAGAGTTTTGTGAAATCATCAGCAAAGCTATCTGAGCCCAGAGTTTTCTTTGTGGCAAGGTTCTGAACTAGAAGTTTAATTTCTTTCAATATTATCAGAGTATTCTGGTTATTCTTTTAAAATTTTAATTTAAACTATAAACAAAAATAAAAACAGTTTATCCATTTCTTCCACCCCCTACTGCATGCCTTTGGCAAGGGTCTATCTGTTCTCTGTATCTATAAGCTTGTTTTTATTTTTGGTTTTGCATTTTTTTAGATTTAATATATAAAATAGATCATATGGTATTTGTTTTTCTCTGTCTGACTTATTTCATTTAGTATAATGTCCTCAAGGTTCATCCATGTTTCACAAATGGCAAAATTTCATTATTTTTATGGCTGAATAATATTTCGGTGTGTGTGTGTGTGTGTGTGTGTGTATGTGTGTGTGTGTACTGTAGTTTTATTATGCGTTCATCCTCTGGTAGACACAAGTTATTTTCATGTTTTGGTTATTGTAAATAATCCTGCAGTGAACATGAGGGTACTTCTATATTTTCAAGTTAGTGTTTTTATTTTTTTTTCAATAAAAATCCACAAGTAGCATTGCTGGGTTATATGGTAATTCTATTTTTAAATTTTGGAAGAAACCCATACTGTTTTCTATATAGTGGCCGAACCAATTACCTTCCCACCAACACTGAACAAGTTTTCTCTTTTCTCCACATTCTTACCACCACTTGTTATTTCTAGACTTTTTTGATAATAGCCATTCTAACAGGTGTGAAGTGATATCTCATTGTGGTTTTGATTTGCATTTCCCTGATGATTAGTGATGTTGAGCATCTTTTCATGTACCTATTGGTCAGCTGTATGTCTTCTTTGGGAAAATGTTATATTCAGATTCTTCTGCAATTTAGTAGGATTCTTTGAGTGTTCTTTTTTTGTTTTTGCTATTGACTGATGTGAGGTCTTTATATATTCTGCATAATATTACCCTTTATCAAGTATATGGTTTATAACTATTTTCTCCCATTCAGTAGGTTGTCTTTTTGTTGATTGTTTCTTATGCTGTCCAAAGACTTTCAGTTTGATATAGTTCCACTTGCTTTTATTGTTTGTTTTTTGTTTTGTTTTGTTTTTTGCTTTTTCTGCCTTTACTTTTGGTGTCAGATTAAAAATATCATTGCCAAGAACTATGTCAAGGATGTCAAGGATCTTAACCCCTATGATTTCTTCTAGGAGTCTTATGTTTTCAGGTCTTACATTCAAGTCTTCAATCCATTTTGAGTTCATTTTTGTGTATGCTTTAAAATAGTGGTCCAGTTTCATCCTTTTACATGTGGCTGTCCATTTTTCTCTACACCATTTATTGAAGAGATGATCTTTCCCCATTATATGTTCTTGGCTCCTTTGTCATAAATTAATTGACCATATATGTGTGGGTTTATTTGGGGGTCTCTGTTATTCATCCACTTGTCTGTTTTTATGCCAATACCATACTTTTTCAATTACTATGACTTTGTAATATAATTTGAAATCAGAAAGTGTCATACTTTCAGCTTTGTTCTTTCTCAAGATTGCTTTGGCTATTGTCTTTTGTAGTTTCATACAAATTTTAGGATTGTCTATTCTGTATGTGTGAAAAATATCATTGGAATTCTGATAAGAATTACATTGAATCTTGAATCAATATTCAGTCTTACATTGAATATTTCTTTGGATATTATGGACATTTTAACAATATTAATTCTTACAATCCAAGAGTATGTAATGTCTTTCTATTTGTGTTTATTTTCTATAATTTATTTCATTAATGTCTTGTATTTTTAATACACAGGTATATGCAGGCCTTGGTTAAGTTTATTCCTGGGTATTTTATTCTTTTTGATGCAATTGTAAATGGGATTATCTTAAATTATTAATAATTTTTAATTTCTCTATCTAATAGTTTATTATTACTGTCCAGAAACACAACAGGTTTTGGGGTATAGAATTTGTATCCTTCAACTTTACTGAGTATGTTTATTACTTTGAACAGTTTTTTGATGGAGTCTGTAGGTTTTTCTGTATATGATACCATGTCAACTGGAAATAGTTAGCTTTACTTCTTCCTTTCCAATTTGGATGCCTTTTATTTATTTTTATTGATGAATTGTTCTGGCTAAGACTTCCAGTACTATGTTGAATAAGAGTGGTGATGGTGAACATTCTTGTCTTGTTCCTGATCTTAGAGGAAAAGTTTTCAGCTTGTCAATAGAATATGTTAGATGTGGGCATGTCATATATGGCCTTTGTTGTGTTAAGGTAAGTTCCCTCTATATCAGCTTTGTTGAGAATTTTTGAGAATTTTTATCATAAATACATGTTGAAGTTGTCAAATGCCTCTTCTGTATCTGTTTAGATTATAACTTTTATCTTTCATTTATTAATGTACTATATCATATTGACTGATAGGTAGAGTTGAACCATCCTTGCATCTGTTGAATAAATCCCACTTGATCATGGTGTATGATCTTCTTCATGTATTGTTGAATTTAGTTTTCTAATATTTTGTTGAAAATTTTTGCACTATATTCATCAGAGATACTGGCCTGTAATTTTTTTTCTTGTGACATCCTTGTATGGTATCAGGGTAATGCTTGCCGAAAAAATGAGTTTGGAAGAAGCTTCCTTTTCTACTATTTTTTGGAAGGTTTTGAGAGGATTGGTATTTGTTCTTCTTTGCATGTTTGGTGGAATTCACAAGAGAAACCTGATCCTAGACTTCTGTTTATTGGGAGGTTTTGATTGTTAATTAAATCTCCTTCCTAATAATCAGTCTGTTCATATTTTCTATTTCATTATGATTCAATCTTAGTGGGTTTTATGTTTTTCTGGTTTTTTTTCTATTTCATAAATTTCTGCCATCATCTTTATATTTCTTTCTTTATGCTGGCTTTGTATTTACACTGCCCTTCCTAGTTTTGAAAGTAGAAGCACAAGTCATTCATGTAAAACCACTTTTCTTTTTCCATTATAAATCCTTTATCCCAGAAATTTAATCTCAGAAAATCCAAAGTTTTCTGACTTCCCTTGTGATTTCTTCCTTCTTCTTATGTCATTAGAGGCCTGTTATTTAATATCCAAATGTTTGGGAATTTTCCAGATTTCTGTGTTAAGAGTTTCTAATTTAGTTTAATTCTAGAGAGAGAATGCACTTCAGATTATTTCTATTCTGTTAAATATATTAACTAGTTTTATGGCCAGAATTTATGTTAGTGAATTTTCCAGGTGTACTTGAAAAATAGTGTATTCTGCTGCTCTGAGTATAATAATGTTCTTTGAATGTTAGATAATTTGGTTGATATCGGTGTTCAAACATCCTATATACTTATTATTTTTATCTACTTTTTCTATTAAATGTTGAGAGAGGAGTGTTGAAATTGCAACTATAATTGTGACTTTGTTTCTTTCTCCTTTCAGTTTTATCATTTCCATGTGTCTTTTCTTCAGGTGTTTTGAAGATCTATTATTAGGTGCATACAGTGAAGTATAATGGCTTTTGGATGAATTGGTCCTTTTATCGTTATAAAATATTCCTCTTTATCTCTGGTAATATCTATTGTTTTTAATGTACTATTTCTAATAATTGTACCTCATTGCAGCTTTTTATATCCTCCTTTAGGTTTATAGAGGTAGAATTTACATATAATAAAGTTTAAACTTTAATTTACAGTTATGCATTTTGAAAAATATAGACATTTGTATAATCAGCAGCATAATCAAGATAAACATTTCCATCATCACAAAAATTTCCCTCAGGCTCCTTTGAAGTTAATCCCCTGCCTTCATCTTTTACCCTTGAAAACCATTCATCTACTTTATATTTCTACATATTTACATTTTCCAGAGCGCAGAAGAAATGGAATCAAACAGTAGTCTTTTGTGCCAGTAATATTAATAATTTTCCTTTTTATTGCTAAGTAATATTCCATCACATTAATGTACTATTGTTTGTTTATCCATTTTATTTTATTGATGAATACATGGATTTTTTTCTAATTTAGAACTATTTAAAATAAGCTATATATGCATTCACATAGTGGTCTTTCAGTGCACATATTTTCATGAAGTTCTAGGCTTTAGGATGTATTAAAAAGGAATCTTCACAAAGCTCACAACAATAACAAATTGAGATGGCCAGAGAATTGAAACATGGTGTCAATAAGTTGAAGACATTTTCAGTGAATCAGAAACTAGAGTAAATTCTACCTTTTGTGAACACAATTCAATAGTGGCTGATTAAACTTAAAAAATAGTTTAATAAAACCATGTTAGCTACTAGTATTTTGGGAGGGCTGGATAAAGAGGTTCTAGAAGAGTTTCTGGGGATAATAATTCACCAAACAAACTGAAGAGTGGGAATAGTATAAAAATGCTGAGTTCTCCATGCTATTCCTTATGTTCCACAAATAAATGAAACCACATATAATTGACTTTCTCTTTTTTACTTATTTCACTTTGGGAGGATGGGTGATCCTGGTGATGGGTATTACGGAGGGTTGCATGGAGCTATCTGGGTGTTATATGCAAACAATGAATCATGGAACACTACATCAAAAATTACTGATGTACTACTATATAGTGACTAACATAACACAAAAATAAATAAATAAATACTCTTAAAAAATGTTGAGTTCTCTTAACTCATGAAGCTCTTAGGACATTACTGTCATAATCACACAATGTCACTTTTATTCCAGCAATTAAACCTTACAAATATTGCCAGACTCAAAGTCAGGTATCTCTGCCACATTTGTAAGCAAAGTCTCCCTGATGCCTGCCACCCCCAATAAGTGCTTACTACCTCAAGCTGTTCACTTCTGTCTTAAGGTTAAGCCTGATGAGGGGCACCTGGGTGGCTCAGTCATTAAGTGTCTGCCTTTAGCTCAGTCATGATCCCAGGGATTGAGTCCCACATCCCTGCTCGGCAAGGAGCCTGCCTCCCCTTCTCTCTCTCTCTCTGCCTACTTGTGATCTTTCTTTCTCTCTGTCAAATAAATAAATAAAATCTTAAAAAAAAAAAGTTAAGCCTAATGAGTAAAGCCCAGATCACCTGCCTGTGCTTTAACTTCAAAGGAGGCAGGTGAGATAAGTTTTAACTTGTAATATTAGAAGTTCTGTAAATTTATTAATATTTCATGAAATATTCTGATCAGCCTGAAATTATGGCAAATATCAATTGTATTCTCTTTGATATTTCTTGTTTAAATAGGATGTGGGTTCAAGGTGGAGTTCATGTTAATAGTGAAAAGAATAAGAAAAATGGCAGAGGATAGTAACCACAGATCTAGTCCTAATGAATTTGGAGTGAAGAGCAAAAAAGGACATAAGCCAGAGGAAAAAAGATAATAGGCCCTTTTGTTTGCCTTTTTAAAAAATTTTTAACCATTGTCTTTTTAGGCTATATAAACGAAGTACTGACACATTATATGTATTCATTTGGCATATGGAAAAGAAAACAGAGCTAAATGCAACTTCCAATTGTGAAAAATAAGTGCTGGGGGGAAGTCTTCATGTTATAAAAAGAGCTCTTACTTTATAAAATGAATTTTATATTTCCTATTTAAAATTTTTTCTCAGTTGAATGATATTTAAAATGTTTTAATTTAAAACAGCTATTTACACAAAACTCTTCCAGATAGAGTTATTCCATAATATATGCAATATCCTATTCCTACTACTACTGAGATGTGTTATATTTGATTTCACTATATGCATGTAAGAAAGATAATAGTCATAGATCTTTGGGAGAGTTAGGATGATTTAGTTCTAATCAAACTTGACAGAAAAGTAAGCTGGAGTTAAAGAATAGAAAGGAAAACGAATGACAATTGAGAAGGTAAAAATGTATCAAAAATAGTATGCATTTGTATGTCCTTTATATAATTGTACTATTTGGAATTTTTTGCTGAATTACTGTGGTAATCTTGAAGTTCAAGTGAACACGTCGTGGGTTGCATAGCTTATTGACAGGCTGCTCTGTCTCCAGATCCACTATGGATCATGAGAACAGGCTTCCAGCCAGTGACTGAAGGCACAGAATCAGCTTATTGCCCTATGTGAGATTCCTCTAACAAGCAACTTTGGCTTGGAAATTCCGTCAGCCTGGCTGAAATTTTCTTGGAACTGTGTTGTGATATGAGGACTTTCCTCCATAAACCTACATTCCCTTTCTTTTCTCCAGTGGTGTCAGACCTATTTCATGATCTGAACTCTCTTCCAATGTACTCCTTCACCCCTTCTTCTTTATAGGCATTCTGTTTCCTTCAGTAAATCTCTTGCTTGCCTTGTACCATTTGGTGTCCTGTCTTCTTCCTCAGAACATCGGAAATGACGCAGTTACATTAATAAGGAAACTTTTTAAATTAAAAAATAAAAATGATATCATAAGAATATTTGTTGGGTTAAAGTTTTTACTCAACCATACCTTTAAAAGCCTAACATTTAGGCTTACCAAGGCTAGAAATGATATGACAGTGTCTCACATGGCTTTCATAAATCTTAGCATTATAAACAGGAGGAACTAACCAACATAAGGAGCCCTCATTAGCCCTGCAAGCTCACAGAGTCAAACGGGTGTCTGGATGGCTTAGTCACTTAAGTGTCTGCCTTTGGCTCAGGTCATGAGCCAGGGTCCTGAGATCAAGCCCCATATCGGGCTTCCTGCTCATTAGGAAGTCTGCTTCTCCCTCTCTCTCTGCCTGCTGCTCTGCCTACTTGTGTTCTCTATCTTTCTGTCAAATAAATAAATAAAATCTTAAAAAATATATAGAGTCAAACAATATACACTGTTCTAGCAATAAAAATAAACAAGTGATTTATTTTATGAAAATTAAGGCCTTGTTTATTATGAACAGTTTTTATAAGATGTTTATGTGAGTTAGATTTCTTTTAAGATAACAGAATAAGGAGTGATTAAAAATGATCTGAATCAGGGATAACAATCTGGAAGCTGGAAGGCTTAATTTGGCCAGAAGATCTGAGCGGGTACATAGGAACTCCCTACACTTTCTGCTCAGTTCTTCTATAAGACTAAAACTGCTTTTAAAAATGAAGTTTATTTTAAAAAGCTAATGATTATGAATGTCCTTAAAAAGAGCTAGCCCAGTTAGAGAGACTGAACCCATGCCATTTATCCATGGTACCTTACCTAAGCTACCTCCCTGGCTCTCAAGATATTATAACATAAAATGGGCCTTCAATAAATGGTGCAAATTGGTAAGAGCAGAAGATTTTGGAGAAAGATGGTTTCTTCAAACCTGGATGAACTGGTTAGGTAGAAGTTTTAGAAGGTCATGGGAGCTAGACCAAAGAGGAAAGTTGCCATTATGGTTGTGATTGTCTTGGTACAGTGGGAAGCCAAATGTTTTGAGCAGGAGAATGATATTTAAGGGCCAACAGTAAACACACACAAAAGAATAAAACATTACTAGAATGAAAGGGAAAGTTGTAAAGCAATTTAAAAATGGCCTTTTGATTTCTTATATTAAAGCATTAGGAAAATAGTACAAAAAAAGATGGATTTTATAGCATATTTAGCTGTATCTGGATCATAATTGCCTTTAAATTTATGACTGATGGATGAATCAAGAGGCAATGGAGTAATTCAAATAAAAAAAGGAGAATTAGGCTGATGAGTTTTAAGTTGTCTAGAAACTGCTAGACAACTAGAAGCGTCTTCCCTCTACTGAAAACCAAACTTTCTGTATAAAGACAAATACGTGAGAGCTACAGGGATTTCACATTTCAATTCTGCAGTCAGTCTTCTATCTTCTAGGGTTGGAACCCATCATTAACCCTTTGCTCTGGTGACTGTTAAGTGAGAGGGCTGCTCTGAGACTGTCAGAAGAAGCAGTGCGGGGATGACTTTGAGACAGACATCAGTTATCTCAGCCCCAGCCACACAGACCGACATTAAATCGCTCAGTGATGACCCAGAGGATAGC
This sequence comes from Neogale vison, assembly GCF_020171115.1. Lineage (NCBI taxonomy): Eukaryota > Metazoa > Chordata > Mammalia > Carnivora > Mustelidae > Neogale > Neogale vison. The sequence continues at coordinate 64,597,869 of NC_058096.1, read as the reverse complement.
AATGTTCCTTATATCTCCAGGTCCCACTTCTTGCTCTGTTCCTTTAAAGGTGACTGAAGAGAAAGAGGAATGTAAAATCCACCAAATGAAAAGGAAAAGGCGAAAAGGAATGTGAAATCTGTGGAAAGGGCAGATAGGAGATCTTCTCAAAGATGAATTTTTTATGAGATTCAGATTTATGGTTGAAGTCAGTAAAAGCCCACAAGGGGAATATGCAGTAAGAACATTGATAATAAACTCATTAGAATTGTCTCCAAAGAATGTCTGAGTAGCGATTCTAATTCTAAGGATGCACAGGTATCATATTACCTTCAGATGTGGGGCAATATGTAGGGCATTTGGGGAGTTACCAAGGGAAATTAGATGACAGCTATTGGAAAGAAATTGCTTTCGGTAAACCAAGGATTGAGAATATGCGCATGCAGATCTGAGATTAAAAGTTAGCACTGTAATCTATTGTATCTGGTATGACATAGTCTCTGTAAAATAATTTCCTTTATCCTAATACCTAGAGCAAGGTTCCTATCCAGGAGACTGATAACCCTGTGTTGGTCATGAGTTTTGGTAGACTCATTCCAGATTTCATGCATCCACACTAATGTTTCTTCTGCTGATGAGAGTTAATTGCACAGAGGAGTATGAAGCTGGAGGAAAACAAGCATATTAACTGATACCAGGATATGGTTACCATTTTTTATAGTCTTTACATTTTTAATGGACAAGACCACAAAATAGAGAAAAATAATTCTTCACCTATAGAGAAAAATCTCAAACTTCAGTTTCATAAATTCTCTTAAGTATGTGCCTAGTTTTAAACTCATGATTGCCTAACTTCCTTTTCTCATCAATTTTTTTAGGTTTTGTTCCAATTTTTTAATCTGTTTTCTTTATTTTTTTTTACAAAGTTTATACTCCACCCCACCACCAAGCATTCTTATCTCTCTGCCTCACTATTTTTTCTTACTGCAACTTCCCCTCCAAACAGGGAATGTTTATTTAGTTTGGAAATATTAATAGAAAGGAGTAGAAAAAGGAATAGTGGAAATGCAGTTCTAGGACCACATATTCTCCCCCACTGTAATTTGCTTCCCTTAATACTCCTCTGTTTTCTCTAGGATCTTAGTTGTACCTGCTCTAAAATATGGCAAAAATTCTCAGAACATTTCCTTTAAGCCACATTGCTCAAGGCAACTTGCCAGAACTCACCTTAAACTATTTGGATAATGAATGTGGAACTAACTCCCTGCCCACTTCCACTTTCATGCCCACCACAAGGCAAAGTTTATGTGTGTCAGTGATCACAAGTACTGTTTATATTGTGTCTTTGCTCCACTGACCCAAGTACTTTAAGTAGTCTGTGTACATTTTTGTTTTTTACATCTGTGGTAGGCTAGATTCTAAAGATGTCTGTCCAAGAAGCCCACCCCTTAGCTATCTAAAAAATATGAATCTAGGTACTGCTGTGAAGGGGCTTTAGAGATGGAATTAAGGTTACCAACAAGATGACCTTAAAATAGGAAGATTATTTTGCTGCTGGCTTTGAAGATAGAGAAAGAGGGATATGAACTAACAACTATAAGCAGCCTCTAGAAGCTGACAACGACCCCTGGCCAAAAGATAGCAAGGATATGGGGACCTCAAATGCAGCCAACAATTTGAATGAGTTTATAAAGGATCCATCTTCAGAATTCCCAGAAAGAAACACTTTGATTTTGGCCTTATGCAACTCTGAGTAACCATATAGTGTCTGCACTTCCGACCTATGGAAACTGTGAAATAATAAATTTGTGTTGTTTCAATTAAGTGTGGAGTAATTTGTTACAGCAGCAAGATGGAAGTAGATGAGTTAGGCAAGCAGAACATTACTACTAAATTTCCATTATATTCAAGTATTTGTGCCAGCGGCTGGAAGGGGTGGAAGAACAAAGGATAGATAGTCTTTGCCCTTTCTGTGCTTTTATTCTAGTGGGTGGGACTAAATATGTATCTATATATGCATGCACACATATATTCAAGTATATCATGTCATTAACGAGTAATGATGTGCTTAGTGAGTGTTGAGAAAGAAAAAGGCTGGGAAACATAATAACTTCAGTGGTTGTTCTTCATCCATGGTTAGTGTAGGCCCTTACGTTTTGCTTCCACTTTTGCCTGAGAAACATAATACTTCTGTTTAATTTATTGGGTTACGTCTAAAATGTCTTAATTAATTGTAAATATATGCACATGTTTTTAAATTTATCATAAGTCAGAAAAAGGAAGCTCTTTTTTATTTCCTAAAGATCAGACACACTGAGATCTCTTGGTCAAGCAGGGTGTTAAAATGCTCAGTGTTTCTCTGATCAGTACATTCACAGAAGCATTGAATTTCAGGTTATCGTTAAGCTATTAAATTCAAATTATTTTCGGTTGGTGATCTATTCTCCTGTAATTTATGGAATAAGCCAATTTATTTTTCTCATAGATGAAAGTTTATATATATATACTTATACATAAATGTTTTGATAGGTTTATATATAATTATATAAGTAATTTAATATTAATACTTTTGAAATGTAGAAGTTTTTGTAGTAAATTTATTCTTCATACAGACAAATAAAAAGATAATTTCTATTCTTTCTTGGTATATATATATATGCCACATATATGCACAGACATATGTATGTATAAGCACACATATACCTATATAAGCATATATATACATAATGTCTTTTGGGAGCACAATCATCAGCTTCTGAAATGAGTCTCTAACTTCAAACATGATAAGACCTTATCTAAAATCTCTTTAACCTTTCCAATTTGTTTTTTTTTAAGATTTTATTTATTTATTTGAGAGAGAGAGACAGTGAGAGAGAGCATGAGCGAGGAGAAGGTCAGAGAGCGAAGCAGACTCCCCATGGAGCTGGGAGCCTGATGTGGGACTCGATCCCGGGACTCCAGGATCACGCCCTGAGCCGAAGGCAGTCGTCCAACCAACTGAGCCACCCAGGCGTCCCTAACCTTTCCAATTTGAAGCAATGTAAACTTTCTTCAACCATACTTTTTTCTTAAACCTGGCTCCTATAGGCAGGTCCTTGTGTTCTCTATCTAATCACCACTGGTATCTTTGCTGGTAACATGAACTGTTCAACAACTTCCGTATTATGTGCCTTGGGGTAAAGTCAGTGATGTTGATTAAAATTCAGGTATCATAGAGCTAGGATAAACTTAATTCACCAAAAGCAATGACTCATTACCTTTAGTTAATTTATAGGGTTACTTATGAAATTTGGAACGGGTAAGTTTTCAAAAAAATGAATTCAACTACAATTACATAAGCTGCACAACCCTTAAATGGAGAGTTCAACCAATCATTGCATTCATATCATCTGTGTAACCAATAAAGTTATAGAACCTTTCCAGCATCCCAGGAAACTCCCTGATGTCCCATTCCTGTCAGTACCCTCTCTCCAAGTTAATCACTCTTCTGATTTCAATCACAAAAAAAAATGAGTTTTGCCTCAGAATAGATTATTAAGAAAAATGAAGAAGACAGGCTTCGGCAGAGGTTCCTAGTTACTCAGGTATGAATCTCAGTTGGAGGAAGAAAAAATAATAGACAATTATTGCCTACTTTTCTGCTTCAGAGTGGCAGGGCAAGTCTCAAATAACAAAGGTGGAAACATTTTGCAGAGATCACATAAAGATATGTGAAAGATATAAAATATCAAAAGATATAAGAGCTACACTTCCAACTTGCAAATAAATTATATCCCAAAAGCTCATTTATAAATTCATCACTGGGAACTTGGAACTACTTCCTTCTAGAAGCAGTGTCATAAATGTCATAAGTGATGGTTGGCATCCCAGGTTACTCATATAAACCTATATTAAGCATAATGTGTCTGAAGCATTGCACATTTAAAATGAAAAATAGGTTCAAATCCACAACACACATAATTAAGCAAAACAGAAAAAAATGAATAATTATTCCTATTTATCTTGATGTTGCTACTTTAGAAAATCCAGGTTTAATTAGAGGAGGTATGTGACATTAATTTATTTAGGTTTTGAAAAGACTTCAGGGACGTTTTCAAATACTTTAGATGATGATTTTCTTTTTTTTTTATTTTTACTGTGAAAATATCACTTATTGTTACCTGATACAGGTGATTCCCTAACCCTAGCCTATAGTCATCTACGACTTATGACCAATAGCTAATGGCTTAGGCAGAGACTTTAGTAAAAGGAGAAATGATATCAACATTTTCTTCCTCCTATTCAAAAACTCTTTCCTCTCCAGAAAAGAATTTGGAGGATGGGATTGGGAGTTATGTTTTGAAGATCCTATAACTACATAGGGCCTCACTGATCAAAGGACACAGTGTTGTGCTCAGATATATACCAACGTATTTGTGCTGAGGCTTAGGTCCCCACACATTACTCCCAGCTTATGACCATACACAGTGAAGGCACTCATGGTCCTGGAAGACAGGCAACAGCTCTGTTCTTTTTTTTTTTTTTAAAGATTTTATTTATTTATCCAACAGCTCTGTTCTGATAGCTGGCTTTGGCTAGAGGACTCTGATGGCATTGCTGAACCTACTTTTAACTGCAGAGCAGAAGAGGAGCTTTCACTCAGCATTCCCTCCCTCTCTCCTTCAGTCAGGCTGAGATCTGCATTGTACTCTGACAGCACTTCCCCGTTTTTCTTTTATAGTGTTTCCTCTATTTTTTTTTAATTCTATCTTAACATCTGCTTCTCAGAAGACTTCCCCGACTAACATAGACATACTCTCTATTTAAGAGTTGCACTAAGCCTGGGTTGGGGGGAAAGGTGTTAAGTGAAAACATGTTGGGAGTAGAATAATAGAAACAAGAAGTATATGTTCCCGAAGGTTTAAGAATAAAAAGTGTAAGGCAAGCCATAAGACAGAAGCTTTTTTTTTTTTAATTTAAATTCAATTAGCTAACATATAGTACACCATTAGTTACAGATGTAGTGTTCAATAATTCATCAGTTGACACACTCTGAACTACAGAGAACAAACTGAGGGCAGCTGGTGGGGAGATGGGAGGGGGATGGGCTAAATGAGAGATGGGTACTAAGTAGGGTACTTGTGATGAACAGTGGGTGTTATACGTAAGTGATTAATCACTAAATTCTACTCCTGAGACCCATATTACACTATGTTAACTAACTAGAATTTAAATAAAAACTTGAAACAACAACAACAAAAGTAAGTCACAGATATTCTTCTCCCAAAGAAAAAGAATAAAAAGTGTAAGGAATTCTGGGGAGCCTTGTGGCTCAGTTGGTTAAGCTTCTGACTCTAGATTTTGGCTCAGGTCATAATCTCAGGATTTGGGGCACCTGGGTGGCTGAGTGGGTTAAAGCCTCTGCCTTCGGCTCTGGTCATGATCTCAGAGTCCTGGGATTAAGCCCTGCATTGGGCTCTCTGCTCAGCGGGGAGCCTGCTTCCTCCTCTCTCTGCCTGCTTCTCTGCTTACTTGTGGTCTCTGTCTGTCAAATAAATAAAATTAAAAAAATAATAATCTCAGGATTCTAAGATTGAGCCCTTTGTTGGGCTCCATGCTGGGCATAGAGCCTGCTTAAGATTCTCTCTCTCCCTCTCTCTCTGCCCTTTCTCCATCCTGCTTGCTCATACTTTCTCTCTTAAGGAAAACAAAACAAACAAAAAAAAGGGTATAAAGAATCCTTAGGTCTTCTCTTCCATCCAGTCTAGGGAGTTAGGAAATAGCCAAGGATAAAAGCAGCAGAAAAAAATCAAACAGAAATTAAGAGTATGAATTTCATGGGTATATGTCCCATTGTATTGTCTGCCAGAAAATCAAGAAAGGCACTCCATTTTATGATTTAACATTGAGAGCTACCACTTAGCCAGTGAAAGTCAGAACTTACTCCTCCTTAAATATTGTATTTTTCTTCATCTTAAATTCCCAGAGTTTGGTCAAAGTTCTCAGCTCTAATGGGAGAATCTATGTCTCCAGGTACCAAGGCCTCTTTGTATGCCACTGTAAGTATTTAGCATTATAAAAAATAACCAAAAGATATAGCTAATAAGTCAGTATTGGAAGTAAAATTAAATCCTAAAAAAAAAAAAATCTAGCAAATATAAAATCAAGAAAAGAGAAAACAAAGAGAAGGAAACAAATGAACCAACAAATGAACAAGGTTTTAAGCCATGGGTGCCTGGGTGGCTCAGTCGGTTAAGTGTCTGCTTTTGGCTCAGGTCATGATCCCAGAGTCCTGGGATCAAACCCTCTGTTGGGGGTCCCTGCTCAGTGGGGAGCCTCCTTCTCCCTTTCCCTCTGTGCTCTCTCTCTCACTTTCTCACAAGTAAATAAGTAAAATATTTTAAAAAAATAAAAAATGAAAAAATATTATAAGCCTGTTTAAAAAAAGAGAAAGGAAAGAAAAGGCATACACATACACAGATAAAGAATAAAAAATAGAAAAATAAAAAAATGTTAAAAAAAATCTTAAAAATTAAGAAAAGAGGGAAAAAAGACAATTGGATATCAGGAAAGAAATAAGAGAGCAATAGGATATAGTTAAGATGTTTTTAATAACAAGCTATTGTGAATTTACATGGATAGATTTGAAATTTTAGATACACATTTTTTTTCCAATTTATTTATTTTCAGAAAAACAGTATTCATTATTTTTTCACCACACCCAGTGCTCCATGCAAGCCGTGCCCTCTATAATACCCACCACCTGGTACCCCAACCTCCCACCCTCCCGCCACTTCAAACCCCTCAGATTGTTTTTCAGAGTCCATAGTCTCTCATGGTTCACCTCCCCTTCCAATTTACCCAAATTCCCTACTCCTCTCTAACGCCAAGGGGCGTTAGAGAGGATACACATTTTTAAAAAAGATTTTATTTATTTATCTGACAGATAGAGATCACAGTATGCAGAGAGGCAGACAGAGAGAGAGAGTGAGAGAGAGAGAGGAGGAAGCAGGCTCCCTGCTGAGCAGAGAGCCTGATGTGGGGCTTGATCCCAGGACCCTGAGATCATGACCCAAGCTGAAGGCAGAGGCTTTAATCCACTGAGCCACCCAGGAGCCCCTAGATATACATTTTTAAATTGTAGATCAGTGTGTGTGTATGTGGATATATAAAATATCACTAAATCGGAATCTGTTTTTAAAGTAAATAAACATAAAAGTAGTGATAATAATGTTGTAGTAGTAGCAGCTAGTATTTGGGCCTTTTCAGTGACCTTCATTGTGTTTTAAGTACTTTTTTTGAGTTAACTAATTCTAAGCTCAACCCTATGAAATTATATTATTTTTGCTACTTTTTATCATTACTATGTTACAGATTCAAAAATCGAGGATCCGAGAGATTAAATAATTTGCCCAAGACCAAAAAACTAGTAAATGATGAAATCAGAAATTAAACCCAGATGGTCCAGGTCTATAATGTAAATTCCAAATGTGATGCTCTACTGCCTCTTGAAAGTAGTGCACAATCATGAAAAAATTAAAATCAAATAGTAGAAAATCATAAAATGTAGTTTCAACTTCCTACTACTTATTGACTACTATTAATTTTTTTCAGTTATCTTGAAAATATTTTACACATACTTATTTGTATTATATCAGATTATACTGTGCTACATAATATTACATAAAATATTATAGGCCACATATACTTTTACCCAAATTAAATAATTTTACAAATAAGATACTATAACTTCCATTTCTATACTTCATATACTTGGATATTTTTTCTGATCAGTACATGTAGCTATACCTCTTTTCAGAAATCTTTGACAGAATATAGTATTGAAATGTGTGTTGGGTTGAACCCTCTGGAGCTTCCCAGTGAAATCTGGCCTCCATACACAGAGACCTGGGAGAGACCGAGGTCAGAGGCAGATCACCCTAGCGTGGTAGGTGGTAGGTCTAACAAGCAAGGGAATTCATCTACAAGGTTTGTTTTAGGCAGCTACAAGATCAGTAGATCTCTGCACTGGCCTGCCAGAATCTTAAGTTTATGTAGTAGCCTTAACAGGCTTCTGTCAGTTGTACCATCCAGATGGTCTCAACAACACATTGTTCTCTCAAGTCTGCATCTTTGAAAATGGCTCCCCCAATGGGAATGTGGGCAGAATATAGATTCCAGGGACAGGGAGTTAGTGAGGAGCCTCCAATGGCCCACATCCAGCTCCTAGGTCAACTTGTAGTCATGCCTTCTCAGTGACCTCTAACACACCACCCTTCATGGCAAGCTCTTATAATCTTCCATGCCCCTCTCTTCCACAGTGTGCCTTGAGTGGTCAGCAAGGGGTTTCATTAGTGTAGAGAAGATGGTTCATTTGGTGGTGACTGCAAAGGAAGCAGATACCACAACAATGTAGGCACATGCAAGAGAAAACTAAGATTAAGATAATAATTCCTAAAATAAACATTATTTTTTTTCCATCAAGAGCCCCATGATCCGAAACACTGATTTATTTATTAAGTCCTGTAGGCTGGTGGTTTGATCACTGAGGGCCTTCCCTTGTGTCTTCATGTGATTTAATAAAAATGATCCATTAGGCGGCTCATCAGGGTATTAACAATAACACTCCAGATAATGGCATAGGTACCCCGCTGTGAGGCAGTAATAATATCCAAGCCCTTTCTATTTTGGAGAACAGCTTTTCTTATTAGAGATATTTCAGTATTCAGTAAAGCACAGTTCACCAGTTGTCATTTGAGGCTCGTTGGATGAATTTAGCAAGGGCTTCTATGTATGTATGCTATGTATCTATGTATGCTATAATATCCTCCCAGCCAGTGGTGGGGACAAAGACAGCAGCCAAATGATCAAACCAGTGGAAAACAGAATGTGCTCCTCTGGCCTCAGAGAGAGGGGGTTGGCAATTTTTGTATCTCTGGGGCAAATTCTCCCCTATTCCCAGGGAAACCCATAGTATAGTGGTTCAACTATCCAGGTGGAAGCCGTGGATAAATATTTGTGCCACATAACTGTTGGTGCCCATTCAGGGCTATCCAGAAAACATCTAGGAAGCAGAATCAGTTTGTGCCAAACCTATGGTAGGTACTGTAGTAGTAGTAACTACTACTAGTAGTTACTACCCTTTACTACTAAAGGGTAGTAACTACTAGTAGTAGTTACTACTAGTAGTAGTTACTACTACTAAAGATTAGTAACTACCCTTTAATGTGATAGAAGGACCACACAGTTCTAGTGATATCCATTCCACATTCCTAGTACAATTGGGTTGGTTCTGTTTGAAGTTATAGAGATGCCCGTGTGCTCAAATGTCCATAACCTCAGGGTAAGCCACACAAACCTATCCCAAGTCTGAACATAGCCACCAATAGCTCTATTTTTAAGACCTTTCTGATCAGCAGTCTTATGGGCTGCTTATGCAGTTTAATTGACAGAAAAAGAATGCCCATGCCCAGGGTTATTGACAGCATATACTATATGCCAAGTTCAGTATTGGTAATATCAGGTGAATTAAGAGTTCTAGTCCTAGCTTGTTCCTCTGTAATGCATTGTTTTAAGGCTTTCTGATCCCCACCCAGAAGTGATGATACCCACAATGGTAAACCTGGGACAGCTGCCGACATACCCAACAGTTGGATTGATTCCTTTTTTGGGTGTATGAGTAGGCCCACTGCAGACAGGTATTGGATGCCCATCCTGTGACCAGACACCACAGGAACAGCAGAAGTCTAAGGAACTTAAATGGGAAGGTCTTCCCCTTCTGTAAGAATTATACTTATGGCCTGATTCTTAGGTATCAATGTGGCTATGGCTTTAGGAATTTGACCGTGTTGAATATACCACATATGTTGGCTGGGGGAAACAGTGCCATCAGGTGTGAGGAAATGGACTGGGGTGGCATATTGTCAGACCAGGAACCCTACCTTCTCCCCTCTTTTAATGGTTCATATTCCATTCCAGGTGTAGTGCATTTCCATAGGTCAGGATTTCAATAGGACAACAGGATCCCTGTGGTGATTTACACTGGGGTGCAAAAATAACACCCATCCTGGTGAGATGTTCCATGGCAAGCTCCATAATGCCTTTCCTAGGTGCGATGGGGCTTGTGGATCCATGGTAAGAGTGAGGGCAATGGCTATCTCCCAAGATTTCTGTATCTTTACAGAGTTAATTACCTTGGCAGGGGTGCCCAATCTGGCATATGGGGCAACAGGCCCTACTGGGTGATATTCAAATGCATAATATTCAAATGCATAAAAGTCTACCTGGCCAAGATGGTTTTAATTGTTAGTAATTTTTAAAAAAAGATTTTATTTATCTATTTGCCAGAGGGATGTGGGAACAAGCAGGGGGAGCAGCAGAGAGAGAGGGAGAAGCAGACTCCCCACTTAGCATGGAACCCAATGCGGGGCTTGATCCCAGGACCCTGGGATCATGACCTGAGCCAAAGGCAGACACTCAACTGACTGAGCCACCCAAGCACGCCTTGTTAGTGATTAAGTAGGCTGATTTAATATTTCATTCCTTCTTTTTACCAAGCCTGCTGATTGCATTTTATAGGGGAGATGAAACATCCATTCAATATCATGTTCTTTTGCCCAGTCTTGCACATCATGGCCTTTAAAATGTGACCCTTGATCACTGTCTATTCGATCAAGTCTTCCAAACCCCTCAAATCCCTACAAAGGCTTGCACCTTTTTCACATTATTAGCGGCTGGATAGCTTTGCACCCTATTCATCACAGCTTCTGGAACAAAATGCATCTTAACTGACTCAATGACTCCCAAAACCTTTATGGTGCCATTGATGGTAGTGAGGGAGCAAGAAAATTTCTGAGGGTTACCATGTATTAGTGTACATTTAACTCAGATGTCCAGCAAAACCATTACCTTTTGCTTATTTCTGGGGGACCAGTGATTAGTGAGCTCAACATGAGGCCTTTAATAATCTCCATAGGCCTTCACCTGGAGGCAGTCTTGGCCTGCACCCTATACCTGGGGTATAAGAGGAACCCACCCTGAGTAGGGCTATATCTCTGAGGCCTCTGCTGGAGCAGGTGAGGCTTCAGGGAGGGTAGGAGCAAGAGGGTCATGTCTGAACTGTTGTTCAGGTTTTAGGGCCTCCCACAGGCTAACCAACATAGTGTGGGGTTACAGGTCTATCTTATCAGGTGGGGTCCCATCAGCAAATGGAGTCCCATTTGCTTCCAGGTTACTTTCCTGGCCTCTTCACAGTCAGTTAGGATAGGCTTTTGGCTATTTGAACTCCCCCCCTTCTCTCTCCAATCTTTCCTACAGCTCATACCCATTGCTAGGATGTGTCAGTTTCCCCCAGATCAGCAATGGATTGCCCAACATCATATAAGTCTTGTCCCATGACTGAGCTCAGTACCGGGTACTAGGGGCAGACTGAATTATACTGGCTTTCATTTCTGTAGTGAATGTGACCAGATCAGGGCCTTCAAAGACAGGGTTGTAGATGGCCCATCACTAAAATAATCTACTCTATAAGGGAGTGAGTACCTTAAACACACACACACACACACACACACCATATATGCAGGTGCTGCCAGAGGGCAGGGTGTGTGGTTGCTCATTTTCTCTGCCTCCTGTCCGGACAGAGAAATAACATCACTCCCATATCTTACAGCGGCACTAACCTTAGCTGGACTTTTGGTGGAACTTGGCAGCTATATCAATAAGCTCAGCAGAAAGTATATTCTCTCAGTGAGTGTCTCCCGAATTGGGGGCTGTCATGATGGCTGGGGTCATAGTTGCTGGGTTTTTGCTTTCCTGTGTATTAGGGAAGGGTCAGTACAGGGCATTTTATTTCATGCTCAGGCACGGCAAAGTCCTCCCCTCTTTCTCCTCATTTTCCCAGAGACGCTCGCATCTCTGCCAGGCTTTGTCAGACGCACCCTGATCTTAATCTGAAGCAGCTTGTGTCCTCCTAGTTCTGCAAAACAGCACATTAAGGTCTCTGATTCATCCTCCTGCTCTCCTGTCTTGTCTGCCAGCCTTGAAACTAGCAGAATCGCGGACCTGACATATTCTCCTATAACTTCAGCTCTTCTTCCAACTTTCTAACTCCATCTTCAGCCTCTAGTTGAACACCAGTGGCCAGCCAAGCTGCCCACCGTAGAGGCCGGCCCACTGTGGCAGCCATATTTATCTCCTCCTCTGCCCAGGGCATTGTGAACAGCTCCTCAAACTAGCACGCTAGACCAGCTGGGTTATCATGGCATCCGTGCTCATGCACGGGTCTCCTAAAGGAAACTGGGCCTCATAAAGGAAGAGCAGGGAAAGAGAGATGAAAGAGATAGACCATCCCAGATTGGTAGGTGGTGGGTTTAATAGCAAAGGAAACGTACATATGAGGACTAAGTGGCAGCCAGAGGAGGAGATCTCTGCACCTGCCCACCATATCTTAAAAATTTATATAGAGGCCTTATCTGGGTTTAGTTGCATTTACCATCTAGAGAGCCTCAGCAACACCTTGCTCCCTCAGGACCGCATCCTTGAAAATGGTGGGAACTATGGGCAGAATGTACGTTCCAAGGGCAGGAGAAAGATGAAAAGACTGATTACCCGAGTCCAGCTCTCAGATCAGCCACGGGCCACCTCCTTGCAATGACCTCCTCCAACAATGCATGGCATCGTATACTTAGCCTGAAATTTCTAAGTAAATACTGAAGCTGCTTTTCCTTTAGCCATTTTTTTTTTCATTCCTGTAAACAATGCAATAATGAACATTCTTGTGTAGGTTGTCTAGGGCACTTTTGCTAGTAAATCTATAGAAAACTTTGTTCCTGGAAGAGGAAATGCTCACCTAAGGTATGTGCATTTGGAATTTTGATAGACATTACTAAATATCCTTCCAAAAAGGTAGTAATTAGCACTCTGCCCAATAGTGTAGGAGAGTATTTCTAGCACAGACTTTTGCCAACATGATTATAATTTTTTAATCATTTCAATCTAATAAAACAGTGGTTGCTTAAAATGATTTATTTAAATATGAATGAGGCTGAGCATCTTTTCATATGTGTACATTTCTATAAACTACCTTTTGTGCTCTATGAACATTTTTAGTGTTGATTATTCATTTTTTATATTTACATTTTTTCTATATTAAGAAAAGTTTGTCTTAATTATAAGTCCTGAAAATAATTTTGCCATATTATTTTTTTCTTACAGAGTTTTTTAATCTTTATGAAGTCATGTTCAGGATTCTTCCCCCACTCTGTATTAAAAAAACATAAAGTCTCCCATGTTTTATTTCAGTACTTTTAATTTAGTTTTATATTTAAAAATTCAAACCTTTACTACATCTCAAATTTATTTTAATGCAATTACTGAACCAAGAATACATCTGACACCACATTACTAGTACCAATGCTGGCCAATAGTATCAGGAAAAAAGTTAATAATATATATTTTAATCCCACTGTTTTGGAATACAGTGTAATGTATATTAAATTTCTATTTTAAATTTATATCTGGAAATCATAATATATTCTCTTTTTCTTTTAAGATTTTATTTATTTATTTGTCAGAGAGATAGAGAGAGTACAGGCAGGCAGAGTGGCAGGTAGAGGCAGAGGGAGAAGCAGGCTCCCTGCAGAGCAAGGAGCCCGATGTGGGACTCGATCCCAGGACCCTGAGATCATGACCTGACCCAAAGGCAGCCGCTTAATGGACTGAGCCACCCAGGCATCCCCATGGAAATCATAATATAGTCTATTGATTTGTTTAGCCCCGTATCAGTATGAAAGAGATTTTGCTAGTCTTAACTTACCTTTAATTTTACTAACTTTAAGGATAGTCTGCTCTCATTTTCCTTTATTAGAAAATTTTCTTAATTACCTCTCCATCTTTTAAAATGCAGACTATATTTAGTATCAACATTTTTTAAGTTCTAAGAAAAAAATACTGTTAATAATTGGCTGAGACTACTCTGAATTTCAAGGTAAATATTTAGAAGGATGGATAGTTTTACAATATTGAGCTTTTCTATTTTTTTCACTCCACAAATACAGTATATTTTTACATTTATTTAAGTCTTCCTTTATGTCCTTCAGTCATTTAATTTTTCTATATTTTCATTATAAGTACAATGCAAGTTTATTCCTTGTTGTATGATCTTGTGACTATAGCTTAATGGAATCATTTCTTTTCTTTTCTTGTTTAAGATTTTGTCTATTTATTTGACAGAGAGAGATCACAAGTAGACAGAGAGAGAGGGGGAAGCAGGCTCCTTGCTGAGCAGAGAGCCAGATGCCAGGCTTGATCCAAAGACCCTGAGATCATGACCTGAGCCAAAGGCAGACGCTTAACCCACTGAGCTACCCAGGCATCCCAATGGAGTCATTTATATTCTATAACAAAGAGGCCATTGGCCATTTTAACATTAATTTTGTGATCAAGTCACCTTCCTAAATTAATATTGTTCCTATAGATTTTTTCAGTGACTTCTCTTTATTTTCCCAGTTGTAAAATCATGTTAATCGCAAATTATAAGGCAAAAATTTCCTATTCTGTATTTTTGTATATTTAATTCTCCAACATATATGTACAGAGTAGTACTCCCGAAGTATTGTTAAATAACAGTATTGAGTACAGGTATTCATATAGTTTTTCTAACTTTAAAAAGAATCTTTCTAGTATTCCAAAATTTGACATAATGATGGCTATTTGCAACTTGATTTACATTTATTGTGTCAAAGGATTATCTGTTTGAGAATTTTTCATCAGGAAGAAATGTTTAATTTTGTTAAATCTTCTTGAATAAGCTGGTAAGATGGTCTTTTAATTTTTTTTTTAATTTTGACCTATTATATTGGAATCAAATAAATTTCCTTGTTTTAAAACATTCTTGCTCAGGGCACCTAAGTGACTCAGTTGTTTAGGAATCTGCCTTTAGCTCAGGTCATGATCCTGGGGTCCTGGGATTGAGTCCCGCAATAGGCTCCCTGCTCAGCAAGGAGTCTTCCTCTCCCTCTACCCCTCTTCTACCACTCTATGCCCCCTAGCTCATGCTTGCACTCTGTCTGTCTCTCTCCCTGAAATAAATAAATCTTGAAACATTCTTGCTTTATAAACAATATATAGTTACAGTTAGTTATTGTATAGTCTTTTGTGCTAATATATAAGAGCTCTGCGTACATATTTTTGAGCAAAATTGAGTTTTCTTTTTAAATGTGTTGCTTTTGTTAGGTTTGGGAGATTACTGATATATAGGTTTTATAAAATCTCCTAGAAAGCTTCCTTTTTGTCTATGAAGCTGTTCCTCCAAGCATGTTACATATGGACCATCAGTATTGTAAATGCCTAATGGTGTTTTATTTTGTATGTCATTAATTAATTAATTTTTAAATTATGGTGACTATTTGTTATCTATTTTCATCTTTCAACAAGCTAGCTCTTGGATTTCTTTTTTACTTTTTTGCCTGGTTTGTTTTCTGTATTTAATTTGTCAATGTCCAACTTTCATTCCTGTCTTTTTGGATTCCTGGTTTGTAATTTTTACCTCCTTGAATTGAATACTTAATTTCTTTTCATTTTTGTTTACTGATATCATATGTAAATATAAAAATTTTCCTGTGGGCACAAACTGAGTTTCAACCCATGTTTTTGATATCCAGTATTTTTATTCTTTTTTTCTTTTTTAAGATTTTATTTATTTATTTGACAGAGAGAGATCACAAGTAGGCAGAGAGGCAGGCAGAGAGAGAGGAAGGGAAGCAGGCTTCCTGCTGAGCAGAGAGCCCGATGCGGGGCTCAATCCCAGGACCCTGAGATCATGACCCGAGCCGAAGGCAGTGGCTTAACCCACTGAGCCACCCAGGCGCCCCCAATATTTTTATTCTTGTTCTTGTATAGATATTCCATTATCTCAGTCTTGAATTCCTCTCCAAACTGAGAGTCAAATTTTTCAACTTTAAATAGTTGATAAATTTTATTTTGTTGCTGTTGTTCTAATTGTACTAAAATGGTCAGAAAAGGGGGCATCTGGGTAGCTCGGAAGTTAAGCATCTACCTTTGGCTCAGGTCATGATCCCAGGGTCTGCATCAGGCTCCCTGCTTGGCAGGAAGCCTGCTTCTCCTCTTCCACTCCCCTTGCTTGTGTTGCCTCTCTCACTGTCTCTCTCTGTCTCTGTCAAATAAATAAATAAATAAATCTTTTAAAAAAACCGTCAGAAAATGTCATCTGCACTGTTTTGTCATTTTAGATTTGAATTTGTGGTGGTATTTTTAGGTTAATATGTAGTAAACTTTTGTTGAGAATATCATGTTCTATTAGAGATTATATGTAGGTAATATATTAATAAAATATCATTCAGATCATTACATATTTTTTATTATGAGCTGAAAATAATGAGTTAAAATGTTCTATTACAATTCTCTCTTTGATTTTCCTTGTATTTCCTGTAGTCCCGGCTTTGTGTTTTAATGTTATGGTAATTTGTGGCTTAAAGAATGATGACAGCAATATGCTAGCTGTTAATTATATTCTTTATTATTGAAAACGTTCTTCTTTGTCACATCTAATACATTAATTCCTTAAATCAAACTTGTTTGAGATTATTATGAAGATGTCATCTTTCCTTGCATTAGTATTTGCCTGGTTTTTCTTTGCCATCTTTTTACTTTGAATATTTTGATTCATTTATCTTAGATATATTTGTTGTATATGACCTATAGTTTTGCCTTTGCTTCATACATTTTTATAGGGAAGTTTATATCATTACATTTACCAATATTATATTTTACATTAATTGGTAATTATTTTATGCTTTTAGGTTTTATTTTTAAACACACCCTATTGTCTTTATTTTTTCTACACTTTTTTAAAAAAAAAGATTTTATTTATTTATTTAATTGGGGGGGGGGCACAACCAGGGGAAGTAGGAGAGGGAGAAGCAGGCTCCCCACCGAGCAGTGAGCCTGATGCAGGACTGGATCCCAGAACCCTGAGATCAGGACCTGAGCTGAAGGCAGACATTTAACAACTGAGCACCCAGGTGCCCCTCTTTTTTCTACACTCTTCCATATAACCTATGTTTCCCTCATTCCACTACCACCCCTTTTCTCAACTTGAAAATCATATAGTGTATTTTGTATTACTTCCTTTGATGGTTATGTTTATAATTTAAATAATATACTAATATTTTATTTCATACATTCCAATTTAAAGATGAAGCATTATATATTAAATTTCTCCTCTACAAGATGAAGAAATAAATTTGTACTTCCATCTCGTCTCTACTCCTACCTTTTGACTTTTTTTGCAGAGCTGGAAGTTTGGTCTAATTCATTGCAGTTATATTATTATTTTCATATGGTAACATTTTTTCTCTCAGTATCTGTCATTTCCTTTCTTGTCTTTAAACATAACTCACACATTTGTTTTGCCCTAACTGAATAATTCCATAATCCATGACATTCAGTTTTTACTTCCAGTCCTTTTATGTTATGGGTGTCTTTATTCCCAAGTTTTTCACTTGATTCAAACTTTGTTTGGCTAGCTCCCTCTACCAAATTTTTCCTTAAGAATTTATGTTTGCTGTATTTTCGGATTTGTTTAAGAATGTTTATTTTTACCTCTATATGCTCAAAGTGATTTAAATGAGTATAAAATCTTGATTTGTAATTTTTTTCTCTTTACCCACTCAGAATTTGGAAATTATATTTATCATTTTTTATGTTTACTTGGAAGTAAATGCAAATGTCCAGAAGTCTGAGGAAATTTTTTCACTCATGGTAAGTGAACTGCTTTTTTGCCATAGGAGTTTTGTGTTTTTTTGTTTTTTTTTTTTTAATTGAAGTCTAATGCATTATTCAGGAAATTTTCATTGAGAATAACAGAAATTAAATTTGAACTGGCATGAACAAAAAAAGAGGGATTTGAAAGCTCCCACAGACTGAGAAGGGAAGGGACATCATTACCATTAAGGATGACTGGAATTAATAGTCAAATACAGTCAGGTTTTTCTTATTTCTTTATATTCTGTGCTTTGTGCCATGGGATGACTTTAGTATTTCCAACTAAAGACATGTGGGAGAGAGAGGTCTTTAGGAAAATTAGGAACAGGAGTGTAAGCAGCTTCTCTCCTACCTCCATCTTGAAAAATATTGCAAGATCTCCGATTGGGCTCTGGGTCATCTTCTATATGATTCTGTCACTGTAGTTAGAAAGGTTACATGCTCTGAATGAACTAGTGATCTTCCCTTCACTGAGCACTGAGGATGCTATGATATAGCATCCTATAGTGGAGATTCTCCACTATTCTCACTATAGGATCCTATAGTGGAGAATCTCCACTATAATTGATTTAGCAAAGTATATTTCAAAAGTTTGTGTTATTTTATTTTATTTTAAGGTTTTATTTATTTATTTGTCAGAGAGAGAGAGAGAGAGAGAAAGAAAGTGCACATAAGTAGGGGCAGTGGCAGGCAGAGAGAGAAATAGACTCTCTGCTGAGAAAGGAGCCTGACAATGGTGTGGGACCCAGGACCCTGGGATCATGACCTGATGACCTGAGCCAAAGACAGACACTTAACTGACTGAGTCACCTAGGTGTCCAGAGTATTGTTTTAATAAAAAGAAATTGTGTTTTTTGTTCAGTAAATTCACCAGGATAACACTTATTTGATATTTGATTCAATTTTTTAAGTTAGAAAACAATATAGTCTTGTATGCAGATTTAGATGTTATTTCATTACAGGATACCTTTCTTCTGGTATATCCCTTCACTTTTGCTTGGACTCCTGGTTTCCCTTGTGAATATATATCATTTTCTATGTCAAGAGATTCAACCTTCTCTTCATTTATGCTCCTTTAAGACAGTGCAGTAGACACTCTCTTCCTTCCTAAATTTCATCAAAATATTTTGTTAAGTGAGAGTACATGATTTAAATATCACCACAAAAATGTTGCATAAAAAACCTTCCAAAGTTAGTTGCATGCAGAAATAGGTATTTCATGCTCATAGATCTGAAGTTCAACTGGTCTTGGTTAGGCTTGGATGGGCTTGGTTAGGCATAACTTCCAACTTCAGTTGGGTTCAAATCATCTGTAAGTGTTATCCATCTTATCCATCCATGTTTTCCATCTTATCCATCCTAGATCCTAAAGCTACCTAAGGCATATTCTTCATATGTGAAAGGCCAGAGTACAAGAATATAACTGTAATGAAATTTTTTAAGCCTTTGTTGATGTCATATCCAGTAACATTATGGTCAAAGCAGATCACATGATCAGACCCAGAGCAAGAATTGGTTAGTCCAGTCCTTCCAACATGACATAAATATAGATGCATAATATTGCTATAGGAGGGTTAGGAATTGAGAATAATGGCTCAATATTTCATAATTTCTTTGTTGGTAACAACTACTCACATGTAAAATATACTTAGCCCTGTGCAAGGATACCCCAAAATTTTATCGAATCATGGTAGCAGACTCAATCAGGATCAGACGATCTACATTATGTCCAGAGGTAGTTTCTTGTGATCAAGAAACCTATGAACTAGTTAAAAGTTTACAGAATCCAAAGTATAATGGTATAACAAGGATGGGAAAAAACATAAACATTTCCATTCAAAGAGAGTAATAGTGGAATGCACATATCAGTCAATGGTCCATAGAAGTTTCATACTTGTGCTGGACAAATATTGCCATGTCCACTTATGCTAGGGGCAGACAGTGCTATTTGGTTGGTGTGTATCTGTTCTCTGAGAATGTGCTCTCCACAGCTCCTTTTCTGTCATCGAGGAGGTCTTTCCTTTTCCAAAAATCTCCTTTGCCCCTTCTGAAGAACACATGGGAGAACAGCTCTTCTACAGAGCAGAGGGGTTTTTGAATCTGTTATCTGCGTGGAGAAATTAAGAGGCTTGAAGGTCTTTTTACATCTCAAACGTTTTGTCTCCTTTATTCAGGATTAGAGATTTTGCCAATACAACTCTCTCAGAAGATGTAAAATTTCTATGTATTTGATTCTAGTCAATTTCATATTTCAAGAGCTATGACCACAATTATTTCTGAGGCATGCCCATCATTTTATTTGCAATTATAGTTTCCCTGGGTGGATGAGATGTCTGGGGTGGGGGACATTACTCTAAAGCTTTCTACGAACCCCATCCCCCTTTTTCCAGCTGAGGAGATCTACTAGATGTTCCTTTCATTCTTTCAAAGGTTTTAAAGATAGTATTATAACCACACATATTTTTTTTTGTTATATTCTGAAGCTATGTCTTATTGGAAGTCCCATGGAATTATTCTTTCCCCTGAAGCTATATCTTAATAACCTTTTATTTAATATGGTAAAAACCAGTTTAACTTTCCAGTTTTGCAATCCTAGCACTTCTAAATTCTTCATATTTCCTCTCAATTCTATTTTTACCCTCGCCAGTTTGTTCCTGTCTTAGAGAACTTTATCAAATGCAGCCTGCTGTGGCCACCTCGGGATTTCAGCAGTCTCCCTCAAAAACTCCTCAATCAACATGACGAGTTCATTACATATATTTTCTGTTCTCCCCATTATCATGAGTGACAGTTTTATCAAATATTTAGCCACTACATGCCACAGGTTGACATTGTTCCCACTTCTTGTAACTTTCCTCACAATTTTTCTAGCCTCTTATTACTGCATGCTTGCCACCTGCTGCCCAGTTCCCAAACCACTGCCAACCAATTTTAGGTGTTTGTTATAGCAGCTCTCCTTGGTAGCAATTGTCAGAATGCTGCTACATAACCAACCACCCTAAAACTTGTGGTTTACAATAATAAGCTTATTTCCTTATCCTTCCTACAGTAGGTTATCTATAATTCTATTGCTCTAGACTGGGTTAAGCTCCCAGTTTCAGATTAGGTCTAGGTCTGCAGAATGTGACTCTCATTATGCATGGACCAGCCACTATCTGAGGCATGATTTTCTTACGAATAAAAACAAGAGTTCAAGAAAGCAAACCCAAATATGTAAACACATTTCAAGCATTGGCTTACATCGCATATGCGAACATCTGATTGTCAAACAAATCAATTGGCTAAGCTCAAAGAAAAGAGGTGAATAATTATACTCTACCTACCACAGAGGTATAGCGGTGATATGTATGTATATCAATATAAGAGGGACATGAATAATTTAGAGCTATAATTCAATTTGCACAGAAAAAAGTTTTGTGGCTAAGAGGGATTCAATAGACAACTTCTAAAATCATATTATCTCTCCAATGCATATTAATCAGGGCTTACTTATATTCAAAATGCTTGAAAATAGAAACCATTAAGAAGAGTATTCTTGAATTTTTATGTTGATGCCCTCTAGATTTCCATTTATCAATCTTCTCATATATCTTTGAGACTTACCATGTCTCTATAACTCTGACTTTACTGTTTCCATTGAGAGCTAGTCAGAACCAACTTGAGAGCAATTCCAGTATTTCATAGGATGGTAACAACAGTATAAATCAGGATTTCCACACACCCTCAAAAAAAAAAAAAATTCATAGAGATCAAAAAGAAGAACAAACTAAATGATCCGTGACTCATGCCTATAGCATAGCTAAGACATAAAAAATACTATAAGCCTTTAAGTCATGGATAAGTAGGGCAATAAACACCCTAATAGCATGGATATAGCTCCAGAACCCATTCTTGTGAGGAGAGATATAGGTAGAAAGAAGATGAAAGAACAAAGAAACCAAGAGCATGGAATGCAGATAAAATTAATCCCCCCCTAAATGGATACTACATTTAGTTAGAAAATATTGAAGATATGTTTGTTACTTATAACTCAGAGGCTGATTATTGAAGAACTGAAAGCAATTCTGTATGCAGGATTCAAGGTGAGAGGCTCAGGAAGGCACTGCTCCTGGTGAAAACTTGGAAAGGGGATCTGACCATTTGAGATTTGGCAGTGAAAATGAAAAAAGAAATAAGAGGTAAATAATATAAAAGTATTATTGAGAAACTCAAGGAAAGTATATTAAGGACTGTGTATCCAGCAAAGCTTTTTTTTTAGATCAAGCATATATAAAAATAGCTTTTGTCTGTAGGAAGAAGTCAAACACAAAATTAGAAAATTCAATGACCCCCTCCTAAAAGACTGTATTTCACTGTATCAAGAAGAAAGAACAAACTCACCTGCAAAATGTACAAGCTATCCTAAGTCCTCCAGCAATGTCAGCATACCACGGCTTGCTAGTCCCAGAAGATAAGACTTCACAGAATGAATAAATGGTCATCCATGTCCATGCAAAGAAAATTATACAATAAAACAAAATAACAATAAAAATTTTGAGCTCATAAAAATTGTCCCAAAAGAATGGTCCTGAAGCAGAAGGAAATTATAATGTGTTAACCTAAATTAAATGTTGTTAAATAATCATTGGCAGATATGTAAATACAACATAAATCAGAAATCTAAAATCTCAGAAAAAATTGAAAAAAATCAGGAAGCTGTGAAATAGCACTATAATCAAATGAAATTGAAGAAAAATATAAAACTCAATGATAAATAAAGACTAGAAAGTGATCCAAAGATAATAGATTAAATTAATAATATAAAAAATAATATTGAGAAAAAGCATGAAAATAACCAAGAGAACATAAAGACAATACACAAAATGATATAAAAATCAGATTGATAAGACAGGAAAATGACAATATATACAACTGGAGTCCCTGGAAAATAAAAAAATAATAATAACAATGGCATAGAATTATTTTTTAAAGTATTTTTCAGAAAAATTTCTGGATATAAAAGACCTAACTTCACTTATTGGAAAGGCCTATTATCTCTAGGAAAACTTGGCCTGAAACAACTACAAAATGTATCATAATATAATTCTTAGAAATTAATAATAAAGGGAAGCCAAATAAGATTTCTGGGGAGGGTATGTGCTTTTGGGTAAATTGGAAGGGGAGATGAACCATGAGAGACTATGAACTCTGAAAAACAATCTGAGGGGTTTGAAGTGGCGGGGGGGTGGGAGGTTGGGGTACCAGGTGGTGGGTATTATAGAGGGCACAGCTTGCATGGAGCACTGGGTGTGGTGAAAAAATAATGAATACTGTTTTTCTGAAAATAAATAAATTGGAAAAAAAAAAGATTTCTGGCTCTAGACAAAAAGACCAAGTCATATACTAACTGCATAACATTAATATTGGTTTTATACTTTTTAACAACAATATACAAACAAAACAGTGGCATTTTTCAGAAACTCTAGGAAAGAAAGTGTGAACCCAATGATTTTATATGCAGTCAAGCTGTTAGGAAATGTTAAGGTGATAATAAATATGATTTAACCTGTAAGATCTGGGGGTAACTATTTTTAAAATCCCTTCCTGAAGAATATACCAGTGGACAAGTTCCATCTAAACCAAGTGAGTTCTGGGGAGAATGGAAAAAGAACTAATCATTATCATTGTAACACTGTGATATAAATGATGTGTTTGGTTTCAGTTCTGTCCCATCACTTCATGTATATTTACAATGTAACATAGAGTACTTCCCCATGTGTATTTTTCCTTTAAAAGCAAAGTGACAAGAAGGGAAGTTATACAAATAGTACATATTCTGTCAATGCAGATATAATGCAACTAAAGAGTATATGGGGAAGATGAGAAGAAAAAGAAACAGAACCAGCCTACCGATTATTCCATAGCAACATGAGTCCAGTGAAAATAAATAAAAGTAAAAGCCAAATAGTGGAGTGGTGGTCAGGAACATTAGACATTAAAGAAGGTATGTGTATCATCTAAACATATGAACAAAAATAAGACTCTTAAATGCCAGATAGAATGAAAAAGAGAGTACAAAATAAGACCATCCAAAGAAAGTAACATTGTAATATAAAAATATTATGCAAAATTAATATAATTAAGATAACTTAATAAAACCAAATCCAAACATACCAGTCATATCACTAAAATGTAGATGAGCTCAAATCACACAAGTCTTATTTAAAATGATCTTTAAATTTCCTCACAAAGAAAATTCAACTTTCCACTTATAAACTCTGGATAAAACAGCTATTTATTCATTTATCTGAGAGAGAGGGAGAGAGTCAGCGGGGGAGGGGACTGCAGAGGGGAAGCAGACTCCCTACTGAGTGGCTTTCCCCACCAGGAGATCATGACCTTGAGCAGAAACCAAGAGTTGGATAATTAACCTACAGAGCCACCTATGGTCCCCTAAAACAGCTATTTAAAAGCATAGAGAAATGGCAAAAGTAGACAGAAACAAATCTTAGACAAAGGAAATACTGAATGAATGTCTCTTTTTATGACTTTTTGCCTGGACACAGGTCACAATCATGTTCATGCTGCACTGAGTTGTGTAAACTTAGCTTGAAGCCTAATGTGTTACTGGCATGGCAGATCAGAGGGCAAGGTTCTGGGCTACTGCCACAACTAAAAGTCAAAGGAAAATTTGAAAAGAGGAGAACCTCGAACAGGTGGATCAAATGTTTGTTTATAAACTTTGCCCAAATCTCTGGTTAATGTATGAACTATGAACGCACAGGGCACACTCCAAAAAGACGAGTTAGACTAAAAAGAACTGAACAGAAAACGTGTAGCTTCTGTTTGTCATAGAGAATTCCTGAGCTTGAATTCAGCCAAGTTAATTGCTAAAACAAACAAAAATTGTCATTCTTCAGAAGATGATAATAATCCAGTTTCTATAATGTCCAGTAAATGTAACATCCAAAATCATGAGATTAAATAAAGCAAAAAAAAAAAGAACCATACTTAAGAGAAAAGAAGATCAATAGAAACTAAATCTGCAATGACTAAGACATTAGAATAAACAGACAAGAATTTTAAAGCAGTCATTATAATTATGCACAGTGACACAAAGAATATATGCTCATAATGATAGAACAGGTTGAGAATCTCAGTGTAGGAATGAAAAATGTATAATGCAAACAAACAAAAAACCCTAGAGCTGAAAAATAGAATAACTGGAGGAAAATCCAGCAAATTGTCTTAACTGTACTATGAAGGTGACAAAAGAAAAAAAAAAACAGGGAATTTAAAATAGATCAACAGAAATGATCTAATCTGAAGATTAGAAAGAAAACAATTGGAAAATAAAGAGAGCCTCAGTGGTGTGGGTAAATATCAAGATGTTAATATACATATATTTGGAGTCTGAGAAGCATAAATAAGAAAGATTGAGGCAGACATACATTTGAAAAAGTGGCTGAGATTTCTCCAAATGTGTTGAAAGACATAAATGTAAAAAAATGAAGAAACTCGGTCACCTGGGTGGCTGAGTTGGTTAAGCATATGCCTTTGGCTCAGGTTATGATCCCAGAGTCCTCTAGTCCCACATAGAACACCCTGCTCAGTGGGGTGTCTGCTGCTCCCTTTACCCCTCCCCCATTTATGATATCACTCTATCTCTCTCAAATAAATATATTTTAAAAAATCTTTAAAAAAAAGAAAAGAAAGAAGAAAGTCAGCAAATCCTAGCAAGAAAAATACAAAGGAAAAAGACATAAGTGAATAATCATCAAACAATTGAAAAGTAAAAAATAACAAAGAAAAAAATTCTTTAAAGAAGCTAGAAGGAAAAATAACCAAAACATTCCTACACGGAAACAATGGTATGAATGATGCCTGACGTCTCATCACAAAAAGTGGAGGACAGAAGACAGGAAGACAATGAAAAATTATTTTTAAAGTACTAAAAAGAAAAAAATCCAGTCAATCCAGAATTCTATGTCCAGTATTTTCAGAAAAACAAAAACAAACCTAAGAGACTTTGTTACCAACAGTTATGAACTGAAGGAATACCAAAGAAAGTACTTCATTTGAAGTAAGATGATAATATATAGAAAGTCAGATTTCAGAAGAAGATTGAAGAGTATCAGAAATGGCAAATATGGATAAACATAAAATACTGTATTTTTCTCTTAATTTCTCTAAAATACATATGACATTTCCCCCATTTTTTTATTGTGGTAAAATGTACTCTACATTTAACATCTTAACTTTTTTTTTTTAAATTGGATGAGCACTGGGTATTATACACAACTAATGCATCGTTGAACATGACAACAAAAACTTATGATGTACTATATGCTGGCTAACTGAACATAATAAAAGAGTTGACATCAAACTGAAGTATAATATATTGGTTTCAGGTATCTAGCATAACAATTTAATATTTGTATGTACAAATATTAGCCATTTTAAAATGTACAGTTTAGGGGCACCTGGGTGGCTCAATTGGTTAAGCGATTGTCTTCGGCTCAGGTCGTGATTCCGAAGTCCAGGGATCGAGTCCCACGTCAGCTCGGCAGGGAGTCTGCTTCTCCCTCTGACCTCTCTCCTCTCTCATGCTCTCTCTCTCTCCCAAATAAATAAGTAAAATCTTTCAAAAATTAAAAAAAATGTACAGTTTAGAGGTATTAAATTCATTAATAATATCGTGCGGTCATTGCCACCATCCATGTCCACTGCTGTTTCATCTTGTAAAATTGAAACTCTATACCCATTAAACTATAATGCCTCCACAGTTCTCTCCCCCAGCTCTCGGCAACCACCATTCTACTTTCCATAAATATGATTTTGACCACTCTAGTATCTCATATAACTAGAAGACATATAGGAAATAGTCTTTTTGTGACTGGCTTATTTTACTTGAATTCAACACTATCCTCAAGGTTTAACCATATTACAGCATATTTCAGAATTTAATTCATTTGTAAGCTAAGTAATATTCCATTTTATGTATATACCATATTTTATTTATCCATTCATCTCTTGATGGACACTGTTTTAGCTATTGTGAATAATGCTGCTATGAACACGGGCATACAAATATCTCCATGAGAGCCTGCTTTCAATTCTTTGGGGTATATGCCCATAAGTGGAACTGTTGAATCATATGATAATTTTATTTTTAACTTTTTGAGGAACTGCCATACTGTTTTCTTCAACAGTTGTATCATTTTACCTTCCCACCAACAATATACAAGGGTTCTAATTTCTCTACATCCTCACCAACACTTACATTCTGAGCTTCTCTTCCTTCTTGCCTAGTTTCCAAGGAGCAGTCAATTGTAATTCTTTTCTTTTTCTTCTACACTTAAGGTACTTTTCTCCTCTGACTGCTTTTGGAATTTTCTTTTTCTGTGACTTTGATTTTCTATAATTTGAAAATACTATTCTCTGGTTTTGTTTTCTGGGTATTTATCCTGCTTTGTCCAAGCTTCCTGATCTGTGTGGTTTGGTGTCTGATATTAATTTGGGCAAATTCTCAAGCATTATTTCCTCCAATATTTTTTCTGGCCCTTTCCTTCTTCTTCCGGTAGACCTCTTGTGTGTTTGTTACACCTTTTGTAGTCATTTCATAGTCCTTGGACATCCTGTTTTATATATCAATTCCAATTCTCTTTGCTTTTCAAGGTGCCACTGATACATCCTCTAAGTCAGCCAAAGGTATCTTCATTTCTGTTGTGCTTTTTTCATTTCTAGTAATTTTTGGATCTTTCTCAGAATTCCTACCTCCATATACTGCTGTCTGTTCTTGCATGTTCTCCACTTTGTCTATTAGAGTCCTCAGGAACTGAATTATAGTTGTTTTAAAATCCCCATCCAATGTTTCTAATAATGCACCGTGTCTGGTTCTGGAGGCTCTATTTCTTCAAACTGTGTTGTCTTTTGGTATGTCTTGAAACTTTTTCTTGATAACTGAGTACTGAGGAAAAGAAACTGATTAAATAGGGCTTTGGTAATATGGTGATGCAGTTTGGGGGAAGGGAGACATTTTATAGACCTATGATTGGATCTCAGCTTTCTGGTGAGCCCATGCCTCTGGCCTGTGAACTTCACAAGTGTTTCTCAGTTTTCTGGAGTGGGCTGGGTTGGTTATTTCCCCTCCCTGGGTCAGTAAGGCTCTGTTTAACTAGTTTCTCCTGAGAGCAGGCCTTGTTAAGAAGAGCAGAGAGCTCTGGAGTATTTCAAAGCAGGTCCTATTTCCCTAGCCCTACCCCCAGCTGGAAGGGATTTTTCTCTAGTATTTACTTTGAGAATCTGGTTAAGGTCCTGGAGGTAAAGTGTGTTATGTTGTGACCGCCCCATGACTGGGTCCTTGGAGTTCTGAAGTTCAGAATTGTCTGTTCTGACCTCACAGCAATTCATCAGTTCCGGTTCCCGTTCTCCTAATCACCCCTGGTTCCTGTGGTGTTTAGCTGGTGAGTCTCTGCTTTGTACGCCTGCCTTCTTACAAAGTTTGCACTGTGTCCTCCCCTCTCTTAAGGATCCAATTAGATTTGTTCACATTTTTTCAGGCTGTTCAGCTTTTTAAAAATTTTTTATTAGGACAGAATAGCAACTTCCAAGCCTCTTTTATGCAGAATATAAAATCCTAAGTCTTAATATGCTTCTTTGTAGCTGATATTAGATTTGCTAAACTATTTCCCCCTGAGGGCAAGGCTCCTTTAGAAGAACTGAGTGCCCTGGCAAATTTCAAAATAGCTCTTTCCCCACTCCCTCCCCAGAAGTAGGAGGGTATTTTCCTACTAATGTTTGATGCTGTAGGAATTTGGTCAAGTTCCTAGAAATAAATCCCACAATATTGTAGGGCCTCCCCCCCTCCCCAAGACTGGATTCCCTTGGATGTTTTTATTCTCAGAAGGGTCCACACTGAGCTTCAAGCAATTCATCAATTAAGTTCAGGTTTTCCTAATGGCACTTGTTCCAGAGGTAGTTTCTTCTAGGTCCCTGCTCCAGTAATCTAGTTCCCTGTGACTCCCTGCATTTGCCCATCTGTCTTTCCAATCATGGGGGCAGTGATTTGCCCTGTGTACTCCTCTCTTAAGGATCCAAGAAGAGTTATTGATTTTCATTCTGAATTGAAAAGCTGCTTACATGCAGAACTAGAAACCAAAGTCCCTGCCATTAGGGTTTTAATTTGCCTTTTGCTGATGACTAATAATATTGAACACTTTTTCATGTACTTATTTGCCATCCACATTGTTCTCAATGTCTGTCTAAATTTTTTGTCATTTTTTGGGACGCCTGGGTGGCTCAGTTGGTTAAGCAGCTGCCTTCGGCTCAGGTCATGATCCCAGCGTCCTGGGATCAAGTCCCATATCGGGCTCCTTGCTCGGCAGGGAGCCTGCTTCTGCCTCTGCCTGCCTCTCTGTCTGCCTGTGCTCACTCGCTCTCTCTCCCTCTATCTCTGACAAATAAATAAATAAAATCTTTAAAATAAAAAAAAAAAAATAAAAAATAAATAAAAAATAAAAAAAAATAAAAATAAAAATAAATTTTTTGTCATTTTTTATTGCGTTGTGTATATTTTTACTGTGTTTACTATATATTGTTATGTGTATATGTGTATATACAAAGCATGTATTATGTGTAATATATTAGATATTATTATAGCTATATAGGTATCTATCTAGGTATAGATACACCTCTATTAGTACACCTATACAGGTATCTGTACATATATATACATGTGTAGAGAGATATATAGATATAGTAGATACATACTAGATAGATATAAATATATCTATCTCTTGGAAACCAATCCTCATATATTTTGGAAATATTTTCTCTTAGTTTGTAACTTGACTGTTTGTCTTCTTAATGGTGACATTTGAAAGCACACATTTTACTTTTGATAATGTCTAATTTATCTATATTTTATTTTGTGATTTCCGTATGATGGGAGTTTTTTATAAAATAAAATACATAGCCAACCTATGATACAACAATTGCACTCCTAGGTATCTACCCAAGAGAAATAAAAACATATGTGCACAAAGATGCTCAAAGCTGCTCTTTCATAATAGCCAAAATTTGGAAAAAAGCCAAATACATATCAACAGGAGAATAGATCAAACAAACTGCACTATATTTATATAATGGGAGATTTAGGTGCTTTATAAAAAAAAAGAAATACTATTGCAGTTAGCAACTTTGGTGAATCTTTAAATTTATGTTGAGCAAAAGAAGCTTTACACATTAGACCATGTGCTATATAATTTTATGTAAAAATTTTTATTATGGGCAAAAATTATATTGAAAAAATATTAACAGTGTTTACCTAGAAGTGTTGGGAATGGAAACTGACTGGAAAGAGATATGAGGGAACTTTTGAAGTAATGGAAGTGCTTTATAGCTTGATATGTATTTAGATAACAGATCTCTGCATTTGTCAAAACGCATGGATGGTTTGTATCACAATAGGTTAATTAACTTCAAATAAAGCAAAAATAACTACCAACAAATACTGAATTCTAGTTAATGATATAAACACTGAACTGTTTAATGTTGGTGTGTCCTGATGTCTGAAACTTATTTTGAAACACTTCAAAAAGTAAAATGAATTTCTGGATGAGTAGATAAATTCATAAAGAGATCAATTGATAAATTGAATTTTTGGATGAGTAGATAAATGGATAGATATGTGGTAAAGTTTATACAGAAAATTGTTGAGAATAATAAAATTTCAATGGTGGATATATGGTTGTTTACTATACAATTCTTTCCATTCTTCTGTACATATAATATTGATAATAAAGTGCTGGGGAAAACCCAAAAAGGAT
This sequence comes from Neogale vison, assembly GCF_020171115.1. Classification (NCBI taxonomy): domain Eukaryota; kingdom Metazoa; phylum Chordata; class Mammalia; order Carnivora; family Mustelidae; genus Neogale; species Neogale vison. The sequence goes on along the minus strand of NC_058096.1, from coordinate 64,567,321 downwards.
CTTCTCACTGCAAATTATGAAAAATGAAAACCACTTTGTTCAACATTTCTAGACAAAAGGGGAAATGAAAATCAAAAATGTAAAATATTTTTTTAAATTGGTAGGGCAATTCTTTTTTTTTTTTTAATTTATTATTTGACAGAGAGAGACACAGTGAGAGCGGGAGCGGGAGCGGGAGGCGGAGGCTTCCCACGGAGCAGGGAGCCTGATGCAGGGCTCTATCCCCATGATCCGGATCATGACCTGAGTTGAAGGCAGACCCCTAACAACTGAGCCACCTAGGCGCCCCAGTAGTGCAATTCTTAATGTAATATCATGTATGTACGTATGTTTTATATATTTATACAATGTATTATCATGTATGTATGTATGAATGTATTATATATTTATATAATGTATGTATTATATATTTATTATATAATATATTGTATTTATTATATAATAATCTATTATATATAATACTTATATATTTAATATATTTGTATAATTATAATATATCAATGTATTTTATTTTAATAAATTTATAATTTATTATATATTAATATTTATATACAATAATTTGTTATATAATATATATTATATAATGTATTGTATATTTCTTATATACAAGAAATATAAGAATCTATTTCTTATATCTATAGCACTTTCCAGAGGAATATTCAAAATATTAAATATCTCTACCAATACCAGTGTAAAATTAAAAATGAGTTTCTTAATTTCCCAACTCAAAACTGAAGGTATATAAAACATTTTAAAAAACAGGTAAGGAATGGGCGCCTGGGTGGCTCAGTGGGTTAAGCCGCTGCCTTCGGCTCAGGTCATGATCTCAGGGTCCTGGGATCGAGTCCCGCATCGGGCTCTCTGCTCAGCAGGGAGCCTGCTTCCCTCTCTCTCTCTCTCTCTCTGCCTGCCTCTCCAACTACTTGTGATTTCTCTCTGTCAAATAAATAAATAAAAAATATTAAAAAAAAAAACAGGTAAGGAATGACTTAAAAAAATAAAAACAAAAATTGATGAGGCAGAAATAAAATATAAAAGTCATATTAAGTCCAAATACTGATTAGCAAAAGTAGACATATTACTATTTAGCCTAATAAAGAAAGAAAACAATGAATCACAAATATTAAAATAATTAACCAAAACAGAAAAAGCTATTCAGACAGAGAAGTAACAAAAATCATGACAATACTTTGTGTAACTCTGTGCAGATACATTGTAAACTTAGGTGTAAGATAAATTTTCCTAGGTATGTGCAATTAAGTAAAAATAATCCTGTTGTACACAGAGCTGAAATAGACTAGTTTCATAGGAAAATAGTGAAAATTTAACCCCACCCAAAAAAATCCACCAAACCTAGATGAATCCAAAGGGACATTGTATGAAATGGTTAACATCTAGATGTTTCTAATGCTACATAAATTGTTGCAGAGCTTCAAAAGCGAAGGAAAACTTCCAAATTAGTTCTTCTGAGATGAATATAACATTAATTGCTGAATCTGGTGTAACAGAAAACAAAACCAAAATAAATATTACTTGTGAACGCTGAAGCAAATATCCTAAATAAAACATTAGCAAACGGAATTGAACAGTCTCTCAGGAAAATAATGCACTATGACAAAGTGAAGTTTATTCTTGAAAGGTAAGGATGCTCAATATTTGGAAATCTTTTTCCATATATTTTCATATTAATGAAGAAAATATATTCACATTAATTTCTGGGGAGAAAAGTCATAGTTTACCCAGAAGGTTTCTGACACAACTGATACCCATTTTTTTTTCTGATAATATTTAATGGAATAAGAGTGCACACACGCACGCACAATACATGATAGAAATATTTCTACTTGGATCAAGAACAAAGCTTACTTCCCCACTACTGATTAACATCATGGGGACTATTGACCACATTGTAAAAGAAGTAAAACTATATCTATTTGCAAGTGATATAACCATATTCTGAGAATGCATGAGAATAGGTTATAAAACATACTCAAATAATAAACATTTTGTAATGCAATAGTATGTAAAAATTAACATAGAAAAACCAGTGGCCTTCAACTGCACAATCAATAAAAATGTATTGTAAAAAATAAGCCCATTTAAACTGCAACAAAATATATACAATTAGTAGGAAAAACAGTCATGAAAGACACAAAGATAGATTTGAACAAATGTAAAAATATTTCTTGTTTCTGGATTCAATATCTTATGCATGTCCATATTCTTTAAGTTAATATAGGAGTCAAGTGTAATTTCAATAAAAATTCAGCATTTTAATTTGTAGTTATACAAGCTAATATGGAAAAATCATGTGCAAGAATAATGAAAAAATCTTGAAGAGCCGTGGGTGGGAGGACAGTGGATACTTACCAGATCCTAAAACATCCTATAAAGCTTCTGAAACTGAGACAGTTGGCATATGAATAGACAGAAAGGGTGGTAGAATAGAATCAAAAGTTCTGAAAAACATCCCAAAGATGTATAGATATTTAGTATAGGATAAGGATGAACCTTAGTCACTGTAGAAAATATAGGTTTATTAATACATAGGATTGGCCAATTGCATAGCCATTTTAAAAAGAGTATTGAATTTATACCTTATAGATTACACAGAAATGGACTCCAAAAGTTTCAATTAATCTAAATGTAAAAAAAAAAATACAGAGAATAAAACATAGATAAATTCCCCTCCAATCTAGAAATAGGCAAAAGCTTTTTACTTGACTCTCAAAATCCTGATGTGATTAAAGACAAGACTGGTACATTGAGGAATATATAATAAAATGAAAAAACAAATTACAGGGCACCTGGGTGGCTCAGTGGGTTAAACCTCTGCCTTTGGCTTAGGTCATGATCCCAGGATCCTGGGATCAAGCCCCGCGTGGGGCTCTCTGTTCAGTGGGGAGCCTGCTTCCCCCTCTTATCTCTGCCTGCCTCTCTGCCTACTTGTGATCTCTGTCTGTGTCAAATAAATAAATAAAATCTTTAAAAAAAAACAAATTACAAACTGGGAGGAAATATTTGTTTAACATTTATTCTAAGAATTAAATTCTGGAAACATAAAATTTCACAAGAAATCATGAAAACCAAGACCTAAGAAACAAAAAGAAAAGAAATAAGGAAAAAAGATGTAGGAGCATAAAATATAAGAAAATGGCCTTTAAACTCCTGAAAAGACATGAATCTTCATCCATACTACAATAGATGTGATTAAAACTACACTGAATCAAACCTTCATTTTTTATCTATTCTATTGGCAAAAATTTGCTAGTTTGATAACATACTTTGCGTTGCTCAGGCTGTGTGGAAAAAGGTACTCTTTTATATGGATGCTAGAACTGTAAAATAGTATAATCCCTGTGGAGGAAAATTTAGTGGTACAGTAAAAAACAAAACCACATACCCTTTGACCCAGCAATCTTAGTGCTATAAGTTTACCCTAAAGATAAACCTGTAGTAACACACTCATACAAAATGCATAATTTATTCATTGTAATATTATTGTAACAACAAATTATTGGAAAGTTCCTATATGGGCAATAATTGGTGGTTGGGCATACCAACAATAATTAGGTTCACAGAATTAAATGAATACAAATACAAAAAGAATTTTAAAATCTTTTAAAATAATACAGTTTAAGTAGATGATCTATATTTTGTGTAAGAGAAAAGGGGAAACAAAAGTGGTTGTATTTGTTTGTGTTCATGGAGATGTGTATATCTGCTTATTTTTGTAAAAGAAATGCAGGAAAGGTAGATTAGCAGATGATTAAATTTTTACCTTCAGAAGATGTGTAGAACTAGATTAGAAAAGATAGGAGAGGAATAAGAAGTTGCTGAGAATTTTTTATATAGATTTGACTTTTGAACCATGTTCTTATTGTTATATTTCAGAAATACTAATTCAACATAGGATTGCAAAAATACCCTTAAATTGACTAAAATATAAGAAAATACCTAATTGCTATCGAACTGATGATTACAAACACAGAAAAGAAGAAAAGAATTAATCTAAGTAACTATTATAGAAAATACTTTGACTTTATTTCTGGAGTGATCTATCCTAGGAACAAAAGGAAATTTAAACATTTAATTAATGTATTTGTGAGTGTAGGGGTTTTGTATAGTACCTCTGAAACTTTCTCGTACGTTGTATGACTGAACAAATGAGATTTATGGAGCCACATTTGTTTCCCACTGTGGAAGAAGGAAGTTACAAGTGTAGAATGGGGGAAAGAAAGAATACTACAGGATTGTACTTATATTTATTTATTTATTTATCTTCCAGTATAATTAACATAAAATGTATATTAGTTTCAGGTGTAGAATGTAATTATACCACAATTCTGTACATTATTCGGTGCTCATCAAGATAAGTGTACCCTATTTCTTTAAGTTTTTATTTGAATTCCAGGTAGTTAACATACTGTGTAATATTAGTTTCAGGTATACAATTTAGTAACTCAGCACTTACATACAACACCTGGTGCTCATCACAAGTGCAGTCCTTAATCCCGATCACGCCTAACCCATCTCCCCACCTTCCTTCTAGTAACTATCACTTTGTTCTCTATAGTTAAAAGTCTGTGTCTTGGTATTTGAATTGGAGTTATTGATATGAGCTAATGATTTCCAAAATACATATTTCCTAGCTCTGATCACTGATAAAGCTAGTAGCAATAGTACATCAATAGCACTGATAGTACTTAGCACCTAAATCTTGATTTTACAAATCTCATTCTCTAAAAGGAGCCAGAGCTCCTTGGGTTATGGCTGCTGTGGATCTGTGGCAGGGAAACAAAGTGAGTCTGGGACATTTTATTATGTCAGAAAATAGGAAGTTCTCAAAAATTGATAGAAATATAACAAGAGTACAGAAAAACATGTTTAGAAAGACTGCCATCAGTCACATTTTGGGATAATTTGAGCCTCAAAAAGAAATAATGAGAGAAATGGTTTATAACACATTGAATTAGAAATAAATCCATAGTAATACTAATTTTCAAAGGGCCCAGGAGGAAGGGAATGAAGGGAAATCTCTTTTTTTACAGAAAAGCACCAATAATAAATATAGGAGGATTGATAAAATTATAAAATCATTATCTTGCAGTCAACATTTTAGCAATTAATTCAGGAATAAATCGGCAACAAATGCTTAAACAATTGGGTTAAAGATCACTGGGGAACAGGATAATCACACAGTCTCAACATACGACCTCCACAGATTAATTATTGATTAGAAAGGGAAAAGATAATACTGTAGTATAGAAGTTTGGTGAACACTACCTTTACCAAATGACCAAATTTAATACCACCAGTAGCAGGACAAACCAATATCATACTTCTCCTGATAGGATGTACTGAGAATGATACAAAAATCATCTACACATAGTATTCTTGTTAAAAGGTTTAACCTGAATCTAATCTTTTTTTAAATTTATTTTTTATTTATTTTCGGCATAACAGTATTCATTATTTTTTCACCACACCCAGTGCTCCATGCAATACCCACCACCTGGAACCCCGACCTCCCACCCCCTGCCCCTTCAAAACCCTCAGATGGTCAAGCAGAGAGAGTCAATTATCATATGGTTTCACTTATTTGTGGAGCATAACAAATAGCATGGAGGACATGGGGAGATAGAGAGGACAAGGGAGTTGGGGGAAATTGGAAGGGGAGGTGAACCATGAGAGACTATGGACTCTGAAAAACTTAATCTGAATCTAATCTTAAGGAAACAATCAAATCCATTAAGAGTCACTCTGAAAACAAAGTCTCACATTTCTCGAAAAACATCAGTGTCCATGAAAGAAAAAACAAAACAAAACAGTGAATTATTCTTGATTACAGTAGACTAAGGAGTGATAGCAATTAATTTTGTTGATTGAGTCCTGGAGAGAGGGAAAAGACATATGGAACATACTGGGATTATATGAGAAATTAGAGAATGTACAATATATGATAACAATGCCAACAAATCAGTATTAAATTCCTTTAGTTTAAACATTGTATTATGGTTATGTAAGAAGACATCTTAAGTCTTTGGAGCTAAATGCTTTCTTATTTAGAGGTGGTAAAATGTTAAAATGTGGTGAATGTAAGTGACAGAAAGAAGGGTGTTTTTTTGTTCCCTTTTAGTAACTCTTCTAAAATAGAAATTTGGAGGAAAATTATACTCCAAAGGCAAACAAATTCCTAGATTGAACAGATTTTATTTGTTTTGAAAGTCAGGCAATATATTAATCTGCTTTTGACACTTAGAAAAGCAGGGGTGCCTGCTGGGTTAAAGCCTCTGCCCTCAGCTCAGGTCATAATCTCAGGGTCCTGGGATCAAGTCCCACGTTGGGCCCTCTGTTCAGCGGGGGAGTCTGCTTCCCCCTCTCTCTCTGCCTGCCTCTCTGCCTACTTGTGATCTCTCTCTGGCAAATAAATAAATAAAATCTTTTAAAAAAAGAAATTTAGAAAAACAAATTGTTTTTCTATAATATCAGCATATTATTCAATATTACTGAGAATGGGGATAAAGATAAAAAGTAGATGAGATGTTTACAATTCTAAAGGATGCCCTCATGCTTTGAAATAACATTCTCTAGGTACAAATTGGACATTCACAATATAGTTTTGAGGTGAGCCTTCCCTATTTTCAGAAGTAAATCCTCTTCTTTAGTGAAGAGAGACACTGATATGTCAAGAATCAAGTGATATCATCAAGATTATAATTGCTTCTGCAGTGCTCAGCAGTGGTAGACTCGGTGGGAGGAACGAAGTGATTCAAATAGCCTCCCTCTCGTTTGTGTTCTTTTTCTTTCCATTTCAGAGAAGCCCTCAGTTCTGGAGAGCTACGTAAAATATTAGGGCAGGAGCATTAAGCAAAGACCTTTAAAGAAAGTAGTAAGGTGAGTGTGATAGACATTGTAGGTTGGTCCAGTCAGCATCCTGTTAGGTTTGGCTGTGTGACAGACTTCTGTCTAATGAGATGCAAGTGGACATCTGTTAGTTGTGCTTTTTCCTTCTTTATTTTTCTTGGCTGGATACGATATGATGGCAAGAGCCTCTGAACCACCTTGCAACTCTGATGGAAAGGCTGAGAGAAGTCATCCCTGATTGCTGAGTTACTAAATTTACCCTGCAGTCGACTTCTGGACTTCTTATATAACAAAAATAAACTTATTTGTTTAGGCCACTATATTTGGTTTATGATATAATCCATTTCACTGGGATAAGATCAGGAATTTGTGGCAAATACATAACATAGAATATGAAGAATTTAATTGAAATTTAATGTCCCTGTATCCCCTCCCTCAGAAACCTGTGTGACCAAATATTCTATACAGCCAGTAGAGATAAATCATACCTTTTTCAGGTGTAAAATAAAAATTGCCCAAGATAGAATTAATTGAGCTGTATCAAGTTAAATGGAAGGAAGAAAGTAAAGACCCAGAGAAGGGAGAAAGGAAATAGTGTGGAATTTAAGTTGGGCCAGAATTTCCCCTATCATTTGTCTGGAATCATTAAATGTCAGGAGGTGTGGGACAAGGCAGAATGATAGCAAGAAAGTGGCCACTATGAGTAAGGCTGAGAAGAGGGTACATAACACAGGCAGGTGCTCATTCAGAAGGGGAGCTGTCAAAAACAATTATCCCCAAATGATGCTGGTTTTAGTTGAGAATTTGAGGGAAATGAACTTTCTTCAAACCAGTTAATAAAATATTTAGAAGTTATTATATGATAACTTGAAAAAAATAATAAATTCTGATGAGGACAGTTGATCCTGAGACCTAGCCAATATTAAAGTTCTTGCCAAAGCAGCCCTGGCATTTGGCTTCATCACAAAGGCAATCCCGTAGATGCAGAAGCATCTGCTCTCCTACTTACTGCTTATGTTAAAATGAAAGCTATTCAATAAAATATTTATAAGTATTGCTTCCATGGGTGGCTGGATGGAAATAAAATGGCGAGAAACCAAATTTCTGATAAATATATGAATAGCCACTCAGTTGACCACTTTCTGACATGAACATCATTCATAATTCCTGGTTCTTTTTCAATACACGCTTTTTTGTCCTAAAGTTGAAATAAAATTGTTCTAGATCTCTTAAGTGTCCAAAACAAATGAATTTTGTGAATATAGACAATAGCAATCAATTGTGTTTTTTTCCTCTTTAAAAATTTGATTAAACAGGTAAGAACAGATACCACACTTGATCTTAGCCAAAAGGCCAAGTAATTGAATCTTTCGTTAATTAATCAATTAAATATGTATTTTGTGCTGGTATTGTCATAGACTCTGTGGATAAATAAACAAATGACCCTCCTAAAGTTTACCTGTAGGTAAAAAAGGGATAAAAAGGGGATTAAAAAAGAAAAAAAAATATGCTTGTCACAAGCAAGGAGTCAGCCTAGTAGGATCTTGCCTTGAATGCAGTCTCAGCAGAGACATTTTTTTTTTTTAAGTAACCAAAAGCAGGGGCACCTGGGTTGCTCTGTCCATTAAAGGTCTATCTTTGGCAGGGGTCATGATCCTGGGGTCCTGGGATCCGGCCCTGCATCTGCACTGAGCTTCCAGCTCAGTGGAGAGTCTGTTCTCCCTTTGCTCCTCTTCCCTCCTTGTGCAATGCTCTCTCTTGTTCTCTCATATAAATAAATAAAATCTTAAAAAAATAAAAAGTAACCAAAAACAAATTGTTTGCTTAATGCAGTCTCTTTTAAAAATATCAATAGACAGATTTCAGTTTTAACATCACAAAATTTCTAAAGTTTACTTTTTTCGGTTCTCTATGTCAAAACCTTTTGGGAGTATTTTCTTTTACTCTTTAACTCTTATAAAAGAAGCCATCTCTTCCCCCCTATATATACAGATTCTAAATACCTTTTCCCTCCCTCACTGCCTCAGTTATTTGTGGAATGGCTAATCTTATGCACTCTGGCTTCCTCATTTCTTGGGTGGTGAATCAAATAGTATGGTATTTTTTAAAGATTATTTATTTATTTGTCAGAGAGAGAGAGTGTGTGCACATAAGGAGGTGGCTCAGTCGCTTAAATATCTGTTTTTGGCTCAGGTCATGATCTCAGGGTCCTGGGATCAAGCCCTGTATCAGTCTCCCTGCCCAGAGGGGAGTCTGCTTCTCCCTCTGCCCCTCCCACTCTCTCTCTGTCTCTCTCTGTCAATAAAAAAAATAAAATCTTTAAAAAAGAAAAAAGAAGGGGCACCTGGGTGGCCCAGTGGGTTAAGCCGTTGCCTTCGGCTCGGGTCATGATCTCGGGGTCCTGGGATCGAGTCCCATATCCGGCTCTCTGCTCCGCGGGGAGCCTGCTTCCTCCTCTCTCTCTGCCTGCCTCTCTGCCTGCTTGTGATCTCTCTCCGTCAAATAAATAAATTAAATCTTTAAAAGAAAAAAAGAAAAGAAAAGAAAAGAGAAGGTGGCTGAGGGTGGCAGGCAGAAAGAGAAGCAGACTCCCCACTGAGCAAGGAACCAATACAGTGACTTGATCCCAGGACCCCAGGAGCTGAAGGCGGATGCTTAACCAACTGAGCCACACAGGGGTCCTCAAATAGAGAGGTATTACACATATTTTTTTCAGCATGTTGTAAGCCTCTGCAAAGAGAGACAAGATATGTATTTATAATACCTTTTACTCTTTACAAACCGATTTCTTTCATTTCCTTTCTTCTTTGAGTGGCATTCATGGAGGATAATTCTAGGAATCTTTCCAAATTCAGCTTTATATTACCCACCCAAGTTCCATCTAGAAAGTCTATGAACTTAGAGAATTTAAATTTCTCATGGGAGCAGTGGAAGGAGGGTTGGCGGGTGGAGGTGGCAGATGAAGACAGGTTGCCTTGCCCTCACTTTGAGCATGGCCTCAGGAAAGAATGACAATTAAAACAAACAAAAACCTAGAATTTGGCAACAGAAGTTTAATTGAGAGCAGTTTGAATTTTGACTCTAAGTTTTATCCAAAAATTTTACAAAGGACATTCCAATTACAATGCTTCCCAAACTTCTAGAAAGGCTCTTTTCCAGTGGCTCGCTAATTACTTCACTTTTTTGGCAACTGTCCACTCCCTGTAGCTTCCAAGTGTCATCTCCTCATCTCTCAACTTAGCACATCTCTTCTTCTACACAGTCTCCATAAACTCCTTCAGGCGTTCTGCATCCTCCTGCACTTTGGGGTTTATTATATAGATAATGTTAGTCATTTTGCTAGTACTTTCCCTCACTTTACTCATTACTTGCATCCTTTCCAATAAAAGAATATTGGAATATTTCTTCCAATAGAAGAATATTCCAATAAAAGAAGGCCTGGGGGGGGCGCCTGGGTGGCTCAGTGGGTTAAAGCCTCTGCCTTCGGCTCAGGTCATGATCCCAGGGTTCTGGGATCGAGTCCCGCATCGGGCTCTCTGCTCAGCAGGGAGCCTGCTTCCTCCTCTCTCTCTGCCTGCTTCTCTGCCTACTTCTGATCTCTGTCAAATAAATAAATAAAATCTTTAAAAAAAAAAAAAAGGTCTGGGCTGGCTTAAAGACGATGCACGGAGGAGGAAAGATAGCTCACACTTAGAACTTACTAACATTTCTTTCTTCCATGTCACAGCTGAGAAAATGAGGTAAGGGTGAGAGGAGAAGTAACATTTCTGAATACCTACAGTGTATTAAGCAACACATTAGATGATGTTTATAAATCACGTTACATAGTGGAAATTTGGCCTTTAGAAATGTTAACTGCATTAATCTCCATATTTATGGGCCAAAAATTTTGAGGGGGCTTTGGATTTATTTTAAGGAGTCCTCATATCAATGTTCACACCAAACAGAAAGTCAAGCAATCACTACTTGGAAGAAAGGTGTTTAAACTTTTATTTATTATTTATTTATTTATTTATTTATTTAGAGAGGGAGAGAGAGTGGCAGGGAAGGGGCAGAGGCAAAAGGAGAGAGAGAATCTTAAGCAGTGTCCACGCCCAGCAAGGAGCCTCAGGTGGAGCTCCATCTCACAACTGTGGGATCATGACCTGAGCCGAAATCAAGAGCCAGACCCTTAACCAAATGAACCACCAAGGCGTCCTATTTTTATTTTTCTCATCAAGGCACTTTTGATGGAGGACTATATGAGCCTCCTAAGCATTAGATTTTGGTAACGATAAGCAGAGTAGTAAATTGAGATTCTATTTTCAGTGTGCCTTCATTAACCCCACCCTTTTCTCTCCTGCTCTTTAAAGGATATAAAGATGTGAAGGAGATGCAAATACAGGAAGGTTGCTTAAATCCCTTCATATATACATAAAGTAAATTAAGCATTAAATGTCACACTCTTAGTGATGAATTACTTTCATCACAATTCAAAACAAATTTACTGGTTCAAAGTATGGGAGTAGCAAACGGCCAGTGCAAATACTTCTAAAACAATCTGTGTAACATCAGTAGAAACAGCATACTTTATGAGGCCATTTCACAAATACTTGTGAACTAATAAGCACCAAGCAACTAATAAGCACTGAGAGTTTTTGTCAGTGGACCAGCAGAGAAGGTGTCTTCCCTTGTGGAGCAGGAGGATTTAGGTATATCATATAACATCAGGCAGTAAAAAGTTGGAGAGAAAATGCAAAGTAAAAAAAGAGTGAAGGAGGAGATGGTTGGAGGACATTATCCGTAGGATGTGACTACTGGTGGATCCAAGAGCTGGACCTGGGTAATCCATGGCTCCTAATCTCCTCTCCTGTCTTTGGGATGTGCATTTTGCCCATCATTCCCACAGTGGGAGCCATTTTGAAAGATGCAGCCTTGAGAAGGCAATGTATTGTTAGGACCATCTAGATAGTGTATGTGACAAAACCCAGTTAAGGCTTCTACATCAACTTTTAAGATTCTGGTAGCTGGGCAAAGAGATCCACTCACCCTGTGGCCTCTCACAGACAGGTCTCATGTGTAAATTCCCTTGTTTGTTAAACCCGTCACTTACCAATCTGAAATGGCCTGCCTCTTCCTTGTGTCTCTTCTAACCCTCTATGTATGGGGTAGCTGAAAAACCACTAAGGCTATTGCTATTTTAGAGAAGGTATTGGAGGAGGACCTCTCTGATGAAGTAGTAGTTGTGCAAAGACTAGAGACAGTTGAAGGAGTAAGCCATTGGGAAAACATTTCAGAGAGAGGAGCCCTAACAGTGAAGGCCCCGAGGCAAGCATGTTCAGAGAGACAGGCATGAGTCTCGATCAAATAAGGTCAGAGAGATAAAGAGGGACCAGATCAGGGAAAGGGCTTTGATCTTACACTGAAGTGATGGAAAGTCATTATAGTGCTTTCAGTAAGGGCGTAGCACGATCAGATTAATGTTTTCAAAGGCTCATTCTAGCTACTGTGCAGAGAGTAGCTGTTGGGGACCGGAGGACAGGAGTTCAGGGAGCTATTGCCATAATCCACAAGGAAGATGTGGTGATGATAAGACCTTGGAAATGACTTTATAAAAGTGTATTTTAAGTGGTACCTGTGAAAAATAAGAACATCCTGATCTCAGGAAGGGATCGACTGGAGTTAGGTATAGAGTCAGCCATAAACTGACCCTTGATACATTTGAAAATAACTGACAACTGTGGCATGATCTTCTGAGAGTAAAGGCAGTCATATGGCCTTGTGTTCCTTAATGAAACTGTAAATTATCACATATTTAGGGATATGTGTTACTTCACTGGAATAAGCACAAATTCATCATAAGAGTTCCATAGGTATGGCAGAGAGGAAGATAAATGGAAGGAAGACCCCTAAGACCAATTTTGTGTATTTTCAGTACTTGTCTTTAGAATCCCCCTCCTTCTTTGACTATTGTGGATGTGTTCTCTTGCATATTGTGGCCTACCCTTTCACACTTAATCCTTAATGTTTGTATTGTAGCTCCCTAAAAAGTACTGGGGTTCAGAAGACTCAAGTTTACTATTAAAGCACTATAGGACCTGTTCTCTGAAAGCAGGCAGATATATAGAAAGATAAGCTGGGAAGACTAAGAGATTTAAGTCTTTGGCCAACCACTGCAAAGAAAAGCCAAAATTCTGTAGGAAATGTTATTGACTTAGGCCCGCCACAAGTCTGAGCATTTCAGAAGTATAATAGCTCCTACACAGGAATACCAACACATGTAATGACTATTTTAAGTCACATGAGTTCATATGGAACAAGTTTTGACACCTGGCTTGCCACTGAGATTGTCAGCATCTTGTTAGATGAAGTAAGCTATAGAAACAGATGCACTGGCAACCTGGATTCATGTCTTGAGTCCAGAACCATCCTCTTGGGTGATCATGTACAAACACAAATAACTTGATCTTCAAGTCCCTCATCTAAAAAATATCTTTAAAAAATATGTTTTATTTGCCCTAGCTTTCTGTCTTTTGGTTGAACATGATCTTGTGGTAGGCTTTAATCTCAAATACTAACTTTTTAAAAAGATTTTATTTATTTATTTGACAGAGAGAGATCACAAGTAGGCAGAGAGAGAGGAGGAAGCAGGCTCCCAGCCAAGCAGAGAGCCTGATGCGGAACTCGATCCCAGGACCCTGAGATCATGACCCAAGCCGAAGGCAGAGGCTTAACCCACTGAGCCACCCAGGCACCCCTCAAATACTAATTTTTTTTTCCTGTGTATTTCCACCTTCTTCTTTCACTCTGGTGGCCATTTTCTCTAACTTAGCTTACTCTGGAGTTGAAGCAAAGAGCTACAAGAGATTTCCAGATGGGTATTCCCCTCCAAGAAATCAGGTAAGACTGAATGCTATGGTCTGAGTATATGATCCCAAAATTCATACATTGAAATCCTAATCCCCAAGGTGATAAGATTGGAAAGTGGGTTTTTGAGAGGTATAGCGCATGGGTATAGAGGGTACAGAGCGCTCATGAGGGTATAGAGAGCTCATGAATGAGACTGATGCCCAGAGACAAGAGTCCTTTTCTTCTTTCACCTCATGAGGACAGGAGAAGTCAGTAGTCTGACTGGAAGTTTTCTCACCTGACCATGCTGCTCCCTGAACTCAGATTTCCAGCATCTAGAACCATGAGAAAGAATTTTCTGTTGTTTTTAAGCTACCCAGTGAGCAGTATTTTGTTATAACAGTCTGGTTGGGCCAAGAAATGAAGTTTGGGTGAAGGTAAAGAGGAAAAAAAAGATATAAATTGGATGGGAGAATGTGTGGTAGGAGGAATGGAAGGAAGACAACTTGGGGTGTGGGATTTGAGGGAAAAGAAATTTTTGTGTTAAGCTCAAGGGTGAAGTGGTAGATGGACAGAGGGAGAAGAGAATCTCAGGCTGACTCCCCATTGAGTGTGGAGCCCAAAGCCTCTCCAAGTGGCTTAATCCCAGGACCCTGAGATTCAGACCACTGAGCCGCCCTGGAGCCCCAGGTTTTTTTTGTTGTTGTTGTTTTTTGTTTTTTGTTTTTGTTTTTGTTGTTGTTGTTGTTTTCTTCTAAGTTGAATTAAAGGTGAGTAATGTAAAATGTTACTTAAATATATTCAGAGGGTGAAAAGAAAGAGAGAAAATACACCAAAACAGCATACAGGTTGAATTTGAGAGTTGAGTCTATGAAATAATCTTTTTCATTCTTTTTATTTCTCAGTACTTTCCACTTTTATTTTTACTCAACTTGTAATTCCTTAAAAAATACTCTTAACAAAAAATTTCTACAATAGAAAGTCACTGATATTCTGTGTGTGTGTGTGTGTGTGTGTGTGTGTGTGTGTGTCTAGTGCGATGAAGAATAGCTGAAATATTTTCTATAACAATGCAGCTTTTACATTTAGAGGTCAGGGACCCTACCATGAAGTTTCAGTATCTCTTTCAGACTTAGCCTTGAGCTTAATGATGTTCATGTTGAAATTTCTTGCTTCCGACATGGAGAAACACATTCTGTGATTTTTTATATCGTTGGTCCTAGATGAGTTTTCTTTTTAAATCTGATAATAGATTAGCCTTCATTTTGATCTGCTCATAGTTTATTTCTGGGAAGAAAGTAAGTGACTGGAATACATATTTTTCAAGACTCCTTTCTGCAATAGCAGAGTACTTAATCCTCATGTAGATGCATTTACCTTTACAATGACTTCCTTTTTACATTGCAGTATGCCAACAAGTCTGCCCTAGCAATTAGCATCTTCCCATTGTAGAGACTAATTACTACTGGGTAGCTTTCTATAATTCCTTGCCTTACTTTCTTGCTTTAGGCAGTCACTCTGGGTGCCAGGACCTCTACGAGGTGTGATGCAAACTCAAGGAATGTTGTTTCTATGGCAGTGACTCTCTAGTGCACTCATACCAACAATTGTAGCCACTCCTGCCAACTTAAGCCTGATACCTTCGGAGGAGAACAGAGAGCTGAGTAGTCTACTTCAGCTATCAGAATGAGTCAGTCAAGTCATCTTTCTTGTCTCCTTGAAAACTATCCTTGAATTCCAACTCTACAACGGCATTTTTGATTAAGTGGGAATGAGATGTGTTTAAATAGCTGATCTTTACACAACCATACAAATGCCTTTCTGACCCTTATCCTTGCCAGAGATGCAAATAAACACTAGAAAATGAAGGAGACAGAAAGAGATGTGGCATTAACAAACACTTTAAAAACAGGCTCCCTCTTGCTTCCACTTTTCTAATGCTGCTGTCACGTCCTTGAGAGGAAGACTCTGACCAACATGCCTAATATATGGAAGTGTCTAGAAAGTGCTAACTTAGATAAGCTGCTTTCAAGTCAGATTACTTATGTGCTCTGTGTTTGAAAGTATTAGGGTAAATTAGAGTCAAAATTTGGATAACTACTACCACCAGCTTTTACAGTTTTTGGCTTATTTTAAGGAGGGGGCATTTAATTCATATTTATTCCTCCTTATGACCAACTTCTTTAGCCAGGGGTCCATTAAAAGGTCCAGATCTGAATGTTACCAGTGTAGAAATGGACAGCCACAAAATCATAACTTTCTTGTACTGTTACGTCAAGTTGACCCATGATGTGCACATGGATTATTAAAAGATTTTGCTTTCACCTAGAAAGAGGTGCAGGTTTTCTCTCTTTCTCTTTCTCTCTCTGTCTCTCACACACATGCACACACACACTATACCCCCCAAAACAACCCACTTTTTCCAGTTTTAAAATAATTTTTCCTTAATTAGTGATGAAGTTGTCTTCAATTCCTCTTTAGCAATTTTTGGCATTTTATTGGAATTAACTCAGATTCAAACACGTATTATCCCAGAACTGATTTCTATCAAAAAGACAAAGAATCAGACTCCCTGGATTTGAAGGAAGATTCATACAGGGGATGGTCACTGTTCCTAAGCCTTGAATGACATACACATCCTGGTGAAATGCCAAGAAAAATAAAGATGGGTCTAGTTTAGATTAAGGGTAATTTGTAATAGTTGGGGAATAGTTTTTAAAAATGATTATGCTATTAAAAAATGTTTGTGCTATTTTAGATGCATCTGTCTGTGTTGATCTAAAAGCAGTTCAGCGATGATGGTCTAACAATCACTTTGTAATTTTGCAGTAAGAAAGTAAGAGAGAGGACCTCCCAACAACATGTTACATGGGAGTTAAGTAGGATGGGACATTTATGGTTCTTTCTTGCCTCTCTGGTTACCATTCAGCATTTTATAAATTGATTGTCCAGGGGCGCCTGCGTGGCTCAGTGGGTTAAAGCCTTTGCCTTTGGCTCAGGTTATGATCCCAGGGTCCTGGGATAGAGCCCCAGATCAGGCTCTCTGCTCAGCAGGGAGCCTGCTTTCTCCTCTCTCTCTCTGCCTACTTGTGATCTCTGTCAAATAAATAAATAAAATCTTTAAAATAAATAAATAAATGAATAAATCGTCCCAGAAAAGGAAAACCTGAAGCCAATGATAATTGGCAGAATGACTGAGAACTGGTTAAGCAAGCAATTTGGTTTATTATTATTATTTTGCTAAAAATAATAAACAAAATAATAGTACCTTTAAATTTCTACAGAACATTTATTCCCAATATGAGGTTCAAGACCCACTGGGAGCTCATGAAGTCAGTAATAGTGAATTGTTTACAGTCTTTTAAAATAATATAATAATATATAATATAGATTATTTTATTTTATTTATATTTTTATATTTTATTTATATTAAAATAATCTAATATAGATAATACTGCAGTTATTGATTATTTTTACTATATGCTAAGGTATGTATTTACTTGATTAACAAAAGTAAGGACATATGTTACTTATTAATAAATATATATAGTTTGATTTGGTAAAGAAGCTTTTCAAACAATGAAGGTGAGTGATAGAAAAACGCATCTTTGGAGAAGTCATTAGAATTTTTTATAGTTAAGTAATTCATTTGATTCTCATGCCACTCTGAAGCTGGCAGATGGATACAGTTAGCTCCATTTATTAAACCAGGGAACTGACATTTGTTATTCCTGTATGTATTATCTGTCCTTTCAGGTTTCACATACTATAGATCTCTCTTTTATGGTTTCTTCATTACAGAAGTTCTTTACTGAAGTCAATACTTGTTAATGAATAAAACAGTGCCAAGTCACTATAAGACTATTATATACAATGCCTGTTTTTGCTTAGCATGAAGCATATAGTCTAGATGTAATAAAAGGTAACCCACACGAGAAGTCCCAAAAAGAAGAGGGGTGGACTACGACTTGCCTGTTTCTCCGTCTCTTTATAGTTTCAATGATATGAGATTGATAACTTAAGAGATCCTGCTCAAATAAAAAAATGAAAAATGCAAAGAATATATTATAACAAAAAGGAAAGTATAAGGCAATACATGATTATGAGGCAAATGAATGATTCAGACAATATGAGTTGGCAGGGGTGCCTGGGTGGTTCAGTCAGTTAAGGTGTCCTGCCTTTGGCTCAGGTCATGATCTCAAGGTCCTGGGATCAAGCCCCATGTCTGGCTCCCTGCTCAGGAGGGAGGAACCTGTTTCTCCCTCTCCCCCTCAACTCATGCTCTCTCTCTCACTCTTAAATGAATAAATAAAATCTTTAAAAAAAAATATGAGGTGACAGAAAGGAGGGGTCACTATAAGGGTAGTCAGTGTTAAGAAAGAGTCTTATGCACATAAGTTTGGCCTGGAACAGTTGGTCTTCAGTAAGGAAAAAAGAATAGAGAAGAAAACATTTGGGGCAGGATATCAACTCTATCATGTGTACATCCTTCCCATGTAAGATGTAACATTTTAATATGTTCTACTGTCATACTTTTGGCATTTAAAAATCTTTTTTAAAAAAGGATGCAAAGGAAAAAATAAACTGGAAAGAAATAAGTAAATGCATGGGGAAGGACACATTGTAAACAGATAAAGAATGGTCTAATCTTATTATCATAACCTCTACCCTTGTGCTACTAAAGGAGAGTGAAGGAAGAACTGGACCATATGCATCACACATGTTAAATTGAAATTGGGTTTGCATCAGTAGACATCACGCTCCTACCCATACTAGAAATAGCAGAAAGAATGAGCACATGCCAGAGAGAGCCATTAAACATGGGATAGTGAAGAACATGGCAGAGGAGATAGAAATCTAGTGAAGTGGACCATAAAAATAATAGTGGCCCTGAAGCAAAATTTGGAAGAAAAAGTCCACTACGCAAAGGTCAGAAGCCAAAATTGGGATGGGATCTTCCAGTCACCACGTAACAGGCGAATAAGGAGTCTAAATCCAGTTTGCTCAGTCTATCAGCCTGCCCAGGTGTGAGAACATTCATCAAGCTCTTGATAGACTACAGCACCCATCCATGAGAAATCTCATTTCTGGACATTCGGCAGTCCTTGACCTTGAAAGCAGTTCCGGACTGATAGTCAGTCTAACTTGATAAATGATGATTTCTCAAAGAGAAATGCAATTCTCCCACTCCACTATGACTGCAAACACACACACACACACACACACACAGCGTATAAAAATGTATCGCTACATACATGGAAGGACCCATGAATGTGTGACATACTCCTTCTACCAGCAAGTCAGCGATAACAGTTGTGCAGTTGATGCGTTCAGCATAATTGCAGATACCGACACCCATGCCCACCCTGCTCTAAAATCTCCTGAAGAAATCTTGGCTGTCTGAACCACAAGGTGTACAAGGGAGTTCTTGCCAAAGTGTAAGAATACAAACATTTATCATTAAAAATACCTGGGGTTATGGTTGTGTTGCATGCAGAAACACAATGTCTTCACCAGAGCTTCACTTTTCAGGTGTACTGAAAAGTACCAGAATTTTATTTAAATGTGTATTTTTAAAAAATCTAAACAAGTATGCTAATGATATTTTCTGTATACTCTTTTCATATTACTCTTATTGATTTATTGTGTTCTTGTTCCTCCCACTAAACTGTAAAGCTCTGTGAGGACAGTGGTCCTGTGTCACCTATCTCTGTTTCTTGGCATCTATCACGATTCTCATTTTCTCGTTCTCTGAATGATATATGATCAATGACTACTTGTGTCTTGATTTATCCAGTCTTCCTTCATTTCTGAAATAACAGGAGTAAAATGAATACATATGACATTCAAGTTGGTAAGAGTTAGTTATTTGTATGACCAATAGTAAGCTAAGGTGTATTTTATGGATGGGCAACTATAATACCTGCTTGTTAACAATATATCGAATTTGAGAATACATTTGAGGCCGGTATATAGATTCCCTTTTTGTACTGTAAACATTCTTTGTTCCTCTATATCAATATTCTTTATGCATTATGGTATTATGGATATAGTGATAAATATCTCTAGATTTCTTTGTGTTACAGAGAAAGTTCTCTTACCCAACTGCACTTACCCAACTCATCAATGAACTATCACTCTGTTCCTCTATTCTGACAGGGGCCCACTGATTAGTAGACCTCTTTAGCATATCATGCTCTTCTTCTCCCATTAGCTAAATTACACGTTTACAAGTCTTTTTTCCAAACATATTTATGCCGGCTTTATATGCTATTGTAATTACATTAGTTAACTGATTACTATTTAAAACAAGCAAATAATGGGAATGAAAAGAAAAAGTTGGTGTTTTAATGAAAACTCTGTTGAATGCTTTGGACATATTTGTTAAAGGTAAGCTGGAAAAAGAGCCATCTAATTAGGTGAAGGTGAGACAACTAAAAATCTCAGGGAAAATTATAAAAATCTGGAAGAAATTTCATCCTCAGATTTTTCAAAGTTTTCATAAAATTTTGGACTAAAGTAATGGGCCTATTCAAAGGCAGTGGGTTGAAGCCTCTGCCTTCTGCTCGGGTCATGATCCCGGGGTCCTGGGATCGAGCCCCGTGTCGCGCTCTCTGCTCCGCGGGGAACCTGCTTTCTCCTCTCTCTCTGCCTGCCTCTCTGCCTGCTTGTGATTTCTCTCTGTCAAATAAATAAAATCTTTAAAAAAAAATTTATTAAAAAAAAAAAAAAAGGTAACCCCCCTGGGCACTAAATTGTAGTAGAGGACTCTACATTTCTAAGCTTTAGGTTAAAGTGTTAAAGGCATGTATATATTTTTAGAAAAATAATGATCCTCCTTAATAGCTTTAAAATTTGACCATTCTACGATGGCTAGATATAGGGCTTCTACTCTTTATTGGCCCTTAAATTGGCTCAATTTCAAATAGTATTCATTTCTTGTTCATATACTTCAAGAGGTTCTCTCAAAACTTCAACTTTAATGTATTCGTTCATTTATACACTTGCTCATTTTCTCATGAGTACATGTTTAAAACAATACTTAGTGATACTGTGATTACATTCAGTGGCAGGTCTTTTCCCTCAGTAGACTTGCCATTGAATGGTCAAAGTATGCTACCTACACATAAAACGATAGACAGTTACTTATAAGCTGCAGAAAGCAAAACAAGGGTTTACTTCCAGAAGTAGAGATGAAAGACTTATTTCTTTATTAAGCAGGTATTTTTAGACATACTTCTTAGGTATCAGAAACTATGCTTAGTTCCAAGGACAGAGTGGTGAAGAAGGACAAGTGCTTGCCTTCTGGTTCGATCAGAGAAGATGCTCCTTGAATGTAAGGTAGGAGTCTCAGAAGCAGACACAGGGCTTGAAGGAAATAAACTATGAGGGGGGTGGTTAGCTTGAGCAAAATCAGGAAAAAAAATCTCAAGATTTGTTGAGGGATTAATGAATAATTTGGCTAGAAGATGAGGTATCTGTGGAAGGGTAGAGAGAGGTAAGGACGAAATGTATGCAATCTCCTCTTTTCAGGTAAGGAAAATACAGGCAATGGCCAGGCCCCCCCATCATCATCAAGGTCTTTTTACAGGTCCTAATGTTTTTCTGTTCTGAATTCAAATCTGCTTTGTGGTCTTTGGAACATAGCTGACGGCCAAAAACCTTCCTTCTGAGTTTGATTTGTTCTTAGGGTTTCATCTTGGTCTGGAATTAACATGGAGTGAGGATGAAGAAATGGAATTTCTAACCCACATCACTTAGCACAGGTTGTCAGGTCCTGCTATGGCACCCCGTTAATTGCTGAAAGTACAATATAATGGGAAGGAGCAAGAGAAACAACCAGAAGCCTTTCTAACTCTATTTGGTTCCTGTAATTCCTTGTTCTTAAGAGTGTGTTTTGCCCCCCTGAGTCTTACATACAAAAGTGTCATCTAGATTTGGAATTTATAGCTTCTTCTCCTTTTATGTTATTTGCTTTTATAGTTTAAGCTTTACAAATTCTAAGACTATGTCTATATAATGCCCAGAAAGATTTATTGGGCAACAAATTTGCTTGGCCATTTGCATCCTAATGGCAAAAGCAATTTCTTCAGCCAGAATAGTTTATTTTCTTTTCAGTTGCAAATGGGGATATTTTAAGGAAAAAGAAGTTATTTTGGTTCAAAGGGGGATATTATAGCTCCTTATTTCTGACAACTGTCAACCTCCCACCTCAGCAAAAGTCCTTTATTGGTCAGGAATTAATTTCTCGACTCAAATGACCCCAGGCTGTATTATCTAGTCCTTATCTAAAATAAAATAAACTTTGGTGTTTTTCTCCAGGTTTATAAAAATAGTTTTAAAATTATACCATCTAAAGGAGAGAAAGTGCTATTTTCTGGAAGAGGGTTGTTGGGAAACCTTACTTTTTTGTCATGTATTAATATAGAGTAGTATATTAGGAATCACAATGGCTACATTCTATGCTTTTTGTTTAGCTGTATGATTTTGGATACATTGCTTGAGTTTGGGAAGCCTTAGTCTTTTTGACACAATGGGAGGTGGGGGGATGGGTTTGGGGAAAGACAGACGGTGGGTGGTGTGGTGTTTGAGGCAGTGTCATGGATCAACCTCCACTGAGCACTTAATATGTCAGGAACTTTTTATATCTTATTTCAATAGAGACTCACAATATCCTTAAGAAAAGAACTAGAGCTCAAAGAAGTTGGGTTATTTACCCAGGTATTGGAGAAGGTCATTAAGAGGACGTGACCGCTGGCTGACCTAAGAGCTGGACCCAAGCAACTGAAGCCTCCTCACCCCCCCTCCCCTGTCCTTGGGATGTACATTCTGCCACTGCTCACACAGTGAAAGCTATTTTCAAGGACGCAGGCTTGAGAGAGAGCAAGGCATTGTTGAGACCATCTGGATTGAGTATGTGACTGAACCTTAGTTCAGGCCTTTATATAAACTTTTCAGATTCTGGCAGGTGGCCACAGAGGTCTTCTGTCTTATGGCTGCTCAAGACTGGCCTCATATGTAAATTCCCTTGTTTGTTAAACCTGCTACCCCCCAACTTGGAGTGTCCTGCCCTTTCTTTTGTCTCACCTTGCTCTCCATGCATGGAGGCCATTTTGTGAATCCACACCAGGGTCACAAGCCACTGAGTGGAGAACCCCATATATGTTTGAGGTGACAGCTAGATTTTTGTTTTACACCACACCACGCTACCTTATCTAAGCTACCTTCAAATACTAAAGTTCCTTTTCTTGAAGCTCTCTACTCTTTGGTTTTTTGACACATCATATTTCATCTTTTCCTTCTTCAGTTGTATACTTTTAGGGTGAAATAAGTCAAAGGCAATAAGACGAACTCCCACCCTCTGAAATTTCCTTCATTGCTGTATTAAATGAGCTCATGCACGTGAAGCAGCTTCATGACCATAAGGTATTATTGTTAGATGAGCACAATTACCACTCTGGGTTTTCTGGTCTGGAGGTGGATTTGTTTCATTTCAGATGCCCAGAAAAACCTGCATTTTTGTTCTTCATTTTCTGATTCCACGTAAATTATGTAGCCATTTGCGCAATCTGTGAAAACCACTCTGGCAGGCACTGGAACAGTCAAAAGAAACCCGCAGGCTAGATTGCAAAGTCTATTATGGAAGATATTGTGCATATCACCTTCTCTTGCCTAAAGTCAAGTAGTGGGAGTATAATATAGGCAGGCATGACGGCAGTTGTAGGCCGCTGCAGGATGGTAGCCCTCTTGTCGAAAGAGGGGGACAAACAGCTCTAATGTAGGAAAGGTAAAATTAGGCAATCCATCTGTTAAAAAACCCAAAAAACAAAAAATCTTTCCTTTTCCAGTTCATTGTCTCAGTATAGCATCCTAAGGAGTCTTTGGACAGAATGCACTTCTGCCCGCATATACTTAATTATACCTGCAATGAAAGGTATTTCTTGTCTGTTTGTTTGTTTTTGTTTTTTAAGGATTTGCCAACACCTCATAGAAACCTTTATAAAGTATTCTATTTAGAGATAGTTTTGCTGACTCAGTATGTCATGCGTTTGGTATTCCTTTCTTCTAGAGATTTTATTTTGGGACATTGGTATAAAAGCTGTTTTTGAAATCTTTCTTATGATTATTCGTAAAGTTGTGGAGGAATACTTCATCACAATAGTAGTTTAGCTGCAGATATTCTAACCTAGATATTCTTCCACTCGTAGGGGAAGGTAGCTGGGGTCCCTTGAAACAAAATACAAAAAGCCAGATCAGTTATCTATGGGACTCTTTTGAGAGGGAGATGACCCTTTCTTTTCTTGTAAGAGAATTTGGGGTCTGAAAGGAAGAGAATTGACGGAGACATCAGTGCTACTACCTTTCTTTTCTTCTTTCTTTTTTTTTTTTTTTTTTTTGTTCTTGTTGTTGTTTGTTTGTTTTCCTTACTCAGAAGGAGGGAAACCAAATGAAAGCCAGGGTGGGATGGTGGTGGGGGAACCAACTTCTAGGAATTCCTGGACCCATTTAGAAGACCAGTTTTTTTCATGGAATGCAAATGACTTGACTTAACGGTAATACCAGGAAGCTTCTCAGAGCAAATTACAATCCCATCACTGAGAATTAGCGATGAAAGTTGACAGGCTTTATAAACTTGGAGATTTTGTTGTAGCGGAAGGCCGCTGCAGGGAATACAATGCCCTTAGGTAAAAAGTTAGGAAAGGCTTCTATGCCTATGACTAATTTTTGTTATGCTGTGCGTGCTTTCTAATCAAAATTAGCTTTTTGGGATCATAGTGGTGATGCAGAGTCACATTATTTCCACCTATTTATACAAATATGTGCATACGTGTAGGTGTGTCTTCCGCCATGATACTAGGAAGGGCATCATCCACACTGTTGCGGAAGTTGAACTAAACAGAATCTGGGTCAATTGTTGCATGCAGAAAATTCCAACAAAACACACACATACACAAGTCTTCAGGTTCAGTGTTCAGGTCTTAATACTTTGTGGTTCTTAGCTAACGTTTCTTAATCGTTAGAAAGCACAAGTCACCTAGAGAAATAAGTTTAACAGATAACTAGATCCCAACATCCAAATATATTAGGTTTGGTATGTGACTGAAGTAATCTGGATTTTAGCATGCACACTAAGTGATTCTGTTGCATGAGTCTTTAAAATATATTTTGCTAAGCCTCACTACGATATACATCGACATTGAAGAAATCTTGGGTGATTCTTGAAAAGAGATACTGTTGACATTTTTAAATTAAGTTAGTCATGAATCATACTCACAACCACACTTGAAGACTTATGCAAGGTCTCACAGCTTGTTGGAGGCTAGATAGGACTGGAGTCCACTTAATTCTAGCTCTAAAGTCCATACCCTGGTCACAATGCAAACTCCTCCTCCTGAGAGTAGGGTCGTCTCCATAAGACAAAAAAGCTGCTGATGAAGGTGAAGATTGGGTAGTCTGGAAGAGAGTATTTCCATTGGTAATAGAAAAAGAGAATGTGAATTGTTAAAGGTAAGATGAGAGTTTCAAAGGACCTTGAGTTAGAAAATGAGGAATCTAAATTCAATCTGTTAGACCAGTATTTAGAGCTCTAGTTATAGATTAGAATCACCTGGGATATATTTTTAAAAATGCTGATGCCAGGGCCCCACTCCAGAGATTTTGATTTAATTGGTCTGGGATGGGGTCATGCATCAATAGGTTTTAATAGCTCCACAGAGAACATCACAGAGAGCCACACTTTAACTTAGAAACAGGTGAGAGTCTTAAAGAAAGTGTTGAAGAGGATTTATTTGGTGGTAATAGATACACTAGATTAGACTGTGAAGAATGGACGTAGGGGATCAGCTGGGTGATCCCTACTGTAGGAACCTGGGTGCGGGAACCTGGGTGTGTGGAGATAAAGACCTAGACTAAGGAGATGCATTAGAAACAGCAGTGAAGGGACCTCCCTTGGCTCTGCTGTTACTGCTGCCACTGACCTTTTTTGTGCCATAGGAAGTCATTTAACTTTCGTCTGCATTTCTTACTAACACTAAAGAGTGAACATTGTCCCTGAAGATACTATAGCACTGTTATGAGATTCAAATTAGATAATTGAAAATTAGAAATTTTGGGAAGAATAATGCACAATACATGTTCAATATATTATGAAAATCATGGCAGTGGAACTGGAAAAAGATAGAGCCATGTTAGACATATTCACATTGGTGAGATTGATGACCAGCTGAAGTTCCAGAAGGGATGAAAGATATTCTAAAGGTATAAGCCTGTGGAATTAGAATCTAACAGAAATGGGGAAGCTGGGAATAGGGAGTGATTCCTGAAGGAAAATGACAGTAGGTATGGATCAGAGGTTCTCAGCTGGGGGCAATTTAATTCGCTAGAAGGCATTCAGGATTGCCCGGAGTCTTTCTGGCTGTCATGATTTGTGTATGTGTTGGGGGGTGGGGTGGGTACTGTCATTGAGTAGGTAGAAGCCAGGGATGCTGCTAAAAACCATATAGTGCACAAGACAGCCTCCCACAGCAAGGAATTATGATACAATATGCCCATAGTGCCAAAGTTGAGAAACCTGATACCGACACTACAGACTGAGTTGGAAAGGGCCAAAGACATCATGAACATATAATTCAATTTCTCAGTTTCATCAAAGAGTAAAACAAAGTTCAGAGATTAAATGACTGGGTTAAGGTCTTCAGTGAATGGGGGGGCCACAAGGATGGAACTGAAATCCAGTTCTCCTGTCAGCCAGTGCTCTTTAGCAAGAACCTATCTGACCTCTCACTCAACTGATACCTGGCCAGGGGCATTCACTTGATCTTAGCCAAAAGGCTGAGAAGCAATGGCCCAGGGCCATTCAGGTGGAGATACTTGGTACCCACCCATCTGGGAAAGTCTGATTTGAGGGCTACGCAGGTTATTGGTGGAGATCTCCATCTTGGAGTAACCAGTACAGATGTGTTTGATTTTCAAATAATTTAAATATGGAAAGAAATAAGAAAATATAATAAAAAATATAAACAAAGAATTGAAGAGGACCCAGGGGGCTCTTAGAAGGGAGGGTCAGAAACACCAGAACTGTTTGACTCAGTGACTTTAAACTCAAATAAAAAAAGAATGGGCAACATTGTGAGATACAGCATTACATTGGGTAGGATGAAGCTTCAGACGAGATCGGGCGCGTTCAGGGTGGTATGGCCGTAGACTAGGATGAAGCTTCAAACAGTCATTAGACTTCTGAGGTGGAGGTCAAGGTGACATTTGGAAGGGCAGCTCCGTTGAATTGTTGGGGAAAGAAAGGGAATTTCAAAAAGAGAGAGAAGAAGCAATGGGATGACGAAGGAATGTGGGTGGTAATTGCCAAGAGTTTCCCCGTGCCAGAGAAAGAATCAGGACCTATGGGATATACCAAGGTCAAACCAAGGACTCAGGAGGGCAGGAGCTTCACCTGTGTTTGCTGAGAGCAAAGGGGAATTGGCGGCATTGGATGGACCTCGCACACACAAGCAAACGCAGAGCTGCGGCGATATCGAGGTGTGCGCACTAGATGGCAGTAGCGGGGCCCTTTCGGCTGGGTTCGCGGTCCTATAAGACGCTGCTTGTTTAAGTACAGTCGCATTTAGTTGGAGCTGCAGGGGAGTGAGGGAGAGGAGGGTAGAAGGGAGGCAGCGGGAGAGCTTGAGGGAGAAGGGGGCTCGCTGTGTTTCCACCGGGCACAGGCTTCGAGCGTCCCTCCCGGCCCCTGGCTCGCGCTCTCGCGGAAGAGAGCGAAGCTGTTTGGGTCCGGCCGTCGTGCGGCAGGAGCCTGGTCTGTCCCGGTTGCCGGAGCCGGGAGAGCCCAGGGGGAAATCGAGGGAAGCGAGCCGCGCGTTTTACTAGAGAGAGCGCGAGCGGAGGAGGCGAGAGCAGGACGCGCGACGGAGCACGGAGCGCGGCGGAGACATGAGGACCTACTGGCTGCACAGCGTCTGGGTGCTGGGCTTCTTCCTGTCCCTCTTCTCGCTGCAAGGTAAGGGGAGGCTTCCTTGGCTCCTCGCGCCCGGTCCTTCCCGCCGCCGGGCTCGGGCTGGTCGCTGGAGTGAGGAGCGCTCGGAATATGGACGGAACGCGGTTTATTGACAAGTCCTGCGGTGCGCTCCCTGCCTTCCCGGCTCTGCGCCCAGGCTGGGTCCTGAGGCGTGCAGGACTGTGCAGACAGACTTGCTGCATTATCGCTGTTGGTGGGGAGATCTGGAACCGGTGTGTGTGTGTGTGTGTGTGTGTGTGCGCGGGGGGGGGGCGGGGGGAACTGGAGTGGGGAGTGTGTGTGTGCGCGCGCGCGCGTGTGCGCGCGTGTGTTGGCGGGGGTGGGGGCTGGTGCGAGGGGTGGCGGTGGCGGAGCTGGGGTTGCTCCTCTGTAAACTCCAAGTGCCGCCGTGGTGTTCGCTGTCCCCGTGTCCCCGGTGCTGATACCACTGCATTCCTTCTCTTTGAGGAGGGAATTCGCATTAAGTTTAGAAGGAGGCTGGGTATCCACTCTGCACCTGGTACTTGTATCTCTATGTAAAAAACCCCAATAGATTCTGCCCGAGGTGGGGGAGGGAAGCGTGCGGAGGGGAAGATACGGGGTAGCGGGGCGGGGGTGGGGGTCAGAAAATGAGAGAGAGAATATGAATTTACGGGTTAATAGCTGTGCTGACTCGGAATGGTCAATATGTTTCCTGCTTGGAGGACTGAATTGCTGGTGCTGGGTGTTTACTTTGAAGAGGGTTTAGATTCCTACGTTTTGGGAGGTTGTGAAATGAATTCATGAAGGTTAAAAATGAAAACACAGTGTGTATTTCACTTACAAGCTGGCATTCAGAGCTCACATATGTTGAATGTACTTACAATACAAGAAGTAATTCTAACACGAAAACATGTTCTTTTAACCCACCTGTCTCCTACTCTTCCATGAGAGGAGCCCAGCACAGTTAGCCATAGAGAGTCTGTGCTGTATTGCTTTCCCACTGATGGTTCCACTACATCTTCATGTTTGGGGCATTCTGCCATCATTAAGACCAGCACCCGCTCACGTTTCTCATGCTACTGCACATGTGAATCAATTCATTGATACATACATGTGCATGCATACACACACACCCTCACAGGAACACACTGGCTTGAAATGACCAGACTGACAATCCTACTCCTGATTTTCTTCTGACAGCTGGTTGCTAATGTTACATCCGTGGGTTTCATTTTTCATTGCTGGGGGATATTTTGTGTAGCTATAGAACCCTCTTGCCAAATGAAAAGAGTAGACTCCCTGCCTATTTACTAGTTGAAGCACTGCAAGTGAATAAACACTGTGTTGAAGTTAAATTTTGAAATAAGCTTAGGGGAGCAGCTCGAACTCACCCATAACACAATTACAAGTTACAGGTCCTAAAAACTTCTTCGTTTTAGAACTCACGGACCCATTCCTCCACCATCTAAATTGTGAGGTCTTGTAGTACATAATTCCTCTTCTAAACATGCCTACGTGAAAAATAGAATCCCAAACCAGCTTTGGCTTTTAACATTTTATTCCTCCATATTTTTTTTTTTCCTCCAAAGCTCTCCGGACTTTCTCTGTGATTTCAGATATTACTGCAATTCAGCTTTTTCATACAGAGACATTAGCATCATGACTATACTGTGCCAGCAGCAGAGGTTAATCCCTTCCTATTCCATTTAACTCTAGGAACTTAGCTCTTTAGATAAAATACTGGGAATGAAGTCACTAATACAGGCTTTTCTTAGGTTGGAATAAAACTAGAATATTCATAACACAATCATGGGGGTCACATGAGTGAAGGGCGTATCACAGTGCTGGGCGGATATCAGATGGCACTTCTGAAGGTTGGGGAAGGTCTAATAAGGCACCACAGCAGAGCATGAGGTTTCAGAAGATCTTTCACCTAAAAATAAAGCTCTATAGTCTTAGAAATACCAAAGTTGACTAGAGTGGCAACTCTTTGAAATAGAGTATCTGGTATCATTTGAGCAAAGTGAGTGGTTTTTCTTCTTAGAGAATATCGTTCTTTCCAAAGAGGAGTTTTAAGAGTTTACTCTATAGAGTGTAAAGAATAATGGGAAATGGTTCCAATTCTTAAGCCTTGGGGGCCCCTGATATTTGGCACAGACTGGGAAGCAGTAGCTTTGACTAATGGGGTAGAAGGAGAAGGCAGTGTGGTCTGAGGAGGCTAGGAAATGAGGGCATCATTCACAAACAGTTGCCCAGATATTATGACTCTTCTGTCTTCATCGTGGTGAGTTGGACTGGATGCCTCACAACGCGTTCCCTCTCTCTCACACAGGTTCTTCAGTGTCAGAGCTCATAGCCCTTTTGATTCAGCTCCTTCTCTTGACGACTGTCCCCCTCCTGCAGCATAGTGACTTCTGTTGTTTCTCATGGATATGTTGATGGTTCCACAGATGATGCTATTCTTGGTGTTTGTTTTTAATTAGACTCATTTTGTTCAGAAATTTCTAACAGGAGTGTGTGGGACTGGGTGGATGGATATTTACTGAATAACTGGGGCTGGACTTGTGAGACCGAGGTTGTGCCGTCTAAGCCCAGACTTTGTGGCCATGGGCAGGTCAGACATAGGTTGGCGTATTCTCAGTAATAATGAGGTTCTGTTCCTTGGTGACGTAAGGATTGTTACCATTTTGAAACAAATGCTAGAAGAAGTTGGTCAAGATCTATTTACATATGGGGACACCTGAGTGGCTCTGTTGGTTAGGTGGCTGCCTTCGGCTCAGGTCGTGATCCCAGGGTCCTGGGATTGAGCCCTGCATCCAGCTCCCTGCTTGGCGGGAGCCAGCTTCTCTCTCACCCTCTGCCTGCCCCTCTGCCTGCTTGAGCTCTCTCTCTCTCTGTCGAATAAATAAATAAAATCTAAAAGAAAAAAAAAAGAAGATATATTTACATATGAATAAAGACCT
The DNA here is from genome assembly GCF_020171115.1 of Neogale vison. Lineage (NCBI taxonomy): Eukaryota > Metazoa > Chordata > Mammalia > Carnivora > Mustelidae > Neogale > Neogale vison. Next base: position 64,536,676 of record NC_058096.1, on the reverse strand, counting down.
ATGATTTTTCTTATACTTTTTATCCAAATGTCCTAGAGTACTTTGCTGTAGTTGATTATATTCCTTCATGTCCTATCTTTCGGATATTGGTCTGTACAATATATAACTTTGGAGCAGTGAGAAAATGGTGAGTTTACATAGTTAGTGGCCTTTCTGGGTTTTATCCTTGATACACTGGTAAATGTATTTTATGTTAATGATAACTCTTTAGATAAAGGATATAGGTTCTCAGAAAAAGTTCTCTAGTTCAGGACTACAGCATAAGTACTTGTCCTTGTAATCCTGAGCAAGCAGAGAGAAAAGAGTTCAATTGGATTTTTAAAAATTTTTTTTAAAGGTAAAGGGAAGCAAGCAAGCAAGCAAGCAAGAACACAAACTCCTTAGAACTCTGCATTTTGTGCTTCATTTAATTTGAGTCCCCTTTTCCATTGGTTCAGATCTGGCTGGGTCTCCTTGTCATGTGGCATCTGTCCCTTCCTTCTCAAGCTCCAGAGCCAGGATCAGCCACTGCTTTTCACTGAGGTTGGCTCTGTTCTCTCCCTTTGGCATCTGGAATGGCAGTAGCTGTATGCCCTTTGGGGACTGCAGAAGAGATGAACTCCACTTGGCCCACCCCACCCCCATTTCTAGCTCATCTGGGCATGAAGGTCGCCTTGGCTTCTGCCTGCAGCCAAATTTGGGCTGCTGAGTGGCCAGGAGAAGAGACTAGTTACACTGCACCAGAGGCAGGATAGCCAAGCCCCGAGGGGAGCCTTGCAGCAGCTGCACAGTGAGGGAGCAGCAGAAATGCCTAGGAGGGGAGAGTTCTATTCCATTGTTCTGAGGCTCCCTTTAAAGAATGTATTTATTTGACAGATTAGAGATCACAAGTAGGCAGGGGGGGGTGGGGGGGGCGGGCTCCCTGCTGAGCCGAGAGCCTGATGTGGGGCTTGATCCCAGGATCCTGGGATCATGACCCAAGCTGAAGGCAGAGGCTTTAACCCACTGAGCCACCCAGGCCCCCCGAGGCTCCCTTTAAAGAACATCTTTTGGGAGCAAGGCTTAAATTGCTCCCAGCGACACTCCCCATGTACTCCCCAAAGAGTTCTAATGCAAATATGTGGGCCAGACTTCTCCAGTGGTATGTCACAGCTCCCTTTGATAAGGACTAAAAACAAGACCCTTCAAGAAGACTTTTTTTTTGAGTCCAAGTAACATGTTGTTTTAATATTAGGTAGTAAGTATTAGGAAGTGAAAACATAAAGCTTCTCATTTCACCCAAGTACATTTAAAAAGAGTGAAAGCATGTCCATCCGTTAGAGTTTCTGCTGAGCAGGACCGCTGATAGATAACAACCACATCATTGCCAACATCAGTATCCCAGCATACGCTGTCCTCTGAGTGGCTCAGAGGAACCACTGTGAGGTTCCTCTGAGATAGGAGAAAACGTTCTTTCTTTCTAAGACATTTGCATTCCAAAGAAATGTCTGACCTCACATATTTAAAAAAAATAATAATACAAACATTGACATTCTGAAGAACTTACACTCTGCCCTTTTATGGAGCGTTGCCTTGAGATTTTGTAGGTGGTTGAGCAGAACTTGTCGAAGCTTTCAGTGATGATGATTCTAATACAAAACCCCTGGCTCAAATTAACATGATGACTGATGAAAAATGTATAGTTGTAGGAGTTCTTCACAAGTAGCTTATTAATCTAGAAAAGTCTAGAAGTAAAGCAATTGACCAGAATGTCTTAGGATTTCTTTTCTTATTTCATTTGAGAACGGTTCATGGGTCAACCCCAGAAGACTAACTGATTTTACAGAATTGTGGTCAGATCCTGAGGCTGAACATGTCTTCGAACACATAACACTATTTGTATCATGAAGATCTTGTTTATCCTACTCTCCTACATTTTCTTCATTGTTTCTCTTGTTTATCCTACTCTCCTACATTTTCTTCATTGTGTACCTTTCTACCCTGTCTGATAAATTTGAAATGAATGTATGTGTACATATATATTTTCCTGTGTATAGAATCATGTGTGTGTGTATATATATATATATATATATATATATATTTTCCTTACATCATGCTTCCCTTCATACCATGACCCCTCCCCCTCAATGCTTCCCTTTCATTCTCTATCATTTTTCATCATTTAAAAACCTCAATGCTGCCAACAGAAGCAGTGCTAGCCTGGACATTGTTAGTAGAGAAGATGGTCGAGTGAAGAGAACATTGAGATGCACGTTAGGAAATCTAGATTCTGACTTTGAATCCACTAGTAATTTCCTGATAAAATGTAGACCACCATCTGATCTAAGTTTCCGTTTCCTCGTTTATTGAATTGGGGAAATGGTGCCCAGGGGATGTCATTTGCATGCTTTGAAAGTTATAAAGCTTTAAGCAAATGCATTATTTGTTTCTGCCAGAGAAGATAAAGAGTTAAATTAAAAGGAATGATCTGGCTGCTTGCCACTGACTGAACAGAATTTGCCAGTGTTCATAGCTATCTCTTTCTCCCTGCCTCCATCCTTTCTTTCTCTGGACTTGGGTGAGAGCCATATTGAGCTCCCAGTGCTAATTTAATGCTGAGGGGAGATACCAGTATTGATAGAGGGTTGCATAAGCTGCTTCTGCCTTCTTCTCCCTTCGCTCGAAGGGCTTATGCCAAAACACAAAACAAAGCAAAACAAAAATTGAAGGAAAACATGTGTCCACTTCTAATTCCATGCTAACCACCCTTTGTTTGTTTCCCATTTTCATAAGCCTCCAACAATCCCACTTAATATTTCAGCTTGCAGTACTGAGGAATTGCTGAAGGAAGGAAGAAATGTTAGGGGATCTAGATTCCAATTAACTTTGCTACTGTGGCTGTGTAACTCTGTGTGAATCACTGTTGTTTAGTAAATGAGAGTGAGAATCTCCAAGATTAATGATCTTGCTGAGGGTGTCAGCCGACCAGAACTCTGCTGCTCAAATAACCTCCGTCCCTTCTCTTTTTCTATGTTCCTCCTTTCCAATTTCAGTATGAAAAAAAAGTCAGAAAAAAGGAAGTTAGGTGGGGAAATACGCTGGCATTGTTGATGTATATATTACGATTTGTCTTTCACTGAAATATCAAAGATGTTAAGAGATTGTCTACAGACATCATTTATAGGGCTGTTTTTATAGCTGTATTTCAAATGCAGAGTTAGGTACATTTAAATCAACAATACAACTTAGTTTTTAAATGGAGTGTATGCCAAATGTTTTAAGAGGAAGCAAGAAGAATTTATAGAAATGTCTTCCATGATTCAGGAACCTGCCCCCTTTCCTCTCCTTGAGAAGGCAATTGTGTACTCCCAGGGGTGGCAGAGAGAGCGGTTTACCTCTCTTCCTTGCTGTCATCCCTCCTTCAACCCAGCAGCCCCAGAAGCTGTATCCTTGTCCCAGGAGAAGAGATTCGTGATTTCAGCTCTGAAGGAGACGCAGCAGGGTTTGGGGAGGAAACCAGATTTGCTGTCCTTGACAAATTCTCAGAGGAATTCTGGCTGGGTCAGGCTGGTCCAGACAGCCAGTGACCAGGTTGGCTTTCCACCGGGGACCCTCTGTCTGAACAAGGATGGAGAGAGACAGATTTCTGCCTCTTGTAGCAGAGGTGAGATTAATTCCACTGACCTGATCCAAACCCGTGCTAGCGTGTCAGATGCAGGCTTGAAAACGGCTCTTGGTAACAACCATGGTTTTGTTGCTGAAATTTTAATTTCCTATCTTTCCCATTAGGTAATAATGTGGTTTGAGCGGAGGAGGAAGGAGAAGAGTGGGCATTCTGTGGGTTTAAAGTTATTTTTGTTTGTAAGCTCTGTGCAGCATGAAGAATGGGTAGGCAAGTCTGCTAGTTTGAGTATATACAGAGTCCAGAGTATAAGAAGGGGAGGGGATATGCAAGAAACAACTAATATCTCTCCCTCTCTATCTTCCTTCCATAAATATTTATTAAGCCCAAGCAAACACTCTTCGAAAGCCCTACCGCAAAGGAGGCACGTACTTAAAAGATAACACATTAATTATCAGTGTAATATATAATGAAGGAGAATTTAGGGTACCAGGAGAATATGTGGGAGACTTTCCTTGCTCTGGGGAGCAAAGAAAGGCTTTCTGGAAGAAACCGACAAGTAATTGGATTGGAATGAGGAGCAGGAGAGCAAGAGATAGAGCTTTCACAGAAAGGAGGAGTCTAGCTTGCCATGGTTTGAGTTCGGAAGGCAAAGAACGTATTCCAGGAAGGGAAGAAATGGAAGGGGTGCCGGAGACCGAGGAGGAAAAGAACAGAGGGTAAACCTGTATGACTGAACTAAGCCTCACACTGTGGGGCCTTAATGAGAGCTGCAAGGGGCTGGGATTGAGTCTAAAGGGGTAAAACTGAGGGAAGGCAATGAAGGGCTTTAAAGTAGAAAAGTGCCACATGAGGTATGAGTTTTTATTTTTCTTTTTAAAAAAGATTTTATTTATTTGAGAGAGCAAGAGCAGAGTGAGGGGTAGAGGGAGAAGCAGGCTCTCTCCTGAGCAGGGAGCCTGATGCGGGGCTCGACCCGGGGACTCTGGGATCAAGACCCGAGGGGAAGGCAGACACTTAACAGACTGAGCTACCCCGACACCCCAAGGTGTGAGTTTTTAAAGGAGGATTCCAGCTGCAGTACAGGAGAAGGAAAAGCATCATGGGGAGATGCCAGTTCAGAGGCTCTATTCTATAAGCCTGGAGCTCATGGTTTGGTCTAAGGAGGTAGCCTGGGAGAGTGCATGCATTGAGAGACTCTGGGCAGAATCCTCAGGGCTTGGTTGAGTGAGGTTCTCGGGCACACAAGTGTGTAAACAAATCATTACAGTTTAGGCTAAGGATACAAGGCAGACAGTTGAAAACGGCCATGTTTATATATTACCTGTCACCTATTACCAACAACCTTGGGAGGTCATATGCTATTATTTCCACTCTAGAGCTGAGGAAAGAAGCAGAAACCAAGAACAACTGGGCTTTATTTAGAAGTCTGGCCTTCTGTCCCCAAATCCAGGTTCTTTCTCTTACACTGCATTACTCTAAATAGTGGTATAACTGGGAGTTAACTTACAGAATTAAACATTTGTTGACTAACCATCAGTGTGACCTTGGGCAAGTTACTCTTGGACAAGAAACTTGAAATAATTTCGTAGCTCTCTTTGAGCTCAAAAAATTAGATGAGTCTATGATTTTATTCTGATTGGGGGAAAGTATAATCTTAATTAGCAAGATAGCTGAATTAAATGTAATTTTTAAAGAACGCAGTTTTATTTCATTTGGATACATACAAAAAAAAACAAAACAAAAAGCCAAAAAACCAAAACTGGTTTCCAATGGAGTCTGCAAGGAGAGGGTCTTGCTGACCTCATTTTATGGTCAGATTAATGAAAGAACCAGACTGTTCTGTAAGAGATGGTAGCACCATTTATTTGTATATGTCCCTCTAGTCATAATCCTAGCTCTTTTTTTGGGGGGGTACATATAAAACTTTATACCACTGGATATTTGAGCATAATTCAATGTGTTTGTTGGAGGTCTAGTATTCTTTAATACTTTCTTAAAGAGTAATACACAAAATAGGATAAGGTATAAAACAGAACGATTCAGAAAATCAGAGAAACCAGAGGGTGAGAACGTATCATTGACATGGCCTTATTCAAGTGCAGGGTATATTGAAGGATAGGAGGATTTATTAGGGGCAAGGGAGAAGATGAAGGAAACTTAACCCTGAGGCAAAGAATACAGACCAAGGAACCCAGGAAGCAGTGTTCGTTCTGTGTTTGGGTGATAGTGTGGACTTCAGCCTGAGTGGAGTTAAGGGTTCATGTTGGAAAGTATTGACAAAGAAGCCCGAAGACTTGGGGTGAACCTTGTATGCCAGGCTGAGCCATTTGTACTTGATACTGAAAGAAATAAAGGGCTATTGATTGGCCCAGGAAGAAAGAAACATAAGGGAAATGTTGCTTCTGGAAGACTGATCTGATGCCAAGATGTCATTTGCATACATAATACAGAGTCAAATTCAAGCCTTGCTTTTGTTCTCTGCAAATTCCTAGCTCTTTAGTTTTTCTTGTGTTAACTGTATACATATGTAAGGCAAGGATTTAAAAATTTAAAAATCAGTAGGGTCCTATGAGTATGAACCTCTCACATCATTTTGTGAAGACCTACACATAGATGTGTGTCCTGTAGGATGACTTTGACATATGGGGTCTACGTAAGACATAGGCGTCTGTGTTATTGATAAGGCAATACGGACTTGTGTGTGTAATATATAGTATGTAATATATGATGAGTAGGTAGTGAGGATAGCTTTTCCTAGATTGCTGGGTTTCCGATGTAGACCATCTGTTTAGTTCTGTTCTTGTATAATATATGGTGAGAAAATATTGTTAAATAAACCTTGGCAACACTGAAGGAACTTTGAAGTACTTCCCATTGCATTCCAAAGCAAAGCTTGCTTTTTTTGTATTCTTAGAATGAGTGAAGCTACAGATTTTCCTGATACGGCCTAAAGAATCATTTGCGTTTTTAAAAGTTTCTCATTACAAATTAATGGACTCCTTGTAGAAAAATGAGAAAACCTAGAAAAGTCCAGGAAGAAAATGAAAAATTAATCCTTAGCTGAATACTAGGGAACCTCTATTAGCTTTCATTTGTGTATACCATTACAGACTCCCTCCCACCCCTGGCATATATCGTCAAGTTACAAAATTAGGATCATGGTTTACATATACCTTGTGATTTACTCTTTTCTTTTAATAGCATATCATGAAATGTTATTCTCTATTAAATATTCACCTACAACATCTTCGTTAATGGTTGCATAGTGTCCCATGCCATTATTTATTCATCAGCGCCCTATCAAATATACTTTTTGGTGAGTGCTTTTATTTTTAAAATAGGAAGATATTACACGATGCCACCCACAATTAATTTGTTCTGACTTCATGAACATAGGAGTTTTCAGCAGCCTTAGGAAATGGACTAGCCAGTTAATCCAGTGTTAATTTCATTTTTCATGTTGGTTTTCCTCCAGTATTTTTTCGTCGGTTGCTCGTTCAGTGACACATGCTGGTTACTAGATTCTCCATAGGAACCTGTGTCCTCACAATGGCTCCAATGTGGTGTGGTTTCCCCTACGTGAAGTTGACTGGGCCCCAAGAACACTCTGGGTGGGGGGAGAGAGCAAGCCCAGAGAACTGAGCACCTACAACCGGAGGGTCACAGGGAAGACATCCAGTCCAGGGTGCCCGCCCCTGTAGCGAAAGCCCGAGAAATACTCGTTGCTGCTGTTATTTGATAGTCACCATCCGGTTATCTCCTTGAAAATAACCTTTCTTTTATCTTTTGGTTAGGCATTATTTCCTTTAAGGATGAAGAAACTGGACATTAGAAAGCTGGGTAACTTCAGTGAGATAAAATAGTAGTCAACAGTATGGCAAGCCATGAGCTTCTTTCTCTCCTGGGCCCCGCGCGCTCTTCTCCTCGGGCGGGGACAGAGCATCGGTTGTTGGATACTCCTCACTGGGATTCACTTCACTCTGACAGGGAGTTCCCCCTGGCTCCTGTTTGATGACTGGTTGTGGGGGAAAAAAAATCTTTGGGCAAATCTCAACTTGTCTAGAATGTGGCAGTTTAAAAGCCATCTACATTGATCTACAATCTCGAGCTTCCACCTTTTGAGTTACTTTTAGAATGTATACCTGGATGCTCTCCAGCAACGATGACTCATCCACATCTGCTTTGTCAATTTGTTTTCAAAGGTCACATCCTTCTGGCATCCTTTGATCTGATTGTCCCTTTCAAATGTGAAACTGGTAACACCCTTGAGATGGACTGAGGCAGAAGATCCAGTCTCCTGGCTTTTTGCCTTATCACCCTGGGTCTGCTTTCTCACTCCTCTGATCAGGTGATTTGTATCACCCCCCCCCTCCATCCCCTCCCTTTGCTTCACTTGAAAAATTAGTTCTACGGGGAGCCTTTCATACTGTTCCTTAGTTTCTTTTTTTTCTTCTCCTGTAATTCCTAAGTTGTACTTGAAGTACCACATTTTGCAGCCTTTCTTGTTTTTCTTAAATCTACTTCTATTTTGTATATATTTATGTTGTTCCTCTGCCTTTTAGTATCTCTGGTACTTGACCAGTTGGTAGTAAAGGACTTTTGCGAGCTCTTTTCTTTTATTCTCCTGGACCTATATTTACTCTAGGCTTTATAATGTTTCTAAGGAACTTTTAAGACATCTTGTGGATTATTTTTATTTGTTTTTTCTTTGCTAATGATGTCATTTTGTCCCGTTTCCTTTTCTGAAATTAAGTAGTGTGATTTTCTTGGGATTTCCCTCTACCACTAGGATGCGGGATTGAGTTTTGTTACGAGTGGCTTAGCTTGAGTCTGTTTCTGAAGCTGCTTTGTACAATGAGTCCTTCTCCCCCAACCCACCCCCCTTCCTTCCTATTCATTCTAGAACTACCTGTCCTAGGGAACTGTTATGTGGACTATCAAACACCCACCCACACTCATTTTTTTTTTATCCTGTGCTTTTCCTTACACTTTATGTTAAATGATCAAAAAAAAAAAAAGCCATCTTAATGTTAATAGCTGCTTTGGTTTTTGTTTTACAAATCAATTTCATTGTCACAATAAGGTGGATTATTGTATCTCCCACTTGCATCATTTTAATTATTTAGGTTTAGAATTCTCAGCTGCAAACATTGAATAAAGTCAATATGTTCAAGTTTTTAACCCCAGAATACTTGATCTTGTCTCTTACTTCACATGCTGTATCTTCTGTTCATTAGTTCTCTTTCCTCAAGCACCCACGAATATTTTTAGAATGTCTAATTCTCTGTATTCTCCTTGCTGCTACTCCTTCTGAAACTCTTATTCTCTCCTGTTCTAAGGGATTGCTACCTGGGCTCCTAGCCTTAGATTTCCTACCTATGGTCAGAGTGACCCTTAAGGTCCTTTAACTCAACTTTTAAGGAGTGGTATTAGGTATTAGGGAGAAACTGAATATCAGCCTTCTCCTCTGCCACACGTGTTACTTGGGAAAGTCAGTTAACATCACCTGGACTATTTAATCCTGTGAGAAGGGATTTGAGGAGATTTTAACCAGTTTTTTCCCAATGCCTTTTGTGTATGCACACATTTCAAATACAGCTGAATTTTTGCCTGTATTCTTCCTATAATGCTTATATACATTGAAAGTGAGGTAAATTTTAATGTATAATATACAGTAAAGTAATTTCAAAGAACCAGCTGGGTGTTGAGGTGGATTTGATGGTATCACTAAACAGTGACATCTAAATCCTTTAAGGGCAGGGACACCTGGGTGGCTCAGTTGGTTAGGTGGCTGCCTTCAGCTAAGGTCATGATCTCAGGATCCTGGGCCTGACATTGGGCTCTTTGCTCAGTGGGGAGCCTGCTTCTCCCTCTGCCTCTGCTGCTCCCTCTGCTTGTGCGCTCTCTCTCTCTCTCTCTCTCTGTGTCAAATAAATAAAATCTTTAAATCCTATGAGGACAATACAGTTATTTACAGGAAAACCTAGTCCCTTTGCCACTGATTCCTGTAGTGATTTCAGTGAAGCTTCCTTCACTGTGTATGCTGTTCACAAAAGGTGTGAGCAGGTGAGAATATGAATGTCTTATAAAATCTATCACCCTTTTATTGCTTTTTTAAGAGGTAGTCCTAATAGTAGTAAACAGTATTTTTTGTTTGTTTTTGTTTTTTCCTGGTCCTATCCCCAGATTTAGGATATCTGTCACCTTCCTCAAATCCCTCTCCTGTATAATAGGAGGTCCCTAGAGCAGATATGGCTTTTTTGATTTAATCTTCCATGGTATTACAGAGTGGTCATTGTAACTCAAGGAGAACTTAAGTCTTAAGGATTTGAGTCTTAAGGATTGTGCGTCTTATTTTGGACTCGGAGTTCTGTGATTGGTTCATGGACTCAGTCAGAGTTTGTGATTGGTTGGTGGACTCAGAGTTTGTGATTGGCTCGTGAGCATGGTGGGAGGAACTTACACAGCCTATTCCGTGCATCTTCCATCTTACTTACTATCTAGAGTCCTTCTCACTGTCATTTATTCTCCTGTACTTAGTTCCTAACCATTGTCTCCAGGTTACTCCTGTTGATGTCTCTGCAGGTCCTTCTTATTCGTGTGTGACCCATACGTGTTCTAAAAATTATCACCTTGTGGAAATAGGCAGAATACCTTCTACTCCAGTTTGAGCCATGTTTCATGATTAGACCAGATGCTGGCTTGGCCTTTCAATATTGTGTTCAATTTTTCAGAAAAAATCACTCCCTTATTAAAGTAGTCCCTTTCCAAATGAGGAGTTGTTTTTCAGGAGGTATAGAATCTCAGTTGTGCAAAATCAGTAGGTTCTAGAGACATCCTATACAAGCGAGTGCCTGTAGTTAACAATACTATATTGGGCTTCTAAAAAAACACTGGGAAGGGGCGCCTGGGTGGCTCAGTGGGTTAAGCCGCTGCCTTCGGCTCAGGTCATGATCTCAGGGTCCTGGGATCGAGTCCCGCATCGGGCTCTCTGCTCAGCAGGGAGCCTGCTTCCTCCTCTCTCTCTCTGCCTGCCTCTTTGCCTACTTGTGATCTCTCTCTGTCAAATAAATAAATAAAATTAAAAAAAACAAAACAAAACAAAAAAAACACTGGGAGGGTAGATCTCGTGTGAGGTGTCTAACCACAAAATGAGAAGACGAAAGAGGCCCAAGAAAACTTGTGGAGGAGATGGATATGTTTATTATCTTGATTGTGCTGATGCAGAGGTGTAATGCATATGTCCAAACTCACCACATTGTATGCATTAAACATGTGCAGTTTTTGGTGGTGGTGGTGTCCCCCCCACCCTAGCCGCACATCAGTTATATTTCAGTAAAGTGGCTTAAACAACAGCAAAACAACAACACTCCCTCCCCAACCTGCCACCAACATCTCTGTACTCAGAAGACTCTAGTATAGGTTTAGATAGCTGGGTTGAGAAGGATTTCATTCATCATCAAAATCCTAGTTTTTCCCACCAATAATCCTGCCCCTTAAATCCTCATTCTTATATTTAGGTTAACTCAGTTTTTGCAACCTGAATCCTCTCTTAGTGGTAAATTTCTTCTTGCATAACTTTTCAGTTACTTATGCAAATAAGCCCCTCCAGAAGTCCCATTACAGAGCATCAGGTCTCCCTTCTGGAACATCGTAATACAGAGGGATATTTCAAAAATGATGTCTGACAAAAAATGAGAGCTCAAAATTTGTCTTTTCATAGATGAAAGGAGATGGTGCCATTAAAAAAAATACCATCTTTGATTTCTATTTAGAAATTCACTCTTCATCCCCATGTGAGAAAAGGGTTAGGAATGGTCTCATGGCAGTGGCCTCTTAAAATCAGCACAGAATTCTAAAAATACAGGACCAGTCTACATGGAATACAGTTTCTGGGAATGGACTAACAGATGGAGGCAGAGGCTTCATGATAACTGAAAGTCACGAAAGACTGCAAAGTGGGGCTGCATAATTTTATAGTAATAATAATAATAGTGGTTGAAACCTAACTCATTTAATTCTAATAGTGATACTATTATTATTTGCATATTATAGGTGAAGACAGTGGGAAATAGAGAGGTGTCACACACATCATGTCACACAGCTCAAAAGTAGCAGAGCTGGGTTTTGAACTTGTGTTGACTCTGGAGCCCAGTGACTTGCTTAACCATTATGGTACACTGCTTCAGGTTTAATAAAGGATGGTTATAGGAATAATTTTGTAAGGAAATAAGGATCACCTGTTCATTTTTTCAACAATTTCTACGTGTGTCATCATTATCTAATTAGGGTCCCAAAGGGTCTTCAGACTTTCTAGATTTTCATTCATGGCTTTTGTGTATGGGGCTGTTCAGCATACCTGTGCTGGGGGCGACTCCGGCCTAAATGAGCTCCCTTAGAGGTAAAGCGGTTTGCAAGGATGGGTGGGTGAGGATGATGGTGGTGATGGTGGGGTGCTACCACAGAGGGGGGTACAGTGTGGTTGTATGGTCCCCATGAGGCAAGGCAGGCAACATTTACAGAGCAAAGCCCTGCAGGGCTAGTTTTTTCATTCAAGGACTCAGCTTTTAATACCACCTGCTATAGCGGACAGAGTATTTGACATTGTGAGAGAGAGAGAGTGAAAACTCCTATATTTATCTTTTGAGTAAATAGCGTCAGTCTTCCAGGCAGCATTTGGCCCAGCAGATATTCTTTTTCTGATTGAGCCAAGGAATTGTCTGAAAGTTTTCCATCTAAAATAAGAAAGGAGGGGTGCCTGGGTGGCTCAGTGGGTTAAAGCCTCTGCCTTCGGCTCAGGTCGTGATCTCAGGGTCCTGGGATCGAGTCCCGCATCGGGCTTTCTGCTCAGCAGGGAGCCTGCTCCCCCTTCACTTTCTGCCTGCCTCTCTGCCTACTTGTGATCTCTGTCTGTCAAATAAATAAAATCTTTAAAAAGAATGAAATAAAACATAAAATAAGAAAGGATTTCAGGTGATATTGTGGGGAGGGGCATTGCCCCTCTTTTATATGCTGTATTAAAGAGGGCGGTAGCAAAATCACTTTTCTTGGACAGTGTTTAATTGAGATTAAATTAGACATAGTATTTGGATTAGGTTGTAAAGATTTCAGAAGTGACAAGGACTGGAGTTGGAAACTCTGGTTATTAATGCCAGAGTTTTCTCACATGCGAAAGAGAGCAAATACTGTGTCACAGGGTTGTTATGAATATTAACTAAGATAACATCATTTTTAAAAAAATGTGGAACACTATATAAATGGAGGCTCTTAACATTAAACATACACATCCTTTCAGTACAGCATCCATTTAGCAGTATTTTTGTTTTTAAACTTAAAATATGTGATTCTTTGAGCATTATTGCTGACAGGGATTCCTCTCCATTAATTCCGCTCAAGAATCCGACGTGTAACCTTTCCTTGCTTTCTCAAATAAAGATGTGCTGGTTGTTTAGAGTCCTGTCAGAGTTGATCCATCTCTGTTTCTTAGAATCCATGTCTCCCCCAAGCCTCTGCTTTAAAAGGCTTCCCTTTCCTAGATCCTTGTAAACAAGACCTCCCTGCCTGCCTGTCTATTTTGTCCTCCTGCAACCTGCAGCTCGGCCACTGTATTTGAAGTTTGGCTTCAGTGGATTTTGGAAGGCCGACTTCATCCTCCTGGCTTGTGTGGGTCCCGCGCCAGCTCTTAGCCTAGCTGCTGCCCTGGAGTCTCGCTGGCATTCTGTGCGCTTGCCCTGCCAGGTACACCTGTGCGGCTGGGAGCATCCCTTCCCGGTGATAGTACTGCCTTGCAGACAAATTACCAACAAATGGAAGCAGTCTGAAAGTTGCTACTATGTGGAGTAAGTGAACTCTGTGATTTTTTTTCTTTATTATTATTTTGTTTTTGGTGGGGAGATGAGAAAAGGCAAAGTTATGCTTGATAGTAGAGAAGTGCCTTTCACTTTTGGCTGAAGTTCTTTTTTTGTTTTGTTTTGGGTAATAACTTTTTTTTTAAATTTATTTTTTATTTATTTTCAGCATAACAGTATTCATTATTTTTGCACCACACCCAGTGCTCCATGCAATCCGTGCCCTCTATAATACCCACCACCTGGTACCCCAACCTCTCCCCTCCACCCCCCGCCCCTTCACAACCCTCAGATTGTGGAGTTCCTGCTGGGGAATTGGCTGGCTGCTTCCTCTCATGCTAGGGTGAGATTTCATGTATCCCTATGGTGATTCTTTGATAATGATGTTTAATTCTCCAACTAGCATCCCAGGACTATGGTTTACAAATACTTTTTTCCTCTCAATAACTCCTCTCTTCTCATCTTCAACTGAGTTTTCACCTTACCTTTCATTCCACAAAACTTCATATACCTAATTTTTCTACCTCAGAAGGTACTATTGGCAACAAGTGCTATTTTCAACAATTTTGACAGTGAGAAACATCCCGTTGTTAGCTAGGCGGCTGTTTTGAGATCCTGTTGTCTTCAGTTCAGTAAATCATCAGGTGTATTGCTAAGCAGGCCATATAACGTTTAGAGGTGCTAATTGGTTACATATGACCAGTGTGTGAAAGTAAAGGGTAAAATATGTCTAGGAATAATCTAGAAGCCCTATGGCTATGGTTCTTTCCTGAGAACCTGTTGCAAATTATGCCAAGTTATTAGGCTCTACCTAAGATCTAATTAAAAAAATAATGAAAAACTCTAGATGGAAGTCCCACTTACTTGGTTTGATAAGCCTTCAAGCTGACTTACCTGAAGACTAAAGTTTGAGAACCACTGCCCCATGGAATGAGGCACCGTGAAACCTTAACGGGCTCATGGTAGCAATGCTCAATAGAAACTGTCCTATTCTAGATTTGTATATACCTGCTGAAGAATGTGAAAGTGTGTCAGCCTTTTTTTACTGAATAGTCCAGATGTAAGTTTTCTAGCTAATTAATAGAAATGATGTGTTTTCCTCTGTCACAGAAATTTGAAATAAAAGTAATGCTAGTTGCTGTAACGAAGAGCTCCCATCCCCCTATATACCCGAGTTGAGTACAATAGGATTGTAGGTTGAGTACAATAGGACAATCTGTGTCCTAGCCCAAGAGCATTCAGGTCAACAGGCAGTGTCTAATTTTCAATTTTTCAGGACTCAGTCTACTGATATTTCTGACAATCTCAACATAAGACTTAGGAGTTTGCCCTAGGGGTTCCATCTGTCCATAAAAAAAGAATGGGCCGGCAAGGACTTATTTTATGGAGAATCTTGGAAGCATTTTGTATCACTTCTGAACATATTCTGTGCAGTAGATCTGGTCACAGCATTGCACCTCAGTGTAGCTTTTAGAGGGTGCTAATTGGTTATATATGACCAGTGTGTGAAAGTAAAGGGGGAAATGGTCTAGGAATAATATAGAAAGGAATTGAACACTGGAGAAATGAACACTGGAGAATGTGGTCCAGCTGTATTCTACAGGAAGAGGAGGAAACACATTTTGGTAAATAGCCATCTCTGCCACAGGTACATATTTATTTTCCATATATCTTCTTTGTTTCCATTCAAAGGAAAACTTTATTGTCATGTTATTAAATAAGAAGTTTGAAGTATAGTTCTCATTCTATTATCCCCATAATTTTACAAGTGACTTAGGGGCTCTGGTTTCATACAGAAACACAGTGGTGATTATCAAAAGCAGCACATGTGCCAGTGGTCAACTCTCTCTATACTTCTGTAATTTGGATTCCTGATACCTGGTCCTTGATACCTGAACATGAAATTGAATTGATACATATCACATACTGAAACTTACTTCTAGACATCAGGGACGAAATACTCAGAAATCACTTAACTGAGTACCAGCTATATCCAAGATGTTGTACTGAATGCCAGACAAAACACTCTTTGAAACCGCTGTCCTCAAGAACCTGGTGCTCTGTTGAGTAGGACAAATACATTAGATGATTATTATGTAATACCCAAGTTAATTTGTATGTATGAATACATGGACTCAGTAAAATAAAATTCAGGATGTGGAAAGAAATGATGTCTATTATTGTAAATCTTGGAATTAATTTTGTTCTTGTCTGTATTTCAAAAACCCTTTTATTACTGAAGTGATTCACTCAAATAAGTTACTAGTATATGTGAGAGCATAATCCAATGCTCTTTTTTTAAACACTGTATATTAATCAGTAATTCTTGAAGAAATTCTACAATACCAGTTAAAAGAAAACCAAACAAAAACAATCCTAAGCTAACTAAAACAAAGCTCAGCTACTCCATGTGGGTTAATTTTAATCAGGCTATAGGAGAAAACAAAGTTTGGAAGACACCCAAATAGGATTTATAGAGATTCGTGTTGTAAGATTTTTCTGCTTTATATGGATGTTGATAAGTTCTCAGAAGAAATTTATAACTGCAATAGAAAACTGAATGAATATTGATTATTTTTTAGCTACCCAAACTAATTGACATCTAAAGCTTTGTAAATCCTTTCAGATGAGGGTGGGTATAAATTAAAAACTAATTAAAGCAGAGGCTTATAAAGACACCATCTCCAATTCAGCGGGTTATACATTTTTTTGTTGTGTATTAGAAGATATCCCTTCCTCTTTTCACCCAAACTCCTGCCAAACAAACCCTAACCATAATTAAGTACAGTTATTTTAACACAGAATAAAATAAATTAACTCAAACATACCATGCGGAGACAATAGGACTGATCAGCCTGTTCTCTGGTTCCCCCATACTTCCTGTTAACAAGCCCTTTATCTTGGAAGACACCGAACATCTGGGATCCGAGCATTGACACCTATTAGTTACAGTGGTTTCCTTTTACCTTTCCAAACAAAATGATAGATAAACCTCCAGGAATCTCACAGAATTGGGTCCTTAATTGACCAAATGAATGGCTGTCTCTCTTTCAATCCAAATTGAAAAGCATGCCTCTCTGAAATGAGACAATATACAGCGAAAAACCTATTCCTGCTGCAGCTCCTCTGGTAACCATCAATGTGACCTTATGAGCTCTCCCCAGTTCCTTCCCTCAACAGCTACCCAAGTGATTTTCTAAAACTTACATCTGTTTCACCCTCTCCTGAATAGATGGGAGGGTACAGTCAACACTCATAGGTTTGTCACCAAGGGCCCCTTCTCTCCTTTTAGTCTCTACTCCCCACTCTTTCTTAGACCCCTTACACTATAGCTGTAATGAAGATCTCCCATTCCAATGAGACCTCCTGCTTCATCATTTCAGTCTTAAGGTCCTTATAACCTCATCTTGTTTTGGTGAAATATTCATCTTCAAGATCTACCTGAATAATTCAACTGGCTTCCATGTAGCTTTCAAGGCCAACCAATCATATCCTGTGTTAATTTAGGGAACATTCATTGAGCTGTTGCTATATGCCAGGATTGTTCTACTCATTGGGTATTTGGTAGTGAAAGAGGCTCTGATATTCCTTGTATAGCTCACCATAAGATGCTGGGAGATAGCTGACAATACACAAATTAGCAAATGAATAACAATTTCAGATTTTCTTCATTTTGTCTAACAGTGATAAGTGTTCCCATAGGACTCTGCCTGTAGATTTGCTAGACTCCCCATATTGCACTCCCTCGGAATGAAACTGTCATGTGCTATTCATTGTAGCCTTCACATCCTCCCTGCCCTAAAATCATCCTGGTGTCCAGTACATTAGCCACACTGAATGTATCTGGATGAATGAATGGTTAATACATTTTAATTAGTTATGCTACAACTTGTTCATCCAAAAAGTGAGTGCTAAGATCTTAGAACTTGAACATTTTCTTTATTTTTTTTAAAGGTTTTATTTATTTATTTGACAGAGAGAGAGAGCACAGGTAGGCAGAGAGGCAGGCAGAGGCAGAGGGGGAAACGGGCTCCCTGCTGAGCAGAGGGCATGACCTGAGCTGAAGGCAGAGGCTTTAACCCACTGAGCCACCCAGGCGCCCCAGAGCTTGAGCATTTTCAAATAAGCCATCCAAAACAACCATGTTAAAAAAACATTTTAAGAGCTAATTCTTTGGTATTTTAATTTTTGTTTCTATAATATTTATCAATTTAATCTTTAAGTGAATTTTGATAATTATAATTTTCTCAGAAACTCATCCAATGTATGATTTCAGATGTATCCAAATGGGCTTTACAAAGTTTTTAATCTCCTTATCAACAGTTATAGCTCCTTTATTGTTCATAATGTTAAGTATTTTGTTTTCTATTTTAATTAAAAATTCTAGACATTTGTCTATTACGTTGATTTTTATCTGAAGATTTTCTATACTATGTTTTCAGTTAATTTCTGTCATTTTATTATCTTTCCTTTGGTTTTTCACTTTGTATTCAAAATGTATAAAATGTTTTAATGAAAGAATATGATTTAATGCATTTTTATAAAAGTAACATTACTCAGTTATTTCATTTTAATTGAATTTGGTTTTAAAATGCATATAAATCATTTTAATTTAGAATATGTTAAAGTTCCAATATTGCCATTATATATGAATTGCAATTTCTAGTTCATTTAGTATTTGAAAAAATGGTCTTAGAGCATTCAAAATGTTACATAAATAGGTTTTAGATGACTATATGCTCCACCAGTGAATCCAGGGAAGTATTTCCAGAAAATAAAGTCTTCTGAAACCTTTTAGCTGCCACCGTCTTTGAAAAGAGTTATTTTTTAAGATCATGTAAACTTGTAACTTAGGACTCTATGTAATAAATGTCAAATAACCAGCTCCTTTGAATATTAATGAGCTAGCAGATAGTGTATATTTAAAATCCCAGAGAATGAGTTTCTTAGCAAATTGTAATTATCAAAACACACTTAAAGATTAAGTTTATGAATATTGAGAATGAAAACTGAAATACCAAGGTATTATCTCTTAAAAGTTCCTTGCTCTATCTACATGGTTTTAAAGGAGGTTTGTTTGGAAATGGTAAGATAGAGTTAATTCTGATATTAACCTTTCAAAGGCCTAGAAGAATAAAATTCTGGAAAAAAACAAATGTCTGTCTAATGCTATAAAGCTACATGATCATGGTACCAAAACTTGAGAAAACAATAATGAAACTCTATAAAGTTATAAAAATTCTGAATAAAACAATACTAAATCAAATAATCAGTATACAAATAGAATATACAAAGAGGAATTTATTCTAGGAATGCATAATTTAATATAGAAATTTGTTTCTTGAATCCATTGTTAGCTAAGACTAAAAACTTTATGTTGACCTCACCAGATCTCAAAATGATATTGATGTCATTTAAAACATTCTGTTAAAAAAAAAAAAAAAACATTATGTTAAACTTAAATTTACTTGTAAGTTAAGGAAAATAAATGAACAATGTCACTCTTAAGAATGAAAAACCTAGAACCATTTTTATTTAATGAGAAACAAGGTGAAGATGTTTGCTGTGAGAAATGTTGTTGGATGTATTCCAGGGAATTTTCGCTAATTGGATATGAAAGAACTATGGGATAGGGAGAGACAAAATGATCTGTATTTACATAAGAGATGACTACCTAGAAACCCCAAGAGAATCAACAATTACCAAAAAACTCCAAAAAACAAAACAACAACAACAAAACAATATTTAGAATTACTAACAAAAGTTTTTACTTGTTTGGCTACTTAAATAAATGAATATTTAAAAATCAGTGCTTTTTAAACATAATAAAAAACAGGTAAAAAGTATAAAGAAAAATATATTTTTGACCATATGACAACAGACTTTAATGAAGATTAGCATTATTTACATGAAAGAACTACAAATTGAAGACCCCCCCTCTTTTTTAAAGATTTTATTTATTTGACAGACACACAGTGAGAGAGGGAACACAAGCAGGGGGAGTTGGAGAGGGAGAAGCAGGCTTCCTGATGAGCAGGGAGCCACATGCAGTGCTCTATCCCAGTACCCTGGGATCATGACCTGAGCTGAAGGCAGATGCTTAAGGACTGAGCCATCCAGGGGCCCCTTATATCTCTCTTTTCATAACTGGAGACATGCCCATTCCATGAATATTGTAAACATCAATTCTTCACAACTTATTTTGTAAATCCTATGCCTTTCACAAATATCTCAACCTTTCTAGTTTTTCTAACGTCAAATAGATGGTTGAGAATAATGAACACTAATGATAGCTAACACTCATAGATTACTTAGCATATTTTCCAAGCTTTATGTGTGTTAACTCATTGACTTCTCCTAGAAATGGAAATAGACTTTCGTTAATCCCCATTTGCAGTTCAGGACTGAGCATTCTATAATTTACCCAAGATTACTCAGTGGGAAGCCTGCTTCTTGTTCTCCCACTCCCCCTGCTTGTGTTCCCTCTTTTTCTCTCTATCAAATAAATAAATCAAATCTCTTAAAAAAAAAAAGAAAAAGAAAAAAAAGATCATTCAAATCTTGGGTGACCATTTGAAAAAAACAATGTTAGCCCCCACTTTTATAGCAAATACATTTCAAGTGGAGCAGGAATATAAACATTTAAAAAAAATTTGGGAAAAATCTTAGCTTTCATGATATGGAAAGATTTTCAAAGCGTTAAAAATAGGGAAAAAAGATTAAGGTTGAAAATAATTTATTATGATAATAAAATATTAAATCATTTAGAATTAAAAAAGAATAAAATATCTGAATATTATACACACATATTTAACTCCTGTAATAAGAAGCTGGAAAAGATGGATAGATTTAAAAAATAAGAAATATAGACCGATAATAGCAGTCTTACAATTTTAAATTTTGCTATTAAAGAAAAATAAATGAACTTACCAAATTGGTAAAGATTAAAGTTAATGTTTAATTTAGTGCTCATAGCAGAGTGTAGTACTGTAACAGTTCAAGCATGGATTTCGGAGCCATCTGCCACCCATTTATTCACTGGATAAACTTAGACAAATTCCTTGAACTTTGTTTCATTGTCTTCCTAAAGTGAACAATATAAAATCAAAATCCTCTCTCTACTCTACTCCTCAGTGCTGCCACACACCCCTATCCAAACTTGGTATCTAATCCTCTTTAATTTGAGGTGCAGAAAAAACATAGTATTAATTGGGAGACCTGACCAGAAATCCTAGTCCTCTGTTTCCTGGTTGAATATGGGGGCAAAACCTCTCAGCTCTGGATGAGATCGGCTTGCATGTGGTTGCATTAGGTCAATCATTTTCAAATACATGTCGGACATCCCAGGGTGTTTATCGGTGATGGCTTGGTGGCTGCTCTAGGAGGGTATGAGTGGGCACAAGGAAGAAGCCTGGAAAAAGGTGTTCCAGACTTCAACATTTGCCTTATCTGTGGGTGATGAATGCCCACAAGAACTGTTGCTCTCCCCAGTGCATAAAAGCATGGCATGCTGGGAAGAGAGGAGCATATGTGAGAGTTGACTTTGTTTTTCTTTTTAAAGTTTTTTTTTTTTTTAATATTTTATTTATTTATTTGACAGAGAGATCACAAGTAGGCAGAGAGGCAGGAAGAGAGAGAGGAAGAGAAGCAGGCCCCCTGCCGAGCAGAGAGCCCGATGTGGGGCTGGATCCCAGGACCCTGGGATCATGACCTGAGCTGAAAGCAGAGGTTTTAAACCACTGAGCCACCCAGGTGCCCCCGGAGAGTTGACTTTAAAGAGCATGTCCTTTGATAAACCATTTCCAGGTGTGCTCTTTCACCAAATCACTTAAATCCTAAGATCCTCTGTTTTGTAAGAAGGCCCTTCCCCACAGCATCTTCCTCCAGCATCACAGTGTGGAGGAAGGCATGGAAAAGTAGCAAAGAAGAGTAGACGAATAGATCTTCATTTGTCCTTGCTTTGTTTTTATTCCATGTCCTACATCCTGTCTTAGCTACTGCTTCTAAAGGAGCAAATCTTTGTTACTTGTTTCTCCAGGAGCCACCTTACTCAGCTTCATTCTTGCTTTTTATTTTCCATCTTCTGGTAGCGAATGTTTGCTCTTTCTGCCACAGGAACACAAAAGCCATGGAGCAATTGCCTGCAGGTTTCCCTCTTTGTTCCGAGGCTGAGTTGAACTTCAGGAATAAGAGCTTTGATGCTTTTGGAATTTCTATGCTGGGAACCCATTAATATTGATCCTAATTCTTTGAGAAACAACGCTGACAAATAATATTCGAGAAGCAAGATGTGTTCTACTTGTTACAGAGTTAGAGGAACATCACTATGGGGTAAATTGTTGCTCTACTGCATAGGTGTAAACTAATAGTTGTATCCTTTTAAAAAGTATATATACTTTATTTGGTTTTCTACTATAATTCTTGTCATTTAGACTGATGCTGAATTCAGGATTCTTTCAGTAAGGGACCCCTCATAATGTTTTTCTTGTGCTGGATTTCCTACAGACCTAAGTGCCTCTAGGCTGTCAGTCCAAGTGATTGTGCAGGCTGAGCTGAGGCCCATGATCTCCTGCATATCTTAACAGTGTGGTTGTTCCTGGAGCAGGATGATTGGCATACAGCAATTCCTGAATGACTGCAACTAGGACCTTCGAACACATTTACCATCTGTTGAACAGGGATAGTATTTCAGGACATCAGAATGTATTTAATAACTTCTTCAAGGTTCTTTCTTGATTTCCCAGGATGATCACTGAAAATATTGAATAAAATTGGTCCCTAGATAGGGCTCTATCAATTCCATGACAACAAGCCACGTTATTCTTAGAAACTAGAAACGGACACTCTGTGGACGTCTCTGGTATTTAGGAATTGATATATCTGGTTTTAATAGTTATTTTTCTTACTTGTTCCTATCATACTGTTTTGTTGTCCCAGAAGGAGTTAACTTATTATTATTGTTTTTTGTTTGTTTGTTTTTATTTTTTTACAATATCTTATTAAGAATTCATTAGCTGGGGTGGCTGGGTGGCTCAGTGGGTTAAAGCCTCTGCCTTCAGCTTGGGTCATGATCCCAGAGTCCTGGGATGGAGCCACGCATTGCATCCCGCTCTTTGCTCAGCAGGGAGCCTGCTTACCTCTCTCTCTGCCTGCCTCTCTACCCACTTGTGGTCTCTGTCCATCAAATAAATAAACAAAATCTTAAAAAAAAAAGAATATATTAGCTAGCAACTGCATGCATGTCAGTTTTTTTTTTTTAAAGATTTTATTTATTTATTTGACAGAAATCACAAGTAGATGGAGAGGCAGGCAGAGAGAGAGGGAAGCAGAGAGCCCAATACAGGACTCGATCCCAGGACCCTGAGACCATGACCTGAGCCGAAGGCAGCGGCTTAACCCACTGAGCCACCCAGGCGCCCGCATGTCAGTTTTATTAAGGAACTCAAACTTAATTTTTCTCTCCTTTTGAAATTATTAAACACTGAAGAAGAAACATGTAGGAATGCTACATGTTACATTATCATGTCTAAGTATCCCAGCAGATAAAGTAATTTCAGCCTTTTGACTCTGATCTCAAAAGTGATTTCTGCAAATTTGAGGTGCTGGGCAAGATTTTGACTTTAAAGCCATATTTCATCATTGTCCAGATGCCAGAAAGTTAATCCTTGTGGGAGGTGTCTTTAAGCATTATTAATGTCTCTCCTAAGTATCAGGTCAGTGTGAAGATTATAAAAATAGATCCATCTAAGGCAAATTTGTGGGTTTTGCATTAAAATTCAGAGTATAAGGTGACCAAAGAGTTGGTGCTTTGATAGATTTCTTAGGAAAACATTAACAATAGGTTTTAACATACTTGTTTTTGAAATAAATTTTATAGGCATTTTTTATGACGTTTTGGAAAATTTTAAGCAGCTGGTTTTCAATTTTGTTTAGCCTTAAGAATATGCTTGCATTGTAGGCAATGGTATAGGTATAACTGCCTAGAGGTAGTGCAGAAAGTTCCTGGGATCATCAAACAAAGAATAAGGTAGAGACATGTGAAGTAACAGAGCCTCTCAAAGAATGCTGTCAGTTGTAATGATGGGCCTTGTACATGGGGGTCCACTTTGAGTTTTCAGGTTGACCAGGTGTTTGGATGAGTACATGATCATGATTATGTGACTGGTGGAACATACACGGGAACAGAGATCTACATTTATTTTGCCAGTGTTAACGAGAAGACTTCTAATCTGAACCCTGAAATGGAATGGCCAAGTGAAGTTGCATTTTATTTTAACCTCTCTTGGAGGTGATGACCCTCCCCCAATAATGTGAGTAGTATTAAGACTCAGAAAAAATGCATTTTCAGTGTGAGAGACCAAGACTTCTACAGGTTCATGGGACAGCAGATATCCAACATTTGGACTCTTACTTATGGTAGTTAATAAGGTTTTACTTGTAACCAATTCGTATGTGGCAAAAGACACATCAGGAGGCAAAGCAGAGGGTTGCCTCATTTTCTGCTGTACTCCTCCCAAAGAAATGCTGTAGGTCAGTGGTTAGGAGGCAAGCATTGGTTTTACCCTGAAGCTTGGACTCTCTTCACTCTTGGCTTTTATTCATTATCAGTGATGCAATACATAATCTTCATCTTAATCCTCAAATGGGTATTCTGTCACCCAAGTTACCAGATTTAATTTCTGGAATCTAAGTGTAGAGTTTCCAACTAAGTCTCTGCACATTGCAACCTACGACTTAAACTTTATCCAGGTAGAGGATAGAAGCTTTCCAGTCCGGAGGCTTTTTAAGCAGGTATAGGCTGACCCTGGCCTATCAACACATAGATTCATACACCTATTTTTACATTAAATTTAAAGAGGATCATAGAACCTCTTTAATTTAGTGTAATTAATTCTTCCCTCCCCATCTGCAGATGTATGTATGCTATTTTATTGACATATCTAGATCTCATGTTGAGATTATAGACTAGAACTTTGGGATTTATACTTCTCACTTCACAAATATTAAATGCAAGGCAACATTGTTTCTGAAAATATACCTATCTTACAGAGATTCTATTGAAACAGAAGAATTTTAGCTTTTATTCTTGCTTTCAAAAACAAATTCTGACCTAGAATTTCAGTCAAGTTAAGGATTTTCCAAGACCTCTATCATATACAACTCAAAACCATTAAAAAAAAAAAGTCAACCATGAAACTTCTTTCTACGTTGAAAAGTGTGATAGCAATTCCAAGTATCATAGGATTAATTTTTGAAGCAAAGCTTGTTAGCCTTTCCAGAAAATAGGTCAAGATCCTAATTCTTGTTTTCTGACCTATTAGGAGAAAAGGGGTATGATCAACTGGCTGATGGAAGGAAGCATAGTGACAGCAAAGGCTGTGGGGGGTGGATGAATGGGAAAAAGCCTCTCCACCCACATCCAAGTTAGCCTGTGTGTTAGAGGTGTCCTAGCCAGTCAAATCTTTTCCTAAAGATGCTTTGCAATCCGGACTCCCACAAGGATGCATTTCCTTCTGGTTGTTTTAAAATTAGAAAATAAGCAGTGGAGGTTGCGGGGAGAGAAGATCTTAGAGGAGACCTTGGGCATTTGCCCTACCCCCAGTTTTTCTGAATCATTCCGCAGTTAGGAAATTCACAGCCAAATTTTCATTTGACCGCACTTTCCTCATGCCTCTACCCCCGAGTGGGTGAGAAATTGCGAAAGGGGGAGATTACTGGCCTCAAAAAGTCGATGGTTTCGTTTTATGTAAACACTTATTATAAAAAAGCCTAGTGGTGTGTGATTGGAGTTACCTACTGTATTTTTGTAGTTTATCAGACAAATCCTCTTCAGTGAATTTCCTCCACCATACTGCATTATGAGAGTGGGAATTAGCCTCGTTCTCAACACGGAAGTGTCCCCACAATGGTAGTTATGAAAACAGTGCTACTTAATATTTTCTTTGATTGAGTGATCCAAAGGGAGCCCCTGGTGCGTATTGCTTGGCTTTGTTATTTTCAGACCCTTAGGCAAGAAGCCATTTGCTTCAACATTTAGGCAATACCATGCTAAATGTGGAGTACAGACTGGAAATCCCAATTTGTCAATTCAGATGGCATTCACCCAGAGAAAATATTGGAATACTTTAATCTATCTCAAGGCATTTAAGCAGGGTACATATACTCTAGTGACACTTCATATTTTTTCCTCCTCCGGAGAAATTTGGGGTCCATTAAATAGATTCGGAGCAGAGATCTGAAGCTCTTTTAGAGGAAAATGATTTAACAAGGTGGAAGAATTCTGCACAGAAAAATGGAAGGTATGGAAAAGCTGTTTCTTCCTGTGTGTTTGTCCTGATCTTTCACCCTGGTTTAACTCCTTTCTCCTCTGCATTGTGATTATATGTATTTGTATGTGCTCTGCCCTCTGCTCCCTATGTGTTCCTCCTGCTCCGTCTGATAACTCCTAGACATCTTGTAGGTCTTTTTTTTTAGTCAAGCTTTCCCTGGCCCTGTACCATTCAAATTCTGTTATTCTCTATTCCCTAACATTCATGGTCTTTCTTCCCTTTGTAACAGTTAGGACTGTTAGTGATTTTATATTTACCTACATGCTTACTGGCTTCACACCTGTTTTTTAAACCCAGCTGGTTGGCGTTGTGAATACAAGGATCCTCCCTCCACCCCCATCACCAGTGTACAGCACAGGCTCCCTTCCTTTTTAATATTCAAGACTATTTATAACAGATAGTACATAGTGCTATTTATAACAAATATGTGGTATTTATAACACTAATATGCAATATACCTTTATTATCCTGAGTTGAAATTAATACATAATATAACCTACCTACGCACATAATTTTTAAAAAGTCATGTAATTATTAGCTACAATAGAAGAATTAAAGGAAAAGCAATTATAATAAAAGGCCATGTTTTCAATATGTAAATGCTTAGGAATCACTTTCTGAGGAGGTATAATGAAGTGGGCAGATGCATATATGTATTCATGGCATCAGTTGGCTGTGGCACCACAGCACATCATTTTGTTGACTCAAGTGCCATGGCATAGTCATCAATGACGTGATTTTCCAAAATTGTGACGACCTATTAAATTCTCAACCAAATTGTATGGAAATATTTCTTTAATATATTTGTATTCAGAATTCAGTATCTATTAAAACTGTAAATCATTCATTGTACAATGAATATAATACAGAGATAGCTTCTAACCTCAAAGAATTATAAAACAACTTCTCGCCTTCTTGACCTTTGAATGAGATTTGATGGTCATGCAGGATTGGGACAGTTATTTTTTGAGGAGACTGTCCTGTATATTGTAGTATGTCAGGTGTCTCCCAGATACTGATGACTTAGTACTAGGAGTTCTGCCAGTTATGGTGACAACCAAAAACTACCATAGTTAAATTCCAGTTATATAGTTATATCCCTATTCCTGGGATACCTCCAAAGTGGCACCACCTATGAGAACTTCTGGTCACACCTATTGTAGATGCTCCATATATATTGAATGAGTGAACATATTCATATTCTCATTGTTCTGTTTTTATTTTTAATTTTTATTTTTTAATTTTTTTTTGCTTTGTCTTTTTTGAGGACTTCTGCTTCTAGACCTAGTGTACACCTTGATAATGGAAAATGCTCAACTATTTATGTAATTGAACAAAAGAAGTGAATAATGAAGATTTCCAAGTGCTGAGGATTATTGTCAGAATCCCTCTTTGCCGGTCCCTTCCAGAGAACCACATTTCTCTACTTCAGGAAGTTCTGATTTTTAATTGCCTTGACTTCCAGCAGGGGCACCAGTGAGGAAAAATGTTACCAAACTTTTCTTTGACCCACCACTGTTGTTCTTATCCTAATCTACCATATGCTGATGATCACTACTTTCATTAATAAGCTGGATGACAAATCTTAATGAAGTTTACCTGTGAGGTTTCAGACCTTCATTTTTGTTTTCATCATATAATTGAAACTCCTCCCACCCCCATTTGACATTATTCTTCCGTGTAATGATTTTTCTGTCAGCAGATCCAGACATACAGGGAAAACAAAACTTTGCCAGGCCTGGGAAAGATTGTGAATGCTAGTAACAACAAAGACAATCCCATAAGAAAGGATTTTGTGGGGGCACCCGGGTGGCTTAGTGTATTAAAGCCTCTGCCTTCTGGCTCAGGTCATGATCCCAGGTTCTGGGATTGAGCCCTGGAACGGGCTCTCTGCTCCGCGGGGAGCCTGCTTCTTTCTCTCCCTCTGCCTCTCTGCCTACTTGTGATCTCTATCTGTCAAATAAAAATATAAAATCTTTAAAAAAAAAAAAAAAGAAAGGATTTTGTGGATTATTTTTCCTGTATCTATACTGATGACATTTTATAGTTTATTATGGTCAAGTGACAGTATCTGAAAATTTTCAAAAGGAATTCAAGTAGTTTTTGGTTGTGCCAAGTCCCTGGATTGCAGTGAGAAAGGCTGTGCTTGATACTGACTTTAAAAGGAACTGTGCTATCTCAAACAGATAGTTAACCTATTCCTTGCAAATTATTTCTCTTGTGAGGTTAAATTAATGCTTGTAAACAGCGCTGTGAATGAGCTATCTCAATAGAAGATGTTTCAGAAATGCAAAGTGTTATTGTTACAATTTGTGCTTATGTAGATACATCTTTACTTTCAGCGCTGGGCCATGATTGTTCAGGGATGGCTAAACCTCAGACTGAAAGTTTAGGTAATGAGGCCAGGTATTTTCACAGTTTCTTGCATTTGAGAATCTCACAATATTCAGCCCCAGTGCAAATACAAGTTGGGTAGCATTCATAGAAATTCAAATCAGACAGTGTGTGTATATATATGTATATATACATAAATGTGTGTGTGCATGTACACACACACACACACACACGCACACACAATCTCCTTTTTGCAGGAGAAGTAACTGGCAGATGGCAGGGACAGAACTGCATGTTCTGTTCTCTATTTGGCTACCTGGTGAGAAGTCCCAATTCTATAAAACATTAAACATGCAAAATCAAAGTGACAAGTTAAAACCACTTATATCAGGTTGATTTTATAATTTAGGATGTTTTATATCCATGAAACTAGGGAAACTTGATTTCTGTTTCTCTAATCCTCTTACAGCACCCGCTATCTGTATCACCCATCATTTATCATGGCACTTAATCCTATCTCCCTTGTGTTGTTACCTGTTTTGTGAATGCATATCTTGTTTTTCTAATTAGATTATGAATTCCTGTGAGATAATCTTTTCCTTAAATTCTTACTTGCTTTTTGACCTGTAGTAGTAAATCCCCATATAATTATTACACAACATAAAATAATAAAATGAAATCTTATGTTGAACAATGTTATAGCTGGTTTTCCCACTAAAATTTACCTAGCAATTACCATTTGAGTAGTATCTCCGTGTGTGTGTGCACACGCATGTGTGTGTGTGTGTCTATGTCTGTGTGTGTATCTCCTTTTCCATTACCATACCTTTCTCAGCAAAATATCAGATGAAATATAGCCTTCAAAGAATAATTGAAATCACACCCAATCACTTCAGATTATGTTAAAGTTTCCATCTTGGTGTTCTTTATTCATTTGAGAGGTTATTAAATTTCCGGAGAAGCAGGTGGTTTGAGAAATTTGTTTCTTACCATCCTCCTTTTTGACCCTGGACTCTGAAACACCAAAGCCACATGTTCTATTCTCTCATCAACAGAATTCCTAGCAGAGAGAAGGTGCTCAAAGATATTTGAAATAATACAGCGTTGACTATTTTCTAGACCTCTAAATTGTTTGTGTATGTATGTACCTATATATGTATGCTAATACCTTTCCCCAAGTAACATAGTAAAATCAATAGAGTGTAAAAATGTAGGGCTGAAAAACATTCCAAAATGAGTGTGTTTCCCTTTTATCTGGTTGTATGTGAGCCATCTATCTCAGCTTAATTATCCATCTGACTGTGTGGACAGACTGAATGGACAGCAAAATATGTTTCACATCACTCTGGTTTTATAGGTATCACTATAATTATATTATATGGCCGCCACACTGTATACCAGACATCAGCAATTTCTGAAGTGTGTTTCAAACAACACTCTTTGTGTAGGAGGTTAATAGGTATTACTAGGAGGACAGCTTTCATGGTCAGACATTGGAGCAACTCTGTGCTTTGGGCTAAGCTAAATGTTAGTCTTCTTAGAGGTGACGGTTATTAAAGCCTATAATAATGTTAATGTGTTACTTAGATTCCCAATAGGACCATGTATTATACAGTATTTCTCAAACTTATTAAACCATAAGAAAATTTTCCAAACCATCCTGAGGGACTGATGTTTCTTAGAACACACTTTAAGAAATATTTTAATGGATTCATTGCTGCTTTTTCCCCCCAGTTACATTTTACTCAATCTAACCAAACAAATAAATACTATCAACATTGTTTTTAATTGTAAAGCAATCAGAAAATACATACTTACTAGAACTGCCAGTCTTAAATAACTATAGAATTTGTCCTTTTGAAGTGTGAATGGTCATATCTCTCCATTTGAAAAAAAAAATCCATGTTATCATCCTTAAAGTAATCTCATTTAACATTCTAGATAAAGAGTTGACTATTGCTGTTGACTTTTTTTTTCTTATATCTGCATTGATGAGTACAATAGAGGGAAACTAGTTTAATCTTTGGAGAGGATCTTAAAGTTTCTCATGGTCCATGATGAGCATAGTTTTCATTTTATGGGGTTGTAGCTCTAGAATGTTTGAATCAGTGTTGTCCCCATACCACAACCTGAAATATATAGTTTAGATTTGAGAAAGTCCGATATCAGCTTGTTTTCTTGTATCTTCCTCTTTGCCATATAAACAGTGAGGAATGTGAAATGGTATTATTTCTTGGGAAGTTGACCAGGGCTGCTTTTTCCACAGAAATTATCAATTTTGAATGAAAGAAGAGAATCAACCTACATCGATTACTTGCTGTGTGATCTTCAGAACAAGCCTATAAAACTCCTATGATTATATTTAAGTTATACACAAGGAAGACAACTCCCTCCTCCCCTCCCCATCCATGGCAGAAATAAAAGGTTAATTCAAGTGTGTCAGATTCCAAAGTTCAGTGTTTTCTCTTTGGATCATGTTGTTTTCCAACCAAAGGCTATAAACAATCCCCTCAAAGTGATAATCCACCTCCTTCACTCAGACCTTTTTTGTGAGTTCATTGGAATTCAACTTTAAAAATACCTTTACTGTATCTGCTTTGTTAATGTAATATATGTATGGTTAGGGATGTCTTCAGCTCTAAGCACGAAACAATACAGAGCTAAAGCAAATAGGAGCTCTATATTTTTAAGTTATATTAAACAGGAATCCTGTGCTGGAAAATATTGGGGCTAACCTATTCTGCACTTTTTAGCCTTTACTTCATGCTGTTTGTCTTCAAATTTACAGAAATGACTGTGGTGTTTTCAGGCATCGTGTCTGCATTCAAAGCAGGTGGAAGTGGTGGTGGATGAAGGGAGTATGATGGGACATGTCAGTGCAAATGGTTTCTATCCCTTTTATCACCAGAAGTTTTTCTGGAGTCCAAAGCAGATCTGTTTCCTTCTGTGTGCCTAGCATGAGGTCATATGGCCACACAAGGGAGTTGGAAAGGAGAACTCATCTTTGTAGGCAGATAGCTGCCCCCAGCCTAATGTAGAATTTGTTAGGAGGACAAGGGAATAGATACAGCGCAGGTTACTAATAGTATCTGTTATCTTTTGCCACATACTGCCTTATCAGCTTCAATCTACATTTATGTTTCCCTTTTATTAAGTTTATTGATTGGTTTTGATGAATCAGCCTCTACAACTTAAGTTTATAAAACTGGGTTATATCTTTTCTTTCTCCCCCCGCCTTAGGATTTTTTTATTTGAGAGCTAGAGAGATAGAAAGTGTGAATGGAAGGAGGGAAAGAGGGAGAGGAAGAGTGAGAATCCTCAAGCAGACTCCCTGCACAGAGCCCGATGGGGGAGGGGTCTTGATCCTAGGACCCAGGGATCATGACCTGAGCCAGAATCAAGAGTCAGATGCTTAACTGACTGAGGCACCCAGGCATCCTGAGCTGCATTATTCCTAAATGTACTAGGAGGGTGGATTTTCTTCTTTAATATTCACTGTAAGCAGAATTTTAGATAGAGATAACATTTAAATTGAATTATGTCTCCTGTTTGAAGAAGCTTTAAATGTCCTAGTGTCTTAGATGTATTTTCAGGGTGTGTCAACACTTTCTTATAAAATAATGTGGGAAAGAGCATTTATTTGTAGAGCTGTTTGTTCTGGGTGAAGCTTGTGAGGTGATGGGAAATAGGCATAGGGGTTTCAGAGATTTTAAAAGATATTTTGAAAATATGAAAACTTAAAATATTAGCTTCTGTCTTGAAAAATCAAGAAAAGGGATTTTATCACAACCTTATATCAAAGCTATAAAGCTGAGGAATTTATTGGGATATTGGTACTTAGTGTATACAGGATAACCAAAAAATTGAGGGTGATTTGTATTTCTTTGAATTAAATTAAAATGTGTGTGGATCACCTTTATAGGTCTATATAGACCTATATATCTGAACCGGATACCAGCATTGTCCAATAGCATTTAATATATCTGGGTTAGATGTTGACCACTTTTTTCTAGAACAGTAGGGCCCTTTTTAAACTTTGAAGCAGCTGGCTCTACTTTCTGAGACAAGGACAGATGATATCTAGGGTCCTCATTCTTTGCCACAGTCGCCACAAAAATCCTGTGCCAGAACTGGGATCTTTTTTTTTCCTACACCAAAACCTGTTTTTAACCCCTGAAATCTTGGTCAGAGTCCCTTTTTATCCCTTATCTTCTCCCCTGTATTTTGCCTTTACATAGCTCTCTGCACTACCTCACTGCAACTCCTCCCAACTTGTCTGCTTAGGCAAAAAAAACTTACTTTTTTTGAACAGAATCTCCTGTGTGGTCAGCCCCCTCCACCGCACCCCACCCCAAGATTTTATTTATTTGTCAGAGAGAGAAAGCATGCACGAGTGCACAGAAGCAAGGGAAAACCACAGGCAGAGGGAGAAGTAGGCTCTCTGCTGAGCAAGGAGCCCAATATGGGCCTCTATCCCAGGACCCTGGGATCATAATCTAAACTGAAGGCAGCTTGAGCCACCCAGGCATCCCTGTGGTCAGCCTTTTAACAATGTTTTTATACCTGAATCTCCATGCTTGAATCTTGGTAATCCTTTAAGTTCAAAACTTGCCCTGTTCCCCCTTATGTAGGAGTCCATGAACCATCATGGATGAGATGGGATGGATGATATTCTGGCTTAGGCAGCTGTCTCCATCCTCCTGTTTGAGGTCTTCCTTTGAGGTTCTTTGCCTCTGACAATGTTACTTTGTACCCTCTTTAGCACTGCCAACCATGACTCTCCTAAGGGCTCCCCCCTACTTTTGCAAATGTTGGGACCAAACTCACTATTTTCTTCTCTACCTCCATTGAGAAGATAAATGCAATTTTGGATGACCTCTGTAATGTACTAGTTGACAAGACCTTGATTTCCTCAATCCTGCATCCTGGACTTCAACTTCCATACTTTTAGGTCTCTTGCTCAGAAATCTTCCTCCCAAGTATTCCCTTGTGACTATAATCTCCTTCCATCTCTTTTACTCTCCAATTTTCTCTCATATTTCATCTTATAGACAAAGTTGCTCACTGTGTTCACTTTCTCATTATTATCAGCTGCCTCCTGACATTCGTAGTCTCTCTCTCCAGCTCATGCCCTTTGAATGTCTAAACTGCTCTACCTCTAAAAGTGCTAGTACTTTTGTGCCTTCTACTGTATCCATCTAGAAAACCTTCCTTCTTTATGAATGCAGCGATTCACTTCATAATACATGGTATCACTTCATCCTCACAAGGTATGCAGGAAGGACAAGGTAGAGGTTATTTTCCTTGCTCCATGGTTTAGGAACCAGAGTATCAGTAAGGTTAGATTACTCATCTGAGGAGACAGTGGTGGTACATAGAGAGTACAAGGCAAAGTACACATCTCGGGATCTTGGCTCTAAAGCTTTTTCTCTGGATTAGTGATTTTTTTAAAAGTTACAATTTCTTTCTTTTTACAGATTTTTCTTTTTCTTCATAAATTGAGGTCTTGCCATATAAAGGGGATAACAACAAAGATGCTTTTTTCTGCAAGTGGAGTCCGAAGCGTCCAGAGTTCTATCTGGTCAGCTTCTTCTTTACTATTCAAGTTGGCTGTCCCTTAAGAGTTTGTGGAAGAAATACATTTTGGATAGTTTTGTATCCTCAAACCTCAAGTAACTTTATTACCCATCAGAAACACATACTTCTTTCCATATATAGTGATTATACAAAGCTTATTTTAACAAGGGAAAAGTAAAACATAATCTAGAGATACATGAAAGCTCTTCCGAATGGAGAAGTAAAAAACAGTTTGGTTTCTTAGGGATTGGCCCTGGAACCTGTCTTATTTAACATTTTCATAAATGATTTGGAAGAGGGAATGCATGGTGAATTATCCAAGTTTGCAGATGACACTGAGCTCTTCCAGGTAGTGAAATGCCAAGCAGATGGAGATCAACTAAAGGGAAAACTTGCCAGCCTGCATGAGTGGGCAGAAGAGTGGTAGATGATATTCAGTGTGGGCAATGAAAGGTAATTCGCTTAGGAAAAAATAATAAAAGCCATGCTTCTAGAAAAATAAATCGAGTTATCTGTTAGTCTCATAAAAGACACATCTTATAGACCAGTCTTTGAAGTAACTCTTGAGTATATTGACAAATCAGGAAGGGAATTGAAAATAAAACCAAAGAAACATTGATCTTGAATTAAATGATGTATCATAATGTGGGATATTTAGTTCATTTGCCAAACAGTTCTCATTGTGTGCCTGGTATGTATCAAGCTTGCTTCTGGGCATGGAAGTCTTTTTGGCCGTTGCATCTCAAAACAAAATAGAGACAACAATCTATAAAATATTTAAAGAAGCCAATGACGATAGACTACAAATGAGATAAGAACTATCAAAACTTAAATATGAATGTGTTTATAAAAATTTTTGAATGTTTTAATAATTTTCCCTTATCTCATTTGATATTATAATTATGTATGAGGTAAAAGTGTAGGATTTTTTTTTTTTTAAAAGGTTTACAGATGAGGACTCAGAGGGTAAGGTAATTTGAATGGCTTTCCGAAGTTCATAAAATACTGGAAGGTCAAGACTCAAGCATTGATTTTTTTTTTTTTAAGATTTTTATTTATGTATTTGACAGAGAGAGAGAGATTGCAAATAGGCAGAGAGGCAGGCGGGGGGGGGGCAGACTCCCCATTGAGCAGAGATCCTGATGTAGGGCTTGATCCCAGGACTCTGAGATCATGACCTGAGCCGAAGGTAGAGGCCCAACCCACTATGGCACCCAGGCGACCCAAGCATGAGTGTTTTGACTCCCAAGCTCTGTACCTTTTCTGTAGCACCACAGAGATTTACTTGCCAATAAGTGAATTGAAGAAACTTGTTACATCCAACAGTAGAAAGATGGGAAGTGTAAATAGGTTCTGCTTGGATGTATAATGGATTATTTTGTAAACCATGGATGAGGCTGATGAAGATACTCATACCCAAACTCTTTCCATGTCTGTCTTTTCTTTGCTTTTCTTTTTCTTCTTTCATTCATTCTTCTTCTTCTTTTTTTTTTCTATTTTTCTCTAGTATGTGGCTTCAGAAAATCATGTGTATCTAGGTATATTCCAGGCTATCACCAACAATGTCTAGGTCACACAACTCTTTAGGACTAAATTATAATGGCACAAGCAAAGAAACAAGCAACACACAACCCAGGGTGCCCCTAGATGGTGGCATACTCGCCTGTTTCCTAGCTCACACTCTGAATGACTGTTGCAGCGTAGAATTCTTGAAGCTACGCATTTTGGCCAAAAATGGAAGAAGGGTCTGCAGATGAGAAAAGAACGAGAACAGAAAATCTCAGCAGATAAGGCAGATGGTGATTAAGAATCTGGAGTTCAAAGGTAAACTTGGAAGAGAACTGTTAAATAACCCAAAGAGATAAAAGTTGATGAGACTAAAGGAAGTAAAAGGGTGGGGAAAAGAGTGAAGGGAGAGACTGTGGGATCAGAAAAGTGAATGAGTAAAAATTAATATAAAACAGAATAGGACTGAGACTGTCTGCCATAGTCCTATTAATTTTCCTGCTACTTCATTCTGGCTACTCCTATACTTAAGCTTGGGAAACTAATACCCTGGAATATTTTAATTCTTACTATGTAATATAAATTTGTACTCCAGATTTCTTTTCTAGGGAGTAAACAAATAATTATAAGAGATGTATGCGTGTTCTTCAGGCCCTCTGACCTTTTTCTCCATTTGAGCTTGTTTCTGTTAACACTGGCTACTTAAAACACAACCTCCTCACCTTCCCATTCCTGCTGATGGCCCCAGCTCTGGTTAATTCACGCACATGGAAGGAGTCCTCTGCTAACTCTAGTTCATTAGAGCCTACCTGTCCCTTGAGACTGAACCCAGTCACCATAATCTATTCATTTATTCATTAGTTCATTCGTCCAGTTGACAATTATTTAGTAAAAATCGGATATATTAATGAAATTGTGCTTATCTATCCCCATACATCTATTATACTATGTATAGTTCATTTAATTTTGCAGTAGATTATTTGTGCGTTGGTTTGCCAGAGTAAAAGTTTGTCAAATCTATTGTAAGTTACTGAAGGGAAGGGACCATGATTTTTAATTTTCTCTACCTATCTTGTCCATAGTGCTGAAATGTAGTAAAACCTTTTGCTTGGTTGATTGCCTCATAGATTAAAGTTGTCATTTGATAGAGAACACGTATATATCATCTGCCTTGAAGTATAGAATAAGGATGCATTTTGTTTCTCTAAAGAATCCCTCTTTCACTTTGCAAATGAAATTTCACAATTCAGAGGACAACCCCCTCTCAAAAAAACAAAAAATCAAAAACAACAACAAAAAAACAAAGCCTTCCAACAGTCTGATGATGCTTACAATTCTAAAAGAGATTTGTACCTGTTACACCATTTAAGTGATTTTCCCACTTAAAACTATCTTTCTATTTTAGCTGCTTTCCTAACTTTGTCACTCAAAGCTTCCTTCTTAAGCATTCACTTTGCCATTTTGTCCAACTCCTATTCAGAGCTTCTTTTGGTCCTAAACTTGGACTCTTTGCTGGAAAAATCCTGTTGTGACAGGCAGGTGTCACAAAACCTGGTGTTGGTTGTTTATAGTATATAACCAAGAAACTTCTGTCATTGACTCTTTTACCTAGGATCATAGCCATTGCAGATGATAAAAATAACAGGGGACTGCAGTACAAGGACAGCAAGCAATGGAGCACATAGGGAGGTTTGTGAAAAGCAAGGAGCAAGGAAAGAACAGTAGGTGTAACCCGAGATGTGAGCGTAACCATCTAGCCAAAAAGAAAAAAAATAAAATAAAAAAATAAATAAAAAATGAAGCTCACTAGGCAAGACTATATAAAAGTAGCCATTTGGGGGAAGTGTCTGTAGTCTGGAGCAAATACCTTGAATGTGGTAAAGGGATTTAAGCCACTTTCTTAGGGGCCTATGCTAACTGTGTGCACATGTCTTTGTCCAACTGTTTAACGTTGAGGGGGGGCATCTCTCTATTGTATGTAGCTATGTGTTCTTTGTAATGCCTGACGTGTCATAGTCATTCCACAGAAAAATGCTGAATTAACCTTTATGGTTTAGTTTAACAGCATACCTAGCTATTACCTTAGCAGAAAGCAGAAGTCTGGGAAAAGAATAAGCCTGGAGGGGAGGTTACCTTTGGTAGCCCTATCAGCTGGGACAGCTAAAATGCGTCAATTGGCGTGCTGGGTCAGGACAGAGGGCAGTAGACAAAGGATGACCATGGACAGATGTTGCTAGGGATCCTAGAAAACATTTAGGAAGGTCCTAGAAAACATTTGTTTTGCATAGGGCCTGCACTCACCACTATGTCTTTGGTAGACTAGCTTAGTATTCTATTGCAAAAATGTTATGACTTTCTGCTTTCTCTCAGCCCTCAAATTTCACTTTCAAAAATATATCCAATTCCCCTTCGTTGTCCCATTGTCCTGTGTTTGATAATTCTAGCAGGGGACTCCTTATTTGTAAATGTTCAGTCATTCTAAGTGTTTGCATCGCAGCCTTTCATCAATAGTTATTTTCATATGTCTTCATTACTTCCTAATCGTCCACTCCTCAGTTTACTGCTAAGAAATGAATTCGCTGTTTTAACCATTGTTGAGTAGTCCTTGATTTCACGTCTGCCCCATTTATTTAGAGAGTCTATTTTCTTAGTCTTTTGGAATCAAAATTTTACATATAGTCAGTTTTTCTTATTATTTTAAATCCCTTTGGCTAGTACTAACGCTTCTATTTTTTATGGCCATTATCTGCTTTCGGCTGTGAAAAACTGATTCATATTCTACAGTAAACAATTGTTTCTCATTAAATGGTAAATAATAATGCATAATGATGGTACCGCAAGGAAAACAGAAGGTGGTTTCCTGCCCTTGTAGTGAACACCATCTAAAAAAAGGAAAGCGAAAACCTATTGACATGACTGAAATAGGAATTTAATTACTGCTATCCAGAAAACACCACGTATTCCAGGTTCTGGGGGGCGAAGGCTTGGCAGCTCTCTCAGTTGTGTGATTCTGGTGAGGGGAGACCTGGAGGTCTGATCCCAAGTTACCTTCATTGAACAAGTGAGTCTTGATGGAAGCAACTTTGATGAAGGCTAAGGCAGAGGATTAGAATGATAACCTTTGCATATTCGAAAGGGTGTAAGCTCCTGGATGCCAATGTTACCCCCTAACTACTTGACCTCAGAAGGTAAGAGAAAAGGAAGTAGAGATTGGAGCCCAGACTCAGGACCCATCTTACTTCGGTTATACAAAGAAACAAAAGCAATCTTCTGAAGTATTTTAAAGATTTTTTGTTTATTTATTTGACAGAGAGAGATCCCAAGTAGGCGGCAGAGAAGCAGGCAGAGAGAGAGGGGGAAGCAGGCTCCCTGCTGAGCAGAGAGCCCGATGCGGGGCTCGATCCCAGGACCCTAAGATCATGACCTGAGCCGAAGACAGAGGCTCTAACCCACTCAGCCACCCAGGCACCCCTGAAATATCTTAATCATCAATTGCTGCACAGTTTGTTGGGCCATGTGTATTTTGTTCACCTATGCTGATCTTCAGGACTTCAGGACAAGAGGCTGGATCTTTTTCCTATCTAGTGCCTTTGTTCATGTCCGTATGCTCTCACATTACAGTGGAGAGAACCTTGAGTAAAATGGAGATGATAGACATTGGATTAAGTTGTGAAATGATATATATTATATCAAGTCTAAACACTGCTATCTAAGTTGGCTGAACTCTCTGGCATTTAGCTCCACCATGTCTGTTCAATTATTATTATTTTTTCTTTCCTTTCAAAACAAACCTACTTGTAGCCACTGCCCCTTGCATGTGTATATTCATTGCCATGATTAGATTTTTCCTGTCTGTCTTGGGGAACCCTCTGCATTCTTTAGGCCTATGTTTGAACCTTTATTCTTCAATAGTCCTTTTATCAGTATTCTGTTATTAAAAATTACTGGTAAGAGTTACAGCCACATGTTTTTTAGTTATTTTGTGGTTGTGCTGGTCTTGAGTCATCCATTAAAATATGAACTGTTTAAAGGCAAGTACCATAGCTGTTTGTACATTCCACAGCAGTAAGCAGGGGGGCTAACATGTAATTGAGTTCTAATAAAAGTTTGTAGATTGAACAATTGAAGAACAATAATTCCTACAGGTTGTGGAGGTGAGAGGAGTTAGTCCAGCGGCTTGTGTCTCTCGTTCCCTCACGGATTCTGTACATACGGATTTTACTTACTAGCTAAATGCTCAACCTAAGCCACAGAATTACCACGGAGTCTGGACAATCAACTGTGTCTTGGTGAACATAAAATGCTACTCACTTCTAAAATCCTCTCCCCACAAGGAGGTTCTGTGGACCCTCCTGAAGGCTTATAGCATTGCTTTTTATTGATTCCCATCTGCAAACGACCCAGTGCTGTTCACTTGGTATAAATAATAGCGGTGACACCAACAGATAGCAAAGTGATCCATTCCTTTTAATGTCAGAATACTCTGAGGGGAGTTCAGTCATTTGTCTGATGGCTTACTGGTAGGGTTGACCATATCATTTATCGTTCAAGCTCAGGCACTTCTGAGAACGAAAGGGAACCTTATCAATAATTACACTGGGCCATAGATAAAAACTAGGACTGTCCAAGGCGAACTAAGATGTGTGATCATCCTATGCATTAGAATCCCAGAATTTCCTTCTGGAGTCACAGGTGATGAGGGTGGAGTGGAGGCCGTTCTGACCACTTAGTTCCTTTTCCTTGTGTCCTAATTTATTCTCTCCTGGCCTTGTGGTTGCTGTAAGGAATTCCAGACATTAGGACTTCCACCCAGAAGAATGACAGCACAGGTATTTATTCCATTTTCCCCCCAGTGTATTAAAATTTGTGCTTTCCAATAATTATGTACAGGACCATTTTTTTCTTTTCCTTATAAACTTTATACCCAACACACTTGTATTGAACTTTCCAATGAGGAAAGCCTTCCTCTTCATAACTGAGAAATAAACACTTAGTTTTTGTATTTACCTGGTGTTAATGCCCATGAGATGTTACACCCAGGGGCTACCTAGGCTGGTGGTGCAATGGCAGTTTTTATGGAGCTGTAAGTGTCCCCCAAATTATTATAATTAAGGTTATAGCCACAAATGTGTTTAAACCCAAATAATTTCATTGAATGGAGCATTATTTAACACATTGGACTTTTGGAAGAAGTCTTATTTAGAAGCCTGTTTTGAACCAAGAGTAGTCTTACTGTATGTAGAGAGGATGATTTTTGTGAACAGCAGGGATTAACACCTGATAATTACAGTGGTTTAAGTCTATCCCTTCAATTTTATTAGAATTATAATAAATCCAGTGGTTTTTATAATAATGGTGGTTTAAGTATATCCCTGCATATTATGAGAATTACAGAAAATCCAACAGAGCTGTGAGTTTACAAACAAGCAGTATTTTATTTATTTATTTATTTGAAAATATTTTATATATTTATTTGACAGAGATCACAAGTAGGCAGAGAAGCAGGCAGAGAGAGGGGAGGAAGCAGGCTCCCCACGTTGCCGAGAGCCCGATGTGGGGCTTGATCCCAGGACCCTGGGATCATGACCTGAGCTGAAGGCAGAGGCTTTAATCCACTGAGCCACCCAGGTGCCCCCAAACAAGCATTATTTTAAAAGCTTCCAGAATTAGCAAATTTTACCAGTCGAGATGAGATCATATTTTCTGGGAACAATTTTACAAAAAAATCTTTTAAAGCAAACTGAGGGTTGCTGGGGAGCGGGGTGTTGGGAGAGGGTTGTGGGGTAATGGACATTGGGGAGGGTTGTGCTATGTTGAGCGCTGTGAAGTGTTTAAACGTGGTGATTCACAGACCCATACCCCTGGGGCTAATAATACATTATATGGGGACGCCTGGGTGGCTCAGTTGGTTAAGCGGCTGCCTTCGGCTCAGGTCATGATCCCAGCGTCCTGGGATCGAGTCCCACATCGGGCTCCTTGCTCTGCTGGGAGCCTGCTTCTCCCTCTGACTCTGCCTGCCGCTCTGTCTGCCTGTGCTTGCTGTCTCTCTCTCTGACAAATAAATAAATAAAATCTTTAAAAAATATATATTATATGTTTATAGAGAAATTAAAAATTAAAAAAAAATCTACCTTAAAAAATTTCAGAATCGAAAAAATATGTTTTAAAGGCATATGTGAGGAATGCTCTAATTTGGAGTTTTGTCTTTATTAAATATGCAAGGGCAACATGGAACCATGGATTAAATGAAAGACTATCCCAGAAGTGAGGCAGAGTTTTCTGAAATCAAGTTTAGTGTTAAGTGAACATGGACTTTTGGAAGCCACTTTGCTGCTATACGGAGCTGCTGAGACTCTTTTTTCCCTCTTGGTCTGTTCCTCAGTAGATAATACTGTATTGGGGGCACAGAGAGAACTACACTAGTTTTCTTTTTACTCTGTGAAAGACCTTCTCTCCTCTGTGGTCCAAGGAAGAGGGGGATAAGTCCTTCCCCCTGAAGGCAGTCCCTCATCCAGTGAACTAGATCCCTGTCTCCATCTCTGGGTGGGAGTGCTCGCTGGCACCCTCTTTTTTTTTTTTTCCATTTATTTATTTTCAGCATAACAGTATCATTATTTTTTCACCACACCCAGTGCTCCATGCTCGCTGGCATCCTCTTACCTGCATCCCTTCTCCCACTATACTTCTCCCCTCCTCAGCTCTCATTTCATACAAAGCACTATATTGAATTATATAGTTTTCATCAACATCTACATCACTTTTAAAAACTCATCATTGTCACCTAGTTTGCTTAATTAAGTAATTTGTTGACATAAACAGGATCTTTGGCCCAGCAGAAGCTGTAGCAGATGGTGTCTAAAACCAAAAATAATCATTAACCTGTCCTGTGGAAGGTGTGAAACAGCATGTTTAGAAACAAGCGTGGCTATAAGATGGCTCTTCACAAATGAGAAATGCATTCTTCAGACGCTTCCAGGATAAGGAGATAGAAGGGATGAACGTGGGACCAAAAAGGATAGCCGCACCTTTTTAGTAGGAGTGAAGGGTTGTGAGTTCAAAAGGTATTAAATGTACTTAAAATATTACAGTTCAACAACATATTAACATAGAACATATATTTCAATGTGATTATAGTTTCTTTAAGACTTTTGAGAGAGAGAATGAGAGAGAGAGAGAGAGCATGAGAGGGGGGAGGGTCAGAAGGAGAAGCAGACTCACCGCTGAACAAGGAGCCACATGTGGGACTCAATCTCGGGACTCCAGGATCTTGACCTGAGCTGAAGGCAGTTACTTCATCAACTGAGCCACCCAGGCACCACATGATTACAGTTTTTAAAGATTTATTTATTTTAGAGAGCACGAGCATGAGAAGGAAAGGCGGAGGGAGAGAGAATCTGAAGACTCCACACGGAGCACAGAGCCCAATGTGGGGCTTTATCCCACGACCCTGAGATCATGACCTGAGCTGAAACCAAGAGTTGGATGCTTCACGGGCTGCACCACTCAGGTGCCCTGATGACTGTTATTTCAAATACAATCAATATGATCACATATTACACAATTTAAAACATTGAGTCTTGTATATAAAATACTAAACGTAAGTGTACAAACACAAGTGTATTTGTAAGCGTAAGTGCAGCAATGAGTAACAGTGGTTATCTGTGCCAGTGCTTTGCACTCTCAGCTTTTTCACTACTGTATTTTGTTTCTCACTTTGATGTGTAAAACTTTCTTTGTTCCTCCTCTACCTTTACAGATTCTGTGAATCACATTTGTGTAATCTGAAGCTAATATTTGTGTGAACGAGAGAAATTAAGAAAAATATGAACTCTACGTCAAACTTAATTAGAGCAACTGAACACTGTTATTTAGCACATTATTTTTATGTTTGATTTTGTAGTTTTGGACCAATGTTAAACTGTTAAAATAACATCTTTCTCTTTTAGCTGTTAAATATACATAATTTATTAATCCCTCTCTCCTCAAAACCATCTTCCAGGAAAGAGGCTGGTAAGCATCCCTGTAAAAGGTAGCATATGGGTATGGATAGGTGCTTTTAGATATCTTCCAAGAAGTCAACGTCCTGGCCCCTCATGGAGACACCTGGATCATCGAAGTTAACTTGCTTTATTGGGTTGCTCTGTCAGTTTCTGACAGCCCAGTGTGAGGGTGTGAAGGCAAACCTTCACTTTTAAAAACAGGCTTCCCTAAATGAACACAATTTTGCAAACTGATATTTTGATCAACTGCATGCTTTCAGGTCAAGCTTCACAATACAGAGAAGGAAGAAATATAACTGCATATCTCTATTGTATCCCTTCTACATAGTAGGGACTCTTCCCATCACTGATTCTCACATGGCCCAGCAAAATAAGCATGGTTATTCCCTGTGTTACTTCAGATGAAGAAATTCGGGTTAGCTTAGTTATGTGACTTGCCTGACATTACCCAACCAGTAAGTGGTAGAGCTAGAATTTAATTTTTTTTTAAGATTTTATTTATTTATTTGACAGATTAGGGATCACAAGTAGGCAGAGAGAGAAGGAGGACGAAGCAAGCTCCCTGCCAAGCAGAGAGCCCGATGTGGGGCTCAGTCCCAGGACCCCGAGATCATGACCTGAGCTAAAGGCAGAGGCTTAACCCACTGAGCCACCCAGGTGCCCCGAGGATTTAATTTTTGGTATGTCTTACTTCACAGCCTATTCTGCTTTGGAAGGGAGAAAAATTCAGCTCTTCTCCAATTAAACTGGTATAAAGCAGCATCATTTTTAAGCCAGGGATCCCTGCATGAATGACTTCACTCAAAAGCATTTCAAATAATGCATCATTTGGTTAAATTTTGTGCATGTGTGGTTTGTAGGACTTTGAATTTCTTTCACCAAAGCTACTTTTTCTATTTGGTGGTGAAGGGATGGTTTCCCTGCTGATGAGACCTGGTCTTGGGATATGACGCCTCAGATTATCAAGGTTGGGATGTACTTAGTGACATGTCTGGACCCATGTGTAGGTGCTGCAAAGAGCCTACTGCCTAAATGTATCTGTCCTCCTCTTTCTTCCTGTGCAACAATATGACCACGAGGCCTTCATAGTTTCTATATTTAACTGACTTTCTTGAACCTTCTTTTTCAATGGCTTTTGCCCTCCAGGAAATATTTGATTTTCATGCTGTTCAAAAAGGATATCATAGGGGCACCTGGGTAGCTAGTCGGTTAAGCATCTGCCATAGGCTCAGGTCATGATTCTGGAGTCCTGGGATCTAGCCCCGGATCAGACTCCCTGCTCAGTGGGGAGTCTGCTTCTCTCTCTGCCCCTCACCCAACTAGTGCACTCTCTTTCTCTCAAATTAAATAAATAAATAAATAAATGTTAAACAACAACAACAACAAAAGGGATATAATAAGCGCTCAGTTACACACGTGGAAAATACAACCCACACACTAGCTGTTGCCATCTCCCCTGTGTTTAAGGAGAGGGCATCCTACTTTGGCTTGCTGATGATACTTGATTAATTGTTGGACATCTATAGTATTTGCTAAGCTTTTCCTTAAAAATCTCAGTTGATCTAGAGCCCAGTTCCCCTGCAGTGATGTCCTTCTATTTGTACGTGAGAAACTGGGCTTAGAAATAATTAGTAATCCCCACTAACTACAAATAAATGGTAGA
Source organism: Neogale vison (assembly GCF_020171115.1). NCBI lineage: Eukaryota > Metazoa > Chordata > Mammalia > Carnivora > Mustelidae > Neogale > Neogale vison. The sequence goes on along the minus strand of NC_058096.1, from coordinate 64,491,836 downwards.
AGACCAAGTTGGCATTTAAATCCCTGGTCTCATTTTTCCTTCCCTTCCCCTGTGATCCTCTGCCTTGTTCCTCAAATTCTGCATATCATTGAGATCATATGATAATTGTCTTTCTCTGATTGACTTATTTCGCTTAGCATAATCCTCTTTAGGAAAAAAAATGAAACAAGACGAAACCGGAGAGAGACACAAACCATAAGAGACTCTTAATCTTAGGAAACAAACTGAGGGCTGCTGGAGGGGATGGGGAAGAGTTGATGTGATGACTGGGTGATGGACACTGGGGAGGGTATGTGTTGAGCTCTGGGTGTTGTGTGAGACTGATGAATCACATTTTTGTACCCCCTGGAACAAATAATGCATATAATAAATTTGAAAAAATAATAAATCCCTGGTCTCAAGAACACCATATTGCATTCCACTGTGCTGCCCAAATGATTTTAATAGCAAATACTGAAATCTCTATGTGAACATCAGAGACTTGCTGTGAGCATTCCCAGCACATAATGTCACATACCTTTATAATGACACCCATAAATCTAGGTGTGACCTGGGTAACCAGAGAAAGAGTAGCACAGAGAGAGGCAGGAACTTTTATCTCCATGCTTAAGGACTTACGTGACAATAATCCAGCTTTAGAAGTGGGTTCAGCAACTTTTTATTTTATTAAAGGTCTTAAAATGATAAATTGGTTATCATCGGGAATAAGAGAAGGAGTGAAGAGAAGCTGCTTCTGCTTTCCATTTATCCATTCATCTATCTGTCGATTATTTTTATGATGAGTATTATTTGTCAGGCATTTTTCTAAGTGCCTTGGCTAAAACCATGAACAAACAGAGCTAATGTAATAAATTATAATTATGATAAGTGCAGTGAAGGAAATGTGAACATTTTCAAATATCAAAGGATATAAAGTGAAGCTGGGGGAACATCAGAATAGGTGACCAGTGACTAATTCTAATTGTTTGCCAAAGCCACTTCTATAAAATGGGACATTCCCTAGGCTTCAGGAAGGTATATATGAACATAGCTATGCAATTTGAGACTATTCTAGTGCCAGATATAGTCTTTTCATTCATCTCAAAGGCAGGAAATTGACTTTACCATACCTTCCTGTCCAAGCTAGAGTCAAGATTTTATAACATTCAGGGTGAAAAACCTGTCCAGATGTAAGCCCAAAGGCAAAGGGAGAATTCTCTTCTCTGGAACTTTACTCAGGGCGCATTGTTTAACCCAGAAGATCTAGGAAAAAAGTGCCCTTCCAAAGTCCCTGAAAATATATTACCTGTATTCTCAGAGTAAATGTAGGAATGAGGGTATACTTGCGATCTGCTTGAGCACTATGATCTTTAGAAAGGCAGTATTTTGAAAACGTTAGGTTATGGCTACTGGCCTGGGAAACCACTAAAATAAAATAATGGCGCTTCTTTGTAGCTCTGAGGTTGTCTCTCTACCTTGTCAAGATGAGTCACATTGAGCCACATTGTATCAAAAGCTGTTATGTTTGATTCCTTCATTCAACTTGCAGCTTCTTTGCCTTGGCAGTGAGATAGAGATTCCCTAATGATCACAGTTGTTTTCCATTATGCATATGAACTCTGATTAAGAAGGTATTTTGATGTCTATTAGTATTACTATTTATTATTTGTCAAGTTCCTTGACAGTGACTTCATTTGTGGATTTTCTTGGAACAAAGGTCCTCAGTTCACAAAGTTCTCTGCCTTTTCCCAGGAAACAGTTCCTTTTTTCTTTTTCTCATAAAGACTTTGTTTTTAAGTAATCTCTACACCCAAAATGGGGCTCAAATTCAAAACTCGATCAAGAGTTGCATGCCCCAGTGACTAAGATAACCAGGCACCCTAAGAGTTCCTTTTTTAATTACCTTTTCTCTGAGAGTTTTTTCAAGCACTGTCATTAAGGTTTTCAGGGAGTCGGTTGGGTCAGATATGGCATGGACTCTGCCTCTCTAAGGAAGCACGTATAAAGTACACAGGAATCTTAACATTTTTGCTGACTGTACCTAGCTTCTTTCTACTGGTACTCTTTTGTTGATGTTGTTCTGAAGAAATGGTTGAAGTAGAAAGCAAGCAGATAGAGTTATTCTAGCCGTCTGTCTTTGTACAGACAAGCTGAGGGTGTGTTTAGAAAGGGAGCACTTGGGGCCAGGCAGATGTAGTGTTAAGGTTTCACTCATCATTTGTCCTGTTGACCATCTGTGGTGGTGGGTCCTTCTTCTTTGGACTGTATAATGGGTCTCGCTGTAGAAGACTATGGCTCAGATGCTGTACTTGTATCATCAATTCTTTGAGTTTTTTACATTTGGAATACATTTTTTTAAACTTTAGATTTCTCTGGACACTTTGGTAAAGCCCTGAAATGGCCTTATCCTATCCTGATTACCAGGGAAACATATCCTTTAATCCATTTCCATCACTTCTTGCTCTCTGATGGTCACAGGATGGCAAAGAGCAAGGTGTGAAGAAGTGAGGAAAGTAAAGTCCTTAGACCTTGAGGGACTCATGAAGAGAAGGCAGGAAGTCAAAGTATCAGGTATTACCTCTCTCGGTGAAGTTTTCAGACTTTGTTCTCATTCCCCCAGTCCTCCATGCCTTGGCTTTTGCCAGCTCCTGCCTCTAGAGCAGAGGGAAACTAACTACCTGACTCCTGAGTCAGGCTTCCTGGGGGCGGGGGCAACAACATAGTAAAGAAGAATGGGGAGATTTCCAACAAATATAGGAACAACATTAGTATGACCATTCCTCATTTTTTTCCTGCCTACAAACATTATTTAGTGTCAGGTCATCTCCAGTATCTATTTAAGACAGAAGCCAAATAATCTAGAAGACTTGCATAGCTTGAATTAACTTCCTGCACTGTCAGAGGAAGAGTGTGCCTCTGGGGATGATGAAGATGATATAAATCAGGCCTTTTTTGTCCCAAATTGTCCCTTCTTGTTCCCTACCCTGCAAGCTGGTATTCATCTTATTAATTTAGCAAACCAATATTAATTGAATGCTTACTGTGTGCTACTGTATAAGATATTGGGTTCATAGCAATGAAGCAAACCTTCCTTGCACCTCCTGCTCCCCACTTATTTGAGCTCACGTCCTGATCAGAGAGAACAGAACCTACACCAAAGAGAATTATGTTCTACAGTATGTTAGAAGTCAACTGTATTGAAGAAAACTAGGTAGGAAGTAATGGAGTGGGGTAGGAAGGGAGGTTTCATTCTTTTAATGGAAGATAAGGGAAAGTGACATTCAGGCCGTGTGGGAAAGGAGGTGTGGCAAAACCATGGATCTCTCGGAAGACAAAGTGGTCCATGGGGAAGGGGAAGCTATTATAAAGACACTGAGGCCCCAGCAGGCCTGGAGTATTCGGGGAACAGCAGGAAACCAGCATGGTGGGTGCAGAGTGGGCAAGGGAGAGAAGAGAAGATGATGTTCAAGCAACGGATTGAGTAGGGTCTCGTAGACCTGGTCAGGGCTTAATTTGTGTAGTGAGAGGCTGAGACTTTGGGAGGTTTGAAGCAGAAAAGTGGCATGTTCATTTTCGGGGCTGTAAAGGAGTAAGTTTGCCTGTGGTGGTGAGAAGAACCGGGGGTGGGGTGAGGATGAGCGTGCCAGAAGTAGAAGCACCGACACCCTTGGCAGACATAGCCAGGAAGCTGTTGCATGATCGAGGTGGGATAGGATGTTGACTTGGAGCGGAGTGAAAGTACTGTGAAGTGGTCGATTTGGGACGTCTGCTGAAGGTGGAGCCCGGCAGTGTTTCATCATGGATTAGATGTGGCATAGAGGCAAAAACTGAGTCAAATAGAAGTCCAGGGATTTGGGGCTAAACAGTTCAAAGAAGGGAGTTGTTATTAACTAGAGTAGGACAAACCTATAGGTAGAGAGTATTTGCAGAAGGGAGGTCAGAGAGGAGGGGAAAAGATCTGAAGATACTTCCCTGAGAACCCCATATTGTGTGAATACGTTCATTAGACTTATTCTTCCTTAGTTGTTTTCAGAAGTACAGAGGGAATTTTTTTTTTTTGATTTTTGAAATTTTTTGAAAGATTTCATTTATTTATTTGAGAGTGAGTGAGTGAGAGAGAACATAAGAAGAGAGAAGGTCAGAGGGAGAAGCAGACTCCCTGCAAAGTTGACAGACTATACGGGACTCCATCCTGGGACTCTGGGATGAGGACCTGAGCTGAATGTAGTTGCTTAACCAACGGAGCCACCCAGGAGCCCAAGAGGGAAATTTTTTAAAAAAATGAGGAGGGGTGAGGGCTGATAATTTTAGGGCATGGCCCTAGAACCCACAAATGTATTTGTCCCCCTAGGAGGTTTGGCACCGTGAAAAGCGCACAGGCCCTGTGCCCATGAGATGCTGAGGCTATTAATGATCTTGGACAACTCCCTCATTCTATGTTTCTTTCTTTATTTCTCTTTTTTTTTTTTAAAGAAGACTCTTAATGTCTATGATGCATTCCTCTGGCATGTTCATGCCAGGAACCCCTGTAGAGAAGTGAGCAATAGAAGCTAAAACAAACTGTTTCATAATTTTGCCCTCCCTCATTCATATGCTACTATTCCAGGACTTTCCTAGTTAGGGCCATTGTCAAGTTAACTAAATCAAGGCAGACAACCAAAATGAGTAATTCAGTTTTTAAAATCTACTTTGGCTTCTCTATTATCAAGTTTGGCCATCTGTCTTGATGAGGTTAAAATGATTACTCTATCTCTTCTCTTTTTGGTGTTCACTACGTACAGCCAGTATTGCTTTTCGTGTAGACCCTCCCGTGCCTGAAAACATATCACTAGGCAAAAAAGAATGGAGCCTCCTTACATTTTGAAAAATACATTTTATGATGTGATGTCATTGACTTTGATGTCCTTCAGGATGTGCTGGAATATTTTGGGGCAAGGAATCAGAGCATGTGTCCATCTTACCGTGACACTACTATCTCGTGGTGCTAAGCAAGAAAAAGGCTACCCTGTCAGCTCCTCTGATAGGGTATAGGAGATAGGCTCAGCATAAGGCAGATCAGACTCCCGGCATCCAGCCACAGGGTGCTCTGGACATAGGAATGCACTAGGTACTTGTGGATGTTGCACTATCTTGTGTTTTGGGGGTTGAGAATTTCCTTTTGAAACTACTTGTTGAGCCGTGCCATCTTACGGAGGCAGATATGGGGTCATTGTGAATTCTGCACTTGCTCTTAAACTCAACATTGCTCTGATGCCAGCATTCTGAGTACACAAGCAGTTATGCAAGAATTGATTTTTACCATGGATGGGGTGGGGGTCTGAGCAAGCACCTTGGTCAACAACCAGCTCTGGAGGGGATGTGAAACCCGTTATTGATCCAGGGCTGAGAAATCAGTGACTGTTGTATTATATAATTATTGATGGAGCCAGAAAATGCCACGGGCAAAGCACAACTTACTATTTGTTATGCTGGATTGTCTCTCTCGTCTGTGTCAGACCGTTGTGTTCCGCTCTCGTGTTCCCATACCATGTTTATTTATACTATGTGCAGTTAGCTTTCATATTTCTCTTGTGATTCCATCTTGGAAAATGAATACTGGTTTTGTTCAGGGGCTGTAAAAGAAATAAATTTTTTGAGACACTTGAATGGGCCCGAGCTAAATACCAAAATCCAGACCAGAGAGAAGATGGAGCTCCAAGAAAGCTAATCAGAAGGGTGTGGAAGGGAAGAACCTTCTCTGTGTGCACCACTTGTCTCCATTCCTTCTCACCACGTTCCCCCAGTGAGAAGGACACAGGTGGTTGGTGTGACCAGGTGGTGGGTAATATTGACTGAGTACCTACTGTCTGTAAGGTCATGCAGTAAGCCCCTAAGGAGGGGTAAGGGAGGTTTGAGAATGAGACATAACACCATCGTAGCCCAATTCCTGGATGAATTGCTCCTGTGTAGTACTCCATAATCCTTTGTTCGGTTTTACCCACTGCTAGCGCCCCATCTTTCTTCTTTTCTCTTCTTCTCTGGGGTGCTGTTCTTCTCTTTGTACTTATCAGCAAACGTACAGCTCCTAGATAAAACACTGGCTTCTTCGATGATGAATGTGTGTCTTTGATTCCATAGCTATATATCAAGTTCATGAACAGAGAACAAATGTCTGCTGCAGACAGGGGGCCAATGAAGAAATCTTGACCACTGTCTGGCTGTTTCAATTGATATATCTCTGGGCTACAGGGATATAGGGAGGCCATGGACAGTGAAAGTCTAGCAGCACTGGTAAATGTCCCTGTTCACAGTCCCCAGCTGGCTTCTGTTCACAAGTAGTTAGGGAAAATATTAATTGCATTTAGGATCTTAACTAAATGTTTTACTTAACTGAAAGGTGCCAGTGAAATTAGGGAGTCTTAGTAAGTCAAAAGTATCTTTCAAAGAATTAAAGAAGAGACAATTTTGAGATGAAAGTTAATTATTAATCAAACAGCCTATGCTAAAAGAAAGAGAGTCTAAATTAGATATAGGGGGAATGTTTTCTGTTATTTGGATGATGGTGCTGGAGTTATAATACAAATGCACTTTTATGGGTATGAGCATTAAAAACCTTCACTCAGAACCGCACCCGTAGACATTCAAGTTATTATTCTGTAATAGCTTCCTTGAAATTTCCTGGAAATGAGACTTGGTAAGTGTGGATTCCTTAGCGCCAAGTTCAATGTTTTAATGTTCAGCTGTTAAAACGAGTTCTTTGGGAGGAAAACAAGTTACAGCTGCTGCCCATGTTGCTTATGTATGGAGGGCACAACACGACTGCAATTCCTGAAAAAAATCTTCATTAAAGTGTGAACTCTGCATACGTCTATGAATGCTTTCTGGTTTTTATGAGAACTCTTTCACTTCAGAAACCATGGAGATATCTTTAAGTTTTATTTCATGCCTTTAACTATTTGCATGAATGTTGTCTTAGAAGCACCCAGGAATTAATCTTCTCTTCAGTTCCTTGAATTGTTTTCATTTTGCTGTCCTGAAGTATCATGGGAACATTGCTTTTAAAAATTTCAAGATTAATTTTATCCCTAGAAAGTAATCTAATTTTTTAATTCTGATACCAGAAGTGAGTATACAATAAAATATTAATCACTAAAACCCATGTCTAAATGAAGCAAAGTATTTTTTTCCTTTCTCCGGTAGATTTTAAGAAGCTACGCAGAGATAAAGGAAGAAGCAAATAAAATTGAAAAATGACAAATTCAAGAAATTTGCTGGAGAAAACTTTTCTTAATATAGCAAACACAAATGTTTAGGACCAAAGATTCAGGCAATATATTCCATTGTATGTGTTCACCTTCAAAACTCAAACTCATACCCGTAGGCACAAGTTGTTCATTTCCAAGCCATCTCTCCTCTCTGATGATAATCTCAATCACCAAAATATTATATACATGAAAGCTGAATTTGTTCAAATATTGTTTATTTTTTACCTTTTCTGAGCATTCCATAATCTTGGGGTGTGTGTGTGTGTGTGTGAGAGAGAGAGAGAGAGAGAGAGAGAATGAATACAGTGTCTATCTACGCCCAAGTTAAATTTACTGGAAATGTTTAAAACATCCATAGTTGACTCATTATTAAAAATAACCTAACACTATTCCAAGAAAGACATTTTTGCCCTATTTCTAAGCTTTGTCAAATGCACAAGGAAAAAATAATCAACATCTTAGAAAAGCAATTGGTCAAAGTTATTAATGAGGCAATTCTCTCTGCATAAGGCATCATAGAAAAACTAACGAGAGAACATGTGACAATAAATTGCAGGCTACTTTAGATTGTGTGACATTCTTAATAATAAAAGAGTCAACTTCGGTGGGAGAGATCGACTTTATGTGCATTGCAAGTACAAATTTCATACTTCATGCATTGTATACTACCATGTCCTTTTTTCTTGAACCAGGGCAGAGTCAGTCTTTGTGGACCCTGAGGACTTTATAATTTCAGGGTCTTTTCTTAAAAAACCAAAAAAATTTCTTTTGTAACATTTATAAAACCTGTGAACATGTGGTGAGGAACTTCCACAGGATTTAGGAAGGATGGTGTGCTAGTGCAGGGCCCTGAATTTAAGCCTTATTGGCTTCATGATAAATCTGTCACCATTCCTTTACTTAAATAATCAGAAATCTATTAATAGCTGATGTTAACATTTAGCTATTAGCCAGTTAACTAAATTATGTCTTCACTGTATTAGTTAGGGTTACTCTGCTCGGTATTGCAAATAGACGCTCATTATGTCAGTGGCTTAACACAATAAAGGTTTATTGAGACATACCTGGATGGACAGCCATTCCTTAAATAACATCTTGGTACCATGAAAGGGTAAACGTGAATATCATGAGCCTGAGAATCTCTTTCTTATTCATCCTTTTTAAAAAAAATCCCCTTCAGAACCTAGTATGGGTCAGACATTGTACTAGGTACTGGGGGAAAATACCGTATCAGGCATGGATTCTATCCTCAAGGAGCTAATGGTCTAATAAGTTGAGACACTGTGTTTACAAATGGCTTTAATGCAGGGTGGAAAAATTTGTATATTCAGAAGAAAAATATATTTGAAGGAGCATGATTGAAAAATTCAGTGTATTAATATTTAAGGAAATTGATTCACATATTCCACGTGCTTGAAATTTTCTTAATTCATTGAAGAGTTTTATTACCGAGATTTATAATTTATAATCCAAATTTAGTTTTTTTTCCTAATATGAGCAGGCAGAGTTGACAGCCAACAATAGGCAATCTTTTGCAATTTTTTGATTTATGGAGGCTCTATTTACTTAAAGACCTAGGAAAGAGAGTTAGTCTGGTGGGAACCAAGGAGGAGAGACACCCTACAGCTCATACACAATTTCTAGCATCTCCTTTGCATCCTTCCTGTGGGATGTTCGAAGCATTTATGATGAGCTGTAGCAAATTATACCAAGTTATAAAGAAACATCCTAGAATGAAGTATTGAAATACGCTTTGTAGAGGAAACATGCAAATTTTTTAAGCAAAGATTTTTCATATCCCATTTCAGTTTAGCCAGAGAAAACAGACCCTTTGACAAATAACAGAGCACTTATATAAAATCACAATCTGTTAAAGGTCCAAACTCAGCAGTTCTGCATTTCCCTTGATTCTCCATTCTCTCTCTAGTCACATGCATTCAGCAGCATGGGCCTACAGTCCCACAGGAGTCTGGGTTTGGAGTGGACGCCTCCCCTGACCAAATGTACAGAAGCTCGTTCTCCAAGACCTTCGCATCTCCTGGGTTTCTGAGCTTACAAAACTAGTTCTTGCTCAGAACACCTGGCTCTGACAGATCAGTCCAGACCCTGATCAGACACCAGAGAGAGACTTGATAGGGAAGTGGGCAGCTTGGCCAAGGGGAGTGCAAGTAAAGACAATGAGGTGTCTGTTCATAAGTCCTTTATGTGCATGTAAGATTTAAAACTTAGCATGGACGTAGTGGATGTAGATGCTGCTTATCTGACCTTGAGGTCTGATGGGTGGGGAAGCCCTGCCAGCAATTCCTCTGTGTAGGCGGCATTTGTGTAGTTTTGAGCATTTTCCTAGTTACAGCTAGATTCCCCCTAAGGACTGAGATGTTGATATTTGCCCATGGTTTGTTTTTGGCATGGGAAATATGATAAAAAACAGGAGCTATACACCCTACTGAATGGACTATGATGCAAGAAAGAGCTCTAAACTAAGTAGGAGGTGGAGTCAGGTGTCCAGCCCTAGTTCCTGGGCCAAAGCAAGTAGCAGATAAGGAGTACTGGGGTTAGGGCCTTGGAGCATAGGTTTTTAAATTTTATGAGTACAAATGATTCTTGAATGGTGAGGCTGAGGTAGCCCATACCCCTATTCCCAGTTATCATTACAGCCCTGGACCTAGCGTAGACCTTGGTAGACAGAAGAAGTCATCAGCTTAAGACCATGTGGATTTGAGGAAAGAATGCAGACTGGTTTCAGAAAGGTCTGGACTCAAATGCATGTTGCATCATTTAATGTAATTGTGTGACAAATGACAAGTCCCTTAACTTGTTCAACCTTTAGTTTCCTTCTCTGTAGAACAGAATTAATGACTCTAACTTCAACAAGGATATTTTGAAGATGAAATGAGCTAATGCATTTGTCCCTGGCTACTAGTGATAGGTCAAAAGACAGCAACAGATCTTATTTAATACAACTGTATCCAATTTAAGCTGAATACTGTTTAAAGGGAGACATTTTGGGCACCATTTAATTGATTGGAATTGAGGTTCAGAAGGCCTGTATAACTAATTTCCTACTAGCAGAACATGACAGAACCAGTAGTCTAAATCAAAAATGATTGACCTCAAATACCACTTTTAACTACTTTGTCGTGTTGGCTTTGAGAACACCAGCCATGGGATGTGTTTGAAGACTGCATGCAGGACTTACTGAGTTAAAAAAAAATTACAAGTAACAATTTAGTGGAGAATTGGATCTTGGATATCCATGCCAACTGCTTGAATTTTCCAGGAGAAGTATTTCCAGGATCTTAGTATGCTGGCGAGCAGAAAGATTGTCGAGGAAGCAAATTCTGAAATGGCTCTATGGATGAATGGCCAGCAGAGTTCTTGGATGACAGAGAAGTATAACATTCAGATGAGGCTGCCTTTGCTGTGGCTCTGAGAGGCCTTCACATTAAAGGGGAGGTTTTGTGAGAAGTCCTATTGGATAATAAGGAGCATGTATGAGTTTACTTCCCTTGCATCACTTGAGTTTTAAGGCATTTAGGTAATGTCAAAGTCTGAGGCAATCCTGTACCTACTAATCTGGATATAGTTTTTTAGCTTCAACAAAAATTGTGCTTCTGAAAAAGATGAAACTTACGTGAGCTACTTGGATCCTGTCTGAGATCCTCTGTCTTTCTTCCTCTTTCTTTCTTTCTCGCTCGCTTTCTGACTCACTATCCTTTCTGAGATGGAGAAGGGCTCTTCTTGACCCTGGAACTGGGGAACAGCCAGTTTTGAACAGACTTGAGTTGCTTCCCCAGCCCTGTCAATGACAGCGAAGTTTCCAAATAGTGCTCTATTAATTGACATCACTTATTGAAGTTACAGAGAAGGACCAGAACATCAATGGCCAGAATTACTGAAAAAGGGCAAAGAAAGATCATCCCTCAAGACCTCTTACTAAGCATGGCCTTGGGAAGAATAAGAGTGGAAAAATCTATGAGTACCTTATGAAATTGGTATAATCCATTAAAATATGGACTTTGGTTTAGCTGTGATGCCAAGATGTTCCCTTTTGTCAGAAACCCTGTCAGCAGCTTAGAGCAGGGGTCAGCCAACTTTTTAGGTAAAGGGCTAACGATTAAATCTTTGAGGCTTGGTGGGCCATACAGATTCCACTGCAAGAATCCAACTCTGCTTTTGTATTACGAGAGCTGCCATAGACAATATGTAAGTGATTGAGGATGGCTGTGTTCTAATTAAACTTTATTTACAAAAGCCCATGGCAGAATATAGTCTGCCCATCAGCCTTAGTTTGCTGACCCCTGGCGTGTAGTTGAAAATAGGTAGAATGGGAAACTCATCCAGTCAACCTTCTTGTTTTAGAGATCAGGGATCTAAAGTCCAGACAGAAGGTAAAGCAACTCATCCAGCTGCTTCCTGCCAAATAGGGAATTGGAACCCAGTTTTGTGGCTCCCTTTATAATAGGGTCTCCACCATTCCACACTCTAGCTTGCTTTTTGATTCATCTTTCTCCAGGCCTGTCATCTCAGCCTCTAATCATTAAGCACATGTGAGATCCTGGTATCTGTACAAAACATTGTAAATCTAATTTTTAAAATCAGAGAGAAACATTTTTGAAATACGCTTTTCTTTTTGAAAGTGCCCAAGTAAACCACTCTAAATGTGAGTGACAGAACTCTTACTTTAAAACATGAAAACTTGCAAGAAAGGTTTTATAAGGATTGCTCGAAAGCTCCTTTCCTCTAATGCTTCCCATTTGTTACCAAACGTCCTTAGTCTGATTTTTTTTCCCAATTTATTTATTTTCAGAAAAACAGTATTCATTATTTTTTCACCACACCCAGTGCTCCATGCAAGCTGTGCCCTCTATAATACCCACCACCTGGTACCCCAACCTCCCACCCCCCCGCCACTTCAAACCCCTCAGACTGTTTTTCAGAGTCCATAGTCTCTCATGGTTCATCTCCCCTTCCAATTTACCCAAAAGCACATACCCTCCCCAATGTCCATAACCCTACCCCCCTTCTCCCAACCCCCCTCCCCCCAGCAACCCACAGTTTGTTTCGTGAGATTAAGAGTCACTTATGGTTTGTCTCCCTCCCTATCCCATCTTGTTTCATGGATTCTTCTCCTACCCACTTAAGCCCCCATGTTGCATCACCACTTCCTCATATCAGGGAGATCATATGATATTTGTCTTTCTCCGCTTGACTTATTTCGCTAAGCATGATACGCTCTAGTTCCATCCATGTTGTCGCAAATGGCAAGATTTCGTTTCTTTTGATGGCTGCATAGTATTCCATTGTGTATATATACCACATCTTCTTGATCCATTCATCTGTTGATGGACATCTAGGTTCTTTCCATAGTTAGTCTGATGTTTATTTTAAGTTTACGACTGCGACCTCCATAATTTTTTAAAATGAAGTCAAGAATGACCCAGATTTATCGAGGCTTTTGGTATGAGGGCTTTGTCATCTTTTCACCTTACAACTTAGGCCTAGTTGTTTAATTCATTTGGAGGAATACTAGGTTTGTTGAAACAAAGGACCTGGACAGAGGCAGCATGATTACTTTCTTCAGAGAAATTCTATAATGCATATGTATTTCGTTCCTATAGCATTTTCACTCCACTTACCAATAAAACAGATCTGGGATAACTTTCAAATCTGTTTTGTTGATGGAAGTTTCATCCATTTAGATGTGTAGTTCATAGTTATCTCAGTGGTGTGGGTGTTCCTATTAATCACAAAAGCACAATGAAATGCTTCTCAGGCTCTGGGTATGCAACACAATGTGGAGTACAGTTTTGGCTATTATCCAGCTTATTTGGTCAATGTAGACAGTCAATCTAGGTAATTGAGGACCTAAATTGGATTTTCTGGCCATAATTATGCCTGTTTGTCCATACACATCCATCAAATTTATCAGATAATTGCCATATAGCTTCATTTTGTGCTGTCCTGACTCAGGTTGGTTAAAAAAGAAAGAGTTGGCCCGAGAATGAGGAGCCTTGGGTCTAGTTTTGATATTTTTTATCACTAGTGTTTGAGTGACCTTTGGGCAAAATGCTATCATCACTGCATTTTTGTTTATTTCTGGATCTGGACCTATCAGGGTGATAGCTGAGGCAACCTTCAGTCTGAATGTTTTGGGACTGGATTAGGCCTACATTGCCGTAACTATTTGGCTTTGTTTTAAACATATATATTTATAACTGCATGGCCCACTTAAAAATAGTTAAAACGTCAAGTTTTATGTTGCTTTTTCTCTTTTTTATTTGTTTTTAAATAGATTTAGGGAATCACAGAATCCACCCATCACTTCCAAAATGAATGATCTAATTTTTTGATCTTCGTGATTAAAAGAACTAAATGCCCCTTGTTTTGGTTACTGAAATAACCAAATGAGGTTGCCTGTTGGGTATCTATCTTCTCCATTGTTTATCACAGGACCATACTATTATGACAGAGGGCTAAGCAGAGCCAGCCCTGATGGCCTTGGCTCCTCCTGTGTTATCTGGGATATGCCATGGAAGGAAGAAGAGAAGAAGAAACTCACCATTAAGGTTCTTCAGTTTTGCAACCCATAATTTGGTCCAAAGCAAACCAATGTGGCTTTCCCTCTGGGCCAAATGTTGTGAGCTGACATATTCTGTTTGTTCCTGAAGAGGAGGAGGAAGAGGTGATCCAATCAAAATGCGTCACTTAAGATAAACACCAGTATTCTAAGAGTCGGGGGCATAAAGTTGCCCAGCATCTCATACCTGGTTGTACTGTGATTCTTAAAGCTTAACATATGAATTAAAGGAGAAGTTCATTAACTTGCCAGCATCTTGTAAATGACCTAAACTTAGAATCTTGAGAATAGAACTTACAATGGGATTTAAAGGAAGTGGCATAATAGCGTTCTCCCTTCCTAATCAGTGTTTGTCCTTCCCATTTTTCATTTCCCTTGCCTCCTGACCTCATCAACCCTGACTACCTTGTTATTGCTTGACTTTTTCTCTACATTCTTCACTCCCAAATCTGACTAGCTTGTCCCTGATTGTCTCATCTCCGCTCTTTACCAGCTGTCAGCTTCTGAATGATCTCTTTTCATCCTGCACTTTCCACCTTCTGCAATTTTCTGCTCCGGCACTGTGAAATTCAGAATACAGTTATCTATGACTTGGAAATCATTCATTGTTGGAGGAGGTGGGACTTCTTTTTATGCCCCAGTGGTTATTCGTTTGGCCAAGGGCAATTAGAAGAGAAAGATGGGAGGGAACGGGAAGGTGTCAGGAGGCCTCTACACTAGTTTTCAGCAGCTCCAAAGAATTAAAACCCCCAGGAGAAGTGAGAATATTATTCTGCCTTGCAGTTCTCCACCTCGACTCCACTGGAGACTTATAAAAACAATGACACCCTATTTTATTATCAAGTCACACCAGACCCTCAATATTCCTGGATAGTTAATCTGATAGTGCAAAATCTTGACATGATCTTTTTTTATTCTGTTCTTTGATATGAAACTGGGTAGATATGTAAAAACAGATATACTGGCTTCAGCTTAGCTACAGAGAAGCATTAAAGCTTCTGCTTGACATGCTTGCTATTTAAAATATTTTATTGCTATTGTGACCACAATTAAACCACTGACTCCAAGTTGGCTGCTTTTCTAGATATTCATAAAAGTTTTAAATATTATAATAGAGAAAATAACAATATTTTAACCAAGAAGTATGATCAGGGATTGAAATGTTCTAGTTGGCTTAAATTTCCAGTGACCCTTAGGTTAAATTTGAATACTATATAAATATGCCTCAGAGTTTAGGGACATAATTTCCTTGCTGATGCTCCTCATTCAAGCACAGTTTGCTAGGCTCCACCCCTAATGTTTTGGATTAAATAAGTGTGAGGTGGAGTCTGAGAATTTTCATTTCTTTTTTTGTTTGTTTGTTTTTTGTTTTTTAATTTCTTTTCAGCATAACAGTATTCATTGTTTTTGCACCACACCCAGTGCTCCATGCAATACGTGCCCTCCTCAATACCCACCACCTGGTTCCCCCAACCTCCCCCCCCACCCCATTTCTAACGAGTTCCCAGGTGATGCTGATGCTATCGATTAGAGGACCCCACTTGGAGAACCACTGTTCTGCAGGTGCTATTTGGGTATTTTCTCTTAGGGCGTGTTATTTTAATAGAACATATTTATAGAGCTATTTACGAATCTTTATAGCCATTCATTTATAGGCTCATACTCCTTTCCTGATACTGATCTGTGTTAAGCTAACATGTAATGTCAGGCGGTTGAGATTTCATTGAATTTGGGGGCATAAAGGACCTGGACTCTAGATAGTAAAGTCCACCTGTTATTTTCTAAATTCGACCAATCACGTTTTAAATTTACAGGTTGACTCTGGTGATGAGTAGAAGTTTTCAAAAGGGAACTTGTGCAGAGATCATCTGACTATCTTCTGCAGCCTGGATTGCTCTCTTTTCTGCCTCTTGAATTTGATTTGTGCCTGTTTTCATCACTCCTGCTGCCTGGGTACCAGTTAAACAGGAATTCTGGGTGCCTAGATGGTCACCCAAATTGAGAGTAAAGGCCCTATGGAACACAAATAAGCTGATTAGAAATAACTTTCATGGACCGAATTAGATTGGAAATCTGTCCAGGGCCTAAAATTACTTAAGAGAAATAGGACACAAATCTGAACTATGTTTCCCAGAAACAGCACAAAACATACATGATTACGAAAATACAGTCTGTGGTCAGTCTGTGGTCTTCTTGCTTGGACAAGCTTTTCCAAATCATTTACATTAAGAAACAGTATTTATTGTCATATTGTTCTGGCAGTGTATCAGTTTTCATGAAGTTAGCTCTGGTGTAATACAGTAAGAACAGATGCTTTAGCAAACTTGAGATCATGGGCATTCTGTATCCTCTGGGACACGTGATGGTTTGAAAAGGCTGCTTGCATGTTAGCGAGGCCTGAGGTGAAGGCTCAGTCTCCTGGGGATGACCCAGAGGTGCCTGCTCTACTCCTAACATCTGTGCATGTCATTACACAGCACCTGTCACCCTGGCAAACTTCTGGAAAGTCCACACTATTTGGATTATTACTTCCTGGTAACAATCAACCTAGATACCATGGCTTAGACATCCCAATCTAATTTTGTAAATTATTTTTCCTGATGTGATGTTATTCCTATAAATCTATAAGTACTAAGATAATGAACCTTGAGGGTTATTGACAATACCTATGCCCATGGGTAAAGGGGGTGGTATGTGACAAACAGGCTTATTTAAAATAGAAATTAAATTGATCAAGTTGATCAAATGAGAAATTCAGAAATTTATGCTACTCAGACTTCTATTTATTCATAGATGAGAATGGAAAGATGAAAGCTTTCCTATTTTCTCAATTCCCAACCCATTACCCCTTAACTTAAAGTACATTAATCCAAAGAAAAAGCAACTTTCTGTATCTACTGAAGATGGTATAGTGATTTAAAACCACACTGTCACTTCAGTAGTCTCTTATGAATCTATTTGTTTAAGTGACTTCCATCAGTTTACTGATGTAGCTTCTTTAAAATCTCATCAGCAAACACATGTTTCTTGAATGGTTCATATCATAGCCTTAAAATGTATTATACTTTTCAGTTTTGGAGGAGAAATTACCTTGCATTTGTAACAAAACCAAGTCCTAGCTTTCAGTAAAGGACTGACCAAGTCATTGAAAATGATGACAAGAGAATGAATTAACGATGCACACCATTACTGTCTCCCAACACCTCTCAGCAGAAAGTTGCAGAGTCCAAATTCCAAGCCAGTCTTCTGTCTTCAAATCCTAGGTACTTTCAAGTTTGCCCTGTAGATGTTTTATTGCTCTCTGCGGGGGCTTATACAACAAATGGGGCAGAGAGTAAAACACAAGTCCAAAATCAACAGAATGGTGCTAGAAAGCCACCACAGTATAAATAATGTGTGTGTCTATATATATATATAGACACACACACACACACACACACACACACGAGGAAAGTTTGCTATGTGGATTTATGACACCCTGAGGGACTTATTTTTGTTTGTTTTTTAAATTAAAGTTCTTTATTTGTGTTCTTATTTATTTATTTATTTATTTGACAGAGATCACAAGTAGGCAGAGAGACAGGAGACAGGCAGAGGGAGAGGAGGAAGTAGGCTCCCTGCTGAGCAGGGAGCCTGATGCGGGGCTCGATCCCAGGACCTGGGATCATGACCTGAGGCAAAGGCAGAGGCTTTAACCCACGGAGCCACCCAGGCATCCCTTTATTTGTGTTCTTGATAAAAGTTTATTTTACTTCCCTTTTAAAGTTTATTGGGTACATTTTGCATATTTTAAATGGAAATCCAACAGTCTTGGTCCCATTTTATAGATCCTTGCCCTTCATGCAGTCCTCAACGACTTGACCCTGGTCCTTCAGCTTGCAGGTAAACATTATAGCTAAACCCTAAATCCACAAGAGATAACCAAAGTATTTAGTAAGTTGTTTGTATTTACTAAGCCACTTTGCACAAAATTGATGGTGGGAATTAATATTTATTATTTACACATGCGGAAAGATATACATATTTATTTCCCTTTAATCCTATCACTGTTTTATAAATATTGTACTTAATCCATCAATAATACAACATGCTTTCATTAATACCACGAAATAATTAGAAAACATTTATGATAATGATAATATTACTTTGTACAAATATACAAACCCATTAAACCCTTAGGGAAAATCACAGCTGGTAAGAATGTCAGACGCACTGTCTGATCTGAAGTAGAATAGTAGGCTGCTCAGTTGACATTTAATGGAAAATTAAGCTAACTAAGCAATACTTTTAAAATAGACATAAGCACCTTGACCTTACATCTTGTAAAAGATTGTCTTTAACACTGAGTCCTACCTTATAAATTGTCTATGTCACCAATTCTTAAAACACATCCTAGTTTCAACTCCTTTTTAAAAGTTGTGTTCTGACGTTTAGATGTTGACAATGGTTTTCCATGGTGGGTCAGTGTTTTTCATTGAGCCTTTGCCAGTTGCCTTTATTTTGGTTCATGGATGCTGCCATACTAAACGGCTTGATCTGATATGTTTTAGAAAAGCAGTGGCATTGATTCATGTCACACTAGTCTTACTGCATGTTTCCAAGAAACCTCTAGTGATCATGCAACTACCTATATGGATTAACACAGTGCTGACCGTGTAAAGGTATTCACGTCAGTCTACCTAAAGGTTTACACTTCTACATGGCTGTTTTCATAATGTGGCATTTCTTGCATAATTATACAAGGATCAGTACGTTTAGAACTACCAAGAGGATCCCAGACTTTATGTTATGAATATGATCGTCACCTCGTACCGCACCATCGACAATGACAACTTGGGAAAGTTACCTGTTTTGTTGACTGCCAGTTTT
The DNA here is from genome assembly GCF_020171115.1 of Neogale vison. NCBI lineage: Eukaryota > Metazoa > Chordata > Mammalia > Carnivora > Mustelidae > Neogale > Neogale vison. Next base: position 64,473,164 of record NC_058096.1, on the reverse strand, counting down.
AACATCTGGAAAAATAATACTTACCCCATACAGAAATTGAAGTTTTAAAATGGATAACTTATGTGGAAGCATTTAGTATCCTGTTGATAATAGACTAGTTCCTCTGTAGACCTAAGTCCCCCCCCACCCTCAATTCTTTCCATCTACCCATCCTTTCTTTTATCAACCTGAAATCTTTCATTCTCTTTGCTTGTATCTTCTTTCAAGCACTATGGCTCTATTTATGTTACAGTTACTACGCGTATATCTCTTCATCTTTTGAGGGCAAGGGACTTGACTTGTTACTTTGTACGGCACTGTGGCTAACACAGTGCTTTTTAGAAAAACCTGCATGAGATAGATTTGTTTTAATTAAATTTAATTTGTGATTCAATCAAATTAGCATTTCAGAATTTCAAAATCTGTGACCCAGGGAAGGTGGTCTGTCCTCTCTCAGATTACCCCGGTACTCTTTGTAATCTCACTGCCCCCCCAACACACACATGTATGTGTGTGTGTGTGTGTGAGAGAGAGAGAGAGAGAGAGACCACACACACACACACACACAAGACACAGGTAGGAGAGAAACGGCATCAAGGCCCATCACTTTGCTGGGTATGCAGCATGCTGGAGAATTCTCTCTACTGTGGAAAGAACATTTTCTCTTTGGAGACAGTTGGGAGAGAAATATCAATATGGGAAAGGTGGAATAAAAGCTAGCAACTGAGATGAACCAAAATACAGAGAAACAGCAGGTGCAGGTAGAAGAATAGAGAAGCAGGAGAGCGTATTGAGCCTCTGAGGGGAGGTGCTCCTGGTCTGGGATTAGGGAAAGATTCCCATGGTGAGGGCACAAAGAAGACTGCATTGACCTAAGTGCTCAAAGGGAGACAGGGTAGGACTCTGAGCCTGCAAGCTGCCCTGCCCAGTGCTTCAGAGCCTTTCTTTATTACTTCCTAACCAAGTGTCTTCATACCATGCTTTGTGTTTGCAGTGGACTTAGCAGCCATGTTTTATTAATTAATCCTTACAGCTTTGCTCTGGGCTACATCTGTATTATTAGCCTCATTTCGTAGACAAGAAGGCTGATGCACAGAGACATTCAGTATCCATACACAGGCAGGTATATGGCCTGTCACAGGTAAAGGCCTCACTCACAGCAATAGAAATCCCCTATCCTTTGGCACCTTAAAAAAAAAGGCTGCTGATTTATGCTACTCTGCCTTCCCCATTCTCGAAATACCTTTCACCTTTTTTTTTTTTTTTTTTTTTTGGTCAACTTGACTACCTTTTCAGACCCAGCATGCTAAGAATGGGTAATCCCATTTTTATTAAAGTGAAAGAAAAAAAGCAGAAACGTGCTACAAAACTGTCATGAGAATCCCATTAATCATCCAAGCAATCAGATTGTGGGGCACCGAAATCAGTATTAGCGACTGATGTCCGAAACTATCCACTTAGGCCTGTCACGGGTGACATCTCAGCCATCCTTTCTGTCACCCGGCGAACACACAGGCAGTTCTTTCCAAAGTGGAGGAGGTGGAGTGGGAGGGAGGAGTCTGTGACAGCTCTGTCTGGATGCTCTGGTGGAGAGGGCTATGTAATCAGTCTAATCTCTACGGAAGAGTGGTGAGGTTTCCAGAAATAAAAAAAAAAAAAAAAAATTAAAATTCTACCTAATTTTTTGAATGGCTTCAAACATGAGGATTTTCTTCACTAAAATCAACCCACTTGAAATGCCCTTTTCCTCTTCATTGCTCAGTATATGCTTACCTCTTCCTGAAAGACCGGCTCAGTGCTATAAAAACTTTAAGGTTCCCTCAGTGTCTTCACGAATGGCCAGCCACACTATTGGTACTGTGTGGGTGTGGGTGTAGATGTGTGCGTGGCACTTATGTAAGTGGGTATTGTTCTCTTAAATCACTATTTTTGCAAATGTTTCTATTTTGTCTTCTTACATAAAAATATCTTCATTGAGGTATTACCTATTTATTTATATTATCATCCATATCTAGCCGGTAGCTGATTTTGTATAACTTGAAGGCTGGCTATGAGGGTGAGACAAGAAACCCTAATGTCCTTTCTCCCTGAGTCTTTGAATTATGGATATGAGAAGAAGATCCCTCTGCCCATCCACATCTGAGATTTTAATGAAGGTTTTTAGTCTTAGGGCTGGTGGTAGGTGAATAGATTAGGAAAGGGGAGTAAGAGTTGCAGCCCGTAGAGGGGACATTATGCAATATTTAATCCATTCATTACTTTGACAGAGGGGAGAATTTTGGATTAATAAAAATTAAATAGAAATCAGTGTCACAAAAGTGTGCTCTCATGGTGTGTTATTGGAATCTCTGCCGCTCCCTTCAACGTGCTCGCAGAACACAGCCCAGAAGCCTGTCAGAGCCTCTCAGGAGTGATGTTTGTTGCACCTGAAGAAGGAAGAACTGCTGAGATGACCAGAAGATGCGGTAGTGGTCAGGCAGCTGTCAGCCTGCCCATTCTTGGGCCTTGGGCATCAGTGCAGATGAGTTCAGGTTGATGAAGGTGCACAGAGGAATTGAAAAGGGACCCACAAGCCCAGCTGCTCTTCACTGTCGTGGACCTCAGTCCTCTCCCCTGTCCCAGCAGGGGACTGGTCGGTGCTTCATGGTCAGTTTCCCACAGTATTTTAAGTAAGAATTAATTTTTTTCCCCTGTGTCAGAGGTTTGCCAGATTTCTAAGCTAATTAAAAGAGCACAGACAGGTCTTACATTTTTCCCTACTTAGTGAGTTATTGGCAAGATTTCTAGTCTTTTAGGTCAGAGTTTGTGGAAACAAGTCCGAAAACACTCTGACTGACTGGCAGTTCGGATCACTACTGTGGCGGTGAGAAAGCCACGGGGTGAACTGTGAAGGAGCTGCCGTTCCTTAGGCGACGCCGCTTCCCGCCATGTGGGGGATAGGCCACTCGCTTCTGCTTTTACAATATGTATGAGGGGATCCTCTGCATTTTAGAGGTGGAGATTGCGGCCTGTTTATGACTCTGTCCTTTTTGCCTGACGCAGGGTTTATCCTAGAGTAAATATTCCAAACTGCTTGAATTACTTTATTTTTTTTTTAAATCCATAACCTGTAAATTGCATCAGGAACAACGGAGTTCACACTGCAAAAATAAAATTAAGATAGACACCTGAGATTTACTTTCCAACTTGATCTCCATACTGCTCTATACCATTTGATTTTTGGATGGTTTCTCTTTTGGTCATTCTCCCCCCCCCCACCCGTGCTTGGTTATTGGTAATATTCCAATCCATCTGTCTGGCTAGGCCAGTCATGTATAGTGGCACCAGATATGTTCCTGTGCATAGAGGTCATAGTCACAGAATGAATAAGGTCAGCTGTTGTAGGCCAAGCTCTGAGGAACTGGAGGAAATAGATCAGTATAGGATATTTTTTAGAATATAGGTACTGGGAGTGGGAGTGACAAAGTGGACAAAGATGTAGAAATTGAGCAGAATGGAGAAGAAGACATGCAGCTATACATAGATCCAAAAGGAATCCTAGAATTTCTGCTACAGAAATGGGCGGATCTACTTTGTTTTAGACTCTTTTCAGTCTCTATGCTTAAGTATCTGTTTTTTTTTCCTCTAGTTTTATTTTAATGAAGTTTGTCTGTGTTTATACTTCTGATTTTTAATTTTTTATTTTTTAAAAGATTTTATTTATTTATTTGACAGACAGAAATCACAAGTACGCAGAGAGGCAGGCAGAGAGAGAAGGGGGAGGCAGGCTCCCCGCTGAGCAGAGAGCCAGATGCAGAGCTCGATCCCAGGACCCTGAGATCATGACCCGAGCCAAAGGCAGAGGCTTTAACCCACTGAGCCGCCCAGGCACCCTTATACTTCTGATTTTTAGCCAGAATTTACAGACTTCTATGATTTTAGGCTTTTGTAAGGAAACCCATTTCAAAAATGGTTTTACAAAAATTCCCATCACCATATCACTATTTTTTTTTTTGTGGCCCTAATTTCTCCAGTGGGGTCCCTTTTGACACTAAACAAAGGTTTCAGTATTTTGCATTAACGTGTAACTGACCTAAAGTAATACTCCCTTTAGGCATATTTTCATCTAGTAAGATGAAATACAACAGTGATTAAACCAAAGATCTAGGATGCTAGTGGCAGAAATTAATGTGTCAACTACTGATCAATGGGGAGATATTTTTATAGCCTGGGTCCTTTCATAACACTCATCAACACTCACTACTTAGGTTTACTCTTCCAACATAGGAGTAAAACTCAGCTTGTATGGAAGACAAAAGATATGAGCACAACCTGAACAAATCAATTCTGTGCTGTCAGGAACCATAAAAGATCCTGAATAGTCAAAGCAATCTTGAGAACGAACAAAGTTGGAGGTAGCACACTTCCTCATTTCAAATTACCAAGCTGTATTAATCAAAACAGTATGGTACTGGCACAAAAATGGATGCATAGATCAGTGGAACAGACAAGATACCCACACTTACATGTTCAATTCATCTCTGACAAAAGGAGCACAACATACTTAGGGAAAAGATGGTCTTTTCAATAAATAATGTTGGGGAAATTGGACAGTTACATGCAAAAGAATGAAACTGAACCACTTTCTTACACCACATACAGAAATAAACTCAAGATGGATTACAGATTTAAATGAAAGACCTGAAACTGTGAAAGCTTCTGGAAGAAAACATAGGCAGTAAGCTCTTAGATGTCGGTCTTAGCAATGCTTTTTGTTTTTTGGACCAGCCTCCTCAGGCAAGGGCAATGAGAGCAAAAATAAACAAATGGAATACATCCATCTAGAGAGCTTTTGGACAGTGAAGGAAACCATTAACAACATGAAAAGGCAACCTTCTGAATGGGAGAAGGTACTTGCAAATGGTATATCTGGTAAGGGGTTGATATCCAAAATATATAAAGAATTCCTTTGGTTCAGTAACAACAAAAAACCTATGAAAAATGGGTGGAGTATCTGAATAGACCTTTGCCAAAGAAGACTTACAGGTGGTCAGCAGACCATGAAAAGATGTCGAACATCATTAATCATCACGGAACTGCAAATCAAAACCACAGTGAGATAACACCTTCTACCTGTCAGAAGGCTAGATTAAAAAAGACAAACAGTAACAATAGTTGGCGAGGATGTGAAGGAGATTGAACAATTATGCTCTATTGGTGAGAATGTAATTGGTGCAGGCACTATGGAAAACAGTGTTGAAGGTTCCCTAGAAAATGAAAAATGGAATTCCATATGACCCAGCAATTCTACTTATGGGTTTTTAATTCAAAGAAAGCAAAAATACTAATTCAGAAAGGTAATATGTTCAATGCGGTATTACTTACAGTAGTCAAGATATGTTCAATGCGGTATTACTTACAGTAGTCAAGATCTGCAAGCAACCAAAGTATGCATTGTTAGATGAATGGAGAAAGATGATGTGGTATGTATATATAATGGAATATTACTAAACCCTAAAGAAATAAATCTTGCCATTTGTGACAACATGAATGGATGTAGTGGGTCTTATACCCAGTGAAATAAGTCAGAGAAAGAAAAACTATAATTTCACTTACATGTAGAATCTAAAGAACAAAACAAAACTGAAACAGACTCATAGAATAAACTGGTGGTTACCAGGGAGAGGGAGGTGGGCAGACAGGGGGAACAGGTGAAGGGATTTAAGATGTATATACTCCCCATTATAAATAAGTCATGGGATTTAATAATGTACAGCATAGGGAATACAGTCAGTAATTTTGTGATAACATTGTAAAGTGATAGATGGTAACTAGACCTACTAGTGATCGTTTTATAATGTATGGAAGACACTGAATCACTATGTTGTACATCTGAAACTAATATAATATTGTATGCCAATTACAAATGAATAAAAAAAGTTTCATCTTAAAAATCCCCCAAACTCAACAAAAATATAAGCACACATATATGTTGAAGTAGATGGTATATGATTTTTTAATTATGAAAAATCAGTTCAATATGGACTCAATTCAAATATTAGGTGAATATCCTTCCTACTGTTTATTTTCTCTCTGCTTCAACTTTTCCTCTTCTGTGATAACTCTCTATATGTAGACTGTTGGCATGAGTTACATTTGCAGAACTCTATTAACTCAGTTAAGTTAAACCACACCTGTATTATGTAATCTACTTTTTCTGCAGTTATAGGGAAGTGGGATATTCTATGTTAAAATGTTTTCCAGGTAATGGAAATTTAATTTTCAAGTAAAACCTGTTAATTTGTAACAACTTAGTATGTTTTTATAAACTGGACTGTATATTCTTAGAGGACATCAATTGCCATTCATCTTTTTAATGACCAAGGACTCAAACCATCTTTATGGATAGGAACTGTGCTCCCACATGCTATGTTAACACTTGCATATCTTATTAGGTTCCTGAAGCCTGATGGTCTCCATTCTAAATGCTTCATAAGTTATATTGTTTTGGTCGTTTTTTCTGCCTCTTTCCTCAATGTTCCTACTATTTCTTGCCATTTTCTTTTTAAGTTAAATGCATGAAATTTAGTGCTTGGGATTTATAACGATTGTTTTGTACATTCTTAGACTTTTTTGTGGTTTAATTTTCTATTTTTGTCAGAGTTTGAACAGGTCATGGTTTCAGTTGCGTTTCTCTTGAAGTGGGCTTGAAGTAAGATTTGAGTGCAGGTAATTTGTTTGGCAGATAATTTCAGGAAAAACAGGTAATGGAATTTGGAAATATGATCAGGTTGGAGGGAGCCCAATGAAGGGTGTTTCTGTGGCTAAGCCCCACTGGGAAGTGTTGGGGTATTGTGAGGAATAGGACTTTCCACCTAGAGAGAAGGTATTTGTTCTTCAACTACCCATCTGTCATTAGCTGGGAGCTATTCCTGGATGTTGACTCCCCAGTACCTCTAGCCTGCCACATAAGGCCCTTGGTTAGAGAGTCACAACAGCTTACAGTAGGACATGGTGGACATTTTCTGAATGGGATACCCCCCAAGTGAATTTGGGAAGTTCACTAATAGCATCTACTATCAGCATGTTACAGTAAGAAATTTTTTTAAAAGATTTTATTTATTTAACTGAAGAGAAAGAGATCACAAGTAGGCAGAAAGGAAGGCAGAGAGAGAGGGGAAGCAGGCTCCCTGCTGAGCAGAGAGCCCTATACGGGCCCGATTCCAGGACCCTGAGATCATGACCTGAGCCGAAGGCAGACGCTTAACCTACTGAGCCACCCAGGTGCCCAGGAATTTTTTATTTCATGGGGGACCACTATATTTAATACCTCTTTTTATAATTCTAGCACTCTTTGAGATTAGATATTTTAAGCACTTTTAAAAAAAAATTTTAGAGCAAAAATGTGAAAGCGTGAGTAGGAGGAGGGGCAGAGGCAGAGAATCTCAAGCCGACTTGGTGCAGAGTCTTGAGGCAGGGCTTGATGTCAACAACCCCGAGAACATGATCTGAGTCTAAACCAAGAGCCTGTCTTAACTGACTGAGCCACCCAGGTGCCTCTGATTAGATATTCTTCTAAACCGTTGGAACAAGCTCTGATGTTGACCTATATAGGCTGCCGCTATATAGGTCAGTTGTAGCCACTATATTAATCACTTTATTAATCCAGTGTATTAATCACATTTCAGTTTAAATTTTCTTCTGAGTTCTGATTTACCATGATATTAACCCAATGCATACACACTTCCTTTCTGGTTTCACTGTGGAAGTATTGGGTTAAAATCATGGCAAATCAGATTTGTTCCTTTATAGGATTCAGCCTAGCTTAGCCAGTTCTCAACATGGTGCTGCATTTGAGGAAAGTCTCCCTTACATCCAACAGGTGAGTTGTACATGTCCCATAATATTCTCACAGCATCATTCAGGATGTGATTTTGCATAGTATCTACTTGAGAAATGTCCTATGACTTTTTATTTGTTTGTACTGCTCCATTGTGATTGTATGTGGTAACTTTCCACTAAGCCTCTTTGCCCTCTACCCTCCAAGTGCATATTACGTGTCTTATGCAGACAAACTATCTTTTCTCATACACAGGCAGCAGATGTGATTAGAGGGAAATCTAATTTATCTGGAGTACTCCAGAAATGGAAGGAAATTACTTCACAGCAATATTTGTAAACGCATTCATCACACATATCCAGACATTCCAACACCAGCAGATGATGACTTTGTGATCTCTATGTGGTCTGTTTCAAACTGCTTTCTAATGGTCTATATAAATTCATTGCTTTTATGCTTCTACATGGTGTTTAGAGTATAAGACAAATGTGTTGGACAAGGGGAGGTTGGTGTAGTGTGGACAGATTGCTGTTCTTTGTATCTCTAATGGTCCTCATCTGTGAGGCAAAAACCTCTGGGTTCCTAGTCGAAGTAGACTGTGTTTGGATAGGATATAAAGAATCTTATATTTTTAGATCTCACGTCCCCTTAAATTTGTTAATTTGTACATTTACTCAAAATCCAAGACCTTTTTGATTGCCTACTGTGTTTGCACGAGGTATCTGTTCTCTAGACATTGTTACCTCATTCTCCTCATGTTGGCTATATATATGTTAAGCAGGAAGAAGCAACTTTGGGGGGAATGGTAGAAGGAGGAGGCTGGCAGGGTCTTAGGAAATCTTCAAGGTACCTTTTCGGGGTAGGAAGAGAAGAATATTGATGAATTTAGATTTCAAATGCAACACAAGAGCCTGTAACCAGAGCCTGTAAGAACTTCCTTTGAAAGGAGCATCTTCTTTCTGGTCCAGGTGCTTCTGAGTGAGCAGCATGAACATGACATTGGCCAGTTGTTTTGGTGTACAGATGTGCCTCTCTCTCTCTTTTTTTTTTAAAGATTTTATTTATTTGATGGAGAGAGAGGAATCACAAGTAGGCAGAGAGGCAGGCGGGGGGGGGGGAGCAGGCTTCCTACGGAGCAGAGAGCCTGACTCGGGGCTCGATCCCAGGACTCTGGGATCATGACCTGAGCCGAAGGCAGAGGCTTTAATCCACTGAGCCACCCAGGCGCCGCAAGATGTGCCTCTCTTTTTAAGACATGAGGCAAACCCCTCTGAGCCTCCGTTTCCTCATCTGTAAAAGGAAATGTTTAGATTACTCCCTTCTGGGTCTATACTAACATGAGACTATCTGGTTTTTAAATACAAGTATATTTATATTTTGCTTTCCTTCAAGTAATGTTCTCCTTTTCTTCCCCATCTCATTTCCCTCTCAGCCACAATAAGATGGTTTTGTCATGTTTGTTATAGACTCACTTTTCTTAGTTGTACCTATTTAATAGAAGATCCTATTAACAAATACAATATACCAAAAAGAAGAAACATACCCTTATTGCAGGAATAACATAATTAAACACAAAAAAATCAGAGGACAAAGGAGAACATATTACCTTTTATAAACATTAAGGGACAAGAAATAAATGTCACTGATGGAGATCTATTTATACATATCAGAATGTAACCTGGCACTATGTACTTTATTTTTGCATTTTCCCTTTCATAGAGAAGTTTCCCAGAATGTTGTGGAAATTGGAAATAACTGAATGCCCATAAAAATAATATCTCCAGGCAATTGCAATATCTGATGTAAAGAGTATCTACAGGTTGTGAATTTTAACCACAGTTGGCTTCTTCTGAAAATGCTTATAACAAAACCCAGAGGCACTTAAATCTGATATATTCAATGGTTTGGGGACCAAGTGGATAGATGCTCTCAAGTTATATTTAATTAATACATAATAGATTTAGTTGTAGTCAATTTTATTTTGGATAAGATGGAGCAAATCCAATTTTGCAATGTCTTCTTAACACTTTGGAAAACTAGCTTTGGGGAAAAAGTCAGAGGAGCAAAAGATGAGAATACTAAGTGGACATGAAGAATTCTGGTGATCTTAGGTTTCTTTCCTCATACTGACAGACAATAGTCATATGCTTTCTATCCCGTCATACCTGTTTTTTTAAATATGTTTTTAAACAAGAAAATGTGGTTATATGTACTTTGGAAAGAAAACTGGGATGTGAATGTAAGAAATAATTCATGTAAAAAAACAAACAAAAACAAGGAGCTCTTTAAAAAAACGTTATTTTTGTACAAAAGAATTCTTACTCTTTGCTTTCAGAGTACTGGATATTGAATCCAGCCATACTAATAGAAAATGCAGACACTAGGAAATCTGTTAAATATTTATTTACTAAAAACATAATTTTTCAGAGGGCAGTCAGAGAAGACAAAGCTGTGCGTTAAATATGAGCTCCCTGTCCAAAAGAGAATATACACCGGCTCCATTTAGCAGGGCTCCCCGGGCTGCAGATGAGGAGCCGGGACCTTACTCACATGCAATTATTAACACTCCCAATAAATCCTCAGGATCCCGATCCCGCTGATATATGTCATGGCAGAAATAGCTTAGTACACGAAGCGACAAGAAATGCTGTTCCTGTCAGTGGCAGAGATACTGCCGTCCACATTAAATCAGGGGCAGATGGAGACAGTGAGAGCTGTGAGTTCATAATGCCGGGACTTCTTGTCTCCCACTGTACCAACTCTATCTTAGACACTTGTTTCCTTGCAAAGCTTTGACAGGACATGGGATCTGAGACCAGGGTTGCCAAGTGATCCCGTGCCACCCTGGGCATCTGGAAACTATTTGTTTTGGTTTTTTGTTGTTTTTATTATTTATATAAACATTCAGCACACTTCCGTGGCCTTGAGCAAGACATTTCTACTTCCTTCTCTGTAGTTTTATCACTGGTAAAACTCAAGAAGAGAGTATTTGTTGTGAGTGTTAGGAAAATTAAACAACCACATTCTTCCCCAGTCACCAGGGGATATAAATTTGTCAGGGGAAAAATAAACACCCTCAGCATTGCTCTTCTTGCACTAGGCTTATTTCTAGCCCACACGTAGAGTCACAGAGCTCTTGAGAGGGGGCTTTGAGCAAGACCTTTAAGGATCCATTGTCCATTATCTGTGTGAAGTGATACCTTAAGAGTGGAAGGAAAGTTGTAGGGGTTCATGAACATCCCATGGAGGTGAGACACTGGCCACCAGTGGGCTGCTGACTCACACCTACTTTGTCTCCAGGAATAAGGAGTGGTACATCCCATTAATAGACAATATTCTTTCTCCTATCTCTACAAATGTCCAGCCAAGGTGAAAGCCACAACTCGGCCAGTACGTGTTCTCCCCAGAGTAGAGTGAGGTGGCTGAAGAGGAACAGGATGGGGGAAAGCTGTGGGAAGGCAACACAGCATGCAGTTCAGTTAGCTTTCCCCTGCCAAGGGAAGGAAACCGCGACTGCAGGATGGTCAGCCACGTGCTGAGTGCTGAGCAGAAATAGGATGTGCAATCAAAATCAGACCTATCAGGCAACATGCTGTTTTCAAATGTCCAAGGCAGGGTTTCCGTTATTCTCCTGAAGCTAAATCTGTAAATGTCATGGAAAAAGACAGGCCGTCTTTATGAGAACCATGGGACTTCCCACTTGAGACTGTGCAAAAAAAACCCAGTATGAAAATGACCTTTTTGTGCTAGCCTGGGCCTGGCCTTTTTTGGTCTTTCCAGGGCCATGAATAAGCACACACTTTTGAAGATAGAAAAAGAAAAAAGGAAGACATGGAGATTAGGGGGATGAGTGCTTTCCAAAGCAAGTGCCAGTGTAGAGGTAACCTCTGAAGGTGGACCAGATACCAGACTGTACAAAGGGATGAGACTGACAGAAGGTACGGTGTCCAAGGCCGTGGACTTGAGAAGTGACAGCCAGGGGAGGGGCCGCGTGGCCGTGGGCGCGGCTGTGCTCCGTCTGCATATGCAAGCAGACAGGAAGTGGGGCAGATCACACTCCAGCCCTTTGTACAGCTCCGTCAGGGAGGAAGCCATTTTTATTCTTCATCACTACCCTTTTTATTTTTATTTCAATTTTTTGCCAGTCAGGTATGAAAGCCCAAGGTGCTTTGGTACTAACTTAAGTGCTTTTGATTTATTGTCCGAAGCCAGCTTTTCAAGTTCCAGAGGCACTTGTTCTCTCCCAGCCATTTACTATTTGGAATAGTAAGCTTGCTGTTGTGTGTGGAATTTTTTTTTTTTTTCCTTCTAGTTCCAGATGAATGACTTTGACCTCTTCTCTACATTGCCGGAGAATTGAAAATATAACCCAAAATGAAATGGAAAAAAGCACAGGGTATTTGGAATAAAAGCTGATGAGAGGGAAGTCTATACAAGGACAGGACACTCTCGCAAGCTTGGGGGAAACTGGAGGTCCGGGCAGTCTGTGGGTGAGGACGCAGGGCGGTCGGGCAGTCCCGTGTTAAGTGCATCGGGAACTCATACATTCCAGCTGACACTTAGGATTCTTGAAAGCTGACACTTAGAATGTTGAAGCTGTTGAGGTTTATCGTTAGAAGCATTATAAGGGATTTGTTGGTGATGCTGCTGTCTTACAAATTACCGCCTTGGTGAGGACCCATGAGGGTAGGTTCTCCTAGCCCTCAGAACCTCGGAGCTGGGGTTGATTTTAATCTTCCCGGCAGTGCAGAACTTAAAGCCGACTATGTGATCCCATTTGCTTGTGCTTCTGGGTGTTTTAGAGCCAATGTGCCGCCTAATTCAGACAAAGTTAAAGGAAGTGTATGGCACACGACCTTGTGTTTTCTCTTCCAACTCTCTCTTGTCATACCTGATCTGTCTCTTTTGTCTATGCATATATAAATAGTAGAAATTTGACTCAAATATTTAGATTGAAGCTTATATACATAAATTGAACAGTCACACAATATCAGGGGTGTATGTCTGGAGTGACAAGAGTACTCATGAGAAGGTACTCAGCAGTGATTTGGGTGGGTAGTCTGACCTCCCGTGTAGGATATATGTTTAGTACACTGTCATATGAGCAGATAACCTTTCTTAAGCTCAGTGTGTGAAAACTGCAGCCCTAAGCACTTGATCTGGCTAAGCACTTTATTTTTATAATTTCCTTTGTACTTTATTATAACCCTGTGTGTTGTAATAACCACAGTACATTAAAGTACAAAACCTATATGTATGGGAACACATACCAAAAAATGTTCTTTGTGGGAACCAGTTTTCAGCAAATAAGACAGATAGTCATTTTCAGCAAATCTGACAAAACTGACTGGGAGGTTTTTTTTTTTTTTTTTTTAATCCAAGACCTTAAATCTAGTAAGTGGTGGAGCCAAGTTTCCAGCCAGGGCAAGTCTAACTCCACATAACATTCTCCTAACTTTGGGGATAATAGGTCTGAGTTCAAATTCGTGTCCTTTTTTTTTACTAATGATGAGACCCTGGGCCAATGACTTAATCATTCTTATCTTCAGTTTCTCCCGTGCCTCAAATGGGAATAAGTATAGTACTTAAATAATATTTAAAATGCTCAGAACAGTGTTTGGCATTTAGAACGTGCTCAATAAATCAATGAATATTAGCTATTGTTATCATATTTAAAGAGTATGTCTATAGTATACATAATTAAAATTCTTTTCCCACCAGCACAGACATTTCTTCAATATTCAATTAATCACATCTTACAACTCTCTGCACATATGCCCGGGCAGTGACTGTTCCCAGGAGAGCCAGTGTTGGAATGCACATGTCGACGTTTCAAATGTAAGGTACTGCAAGGTCAGTGTGTCCCAGGAGAAGGCCAGCTGCCAAGAGACCTTGCAGGGTAGCATTTCCAGGGTGAATTCATCACAGCTGGTGTCCAGACCTCAGCATTGCGGGTCCCAGCATTTGGTCTGGTTAATGCCCAGAGCTGATTATTCAGGGGGGATGGCTTGTACCAACTCACAAAAGACTGAAGCATATAAATTGGAAAGCCAGTGTATTAATTTACAATGAAAACTATTACTGTTAACTGGACCAGACATTTGCATCAGTCTGACCAGTGAATTCCTGCCCTGTAGGCAAGCTGCATAGGGGCCACATTAACAGAAGGTTGCTTGGTGAGCAGGATGCTTGTTTCAGATGCTTTGTCTCATCAGACTCTAATGGCAGCTTGCATCCGTCTCCATCTACCTGCCAGAAAGAACAGACATTATCCAAGTAGCTTGAGCATGCCAAGATGTCCCTGCCCTGGACCAGAGCAGAATGTGCTTCTGTGACTTTTCTTTCTTCTGTGGTTCTGTGGCTGACCAGTCTCTGTTTTGGATTGATATTTTCTTTCTTGAGAAAGGTTGCTGTGCTCACAGGAAGGTTGCTGTGCTCCAGAAGCCATCTTTCCTCTTCATGGTAATCTTTGTTCATTTAGTAGTTTAACTTTTCCAGGACATCTTCATTGCTGCTGGCTGTTCCGAATTCTCCTGGACATGTCATGTACCACGTACACAATGCATATTCTACCCAGTGTCACCACAATCTCCCCTGCCTCCAGCTATCTGTGGTTTTCTCATCATCTATGTAAATTCCTACTAAATGAACCTCCGGCTCTCTCCTGAAACCTACCCAGAGCCCATACTTGAGCTGCCATAACTGCTGATGTTACCAAGAAAGAGCCCCATAGGGGGTTACTAGCCACCTTAAACATATTTAAAACAAAATGGGTTGTGATTCATTAATAGGTACTGTAAAGACTTGATGTTTGAATAATGATGTTAAAAACTTTTGGCAATTATTCAAGTTAATTGTACTTCACTAATGATCACAATGTTAATAAGATGCTATCACAGTTTTTAAATCCCGCCCCCCACCCTTGCTTTCCGTGACATCTAGAATAGAATCAAGTGACCTGGAATGGCCAAGAAGAACCTTGGTGATCTTGCCCTTGGCTGCCTCTCAGAATTCACTTCCTCCCACGCGTCTCCCTCTTGCACAGTTCTGCAGACTCTGTGATGGTTTGGGACTGTGCCAGGTGTGCAGCCGCATCAGTTCTTTTGCCCTTGCTGTTCCTCCCCCTGCAGTGCTCCCCCACTGCACATTGGTTGGTTCTTGCTCTGAGTCCTGTTCAGAAGTGACCTCTGCAGAGACGTTTTCCGACAGCCCCTCTAGGACCCTCTCAGGCTCTCTTCTCCCCCTGCTTTCTTTTTCTTTGTGGTCGTCACTTCCTGAAACAGTATGTGCATTATTTGTGTTTCTGAACAGGATATATTTCTTTATCTTATTCACTACCATGTTATTAGAGCCTGAATTAATAGCTGGAACAGGAATGAATGAATGAGAGAATGAACTTACTATGGATGATCATTAGATTTTGTTATCCCTCATGTTGTGCCCGGCAGCTCAGCTTACCTCAAATGATGTCTAGGTTCTGACATCACCATTTCCATAACGTTTTATTGAGGCCATATCAAAGGAATCCTGAGGAATAGTCCAATCTGTGCAGAAGCTCAGCCAAGGTTTGGCATCCAAATCTTTGTCACTGTCAAGTAGTTTCCATGAGTGTTTATTTAATCCCATCTCTTCCATTTCTTTTGCATCTCGCTTATCTTTATACTTCTCTACCTCTACCCTGTCCTTCGGTTGTCATCAGTTCTCCTCTGCATTTTTTTTTCCTCTGGAAGATAAGACAGTGAGGGGTGCTTCAAATAGTCAACCACTTACTGTACCCCTGTCTCTTCATCCTCAGTAGCTGGAACCCCGGCTCTTGCCTTGAGGTCTTCCGGCTGCTTCCTCTCCCCTCCCCTCCCTCACCAGGTGAATTCTGTGAGTGAGACGCTGCAGCATTTGCTTTCCGTCTTGCTTGGGGAGGACTTGTGATAATGTCCCATGAAGTGTTACAGTATACATGGGTGGGGCCATGGGGTCATACTGTTTTTATAAAACCATTCTCATTTTTGTATTGTTTTCTACTTTTTTCCCACCTTTCTCTCAGGACTATTAAATGTGGAGATAGTGAAATAAGAAGCCTGAAACTCTAAGTTTCATTTATCTTCACTTCCCAGGAAAACTTGAGGATTTTGAAAATGACTGAAATATACAAGGTATATTCTTTATGCCAGGAGAATCTATTTCAATTTGGTTATTATGCAGAAAATTAATGCTTTTTTTAAAAAAAAAGATTTTATTCATTTGAAAAAGGGAGTAGGAGCAGGGGCAGGGGGATGGTACAGGGAGAGAGAGAGAAGCAGACTCCCCAAGGAGCAGGGAGCTGGCCAGATGCAGGGCTTGATCCCCAGGACCCTGGGATCATGATCTGAGCTGAAGGCAGATGCTTAACCGACTGAGACACCTATGCTCCCCCAGAAAATTATTTCTAACATTGCTTTTGAAAACTCTTTTTTTTTTCTTTCTGGTGGAGGTGGGGATTTGTGGGCCCTATTGAAACTCCTATAGATCAGTTCACAGATTCTTAACTCAGGACAATTTTATTCTCCAGATCTGTCTGTTACTGAGTGCCATGACATTTTGCTAGACAGCAGGCGCTAAAAGATATACTCATCCTTCAGATTCACTCATCCCTGGAATACCCAAGGTATGCCACTGGGATGTCTTTGAGCAGGTTCACGGATGCTGCTTAAGATAGTATGCCACATTAAATGCAAAAAGGAAGTGTTGAAAAGCCTTAAAAATGCCAGGAGCTGAGAGAGAAATGTGAACTCTGTTTTAAAGAATCATGTTTATAAATGCACTGGGACCTAAGAAGCAAAAAAAAAAAAAGGAATTCCAAGTTTATTCTGCAGCCCTTTGTATTTAAAAATGTGTCTGTTGGATGGGTGTGTGTTTCTGAGTATTTATAACTCAACCGAGAAAGATAAGCTTGTGACTTTGTTATTATATAACACACGAATAGGCTACTCTGCGCTTTGTGACTGTAGATCCTGTAGGACAGTCTTTACTTTTACTGTTAGGCCTCTCTGCTTGGGTTGCAGGCTGTGCTTATAGGAAAAGACACATTCTCTCTGGGATTGATTTAAACCAAGCCATTCTGTATGTTGCTACTGTGGCTTCCCAACATTTCATGGAGATGTGACATTATTGAAGTTGAGTTTTAATATGTCAGTCCACGGTTTCCTTCCTCTGACCCTGTCTCTACTCAGCCTGCCGTACAGCTGCCATCCATTCTCTGTGCTTGTCCAGATGAGTGGAGCTGGCTTGTAGCAGGAATTACTTCCACGCTGGGAGACTTTCTAGGACTTCGCTGCTGATGATCCTTTCTTGGCTTTCTACATGATGTCTGGGACAATCTGAGTCGGCCTTTTAGATGAGAGAAGGTGATTACGTGGATGGCATGATTTGAAAGATGACAGGGAAGCTTTTTTCTCCCTAAATCATTTCTACCCAAGTATCAATGTGCCTGAGATTGCTTTTCCAAAAGCATTTCTTTTCATGTAAACCTTGCCCATTTTACCTTCAGAAAAAATTGAACATTCATGCACTAATACGTTAGAGTGAGTGATGCTGTTAGCATCATTGGGAAAGATCTGTACCTCAGTTCTGGGATCTGAGGAAGACATTTAAGTATAAAAAAGTGTTTTCTTTTCTTACAGATTTTAAGTAGCAGAGATTTCCTCATTACCTTGTAATTATTAAATCAGGTCAGAATCCTGGGAAGATGGCAGCAACACTTTAACAAGATTCACCAAAATATTTCTTTTTCCATTTAAGCAGATGAGTTCATACGGAGGCCGGAACACTAGCTGTCATGAACTGATGACCTACATCTGTTTTCCACATACTGAAGAGATCATGCCACTGTTCCAAGTCTTATCTCTTGATGCTTTCAGACATTCTGGGTTAAGATGGAACTTACTTAAGTCTCTGTATGTTCCCTCAGTATGTGGAATCCTGAGGAAATGAGGGAAGTTAAAGTATGCCCCCATTCTCCTTGTCATCAGGAAGGAAAGTAAAAACAATGATCACGTGTTATTGACTATTTTCCAGCATTGACAGTATCTTGGCCAGAGTCCATGGCCATGGTACCCAGATAATCAAAATAAACACTAATGTTCATTGAGCAATCACTTTATGCCAATAGGTTTGTTATGTATATAATTCATGATATTCCCAACAACCTATGAAATCAATAATACTATTATTCAAATCTTACTCAATGAAATTAAATAATTTGTCCAAATTTTTACTTGATGCTTGGCAGACAAGAGACTTCATGTTTATCTAATTTTAAAACGTATGTTTTCAAAGATGATGTCAAACTATATCCTTCAACATGTTAGGACTGAGAAGGAAGGACACATTGGTCATTACAAACAATATGGCACACACACACAATACAACTAGGTACAGTCAAAAGGTATAAAACAAAACCAACAATAAAACAAAGGGAGAGCTACAGCTGTTTATAGACAAAAGAAATGCCAGAATATACATAAACATAAAAAGAAAAAAATAAAGAAAAAACAAATACATAAATAAGCTGACACCTAGTTTTCCTAATAGTTTCCTAACTTCCAATAAAAAATCTAAGAAGTAAAATAAAACAAAAATTACTTGAGTATAGTTGACATACAATGTTGCATTAATTTCAGGTGTATAACACAGTGATTCAACTTTTCTATAGATTATGCTGTACTCTCCACCAGATTCCACCTGTCTTCATCCAGTGGTATTGTGATATCATTGATTATATTCCCCATGCTATACCTTTTATTCCTCTGACTTACTCATTCTGTAGCTGGAATCCTGTATTTCCCACTCCCCTTCACTGGTTTTGTCCATTCTCTCCATTCCCCCTTCTCTCCAGCAACCATCAGTTTGTTCCCTGTATTTGTAAGTCTGATTCTGCTTTTTATCACTTTTTTTTAGATTCTATACAGGCATGAAATCACATGGTATTTGTCTTAGTCTGACTAATTTCACTTAGCATAATACCTTCTGGGTCCATTCATATTGTCACAGATAGTAAAATCTCATTGTTTTTATGGTTGCATAATATTGCATTTTGTGTGTGTGTGTGTGTGTGTGTGTGTGTACACATGTGTGCACCCACACCTGATCATCTTTGTCCGTTTATCTATTTATGGACAGTTGGGTTGCATCCATATCTTGGCGATTGTAAATAATACTGCAGTAATCATAGGAGTGCTTATATCTTTTCGAATTAGTGTTTCCATTTTCTTTGGGTCATTATCTAGTGGTGGAATTATTGGATCATATAGTATTTCTATTTTTAATTTTTTGAGGAACCACCATACCATTTTCTATAGTGCCTATACCAGTTTACATTCCCACCAACACTGCGCAAAGGTTCCTTTTTCTCCACATCCTCTCCAACACTTAGTTCTTAACTTTTGGATTTTAGCCATTCTGACAGGTGTAAGGTGATATCTCATTTTGGTTTTGATTTACATTTCTCTGATGATTAGTAACTTCGAGCATCTTTTCATGTGTTTGTTGGCCATCTATATATATTCTCTGGAAAAATGTCTTTTCAGGTTCTTTGCCCATGATTTAATTGGATTGTTTTCTTTGTATTGAGTTGTGTAAGTTCTTTTTTGTTTTGTTTTGTTTTTTAAAATTTTTTATTTCTTTTCAGTGTAACAGTATTCATTGTTTTTGCACCACACCCAGTGCTCCATACAATCCGTGCCCTCCCTAATACCCACCACCTGGTTCCCCCAACCTCCGATCCCCCACCCCTTCAAAACCCTCAAATTGTTTTTCAGAGTCCATAGTCTCTCATGGTTCACCTCCCCTTCCAATTTCCCTCAACTCTCTTCTCCTTTCCATCTCCCCTTGTCCTCCATGTTATTTGTTGTGCTTCACACATAAGTGAAACCATACGATAATTGACTCTCTCTGCTTGACTTATTTCACTCAGCATAATCTCTTCCAGTTCCGTCCATGTTGCTACAAAAGTTGGGTATTCATCCTTTCTGGACAAAAGGTTGATATCCAGGATCTATAAAGAATTCCTCAAACTCAACACACGCAAAACAGACAATCATATAAAAAAATGGGCAGATGATATGAACAGACACTTCTCCAATGAAGACATAGAAATGGCTATCAGACACATGAAAAAATATTCATCATCACTAGCCATCAGGGAGATTCAAATTAAAACCACATTGAGATAACAACTTACACCAGTTAGAATGTCCAAAATTAGCAAGACAGGAAACAACATGTGTTGGAGAGGATGTGGAGAAAGGGGAACCCTCTTACACTGTTGGTGAGAATGCAAGTTGGTGCAGCGACTTTGGAGAACAGTGTGGAGATTCCTCAAGAAATTAAACATAGAGCTTCCCTATGACCCTGCAATTGCACTACTGGATATTTACCCCAAAGATACAGATGTCGTGAAAAGAAGGGCCATCTGTACCCCAATGTTCATAGCAGCAATTGCCACGGTTGCCAAACTGTGAAAAGAACCAAGATGCCCTTCAACGGATGAATGGATAAGGAAGATGTGGTCCATATACACTATGGAGTATTATGCCTCCATCTGAAAAGAATTGTGTAAGTTCTTTATGTATTTTAGATATTATTCTTTTTAGATGTATTAGTTGTAAATACCTAAGCAGTAAAAATTTGAGTATGGCCCTATGAACTCAGTTTTGGATTATAGAATTAACTAGATTGAAAGGATGGCCAGGGAATTTTTTGAGTAATGAGCATTTGGCCTCATGATTCTTAGGCTCAATATTCTGGGCTTACCATACCACTTTTGATTTAAGTCACCCTTAGGGCCAACCAACTGTCATTTAATTCTTCATTGTACCTTCTGTTCAATAGTACTTAAAAATCTTACTCTTTTAAAGCCACATCTTATTACCAAGTTCAGGAAACTCATTTAGAAAATGCTCCCCACCCCCATCACCAAACACACATAACATATGATATCTTATTTGTACCTTTCTTTTAAAATATTTTTCCTAAATTGGAATTAGCACTTACTCATTACAGACAGATTAGAAATGTAGAACTTTATGATAAGGAAAATGAAAGCCTAGTACAATGTTAATCACTGCTAACACATCAGTGTATGCCTTTCTAGTATCTGAATGCATATTTTACCAGCTAGAATCATGTTGAAATACAATTTTGTTTTCTGACGTTCTTCCATGTTAACATGATAACAAAAGCATTTCCCATATTTTTAAATCCCTTTACAAATAGCATTTTGATGGCTGCATAGCAGTATGTCTAGAAGTAGTATCATTTTCTAACACTTTCTCTAATGTTGAACATTGGTGAGGAGACATCAGATAAAACTATTCTGTGTTCTGCTACCAATTACTGTTGGTTCTGTAAGCCTATGTGTTGTGCAGGTTGTTAGTAGGAGTTTTGGGCTGGAGGCAAATATGTTTTATCTCAACCCCACCTCAATTTAGATAGAATTTAAATTAATCCCTGACATAATTCCTGACTCTGTGACACCAGGCTACACATGGGGTGCAATGGGGAAAATGGAGCTGAGAAGTAGAGATTGAGGGAGAGAGAGAGAGAGAGAAGAAAGTGATGTAGGGAAGAGGGAGGCACTAGAGAGAGAGTGGCATAGAAAGAATGGGAACAAAGGGAAGAGAATGTAGAGTAGGATGAAATAATGTGTCAATTACATGCTTATGCCTAGTCAAGATGGCCAGGATAGAGTTAGCCTTTCAGAATACCAGGTGTTAACTAGCCATCCGCTCACCTTCTCTGAAGCCCAAATCAGCTTTTTTGGTATCAGCATGTGAATTTATGTGACATATTCCATCTTCAGATATGAGCAATTGTAGCACTTAAGAAGCCAGCTTTGTTTCCAGGAATCTGTATTATGTTACAAAACTGGGGAATTAGATTTCCTGCTGCCCTTTTACCTCCTCCACTGCCTGGTATTAGCACAGTTGTCTTCGTGATGGAAGCCCTAAGTCCTTGGCCTCAAACCAGTCCTGCTCCCCTGGGGCTCACACAGCAGTGTTCTGAAATTCCTACTTACTAGCTCCTTCAACAAGACTGATGCTGAAAGGCCTTTGCTTCTGCTTTCAGCATTCATCACATTCCTTATAAATGAAACATGAATGTAATTCATATTTCTTCTAGGGAGAGAAGTTTTAGAGGCTTCATTTATTCATTCATTCGACAAATATTTATCGGGTCCCTTCTGCACTTAAAATACCATGGCAGGCACTGTGAGGGATGCGGAGAAACACAAGCACAGTGAGCAGGGATCTAGTCTACTGTCAGGTTAGCTTTACCTCTTCTGCATCTCTCCACTCAGTCCATCCTAACTACCATAGCCTTATTTCAAGCAGCCATTATACTCTTCCTGGGTGACTGTATTTTAAAAATATTGTATTATTTCTGTACTTAAAGATCGTATTATTTCTGTACTTAAAGCACTAATTGTCAAGCTAAATCTCTAAATCCTTAATATGACCTTCAAGTTCCTAGAGAATCCAGAACCAGTTAATCCTCAGATAAGATCTTTTGACTCCCATAACTTTAGCTACCTTGAATTTCTTTCAGTTCTTTGTGCATGGGTGTGTCTTACTACTATGATTTTGTGTGTACTTTTGGCTTGCCAAATTCTTCCCATCTTGCCTTCCTCATTCCTCTCCTATTTACCTCCTATTTGCTGTTCATTAGTAGGGTTCTGAATTAGACTTAACTTTAACCAAGGAGATTTCCCTGTCTGCTCATCCTTCCCTCCCATCTCTAGACCATTAATTTATTCCTTCTCTTTGTGCTCCATGGTACCTTGTACTCTTCATACCACTCATTGGACTTCTTTCTTACTTACATGTACCTCTTGCATGGAAAATTCCAAGAGGTAGGTGTCATGTCTACCTTGTTACCTTGTTTTCTATTGTGTTCCCATTCTTATGATATAGTGCCTATTATATTTTTAAGTGGTAAAATTTATAATTACCATAGTAACAAGCCTATATTATTAAGGAACCCGCATATACACCAGTAATGCTTCATGTGCCATACACATTTATAGACTCCATATAGGGTAGGACTACATATAATTAAGTGGTAGGTTTGTGAGGGTGTGATAAGTGTTAGAGATACCACATACCACAAGAACTTAGATCATTAGAACTTGAATTTCTATCCTTTTCTGTTCCTTGTCTCTTGCCCAAACTACCTGCCCACTCTGCTTCAAATTACATATTTAATGGGCCACCATAGGTAAGTTAAGAATATTATTTCAGGTATTATGAAAGAATTTAGCACTTGGAAAT
Organism: Neogale vison; assembly: GCF_020171115.1. Lineage (NCBI taxonomy): Eukaryota > Metazoa > Chordata > Mammalia > Carnivora > Mustelidae > Neogale > Neogale vison. Next base: position 64,450,064 of record NC_058096.1, on the reverse strand, counting down.
CTACACCTTCCAGGAATGTTCTCCCAGGGATTCCACAGTGAGCCCTACACGTGATGCCAGAGGAACAGCTCCACCCCTGATTTCTGGCCAGTCAGTCACTCTTTCACTTTTCAATCCTTCCCTGAAAATTTGATCAAGATCTGCACCACACTGTGGCATATTGCATATGTCCCAGAGGGGATACAGTGAGCCGACAAAATCTTGGAGTAAATCTGAATGACTACAGCTTTTGTGGTGTTTGTATTAGTATGTCAAGTTATTGGTGGTTTTAAATGACTTCTGCATGTTAAATGAAACTTCAGCAGACCATGTTTTGCTATGTGATCACAGACTAAAGAGATAGGGAGGAATAAGGGAAAACTACAACTATATGAATCTAAATGATTTCAATAAAAGCTAATGTTAGCTGAGTTTCTAGCACTTTGACAGATTTTAAACATACAGTAATTTACAGTAATGCAGTAGTATACTATTCCCTTGTATTATGAGAAAATTAGAGCTTGCGGAAGTTTAGTAAGTTGTGCAAGTTTCTATGTGTAGGATATGGAAAGGAAGAAGTGCAGTGGAGGGTGTGTGATTGCAGGCTCTGAAACCTTTAGAGCACTGAATAGAGGGATTAACAAGTGGTAGAGGAACTGGGAAAATGAAGGTAGAGGCAAAGAGGCAAATGTGAACTATTGGCAGGTATTAAGAATGGAAGGGGAGGGCGCATCTGGGTGGCTGAGAGGGTTAAGCCTCTGCCTTTGGCTCAGGTCATGATCTCAGGGTCCTGGGATTGAGCCCTGCATCGGGCTCTGCTCAGCAGGGAGCCTGCTTCTCCCTCTCTTTCTGCCTGCCTCTCTGCCTACATGTGATCTCTGTCAAATATATAAATAAATAAATCTTAAAAAAAAAAAAAAGAATGGAAGGGCAGGAAGCAAGAAGGATCTGGACAATGTAGATGAGAGATGATTGCATACAGTCATCAGGTATCATATTCTTAGGACATTCCCCGCTTGCAGATGCCTTGAAAGCTAGCATGGAAATGGACAGGAGGACTTTCCAATTTGGAGCTAGAAACCCAGTGCTGCCTTGTGTCAGGTGATCACAGGGGCTTTTTAGCTTAGCTCCAGGCACCAACCGCTCTTCAATTTCCCCTAATATATGAGGAACTGAAAATATGGAGACAAGTAAAATGGTATCTGTAAAGCTGCGAAATCCCATGTAAAAAGGTTATCACCGCAGAAATACTGGCAGTTGTCATTGCTGCAGCCGGAATAAGAGTACCTTGAAAGTCCAGTTGATAATTTCCTTGGTTCCGGTGCTTCCTCTAATCCACTGATGAAACTGTGTAAGTATCTGCCACAGAGAGAACTGCAGAAAGGAGGGGGGGCAACTTTCCTGGCCCCCATTGACCTAATAACAGGAAAAGGGGATTCAGCCAATGGTCAGTAAATCTCCCTGGCTAAAGGGGTGAGCACAAAGTGAATTTGTTGCTTGACAGAAGCACACAGCAGAACCCTTTAATATGTGGGGAGCTGTTTCTGAGTAATTCCCACCTTCTATGACATGCCACCCTTGGTCCATGTTGTCACCACACTCCATAAAGGCTGGCCTAGACTGGTTTTAATTAAATCCCCCTAAAGGATGGTCAGATCGACCTGTCTTTGCTGAAAGAGCAGTTGTGATCTAGTGTCCTGAGAATACATGCTACCCCCTGGCCATCCCCAGAGGCCATCTCATTGCATTTCTGATCAATGTCTTTATCTCTCCCTGGCTTTTGAGCAAAAGCGTGACGAAAACAGAGAATGAAAACATAGTGCAGTTTCCATAGCAACATGTTTAGAAAGAAAGGAACGGAAGAGGGGAGAAAAGTGGAACTCTACTATGATTTTGGTTCTGAACACCAGTGAATGGGCTGTCTGTCCTCAGCAGTCAGTGCCAGGGTTTATTTAAGTAAGAGCAGTAGATAGTATCAGAATCTCTTCAATTCCAGATCGTTCCAGTAGGGGGTGGAAAGAAGACTAGCATGATGCCTGGATGGAAGAAAAACAGTCACACATGTACCTTCTTGCTCCGATACTGGTCACCCTTTTAAATAATACGATCTATGAATATTTATTCTGATATCCTGGTACCTTTCCTAACTTTGGGGAAGATAGCATATAAAACGTTTGTTACCTGCTTCAAAGAGCTTATTAACATAAAGCACAAACAAATACTGAATAAATTTTACCAAGCAAAGCAATGTACAACACGCTGATAAAATGCAAACTGAAAGCAAATACTTTGAGTGCATATAGACTCAAGAACCAAGCATTGAGTAGTGTTCATTTGGAAGCCTTCATGGAAAGGGCACCTAGTCTTGTTAAAAGAAAAGGCTGGGGGGAAGAAAAGTGAGCTGACAGGAAAACTTTTTTGTTTAATTGTTTGTTTTTTTTGCTTTTGTTTTTCCCCCTGGGTGGAGTGACACAGAATGAAAAATTCCTCAACTTGTAGGTGAAATAGGTAAAGTGTGTCTGAGATGGTGAGGTTGACTTGGCTTTCTTACTATATATTTCTTACAAATATATTGTCTAGGAAAGATTATAAAAGGGGTTTAGTAAGGTAGGTGTTTAGTGAAGAGCAGAGAAATTTACATTTAATTTAAAAGGCCGTAGGAAATTTTCAGACGTTCTTGAGTCACTTGGGTCTTGAGTAGTAAGTGCTTGATTAAGATGCGATGTAGAGGTATACAGGATAAATGACTTCCTGTGTAAGATAGACAGTATTAGAACCAGAAGAACCCAAAATGAATTGTACATGCATAGGCCTTTTGTATGGAAGGTGAGTCTAGCTGTTCTAATAGTGGCAAGATGGGAATCAACTGAATATCTACTCTTGCTTGGACTTGGCATATAATAATAATGCTTGCTCCCATTTAAGAGCTCATGATACACCAGATAAGGCAATTAGCATAGCCCATGTACTATCACACTTGTAATCTTCAAAGTAACCCACAGAGATTTATTACAGTGCCCATTTTCTAATTGGGAAACTGAAAATCTGGGAGGTGAAAGCTCTACCTGAGACTGGCATTTGAACCAGACTCCAAAGTTCATGACCTTTCTCTTGGAGAACACTGTGGTTTGTGCAGTAGGCTGTGAGAACTGAAACTAAGAGACTGACATGGCTTGACACTGGATGGGAAGAAGGTGAAGGAGAAAACCCCTAAGGGAGAGGACAATGTTAATGTCATCAGGAGTGTTGGAGCTATTTGGAAGACAGGAGTTTTCAGTGTGGGGAGAAACCGTCCCTGTAGTTTGCATTGATTGCATTTTAATTGATAGCAGCAGGGGTAGTTCTGTGCACCTTTTGATAAGCTTTGTATAGTCTGAAAATTTCAGATATTGCATGGGGATGGGAGCACCGAGTTAATGCACTTTCTGGACATGCTAATGTATGCCCTAGGAGGTAGAAGAAGGTCAGCCTGAAAAGAGAACCACCAGCAGCTGTGGTTAGAATTGTTCTTTCTACCAGCCTTCAGCAAAATGTCTTTTTAACTTTCTCTCGCCCTCATCTTGTGAATTTGAAGCCTTTTGGTTGAAGTTTTAATAGAACTTGAGCTAAGTGTTCAATCCTAAAATCTTAATATATGTGTCTAAAATTCATCCAAGTCCTTATATAAAGGCATGTGAAGAAAGAATGCATTTCATGTTTCTTTGCATATTTTTTCTCAATTCTTTTCCAGAACGATAACCCTAGGGTCTAATAGCATGGCTTCTGCTTCTCTATCTAATTTGCATGGTGAATACTTTATAGTATGAAATGCCCATTGATAGGCAAGAAAAGGAAAAAAAAAAAAAGAAAGTGACTGTTTCATGTCAACAACAGGGGAATTTGAGTTTGGGTTTAGTTTAATTCTGAACAGTGATAAGGGGGATTAACACTAAGATGTGGCAATGCTGAAGCTAGCAGCTTCTCTGTCCCTTGAGGGAAAGCAGAAGTTTCTTAGCACAGTGTCAAGAAGGTGGAATCTAGAGGCAGAGACCTAAATTCAAGTCCTGGCTTGAATTACTATCTAGTTGTGGGACTTGGGCACTTACTTTATATATTTCAGCTTTTGTTCCCTCATCTGAAAAATGGAAATAATATCTATATCAATTAACTATGATAAGTACCATTTTCAAAAGTGCTTAAAATGGAATCTTGTTCATTGTGTGGTTGGAGACTGCTATTAAGAGCAAAGATGGCTGGATGGACAGTGAACCTAATATAGCAGGAGAGAAAAAGTCCTCTACAACGTTTCAGGGCCACAGTGAGGGCTTCAAAGTGGAGGTAGGAGATGGTGCCAGAATAGAGCTGGGAAATGGATTTTCTCAGATACACAGAACTGTACACAGTGCACATGTACAGTAGGTCATGGGAGCAGTGGGAGCTACAGAGGATAGCTGGGAGAGAATATGTTTGTGGATATTGTATATGTTTGGGGGGCTGCCCACACAGATATGTATTTTCCCCCCCAACACTCTCTGACAAAAACATAGATTGGCAGGAAGAGGTTTATCCTCTTTCCTCCTTGTTCAGTCTTGAACATAAGTGGAAAAACAAAATAACAGAAGGAAGCAGAGAAGGCTCTAACATTTTCATGTACACAGAGCAAGATTTCCCAATCAAAACCCAAACTGACAAGAGCAACTCTTGCGAGAAAAATGGCCCATTTTCTTCTAAGGGATGGTGTCATCCTGACATGGACCCATTTCATCATTTGGTATGATGGTTACTCTGGCAGTTTTACAGAATATAACTTTGAGAAATAATTTCTGTCATTACTCTGGTTGTTCCTGGGAAACCACACCCAGGTTAGACTTGCCTCAACACTACAGTGTTTGTGTAGAATGGAACTGCCTTTGTGTCTAGCAACAAAGACCTGGAAGGTCCCCTGGTTTGGGGGTAAGCAGTGGGCCACTCTCTACTCTTCAGTCTTCTCTGAATGCAGTTGTCAGTGACTTTGGACTATGCAAGTACCTAAAATTTGTCTAGCTTCCAATCTGTAACCATTTCTTTTATGTATTTTTATTCCCACATCTATAAACTTGGAATTAGAGTATCCCTATGGTATTTCATGCTTCAGTCTTTCAAGCTAATAACTTCCTGTCAAGTTTCAGTCCATCCTTCATGTGGGCTAAAGGGTGGATACACTATATGGTATGTTCTTTTCAGTAGCTTCTGAATAAATAATTAAATGCTAATGTTGCTTTTTTTCTTAACAATTGTTCTTAAGTGTTAAATCAACTGCAGATTAATTGGAACTTTCTCACCATTTTCCCTTTTCTCTTCATAAATTAGCTTTCACTTTCATTTTCTTTCATGGACCTTTCCCTCCTTCTCTTCAGGCATTCTCAGAGGGCATCTAAAGTTCTTTGGCTCTGTAGTTTTGAAGTGTGCAATTTGGAAGGAATGTGGGTCTGGAGGGAATTAAATTAACTAGAAGCACTCTGATTTTTTATTAAATTGCCTCTTTCAAAGATATTATAGCACAGTCCAGGTATCCATTTCTAAATTTTCTTCAAAAAAAGGGAAAAGGCATTAAAGTTCAGACCATTTTAGTTCCTTTCTTGCTTTACTTTTAAGGTTTGTGCTCAAAATACCTTTATCATGTTTTTAGCACAAAGTCCCAAACATTAAGAAAGTATATTTATTGAATTTAATTTGGTAAAAAAGAAAGACAGCAAACGAAGGATTCAAATGGCCAGAAAATGAAGAGAATGAAAGAAGCAGGAGCAGTATGTAAACCGTGGGGAAGTCATCTCCCCAAGCAAAGGGTGAAAATTCCAAATGATAGATAATGTAGGCAGTGGTCAGAACCTGGTAGAATAATGTGCAGAAAGAACAGAGAGCGTAATCCCGCAGAGGAAATTGAGTCTCGGCCTATAAGACAGTTTGTGCAGCTGGAATAGAAAATTCTATAGGCACTATAATGGGTAACAAGTGGGCCGCCGGTCAGCTTATTTCCCCCCTTTAGACTGATATAAAGTAGATGTGTGATTGTGAGAGATGAATAAGAACTGTGCTTTTGAGATAATCAAAGGGACCCAGGCCTTGGCTGTGCTCATGGATCCGGTCCTGGGATTCTTGACTAGAGGGTATGGCTCACAAAACAACTCAAGAGAAATGGAAAAATAAAATTAGCTGAAGACTGGTCATCAAGTATCTGCACATGTGACTGTGAAAAAGCATATTATGTGGATGACTAGTTTAAGTTTTCAATTATTCTCTTCACTTTCAGTAGTTTGCTTCATGTAGGCACCCAAAGAAGGTATGGTATATTCAGAGTCAGAATGATGGTTGCAGTATAGGAAATGCCAGGCTGTTTGTGCAAAAATAAAACTGATCCTGCCATTTTTTTCTTAAAATACTTTAGTGCTTTCCGACTTCCTCAGTACGTATGAAACCTAAGTTCGTTAGGGTGACTTGAGAAGTCCCTCTATGGGGGGCCTGACTTCCTGGTGGGAAATTCTTTTCTTTATTTGTTTATGCTCTTTCCTCCAATCCTAATTAAGGAATTCCAATTTTCTTTAAACACTTTTTTTTTTTAAAGGAGCACATGGGTGGCTCAATTTTAAGTGTCTGCCTTTGGCTCAGGTCATGATCCCTGGGATCCAATCCCGCTTCTGGCTCCCTGCTCAGTGGAAAGCTTGCTTCTCCCTCTCCCACTCCCCCTGCTTATGTTCCCTATCTCACACACACTCCCTCTCTCTCTCTGTCAAATAAATAAATAAATGAAACTTTAAAAAACTTAAAATTTTAAAGATGCTATTTATTTATTTTTTTTGTAGTGAGAGCATGAGCAGAGGGAGCAGAAACAGGCTCCGTGCTGAGCAAGGAGCCCAATGTGGGACCTGATTTCAGGAACCTGGGATCATGACTCTAGCTGAAGGCAGATACTTAACCAACTGAGCCACTCTGCTGTCCATCAGATTTTCTTACTAAACACAATATGTTCCCTTCTGCTGGAAGGCTCTACTCTAACCGTGATCTCTTGTCCCTTCTACTTTTTTTTGTCCTTTTTTTTTTTTTTTTTTGGTCCCTTCTACTTGTAAGTCAAAATTTGTCTCATACTAGGGCATTCAGACAAGAAGATCCTTCTCTGGTCTTAGTACTTCCCACACCATAGTTTGAATGCCTCTGTCCATTTTTCCTAGTAGACTATAAGTAGCTTTAAGGAATGCCCTATAGTACGTATCATCAATGTTTCCTCTCTATTGCCTAGCAAAGTGCCTGTCATCTGAATCTACTCATTACTTATTGGTTAAGTGAAGTGTCAAAGGAACCAGGATAATTTCATTAGAAGAGATAAATAACACTTAATAGAATGAGGGACATAGAGAGGATTCACAAATTACACATCTCATCGATTGAACTACAGATCTTTTTACTATTCTGTAAAATGAAAGAGTCAGAGCTTCCCTAAAAAGGGAAAACTACCCCACAACACTTTCATCATGCTTCTATTTTATGATTGCTGAGTTGTCTTGTATAGTTAAAATTTTATCTTTCACCTCATTGTAGGCTGTGTGTGTGTGTGTGTGTGTGTGTATGTATGTGTGTGATTTTTCTGTCAGAGACTTACACCATTTCTTCTTTTTTAATTACTCCCAAAGGGCCTGACACAGTATTATGTGCACAGTAGGCACTTTACAATTTTATGTTCAATGAATTAGTTTTGGATGAAATAACCATGGAAGATAGGCTTTATGAAACTTTAAAAATTAAATACCAAATGATGTCAAGTCTATAATCTGTTCTTTCTACACACTGGTCATAATATTTCTTTAACATAGAAAAGAAACTGACATCATGGAGAATGAGGATATACCCCATATTTTCTTTAATCTGTCAGTGGAATTAAATATTCAACAGAAGTCCATACTGTAGAATAGACCATATCCAGTTGGGGGGTATCCATACCAATGGATTGAAATAATTTTATAAATGTGAATGTTTGATCTAAAGCAGAGAGAAGTTGATTCATTACATGTTTGATTTTTCAGTCCCAGATTTTAGGGGTATTATTTCTTTAAATGTAGAGATAGGATTTAATTATAGGACCCAGGACAAGATTGTCCTCAAAATCTGAACATAATTGAATAGAACAGTAATTTGCAAACTGTAATTCTTGAACCAGAACCATGGACGTTGCCTGGGAACTCTTTAGAAATGCAAATTATCAGGCCACTCTGGACTTACCAAGTCAGAAAATCTGATGGTTGGGCCCAGCAATCTGTGCTTTAATAAGCCCACCAGAGGATTCTGATGAACAGTTAAAATTTGAAACCCTCTGGAATAAACTTTGCAGAGCACCAACTAGGAAGTTTAGATGTGACTGTGGCAACACTGGAGGACTTAAGGATTTTCCAGCCTTGAGCATCCCCTAACTGTTCCATTTAAGTACTGGATCCTCCTTTAGTCCACATCTTCATGCCATAGAAAACATCAAGAACTGTTCATCATGTGTAGCAAAAGTTGACTGCTCATTTTTATATTATGATCTCAATATTAGCTCTGGAGTCTTTTTTTTTTTTTTTAAGATTTTACCTACTTACTTGAGAGAGAGAACAGGAGCAGGGGGAAGGACAGAGCCCCCTCCCCAAGCCTCCCTGTCCTCTCCCCCACCCTGCCAAAGAGGGCTCTATCCCAGTACTCCTGGATACTGACCTGAGCTGAAGGCAGATGGTTATAGACTGAGCCACCCAGGCACTCCTTGCTCTGGAGTCTTGTAATACTGTTTGCTGTTAGACTCCTCTGGAGTGATCAATGACAAAAGTCATTAACAAAACAACCCCACTATTTGTGGAGGATTTTATTTTGGTGGATGATTTTGGTGGCTAATTTCTTTTTAATTTTAATGTCTGGGAGAATATGGCTTTTAAAAATACATGGAAAATAATTTCAACTCTTCAGATCAAGGAGCAGAAGTAAAAATAAATACTTATGCATATTATACACATCACACATGATAGAAAATGAAAAGTTATAGCTCCATTTTCTTGTATCTCTAGGAAGCTATAAAAGCGCACATGTGACTCAGGTCATCTCATAAAGAAAAAATAATACGCAACATATAAAATACAGAGATGTTTAAGAGGAGTATAAAAATCTGGACTACCTACTTATTTTGTAGTAGCAAATTTATTCATTATTGTTGCTATTAATAATAGTAATATCATTATGAATCTGTGCATATATTAAAGAAAACCACTATTTGCATTATCCACAAAAGAAAATTTTCCCTGTGGGAATTGTGGCTTTTGGAAAAGAGAAGTGAAATCATTATGAAATGCTGAGATAGTCCTACCTTTCTGCTCATGGGTCGAACACTCATTAATATTTATGTGAGGATTTTATTTTGTAGGAGAAGGAGGGGGTTAAATAGAAGATTCTGTGATGAGTTCAAGGAGTGAGAACATGGTATGCAGTACAAGACTCTGACACATGGGTCACTAGCCACTTTGTGAAGAGGAAAAGCTCTTCCTCAGAAAATAAAGAAATAAAGAAAATAAAAGAAAATAAAGAAAATAAAATACCTCCTCTTTTCTTTCTTTTTCTTTTTCTTTCTTTCTTTCTTTTTTTTTTCTTTTTTGTTTGTAAGTAAGTGAGAAATCCAGTAATGGAAGGCTGTCTCTTCATGAAACTCAGGAGGTCCCTGGTACACTATCTGAAGGCAGATCTGGAGACTCAGGATAACAGTGGCAAAACAGCAGGTTTCTTATTGCTCCATTATTTATGACCATGTTTACTTATAGGCACAGAGTGCATCTTACTTAGTCTTGGACTAGTGGGGCATTCTTTTCTGCTTGGTTTCTCTCAGCTGAGCAGAAGCTGTTGAGGACACTGCAGTGTCCCTTGTGAGACTGCAGCCAGTCCCTTTTGAAGTGAACCTCTTTTAGGTCTTTGGTCTCTTTCACTGGTGCCCATATCCATATGTCATGGTGAGAGTTTCATACTATCAAAAGTGTTTATGTTCACAGTTTTGAACTAGTTATTAGTAGATGGATGAACTGGGTCAGACAAAGGAGACATAGACCTTAATTCTACAGAGAACACAATCTACATCAAGTTTCACATTATTAATGTGTGTGTGTGTGTGTGTGTGTGCACATGCTTAATAATTGAAGACTCCCGTTGTGTCACTTAAGAGAGCTCATGAACTAGTTTGATGAAGAAGTGTCAGGACTGGGCCAAGAGATGATAAATTATTCTGGATAGAGTTGTCTTCCATAAGAGTCAGGCACAGAGGTTCTGACATAACACCTTGGATACTTTTCTGAGTCAGTACTGAACCATTGCTTGTTCCAGTAATAACGCAGGGATAAAATAAAACATCCTCCAAGGAGGCATTTAGTGGTGAGCTAAGGCTGAGAATCTTTAAGGACATTTATCTCCATAGTAGCAACGTTTGACTCTTTGTGGTTTCCACAAATCTTTGTAAAAGGCATTGATCGCCACTGTCAGTATGATTAGAGGAAGCACTGATGCATAACATGTTTATGATTAAAAAAAAAACAAACAATTCATGCACTTAACACATGTCATGAGGAAGACATTAATCTCCTGGGAAATGATAAATTTTTACTTTTTAAAGAAGTGACTTTTATTTTCCATTTTTTTTTTCTAATATAACATCGGCTTTTCTATAAGGTATAGCCCAGTCTGAGGACCAAGAAAGTCACGCTTACTCTGTGACCTTAAACAATTCACCTGACTTTTTTGGTTCTTATTACCCATGGCTTCAAAGAGAAGTTGTTTCTCTACCATGTTCTCTACCTTCAAAATTTATGGAATCTAGAAGTCATTGTTCCACATAGCTCTTCCAATAAGCATTTCAGGATTTGCCCTAAAGAGTTAAGTGTTAGCAGAGAGACCATCAAACATTTAGCCCCTCCCCCAATACTTGCTGAATGCCTATTACATCTTGAGGAAAGGGATGTAGAATGCAAAATTCTGTAAGATGTAATCTTTAACCTCTCGGAATATTTAACATCTTATGTAGTGCAAGAAGAAAGTGTTAATATTCATAAGGTCTTTGCAAAAACTGTTATGTACACCAGGGTCTCTCAAACTTTCACTGTTGACATTTTGAAACAGAAGGATAATTGTTTTTGTGGGGTTTCTGGTGCATTTTTTTTGTGTGCTTGACAAGATCCCTAGCCCTTTACATCCCAGTAGCATCCCCTAGTTATGACAACCAAAAATGTCTGTAAGATTCCAAATGTTTCTGTGAGCATCAAACTCACTTTGGTTGATAACCATTGCACTAGTGGAGAGCAGTCACATCTGGGGGGGGCGGTTTTAGAGAAGACTCATTTAAAGAGATTTGATTTGACCTAGGTTCCTAGGTCTAGGAACCTAGGGCTAGGTAGAGCTACAAATAAAGTTTGCAGTCCTATTTTGCAGGACCTTGATACTCTTACCATCGGGGAGCACTCCAAGTTTGGAGAAAATGAGATGGGAAGTTATTGTAAGTAAAGATAGTGGTTTGACATGGTTATTGGAGTAGGACAGAACTGGATTCAAGTCCTAGATCCAACACATTAGTAGGCATGTGACTTGGTTAGTAATCTAATAGTTTCTGCCCATGTTGATTATTAAACGCAATGTATAAAGTCTTTAGCACTGTCATGAGAGGCATGTACCTCTCATGAATATCATAGTGAATGAATATCATGGTGACTAATGAATATCATGGTGACACATGTATCAACCACAGGGTCTTGACATTTTTTTTAATTAACATATAATGTATTATTTGCTTTAGGGGTACAGGTCTGTGAATCATCAGTTTTATACAATTCACAACACTCACCATAGCACATATCCTCCCCAATGTCCATAATCCAGCCATCCTATCCCTTCCCCCTCTCCCACCCCCTAGCAACCCTCAGTTTGTATCCTGAGATTAAGAGTCTCCCATATGTTTTGTCTCCCTCCCTGGTCCCATCTTGTTTCATTTTATCCCACCCTATTCCCTACAACCCCCTGCCCTGCCTCTCAAATTCCTTGTATCAGAGAGATCATATGATAATTGTCTATCTCTGATTTACTTATTTTGTTTAGCATAATACTCTCTAGTTTCATCCACGTCCTTGCAAATGGCAGGATTTTTTGATGGCTGCATAGTATTCCATGGTATATATGTACCACTTCTTTATCCATTCATCCATTTTGTTTGTTTGTTTGTTTGTTTTCCATTCATCTGTTGATAGGCATGTAGGTACTTTCCATAGTTTGGCTATTGTGGACATTGCTGTTATAAACATTCGGAGGCATGTGCCTCTTTGGATCACTACATTTGCACCTTTAGGGTAAATACCCAGTTGTACGATTGCTGGGTCATAGGGTAGCTCTATTTTCAACTTTTTGAGGAAACTCCATACTGCTCTCCAGAGTGGCTGCACCAGCTTGCCTTCCCACCAACGGTGGAGGAGGGTTCCCCTTCCTCCACATCCTCGCCAGCTACTGTCATTTCCTGATTTGTTAATTTTAGCCATTCTGACTGGTGTGAGGTAGTATCTCATTGTGGTTTTGATTTGTATTTCCCTGATGCCAAGTGATATTGAGCACTTTTTCATGTGTCTTTGGCCATCTGGATGTCTTCTTTGAAGAAATGTCTGTTCATGTCCTCTGCCCATTTCTTGATTGGATTATTTGTTCTTTGGGTGTTGAGTTTGATAAGTTCTTTATAGATTTTGGATACTAGCCCTTTATCTGATATGTCATTTGCAAATATCTTCTCCCATTCTGTCAGTTGTCTTTTTGTTTTGTGGACTGTTTCTTTTGCTGTGCAAAAGTTTTTGATCTTGATGAAGTCCCAATAGTTCATTTTTGCCCTTGCTTCCTTTGGCGATTTTTCTAGGAAGAAGTTCCTGTGTCTGAGGTCGAAGAGGTTGCTGCCTATGTTCTCCTCAAGGATTTTGATGGATTCCTGTCTCACATTGAGGTTTTTCATCCATCTGGAGTCTATTTTTGTGTGTGGTGTAAGGAAATGGTCCAGTTTCATTTTTCTGCATGTGGCTGTCCAATTTTCCTAACACTGTTTGTTGAAGAGACTGTCCTTTTTCCATTGGACATTCTTTCCTGCTTTGTCAAAGATTAGTTGATCATAGAGTTGAGGGTCTATCCTGGGCTCTCTATTCTGTTCCACTGATCTATGTGTCTGTTTTTGTGGCAGTACTATACTGTTTTGATGATGACAGCTTTGTAATAGAGCTTGAAGTCTGGAATTGTGATGCCACCAAGTTGGGCTCTTTTTTTGAACATTCCTCTGGCTATTCCAGGTCTTTTCTGGTTCCAAATAATTTTTAGGATTATTTATTCCATTTCTTTGAAAAAAATTGATGGTATTTTTTTTTAAGATTTTATTTATTTATTTGACAGACAGAGATCACAGGTAGGTGGAGAGGCAGGCAGAGAGAGAGGAAGGGAAGCAGGCTCCCTGCTGAGCAGAGAGCCTGACGCAGGACTTGATCCTAGGATCCTGGGATCACGACCCAAGCCGAAGGCAGAGGCTTTAACCCACTGAGCCACCCAGGTGCCCCCAAAATTGATGGTATTTTGATAGGGATTGCATTAAATGTGTAGATTTCTTTGGATAGCATAGAAATTTTCACAGTATTTGTTCTTCCAATCCATGAGCATAGAATGTTTTTCCATTTCTTTGTGTCTTCCTCAATTTCTTTCATGAGTACTTTATAGTTTTCTGAGTACAGATTCTTTGCCTCTTTAGTTAGGTTTATTCCTAGGTACCTTATGGTTTTGTGTGCAGTTGCAAATGGGGATGACTCCTTAATTTCTCTCTTCTGTCTTGCTGTTGGTGTATAGAAATGCAACTGATTTCTGTGCATGGATTTTATATGCTGACACTTTACTGAATTCCTATATGAGTTCTAGCAGTTTTAGAAGTGGAGCCTTTGGGTTTTCAACATAAAGTATCATATAATATGTGGACAATCCTGCTGTGTTCCTGACCTTATGGGAAGAGCTCTCAGTTTTTCCCCATTGAGAATGATATTCGCTGTGGGTTTTTCATAGATGGCTTTTATGATATTGAGGTATGTACCATCTATCCCAACATTGTGAAGAGTTTTGATCAAGAAAGGATGCTGTACTTTGTCAAATGCTTTTTCAGCATCTACTGTAAGTATCATATGGTTCTTGTTCTTTCTTCTATTAATGTATTGTATCACATTGATTGATTTGTTGATGTTGAACCAAACTTGCAGTCCTGGAATAGATCCCACTTGGTCATGGTGAATAATCCTTTTAATTTACTGTTGTTTTCTATTAGCTAGTGTTTTGGTGAGAATTTTCACATCTGTGTTCATCAAGGGTATTGGTCTGTAATTCTCTTTTTTGATGGGGTCTTTGTCTGGTTTTGGCATCAAGGTAATGCTGGTCTCATCAAATGAGTTTGGAAGTTTTCCTTCTATTTCTATTTTTGGAACAATTTCAGGAGAATAGGAATTAATTCTTCTTTAAACGTTTGGTAGAATTCCCTGGGAAGCCATCTGGCCATGGGCTCTTGTTAGTTGGGAGATTTTTGATGACTGCTTCAATCTCCTTACTGGTTATGGTTCTGTTCAGGTTTTCTGTTTCTTCCTGGTTCAGTTTTGTTAGTTTGTATGTCTCTAGGAATACATCCATTTCTTCCAGAGTGTCAAATTTACTGGTGTATTGCTGCTCATAATATATTCTTAAAGTTGTTTGCATTTCTTTGATGTTGGTTGTGATCACTTCTCTCATTCATGATTTTTTAATTTGGGTCCTTTATCCTTTTTTTTTTTTTAAATAAGTCTGACCTGGGATTTATCAGTCTTATTAATTCTTTCAAAGAACAAGCTCCTAGTTTCATTGATTTGTTCTACTGTTCTTTTGGTTTCTATTTCATTGATTTCTCCTTTAATCTTTATTAATTCTCTTTTCCTACTGTGTTTAAGCTTTCTTTGCTGTTCTTTCTCCAGCTCCTTTAGGTGTAGTGTTAGGTTGTGTACCTGAGACCTCTCTTGTTTCTTGAGGAATGCTTGTATTGCTATATACTTTCCTCTCAGGACTGCCTTTGCTGTGTCCTACAGATTTTTGAACAGTTGTGTTTTCATTATCATTTGTTTCCATAAATTTTTTTCAATTCTTCTTTAATTTCCTGGTTGACCCATTCATTTTTTAGTAGGAAGCTCTTTAGCCTCCATGTATTTGAGTTTTTTCCAACTTTCCTCTTGTGGTTGAGTTCAGTTTCAAAGCATTGTGGTCTGAAAATATCCCAGTCTTTGGCACTGGTTGAGACCTGATTTGTGGCACAGGTTGTGATCTATTCTGGAATATGTTCCATGTGCACTAGAGAAGAATGTGTCTTATATTGCTTTGGGGTGGAATGTTCTAAATATATCTGTGATGCCCATCTGTTCCAGTGTGTCATTTTTAAAGCCTTTATATCCTTGTTGATCTTTTGCTTGGATGATCTGTCCATTTCAGTGAGGGGAGTGTTAAAGTCCCCTACTATTATTGTATTACTGTCAATGTGTTTCTTTGATTTTGTTTTTAATTGGTTTATATAATTGGCTATTCACATGTTAGGGGCATAGATATTTAAACTTGTTAGATCTTCTTGTCAGACAGACCCTTTAACTATGATGTAGTGTCCTTCCTCATCTCTTATTGTAGTCTTTTGCTTAAAATCTAATTTATCTGATGTAAGTCACTCCAGCTTTATTTTCATGTCCATTAGCATGGTAAATTGTTTTCTGTCCCTTCACTTTAAATCTGGAGGTTTTTTTGGGTCTAAAATGAGTTTCTTGCAGACAGCATATGAATAGATAATTTTTTTTAAATCCATTCTGGTACCCTTTGTCACTTGATATGAGCATTTAGCCCATTTACATTCGGGTAACTATTGAAAGATATGAATTTAGTGCCATTGTATTGTCTGTAAGGTGACTGTTACTGTCTCTTGTCTTTGTTCCTTTCTGGTCTACTACTTTTAGGTTCTCTCTTTGCTTAGAGGACCCCTTTCAATATTTACTGTAGGGCTGATTTGGTGTTTGTAAATTCTTTTAGTTTTTGTCTGTACTGGAATCTTTTTTATCTCTCCTTCTATTTTCAATGGCAGCCTAGCAGGATATAGTATTCTTGG
This sequence comes from Neogale vison, assembly GCF_020171115.1. NCBI lineage: Eukaryota > Metazoa > Chordata > Mammalia > Carnivora > Mustelidae > Neogale > Neogale vison. The sequence goes on along the minus strand of NC_058096.1, from coordinate 64,433,920 downwards.
CTGCATATTTTTCTTGTTTAGTGCTTTGAATATATCACGCCAGTTCTTTCTGGCCTGGCAGGTCTCAGTGCATAGGTCTGCTGCCAAGCTAAGATTTTTACCATTGTATGTTACAGACCTCTTGTCCTGAGCTGCTTTCAGGATTTTCTCTTTGTCACTGAGACTTGTAAGTTTTACTATTAGATGATGGGGTGTGAACATATTTTTATTTGTTTTGAAGGAGATTCTTCATACCTCCTGGATTTTGATGCTTGTTCCATTCACCAAATTATGGAAATTCTCTGCTATAATTCGCTCCAATATACCTTCTGCTCCTTTCTCTCTTCCTTCTTCTTGGATCCCAATTATTCTAATGTTGTTTTTTCTTATGGTATCGTTTACCTCTTGAATTCTCCCCTCATGGTCCTGTCATTGTTTGTGTCTCTTTTTCTCAGCTTCGTTATTCTCTAGCCTTTGGTCTTCTCCTATATCATTAATTCTCTCTTCTGGCTCCTATAGCTTAGCAGTAAGAGCCTCCATTTTTTGGTACCTCATTAATAGCTTTTTTTTCCAGCTTGGTTAGATTTTAGTTCTTTTATTTCTCCAGAAAGGGCTTTTATTTCTCCAGAAAGGGATTTTCTAGTATCTTCCATGCTTTTTTTGACCCAGCCAGCAACTTCATAATTGTCATTCTGAAGTCTAGTTCAGACATCTTGCTCAAGTTCATATTGATTAGATCCTAGCTGTTGGTACTGCCTCTTGTTTTTTTTATTTTTTTTTAATTTAATTTTTTTTTTGAGGTGAGTTGTTCTGCCTTGTCATTTTATCCAGATAAGAATAGATGAATGACAGAACAAAACACTAAAAGGATAGCAATGACCCCAGAAAGATATACACTGTTCAAATCAAAGGAGCCCTGAAACTGGGGGAAGAAGAAAAGAGGAAATTATATATATATATATATATATATATATATATATATATATATATATATATATATATGTGACTGGTGAATAGAACAGAGCCACACACTTGATTTTGGGTGTATTTTGTTATGTTAGAAGAAACTACCTCCCAAAATTTTAAAGCAAGAAAAGCATAATATAAAAAATAAGGGTAAACATGATGAAGGGATGGTATATGAATATAATGATGAAAATTTTAAAAAGATTCTGAAAATGGAATTGATAAAAATTTGGTTGGAAAAAGAAGAATAAAAACAGGAAAGAATGTGATGAGACTGTAGACTAGAACAAAGACATTCACTAGATTTAGGGTAAATTTTGATCTATTAGTTGAAATTGTATCCCAAAATTTTAAAGAAAGAAAAACATGTAAGTATCTAAAAAATAAGGCTAAATACACTGAAGGAATAGAATATGAGTATAAGCATGAAAATTTTCAAAACATTTTTTGAAAAGTATTGGTGAGATAAAATAGTTAAAAAACGTTAAAATAGGAAAGAGAAAAAAATTTTTAAAAAGAATATGAAAAAAATAAAATTAAAAAAATTAACTTTGAAGGACTAAAGAATCTTGGGGAAAAAACGTCCACAAATTCTGTGTGTTGCTTTTCCCTCTCTCCGGAGTTCCACAGTTCTCATTGATCTTGGTCTTACCTGGATATTTTTGCTTATCTTCTGGGGAAGGGGCCTGTTATAGTGATTCTCAAATGTCTTTGCCTGAGGTGGAATTGTGCTGCCCTTGCCAGGGGCCAGGCTAAGTAATCTGCTCTGGTTCACTCTCTGTAGCTTTTGTTCCCTGAATGCTATCTGCTCTCTGTAGAGCTTTGTAGGCTGGGAATGAAAATGGCAGCCTCCCAGTCTCTGGCCGGAGGAGATGAGAGCTCAGGGCCCCACTCCTCAGTGACCCCTCAGAGAAAAGCAGTCAATCCCTCCCATCTCCCTGGTCCCCAGCCACACTCCGAGCTCACCCAAACTGTAAGCAAGCATTTCTCTCTGGCAGATGGCCCCGTTTTGAGTCTCAAAACCTAGTAGGTTCATGCAACAGGCTCCTGTGCTGCTTCTCCCAAGGAGGAAAAAGGGGGTCTCCTCAGACCTGCCACTCCTGGGGTCTCTGCTTGAAGAGCAATAGCCTGACTGTGCCTTGGATCACTGTTTAAGGTAACCCTGAGCTGAGAGCTCACTCCTTGGCTCACTCTCTGTAGCTGGCTTCTCCACTCCAATACCTGGGAGCTCTGCCATGCTCAGACATGCCTGGTCTTTTTGTGACCGTGTGGGTTCTGAGACCACGCTATCCCTGCAAGGGCTCCACCCCTGATGTAACCTCTAGAGCAAGGTCCCTCAGTGGAGCAGACTTCTATCAGCACCACATTCTAACCAACTGAGCTAACCAGCCAGCTTGGAGCAGACTTCTAAATGTTCCGATTTTGTGGCCCATTGCTCTACTGCTTTCCGGGAGCTGGCTCCTATGCCCAGGTCTCTCTTCCTGTATTTCACCTTGGATTCACTTTCCTGTACATCCTGCCTTTCAGAAAGTGGTCAACTTTCTGCCCTTAGAATTATTGCTCTTCTTCTCTTCTATCTCCTGTTGAGTTTTTAGGTGTTCAGAATGGTTTGATAATGATCTCCCTGAACTCCTGGGACCCGATGATATTTCAGTCTCCTACTTCTCTGCCATCTTGCTCCTCCTCCAGGGTCTTGACATTCTGAAGTCTGGTCATGAGTTGTGAATTTTGTTGTACCTTTTTATTCATAATGAAATATTCACAGTGAAATTATTTAATTTTATACTCATTAGATTTAATAATATTTCTGATAAGGATGCTCCAACCCACTGATATGCTTTTTTGAGTATTAGAGGAAAAAGTGCAGTTAAAGCCACCATATGATGGAGTACCCTGCACATGTTTATGGAGGGGTATTGCCATAAGATTTTTTATTTATTTATTTGACAGAGAGGGAAATCACAAGTAGGCAGAAGTAGGCAGAGAGGCAGGCAGATAGAGAGGAAGAAGCGGCTCCCTGCTCAGCAGAGAGCCCAATGTGGGGCTTGACCCCAGGACCCTGGGATCATGACCTGAGCCAAAGGCCGAGGCTTAACCCACTGAGTCACCTATACTCCCCCAAAACAAATATCATTTTTAATGTGCATTGGTTTTGAGAAGTTACTGCTTAAGCAAGTGCTCAGGCTTGGTTTTATAACTTTACTTGGCAAGCTTACCAAGTCTAAGATTTTGTAGTGTCGTAACGAGGTTGAGAAATCAAGTCAGCCCTCAGTGGTCTTCATGTTGCTGGATTTGGAAACTTGGAACATTCAGATGTATGGCTCTAGGCCTTTGCTCAGGCCCTAGCCACTGAGGAAAGGTAGGATTTGAAATTGGAATCTTGGATATAGCATCTAAATATAAACTAATTGAGTTCTAGCTGTTCCTATTTTTCAGTTAATGAGTTAGCTGTTCAAGTTGTTAGCACTCTCTTGATTCATGTAATTGTAGAGATTAATACTCACAGCTTCTAGTTTTGAAATGTTCACTCCTCAACTTTAGTTTATTCATGTCTTGAAATGGCATGTTAGAGATAAATTAAGGAAAGCTTATATCATGCTTAAAACTGACAGCAGTCAGTTCCCTAAGGTCAGCATCTCTTCCAGCCATTGAATATTTTATTCCAGTGGGGAAATATTTTGCTATATGACCTGTTAAATTTGAGCCTTTGGGCAAAGCTCACTACTTTATGGCACTGCTGCTTCTAGTAGGGTGTCATAGTGGTCCCAAACCCTGTAGACACATGTGTGACTACTTCTAGTTGGTGGCAGCTCCAGCAGTGCCTTCTTAAACATAACTGGGAGAGGCTTACCTGAGGAGAAATGTGATAAGAGTCACAACAGGAGATTAATTGCATATGTTCTGTGTGACATGACATCCAATGGGAGTTAGGAATATGTTTGTGGTTTTATAAAGCATACTGTAAATATCAGGCCCGGCTTTGGCTGTGACCCTGCCAAACATGGGGCTAATATCATTTGTCATATTCAGACATTGCCTTTTATAAAACACCCTTGTTCAGGCTGCTACCAAGGTATGATGTGTCTGGCTCTAAGGAAATTGTTGTCCTTATTAAAGGGAGATAGAAGGATAGCAGGAGGGGGGAGATGAAGTAGGATAGGGGATAGAGCAAAAAATCATGTCACTCAAGGGAGTGGAGAAATGTTGTTCTGATTAATTTGATTAATGAAAGTTGCTAGACAGATTTTCTTATGTCCTCCAAGACTCTCATTTGTTGACCTATGTTTAATAGAAAAATCTGTGAGAGAAGAGAACCTCAGGACTTGCCAGGGAGTGGGGGTAGGTACCTCCAGTGCTTAACTATAATGAAATATTTTGGATTTCTCATTGCAAGAGAGAAGAGTAAAGTGAAAGATGGTATATAGTGAAAAGGAGCAACAGGACCATTTCACTCTGGTCCAGTTATTAGCATACTAGAGAGTTTCACCATTTGGCTTGAAATCTGATTCAGGAGTATGTGTTTGAATTAAATCTCTACCTTAGGTCTGTCTCCTGAGTGATCTGTTCCTAAACCCAGTGTCCCTTGCTATAAAGCCCGAATCATTGGTTTGTCTTAATGAATTCCTAGCTTTAGTTAGAGCTCTTTTCAGACTGCATAGAATCAGAACATATTTTTGCTTGTAACAGACAGATGTTCAGAGCATGAAACCCCACCCAAAAGAGGGACTATGATGCATTTTCATCCATCTGGCCACTACAGTGACCAGCAGTGGCTATAGTCCATTAAATAATTATCTTTATTTTGGATAATACTCCTTCCACCAGAGACCCTGGGGGCTTAATTCCATTAATGCCTCTGCCTGTTTCTCTTTCTGTATTTTAACACAGCATGCAGCTTCTCATGACTGGGAGTTTAAATCCTTTGTTGCAATAGGGAAGGTGTGATGTTATGAAAATACTTCCAAGGGGGAATGAAGCTTTTACTGTCTCATTGCTTGAGTAATTGCAATAACCTATAGCCTGAGCTGAAGCTGAGTATGAGGATCTAATGTATGGGTCTAAATTATGACATCATTGTAGGAAGCTGAGTCCTCAGATCTAGAAGGTAAAGAGGTGAAGGTGTTCCATGTGGTATTCTTTCTGTTCCTTTCCCCCCTTCTCTGTTTTCCATGGCTTTTCCCCTAACTCTGTTTCCTTCTGCCTTTTTCGTTTCTAGCATCAGTTTCTTTCTTTCTTTTTTTTTTTTTTTTATTTTCAAGTTTAGTTTCAAGTTGTGAAGGTGAGAATTGTGCTGTCACTAGGAAGGACAAAAATGCTTCTCAGATTCAACCACGTTGTGGGCAAAATTGTTTGCTTCTCTCTGATTGCCTTTGTTAAAAATGAGCTATCCACTCCATTAATTTACTCATTCATTTATTCATTCTCAATGATTCTCTCTTAAACATTTACTGGATATCAGATATTGAGCCAGGATAAGAAAGAACAGCCCTTAAGGCACTTACAAATAATTACAAGACACTGTGGTATTATGAAGGGAATATTTGCCAAGTACTGAAAGAATCCAGTAGAAGGAATTACTAACAGGTGGGGAGGGGAGGTATTGAGGAAAGTACCATAGAGTAGTGATGTTTGAGATAAAACTTGATGGATTAGTAGGTGGGTAGAACCACTGCAGTCAGAGGCATGCACAAAGGCATAGAAGCATAAAAGAGCCTTGCACAGTGGCATTGAATGAGGAAAGTAATTTAATTTGATCTGACTTGAACAGAAGATGAGAATGGGCTGATTAGCATTGGGGTTAGATAGGCAGTTTGGCTGGGGCTTTCTATTAACTTTCTTTTAGAAAATTAGCATCAGTAAGACTGTGTCATTTGGATTCAAAGGAGGGCAAAATTTAAGGCATGGAGATCTATATGGAGATCGGGCTTTATATGGAGGCAATTTCAATACTAGGCACAAATAAAAAATAATAGTCTGTGGAAATAACAAATATGAGTAGACTGTAATATGAAAGCCTGTAGACATTTGCCTGTGTTAGAAGGTTAGAAAATTTTTCTTGGATGATGAGATGTTGAGCTGGGAGGTATAGGATGGTAGGCTGACAAAAGAAGAAAAGTCTTCTAGGTAAGAGAGGACAGAGGTGAGGTCTAGTTATCTAGATAGATAGGAAAGGAGAGGGTGACAGACTGAGAGCACAATTTAATTAGTCTTACCTGAGTATAATATGAGATGCAGGGGAGGGGAAGCTAAAAACATCGATGGGACCTGGTCACAATACACTGCATGTTCTATGATCTGAAGCTTGAGTTTGCCTTGTAGGTGATGGGAGTCAATGAAAGGTGTCAGTCAAGGAAATGAGCACAGAAAGATCGGCTCTTTAAAGATCTTCCTCTTCCAACAATATAGAGGACGGATTTGTGGTAGGCAGGATTAGAAATAGAGACATGCCCAGGAGTCCTATGGAGTAGCCCAGGCAAGAGATGCCGAAAGTGCAAACCAGGATAGAAATAATACGGATAGAATCTAGTCATAGTTACTAACTCAAATCAAGTCTTTGACTTTGGGGTCATATAAGAGTTGATGTCTTGGTTTAGGTTTGTTTAGAAGTAGAACCTGAAATAAGAATGCAAGTGGAAGTAGTATAGCTTGGAGAGGGAGAAAGAGTCAACAGGGAAATGGTAAAATGGGGAAGGAAATTTGGCCAGTAAAGGACACAGTCTCAAAAAACTGCAATTACTATTATGGGTAGGTATGCTTAATCCTGCTGAAGAACTTTGGAAGGCATTATGGAAGATATGATTCATAATTACCCACCCAAGTGAGACTCTAGACAACGATGGTAATAGGAGGCTCCTAAATTTCCCTTCTCCCGTGGATACACTGAATATACACAGCTATACATGAAACAGCTTCCTCAGAGAGAAACTCCCTTTGAGACATAATCTTGTCATAAATGCACTCCTGGCACAGTGCCAAATAATTGAGACAGACCCTCCAACTCCCAGCTTCTCCCCGAGGAGCAAAGAATTTGGACCACATGTGTAGTGCCCAACTTTTAGGGCTCCTATCTGAGGGATGGGCCTTCAAATCAGCTAGCTCTGTAAGTCAATGGGGATTGGTAAATTCATTAGAGCAGACAAAGCAGATTTTAAATGGGTGCAGTAGCATCCATCGTGGCTATACACTTAGGCTCAGTGCAGAGGGAATAGGCAAAAACACCATATCCCAGTTTCTCCCTAGAAGGGGTCTGATTGAATAATGTTCTAGCTTCTGCCTCAGGGTGCAGCTTCTAATTAGCCTGCATCTAGGTGTTGACTGTGATTTTTCTAGGAACCTGAAAGTGCCATTGGGTGATTTTGCTATATCCTTACTCCAATAATAAAACAAAGTTGTCAGCTTCTTCCTGGAAGGAACTTGTCCACACTCAAGGGCCCTGAATTTTATGGCAGCAGTCCAAGGGGTGGTCTTCAAATCATCTACCTCTGATAGCCAAGAGGACATGGCATTCCTGAGTCCCACAGTACCTTATTAAACAACAGCAAAAAACAGTTACCAAACAGATGTGCAAGTACTTCCCACATCTACCTATCTTAGGTTCCATGTATAGGGAACAGGCAAAAACTCCATTTTCCAGTTTCTTCCCAGAAGGGATTTGACTACATACTTTCCCAGCTGCTGTCTAAGGTTCCAGCTTCTAATTGGCCTGTTTGTGGTAGCTGGCTGGAACCCTCTTGGGAGCCTAAGAGACCTTGATGGGCATACCTGTTGTCTCCCCCTGACTCACTCCAATAGTTAAAACAACCTTCTAGCTTCTCCCTAGAAGGAGATTACTATCACATCTAGCAATCCAACTGTTATGCGTCCCACCCAAGGAATTGGATTCCAAATAATCTAGCTTGAGAATACAGTGGAACTCAACATTCAGTTCCTAGGACCATATGAAACAAAATGGTTGTTTTATTTGGGCACATAAGCTCTCCCAGTGACTGTTCCCTTTGGCTTAGTAGAGAGTGAGTAAGCAAAAACATTCAGCTTCTGATTTATCTCTTGTAGGTATTAGATTGCACATCTAATGTTCCATTTTTCCCATCTGCTGCCTGAAGACTGGGCTTCCAATTAGCCTTTATTGGGAACCAAGGGACTAGTAATTAGTGATCCTCTGGAGAATGAACAGGTGTATAAGCATTTCATATGCCTTTGGGATAGTGATGGGTCTTGGAACAGCCCCACCTACTGGGAGCCACTAACAACAAAAGTGGCTTAGACAATGAAAAAGGTTTGAGGGGCAACAAGGAGCCTGGGCCAGACTGGTTGACAAAGTTCATCTCCTACATGAAATCAGTCTATCAAGACGGGGAGAAGTGACTGTTTTATTTCATGCATAGAAACCAACACAGATTCAAGGGAAACCAACAGTATGTTCTAACAAAAGAAGAAATCTCCAGAAACTGATCTTGATGAAATGGAAATAAGTGACTTGCCTAGTAGAGAGTTAAAAATAATGGTTGTAAAGATGTTTACCAAGGTCAGGAGATTAATGCAGAAATAAAGTGGGGATTTCAACAAAGTGATCGGAATATGCAAAGTGGTAATCCTAGAGCTGCAATAATACCCAAACTGAAAATTTCATTAGTAGAGGGGTTCAGTGATGGACTAGATCAAATGGAAGACAGGGTCAATGAATTTGAAGATAGGGCAGTAAAACTCATTCAATTAGATGAGCAAAAAGGATGAAGAAAAAGTGAAGATAGTTTAAGAGATTGAGCAGATGCCATTAGATGGAACAATATACGCAATATAGAGGTCTCAGAAGAAAAGAGAGAGAAAAGGGGCAGAAAGCTTGTTAAAAACTAGTGACTGAAAAAACTTTCCTAACCTGGCTTCCAAATCCAGGAAGCCCAAAATGTATACAAGATGAATCAAAAGACACCCTTTCTGATATACATTATATTAAATCTTCAAAAATTAAAGACAAAAAGAAATTCATAAAAGCAACAAGTGAAAACCAACCTGTTGTACATAAGACTTTCAGTAGATTTTTCAGCAGAAACCTTGCAGGCCAGAAGGGAGCTGGATGATACAGCCAGAGTGCTGAAAGGAAAACTGCCAGCCAAGAATATTCTGCCCAGCAAATTTACCCATCAGAATTGAAGGATAGATCTGCAGTAGCAAATCAGGGAAGCATGCACTGAAATTGTAAGGACCTAATGAATAAAAGCAGGGTAACATGTTTTTTGTTAACCTCAGTTTTAAAAAAATGGGTTCACTCCCAGGTTTTGTTTTGGGAAAAGCAGGGTAACGTGTTTTCTGTTAACCTCAGTTTAAAAAAAATGGGTTCACTCCCAGGTTTTGTTTTGGGCCAATGGCTAGATGATGATTCCACTAATTTAGAGAATATGAGAAGAGGAATGGGTTTAGGAAGAAAAAATTAAATTTTTTTAGACATACTATCTTTGAAAAGTGTGTCCAAGAGAATCAGGTAACAGACGACTTCAAGCTCAAGGAAAAGATCTGGAGCAGGAGACTTAGATTTAAAGTTTATCAGCATATAGGTCATGTTGAAAATCATGGGATAAGTAAAACTGAGGGATATTGTGCAGAGTGAGAAGACTTAGAGGCTAAGCAGAGAACTTGAGAGACCACCAACATTTCAAGCATGTCAGGAGTAAGAGGTACCTATGTCAGAGAAAGAGAGAAAATGGACAGTTGTGTGTGGAGAACAAGGATGGTGTAGAGTCACAGGCAGCAGTAGACCAGAGATATTCAATAAGGAGGAAGTCAGCAGTTTTAACTGCTGCAGTCAGTGAGATAGAGGTTTAAGGATGTACATCATTTGGTCTTTAGTGATCTTAGTAAGGATAGCTTGCAGTAGAATGGTTGATATAAGATTGTACCAGGTTTAGGAGTATGCCTCCTTCTCTCTATGAATGAGGGGGAGATTAGCTGATGGGTAGGGGGAGATATAATTTCAAGCCAGTGTTTATGGCATATTTATAAACCGAAGTGGAGGGGATCAGAATAAGTTGAATGCATTGGGAAGAAAAGGACTACATAGTGTAGGAAGATCCCAGGGAAGTCAGTACTAAATGGTGCAGGTGAAGGGAATGCTCAATCAGAAATAAGAACACCTCATCCTGTAAGACTGAAAGAAAGAGGATAAGGTTGATTATGGGTGAACCTGAGTTAGTAGAAGGTAACAAATGGAATATGCAGAAGAGCAGGTTCTTAGTGTTCTTGATGATTCAGGAGGCCAGATATTCTGAGATTGCGTGGAGTCTAGAAAAGAATGATTAAGGTTTAGAAAAACTGTGGAGATGGGAAAGGGGATTTTTTGAGCTCAGATAAAAGGATTGCTAGACTGTGCTGATTTTCCAGATTGAGAATGTGTACCAGTGTGACTCCCTGATTTTTCCTCCTAGTGCTCAGCTACTTGAATGTGGAAATAGAAGAGACTTAATTGCAGCATTGGTCTCTGAGGTTTAATAGGGCAAGTGAAGTCCACAAGACAGGGGTGCCAGGAAGCCTTAGTTTTCTTTGAACTCATGGTACGTGTCCATTGTGAGTTGGAGGATTGGACACTCTGCACATGGTGATAACTTCAGAACCCAGGCTGGTGGAGGATCTGTTTCATGATCTTCACAATCTCTACTGTCTGCATGGCAGGGTGAAGGATTTTGACAACTCCCGTACTGCTTCTTAAAGCTTCCACCCAGAAGTGATACACATGAAAGCTGTTCACACTTATCAAACATAGAAAATCCCCTCTGATCACTCCTAATTTCAGCGTGGCAGGGAAGTTCAATAAATACTATCTTACACTCAAAAAGATAGACTATTTGTGAACTGTTTGACTACTTTTACTCGAGCATCTGCGATAATGTACTTTACCATTCAGATTGTTTTACTCTCTGCTTCCTGCAGTCTATTTTACCTGTGATGTGTCCACATAATCCAACTTTGGGTCTTAGCCCATTATTCTTCAGTTGTTTTCCTGAGTACTCCCTCTTGCCTTGAGGTGATTTCCAGACTCCTGATCCAACTCTTGACCTCATTGCTTTCTCTATTTTCATACTGTTGAATTTACCCTAAATATTTCTACTTGCATGTGTTATTTTTCACATCACTTGAGAGGTTTGTAGTCACAAACCTCCACTTTTACTTCCCTGCTGTTGTTCATGGTTCTTTTGGAGATCCTGTATCACAACTTGAGAATCCTGCGAGATCCTTCCTTTCCCTTGAGTTCAAGTGTCTATTTTTACTTTATTATTCATGGATGTAGACACAGTAAGTGTTCAAAAACATTTTGGCCAGTGATCTTATTTTTATATTCCTCGCTTTTTCTTTCCTTTTTAAGTTTCAAAGAGTAATACTAGAACGATGTTCTGGCTAAATATCTTTCCCCTGTACATACTTTCGCTAAGATCAGAGTGGAAACTTCCTCCTCCTCCTCATTTTTGAAATAAAGTTTTGCTATAGAAAATTTTTTTAAAAGTCATAAATTGCAACTGCCTCCCGTGATGTTAATCGCACAGATCAAGAAGTAGAGTACTACCATTCCCCAGATGTTATCCCATGCTCCTGCTTAGACAACTACAGCATCTCCCTGCCCCCAAGAGGAAGCACGGTCTAGCACTATAGACTCTTTTGCTTACCTGTGAAATTTATATGGATGGGGTCACATGCTAGGCACTTTATCTTGGGATTCTTTTGTTCAGTGCTTCGTTTGTAAAACTCATCCATGGAATTGCATGTACCATTGCTCTATAATATTTTATTATTTAAGTATATCCTATTTTATTTATTCTCGAGCAGATGTACATTTGTGTTGTTTACAGTTTTATATTATGAATAGAATATTATGAATATTCTTGGACATATATTTTTTTAAATTTCTGTATGCATTCCCATTGGAAATTGGCATTTCAGAGCCATTGGGAATTTATATGTTGACATTTACTACACTTTTCAAAGAGATTGTACTAATGTATATTCCCACTGCTACGTATAAGAATATCAACTGACCCATATCCTTGCCAACATCTGAAGTATCTATTATTTTAGTCATTTTGGTGGATGTTTTATAGTCACCTTGTGGTTTTCATTTAAATATCTCTGATAAGAAGAGAATTTGAGCACTTTTTCATGTGTTATCAATATCTGGATATCCTCTTTTGTAAAGTGACCGTTGAAGTTTTGTGCCTATCTTTTTACGGAGTTATCTGACTGTATAGTTTTCTGGAATCATTTACATGTGATAGATATGAGTTCTGTGCTAGGTATACCTTACATCGTATATAAAACTTACTTCTAGATGGATTATAGTTCTGTGTGATGATGGAAAAACAATAGACTATCTTTAAGGCAAAGAGTCCTTAAATAGGACACAAAAAGTACTGATCTTAAAAGAAGTATTGAAAAATTGAACTGCATTAGAATGGAGAACTTGTATTCTTAAAGTCTATATTTATTTTCATGCAGGTGATTTGACATGTGTCTTACTCTTCCCCTAATGCTTCAGTGAATTGCTTTATATCTGTGGATAGATGCCTCAATGAATCCAGAAAACAGACAGACATGCAATTATAAAGCCTTTATTTTATTTTTAGTTTTTTCTTTGGGCTCATGCTTAGAGAGTTCTCAATCTTAAGAAAATTACATGGTGAGGTAAAAAATAATCAACCTCCAGACCCTCACTAAACTTCTAACCAAAGCATATTCTAATTTAAGTATGAAACGTTTGGAATGGTTTTCTTTATCTTTCAATGTATATATTTTGTTAACAGAGTTTCAGTATTGGAGTTACACAAACTCTGGAAGACAGAAATATTAGGTTCACATTAAATTTTCATGTTTGGTTGTTCTTAGGCATGGTTAAATGAGTAGATGAAGGCCATGTGGTTTGTTTGTTTATTGTTTTGGGCTTTTTTCTTTTCCCATGCATATTTGTAGAATGAAACCTCTTTCACCCCTGCTTAATTTCCTAAGTAGAACTGCATTTGATAACTTACAAAGGAGGGAGAAGGCTAAGGGTTGACATAAGGCTTAGGGTCAGATAACAGAGTCCTAGAATGCAATTAAAAAGCCTTGAAATAGGATTCAAGAGGATGTGTTTGAAGTCTTCGCTGAATCACCTAAAAACTAGGTGATTTTAGCCTGGACTCAATACTTTTTTGGTCTGAATTTCATTTTCTTATAATGAGATTCTATTCAGAGTCAGTCTCTGAATTTTAGGTATTTGATTATGGTGAGGGATAATGACATTTTAAAACTCAACCATAAAGAGAGGTAAAAAGCGGTATTTGGGTAGCCTTTCCTCTCCACTGTAAGAGTTCGTCATTTCAGTCTGGGAGCACCCGCAAAAGGGAACTAGAAAGCAGGATCCTGCTTTAATTCCTATTCACGCTTCCTTTATGAAGGTTATATGTTCAGGAGAGGTATTCTGGTTTCAGAGGCAAAGGACAGAGGCAGTGACTAACTAGAGGAGCCCGAGAATGATGTGGAGAAGAGCTTTGTTCAAAACAGTTCTCTGAATTCATGGCTGCCTCCGCCAGGAAAAGGAATTAGAGATAAGAGTGCTTTACAGAGAGAATTAAAAAAAAAAATGTGAGAGGCTTTTTTGTTTTAACCTAGGAGAGAACATTACTAAAAAAACAAATGCAGGGATGCAATACACTAAAAGAAACCAAGAAAGAAGAATTACAAATCTTTCAAGATTTTCACCTAGATAGAATAAAAAATATGGGTGGATTAAAATGAAGGGAAAATGGAGTAAATGATTAAAAATGTGTAAGCATGAGGAACTAGCAGAGAAGAGAAAAATAGCCTAAGGGTGAACAAAAATAAGGGATATAGTCTTGGAGACTGTGAATTAGAGATAGAGCTTAAAGTGAGGTAAAGATGGAGAAAATTGGAAGGAGAAAAGTGAAGGGCAGTAGATTTCTGAGTCACTTACCACGAACAGAGCAAATTCCTATCTTTAGGTGAGTAATGATGGAAAACTAGTGGGGAACTGGCATCGCTTATATGTTAATTTTCCTCAAAACTGTCAGGAGGAGCTTTTCTTGTTGGGATCATTTCAAAAGCCCCAGGGCCACTGGAGGAAGGGAAAGGAGGAGACTTTATATATAGTAGGAGTGAGGATTAGGAGTGGAGAAGAACATGGGGGAGGGGTGCTGTAAATAGAGTCTCATTAGCACAGTCAAGCTTGGTGCCTGATTAATTATGGAGTACTTGATAAATAACGTCCTGAAGTCATGGAAATCAGGAGAAAAGGTGCAGATAATTGAATGGAATTGAAGAACTGGCAGTGTTGAGAGCGTCATTAACATATTTTTGCTGTTGTTGTTCTTCTTGGCATCTGCTCTTGTCACAACTGACTCTGGGCTTCAGCAGCTGTAAGATGTTGGTGGAAGGGGGAGAGATAGGGAAAGAGACTGGCAGTAGAAGCTGTTGTCCTTTCGTAGAAGTCCAGTGGTACAATGGGATTTGTAACCAGCCTTTCTTCTGTAGGAGTGTGTCCCTTTATCTTTTTCCATTCTGCAGAATGTCGGTTTCATTTCCCAAAGAAGTTAGCCTTCGTGTGTGACAATGGTTCTCAAGACGGGTCATTTTGGATTGTGTTTAGAAACGTAATATAGGTCGTAAGTTTTCTCTGTAGATATTCTTGCTGGTGATCATTTGCTTGGTGTGTGGTATCAGACAAGTCAAGTTTCTGTTTTAGACAATGTAATAAAACGTTGCAGGTTGTGAATAAGATAGCCCTTTGTGTGACATTGTGCACATGCTTTTAAAAATGGTTTTTTTTTTCAGTTTTAAAACTTTTTTTTTTCAGTTTTAAAACATTTTTCTCTCCCTGTAGGTATCTGAGCTTTTTAAGAATTTCTGTGGTTTTTAAAATTAGTACACTAGCAATAAAATTTTGAGAAGAAATTATAATACAGATACTTTCAGATTGGTGTAGGAGCAAATTTGGTGAAACAAGCCAAGAAATGATAGTAATTTTACATATCTCCCTAGAGGAGGAAAGAGGGTCTCTACCTAGGAACTGTGTCGCATTTGTGCATGGAGAGTAAGGTGCCTTCTGAGACCAGAGTATGTTCCAGGTCACTGGGTTATTGCTTGACAGGCTCAGTTCTGCCCGTGGTCTGCAGCTTGACATGTGGAGATGAGAAGCAAAACAGAGAGTGCCAGGGCCCGAGGAGGAGCAACTGCCTTTGCTGACTTTTTGGTGCAAATAATAAAATAACTTGGAGAGTATCACGAGAGGTAGAACTGTTCTATAGAAAACACCAACACTTGGGATACTGCCAAGCTTTATCTATCCCCAGAGGTTTAATACTCAGTTAATTTTTTTCTTTTTTCTTTTGGTTAAAGAAATAGAACTAGTCTAGATTGGATAAAAATTGACCTAAATGCTCATTAGAACGTAAACTTCCTCAGTCTCTTGTAAGACTTGGTTTATTTACATGGAGACCACAATAAAACCTTCTTTATACAAGAGCCCCAGGACATGGATGCACTTCAGGGCTGGACTCCAGAGAGTGCTCAGAGACAAATGGTTAGAGACCGGAGCACAGAGCAGGAGGAGCTGTGTTTCTCTATAGCTTAATGCCCCTTTCCTGACAATCTTTCTGCTATATTTGCTTCGCCTCACACAGAAACTTTCTTTTTGTTTATATGCCTTTCCCCTTTGCTCAACTTAGTAGTAAGTTTATTCAAAAATGACCATTTTTAGGGGCGCCTGGGTGGCTCAGTGGGTTAAGCTGCTGCCTTCGGCTCAGGTCATGATCTCGGGGTCCTGGGATCGAGTCCCGCATGGGGCTCTCTGCTCAGCAGGGAGCCTGCTTCCTCCTCCTTCTCTCTCTACCTGCCTCTCTGCCTACTTGTAATCTCTCTCTGTCAAATAAATAAATAAAATCTTTTAAAAAAAATGACCTTTTTTAAAAGGGACTCTAATACTTCCTTTGGTGTTGAAAAGGAATGGTTTGGGGCACATTGGTGGCTCAGTGGGTATGGCCTCTGCCTTCGGCTCAGGTCATGATCTCAGGGTCCTGGGATTGGGCCCTGCATCGGACTCTCTGCTCAGCAGTGAGCCTGCTTCCCTCTCTCTGCTCTCTGCCCGCCTCTCTGCCTACTTGTGATCTCTGTCAAATAAAAACATAAAATCTTTAAAAAAAAAAAAAAAAAGGAAAAAGAATGGTTCATGATGTTTCCCAGGTGAATGACAGAGTTCTTCCAGAGTGGAACTAGTGGACCAGCCAGAGGCCCAAGAACAGTTTGTGTATGAAAACTAGTCAGTCTGCTCATGTCAAACATTTACTAGGAATAGAGCAACATATTATGTTCCAAGATACCTAAGGTGACTGGATCTTGGCAAAATGAGTGTGTAAAACTTCACAAGTACCCAATAAACTAGCATATTTCAGATCAACCATATGTTTAGTCTGGGAAATCCAGGCAGAAGTCTAGGGATTCACCTTCATTTCTTTAGCTAATGAAACTACTTCCTTTTTTTTTTCTTTTTAAAAATGATTATTATTTTTATCTGGGTCTGCAAGTCAGGTTTAGAGCAGTCATGACTACTCCCATTTTTTTGGCTGCCGTTCTTATTCTTTTATTAATCACTTCTGGCATTTCAGTTTACCAGTAAGGACAGCTCAACAAAAGACTCCGAGATGAAACTTTTAGATTAGTCTGATTCATTCTTTATTGAGCATCACACTTGCTCCACCAATTTGTTCTAGATTCTGCATGGAAATTTCTAAGACAATACAAACTGAACTCACCACCACCTTGAACCCCTAGAGAAGAAAAGCATGAAAATGTATCTCAAGACCTGAGCAAAACAAATTATTTTTTTTATAGAACCGCTTTTCAGAAATTCTACATGACATCAAAATTAACAAATAGATTACATGATGAAGTCATGGGAATTGGTGGTGGGTGGGTGGGGGGAGTTCTTGTTCTATTCCACCCCCCCCAGATTTTGTCAGGAATTGTGATGAAAAACAACAATCTAAACAATGATATTTTGGGAAAATGTCATTTTTCCATTGATAATAGCCTTTTTCTTTGTTGAAATTCTTATGTATATAAAGTTTTCTCACGGGAAAACATTTATCCGCCAGTAATTTGTCAAATCATTATTGTTAGTAAGAAGCCTACATCTTAGTGTGGTCCTCTTTCTTGCACAGGCTGATCTCAGATCCTAGATTGTCATGATTTCGTATAACTTGATATGGGGAAGACCACAACCAGACACTTGCTTTAATTAAAATGTAACAGATACTGAAGGGAGTTGAAGGATTTCTTCTCGCTTTCTATTTATTGTACATTATGGTGTCATTTTCATTTATAAACAATATCCTGTTGTGTATATTAGTTGAACTTGTGGTTACTTTACATTTTTGAACTTCTTTTTGACTTTAACAAACTCGCTAAATAAAATTTTCTTTTAAACTCGTGTTTAATTCCGTCTTCTAGGAAAGAACATAGTTTAGTAGTTTAGCATATTTTTTAAAAAAGATTTTATTTATTTATTTGACAGACAGAGATTACAAGTGGGCAGAGAGGCAGGCAGAGAGAGAGGAGGAAGCAGGTTTTCTGCTGAGCAGAGAGCCTGATGCGGGGCTTGATCCCAGGACTCCAGGATCATGACCTGAGCCGAAGGCAGTGGCTTTAACCCACTGAGCCACCCAGGTGCCCCTAGTTTAGAATATTTAATGAGTATACTTCATAATTTCAGAATGTAAAATGAAATTGTTTCTAGAATTGACGTCTCTGAGCCAGCCACAAGTCGCTGATGTTTTATTAAAGTAAACAACCATAAGAGAATAGGAAAAGACAGTCAGACATTTAGATATTTTGTCAACATGCTGTTAAGTGGCCAGATGTTGCAGAAACATCTGGTGTTTGACAATTTTGTTGAATCCCATGACTGTTTACATGGATATGTCGTCTTCATTCAAAGACCACAATAATCTCTTAGAACAGTGAGTTTCGTATAGCATACCTGAACTTATAGTAAGAAATGTCTTTTATATCATGACCCACTGTATTTGTACATATTCACACCTTCATCTGTTTCCCTGCCACACATAAATCTAGAAATAAACAGCTTCACAAGCTAGTACATAACCTTACTATATGTAATGAATTATTATATTTTCTATTCCATTCCATTCCATTATTTAAGAAAAATAACTCTATATTAATTCTTCTGTCTATAGAATTAGTGGGTTACAACTCCCATTTTAGAAACTTTTATCACAGAGCATCCCCCGACCTGGGCTGTCCCCTTTATAGGATAGTGTAGACATTACACAATGACATGTAACCTTTAATAATGTTCAGGAAATGAGCACAGTTCAAATTTTATTCTTGACAAATACACTATGTGTGTTTATGGTGTATTTCTTCTGTAGGGTTCCCGGCAAGGAGAGAAAGTAAGGTTGGAGTTAGGGGACAATGCTTCTTGTGTGTGATTGCTTTTCAACAGTTGTAATTGCCAACCTTAGTAAAGATTCCCTGAAGAGAAAATTAGCTGTCAGTAGTAGTAGGCATGATCCTGGTTCACTCAGGAGCTGTAAGCTATGTGTTGCAACCATTTCCCACTGCCATCCGTTATTTAAGAAGGGTGTAGCAGCCTCAGTGTACCACATTTGGCTCTGCAGATGGGAAATGACTTACTGCCCCATTGTCAGAAGGCTCTTAAATCTTCTGTTTTTGAATGGCTAGCACCTGCAAATCACCTGCTTGCACTGAGCACATCACCTCCTTTATGCCCTAGTGATCTACAGGTGAAAGTGTCAGAAGACATCTTGTTTACCTGGTGGCCCCCTACCTAACTAAAGTATTTAAAGGCTTCTAATTCAGCTTTTGACCATTCTTCTGACCACACTACTTTTCTAACTTAAAACAAATCTCAGGGGCGCCTGGGTGGCTCAGTGGGTTGGGCCGCTGCCTTCGGCTCGGGTCATGATCTCAGGGTCCTGGGATTGAGTCCCGCGTCGGGCTCTCTGCTCAGCGGGGAGCCTGCTTCCCTCTCTCTCTCTCTGCCTGCCTCTCCGACTACTTGTGATTTCTCTCTGTCAAATAAATAAATAAAATCTTTAAATCAAAACAAAACAAAACAAAACAAATCTCACTAAGGCCTTAACTACCTCCAGAGATTTAGAAATACTGGAATATTTGAGCAAGATAATTCTTATAAATTCCAGAGAAATGGAAATCTCTGTCCTTAATAATATTTGTAGAAGAAAAATAAACCTCAGGATTTTCTAATGTACAACAATATATATATTTTTTTTTCCTGAAAAGTACTGGTTGTATCTCTCTTAAATTTTTCCTGCTTTAATTTGAACATATTTTCTTTATGGAAATGCAAAACAACTGCTCCTCACCACTTTTGTAAAAACTCAAAATTAAAATCCCCAGATATTTATGTATTTAACTGAAGGATGAATAATCCTAATCTCAAGTATTTTTCTTAAATATTTTCAAAAAGTATTTATCGGGACGCCTGGGTGGCTCAGTTGGTTAAGCAGCTGCCTTCGGCTCAGGTCATGATCCCAGCGTTCTGGGATCGAGTCCCACATCGGGCTCCTTGCTCCGCAGGGAGCCTGCTTCTCCCTCTGACTCTGCCTGCCACTCTGTCCCCTGTGCTCGCTCTCGCTCGCTCTCTCTCTGACAAATAAATAAATAAAATCTTTAAAAAAAAAAAGTATTTATCTCTGGTTTTGTAAATTATTTTGCTATCCTCACCTTCTGTCCTTCATTGTGGAGGCCAGAAGTCTAGTCAGTATACTGGTCTGGCTATGGAAAGCTAAGAGTGTCACGGTTCCTAAACTTTAGCCTTCCAATCATGCATCCCAGCCTTTTCTATATCAACTATTTATATTGAGTATTTATGGTATACTATATGTCAAGTACACATTTCTCCAATGGATACATTTAAGTATGTGGCTATTTGGCTAATAAATTTTGACTTCTGGATTTGTACATTTGTTTTTTTTCCATTATTTGTTTTTTCCTTTGCAATTATAGATAGTCGTTTCTATTCCTAGAGCTTCTTATTTGGGCTGGGCCTCTTCTCCAATTTCTTTGGGTAACTGAATTCTATCCTATTTTTCTGTTACTCCTAAGGTTTGTGTAATCCAAAGAATTAGAAATCAACTCTCTAATCCCGTTATCCAAATAACTGACTCCTCTTAAATACCAATTATTAATTAAATGTATCCAAACTGTACCAACTGATGAATCCCTGACACATTCCTATAGTCAACTGTGTCTATATGACCAACTAGTGGTTCTGTGACCCTACTACTTCTGAGTGTATGGAATTCCCATGGCATGTGCTCATCTACCAAAATTCATTGAAATATGTTAGGAATTTTAAAAGCTCTGGCCATATGGAAAATGCACTGGCTGCCAGTTTGTTTTCAGATGGGCTGTTGTAGTCAAAATTGAATTTAAGTTGTTTCCTGTTCCTTGTGTAGAGTATCACATTTGGTCAGATTTCGCTCATTTGAATGTTATTGTGAAATGATCTAACACACTCCAGGTACTCACTGTACATACTAACTGAACTCTTGGTTAGAGATGTTGGTTGGGAGGAATACTTGATTTTGTTCCATGATTATGTTGTAGTGCAGGTGATGGAGACATCTGGTAATGAAAGACCACTGAGAAGGAAACATTCTCCATGTTTGAGAATGTTATTTGTTTAGGACTTTCACCTCCTTTCAAGATGAAATGTACAAGGGTAAATGAAGTCTTCTAGTAAATATAGTGTTCTGCTACATAAAAAGTCAAATACAGTGTTATACTCTAGAGGACCATGAGAGATAATTAATAGTCCCTGGGCTTGTATGAACAGCAGGGAGAGAAGCATTTGGAGAAAACAGTGCTTTTTGAGTTTCAAATGCTGGGGAAGTAGCGAACTCCAGAAACAACACAGTGTAAATAAGTTGCATAGGTATGATGGAAAATGGCATTAATTATATCTCAAACATTTCTCTTTCTTAAGAGGAATTTTGGTTATTTATGATTTTTATTGATATATATTCTGTTTCAACATACATCTCACACATAGGTATTTTTTTCCTTCTCTAGGAATGATTCATTTCCAAACATGTTTTTAGCAGGAATGCATAGACTCACTGACAATAGGTAAATAATGTAGGGATTCATTGAAATGGAACCAATGGGGAAATGTTTAGAGTTTAGTTCATCCAGTTAATCTGGTTCTTTTCGTCACTTGTTAGCTATCTATGGACTTCCTCTACTCTGTGTGGCTGGCAATGGAGAGGATGAAAAAGAAATATGAAATACCCAACCTGTCTCTTCTAAGTTCACAGATTATATAAGAATACAAGTCATATTCATATGAAACAGTGCATAATGATAAGAGGTGGCATGTACTTTAGGCCAAAATTAGCAGTAGAGAGAACTGTGGACTTTTGTGGGCTAGTGGAGATTAGATAATAAAGAAGGCCTAGAATTACCTGCCACAAACTGTAAGTTTACCCTAGGCCAGATTTTGAGACAGTTCTCTTTAGGGAGGGGAAATTTATAAAACTTCATTCATTTAGATGAGCCAGAATGACATCAGCCTGGCTGCCGCTCCTGTTATATCCTGTTCCCTGTGTTAGTTAGGGCTTGAGCCCCTGTGTTGTGCCTGGGACAAAACCATAGTCATATACTCTGCTGCCGATTACTTAATCTAGTTCTCCTGTGTTTTTGTGTCTTTGATATTCAAACAATGAATGTATAATAGAATTGACAGGCTAAGAAATGAATTGTAGTTTATATTCAGTCAGCATTCTTTTGCAGACTTTGCCACCCACACTTGGGATATAACAATTCTATGAGGGTAATACAGGGTAGTGGGTTAGCATGTGGGTATGTTGAAAGGCTGGGGGCCTTTGTTTGGTATTAATTTTTTTCTGAAATGTTTGACCATAGATCAAGGTCAGCCAAACGAGGTAGAATTATGCCAATGGACCGGTAGAGTCATGAGGGCTAAGAAAGTGCAGGATGAGGATGAAAATTGCATTTTATAGGAAGAGAAAGGAGGAAGGATGGAGGGGTGGAAACGGAGCCCCATCAGGCAGAGAATGATGTATTTGTCACTGTGCCCTGTGTAACACGGTCACTGGAACACAGTAGATAGAAAACAAAATCTGCCTAATGATGGTGAGAGAATATCTTACGTGAGATGTTCAAATGGAATGATTTCAAATGATGGTAAAAGATGAGGTTGGTGCTACTGGCCGTGCCAAGGGTGAAGGGCTATCACATGAAAGCGTCTCTTGGGCGTGGAGGAATTGGAGCCAGACTATCACCCAGAAGCAAAAGGAGAAAGGAAGTCTCAAAGACAGCAAGAGCAGAGAGTGGGTTTGAAGCCTCTTAGGGAGCAGAGAATAAGCTGATCTCTCATCCCAGCTCCCTGTGTTGGTGGAGATGGTAAGGTGCAGTGGAGTGAGAGGTAACACATTTGGAAAAGACTGGATGTTCCATGGTAATTTTGGTTAAACCGTATTTAGCAAGAGGAAGAAATGGTCTTCATAAAAAATGTGAAGGAGTTTGTTCAAAGGAGAATATAGATTCTAAAAAAACGGCCACAGACAGAGCTGGCCTTTGAAGGACAGCCTAGGAAGAATCAGCTGATCTAAATAGGCTGAGAATAAAAATGCAAAGTGAAAATAATAATAGGAGTTAAGATCAATGGTTGTGCAAGGGGGATTGGAAAATGAATTTTTAAAAGGTTAAATATAATTATTTTGTTACAATTATTCGGTATCCAAGTAGAAATATCCAGTGAGAAGAAGAATGCGTTTGAGAGCAATTATTAAAAACAGTTCATAATGGGGTTTTGATTATTTTTCTTTCAATTTCTAACATTTTGTAAGGGAGATGGGCACTGTTACAAAACATGAATAGTCGATCAGTGCCAGAGAGCAGTTTGAGGTTGTTTAAGGTCATAAAATAGCAGTTAGTGAGTCCTTATTGTGTGTCACACATGGTTGGGAGAGCTTTAAAGCCTTCAGTTCATGTAATCCCTGAAAAGGCCCTGTGAGATAAATACCAGTATTATACCAAAGGCATGGAGTACAAGAAAGGTAAATAAATTAATTCACACAGAAATGCAGTATTGGACATGGGACCAAAGTTTTAAGCCACTACACTGTTTTACTTCCGAGCTTTAAACAGGTTTTTCATATTAGGCCTTTCCAACAACCATCAACATTTATGCATTATCATGGCACCCTCCTCTTGGCAGACAGTATTTATTTTTCTGCGTGTATCAAGAACATGTAGAAAGGGTTAAACGATAGAAGGAGGAAACACTGAAAGACTAATAGGCGCCAATGTGCAAGCCTTACAAAGAGGGACAGGATGGCACATCATAATTCAATGGAACAATAAAATGTGAGGGATTTCTTAAACACCCGCTCTTTCATTGTCAGGCTGGTGTCATTCTTTCTGATGCGGCTGGATTACGCGGGCCTGCGAGATAGGGAATGACCATGGCTCTAGGACCTGCTGAAACACACTATTGATGATTCACTCAGCGGAGACCTGAACTGGGCTAGAGATAATCCCTGAACTTGTACTAAAATTATCTGATTTGGTTGCCTCTGCTATCTTTAATTCACCCAGTATCTACAAAATCTCCTTGATTTTAAGGCCTGGGAAAGGAGAGCGATATCCAGCGAGCAGGGGGGATTTGAACTCTGCCCAGAACTGTCCCGAAAGCCGCGGTCAGATCATTTCTTCTAGTGCCGTGCCTAAGAGATTCTCCATAAGTGTTTGTTGGATTGCGTTAAATTTAATTAACAGAGCCAGTAAAATATTTTATGTGATATGTATAAAATTACAGACTCTTGTTAGTATAAATTTAAAATTGTTTTAGGTCTATATTTATTGACCTGGAGTGATGTTCATAGTGTACTGTTAGGTAAAAAAAGGGATATTCCAAGTTATAATGGACATTAAGATTCCACTTGTGTTCTCTAAGTAGAAAACAACACGCGAATAGTTCTTTTTAGTTGAGTGATCCTGAGGCCATATAGCACACTGGGTGAGCGTGTGGACTTTGGCAACAGATCAGAATATTATCTAGATGTTCCTCCTATTAGCTGTATAACTGAGTAAACGCCTAAACTTTTCTGTGTGTCAATTTCCTGATTTGTAAAAATGGGAAATAATAGAACCTACCCCATAGTTATTATGAACATTAAAAGAGATCATGAGTATAAAATTTTTAATATAATGCCCAGTTTATGTGAAGCATGATCCTTATGATAAGTGTGCAACGAGGTTTGCCAAAATGTTAAGTAGCTTCTTTGTCCTTTTTTCCTGGATTATTATTGAGACAGGGGTGATATTTTGCAATTAGATAACAGCAAAGTATTTTTTTTTTTAAATTTCAGGACTAAAATAACATAGAATCTTTGTGCTAGAAGGGAATTTAGAGAGTATTTGTCCCAAATTCCGTGCAAGCACAGGAACCCTGATTTACCTCGCTGAACAGATTGATATTCAGTGTCTGTAGAAACACCTCACACCACCACCTAACTAGATTATATGTTCTCTGAGGGCAGACTCTATGTCTTCCATTTTTGAGTGCCCTGTGGGGTAGTTATTGCATAAATCATGGGTGTGATAAGTGTGGTATGCTTAGAGAAATCCAGTCTATCCTTTTTGTCCCAGGGGATAGAAGCCCTATCATGGGATGATTTTAGATTCTTAATACAACCCTCATTCTCCCTTTACAGCTGAGAGGACTTCAGTAGCATGGCCTCCTGGGGACCAAGGGAAAACACCATCCGTTATCACTCTCCTGGGTCTTTTCACAAGAAGAGCTCATATAGGGAAGAGTTTAACTTCCCCTGGCATCATTAGCCTTAACAGCTGTCTCCCAAATAGCATCCTGAGTCCTTAAAAAGCAGATTAATAAGATCGCAACACAAGAAGTACAGCACTAAGGTGTCCACGAGGGAATATCTGTTGGTGTTCCCTATTGTCAGCCCTCTGACAAGTTGCTCTCCAACATGTATTTCATGTGGTAGTTTCCAGAATCACTGAGGGATCTTGGGGGTGGGAGGAGGGAAAAGAAATATGCATGTTAGAAGGAATATTCTAGGTGACTTTTTAGACCTGGAAACTTCACCTGGGATTAATAGTCTGTTGAACTGCAACTCCCAACTTTTCTTGGACTTCAGTTACCTGTGGCCCTTGGCATGCCCAGGCTTTTTTTAGAAGTAAACCTTTATCCAAGAAGAGGGCTCTATCTTTGGATAGAACCATGTGGTGGGAGCATTGAGAAGGGGAGCATCAAAGTATTTGTGGAAAGAATAGAATTCATTAGAGATTTACAGACCATATAGCTCTCAACGAACCAGATGCTATACACAGGACTTAAAAATACACATGCAGTGTAAAAGATCCGAAATACACCACTTCCACTCTGACAGGCATGAAAGAGATTGGCTCCTTTTTGCCCCTTCATAGGCTTTATACACTTGCCAGTGTGAAGGAAGCCCTGATCTTATTCAGCATGTGTTCACACAAAGCTGCCCACATACTGTGAGAGAAAAAGAGCAGACTGTCTCAACTCAGGCAACTACTCTGTTCACTAACAACATACTCATTAACCATCCCGTTCCTTCCTTTTGGTGACCTCCAGGATTCTTGGCTCTGCTTGCCTAGTTGGGCTTAAGGCAGTCTAAGTTCCTTCCTTTAGTTGACCTCTCCTGGCTTTCCCAAAAGATATTGTTGCTCTGCTGGGACAGTAAGTTAATATTTTTTTTTTTTTAAAGATTTATTTTAGAGAGAGAGCATGAGCAGGGGGGAGGGGTAGAAGGAGAGGGAGAAGCTGACTCTCCACTGAGCAGAGAGCCCATTGCGTGGCTCATTCCCAGGACGCTGGGATCATGACCTGAGCAGAAGGCAGATGCTTAACCTACCAAGCCACCCAGGCACCCCCAAGGGACAGTAAGTTAAAAAAAATACCAATATTGAAGAATGTGTCAAAAGCCCACAAAGATGCTAAAAAACATATTTCTAATCCTCTGAAAGATTCTTTCTATCAGAGAGATGAGAAGTTTCTTTTGGATTCTGAGGAATGTTCATCTGCTATGTTCATTTTGAGGTTCTCGGAAGATGAAGTAGACTTTATCGTGGCTGTGTTTGCGTAGCTGGGGGGATATCATGACCCAGTAATATACATCTGCTTGCAGCAAGAATCCTTATGTATGACCTGTGGTTAGCAATTAACTGTCAAAAATCAGTGCTTTGTCCTGCATCTGCTACTTGCTAGATGTATACCTCAGATTCCTCACCTATAAAATGGAGCTAGGAATTAGTCTCGTCTCTTAGTGAAGATTAAATGAGTAAGTCCTCAGTCGGATATAGCTACTTGTACTATTTTTCTTCTCCTATCACCTAGCTTTTTGTGTTCTTCAGCCACATTTGTCCCTCCTACCTCATAATCTAATTCTGGTTTTCTGCCCCCCCACTTTTTTTTTCCTTAACTAAGCCTTGTGGTTTTACAAACCCCCCACCCCTTTATCAATTCTTCATAACTTGGGTTACCCCTTTCTTTCATTTTGCATTATCTGCTAATTATCAAAATCTTTCTCAGTTAGGAGCTATACAGGTCTCTTCTTTTTGGCCAATGTAGTGCTCTTCAAGCACTTGTTACTATTTTTAGAAAGTGTTGAGTACCATCTCTAGTCCCCTTTTGAACAATATATTTTAGTAACAATTGCAACATTTTTACATTTAATATATGAGAATTTATAACAAGTTCTGTCTTAAAAAAGGCATTTTCACAAATAATACAAATATTTGCACTGTTTTTGATTGATTTGATTCACATTACTCTTAAAATCTTACAAGGTACAGTTTTAGTTTTAAATTTATATGAGGCCTAAGATAGAATCAGTGTTAGAGATGATGTTAAAACATGACGGAACTTCTAGGGGTCAGTTATTTAATACTGCTCTAGCGGGCAGTAATCTGTTTCTTAAAAGAATGTGAATGATCAAGCATAAATATATGGGACTATATTAGAATTATAATTATAAAGAATCAAGTCTACCCTGTTTTTTTTCCATACTCCCTATTCTCTCTTTTGAGTATAAAACAAACAAGCAAACAAAATGCCCCCCCAAAAAAAAGACAAACCTGAGAAATATTTAGCATGTTTTCTTCTTCCAGCCTGTCTTCATGATATGAACACAGGGAGAACCAGCATTTGTGGATTTTTTTTTTCTTTTTTTGAGAAGGAGTGAGAGAGAGAGAGAAAGAAAGAAAGCACACGCAAAGGGAGAGGGAAAGACTCTTAGGCAGATTCCATGCTGAGTGAGGACCCCAACTTGGGTCTCTTTCTCATAACCCTGAGATCATGACCTGAGTTTAAATCAAGAGTCATTCACTCAACCGACTGAGCCACCCAGGTGCCCCATTGGATATTTTCTGCATGTAGTAAATTAGATGGAAATATGTGGATTTATGCTACATATTCTTATGTACATTAGCCTGAAAGAAAATTTTTTTTATTGTTGTTATACTGAAACTTCCTATACCTGGTGAGAAGATGTTTCTTTTTATTTATCATATTTTTTTATATCTGTCAGAATGCTAATCATCTAATCTGAAATGAAATGAACTGGTCAGAATCATTTGTTTATTCAAGCAATTATTGAGGATCCTTTGCATACCAAGCCCTTACCCAAATCCTGGAGACATAAAGATGACCTATCTTCATCTTTTTTGAGTTTTTAGTATAGTGAAAGGCAGATAGCTAACAAATGTTTGTCAAAACATTTTTACGTGTCTTGATGGAATTGTATGGAGAACACAGCGCTTTAAGGAAGAAGTTGTCAGTTACATACAGAAATATTTTTAAAGGTGTGATTTTTCTATTTGTCAAAGTCAAGTTTGCCTTCAAAACTAGGAAAAGGGAGGTCATTATAGCAGAAAAAATTTTAAATGCCTGAAACGTTTTGGGTTATGGAATATCAGGTTTAGTAGGCAGTGGTAAGAGGTAAGTCTACAAACAAGTAGCCTGAAACTAAATGAGCCACAATTAAAGGCTCTGATTTTGAAGAATATGATCTGATGTTTGTATTTAAAGATCAAACTTAAGGAAGATGAAGGATAAATTAGAGATGTTATAGAAATAGTCTCATGATATAATCCAGGGGAGAAATGTGGAAGGCAGGAACTAGGCAGGGTTACTGATAGAGGAATGGATTCAAGAGTTTTAAAATGGAGAGAGAGAACTGGGTCTTGACTGGAGATAGGGTGTGTGGGGGGGAGTACAAGGGGATGAGTTGGTGACACCATCGGCTACGTGGTTTAGGTAACTCAGTGGAGAGTATTACCAATAACTGAGAAAGGGAATACATAAGGGACAGCAGAAGTGTTGAGGTAGATTTTACATGGCTACATAACAAGTTATCCTCAAGTTTAGGAGCTTAAAATAATAAGCATATATTGTCTCACATTTTCTTTGAGTAAGGAATTTGGGCACAGCTCAGATGAGTGGTTATGGCTCAGGACCTTTAATGAGTTTACCATCAAGATGTTGCATAGTGTTGCAGGTATCTGAAGGCTTGAGCATTTTCTAAGATGATTCATTCACGTAGCTGTTGGCAGGAGACTAGTTTCTTGTCATGTTGGTTTCTTCATTGATCTGCTTGAGCATGCTCATGACATGGTCGTTGGCTTCTTCCAGAGTAAGGGATCCAAGAGAATTGAGGAAGAAGCCATAATGATGGCTTCATTTATGATGAAGCCTTATAAATCACACATATCATTTTTCCAGTATTACAGTGGTTATTTAGGTCAGCACAGTTGAATGTAGGAGAGGACAGCAAAAGGGTACGAACACAAGGAGGTATGGATCGTTAGGATCCTCTTAGAGGCTGGCTGTACCATAAGGCATATTGAGTTTAAGTGTTAGGAAGTGGTTCATTGTATAGTAAGGAGTCAAGTCAGATATATGGGTCTGGAACACAAGAGAGTTCAGTGTAGAAAAAAAATAACAGAAGCCAAAACATAAAAATTTAGGAATATTTTCATTCAAAAGTTTGTTGGAGGGAAATGATATATCGCTGAGAAAGAGAGATCAGAGAGTGAGGATGGTAATCAGAAGAAAATGGTAGCTCTAAAATTAAAAATGGTAAATTTCACATAGTACACATAAAGATTAAAAAAATATATTGGATTTGTTATAATGAGGTAATTATGACCTTTATCAGTGAGTCTGGAGAGGAGCAAAAATCTTAATGTCATGGAATATGAAAATAAAGAAGTAGAGACAGTAGTAATTATACTTTCAGGGATTTGACTAAGACAGAAGGAGAAAGAGGGGCTGTGTCAGAGGAATTGGGGGAAGGGTCATGTATGTGATAGGAAGATTCTAGAATGTAGGGAAAGGAAGACTAAATATTTAGAAAGTAGAAAGGGTCATTTAAAGAGCATGGTCCCAGAGGAGAAAGGAGTATTTTGATAGCAAGAATTCAGGTAGAATGTTTACTCTAAGTTTGGATAAAATTTTCCTTTTCTTCTCAGGTGAGTTACTACAGAAATATGAAGTAGGTTATAGGAGTTATGAGGGGAAAGCTGAGACGGTTCATACTGGAGAGAATTAATTTTCTCTGAAAAGTATAAGTTCTTGTGATATGTGATTTAGGGCAGGCGAGGTAAAGGACCAATGAAAATAGGTAGTTTAGAATAGTCTTATAGAGAATGGAAGTGGGTGACCACACCAGGATGGCAAAGTGTTCTAGGGGTGCCACTGAAATTGGAGATGATAAATTAATGGAGGCAATAGTGTTATTTTTGATCCTTAACTTCTGCAGTTTAAAAAACTAGGTAGAAGAGAAACCATATTGTTTGGTGGTGAAAGCAGTTGGAACAGGGTTGTCTGGGTTCAAATGCAGTTCTGTCACTTAAAGCTGTGTAATCAAAAGCAAATCAACATTTCTGAGGCTGTTTCCTCTTCTGTAAAATGGAAGTAATAATAATAATCAATAAAAAGTAGCCATTATTATGGGGGTTATTTTATTTGTCTTAAGAGCTACTTCTGAATATTTGTTTTTGTGTTGTAATAAATAATATAGTTTAGCTTCAAACATTTTTAGAAACAAATTTAGATATAAATTAATTCTTGGAAGATTTGTAACCTGATTTTATAGATGAAGGAGTTTTGTGTAAGCGTTGAAAGGCAATGTAGTGACTAATCAATAAGTCAACAACTAAATCCACCATGTGATAAAAGAGAATAGATAATCAATAAATGAAGACCTTCTCTGCTTCTTATCTGTTCCTGTTTATTTTTTCTTTTGCAATGCTTTTTCTAGAAAGAGTCCACACTCTCAAGTCATTATGACTAATTACCCTGTACCTCCTCATTTTCCTAAAATGTGTTAAAATTATTTTAAAATTTTCTTTATAGGGCTTGATTAATTCCAGGGGGTTCCACATTTTTAAACTAAGTATCTATGTGTACATCAGTTTAATGCTTAGGGAAATTTCTTTGTGCAATTGTCTTTCAATCCACTAGAAATTTCTGGAAAAGCTAGAAGGTGCATAAGATGATAGTGCTTTAGTTGAACTAAAGCTAGGCTTTAGCATCTCATGTTGACATTCTCCTTCATGTTTATGGCCAGAAAGAAATTCGTCTGTATTTATTTATTCTAATGGGAAAGATTTTCTAAGTTGACATACTTTCATGAAATGTAATAATCGGCACAGATGCAGTTTAGAACATTTTTTCTTTCTTTTTTTTTTTTTTTTAAATTTAGAACATTCTAGAATGATTAGTACACTTATAGGATGGGTTGTGATTCATGTAGGAGATAAAACAGCCCAGTACTTAGAAGAGCATGATCATATTTTTGAGTGAAATAGATTATAGCACTTTACTTCATTTTGGACTGATCTGGACATTAGATTTTGCTTTGTTGATGAATTTCTTGTCAACTTCTCAAGCATAGAAAATGAGGAAATTAACAACTTGATTTTGGGGTGTGATTTTGAAGGTCCACTAATCAAACCTACTTTTGCAAAATAAATCAGAAATATTGAAACGAATCATTAGCATGTGAATTTAGTTTTTATATGTGAAACAACTAGATTATGTAGATAATTTTATATCAGGTGAAATTATAGAGAACCTTAGATATCAGGTAAACCTTAAAATTGAAGAGTAACTTCAGTGTGGGAAACGAGTTTAAAAGATCAAACAGGTAATTGTTGACTTAATCTCGGTTTATTATCATAGCACATACATTTGTGCCAAAGAGCATACAGACATTAGTGTTTTCGTCAGGCCCTTATAAGCAGAAACAGAAACTCTCTTCATGGCCTCCTGTTGTTGCAGTGTGCCTGTTCAGCTTGTTACAGGCATGATCCCCAGGCTGTCTAAGTATATTGGTGCACATCTGCATTTTTGGGTGACCGCGGTGGCTTTACCTGCTTTCCCACTTGGTGAAGCCCTGTGCTTCTAATGGCTCACATTGATCTCTTGATTCTGTGGTTAATTAAGATGTATTTTGCAGCAACAGCCCACAGGTTCCAAGGCTCAAAGGATTAGTCGATAGTTGCCTTGTCGCTCTGTTGTTAACAGGGCAAACTGTCTTGAAGATATAGTCTGTTTCCTATATTGTGTGCATTTTCTTATATTTGAAGAGATTTGATGCACAGCCATCACAGTCAGGGATGGAGATAGACAGCTGTGATAAGGTAGAAACCTAAGGGGACTGGTGTTCTAATTCTTGATCACAGCATTACACATGGGGAAAACTTGGACAGACTTAATCTGTTTGAACCTATGTCTTCATCTAAACTTAAAAAATGGCATCTCTTGCTACCGATGACATAGTATTATTTTAAGCATCAGCTTCATTAGAGTATGATAAAATACTTTGAATTCTATGACACATTATGCATGAGCCTGGAAATAGGCATAAATTGAAAAAAAATCAAGATATTACTTTAAAATACAAAGAGGAAGAGAATGAGATATAGATTGGGGGGGAGACTAAAATGAGAAATCATGGACTTTTTAGGGAAAAAAATGCAGGGGAGTAAAAGGGACAAAAGCTGTGGTTCTACAGGAAAATGAGGGTCACATGTAGGGGCATAGAAATAAAGAAGCATGGGAGTAGAAGCACGAAGTGAAACAAGGGGAGAGTGTTTACTTTTTAAGAGGTCCAATCCATTGGGACTGTTGCTCTGCCTAAATTCTAGCTATTTCTGTGCCAAAGGACTATTATTGTCTGTTGTTGGTAATGCAGGTTCGCAAGGATCCTGTTGATGGTATGGCAAAATGAATAGTTCCTTATTTTTCTAGAAGCTCTAGCTTGCAGAATACAACAGACTCAAGGTCATTATCTAAACGGGCTTCACAGTTCTCATGGCCATAACTCCCTTGCAAGTAGTGCAGGCTCACCCAATGGTGTTATCACCACTACCCTTCAACGAATCTGGCAAATGGTGCTTACTATTACCGCATTGGTCTAGTACTGGATTTATATGTCCCTGCAAAGAGGAGCCTTTTTGGTTACTAGCAGCTAAGTTATTGCATGTAGACTAAAGAAAAGGGCCAACAGAGTTTGAATACTTTGGCAAGGAAATACTTGGCTACTCAAGAGCTGGTCTTTTTTCTTTCTTTTCTTTTCTTTTTTTTTTTAAGATTTTATTTATTTATTTGACAGACAGAGATCAGAAGCAGGCGGAGAGAGGTGGGGGGAAGCAGGCTCCCTGCTGAGCAGGGAGCCTGATGGGGGGCTCGATCCCAGGACCCTGGGATCTGAGCTGAAGGCAGAGGCTTTAACCCACTGAGTCACCCAGGTGCCCCCAAGAGCTGGCCTTTTCAAAGAAATAAAAGTATTTTGTTTGTTTTCAAGATGTAGGTATGAAGGAAAGAAAAGAATGATTCACTTATTTCATTGACCACCACAGAATCTATTTCAGTGAGTTAAAGTAAATTCACACCTAACTAGCTGTGTTGGTAGACACAGATGTGAAGGAGGATGGATTTTCTATGTTGTTTGACTAATACTATATATCCGTCCCTACTAGCAGAGCTAAATCACTTCATGAAACTGGAAAGAAACTGGACTTTAGATTTAGTTAACTGTTGGGTAAATTTGTCCACAGTTGCATAAAATTACATAATGATTTTTTTTTAATTAATGTGGTCCATATTTGGAAAGTGCAGGTTTTTTTCTTTTTCTGCCTTGAACTCTCAAGTAAATGAATGGATCAGGTGACTTTTTGAAGACTAATTTCTTCTCTATGATTTTGCACTCATGACGGATACAGAGGAAACATACGTTAATGATGACATTACAGGTCAACATGTCTATTAGGATTACCACATTTGCTGATATAATCTAAATTAATGCTTTAGAATCACATATGGAAACTACCAAATGTCTGTCAGCACAATGAATGCTGAGTGGTTTATCCCTCCCTGAGGAGTTATTTATCCCTTCTCCCAAATTATTGTCCCAAAAGGACATTAAGTCTTTGTTGCCTGAGTCCCAATAGATTGCAATTCAGGGATAAATTCTAGATAGAGATATAAAGAAAACTGATTTATAATATTGCACATTCCTTCAGAAGTATGGTAGATATTTAGAATTGGAGGACTTAACGGTCCATGTTTAAAGATTTGTGAACAACCCAGAGGCCCATTTCAAGGAATAATTTATAATATTGTCAAGTTTAGGATTTGAAGCACATGCTGGAGCTAGGTGTATGAAGGCCAGTTACTACCTGTCACCCAGGGACCCCACTTCACCATGAATCCATTTATGTCCATGGACTCTGAAATTCTCACTAAGGGTCACTTTACATTTTATGGGTAGAATAATATAATAGCCATGAGTTTGGGAATTAGATAGAAGGTCTTTGAGGTAACTTGTGAAAATATTAAGGGTGATTTTTTTTTTTTAAGCTTAATCACTCTATTATCCTTATCTTAACTTCTCCTTCCCTAACGCCCAGAAATTTCTGCATAGGACTAAAGCCAGAACACCAAATGGATGTCAAATATAAATTTATTTAGTAAGTAAGCAGACAAGCTATAATTTAAATCCATATCTGACTTCCCAACCCATGGATCCTATTACACTGTGTGACTCAATTTTAACACATCCAGTTTTGTGCCCTATGCTTAGGAGTTCAGTTCTCTCCCAATTGCAAATTCTAAGACCCTGCTTACCCCTCTCTCTTCACAGCTAGAGAATCTTTAGTTAAAGTGTATTTAGCTACTTTGAGTATAGACTCTTCTTTCTCCCAGATAACACAGAGCCCTCTTGGGATGGGACTACCTGGTGGTAAAGGGAGCAGAAAGTCAGGGACTATCCGATTCTGGTCTACTTTGATTTCTCAAAGATTAGACAGTTTTCTAAACATAAGCCTTTTGCACTTGGGGAGTTCAATGTTGGCTTTCTGGAGTATTCTGAGTCTTGCTTTTGTGGAAGCAGAGCCCTGGGTCATTCTTAAAAACACACTTCCTAGAGAGAAGTTGTCTGTCTCCAAAATCCCACAGGCATCTCTACACTTACACAGAGAAAGAAGCTGCTAATGGAGTTTAAAAGGTTACCTTCATTAACTAAAAATAAATGTAAAGTGAATGGCCTTCCTTCAAAGAAGGAGCATTCAGAATGGGCAATGTTAAAATGAAATGAAAGATAGTTTAGTCTTTGTGATGTTTTTCCACCATGTTTTCTCCGCTTCTATTTGTAAATGTCAGCCATCTCAGAGTCCTCTCTGGAACCTGATTAAGCTTGGGGGCCTTCGTAATGTTTGAAGGTAAGCTTAGATCAATTTCTTGCATCTTTTCTGCCATGTAAATCATTTATTGGGATGAGTGTTTTACAAAGCCAGGCAAGAGAAAACTCATGAAAAATAAATATGGTAAAATACACTATGCTTTCCTGAAGCACACTTCTAGGCTTCATCACATTTAAACTGTCCCTGGCAGTTAGAACATTTCCCCTCATTTGTTTCACTGTGGTCGGTTGAACTCAATTAATACATAGTGCCACTGAGGCTGAAGCACGCATTTTATTTCTTCATTTATCATTTGATTCACTCTGTTCTGTGGCCACAGATTTCTTGATCTGATCCAGCAAGTAAAATGGAAGTTAGCCATCACAAAAGGGAGGGAGCCAGACAAGGTGGATAGATCCAAGTTTACTCAGTCCTATTGATAACAAAATAAACAAGCAAAGAAAGAAAAGCAAGGAAGACACCTTACCTGGTGGCCATGAAGTCTTATTTTTAAGAAGAACAAAGTATACATTATACACATTCAAATGTAAAGTTTTCTAAAAGTTATTTTTAATCAGTACATAAAATTATAAGAATTGGTTTTCTAGGGGTGCCTGGGTGGCTCAGTGGGTTAAAGCCTCTGCCTTCGGCTCAGGTCATGATCTCAGGGTCCTGGGATCAAGTCCCTCATCGGGCTCTCTGCTCAGCGGAAGCCTGCTTCTCCCTCTCTCTCTATCTGCCTACCTCTCTGCCTACTTGGGATCTCTGCCTGTCAAGTAAATAAATAAAATCTTTAAAAAAAAAAAAAGAATTTGGTTTTCTAGGGGCACCTGAGTGGCTCAGTGGGTGAGGCATCTAACTCTTGATTTTGGCTGGGGTTATGATCTCAGCATCCTAGGTTCAAGCCCTTGTTAGGCTCCCTGCTCAGTGGGGAATCTGGGATTCTCCCTCCCTCTCACCAGCTGCCCCTCCCCCCCTCTCTAAGAGAAATAAACCTTAAAAAAATAAAAAAATTGTTTCGGGGCATCTGGATGGCTCAGTGGGTTATAGCCTCTGCCTTTGACTCAGGTAATGATCCCAGGGTCCTGGGATCGAGCCCTGCATCAGGCTCTCTGCTCAGCAGGGAGCCTGCTTCTTCTCTCTCTCTCTCTCTCTCTCTCTCTCTGCCTGCCTCTCTGCCTACTTGTGATCTCTGTCAAATAAGTAAAATCTTCAAAAAAAAATTAGGTTCCTAATATTGAATCTGTTTTGCAACTCATTCTAGTTTAATGCTCATAAACTGTCTGTCAGCAATGGTAGAATTATTCCCATTTTACTGATAAAGAAACCAGGACTACACAGTATTCCTGAGGTCATACAATTAGTAAAGAGGGAACCAGGCTTCAAATCAGGTCCGTCTGAAATTTGAAAACTAATTTAGATGAGGTTTTGTAGATGGTCCAAGTCTAGATGGAGGAAGAAAAACTGAACTGGAAGTATGTCAGTCCTGTTAGGAGGCAAACAGGCAGGATCCGAGACAATCAGAGCAACATTGCAGAATGAAGGACTCTGATTCTCAGAATACCAAAGAATGTAAATTAGAGGAAGAGTCTGCTAAATTTCTCTTGTGGATGACACCCTCTCTTGGTTGTGCCATCTTGACTGGCTCTTGATTAAATCTCTCCAGAGCTCTCCTTTGGGGAATATATGTGGATTCTCTGATGATGTCTTTTGTCAAGAAGAGGAACTCAGAAAGTTTCTGATTGTCATTTCATTCCCAGAAGCATTTAGTAGATTGAATTAATAACTCTTTTCTCTACCTTGCTCCTTCACTCCACCCCGTCCATCTGCTACACTGCTATATATTAATCCAAGGAGAATTTGGCATTCATCATTGCTACTCGATTCGAGAATATCCAGGGCTCATTCGTATTTTCCAGGCATTAGCTGTCCAGTCACATTTGCAACCCTTCCCTCAGCACATATATCCTTTGCTGCAAGCACATTCTCCTTCTTTTCGTAAGGCACAGCCCCGCCTGCCCACCTTCGATGAAGTGTTTCCATTGTCTTGAAATTTCTTTCCAACTCTGACTAAATGTTGGAGTAAAGTTGTTTTAAAAATTTTTTAGTACATGGAAATCAGAGGGAGCTATAAAGAATTATTAAAAAAGATGTACATAATTAAAACCACATTGAGATCACCTTATACCAGTTAGAATGGCCAAAATTAGAAAGACAAGAAACAACATGTGTTGGAGGGGATGTGGAGAAAGGGGAACCCTCTTACACTGTTGGTGGGAATGCAAGTTGGTGCAGCCACTTTGGAGAACAGTGTGGAGATTCCTCAAGAAATTAAAAATAGAGCTTCCCTATGACCCTGCAATTGCACTCCTGGGTATTTGTTATTTGACAGTTTAATCCTTAATTTTCCCTATTTTAAGAATCATGTGGTACACTTTTATGCAAATATTTGTATCTTTGATTCTGTCCTTGGGATGGAAACTTAAGTGTAAAAATACTGTTTCTTTCTTTCTTTTTTTTTTTTTTTAAAGATTTTGTTTATTTATTTGACAGAGAGAGTCACAGCAAGAGAGGGAACACAAGCAGAGAGAAATAGAGGGAGAAGCAGGCTTCCCTGCTGAGCAGAGAGCCTGATGCAGGTCTATCTGAGGACCCTGGGATCATGACCTGAGTCAAAGGCAAACACTTAATGACTGAGCCACCTAGGCACCCCAAAAGTACTGTTTCTAATAATATGAATGGTTTTCAGCTTCACATCAAGTGAATATAATAATTTTATCTGAACTCACCCTAATGCTAAGCATTATTTTTTAATGTTTGTCAATATGATAAACTTACTGTGATTTTAATTTTCATTTATTTGATATTTAGTAGACTTAAACTTTTAAAAACACAGTTACCTAATTTTTCTTCAGTGATTTAATTTTATGGTCTCTGCCTATTTTCTTGCTCTTAAAAAAGGAATATATAAAAAGAGAAAATAAAAATTAAAAAGTTTTGTTCTTCCTAAATTTTCTAAAATTTTTTGAAATTAGAAAAAAATTGGTAAACCTAATTAAAGTCATAATTTTAATCAGTACTATAATTGCTTTAAAAAATTAAAGAATGAATTTGTGCCATAGAGAGGGTAGGTTGCCCTGTTTTCTGTTTGTAAGAGAACTTGGATTTCTGAACCAGGAAGTAGGAAGTAAAGGATTAATAAAGTAAGTGTTGTTCTTTTTTCTCTTTATTCTTTCAGGTAGGAAGACTGCTGTCTTTTTTTTTTATTGTGTTATGTTAATCACTATAAAATATATCATTAGTTTTTGATATAGTGTTCCAGGATTCATTGTTTATTTACAACACCCAATGCTCCATGCAGTAGTGCCCTCCTTAATACCCACCACCAGGCTCACCCATTCCCTCACTGCCCCTCCCCTCTAAAACCCTCAGTTTGTTTTCAGAGTCCATAGTGTCTCATGGTTCGTCTCCAATTTCCCCCCTTCACTTTTCCTTTCCTTCTCCTAATGTCCTCCATGTTATTCCTTATGTTCCACAAGTAAGTGAAACCACATGATAATTGACTCTCTCTGTTTGACTTATTTCACTCAGCATAATCTCCTCCAGTCCCATCCATGTTGATGCAAAAGTTGAGTATACATCCTTTCTGATGGCTGAGTAATATTCCATTGTATATATGGACCATATCTTTATCCATTCGTCTGTTGAAGGACATCTAAGTTTTGTTTTTAAGTAGGCTCCATGCCCGTGGGGAGCCCACTGCTGGGATAGAACTCCAATCCTGAGATCAAGACCTGAGCTGAGATAAAGAGATGGATGTTTAACCCACTAAGCCTCCCTGGTGCCACAGGAAGATTGATTTTAATGCAGAAGAAGAGTAGGCTTCCATCTCTTTTTCTTCATCTTATTCCAGACCCTGAAGGAAAAATGGTTTTTCTTAAATTTTAGGTGTTACTAATAATTTAGGTCTGTTTTTTTTATTTTATTACTTATTTATTTTTTAATACATAATGTATTATTAGCCTCAGGGGTACAGGTTTGTGAATTGTCAGGCTCACACACTTCATATCACTCATCACAGCACATACCCTACCCAATGTCCATAACCCAACCACCCTCTCCTTACCTCCCTGCCCCCTCCCCCGGCAAGCCTCAGTTTGTTTTGTGAGATTAAGAGTCTCATATGGTTTGTCTCCTTCCTGATCCCATGTTGTTTAATTTATTCCATCCCTACCCCCCCCACCCCCACATTGCCTCTCAAATTCCTCACATCAGGGAGATATATGATAATTGTCTTTCTCTGATTTGACTTATTTTGCTCAGCATAATACTCTCTATTTCCATCCACACCATTGCAAATGCCAAGATATCATTTCTTTTGATGGCTGCATAGTATTCCATTGTGTAGAGATATATATGCACCACTTCTCTTTTATCCATTCACCAGTTGATGGATATCTAGGTTCTTTGATAGTTCAGCTATTGTGGACATTGCTGCTATAAACATTCAGGTACACGTGCCCCTTCGGATCACTACATTTGTATTTTTAAGGTAAATACTCAGTAGTGCGTTTGCTGGGCTGTACGGTATCTCTATTTTCAAATTTTTGGGGAACCTCCATGCTTCCTCCATGCTCTGCCTTCCAGAGTGGCTTCACCAGCTTGCATTCCCACCAACAGTGGAGGAGCGTTCCACTTTCTTCATGTCCTTGCCAGCATCTGTCATTTCCTGACTTGTTAATTTTAGCCATTCTGACTGGTGTGAGGTGGTATCTCATTGTGGTTTTGATTTGTATTTCGTGATGCCAAGTGATGTTGAGCACTTTTTCATGTATCTTTTGGCCATCTGGGCGTCTTCTTTGAAGAAATATCTGTTCATGTCCTCTGGCCATTTCCTGATTGGATTATTTGTTCTTTGGGTAAGTTTGATAAGTTCTTTATAGATTTTGGATACTAGCCCTTTATCTGATATGTCATTTGCAAATATCTTCTCCCATTCTGTCAGTTGTCTTTTGGTTTTGTGGACTGTTTCCTTTGCTGTGCAAAAGTTTTTGATCTCGATGAAGTCCCAGTAGTTCATTTTTGACCGTGCTTCCTTTGCCTTTGGCGATTTTTCTAGGAAGAAGTTCCTATGTCTGAGGTCGAAGAGGTTGCTGCCTGTGTTCTCCTCAAGGATTTTGATGGATTCCTATCTCACATTGAGGTCTTTCATCTATCTGGAGTCTATTTTTGTGTGTGGTGTAAGGAAATGGTCCAGTTTCATTTTTCTGCATGTGGCTGTCCAATTTTCCCAACACCATTTTTTGAAGAGACTGTCTTTTTTTCATTAGCCATCCTTTCCTGCTTTGTCAAAGATTAGTTGATCATATTGTTGAGGGTCCATTTCTGGGCTTTCTATTCTGTTCCATTGATCTATGTGTCTGTTTTTGGGCCAGTACCGTACTGTCTTGATGATGACAGCTTTGTCATAGAGCTTGTGGATTGTGGATTGTGGTGGATTGTGATGCCACCAACTTTGGATTTCTTTCTGAACATTCCTCTGGTTATTTTTCTGGTTCCATAAAAATTTTAGGATTATTTGTTTCATTTCTTTGAAAAAATTGATGGTATTTTGATAGGGATTGAATTAAATATGTGGATTGCTTTAGGTAGTGTAGACATTTTTACAATATTTTTACAATATTTGTACTTCCAATCCATGAGCATGGAATGTTTTTCCATTTCTTTTTGTCTTCCTCAATTTCTTTCATGAGTACTTTTCTGAGTACAGATTCTTTGCCTCTTTGGCTAGGTTTATACCTCAGTATCTTATGGTTTTGGGTGCAATTATAAAGAGGTGAACTCCTTAACTTCTCTTTCTTCTGTCTTGTTGTTGATGTATAGAAATGCAACTGATTTCTGTGCATTGATTTTATTTCCTGACACTTTACTGAATTCCTGTACGTGTTCTAGCAGATATGGAGTGGAGTCTTTTGGGTTTTTCACATAAAGTTTCATATAATCCTCAAAGAGTGATAGTTTGACTTCTTCTTTGCTGATTTGGATGCCTTTAATTTCTTATTGTTTTCTCATTGCTGAGGCTAGGACTTCTAGTACTATGTTGAATAGCAGTGGTGATAACGGACATCCCTGCCGTGTTCCTGATGTTAGAGGAAAAGCTGTCAGTTTTTTCCCATTGAGAATGATATTCGCAGTAAGTTTTTCATAGATGACTTTGATGATATTGTGGTATGTACCCTCTATTCTTACACTTTGAAGCGACTTGATCAAGAAAGGATGCTGTACTTTTTCAAATGCTTTTTCAGCATATATTGAGAGTATAATATAGTTCTTTTTTTTAATTAATGTATTATATTACATTCATTGATTTGTTGATGTGGAACTCACCTTGCTGCCTAGGAATAAATCCCACTTGGTCATGGTGAATAATCCTCTTAAAGTACTGTTGGATGCTATTGGCTAGTATTTTGGTGAGAATTTTCACATCTATGTTCATCAAGAACATAGATGCGAAAATTCTCACCAAAATACCAATATTGAGAAATATCCTTGAGAAATATCAAGAAATACCTTGAGAAAAATCCAATATCTCAAGGATATTGGTCTGTAATTTTCTTTTTTGATGAGGTCTTTGTCGGGTTTTGGCATCAAGGTAATGCTGGTCTCATCAAATGAGTTTGGAAGTTTTCCATTTCTATTTTTGGAACAATTTCAGGAGACTAGGTATTAATTCTTCTTTAAAATGTTTTGTAGAATTCCCCTGGGAAGCTATCTGGCCCTAAGTTCTTGTTTTTTGGGAGATTTTTGATGATTGCTTCAATCTCTCTACTGGTTATGGGTCTGTTCAGGTTTTCTGTTTCTTCCTGGTTCAGTTTTGGTACTTTATATGTCTCTTGGAATGCATCCATTTCTTCTAGATTGTCAAATTTGGTGGCATATCGTTTCTCATAACATGTTCTTATAATTGGTTGTATTTCTTTAGTGTTGGTTGTGGTCTGTCCTCTTTTGTTCATGATTTTATCTATTCGAGTCCTTTCTCTTTTCTTTTGGATAAGTCTGGCCAGAGGTTTATCAATCCTATTAATTCTTTTGAAGATCCAGCTCCTAGTTTTGTTGATTGTTCTACTATTCTTTTGGTTTCCCTTTAATTAATTTCTCATTCATATAATCATAATTCTCTTTCATTAATTTCTGCTCTGATCTTTATTATTTGTTTTCTCCTTCTGGGTTTAGGCTTTTTTTTGCTGTTCTTTCTCCACCTCCTTTAGGTTTTGGGTTAGGTTGTGTATATGAGACCTTTCTTGTTTCTTGAGAAAGACTTGTATCACTATATATTTTCCTCTCAGGACTGCCTTTGCTGTGTGCCACAAATTTTGAACAGTGGTGTTTTCATCGTCATTTGTTTCCATGAATTTTTTCAATTCTTCTTTTATTTTCTGGTTGACTCATTCATTCTTTAGTAGGATGCT
This sequence comes from Neogale vison, assembly GCF_020171115.1. NCBI lineage: Eukaryota > Metazoa > Chordata > Mammalia > Carnivora > Mustelidae > Neogale > Neogale vison. The sequence continues at coordinate 64,391,702 of NC_058096.1, read as the reverse complement.
CTTTAGCCTCCATGTATTTGAGTTCTTTCCAACTTTAATCCTGTGATTGAGTTCTAGCTTCAGAACATTGTGGTCTGAAAATGCGGGAATCTTTTGGTATCTGAGACCTGATTTGTGACCCAGGATGTGATGTATTCTGGAGAATGTTCCATGTGCACTAGAGAAGAATGTGTATTCTGTTGCTTTCAGATGGAATGTTCTGAATACATCTGAATGTATCTGTAATGTCCATGTGTTCCAGTGTGTCATTTAAGGCCTTTATTTCCTTGTCAATCTTTTGCTTGGATGATCTGTCCAGTTTGGTGAGGGTGGTGTGAAAGTCCCTACTATTACCGTATTATTGTTGATGTGTTTCTTTGATTTTGTTTTTAATTGGTTTATATATTTGGCTGCTCCCATGTTAGGGGCATAGATATTTAAAATTGTTAGATCTTCATGTTGGAAAACCCTTTGGTTATGATATAGTGTCCTTTCTCATCTCTTATTATAGTATTTGGCTTAAAATATAATTTATCTGATATGAAGATTGCCACTCCAGCTTTTTTTTTTATGTTCATTAGCATGGTATATTGTTTTCTACCTCCTCTCTTTAAATCTGGAGGTGTCTTTAGGTCTAAAATGAGTTTATTGTAGACAGAATATTGGTGTTTGGTTTTTTTTTTTTATCATTTTGATATCCTGTGTCTTTTGATTGGGCATTTAGCCCAATTTAATTTACATTCAAGGTAAGATTTGAAAGGTATGAATTTGGTGCCATTGTATTGCCTGCAAGGTAACTGTTACTGTATCTTGTCTTTGTTCCTTTCTGATCTACTACTTTTAGATTCTCTCTTTGCTTGGAGGACCCCTTTCAGTATTTCCTGTCAGGCTGATGTGGTGTTTGCAAATTCTTTTAGTTTTTGTTTGTCCTGGAATCTTTTTATCTCTCCTTCTATTTTCAATGACAGCCTAGCTGGATATAGTATTCTTGGCTGCATGTTTTTATCATTTAGTGCTTTGAATATATCATGCCAGTTCCTTCTGATCTGCCAGGTCTCTGTAGATAAGTTTGCTGCCAATCTAATATTTTCACTATTGTATGTTATAGCCTGCTAGTTCTGGGCTGATTTCAGGATTTTCTCTTTTTAACTAAGACTTCTAAGTTTTGCTATTAGATGATGGGTGTGGACCTATTTTTATCAATATTTGAGGGGGATTCTCTGTGCCTCCTGATGCTTATTCCCTTTGCCATATTAGGGAAATTCTCTATAGTAATTCACTCCATTATACCTTCTGCCCTCTCTCTCTCTTTCTTATTCTTCTGGAATCCCAATTATTCTAATATTGTTTCATCTTATGGTATCACCTATCTCTCAAATTCTCTCCTCACGGTCCGGTAGTTGTTTGTCTCTCTTTTGCTCAGCTTCTTTATTCTCCATCATTTGGTCTTATATATCTCTAATTCTCTCTTCTGCCTTCTTTGTCCTAGCAGTAAGAGCCTCCATTTTTTTCTTGCAACTCATTAATAGGTTTTTTTATTTCAAGTTGGTTAGATTTTAGTTCTTTTTTTCCTCCAGAAAGGGATTTTTTTTTCTCCAAATGGGGTTTCTCTAATATATTCCATGCCTTTATCGAGCCCAGCTAGCACCTTTAGAATCGTTATTCTGAACTCTAGATCTGACATATTACTAATGATTGTATTGATTAGGTCCCTAGCCTTTGGTACTGCCTCTTGTTCTTTTATTTTTGTGGTGAGTTTTTCTGCCTTATCATTTTATCCAGATAAGAATACATGAACGAGAGTATAAAATACAAAATGGGTGGCAAAACCTGCAGAAAAATGTGTGTTAACCAAATCAGAAGAGACCCTAAATCGGGGTGGGAGGAATGGGGGTAAGTAGAAGTTTAAAAAAAAAAAAATGTGTATATATATATATATATATATATATATATATATATATATTAGAGTGGTGAATAGAAAGGAACAACACACTTCATTTTGGGTGTATTTTCATCTGTTAGAAGAAACTACCTTCCAAAATTTTAAAGATAGAAAAACATATATATATATATATATATATATATACACACACACACACACACACGCACACACATAAACACAAATAAACACGTATACAAAAATAAACATGATGAAAGGATGTAATATGAGTGTAAAGATGAAAAGTAAGAAGGAATTAATAGAAAGGAATTGTAAGATAAGTTGGTTGGGAAAAGAAAGAAAAAGAAAATGAAAAGAATTTTCTCAGGCTGGAGACTAGAACAAAGCTGTGTACTAGATTTAGGGTATATTTTGACCTATTAGAAGAAAGTGTATCCCAAAATTTTTTAGAAGTAAAAACCCTGCATGTATACAAAAAATAAAGTTAGATTCAACGAAGGATAAAATATGACTATAATAATGAAGGTTTAAAAAGATTTCTCTTTTAGAAAAGTGTTAAGATGAACTAGTTAAAAAATGTTTAAAGAGGAAAGAGGAAAAGTTAAAAAAATTAGAATAAGAAAAAATAAAATTAAAAAGTTTAATTAACTTTGAAGACTACAGAGTCACGGGGAGACAGCCATGAATTCCATGCTTTGCTCTGTAATTCTGCTGTTCTCTTTGATCAGTTAACTTGGTGTTGACTGGATATTCTTGCTTATCATCTGCAGGAGGGGCCTGTCGCCTATGATTCTCAAATGTCTTTGCCTAAGTTGGAGCTGCTCCACACTTGCTAGGGGCTGGGCAAAGTAATCTGCTTGAGTTCACTCTTGAGGAGCTTTTGTTCCTTTAATGCTTTCTCTAGAGCTCTGGAGGACAGGAATGAAAATGTGGCCTCCCCATTTCCGGCCTGAAGCAGCTGAGAGCTTGGGGTACCACTCCTCAGTGTGCCTACGGAGAAAAGCGCTCAATCACTCCCATCTCCCTGGCCTCCAGCCTCCCTTGGAGCTCACCCAGCCTGTTACCAAGTGTTTCTGTCTGTGGCATACAGCCCTGTTTGGAGTCTCCAAACTCTGCAGATTCCTGCTGCTCTGCTTTTTGGGTGGATGAAGGTGGGTCTCCCTAGATCTGCCACTTATGAGATCCCTGCTCAAGGAGCAGTGGTCTGACTGTGCTGTAGATCACAGTTTAAGATAACCCCAAGTTGAGAGTTGACTGCTCAGCTCTATCTTTGTAGCCAGCTCCTCCATACCTGTAAGCTCTGCTACACTCAGACACCCCCAATCCTTCTGTAACCCTGCAGGACCTGAGACCACACTGTCCCCGCAAGGGCTCCTCCCTCTAGCCCCCCGGTTCAGCCTCTGGAGCAAATGTCCCTCAGTGGAACAGACTTTTAAAAGTTCGAATTTTGTGCTCCTCTGCTCCACCACTTGCCAGAAACCGACCTCTCCCCTAGAGTCTATCTTCCTGTCATTTGGATTCACTAATCCACTCGTCCTGCCTTTCAGAAAGTGGTTGATTTTCAGTTCCTAGAATTGCTGCTCTTCTCTTTGATCTCCTGTTGTATTTGTGGGTGTTTGGAATGGTTTGATAATTATCTACCTGAACTCCTGGGACCTGATGTCCTCTCAGTCTGCTACTCCTCTGTCATCCTGACTCTGAGTCGTAGGTCTATTATTTTTTATTGGAAATCCAAACAAGTGCTAAATTCATTGAATTCATTCCCAACAGACCTGGAGCAGGGGTTGTTTGTTCTTCATTTTAATATTTGATTATATCTAATTCAACTAGTGATTTCTGTGTTTAGTTTTTAATACTGTTTTCAGCCATTTCATATGAAATGAAATTACATGTTTTCTAGGAGCTTGTAACTAAAGAGATTATTGAATATTAGTAGGTGACATGTTTATGCTTAAGAACATGGAGTCTAAGTAGTCCTACTGGAATTAAGTTTGTTTTGGCCTTTGAAAGCTACAGTTTTCTCAGGTATAATCTTTATGATAGTATAACATCATGGATGTTCAATTCATAACTTGAGTTTTCTTCAAATCTCTCTTAAATGTGAAGCCTTATTCTTGAAATCCCAATTCAAGTACTTGTCCAGTTTTGTGAATGAGAAACTTCTGTTTTGAGCTCTTTCTTTCCTAGAAGGCGTGTTTGGAACCACAGAGCCATGTTGTGAACTAGCTTGTCATCATATCTTGATATCCCATGAAGAAATATATGTATGTGTGTATATATATACATATATATATATATAGAGAGAGAGAGAAGAAATAGATATATATATATTATTTTTGACTGTATATCTAGGATAGAATGTGATCTTAATCCCGTTAAGCAAAAACTATGGGGGAAATTAGCAAAACTATTGAGCAAAGGCAATGACCCCATCAGATAGACCCCAGACATTGTATGTCCCTTCAAATAGTCCATACCTAATACTCACCCTCAGGTGTATTTTTACCTTAAAGAGGTCGTGAATCAGTCTCTGATAGTTATAGCTCAGTACTATCCATACTTTAAGAGTCACCTTGGAAAGCTAATGCCTAGGCACCCAGCCATTGCATATCTTCAGCCTGCTGTTATGAGTTATGTTATAAAATACTTTATTAGAAATGAAGGCTTTGTAGCTTCTTGGAGAAACTTGGCTCTGATTTGAAAGGGTGATAAAATTTCCAAGTTTTCTAGTTTTCTTTCAGGAGATTTTACTCACCCCATGCTAAATAGATCCAACATGAAAGGGATAGCCACTTAACCTTGTTAATTTCAGGAACACAGTTCACCCCAATGATTCCATCATCTGGTGAGATTGGCTTAATTTTTTTTTTTAATGCTTTATGTTGGGTTTCAGTATTTCACCCTTTAATTAAAAGAAATAAAAAGAAACAAGAAACAAAGCAAAAAAAACAAAAACACCACACACATATTTGCCTGTAGAATGCTACAAAACAAATCCTTGCAATATATAATTTTATTTTTCTATGCTAACCCAGATATCTGGTATGCAGCCAAGGCATGTTACTCACGTGAGCTTTTTGTCATACATCTGCACTCTTATATCTGTTGCCTTTTGTCTTTGACGTCCTGGACTGCCGTACAGACCTATAACTGTAGTAGAGGAGTACCTGTAAAAACATTGTGTTTAATGATCATGACACTTAAAACATTTTGTGATCAGCCATACAATGAATTAGGTGCTCTGTGTATCACTTTCATATTAGATATAAAGCTTACTCAATTCCAAAATGGTTTCCTATTTTGTGTCACTGTTTTCATAGAATTTCATAATTAGAAATTCTGAAGAGATGGTATCTTTTCAGTCAATTACCACAGGATTTGCACAGAATTTACTGCTGCCCATGGCATGTTCTCAGAGTTGGCTGGTTCCAAGTACGTTAATTTACAACTGATACTTATGAGGTTTCACAAACAGTGAGTTCCTTCTGATTTCCTGTAATTTAAATACTGAAAGAGTGTTGAGAGCATTGACTGGGGTATAGAAGTTGAACTCTTGATGGATGACACAAACTAATTATCTTTCTTTCCTCTATTCCTATTAATGAGATGTTTACAGCAAATTTCTAGGAGTTTGTCTCAGAAAGAAAGGAAAACAAAATCTATTAATGAGGAGTTTTTATCAATGTTTCTCTTATCAATTGTTAGTAAATCACAGCAAGTAAAAGCACAGGCTTGCTCATCAGATTTTGGAATGTGTGAATAGGCACAGTGGTGCCTGAAGGACTCTGAGAATCACCTTTGACCACAACTTCTGGGTAGACTAATCCGCTGCATTGCTTTACATGGTAACATCATTAAAAAGACCTTATTTCTTGGCTTACATTTGTCACCTTATGTGTAAACAATGTGTGTTGATACATATATTACATCAAATAAGAGGGTCCTTTAAATTGTTCTGTGCTGAGTAGGCAATGCTGTTATTAACCTTTAATAATGACGTGTTAGCATACCAAGCTAAGTTCTCGTAAGAATATATTTCTTCTTCAATGATATGGATTTTATTTTTATCTCACATAGGCTTGAGGAGAAGCCAAAGCTTTGAGCTATGCTGTTTGATGAATTTATATGAAATCGCATGATGATATTAAAATTTCCTAATATATATGAAAGATATAAAACATCTTTATTATCATGTTTAAATAACTTATTAACTACTTAAAATAGTTTTACTCCTCTGTATGCTCTTTAAATCCTTTGGGTGATTAAGGGTAGATAGATGTTGGTATTGTCTTTATAAAGATGAGAAAACCAAGGCAGAGAGAGATTAATTTGTGTAATAGTTCTTACACTTCCTGGCTCACAGATTCCTAAGAATTTGATTGTAGCTGTAGCCTTCTACCCTAGAAAATGTATATAGGAAAAATATATAGATATTTTTTGCATAGAACTTTAGGTTAATGACCTCTAGCCTGGGTAGTAAAGTACTAATATAGCCTGGACTAAAACCCAATTAACCTAGTTTTCAAATCTATTCTTTTTTACACTCCATGTTCTCACTATTAACTAGAGCAAAGACATGCTTTTCTTCTCTTACCATTGTATTAGGGCTTAGTATCTTCTTTAGAAAAAACAACAACAAAAAAGATAAAACCTGTTGTGTATTTCCCCTTTCTATACAGTATGCTCCTGAGCTATATAAAACTATAAATTAATTCTGCTCATTTCCTTTTCTACACAATTTCTACTGAGGTTCCTTTTAACCATGTTACATTCCAGTTCCCATGGGATGTTGAGAGAGCATATGCTGATATTACGGTTTCAGACTGTACAACTTGTGCTTCACACATCAAAGAATGAGGACTTAGTAATCTATGCCTTATATTCCTGTTCTGCTACCAAAAGACAAAATATTAATTAGGTTTCTAAATATTATTCTTATGATGACAGTGTTAATTTGTGGAACAGAGACAATAAAAGTCATGGGAATTCACTTTGTGTCTCCCTCAATTGTTTTTGAGCTTTGGAAGGAGAGCAAAAAGGAGTCAGAATAGAATGAACGTGGTGCCTAACACTCTTTAAAACAAAAACATTACACAAAAACATCTCTGTCCTTTGTTACCCATTTGCTTTCCTTCTGGTTTCTATGCATTTTTAATTTTCTGTTTGTGGGTAGTACTTTCAAACATAGAATAGTGTCTTTTTCGATGTCTTTTTTTTTGGTCTAAAATAAAGCTTCATTACAAAATTAATCTAAGGCTTTTATTTTTTATAGTTTACTCTTTATCATTTTTATCACCAGATTTAAATGAAGGAGAGTCTATGAATTAGAAAAGCTGAAAACCCTTTTATGTTGAGTACATAAACACAATCGTTATAATTAATTTCAATACAGAGGTTGAGTTTTCTACCATGCCTCTTGGCAATTTTTGTTGAGAGGTATGCAATGCTGCAGATTTGAGTGTACTTTTGTTTTACTGGGTAGTTAATTCTCTGTTCTACTTTTTTGAGGCAGGCTAGGAATATCATAGCTGTCTAGTAGTCCCGGCCCAGTGTCAAGATCCTGTTTCCTCACAGCTTAGGTCAGGTGAGCAGTTCCACACACTGCCTGCCCAATAGCAGGATTTGACCTGTGTCAAATCCATGGCCTTTACTGCATCCTCTTGGTGAGGGAGACATCACCTCGTTTTCTTTGTTGCAATTGGTAGTTTTCTTGTCACATTTATTTATCATTGCTGCTTCCTATTGACATCCTGAGGGCTTATCAGTCAGTACAAGCAGGCTAAAACTGTGAATGGCCTCAGGCAGGAGGAAACTGTGGAAGGGAAGTGAGGAATGAGGACATGAGGTGGGAGCAGGCCCATTAGGAATCAGTAGTAAGATGAGAGCAATCGCCCAGAAATGAGTCAATGACAAGTGCCTTAACCAGCCTTTTTTTGCAGTACCTCCAGGTTGGAAATGAAGAGTTTGGGTTGGTGCCTCCTTTCATTCTGTTTTTGCTGATTAGCTTTTCATTTTGGCTTTTTCCTGCATGTTTGTCATCCTGTCTCTTTTCTTTTGCTTAACCTATTTCTTCTTTGTCTTGGAATTTCCTTCTTTTTTCCCTACTTTTTGTCATTGATACTTACATTGAAGCAGATTGCCTCTATTTTGTAATTTCCTATGCTCTACGGAACTCTTTCCTTGCTGATAATTTCTATGGCCTTCAGAAGAACGTCCAGTGAAAGATAGCAAGTGATCTTGTGTAGCTCTAGATAGTATAGATGACAAGGGTCAACGCTCTTAGTGAACATGAATTAAAGTCCTCATAAAAAAACCAAGGGAGAAGTCACTCAAATTTACTGTGTATGTGTAGTAACATATTTGCAATAATAACAAAAATCTGTGTTAAAAGTCATAAATAGAAGCTTGTTTCTCTTACATATTAAGATTAGTTGTTGGTATCTATTTTTCATTAGCAGCTTGATAATATCAGAGTCAGTGTTTCTGCAGTTCTCTTGGTCCCAAGATGGATGCCTCAGCTCAAAGCATGATGTTCAAATTCAAGATAGAAAGAAATAGGGTCACCTAGGTGGCTCTGTCATTTGGTGTCTGCCTTCAGCTCAGGTCATGATCGCAGGGTCCCGGGATCGAGCCCCACATGGGGCTCTCTGCTCAGTGGGGATCCTGCTATTCCCTCTCCCTGCCACTCTGCCTGTTTATGCTCTCTGAATCTCTGTCTCTCTCTGTCAAATAAATAACTGGAATCATTAAAAAAAAAAGAAGAAGAAGAAGAAGATAGGAAGAAATAGGGAAGAGGAAGTGATGCCACACAACTGTGCTTTTTATTAAGAAAAGCAAAAGCCTTCTCAGAAGTCCTCAGCAGACTTCTGTTTGTATTTCACTGCTCATACCATTCATTGTTTAGTTCTGCTTCTCGTGCATGTCACCCCCAGGTACAAAAAATGATTGTTTAGGTTTTCTATTCTCTGAAGTTGAGGTGACATGGGAGAGGGGGTTGGAGAACATGAATGAACAGTTTCTGCCACATTTCTTTACTGGAAAATAAGGACAAAATGATTAAAGATACATATTTTATACTGCTATTTTGTCTGTGTGATATAAGTAACTCAGAGGAAGAATAATGGTACTTTACTGATATTCAGTATTGTGCCCATGGTAACATTTCCCTGTATATCATGTCTCCTCTAAAGTGCTTTGGAATTCTTTACTTCCCAGCTTCTGACTTTGCATGACTATACGTAAAAGCTTAAGGATAGAGAAAAGAGAAAAGGTTGATATCCAGGATCTATAATGAACTCCTCAAACTCAGCCCACACGAAACAGGCAAACACATCAAAAAATGGGCAGAAGATATGAACAGACACTTCTCCAATCAAGACATACAAATGGCTATCAGACACATGAAAAAATGCTCATCATCATTAGCCCTCAGGGAGATTCAAATTAAAACCACATTGAGATATCACCTTACACCAGTTAGAATGGCCAAAATCAACAAAACAGGAAACAACATGTGTTGGAGAGGATGTGGAGAAAGGGGAACCCTCTTACACTGTTGGTGGGAATGCAAGTTGGTGCAGCCTCTTTGGAGAACAGTGTGGAGATTCCTCAAGAAATTAAAAATAGAGCTTCCCTATGACCCTGCAATTGCACTCCTGGGTATTTACCCCAAAGACACAGATGTCGTGAAAAGAAGGGCCATCTGTACCCCAATGTTTATAGCAGCAATGGCCACAGTCACCAAACTATGGAAAGAACCAAGATGCCCTTCAGCAGATGAATGGATAAGGAAGATGTGGTCCATATACACTATGGAGTATTATGCCTCCATCAGAAAGGATGAATACCAAAAAAAAAAAAAAAAAAGAAAGAAAAAAAAAAAGAAAGGATGAATACCCAACTTTTGTAGCAACATGGACGGGACTGGAAGAGATTATGCTGAGTGAAGTAAGTCAAGCAGAGAGAGTCAATTATCATATGGTTTCACTTATTTGTGGAGCATAACAAATAGCATGGAGGACAAGGGGCGTTAGAGAGGAGTAGGGAATTTGGGTAAATTGGAAGGGGAGGTGAACCATGAGAGACTATGGACTCTGAAAAACAATGTGAGGGGTTTGAAGTGGTGGGGGGGTGGGAGGTTGGGGTACCAGGTGGTGGGTATTATAGAGGGCACGGCTTGCATGGAGCACTGGGTGTGGTGAAAAAATAATGAATTATGTTTTTCTGAAAATAAATAAATTGAGAAAAAAAAAAAAGGATAGAGAAAAGCTAATAATGAATTTGAGGAGAGATGAAGGAGATTCCCAGTCTCAGCTACCATAAATTACTCTAGAAATCTTGGCTCATCTCTGATTTCCCTGGTCAACCTACCTAAAAATTTCTTTCACATGAGTCTCATGATCTTCCTACCATTGAAGGACTCTTTTTGGCTTTCTTACTGGTAGAGACAGTGAGGAATGTGTTAATATGCACATTCTTATTTTCCTGTTTTTAAGAACAGAAGTTCTGACATATTCAAGAATTCTGGTGAAACAATGACTGAGATAATTAGCATGAAAGACCCACTCATATGATGCCTTAAACAGTTAACAGGAAATCTGGATAGGTTTGAGGCAGTTCCATGGACTCCCAAATCCATTTATTATTATTGAGCTAGAGAATTAGATAGGGAATGTGTCTCCCTTTGAGTAACTGCTGGGTATTGGGGAAGCATCTCAGGAGAGCTTCCTGAATCCTTACACCCTCAGTTGCTTTAGTTTGTGCCTCTCTGATTCTGTAAGGAACAAATTGATGAATTATATGTCTTCAGTAAAGAGTAATCATTTGTTAGCTTAAGTAAGGTGTCTTGCCTTGATTGCAGTGTTCACTATTGAGAACATTCACTGCACCTCAGACCCAGTTGTTGAAATGTAAATTATATGAAATGTTTGTGAATTTATAAAAGTCAAATACACTACCGAAAGTCACGGGTTGTGAAGTGAAGGTGTTAGTTTTTTTTTGTTTTTTAAAGATTTTATTTATTTGACAGACAGAGATCATAAGCAGGCAGACAGGCAGGCAGAGAGAGAGGAGGAATCAGGCTCACCACTGAGCAGAGAGCCTGAAGCGGGGCTTGATCCCAGGACCCTGGGACCATGACCTGAGCTGAAGGCAGAGGCTTTAACCCACTGAGCCACCCAGGTGCCCCTGAAGGTGTTAGCTTTAAATTAACACTTTATTAGACTTGGCAGTGGAGACAGAGACACAGCATTTTTGCATGCCTACTATGTACCAAGCAAAGGAATCCTATAAGGTAGTTATTTTCCATGTTCATTTTAGAAGATGAGCCAATTAAAGCTCAGGGGGCCAAGTAATTCTCCTACATTTATACAAGTGAAAGTACTCAATAATTTTTCCATTTGTTTTTCAACAATTGTGGAAATTATATTCACAATTTAAATATATTCAGGTTTCTTCTTTTAGATATATTTGGATTCTATAATTTTATAATAGGAAGTATCATGGATCTCCTATATGTCTATAACAGAAGTCCCCAGATACATACTAGGGCAATATTTTATTTCCTCCAGGACCTGCTTAGATACTTCTTTTTCTTATAGAACAATTGTATACCTACCTAACACTACCTCAGTCAAAGCCACCCCCCAGCCCATGATGACACTTAAGTTAAAAGCTATACAAGATTCTTCTTGACTTCACAACATACAGTCTATAAAGACACTTACCTTTCACTGATTATGAATTAACTGATGCTGCAGCTTGCTGTCACAGCTGATGAGAACCTAAAATTAGTACTGCCAGGTGTGTTTTAGTAGGCACAGAGAGCAGGTACATTCTAGGAGCCCTTTCCATTTCCTGGCTGTTCTCTTGAGATTAGAAAATTGGTAGCCTGTGGGTGGTGCAGACATGTCAGGCAAGTCCCCACGGACTAGAGAAAGTGGAGGCAAAGTAGTAACCTTTGCATATGCTGTATTTGATTCAAAGGATTTGGTATCATGTTTCATTAGGCCAGTCATTCTGGAAATCCATTGTTCTGCATCAGGGGCAGACATGATCATTCTGGATGGTGTGTTTCCATAGTGCCTTGGACCAACTCTGAGATTTTGAATGTGGAGGAAACACTCTTTGACTTTGAAAGTTTCTCAAAATGTAAAATTGGGAGATCCAGTTTTATACAGTATATGGTCTTCATAAGCCCAGTAATAGGAGTTATGGGGTAGCAAGTCTTTCTTTGGTTTAGAGTTACCCTCAGGTCCCAGGGAAGTGAAGGCATTACTCTTGTTCACCTCATTTGTCTCAGAATTTGCATAGGGGATTAAGTGGATTTCTCAAGATTTGGAGAAGAAGTGGAAGGAAATACTATTGAAAAAGAGAGTGGAAATGGTGCTTATCTTCACTGATGATGATGTTTTTGCTTTGTTGGGGGAATGGGATTATTCTGGAATTCCTCCTTGTCTATTTTTCTCTTCCTTGAAATGCCCAGGGAGACAAGTGAATGTGTATTTACCTAAATTACATAAATTGTTATTATTTCATCAACACAGTTGTTCCCCTTGACATTTGTAGAGTGCCTTTTAGTAGTTGTTATTAGAAGCAGTGCTTATAACTCCCTAGTAAATAAGAGATTTGTACACCCTCATCACAGGTGAGATCTTTGAAGTACTGGGTGATTAAATATGCATAGGTGGGATAATGAGGCACCTGTCTAATATCTATGTAAAGCAATTTAAAGGATTGAGTTACTTTTCCCTTGAACATGAATTTATTGAATGTCTGAAGTATGGGAGTGTTGGGGTGTTATGGATAAAAAGTAAGATATCCTACCCTCAGGGACCTCAAAAATTAATAGCAAGAATAATATAAACAGTTAAGAACAGTGCAGTGTTCCACGTATGGTATTAATTGTATAAGCCAGGTGATGACTCTTTCTAATGAATGTGCTTCAGTGTTAATCTGTGAACTCCATAACATTCTCTGTGAAAAACAAACATACAAGCAAACAAACAAACAAAAAACAAAAAAACAAAACTGTGAAAAAAGATTTTATTTATTTATTTGGGAGAGAGAAAATGAGAGAAAGAGAGAACATGAGGTGGGGAGGGTCAGAGGGAGAAGCAGACTCCCCATGGAGCTGGGAGCCCGATGCAAGACTCCATCCTGGGACTCCAGGATCATGACCTGAGCCAAAGGCAGTTAGTTAACCAACTGAGCCATCCAGGTGCCCCTACCTTGCAGTTTTAATGGGGGAACAAGATAAGATGGATAGAAGAGTTACTTTTCAAGTTGTTAGTCTTTCAGTTTGAATCTAATTCTTGGATTAGGACATCAATCATCAAACTGGTTCTGAGATAACAATGACAAGATAGGTTCAGGTGTAGAGAGGGCATCAGTGCTGGTGAGTCAGTGGATGACCCTGAAGACTGGTTTGGAAGTCATTGATGAAACATTGAGTGCTTTAGGTTACAAAAAACAGAAAACCCACCTTTGGCTAATTGAAGCAGAATCAGCAGACACCCAGCCCCAGCTAGGAATGAAGGGAGACTGCAGTAGCAGGCCTTAGCTGTCATGCCCCAAGAAGTCTGCTTAGAATGCTGCCACTGATAACTCTTCACTAGAAAGCATGCACATCTTCCCCTGTCCACAGATAGTATTTGAGTTCTTTTCTCCAAGAGTCCTGTGTCTTTGTGCCACTACCTTTAGATTCAAAGCCCTAGGAAAGGGCCTCTGGTTGGTGGAGTGACGTGGCTACCAGAAAAGAAGAGGGGCATACTTCAACCTTTTTAGATTTTGCAGCATGAGGAAGAGTCCAGTCTTGACTAAAATGTGTGCATCAAGGCATATCCTTGAGAAAAGGAGAATTTAGGTACTAGTCAGTCAGGAAAACACTCTAGTTGTTTAGTACAGTTAGAAAGCCTTTTTGTGGAGGAGTCAAGATGGCGGAGAAGTAGCAGGCTGAGACTACTTCAGCTAGCAGGAGATCAGCTAGAGAGCTTATCTAAAGATTGCAAACACCTGCAAATCCATCGGCAGATCGAAGAGAAGAACAGCAATTCTAGAAACAGAAAAACAGCCACTTTCTGAAAGGTAGGACTGGCAGAGAAGTGAATCCAAAGCGACGGGAAGATAGACCCCGGGGGGAAGGGCCGGCTCCCGGCAAGCGGCGGAGCAATGGAGCACAAAATCAGGACTTTTAAAAGTCTGTTCCGCTGAGGGACAATCGCTCCAGAGGCTAAACCGGGGCAAAGCCTGCATGGGGTAGGCGTGGCCTCAGGTCTCGCAGGGTTACAGAAGGATTGGGGGTGTCTGAGTGTTGCAGAGCTTGCGGATATTGGAACGGGAAAGCCGGCGGTGGAGACAGAGCTGACAGAAAGCTCACAGCTCGGTGTTGCCTTGAACCGGTCGCAGGCTTGGTGAGCTCAGAGCGCGGCCGGAGGTTAGGAGACGCGAGTTACTAGGAGCTGTTCGCTGAGGGCGCACTGGGGAGTAGGGCCCCGGGCTCTCGGCTCCTCTGGGCCGGAGACCAGGAGGCCGCCATTTGTATTCCCGTCCTCCGGAACTCTACGGAAAGCGCTCAGGGAACAACAGCTCCTGAAAGCAAAGCCCAGCGGATCACTCAGCCCAGCCCCTGGTAAAGGCGGTGCAATTCCGCCTGGGGCAAAGACACTTGAGAATCACTACAACAGGCCCCTCCCCCAGAAGATCAACAAGAAATCCAGGCAAGACCAAGTTCACCTACCAAGGAGTGCAGTTTCAATACCAAGGAGAGCAGCAGAATTCCAGAGGAGGAGAAAACAAACCACGGAACTCATGGCTTTCTCCCTGTGATTTTTTAGTCTTGCAGTTAATTTAATTTTTTTCTTTTTCATTTTTTTCTCTTCTGCTAAAAATTTTTTTAACTTTTACCCTTTTCTTTTTTAACGTTTTTTAACTAGTTTAATATATATATATATTCTTTTTTATAATTTATTCATTTTCTTTTTTTAATTCTTTTTTTCTTTCTTTTCTTTCTTTATTTTTGAACCTCTTTTTATCCCCAAATCAGAAGATATCCCAATCTCTTCAATCTCTTTTTTTAATTCTTTTTTTAATTCTTGATTGAATTTTTAATTCAATCTCTTTTTTTAATTCTTTTTTTTTCTTTTTCTTCTTTCTTTCTTTTTGAACCTCTTTTTATCCCCAAATCAAAAGAGATCCCAATCAGAAGAGATTGGGAGATCCCAATCAGAGGAGATCCCAATCAAAGGAGATCCCTCACCTAATCGTGAGGGGGGAGAAATCCCCCCTCACGATTTGGGATCTCTTCTGATTTGGTTAAAGCATATTTTCCTGGGATTGTTGCCACCCTTTAGTATTTTACTTGCTCCTTCATATACTCTTAGCTGGACAAAATGACAAGGCGGAAAAATTCACAACAAAAAAAAAGAATAAGAGGCAGTACCGAAGGCTAGGGACCTAATCAATACAGACATTGGTAATATGTCAGATCTAGAGTTCAAAATGACAATTCTCAAGGTTCTAGCCGGGCTTGAAAAAGGCATGGAAGATATTAGAGAAACCCTCTCCAGAGATATAAAAGCCCTTTCTGGAGAAAAAAAGAACTAAAATCTAACCAAGTTGAAATCAAAAAAGCTATTAATGAGGTTCAATCAAAAATGGAGGCTCTCACTGCTAGGATAAATGAGGCAGAAGAAAGAAATAGCGATATAGAAGACCAAATGACAGAGAATAAAGAAGCTGAGCAAAAGAGGGACAAACACCTACTGGACCATGAGGGGAGAATTCGAGAAATAAGTGACACCATAAGACGAAACAACATTAGAATAATTGGGATTCCAGAAGAAGAAGAAAGAGAGAGGGGAACAGAAAGTATACTGGAGAGAATTATTGGAGAGAATTTCCCCAATATGGCAAAGGGAATGAGCATCAAAATTCAGGAGGTTCAGAGAACGCCCCTCAAAATCAATAAGAATAGGCCCACACCCTTCACCTAATAGTAAAATTTACAAGCCTTAGTGACAAAGAGAAAATCCTGAAAGCAGTCCGGGAAAAGAAGTCTATAACATACAATGGTAAAAGTATTAGATTGGCAGCTGACTTATCCACAGAGACCTGTCAGGCCAGAAAGAGCTGGCATGATATTTTCAGAGCACTAAATGAGAAAAACATGCAGTCAAGAATACTATATCCAACTAGGCTATCATTGAAAATAGAAGGAGAGATTAAAAGCTTCCAGGACAAACAAAAACTGAAAGAATTTGCAAACACCAAACCAGCTCTACAGGAAATACTGAAAGGGGTCCTCTAAGCAAAGAGAGAGTCTACAAGTGGTAGATCAGAAAGGAACAGAGACAATATACAGTAACAGTCACCTTACAGGCAATACAATGGCACTAAAATCATATCTCTCAATAGTTACCCTGAATGTTAATGGGCTAAATGCCCCAATCAAAAGACATAGGGTATCAAAATGGATTAAAAAACAAAACCCATCTATATGTTGCCTCCAAGAAACTCATTTTAAGCCCGAAGACACCTCCAGATTTAAAGTGAGGGGTTGGAAAAGAATTTACCATGCTAATGGACATGAGAAAAAAGCAGGAGTGGCAATCCTTATATCAGATCAATTAGATTTTAAGCCAAAGACTATAATAAGAGATGAGGAAGGACACTATATCATACTCAAAGGGTCTGTTCAACAAGAAGATCTAACAATTTTAAATATCTATGCCCCCAACGTGGGAGCAGCCAACTATATAAACCAATTAATAATAAAATCAAAGAAACACATCAACAATAATACAATAATAGTAGGGGACTTTAACACTCCCCTCACTGAAATGGACAGATCATCCAAGCAAAAGATCAACAGGGAAATTAAGGCCTTAAATGATACACTGGATGAGATGGACATCACAGATACATTCAGAACATTTCATCCCAAAGCAACAGAATACACATTCTTCTCTAGTGCACATGGAACATTCTCCAGAATAGATCACATCCTCGGTCCTAAATCAGGACTCAACCGGTATCAAAAGATTGGGATCATTCCCTGCATATTTTCAGACCACAATGCTCTGAAGCTAGAACTCAACCACAAGAGGAAATTTGGAAAGAACCCAAATACATGGAGACTAAACAGCATCCTTCTAAAGAATGAATGGATCAACTGGGAAATTAAAGAAGAATTGAAAAAAATCATGGAAACAAATGATAATAAAAATACAACGGTTCAAAATCTGTGGGACACAACAAAGGCAGTCCTGAGAGGAAAATATATAGCTGTACAAGCTTTTCTCAAGAAACAAGAAAGGTGTCAGGTACCCAACCTAACCCTACACCTAAAGGAGCTGGAGAAAGAACAAGAAAGAAACTCTAAGCCCAGCAGGAGAAGAGAAATCATAAAGATCAGAGCAGAAATCAATGAAATAGAAACCCAAAAACAATAGAACAAATCAACGAAACTAGGAGCTGGTTCTTTGAAAGAATTAATAAAATTGATAAACCCCTGGCCAGACTTATCAAAAAGAAAAGAGAAAGGACCCAAATAAATCATGAATGAAAGAGGAGAGATCACAACTAACACCAAAGAAATACAAACTATTATAAGAATATACTATGAGCAACTCTACGCCAACAAATTTGACAATCTGGAAGAAATGGATGCATTCCTAGAAACATATAAACTACCAAAATTGAACCAGGAAGAAATAGAAAGCCTAAACAGACCCATAACCAGTAAGGAGATTGAAACAGTCATTAAAAATCTCCAAACAAACAAAAGCCCAGGGCCAGATGGCTTCCCGGGGGAATTCTACCAAACATTTAAAGCAGAACTAATTCCTATACTCCTGAAACTGTTCCAAAAAATAGAAATGGAAGGAAAACTTCCAAACTCATTTTATGAGGCCAGCATCACCTTGATCCCAAAACCAGACAAGGATCCCATCAAAAAAGAGAGCTATAGATCAATATCCTTGATGAACACAGATACGAAAATTCTCACCAAAATACTAGCCAATAGGATTCAACAGTACATTAAAAGGATTATTCACTACGACCAAGTGGGATTTATCCTAGGGCTGCAAGGTTGGTTCAACATCCGCAAATCAGTCAATGTGGTACAACACATCATAAAGGAAAGAACAAGAACCATATGATACTCTCAATAGATGCTGAAAAAGCATTTGACAAAGTACAGCATCCCTTCCTGATCAAAACTCTTCAAAGTGTAGGGATAGAGGGCACAGACCTCAATATCATCAAAGCCATCTATGAAAAACCCACTGCAAATATCATTCTCAATGGAGAAAAACTGAAAGCTTTTCCATTAAGGTCAGGAACACGGCAGGGATGTCCATTATCACCACTGCTATTCAACATAGTACTAGAAGTCCTAGCCTCGGCAATCAGACAACAAAAGGAAATTAAAGGCATCCAAATCGGCAAAGAAGAAGTCAAATTATCACTCTTCGCAGATGATATGATACTATATGTGGAAAACCCAAAAGACTCCACTCCAAAACTGCTAGAACTTGTACAGGAATTCAGTAAAGTGTCAGGATATAAGATCAATGCACAGAAATCAGTTGCATTTCTCAACACCAACAACAAGACAGAAGAAAGAGAAATTAAGGAGTCAATCCCATTTACAATTGCACCCCAAACTATAAGATACCTAGGAATAACCTAACCAAAGAGGCTAAGAATCTATACTCAGAAAACTATAAGTACTCATGAAAGAAATTGAGGAAGACACAAAGAAATGGAAAAATGTTCCATGCTCCTGGATTGGAAGAATAAATATTGTGAAAATGTCTATGCTACCTAAAGCAATCTACACATTTATTGCAATTCCTATCAAAGTACCATCCATCTTTTTCAAAGAAATGGAACAAATAATTCTAAAATTTATATGGGACCAGAAAAGACCTCGAATAGCCAAAGGGATATTGAAAAAGAAAGCCAAAGTTGGTGGCATCACAATTCCGGACTTCAAGCTCTGTTACAAAGCTGTCATCATCAAGACAGCATGGTACTGGCACAAAAACAGACACACAAATCAATGGAACAGAATAGAGAGCCCAGAAATAGACCCTCAACTCTATGGTCAACTAATCTTTGACAAAGCAGGAAAGAATGTCCAATGGAAAAAAGACAGCCTCTTCAATAAATGGTGTTGGGAAAATTGGACAGCCACGTGCAGAAAATGAAATTGGACCATTTCCTTACACCACACACAAAAATAGACTCAAAATGGATTAAGGACCTCAATGTGAGAAAGGAATCCATCAAAATCCTTGAAGAGAACACAGGCAGCAACCTCTTCAACCTCAGCCTCAGCAACATCGCCAAAGGCAAGGGAAGCAAAGGCAAAAATGAACTATTGGGATTTCATGAAGATCAAAAGCTTTTGCACAGCAAAGGAAACAGTTAACAAAATCAAAAGACAACTGACAGAATGGGAGAAGATATTTGCAAACGACATATCAGATAAAGGACTAGTGTCCAAAATCTATAAAGAATTTAACAAACTCAACACCCAAAGAACAAATAATCCAATGAACAGACATTTCTGCAAAGAAGACATCCAGATGGCCAACAGACACATGAAAAAGTGCTCCATATCACTCAGCATCAGGGAAATTCAAATCAGAACCACAATGAGATATCACCTCACACCAGTCAGAATGGCTAAAATCAACAAGTCAGGAAATGACAGATGCTGGCGAGGCTGCGGAGAAAGGGGAACCCTCCTACACTGTTGGTGGGAATGCAAGCTGGTGCAACCACTCTGGAAAACAGCATGGAGGTTCCTCAAAATGTTGAAAATAGAACTGCCCTATGACCCAGCAATTGCACTACTGGGTATTTACCCTAAAGATACAAACGTAGTGATCCAAAGGGGCACGTGCACCCGAATGTTTATAGCAGCAATGTCCACAATAGCCAAACTATGGAAAGAACCTAGATGTCCATCAACAGATGAATGGATAAAGAAGCGGTGGTATATATACACAATGGAATACTATGCAGCCATCAAAAGAAATGAAATCTTGCCATTTGCGACAACATGGATGGAACTAGAGTGTATCCTGCTTAGCGAAATAAGTCAAGCGGAGAAAGACAACTATCATATGATCTCCCTGATATGAGGAAGTGGTGATGCAACATGGGGGCTTAAGTGGGTAGGAGAAGAATCCATGAAACAAGATGGGATAGGGAGGGAGACAAACCATAAGTGACTCTTAATCTCATGAAACAAACTGTGGGTTGCTGGGGGGAGGGGCGTTGGGAGAAGGGGGTAGGGTTATGGACATTGGGGAGGGTATGTGCTTTTGGGTAAATTGGAAGGGGAGGTGAACCATGAGAGACTATGGACTCTGAAAAACAATCTGAGGGGTTTGAAGTGGTGGGGGTGTGGGAGGTTGGGGTACCAAGTCGTGAGTATTATAGAGGGCACGGCTTGCATGGAGCACTGGGTGTGGTGAAAAAAATAATGAATACTGTTTTTCTGAAAATAAATAAATTGGGGGAAAAAAAAAGAAAGCCTTTTTGTTTCCCTAAAATCTCATTTTTGTCCCTCTATTATATGTTGAGCAAACTCAGAGACAAGTGAGGAATAGGATAGTCATTGCAAGAATAGACTAGACCATTGAATCTCAAAGAACTTTTGAGTTGCTTGAAGTATAGGGACAAGGGGCAATGATAGCAATGGAAACAATTAGATAAGTTCAGAGTGGGTAGGCTACGTCTGCTGCTGTGGTGGAGCCATGATCCTGGTAAATTCACTTCATTTAAGTTGGCCTCAATATCTTCAATAAATTAAATGTGGGGGGGACTCCTAACTGCCTTTGTGATATCTCCAGATAAATCATTTATCAAATATTTATTTTGTACCTTCTCTGTGCTAGTCCATATTCTAGGCATTAGGTAACAGTAATAAACTAGTCTAAGAAGGTCTTTGCTTTCCTAGAGCTTCCATTAGACTGCATTGACACTCAATATGGGGTGGTGGTGGGCGAACGGACAGAAGAGTGAAAATCAATAATTCTAGTTTGGGTATTCTGAATTTGAAATAATTAAGTAATCCATAGAAATACCTAGATTTTAGGGAAAAGGAAAGGACGAAAAATAGAATTTTGAGCTTTAGAAGTATATTGTGTGGTATTTTAAAGCCATAAAGTAAATAAGGTCATCTAAGCTGGGGGCTGAAATTGAAAAGAGGCCAGAGGACTTAATCCTGAAAGTATTCTTATATTTAAAGAGCTATATTATAAGAGGAATCATTGAAATAAATGAGATTAAATAAATAAATGAGAGAATGAGACTCTCATGGCATTGGAGGAAATATGGAAATTTAGGAAGAAAGTGATTTAAGAATTAGGGAGCACCCAGGGTTATCAAATGCTTATCTTTCCCTCTTTTAGTGTCTTTGACAAGGTGTGACCCCTGGGGAGCTTGATAATTGCTCCCAGTCCAGTGATAATGATAAGAACTCAATTGAAGGGGATTGAGGGGAATCCAAGATGAGAATGTGGGAGGCACAAAGGAAACATGACCCTTTTAGGAAGTATTGTTAAACCACTGGTGCTAGGTGCTGCTGCCACCAGCTCAGGTCTTTTATCATTTGTCATTGTATTATAAGATCAAGATCTCCTATCTTAGAGAAAACAATATATGAGTTGAACCAAGTCCTTTGTCCTTGCTCTGAATGAGGGACAGGGAAGATAAATTTCTAAAATGGGAGGTGGTCCTAATTCTAATAATAGTCACATAATGGGGGATGCTCCTCATTAAAACAGGTTATTCAGATGTGTACCTCAAAACGTTAAGAGATGTCTACTGCTTTATTATGTCTCATATCCAGTATGATCTCCCATTTCAGATACAACTAACATCATTCTGACTATTTTATCTCATGTATTTTTCCCATCCTCTAGCCAATGTCTGTTACGCATCACAACTGTTAAATGATTTTTTTAAAGATTTTATTTATTTGTTTAAGAGAGAGGGAGTGAGCGTGAGTGAGCAAGCATGAGCGGGGTGAGGGGCAGATTGAGAAGCAGGCTCCCCACTGAGCATGGAGCCCTGATGCGTGTCTTGATCCCAGAACTCTGGGATCATGACCTCAGCCAAAAGCAGACTTCCAAATGACTAAGCCACCCAGGTACCCCTGTTAAATGAATTTTTATGTACAGCTCTGATAGTGCATATTTTCCAATAGGTGGTGATACATTCTCCTCTTGTCAATAGAATAAAGTTCAAGATCCATAGTCTAGAATCTGAAGAACTTCATGATTAAGTCATAATCATTTCTTGATAGTCCTATTTTTCCAACATCTTTTTGAGCATTTCCTGATCCAACAAGACTGAATTGCTTTTTAATGTACACTTTTGCTTTGCATAATGCTCTCTATTGTTCTTCTTGAGATAATCTCCATATTCCTTCTACTTTTCCATGTTTAGCCTTCCGTAATTCTCCAGGTGGAAATAACACATCATTTTTCATAATGTATGTAGAATGTTAATAGAAATCTCCAAATGAGGTGTATGTTTATGGGGAGGGCGGAGGCCTTGCTTTCTAAGTTGAATTTTAGTTTTTATATTACCCAGCAAACAAATAAGGTACATCCTGTCTTGAAAACTTTGTTCTATAGCTTTGTAGGAAACTGAAGCTCTTCCCCATGTCCCAACATATCTATGAATGTCTAGGTAGCTTATATTCCTTGGTCACTTACGCCTCTGAAATCTTCAAGGCTCTCTTTTCTAAACAACATGTAATCACATGTGAAACTTGGACCCTTCTCATTTTCCACAAGATCAATCAGTTAATCCATCAAAATAAAAATGAACTGATCAATAACATAACCCACTGAACATGTGGTAGGTCACAAGGGACATTCTGATTTCCTCAACACACAGTCTCAATTTAAGATTGCATGTTGGACACTCCTATGCTTAAATATTCTGTTGGCTTTCCTACAACTAAAGGTTCCCAACTAATCCCCCTAATCCACCCCTTCCTCCACAATTTAGCAAGTGCCATTCTACTGCCTTCTGAAGAAGCCTCTTGCTTCCCTTATTTTACTTTTCAAAGGCAGCTTAATGTTTAACTTCATTATGAAGGCTCGTAAGGTACCTATGATTTGAGGCTTATCCTCTACACAAAGTGACCTACCAAGGCACATTTTGAAAAATAGCTCTCTTCCTCAAAGTAACTAGGGTCAACTGTTGAGATTTTCTTTTTCACTTTATTTGGTTTTTTTGTTTGTTTGTTTGTTTATTTTGTAATACTCTTCTGTCTCTTACTAGGCAGTAAATTCCTCAAGAACAGAGAAACAAATAATCTTATTTATGTGTTCCATGGAATGAAGTGCATTGCCTAACACATAGCAGTTATTGCAGATATGTTGAATGAGTGAATGATTGATATTGAGTGTTTCTTCCAGGTATAAAATTCTGTATTTTCTGTATGTCCATATTATTCTACACTCATAAAAAATGGTTATGAATTTGCCTGTAATAAGTACTGGCATAGAATGGCTTGTTGAATAAATATTGACTTAAAAGAAATGAATGACTTAAAAGAAATGAATGATCTACTTCTTGTTGGATTGTCCCCTTTATGATTATATAATGTCCTTCTTTGTCTCATTTACAGTCTTTGTTTAAAGAGCCATATCATTCTTTCAATTTGATGTATCCAAATTGTTTGATCATCCTAGTTTGTCTTATATAAGTATTCTTACTTCAGCTTGCTTTTGACATCCATTTGTGTGATAAATATTTCTCCACACACTTACTTTCTTTTCCTTATTTTCCTTCCTCCCTTCCTTTCTTCCTTCCTTCATTCCTTCCAAGATTTTATTTATTTGAAGGAGAGACAACAGGGATAGAGCAGAGGTGGATAATTTCCAGCAGACTCCACACTGAGCACAGAGCCTGACATGAGGCTTGATCCCAGGACTCTAAATCGAAGGCAGTTGTTTAACTAACTGAACCATCCAGGCACCACTCTGCCCCCTCACTTTCAATAGCAGGTGTCTTTAAATAAAAAATGAGTCTCTTGTAGTCAGTACATGGGTGGGTCTTGTTTTTTATCTATTCTGACACCCTGTGTCTTTTGATTGGAAAATTTAGTCCATTTACATTCAGAGTAATATTGTTTTGTTCTTTCTGGACAGTTTCTCTGATAATTTCTTTGTAACTTCTGGTCTCTTCTCTGCACTCAAAGAGTCCCTTTTAATATTTTTAACAGGGCTAGGTTAATCATCATGAATTCCTTTAGTTTTTCTTTCCCTGATAAATTCTTTATGTCTCCTTCTATTCTGAATGATAAGCTTGCTGGATATAGTATCTTGGCTGCAGACTTCTCCCATTCAGCACTACAAAAATATGGTGCCACTCTCTTCTAGTTTTCCAAGTTTCTGTTGAGAAATCTTTACTTAACCTCACAGGTTTTCCCTTCTAAGTTAAGGACTTCATTTGTCTTGCTACTTCATTATTTTTTCTTCATCACTATATTTTACAAACTTGTTATTGCTATTGGTCTGCTTATATTGATTTTAATGGGAGTCCTCTGTGCCACCTAGTCCTGGATGTCTGTTTCCTTCCCCAGATTAGGGATATTTTCTGGTATTATTTCTTGAAATAAATTTTCTCCCACTTTTGTCTCTCTTCTGAGACTGCTGTAATATTATGGATGATATTAAATTTGATGGAGTCACCGAGTTCCCTAAGTCTGTTCTTCTGTTGCATAATTCTTTCTTTCTTTTTTTCAGTTTCATTATTTTTCATTATTTTGTTTTCTAGGTCTGTAAATCATTTCTCTGCTGCTTCTTCTCTGTTGCTCTTGCATCAGGCTTGTTTCCAATCTTGTTTACTTTCTTCTTCAGCTCTGATGGATTCATTTTTAACACTTTTCTCTGTGGGAAGGGTCTCACTGATGATTTCATTTCTCAAGCCCAGTGAGTATCCTTATGATTGTTGCTTTAAATTCTCAATCAGTCATATTACTTACATCTGTTTCACTTAGATCTTTGGCTGTGGCCTTGTCTTTTCTCATTTGGGATAAATTCCTCTGTCTTGGCATTTTGTCTAAGTCTCTGCCTTCTTCTATGTTTTTAGAAAAGCCAGTTATGTCTCCTTCTCCTAAAAGTCATGGTCTTATGAAGAACAGGCCACATAGTTCCCAGGGCCTGATCCTTTAGGGAGTGTCTCCAGTGTGTGTGCTGTGTGTATTTTTTTGTTGTAAATATTTATGCACCGAACATGGAAGCACTCATATACATAAAGCAGTTAATAACATAAAGGAACTAATTGATAATAACACAATAATAGTAGGGGACTTTAATTCCCTAGTTATATCAATGGGAACATCAAATACACAGAAAATAAACAAGGAAACAATGGCTTTGAATGACACACTGAACAGGATGAACGTAGCAGATATATTCAGGACATCCCAACCTAAAACAACAAAATATCCATGCTTTTCAAGTGCACATGGAACATTTTCCAGAATGAATCAAATAATAGGTCACAAATGCCTCAACAAATACAAACAGATTGAAGTCATACCATGTATCTTTTCTGAACATAATGCTGTGAAACTAGATGTCAACCATTAGAAAAATGTGTAAAGACTACTAATACATGGGGGATACATGGACCCATGTATTTCTGGGTCAACCAGGAAATCAAAGAAGAAATAAAAAACCTGGAAACAAATGAAAATGAAAACACAATGATCCAAAACCTTTGGGAGGCAGCAAAAACAGCCCTACGAGGGAAGTACACAGCAATACAGGCCTACCTCAAGAAGCAAGAAAATCATCACCTTACTTTACACCTAAAGGAGCTAGAAAAAGGACAACAAATGAAGCCTAAAGCCAGAAGAAGGAAAGTAATAATAATGATAAGGGCAGAGATAAATGATATAGAAGCTAAAACAAAAGAAAACAAAACCATAGAAGAAATCAAGAGCTGGTTCTTTGAAAGCATTAATAAAATTGATAAACCCCTAGCCAGACTTAACAAAAAAACAAATAATAATAATAAAAAGGAATGAAAAAGGGAAATGACCCAAATAAATAAAATCACAAATGAACAAGGATAAATAAAAACTAACACCAGAGAAACACAGTTATGATACTATGAAAAACTATATGCCAACAATTTGGACAATCTGGAAGAAATGGGAAAATTCCTAGAAGCCTGCAAATGACCAAAGTAGAAAGAGGAAGAAATAGATAACTTGAAATGATTGATAACCAGCAAAGAAATTAAGTCAATAATTAAAAAACTCCCAAAACAGAAGTCCAGGCCCAGATGGCATCACAGGCAAATTCTACCAAATTATACCATTTCTTAACTTTTAAAATTTATTTTCCACCAAACATTTATAGAAGTGTTAATACCTGTTCTTCTGAAACTATTCTAAAAAATAGAAATTGATGGAAAACTTCTAAAATCATTCTATGAGGCCAGCATTACTCTGCTACCGAAATAAGATAAAGACCTACTAAAAAAGAGAACTACAGATCTATATCTCTGGTGAACATGGATGGAAAAATTCTCAATAAAATACTAACAAACAGAATCCAACCATACATTAAAAGAATCATTACCATGATCAAGTAGGATGTATTCTTGGCTTGTGAGTGTGGTTCAGTATTCACAAATGAATCAATGTTATACACCATATTAACAAAAGAAAGCATAAGGGCCATATAATTCTTTCAATAGATGCAGAAAAATACATTTGACAAAGTACAACATCATTCATGATAAAAACCCCTCAACAAAGTAGGTTTAGAGGAAACACACCTCAACACAATAAAGGCCACTTATGACGAAGTCACAACTAATATCGTCCTCGATGGGGAAAAACTGAAGGTTTTCTTATACAGTCAGGAAGAAGATGGGGATATCCACTTTCATCACTGTTATTTAACATAGTGTTAGAACTCCTAGCATTTGTACAACAAACAGAAAAGTTTGTTGCCCCCCCCCCAAAAAAAAAAGTTTGACTTCTTTACCACTCGGCAAAGAAGTCATACTTCCACTATTTGCAGATGACCTAATATTCTCTGTGTAAAAACTGAAAGACTCTGCCAAAAAACTGCTAGAACTGACACATCAATTCAATAAAGTCATAGGGTACAAAGTCAATGCACAGAAATCAGTTGCATCTCATACACAAATAATGAAGCAGAAAGAGAAATTAAGGGATCAAATCCATTTAAAACTGCACCGAAACCATTAAGATACATAAGAATACACCTAGCCAAAGAGGTCGAAGACCCATACTCTGCAAACTACAAAACACTGATGAAAGAAATTAAAGATGACACAAAGAAATGGAAAAACATTCAGTGCTCATGGATTCAAAAAATGATTATTTTTAAAATATTTGTACTACCCAAAACAATATACATATTTACTACAATACCTATCAAAATACCATCAGCATTTTTCACAGAGCTAGAACAAACAATCCTAAAATTTATATGGAACCACAAAAAATTCTGAATAGCCAGAGCATCTTTGAAAAAGAAAAGCAAAGCTGGAGACATCACAATTCTAGACTTCAAGTTATATTACAAGGCTGTCATGATCAAGGCAGTATGGCATTGGTGCAAAAATAGACACATTGATCAATAGAACAGAGTAGAAAACTCAGAAATGGCACAGAACTGTATGGTTAATTAATCTGCAATAAAGCAGGAAAGAATATCCGGTAGGAAAGACTGTCTAGTCAATAAATGATGTTGGGAAAACTGGACAGCAACATGCAAAAAAAAAATGAAACTGGACCATTTTCTTACATCATACATAAAAATAAATTCAAAGTGGATTAAAGGCCTAAATGTGAGACAGGAAACTTGTCAAAATCTTAGAGAAGAACATAGTCAGTAACCTCTTTGACATCAACTGTAGCAACTTCATTGTAGATCTGTCTCCTGAGACTAGAGACACAAAAGCAAAAATTAACTATTGGTACTTCATCAAAATAAAACCCTTCTGGACAGTGAGGGAAATAACAAAACTAAAAGGCAACCTAAGGAATGGAAGAGGATATTTGTAAATGACGTATCTGATAAAGTGTTAGTATCCAAAATGTATAAGAACTCACAAAATTCAACACCCAAAAAATGAATAATCAATTAAAAAATGGGCAGAACACATGAATAGACATTTTCCCAAATACAACAAAGAAAACAAATCAACAAAGAGAAAAAACAGAGAGAGACAAACCAGGTAACAAACTCTTCACTATAGAGAGCAAACTGATAGTTGCCAAAGGAGAGATGGGGGATTGGTTAAGCAGTGCACTTGTCATGAATGGAACTGTATTGTGTACCTGAAACTAATATCATAGTTAATAGTATGTTAACTAATTGAAATGGAAATAAAAAGTTAAAAAAAAAAAAAGGACTGAATGAAGACTCATGGTCCTAGTGGGTAGGACATCAGGTCGTGTTGAAATCAGAGTCAGGAACATTGATGCTTGGCACTAATGTGGTGGTAGATTTTTGCACTAATTTATATTGGCTATTGCTATCACATTAAAGTGAAAGACCATCTGAAATAGGATTTAAAATAAATAGGTTTATAGTCCAGTGTTTCTCCATAGCATTTATGCAGAAGTCACTTTCACTGACTTTGTTTACTTCCTCAGGGTATAGCAAGTCTCCCCCATAGGAGAGTATTGGCTCCTTTGGGCAGGTACTGCCTTGTGCTCCATATATAGCTCCAAAGCACTTAGATGTTCAATAGATTCTTGTGAAAGTGAATTGATTGGAACTGGGAAGTTTCTCTGAACCTCTTGGTACTGACTCTCATCTTTCTTTCATTCTAGAAATGGCTAAATCTTTTATGTTCTCCAGAGACCAAAACATATACCCAGTGTTTCAAAACAAAGACTTGTTTTTCTACCTCCAATACTGAAAAATAGAAACAAAACTAAATGAAAATGAACCAGATCTATAGAGATGAAATAGTGAAATATCCCTTTTTAGATGAATCAACAAAAACAATACTCTAAAGATCAAGATATTTAATCAAATAAATAAATCAAAAGCTAAGTTAAATTGAGAGCCATCAAAGGGAAACAGTTTTTCAGATCTTTAGCAAGTATGAAAAATTGAGCCATATGTCAAAAATAGGAATATTTTGTCTTTGTGTAACAGAACAATGTTCTCAAAATGTTAATGGCATGAGGAAGAGTCCAGGGAGGGAGAGCTATTAGGGATGAGACAGGGATGCTATTTATCTAGAACACTACCTGTGATGGAACAGCAGGTACTCAAAAGTGGGTATGAATGTATTGTTTTGAATGTGCTAAGATCCACAATGATAGAAACCCAAGTGATTTCGAAAATAGAATTTACTTTGCTCATTTGAGCAGAGAACTCTCCAAAGAAATAAATGTGCTTAGTACCATGAGGATACCTGGTATACAAACTAACAAACAAACAAATAAACAAAACCTCATGTAATTCTTTGTCAACCAGCTGGAGTTGAATTCCAGATTCACTACTTATTACCTGAGTAGCACAAGGCAAATGAGCCTTGTTATTCTGAAATATAACTTCATAATTTATAAAATAAGGAGAGTGAAGCATTCTTCAAAAGTTCATTGTGTTATACGACATGAAGATGATCTAGGACAGGAGTAAATGTTTTTTGTAAAAGGCCAGGATAGTAAATATTCTACGCTTTGTAGACAAGTGAGACTGTTGCACCTGGCCATCTCTGCCACTGGAGTGCAGAAGCAGTCATAGGCAATAGGTAAACCAGGTGCTGTTGCTGTTTTTCAATAAAACGTTGTATACAAAGTCAGGCAATCAACTAAGTTTGTCCTGTGGGGCATAGTTAGCCAAGCCAGGATCTCAGGCAATGGCTGTTGTGTTGGCAGTGTTCATACATAAACTTAATATAAAATAATCTCCCAGCACACTTCCTGCCACAGAAAATCTTGAATCAATGCATTGGGTCAATCTATAAATCAGGGAATAAAAATAGCCTGGTGAGGATCATTACCATCGCCAGCCTCACCACTTAATATTTTACTACTTCATGTGTCATTTTTTGCTCTGTGAGATCATTTGACAGTTCCTACTGAGGTCCCAGATACAAGAAGGTAACAGTACTGGAGTCAAAGTTTTTCTTAAAATGATTTTCTTAAAACAGTTTTAAAACAATTGGCTGAAGAGAAGATGTTTGGAAAGCTTGGTATAGAAAATCGGAAGAAATCCCCTCTAGCATTCTTTCCTAAATAGTGTTCCATGGATAACTGTGTACTAGGAAATAGTAATAGGTTTCTACAGTAAGACATTTTTGAGAAATGCTGTGTTAAACAAAATTAAACAGATTTCTTTATTACAGAAATTCTCTGAGGCTTTGATGTTAAAGAGGATGGAGGAACACATGCAGCACAGTTTCCCAGATATTTAATTTTTTTCACATACCTATTACCATTTTCCAGTATATAGTCTTTGGAGAATACTATTTAGGAAATACTACTCTGTAACATAAATCAAGTCTTCATACATTTGAAATAAATGGTGTGAGTGGACCGCTCTTGAAAGGAACTGAGCAAACCAATGGGGAAAAAATGCTAACAGTTAACTATTAAAACTTCTTCATTTTTTCATTCCATTATCTAGCCACCATTCAGTGTTTATTCCATTCATTGTAGAACCATATTCCTGTTCCTACTCAAAACTCAGGGTTAGCTTTATGAATAGAAAGTTTAGATACTCTAAAATAAATGGCTAAAATCTCAAGCTCTTTGTTTCACACCTATGAAAATCTTTCTGAATTTCATAGGAAGATAAACTTTTATTTCCAAAAAAGAACTTCAAAGTTCTATAAAGATAAAAGAAGAGCTCTAGTGAGTGAACTAGAGTAATGTTTGGCAATAACCTGCTAGAGAGCTCATCTGAATTAAAAAGAACCGTGATAGCAGATCTCTTATAGTTTAGGTCCATAGAAGCTTGAAATAGGATTGAAGCAGCCTAGTTGAAACTAATACCCTTGCATTAGAATCATTTACAAAATTTGATAATGAATTTCATTTAAGCAGAAATGAAGAAGATGAATCATTTCCAGGCAGCTTTCTGTGTATTTCAGAGCACTGTACTTTTTTGGCTGGTCTCAGAGAAGCACCAGAAAACATGAAGCAACTATTTCAGCCAAATAATTGTTACACTGATGATATCACACATCACCAGTATTCCTGTCGTAGGGCTTTCTCTTGATGTTGGTGCCAGAAAGAAACAGAAATTGTTTTATAAGTGTGGTGAGGCAAAAAGATAACTACCTTCTTTTTTCTTCCGCCTCACCCTCAACACGTGCGTGCACACATGTTAACTTTTCAGAATTTCTTATAAGATTCTACCTACAACAATTTTGTTCCTTCTTGTTTAAGATCATCTTGAAATAATATAGGGCCATTGGCACAAAAAAATGGTTCTATAAAGTCATCTGATAAATCATGTTTTTAGTGATTTGATTATATTATTACTGTGTGTATTTGGTAATATGTGCTTCTAAAGTACTTAGTGCTAGGTGTACAGAAGGCATTCAATTAATGTCTACTTCTCTTTTAAAGAATTTTTTTTGAGAGCACACATGCACAGGTGGGAGGGGCAGAGAGAGAAAGAGAGAGAATCTCAAGCCAACTGAGCATGGAGCTTTTTCAAGGACTTGGTCTCAAGACCCTGAGATCACGACCTGAGCCAAAACTCAGAGTTGGATTCTTAACCCACTGCGCCACCCAGGCACCCTTCAATTCATGTCTACTTTTCACTGCCACCTGGAATTGGTGGCTAAGGTGACCCCACTCTAACTGAGCCATTCTTGGCAAATGTGAATTACAGAAAATACAGAATAAAAAGTATATACCCATGGATTTATGGGATTATCTGAGTTAATTAGATGGTTCCAAGCCAGGCACAATGAATGCATGTAATTGCCTAATGTTGCATAATATAATTTCCCAGAGATTTGGAGAATTATAGAGACCTCTCTTAATTTCCAATCTTCGTAAGAAAACACAAAATTCCTTTAGGAATATACTTGACTGGGGCTGGATGGAGAGTGAGGTTTGATATTGGTGTCTGAGATTGTGACTTCTGGGTCCTGGCCTTTGTAAGGTGTGGGGAGGACCTTCCTATCCAGTTCAGTGGGTATCTTGTAATTTAATGCAGTCAAGGGTCATATCTGAGAGACCTGGCCAATCTACAAAGAGATTATTTTTGCTCTTTCTAAATTTGGTAAACAACAGGTGCCATTCTAGAATTTATCATTATTAATATTAGTATCAGATGTTAAATGAAAATGTCTGAGTCAGATTGTATACATCTCTTTTTTTCAGCCCATACGCCTCAAAAACTGGATAGCTGTTGTGGACACATGCTTTCTTTATAGAGTCTGAGAAAAAGGAAAGGACAAAACATTGAGAAATATCTATGAAAGAAGCTAAAATGAACTGATGGAATTAATGACAGAAATACAAAATAAATTGTGAAGAAGAATGGTAACTTAATCTTAACAAACCCAGCAGAGCCAGTATAATTAAATAACAACTATGGTATCATTTAATTATTTTTCCCAAATGACACCATTGTTGTATATGACCGAGAAATAACTTTTCTGTATTTATTTGGCAAAGCAGCAAAAAATGAATTGAAACTAACATTATCAATTGCAAAATGGCATTACAGTGGATTAGAAGTAATTTGAAATTACACCTAATAGAACAAAGCACACTCCAAATGAATGTATAGTGCTACTAGGAAATAAATGAATTCTTTACTCTTAAAGTCTTTTGTTTTAAGGAGAACCTTTAGCAATGAAAGCCAAATAATTGTTCTTAAGACCATGAAATGAATCAAAGCAGCCATAAATGGCATTTGTGATTACAATAAGATTTTCTTCTGTTTGAGTCTCTCTCTTTTTATGCAGTGCAGGCAGAGTCCAATTGTATAACATAGAGCCTCTTAGGTTGTTTTCTTGCTATAACTTTGATATAACTATTCTCCTTTGTCTTGTTTCATCTTTTATGCTGTGCTCCTTTTTCTTCACACCCACTTTCCCCGTCTGCTCCGTGCATGCCTGCTTCCCACTGTTTGTGAGTGTGTGTATGCCATGACTGGTAAACAAGGAACTGCTATTAGCCAATTCATTAATTAGGGTCCTGTCTGAAGTTCTCCTATGAAGGATAATAATTTGTTAGCTTAACTAAGATCTTCTTCCTTCCTGAGAAATGTCATTCTGAGAAAATATTGATTGAGGGTGGACCCCTGCTAAGTAATAAATGTACAATTTATATACTTCAGGATACTCAAGTGCATTATCTCCTTTTTGATAGCCAGTAATGACTGTAATAAACTAAAAGCACCTCATTTTAAAAAAACAGATATTTTTAGTTGACAAGAGGCATAATTCACAAATACGCTAATAATTACTTCTGAGGTAGGAGATTTTAGCCCAAATTGGGATAGATACCTGTAAAGACACTTTATACTCCATATTATTTTACCGTTCCAAAACAAAGTATCTTTGTCCCTGTTGTTTCCTAAATAACATATACTATTCTCTCTGCTTACTCAATTTGAAATAAAAATTCAAAATGATCTTTCATGGTCTGTCTAAAAATTCTAATAACTATGTATCTTGACTTCTTGGCCATCTTTAGTCAAGACTTGTATGTAAAATATCTATTTGTTTCATCCCAGCCATATTTGGTTTTAAAGCTATTGCTTTTGGATGGATGGCTAAGTATGGCTTAGTATTTGAGACCCTAAGTTGGGACTGTTAGGTGATCGTCCAGGGTACTTAAGACATTCCTTGATGCGATATTCCTTTTGAATATGCTGGGCTTTTGATGTTTAAGTCCTAGTCTTGTTTATTCTACTCATCTGGCCTCTGCTTTCTACCTTTGCTTTTAATTTAGACCTTGGTTATTATGTTGCTTTCCTATTGTTAAGATTTTATTTTCTTTGAATTTAAGGTTATAACCTCAGCTAGATGAAATCCACTCTACTTCCTTAGAGAGATGAGCCAGACCTCTCCTCCTCATGTATATCATGTGGTAGAGCAAGACAGCTGAATTGGGACTTAGAAGATAAGGGCTTGAGGATCAGTTTTTTATTCCTATTATGTGTGCAATTTTAGGGCCTAATCTACATGAGCTTTTGTTGTTTTCAAGCCTGTGACCCACCTCAATATCCGAAATGGAGTCCCATTATAAATACAGTTTGTTGAACATGATAAGGTTGATATGTTTGCATGACATTATATTTTACATCATAGTACCAGAGATGCTGGATCTCACAAGTGCAGTTAGTATACGTGAATGAAGGATCTGAGACTATGTGGGGCAGGGGAGGGACCTGTATGGAATATAGGAATGTTTCCCAAGGTGAGGATTAGGGTGAATATTCAGTGTAGTATATTGAGAATACAAAAAAGGGGATGATGAACTCAAGCCAGGTTTTAGCCAGTGTATATGCCTTTGAGTCAGCATCTCTTTGTATGTCTGGGAAGGCCAATCTTGTTGGTGGGGTATGGAAACAACATTGCAGATATGGTAGTAACACTTGGAGTCACAATGGTGACAGCTTCACAGTGTGATTGTTTTCAAGGGGATCAAATATGTCCAAGGAGAAATCTAGTTATTGAACTGATGGGAGAGTAGGGCATGTCTAAGGGTGAGAGAGAGTCTTATAGGTCAGCTGGACTCCAGCCATATCTTCAGTTTCATAGAATGCCAAAACAGAAGTCCAGGTTATATGGATTAGACCAGTAGGACAGGCATAATCTAATATTTTGCCCAACTAAGCTCACCTCTTCATCTGCATATCTCGGCCAAAGCTTCTGGATCTGAATCAAATATTAATTCCCAGCAAAACTATTATGTGGCTTCTAAGTAAGTTAGTTTCTCCTCTGTGCTCTTTCAACACCATGTTAAAATATATAAAATGGAATTTAACATCATAGTATTTTCATTTTTCATAAGTCTGTTTTCCCTTTAGATCATGAGATCCTTAAGGGTAGAGGTAAAATTGTTTCCAGCTCCATATCAGCAATACTTAGGACAATTTCTGGTGTAGAAGAAACAGAAAAAAAGGAAAGAGACAGAAAAAAACCACTATTGAATAAATGAATGAACTAACAAAGCTCTATTTAAGGGCCATAGACATATCTCTGAATTTTATTTGACCATCCTGAAAATGCATGCTTTTATCCATAATTAACCAGATTCAAAGTAGGGATGTTTTGATGCCTGTGGTGGATGTGAGGATGTGGAAGAAGTCAAGGATATCTTCTCCACTTTCCTCAGCTTTATTCCGAAACATTTGGACTGAAGTCTTTATTTCAGCTGTGAGCATGGTGCCACATGCTGGAATGCCTCTTGTTCCTTCTAATGTGTTACTAGGAAAACGATTCCAAGCATATATCCTATCAGTGGGGGAGGGTTCATTCTGCTATGTGAAATTGATCCATGATTCAGTATGAGTGTGAATTTCCCATTGCAGGACTCTGTAAAACTGATGAAGAAGAAAAGAAGGGACTCTTAAATTATTTTTCTTAGCATCCCATTTTGCCTTTGAGAACTTCATGAGGAAATTCTGTAGGAATATGGTTTACATTTATCCTATCAGTTTTCTAAATACTCACCAAGCATTTTGCCCAGGGAATTGTCAGTGTCTGCTTCAGTTCAGAGGCATTTTGGATCAATCAGGCAGTTGATGATCCTGAACTGTTCAGTAGGCCCAGACTTCATAACCGTAAAAAGAATACTTTTCCCCAAACTTAACTTGTAACAAAGAACAAGTTTTATCAGACTTTTCAAAATCCAAAGTTAAAGACTTTGCTCATGTAGTACTTTTTTTTTTTTTTTTTTTGCTTAATCTTCACACCCTCCTATTTCAGAGTGCTGAATTACCAAGTAAGCCAAGAGAAGATTATACTAAAAATGGGACTCTCAGAATTGTGAACTTATTCAGCAGAGATTTTATAGGAACCTCAGGGGATTTTATTCAAAATTGAACTTAAATAATTTTTAATAATACTTCCTGTTTTTGGAAAACTGCCTCTTAAAGTTTCTTTTTTCTTCTTTAATGTTTATAAAGATAAGTAATTTATATAATAGAAAATCTAGAGTTCAGAGAAAATCTTGGGCATCTAAATCTTTAGTGAAAGCTGTTAGTTTGAGTTTATGAAAAGATTTATAATAGTTGTTTTGGAAAAAGTGTGTTCAGGCATAGGACTCTATGAAGTCATTCATTCAACAAAAAAAAAATATATTGAGTTCATAGCCTGTACCAGGCTTTGTCAGGGTTTCCAGACACCCATGGTAATTTTGGTAGGGCCAATCAGTTCATCTTTGTGATTTTTCTCAAGCAGAACTCAGAAGCCCAGATACAGAGAAAGGCAACTGTAGCATTGACTAAAAATTGACAAGTTGTGTGGGTGAGTGAGAAAGCAGTGGATTCTGGAATGGAGAGTGTGCTCGATGGAGGTGGCTATTGCCTGTCCTGTCCTGGAATACTCTTCTGCCAGCCATTTTCATTGGGCTTCTCCCCATCATCCACTTCTCCCAGAGAAGCTTTCATAG
This sequence comes from Neogale vison, assembly GCF_020171115.1. Lineage (NCBI taxonomy): Eukaryota > Metazoa > Chordata > Mammalia > Carnivora > Mustelidae > Neogale > Neogale vison. The sequence continues at coordinate 64,355,187 of NC_058096.1, read as the reverse complement.
CCAAACTGATCTAAACCATTACCACCCTCACATTCTTCATCCTCTTGTGCAGCTTCTTTTCTTCATCACTACTCAGCAATATGTTAATAGTTGGGTTTTGGTTGATCTTTCACCATTAAAATGTAAGTAAAGTTTCTTAAGGGCAGGGTCTTGATCAGTTTTGTCATCTTTATGTTTCAACTGCATGGATCAGTGATTTGTAAATAATAGGGTCCACTAAATATTTGCTGAGTGGAAATATTTATTCCAAGATGAGACCTAAATGTAATTCTAAGATGTCTGCCTTCTGTGAGACGGCAGATGAGTTGAACTCCTACCGGAGGAAACAGTAAGAAATGGGCAAGAAACAGGAAGGGTGTGGAAGAGGTTGGAGATCAGACATACCTTGAGAATTAAAGTGGTGAAGACTGGTGAACTAGATCCCCAAGGAGAGCAATGGAGAGATCTTGATGGCTAAGCAAAGACTGCCAGAGGTGGTGGGTCAGGGGGATTGATGACTAAGATCATGGAGGAAAACTCAACATGTACCTTTTAAGTTAGGTAGGATTCCTGTGGTGGGGGTCGAAGGAAGAGCGCTGAAGTAGGAGAGTGACTGAAGAAGGGCTGGGAAGAGTAGAGCCAGCATTGCTGAGAGCCTCCCTCTGAAGCATTCAGGCTTTGGGGTGAGAAATCTCATCTTCAGAGGGCCAAATGCCTACAGGTACATGACTAGTAAGAGGCACACACAGGATAAAAACCATAGTTCGTTGTGGCTACAGATTCCATATTTACACTGCAAGATCCTGCTTCCTTGCCTCTCAGAGCTACTTCTTTGACTCCTGCCTATCTCTATCCTTCTCTTAACTTACTTCCTTTGCGTTATGCATGAGACAATTTAAGAGTTGAACAAAACCATTCCAAACCTTTTTTCTCCCATTTCCCCTCATTTGAAGGTGGATTTAAGAAAACTAAAATGCGTATAAGATAAACTATTTTCCAAAATCAGCAGGGTATTTCGCTAGTATTTTCCATGCATAAAGGAGAAGAAAGCATCTGAGAACAAATCACAATAATAAAGAGAAAATGGTGTCAGAATTTGTTTGGAAAAAATAAATGTACTATAACTTAAATTTCTAGAATTTGGCTAAGGAAAATTACATGTCTATTAACTTAAAATACCTTGGTTCCTAAAGATTTAGCTACTGCCTGCAAAATGCCCTGTGTGACATATTTACAAGTTAAGGGGATAATAGTTGTTAAGAAAATCTGTAGGAGATTCCAAAAGGATTGAAATGATTAAGGCATAAAATAAAATTTTATCCGTTTGTAGCAATATTGTAATATGTATTAAAATTTTTTTGACTGCCTAGAGGACAAATGCAAGAATTTCAAAGTACACAGAGCCTGTTGTTGAAAAAGGCAAGATGAAGTAGTACATTCTATTTTGATGATCATAGGTTGGAAATAATGGTGACTTATATGAGCTGACATCTAGAGATTTATTAAAGATTACTGTAATGTGATTTGTATGTAAGTATGCTTATAGATGCTGAACTGTTTTTAAGGTCTATAGTTACAGTTATTTATAGTGGGGACATAGTCATGACCTTTTAATTACCCTGTATAAAGCCATTGATTTCATTTACCTTATAAAATAAAATTTGTGTTTCCATTTTTCATTTCTGGACTTAGTTCTGTAATAGCACAATGGGAGCTTTCAGTTAGAGACTCTCAGATTATTAAGTTGGGTCTCCAGAGGAAAGTAAAGTGGAACTATGCACAACTAGTTGAGAAAAATTCATCTACTCATTCAAAGACATTTATTGACCAACGTATATGTATTTGGTACTCTTCTAGGCTCTCAGGATACAGAAATGAAAATGGCCAAAACACCCTAGCCCTCATGGAACATAAATTTAATTAAGGGTAGGGGTGTATTATAAACACACACACACACACACACACACACAAAACACACACATATTATATAGATTAGATTAGATAAGAGCAAAGAAAATATAATGGGCTAAGGGATGAGAGGTGCCAGGGAAATGAAGAATCAGGGGCATGCTAATTTAGGTAGTATTGTCAAAACCATTTCTCAGTAAAGGTTTAGTAAATCTTTTAAGTAAGATTAATTTCATCAGCTAATAGGAAGTGAGGGGAAAGATATAAATTATTGGGCATTTATTACATATCAAGCATTTTGGTGAATTACTCTTCATAGAATACCGGAAGCCATATTTGTTGTAACAGAGCAATGTAAGCATTCTTGCCCTCATTTTAAAGCTGAGAAGTCTGATATTTAGAAAGACTCATTAATTCCCCAAGATCATAGAATTTCTAAGTGAGTCAGAATAAAAACTCAGATCTGTCTGGACTTTAGAAACCATGTACTTTTCTTTTATACCGAGCGCACTCTGTGGGAACAGATAGGAACTGCAGCCTCGAAAGGGAAAAGGAGAAAGGGAGAGCAGCACTAGCAGAGGTAATAATAGTCTGTTGGAGAGGATGTGGAGAAAGGGCAACGCTCTTACACTGTTGGTGGGAATGCAGGTTGGTGCAGCCTCTTTGGAGAACAGTGTGGAGATTTCTCAAGAAATTAAAAATAGAACTTCCCTATGACCCTGCAATTACACTCCTGGTTATTTACCCCAAAGATACAGATGTAGTGAAAAGAAGGGCCATCTGTACCCCAATGTTTATAGCAGCAATGGCCACGGTCGCCAAATTATGGAAAGAACCAAGATGCCCTTCAACGGATGAATGGATAAGGAAGATGTGGTCCATATACACTATGGAGTATTGTGCCTCCATCAGAAAGGATGAATACCCAACTTTTGTAGCAACATGGACAGGACTGGAAGAGATTATGCTGAGTGAAATAAGTCAATCAGAGAGAGTCAATGATCATATGGTTTCACTTATTTGTGGAGCATAACAAATAGCATGGAGGACAAGGGGCGTTAGAGAGGAGAAGGGAGTTGGGGGAAATTGGAAGGGGAGGTGAATCATGAGAGACTATGGACTCTGGAAAACAATCTGAGGGGTTTGAAGTGGCGGGGGGGTGGGAGTTTGGGGTACCAGGTGGTGGGTATTATAGAGGGCACGGATTGCATGGAGCACTGGGTGTGGTGAAAAAATAATGAGTACTGTTATGCTGAAAATAAATAAATTTCATTAAAAAAAATAATAGTCTGGATCTTGTAAGAGCCAGAACCAGGAAGTGCTGTCTGCAAAGACCCTTTTTTCACACCGCCCCTTGTAAGGTGGCATTTGTGGTTTCCAGAGATCAGGCTATCCCTTGGATATCTGTTATAGGGTCATTTTTCACCCAACAACAAGAGGGAAAGACAAAGCAGATATTTGGAGGCCTTCAATCACCAAGCATAGGATTTGAATCGAGGAACTGAGAGACAGTGAGAGAAGACACTGAATTGTATTGGCTCTGCACTGCTTTTTTGGAAATATTACTCACCATTCTTTCCATTATACATTATGTGTTTTGTTGATTTCTGTGCTAGAAACCGAGAGAACATAATGATAGAGCAATAACTATGGCCCCTGTCCTCGTGAAGCTTGCAATTTAGTGTTGAAGATAGGCTATGAAAAAAAGTCACACAATGGATCTGTTGTATTAAATGCTATGAAGATTAATACAGAATGCCACAGGAATTAAAAAAAAATTATGGGAAGGTGGTGCAAAAAAGTTCCAACACGTTGCATATTGATATATATTCTGTATAAAGGATTTTGTATGTGTGTGTTCTTTGAAATTTCTTTGCATGACGTCCTTGAGAGTGTGATCTTTGAACTGAGATCTAAAGGGTTTGTAGTAGTTCACTAATCAAAGGCTGAAGGAAACAGGCATGAAGCCTCGAGGCTGAGAGTAGTACATTGAGCAAAGACCAGTGAGGCTGGTGTGCAGAGAGGACCAGGGACAGGTGTGAGACAAATCTGGAGAAGTAGATGGGAGCCTAATGATGAGGGGCCCTCTTGGCTAGACTCAGATGTTGCTTCTTCTTATACAAGCTTTGGGAAGTAAGGGAAGAGAATTTTGTGGGGGTATGCATGTGTATGCTTTTCTGCTTTTTAAACTTTACCAATGTAAAATTCACTTTTTAGAGAAAAATATATTATTTATTTATTTGAGAGAGAGAGAGTACTGCGGGGATGGAGGCATGTGGTGCGGAGGGAGAGGAGAAGCAGATTCTCCCATGAAGTCTGATGCCAGGCTCTATCCTAGGACCCTGAGATCATGACCCGTGCTGAAGGCAGGTTCTTAAGCAACTGAGCCATCCAGCTGCCCCTCAGAGTCACTTTTTGTTAACACAGTTTGACAAGGGCTTTCAGTCTTGTTAACTACACTCATGATCAAGGTATAGATCAGTTCTAGTATCTCCCCAAATGTCCTCATGCCACCCCTTGTAGTCAACCCCTACTCTTTCCGCTGGCCCCTTACAAATACTGGTCAGTGGGGTCTTACGGCTATGTAAAATCTCAGTCAGAGGGACAGGACTGAAATTCAAGTGAGAAGAGTGATGACTTAACACTATGATAGTATAAGAAGTGGGGTTCATATATTCAAGAGATTTTTAGGATCCAGAATCGGGAGAACTTGGGGGCATATTAAGTATTTTAATATGGAGAGGGAGAAGGGAACATTTGGAAGGTTCTCAGGTTTCTTGCTTGGATAAGTATAGCGAAGTGGGGCCCTTCAAGAAATGGGAAGAGCAAGTACTGTTAAGAGTAGACAGGGATTAAGTTCAATTTTTGGAGCCAGTGAGACATCTAAGGCCATTTGTGTAGCTGGGAAAATTTTCGGTCTTGAGCTGCTTAGAGAGATTTGAACTAAAGATTTATATTTGAGAGATGAGAGATTTTCAAAAGATTCTTAGCCCTTTTCTTTTTTTAGTACATAATAAAATTTTGGTAAAAATAAAAACTATTCATGGTATGCAGAGTATGTACTAAGCATCAGTTTGTATGTACATATGTTTAATCATGGAATTTACTTAAAAGTGAAAGGCACTTATTTTACAGATGAGAAACTAAGACCTAGAGCAATTAAGATATATGACCAAGGGGATATCCCCTCTACTTGCTAGATGGGGTGCTGCCCAATTCATGAATCACTTAATAAAGCTAATTAGATCTTTTCATTTTTTCCTTTTTTTAAATTATGTTCTGTTAGTCACCATATAGTACTTCATTGGTTTTTGATGTAGTGTCCCGTGATTCATTGTTTGCATATAACACCCAGTGCTCGCTCCATGCACTATGTGTCCTTAATACTCATCACCAGGCTCACCCATCCTCCCACCCTCTCCCCTCTCAAAACCCTCAGTTTGTTTTCCAAAGTCCAGAGTCTCTCATGGTTCTTCTCCCACTCTGATTTCCTCCCCTTCATTTTTTTCTTCCTTCTGTTAATGTCCTTCATGCTATTCCTTATGTTCCACAAATAAATGAAACCATATGATAATTGACTCTCTCTGCTTGAGTTATTTCACTCAGCATAATCTCCTCCAGTCCCAACCATGTTGATGCAAAAGTTGGGTATTCATCATTTCTGACGGCTGAGTAATATTCCATTGTATATATGGACCCTATCTTTTTAAAAAAAATTATTTAATTTTTTTTCTGTGTTTCCAAAATTCATTGTTTATGCATCACACCCAGTACTCCGTGCAATACATGCCCTCCTTAATACCCACCATTAGGCTCACTCACCCCCCTCTCCAAAACCCTCAGTTTATTTCTCAGAGTCTACGGTCTCTCATGGTTTTTCTCCCCCTCCGATTTCCCCCAATTCACTTCTCTTTAAAAAAAAAAAAAAAAAAAAAAGATGCATGCTGAAACACTGAAACGAAATGAAAGAAAATGAAAAAAAAAATTAATAAAAAAAGGTACATGATCAAAGTTTTAAAACTAGTAAGTCTCACTTGGTAATATGAGAGCTCTATCTTAAATACTAAAGACTTATTCAGAGCTATTTTATTATATGGTTAAGCTGGTGGTACTTACTGTAGAAAATTTATTGTAATTGTCTCTGAAGCTTTTAACAATATAAATGCAATGTGTATTCATGACCCCTTTTACTTTACCTGCCTATCAAAGCAGAGGAGCAGGGCTTGGAAGATTTTTTGAATTGTTTTTGACTGATTCTGATGTGTCCCTCCTTTCTCTTGACCATCACATACCACCACTCTCAAACACATAGGAGCTGACATCTATTGTGTTGGTGATTGGACCGGAGATTATTGATTTCTTGTAGATATTAATGGGTCAAGGAAATATGCTGCCAGTAGATGTTGGCATACAACTATTCTGGGCTAAAGGGTGCTCCAAATATATTCTGGGAATATATATACCTGGGAACTGATGACCATGAGATCCTGGGATTCTTACATAAAGTTGCTTTCTGTGGACCATGTGTTGGGCACTAATGTCATATCATGGAATTTATAGGCATATTCTTGAATGTAGAGATAAAATTAGGGTTGTTTACAGTATGGTCTTGAGGTCATATGGACAAAATTTCAGAAATCTATCCAGGCTATAGCAGGTTTGATGGTGCTTTTTATTGTAGACGTATTCTTGAAATTCATACTGTACATTCCATATATTTATACTTCACAATGAAGAATGATATTTAAAGAAATATTCTGTCTTGAAAAACATAGACTTTGACAAAATGAGTAGCATTTCTAAACCATCTATTCTGTAAATCTGCATGTTCATATAATGCATCTAGTTATAGTGATATGTTGTTCCACATTTATGTTTATGAGAATGAACCTTCAAATCTTAATTGGTAGAAAAATCTGGCAATGTTTCTTCTCTCAACTTGTTACGTAATTCAAATGGCAAAAGGTCTTTCCCATATATCCTAAAGAGACACAAGTGAAACTTAAATATTTATTGTGAATGGATTTTGTCGCCACCAAAAAACAAAAGCAAAATAAAATTAAAGGTAAACAACAGCAATGACAACAAAGCGTATTGACGATGTTAATGTTGCAAGACCTATACTAAATTTTAAGATAAATCTATTGTTTAACCTAAGAAATTAACCTCTTTCTCAGCATTGAAATTGCCTTTTTTCATTGTGCAGAAGAAACACAGACCCTGTTGTTATATTGTACCTATTTGTTTATTCAGTATACACCTGTGATGAGAAGCACAGATTGAATTGGCAAATAGATTATTGGAGGTGACTTTTGCAATATAGTACTAATATAAAAATGGATTTATAATCCTCTCTTATTCCAAAGATTGAATAATGATGGGGTTATAACATTTTGACCTACCATTCACATTCCAGGGTTCATGGCCTGGATATCCCATGTTTTTGTAGAATGGATAATATACCCCCTTCCTAGAAGGAGCTAAATGCAGTATGTCTGGATATGACCTTAGGAATTTTCATTTATGTTTTTCTTCCTTTTGGCTCACTCCCTTCTTTAGCCTTTAGAAGAGGAAAATAAAGAAAAATAGGTGGTCAGCCAAACATGGTATCTTGAATAAGAGAGTCAAGGCCTATACAATCATGGCCCAGCTCCCAGAGCCCTTGTGATGTAGGAAATCTTTTTCTCTTCAGCAATTTCCAGTCTTGTAACTACTGCCTTGGGAGGCGAGGTTGATGAGGGGTTGATGAGGGGAGAAACAACAGAGAATGAGTAAAAAAGAACCAAGTTCCTTTTGGGGGGGGTAAAACTTGGCTGTGATTTTAGACAAATCTTATAAAGAAATAAAATGGGAAATTCTTATCATGTATCATAAAACAAGATTTAAGTGTATGCATATTTTATCATTTCAACTGTTTTTTAAAAGTCCCAAATCATAGGCATAGGGGAAAAAAAATCCTGGAAGGAAATAGACAAAAATGTTAACAGTTGTCATATTTTGGCAGAGAATATATATGTTTTTTCATATTTTTCCAAATGCTGCATTTTCTGAAATTTTAAATGAGTGTGGCCAACTTGTACAATATAAAAAGATACACGTTAGTGACAATAGCAGAGATCTGATTGTCGATCCATGAGTCTGATCAGGGTTCAGCATGGAATTGAGCAGCAGTGAAGCATTCTCTTCAGGATACAGTGTGTTCTTCCCATCAGTCATTTCCTGCACTGCCGTCCTCATCACCACTGCGGTCTCCCTCACTTAGTAATTTATCTTCAAACCTCAATGGCCTCCATTTGCAAAAACTTTCCTGATCTTTCTATCCTTATGAAGCTGCAAGATTCTTCTCAACTAAGGAGCAATACTGCCCTTCACATCGCTTCTCTCACCAGGACATTGGCAGCTGGTACGAGAAGCTGATTCCAGTGGATGATATTGTCCCGTGGGGTTTTATCATGGTGGGACTTTAAGAAACTACAAGAGAACTCTGGGGAAATTTTATTTATTTATTTATTTATTAGTAAATGGGAAATTTTAAATTTGAATTTACAGACATATGGATCTAAATCCTGCTTTAGGGGCACCTGGGTGCCTCATCAGTTAAGCATCCAACTCTTGGTTTTGGCTTAGGTCGTGATCTCAGGGTGGTGAGATCGAACCCTACAGTGTACTCCACACTGGGCATGGAGCCTGCTTAAGATTCTCTCTCACCTTCTTACTCTCTAAAAATAAATAAATAAATAAATAAATAAATAAATAAAATACATCCTACTTCTACCACTTCAAACTTGTCTAACCTTAGGCCAATTGCTGACTCTGTCTTTTCTAAGCCTCAGTCTTCTCATAATTACAATGGAGAACACAATACCTGTTTATTGTAAGGATTAGTAGACATAATTCATATGAACTAAAAGACTTATATTGACTGTACCTGTTATTGTTCACAATAAAGTGATGAGAGAGGTATTGGGGTACTAATGGTGGAGAATATTACCTCATTGCAACCCAACCCTTGTTTCTCTATCTCCAAATATAACAGAGACCTATTAGCCTGCACCCTTCTTCAATCTGGGTTAAATTTGAATGAATTTAACACTTATAGAGCATTTACTGTACACCAGGTCATAGTCACATACATTCACTTTTTTTAGATTATATTTTGCCTGGTGACCAGCCAATATCTGGAAGTCTGTATTTTGTTTTAAATTTGATCTGCAGAAGCGCAGAGTGCTGATAAGGCCATGCCATCCTTTAGAAAACATTTTAGATTATTCATATCCCCACTTGTGTGACTTCTCGTCCTTTCCCAAAGTGTGCTTTGCTGGTTCTGTGTCATAGATGTTGTTAAGTGAGAATCTCATTCCGTACTCGCAATCACTGGAAAGGTTAAGGTTTAGAAACAATGAGAGAAATAAAAAAAGAAATTACTGTGAATCTTCACTGGCCCCTAAATATACTCCCAGAGCTCTCTACCACTTTGAGATTATGAGATGAGAGGGGAGGGCAGATAAGTATTGGTTTTCATTTTTAAATGCGTTTTTCTGAGGATCAGAGGATTTCTTATATCTATTTCACCTTCAAAATGGCATTGCTGAGTTCCCAGTAAAGGTTACTCATGAATCTGAGGATTTGCCTTTCTGACTCAGAGTTTACTGGCATTTGCTAAATGTTTGGCTTTGTATTCATCTTTGTCTTTAACCATGATGAAAGTAGGCATTGTCTCATTTATTAGATGCCACTTGCTGTGCTGAATTAAGGTTGAATCATTTGACATTGGCCTCACAGTGTCTTCTGTCTTCTGAAATGTTTTGTAGACTCAACGTGTTTGATTAGTCTTTATTTCCACCCGTCCTTTCTCTAGCCTCATGGAAATGTCTAAAGCCATATGTTAGCTGTTGGTGAATAACATTTACTTCCCTCCAAACCGGTCTTTCCCGGGTACCTGAGATATTCCCTTAGGGAGAAGATTCCAGAAGCCCTGACTTCACCGTGCATCCCTACTTCGTGGCTTTGTTTCTGTAATTTCCACATTCGGGTTACACAGTGTGTAAGTGGAGCTGTTCCCCCAGTTATGAACGCTAAAATATTTCTTTCTGGGTCTTTGTGGAAAAGGTCAGGAAATTAATTTTAGATGAATATCTTCACCTTCTTAGCTAGCCGTACTGTATTAATGATCTCATGACGGATTGCTCCTTAAACTGGCCCCAGCACAGGTCAGAATAGAGTGAGAATATGCTCTATTTAATGAGGCAGGAATCAGAGCCCCTAATATTTTATTACTGGTATATAGATAGAAGTAGTCGTCATCAAGGAATAGGGAATGGCTAAAGAAGCCTAGTGCCTGCCATGTGCATGTGTCTTCTGCTGAAAAATACACCTTGTGCACAAGGGCGGGGGGGGGGGTTAAAAATGAAAGGCCTCTGATCCCAAACATTTTTCTTCTTTTTTTCTTGAGGTTTTTATATCCTTCTTAAGAAATTAATATTATGTTGATTTTTTAAAAAAATTTATTTTTAATTTTTTCCAAAATACAAAATAGTTGATAGAATTGAGTACTAATCACCTGTATACCTCAGCACTGAAATTTAGAAATCTTGTCAATATTTTTATTTCTTTCTACAACTAATATCTAAGCAACTTTCTGTATCATATTTGTTTTTTGGCTTTTAATGTAGGAAAGTCTCCCAACTTTTTTTTTTTTTTTTTTTGGTTTGTTTTGTTCTTGACATCATTCTTAAAAGAAATTAGATCATTTCTATTGCAATATATACCACATTCTTCATTTGTCTATTCTCTAGTAGTGTTTTGTTTTGTTGTGGTTTTTACTTGTCGCTTTCTCCTCAATATTTCCTGTAAACTGGATTTTCAATCTCAAAGCTTAGTCAAATTCAGGTGAAATTTTTGGCAAAGGTACTTCATAAATGATGCTGAGTACTTCTTTTTACATCCAAGTAAGAGGTGCCTAATGTCAGGTTATCTCACTTTGAATGATACTAAATTTGGTTGAAATAGTGACTACCGGATCTCTCCCTTGATATAAGCAAGCAAACTCTGGGGTGATACTTTGGCATTATCAAACTTTGACCTAGTTGTCTTCATACTCGTTGATTATCCTGGCTTTTTGAATCAACCATTTCATTCACATTCAATGAATGGTGATTTTCTAGTGTAATCATTCCTTCTACATTTATTTTCTGGCATGCTTCTATAATACTGTTTTTCTTTCAACATGATAGGAACAGACTCTGGTTCTTCCTATAAAGGAAGAATAAATGCTTAATTCCTTTCATTCAAGTATCAATTTTAAAGTACAAAATTGGTGTAAACATCACCTCTAATTATACCATTTGCATATATTTTATATTCTCTCTTCAGTATCAAAATGGACATGAAGTTTTTATTCTATGCCATATACTCCATTATGGCCATCATTCTTTTTGATGCCCAAATTGTTTGAGATTTGGATAGTGAGAGCCTCTTCAAACAACCCTGTGTCCTTTTTACTTGCCCCCATTGGTCTCTAAGAATTCCCTTGCTTTCTAGTACAAGATTCTGGGCTTGCTTTGCATTATTTCTAACCCAGACCAGGAACTAGTCATTTCTTTATTTATTCATTAGGAGCCCTAATTTTCATTTATTGAGGAATGATCTTTAGAAGCCAAGATTTGGATGTTAGGTATACTGACTACTACCTAGAAGTCATTGCTTCCAGAAACTTCCAATGAACAGAACTGGGAAAAATATGTATATTTATATTTATTATATGTAATATATTCATAAATAAATTTTTAATATATTTAAATCACAAATTCATATTTAGCACTTCAGATATTTGACAAAAGTTTTTTGATATTTGCTTCTGCATTCTCTATCATATTTATCTTTTAGTAAGCTGAATTTTGAATCCCTATTCTTGCACTAAGACTTTTACATTCCTTAGTTTATGCAAAGAATATAACGATCTGATAAATGTGTCTACTCAGCTTCTAACTCCTCTCCAAGATCTACTCTTACCCAGATATTTGCCAAGTCTTTTTAAAATGCCAGTATTTCTAAGTGAAAAAAATAGTATTGAGGTTTATTTTTCATATTCATAATTACAAGTAACTATTTGATCAACTTTCTTGTTTTATTTGTTTAAATGAAGCTGGTAATCTTATTTTGAGGAGGCTCAGTGGAAGTCTGCTATAATTCCCTTGGCTGTGAAGTACCACTAGTACTCACATCCTCCATACTTGAGACTTGGTCTCTGAATTTTTCTCAACTCTTTGGGTGCTCATCACATACTGGCATGCTAACTCAAATTTATATGCCACCCCTAATCTAGTTTTAAGGACTCTTGCTAAGATAAGAGATTATAGTTCTGATCAGTGATTAGTTAGACATATCAGGCCTTCAGTTTATAATTTTAGATTGTAGAACAGGCTAAACTTGAAGAAGGGTAGTAGCAGAGAGGTTGGATGTAGTTAGGAAATATTTAAACCATTCTGAAGATTACGAAGCCTAATGCATTTTGAGAATAATTAGCTAACAGAATAGAAATGTACAGGGATCATCTCAAAGTCTCACTTCCCTGTTGAGCTTTAATAAATACAGAAATTTTTAGACTGAGACAGACTTGAATTTATGGTGAGTCAATGTTCTACTTATACCCTTAAATATGTATAAGAAAAGGCTGCCATGTTACCAAGATTTGAGTAAAAATGGTAGCTTAAATTTTTCTATCTGTGGCATGGATATGCTTTCCTTAGGTGCTATTTTCAGTGTTTTAATTTTTTTGAATAATGGCCAAGAAGACAAAGGTTCTTCTTCTTCTTCTTCTTTTTTTATAAATTAATTAATTTATTTTCAGAAAAACAGTATTCATTATTTTTTCACCACACCCAGTGCTCCATGCAATCCGTGCCCTCCATAATACCCACTACCCGGTACCCCAACCTCCCACCCCCCCCCGCCACTTCAAACCCCTCAGATTGTTTTTCGGAGTCCATAGTCTCTCATGGTTCACCTCCCCTTCCAATTTCTCCCAACTCCATTCTCCTCTTTAACACCCCTTGTCCTCCATGCTATTTGTTATGCTCTTTGACAATAAGATTTTGCTCTCTCTCTAACATCGTAGCGACTTCCACAATGCATCCCCAGTTCCCATCAGGTGCTTCTTCATCTGCATGACAGCAAAGCTTTGGGACTCTTGTAGCAATGCACTTGGCTCACTCTCACATGGCACTGGGGATAAAATGGTCCACAGGATGCATCATCATTGAAAACATGTTTGTGTGAAGAAGAAAACTATTATCAAAATTTAAAACAGAGACCCTGAACTTGACCTACCCTCGAGTATAGAGCACCTGCTGGACTGCCCCATTGCCAGTTCCAGGGGGAGCTTTAAAGGACAGGGAAGGGAAGAGAGCATAAAACCACTCCCTTCTGTGCTCTGCCAGAAAGAGAGAGGAGAAGATGTGACAACTGGACACAAGCATTGCTGTTGGCCAGTGGCTTTCCTGTCTTCATGGTACCTTGAGAAGTGTTCTTCATTTTCCAAAGTGTCCTTAGCTTTGCTTGAAACCGTGCTCACTACATTTCACTCCTCTCATCCTAAGTGGTTAAATCCTATCCAGGAATGCAAAAAGTATTTCATTCAGTCACCTGGGTCATTTTCCAGTCTCAGCAGTGCAATTGTTTGGGCAACCATGGAGAATCAAACAGAGTGAAATTAGCCAAGCTTGTAAAGACATGAGTTGACTCTAAATGGTGTTTTGAGCTTGGAGCATTTAACCATTTGCTAACAACAGGTCAGTTCGATTTCAGTGTAGTTCTGTTAAGAATGGACAATAATTTTGTTAGTCTTTATGTACTGCATTGTGTTATCCTCTAATTATGTTAAATTATGTTGTAGTTTTTGTCAGGACAGGAGCTTCATTGTCTTGTGTTGTTTATTTCCTACAGAACCTCATACAATGCAGAACATAGAATAGGGGCCCACTGACCCCTTAATAAGTGTGTAAAGTTTATGCTGCTGTCTCTCAGAAAGTGAGGAGGAGAAAAAGATTGGAATAGTTAACTGAATAATATAGGGAGAGCCAAGTATAAACATGCTTTGTTTGGGATTTTAAGCATTAAAAAAGAGTTATGAAATAGAGGATATGACGGTAGTGAGTAGAAGGAAAAATAAGATATTTGAAGAACTAGGAGAGATTAAACTAGGGAAATTAATAGAAAGAAAGAACATAAGAGTATATCACAGAGTAAAAGATCAGTCATGTCCCTGAATGGTGTTCAGGGAAATGGAAAAATCCAAGAACATTAGGCTATCAATACCTCGTTATAGCAAAAATGGTTTAAGAAGGAGGAGGACCACAGTTTATTTTCAGAGTAAACTGTGTCTAAACTGTGGGGGAGATGTATTTTTGGATAAAATTTTAAAAATATGCTTCTGTATTCTGTGTTGTGTTTGACAAAACAGTGTCTTCTAAATGAAAGTTTATATAACCAAACAGCTCTGTTTTCTTGTAGATATAAGAAATGGGGAGTTCTTTGAAGCTTAATAAGGGTACAAGGAGGGGAGCACATTGTTCAAATGATGGGATGCTAGGACAGTGGGAATTTGGAGCATGGAATTAAACACAGGGTAGCTGGAAATGCCAGGCAAAAAATATAGAAAGGCAGGGCAAATGAAAGCAGTGCTCTCATCTCTTGACTCTCGTCCCAGGTCATGATGAGCAGAAAAACTGTCATTCAAAACTAGTCTAAAAGCTCATTATTTGATCACTGAGGAAAGGGAGTCACACCCACAAAAAACATGAACTCTCCTCTCATCTGGATGTAAGTGGGAGAGAGGCAGAGAAGGAAAAGAGAGAAACACATTTGGCCAAAATCAAGCTTAGAGCCATGCAGACACACCATTATGTAGAATAGAGCACTGAAAAATGTCACTCATGAGAACTTTGAAAACCATAAATAATGAGGAACTTATAATTTCAACATGACTAAAAATAGAAAGGGTCAATGGTACCAAACAACTCATTTGAATACGCATAGAAAAATCTGGACTAACTGGATTAATAATGGGCTAACCATAGTATGGGGGTGGTTATTCCACAAATCAAGGCTAGGAAAACACATCTGAAATGATAGGAACTAAGGCACATTCTATACTTGTAAGCCTATAATTTGCAAATCCAGTTCACAGCACAAATTAATTTGGAAGGCGGTTTGAAATTTGGAATACATTTCCCCATTGGAATAATATTCCATATTTAAGTTCCCAAGCCTGTTCACAGAATCACTTTTATACAAATATGAATCTGAAGCAGAGAAGCAACAGTGATATCTTACTATTTAAATAATTTGACTCTAATTAACTACCAGATGTGACATTGTCTGATAAACTGGGGAGGCTGAGGAAATTCCAGAGCCCAAATGACTTCTTTCCATAAGCATCGAAGAACATTCCCTTTTCCAGTGTAATGAGTCAGGATATGGGAGTTCTCAACTTTGCCTGTTATTTCCTTGATAGGAAGTATTGATTTTTATGGCATGTGAATGTAATCTATCTCTGTCATGAAAGATGGGAGTATTTATTCATCCTTGGGTCTTGAAATGAGTGGAGAAGAAGACTATCTCCACATATAAGCAGCCACATAAAGTAGGACAAAAAGTACATTCTTTTCATCCCTGTGAGCTAATACATGATGCTATGTTGGTAGCAAGCAATTAGAAGTATATTGCTTTTTATGAAGTAGTCTAACTTGAAAGTACTGAATGGATTAAAGAAATCTTTTGGTAATATGTAGTTGGCTACATTTGAATATGCCCATCCAGTAAAAGAACATATATAACAATGAAAAAATAAGATAATATTATATGAATAAAGAATGCATAATAAATTCTACACAGGTAGAATTCCATTTTTGCAAATGTCATTTTAACATCTGCTGCTGTATAACAAGACTGTTTCCAAAGCCTCCTGACAGCCCTTAAGTATTCTATTTTGCTGATATGGATAAAAACAATCTTTTGAAAAGAAAACTACTATAAAACAGATGTATTCAAAAGTTTCTAAACATGGAAGTAATAAACCTTTATGACAAACAAGTTGGGGAGGGGCAAGAGTAGGGCTGGAACGAAATTATAGAGCAGAGTGCCAGAGAATGGAAAGGCCAGAAAAATTCTGGGAGCAAAAGGTAAGGAGAAGGAAGGGAGATGGCAAACCCAGGGGTTGTCCTAAGGATGGTCATAACTGGGGTTCTAGACAAGGAGATGGACACTCTCTTGTTGCAGAGTAGTTGAAATGGTGCCTCTTGTTGCTACTCAGGTATTTAACGTTTACTGTAGTTAACCATAACCTCGAAACTGGTCCATGTCTTTATCTTGTCCTGATCTGTTGAAGTCGTTAAGTCCATTTTTAAGGGCAGTCAGAATAATTTAACTTGTTTTATTTGGTTTTTGTTTTTCCTGGAATTGGTAATGTAGTTTGTGCAACCAGTTTTGTCCATCTTAGTATACAGAAACTACTGAGGGACCTTTACTTGGCTTATTCTGTCTAGTTGCCAAGGATGGGCAATTCTATGAAGTATCTGTGTGCTTGGACTTTATCTTGTCTGTATCTTCTTTGTTTTCTGCAGGGTTTTTTTTTCTCTATCCTAAAACCTTTCCTAGATCTTATGACTGATACGTTTTTGTCATTTTAGTTTCAACTCAAATACCACCTTTCCAAAGAAGACTTCTCTAACCAACTAATCAAAATGACCTCAGTGCTTTTTATCGTATCATCCTGGCTTATTGTCTTCATAGAATTTATCACCATCTGACATTATTTTGTTGTCTGACTCTTCCAAAGGAAACAAGGTCTTTGCCATTCAGAGTCAGCGATGAGTCTCCATCGTTCAGAAAAATGCTGAGCACATAAGAGATCCTCAGAAATTAGTAAATGAAAGAAAGAATGAAAAGAATGTCTGCTTCACCATACTTTCCCCCCAAATCTGTGCAGTTATCCTCCAGCTGTCTGAGGGAATGATATCTTCCAATGTCCTCATCTATTATTCCCTGTATGTTTCCCCCTTTTTGTCCTGAAACCTGCATTATTCCCTCAGTCCCCCCAAAAGTTAGTATTTTGGGGGTGGGATGGAGACTTGGCTTTTTTTTGTCCAACCGTTGATAATTACATTTAAAATATGGTTTGTAGGGGCACCCTGGTTGGCTCATTGAGTTAAGCATCTGCCTTGGGCTCAGGTCATAATCTCAGGGTCCTGGGATGGAGCTCCACCTTGGGTTCTGCACTTGGCAGGGTTTCTCCCTCTCCGTCTGCCTTTCCCCTGACGTGTGTGCATGCTTCCTCTCTGTCTCTCTCAAATCAATAAAATCTTAAAAATATATGGTTTGTGAATAAAATTTAGAGGACACCTCTTCTCACATAGTGTTCATACAGAAAGCTGTAGTTAGGGAGAGAGTCCATGGAGGCCATTCAGGTGCCCAGGAAAGATGTGGAAAAGGAATAAGACTTGGGTACAATTTATGAGCTACAAGAAAATGCCAGGGGTCTGATATCGGGTGCTGGGTGGAGAGAAGAAAATATGGGGATGGCAGCATGTGTTGTTTCTTGAGATGTAACAGTCGTTAGGCTGGGATTCTCTTTTCCACCCTCATAAGAGTTTCAGGACAAAGTAAGCAGATGGAATATTTGGGCATAAAGCTATTTGGTTTGCTAACTTTGTCTTTTCCCCATTGTGACTCTATAACAAAGATAAAGAATGCTTCTCCCCTACCTTTGGCCTCAACCTTGAAATACTTCTTACTTTCCCTGGATTACATTAAAATGGTAGCAATGGAATGAACTCAAAATTAAAGGTCTCTCTTACTCTTTCAACATGATTTAGTCAACATAGAAATACTGAACAAGGTATTACTCTCCTTAGAGAGTAATAACCAGTATCATTTATCCAGAAAATTTTATACATATAAAATATATATGGTATCTGATACTTAACAAGATAGTAATATGAATAACTGATGGTATTGAATACACTGAATACCTCTTTGAAAGCAGACTTGTATGGGGGGGGGGGGGATAGTGTATGAGGTACCAAACAAGATAGAGGAGGAACAGAATGGCTCTTCTCATTTACTTTATTTTTTAAAAAGATTTTATTTATTGGTCCGAGAGCATGAGAGTGCACAAGCAGGAGTTCAGGGTGGCAGGCAGAGGGAGAAGTAGGTTCCCTGCAGAGGAAGGAGCCTGATGGGGGACTCGATCCCAGAACCCTGGGATTGAGACCAGAGCCAAAGGCAGATGCTTAACTGATTGAGCCACCCAGGCATCATCCCTGTTTTCATTTACTTGAGAGTTTCATAGTTCTAAGTCCTCTCTGTAAACTTCTGTCTCTGTCTTCTGTTTTGCCCTGTCTGCTGGGGAATAGAGGAGGAACTGAAAGGTGTGAATATCTAGCATGAGATGAGAGAACAGAAGAACCTAGGAAGACAATGAGAAGGGGATTCTGTGGTTATAAGAGGTGTTATGGGAGAGAGGAGACAAGTTCTCAAAAAAACTCATTGCTATGCAAGAGAGCACAAGAGGGTAGAGAGAAGGCATCTGCTGAACCCACATATAGCCACTATAAACTTTTCTCTTATTCATAGATTGACCTTTAATTTATTGTCCAATAGAAGACACTGTATAGAGTGCAATGAGTTACTCTTAATAATTAAGAATTAATACTTACAGGTGTCAACCAGGGTGTCTGATTACTTTTTAGAGATTGTGTCATCATAATCTCTTTTTAAAAAGTACATCATAAAGACTTTTACCTTGTTTCATACAAATTCGACTCTGGGATAAAAAGAGGGCTCTAGGATGGAAAAAGATAAATGGTATTACTTTAAACACCTGAAAAAAAATGCCTTATCTACCATTCACCCAAAAAATATTTTCAAAACTAGATTTAGAGATGCCTGGGAGTTTCTCCTAGTAGAGTGAGTTAAGCTCATCCGCAGTTCCCCTAAGTATAAGTGGATTCATCAAAGCCTTTTATTTTTTTGTAGCAGTTTTTTAGTACAGTTGACATGCAGTGTTACATTAGTTTCAGGTGTACAACATAGTGATTCAACTTCTCTAACATTATGCTGCGCTCACAAGTGTAGCTACCATCTGTCACCATGAAGCACGATTGCAAGAAAATCGGCTGTATTCCCTCTGCTGTAGCTTTCATCCCAAATGACTTACTCATTTCATAACTGGAAGCCTGTATCTCCCACTCTCTTTCACCCATTTTGCCCATCCCTTCACTCCTCTTCCCTCTGGCAACTATCAGCTCTTTGTATTTATAGGTCTGTCTGATTCTGCTTCTTGTGTATTCATTTGTCAAAACCTTACAGTGAACTTTGTTTTAATTGAGAAAAAATTTTCAGAAATCCTGTACCTTAAATACCAGATATGGGTGTGTGTGTGTGTGTGTGTGTGTGTGTGTGTGTGTGTGTGTGTGACACCTGCATGCACTAGTAGATAGGGCTTAAGAAATGTCATCAAGTAAAAGGCCAAAAAGGAGATACAGGCTTTCTTACATTTAGTCACGAGTATACCCTGCAGGACTGGTTCTGATTATACCAAGGACCTTCTCATGACTTCTGTGACTACTATGGAATTTTACTCTTTTAATTCTAGTGTTGCAATTAAATTAATGAAAGATTAATTTTACGGTTATTTTGAAATGTATGAGTGATGAAAGAAAAGTGAAATAAAAAAGAGATACCTGAGGAGAAGAAACAATGACTGTTAAATCCCTTGGGTCTGTGAAGAAAGAAAATACTAGATAAATTCAAATCATTAGCAAAGGTTTCCTCTATTCATGCAAAGTGAAATAGAAAATCCATATGGTTGCATTTTAGTCCTACTAAAAGTAACATTTTAGAGAGTTTGGGCTCAGTCCTCAAGATACGTCAGACATATGTTTTTGGCTTAGTATGTCCAGATGCTGTCTCATTCCTCCATTTCATTTTACATGTGTAGACTCAGCCATCGTGCATTGCAAGTGAACTCCCCTCTCCCTAAGACACGTACTGAGCACCTGACTCAGAATTAAACTTTTAACATTTTGTAGGTCAATTAAATCATTGATAGAGCAGAAAAAAGAACAGAGGATCTATTGTACATTTCTCTATGGGGGATCATGAAAAAAAAAAGAGGGGCATCTTGTGGCTCAGTGGGTTAAAGCCTCTGCCTTCAGCTTAGGTTGTGGTCCTAGGCTCCTGGGATTGAGCCCTGCATCGGGCTCTCTGCTCAGCGGGGAGCCTGCTTCCCCTTCTCTTTCTGCCTGCCTCTCTACCTACTTGTAATCTCTGTCTGTCAAAATAAATAAATAAAATCTTAAAAAAAAATGAATGGCTAGAGAATCTATGGTAACTAAAGCTGCTAACAGAGAAATCTGACAGTCACAGAGTGTTCCTGAAGCATTGGGCTAAAAGAACAGATTTCTGATTTATGCTTCAAAATCTGGAGATTTTGAAACATCCATTTGGAAAAGTTCAATGTGAGGAAGGCAAACACCGAAAAATTAAGTATACGGAAATCGCACTCCATATAAAATGGTCATTTACACATGAATTGTGTTTAATTACTTAATTGATTATAAAATATAGATTTATGCCTGTTTATATAGCCTATAAACAAACACCCAGTTTATTAAAATGCCACATAAGTGATGCAAACCCTTCACTTTTGCTCCATGAGCTAGGTAAGCTTCTCTTCCATCTCAGGCAGCTCTTAACAACCACACTTAAGAGAAATAAGAAATACTGGAGTTTCAGTAGATGGGTGAAAATGTTGCCCATCCCACACCCACCCACCCCACCCTTCTTCCTGGGAAGAATAGAGAGAAACCTCTCCCTGGATGCTCAGCAATACTGATTGCAGAGAAATACAAGCTCTTTTGCCTTTTTCTCCTTCCCACTTTCCCAGTAATGATGACAGAAAGAAAAATATGCTCTCTGGGAGTTTATACAGATGAGAAAGAGACTGAACAGTATAGTATACTCAGTGAATAAAGGTAGAGAATAAGACAGGAAACAGAGAATAGATAGGAAAAGATAGAGCAAGAAAACAAACAAATGAACAAAAGTGCCAAAATAATTAAAAGAATCAGTGTATTGGTGAAGACAGTTTTTAATCTATAAAAATGAAAACAAAAAAATAATTGTAAATTCTAAGTCAGAATTGACCACTCAGTGCCTAAGGGAAAAATAAAATCTCAAAAGTAAATGTACAGGTAGAAGCATTCCTTTAAGTAAATGATACTGGTGCTTAAAATTCAGTATATGACTGTTTCCTCTAGAAGTCATGAAGTAGCTCGATGTTTCCTAATATTGAGATATTTCAGAATATTCACATGTCTAAAATTGAGTCGGTAGAACATTCAGATGCTTAAATGGTTTGGTAATCTTCTTTCAGATATCTGAGGATTGTATAGACACGGTGTAGAAAAACTAAGAATATCAGGAAAGGTATAAAGAAAAATAGTATAAAAAAGAAAAATATGTGTGAATAGAAACTTTTATTTCTTAGGTTTAAGTTTGTGTATGACCAGTATTTTTCATAAAGGATTTGAACGTGACATATCCACTTTGTGATCCCAGCCCCACCCTTGTTTCATGCTGGGCTTACTGACATTTATTTACCTCTACTAGCGGAATAAGCTGTGATACATCACTGAATAAATTGCATGTTCTTTTACCCTATTGTTTTTTAAAATATTCATATATTTGGACCATGGGAGAAAGCTGGAGAATTATAGTATATGAAGTCCTTAATAGGTGACAGGTCTACTAATAATGTTTTTTTTTGTGTTGGTTGTGTTTCTGCTCTCAACTTGATCTAAAGATAAATGAGAGTACATTAAACATTTCTAAACGTGTCTGTGTCAGCTTGGTAACTTCTTGTGCCAGTGTAATTTTCTCTGTGTTCTTTCCTGAGAGTTTTTTTCAGATTTTCTGAAATAAGAACTTGCTGTGACCTTGTTGTATGCCCAGTCTAAAAAACTAAGCAAGCTTTGTGACATTGAGTCTTGAAAAACCACTTTGTTGATTAAAGAAATTTACTGGACAGGAGGATTTGTTTTCACTTTCTGACTTAAGTTCAATTTTCCCCTTCATTTGCTAAAAGGTTGGCTGTCTCAATGTATGTAATGAATCTTTGCCCTTGGCCATGGTTGGACAAAACGGACATTGGGGGTCCATACTTGACTTGGTGCTGTTCATATAGCTACCATGTAAACCTTAAGACATGGCTGTATTGAACTTGAGGCTTTACACCCATAACAAATGCTTCTCTATAAATAAGCAACCTAAAAAAGGTTAAGATACCTTGTTAACCTTGGTATTACAGTCAGTCATTGTCTTCTTCAAAGTTCCCAAAGACCTGAGAGAAATAGAAAGCTGCTTCCCATGGGTAAATGAGAAAAAAAGACAATGGTGATAATTTATGCAATAAAACTATGCTAGACATTTTAAATATATATGCTTCTGTTTATACCAAACATCTTCTAGCAGGCAAGGTATACATGAAGAAGCGTAAAATCAGGGTGGTTAAATAATTCGAAGTTATCCAGATATTAAAATAATTGGGATCAAATTATTACAGAGAATAAATGGAAGGGAAGGAAAAAATCAGATATATAATACTGTTGTCCAGGATAAGCCTTTTTAAAAGATTTTATTTATTTATTTGACAGAGAGAGATCACAAGTAGGCAGAGAGGCAGGCAGAGAGAGAGGGGGAAGCAGGCTCCCTGCTGAGCAGAGAGCCTGACGCAGGACTTGATCCCAGGACCCAGAGATCATGACCTGAGCTAAAGGCAGAGGCTTAACCTACTGAGCCACCCAAGCACCCTGGGATAATCCTGTTTTAGAAAATTATGCCCCATTGTCAAGCTATATATTCAAATATGTTTTAAAATATGTTGTATATAAAAATTTGCATGTAATGCCTGGATATTCTGTCTCTTGGACATTCCCCCCCAGCTTTATTAAGATGTAATTGACAATTAAAAATTATATAATTTAAGGAATGCTACTTGATGTTTTGATATAGCTATACATAGTAAAATACTCACCACAATCAAGCTAATTTACACATGCATCACCTCATATAGTTACTTTTTTGTGTGTGTGATGAGAACACTTAAGTTGTACTTTGTTAGCAAATATCTGGTATACAGTTCAATAATACTAACTACAGGCACATTTCTATATATCGCATCTCCAGAACTTATTTGTCTGGGAGGATTTCAATCAAGGGAAAATGGAAGGGTATTGGACATTTTTAATTGTAATAGGGAATATCTGGTTAACCAAGCACTATAAAACCTGGAACAAAATATGCTATTTGGAGTTACATTTGGGTTTTAATATGGTCACATCTTCTGGCTTGGGCATACAGACAATGTGATTATAGCATCTGTTACCCTACTTATCACCAGGGTTGATTCAACCATTCTGGCTGCTGGCACCATCTGACACTTAGTTTGTGACACTTAACCTTCAGACAAAGGTCCCAAGTGGATGGTGACATTTTCATGGATTAACTGAAACTTACGCTCTTTTATCTCAATGCTTTTATACTCTGACAGGACCTTGGTTGTTCTGCATTTGCCAGATTTGCTGTGTTTCTTGTATAGTAGGGCTTGACAGGTACCACATCAACCCAGTATTACCTTGAAAACAAGCTGTATTAGAAAGATAGCAAGTGACTTGCAGGTGCAGTTGGGTGATTATGATCATCCGATGTCAGATGGTCACGTGATCATCTGAGATCTAGTCAACACTGGTATTTGCTCTTTGTTTGAGTTAAATGCTATGAATTCAGATTCAACAAAGTGTCACCAAAATGGGCAGATTGAAAGACTTGAGTTCAAGTTACAGCTCCTCAGTTAGCTGGTTACATGACCTTGAGCCAGTTATTAAGCCGGTTTTGAGTCTGGCGGTTTCTCCTGCAAAATGATAGGGAGAGAGAAGTTAGACATAATCCCCTCTACGGTCCATCTATTGTACCTGGAAGTTCTGTGAAATGTTTAAGATTTAAAATTCCTCAACTCTATTTTGATGTCTCAGAAATCTTTTTCTTTTCAAGGTTTTATTTATTTGTCAGAGTGAGCACAGGCAGACAGACTGGCAAGCAGAGCAGACAGAGAAGCAGGCTCCCGATGAGCAAGGAGCCCGATGTGGGACTCAATCCCAGGACGCTGGGATCATAACCTGAGCCGAAGGCAGCCGCTTAACCAACTGAGCCACCCAGGTGTCCCCGATGTCTCAGAAATTTTAAGCTATATTGTGTTCATTGAAGAAGCATGTTCATTATGTTACCTACCATTTGGCTATACACAATTATATTAGTTATATTGTGATGTATAATAAATTACCACAGATGTAGCCATGTAAGACCACACCTATTTATCATCTCAAAGTTCTGTGGGTCACCAGATTGAGCATGGGTCCCCTGCTTTGGATTTCAGCAGGCTATATAAATCATGACACCATGTAGACTGCTCTTGCAGAAGCTCACTTGGGAAAGCTTGTTTAGGTTTATGTTAACCTAAACTCATTTCCTTACAACTATATGATGGAGGGCCGCCCTGCCTTTTGGCTAACTCTTGACTGGAGGTACTTTCAGGTCCAGGAGGCTGCCTGGAGTTCCTGGCCATGTGGGCTTTCCCAGTATGACCATTTTCTTCATCAAGCCCAGAAGAAGGACCTCTAGCATCAGTCTCCTAAATGGAGTCTTATATATTATAATTACAGAGGTGTCCTTTCTCTTCACCTTTGCTTTATAATGTAACTGAATCTCAGGAGTCACATATTATTACTTTTGCCATATTCTGTAAGTTAGAAGGTCCTGCCCAAACTCAGGGGAAGAGGGTTACACAAAGTTGTGAAGACCAGTAGCCCGGGATCACTGGGGTCATCTTTGGGTCTATTCACTGCAATAGTATTAGTAATGGGAAATATTTATGAACCTTTACTTTGTGACAACCCTTCCTAATCTTGATGACATATGTGCTACTCTTAATATCTTTATTTTGTATACGTGAAAAATGAGTCTCAAAGAGGATCAGAAACTTGTCCAAAATTATACAGAGTGGGTATTTAAAAAAAAATTATGTTTGGGTTTCCAAAACTTGCCCCATGGAAATTTTATATTCTCCCACCTATTTCATATACAATCAGGGAAGCCTGCTGAGTGCATTTTGATTGCAATTTCACTGTCCCAAGAGCTAAGCTCTCCTAGATATATTAAGTAGACAAGAAAGTAGCATATACCTTTTTTAAAAATCCTCAGCATTTGAGAGAGCATGCAGAGAGAGAGAAGGAGAGAAGCAGAGCATGGGAGGGAGGAACAGAGGCACAGGGAGAAGCAGACTCCCTGCCGGGTGGGAGCCTGATGCAGGGCTCAGTCCTAGGACCCTGGGATCATGACTTAGGCCAAAGGCAGACACTTAACTGGCTGAGTCACCCAGGTGCCCCAGTTCTTTTTGTTTGTTTGTTTTGTTGTGTTTTGTTTTGTTTTTTTTAAATATATGTATAGACATAAGGCTCAGGAAGACACTTGGGAACAGAAGTGGGCATGTGTGTTCAAGTGCTGGTCTGTGTAGATATTTCAGTGGCAAATTCTAGTGCAGTGGCAGCAGAGTGTAAGAAAAGGTCAGACTTCTGGGATTGTGTCAGGCCTATTTACTCTTGCTACAGCATGAACATTTGGACACTTTACTTTTGAAAACCTTGGGTACCATTTCAGACACTCCTTTTGAATGAGGATTTGTTCTCCATTTGTTCCTGTGGAGTTCTGCTAGTGAGACCCAACATAGGAAATAGCCTTAAGTGTGAAAACATTGACAGGTTACACTTGCTTTTCCTCTGGGACCTTTTAGGCTCAATCTTTTCAGCTCCCTGCATTCATGGAGAAAAGTGCCTTCAACACAAACACGATTGTGAGATAGCATTGCTTTTCAATCAGGAGCTAGCTGGGCACAAAGGAGAACTGAAAGGAGGAAGGAATGGGATTTGTTCTGCTCTCCCTACCCAGGCAATACGTGAAGCTGGAATCAAGTTCATTAATACCAATGAGAAATATTGAATTTAGTCTATTTTTCAATTCACTTAGCTTTCTTTTAAAAAATTGAGAGGTTTGTCTTTGTCACATGGTATGTCATGATTAATCAGATATATTGGATGGGCAAATGGCTTAATAGTTATTGCAATTTGTCACATCAGACATGGCTTATCATGCATTATTAATACCCAAATGTAAAATTAGTTAAACTGGGTCTGGCTTCTGTTCAAGACAGTTGTGTGTTAGCAGTAGTAAGTTTTAAAAAACCTGCTCAGGGAGATTTAACCAATATCACCTTATCCTCTCCATTTTAGTATCAGTGCATCTTCAAATGGTAATTAAGTTGACAAAATCTTTATTCAGCAGCAAACAGCCATCCCATTGAAAGGAGGAGGCTTCAGGCCTCATTACCATGAATACATACCCAAGAGGTCACATAATCTAGAAAGGTGTTGTTCTTTTTCTTTTTCTTTTCTTTTCTTTTTTTTTTTTTAAAGATTTTTTATTTATTTGCCAGAGACAGAGAGAGTACACACAAGCAGGCAGAGAGGCAGGCAGAGGCAGTGAGAGAAGCAGGCTCCCTGCTGAGCAAGGACCCCCGATGCGGGACTCGACCTCAGGACCCTGGGATCGTGACCTGAGCCGAAGGCAGCGGCTTAACCCACTGAGCCACCCAGGCAAGCAAGATGGAAGTTCAGGAATATATATATATATATATATATATATATATATATATATATATATATGAATTTTTATTTGCAAATTCTAAGATGTGTTGATTTTGATACTTGTTTTTCTTCTTCTTTTTTTTAAGATTTTATTTATTTATTTGACAGACAGAGATCACAAGTAGGCAGAGAAGCAGGCAGAGAGAGAGGGGGAAGCAGGCTCCCTGCTGAGCAGAGAGAGCTGAATGAGGGGGCTTGATCCCAGGACCCTGAGACCATGACCTGAGCTGAAGGAAGAGGCTTAACCCTCTGAGCCATACAGGCGCCCCTGGTACTTGTGT
This sequence comes from Neogale vison, assembly GCF_020171115.1. Classification (NCBI taxonomy): domain Eukaryota; kingdom Metazoa; phylum Chordata; class Mammalia; order Carnivora; family Mustelidae; genus Neogale; species Neogale vison. The sequence continues at coordinate 64,328,204 of NC_058096.1, read as the reverse complement.
TCCTTGCTAAATTTGATGACTATATATTGTATTAAAAAATAAACATTAGTACCCTGTTCAGAACTGTATATATTTATGAAAGAAAAAGGAGTCATGTTAGTTTCTATACCTTAGTGACAGTTCACTTTGAGGAATGTGAGGGGACCAGTTCTTCTAATTTAGTCAGGAAAGGGCCTTTGTCTCATGTATCTATTTTTATTTTTCAGATGTTTTACAGTCTAAGAAAGGGGATTTCTTTTATTTTAGGGCGAAGTCTGTCTGAGGTGTTGGTTGCTGCCTCATATTTGTATCTCTCTGATTCCAACTGCTTATATCATCCATTCTAAGCAGATGACCGTCTCTAGTTAGGAGGGGTCCCAGTGATCAGTAGATCCAAAGATGACTCAGAATGCCACCTATTGAACTCTTACCCCATTCCAAGCAAACCCATTCCAAGCAATTCCTGTTCCATTAATACATGGAACAGTTCAGTTTTCAGGGGATATTATCAAAAACAGATACATTCTCTTCTAATTGTTTGGCAAAATTAGTTCCCTAGAGTATTCATAATTTCATGTTGAATACCCATTCCTCCCCCATTCTGTCCATACTGAAAACCCACTATAGAATTAGAGATGTAAATGTATTAGATGAAGTGAGCTATTTGGAGGAATTATACAGTGTGAGCCCATTCTGCAGCAGAGATCACAACAGACCTGAGGAGGGACGCCGGGTGGCTTAGTCAGTTAAGCAGTTAGGCTCAGGTTGTGATCTGGGAATCTTGGGATCAATTCCTTAACAGGCTCCTTGCTCAGTGGGGAGCCTGCTTCTCCCTCTGCCTGCCACTCAACCTGCTTGTGCTTTCTCTTTGACAAATAAATAAATAAATCTCAAAAGAGAGAGAGAGAGAAACAATATACCTGGGGAGAAAAGATGGAAATATTCAAAGAGATGGAATATAATTTAAAGCAAGTTTGGTATAGAGATCTTATGAAGATCTGTGTTCTTTAGAAATTCAGAGGAGATCAGATAAGGTTGGGGTTTTCAGCTAAGCCATTTTGGAAGAGTTTGAATTTGAGCTTGGACTAGAGCATGGCTGATGTATTACTTCAGTGAAAAGATAAGAAATAAAAGATAAGAAAAGATAAGAAAGGTAAGAAAGGAACAATATGAAGAAAAGCTTTGGGCTAGAAATGTGGTGTGTGCCACAGAAGGTGAGATGAAGAGCCTGACTTGTTTAAAGGTAGGTGGGATAAGGTCAGCTGATAGAAGAGTTACAAAAAGGTTGGGCACAGCAGTTAGATGTAATGCCACTTGATCAGAACTCCTGAAAATTCCTTCAGAGGATTGGCATATAGAAAGGATTGACCCAGCAGCAGTATAAGGTATCGCTTCCGAGATGTAAATTTACGTTGACATCTGCTTGACACATAGGTTGTAGGCTTAAGAGCACAAGTGACTTTTCTAGAAGAACTCCTTTGTATAGAGGGGAAATCAGTATAATTAAGAGCATCTTCTGTGGAAGGGGACACAGAATCATGGTAGGCTGGTACAGTAATCGCTGATTATTGGTAAATTCATCAGCAATCTTACAGGTTTGTTCATTCCATCAGAAATACCAGAAGAAAAGAACAATGAAATATTTTTACCAAAGCTTTTGAAATTCCACAAAGTAATATAATTATGCCATCCCATCAATAAAGCCTAGAAATACCTTAGCTATGATGTTTTGATAATGATCAGTATTGATTGAACTTGACTCAACTATTGGCCTGGGCTGTGCTTTATAATTTTACATAAGCAAAAAGTAAAATAATCTCTGGAAGTTGTGTCATCAAAATACATTTACTATGTAATATTGTGGATTTGCTGTTTAATATAGTCAGTTACAAAACAGTTAGAATCTCTTCTCCATAATGGATTCTGAATGTGCTGTATTTTCTTGAAGAATGATAGAGAAAATGATATCAGTAGCAGATAAATTCACATTTCCAATGACTCTTTCTGAGCTTTCCATACATGCACCCAGTCAATCTCTCTTTTATACTTGTATGCAAACACACTTTCAGCTTCCTTCACATGAAATTTTCATAGCTAGAATACTTCCCCTAGTTAATGATAGTACTTGTGCCAATGGAATTTGTTTTTCTATAGAAGAAGATTCTTTTCAGTAAGTATTGTCTTTTTATCCCACCAGAAACCTTTATAATTTTAGGTTAACTTTCCAAGGAAAAAGAACCTGCCAATATTCTTGGGATTATTTTAATTGCATTGAAACACTTCAGGGATGTCTAAAATTTATATCACCCAGTCACTATTCAGCAGTTATTTCTCAATTCCTGAAGAATGGTGCAAGTTATAGTGGAATCCTGGAATGTCAAAAGGAGCTTTAGGCTACATTTCTCCCAAGGTTTTCTAACAGGTGGCCAGCAGTCACAAGATGTTTGCCTTGAATTTTATGTAATTCTGTTTGAGCATATATATTTAGGTTAGAGGTAAAGATATGGCTCCGTTTACTCGGTCCTGAATCCCCTGCTACCTTTCACTTGCCTGCTTCCTACCTGATGTTACCTGCTGAAGGCATTTGTTTGTGTCTTTGTATAGATGCTCCTATTTATGTCATTAAACATATTAGTCTTAGAGTGGATGAAAGACGGTCTCCAAAGTGATTTCTAAAATCTAAAAATATGGAGTCTGTCTTTGATTCAGAAAGTAGCTAGGATGACAGTCTAACATACTCTTTACCATGCTGTGATTTACTTGATATTTTTCGTGTGCATAATTCATTGCTATACATTGCCAATTTATACATAAGGAAAACTTCGTAAAGTAGCATTTTATTAACATTGCACCTGTGATCTAAATTTAAACAAGATCTTTGAAGATGATGCGAAATATTTGAATAATTTTCTTTTGTTAACTTTTAAAAAAAATTACTCTATAAGAATTTAATTCTACCTGGGATTAGAAAAAGAAAATGAACAATTATATTTACCAGCAGTCACACCTGGGTGTGCTGGATGGAATGCTTTGAGGGGTGCCTGAGATGTCTGATGTTTGGTTGGTTAGTGTGTTTGGACCTCATTGCATCAGGATGAGAAGCTTCTGGTTCCTGAGACTCCTTGAAAGGGCCAGATCTTTCAGAGAGTTCCCAGCACTTGTTTTTCCTCCGAATGCAAAAGCAAAACAAATGCTCCTCAGAGCCGAGAAAAGTCTGATGGCAAGAAGACAATGAGGCATTGGGAAAGACATTGGTTCCAGAAATTGGATTCTAGGCATGTAGTTCCAGGATGGAGGACTTTTATTTAATTTTATAGAAAAATGTTCGGGTTATTTTACACTGAGATGTGAAATCTCATTTGCAGCTAAGCCCTGGAGGGAGTGAAAGGAACTAGGAGAGCTCATAAAGACAAGCGTAATAGGATTAATAAGAAAAAGGCCGAAGACATAAGCCTTTATTGTAGGAACTCAGTGCTAAATTTTAGCATTGATGAAGGGTGAAATGTCGATACTTATCCAAACATTTGTGCCTTCGGGGTACAACAACTGAAGGATGGTGGCTTCATAGGTCAATGCCGCTTGGGTAGGTTGTCTGCTTTTCTCAGGAGAGAGGGCCACTCTGATAGAACAGAGAAAGAAAATCACTGTGTGGCAGCAATTCCTGAGAATTATTTTCATCAAAGGAATAATTCTCAAAATATGTTTTATATAATAGGAGTAACATTTAGGGTTGTGTAATAATCCATGGGATTAAAAAAATTGGAAAATTATTTGATTATCTAGAGCCAGATGTTAAATTATTTTGTATATTTATGGCTTGAATGTGGGGAAAAAATAGAATTCTCAATCTAAAGAGTCAATTTATATAAGAGTTCCAGGTTGCTGGTGAACATGGATGAGAGAAAAATGTGGTAATCAAATTGTTGGCTCCATGGTTGGTTTTTTTTTATTTATAAAGGTTGATTGCTACAAAATAATTTGGGCTGAAAATATGGCTGCCGAAGCAATTTAAATAACTGTACCAAAGAGAGTGTCATCTAGTTATTTCAAATGCATAGTCAGATCTATTGTCAGCTACTATTTGCAGCTCCTATTTCATAACACGGTAAAGAAGATGATGTTGACCTGAGGCTAAGGGATGGTCCAGGCAGTGATGATTTAAGTCCCTAAAGGGCTTCATTCATTTTTCTAATTTATGACACTGAATTGATTTTTTCCAGTATTACTTTCTTAATAAGATCAGTGTATTTTTTAAAATTCTATTCTTAAAGCAGTATTAATGCTGCCACATTGACAGATGAAGTGAGAAGTATTACAGTTATTAGAGGAACCAGTTTAAGCATCTTATATACTATGATAATCAACTTAAGTTTCAGAGTGGTACTAGGTGTGATGGGACACCTCCCACCTACTCTTAGCAACTCTGTCTTATCTAGACTCAGGTTTCCTATTTGTAATAGGTGTATACTAAGATTATAGAACTATAAACTGTATGCCAATGTATAAAACCTCTGGAAAAAAGGAAATGTACATTTTAATTTGGTGCAAGGCAAAAACATACAGATAACATTTTCCTTGATTTAAATTTTTTCTAATATAAATATCTAAAAATTGGATCATCTTGATAATCTAGTAATAATATCAATACCTCTGTATGCAGCAGAAACATCTCTGTATGGCTTTTGTGAGATTATCTTTAGGAGGTGTTCTCAGTTAGGATGGCTAGATCTTTTTTCCATGTTTAATTAAACAACACATTTGTGACCATAAGGCTTATATGTAAATGAGAGAACACTTGCTCTTAATGTAAGAAGGCTATCTCCCAACAGCAACACCTGGTCCTCATGTCAATGAAAATGGTAATCATGCAAAGGTATCATAGATTTTAGTTATCAGGAGCTACTGTTTCGAAGGCTTGCAGGTCGATACTAGAGTCCTTTTTAGGAGAGGTGGCCACCAAATTGTTTACATCCATTCAGAAGTGTTAGTTGGGGGAAGAACGGACCCATATATATGCTGTCTTCCAAGTCTGTCTTTATAATGGTTGTCCTTCGCATGGTGATCTTTGATGTTATCACTGTCCTGATTAAAAATGATCCCATGTGCACAGTGAAATTTATTAGGACCAAAATACCCAGTCTGGCTGTTTCTTGTGAGGTTATTTTGGCCTCACATGCAGTTGCTGGGTCCAATGTTTTGAGTATCCACCATGTGGCTTGGTTCTGAAGATGAATCCTGGCCAATGTGGAGCACTGAATGTTCTGGCCCCACCATATTTACATGGACCCAGCCATTGTCTCAATTTTTCAGCTTTACTCACTGGCTCATACTTACTCAAGATGGTAAATAAAACTGAGATATGACCCAAAAAGTGGTCCATTGCTATTTCAGTGTATCATCAGGGCGGCCGTACAAATGACAAGGTCTGGTAAACACAAGCCATGCTGGTGCATTGCCTGCCTTAATGAATCAGTTGGAAAGACTACATCCAATTCAAATGGGGGCACAGGGCTGAGGGCTAGACTCTTGCCAAATCACGCTACTCCCAGCCCTCTAATTTTGCTGCATTTTTATTTGAACTTCCTTTTCAACATTCAACCCTAATTACTCAGTGCACTTCTCCTGGAAATGCTTTCTCTCAGCCCCTTTATGAGTAAAACAATGAAACCCTTTGATCTTTCCTTCCCTTCCTGCATTTTTTTCTCAACACTTCAGGACTCTTGCATCAACAGTCCATTTTAGGAGAAGATTCTACTCTTTTCTTATTTGAATAAAGGACTCGTGAGAAATGGATGATGGACCTGGTGACAAACGAGAGAAAATGCAATTGGGTGCCTAACGGAAGGAGTGAATATCTGCCCTCATCTATCACTGCTGATTAGCTGCTGTGTGAGAGAGGGAGAGACAGAGATAGAGAGATCGGAAATAACAAATGGATTCAGGAGAGAGGCTGGGCTTCGCTGCCCGGTTTTTCTGGCTCATCAATCATCTCCACTATGGCTGATAGGTGGTTCTGTCATACCCTCCTCCGTCCCGCCCACCAGAGAATCTGTAACCGTGACAGGCAGTCCCTTGTCTGTACTCCTTTCAGCAGCAATGGTGTATGCAGCCCATGAACAAAATGTGTGAGTCGGTGTCTTACTGTCTGATGTATCTATTCCAGCTTACCTTAGGAAAGTGTGTGTACATAATTCCTATCCAGGCTCTCAGGCTGTGGCCTTGCCAGTCCCTCCTCAGGGCGACTCTTGACAGCATGCCCATCATGTTCATGGTGCCAACACAACTGATAGGCCGACATTACATAAAACATTTACAGGAGGTAGGGTAGGGCTTTGGAGGGTCCATAAAAATGTTGAAGCCATCCGAGTGTGAAATGGAAAGATGAAGAAAGTGTGTTCCCAAAGCCATTTATATCTGTCATCTGTTCTGGGTCTCACTCTTAATATGTCTTCTGTCCAGTCCCTTCCTCCCACCTTCGCTGCTGAGGCTTGGAAATTTTTCTGGGAAAGCACTTCTGGAGAGGCATACCTATTAGGAGAGAAGCATCTTTGTATAAAACTAAAGCTTCTGTAGCAAAGTGTTTGGTCGACATTGTTTATTCTCCAAGGGGTTTAATAGCCTCGCATTCAGGCACATATGTGTGAGTGGTTACCAAATCCCATTGGTTTAACTTTTGAAATGGATGAGAGAGAGAGGATGTATGCTTTCATTTGATTTTGGCTATATCTTCTATGAAGGGTCTTCCTATCACTTTGTAACACTTAAAATGGTGCAAATATATCATGTAAACTTAAAACGATGGAACCAGTCTATAAAGATGCTGTCCTGTCTTCACCCTCGTCCTTGGTTCCATTTCTACTTTTCTTGAAATGAGAGACCATAAATACCCTAATCTTGTAGACTGATAATAGTTCTCGGCTGGGCATGCTGTTTGTGTATTTTGCCTTTATCTGTGTTCCTGGAGAATTTTTCCAGTAGTGAGCCTTGCAGTACTCACTCACGTTGTATGGTAGACAACGACTAGTAGGATTTCTACATATTTTCACTTGATCATTAAAGTGTTTATAAATTGGATATTATTATTTTATCTTACATGTATTCTTACACATATGGAAAGTGACCTCTGGACATGGACTGAAGAGATAGCAAATGGCTCCTTCCTATCTTAGCTGTCCCACTGATGTTACACAGCAATGTCTTTATTGTCCGGCATCCCCTTTAGCTCATCAAGTAGTGTGTACCTACTATGTCAATGCTTTAGTCATCCCTTTGGAAGACTCTCAAGGGCCAGTATCTTCTAGATTCAGTGTCTTCGGATTCAGAAACTAAGTTTAACTCTCAGCCTCTCCACAGCTCAGGTAATTAGAAGATAGGACTATAAGATAATGAGATGAAGGCTTAAACAAGTAAACTAGAACATACACATAGAAATGACTCTTATAGATTTCCCAGTCATTATTCTAATAATGCTGTTAATGCTCACTGTATGGAAATTCTTTTGGGGGGGGGGGAAGGGAAGGAATTTTATTAAAAATTGTGTAGGAAATTCATTCTAATCATTTCACAGTCACCCTTTATATAATCTTGACCCAAATGGTGTTACCCTGATAGGGCACTCACAGCTTATTCAAGGCTTGATTCAAGATTGCTTTTTTTCTTAACGTAAGAACATTCTAGATATGGAAGTCTGAAAACTCTGAGATTTATATCCTGGCTTGACCACTTACCAGTTGGGTATTCTTGGATCAGTTGGTTAATATCTCTAATTCTCAGTTTTCTTAGCTATAAAATGGGAATAGTGATATCTGTCTTAACAGGATGTTTTGAAAATTTAAGTGATATGATGAATATTTGTTGTGTACTTAACAGAGCATCTGACATACAGTAGAGGTTACACAAATGCCAGTTTCTTCACTTAAAAAACATTTATAATCACTAAAATTTTTAAAAAACATATAATAGCTTCTTTTAGTCAACATCAAAAGAGAAAAGTGATTTTTAAAGAAGCATAGAACACATGCATAATATAAATGGATCTGACTTGGTTAAGAAAATACCTACTTGGTTAAGAATTCAGTTCTATTATTTGTAGTTAATTAGACTCAAACATATGCTGGTTGGGCAATAAAAAAGAGTAGTTCACTAATTTCATGATCTTTAGATATATTTAGAATGGGATTGCTTGGAATATTTGGGAACAGATACGCAAAGAACATGAGGATGAAAAGAAAATTCTATTTATTAGTTTGTACGTTTTAATGATTTTATAGTCAACATATCTAGTTTTTAATTTTTAAACTTTAGAATTTTTATTCCAGTGTAGTTAACATATAGTGTTACAGTGTGTCTATTTTCAAATGGAAAACGCTCTAAGACAAGGACTATCTCTTCCTCTGGACAGTGCCCAGTGTGGAACTGACTTTTGGGTACGTTTGAATACAACTTCTGTTCTGGCCATTTATCTGAAACCGTGTTTACCCAGGGTTTGATGCCTGGCTATTTCAGTCCTTTCGACAACCTTCCTGGATTAATGGGCAAGTAATTAGTTACTCTATATTCTGTTTGTGTACAGTCCATTCAAGTGATTGGGATAAATCCATCCTTTGCCTATATATTCCTTAGAGGATTGACCTTAGTTTGAGAAAACCCAATGTATGACATTTTAAATTTACAAATAAATCAGGGACCAATGTTTGTATTCTAAAAAGACCCATGGTGGTGTTTAAAAAGCACCTTTCTTTTTGTATTTATGGTATTTAAAAAAATACCTTTTTTGTGGTATTTTTTTTAAAAAGACACATCTAGTAATACACAGTGTTTGAAAAATGCTTGTGTTAATAAGTGCATCATGATAATAGCCATCCCTGTGCATATTTTTGGCACTAACTTGCAATCCTTGCACTATAATTTAAATGTATATGTATGTGTATTATCTATATTACATATGTATTATATATATGTACATATATAATATGGATATGTATATATGTATTATATATGTATGTATATACATGTGTATGTATATATGTATTATATATAATACACATAAATATAATTATATATTATATATATATATAATATATGTACAAATATATACAAACAAATATATATATTATATATATAATTATATATGTATTATATATAATATATATTCCTATATAGAAATTCTTCTAGTCTGGTTTCTCATAGGAACTTTATTCTCTCACTAGAGGGTTAAAACTACATTACAATAAGCTGGCAGAGAGATGCCTTCCCAGTGTTAGGCTAGTAGTCTGTCCCCCTGGATAGAGTTGTTCTGCCTGAAACCATGCCAGGCTTGGGGTTGTGTGTGCATGCAGAGAAAGTGCAGCAGCCACAGGCCCATTGACTCTTCACTCCACTGTGTCTACTGACTTGGGGCCATCATGGAGTTTTCCTGCAGTATCATAACTAGAGACCTAGAGAAATTAAATCCGGGCCAGCCCAGGACCCAGAGAAGGCAATAATTGACCAAGGTAGTTATGGCTGTGTGTGTATATAGAACCTCTTTCTTCTCACTCTTTCAAAATGTGGTCACTAGAAAGTTTTTTTTTTTTTTTTAAAGATTTTACTTATTTATTTGACAGAGAGAAATCACAAGTAGACGGAGAGGCAGGCAGAGAGAGAGAGGGAAGCAGGCTCCCTGCTGAGCAGAGAGCCCGATGCGGGACTCGATCCCAGGACCCTGAGATCATGACCTGAGCCGAAGGCAGCGGCTTAACCCACTGAGCCACCCAGGCGCCCGAAAGTTTTAAATTACATAGTTGGCCTGCATAACATTTCTTTTGGTCAGTGCTTTCCAAGAGGCAGACCAGCTTAGGATCAAATACAGCATCTGCTGTTTCCTGGTGAGTTTAGTCAAAACTTCATAACAATTGAGAGCTTCAGTTTCCCACATGTACCAGACAAGGATGATAAAATCATATTTTATAAGACATTGTGAGAATTGATTGAAATAAAAGAAAAAGAGACACCCAGTATTTTTCTGGAGAAAAGCCAACATTCAGTAATTGTTAGTTCCTCCTTGCACCCATCTCATGTGTGTGTTTGTGTGCGTGCGCACGCATGTGTGTTTCAGTCTTCAGGGATAACCAGAATGCTATTTGTGTTGTTTGCTTCTGTTTTGTTTTTTCAACCTGTTCTTTTAAAGCCCTCCTGTTAAGCACAGCTCTGTCAGCCAAAAGTTATATAATTTTGAGTAATTTATATACTATTAAGGGCTTAATAACACCTACCTTCCTGATTTGTTGTATGAATTAGAAATGATCCTTGTAAAACACCAAGCACATTGCCTAGCAAAATGCTGGTCCTTCATAAATGGCATATACTGTCATGGCTTGTGCTGTCATCATCACTGACCAGAACAGCTGGAAATCTCTGTGACTGTTTACATTGCCAACTGATTGTTGTCATTGTGTTTTTGTTTTTTTTTTTTTTTTTTTGTATTTTGCAGCCTCACTTTCAGGGATGCGAGTTTCTTTCACCACAGCTCTAATGTGGCTGTGCGTGAACTAGGTGATACCCTGGAGAGGGGAAGAGAAGAAGCGTGTGTGAGCTAAGTTACAGGAACATAGTGGGCATCTCAGTTCAAGTCACTTGCTAGGACTTAATGTATTTTTTTTCCCATCATTTTTAGCAAAACAAATGTTCAGTCCTTCCATGCGGCTGTTCTGTTGCTCTAAATTATTCTTTTTTCTTTTTTCCTCTCTCCCTATTAGGTCTCCTTAGCCATATCCCACACTTCCCACTTCTCAACCTGTCACCTTTTCCCTCTCTCTGTTAGATTTTCTACTCAGCACATGGAACAAATACATTTGCCTCTAGCACTCTAGCTAGTTGATTAAGATATCATGTCTTAGGGCTGTGTGTGTGTGTGTGTGTGTGTGTGTGTGTTATGACTTTTTGACTTTATGACTGGCTATTTTTTTTTCCCCCTTGACTCTAACTTGGCAACTATATTTATTTGGGGGGAGGAAAGTGGTAAAATTTGCTTTTCTAATTTTCAAAGAGAGCCCTCCTGGTTACATGGGAGTGGGATTCTCAATGCCTGGCACCAGAAAGCTGAGACTGCACACAGAGCTCTGTGCTAGGCTAGGAAATACTTCATTAGAGTTGTATTCCACGAAGGCACTTTTGCTTCTTAACGCCTGTGATTTTAATTAAAACCTGGAAAGTAAAGAATCCTCTGGTTGTATTAATGCTTTCATTTCCATCAGGATGGTGGAGTTTATAAACACTATCTGGGTTTATAAATTAGTCCTCATGCGAATAATAAGTGCACAGTGTCGCATAGAAAGCAAAACTCTGCCGACCCATCTGTTCCTCTCCCACTTTTTTCTTCCATTTTTGTTTTCCTTTTCAGAAACTCTTGCAAGAGTGATCCTTGATTTCTTCCATCTCCAAGTCTTTATCACCCATATCTTTTAACACTGAGTATGCTAAAACTAGACTTTATTCTGGTTCGGTGGTAGAAGGGGACATTAGCAATCCAATCTAAAATAAAAATAAGTGGGCGCCTGCGTGGCTCAGTGGGTTAAGCCTCTGCCTTCGGCTCAGGTCCTGATCCCAGAGTCCTGGGATCGAGCCCTGCATAAGGCTCTCTGCTTGGCAGCTAGCCTGCTTCCCCCTCTCTCTCTGCCTGATTCTCTGACTGCTTGTGATCTCTCTCTCTCTGTCAAATAAATAAATAAAATCTTTAAAAAAATAATAAAAATAAGTAAATACTTATTAAGCTCACATGGAAGACATGATTGCCTATTTTTATGAATCAAGATCTCTTAGAACATTTAAGATTTGCACGATTAAAAAAAGTGTGTGTGTGTGTGTACCCAGCCATATGTACATACACACATATTTATCTTTCCAAAGCAACAAGATCACCAGGCACATGGACTTGTTTACAGACAGTGTTTGATCAATGCATTCTCGTTTTTCTTCATGTGTATCCATAGCTGTAATCAGACAAACACAGAACCGTCGTTAAGATTGTGACACGATACCCAGAGTAAGAAATGTCTGTGTGTGCAGAAGCAAATAATAAATGATCAATCTCATGAAAACTTTTAATTCGAGAAAATGACATATTGATCACAGTCAGGAACTGGACTTAAGTCTTTCAAATACCTGCTGAATGGGGGGCAATATACATGATAAATCAGTGTAGACATGTTTAAGGAAGCAAGTGTCCTATGTGGAGTACTAGATCCCTAGAACTACCTTCTCTTGATTAGGGACTTTGATGAGTTCCGGTCTGTAAGAACTTCAGGAATGCTGGTGCTTCCAGAGCTTGGAAGATTTGATTTTATGGTTGTAGATTTTTGATGCAGGTACTCTCTGAGAATTCTGCCTCGGGCGGGCTATGCAACTTTTTGGTTGAGAGAATTTTCGACTGCTGTCTTTGTCTGTCTCCATTTGACATGACCAGTCAACACAAGGAAGGGACCCTTTTGCAGGTGTCCGGACATCCAAGGATCCGCATGGAGTACCCACACCGCCCCCTGCAGGCAGAGCTGGCTCCTCTGTCGAGGTGGGCGTGTGTCCGGCTCTTTTTTTTTTTTTTTTGGAGTTAAGGTCCAGGCTCTTTTTGTCTATGTCTCGCAAATGTGGGAGTATCTTCTGTAGGAGGGCCGTTGGCACTCCTTGCATGTGCCTGGCAAAAACAGGCAGACAGAACGGAATACTGCTAATAGGCACATCTTTGGTGTAATGTGCCAAAAATGAACATGTTTCCTCATAACAAAATATGCATAGCACAACAAACATATGTATGGCAGTGCGATTGTAAAACTCTACAAATTACCGTAATTACTAAGTACTAAATTAGTATATACCTTTATTACCAGAAAAATCATCTGGACTGTTTATTCACTGTGAATGAACCTGTTAGAGGAGCTTGAAAGGAACATTATGATCTTGACTCAACATTTTGCCATATTTTCCATTTAGTTTTGTTCTACTAGTTCTTCAGTCTCTTCTGAATGCGAGCATTTGAAAAAAGCAAAGTAATAATAACTTCCATATTGGTATTCGGTAGCACCTTCCTATTTCCAGAATTGTTTCTTCCTTGTACATTATCTGTGTGCCATCTTTCTTTGCTTGTGAGAAATGAGCATGTGTATGTGTATAAATGTATGTGAGATAGGAGAATTTGGTCACTGGGTGACCAAATTCACAGTCCCTAAGAGTCCATGAGACTGTTCTGTGGTTTATATGCCTCTTATTCCATTTGCTTACGTGAAGAGCACTGTTTTGTGTTTCCTTATTTTCAGTGTTTGGAACACATTGATCTGAGGAGGATTTTCGTACAGTATCTCACACAACTGCTTATTGCCATGTTTGTGAGATACAGTTTTCCTTACTTTAGTACAGAATGTTATCCCTAAAGGATGCAAAGCCTTTTTATTCACGTGATAACAAAACTGTTGGTACTATAATTATCTGTCTCCAAGGAGCTTCTAGTCAATAGGATATCTCCTCAGCCTGGGTTCAGAACAGGGTAAGAGGAAAAAGGAAAATGGTAGCCAAAATGTCACCTTACTACTGGAATGGCTCAGTTAGCTGAGGTGGCCTTGGACCTGTCTTCCCATACTGAGTCCCTGATCTAGAACATGAATGCCTACCGAGCATGGTGGGACCGGGCTCCGATGGCCTGTCCCATGTAGGGAGGCTCCTGTGTGACTTCCAGCAAAGAGAAGCCGAGGAGGCTTTGGTCTTGGTAGATAGGCCCCATCCCAGAAGGAGAAGAGTAAAATTGAGCCAAATTTAACCATCAAGTAAGCCAGGCCACCACCCAGGGGCAAAAAAATGAGAAAAGTCAGAAGTGTGCTTAGGAAAAATCTTTGCTTGTTGAAATGAGCAGAGAAAAGGCATTCCTCTCTAACAATATATTTACCTAACTGATCATATAATCACAAAACAATCTGCAAAATTGGGGCTGAGAAAATATGACATGGCCTCATTTAAAAGAAATCTTGGTAAATATTAAGCCAAGTCTGTTTCACAGCAGGTATGTAGTATGTGGATTTTCAGAAGATAGGTTTGGATGGGAATGGAGATGGACCAGAGATTTATTTTTTTGGAGTGTAAGTATAACTTTTAGTCTATATTGAGCTCTCCCTGTGATGAATGGATGTGAACTAATTGTATAAATTCATAATTACGAATGTCACTCAGGCAGTGGCCAGCAGCTGTGTGTCCCGTTCATTAACCTGGTCAGAACCTGAAGACAAGACCTTCTGTTCTGAGGGTCCTCCATCCTTGTAGCCTCCCTGTGATCCACCAGTACTGAAGGCTGGGTGCAGAGAAGAGGGCAGATGGATTCTCATCCAGTCCTCAGCGAAGGGATGTTATTGAGATATCCTTCCAAGTACTTTAAATATGTCTGGTGGCAAAATGAAAACAAATGGAGAAACCAGTGAGACCCACACAAGGCGCTCCGTTTCCTGCTGCCTCCAGCCCCTGTGGGAGAGAGAAGCTGGCACTTCCATCCAGAGGACTGCGTCTCAGTCAGGGGCGGGAGCTGTCAGAATTAGCAGGGAGGAGGAGGTGTTATTCCCTGATCATTTTCTAAGCTCCCTGGGATTCTCTGACTTTGCTGCATCTGTTAGAGGCCGATATTCCGGCAGCTTGAGGAGATGGGTTTTTTGACCCGCCAAAGGAGTCCAATCTCATCTATCAGTCTAATCAAGATATCTCCTTTAGAAGCACTATTGGGACCTCCACAAATGCACCAATTTCATCCCCATTGCTTCCTCTGACCCTTGACATTCAAGGAGAAGCTACAGAGAACACACAGCCTGTTGGCTCCCTTCACGGGCTGTTTCCTGGCACATTCCCACATCCTTGTAGTTCTCAGTGCAGTGCTCTGGGGAGCCCCACCATGGCTGTCCTCTTCCCCCTTCTTCTTTTCTGCTCCTTCCTCCACATCTCTCCGAAAGCGCAACACTAGAAAATGTCTGGGTGATTCTTCCTAGCATCTGAGAATTTGAGAAGAATGCCAGGCTCAGAACTTCCTTTCTGTGTTGACCCTCTGCTTACTGGTCATGAAAAACGGGTTATAACTCTATCAGGCAAAGGAGGGGGAGGTCGAGGAGGCCTGTGTTGTATCAGAAGGGCAAAGTGGGAAGCAATGGGAGAAATTCCTCTGGTAAAAATGTGGGCGTGTGTGACAAAATTAATGATAGCCTCTGTCTCACCAAAGGAACAGAAAATTAACCTTTTATCAGGTGAGGCTCAGTGATTGGGGCCAGGGAGGCATAGGGGGTAGATATTTTGACCGTGCTCAACGAACACCACACACTTGGATGCCACGGTTCTTGTTAAGATGCCCAAAAGCTTAGGAATGACATTAATAAAAGCAGAAAGGTCCTCCTTTGCTATAGTTTTACCTTTCTCAGTGACTAGTAAATTGCTTGCTATTAAGTTGATTAGAAAGGTTAGGAGAATAGAACTCTGGTTTTAAAGATCAGAACTCCGTGTCAAGCATGTCATGGAGCCCTGACTCCCACGTGCGAATCTCAGTCTTCCCTGTCCTCGGGTAGTCAGAGTAGAAAGGGGTTTGTGAGATAAAGGCCATGATCAAGATGAAGTGTTACGTTTCCAGGGCACTTTTGGAGGCTAAGCAAAATTTTCTACCATTAGCACATGAAACAGGTGGAAAACCAAGGCAAGGGGATCTTATCTAGAACTATGCTTGGATATTCTGTTTGAGTTGTCCTCCTCTGCCTTGAAAAAAAAAATACTAGTTATAAAGCTGTTCTGCATATACTATCTCATGAAATTTTCACAAAAACCATGTGAATAAGGAAGGACTAATTTATTTTTAACTTAATCCCTCTGTGCCCTTGTTTCTATATTTGTAAGGCAAATATAATAATACTCATTTCATAGGCTTGTTTGAAAGTGAAATGAGATCATGTCACCTTCTGAGTGTGTGTTGTAGTTTGGGTCATCGAGGAGCAGACCCCAAGATCAGATGAGATGTGCAAGCACTTTCCTGGGGAGCACCCGCAAAGGATAGAAGAGGGGATGGAGCAGGGGGAAATCAGCCTCGGAATGCGTTTCAGGTCTGACACCTGGGGAGGGTTGGGAGGGTTGAGGGGAAAGAGCTTCGAATGCACTGCAGTTCTGAGAAAGACTCCACTCAAGCAAGCAGTGGCATCTCAGAGGTGTCGTGCACTGGGGAGAAAGAGCTAGATGTCTGCGCTCTTACGGAGCCATCGTTTGTGAAGCTTGACCTCTGTACAAGCACCAGTGGACCCCTGAATGTGGCGCCTGGCGCCACTCTGGGCAGCAGGACCTCCTTGCACCATGTTCTTTTGGAGGGAGAACTTCGTGGCGTGTTGTGTGTCCCTGACTCTCCCAGCACAGATGCTTGTGGTCTGGGAAGCACTTGAAATGTCTCGGCCAGCTCTGCCCCCATTTTACAGGTAGAGAGGCTGCATTCCTGACGGCAGTGTGTAATTGGACTAGGATCACTTGCAACAGACTCGAACCTACATTTCTGCTTCTGCCTCTTCTGCTGTGTCAAGCACATCACATAGCTGCTTTCTCACAACGTGTACATAATGCATTTCTTTTCATAATAAAGTAGATACTAATTCCTGTGGGTGGGAACAACACAACCCTACCCTCCGCCCTTTGGGCTGTGTAGCCTTGCTGCCTTTCAGAAAGACTTGGTTTATTTATGTGGCTTCTCAGGCACAGCACCATGCCCTTAGTTTCTGAAGTGCCCAATATCTAGCATTTGAGACAAGGCAAACTCTGAGGCTGCCTACTGGCTCCTAGGAAGGCCATGCCCCTCCTGCCTTCAGATTCAGAAGGAGAGTGTGCGGAGCTGCTTTTTGCCTCTACAGACAAGGGTGTGAGTCTTCCTTGTGGCCGTGATATGTTGAGGTATCATTCATATAGTTTTTACTTAAATCTCCTAATAATGCCTTCAAATATGTTAAGCAACTAAATAAAGTCACTTTCTATGACTTGAATCTGTTTTTCAGTGAATGTTTTAATTTTCCCTTTTTTTCCAAAAAAAAAAAAAAAAATCTTTTAAGATGTATGTGTTAACAAGTCTTTGTAAAGGTCTAAAAAGAGGTCCACAGGGTGCATTTTTGTTGTTGTTGTTTTGTTTTCCCAGTTTGGGAGAGAAGAATGCAACACAACCACGCTCCAGTCAGTGTGTGCTTGATTAGAGCGGGCTAGTTTCTAATTGTCTTAGCAGACATCCAGCTGCATGACTGACTCTTGGGCCAAACTCACAAAAACAGTAGAATTTCTGTGTGTTGTCATGTTTACATAATTATGATCCCTTTTAAAAATAGACTTGAACATCCCTGGATTGGGGTTTGAGAGACATGCCCATGTACACAAGTAAAGACATATAGGTGCATGTTGACATTTTTGGCCAGGAGGTGTAAATGGGGGGGTCGATCTTGAGACAAATCTAATGTATACATAATTAGGTCTTCTGGTGGAGAATTGCAGTGCCCCCTCTTTTGGAATGGGACCTTCTAGGATTAAATTAGTAAAGACTGAAGTGTATGTCCTCTTCATTATTGTAGAGAGTCCTACTACTACAATGTTCTCAATGGCCCCCAAATCTGCTTAGAAACTTGCAATATTTCTCTTCCAAATCACTGGCAAAGAGGCAAGAGATTTTCCCGTGAGCCTATTAAATCTACCATTGTGTCAGGCTTTCTGAGAGGGGAAAGTTGGTTTATTTGTTCCCTGCCTGTTCAAAAAAGGATTTGAAGTGGCCAGGAGGAAGAGGTCACATGGTTAACCTGGCAAGGCATGTTCAGCCAACAAATCACTAAATTGTGGTCAAGGTGATACCGCATGGCCCCAGGAGAAGCCCCAAAGAACAAGCTAGCCCATCTGGGAATTACATTATTACCCAGTGGTCAACACATGTGTTTCTGTTTTACTTCAGCCTTAAGAGAGTTCTTCAGCCTTTCTACAACCTTAGAACTGAGACTTTGTGGTACTGGACATTTTTAGGCACTCTTGGGCAAATAAAGTATAAGCATTTTTGACAACTGAGTTCTAATAGTCAACCTACCAAGAACACTGGAAAAACCACCCACACTGAACCAACAGGCTGAACTGAACTTCCACGATGCTCCTGGAAGTTGGGTTGCCTCAAGGGATTTGAGGGTAGTGAAGATTTAGTTCCAGAGAAGGCCACGGTGCCAATGGCATCTTTCTTTCCCAGCTATGGCACCTCTGTATTCAGTGAGCTGTGCCATCTCGCCAGGTAAGCTGGAGGAGGCTCTTTTCAGCTCTAGGAGAGGAACAGAACAGGCCGGGAGATTTCTCTTTAGCCCCTGGCTTTCTCCCCTGGCACAGCTGCCTTTCTATCTCCTGTAATGAAGAAGCAATATTCAAAATATTTGGGACGCCTGGGTGGCGCAGTTGGTTGGACGACTGCCTCCGGCTCAGGGCGTGATCCTGGAGTCCCGGGATCGAGTCCCGCATCAGGCTCCCAGCTCCATGGGGAGTCTGCTTCGCTCTCTGACCTTCTCCTCGCTCATGCTCTCTCTCACTGTCTCTCTCTCTCAAATAAATAAATAAAATCTTTAAAAAAAAAAAAAAGTTGGAAAAGCTTTAAAAAAAAAAAAAAAAACTCAAAATATTTGACCTGACACCACAGAATTCCAGTGGCAACAAATACCAGTAACAATACAACAAAAATCTATCTGTGCTTTAGTCATGTGGCCAACTTTACAAAGCCATATTTAGTGATACTGAACAGGTGGGGTAGTTCCTTGGAGTTCACTGACAAGTATTTAACCTGTATAATTTATTCATGTGATTTGTGCTTACTAATGGATTTTTTTTAATCACTCTGAAGTCTAATGTCCTTTTCTCTTCCTCCTACCATGTCTCTACAGTTCCTTATCAGCCTTGAAGATCATCGACACTTTATTTTCATGTGGAAGTATAAAAACTGAATGCAAAATAGTTCGACTACACACCACGTGACCGAGTTTAAATTACCCATGATTACCTGGAAGGTTTTTAGAGGCACATTTAAAGGTTTTCTTTTGGCTTCTTACTTTATATGCTAAAGAATATATACCGAGTCGTTTGAGACTTCCAATATATATAACTAATTAGCAAACAAGACATCTGCCAAGGTGCATTTTGCAAAGCACAGAAATGATATTTCCCATTTCACACAAGAGGAAGATGAAGCTCAGGGAAGTTAATTCGCTCTTTCTTGTTTACCAGATAAAACCAGATCTTAACTCCAACATCTCTCTGATGCGTGTGTTCACTGTAACGCTCGAGTGTGTTGTCTTTATAATTCTGCCTTTGTCCCCACTCTACTACATCCTCCCTGTGGTGGCAGAAAGATTTTTTTTTTAAAGTAAACCAGATAAGGTCGTTCCCCTCTCAAAAACCTTCTGAAGGTTTCCCTTTGCATGCAGATTGAAATCCATGACCTCACCTTAACTGTTAACGTGACCGTCTCTTCTACTACCCTCCTCCACTCAATAGACTCCAGCCGCAGTGGCCTTCCTTCTGTTCCTTGAACACACCAAGTTTATTCTCACCTTTAGAGTTTTCAGAGCGGCCATTCCATCTTCCTGTACCTATCAGCGGTGAGATGTTTGCATTGCTTTCTCCTTGTCATTCAGGTCTCTGTGCAAATGACATACATTTTTAGAGGGGCATTTGTCAAATCCAGTTTCTTTATGGCACACATTATGAGAAATGATCCTTTTATTTTATTTGCTTGCTTCTTTGTCTGTTTTATGCTCCCTCTGGAGAAACACAAATAGAAACTCGAGAAGAGTTGAGATTTTTGTCTCTTGTTTTTTTGTGCAGTCCCCAACATCTAGGACAGGGCCTGAGAATCTGATATATTACAGATGCTTTCTTTGGAAAGCCAACTTAAAAGCTCTCTCATTTCTTCACATGCTCATAAAAATCTTTATACTTAGGTGAGAAGGTAAATATTAATTTATGTGATAAAGCTTTTATGATACAATGCTAAATCATTGGATACAAATTTGTCCACAGTACAATTGGGAATAGATATGCAAAAACTGCAATGACCCAAACCAAATACAATAATAACACTCTCTTCTGTATCTTGTTACTTATTTTCTCAGGTAATTGGGATAAAATCACTTTTACAGCACCAAAGAAGGAAGTTAAAAGGAGAAAAGCTATTTCTCAATACTTTAAGGATTCTTTTCTAAATTGACCCAGCTTCTCAGCCGGTGCTAATACTGGTCCCGCCCTGTCTGAGGTTATATGGCCTCAATTTTCTTCTGAGTGTCAAGTAAGGGTTCTGAGTTCCTCCCTTCAGAATGTCTTTCAGTTTATTTATATCCCTGTAGTGCTCAGGATTGTGCTCCATTCCCTTAATTCTCTAAGAATGCTGTAAGTGATACAGGGTAACGGAATTATCTTCATCCACGTTCTGGATAATTCCTAGATAAATTCCTAGATATTTATTACTGCCTAAGTTTGCATCAGGTATTTTTGGTAACTCATATTGTGGTATTGGAAGCCTAGGCCATTTCCCCCCATAGGCACAGCTACTGTCCCTTCACTATGTCCCCTCATGCTTGTATACATAATTCTGTTTGTATTCACAAACGAGACCTAAGATCATGTCGAAAATACATTTCACTGATTTAGGTTTGTCTCATCCTTTCA
Source organism: Neogale vison (assembly GCF_020171115.1). Lineage (NCBI taxonomy): Eukaryota > Metazoa > Chordata > Mammalia > Carnivora > Mustelidae > Neogale > Neogale vison. The sequence continues at coordinate 64,307,540 of NC_058096.1, read as the reverse complement.
GAGGATTAAGTTACTTTAAATCTCTGATTCTGTCACCCCTCCTGTATTCATTTTACTTATAAGTGACATTTTCACGTAATGGAATTATTTTTTTAAATGTGGAATGGGTTTGGGTCAAGAACAGAGCCTAATTACAAGCTTCTAGAGACTTCTTAGTTAATACTGATCCACTCATCACGTATACACTGTTGTTGTCATCGATCAGTTACAAATCCAGCTAATATTACAACCCAGTCCTCGTATCTTGATCCTTAATAGTAAGGCGATCATGAGGATGGTGAGAACCACCTCACTAAAATGTGGCTAAATCATGCCTTCTGCATTTCTTAGGTGTATAAAATCTTAACAGTTGCGTCGGCCGGGGAGGGGAAGGAGTCGTGAAAACTCTGAATTAGGCTGCTCTTAGTGAATCCATGATAACTCTCAACAAGCATTGCATTATTTTCTAAGAGTCAACATCTGAAGGTTTTGGAGGTGGGAGGTTGGGGGAACCAGGTGGTGAGTATTAGAGAGGGCAGGATTGCATGGAGCGCTGGGTGTGGTGCAAAAACAATGAATACTATTACGCTGAAAAGAAATAAAAAAATTTTAAAAAATGTGAAGGGAAAGGGGAATTTAATTGTCATTGAGTGTTAAAAGGGAGTAGAATGAAAAGAAGTAAACAGATGTTTATATTGATGAAAAAATAATACAAAAATACATAAGCTTAAATCACAGATGTTTATATTGATGAAAAAATAATACAAAAATACATAAGCTTAAATCACAAAAGAAATTGATGTAAAATAGAAAAATAAACCTTCCTAATGCCAGTGCAAGAACTCCACCCCCCCCCCCAAAAAGCAAGGAGTCAACATCAAACTTCTTCAGCTGATATAACGCACCTCTTCTTCTCCGCAAATCAAGTACTTCGCCTATCTTTGGTCTTCATCACCCTTGCACTTCTCCATTATTTCTTTAAAATCACTCTCAGTAATTAATTTACTTCAGTTGCGAGGTTTATCAGTACCCCAAGGTTGTAATTTGTCTCAGCAGGAAGACTCAACATCATTTAAAGCAATTGAATTTTTTTTTTCCAATTTCTTCACCCATCTCGAGCTAGCTATACTTCCCTCTGACTGATGTTTATTTTACTCTTTCATTCTCAAGAACATCATTCTTTTTAATAGAGAAGCCATTCAAAATCAAACTTAAATATTTCTGTTTCTTTCCATCGTTTTTCAGCATTAGAATCCCTTTGCTCTGTAGCAGAAGTCTTTTTCCTTATCCTACCTCTCCTAACTGAGATCTTAACATTTCTTGCTCATCTTGTCTCTTGTTAATCAGTACTTTAGCATATCTATTTACTGCTACACTTAATTTTGTCTTTAACCAAATAAACATATTTAATGGGGTTTTGGCTCCAAACTAAATATTTTTCTGGGTACTCTGCAGCATGTCAAAATTAACAGAACATGGCCCCATCTTTTAAGGAACTCACACGATTTTCAGATTGCTGTAGGGTAAGTTGTGTTTTATATCCTGGATGGTTCTACTGACAAGGCTGTTAATTACCCTTCGGCAATGATCCAGCACCAGAGATGATGCTTCCTATAATATTTGTAAGCACTGTCCATGTTCTAAAATGTGTTAGTATGCATGATCATCTTTGATCCTCTTTGTCATGGAGTCACAAGGAGACACCATGTTTACAGTTGCCTGCACAGATTCATTAACCTTGATTCTATGTCTTAGTGATAATTTGGGGCAAATATTACAAACGCTTCCTGTTCTTGCTCTTTTTATGCATCCATTGTTTTAGAAACGGCTCAACAGAATGAGAAACAAGAGTAACAGCAAGCTTTGCATTTAAAAGCTTACATTCCACGTTTAACTTTCCCTTAAATATCTCACTCTGACCCCACTCCGCATCATACCTTCTGCTGACAACTTCAGCTAAAGTCTGTTGCTCAAGTAAGCTGGAGAGTGAAGCCCACATCTAACCGTCCTGTGAAAGGGAGTTGACTGTTGATAAGTGTTGACAGTCCTTTTTTCTTCCTCCCCATGGGTTTATAAATCCTCTTCATCTTAAAATGACTAGGCTTGGAGCACCTGGGTGGCTCAGTCTGTTGAGCGTCCAACACTTGATTTTAGCCAGGTTATGATCCTGGGGTCGTGGGGTCGAGCCCCATGTCAGGCTCCATGCTCAGTGCAGAGTCTACTTGGGCTTTTCTCTTCTTCTCCCTGTGCTCCTCCACCTGCTTGCAGGCCCGCACTCTCCCTCTCCATAAATGGGTAAAATCTTAAAAAACAAACAAACTAGATGGTGGGTATTAAGGAGGGCACGTATGGCATGGAGCACTGCGTGTGGTGCAAAAACAATGAATTCTGTTATGCTGAAAAGAAATTTAAAAAAATAAAAATAAAAATAAAAATAAGACAAAAAACCTAGGCTATGGACAATATTCAGTATAAAGTAATGAAATATACCCTTTCTCTGTCTTTCCCCTCAAGAAAGCATATTATATCCAAATGAGTGAAGGCACACTGTGACAGGGATCACCCAGATTCAGTCAACTGAAACTTCGGAACTTAATTTGATGAAGAATTTCATACTTAAGAATAGTCTAGTAGTCCAGTGTTGTGAGAAGTAAACCTAAGTCTACTCAAATGGAAATCCTGGATAGTCTGGGCAATGGTTCCAGGATGGGAAACGGAAGTATTTCGTCTTCACCACAGCTCCACAAGATCAGTTCAACTCTCCAGCATTTGGAGATGGAGGAATCAAGAAGTAGCAAGAGCCGGTGGTTACCAAATTAGGGATTTTTGTGGGGGGAAAAAAGTATAGTTTTAGGGGGAAAAAAGGTGACAACTTGGCATAGAAGTCTAGATTTTTAATTCTTTTTTTTAAGATTTTATTAATTTATTTGACAGAGAGCCCCGATGTGGGGCTCGATCCCAGGACCCTGAGATCCTGACCTGAGCCGAAGGGAGAGGTTTAACCCACTGAGCCACCCAGGTGCCCCTAGAATTTTGATTCTTTTGGCCTTTTGTCAATGATGTGCCTTAATTTTTAGTTTTGAAATTTTGATTATCGTAGCTGAGTGATAATCAAAACATTAATCCAGTCAACATTATTTAAAAATATTGGTAAAGCCTATATCTAAATCTCCATAATTCTAAAAATCTGCCAGTGTTGAAGGAACTTGAGAAGTTCTTTCCTCCCAGCCCAAAAAACCTTCCAGGACCCTACATTTTTGGTCCCAGGCAATTCATCTGCAGATTTCCAGAACATGATGTCAAATGTAAGTAGACTCAAAATACCCCATTTCAGAAGTTTTTATTTCAACTTACAACATTCAGAAAACAGCTGTAAACTTTGGGAAATAAAATTGATTGAACCTTTTGGGAACATATTATTCTCATATTTTCTTGGTGCCTCTGGATAAAAACTTCTCAAACCGTTTGGCAAGATCTGAGATGCTGGTGGCTCACTGGTTGAGGGCACTGAGCTGACCCACTGCTAATGATCTCTCATGCTTCACAACAGATTCCAAATAAAGTGTTCAAAAATTAATAATAAACAGAGTAAGTGTTATGGATGCTGATAAAATTGGAATATGCCCTCTGGTTTCTAAGACAGCTGAAATTTTCTTATCTTTGGAATTTTCCTGCCAGGCAGAGTTGAATTTCCCAGCTACCAGACTGTAATTTTACCAAGTATATACAGGCATTGGCATGGATGAAATTAAGACAGGCAGTTTGAGTCTCTGGATGCCCAGGGACATCTACTCCAGGCAACATAGCATTACACGGTCATGAGACGTATTAGAAAAATAACCATTGAGAGGAGACAACATATTTTTCAAACTCTAGGCAAGCCCAGATGCTTTCTTAGGAAAGAATCCTAAAGCTCAGACAACTGCAAATGCTTCCTTTTTCAGACTATCATCTTCTTGACACTTAAAAATATAAATACACATTAAAGGCTTACTCAAAATGCAGCTGCCTGGTATAAATCAGATGTTTGGTGATGGGCAGTATGTTATGTGGAATATTTTCTCCCATTAGGAATAACCCATTTTATACTTTCCAGGGTCTGTGTGTTTCTTCCACTTAAGAAAATATTTATTACCCTCCTCCATGTAATTTATTCTTTATGCATACATATACTATATCTGCAAAGGCTTTATTTATATTGATTTATTCACCTCATTCTGTATTCACCACACACTTATTCCGGTCTCTAAAGAACTTATTATAATAATCAATGCAGTAAACATTAAGTAGCTAATCCCCAGCATTTTCCCCCAAGGTGCCATTATTCCAATTTCACAGATGATGAAACTGAGGTAGATAAAATAAGGAATTTATAACTTCAGGATAAATAAGATTATAGTGAAAGAAAATTTGAATTTTGTTTAATACTATAGCATTGTTCTTCTAGTTGCATATTTCCAGCCTAATTTAAAACTCGGATTTAATCCTGTTTGCTTTAGATTTCTTTCTTCCTTTCATTTTTCCTTCCTTCCTCCCATCCATCCATCTGTCCATCACAGTATGTGTTTACATGTGATCTGTTAATTGATAGCTTTTAAGATACATATTTCTTTTCAGCTCTCTTAATCCATTTCTTCACCATTGTTAAATGGGGTGTACATTTAAGGTATTCTATTTTTTCGATAGTTCAGATGACCAAGTCTACAATTCTTTGGTACGTTTATTCCTAGATTAATGTCTATTTTGTGACATCAGAAATGTAGACATCATAAAATCACACTGTGGGCATTGTAAACATTCTTTAAACATGAAATTCAATATCGAGTCTGTCTAGTTATTGATATCTGTTTTCTGCTCTCCTTACTGGTGTCTTTATCAACACACATATCTGTACTCCAATGGCAGGTACTTTTCAAAGCTGAGTTGGAATGCGTATGTGGTATAGTCTTTCTTTTTTTTTTAAAGATTTTATTTATTTATTTGAGAGAGATTTATTGAGAGAGATCACAAGCAGGCAGAGAGGCAGGCAGAGAGAGAGGAGGAAGCAGGCTCCCCGCTGAGCAGAGAGCCCGATGCGGGGCTCGATCCAAGGACTCGGAATTCATGACCTGAGCTGAAGGCAGTGGCTTAACCCGCTGAGCCACTCAGGCGCCCCTGTGGTATAGTCTTTCTTAAGGACTCCTGTCAGCTGAGGCCAAAGCCCAGAGGTAGCATATAGTCCGCTAATAGGTACCTGGTGATTCTTTCATCAGGCAGTTTCAACTGTGCAGTCTTAATGCGGAAGTCATATGCAGATCTGTCTCTAGGAGTTATTCAGTGGAAACTAAAATGCCTTCATATCATCATTCTTATATGACATTTTCTTAGAGGTTTTTTTTTTTTTTTCCCAGAATTCCCATCAAAACCCCATAAGAAAGTGTTTTCTCTTTGGAAGAAAACCTCCCCCAAAAGGAGGGGGGACACATAAGAACAATTTATCCTTAGTGGACTTATTTTAAGCACCAGTCTAAATGGATCTAGGCTGAGAATCATGGAGGATGTGCCCTTGAGTAAGACGGTATGTCCCCTATCTAGTTTTGCATCCGTGAACAGGAAGGAGGGGGAGTAATACATATAGTCTGGGTCAGATTCCAAGATAAAGATATCCTGAGACATGGAGGATTATTGTTTTTGTCTGGAGTGTTTCGGAGAAATGATCTATTATGAGGCTGTGCTAAGGGATTTATTTCACTCTGGACCAGGATCATAATTGGACAATTCAGATATGGTTTGAATTCTGTCTGAATCACCGAATCAGCTTTGGAACAATCTTCTCCAGAGATCACAAAACTTGTTTCTTATAGCCCTAAATTGCTGACTGGAGGAAGGAGCCCTCCATATTTGTACCCTTGGAGGAAACCCCACACCCCATGTTAAGGATCGTTTGTGTAACCATGGATCTTCATGAGGCAGGATGAAAATGCAATTGTTCGAAGCAACAGGGTGTGAGATTATAGCATCTGATGGATGTAGTGTGTAACTACAATTTATATGCCCTGCCTAAAGTTCTTCAAATTGAGCAGCCAATGTACACAAAAAAGGCTGGTGCTGGCCAAACAAACCACGCAGACCAGCTAGATTTTGTCTTTAAGCACCTTGCTAAACACCCTGTCATTCTGTCTACTGTATGGCCTGGAAGTGATGACTCACTGGATTTCTTTCCAGCATTTACCACTTAAAAGTCCCCTTTCTGTGATCTCTGGGATTGCATTTATAATTTTGTCACAACTAATTCATAATAGCTGGTATTTATTGAGTTGTTTCCTATGTGCCAGACCCAGCATTAAGTACTATCCATATATTCTTTTTATTTCATAATTTTATAAGGTGAAGAAATTAGTGCGTTGAGGAAGCCAAATGAAGGCCAAAATACCTTCCCGATTTTATACACACAATATATGTACGCACAGGTACATACACACATTATATGGTTATATCTCAGTCCATTAAAGTTGAGCATTTTGTTATCATCAGAGCACACTCTGTGTTCCTCAGAGTTGAAGGGTTCAGGAGAGCCAAGAGAGAGAATTAAAAGGAACCTTCGAGAAGGCTGAGATGTGAATCTTGACAATCAGATGCCAAGCTTATGACTGTGTTACACTCCTCTCCTCCCACTCTCCCCCAGATCTGACACATCTCTTATCACATCTACTTAAAACCCTTTAATGACTTCCCAGTGCATTTAGAACAAAAGCCACATTCCTTAGCATGGGCTGCAAAGTTACCGTGAGAGTCCCCCTGCTGCTTCAACACCGACTTCCACCTCTCTCCTATGCGACAGGAGGGAACCACCAGGCTTGCTTTCAGTTTCCCGAACTGGAAGCTCTTTCCCATCTTGAAGTCTTTGCACATGCTGTTAATTTCCTTAGAATGCCCTTCTTCTCACTCTTCACCTTGTTCTTACATGCCCCTCGGGTCTGATCTTTTTTTTTTTTTTTAATTTTTTTTTTTTTAAAGATTTTTATTTATTTATTTATTTGACAGAGAGAGATTACAAGTAGGCAGAGAGGCAGGTAGAGAGAGAAGGAGGAGGAAGCAGGCTCCCTGCTGAGCAGAGAGCCCGATGCGGGACTCGATCCCAGGACCCCGAGATCATGACCTGAGCCGAAGGCAGCGGCTTAACCCACTGAGCCACCCAGGCGCCCCCCTCGGGTCTGATCTTAAATGGCATATTTACCATGAGGCATTTATCCAGTTCTCTTCACTCCAACTCGAGGCCCCTCGTGATCTTTTATTGTTGTCTTTAAAATTGGTGTCTTCCTGCCTCACTGAGGACAGGCTCACCTGTCTTGTCCACCATTTTTACCTGGCTTGTGGAAGTCACTTTGGGCTGAATAGAACAATGAATGGTCATTCTGAGCTCTACCATACTGCTGAGGAAGTCAAGGCTTAGAGAGGTTACATAACCTGCTGAAAGTCATACCACCTGCAAGTCGCAGAACTGGGATTTGAACCTAGGCCCATTAGATTCCAGGGTCTGTGTTCTCCCTGATGCTTTAGAAATCCTGAGGGACAAATGATCTATCTAAAGTGCTACGCTATCAGAAAGTCCAGGTAGTTCTATTTCTAAGATAGTTGAAACATTTGTTTGTTGCCATGTGTATTAAATAGCTGGCTGATGGACTGATTTGGGTCATCAACATCCTGCAGAGACAGAGCTGGTCTAATTTCATGGAGAGTGGGAAGTGGATCATTTATAATCATGTTGAAGCTAGTTATTTTAAATTGATGTTTTATAATACCTTCTTTTCATGGTTTTAGAAAATATAGGAAGGGGCCTTTCATTTTATTCATAAGCCACATTATGTACAGATTTTTACTTTTATTAAAAGTCATAGGGAAAGAAAAATTAAGTAGAAGTGGAAAATTAGAAAATATCGGTCTCTTACTACCTAAACGTCTATGTCTGTTAAAGTACAAAACCATTCCATCTAACTGGAGATTGATTTCTAGCTACCTGAGCATGGGGGAAGCTGTGAACTGCTGAGGAAGAAACACAGCTTTTATAGTCGAACAGATCTGGCCTTGAATCTTTTCACCACTGTTACCTTGTGCGTAGGTGGGAGAGTTAACTGTTTTTCAGTGCTCTTATCGGAAAATGGGAATAAATTTGAATATCGAGTACCCAATCTTACTGTAAGGACTCAATCAATCAGATCTTTCAAGTTCTTAGAAAAATGGACCATCCGCAGTCATTTATTCTCTCTTCTAGAAAATGGTTATACCACAGCTCCTGAAATGGGCAGGAACTGCCTGTTACATGTCTTAATTTTATCTATGTTCTTTTTGTTTGTTTGTTTTTAAAGATATTAAGTCTGTAATTTATTTTTTTCCACTTTTTTTTTATCATCTAGTCACTATACAGTACGTCATTAGTTTTTGATGTAGTGTTCCCTGCTTCATTGTTTGCGTATAATTCCCGGTGCTCTATTTTTATTTCCAGTTTTCCTTAAAAAGATAGCCAAATATAAGTGGTTTTTTTTTTAAACCCTAAATGCTTTTTACTGATTATCTTGTTCAGTTTTAAAAACCAAACAGGCATCTAAGGCTCTGAGACAGTAGAAAAGCAAACAAAACAAACTTCTCTAAGATTCATAGCGAGTGAATGGCCATAAATGCTGGAACTGAAATAAAAACGTGTCCTATTTCTTGATGAAATACTTTTAAAGACTTTAAAGACTATTGCTTACATGGTAATTATTAGCTGTCATGACAGGTACTGTTATTCTTACTTTACAAATGGGACACAGGCTCAGAAAATTGTTCCGGGCTTTGCTAGTCTAGCTCAGTGATGCTACCAACATGCTCTGTTTAACCTCAGGCCCAGGTGTTCCCACGCACCGTGCTCCCCCCACACAAGGTGGGAGGGGAAAATGCTCTTTCTCCTTCTTTGCCTTTTGGAACATCAAGACCCATCTCCAGCACTACCTTCTCCACGGGCCTCAATCTACAGCACTTTCCTTTTTTTCTGAATATTTGTATTTTATGTCTCACACTGAATTATGGGCTATTTTACATACTAAGAAGCCTCCCCAACCATGGTGGGGATGCCGGTGGGTCAGTGAACATACACTGATATATGAATCAAGAAGGATATATCGCATGCCTGTTGCACGGGATAGTCTGTGCTTGCTGTTGCCTTAGTGTATAAAGTTAGGTAAGACATTGTCCTAGCTCTTGAGAAGCTTATGTCATCACCTATTGGCCATTATGGATTTTTTAAGATCTTAAGCACTTGGGATGAATAAATGCCATGAAGAAGGTATTTTTTCCAGACACCAAGGAGACTTCAAAATAATAGAATATATACTCTTCTTTCTTATGATTTACGATCAAGTTGAAAAGAGAATACAAACACTATGCCGTGGGTAGACCCAATTACTTTTCACCACCTTAATGGGAAAATGGTGACCCTTTGGGTTCAGCACAATCCTCTGAGTGAAACCACAATATGACCTTGAAGAGAAATGAATTGGCATATTTGCTTCTGACTAAAAAGCAACCAGCTCTGGCATTTGTGGGAAGCTGATGTGTAGGAACCACTAAACAACTTCCACTTTGCATTATCACCCATTTTATATAGCAGGAAGACTCTTAATGTTAATTCTGTAATTTGAGCATTAATATTGTGGTTTCACATCCTGTAAATTAAAGCTGTTTAATGACCAGCGATCTGGCACATGGAGAATCTGACAGCTTGTATCAGGATGCAGACAGCTCAAGATGTAGGCCAAGGACAAGTGGCCTGGCTGCTCCAGGGACCAGTGGTACTTCCTGGAATGAATAGCCACCTCCTTCTTTCCTTTAGTTCCTTTGCCTCAGTCCTTACTTCGGTATTTTTGTATTTTGTTTTGTTTTGTTTTTGTGTTGTTTTATTTTATTTTTTCAGCTCTTCAGTTTGTACTTGATTAACTTATACCTGCCAATATGTTTGCATTGATTGAACAGAAGCTTGCTGTTAATAGAACTTCAGAGAACTAACATAGCCTGAAAATAGTACATGCATTGACTTTTACATAGGAAAAGGAAAAAAAAAAAAAGTTTTCTCAAAACCCAGCTAACATAATACTTGTTATAATGGTAGGGCCAACTTTGATACTTTGTTGGTCCCAACCACAGAAGTCATGGTTCAGAACATTTGGACTTTTAAGGAAATGCTTTAGTTGGATGAGAGTAGTCCTTTTCTTGAGGCAGGCATTCAGAACCATGGTCAAACTTCCTAGCCTTTTTCCAGGTGAATATATACTAAGTTGCTTATGGATTAAATCACTGGTAAGAAGATTTAACCTTAAAATTTTAGGAATGCAAAGTGTGAGTAGATTTTAAGTGTTATCAAAGTGAGGACAGCTCTGTCTCTTGTTTTTCTTCTGTATTTTTATTCCCTAGTGGAGAGTAACATTTACTAGAAATTTATTAACTGAATGAAAAAGCAATGCCTGAGGGTTCTAGGCATATTATAAAGGTATTATTGGCAATTTATAACATAAAAGAGTGTGATGACACTTACTTCATGTGTCTGTCCTCAAGGAAAGATGGATACATCTCCACCAGACAGCTCTGTAGGGTAATGTGGAGGGTGGGGAAGGGGGACTGGGACCCAGAGGTAGAATAAATAATACTTGCTAAAATTTCTGTTTCTCTGGACCCAGTTTTTTCCTCTGTTATTTATAAAAACAGTCTATATTAACAGACTCAAGAGTAGTAAGTCATTGGTCCAAATTAAAAAGACCTTCAAAATACATCTACTTCAGAGAATGACCAGGACTTTTTATGACAGAGGTTTCACTTGTAATTCCATTTTGTGTAATTCATGTTTCACTCTTGGGATCTTCATTAGTCACAGGACTATGGCCAATCTTCTGTGACCCCTGAGGATGTCAGAAAAGATGTCTACCTTTATTACTTCCTTACTCAGATATGAAAGGAGCAGATTTCCTTCAGAGATTTGGTGTTTAATTCTTTACAAGCCAGAGGTCTCTTAGTCTTAGAGTTTCATGCCATAAATTTTTTCACATGTAAAGTTCCTCACTTTGTATTTTACTGTAATAAATAGTTAAGGTTTCTCAAAGAAAAGTGTGATCTCAGTAGTAAAATGCATGTGCCCAAATGTTATGGAATTACTAACATGGAGGCAGCCATTTTTACAAGGACTGTAAACTTCAAAGAGGAAAGGCATGTTTAGAGGGAATGGGGAATAAAAGGAGTTTGAGGGAGAATGGCATATACTCTGGCTCACAGAAGGTCATAGACAAGAAAAGAATTAGAATCTGTCTCAACTGACCTACTAGTACAAAGCCTACTGGGAACTGAAATGGGTTGTCTTCAGGAGGACGATAGAGCAACAAACTTGAATTTTGAATTTCCACCTTTTTGACAACCTCTTTGTGTTCCAAAGTATACCAATGTTGGTACTGTGGTGTACTGGAGCCTGCAAATAGTGGACTGGGGTGGACACATTAATGGGAATGTGCTCGATGCCCTAGGTCTATAGTTGGGAGACAGCTCAACATTATGGATACCATCATTAATTCACTCATTTTCATTGCACAGGGACACCATTTCTAACATACACTTGACTCTCCCTTTAAGTTCAGTAAGATCAGGAGAAAGGGACTAGGAATATAATGTTCTATTTCTACAGTTGACCAGGCTACTAACAGGCTCTTAAAGAGTGTGGGGTCTGCAACTTGATCAGAGCAGTAACTTATGCGGATCCTCTTTGGAGACTAGTGACTGTGAGCAACCCCTTCTCTGGGTCAGCTGGGGGAGACACCGTGCCCTGCTTTGTTGGAGACCAGCCTGTCTTCTTGGTGGATGAAGTTGGCATTTAGTGTCACCACTCAGCACAGAGGAACTGATGGTAGTAATTTTTTTAAAATATTTTATTTATTTATTTGACACAGAGAGAGAGATCACATAGGCGGAGAGGCCGGTAGAGAGAGAGAGAGGAGGAAGCAGGCTCCCCGCTGAGCAGAGAGCCTGATGCGGGGCTCGATCCAGGACCCTGGGATCAGGACCTGAGCTGAAGGCAGAAGCTTTAACCCACTGAGCCACCCAGGTGCCCCAAGAATATTTTTTTAAAGATGGAATTTTATAGCTAATAAATATCCATACTTCAGTATTTAAATTATCCCAACAATTTTAATATTTAAATTATCCCAATCAGTGTTTGCTTTCACATTTCAAATACAAATGAGTTTTTCCAGAATGTCATCTGAAATCACTCTTCCTAAAAAAGCAGCTTAGAAGATCTCATCCTTCTGGAGTGGTTAGTCAGGGAGAAAGAATTTGAAGAAGATGGCTTTGAAGGTTGACTCAAAGAGGACAGAAGGAGGTTGATCCATTGCTATGATAAATTTGGATAAGATTTGAAAATTTTGAATTCTGACCTTCAAAACTAGAAGCAGAATGCAGTGTTTTGTTTCTGAAATCTCCCTCTGCCTTTAGAGTGGATTAATGGAAAATGTAAACCAATTTATTGTTTTAAATTTTAATCAGTGGGCATTTCTGAAGCGGCTACTCTGTGTAGCCTATTGTAAAGTTACAGGGAAAGTTTTAAGATCCAACTGCTGTCCTGACAGAGCATGTGGCCCAGCTGTAGGAATAAGATGAGAATACTTGAATCAAGGAGAGAAAAATAATAGAATCTGTGATTAAAGGATATGTGGTGTATTGTACTCTAAATTACAGAGATTGTCAGCTGAGGGGGAAGTGAAGAAAGATGGCGTCCTCAGGAAAGCACAGGAAGAGGTGATGGTAGAAATAGGAAAATGTCACTTAACGATTAAATCCTTGATGAAGGTAATTGCCCCAGGGTAACAATTAGAAAACCCTTTGGCAACATATGAGGCTCTTCATTATGTGGTCCTTGTCATCCCTACAGCTTTAATATCTCCTTCTACCTCCTCTACCCCCTATACTCCAACCATATAAAATGATTCCCTAAAGGCACCTGCACTTACCGGATTCTGTCCTTGGCATGTTTGAATCCTTTAACTGGAGTGGCTACTCCTTCTGCGTCGGTCAGTTGAGAAGTTCCTTCTCATCTTTCAAGGTCCAACTTCTCTGAAGTCTCTTTGCTCTCAGTATTTTCTCTCTCTCTTGGTACCACTGAACATTGCTCAGAATTGCCTTATATCACATACAAGGTCTTGACACTATTTGTGGTAATACCTCCTTCCTTACCACTTCTGTGACAGCCTTGAGAGTAGGAAACCTGTAGTGGTTCTCCCTGTTCCTGGCATATAGTGCCAAGAACTGTGGGTTGAATAAATCAGTCTAAGTATGTGGATAAGGATTTCGAAAGTCACATCCCCTGGTTAATTAGGATTGCTAATTAGTTGAGCATTAAATAATGTTTCATGTTCATCTTAACCCTTGTGAGGAAAATATTTGCAATAAAGAATTTGTCTGTTTTCCTGCATGACACACAGTACAATGATTCATTATTTTAAGACTTCAAGATGTTGATTTATTTCATTTTCAACATCAACTGTCTCCCTTCGAATTCTCATGGAGGAAATGCCAAAGGATTGAGTTGAATCTCTACCCACATAAGCCGTACCTGAAAGTTAATCTTTTGAATAAATCCCTGACACCAGCTTCTTTTACTATGATTTATCTGTTTTTTTTTTCCCTAAAAGCTGAACATGAGGAAAATTTCTGTCTAATGAAAAATTCAAATCAAAATGTGACTGTCACAGGGATGAAAACACAGTGAATAACAATTACATAGAGAAGGATAAGAGATTCACAAAGTGCAGAAGATTTCTAATAGCGGGATTATCAGTCCTCTGCTGAAAGCACTATCAACCAGTTGCATTCGACCATTCATTTCTTATTTCAGGAATTCTATAGCAAGTAAAGTCAAAGGTTAATCTTTCACTCATCATTAACTACAGGAACAAAATAAGGCAGGGTCTCTGCTACTTACCACCAATTTGCCTTTCAGACCCGTGTGTGTACTCCTTCAATACGGACTCGCTTTTCTGTCCCGGTGTCTTCTTGAACATCCATTTCTAGCTTAGTTGAATGGGAAGATGCATGAAAACTTAGAGGGCGTTTGGTTTTCTTTCACGTAGTCTATTTCATTATGATCAAAGAACAATACAAAATTCTCACACACGTGAAGTGCTGTGCCCTGCTGATAGGCAGGTTTCAACATTCACATGCCCCTGGATGTATTTCAATCAGGTGAAGAGGAACAAACACGAAAAAAACCCTTTTTGTTTTCTAAAAAAATATGTTTTGATAATGCACAGTATGTCAGGCACTGTTTTGAGGATTAGGGCTAGGTCTTACTTGTCCTCATTCATCTTCAGTAGAAGACACTCAAGGGTGTCTCAGCAAAGGTCATCAAATATCTAATGCAACTTTGTCTACACCCTTGAGAAACTTGCAGTCCTGTGGAAAAGCAAAGACTGCAGGCGACTTCAGACCAGGTGACAATTGGATACAGTGGGAGCATATGTGATGCAGGATCCAAGCCTTTTGGGAGGGAGCAGGTCGGTGTTCGGAGTCGATGCCTAAGCTTGGCTACAGTGTCTTAGTGGAGAAGCTGTATGTCAGGCATACAACCCTAGGAGCCACATTCCTGGGAAAGGTACAGCTGTGGCTTTACAAAAAAATGCTGGAGAATCTTCCATTAGAGTCAAGGGCAGCCGGCAAGGTTAGCTGTGAAATTTGGAGCTTACTGGGATGTGGTGGATTCCTCTCCACCTTTGGAGGAAAAATGAACTGATGGAGTAAACTGGCTGCCAGACACCCCCTGACACGCCGAGAGTACCTCTCTCAGTTTCCCTACAGACCTGGCCCGAAGGCTGGCCCAGCCCAGCCCCCGATTTTAACTTTCCTTCCTTCCGAATCGCAAAATGAAATGGAGTTTTCTTCAGAGTGACAGCTAAATCTCAGCCCCTCGCCAGCTGCTGTACCAGTGCCGCTTAATTCTGTAATCCTTTTGCCCTCCATTCCTCGTTGTGGTTAGCAAATGCCGGGGAATGTTGGAGTGACAAGTGAGTTCTCTGTGCCTGACACGTCTGCCGGAAGCCTTGATAAACTGCAAACACCATCACAGTCATTTTTCAGGTGCAGGCTCAGAAACATGCCTAGGGAGGAACCCGCCCTGGGAGGAAAACTGCTCCCCCTCCTTCTTGGCTTCCTTTCCCTGTCTGAGATTTCTATGAACTTGGCATGTTGCTCAGAGCTGTTTGTGAGGGAATCCTTCTGGGGACTCTTTTCCTTTACTTCTTTAACATTGAGTGACATAACATCCTAGCCTCGTCGTCCTTCCGTGGTTGATACCCTCCCCCTGCCCAAAGGGGGAGGCTGAGGCTAGACGAATGCCAAGCTCCCAGAATAGCTAACAGTGTCATACCACATCCTCTGGCTCTTCAGAATGCAGACGTGCCTTGTGAGCGGCTGCGATCTCCCCCACGGTCTATACCCTCCAGGGCCATAGCCATGTGAGTTTTCTTTGCTGGGAAAACTGAGAAGCCCATCTTCACTTAACCCACTGTCATCCTGGTGTTCAGTCTGTGGAACTGGACATCCGAGTTTGACTCTCTCTCTCTCTTCTCCTCCCTCTCTCCCTCCCTCCCTGTCTTTCTCTCTGGGGAACAGTATTAGTATTCTATGGTACTCTCTTAAGCAAAACCTGAGAAAGGAATTAATCTGTCACTAGGAATGAATGTACTGGACAGTGATTTATGCAGATGCTGTAGTCAAAGTGATGGTGTTCATTTCATGTGTACTTCTTACAGGCCTTCTCAGAGGCAACACACAAACTTGCATTCAAAATAATGTTGCAGCTGGGTGACTATCTGGGCACTCCATGGAGCTGGATACCCAGTTTTAGCCTCCACAAGCCTAGCTGAAGGGCAGGCAGACAGCTCAGGTGGGTGCGTAAGTTCTGGAATTTCCAAGTCCACGATCACCCCCCACCACCACTGCCGCCCCTCCCTCCTCCCCCCGCCACTCTGTAGGTCTGATGAAGAAGCTGACCCACAGATTCTCTGTGAGCTCAAGTCTACCTGCCCTTCCTCCTCTCAAGCCTGGTCTCAGAAACGCCCCAGAGTCCCATTGGCTGTTTTCTACAGTGCTCAGTGCTTTGAGATTCTAGTCATAACCAGGGACAGACTCATTAGGGTTGGCGTTTCTTCTGGCTGGCTGGCTTCTGCACCGTGTTCTGGCAACAAGGGTGGGAGTCTCCCCAGAGAGCTTATTTTCCTGCAACTCCCCCTATAGTTTTACACACATAAGGGGGCTGGATGGGGTTGTGAGAAACAGCCTTGCTTTTGAACATTAATCCAAATCAGACTTCCAAATCCCTTGAAGTTCAAGCTATCAGCACAAGAAACCCAAAGTAAACAAGCCTCTCAGAGCCCTCCTCCCCACCCACTGGAGCTGGCCACCTCCTGGCTCAGGACCAGGGCACTTCCCCAGGGCCCAGAGGCTCTTGAGTTCCCCTCCTACACTTGCCAGCAGCCGGAGGGACCAAGGGGCTCTGCTCTTTCTTGTGGGCTGGTTTCTGCAGACGTTTGTTTTACTCTGGTGTTTGTGATTACCAGTATTTTTCCCACTCCCTCTGCTGTCTGGAGACCCATCTGGGATTTATCTCCATAATGAGAAAAAGGAGATAGGGAAATGCTAGGGCATTTTTCTCTGACTTAGATTATTTGTCATTTTGATATTCATTTTAAAAGATGCTTTTCAAATATTTAAATGTATGTGTGCTCACATCACAGCTCCTCGGGATGAATCGCAGATGACACAGTCTCTGCTTTCTCTCTCGTGCTCTAGGCCTGTCTCCCGAATTGAGGGCAACAGCGACTTGGCCAGAAAAAAGGGGAAGATGAGAAGGAGTATGAACTCTGGTGTCTTTGGATAGCGCAGCTTTGCTCTTAGTCCTTCAAAACTGCAAACTCTAGGGTGTCGGTTGCTTTACCCGTCATCTCTAGGATGCCCCAAACATGCTGGAACCGAGTGACAAGGGGACACAACTTAAACGTTATTCATCTAAATATCTTCTGTGTTCTTCTCCCTCATACAAACACACAGTTCACAAAATGGAACCAGCTAAATGAGGTTCTATCTCCACTTCTCCAAATTCTGGTTAAGATATTGCAGATGTAAAAGAGAGTAAGCCCCATTTATAGGCAGACTCCCACTTTATTGGTAGTGGATCAACGAGAACATGCGTAGGTTTAGCTATGCAGACAGTGAACAGAATCTGAAATGCAGAACGTTAACAGGTCCAAGACCAATTACTCTACAATTGGCACTTCTGTGTAGAAGAGCATCAGAGAAGATTAAGAATCCAAATTGCTAAAGCCCAAAGGCTGATTCCGGAGTGAGTAAGCACTGGAATCTTAAAAGGAGGGTTTCATAAGAAGGACTGTCATCTTTTCCCTGTGACTATTGGTTGAGTGCGTGCTATGGGCCTGCACCTGTGCTGGGTGCTGGGATCACATTGGAAAATAAAAATGGGACTCTGGTATAAACAGGTTTTAACTGGAGGGAGGTGAGGGGACAGGACATGAAGGGTGTAGCAGATCCTAAAAAGCAGTAGCACAAAAACACGGGGATGAGGGATGAAGGGAGCTATATCCTGGCCTCCACTGGCAATGGGACCACAGAAGGCAGCGTGGACAAAGTCAGTTCCTTTAAAACTCTAACAAAAGAAAAAGATGCACTCTTTCTCACCAGTCCATGGTGACTCCAGAAACGATGACCCTGATTAATCCTTTGTCATGGCACTAAAAGGGGTCAATTTAGGGCAAGATAATGGAGGTCCTGTGACCTCCATTATTAGAGAGCCAAACTTTGAGCAGAAAATTACAGATCTCTCCCATACAAATGACATATTTCCCAGAAGAAGTCTAGCTTTCTGGAAACCAAAGAAATACCAAGATCATAGAAATTCCATAGAAATACCAATTCTCCTGTCAATTAACTTCAATAACTATTCACTTAATGCCTACTTCATGCAAGGTGCTATGCTGAATGCTAGGTACTGTGGTGGCTGGAATGACTTTCAAGTATCCACTGCATTAGCAGTCTTTGTTGGCAACTCATCAATCTGTATGTTCATCCCTGATTTCTCGTATTTCTTCTCTTCAAGTCAACGGGCAAATGTGTTTCATCAGCTGCCTGCCCAGCTATGTGTATACCTCTGTGTGAGTCACAAAAAATAGAGACAGTGTAGTTTCTGTACTCATGGTGGCTATCATGTGTCTTAGGAGATAAGAGAGTGTTAGAGACTAAAACTACAGCATTATCAAAACCGCATAAAATTAACTTCTGAACTGTGTAGTACAGCCTGTAGTTAATTGGATGCTCAGGCCCTTAAAGATTTTCAGAAATAGGAGCATTATGAACAGAGCCACAGAGGATGACTGATGAGGAGGACAGATCCAAGGTGTGTTCCTAAACCAGTTTTGCTTCTCCATTATTCTAAATCTAGTTCACTGGATTCTTCAAAACCCATCACAAGATTTTGTAAGCCTTCCCTAAAAATTTTGCTCATCATTTCTCTATTACCGTTTTTTGAGGACAATCGGTCTCCGGGCTTTATTTTTACATTCCCTACTGTCTATTGCATAGGACTTGGCAAGTGGCAGGCATTCAATAAACACTTGAAGGGTGAGTGATTTATGTTCCTGTGTATGCCACAAAGCAGTTCAAGAATGATTGCCTAAGAAATGCTTTCTGAATTGAAGTGAAAAATCACTGGATTACTTCCCTGAATCATGAGTTTGGTAATAGTGAAAGGGTGAGTCTCATGTGTAGCACTTGGGAACTAAAGACGGTCCTGATGGATCTAAGAAGGACAAGCGAAATGTAGTGGAGAACTAGAGAGGCACTGCGTGCATCCCTGGCAAAACAGTGGGGGCCAAGAAGACAGCCCGTGTTTCAGGAGTGTGTCGTGGGTGACAGTGGTGTTGCTCTGGGTTCTTTGGTCAGTTCTGCTGCTGTTTTCATTTTCAGATAGCTGCCCCATTGGTAACTCGGGCAGTTGTCCTACATCATATGTTATATATCCTGCTAACTATCTTGTACATCATATATCCTATATCAATGCTATACCCTCTAACTTTGCTTTGGCACCCTGATTTCCCTACCTTCTTTCAAGATGTTGACTCATTAGAATTTCAAGGTTAATAATAGGGATGCCTGTATGCTTTCAATAGTCCTTTGACTGTTAAGGAGTTCAGTTGTCTAGGGTGCACTAAAGAGAACACTGTGCCTACTATTTTGTATTTTGCATCTTCCAAAAATTCTTAATCTCCACTCAAGTGGAAGGTGAGTCCTGGAAGCACTGTCATAATTGAAGCTTGACACAGGCTTTTCAGTTTTCCCTTGTCTGAGCTGCTCGAGTGCATAGGAACTCAGAACACTCTCAGTGTTTCTCAACATGGGGGATTCTCTTGACATTTATGGTAGGCCAATTCTTTGTACAAGACTGCCCCTCCACGTTACAGGGCCTCTAGCATTTCTCGTCATTAAATGCCAATAGAAGTCTTCAGTTATGGTGATAATCAAAAATGCCCCACACATTTCCCAACACTTGCAGCAAGTGGTACTAATTCTTATTTAAAACACTGGAATGACTGAGGCTGTTGTTGGAATGACTGAACAATGCTTGCATTCTTTCCAGTTGCTTATATTGGTGATAGAATTCCATCCCCTAGGATGCACCATGTAGTGGCTTTGCCTCCCCAGGTACAAAGAGTAATAGAACATTTTCAAGCACACCGTAGACCTTCTCAGACAATTCAGAGAGGCAGTATGGGGAGCCATGCCAACAGACACAGATGGGGAGGAACGCCAGCCTTGTCATACTGATTTACCAATTACACATTGTCTTCAGTGTACCCTTTACTATATTCAATCTGGTTTCCTAACCCCCTAAGCACAGTGTTTGTTTTTCTGCCACATCTTTATTATCCTGGATTTATTCTATTCCTGGAAATGTTAAAACCTCTAAACTCCTATGGGAAGACGCAGAACCAGAGAGACTTGTACAATTAAATGACACAGTTTAGAATGCTTCAAAAGGCTTGACAATATCAGTGTTATTGTTACTACTGATATTTATTTGATTGCATTTAGGGATGTTCATTAAAATAGTTGCAGTGGGGCATCTGGGTGACTCAGTGGGTTGAGCCTCTGCCTTCGGCTCAGGTCATGATCTCCTGGAATTGAGCCCCACATTAGGCTCTCTGCTCAGCAGGGAGCCTGCTTCTCTCCCACCCTCTGCCTGCCACTCTGCCTACTTGTGATCTCCATCTGTCAAATGAATAAATAAAGTCTTAAAAGAAATTTAATAAAATAAAATAATATAAAATAAAATAAAATAAAATAATTGTAGTGTCTTGATACTATGGAGAGATTGAAGCTCAGGAGACCTAAGTATCTTGCTCCTGAGTTCTGGGTCTTGCTACCAACTAGTTGGGTAACCTTGGACAAGTCACTTCCCTGGGGTTCAGTGTTCTCATGCAAAAAAAAAAAAATATGGGACTGGAGTTTTGGAAATTCAAGCATATAAATTCTATTAATGTTGAAATTAAAAATAAAATAGCATTCTGATGGGTTGAAAAAAAAAACTTAAAATATAAATTTGTAGCACTAATATTGTCAAGTATTTTGAATGAATCCTAAGCCTCTAACATAAATTGTCCATCATTTTATTCCTCCCTTTTTTACCCCCCTAAAGCCCCAGCTGGGTTGCCGGATGAGGAGTGCGTGTGCATTGCAGTTGTGGCTGTGTTTTGCACACTGAGCATGGTCCTACTCCTGGTTCAGTCACATCATGAGCAATGAAGCAATTAGAAAAAATCCTATTTGGTACATTTGTTTAGCATTTATTCAATCTATTGTGCATGAGGCACCATGGATTCCAAAAATGATTAAGACAAAGGGATTAAGATTGAAGGAGCACAGGTTGGAAAGGGGAGAGGCGCGTGCGTGAAGAAGTAAGTAGGACTGGATGCGTGCAGTGCTAGAGCTGGGATTTGAGAATCATGGCAGCACTGAGGAAGGGGAGCCATCGTAACTACCAATGGGGAAATCTGGAAAAGCTACCTGGGGAGGTAATGGAAAATTATCGGGTAGAGGTTTAACTGTTTTTAACCTGACTCACACCCCCTTTCTGGAATTTCCTTGTTATTTCCTCATTCTTTCTCTGATATGCTCCACGATTGGGGACAGAATGTGAAGTGGAGGGTAGCTTCTTTTCATTTACTGCTATGAAGACCCCCTCATTAGCCTCTATACAAAGATGATACCACCAGCAGCATACCCAGTGGATACAGCCAATGCGTTTTCTTATTATAATTTGCATCAACCTGTTTAATAATTTCTTGTTATGATGCCCTTGTTTCAGATTTTACTGCTGCTTGTTCAAATCAAAACCACTGGTTCTTTAGGTATGTGCTATGATTGTGAATTCCATAAGTGTAAAAACTGAAACAACTCACAATGTTTCAAAATACTTCTTGGTACCTAGCAATAGACAGATGATAGATAGATTTATATATCATAGAACAATATAGATAGATGTGCCATGCTTTAAGATAGGGGAGGGAGGACAGGACTCTCTGAAGATATCTACATGGTTAGATCTCTTTTAAATAATTGAGTATATATGTATAAAATATATATGCCTATATATGAATGTGTATGTGTGGTTAGGTCTCTCCATAAATAATATATGAATGAATATTATATATATATGTAACATATATATATGCCTAACTATTTAGTATTCAATTTTAGTTCTTCAAACTTCCTGACACTTACCATGAATCTTAACTTACCTGCTTAAACACCTTTCCTCAGCTCATTAGAGAATGAAGGGTGTCCCTGTGGTCACCATGTTCTCTCTTCCCCCACACACCCTTGTCTGTGCCCTCAGGCAATCTGCTGCCCCTCAGCCCAGCCATCTGCTCGTAGCAATGAGAGAGCAGTGTGGTAGCCATAAATCCTGGCAGACGGTACAGCCTGGCAGGGTGAATGACAGCGTGCGGTATGGAGCCTTTGGCAAAGGTTGAAGCTGTGGCTACAAATCCAAACACTGTAAACCAGAAGATGGAGTGGAATGAAGTGCCTGACTTTTTCTTTAACCACCAGGTGGTACTTCCAGAAGCAACAATGCATCTTTGTCAGTGACTACCGTGTGATTATCTTCATAGAAAAATAAGTGTAGTAGATCCTACTTCTTTCAATTTGTTTCAACATTTCTTATACCTCCTTTAAATTAGTTTATTTAACTTAAAAGGTGTTTCTACAGCCCTGCAAAAATAGCTGTTTTTGCAGCTTCTTCTCCTTTTTTTGCGGGGGGAAGGGGTGGGAGAGCGAGACCCTTTCATGATTAGGTGTTCCCCAAATCATTTTATCATTTTAATCAACATGTTCAACTCAGTGTTTTGAATCTCAACTATATGCTCATGAACACTGAAAAAAAATAGCCTGTTATTTTTAAATAACTCTTTCACTTACTTACTTTTTTTTTTTTTTTTTTTTGGTCAACTTGTTAACTAGAGTAAAACAGAATAGCCAACTAACATGCAAAGCTGTTCCTGTTAGTAACATAGGTTTCTTTACTGCCATGAGTATCGAGCAGTGCAGATCTGAGCGGATGCTCTAAGGCAGGTTATTGGTGAGTGACAGAAGTCAAAGCTGAAGAGAACGACAGAACCCAATCTTTTTTTCTTTTTTTTTTTAAATTTTATTTATTTGTCAGAGAGTGAGTGAGTGAGCACAAGCAGGAGGAGGGCCAGGCAGAGGGAGAAGCAGGGTCTCCGCGGACCAGGGAGCCCTGTGTGGGACTCATTCCCAGGACCCTGGGATCATGACCTGAGCCGAAGGCAGAGGCTTAACCAACTGAGTGAGCCACCCAGGCATCCCAATGAGACCCAGTCTTAAGTGATGTTAAATGCCACATATTTAAAATATATCTCGAAGGCCACCAAGAATCAACAATGGTATGGTAGAGACAGATTTGTTCTTAGGATGATGTATACCTTATAACGAGTTTAAGTGTTAATCAATACTTTAAAACTCATTTATGGCTCTCCAAAGAAAGATTCCATGTAAGTGCCAAATAATAACAAAAATCAGATGTTGGCAGGCAAGCCTTAAGATATGGGGTAGCCAGCATGACATAGGGGTTACAGACAGCACAAGAGGTGCTTTTTATACTCCATAATCATATGTTAAATTAAGAAGCATGTGGGTGGCAGTTGTTTGCTATATTTTCTGTATATGAATATACCAGAGGCTGCATATATTGGGCTTGGATGTATAAATGCAATTTGAAATAACCAGATGAAAATTTGAATATATAGTAAACCAGGTAGAATCATTATGAATATTTATATAGTTTGCATTGCATAGGTAAATTATTTATCATATTTTCTGAATGTTTCACTCTGTAGTTGGGTATTTTGCTGGTATTAGAAAAACAGCATTTATTCCAGTCCCAGCCCCCCTCCCCCAATCTAGAATATTTTATAACTGTGTTTAAATTTTAATTTTAGGTACATATTAGAGAATGTGGCATGCTTTAGATAAATTTAGTTTTTCTCCTCCTCCAAACTGTCTGTCGAGATTTCTTCATACTTTTCTAACAAAATAATTATCTAAAGTAGTAGTTTCTTGCTTACTGTTTGCTCATTGCAAGAATCAAATCTCAACTTTAAACACTTATAGTATTTTTGAATATTTAAGGCATTTAAGATACTGTTCTAGGAACATTACAAGTATTTTATTTTACGAGCAGTACTAATGGCAAGTACCAGCCACAGACATTGATAGCCATGAATTAGGCAGCATGAATCCTGGGATCCAAACCCTGGAACTGTTTCCAAATGGGGTGCTCCTAAACTTCATTTCCTAATCTATAAAGTGGAAAGATTTTGCTTTCCATTGCTGTTACTTTTTAAGGAACCAATAAGGTCATGTAATGCAAAAAGGATGAAAACTACTAAGGTCCTTTCCAAACTAAATATTTATTTTATATATATCTAAATATTTATTTTATATATTTATTTTATATATATCATATATATGATATAATATGGATCTGCATGATAGTTGCACATAGTATAATAATATCTATATAAAAAGATCAAGTGAGTGAATGAGTTAACACCCTCCCATTTTCCTTTGATCTGCTTGCTTAACCAAGTACTTTGAGTTTTAGTCACTATTTTAAAAGCAGTTCCCTAAAGGAGAGTTTGTGTAAGTGCCAAATAATAATTATAATTAGACGCTCACACCAACTTACTAGAATACCAGCATGTTAAAATACAGAATGGCCCCAGACGTTGAAATTACTACACTGTTTATTTTTATTATTAATTGCAGGTGCTGCATTATATTCACTAAGGGAAACATGAGGCAAACAAGTTTTTCAGTGTTGAGGTACAGGTGATTTAACAAATTCCCAAGGGGAATTGGCATCTTAATGATTCGTCAGAGAGTCACAATACTAATGTTGCCTTCTAACACAAACTATTTTCTTCCATTTCTAGAGCACATTGCCCTTGTTACTATGCTGGTAATGATTAAAATGTTTCCTAATGTATGTTTGTAGTTCCCTCATGTGTCCATTATATCATAAGCATGTTGAGAGCTGTGACATTTCTATAGTGACTGGCACGTGATAGGGACATTGTCGATTTATAGACTTGTCTTTAGGTAACACTCTTTACCTTTTGCAGTGTGCATTTTGTATATTTTGTATATAATCTCATTTCATTCTTTTCCAACAACTTTGTCGGTAGCCATTTTATCCTCAGTTAGATGCCTTGCTCCGGGCATCTCCGTTGGTAATGGGTAGGACCAAACTTCTGTTTTTCAGTCTACTGCATTTATTATCAGGGACTCTCACCTCTGTGAATCTGGGCTATGTGAATTTTTGAGCTCTGACTGAAAGGCATTCCTGCCGGATAAGGACAGTCTCTTTTCTGTCTCACTGTTCCTCTTCACTGTTGGCCCTCAGCCCCCACCCTTTTCTGCTCACCATGTTAGGGCCAGAATTGCTGAGATGTGAAATGAAATCTATGGCAATTTATTACTGTTTATGAGAGACTCCGTGACATGGCTGAGTCGACTTGCCTTCTGGTATCCTGTATAAGAGATCTGAGGGATCGGCAGGTAGATTAATTTAAGGCAGCTTTTGCTGACACTGGTTACCTCTAAATGGATAATCATTTATCAGTAAATTACTTTTTTTCTGAGCCAGGTAATTTCTGATCAACATGTTCATTTTCATTCTCTCCCCCCCACACACCTTTCTTTCTTTCATTCTCTCTGTCTCTCACACACACAGATAAGTGCTTGTGCACACACGCACACACACACACACACACACTCACCAATACTGTGCTTCCAAAGTAAGCATTAGTTGGGACATCAATTTTATTTGCTAAGCCAAAGTCAAAATTGAGTGTAACTGGCATCAAAATAGGGAGAGGTTACACCGCCAATTGTAAGAAGGGGACAGGCACTAAGTAAAGATAAATTAGCCTCTGATATTGCAGTAATTAAAACAGGTTTGGAACTTAATGGCACTGTAGTATTCCTGCAGACCATGAAAAATGGGTAAAACTAGATCATGTATGTCATCATCAAACAGTGTGCTTTATGAGTGCCTTGATACCCATGTAATGATGAACAAGTCTATTAAACTAACACCCCTCTTATACTCTGAGAGCTTGCCTACGGAATGTAGGGTACAGGAGAGTGGGAACAGGTTTGATTTATTTACAAAGAGCTCTGGGAAGGAAAAGATAGGAAAGAATCCAGGGCTTTTGTAAGTCTGAAATGAAATGCTAAGCTGTGGGTTTAGAGAGACAGGAGAAAGAAAGAAGATAAAGATTTAGGTGGAAAGTACATTATAGAAAGATTTAAGTGAAATTATAACTTTGGCATTTTGTTAACTCAGGATTGTTGGAAATCAGTGCCAAGTTATAGTCGAGGTCCTCAAAACGGAGATTTCCCGGTGATAGAGCTAGTCTCTCTGACTTTTCTGATAGATTTATTTTCAGGACAAAACAATCTTATTCCTGTACTCTGTCATCATAAGTATAATGTATCCCATCGTCATGAACTAATTGCCATAATTTGGGTTATTCTGTCTTTTTTCTTTTTGTGATGTATCAACACTGGAGAACTTTTCCCTAAACTAAATCTGTAGGTCAGAACTGCCTTTATGTAGTCATAAGGCATACTGTTTGATGATGACATCCAAGATGTAGTTTTACCCATTGCCTTTTTTCTTAATTTTTAAAAAAGATTTTATTTATTTTATACAGAGAGAGGGAGAGCATAAGCAGGGAGAGCACAAAAGGGAGAGGTCAGAAAGCCGTGTTGGTAATTTGGTAGGTTGGCTGCAGAATGGCTGAGATTCCAGAGTGCTGACTGGAACAGGGGGAAGAAAAGAGCTGATAGTAGCTTTTATGTTCCTGCCTTGCACATCTGAAGTACACTTGACTGGGGATGAGAGTAGGTTACCTATTAAATGTTTATCCTGTCCCCAGCATTTTACTACTCATTTAGGTTATTGATGAGGGGAAATAAAAATACCAACAGATCATCTTCGTTCCTCTGTAGTGTGAGCTGCTCTGTATTATTACTGAGTGCAACACAGTCTTGTTACTAGACTGTAGATTCCTCGTGGGAAATGTCTGTGCATGGCCCAGGCACACAACCTCGTGCCTCATACCCCCCAGCAAGCGTGTTCCCCAGGAATCACCGAGTGACAGATTGCATGACGGAAGGTAGGTTCTATGCTGTGCTCCTTGTAGTTCCTGGGAACCCAGAAGAACAGAGTGGAACATACCCTCTAAGAACCAGATTGTCAGTGGAGATCGACTGCGGGGATGGGGGGAAGCAAAGTGGGAATGAAAACCATAAATGAAGGCATCGCTGTGACAGCCTGGCTTTGGAGACACAGGGAGCTTTTGTTGATGGTCCCCCTACAAGTGCATATGCTTCCAGGCAACGGGTAGTTACTCAATGTGGTCCGTGTTCAATTTTACATCCTCGGCCATTCCCTGTTCCTCCACTGTAGGCATCTGTGCCGCGTGTATTCCTTAAAACCCTACCCCCAGGCCTGCCTCCTCTCTCTTTTCTCCCATCAATATCTTTTCTAATACCCACTGTCAGAGCCACTAAAAACTGCGAGGTTTGTTTCTTGACAAATGTCCCATTTTCACAGGCAGTTGAACTGAACTGCAGCCTGTGCTCCGTTCAAACATGTCAATAAACATTATTGCAAAGACGTAGAAGCAATAATGGGAATGTATAAAACTCACCTTTATTGCTTCTTGCCATGAATTTACACGCTTCTCTAAGCAGCTTTCACTCCCTCAAGAAGAAGCCGCAGAAAATCCGTTTTGGGTTTTGGGGGCCAAAGATGCTGATTTGGTTGCAGTCTTCCCTGGAGAAGGGAAGCAGAAGGTAGCCGTGCCCACCAACTGCAACATAGGCGTGCTATTTCATGCCGTTATGGTCTTTTATGAATAACGCTCATTGTCGCAGGTGTGACCGGAGTCTTGCCGTTGTCACAGGACAGTGACGCTTAGGACAGGAATGATCCTAAGTGTGGTGAGATTCGACACCCGGGTTTCCATGGTTGTAAGTCTGTCGTGAGAGGAATGGAGGAATAGGAAACAAAGAGACTGGCCGTAGCAGTGGGAGAGGGAGTTCATCTTGATGTACCTACTTGAAAACTGGGGACCTGGGGTCTGCATCTGTTTGGATCATGAAGGTATGTTTTGAGGTCGGGACTAAGCTGCAAAGTGTGTCTTCGTGGATAGTGAGAGGATGAGCGTTGATCTGTCCCTTGTGATGGGACATGTCTAGGATGAGTGTATCCTATAGTAAAATGCCCCAGGAGGGTCTCTGAGCAGGGTTATAATCCTGTAGCAATGGGTTCCACAAAAAGAGAGAATCCCTGGAAATAGGCCAGCCTGCATTTGGAGAGATACAAGTCTGCAGACGATAAAGTTGCAGCAAAGAGGCCCCTCTGAGAGAGTCCAGGTCCCTTGTGTTCCTTTCTAGTCGTGTGTGGGGTCCACTATATGATGCTGCATGGTTTAGATGCCCTTTACTGCTTCACTGAGAACGCTGAGATGTCCTTTACTGCTTCACTCAGAATGCTGAGATCATTTAAAGCTAATACCTACTCCAACACTTCCACTTCCTTCTTTCCCCTTTCCAGTGCCAATAATAGCACTTGGAATCGTATTGATTTCACCTTTCTGCTCTTAATATATCAAATAATTTTTGGAATTTTGTAGTGACAGTCAAGACGCATATGTTTTATACCCCATGGTTGGCCTCATTTGTTTTGAAGTGGAAAGTAATAGAGACCATGAAAAAAAAAAACATTGTCAAAAGAGAAGCATTATCAAAATAATCTGTATTTCTTCTGATAAGGTTGTAGTATCAATATGGTAGACTGAACACTATAGTATAGATGAACTTGACTGATAATTTTGATTCTGTACGGCTTACTTTCCATGTGGTGTACATTTCATAATCAGTTCAGGCAGTTAATATTTACTGAATCCCTGTTATGTGCAAAACCATGTTAGCTACTAGTCTGTTTTAGAAAATGAGTTAGAATAGGGAATATTCTTTTCCCTTCCCTCTAATTCATTAATTATTTTTAATCACAGTGAACACACATTCAGAAATGAGAGGCAGAATTCACTCACAAGGGCATTTGCCGTGAAGTACCTTTTATTTTCTATTCAAGATAAGATTAAATAATAATTTGATTATTCCTGCAATGGCATCTTGGCACTCTGTAAGTTTATTTTGTTTCGTGAGTCCAAGCAGTAGGAAACTTCCACCCAATCCTGGGAGAGACAGACTTCCAGAAGGAAATGCCCAGAGAGAAGGAAAATGCGGTTATTTCAGGAACTGAATAAAGGTCAACATGCCAGAATACACTTATGTAGAGGGCCAGGCATGGGTTGGGGAGGAGATGGGGTGTTAAATCTGGGAAGAAAGCTGGATCCAAGATCATGGAGCCCTGATCAGAGAAGTGTTTTTAAAGTATGTCAGTTTAATTTTTAAGGGGATGATGTCAAAGAATTTAAAGCATGCCACTATATTAAAAACAAAATGTATGTAAATAAACCTATTAGAAAAATTTTATTTTTTCACAACAGGTATTCAAAATATTTCCTTTGATTCATCACTTTCAGAATTCTTAGTTTTTTCTTTGCTTAGTGTCTTTCATCCACATCAGCTATCTTTATCTCTTTCCCAATATTCTCAACAGCCAAAGTGATACCCACAAGTGATTCTCGTACACCAGTGCAGATTGGAAGGCAAGCCCGAGGATTTCCTGGTACCTCACCTCAATGCTTGCGCTGGACAGGACCACCAGTCAAGAAACCAATGTCATTTTCTTTTGCTACAATTTTGTGTAGGCTTTGTAATACAGGTCTGGGATGGGCTTGACATTCGAAATAAAGTCTTCAGGAGCTGAGCCATGTCTTAGGATACAGAGAGGACTAGTTGTAACAAGATTTTGGGAGATCAGATGGACAAGGTGGAAAACAATGGCATCTCTGTATTTATGTCATTAGTAGTGTAAAATATTTATATGGCTCTTGAATGAAATGTTTTTGAAACTCAGGATCCTGCTTTGAAGTTTAATGTTACTACTATTGTGAAGCAAGCTGAACTGTAGTTTATGTTTTACCTAAACTCTCAGAAATTTCAGAAGGGAACTTAAGAATGCAATCCTGAAGCCCTATCTCTTAAGTAATAGGTTTGTCTACCACAGGAGATTAATGTTGTAGGGGATAAAAGAAAAGAGGATATATACAGCAAAGAGCCATTAATGACCTAGATTGTGATCTTCTCAACTCTTCAAGAACTCATTCCTGCCATCATGGTGGCACTTGTCTTACTGTTCTTGACCTCTGAAGTTTGTCCATATGACTGTGGCCAGATCAGATAACAACTAAATTGTAGTTGGTCTGGTTCATGGTGGCTTATTTATCTAGTCATGCTGCATGAAGGAAATCCTGATACAGTAGTTATTTTGCATGATGTTAAGATAGCTGCCATTGGTTTGGATCAACTAAGTGTTAAGAGTTCATTAACTATGTTCTCACAAGGAGATCTCTTTGAAACCTGGCCGCTTCATCTTTCATTTTGACTGTGGAATATTGCTAGTATCCTCAGAGAATTGCTCTGACAGTGAGCTGTAGCCCAGCTCCAAAGCTCTGGCAATAGTGAAGGGTGCAGCAGAAGAACATAGTACAGGTGTCGAGACAAAAAGAAGCCCTCATCCTCCAACTGTAATCTTACAAGAAACATCACTCATGAGGTACATGAATAGTGTAGTTCTTATTTGGTGTGGGTGTGTATGTGAGAGAAGGGGAAAGGGAGAGAAAAAAGGTAGGAGGGTGGAAGGGAGCCAGAGGGGAAGCAAAGGGAAGAAGAAAGAAAAGGAAGGGAAGGGGAAGGTAAGAGAAGAGGAGGCAAGCAGAAGGGAAAGGAGGGGAGAGGAGGAGATTAGGTTGCTTTGGAGAATTAAGGGAGATGCTTTCCCTAGTGGTTGTAGAAGTGAGTTTGCTATTGCTCTGGAAAGTTCTTTCGTTCAGTTACCACATGTAACATTTACCAAAAGTAGTTTCATCTTTGTCGTATGATATACTAGACATATCAGATTATCCTGAGCAATGTTTTAGATTTTGAATTTAAGGGAAGAAGTGATCTGCCCTGACAGTATGTAGTCTTAAAAAGGCAAATGTTTATTTAAACTTTAATACGCTCAGATAATGAGAAATAATCTTACTTTTCCAACTGTGAGTTTGCTTATATTTGTTTTTAGTCTTGAGCTTCCTGGTAGAATTTAGAGTGGAGAATTTTTTTTAAGATTTTTATTTATTTATTTGATAGACAGAGATCACAAGTAGGCAGAAGGCAGGCAGAGAGAGAGGGGGAAGCAGGCTCCCCGCTGAGCAGAGAGCCCGATGCGGGGCTCGATCCCAGGACCCTGAGATCATGACCCGAGCCGAAGGCAGAGGCTTAAACCACTGAGCCACCCAGGCGCCCCTAGAGTGGAGAATTTTAAAACACTGTGTCTTTTCCCCATCACACAGATAGCTTTATTGCAGTAAGTAGGTCGAATTGGAATAACCACAACCTGGAGCTTGTGCTCATAGAGGTGAAGTGGGTTTTGGAAAAGTGTGTCCCAGCTGTAGGTGATAAAAAGTAGTTCAGTCCATCAAATAAGCCAGACAAGAGCACAGCCCAAAAAGTGGAAGCAGGAGTATGCATTAGGGAGAGAGGCAAAACCAGCCTTTCCTTAGATGGTAAAGCAGCCAGTGACCTCAGAGTGAGATAATGGCGTTAGGGAAGACCAGCAGCATTTGGCATCCCTAGTCTTAGTTCAAGTCTGGAATACAGGCTGGGAAGGGACACCTGAAATTCCTAGATAATAAGGAAGGAATGGGTAATTAAGATAGAGGGACGCCTGGGTGGTGCATTTGGTTAACATCTGGCTCTTGATTTCAGCTCAGGTCATGATTTCTCGGTCGTGGGATCAAGCCCCACATTGCACTCATGCTTAGTGTGGAGTCGGCTTGAAATTCTCTCTCTACCCCTCCCTCTGCTTGTACTCACTTGCTCACTCTCTCTCCCCTCCCCCGCAAAATAAATGAATAAAATCTTTAAACAAACGAACGAAAAAGACAAGGTAGCATTTCATTCTAAAGTCATAGTGGTAATGGTAGAAATAATGTTCACATCATGATGATCTGATTCCTTGTCCTATGCTGCCACAGTCTCTCAGGCTGTGTTTGGCTCTTGGCAGTAGGCTCTGTGGGCCCTTTGGGCTTACACTGTGGTAGCTTAGCTGTTCCCTCTGTGCATCCTGTGTGCTGGCTGCCATGATCCTTGCCATGCCGCGCTTGGCAGTATGTGTGGTGTTCTCACACTGCCAGAGGATCTCCTGGTTGGTAGCAAGCTGATCTCTCCTCAGAGACTATTCCTCTCACTTGGCACAGCTCAAATCATGTCTCTTGGCTTTTGCACGCCACTTGCCTATTTTGCTCAAATGTATTACCCTTGCCAGTTGGTGGGCTTTCATTAAACCAATACTGGGGATATCGCCCATCTCATGTTCCTCTGGATGTACTGATTCCGTCTTTGGCTCTGCTGTGACTACCCCATTGACTGGCTTGCCTTGCTGCCAATGGGCTGGCCTGACCTTATTTAGATGTTTTCCACTGAGCCATACCCTGCTTGGCTGGCAATTTATTGCCTGTGCCAATGGGCAGGTTCCTTCCAAGGGGCTACTGCCACCTTGGGCTCCATCTTCTACTTCCGCTGGCTTTTTCATTGCTTTTATCATCCTGCTTGGCGAGGCTTACCTCCAGCATTCAACTGTTTCCATATTGTGGCTGGTTTTCTCTTCCTCCACTGGCTGTCTCCTGGTAACTGCTGACTTCTCTGACCCAGCTGCCCACATCTCTCAGGTGTAATGTGTTCTTCAAAGCACATTAAATTCAATTTGACTGACTCATGGCTACTGAGAACATTTCACACCATTATCTGTAGTGTTCCTTGTGTATGGTGGTAATTGTAAAAAATCAGATTCTTACTAGTATTCAAATATTATTCTCCTCAGCAATGTTACATTCACCTGTCTACTCTCAACCAGGAAATTACTTAACATCTGTCAAGTACCTACCGATTTGCCAGATTCTGATCTCTCTTTACTGTACAACTTGCTTGTTATGAGAGTCTTTTAGAGACTCTTGGATTATTCAACTCAAGGGAAGCACGAAAGAAAACCCCCCATCTTTTTTACTTCAGACATGGCAACCCCGCAATTATGCTGGACAAATGAGTTTCTAATATCTGATGGCCTGAGGAAGAAAATTTATGGAATTCATTCTAGTATTTAACTACTTTCTCTGTTAGGGATATGTTAAAACCAAGGTAATATCTAATGTTCTTTTTCACTCCCTTATAACAGCCATCAGTGGACCAAAAACAGCAGTGTATAAAAAAAAATTTTTTTTCTTTAAAACAACTCATGAGGGGCGCCTAGGTGGCTCAGTGGGTTAAATCCTCCGACTTCGGCTCAGGTCATGACCCCGGGGTGCTGGGATGGAGCCCTGCATTGGGCTCTCTGCTCAGCAGGGAGCCTGCTTCCTCCTCTCTCTCTGCCTACTTGTGATCTCTGTCTGTCAAATAAACGAATAAAAAAATTTTTTTTAAAACAACTCATGAATGTAATAAAACAGTAAATGCTGACATAGGCATATTGTTTCTTATTTTATCAGTACTTTATTGTTAAAATTCTTTTCAGTTTCCTCCATTAAGGATTTGGTTGGTTAACTCACTTACTTGTAATTTAGAGACTGGCTTGGTTTAAGAGTGAAGGAGAAGCCCTCAATAGGTTTGGCATGCTTAGGAAGAAAAGCAAACAAAAACCAACCAGCCAGCAAAACGTAGGGATCATTTACTTGGACATCTAATGTTAGAATGTCTGTGATTGCTTGCTGGGGTCATAGAACTCCTGGGTCTCTCTGTGGTTTCCCACTGGATGTCCTCTGGCAGCCAACAGTAGAGGCACAGCCATGGAGCTCTGCAGCATTGTGTCCCAGCCTCCGTCACCCATGTCACTCTTCT
Organism: Neogale vison; assembly: GCF_020171115.1. NCBI lineage: Eukaryota > Metazoa > Chordata > Mammalia > Carnivora > Mustelidae > Neogale > Neogale vison. Next base: position 64,273,847 of record NC_058096.1, on the reverse strand, counting down.
CTCCCACTCTGCTCCCATCTGTTAGGCCTGCTTTCACATTCTTGAATATCCTCAGTAATTTCTGCCTCACACCTGTCATATGCTGCTGCTTCTCCTTGAAACTCTGTCCGATTGCAAAGCTGATTCTTTCTACCTCTTCACTTTGCAGCTTGAAATCCATCTCCTCATAGGTGCCTACATGACTGGGACCCCCTCTTGTATTTTCTTTGTTGTATCGCTCCCCGGCCCCTTAATGAAATCTTAACTTGGTAATTGACTTTTATTTTGTTTACAGATTTATGGTCTCTTGGCCCACAAGATCATGAGCTCCATTAGGCCACTGACCTTTATTACTAAGCCCCGTCTCTGGTACATAATGACCATTTAATAAACAACGTACTGAATGGATCTTAAATAGAATAATGAATCAATTGGCTATTAAAGAAGGGAGCCCTTTGAGTTCCTGGCATTTCTATGGTATTGGAACAGTACTTTCTAAGAATCTGCTCCTACGTTTGCTGCCTATCTTTCTCAGCCATGCAGAAAAGTAGAGAAGCTAGAAGCCAAGCCTGAGCTGCCAAGATTTGAAACAGCAAGCTTGCTCTGGAGCTGATCGTCACTTCACATGCTTAAAGCTGTAGTTAATTTAGTGCTAGTTAAGCTGACATCCTGTTTCCAGTACAAGGAAGAACAAGATAAAAAGATGCAAACAGAATAAGATAAAAGGGGATAAAGGGAAAATGATACAGAAATCAACAAGATAGACTTGATCCTCAGTCACAGCTCCCTTATATGTATTTATTTGCCCCCCTTTGGAGGCCTCATTCATTCTTGAATCACCAAATACCTTCTTTTTAATGCTTTACAAACATTACCTCCAGTTCCATTTCTTTTTATTAACCCCGAGTAGATTTTACAGTTTTTGCTGATCATTGCCATCTTCGCATCCTTCTCTTAATGTAAATGTAACTGGTTTATAACTAAACTTAGTAACTTCAGTCATTTAATAATACACATTGAGGGTCACCTAAGTGTCCAGCTGTTGGTTTTGGCTCAGGTCATGATGTCAAGGGTCATGAGATGGAGCCCTGTGTTGGACTCTGTGCTCAACGAGGAGTCTGCCTGGGATTCTCTCTTCCTCTGCCTCTCCTGCTTACGCTCCCTCTCTGTCTTTCTCTCTAAAACTAAATAAGTACATCTTTTAAAAAATAATGTATATTGAGTCCCTCTGATGTGCTGGGCATTACTCTGGGTGCTTGGGTTACAGTGATGAGCAAATATACATTCTAGCAGGGAGGACTGATAATAAACAAGTGATCACACAATAAACAGGCTGTTACTAAGGATCACAAATGCTACAAAATATAATGTTCTATGAGAAGTATGATAGGGGTCCTAAACTAGTTTGGAAAGTTAGGGGAGTCTTTCGTGGGGAAGTGAGATCTGAAGGATGAGTAAAATTAGACAAGACAGCAGAGAAGAGGGAAGTTATATTGGGCAGGAGGTAAGTATGTGTAAAGACAGAAAGGGGAAGAGGTTGTTGTATTCAAAGAAATAAAAGGAGTGTCCTATGTCAGGATTAATTCAGAGATGAGTAAGTGTAAGATAGGTAGTGTCCCCTGCATGTCTTATTTTCCCATCCAAGACACCCCAATTCTCCTTACTTGTGATTTGTTCATCTACTTAGTCCCCCATAGCTAGCCACCAAGGCCGAACCATTAATCTTTGTGTCTGCATGTCTATTGATTCTTCCAATAAGCGGATAAATCCTGTGTACCTTATCTCTTTTTATCTAAAATATAGGACCTTCTTGTTTCATGGATTCTTCTCCTACCCACTTAAGCCCCCATGTTGCATCACCACTTCCTCATATCAGGGAGATCATATGATATTTGTCTTTCTCCGCTTGACTTATTTCGCTAAGCATGATACGCTCTAGTTCCATCCATGTTGTCGCAAATGGCAAGATGGGATAGGGAGGGAGACAAACCATAAGTGACTCTTAATCTCACGAAACAAACTGTGGGTTGCTGGGGGGAGGGGGGTTGGGAGAAGGGGGGTAGGGTTATGGACATTGGGGAGGGTATGTGCTTTTGGGTAAATTGGAAGGGGAGATGAACCATGAGAGACTATGGACTCTGAAAAACAATCTGAGGGGTTTGCAGTGGCGGGGGGGTGGGAGGTTGGGGTACCAGGTGGTGGATATTATAGAGGGCACAGCTTGCATGGAGCACTGGGTGTGGTGAAAAAATAATGAATACTGTATTTCTGAAAATAAATAAATTGGAAAAAAAAATAAAATAAAATATAGGACCTTTTCATTACAAAGTTTTGTTTGTGTGTGTGTGTGTTTGTTATGTTAGTCACCTTAAAATACATCATTAGTTTTTGATGCATTGTTCCAGGATTCATTGTTTGCGTATAACACCCATCACTCCATGCAATACATGCCCTCCTTAATAGACATCACCAGGCTCACCCATCTCCCCACTCACCTCCCCTCTTAAATTCTCAGTTTGTTTCTCGGAGTCCAGTCTCTCATGGTTTATCTCCATTCCAATTTCCCCCAATTCAATTTTCCTTTCTCTCTCCTAATATCCTTCATGTTATTCCTTATGTTCCACAAATAAGTGAAACCATGTAATAATTGACTCTCTCTGCTTGATGTATTTCACTTAGCATAATCTCCTTTAGTCCCATCCGTGTTGATACAAAAGTTGGGTATTCATCCTTTCTGATGGCTGAGTAATATTCCATTGTATATACAGACTATATCTTCTATATCCATTCATCTGTTGAAGAACATCTTGGCTCTTTCCACAGTCTGGCTATTGTGGACATTACTTCTATGAACATTGGGGTACATATGGCCCTTAGGATAACTACATCTGAATCTTTGGTGTAAATACCCAGTAGTACAATTGCTGGGTCACAGGGTAGCTCTATTTTTAATTTTTTGAGGAATCTCCACACTGGTTTCCAAAGTTTTGATTTTGAAGAAATACTAACAATTGACATTCACTGTTGGACAATATAGAAAATATAAATAAACAATAAGGAAGAATTACTTCCCATCCCTCAGTGTGGATGTCCTTTGGTTACCAGTCCTTTGTCAAATATATGCTTTGTAAATACTTTCTCCCAGCCTGTGGTTTGACTATTAATTTTTAAAATGAAGTCTTTTGATGAAGAGAGTTCCTAGTGTTAAGTTTATCATACTGTTTTCTTTATAAGTTATTTCTTTCTGCATCCTGCTTTAAAAACCTTTTCCATAGCCAAATATAGGACTTTATATTTACTCCCATTACATTTCTTCTTGTTGGTTTCAGCCCAGTATTCCAACTTGTCAAGATTATTTTGAGTTTTGCTCCTGTCTTCTGCTGTATTAGATACTGCCTTCAGCTTTGTGTCACCTGTAAATCTGACAAGGTATTGAATGATAAGTGGGAAAGAACCTTTTTCAAGTGCAGTTAGAATCATGGGTCACATTTCACTATCTTATTTTTCAGGATATCATAGGAGACAAAGTCAGATTCCTGGCTGAAATCAGTAGTGCAGCAGACGGTGATATTGTCCTATTTTACTACTCAAGATCTCTGTTTCCAAACTTCAACATTAATTTGAGTTATCTATTGACACCCTCTGTTTACTGATTTCTAATTTTTTTTCTAAACTGTGTCTCTTTAATACAATGTAAACTCCATCAGAGTGGACATCTTGTTTCTAAGTTGCCATCATATACTTGGCAACACAGAGCTATATTAATTTATTTGTTGAATTCATTAACCAACACATATCCAAAATCATCATTTAATGCTTTACCCTAGAATTGTCAATTGTTTGGCCCTGAACTTAGGAAATTCATCACTTTACCCTCTTGACAGCTGAGGCATTTTCTTGGCTCTAGTGTTCTGTTAACTACCTTTCTTGCTTTCTATAATTTTCCCCCAGCCTTGTGAAGATATAATTGACAAATAAAATTGTAAGAATCAAAGTATACAATTGGATGACTTAATATACATAATATACATTATGAAAGGATTCTCCCCCATCGAGTTAATTAATGCATCCATTGCCTCATGCATTGCCATTTTTTATACTGAGAACATGTAAGTTTTACTCTTATAAATTTCAGTTATGCAATAGTGTTATCAACTATAGTCATCATATTATACATTAGACTCTCAGACCTTATCCATATTATATCTGAAAATTTGTATCCTTTTACCAACTTCTATGTATCCCTTCCTTCGCAACCACTCTAGCTGTCCATGTTTGCTTCTCCCCTGTCCTTTATCCAGCCACCTGCCCAGATTCTATACATAAGTGATACTGTGTGATATTTGTCTTTCTTTCTCTGGCTTATTTCATTTAGCAGAATGTCTTCTTATTCCATGTTGTTGCAGATGATAGGATTCCCTTATTTTTTAAGGCTGAATGATAACCTTTGTGTGTGTGTGTGTGTGTGTGTGTGTATGCTACATTTTCTTTATCCATTCATCCATTGATGGATGCATTCATCCATTGATGGATGCTTCAAAGCATCCATTGAACGTATGCTTGCATACGTTGACTATTAAGAATGATGCTGCTGTGAACATGGGCATATAGATATCTCTTAGAAATTATTTCTTTTGGGTATATACCCAGAAATGGGATCTTTGAATCATACAGATAATTGCACCCTATAATCTATTATTTCTTCTCAGTATACTGATAATGTATATTAAATCATCAAATTGTACACTTGAGGTCTTACAATTTTATTTGTCAATTACACCTCAATAAAGCTGTAAGAAGCGATGAAAAGCAAGAAATTAAGTTAAAGGAACATTAGAGCTAAGAAAATGTCCTAGTCGTCAAGAGGGTAAAGTGGTGAATTTCCTAAATTCAGTACTGGTAAAGAATATTAGGTTATATGGACAGGAATCTTTAGAATTTTGTATGTAATTTATCTAGATATGACAAATTGAATTCATTTGAGGGAGCTAGATTTATTGAGCCTGACCTGGATGGGTTCTGTGCTAGGTGCTGGAGATACAGAGCAGAGGGTGAGATGGGTAAAATCTCTGCACATGAGTTCACAGTGTAATAGTGTATGAGTCTATGTCTAATCATTGGACAGTTCCTTATGTCCTTCTATACTATGGAATACCCATCAAAACTGAGAGCTGAGTTATATTTTCTGTATGGTCTGTTCTCTATTCTTACACCATTATATACAATATGGATTTAAATGGACATGGCTGCTAAAAACCCTAGTTTTATGATAAAAATATTTTTATGGTTAGCAATCTCTGAGTAAACTGGGGATTTCTCACTTAGAAACTCAGCTCAAAATAGGTACCATAGATAATAGGAAACAAAAAGACTGTTTCCTCTCTTGAATGGAAAATTTGCTGTAAGAATAATATCTATACAGTGAACAGCAAACTTAAAATTATTAGACCAGAGGTGTTAATAACAAAATTTGCTAAAAATTAAAAAAAGAGAGAGTGAGAAGGTAGTCTGAATTGACAGAGACCAGGAAGACATGACTGAGATATGTTTGGTTTAGAAGAAAAGATGAGGGCATTCTATGTGGGAGTAAGGGCTGAGTAAAGGCTCATGGGTGGGAATGAATTTAGCAATATAGAAATATGAGTACAAGACTTCCAGTGGTGCTTAAAGCCAGGACAAGGACTTCATGTTTTATCTGAAAAACAAAACAAAAAACAAAAGAACAACAACAAAAAAATGAAGTACTATAATTTCTTTTTGAGGAGAGTAAACAAAATCAAAATGCTTAACATACATTAGCTTCATTAATGGAGATAACATAGAGGTGATACTGTGAAGAGTTATGAGCTAGTAACAAATAATTAAAGATGATGAGATCAGGTCATTGACAGAAGATGTAGAACATTCAAAAAAAATTTAGAGAAACAATAGCCTATTTAGGTATTGAGGGGCAATGGAAACAGAGACAGACATTTCTCCTAAATTTTAACTCCAGTGGCCTAGAAAAATTTCCCCATTTGCCAGAATGGGATAATATTGGAGAGCAAGTTAAAGTGGTTACAAATATGGGATTGAAAGGAAGGTTACATGACCAAGGAAGAGCTACCCCGTAGGTTCAGGATCCCTGTGTGGGGCTGGTGCTAGATAGAATTAGAGGTCATTTGCTTAAGGATACAATATGAACAAAGGAAATATATGAGCCCTTTCAGAGGAAGCAGTAAAGGGGTGTAGAGAGTCAGTGATTATACCCCAGAGAAAGTTCACAGTAGAGGTCAAGAAGAAGAACTGGAGTTACCGAAGGGAGGAGAGAGTGATTCATGACCCAAGAAAAAAAGGTGAGGGCAGTAGAGCAAAAACCAGAGGAAGAGGCTAGTTGAAACAGTGTGGCAGAACATTTCAGGAGGATCAGAAAAAGCCACGGATGTGGTGTGAAGATAATCGTGTCCTTTTTATAAATAAGGAAACTGAAGCACCCAGTCAAAGCTAATGTAACCCTTCTGTGGAGACTGTGTAAAAGGAGCGTGTAGATGAGTCGTTTCCAAATACAAGCTCATGATGACATTTTCACTGGTCAATGGCAAAATCATAAATATGAGGACAGCTGTTTATGGCAGTGTAAGATAAATTCTGTCCTATGTAACTTCCTAAAGTGCCACCTGCACTCTATTACTATGAAATTATAGAAGTTACAGATGATAACTGCTCTATATTTGGTTGGAAAAAGAAATAATAGCCATATTGTTTTTATTCTTGCTTTTGTTAATATGAGGTCTGGTGAGAGTAATCTCGTGTATTTGCTTTCCCTAGGTGTGTTCTCTAGGACATGGAGTAGGGTATTTCGACATCAGGACTTCCTTCTATGCTCACAAACCATTGGCAGTCAGAGGGCAGGATAAGTAATCATTTATTCCACTTGAACTTGTCGAAAGACGCTCAATACAAAAACACCAGATCCTGACAGTTTTAAAGCCCCATTGCAGGTTCAGAGTCCTGTCTGTCACTTATCTTAAGCTTCTATGGAAAATAAAGATCAAAGATCTCTGAAGCAGTGTTTAGTGTCATAGCTATTTCTGGAAGAGACAGTTTTTTTCCCCCACCCACTAAATCCCTTGCACTTTATTATCATCTGAGTCTGTGTCGTGTGATTTTCTTGAGGTTCTTGGATATCTAAGTGCAGGCAGATTGGCGGTAGTGAAGAATAAATCTTTTTGGCTGGAACCTCAAGAAATAGCTTCTAGTCATAGATTCCTCTACCTCTTCTGTGGAGTGACACTTCGCAAGTCATTTTCTGTGTCTGGGAAATAATAGCTTCAGTAGTAATAATAGTAAAATAGATATTTTTTTGTCTCATGCAATATTCTATCCTAATGTTTCACAGAGATCAAATCCTTTTCTCTTTTGATAACCCTTGAGGTTGACATCTATCTGATTTTATTGAAATATAAGTATAATACACCCCAGACAGGTTAAATAATTTGCTTGTCAGCATGACTAACAAATTCCTATGGAAAGGTCGGAACCAAGAGTCCAGCTCCAAGTGTATTTTTCACCCTCAAAATGCACTGCCTCAAGGAGAAAGAACTATAAGAACTGTGTACTTAGGACAGTGTAGCCTTATTCTGCTAAAATATTCAGAACATATCCAGAATTCTCTTTTTAGAATCTCCTCTAGGTGCATTCATTTAAATATGTTAAGTGATGGTAAAACTGTTTTGTGGGGATAGAGTTAACATTTGCAAATGATCAGTGTCAAAATTGAAGACATTGTCAACTGGAAAAAAGCTCTAGCAGGGTGCTCTAAAAACGTGTTTGACTTTGGAAGATATTATTTGAAATAAAGGCATAATCTCATAAACTATCTTGAAAAGGGAACAGCTCATTGGATATTTTGTCTTTCATTAGAAAATCTGTCACTCTAGCTATTGTTTATGTGATACTGGATCCCTCCCAACTTTGTTTTATTTTGCAAATTTAAATTATTTTTATTAACATACAATGTATTATTTGCCCCAGGGGTACAGGTCTGTGAATAATCGGGCTTACACACTTCACAGCACTCACCATAGCACATACCCTCCCCAATGTTAATAACCCAGCCACCCTATCCCTACCCCATACCCCACAGCAACTCTCAGTTTGTTTCTTGAGTTCAAGAGTCTTTCATGGTTTGTCTCCCTCCTGATACCATCTTGTTTAATTTTTTTTCCTTCCCTTCCCCCTATGGCCCCTTACTCTGCCTCTCAAATTCCTCATATCAGAGAGATCATATGATAATTCTCTTTCTCTGACTTATTTCACTCAGCATAATAGCCTCTAGTTCCATCCACATCATTGTAAATGGCAAGATTTCATTTCTTTGATGGCTGCATAGTATTCCACTGTATTACAGTGTATAGTATTACACTGTATCACTGTAAAGGAGATACACCATATCTCCTTTATCCATTCATCTGTCGATGGACATCTAAGTTCCTTCCATAGTTTGGCTATTGTGGACATTGCTGCTATAAACATTCAGATGCATGTGCCCCTTTGGATCACTATATTTGTATCTTTAGGGTAAATACTCAGTAGTGCGATTTCTGGGTTGTAGAGTAGCTCTATTTTCAATTTCTATTTTTGAGGAACCTACATGCTGTTTTCCAGAGTGACTGCACCAGCTTGCATTCCCACCAACAGTGTAGGGGGGTTCCCCTTCCTCTGCATCCTTGCCAACATCTATCATTTCCTGACTTGTTAATTTTAGACATTCTGACTGGCGTGAGGTGGTATCTCATTGTGGTTTTGATTTGTATTTCCCTGATGCCGAGTGATGTGGAGAACTTTTTCATGTCTCTGTTGGCCATCTGGATGTCTTCTTTGCAGAAATGTCTGTTCATGTCTTCTGCCCATTTCCTGATTGGATTATTTGTTCTTTGGGTATTGAGTTTGATAAGTTCTTTATAGATTTTGGATACTAGCCCTTTATCTGATATGTCATTTGCAAATATCTTCTCCCATTTTGTCAGTTGTCTTTTGGTTTTGTGGACTGTTTCCTTTACTGTGCAAAAGCTTTTGATTTCAATGAAGTCCCAATTGTTCATTTTTGCCCTTACTTCCCTTGCCTTTGGCAGTGTTTCTAAAAAGAAGTTGCAGTGGCTGAGGATAAAGAGGTTGCTTTGATGGATTCCTGTCTCACACTGAGGTCTTTAATCCACTTTGAGTCTATTTTTGTGTGTGGTATAAGGAAATGGTCCAGTTTCACTTTTCTACATGTGGCTGTCCAATTTTCCCAACACCATTTTTTGAAGAGATTGTCTCTTTTTCCATTGGACATTCCTTTCTGCTTTGTCAAATATTAGTTGACCATAGAGTTGAAGGTCTATTTCTGGGCTCTCTATTCTGTTGCATTGATCTATGTGGCTGTATTTGTGCCAGTACCAGACTGTCTTGATGCTTACAGCTTTGTAATAGAGCTTGAAGTCTGGAATTGTGATGCCACCAACTTTGGCTTTCTTTTTCAATATTCCTCTATTTGGGGTCTTTTTTGTTCCATTTTTAGGATTATTTAAGGATTTTAGGATTTAGGATTTTAGGATTTGGGGATTATTTGTTTCATCTCTTGGAAAAAAAATTGATATTTTAATAGGGATTGAATTAAATGTGTGGATTGCTTTACGTAGCATAGACATTTTCACAATATTTGTTCTTCCAATCCATGAGCTCGGAACGTTTCTCCATTTCTTTGTGTCTTCCTCAGTTTCTTTCATGAGTACTTTATAGTTTTCTGAGTATAGATTCTTTGCCGCTTTGGTTAGGTTTATTCCTAGGTATCGTTGTATTGGGTACAATTGTAAATGGGATAGAATCCTTAATTTCTCTCTCTCTCTCTCTCTCTTTTTTTTTTTTTTTTTTTTTTTTTTTTTTTTTTGCTGTTGGTATATAGAAATGCAACTTATTTCTGAGCACTGATTTTATATCCTGACACTTAACTGAATTCCTTTGTAGGTTCTGGCAGTTTTGGAGTGGAGTCTTTTGGGTTTTCCACATAAAATATCATATTGTCTGCAAAGAGTGAGAGTGTGATTTCTTCTTTGCTGATTCGGATGCCTTTAATTTCTTTTTGTTGTCTGACTGCCAAGGCTAGGACTTCTAGTACTCTGTTGAATAGCAGTGGTGATAGTGGACCCCCCTGCCATGTTCCTGACCTCAGGAGAAAAGCTCTCAGTTTTTCCCCATTGAGAATGACATTCATGTTGTTTTTCATAGATGGCTTTGCTGGTATTGAGGTATGTATCTTCTGTCCCTACACTGTGAGGAGTTTTGATCAAGAAAGGATAATGTAGATTGTCAAATGCTTTTTCAGCATCTATTGAAAGTATTATATGGTTCTCATTCTTTCTTTTATATTAGTGTATTGTATCATACTGGTTGATTTGCGGATGTTGAGCCATCCTTGCAGCCCAGGAATAAATCCCACTTGGTCATCATAAGTAGTCCTTTTAATGTACTGTTGGATCCTATTGGCTAGTATTTTGATGAGAATTTTTGCATTGTATTGCCTATAAGGCGACTATTACTGTATATTTTCTCTGTTCCTTTCTGGTGTGTTACTTTTAGGCTCTCTCTTTGCGTAGAGGACCCCTTTCAATATTTCGTGTAGGGTTGGTTTAATGTTTGAAAATTCTTTTAAATTTTGTTTGTCCTGGAAGCTTTTTATCTCTCTTTCTATTTTCAATGATAGCCTAGCTGGATATAGTATTCTTGGCTGCATATTTTTCTCATTTAGTGCTCTGAATATATCATGCCATTCATTTCTGGCTTGCCAGGTCTCTGTGGATAAGCCTGCTACCAATCTAATATTTCTATGATTGCATGTTAGAGACTTCTTGTCCTGAGTTGCTTCCAGGGTTTTCTCTTTGTCACTAAGACTTGTAAGTTTTTCTATTAGATGGCAGGGTGTGGACCTATCTTTATTGATTTTTGTTAGGGGTTCTTGGTGCCTCTTGGATTTTGATATTTGTTCTCTTTCCCATATTAGGGAAATTCTTTATTATAATTTGCTCCAATATACTTTCTTCCCCTTTCTCTTTCTTCTTCTTCTTGGATACCAATTATTCTAATATTGTTTCATTTTATGGTGTCACTTATCTCTCAAATTCTCATCTCATGGTCCAGTATTTGTCTATCTCTCTTTTGCTCAGCTTTTTTTTTTTTTAAAGATTTTATTTATTCCTTTGACAAACAGAGATCACAAGTAGGCAGAGAGGCAGGCAGAGAGAGAGGAAGGGAAGCAAGCTCCCTGCTGAGCAGAGACCTGATGCAGGGCTTGATCCCAGGACCCTGGGATCATGACCTTAGCTGATGGCAGAGGCTTTAACCCACTGAGCCACCCAGGTGCCCCTTTTGCTCAGCTTCTTTATTCTCCATCATTTCATCTTCTTTATCACTAATTCTCTCTTCTGCCTCATTTATCCTAGCAGTAAGAGCCTCCATTTTTTATGGTACCTCATTAGTAGCTTTTTTGATTTCAACTTGGTTAGATTTTAATTCTTTTATTTCTCCAGAATGGGATTTTATTTCTTCAGAAAGAGATTTTCTAGTATCTTCCATGCTTGTTTTGAGCCCAGCTATCACCTTGCTAATCGTCATTCTGAACTCTAGATCTGACATTTTACAAATGTCCATATTGATTAGGTCTCTAGCCTTTGGTACTGCCTCATTTTTTTTTTTTTTGGTGAGTTTTTTCATCTTTTCATTTTATGCAGTAAGAACATATGAATGAGAGAGTAAAATACTAAAAGGGTGGCAAAGACCGAAAAATGTATGCTAACCAAATCAGAAGAGACCCCAAAACTGGGGGGAAAACAATTAAAAAAATAAAAAATATATATTAGACTGGTGAATAGAACAGAGCCACACACGTGATTTTGTGTATATTCTGGAATCTTAGAAGAAACTACCTCCCAAAATTTAGAGAAAGAAAAGCTTATATACATACACAAAAATAAGGGTAAACACAATGAAGGGTTGGAATATGATTGTAAAGATGAAAAGTAAAAAAATTCTAAAAAAGGAACTAATAAGTTGGTTGGAAAAAAAAAGAAGAATGTGATTAGTCTGGAGCTAGATTTAGGGTCTATTTTTTTCTATTAGTAGAAATTATATCCCAAAATTTAAAGAAAAAAAACCTATATGTATGCAAAAAAATGTTAAATATAATGAAGGGATAAAATATGAATATAACAAGGAAAATTTTAAAAAATTTTTTAAAAAGCTATTGATAAGATACAATAGTTGAAAATCATTAAAAGAAGAAAGAGGAAAAGTTTAAAAAATAGAGTAAGAAAAAAATAAAATTAATGAAATTTAACTTTGCAAGACTAATGGCTCATGGGAAAAAAAACATGAATTGTATGCATTACTTTCCCTAGCTCTGGAGTTTCGCAGTTCTCTTTGATTAGTAAACTTGGTCTTGGGTGGATGTTTTTGCTGAATTTCTTGTGGTGGAGGGGTAGCTGTTGCTGTGATTCTCAAATGTATTTGCCTGAGGTGGAATTGCACTGCCCTTTCCAGGGGCCAGGCTAAGTAATCTGCTCAGGTTCACTCTCAATAGCTTTTGTTCCCTGAATGCTTTCTGGAGAGTTTTGGAGGAGGGAATGAAGATGGTGGCCTCCCAGTCTCCAGACTGGAGTAGCTGAGAGCTGGGGCCCCACTCCTCTCCTTCAGAGAAAAGCAGTCAATCCCTCCTGTCTCCCTGGTCTCCAGTAGTCTCTGTGGTCACCCGCCCTGTGACCGAGTATTTCTATCTCTGGTGCACAGCCCCGTTTGGAGTGTCCAAACCCAGCAGATTCCTGCCACAAGTTTCTGTGCTGCTCCTCCCAGAGGAGGAAGGAGGGGCTCTCTCTGGATCTATCCCTTGTGGGGTCCCATCTCAAAGAGCAGTGGTCTGACTGTGCCTTGGATCACAGTTTAAGGTAACCCACTCCTCCCCTGAGAGCTGTCTCTGTAGCTGGCTTCCCTGCTCTGATATTTGGCAGCTCTGCCACACTCAGGCACCCCTGGTCTTTCTGTTATCCAGCAGGTCCTGAGACCACACTGTCCCTGTAAGGGCTCCACCCCCACTTAGCCTCTGGAGTGATGTCCCTCAGTGGAGCAGACTTTGTGTCTCAAAAAACATTCTGTTTTTGTGCTCTGTTGCTCCACTGCACTTGCTGGGACGTGGCCCCTCTCCCTGCGGTTTATCTTCCCGTTGCTTTGGATTCACCTCTCTACACTTCCTACCTTCCCGAAAGTGGTGGATTTTCTGTTCCTAGAATTGCTGCTTTTCTTCCCTTCTATCTCCTGTTGAGTTTGTTGGTGTTCAGAATAGTTTGATAACTATGTAGCTGAATTCCTGGGACCTAGTGCTAGTGCAGTTTCCTACTCCTCCACCATCTTGCTTCCTCTTGCAAACGGCCCCAACTTGTTCTTTTTTTTTTTTTTTTAAGATTTTCTTTATTTATTTGACAGACAGAGATCACAAGTAGGCAAAGAGGCAGGCAGAGAGAGAGAGGGAAGCAGACTCCCCGCTGAGCAGAGAGCCCAATGCGGGACTCGATCCCAGGACCCTGAGATCATGATCTGAGCTGAAGGCAGCGGCTTAGTCCACTGAGCCACCCAGGCGCCCCCCCAACTTGTTCTTAATGAAGAGTCTCCTCTTCTCATGAACAGAGACCCATGTGACCTCCAAAGGTGGTGCTTTCCTTAGTAGCAGTGCTTCTGTGTAAGCAGGGTTAACATTTCTGACTATACTTTCAGATGGCCTCATTAAGTTGCTGGGAAATCCAAATGGGTGCAAAAAAGTAATTTCTATAAAAGAAGACTACATAGTAAGCACAATTTTCTGTAGTCTATTTGCTAATGATGCGTAAAGGTAGTCTGATAGAGCCACTCATTTTGATTGCAGTAACTAGAGGTCCAGAGCAAGTGTATCACTTCTCAGTTCTTTTTCTCTGAAACATTGGATGAGAAATAAGTTTTACATGATATTTCAGAGAAAATCATGATAGTTCGTATGAATTGTCTCTTGTACATGACAAAACATAAACTCATCAGTGTCCCTATGAGGCAGATAAATAGCCCCTTCTCTCCATTCTGGCTCCTGAGGCTCAGAGAGGTGAACTGACACTTTCAAAGACACAGTAGATGAATTCCAGACCAGGAAATAGAAGTCAACACTTAAATTGTTATTCAGGCAGTAGATACAATTGATCTCCTTTCAAATCAAAGGATGTAGGGTCACCACATTACTAGCATTTTCTATAGACATTATGTGAATCACCACATGCAAATATGGCCCTATCAGAAATTGTACATCACTTGTTGCTTGATGGTAGAAGATGAGAATCAATCATGTGTTTTCAGAAAAAGGGACTCTAAGAATGAAGTCCGAACCAGTTATTTTCAGGCTGATTTGAAATTACTGATAGGAAGTCAAAAAGACAGATAAATCTTCAATTCAGAGAGAGCAGGACCAACTTGTTTCTTGACCCAGATGACGAATCCTTTTTCACTCTCACCTGTGACACGAACTACTCACTTTCTAGCTGCTCATTTCCCTTCTCTGTATTCTGTCTGCACAGTAGCACCAGCTGGCATGTAGAAAAGAAACGAAGAGAAAGAGAACAAGTTGGCAGGGAGTCAATATATTTCAGTGTTTTATTACTACAAATGCTAGTAGCATTTAGTTGTTGAGTCTGAAGAGAGAATGAGTATTTCTAAAGTGACTCGGTTATCAGTGCTAATGATTAAAGGCAGAACAAAAAATCTATGGATTAATTAGCAGGTCAATGGTGGTTGAGTAGTTAATACTAAATTACATGGTTTGCATGCAAGAGAAAGGATTAATCTTTGATATTCTCCAGCTTGGTTGACTTGTGTGTTAAAATTCCATGTCAGTGAGGAGAGAGTCCCATTGATTGGTTGATAGGTAATGAGATCAGAAAAGATAGTCCCTGGATTTCCTTCAATTCTGCAAACTCAAGGTTTAATCTTGTTTTCTGTCAGTGATACATCCTTCTTGCTATAGCTACTGACAGTGAGATTTGAAGACTTGATTAATAATAAATAAAGAAAGCAGAGCTAACAATACTATGGGAGACGAGAAAAATCAGGGTCAGCAAATGACATGTATTTGGGTGCCAAAAGGTACATATACATTCTTGGAGAGGTAAGGGCCAGTAAACAATTTATTCTTTGGAATAGATAGAGGATGGAGCGATTGGAAGTTTGAAGATGAAGGGAAGCAATAGAATCACCAAGGGACCCACTGTTTCATTAACCATTTAATACCTATTTATGGAGATGGACATGTGCCGCTCCACATATATGTACCTTTTGTATATTTATAATTTTATATGCACTTACCTTATATATGTGTGTGCGTATTTAATCTGTGTATTTATGTAGATAAATTCTAGTGGGAGGGCAGAGATACAAAAATATAAATTAACTAATGGTTACTTAAGTGAAAAGTGCTAGAAATAAAAGAAAATGTAGAGCTAGCTAAGAGACTGGGAGTTCAAAGTGGTGGTTGGTGTCAGGTGTCAGTATGAAATAGGGGTAGTCAGGGTAAGTATCTTTGAAAAATTAACATTTCAACAAAGGTTTGAAGGAAATGAGAATCTTGTCATACAAATAGCTAGGGGAAACTGGCCCAATAAGAGGTAAAAGCCAATGCAAATACCTGAAAGTGGTATGAGGCTGGGGATTAATAGCAGAGTAAGGAAGCCAGTGTGGTTGGAATGGAATGGGCAAAGCGGGGAAGGGGTGCTATGGAGATAGTAGAAAATCAAAATTCCTGATTGGCCTTTATAAGGAGCTCAGTTTGGAGGATGAGCCACAGTTCTGCGATTCTCTTCCCAATCCAGGAACAAAGAAGGGGCAAGACATTTATGATGACTCCAGTGAGAGATAATGTTTCAGTAACATAATGTGTGTGATTAATCAGAAGGAAAAAAAAATATCGTTGGGACTTTTCACGTAAATGCAATGAAAAGCAAACAACCAGGAGAGACATTTATGCAAACAAGGGAACTCTACTCTAGGAATTGGGAGCCAACTAGATTGCACTAATGTGCATAATAATCATAAACTGTCATAGTGTTTTGCTTTAGGTCTGCATCTAGGCAGACAATGCCTAATACATTTTATCTCATTTACAAATAACTTTTATGTCCACTAAAATGTTGTTTTCATTTCAATTAATAATTGAGCCAAAAATACATTTATGAAACAGAACTTTTGCTGTTGGCTATTGGACCTAGGAGAAGAAAACACAGGGAGGTTTTCCTGGATAGAACTCAATATAACATAAGCAGATGTTTGAAGGTATCGATAATCAACTGTCACATAATATCTTTCATTTCCATTTTGAATGAAAGGAAATGAGATTAGGGTATGAAAGATTCACATTAAAGCTACAGCAGTTGGCTGAGCTATTTTGGGGGCTCTGTTGGCCTCAAGTTCATCCATTTCTAATAAATAAATTAAAAAAATAAAAAATTAAAAAAAAAGATTCCATGGAAGAGGTGTTCAAATAAATAAATTAAAAAAATAAATTAAATTAAAAAAATAAAAAATTAAAAAAAAAAATTTCATCCATTTCTGGGGCACTGGCTGGCTCAGTTGGAAAAGCATGTAACTCTTGTATCTTGGGGTCATGAGTTTGAGCCCCACATTGGCTATAGAGATTATCTGAATGAATTAATGAATGAAGGGAGAAATGGTTAAAACATTAAAAAGTAACTTCATCTTCTTCTGTAAAATGTCCTTTCCCAGCAGGAGTTGGAATAAGCAGCTAAAGCCTCTTCTTACTATAAGGATCAGGTGTGTGTGCTGGCAATTTTATTTCATGTAAACAAGATATTATTGCATTGCATGTTTTGGGACCATATAAGTCCATTCCAAAGGTATATATATGCTGCTTGGTTATAATCAGTTTTCTCAAGAATGATTTGTCATCTCGAATAGGTATGGTTTCAGAAATAATGTGGAATCTCTATTGTAGCTTTCGTTTTGGATTGGTGCTCACATTTCACACTGTAGATAATGTCCATTTCTTTGTCTGGCTCTCTTATGTTTATTGGCTTGCTATTCCTCTTTGAATTCAGACAGGATCTGTAATGTACCATTTTGGACAAGAGAAAGGGCAATATTTCTCACTCAACTTTTTCAGATGACTAATCAGCAATAATTACTTGATCCTAAAAGCCACTTCCTTAGGTCAGCTAAACTTTTGCTGCTGCAGCCAATAAGTATTCCCACACATGATCTGTCTGGTGAGATACTGTGTTATGGGAAAGAGTAGAAGCTAGGTGAGGATACTTGCTCTTCTCTTACCATTTCTGCAAGGGTTCATCTCCCTTGAGGATACAAGGCCACTTAATAAAATCTCCTGACTAAATTTAGGAAAAGGATTCTTTTCCTTGCTACCAGAGAATTATACCACCTAATGACGAAGAGATTATTAAACTACAATTATCTCCCCACCATCTCAAGGTCGAAAACGTGCTCTTTCACCTTGAAATCTTAGTCATGTCTTTGATCAGCGAACTAAAAAATATTTAAGGTGTCAAATAAGATGAATAAGACAGAAGTGGCTACTTTTAGTCTGCTAAGTCATGGAAGTTTCTCTGCAGAGCCATTCTGAATAATGTGGGTGATACTTGTTCCTAGAACTGGGGCAGTTCTTCATCCCCAAGAGCTGTACTCTCCTTGAAGCCAGCAGGGTAATTAAGTGAGGAAGTTATCTCATAAAATTGTGAGATTTAGTAATAAAATTTGGGGAGAACGTGATGGCCCTGTACTGCCTACTAGCACCTTAAGAATAGGCAGCACAGTAAACATTCATCACAGTTCAGTGAGATTTTGTTTGGTTTTGGGTTTTTTTTGCAAAAGTTTCTATTTGCTTAGCCACCTTTCTTCACATGGCAACATCTTGGCAATTGTTCATAGGTTTTCCCTTCCTAGTGCCATAATGACCTGTGTATAATGTTAAGCAGTGGGAGCAGGGCCGTTCTCAGAAGACATGGGAGAGATTAACCTGCATCAATTACAGTTTCCTCCACTTTAATCGTGTTTGTTTCCAAGTTTTTATCCAGACAGTCTGTGGATTTTTAATAAGCCTAGCTAAGATGCACTCACCAGTCCACAATTGAAAGAACTTTTCTGGGTCAGAAACTCCTAAGTTGCTTCTGTGAAAAATACTGTTGAGCACCTCTGGTGTTTTTCTCAAAAAATAAAAAACAAACAAAAAAAACCCCACCCAAAACCAAAACCAACCAACCAAACAAAAAGCGTAGTAAGGAATTTTACTGCTGAGTATCTAACTATACTCCATTCGTAAAAACAGACTGTAATTTCTTCAAAGATCAGGGGACTTGTAGGATGTCATCAGAATATAAAACACATTTTAGAAAACCATGTGAAATATGGGCCAAGGTGGATTGACCAGGTACTCTGTCCTCACCACTTTTGCTGCCGTTTTCTTTCCAAGCTTCTCTAGCACCAGCGGGTCCACAACACATCTGTGTCAGTGGTAGGGCAGCCATCTTTTGTGTCTCCTACCCTAAGGTTTTCGTTCTGCCATCTCAGAAAACTGATGAGCTATAAGGAGGATGATAGAACGAGCCAAAGAGTCATATGAACTTCTCAGTCTTTTGAAATGCATTAGGTCAGAGAGAGGGCAAGAATTGTTCTCATTGTCATTTACAATCACACTGAGCTAAGATGGAGGGGGTGTGAACACCACCTATATGTCAAGTGACTGGTAGAATGGTTCCCCACCAATAATAATTAAACTAATAATAATATGATGATGATGATAATGTGGTATTGCTGGCTGTGGTTTCCTCTGCACATTCCTCCCCAAAACCAGTCTCATTAAGGGTATGCTTGGAGTTGAGAGGGGATTGGAAATAGATGCTGAAGAGAAATTTCCAAAAATAACACAATTGTGTGAATGTCTTCAAGATTTTGTGTTAGGCATACTTCATGAATTAGTTACATTAATAAGCCTGTTACTTCAAAGAAATTTATTACATGGAATACATTCAAAGCAACTTCTTTCTCTTCATACTCTGCTCTTATAAATTACTTCTGTCGACTTAAGAGAAATGGTGTTTTCCTGAAAAGGTGACTAAGTACCTTACCAACACTAACACTCTGTTGAAGTAATCACTACCAATACTTTTAGGTTGAAAATAAATCATTTGAATAACTGAGTGCATTTCATTTCCAATCAAGTTCCTAAAATTCAACAATATTCTTGAGTGCCTATTATAAGCAAGACATTGTGCTTTGCCCATGGGAATTCGAAGATGGGCAAGGTTTGTCCCCAAGTCTCAAGCAACACATGATCAAGTAGATGGAAAGAGCAGTACACAAATAACAAATCATTTTAATGAAAAACAATAGTCTAATTGATTTCTGGCACCTAGGGACTGATGACATCACTAATTTCATTTAAGTCACCAAACAGTGGCAGAGTATAGGATTGGTTGATTGATATTTATTTAAATGATATGCTGAGAAGTAATAAGCATGATGGCCTCTTTAATTACCAATCTCCTGAGCAATTTTTCTTTTTCACTTTGGATTAATTTCCATTCTTGAATGAAAAATATACCTCTCTACTACAGTTTGCTTGAATGAAATTGGGTGTATTGGCAAGTTGGATTCTTCCCTGGGTTGGCTGTTGTATGTGAACATGTACTCATGTGTTTGTGAGTTTATTAGAAAACATTCTAATAGAAACACCCTCTTGTTTTTGATTCCCTTACTGAACTGTATTGACATTACTAAATGGCACTGCAAAGCAATAAGGATACACTACTAGGAGACACACACTGACACCTTTATAAAAGTGCGCCCCTTCTTTCTCTAACCCTTTCTGAGAATTGCATATGCATGTATTGTGTATATTCTGTATATATGGAAATAACTTGCATTTTATTTTATTTTAAAGATTTTATTTATTTATTTGACAGAGAGAAATCACAAGTAGACAGAGAGGCAGGTAGAGAGAGAGAGAGGGAAGCAGGCTCCCTGCTGAGCAGAGAGCCTGATGCGGGACTCGATCCCAGGACCCTGAGATCATGACCTGAGCCGAAGAGAGCGGCTTAACCCACTGAGCCACCCAGGTGCCCCAATAACTTGCATTTTAGTAGCACTTTACAGTTTACAAAGTGCTTTCACTCATAGCGCACTTGAATTGTACGACCGTGTATTGATCAAGCTAGAAACATTGTTATCTGTTTTATTAGTACCTCCCTTTTACACCTATATACAGCTTATCTCCAGATTAAGTCAATTCTGTTATAAACACAATCTTCACACTCTTCTCCATCTTCTTGTCTGCCGTCTTTGGCTAACCTTGCTCTAATTTCTTGCCTGGCCTAATGCTTCAACCTCAGACTGGTGTGCCTGCCTCTACTCTACATTTGCCCCATGATTATCCATTTCTCTGTAAGCATCCAGGATATGCAAACTTGATTATGATGCTCCTCTGTTTAAAACATTTCCCTAGATACCAGTTGCTCATAAAATAAATTCAAAATCCTGATCTCTGTCTGTTGTATCCTATTTTATTCAAACCTTCCTTTTTTCTAGGTTTATCTCTTCACTACAACACTTTCACAGCTATGCAGTATTATTATTTCAAATCATTTAAAAATGCCACAGCTGAACCATTTAAAAAAACAAACAAACAAACAAATATGGCAGTTGTTCCAAACTAAAATGGGCCAGATTTTTAATTTCTTTCTTTGCCTTCATACATACTTCTTTCACCTATATATATTTCCTCCATTTCTTTACATGGACATTTTCACCTCATCATTCAGATTTGAGTCTGGATTAAAAATTCACCTTGGGAAGATTTATCTGACCACATCATCCTCTGTTCTATCCTGAATTAGAGATTCCCAGCTTTAAATTCTTATACGAATTAAACTTAATGCATAACATTTTAATTCTCCCATCTTTCTGTATTCTCCCATTACATGTAAACTCCATAAAGGCATGGGACAGGCTTCTTTTCATCACAGATGTTATCTCGAGGTTCAGTACAATACCTAGCTTTTGGTAAGCCTTTAATAAGCAATTGGTGAATAAAAAATAATTAACCTGAAACAATACCATGCATGAGATATTTCCATCATCTCATTTAGTTCAACAAAGGGCAGTATTTCCTGATTTTGATATATACTGCAGTTGTTTATGGTGCGATCAATGGAGGAAGTTGGGAGAAGGATCCACAAGGCACTATGTACAAATTTGTGCTTGCCTAGGTGCTTCTGGTATTTTTTAAAAAAAAAAAAAGTTAAAAAAGGGTGATTTAGAAAGGCCAGATATGGTAACTTCCATTTATATCCAAGAAAAGCAAAGACTATAGAGTAAGGTCATTTGTAGGAGATTGTTATTCACCATGTGACATGGATACTGTTGAGGAGAGCCACTCCGAGGTTTTTGACTTCTTTTGGATCTTCAGGTGGACTTTGCACCAAGTACCACATTTGGTCCCTTGGTGACCAACTGAATGTTCAATTGAATTGAATGTTCAAAAATTTAATGTTCTGTCCCAGAGCTTCTGTATTTGCGATTTGTTTTCTAACCTGAAAAGCTGAGCAAGAAAGAAATAGGACAGTACCTTTAGGTTCTCTCCCTAAAACCATTGATTCTGAAGTCACCCAAGGCAGTCAGCTCCCTGTACTTGTCTTATGTTCTGACTTGAGCTCCCTTTGCTTATTATTTATTTCATGTCTTCATTCATCAGTATTTATGAAATTTTCCATATCCCAGATCATGCTCTGAAAACTCTGAAAAAAAAGCAATGTAGAAAATGATGCAGATTCTCCTCTCAAGAGAACTCATATTCTAGCAGATGGCATTTAAGTGAAAAGTTAACGATAGAGTCGTGCTGTAACTCCTCTTTTAGCAGTAAATGCAGAATGCCAGGCACATAGAATAAAAGACTTAGTTTGGCCTTGAAACATGTATAAATGCTTATTAAAGGAGGTTATTTCTAGGCAGAATGCTGCAGATTGGACAGCCAGGATAGCAGGACTTAATGGCAGAGTGGAGAGTTAGAGTCAGGGGGGAGCAAGACTGGAAAGAAACTCTCAAGGAACAGGTATGCATGCCTCTAACCCAAATAGCACTGACACCTGGCTTTGCATTCTGAAAAAAATATCAAGATATTTTCTCACTTCTCCCACCTGGGACACTGACAGACCAAGATATGAAGGGGGGTGGGCCTTGTTATTCTCCATTGACAAAGAGAAGCATCATGTCTCCGTTGTGTCCCTGTGAACTTAGGTGCCATGCGAGAGGCTGATGTTCTTTCCTGAAGAGTGAAGAGAATGTGAAGAGGGAGGAAAAGGGAAGCAAGGAAGAGACACAACTTTTAGATTCCAAAGAATTCTATTAAACTTTTCTTTTTTTGTCTCTCTTTTTTCTTTTTTCTAGGTAAGTGATACTGATTTTTACAACAGAACTGTGATTGCCAGTCTGAATCAGCATATGATTTTCTCCCCTGACTATACCACAAGTGACATCTCCATACTTTCCATCACTTCTACGTGATTTGTGAGTTTTTACCCAGAAGTGCCGATAACAATCCAGAATTAAGACATATTTAAATGGTTATATTTATATCTCCATAAAATGTTTAGTTACACCTTTCTTTAAGGTAAGTGAACCCTATTCAAGTCATGATTTTACACAAAGCAGCACTGAGGGGAATATTATTCTCTTCACAACAATATCCACAGGGAATTTTTCTCAAGGCATACTCCCCTAATGTATTTTTCTTCATTTGATTTGCACTAAGTAACTTTTTGAGGGAATCTTCAGGTAAGTGTCTTTTATTATTTGAGATACATCTCTCTTTCTTTATGGATACTTCTGTCTTGTTCCTTTTTTCCATGAAAGGTAGTCTTGGCAGTATGGAACTAGGTAGATTTTTGGTGTGCTCTAAAGTCTAAAATATTGAAGTCTATTATCCATGTCTACTTGGAGGTTGGAGTTTTAGACTTGAAGAAAAGGGGCTCTTAGCAGTGCAGTGTAGAGTTGGATCTACTTGGCAAGATGGGAGATAAATAGTAAAAAGAGGGAAAAGAACACATGGGAATTATTAAATATTTGAACAGTGACTGCTTCTTGAAAATTGGCAGCAACTCTTCCTGGCCTCTGGCCTGGGCTTAGACCTTCTTTTGGCTTTTTGCGCTTAGCAATTCTTTCATTCCTTATCTTGCTTTCCAAATTTACTTTTCGTTTTCTGCTCAGACTGCACTGACTACGCTGTATTTGGCTATTTGCATTTACTGAGAGGATCTTAGTTGTTCCAATGGACTGACTTCTGTATGGCTTGTGTGTAATTTGGTACAGGTACCTCTACACTCTACAGGGAGATGACACACCTCTTTATTCATAATAATTATCCTAGCTGATGGAGCTCATCAAGCCAGCCCCTCGGCTCTCTTGATGGGGACAGATTTTCTAAGGTGCTGCTGATTCTCTGTTTGAATCTTGTCATCAATATCCATGTGTGAAATTAATTACAAAGCACAATGGAATGGTTTTGCAGCAAAAGACTGAACAGCCTTACTTGAAGGTCACTGTTGGAATTGGCCTTCTGTGATACATTATTATAAACTAAACATTTCATTTTGTTTCATTGTTAGTTGAGTACCTCATTCAATGATCTGGGATTGTGTGTCAAAATGGGTCTTGCTATAGATGGAAAATGTAGGATGCAAGTATTGCTGTACATTGTGTAGCTTTTAATTTCTGAAGTGGAAAGGTCCAAAGCACCTCTGTCTTAAGGGAAAAAAAGGAAAAATAGATTTAAATGGGTATAATGGTGAATTGTTGGTGAATTTTGATTTCACAGATAATAAATGATATTAAGATGATGATAATGATGGTAACAGTAATGATGTTTTAGGCCTGGACATCTCAGTGTCATAGCTTCTTTACCATTTACAGGTAAATATGGATAACAGCCTAACATATAATTTTCATTTCCAAACTCTTGATACTGCTTATAAAAACATCCAAAGTAGCAAATGATTGTATTAGTAGATATTAGTTGTAAATTCTCAGTAGAAGAGATTTAATTGTGATTGAGTAATGGCCAAACCAGCTATATTCCAATGAAGTAACACCTGGTTATGACCCCTGGAATCTCAGCTGGGCTTCTCTCCTTGCCATCTGGGCAAGTAAACCAAAAGGAGGTGCCAAGAATGGAAGTGATGAGGTTCTTGAGGCATTCACTTCTTACCATTTTTTTTTACAGAGCTATGACTTTCTTACTAAGATTCATCTCTATATTTTCATCATGTTCTTACCTCCACTGTTGGCAAGGGTAGTCACAATAATAGCTAACATTTATCTTGTGCCTTCTCTTTGTCAGACACCATTCTAAGTGTTTCCCTTATGTTAATTCATTTAATCTTCACAACAAATGCATGAGCTAGGTATGATTATGGATCTCATTTTTTAGTCAGGAATTTAAATGTAAAGAATTTGAGTACTCCAACCAAAATATTTGATTTCTCCATCTTTGCTATAAGCCACTATGTAGACTTACCAAAGGACTGCGTGGTTTGGAATTTCCTTACCTTTTGACTCATCTACTTTGGTGATAAATTTTTTATTATCAGTATCATCATGGTCACTGTCACTTTTAACCTCCTTCTAAGCTTTATATTCCAGGTGACATAGATACATTATCTTATTTAACTTCCACAATAACCAAAGACTGTACCTTTTTTTTTTTTTTCATTTTGTGGTTGAAGAAACCAACACTCACAGAAATGACTCTCTCTATAATTGTTACATGTAGTGTATGCAGTGACTAGTCAGGTGGCGTATGATGATGGTGCGGGAACTTGTGTGTTTCAGAGATGTGTTGTTTGTGCGGTCTCCTAGCCTGAAGTGGTATCCCTTTAGAGAACAGCTCTGTGACAGAGCTTAGGTCCATGCAATCCAGGGAAGTAATGACAAGAGGTGCTAGGTTTTGTGCAACTGATGACGATTTGATTATGCTGAATAAGCTTCCGTTGGGTGACTGTATAGCGATATCCATTTCATTCTGTATGTTCGTGTCATGCAGGTTTGTGCTAAGACATATCTGTAATTTGGGAGCATCTTCAGCATCACCTTGTTTGACTTCAATCATCTCTTCTTCACGGCAGTCCCAAATGGGATAGTAGCACAGATGACTGAAAAAATATTCCCATTTTCTTTTCTTTTTTTTTTTTAAGATTTTATTTATTTATTTGTCAGAGAGAGAGGGAGAGAGAGCGAGCACAGGCAGACAGAGAGGCAGGCAGAGGCAGAGGGAGAAGCAGGCTCCCTGCCGAGCAAGGAGCCCGATGTGGGACTCGATCCCAGGACGCTGGGATCATGACCTGAGTCGAAGGCAGCTGCTTAACCAACTGAGCCACCCAGGCGTCCCCCCATTTTCACTACCACCCTTATAAACCCTCATCATCTACTTAAAAAAAAAAATCCATGTGGAAACCTTCAAGGAATCTAAATTTGGATTCATAAGATCTACTTTCACAAAATACTGTTTTTCAGTTAGTGTCTGTATCACTCTGAACTGTATCTTTGAGTACACAACTTTGAGACTCTAAAACCTATACTGGTCTCTTACACATTTGTTGGAACGAGTGTATAAAATCACTTCTTGAAGTAGGTTTTTGTCAGGTCGTGGGGGTGCAGGGTGAGATCATAAAAAGTCCCTGGGTGCCTGGGGGAGTTTGGGAGTCAGGGGTTGTTGTACTGGAAAGAAAAGGAGAGAAGGGGACTATATAATGAGGTAGAAAGTATTTTGCCTACTACACAGTTTACCCTGGAGCCAACTCTGTATATGGTTTCTGTCATACTTTTTGTCTTTTTGAGTAAGGAGAAGGTTTCTGGTAATAATGGTCTGCTTTCAGAAAGTACATGTATGATGAAATTGTCTGCCCCGGGCTACTAGTATTGATTGTTTTCAGGAAAATGTGTGATGAGCTAGGAATGCATCTTAGCACACATTATATTCTCTTTGTCAAACTGGGTTTATTTTTCTCTGTTCTGCTGACTTTTTAGAGGTCAAGGTGGGGATGGAGATATGACAGAACACATAATAAAGTAGAGGGGTGTATGTGTTTTCATAGTTGTAAGACTGAAAAACAAAAGCCTCCAACTAATACCATAATGTAAAACTGCACTGTGGTAAATACATATTGGTTATCTTGATGGGTTTTGTCATTTCCTCTCATACTAGAGACTGAAGGAAGTCCATAGAAACCACACCTAACAATCATGTGGAAATACTCAACCTAAATATGGAGTCGTTTGATGTGTGATACTCTTAAGGATCGGAAGAGAAGAATTTCCAGTTGTCCTGTGTCCTTATGAAGTAGAATAATGATAAAGTGGTTACACATGGAAATATATTCTGTGAAACTCTATTATTGATCTGAACATACTCAATTGATTTCTTGAAAGATTTTTTTATAAATAAACACAGAAACACATGATTTTCCCCTAATATTGAAGTGATTAATACCTGAGACTTTGCTGAGGGGTCATATGTTTTACATACTCTTCACAGATAAAATAGGTCAGATACACTTCATTTAGTAGATATCTGTCAGGTTGAGGTCCAGAACTGAACCAAATACTTTGAACACTGTCTGGCCAGGGCAACTCAAAATTTGTGTAGTGGGTAGATGACTGCCTCAGGATTCAGTAGCAGGTTTTGTGTTTTTTCTTCAGATGAAGAAATTTTTCAACTATACCTCAAGTTAGGTTACAGAAGACCGTGGTCTAGGTTGATACATAGATGTACATTGCAGTTAGATGGCCTCCATTCATAACCTGATTGTCCACTTACCAATTAGGTGGCTCTGGGCAAATTACCTCTTTATTGTGGGGATTAAGAAATTAATTCATAGAAATCACTCAGGGTATTCTCTGGCCAATAGTAAGTGCTCAAGAAATATTAGTTCTTATAATTAGGCCCCAAGCAGGATTCTAAAAGAAATTCTCACATACTTTTCAGGGTCTTTCTTATCATCACTGTTAGCACTAATACCATCATCATTCCATAGGAAAAGTAGTTCCTCTGGGGCCTTTCTGCTTCTGACAGTGGAGATGACTCTATAGATTAATTACAGAGCTTTGCTTCTGCGAGGCACCACATTTTTAACATTCATATTTCTTCCTGAAGGAAAAGAAATATTTTTGACTTGCGTTTTTAAACTATAATATTTAACTGCTGGTTTGCACAATTAATCAAGTGTTTTCATAATCTGGTTACTGTCTTGGACTTGTAGAATTTCAAATTAGGAAGGCTAGAATTATAAACTACTTTTGTATATCCTCACTGGGCCATATATGTACAAGGAAGTAAAAAATAAATGGAATAACTTAGATTGCTGAAGGGAAAAAACTGCACAATTCAAAATTTCTTCAATTATTTGGCTCCTTTAGGATTAAGGTTTATTATGAATTATTTGTCTTTGCAAATATATATCATGCAAGTAAGAATCTTAGACTTAAAAGCTCTCAGGTCATGGTCCTGGGTGGCTCAGTCAGTTCAGCATTTGCCTTCGGCTCAGGTCATGATCCCAGGGTCCTGGGATGGAGCACAGTATTGAGCTCCTCAATGGAGGGCCTGCTTCTCCCTCTGCACTCCCCCCGCAACTCATGCTCTCTCTTAAATGAATAAATAAATAAACTCTTTTTTAAAAAAAGCAATAAAAGATCTCAGGTCATCTGAACCCAGACTTAAGTGCTATTGAACCTGGTGTGGCATCTTGTGTCCAGCCTGTGTTGGGATACCTGTCTCACTTCCAAAATTGTCTACATTCTTTCTTTGGATGAGTCAGTTAGAAAATCCTTTCTTCTTTAGATAAATGTTCTCCCTTCTGGTAATTTCCATCTTCAATCCTTCACTTCCTCCATGAGACCATCAAGCCTAGCTTTAGAATCCTGTTCCAAAATATTGAATATATTTCTCCCTTTCCAAGTTTGATGTGTTTCTTGTTTGCCAAATTATTTAGTGAATTCTACTGATCTTCAATATACCATGTAATTAATGTGTTTTGTTTGAGAACCCCAAAGAACCAGATAGCCCATGCCCCTACTCCTGCAAAAGAATGCAGTCTTAGCATTTTCACAGGGACAGAGGTAGACATGCTGCTTCAAGTCCCCTAGCAGCATTCTGATCCAATTTTGATAGGGCAAAGTTATCCCAGGGCAAAGAGATACAGATGTTGCCTTTTTCAGAAAAGTATCACAGGACTGCATTTCTTTTGAAATTAGTTTTATTTCTTGGCGTAAGGTAGTAACCTTTTATTCTCTTGAGAAAACTTTTTCCTGAAGAGCCTCTGGTTTGGATCTTGATTTCAAATTATAAAAACAAAAACTGAAGGAAAGAAAAGAGAGAGTAAAGTAAATAAGGGAGTGGAAGGAAAGAGAAAGAGAAGGTGGAAAGGGGGAATGGAATAGGGGAAAAAGACGTGAGACATGTTTATGATATGGAACTGATCTAAATCTGTAATTCAGAGAGTAAAAAGGTTTGCACAAAGAACTTCCCAGATTTATAATAGCAACCTAAGAATTTTATACATGGTGAATACTGTTCTAAAGGTTATGTTATTTATATATATGTATTGTGTCATATACATTATAATTATATAGCATGAGTGTGTTAACCTGCCTAGTCCTCCCTAAAACACTTTGAAGCAGGCTTTTTTTAATTTTTAAAAACTTTTAGATCTTATTTATTTATTAGAGAGAGAGAGAGAGAGCATGAGTAGGGGAGAGGGCAGAAGGTGGGGACAGGCAGACTCCCTGGATGCAGGGCTCAGTTCCAAGATCCTGGGATCATGACCTGAGCCAAACACAGAAGCTTAACCAACAGAGCCACCCAGGTGTCCCTGATGTCGATTTAATCATCCCACTTCTCTAATTAAGGTAATTGAGATACGAAGAGGTCAAGCAATTTGCTTAAAGTCACTCATCTGAGAAATGATGGGGCTAGGAGTTGATCTCAGGAAAAATCATTCTAGAGCCTATACTTTTAACAACACCCCCTCTAACAACAGTGGCTAACATTTATTGATGACTTCCTAAATATCAGCTCCTCTTCTAAAGAACTGTTTAATCTCACAAAGCCCTTTAGTGAACATCAATCTATTATCCCCTACAGGTGAAGAAATAGGCACAAATATATTCAATGACTTCTTAAACTCAGAGGTCCACTTAGCAGTAGAGCTAGAATTTGAATCCAACCTCGATGCTTTCCTGGAGAGAGGAATTGCAGCCAGGCCCTTCAAGATGTGGTCTAGTGGATGAAAAGGGCACATGCCTAAGGACTCAGGATATATAATACTCAAAAATAGATGAAGAATACTTAGCAGTATGTCAGGGAGTAGAAATGATTGTAGTGCAATCTGATTACACAAGTACAGACAGAACGCTGCCTGGTATATCTGATGAGGGAAGATAAGCATGCTCTTAGTTTGCATGGAAGATGTGTGCAGCAAGCAATTAAAAAGAAATTAAGGAAGAGAAGGCTTAAAGAGCTATCATTTATCTCGTCAAGCTGCCTTAAGACGATGTTAGAGAACTGAGGGAGTGAAGAAGTACGAAGTTCCCCTTGAACTTGAACCCACGGAGAGCCAGGCATCCTGACCAATTCTGTGCTAAGACATGCTCAGGGCACTCACCTGGGGTAATCACCTCCTTCCCCTTCCATCTCTCTCTGCTCTGGCGTTTTGGGGGCCTTATCTTTTCCCACTTACATCTTGAGAAATGTGGTCAGAGACTCGGCAACAATGTAGAAATTTTAAATAACCAGTCTTTGCTTCTGTCCTTCTCACTCAACCCTTTTTTTTTTTTTTTGACTGACAGGAGTTCCTGGTTACCACGTGTTCATTGTCTCCCAGCTTCCCCTGAATGACAGGAGGGGGACTTGATTATATCTAGTCTTTAGCTGGTCCGTTTTGCATAGGACCTGTTATTCGTAATGTAACTTCTGCTTCAGATGTTCTTCTGCTCTCTCTTACATCCCTTCTGCCCCGTATCTTTGAACCTGTGCCCCTCATGAAACTCCCATGAGACCTCTCCTTCCTTGGGTAGACACTTCATTAGCTTATCTATGCCAGAAGTTCCCACATGTGTTTGGGGATAGATTGCATGTAAATTAAAATTGATGTACTTCTATCTATGAGCGACAATTTATTATTTTTCCAAAAATGTTCAAGAAAACATTTCCATTTATTATCATTAGAATTTCAGGAATGTAAGAACATTTTCATTCTGAAAACAATAGGAAAGACAATCTCAAAATGAAGGGAAACCCTTTACATTGAAAAAACTTACCTTTATGAAAATATTCAGAGTGGTTTTTCATTATCACCGTGGCCCAGAATTAGGGAAGAGCTGAACTCATATTCCTGTAGGTACGCTGAGATACGCGTGGCCTTCTTTAACTTAAGATTCTAACATTCCTCTTAGCAAAAGCTACTTCTTAAGGATTTGTGGTTGTACGTGACTTAGTCACATCATTGTTTTCATGGCTCAAAGCAGTGAGGTCATAGTCTCATAGATCATTAGAGTACTTGTGAGCTACTGAGATCATTAGGTCCTAGGCTTCTTTTCACATGACTTTTGGGCCATATACTGTCTCATGTGGATTACCTAATGGTTGTGATTTCTGAATCTTGTTTTTATTTAATGAGTGTTTATCCCTACTCTATTACAGTGCCTGTGTTAGGCCTAAGGTTTACAGAGAAGACTGCAGAGGCATCTTTGCCCTTGGATATTCACTAATTCACCTTCACACCTAACTGCCTGCCCTTTGGATATTTTTGCTAACTGCATCTTGTTGTCTCTCATAGCTAAGCTGAGACTTATTAGTAAGGTGAGACTCGGGGAAACCCTTGAATCAGAGGAAAGGGTAATAAGAAATTGCCAAGCACCTGCTTAGGCTTCTTACATACCCTCAGTTTTTATCATCAAGAAAATCTTTTGAGTGGGTATGGATTTTAACAATTAGAGATGAGGCAGCTATCTAAGAGAGGCTCAGAAACTTGTCCAAGGTTTCTCTAAGGCATCCTTAGGACTTTTCCCGGGTTTTGCTTGTCTCATTCCAAAGACCCTGATCTTTTAACTCTACCTATACACCTTCAAGAGAATGCAGGGATTCTAATTAGAGCCCTAGTGAATGCTGAGCCAAGCTTTGTTCCCATTACGTATAATCTTTGTATTTGCATAATTATCCTTTGCCTTTACCTTCCAGATCTTTCAGTGGCTGCTCTGTCTACTTAAAATCTTTGCATAGCTCTGTATTTTTGAAACACCCTATAACTTCCAGCTCACATATTACTTCTTCAGTGAAACAATTCCTGACCACTCTCCTTACAGTTACCTTCTTATTACACTCTCCCCTTTCCATGTTGTAATATTTTAGTACCACCCTTGCAATCTGAAGTCTTATGTAATTGTTTATCTGCCCCCGCAACACAAAGAATGTTATTTTTGAAAGCCATGTACTTGACTGGTATAAACATCTATGTTCCTAACATTTGAATGTTATTTAACACAGAATATATACCCTCAATAAAATTGTGGAGAAATGAATGTATTTTTCAGATAAAAATTAGCATTGTTATTCATTCTTTATTAGAATATCACATTACCTTTGAAAATTCTAGACATCCTTATTCTCACAGAAGGTGTATATTGCTAAAGAGTTGTGCAATTTTTCATATTTAAAAAATAGCAATTTTCTATTATGTTAGATGTAATTATTTAGGAGACCTGTAAACCTTAAGCAAAAAGAAAACCCCTGTGTGTAAAATATCGCCTTCTTTCAAAAATTCACCTTTCCACATTCATCTTATCCTGATGTATCTCACGTATTTCACAAGTGGCATATATTTAAGGTGGTAGGCTAATGAAGAAAATTATATATTCAGTTTCTGGTTAAGGGCAACCTGGGTGTAGTTCTCCTCTGCTGTCAGCAGGGGTCTCAAAAAGCTTTTACCCACCAAAATGTCTACACACACACAAGAGTTGCAGATATGTAATTTGTTTTATTGTTAACAGAATGGAATGCATATACCTTTAAAATTTATCAAACCAATTTTAAAAGTCTCTCTTTTGAAATGATACACTATGGCTTTCGTTGTTGTTGTTGTTGTTGTTTGTTTTTTTATGAGCATCCGTGACTTGTTTCAGTGTTTACGGAGAACTAAATTGGTAAGTATATCTTATACATCAGAAAACAGGATGTAGAAAAAGTACTGATTTATTTGTTTCTAATTAGAGTTCACAAATTCACAGTTGTTAACGTAGTTCCTGTCTTTTAAGCAAGTTCAAGGAATTGCATGAAATGAACAGAAACAGCATAAATATAGCCTCTTCTGTCTGCCTCTTTCTAAATTTTTCAGTGCCTTGTTAAGGAAATAGCCAATTGCAGTTGTCTTTCAGAAAACGTCCTCTACTCAGCTGTACTAAGATGAGTCAGGCACAGTAACTGCCTCCCTCTGCCCCTATATATACCCGATTTCAGGTTGGGGAGCACAGAGTCCAGTAGCATTTATACCCGTCCTCTACCACTGCCAACTACTTTTGGCATTTCCCATATTATCTATATTCTCCAGCAAGTGCCAAAGCAAATCACCTTAGCAGTTTTGTTTTTTCCAAGTTTTGTTTTTTTTTTTCTCCCAGTGCACTCACTGATGTCCCGTTACTCTGACATTCTTCCTGAGAGCTGCTCTTCATTTTTACTCCCATTACCAGTAAGCGTGGACAGCTGTAAACAATCATTATAAAAAAGAGCATATCCAAAGCACATCTTTACCTCTGCTTCTTTAATATTTGTGATAAAGCATTTTCCCAAACTGTTGTTGTTGTTGTTGTTGTTTTCTCGCTAACTGTTGATTGTTGAGGTGTCCCTGTTTCCCTACATCTATCTAGATTGGTGGATAGAAAAAATGTATGGATGGACGGCTGGGTGGGTGGATAAATAGGAAATCTTTAACAGTTGTGTGGGATATGAATATACACTGCATGCACACACATACATATACATACACACTATATGAGTGCACATGTATGTATATATTTATGCATACTACAGATTATAACTCTTTATTTTTGTATTTATCCATTAACTTGTTCATCTAAGTAGTAAATCCTAAGGATACTGTGAATTGAGTTACCCCGAGAGACAACTTCTTCACTATTGACATTGAACTGGGCAAAGAAGGTAAAAAAAGTCTGCCTTCAAACCTGTATAATAGATTAAAGGTTATAAACCTCTGATGTGGAAACCTCATGTACAAATGATATGTATCTAAATTCAGATATTCTATGTAAAGGGCATATGTGCTGAGAGGAATGAAATCACACCATAGAACTAAGGTGAGGTTCTAATGGAAGATGTTTCCATGAGTGTTAGGAGCCCAAATCTGAGTCAGTGAGTCATCACAGGTTGTCCGGGAAGGAGAGCATCCCCATGTCCAGGAAGAAAAAGGATTCAGCAGGTCCTACAGACGAAGAGTGGAAGAGAGTCTGCAGCTTGGATTCCATGCTTGAGTCTCCAAGACTCTCTCATCCTGGAGACAATAAGAGCTCAGACTAGTGACTTTCCCACTTACAAAGAATGAATGAGTCAGGGAGCACTAATTGAGAAAGCATTGTCGAATTCCTTCTTCATTTCTGTGTTCATTCACTCTCTCTCTTGCTCACTAACCTTTAGGCATATCTCAACCTCTGATGTTCCCTACGGTTTTCTCTTCCTTCCATCTTAAATCTTTTCCCACATTTCTTCACATGATGGGTCCATTCTCTTTTTTTAGCTCTTGATTATTTTAATTCCTTAAAATAACTTTTCTTGACCCAATTTTATCATAACACACTGATTATTTCTCATAATTGTCAATTACTTATGAATTTGTTTTTCTATTTATTATATTTCCCAGGAGATATGAAAATCCATGAAAGCTGAAATGATATTTGTTCCCCAAAGCACCATGTGCCCATGGCCCAGAATGGTACCTGACACACAGTAAGAGGTACTAGGTCAATAATGGTGTAGATGAGTGTGTGTGGTGGGCAAGGGCACAGCGAGCATAAATATGAAAATATTCAAACTAAAAAAAGTCTTTTTTTGTGGAATCCAAATGAAAATCCAATCTAGATTTAATTTAGCCTTGATCTGAAGGAGAACAACAATTCCAAATGCTTACATAGAAACTGTATTATGTATTGAAAGCATATATGGTCTGTAGGTAAGTCTTTAAAGTATAAGCTGATACAAATATTTCCTGGGGCATGACTTCATATTTCCCAGAGGTACAAATAACCCAAAGGGAAAAAAAAAAAAGAGTTACATGCTATAGCATTGAAAGCCTCCTGGGATATTGGAACTGGTATGAAAATGTCTTTGTCTTATAAGATTAACATCCTCATCTTTAGAATGCTCTCTTTCTAATGTATAAGATCTGTCATCATTGGCAGCAATATCAGCATCATGAATATTTATTAATTACTCTACAAGGAGTTGTGCAGTCTGGTTTAGAAGTAATCCCTGCCTGTATGGAAATTTGCAAGCTATAACAAATGACATTTGTATCGGTGACAAGGTGAATTTCTATGAACCAGCAAATGTCCGTCAACAATTAACATATTAGTAGATTATGCCTGTGTTGACACTTCCATTCTCAATAAATGGTTTGCCTCATTATCCAGTGGTTGTTATTGAGCCATTAGTGCTATCCATGCATCAGAGCAATTGTTTATTGAAGCAAGTAAAGTTGTGAATTAAGTATGTGCTTCCTTTGTTCCCAAGAATAGTTTCTATGTTCTACCATTTTCTCCTATGCTCCGAAGAACCCAGACTCCATCAGGGAGGAGTGTCCATCTGTCCTGCTCACAGCTACATCTCCATCTCGCAGCAAGACTGACTCACATAACAAGTTAGGAGCTCAGTAGGTGTGTGTTAAACAATTGAGAAAGTTTAGATATTTTTCTTTAAATATTGAGTGCCTACTGTATAGCAGACTCTAGGCTAGGCACTTTGCATATGCAATTTCATTCAATCCCCCACTACAAATTTATAATTTTGTGATTTTTATTATCCGTATCTGATAAATAAGGAAACTGAGATTTAAAAAGCTTCCCTTGTCTGGGAGTACAAATCGAGTAAGTACAAGAGAGTACTGAGCCTCAGGATACTTTCTTCCATCTTACTAATGCGATTAGACCACGAGGCACTTGGAAGTTGGTAAAACACAAAGTCCTGAATTACTGAGGCTTGGGTTGTTGATATTCTGTAGTCAGTAGGTGAGGGTGGATAGAATTCACTCATGTTTCCTGGAAATGTCCACAAAGACAATATTAACCATTTTATAAATATTAGTAAAATTCTGTACTTTGTAGATTATAGGTAAGCTACCATAAGTTTTTAAATAAACACTTTATTGCAAAGGAAGAAGAGCACTTTACAGAATAGTAGCTATGAGATATATGACTCAATTGGTTCCCAGTTCTGCTTTTTATAGCTGTACAGCATATAATGCATACTTAATTGCTCTGTGCCTCAGTCTCCTTATCTGTAAAATGGAGATAATTGTGACAATATAGTAATGCTAATATGTTTCCACATAGGCTGACAAATACTAAATTCTCAATAAATAGTAGCTACTCTCGTAATTCATTCTGTTCCAGAAATAAGAAGACATGACACGTGTTCTTCAACTTAATGGATAAAAATCCATTTCAAACTATAAATGGTGTATTTTTAAGTATACTGTGTCCATTTCTATGTCTCTGTCCATGACTATGTAGAAACCTAGAGTTATAATAAAGTTCCAATGATGGATAATTTAGTTAGAACAATACAACTGCCTTTCCTTTAGTGGGCTGTTAAGTATCCAATTGTGTGCTTTTTGCAGAAAAATCCTCAGATATTCCATTTACTATAAACAGTATGGAATATTGGACTGGCAAAGAAAAATGTATTATTTCATAAACAGTACCCCAGATCAATATCTCAACCACTATCCTACCACTTTTGGCTCTAAAGAGGCTTGCATTCAGTCCTCCTGTATGATAAGTTAATCTGGCACACAAGGGAAGGGGGTGACAATGATTTTAGCAAGGTTTTAATTACGGTAAAAATCTCCTCTATGAAAACACCGTATCTATATACAAAATACAAAATATCATACAAAATATCACATACAAAATATCACAAAAACATCAATTTTTAAATGGGGGAAGATCATCAGAATCCTATCATTCCAAGAAACAGACTCTTGTTTTTCTGTATTTTCCTCCAGAAGTGATTATATATTTTTTCCCACTCTGAATGCTTTTTTAATTTAATTTTTTTAGTGTTCCAAAATTTATTGTTTCTGTATCACACCCAGTGCTCCACGCAATACGTGGAGCACTTAATACCCACCACCAGACTCACCCAACCCACCAACCCCCTCCCCACCAAAACCCTCAGTTTGTTTCTCAGAGTCCATAGGCTCTCATGGTTTGTCTCCCCGTCTGATTTCCCCCATATCACTTCGCCTCTCCATTTCCCAGTGTCCTCTGTGTTATTCCTTATGATCCACAAATAAGAGAAACCCTATGCTAATTGACTTTCTCTGCTTGACTTGTTTCATTCAGCATAATCTCCTCTAGTCCCATCCATGTTGACACAGAAGTTGGGTATTCATCCTTTCTGATGGAGGCATAATACTCCATATCTTCTTTATCCATTCATCTGTTGAAGGGCACCATGGCTCTTTCCACAATTTGGTGACTGTGGCCATTGCTGTTATGAATATTGGGGTACAGATGACCCTTCTTTTCACTGCACCTGTATCTTTGGGGTAAATACCCAGTAGTGCAATTGCAGGGTCACAGGGTAGCTCTATTTTTAATTACATAAGGGAACTCCACACTGTTTTCCAAAGTGGCTGCACCAACTTGCATTCCCACCAACAGTGTTAAGAGGGTTCCCCATTCTCCACATCCTCTCCAACACTTGTTATTTACTGTCTTGTTAATTTTGGCCATTCTAACTGGTGTAAGGTGGTATCTCAGTGTGGTTTTGACTTGAATCTCCCTGGTGCTTAATGATGATGAATATTTTTTTCATGTGTCTGTTAGCCTTTGTATGTCTTTGGAGAAGTGTGTGTTCATGTCTTCTGTTTCATGTTTTCATGTTTTTGACGTGATTATCTGTTTTGTGTGTGTTGTGTTTGAGGAGTTCTTTATAGATCTTGGATATCAACCCTTTGTCTGTAGTGTCATTTGTGAATATCTTCTCCCATTCCATGGGTTGTCTCTTTGTTTTGTTGACTGTTTCCTTTGCTGTGCAGAAGCTTTTGATCTTGATGAAGTCCCAAAAGTTCATTTTCTCTTTTGTTTCCTTTGCCTTTGGGATGTGTCTTGAAAGAAGTTGCTGTGACAGATGTCAAAGAGTTTACTGCCTATGTTCTCCTCTATGATTTTGATGGATTCCTGTCTCATATTGAGGTTTTTCATCCATTTCGAATTTATATTTGCATATGGTGTAAGAGAATAGTTGAGTTTCATTCTTCTATGCATAGCTGTCCACTTCTCTCAGCACCATTTATTGAAGAGACTGGCTTTTTCCACTGCATATTTTTTCCTGATTTGTCAAAGATTATTTGACCATAGAGTTGAGGGTCCATATTTGGGCTGTCTACTCAGCTCCACTGGCTTATGTGTCTGTTTTTGTGCCAGTACCATGCTGTCTTTTGATTACTGTGAAATCACAAGCATTGGTCCATGCAGCTATTTATTCTTCTTACATACTCTGTTAGTTGGTTATATGCCTGTAATTTGCTTAATCGGTCCCTCCTGATAGACATACAAACTGTTTCTTTCCCTTTTTGATAAATAATATTATAATATATCTTCCATAAGTATATTTCTTTATTATCTTAATATGCTTCTTGTAGAATGAATTTCTGGATGTGGGATGGTCAAAGGCTTTGATGAATTATATGACACCTATATTATGAAGTCAAATCTCTTCCCAAAGGGTCAGAAGCAAATCATGAGTACCCCAGACTTATGATTGCCTTACTATAATTTTTATTGTCTTTTAGTATTCATCCTTTCATTAGCATGAGCCAGTAACTCAGTTTAGTATGGACTTAGAGATGTCAGATTCATCATTTCCAATAACTCAGTTGTAACTCCTTTTGTACAAATTAGTTTTTTATTAGTCTTTGTCCATTTAGCTACTGATACTTTGCTTTTATTTTATTTATGTGAATGGGACTTTTATATAATATAAACTTTAATAACTTAATATTTTCTGTTAATTTTCCTGTCTTCCATTTTCACTGCAATTTTTCATCCTTAGAAGTTTAATTTTATGTAGAAAAATAGACTGACTTCTTCCTTTTTGAGTTTCCTTAATGTCTTAGAAATCCCACAGTTCTTCCACAGACCTGATAAATGTAGGTTTCACTGCATGTCTTTCTTTACCTAAATAACTTTTATTTGGTTATGTGGTATAAACTGAGTATCTCCTTTTTCAAGTGAGATGCTAAACCTTTTCCCTAGCATAATTTATTTAATTACATTTTCTCTACCCATTATTTCATGATGCTTTGTCATATATTATATTCTTATATGTAATTGGATCTGTTTATAGGCTTTTTGAAAACAGGATTTGACCTATATAAAGCAATGATGACTGGACATGCTTTAGGATGTTGATTGAATGCTTCTACATGGCTTCTTCTCTATGGCAGGTTGTTAACATTTGAATGTTTTATAGAAGCAAATTCTTAAAAAGATGTTGGTGAGTGCATTGGAAACCTTTTAAAAAGGCTGTAATTAGCTACTCTGGGAGAATGTTATAGGCTTTGATGGGCCCCTCAGTGGCAGTTCTAGTGGCCTATCCTATTGACTGACAAAAGATCGTAGGGGAATATTTAATGTTGTTTTAATTAACAACTCCTAAAAGAAAATGTCAATTATCTTCCATTAGCCTGAGGCCTTATCTTTCCAAAATTTTCCCTCACCCCCTTTAAAATGGTACATAGAAGACTGATTCTTTCATTCCCCCATGGATATCCGTCATCTTTTGGAAATGAGATCAATGTTTAGTACATTCTGAGTTAATGATGATTTTCAGTCTAACAGAAAAAAAAAAAAAAAGTTATACACCCTTCAGAATATCTATCTGCCGATGACACGGATCTTAATTTTGGGACTCTGTTTCTCAGATGGTGAAACAAGAAGGTTTGGCAATCGCAGAATATAATTAAAACAGTAAATTTGTTACATGGGAATTAGAAGAAACAGACTGGGTATCATCCTTATTTCTTCACTTCCTCTGTGTGGCTTTGGGCACATTTACCTTCAGTCAGCTTCCGTTATTCGGTTGTAGAGGGTAAGTACTAACTTACCTTAGAATTGTTGTAAGACTCTTAAACACGAAACTCTCGACTTAGTGTCTGTCATGTGGCTTAGGGAGTGGCGGCCGTAGTCATCATTGGTTACATTAGATGCGCATTTTCAGGTCTAGAGGCAGAGAAAATAAATAGGACATTTTAGGTAAAGACATGATTTTTGCTTGTGCTATCTCTGCTTGTATTGGAGGACTAGGTGACATCGCAGAGAGTTAAAAAGAAGGGTTCCTAAATGAAGGAGTTTTAAATTTTAAGGCAGCATAAGTGAGTACAGTTTTTGTTGTTGTTGTTTTCCTTTTCTTAGGGTCCTATGTCAGATTTTGTTACTGGTTGGGAGAAAAATGCCAGCCTACGAGTGCTTAGGCTCGCTGTTACAATGAAATCATCCCTCTTCTGTGATTGCCTGGGTTGTCCCGTGGCTCCGCTGCTGATAGTTCTTCTACTCCTCCTTAACTGTTGCAACTCCATGTACTTAAGAATTGGCAAGAAATTCCTCAATGTGGACAAGTAATAAGCTTTGACTTCAGAGGTCAGGAAGAAGTAGGTGCTTGGAGACCCTGAAATGGGCATTTACGCTTTAGGAAAGCTTTTTTGGCAAAAAGAAACCAAGAATTTACTGATTTTCCCCTGGGCAAATGAATAATTACAGAATATAAGGGACATTATTTGGTTCATCTTATAAAATGCAAATAAATTGCATTCTTCTATCACGATAGCTTGCACTATACACCTGTTCCCTGGAAGCATTTACTATACCATCGGTAGTGATGCAAGAACTTATTAGCCCACTTACGTATTAGAACAAACCTAGGAAGGTAGGTGCCACTTTTAACTCTTCTTTACTGACAAGTTATCTGTTTGTTTGTGGTGGGACCTGGATTGGAACTTAACAGTTTGGCCCCACAGTAGCTGCTCTTAACACATACACTTCCTGTCTCTTTCCATTAACCTAGCTCAGCTCCTGAGGGAACAGGAAAAGGCTTTGGATCTAACAGGCCAGACTGGTGATATATAGGCTACTGTTTTGCCCAGATTTCTCTAAACCTTTCTCTGGAATTGCTCGGCCCCTTCTGAAAGGCAGAGAAGATCTGTTCTCTTCTACAGGTAAAAAGTAGACAGCATTGTCTATTCTTGAATTTCAAAGTTGTCCTTGTACCCTCATGTTATCCCAGTCTTCCTGGGCATTTCCTATAATACACTCAAAAAAATCACAGGTGATAGTCATTCTGGTTACTTGAACTTCATGCTTCTTTAGTCCTAGATGTTTAGGGTCTTCCCTCCCTGCTGTTGTAGCCAGGGTCATAATATAGTCTACAGTGCTCATTCATTCATTCTTTTTCTCACTGCCTTTGATGGGGTCTTTATTCAAATTAGCTGTCCACAGTGAACATTCATTCATTTTTGGTGCCACAGCTGTAGTACCGTGGCCAGAATTTTGTAAAAGTAAGGACTTCTACGTAGCGTGCCTGCTGCTGGCTTCCTTTTTAAACGGCCATCAGCACAGGTTATAAGAGAGACAAGGGAGGCCTATAGGCCAAGCTCGAAGAGAAAGGGGGTCAGGGACTTGGTAAAGAGGCAGATATGAGGAAGGAGCCACCAGAGGGACAGAGCATGATCACATCTGCTCCTACAAGTAGCATGTCCCCAAGAGTTTTCACACCGTGCCATACAGTTAGATTGACTCTTGAAAGAAGTTAAAGTGAGAAATGTATAGAAAAGGTAAGTGTGATGAGCCATGAACATGTCGAATAAATAGCCTGAAAAGCAAACTGACCCATTTTCATGCAAGGATCTTAAGTTTAAGTTCATTTTGTTTTTTCCTTCCTTACATGAGGCCAATTTTGTAACAAGGAAAGATGAAAAGGTTAGTATTCTGGAAGTGTCTTTGAACTTTTCCCCCTCTAATACAGACTTAATGAGGTGCTGGGTACAGGGGACTGACCCCAAAGCATGAGTTTTATTATGTCCTATCTCATTCCAAGCCTTGACAGCTCACCTCTCTCCTCAAGCCTCAGGGAGGTGAGAGACACTGAGCTTTTCATACAGCTCCATGCTCACAATTTTGTTTGGTTAGAGAATTTACTCCCAGGCCTTTTTGGTAAATACCTGGGGAAAACATGTGCGTGCGCATGCACGCGACCACACACACACAACACACACACACACAAATGTTATACAATACCGTATTTGAAAAGACTGCTTTTCAACTTACTTTCATCCTAACAGATGAAGAGTCTTTGAGTGGGAAATTGTTCTCTACCATTGTTAAGCAGTTGCTTTAGACATTCAGGGACTAGTGGCACTGTAATTATGCATGTGTGTGGTATAGTCTCCAGCTGGGTTATAAACGATTACCAGACGCCTACCTATGTGATGATATAGCAAAAATATTATGAAGGGAAATGGTAGATAAGACGATGATGACAAATACTGCAATAAAATTGTGAAAAGAGTACAAAGTAGTCATACTAGTGGCGGCTATCATTTTTTTTTTTGAGAGTCTACCAAATGCCGGGCCCAAGGGTAGACATTTTTCTAATATTATTTGTGTAATTAAAACAGGAATCCTGAGAATCATAGAATTTGAGTTACTTGAGTAACATGAGTTCGTTCTGTCCTTTATTTAGCAAGCAAAGGTTTTATGTCAGGTTATGCATGATACCAAAATCCATTTCCTCCCTTTATCCCCCTGGAAGACTCTATATGGCTGTCACATAAAGGCCTAGAAGCCTAGTAAAGAAGGAGGGGATGACTCAACTGATACTGAAAGAGCCCATGTCGGGGCATTCGGCCGGCTCAGTCAGGAAACCATGCAAATCTTGATCTCAGGATTGTGAATTCAAGCCCCACAATGTGTGTAGAGTTTACTTAAAAATAAAATAAAATTTAAAATAAAAAATAAATAAAGAGTGCATTTCATCAAATGTCTTAGCTACTCACTGGGTGAAATGTAATCACTCCTTGTCCAAAGATCTACAGACCTAAGAGAGCCCATCTTAATCTTCTGACTATGGGTGAAGTTCTAGGGCTTGGAAAGAACATGTTCTGGGGTACTACACAGGTGCATTTAGAAGACAGCATGGCCAGGGAACTTGTTGTGCAGCAAAGAAACCATACCAGTGTCATACTTGATAA
The DNA here is from genome assembly GCF_020171115.1 of Neogale vison. Taxonomy (NCBI): domain Eukaryota; kingdom Metazoa; phylum Chordata; class Mammalia; order Carnivora; family Mustelidae; genus Neogale; species Neogale vison. The sequence goes on along the minus strand of NC_058096.1, from coordinate 64,231,245 downwards.
AAGGAAAAAAAAAAAAAAAAAAAGCCAAACTTGCCTCAGTGCTTTCAGTATTATTTCTAAGACTCCGTGGGGAAAGTGTTTAGTCAGACATTACAATAAAGAAATGTTTATCCCTCAGTGATTTTTGTTTCTCATCATTTTTCATAATGTTGGGGACAAGGGTAGAGGGAGCATTTGCAAACAGTAATGTAGCTTACTCCTTCACTAGTATTTCCCAAATTGTAACAATGCACCAATGATTATTTATCTTCGAAGATACTTCAGAGCTGATATTTTAACTGGGAATTATTTTTAATATTTTATATAATTGTTAATATAAAGATCTGGAATGATTGTTTTACTTCCAGAAATTTCCAAGTAGTATTCAGGTAACATGGCAGAAAATACATTTAAGTGTGCTCTCTATTATATTCTTTACACTGCAGGTGTATGTATGTGTATCCTTTCCTCCCAAATCCCATCTGTAACTATATTAAAAATTAAGTTCAGATTATTTATAACTTTATATTGCTACCTTCAGTCTACCAGTGATGAGAACTTTCAGTGTACATGAGCCCACACAGCAGGTTTCTAAAAAGAAAGGATGAGAGAAAAGCCTAGTTACACTCATGGCACATTAGATGACCCTTAGAAATACTTGTTTATAAAAAAGGGATGGGTATGCCTGGATGGCTCAGTTGGTTAAGCCCCTGCCTTTGGCTCAGTTCATGGGATCCAGCCCAGCATTGGGCTCCCTGCTCAACAGAAAAGTCTTCTTCTCTCTCTCCCCTGCCCGTATCCCCACTTGTGCTCTCTCTCGCTCTCTTTCTCTCTCTCAAATAAAGAAAATCTTAAAAACAAATAATTTGAACAAGCGTTCTTAATGCTTAACCAACTACACATAATTCCCACGTATATTTGTTAAGGAGCACAAGAGCAATGTTTTCCCTTCCCAGGTCCATGGGGCAAGAAGGCATGGACATGTCGGTACATTGTATCTTGGTGGCTATGGTCCTTAGAAGGACTTCAAAATCAGGAATTTGGGGGAATATTAGCGTGAATCATTTCTAGTGGAAAATGAACTTAAATCAGGGAGTCACTTCAAAGAATTATAAGTCCAGATACAAATGGTTGCATGATTTGGGGGAATGCCAGTGCTTCCAGTTCACTACTTATCCAATGACTTGGACTTGTGTCACTGATAACTCTAGATTGAAAAAAAAAAAAAAAAACTGGGGAAGGGGGAAGAAATAATAATTCATAAAATATTCAAATTTAAATCTGATGGTATGGTTTTGTTACAGCGGTTGGGCACAACTCTGCACTTAAATAAATTCAGGTGGCAACAAGTCATTTTTATCTTTGGCAATATAAGAGGCTACTCAGCAGGACAAATATTAAGAATAGACCTTCCTGAAAAACAGTCTCTCTAAATTAATTCATTCATTCATCAACTTAATTATGGTTGATTTTTGCCACTTATAAGTTATACAATGCACACTGAACTGCAATCGTCGTGCTCACTTTTTCCAAAAAGAGAAAATTAGCTACAAAAGAGAATTTTGTAACCACCGAATTGATTTGGAAAAAGTCTAGGAGTTTATTTTTAATAAATCAGCTTCTAAAACTGATGGTTAAGACAGGAAGCCATATATTTTTAATTCTTTACACCCGGAGCCCAAATTATAGAGAGATTAATTTTATTTTTTTTTCCCCAAGGATTGATACATGATAGAAGTGATCATTAACTCAGGATGCTTGAGTGAATATGGAAAAACAAAGCTTGAACAGTTTTCTAAATGGCTGACTTAAGAAAAAAAAGATCGTAAATAGCAGGTTTTCCAAAAGAGCATCTGTAATTTCATAGGAAGCATGGTTCAAAGGCCAACAGCAGGGCACTCTGCAGCTGCCTACTGCTGGCTTCTGCATCCGTAGGGGCTATTGGGAGAAATAGGCAAGCACATTTAGGAAAGCTCTTGGGGACACCTGAACTCGTGGGGTAGATGAAGAGCGATCCCGTGGTGAGTTGGTTTTTTGGTGGTTGTTTTCTGAGAAAGTGGTGGTAAGATAAAAGCATTTCAATAAATATTTTAACAACAGTATTCATGTAGCACTTTATTGTCAATCCAAGATTTTAAAGATTTTTAACTGTTTTCACATATCCTTGTTTAGTCTTCACAACATCTTTATGATACAGATAGTAGTTTTTATCTCTCTTTAGCAGTTGAGGAACTCAAGCTCCTTAGAGACTAAGTAACTTGACAGAGGCCTTGTAAGGGAGCTTCAAAGCAAGCACAGGTCCTCAGACTCCAGCTTCAAACATTTTCTGCTCTACCACGCTGACTCTCATTGTATTACTCCAGCCATCTCGACACCTGCTCCCAGCTGGCAACTCACCATGTTCTCTTGGATCGAGAGTCGCTGATTCACATTGGCAATGATCCCAGTGGTTCATTACTAGCCTGTAAGCCCCACTGGGCACATCAGCTTGTATAGGAGGGTGCCTGAGAGGGAGGGGCGTATAATTAAGAAGAAGAGTAATGAAGACTTGGGACACCAACTCCCTAGGTCTAACACCCCAGTCCTACCACCTACTACTGCTATGTGGCCTGGGGCGTGTTTTCTTAAGCTTTCTGTTTCTCAGTTTCCACATAATAATAGTATTATAGTACTATCCCATGATATTGTTGTAGGATTAAATGAGTTAATCAATGTAAAGTTTTTACATTCCGCACGTGGTGATCACGAAGACTTGGCTATTATTTTTATAAACCCTCTGTTCTTGGAAACGTGCAGTGGAACATGTTTGGTTTCCTCTCCCTCAAGCTTCTCTTCCCTTAGGTAGAGCCTTTTAATTACTTTCAGTAAAACCAAGAGCATATATTTTTATTTTATTTTTTTTAAAGTTTCTTTTTTTTTTTAAATGTATTTATTTGACAGAGAGAAATCACAAGTAGATGGAGAGGCAGGCAGAGAGAGAGGGAAGCAGGCTCCCTGCCGAGCAGAGAACCCGATGCGGGACTCGATCCCAGGACCCTGAGATCATGACCTGAGTTGAAGGCAGCGGCTTAACCCACTGAGCCACCCAGGCGCCCCTATTTTTAAAAAAATATATAACTTTGTAATCACGACAGTTATGTGTTCTTTTCTGAGTATCAAAATACAAATGCTACTGGCTCTGACCTTGGTTCACCCAAGGAAAGAAATTATTTTCTGATAGTCCTTTTTTACCACTCAGATTCCGTGTGTGTGGGGGGGGTTGTTTAAGAATAATCAAATTGATCATAACTGAAGTCTGCAGCCTACACCTTTTACAATGCAGGTGTTAATGCAGATTAATACACTTGCATGAAGAGACTTCTCTGCATTTGCCTGCCATGTATCATGCCAACTTTTCTCTCCACCTCCACAACTCAGTGCTTCTGTTCCCAAGACTGTGTTCCCAACCAGAAAAGCAATCTTCATTTACTGAATGAAGGGCTTGGAAGAGAGGATTCTAACTTTGGGCCTGGATAATGTGCTCTCAGCTGCTAATTCATTTATATCTAGCCAATTAAATATATTTTTTCATCTCTGTCTAAATACTTGCATCCCCTGTGTAGCACAGAAACAAGAGATTGTATTTCCTAAACCTCTTTCAATGGTATGCCCTAGCTCACAGACTTTCAGTGGTTGCTCGATACATAGGGCATAAAGGGCCAACTCTTTATTTAGTTCAGGGTCCTCACCGATGGATGGATCCTCATACTGGATACACTTAGCTTGTTCTAAGTAAACCAACATCTAACTCACATTTGTGTCTCTAGCTTTATCTTCTCAGTTTACAAATGCCCCTCTCCCTTCATCTCTGCCCTTGTAAGTTTGCTCCATCATTAAAGGCACCCTTATCCAGGAAGCTTTCTGTGTCCATCCTAGACTGGAAGAGTTTTGTTTTATCACTTCCTTTTGTCTAAGTGTGGTCAGTTGCTTTAAACATCTCTGGGTCTTACCATGTCTGAATATTGGAATGAATATAAAGTAACATGGTTATGGTGAGGACTTCATGAGGTCATAGAGGTAAAAGTGATTGATGCAGTGCTAGAAACGTGGTAGTAGGTCAGTAACTTCGACGTATTATTTCCCATTTGTGCATGATGGAACTTGTTAAGACTACTATTTTGATACATATATTTTTGCCTGGTTAGAGTTTTTATAGGTAATGTTCTATCCTTCCAAAGAGAACCAAGCTTTGTAATAGCTAGAATTATCTCTTATGCATCCTGGCATTCTCCACTTCTCTCAGCAAAGGGCTTTACACATAATAGAGGCTGAGTAAGTGGTTGCAAGATTAACCATAGAAACAGTTTTCCCCCAGCTACTATGACCATGAAATTGACAGAACAGAAAATATACTTTAGTCCCTGAGTGGTGTAAGGTTCAGGGGCATCAAACAGTGGTCTTTGTAGGAGCCTATGTTTGGAAAAGAGAGAACACTTTTTAAGCCTTAGAAATTCTGAAGCCTATCCAAGACAGTGGCTTCTTGTCCAGTGTCACCTTCATATAAACTTGAGTTGGCATTACAGTCAGGTTTTCCTACCTCATGAGTAGATAGATCTATAAATTGCTCAAAAGCGTCACTTTCTATTTGATCATATCTTCATTTGTACATTTGTACATTCATTTATTCATTTACTCAAATATTTCCCTCAAAACCTAGTATGTTCCAGATGTTGAGCTAGGTGTTGTGAATGCATTCATGAATCCTAGGTTTAAGGAGCTTATATTCAATGAGAAATATGTATGCATTTACTGCATGATGACCATATTTAGAAGAAAGTATTAAAATTATAAATTACTGTCATTATAAGGAAAAAGGATTCTAACATGTTCCTAAGGAATGCATTGCTGATCTTTTTGTAAAATTTCAAAAAAAATAACAGCTCTGTCTCCTTTACTGCTTGAAATTTTGCACACACGTGCACACACACATACGCGTGCACACACAGAGCTTCTGTTTTGAGAGAACTTTGAGAGTAACCAGTCTTGATGGTTCACACCGCAGATGGGGACCTCCTGGAGGAGAGAGGGGCTTCCCTGGGTCATGAAGCTGGCAGGGGCAGAACTAGAAGTGAGCCCTCTTGGTGGTAGTGCTCGGCTTTTCCTTGTGATTATCTTGCTCACCCCAGCATTTTTGGCTAGGATCAGTCAGCTCCCTGCTCTGCTCAGAAACACTATTAGGATTTGACCTCATGCAAACCAGCAGCTGCTTTCTCGGAGCATCATTTGAATGCAACACTGACCCCGGAGGAAATGGTTTTGCTGCGGAGTGAACTCTTCTGCACTCTCTCCACCCACACATATTTACATCCCCCACATTCTTCACGGAGTTACAGACAAATGCTTCATTACAGAGGTTTAGCTAGGAGGACATGCCCTGGGGAGTTGACTCACAGACAGATGTATTATTCACAAGCTTGATCTGATCCTACAAAATTTGCACTAGAACCACACACCCTGAGGAAATTCCTTTCATAAACCTAAATGATCGTATTGAAAAGAGTGGTGTGGAAGAAAAGAAAGAGAAATCGCTGAGCTGGAAGGGAGTGGAGCTGTAGGTCTGCGTGGGGCGACCCACAGAGGAACCAGTTCTGAGCCCCCTCCCCCACTCGCCATCTCTCCTGTAAGACACTCTCCACTTCTCTTTAAAGAGCCCTCTTTTGACAGCTTTGAAGGAGGGAATGATGAATTAAGTAGAGTTGGTGAATTATTTTAATGATGGTTTCTATGACGACGAGACAAATAACTTTCCAGATACTTGTGTTTTAAGCAAAGAAACATTAGGCAAATAATTTTTCTGCAAAGCGAATGTGGTAAAAACAAAACCCTATACTTATATGGTTACCATCAGGTATAAGAGCTTTGACAGTACTGTTCCACCTGCAGAAAAAACGTTGTTTGACTTGGAATCAGGGTCAACATTTTCGTGGCATAAAAGTTTCTAGTATTCCTTGTCCTTGGGGACGCCTGGGTGGCTCAGTTGGTTGGACAGCTGCCTTCGGCTCGGGTCATGATCCCGGAGTCTCGGGATCGAGTCCCGCATCGGACTCCCAGCTCCACGGGGAGTCTGCTTCTCTCTCTGACCTTCTCCTCGCTCATGTTCTCTCTCACTGTCTCTCTCTCAAATAAATAAATAAAATCTTTTAAAAGTTTCTAGTATTCCTTGACCCAAAGACGGTAGCCTTAGCTCATACCTTTCTCTTCTTCAGAACTGGATCTCCCTATGATGTAGTTTTTGAATGTTGGTGAGGTCCAGAGCCAAGACCCTGAAAGACCCCGCATATAGACACCCTTCCCCCAGCCATAGATTAACTAACCGCTCTTTTGCTTTTCTGTAACTGCTTGGCTGAAAAACATCCTCCCACCACCTGCCACCTTATCGCAAAAACCGGGAGAGAACAAGGACTGAAAGTCTCTCGAGTCCCGCCCGGTCGACTGGAGGAATTCCGAAGAAACTAACAGCTGTGACCCCAGATAACCCCCATTGTGTTTTAAAACCCACCAATAGAAAACCTGTTGCTGGGCTGTTGCTCCTGTACCCCTTCTTGCCCTATAAAAAAGCTTGTAAGCCTGAAGCCCGCGCGCTCAGCTAGCTGATGCTGCGGACCGCCCGCAGGCGCGTCTGTGAAGAATAAACCCTCTTGCTTTTGCATCCAGTGGAAGTCTGGTGTCCGATTCTTGGGTGGTGAGATCCGAGGGTCTTTCAACCCTAGTGCAAAAAGGTGATTTTATTAAAGCCTGGGGACAGGACCAGTAGGTAGAAAGAGCTACTGCTCTGGGCCTGTGAGGGGTGCCTGATTCCATACTTGGGAGCTGGGGGAGGTCAAGAAAAGAGAGGTGTCTAAAAGGACGTTCATCTCCTAAAGAAGATAAGGATACTTGAGGCCTCGCTGTTGCCAAGCTAAGGTGGTTTTTCCCTTTAGCAAAGCATTAACCTTAAGACAGTCAGGAGTGTCCTAGAGGAATGGTCTACTCGCCCGCCTCAAGTTGTTTGTCAAGGCGCTGCACGTTGTAAGGACATCTTTTCCCTTGTTTCTTTGTTTCCCACAGGGCTGTGGAGGGGAGGGTGATGTTAGGGCTCCAGGGAACTGAGTCTATGGGGTGTCTGAAAGTTAGACTATGGGTGAGAATACTTTTTCCTTGTAAATCGCCGAGACATTTGTAAACTGATGCAGACTTCTGTCCCTTAGACTGTGATCTCTATCAGTTAACCATTTGGTTTTTTCTTCCCCTTAGTTCTAGGACGGCCGGAGTGCCTGGGGATGGACATACCACCGGGGAGTGGGGGAGGTGGGGCGGCAGCTTATGATTTGTCCTCAGCTTGCCGTCTGCTCCCTCACCACCTAGTTTTCTCCAGAGGCTGGTTTTAACCTTGCCCATCATATCTAAAGAGAAGGCTTGATTGTTTTTTGTTTTTGTTTGTTTTTGTTTTCCTTCCCTGGGAGTTCTTACCTCTGCAAGGTTCCCTGTGTTGATCCTGTAAGTCCTGCCCTGGCTCTGACTGACCAGTTTAAATGACTGACCAACTGCATCAATGTAACATTTTAGCATTGAGTATTGGTCAGCAGAATGTTGTGCAATTGATACTGCTCCTACTTCCAACTCCAGCTCTGCACAGAGAAACCTATCTATTATTAAAAACTCTATTAGTAGTGGTAAGATTGCCCCGCTCTCTCTCACTATAGCTGCTGAGTGTTATCTAATTGGCTTTTATTACTTCGAAAACCCTGGGAGTGTGGAGCTCAAATGCACATTTGCTAACAGTTGTGTTTGTTCCTCTTGTAAGCATTGGAGATGCTTTTAGATCGTTTGGGTTTTGTCAGGAGGGGGGAAAAAAAAGGGAAAATAATAGTGAGTGTTTTGGAGAGTACCTGGAAAAGGGCTACAGACCCGTGATTAGGTCAGCTGTGACCACTCCGGGACTCAGCAACCTGAATGCTCCTCACGCATGTGGCTTTTCCCATTACCTGGAGGGCAGAGAGTGTGTTTGCTTTCAGAACTGTGGCATTATGTATTTCTCCTGTGAATGCTAGGATCTGCTTTCTATAGATTCTAAGATGTGATCTTATTCACATTTTTAAGTTGGTAACTCAGTTCTCTGTAACTACTGGTTTCTTCGTGTAAATGGACCAATTCAGCAATGAGCTTGTATGCCCATAGCTGTCCTGTCTGGGATGTCTCCTTCAGACTCATCTGTGCGGTATTAGGGGGAAAAAAAATGGATCCTTTGCCTGGCCTTTGTCATTCTTATCTCCCTTGCATTTATTTTCCCTTGAGAGGTGCTGTGGTTCTTGCTTAAAATTAGTAGGAGGAGGAGTAGCAGCTGAAGCATTAGGTCCCCCCCACAGGACTTTTGCTGCCTTTCTTTAAACACTTTGAACCAGGTTAAACATTCCCAACCACCACCCACCCCCCCTTCTGGTGACCCCTGTCCTATACTTCAGGGGTTGATTTGTTAGTGCCCAGATGCTTCTTAACTCTAGAAGCCAGCCTTCCATTTTTACCCCTTCACTGAAGTAAATGGTTTTCTCCAACATCATTTCCAGTACTTGTTTTTAGCTTTCAGATTTTTTTCCCTTTTTTATTTCTTACTTGCCTTTAACAGTATGGTCCTCAGTAAGTGATAATAATAGAAGAACTTTGTGAACACTTGACATAAGCCAAACGCTGCTTAATCACTTTAAATGTATAGTCAAGTCACTGAGGTATTGTATTAACTCACTGAAATTTCACGATATCCCACGAAGTAAAGACTACACTATCCTATCCCATTTACAGATTAGAACGTGGAGACAGAGTAAGGTAAAGTCACTTGTCCTAAATTTCCTATTTGCTGGGGGAGCTGAGATTCCATTCCAGATGGTTCAGAGGTCCATAGTCTCTGCTGTGGCCAGAGTATGAAGTGAAGTGTTGGCCACACTTCAGTGCTGTCTCAGAACTCCCTCTGGCTTGTCATCAGTGATGTCCTTGCCTTTCACACGTCTCAGTCCAAATTCAACTGAACAAACATCGATTGAGTGTCCAGTAGGGGCCAGCTCATGTTCTCCTTCACAGTCTCCTTTTGTCCCCTTGGCCATTTATTGTATTCAGCCGGGACAGGCTAAGACCACGATTGTGCTCTGGCTTTTAAGGTCTAAGAGCTCCTTTCTGGGTGGGGAGAAAAGGCTGTGTTGGGAGCACTGTGGACCTGCACCATCCATCCTTCCTCGTCTCCTAATTATTAATAATTTCATTGTGATCCTCTCAATGCCCCCGTCTTATCGTCGTAAATTTATGCAATTGCTCCCTTTTCTTTGACCTCCAAATCTAATCAGTGACTAAATGTTACTGATCTTCCCCTTTAAAATTCATCTCCACAGCCATAACTCTACCGGAGGAGGCTCTAATCGCTTTGCTTCTGAATTGCAGTAATGGTCTAAATGGCTTTTGTTCCCCCAGGTTCTGTCCATTCCAATCCAGTTACCCACATCACATACTGGCCCCCAGAGCACTTCCAGTCATCTTCTATGACCCAGATCAAATACTAACTCCTCTCTGAAGCCTTTCCAGATCATTCCACAGTTGGTCACTCCCGTATCTTTTGGGACTCGTCGAACGGGATCATGTACATGTTTGTCACTTGGCTGCATTTTAAATTCCTTGTGAGCCAAACTGTCTGTTATTTTTCTTTGCATGCATCACATCCAACTCTGTGTCTGGAATAACCGTGCAATTTATGAATGAACGTACAACTGAATGTGGGAAAGAATGACTGGATGGATAAATAAATGGAAGAAAGAAAACTAAATGGTGCAGGGATTTTCAGCTGCCCACTTTAGCAAGTCCAGATCTCTCAGCTTGGTCCTCCAGGCCCGGTGCCCTACCTTCCTTCCACTAATGTCATCTCTAATACCCAACTGTTTGGCCCTGGTTTGCCAAGTGTGTTTACTCCTCTCTCTTCACATAACATTTTTTTCTCCTTATATTAAAAGCTCGAGGTATCCCCTTCTCTTGGGATAGCCTATTGCACACTTACTCCTCATTTGCCTTTTCTATAAAGTCTCCCCCTAATCATCTCCAGTTCCACTCTTCATCCTTCCTTTGTTCATGTAAGTAAGGACCACAACAGACTGATGAGGATCTATTATTTTTATGATACTTACTAAAATGAAACCATCCACCAAGGAGATAGTGTGATGCCATTTAACATATTTAGCATGAGGTGTCTGAAGACCAGGACTGCAGTCTTAGAGCTAATACGGGGCCCCAGTCAATGTATTTTTTGGTACGAGGCTTGGTTTACTGTTTGGGAAATGGAGATCAAAACTATTAGCTACTAAAAAAAAAAAACAAAAAAAACAAACAAAAAAAACTATTAGCTACTTCACAAACTTGTTTTGATGTCAGGGGTTTTCCAACACCAACAGCCAGTATTCTGATTCTGTAAAAGCCAACTCGCGGGTCCAACAATTCAGTTCACTTCTGACAGTATCTGCCTGTAGTTAGCACCAGTTCCACAGGTTAAAGAGTCCAGGCCTGCAAGGCTGACCCCCATTTCAGCCACAGTCACAAGCCCTGGACCTCCCATACTTCGGACCAACTGGCTATCATCAGGGATTCCTATGACCCCTTGTTACAGTTCAATAATTTGCTAAAACAAGTCACAGAACTCAGGAAGGCAATGTACTTACCTGTTTATTGTAAAGGATACAAATGAACAGTCAGATAAAGAGGTATAGGGGTGAAGTCCAGAAAGGTCCCACGTTTAAGTGTGTCAGAGATAGAGTTCGGGAACATGAATGTGTTCAAAGAGTTCAGAAGCTCCTCAGATCTCCTGGTTTTAAAGAGTTTTATCTCTGGTCTCCTCCCCTTGCCAGAGGTTATTGGACGGCTCTGAAAATTCCAACCCTTTAAGCATTTGGTCTTACTGACCAGTCAGCCCTACCCTGAGGCTATATCAGGATCCCACCCAAGTCCTATCATTTGCTTAAACTCAGATCTGATGAAATGGGGCCTGTTACTAGAAACTAAAGACACTCCTATCACCCAGGAAATTCAAGGGTTTTAGGCGCTCTGTGCCAGGAACCACTAGAGACAAAAACGAAATATATTTCTTATTCTATCACAAGATGATTAAATGAAATTCTTTATGTAAAATGTAATTAGTAAAATATTTTGTAAATGTTTTCCATTGCAAGGTGTAAATATATACAATAAGGTGTTACATACATGATGTTGTCATAAATGCTTAAAACTGCCTTTTCTCTCAAGATTCAGAAGCAAAAAGCAAAACAAAACCGCCCCTCACATCATCACTGCTTCACTTACCTCTGTAGTTTCCCTGTGTCTAAAGGCTTTCTTTCAAAATATCCCACATATCCCTTAGCGTGCTCACAAATACACCATTTATGGAGAAACTTCGTGATCTCTAACACGTACAACGATCCTAGCTGCTCAAATATAGTCCTCCATGAACAGAGGAGTAAACTGAGGCCTTAATAACTCCACCCACTTTCCCCTGGGGACAAGGTTCCTGGGCTTGGAGCTAGGATTCAGATTTAAGGTTATCTCAAAATGAGGTCCACACCCTAGTCCTGGTACCGTGATGACTGTGAGTGAGGGTCATTATTTCACATTCTTATTTCCCTGATGACCCTATTTTAGGGTAAATCTTGCATCCCTGCCGTTGCTCCCCTGATATGAAAGGAGACAAAAGAACCACGTGCCCATCTGGGTGTCTGCGTGGAGCACTGTCCTGTTGGGGTCAGCAGGTTGGCTTCTTGCCATCCAGGGATGATGCCTTTTATAATGAGGAAGTTAAAAAGATAATTATGGAAATTAATTCCCAAACTGCTGTGGCCCATGAACTCTGACAAGCAGAACTTTGAATATGAAGGGCAGTGCTGCAGTGCAGGGCAGGAGCAGAAAACCTCACCTTACCCGTTGCTTGGGGGGTGAGCTGACCTGGCTTCACGCAACCCCACATGGTCTTGTGGAACAAGCATGTGTGCGAATCTGGGGGTGGGCACGTGTTGTGGCGTGATTACATGCCTGTGAGCCTTCCTGTCACCTGATGCATACAGATGTTCTGTAGGCCAATTATCTCATTGGCCTAAATAGGGTAAATCAAACTAAATGACATCAGCTTGCTCTACAAGGATAGAAATGAATTAGGATTAAGTGTATTTTAAGTGCCAGTGAGAATGAACAGATGAAAAAGGAAAGACAGAAAGAAAAGAGAAAGTAAAACCTAACCCATAATCTACTCATTTCTTCCCATTCCCAGAAACTGCCTAATCTACTTTTGCAGATAGATGAGAAAATACTCCTGCTTGCAAAAGCTTGTCAGCACCCCACCACATTGCACATGAAGCTGATGCCAAGCTCAAGGCATGAAGAAACTCGAGATCAATGCTGAGAAATGCATTTCCTAGGTTTTTAAATACTCTTTGGCCATAATCTGATTTCTGTTCAACCAGTCCAAACTCTTCCCAGCTCTGTGCTTCAGCTAATATAAAGGGCAATAAGCATACTCCAAATGTGGATTCTGAGAAGTCACTTCAGAGATCTTCTTCCTGGAATTCTGTCTGGCTTAGAGAGAAAGGTCCACAAGAAATATCCATGTATCACTACAAATGGAAGAAGAAAGGACCACATATTTCTATTTTCTAATACTGCCAAGGTGCATACCTCCTATAATTTCCAGAGACCCACACTGTAATTCACTCTCTGTCCTGTGATCTGCCTCTTTTCTCTGTCTCATTAGATTTAATTCAGTAATCACACCCTGCGAGTCATTCAGGCAGAAATACCCTTGCTGATTGTAACTTTCGCCGGCTAGTCCATGAATATCACTGTAATGTGTGTGGGTATGTATGTGTATGTGTGTGTATCCGCATGCGAGAGAAAAGGGGAGAATATTGCCTTAATCAGCAGCTGCCTTCTCTCTGTGTTTATGATCTGAGCTTTCTACCGATTTCTCATTTCCCACTTTGTGTCCATGGGGATTGGAATGACATCCCTGGAGAACTCCGATTCCAGCAAACGAGTCCTCCTTCCTCACCAGTCACCTCTTGGTGCCAAGTTCTTCGTCTCTTCCTTTCTTTCTTTTCTGTATTTTTAATCACCTCATCCTTGGGGTGTTCACAGGCCATCACCCCTTCAGAAAGATTCCCATGTCTGTGACCCTGTTATGCTCTTACACCTGAGCTTTCTCCCTCAGCCTTGTCCTCCTACATTTCAAAGCCAGAATAACGCCTGCTTTTGGTCCACATTGCTTTTTGAGTTGCCTGCTCCCCCCTAAATTGTTGCCCATATGTGATCATCTCTTGTTTATCCCCGGGTGAACTTGTGAACATGGTTTCTTTTTCGCTTCCCTTACCTCTTGCGTGGTATGTATATGTCAGTTCCCATTTCCTTTGGGAGAGGTCTAAGGAGTAGCGGCTGCTGAATGGTATATGCCTTTTTGTTTAGAAGATGTATCTGTGTCTTTCCACTGCATTGTTTCATATCTTTATGCATGAGCAGTATCACTCAAGCCGAACTAAAGCTTAACAGCCTGAAACTGCACAATGCGTATCCCATAAAAAAATGGCTCAGGTTCCCAAATGAATATGAAGCATTGATTTGTATGGGAGAGAAGTCAAAGGGTCTCGGGAAGCCAAGATTTTGTATTTTTAATATTTTTTTCTTTATGCAGGGCCCTAAAGAACCGTTGATTTACATTCTAAAGGATCAAATAGAAGCCATAGCTTTTGTCCCTTCATATTGAGCAAGGAGATTGGAGATTCTAAATGCATATTCTAAGGGAAGAGCAAGGCACCGAATCTCCAAGGGGGTGGTCACATGGGGTAAAGGTAGAGCCACCCATATGACACCAATTTGCCTCACGCTCCCCTGTCTAGCTCTTGTGTGTGGCCTCTGGCCGTGGTCAGATAATTTCCCATTTCCTCTTCCCCAGCATTAAATGAATTTGTTCTCTTTCTGTAGTTAGAAATGATGAAAGCATGGTCAGAGATGAGAAGCAGAAATAGGACAGTGAGAAATGTATAAAAAACTGAGTTCTAGGGTGTTCTCGTCTCACCTGTGTACTTTTAATATTTAATTTGGACCAATTGAAACTTTTATCTTACATTTAGATTTATATATGTGTCTTTTAGTAAGGGAGGGACAAACAAAATGATACAAGAATAAGTATATGGTGATAAATACAGATAAATGGTTTCTCCTTAATGGAAAATTAATTGTATAGTTACAGAATGTGTGTTATCAACCCTCAAGAATCTTAGAATGAAAAAAAATTACCATTTATTAGAAGAGCTTTCTAAGAACTATAAGAAAATAGGGGAAAGAGGGGAGGGAAAGGGAAATTAATATTTATTAGCATCTACCATGTATATTCACATATAGGGGAAACTGCTCATGTAGAATAGCTAATCTAATTCTTTCAACACCCTTAGAAATATGTGGTCTATTTTGTAGCAATGAGAACTGGAACTTCTATAAATTAAATCATTTACCTAATCACACAAGAAAATGGTGAACAGCAGATTTGATTTCAGATGACTTGATTTCAAAAGATATATTATTTCCTAGATTTATTTGGGGAAACTTTTTTTCTAACCATGATTAAATGTCTTATCTCTTGATTAGGTTACTATCTGTGGGTAAGAATGATTTGATGTATGATATGTGATGTTGTCTTCTCAACCCAGGAAATTTAATGTAAAATTCTGCCCTTCCATACTGTTTATAGAAGTGTTACGATTTCTTAGCTGAGCAGGTTTTTGATTGTGAGCCCTACCTGTTTAACTGAAGTAGGTTAACAATCTTGTGAGTTCTCCCCTAGATCCGGGGAAGAGGAGCTCTATAATGGGTCCCATACTTGGGCGACTTGTCTTGTCCTTTTATAGCCACATGCCCCCATAGGGTGAAGAGTCAACAAACGGAAGGCATGCTCACCTGACGTCCTCTAACAGCCTGTGCACCCGCCATCCCAGAACTCCCCACCCAGAGAATCCCAGACCCATTGCCTAGGTCTGCATTGGCCTCTTTCTGCTTATCCTCAAAAGGGCTGGCCAAGGAAAGTTTTCAGAGATTGCCAAAAGGCATGATCATGAGTAAGGAACCCTCTCGAAAGGATTTACTATAGAACTGAAGATAGCAGAGGACCAGAAGGGGGGAAGTCCGTAGGCAAGGACTAGCAGTCAGGGAGAGCTGAAACAGCTCTACCTTTCCTCAGATGCACACCATTGGGGATTTGAGGATTCTAAAGTGAGACCTGGTCTTCTTGGAGAACACGCTGGTATTGCTTTGATGGAGGATACGTGGAAGTCTATTTGTGTTATTGCCCTGGGCCACATGTATGACAGAAACAGGCCAAAATAGCCCACTACTCCTTTTATATTTTAGGAGAAAGAGATCTATCTACCCTGGTGCTTAAATTAGATTTTTTAACTTAATTTCATGTGATACTTCTTTCTCCAGCTTCCTTCAGCCTAGGGAAAGAGGGAAAAACACAAACGATTTGGTTCTGATTTCCCAGGGGCAGACTCTCTTAAAGACCAGCCTCCCCACTCATAGTTTTCTTTCTCTGGCAGGCATTTGGGCACCTCAGACCCCATCCTTGGATTTGGTAAAAATGTGACTGCTTACGATTAGAAGTCTTAGCATTCTTCTTTTAATGCTGACCTTTCAGAGTTATGGTGAAAATTAAATCAGCGTAAAATGGTGCATGCAGTGTTTGGCACAAGAATGTGCAGGCTCATATAGTAAATACAGGACAAATGGTAATTTCCTTTCTGTCCCCTCCCTTCTGCCGAAGCAGTCCCTTCGTACCAGCTGGGAAACATAAGCATTCCATAATGGGGAGCAATTGAGCTTTCTGCCCCAAAGCTCTCTCCAACCCCCTCCCCCCAGCACATTTAGCACTTCTCACCATGGATTAAACCGAAGATGCTAAAAGACCTTCCATGCCTTTTTATCAGATGCCTCACCAATTAAACTAAACACCCAGCTCAACTCAAGAGACACTGCTGTGTCCCGTCCTGCATTTCTTGTCCTCCTTCTTGGTTGCAGCATCTAACCTCCTCCCTGCCCCCATGCACTCACTTCCCCGAAGTGTGGTCACTCTATCTCTGTCACTGGGCTTTTAGTCAGATGAATGTAAAGCACTTATCCAGGAGACCTGGCTTGAGTTGGTAAAAAATGTCACAGCCCATTTGCTTAAAAAAGTAAAAATAAAGTCATCTGCCCTGTTTATCTCTGGCTTTCCGCAGAGAGTGGCAGTTGCTGATGTTAATCGATTGTGACGTAGTGTGGCTTAGCCTAAAACCCACTGCTTTTCTCACGTGGTGAGGCAGGACTGAAACCCACCCGCGCTGCTTTGCCTCTTGTTTCCACCAGGAGTGGCTGGGCTTGTCTCACCAGAGATGGTTTTCTGTTTCTCATTCTCTGCTTCTTATGCTCTCAGCATAGCAAGAGGGACTTAGATTTGGGATGGCAGCTCTTGGCTTTTCTGCATTAAATCAGCTTGCCGTGTGTGAGACTTTTGAGTTTTAAATATGCAGTGACTTTGTACAGGACAATATGGGAAGGAAAGTATGCCCTGTAGTGCCGGTTGTGTTTTGAAACCCGAAGTAATGAGAGGAGAGTGTAACCAGAAGCGAGGATTCGGAAGAGACTGTTCTTAGGGGCATTTCTCTGTTGATTTCTTAGCAGTCTTTGCGTTAACCAGAGTTTTGGTATTAGGATAGCTTAATGAGGCACTAATGAGCAAAGAGGAACTGAGCCCTGTGTTAAGTTCCCCATCCTGCATTGTTTACAAGGGGTCAGATGCTCTCTGCATTTTTCTACATGAGCAAAATAATTACAGTACTTCCTAATCTCATTTCAAATATTATCCAGCCGACCTGTTTTCTGCCTGTGTGTATGTTTGCGCAAGCGCGTGCGTGCAGGCACGCATACACACACACACACACACACACACACACACACATACTGGTTTTAGTCAGTGCAGAGAAAGTGAACTAGAAGTGGATTAAAGAAAATGGAAGGAAGCTGATCCCCTCATCTCTATTCATTTCTCCTGGAGTAAACTGCTGTCTTATTGACAATGAATTTGTGCTCAGCTTGAGTCAGTCACATATTTCATTCAGAGCCGACAGGTTACAATCTACCTATTGGCATCCTGCTGGTATCGCATGTGACACACTTGGGAGAGCTGCTGCATGCTGGACATGGTGAAGATGAACATCCTGGGAGAGTTTTTCCAAAAACTATTACACAGCTTTATACTAGGAAGCAGAGCTTGCCTGAAAGAGGTAGGGAGAAGGAGGCAAGGAGAAAAAAGGTAGGGTGATTTTAGCAGCATTGGGGGAGCCCTTTTGAGCACATGCACACACACACAACACAACACAGCAGTAACAGAGTAACCAATACAATTCATTTATTTAATAAAGGCTTACTGGTCCTTTGCACAATTAGAAAGAAAGCTTCATTATAAATATCCCTGAAAGATATTTTGGTTCAACCTAATCATTCAAATTTATATCTGGGCTAATTTAATTAAATACAATGTAATAAAATATTTATTGACTGCCTACTATATTTTTTGAGAACCCACTTTTTACAAGGATCTGTGTTATATGCTACCAAATGTACTAGGTTGAGCTAGGGAGTTAAAAAAACATAAAACTATGATAATTCCTTACATTGGTATTGTGACATCTTTTGAAACCCTTTCACTTCCATCATTTCAAAATAAGTGTCCTTGAGACCACATGAATATTTCATGGTTTCAGAAGGAGCAATCACATCCAGTTTGGAAATAGAGACTGTTATGCAGACCTTGGCATTTAAGCTAGGACCAGAAGGATGAAAATCCATTCTTGAAGTGGGCTTGAAAGCAATGTTTCATAGATATCAATAATAACAGCAAAGCCATCAAGATTAAGAAAATTCTAGATCATTTTTGGGGAGAAGTCTTTAGTTTTATTAAGCTAGAATTTTGGCCATGCTGCTTCAGTTCTGTGTCATGTAGGTTCTTAAGTGTCAGGTAAAGTAATTAGGATATAATTGAAAGTAGTGAGTAGCTAATGATGGTTTTTAAGCATAGGATAATAAGATGATAGCCGTATTCTAAGAAGATTAATCTGTCAGCAGCATGTAGTAGGAAGACCAAGTATTTCAGGTAAGGGGCAATTACAGCATTCACAGTGTGGAAAGAAATCTGTTGTGCAGACAAACTTCAAAGGCTCTGATGGCCCTGGGAAGGAGGCATCTGAGATGAGGAGCTTGTGTAGGTTAGAACGAAAGCCTGAAACAGTGACCGTGAAACTAACAGCAGGAGCTTCTAAGTGGAGCAGAGAAAGGAGTGAGAGTTTAACTTGGGGTATTGGATGAATGGATTGCATACCAAGGTACACAGGTGATTTCCTTTGTTGCAGAAGGCACTGACCACAGATGGAGGTATCCAGATGAGTTGGGTTACAGATAAAGATTTTATGCACGTATTCCAAGAGATAATACTTAAGTGGTTGATGAAATCACTAAGGAAAAGACTGCATGTAATGAACAGTGGGGACACATAGGGTATGTTAGGGGCACATCCATTTAGAAGAAATGGAAGAAAGATGCAAGTGGGTGTAACTGTGACTGGGGAAGAAAGTCTTAGAGGGAAAAATCAGAGCATCAAAGGCAAAGCGGGTAACAAGTGTTAGAGTTTAGAATGAGAGCCTCCCAAAACAATTGCTTTGGATTGTCAGAGACCTTTTGGAGTCTTTACAGAACACCGAATTGGAAGAAGTAGAGACTTCAGACAGTAAAGTAGTAAGGAGTGAACAGTGGGAAAAGCTGAAGGAAGGGTTTGTGCAATATGGCTTTCAGAGTGCACGTAGGGAAAATGAACGGACAGAGTGTTCATTTAACAGGGTTGTGGGAACAAGGGTTCTGTGTGTGTTGTCTGCGTGTTGTTGGGTTGATTTCTCTGTTTGGGTTGCTTCTTGGTTTGTTGGGAGAAAGAACAATTGTGTCTATAAAAAGTAGACAAAGCAAGTGGAGAAGAGGGGAGGAAGGAGTAGAGAGAAGGGAAAGAACAGGGGAGGCAGGGAGAGGAAGTGGGAGAGAAGCTTTGATGGAGAAAGAGTCCTCCAGAAACTAAAGGACTGAGATTTAAGGTTCTTATGGTATTAATTCGGTCTGAAAAGAAAATGGGCTGTTATTTTTCATATGTGAGTAAAGAGGTGAAGGTTGTTGTAGGTAAAGAGGAATATTGAGTGGAGGGGAAACTTACTGGTCCTTTCTTCCAAAGAGGTTTTGATCTAGGAGAGAGACCATGAAGATTAGTCCTTTAAAGAAAAAGGGAGAACTAGGGGAAAAAATAGAGTAAGAGGAGACATGAGCACCAAACAAACCTTTGTGATTTTTTAATTTTGCCTAGGGCAAGCAATGCACAGAAAGCTTTCTGACCTACTGTTCTTCTTAGCTCAGCCAGGAAAATCAATGGGCTATAGCCTGTTGACAGCACTGCATAGAGCAGGATTGTTCCTGCCCACGGAGAGACTTTCCTCTCACTCTAAACGTGGAAATTATATTACCAAGTAAAACCAAACAAAACATAGTATTCTATGTATTCCTTTTTATGAAAATAAAATTTGTTACTTCAAGAGGGACATCGAAGATACAGAGGAGAACCGATAGGTTCTAAAGTAGACCATGTTGGACACACCCTTGCTTTTAAAACATCACCCTGCGTAATTTGGCTATTATTATTAATGCTGCTGTAAACATTAGGGGTATATGTATCCTTTTTGAATTAGTATTTTTGCATTCTTGGGTAGATACGTAATGCAATTGCTAGGTCATAGGGTAGCTCTATTTTTAATGTCTGGAGGAACCTCCACACTGTTCTCCAGAGCGGCTGCACCAGCTTGCATTCCCACCAACAGTGCAAGAGTGTTCCCCTTTCTCCACATCCTTGCAATAGTTTGTTTTTTAAATGGAACGACTTCCCACTCTGTATAAATAAGAGCAAGGAACATAAACATTCATCCAGAAGGAAGAAGGGGAAAAAAAAGAGAGAGAGAGAGAGAGAGAAGAGGTTGACCTGGGAAAAAGGCCTGGAACAGATGTGAGGTAAAATGGAGTCCATTTCTTCAGTATTTTGGGAAAGTCTTTTTGGCAGTGATGTCCTTAGCAAAGGCCAGAACATTACTGCTATTGAAAGTTAATTGAAGTGGGAAATGTCTTCATTTCTATCATAGGGAAAACTGGAAATTGTTGATGGTAGGAATGTCTGTCAACCCTGAGATTTTAGTCACAAATATACTTAGTGGAGAGAGCAACTTTGACTTACCAGAGCCAGAGTGGTTTGAAGAGGTGTGGCTAGCTCTCTAGTCCATGCAAGACACTTTTAAAAAAAAAAAAAAAAGATTTTATTTATTCATTTAAGCATGAGAGTGAGTGAATGAGTAAGCGGGAGGGAGAAGGAGGGAGAATCTGGAGCAGACTCCACACTGAGTGCAGAGCCTGATGTGGGGCTCAATGATCTGTGACCATGATCCTGACCTGAGCTGAAACCAGAGCCAGACACTCACCTGAATGGCACCACCGAGGTACCCCAAGAACTCTTTATAAGCATTAGCTTTCTTCCCAGTGCCCTTATACCAGGGCTATATATGCAATTATCTTTCCTTGAATATTTCACAAAAGTAGCCTTCTTGAGGATGGGAGAGTTTTATTTAGTCCCTGGCTGAAATGGACAGAACCAGTTAACATGTGTGAGTAGTGTATCTATGTGAGAAAATACTTTATCTTCCAGGAATGGGTCGCAATCAGTAAAATCCCATGCAAGTACTGGGCAAAGTTTGGACTTCGCCACTCTGAAGGGGATTTGATTCTAATTGTCTAAGAAATATGAGGGTGATATTGCTATGCAGCAGAATGATAAGCAACAACACGGCAGTTAGTTAGTTGCTTCTTTCATTCAGAACTTTAAAAACTAGGAATACCCGGGGCGCCTGGGTGGCTCGGTGGGTTAAGCCTCTGCCTTCAGCTCAGGTCATGATCTTAGGGTCCTGGGATCGAACCCCACATTGGAATCTCTGTTCAGCAGGGAGCCTGCTTCCCCTCTCTCTCTGCCTGCCTATCTGCCTACTTGTGATCTCTCTCTCAAATAAGTAAATAAAATCTTTCTAAAATACATACATACATACATACTGGGAATACCCATTTTTTCCCCTCAGTAATTCTTTCCCTCAAATAAGGAACGCTTGTTTTTGTTTGTTTGTTTGTTTGTTTTGCTTTGTTTTTTGAAGAAACTGCATTCTAGGACTTATTCACCTATTTTATCATAGCACTAGTTGCTGTGTACCAGCAATATAGAGCTGAATTTGTTGTGCCTATCAACTCTTTGGGGTAGACAGGAATCTAGAAAGAAGCTCGTGGCTTCAGGAACTGTCCATGTTTTGGCTAAAACTCGGGCTAGCTGGAGAGAGCTGTTGGGATTGGTCTATGTTTGTGTATAGTCCACTTTCTAGATCTTTCATCCAAGCCAAGTCTCAGGAATGGGGATTTGTGCACATCTGCTGAAGCTCTCTACATTTTGAGGGCTGACAGAATGCCCTCATCTAGCTCCCACTTCCATTGCTGATCACTTTTTTTTTTTTTTAAACAGTATGCTTTAAAATGGATTCGATGTTCCCTGGGTAAGTCCACACTGGCCTTTTATTGATGATAGTACCCTAGAAATAGTATAGAAATAGGTGGTTATACTAAATGGGAGTAAGAGAGTCCTCTAAGCTCACTTGGGATCTCAGAACAAGTTTTGTGAATCAGTTGTGAGAACAAGAGACCGCAACAACTCAGTGAAGACTGTCCTATGATCAGCATTCCCATAGCCTTCTGACTGGCCAAGTCTAGGGAAGGTCAAGCAACCCCAGATGAGCAGTTTGTGTATATTTTAGGTCCAAGATAATATACAGATCTGGCCAAAGAGAAAATACCAAGAGGTGATAGCATTCTGTTCTCTTTAGAGTCTTGGAAATGTCATCAGAATTTTGCCTCATTTTGGCTGAGTAGAAACAGTTTATAGGCCAGGTTGCTTATGGGCAGCTGCCTATGGACCATGATTTGGTAGAGGGCCAGGACTCTGCCTCTAAAGTAACAATGTCTACTTTCTTACCAGAGTGACGTCTTTCTGTTGGATTTTGGCTCATCTAGTTAGGTTGAGAACATGGTTTCACAAGCAGAACACAACCCACAGACTTGAAGTCCCCTGACGGTGGAAAACCTTATAAGTGAAGATATGTGTTTAAAAGAAAGATTGTTGATAGACTTCTAAGACCTTAATACTGTACATTGTATTTTATGAATATAATATCAAATATTGTATTTGGGTTATGGGTTGCACAAAGCCCTGAATCTTCAGTGCATACAGCATATTATAGTTGAATATTGTCAGTATAATGGAGAGCCAGATTATAATAAAAGGACTCCACCTTTTCAAAAAATAGTTTAATGAACTCAGAAACCAGTTGGCTGTATATTGATAAAGCATGATGAAGAAGCATATTATATTTGTTCAAATGGTATAGGAATGGAAGTATTATCTTTTTTAAGTTAGTTTGCATAGAAAACATATTCAAGTGCCCTAGCAGGGCTGAAAAAAATATGTTTTCATTAAGGTTAGTGAAAATTAGGATTCCTTTTTTAGTTTATTAGCATAAACCTCATTTAAAAGAGAAAAAAAATCTTTAGTAAAATAACTAGGCCTAATGTAAGCTGGGATACCACTTAAAGAATTGAGTTTACGTTTTGATTAACCAAAGTAAATAGAGTACGTAATTCTTACTAAGTTGAGTTTTGTCTCATTTCATAAAGAAGAAGTGTCCTTGAATAGCAATGTATTCATTTCTTGGCTTCCATATAAGCTCTTACCAAAACCACAAGATGATTTGACTATCAGACATATACATTGTTTTCTATCCCATGACAAATCTTATAAAAGTTAGTTAACATTTGATAGAGTATTAAATCATATGGAGATGTAACTTTACATATTTATATTTTATTTTAATATCTTGAATCAAATTATGGTCATTTTTTTTCAATGAAAAGTCTCTCACGTTGTAATATCACAAAATTTGGAATACAGATATAATATTACACCTGTAAAAAATACACGTAGGCAATATAGGCAACTTAATTATTTCATGAAACTATTCATTAGAAAGTTGAGATCAGGAATTTTTGCAGGTATAAATAAAGGCTAAGTTAGATATTCATGTTCCTGCAAGTCATCTTTGAAGGGAACATGTAAGCTTAATAATGCTAAATATACTTTTGAAATAAGGGTAAGTGCCTCTCATTTACTTTTGAGCTCCATAGCTACCAACCATTAGCTATGCAAAGACTGTATAGTTCAAAACAAGAATTCAGAGACCTCCAATAGGAGTGGAAATTGGATCATTAGCTTGCATGACCCTACCCATCCTTTTCCTAAATAAAAATGCTGCACTACCTGGCCCAGGGTCTTGACTCCATAGCATTGTGGGAAGCACGCATTAAACTGCTAAATTCTAACACCATCTGTATGCCTTAAATCCTAAGAGATATATTGTCTCTGATGCCAAGGCCAGAATCAACCTCTGCTGCCAAATGCTAGACTGAAAGGGGAATGTAAACAGCTTGATGGAGGGGTGGTTCCTGGTGCACCTGTGGTTTTGACAGCTTCTGCTGCTGCTTGAGGAAGAAACAGGTTGCCTGTTTGTTCTTCAAGAGCACTTCTGGCATCCAGGTATTATGCAGGCATGCACTGCCAGCTGTGTAGGATGCTGCTTCCTTGTCACTTCAGAGAAAGATGCTCAGACAGGAAGATCCCTCTTGCTATCTCATTCAGGGAGCCTGAGAAAGGAAGACAGAAAGGATCAGTTGCAAAAGCACAGGTCACTAGAGGGACAGGGGTCTGAAATAACTTGTGTCAAAGTCTTGCATTCAAATTCGACAGCGAGGCAATAGATAAGAATAACTTAATTGTCATTTTTTGAAGTTGGGTTTCCACTACTAAGAAGAGCAAGATAATGCATGTGTATCTGATTTTGACTGCCTGTATCTTTATGCATCCAGTGTACGGTCTTGGTAAAGAGGAATGCATAGGATACCCTGCCTATGTCAAGACATCACACATGCAGAAAAATAAAATATTAAATCATTACTTCAGCTTCTTAATTGAGAGGGATTACCTGAAAGAATATGTTGCACACGTAACATAGCACTGTTGCATGCATTTTTAAAACCATAATTAAATGAAACATAAACCTTAAGACAGGTTTCAAAAATTTAAAAAAATCCAAAATATATTTTTATCCCCATTATAGAACTTCAATACTTAGAACAATGTAGTTTAGTTGATAAAATGGATTATTAGAACAGAGTCTAAGATAGACTTGAATATAAGAGAATGTCACGTCTGGTAAAGAGCTTTCCAAATCATTCTGAGAAAGGTAGACTATTTAATTCGTTGTATGAGACAGCTGGCTGGCTGGTAGGAGGAAAGAAAAGCTTGATTCCTTTCTTTCTTATATTAGCCTAAAGAATTTATAGTAGACTAACAGTAAAAATAAGTGAAAGATTGAAATGTAAAAATTAAAGAGTCAAAAAATTTAGGAGAAAATATAAAAATCTTTGAGTAAGAAAGTCCATTTTAGTAACCTCATAAAGATTAGAAACCTTTAATAACAGAAGAGATTTATAAATGTTATATAAACATATGAAACTTGCTAATGACCACAGAAAACCAATGTAGGGAAATTTTCAAGAAAGTTGAAAATTAATGGAAAATATTTGCAATAGCATCATGGATAAAACATTAATATCCTTAATATATAAAAGCTCTTACCAATCGATTAGAGCAAAGAAAATGGTCATCTCAATGGAAAAATTGGCAAAGGATCTAAATAAGCAATAGACAAAGGCTGAAATGTGAGAAGGCAGTAAATATGGATAGATGGATAGGGAGGAAGGGAAGGAAGGGGTTCAAAGAGACACACAGAGAGGGAGCGAAGAGGGCAGCAGGGGAAGGGAGTGTTGGAGAGGGGTGGTGAGGAGAGAGGGCAAGAAAATACCATTGTTCACTTACCAAACCAAAGACTTGGGGAATGAGCACTCTTGTGCAGTAATATACAATATATTCCAGTGCTAATTATGCATGATTTGACCTAGCTATCTCAATTCTACAAAGTTACTGTAGCTACTATTATAGCTATAAAAATATTCACAGCAGAATGCTTTATAATAGAAATTATAATAAAGAAAACAACCTAAATATTCATCAAGTATTATTTAATTGAATGATGGAACATACTGTAATTGGATTTTATAGTTCCACTGAAATAATGATGTAGAGTTAATTTATTTGAAAAGATGTCCAGAACATATCATTAAGTGGCAAGAAAGAGATCACAGAACAGTATATAGGACATTTCCCTAGTACCCTTATGTGTTTATGTTAACATATGTATATATGCATAAATATCTAAAAGTAATTATGAAATAACATCAGTGATGGCAATTTCTGTGTGGTGGCATTTGAGGCATCATTGTACATTTCTACATTTTTAACATTCTGTGACTTTTTCCATGAAAGTTATTATTGTTACAACATGAGTAAGTTATTTTCAAAAGATAACAAGCATTTTACTAATTATAATTTGGTTTGCCTTTTTTTGGAGTGTTTTAGTGACTTGTACTTTTCATCCTGAGTAAAACAAGATGATTGTCCATGCATTTCTCTTCTGCAATTATGTTTCCTAAAGAATTAATCAGGAGAAGCTCATGCTCATATTTTTCTGTATTTACCAGTTGCTCACTCTTAGTATATTTGGCATTTTGTTTAATCTATAATTCAAATATACTCAGCATATCTCATAAGATTTCATGATCTAGTTTATAATTACTTTCATTATTGTAAAGTCTCAAAATTTGTTAGGTCAATAAATAGGGTTATAAATAAATGATTTTCAACCTTTTCTTTACAACAACCCCAAATGCCTCCATTTAGTTTTGAACACATCTCAATATATCCCCAAAAAAGCCTCTAAACAAAATTAAGTTTAATTCACTTTAAAGGGAAGCACTTCTACAGACCATTTTAAGGAAAGGGGAGCCAATTTAAATAAATTATCAGATACTCATTTTATACAGATGAGTGCTGCTAATTACAATCAGTCTCATCTATTCATTAAAACTAGCCCAGCAAGCTTGGATAAACTTTGTCAGCAGTTAGTCACTGTATTTATTGGAAGGCCTTAAAACAACATTTCTTTACATATATATTTTAGAATTTTTACTTATTTTGATCATTTTCCAGGCATCCCTAAATAGTGAGGTTTTATAATAATTCTAATTTGTACATGTTTCTTTTATTTATTTATTTATTTTAAAGATTTTATTTATTTATTTGACAGAGAGAGACCACAAGTAGGCAGAGAGGCAGGCAGAGAGAGAGAGAGAGAGGAGGAAGCAGGCTCCCTGCTGAGCAGAGAGCCCGATGTGGGACTCGATCCCAGGACCCTGAGATCATGACCTGAGCCGAAGGCAGCGGCTTAACCCACTGAGCCACCCAGGCGCCCCTGTACATGTTTCTTATTTGATATGGTTAGTCTTATAAAATGTGTAGTATTTTCAATACTCTCCTCTTGGTATCTTCATTCTCTACATTTAACCCTCTGTTGTTTCAAGTTACCAAGTAGGTGTCTAGAGAGAACCGTGTTTCAGGAGAATCCGCCCATTGTTCTCCTAGGCAGTTCAATTTGGTGTAATTCAGTTCTTATTTGACTGTCCAAGGGTGGTGCCATCAAAGTTATCACATTCTCTAGTCAATGGAATAGAGAACGTGCTTGGCCTGTGATGGAAAAATCAAACTGTATTGGGTTTGCCCTTAGAAAACCACTCCAGCATACCTTTTGTTTTTCTTTCCTAGATTGATCATGGAAAATGTACTTACTGGGTTTTGTTTTGTCTTATTGCTGTTTTTTCCCCTATACAAACTTAAAGAATAAACTGCACTAAGCTGAGTAAATGGTCTATTTAAACGTGCTTCATCTAAGCACAGTTTGGATTGAGCATGTGACTTGCTGGACTGATACTTCCTTTATACAATCTCCTTGTTATTACAAGCCCACCAAGCCAGAAACCTGCTGAGGGATTTCCAACCAGAGAGCAGCCATATGTCTTTGCCACCTTAGACAATAGCTTAAACCCACACCCTCCTCCTTTTATAAATTTCACAGCTATGTCTTGTTAGAAGGTAAGCGAAGTGTACGTGATTGTACAATTATTTCTTCAACTAAACAGGTCAGAGGCCATTTCTGCCTGTTTACTCTTCCTTCTTCAGTACCGAGCACAGCGTCTGGCACCAATATCCCTAAATATTTGTTGACTGAAGAGATTTATTTAATTAATGTTATTTAATAAATTTTAATTAAATGTGGTTAATTTTAATTAAATTTAATTAAGTTTTATTTATTCATTTACTAAAGATAGCCTGAAACTGTAGGAATATCATTCACAGTTATAGTTTAAGTTGTGAGGACAGCCACCAAGACAAAACCTCTCTGGAGTTACGGCTATCTGATGTTCACCAGCAGCAACACTCTAAGTTTTAAAACTTGCGGGTTCTTTGAGAATTCTTTTATCAACTTAGAAATTAATTTAAATATACTATAATTTTTTGAGAAACCTGCAAAAGCCTATTAGTTGGTATTTATAAGCCAACTGATACTAACTTGGGAGAGCTGGTTGGAATAAATCTGCCTATATCAGCTAGATATGATAACCTGGCATCTGTCCAAATAGAAACGGACTATTTCCAAGTTTCAGAAAAGGTAATTAAATTCAGCTTAAAATGCATCTAAAAGTCATTGTCTGATGTACTAGCCCATGGAAATAAATAATTGCAAATTGTATTAATAGAGTATTTACCAGGAGTTCTAAGCACTCTTTTTTTCTTTTTTTAAAGATTTTTTTTATTTATTTGACAGAGAGTTCACAAATAGGCAGAGAGGCAGGCAGAGAGAGAGGGGGAAGCAGGCTCCCTGCTGAGCAGAGAGCCCCATGCGGGGCTTGATCCCAGGACTCTGAGATCATGACCTTAGCCGAAGGCAGAGGCTTAACCCACTGAGCCACCCAGATGCGCCCTAAGCACTCTTTTAAAAAGTAGATGCTCATAATATTTTTTTGAACTAGAAAGGAGGTACATGTTTTCTATGTATATTATTTACCAGGAAAAAAAAAAAAAAAAAAAGAAAAGACTTCATGGAAAGTCATTAGCAGATCTCATGAGGTATCCATTCTTTTTTGGGTCATGGTTCCATATTCTTCCCAGCAGAAGATATCACCCAGCACCTTGTCATCAGTAAGGCAGTGGCATTTTAAGCTTCTTTCTTAAAAGGCGAATGGCTCCTTGCAAACAGATGGTACCACACTCCTTTCCAGCACTTTCTGTAACACTCCTGTTCTCAAAGGCTTAGCCTCTGATTGAGCTACAGCCATAATGTCGTCTAGCAAATCTCAGAGCTCTGTTTCTTCTGAACTGAAAACACATGGTGCAACTTGCCTTCTTTCCTTCCCTGCACCTCCCTCCTTCATTCTCTGCTCTCTCCATCACCACACATACACACAATAGGAAACATAACATGAATACACCTTTCCTGGCTTTGGGTCCTTCCCTTGATCAGAGATTACAACTTTGTTCTCCTGCTCTTTTTATGCTAACCTACTTGTTACCTATTTGGTCTTCTGTTGACCTTCAACTTACAATCTACTTGACTACCCAGACTCATAATTACGTCTCCCTACATAAGCAAAATTTACTTGCTTATTTGCCTTGTTTTTCCTAAATTAGGTCATGCAATAGGTAGATATACATTTGGCTTCTTTGCCCATACCCACTAGAGAAAGAGCTCCTTAAGGGTTTTACATCCTTAGAATGGACTGTCGTGGACAATCTCTCTGCCTACACATGACCTTGTCCTATTGTCTTTCTGATCAAGAATGCTCTTTCATAAATAGATTCTTATCTTAATTCTTCTTAGGATTCAGTTAGTTACCTAAACCCCAACACTGACACCTCAATAATGTAGGAACATTTCTTACCTCTGCAGCTGCTCCCCACAGCAATTGTCTCTTTTTGTATGGAGAAAGGATACAGCATGTTAGGAGCTACAGAAGGTAGTGGGTCCAGATGTTGGTTCAAGAATACCCAACTCCTCAAGAAATCAGAATATAGAGAATCAGGTAAAAGTGACCCAATATTAAATGTTACATTATTTTTATACCTGATCTTTTGGTGCAGTTGAAAACAGTGAATCTTATATTTTAGGTAATATAATCTTAATAATGAATCACAATTCTTGGAAAAAAAACATGAAATGTAATATCCACTTTTCTGTACCGTATGACTTTTCACAATGTGCATGTACAACCTTTATAATAATAAACCTAATTTTTAAAATATATAGTTGAAAATCAAAACAGAAGAAATTATTAGATACATTTATTCATTGAATTTATTCATTAATCACAACAAGTCAGATTATAAAACCATTCTTAATATATCTGTTTAATACTTAGCAGACATGAACTTCTCAGTTAATTTCATCAAGGCCATAAGAAACCAAGAAAGAAGGTGATGATAAATTAGCATCAGCAGAATCTTCCATTTCTAAATGTTGGTGGTTATGTATTTTTCTTCAACTTTCATTTTCAGAAGGAAAATAAAAAAATAGAATTTGGTTTGATGATACCAGTTTTGATGGGTGGCAACCCAAAGGTCCCGAATAAAGGAAAAATCATTATGAATTCCAGGTTTTGTAATCAATGTGGAAAATGGTGATTGGTTCTATTAACTAATTCAATTAAGAGGAGACCAGCAAGGATCATTTTAGGAGAGTTTCTGAACTCTTCATTTAAAAAACTACAGTATAACCTCAGGGTTTTGCTGAAGTGGGTATTAGACGTACAAAAGTCTCAGATAATTTTCTGCAATTATACCTTGTTAAATGAGCAGAACTGCAGTTCAGGTAGGAAATGTTTGGAAATTCTTGGTTTCTTAGAAGAAGCCTTTGGGCTATTTGGATGTTTTCTGTAAATGTGATTCTTCTTGGAACTTGAAGAACTGATCTAAACTGAGGAGCAGCCCTAGAAAGAGCAGAATGTTTTGGAGGCCCCTTAAAATTGTCCTGACTTGTTTCTAACCTGGTCTTCATGCTACCCTTTATGCACTCAAGCAGTTGGTCCTGGAATACTTCCTCTCCAAGCAGTTACTGAGATCTTAACGTGTGTCAGGGATGATTCTAAAAGTTTCCATGTCTTAACTCATTTAATGTTCTTAATAGTGAGACAAAAACATGCTTACTGAGCCCACTGCCTACTACTACTTTTTGTTTTAATCCAATCATACAACTAGGAGCTGCTCACTGAGGGCAGACAACAAATTCGATTAGATTGGCAATATCTAATTCCATGGCAGGCTCTTTTAAAATAGATATTATATAGTTCACTTTGGATTTTATTAAACTGAATTAGAAAGCAATTTTATTAGGCAGTGAAACTGCAAAGTTTGAATCTGCCGGGGAACAGATATTGCCACTTGTTACCCAAGCTATTGATAATGGCTAGAGTAGCATTTTTGACCCATCTTGGCCTATGTCATCTCTCTCAGTTTCTAGATGACAATTGGGTGTCTTGCTGAATCTTGTACAACTGGCAATCTCAAGTCTTTCTTGTAACTCACAGTTTTTATCTGCCCAAATATAATTCAAACCCAAGGTCAGATATTCTCTTAGAAAGCCAAGTTATGATTAATATTGGAAGCATCTGCTATCTTCAGAGCACTGGACTGGGACGCACTGGGCCGGGAAGTATGGGGTCTGGATTCTGGGCCTGGTCTACTTTCATTAGTTCTATGGTAATGGAATAATTTTCATTCAGAGTGTTTTAATTCCTCTACATATGGAAAAAGTTTGGAATAAGTGACTTAGAAGGTTATGTCTAGCTCCAAGAGCCTAAGATCTAAAGAATTAAAGAAAGAGTATAGTTTATCTGTGGTAGAAAGACAATGAGAGCATTTTCAGAGCTTTCATATGTAGATGAACAGGTATAAGAAGCATAACTTCATTTCTGATATTTTGAAACATTTTCCAGGACTTCCACAATGCTAGAGTCTATTCTTTTTTTTTACTTTTTTTTTAAGACTTCTCTTTAAAAAAATCAGAGAGAGAAAAATAAAAGGTGAAGGGTCTGTATTTATTAAGTTTCAAGAAACTAAACATTGCTCTTGGACAGTTGAATAAATTGAATTTTTTGGCAAGAAAGTAGATATCCCTCAGCTTGTTTGCGGGAAAACATTGTAATTCCCTGTCTCATGAAAGAGTTGGGCTAGGGATGCCTGGGTGGCTCAGTGGGTTAAGCCTCTGCCTTAGGCTCGGGTCATGGTCTCAGGGTCTTGGTATTGAGCCCTGTATGGGGCTCTCTGTTCAGCGTGGAGCCTGCTTCCCCCTCTACCCTTCTGCCTGTGTCTCCACCTACTTGTGATCATTCTCTCTGTCAAACAAATAAAATCTTAAAAAAAAAAAAAAAAAAAAAAGATTTGGGCTGTACCTGTTTATCAGAGGTGTGAGTATTCTTAGTGGTGTCCCACAGTGTGAATGGGCTGTTTGAGCAATTGGAAAGTATTCCTGAAGTGTCAGCTTTACTCACAGGTTTCAAGGAAGAGGGGTTTTTTTTCCTACATTACAACAAACATCAATCTCTTGTATAAGAGAATAAAATCATGTATTAGTGTTGAGGAAACACGTGGATTAAAATAAATTACTCTCCCTACAGCAGATGAATTAGATGACTACCTCTAGCCCCTAAGGTATGTATTTACCCTTCTTTGCCTCTAGGATGCTTTGAAGGAAAAAGTCTGAGAAGCACTGTTCCTGAGTATTTATTTACTGATGTGCTTTGCAATATAAATAAAACTTAAAGCTTGTGCTTTATCATAGGTAAGGTTTTGCATAGTGAAAGAGCTTTATCTTTTTTAGAGTCAAACAGAAGCACAGGGGTCTGATAGGTCTGTTGTTAGCTTGGTAGCCTGGGCACATTGCTTCCTATCTTGGACGCTCTCTTTCCTCATTTGGAAGAGAATGATGGGGCACTTGGCTGGCTCAGTCGTAGAGCATGCGGCTCTTGATCTTGGGTCATGAATTTGAGACCCATGTTGGGGTGAAGATTACTTAGAGCAATAATAACTGCATAAGGTCATAATGAGAATTAAATTAGATAACTCAGGCAAGGTATTTTGCTCCATGTCTGCATAGTGTCCGTCTGCAATAAATATTTGTGTCTTTTTCCTTATTGCTTGGGACTTTAATAAGCCCCTTTTATTTTTATTTTTTTGAAAATTTTTTTAAATTTGTATTTATTTTTTTAATGTCTTTTCAGTGTTCCAGAATTCATTGTTTATGCACCACACCCAATGCTCTATGTAATACGTGCCCTCCATAATACCCACCACCAGGCTCACAAAACCTCCCACCCACCTCCCCTCCACCTCCCCTCCAAAACCCTCAGTTTGTTTCTCAGAGTCCATAGGCTCTCATCGTTCGTCTCCCCCTCCAATTTCCCCCAACTCACTTCTCTCCATCTCCCAATGTCCTCTATGTTATTCCTTATGCTCCACAAATAAGTGAAACCATATGATAACTGACTCTCTCTACTTGACTTACTTCACTCAGCATAATCTCTTCCAGTCCTGTCCATGTTGATACAAAAGTTGGGTATTCATCCTTTCTGATGGAGGCATAATACTCCATTGTATATATGGACCACATCTTCTTTATCCATTCGTCCATTGAAGGGCATCTTGGTTCTTTCTACACTTTGGCGCTGTGGCACTGCTGCTATAAACATTGGGGTACAGATGGTCCTTCTTTTCACTACATCTATATTTTTGAGATAAATACCCAGTAGTGCAATTGCAGGGTCATAGGGTAGCTCTATATTTATTTTCTTAAGGAATCTCCACACTGTTTTCCATAGTGGCACCAACTTGCATTCCCACCAACAGTGTAGGAGGGCTCCCCATTCTCTACATCCTCTCCAACACACATTGTTTCCTGTCTTGTTAATTTTGGCCATTCTAACTAGTGTAAGGTGGTATCTCAATGTGGTTTTGATTTGAATCTCCCTGATGGCTGGTGATGATGAATAAGCCCCTCTTAGATCCAAATTCTGACAAGTAAATGTCTTTTGAATTTATACAAGTTATTTTTCAAAGGAAAAATCTGAAATGTTGATTAACTGCAAAAATGGTGTCAGAAACTTTCTGTTGAAGCAGTCCTCTGGTTTCGTGGATTGATTGCTTTTTACACAGCAATACTATACACGTACACCACAGAAAATGCATACACTTACCTCCCCTGCCATTCACAGTCATAAAATACAAGTACCAGAAGAAATTTAGAGATAGTCAAATCCACCCATTTCAGAGTAGGTACAAGTGATCTATAAAGTTTGTCCAAACTGCCTAATTATTGATTCAGGTCCCCAAACCCTTTCTAACTATTGATGTTGCTTTTCCCCCTTCCCTCTCTCTTTTTCCACTTCCTCCCACTTTTTTTTCCTTCACAAATACTCATTAAGTACCTATTATAAGCCAGCCAATCTGCTCATTACTAGGAATAAAAATAGACTAGAAACGATTCTGATCCTCAGAGATCTTATAGGCGAGTGAAGAGATCAGGAGACAAGATATGGCATCACTTTAAAGTGAGTGCTAGTGGAAGCATGAACGAAGGCCATACGAGGCCACTAAGGAATGGTCCTTCTTTAGTTGCAAGAAGGGGTCCTGATGTCCAGCCCCTGTCAGACAGAAGCTGCACTGGATTTTTTCTCTGCGCCCAGAACTTTATCACTTGTTAACACCTCGTTCATCTTCATGATGCCATTTATTCAAGAATCTCTTGAATAGAAAATGGTGCTAGTCATTACCATTAATGTAGAAAGCCTGTATGCGTGTGTGTTGGATGGACATGCTCTATTAAGAACAAAAATTGAAGATACGGGTTGCTTGGATAAGAAAAGTTTGGGCATGCATAATTTCAAAATCAATATCAAAATAGAAGTCATTTCTCAAAAGACTGAAAGTAGAATAACCCATGGGGAGAGGAGATAAAGGAACATAATTTAACAGGGGGAAGAAAACACGTTATCAGCTATTTTATAAGAGAAAAATGCTTTTTGAATAAAATCAACAACATTGGATGAAGATTGCAGATGAAAGATAATAGTTTTAATTTTGGCTTATTCAAATTGGAAACATTTGCAGCTTATGCAATTTTTATCAATTTTGATTTTTATTTACTAATTAAGTATGATATTGCTATTCACTTGGACTTGAGGCTTACAAAAAAGGTCAGTGATCAAACTCAATCCCCCTAGTAATTTTACTGGGCTTATCTACCATGCTATTTAGAGTGTATCTAAAATCCATGAGTATCAAACATCGTGTGCCTGAGGATATAAGGTTCATCTAATCATATGGTTGTGTCTATGCAAAGGTAATACCAAGGGGCCTTAGATCCTTGACAGCTCTCACACTGACTCATAAAAAGGCCGTTGTCACACTAGAGGCTTGGCAATGTCCTTTGAGCAGCTTTTATGTCAAAGCCATGGAACTAGTTCTCAAAGCACCCGTATAGGTAGAAAATTGCTCAGAAAGAAATCACCCATTTTCACAATGGTGTGGTAATATGACTTTGTTTTACCACTTTCCTAGGATCCTCAATTAAGGGCACCCTCTAACAGTTCTAATGTATGATCAAATTTCATACTTTGTTTTGGAAGCCATCATTCCCTTCCTCATAGACCCCACAACTGCAATATCGTCTTCAGTGACAGAAGGAAATCGATCTTTCTTTGTGACTAAGTCTCAGTAGGAATGAGCAGGTGTTTGTTTTTGCTGCCAAGGATGGAGGGTCAGAAAGGGTCCACGTTGTATTTTAAGCCTTTGAAGAAGCATATTAGGATATATTTTCCCACTGAAATGCTATTAATGAATATTCATTTATTGATTATTCTAAATTCCATTATAGCTGATTTATAGTTTTAAAAAAAGTCATTTGTAATAGGCACATCTATGAATGTAATTTATCTCATTTTTCATAGGGAAAAATTATTTTACTTCTGTCTCCTCTGACTTGGTTAAGTCTCCTTTATGAATGTTTTCCGCATTCCTTATAATTTTTTATAGCACAGACAATTTTTAATTTCATAGTTTTATAAATATTTACTCTTCTTATAAGATTATAAATTCCATAGAAGGGCAGAGTCTCTTTTACCCATCTTGTATCCTTAGCATCTGTCTCAGTGACTGGCACATAGTAGACATGTTACAAATTCCAGAATGTATCAAAGGACAAGTTTAAGAATGGTTGTATACTGTGAGTAAGGGGCTATATCAGATATTGAGCTTATATATTAAGATGAAGGCAAGGCACATGTTCTACCTTCAGAAAGTTTATAGTCTATGTTAGGGAAGGAAAAAAGGGGAGCATACATAAGTAACTATAATATCTGACATAAATGATATGTGATAAATTCATGGGTAAAATAAAGCAATATAGGAGAAGACACTAGTTATTTATAATAAAATTTTATTTTTTTAAAGATTTTTATTTATTTATTTGAGAGAGAGAAAAAAAAGAGAGAGCACAAGTGAGGATAGGGTCAGAGCAGGAGGGAGAAGCAGACTCCATGCAGAGCACAGAGACTGACATGGGGCTCAGTCTCAGGACCCTGAGATAATGCATGACCTGAGCTGAATCAAGAATCAGCTGTTTAACCGACTGAGCCATCCAGTTACCCCTGCCATATATTTTAGTGGAAAGATATATATTCCATGTTTTAAACAACTGATTTACAAATTGAATTGTATAATGTGAGTCAGAAAAAGTTAATTGATTATTTAGGTATAACCCTGCTATATTGTTTACTCTTTTTTACATGCTTGTACATAAAATAAATTATTGAGCAGAATTCTTTTAATCTCTAATATCAAAAATGAATATTTCACTATGATCACAGAACAAGATAATTATTGTATCTGGCCCAACTGAGACACAGTAAGATATTTAAGACTTTTCTTACTTTTAAGAAAAAATTAAATTGTGCTCAATATATGGTTAAGTGGAAATTATTCCATGTAGAATCCTTATATCATTGTAAAACAGTTGGTATGTTTTGGAGCAGAATGGATTTGTGTTGGAACCCTACTCTACCAGAATTGTTATGGGAGCGTTTCTAACCTCTTTTAGCTTTATTTTCCTCATATACATGGGAGCACAAACTTATTTTGTAGGATTGCCATAGGATAGGATTTGTATATGTAACAGTGCTTGGCACAATCTAGATGCTCAATAAATATTAGCCTTTATGATAATGAGGATTGTGGTTATTTGTAAGCACCTGCTGTTTGCCAAGAGTTGTGAACTAGTCATGGTAGAATTATACTAGAAAATCAAATCTGGCTTCCTGCTTTTAAACGAGCTTATAGCCTATTCTAAGAGTGTTAGAGTACCTGCAGGGAAGAAGGTTGGGGGAGCAGTAACAAGGTTGACTTGCACATCAAGGAATTTGATACAATACAAAGTGTGTGATTGTAAAACTTTGGGGATAATGATGGAAGATTTCATGAGGAAGGTGTTCCTTAAGCAGGATTATTCAAGGGAATGCAGAAGCCATCCCGTTAATTGAAGATTGTCTAAGTAGGAGAAAGATCTAAGAGTTCAGCTGAGGGATGAATCCACTTCAGGTCTGAGAAGAACGAAGTGTTCTTTGCAGCTGAGTATAGAGTTCATGGTCTCTCCAAATGCCTTCTGGGAAATCATACATGGATGTTCTGTGAGTGTCTAATATGAATCCCACTTACTTTTCTTCTCTTACACTCCCTTCCATCTTCCTCTTTCGGTAATGTCCATCTCAATCAAGAGTGTCACCGTATTCTTTAGCTTTAAACTTGAGTTTTCTTTTCCATTTCTGTCTTCTCTCTCCCCATTTCCCTCACCTAGCTAATGTGTTCAGCTCTGTTTTCTGCATTCTACATACATTCTCTGCTTTTCATTCCCATAGTGCCATTTGGGAAGAGACTCTCACCAAACAATGCTGGCCCAAATCCACTTGTGTTCACGCCAGCTCCCTGTTGAAACAAACTTTGCAGATTTCATATAGTACACAGGAAAGGATAACCAACCACATTTATGTGTTTATATACCAAAGTTGTCCAAAATTCGGTTCTAGTGAGTTTTTCCTTCTTATTTTCCACTGCGAATATTTCTCTTCCTTCCTCTTTACTTTGTATCATTGGATCTTAATTTTGAGCATGGCAGTTTATTCCCCAAACTTACTCTGCATCTCTTGCTGTAAGGCTTTGTTTTACCAAGACTCTCTGTCCAGCTGCTCTTCTGCCCACATGTAAGGCCCAGTTCAGAATTTACCTCTTTTTTTTTTTTTTTAATTTATTTATTTGACAGACAGAGATCAGAAGTCGGGCGAGAGGCAGGCAGAGAGAGGGGAGGAAGCAGGCTTCCCACAGAGCAGAGAGCCCGATGTGGGGCTTGATCCCAGGACCCGGGGATCATGACCTGAGCTGAAGGCAGCGGCTTGATCCACTGAGCCACCCAGGCACCCCAGAATTTACCTCTTAAGAGACGTATTCATGGGGTGCCTGGGAAGCTCAGTCAGTTAAGCATCTGCCTTTGGATCAGGTCATGATTTCAGAGTTCTGGGATCACTCAATGAGGTGATCACCTGTGGCCTCTCTGTGCTCTCTGATATTTCTGGTGTGTGCGCACGCTCGCGATCTCTCTCTCTCTCTCTCAAATAAATAAATAAATAAATACATCTTTTTTAAAAAGAAGAATTCATAGATCACCTATGATGAATGAACTAATTTAACAGAGCTTATTACTTGGTCATCTGCTGGGTTAACTGGAAATATGTTTCACTCCGCCCTAGACTGTGAGTTCCTAATAGGTAAGGTACAATGCTTACTCATCTGTGAACCTTTCTCGGGGCAGAGCCCAGCTAGCCCGTCATGGCTGGTACATAATAAAAGTTGAATTGTCAGATCAAAAACTGAAAGTCTTAGTTCAATACATGATTTATATGGTTCCTTGATCCATTATTGAACACATTTTCATATTTGGGTAAGTCTGACTTTGTGTTTTTGTTTAAATATTTAAAAGATGCATTTAGAAGCCAGTTTGCTTTAAGACTAATGAAACTTCATGTTTTCTCTTTCTCTTCTGCACCGTGCCCATGCCAAAGCCTGGGAGGGACCCCAGCAATGGGTGTTTATGGTTGCGTATGATTCCGTCAAGTTGCAGGAGCAAAATCACTAAACTGTAACAAGCTAAGGCTTTTCTTTTTTTTTTTTTTTTTAATACCTAATTTTTATATTTATATTTTTAACTAGGGCCTCTAAAATTATATAAGGAACTGTATTAACTTCAGACCCCATCAGAGCAGGATCTCCACCTGTGTATGTCTCATGAGGGAAGGTCTCTGCCATGGAGGCCACTGGAAGGCTTCTCACAGTGAGCAGCTGCTTAGCTGGGCCTAAATAGATCTGGGAGGATTTAACTTCACCTCAATAAAGAAAGGTCATGATGCTTCAGGGCATGTATGCACATTACTAACCCTTAGTGAGCTTTCATCAACTCCATGAGTGCCGATGTCCGTAGGCCAAGGGGTTTAGATACAGTAGAACTGGTGAGGCTTGTATTGAGTTGGTGGCTTTTCTATCTATGGATATGTCATTATTTCTCAGTAACCTGGCTGGGATTCACCTGCAGGTGACAAACTGTGAGTTCATCACTTTGACTACTATGTTAGTATCATTAGATACCAAGTTACCAATCCCAGCACTGGGCTTCCTGAGTAAAATGGAGGGTACCAAGAGTGGAAAAGGAAAACATCATCAGGCCCTAACCTGAAACTTGATTCTCATTAATCCAAATGGGCTGAAACCCTTGGAGCCCAAAATATTGTTAAAGATTAGCTGGAAGGCACTGGCATTTATTTGAACAGCAAAAGCTCTAACATGGGCTTTAAGAAGAACCTTGAGGGGGGTGCCTGGGTGGCTTGGTGGGTTAATGCCTCTGCCTTCAGCTCAGGTCATGATTCCAGGGTCCTGGGATCGAGCCCCACGTCGGGCTCTCTGCTCAGCAGGGAGCCTGCTTCCCTCCCACTCTCTCTCTCTGCTTGGCTCTCTGCCTACTTGTGATCTCTGTCTGTCAAATAAATAAATAAAATCTTAAAAGAAGAAGAAGAAGAAGAACAACAACAACAACAACAACCTTGAGGGAACCATGGCTCTCATATCCACTGGTTTGCGAAAGAAGCTGGATGCTGACACTGCAAAGAGCCTTCTGATGTGAGATAAGATCCACAGTGCCTACCTGAAGCCACAGCTGATGACCTCATTTGAGTGATGGGAGAAAACAGCGTTTTTCTCTGTATCTCTAGGTTAACTAAGATCGAGCAGATCTCTGCTGAGGAGGTGGATGGCATCTATAAAATGACTCCCTACTGAGCCATTTCTGCCAGCACCACTGGAATTTTCAGCCTGTTGGAGTGGATCTGAGATGAGTAAGCATTTATACTAGTCCGAAAGGCCAACTACCAAACTACACATCTCTAGTAGTGTTCTGTGACTCAAGGCCACAATGGAGGAAATTTTAATGAAGGTTCACCAAAACAAAAGAGAAAGCCCCCACACA
Source organism: Neogale vison (assembly GCF_020171115.1). Classification (NCBI taxonomy): domain Eukaryota; kingdom Metazoa; phylum Chordata; class Mammalia; order Carnivora; family Mustelidae; genus Neogale; species Neogale vison. Next base: position 64,191,430 of record NC_058096.1, on the reverse strand, counting down.
GAGGCCTCCTCACAGTGACCAAGCCCCCTGTCCAAGGCTCTGCCTTGGCTTTGGTGGCTGTTAGCCCAGGCTTTAGGAAACGGAGATAAGGCCCAACCAATTTCTCTTGGTCACTCTTGGAAGGTTGAATTGCTTAAAAGACCTGGTCTTTTATGTGGCGATGTAGATGTTTTATGTAAATAAGAAAATCACCACGTTTCCTCATAAACTAGGCTTATTCTAGGAGATCCTTTCCTTCTTTCTATTATTTCAGCATTGGAAGTCAGGCAACATGAGCAGCTTGTGGCACAGTCTTTTCCTCCAAGTATATTTGCAATATAAAAACATTCAGCTGCAATAAACCAAAGAAAGATGAGATGAAGTTTGCATGAAGAAAGGGTATTGTGGTAATCTGGTACTTAAGATATCAAAGAGAGATCCGTGTTTCACCATCTACTGATTAGAAGTAGTAAACAGTTTGGTCTCAGTGAGACAAAGTTAAAGTACAGTGCTCCTGAGAGATTTGGTACACAATCTGGCAAATGACCCATTTCACTGTTACAGCGTAAGATGGGGGTAGTGCATGTGTGGGGTGTGAAGTCAGCATTTCTCCTGCTATGGCACAAAGGGGAAGCAAGATTAACTACACTCTTCCACTGTTACTGCTCTGGTGGGGCATTGTAAGAACTAACCACTTACAACCTTATCACCCCGAAGAGGGTTTTGAGAATAACAACCAACCATTCCATTCTATAGTACCACCAAGCTCTTTTTAACCACTGGCCGTTACACTGGGCATAATTCAAGAGTTTATCAAATTAAGTTACATATGCAGTTAGTTTTCCCTACCTAATAAAGAAAGATGCCTTTGCAGAATTTGAGACCAAAGGTGCTTATTAGCTTAGAGGTTTAGCACATGGGGTTAACCAAGTCAAAACCATTATTACAGCCTAATAATAACTTACAATCATATAATGCTTTATAATTAAAAAAGCAATACCACATTAAAAAAGCAACACCACTTTTAGCCTTCATGAACACTGAGAAGTCACTGTGCATAGTAGTGGTAACTCCATTTTGTAGATTTAAAAAAAATCCGCAAAAAACTGAAGCTCAGAGAAATTTAGGAACTTCTCAGTTAATGATGGCACAGTAGTAGAGTGAAAATGGAATTAAGACTTCTGACTTTTAACTAATCAGAAATTATTTCAAAGCAGTCAGTGTCTTTTATTTATTTTTTAACATCTTAATTTTATTTTTTTCAGTGTTCTAAGATTCATTGTTTATGCACCACACCCATTGCTCTATGCAATACATGCCCTCCACAATACCCAGCACCAGGCTCACCTAACCCCCAACAACCCTACCCTCCAAATCCCTCAGTTTGTTTCCTGAAGTCCATGGTCTCGCATGTTTCATCTCCCCCTCCAATTTCCCCCAATTCACTTTTCCTTTCCTTCTCCCAATGTCCTCTGTGTTTTTCCTTATGCTCCATAAGTAAGGAAATCCATATGATAATTGACTCTCTCTGCTTGACTTATTTCACTCAGCATAATCTTCTCCAGTCCTGTCCATGTTGATACAGAAGTTGGGTATTCATCTTTTCTGATGGCTGAGTAATATTCCATTGTATATGGAGTCAGTGTCCTTTACTGTTTGTTTTCTGATCACAGAGTAAACCCCCTTTTGGAAATGATGGCATGTGTCCTGGCTGGATCAGAATCAACTGAACACTGTTTCAGGATGAACAGTGAAAAACATAGCCCTCTCATAAGGACTAAAACAACTTTCTTTAGTCTAAGACAGAGTCAAGAAAGATAAACTCAGTGGACTATTTATTCACATGAGGGCAATCTCAGAACTAATAAGAATAGTTGTAACCTTTTCAGGGAGATGGTGCTACCATCAGCAATCAATTTGCACCATGTTTAAATGTGGTTCTCTTGACTACATATTACTCTGGGACCAGCTATAGTCTCTGTTGCTGGTTCTGTCAGCCTTTCTTAGAATCATGGAGCCTGGGTGGCTCCGTTGGTTAAGCCGCTGCCTTCGGCTCAGGTCATGATCCCAGGGTCCTTGGATAGAGTCCCACATTGGGTTCTTTGTTTGAGGGGGGAGCCTGCTTCTCCCTTTCCCTCTGCCTGCTGCTACACTGCTTGCTCTTTCTCTCTCATTCTCTCTCTCTCTCTCTCTGACAAATAAGTAAATAAAATCTTTAAAAAAAATTGTGACACTGTATTTTGAAGTTATAAAAGAGTAACATAACACACAAATGTCTCAAAGAACCCTCTGTGGACATCCTTTAGATAAAGTCTTTAACTCAACTTGTAAAACAAAAAAGAATTACTCTTTTATTGAATAGGGGTATGTACACTGCAGGACCAATCCATAGGCATCAGATTGGCCATTTCCTACCCTTGACTTCATGCAAGCATTATTTAAACACAGCCCACTGGTGGAATATAAATTTTGTTTGTTTGTTTGTTTGTTTAAGATTTTATTTATTTATTTGACAGAGAGAGATCACAAATAGGCAGAGAGGCAGGCAGAGAGAGAGAGAGGGAAGCAGGCTCCCCGCTGAACAGAGAGCCTGACGGGGCTTGATCCCAGGACCCTGGGATCATGACCTGAGCTGAAGGCAGAGACTTTTACCCACTGAGCCACCCAGGTGCCCCTGGAATATAGTTTTAAAATCACGTCTTGGTAATTGCTAACCTGAATGGAATCTAGACACTACAGTCCCCATGTACTCTATAGGAATTTTAGAAATTGTAATTCACTACTGAGAATAAATAGCTTGTTTTTAATATAAAGGATCAAGCATTTTATTAATAAAAATAGTCACCTTAAAATAGTTCTCTTATTTTTGCCATTATAGAAAATGTTTTATTCCTCTGCCCTTCAGAAGAAGGTGTGTATCCCATCCACAGAGGGCTTGCAGTGGGCTCCGTGTTCTTATATGTTAAATAATGACTAGGGGTGAGGGAAGGGGCCAGCTGTCAAGGGAATGGATCAATTGGCCAATTGAAATGTCATTTCTCTACTCGCTGTAGGATGTTGTCATGTCTCTTTGCTGTCTCTCTTTCTCTTTCTCTCTCTTTTTTTTTTCTCCTCTTGTATTGTGATTTAGATATAAAAGCCGAGACATAATTTAAACTGACAGCAGAATCAAACAGTGTGACCTTGCCAGGATTGTTTCAGGCCTACAACACAATCCACTGTGGGTAAAGCATGGGCAGAGGGAGGGGTGAGGGAGAGCAAATGAGAAGGAAGAGCGTGAGCCTCTCCAGATGGCCTTGCTGTGCACTGTTCCTGGAGGGTGGGTCTCGGGTCTGGATGTCTCCAAACCTGTCTGACAGAGGACTAAGGGCAGGAATGAGAAGGGGAAGAGGAAAAAAAGAGGGCAGGGACAAATGAGAAAGACTGGAGCAGTAGAGTAGGAATGATAGCATAAGGCCTTGGACATGGCTCTAGCAGAAGGAGAAGGACTGGTATTTAGAGTTTCAGAGCTTAGTCTTGCTCAGGCAGGGAGAAAGAGCTATGTCTTCTTTGGTAGTAACGTAAACAGGGAACTCTACATTGCCAGATGATGGATACTGAAAGGAAAGTGCTGGTTGGAGAGCACTCTGGGCCTTGTCTGACAGTGGACGCCCCAAAAGGTTCCTGAGAAGTAACTGCAATTTATATATCCAGAGGGAGGGGTGGGCAACATAATAGGTATGTTGGAGAGGACTATAGACAGCATAAGGTTGTGTCTGGTTTTTTTGTTTGTTTGTTTTTGTTTTTTGTTTGTTTGTTTGTTTGTATTTTTTTTGGTAACTAAGAATGCCAGTATTTTAAAGTAAGTTTGTTAGTTTGTTTATTTATGTAATCTCTACACCCAGCATGGGGCTTGAACTCATGACCCTGAGATCGAGTCACATGCTCTTCTGACTGAGCCAGCCCGGAATGCCAATATTTTAACTGGCAACATTGATAATCTTTTCTAGCATCCAATATACACGTGGTTACTTATAGGCTAACTCTCTCCAGATATCAGGTGGCTTAGGAACATAAATCAACAGGTGGTTGGGTTGAAGAATCTTCACCCCAGCCAGGCATTGGTGAAGCCTGAATGAATCAACCTACCCCACACCAGAGAGCACCTTTCTTGTGGCAATATTTCTTTGCCCTGGATGATGATAGGAAAAATCCAACCAAGTTGCCTTTCAGAAGAAACTGATTTTGCCAAACAAAGGAGAGTAGAAAAAGGTAGGATAGGGTGGTTATAGTGAAACATTTCTCAGCAGAAACAGCGGTGCAAAATCATGGTGTGAGGAAGGGGTGAGGAATGAATCTATGATGGGAGAAAGTTCTAGAATGCCTATGTGCCCAACCCAGATTTGTTGCTGGATATGAGAGTGAAAAAGACAGTACCAACACAAGCCATTAAAAACAGCCACCCCTTGATGAGTGCTTGCTTTGTGCCTGCTGCTGTTTTCAGTGCTCCATGTGACTTTTAGCCCTCAGGGCACCTTCTAACATCACAGTACAAGTCTGACATCCTATGCCACGTGGACTGTGAATTCCAGTGGCCACCGCTCCCCCTGTCCTTTAACTACTATCACTCCCAAGTTTGGTCTCTTGACCTAGGACTCAATCCTTCTCATTAGGTGCTTAGTCATCTCCATAGAGTCAGGTGACATTGAAAGTGGAAGGAAATTATTAGTGCTTGGTTGATGCAGAAGATGGTTTTAATAGCTGTAGAGCATACCATTTCTAGTCTACATCCGTTAAAAATGAAATCATCTCAATAAATAAATAAAATCTTTTAAAAAAAATGTGCCTTTTGGGGCACCTGGGTGGCTCAGTGGGTGAAGCCTCCACCTTCGGCTTAGGTCATGGTCTCAGGGTCCTGGAATTGAGCCCGGTATTGGGCTCTCTGCTCAGCAGGGAACCTGCTTCCCCCCTCTTTCTCTGCCTGCCTCTCTGCCTACTTGTGATCTCTGTCTGTGTCAAATAAATAAGTAAAATCTTTTAAAAAATAAAAAATAAAATCATCTCTGAGAAGTTAGCATAACTTCTATGAGATGCAGCTTTAACATCTAAATGCTCATCTTCTACAATGAAAGATAGATGTTCGATAGAGCTTGTGTTCCATACGACAAAAATATATCAGCCCTGCCTTTTTCACAGTCAGCTTGTAAGCCTGAGATGTAATATATGGCCTTCTCCTACTCATAGCTCCTGAAGGGGGAGTAGGATGAGGCCCAGCATTGAAAGGTGCTAGTTTCAGGCTTGTAAACATACCTTTCAGTCAAAAAGAGCTATCCGGTGTAGGGCACACTCGTCCCCAGCTCTGTGCAGTTGAGCCTCATCCTTCAGCTAACTGGAATTACCACATCATTTCACTCCACCAAGTTCCCTTGACTTGGCAGTTTTTCTGATGGCCTGGCAGTCATCAACCATCTGTCATTTGCTGATACAGGAACCTGAGAAATGAGGGAATAGGAAATGCACAAGGCTCTTTTGGGGACCCCAGCACAGAGCTGTCTCTAAGGTGGGAGTTTTGTTGTTGATAAAGCAGAGAACCGGAGTTATCTTCCCATTCTTCCATTCAATTGCTTCTCTTTTGCTCCCTCCAGCTCCTCTGTTCTCTCCCTTTGAAACTTGCCCACCATAGGCAATTGTACTGTGTATTTGTGAGAAGTTGTTCACACATGTCTTGGACACCTTACCAAAGATGTAGTGGGGCACCATCATTTCTTTTTGAAAAATGACTTCTCTGTGGTCAACTACAGCAGCCCATGTCCAAAGCCCAGGGTCCTTAAAAAACACATTTATTCTGTTTCAGTTCTTCAGAAACTTCTCCTAACCCCACTTTGTCAGGCTTGAGGGCCAAAAAGACCCTTCTTCTAACTGAAGTTCCCTGTTAGGGATTCTAAAGAAATAAATAAAGAGAAAATAGGAAATAAAGAGAAAATAGGTAGTGAAGGACCCTTGAAATGCACAGAGTATCCCTTAATTGAAATTTGTTTGATATTTTTCTCATAGATTAGGGTTATGGATTTTTGGGAAAAAGACCACAGAGATGAAGTACCCTTTTCACACATCATATCAAGGGTATATGCGATCAGTATGACTTATCATTGATGTTGACCTTGATACCTGGCTGAGGAAGTGTCTCTCAGGTTTCTTCACTACAATAATAATGGTTTCCCCCCTTCGTGTGTTGTGTTCTTTGGAAGAAAATCATTACATAAAACCCATACTTAAGCAGTGAGAAGTTATGCTCCATCTCCTGGAACATGAGGCATCTGTATAAATTATTTGCGATTTTCTTGAACACAAAATTTGTCTATTCCTCCATTTATTAATAAGTCAATCATTTATTTATAACAAGAAGAATTTCTGGGTGTTTATTTTAGCGTTTAGAGTATAATCCATACTACTTAATTTTGTTGCTTAAACTGTAGAACTGTGGCTATTGCAAGGTCATTCCATTGTCTTCTGTGCCTCTTTGATGTAACCCTATCATTATGGGGTTTTGGTTGCTTTGTAGACATTTCCTTTTTTTTCTGGTCCTGTAAGTGCTCAGGTTCATCTTAAATATTTATTGGCACAGTTTTATACTGGCTATATCAGAAATAAGTGAGATATAAAGAATGGGTTCACTGGATTCAAAAGAATATAGTTTTGCATATCATTTTTCTGTGTCTGTGTATCTGTATGAGGTTGTTGGAGCAGAACATATGCAAAGGTTTTAGAACAGTGCCTGGAATGTGGTAAATACTTGAAAAATTTTAGCTTCTGCTGTATCATCATCACTTTTTTGTCTTCGTTATCTGCTGCCATAAATTGGAATTCTTTTTCCCATTTTTCCATGATAGGTATACCATGGGCATCCTGGAATGTCCCCTATCTTGATGTTATAGAAAGAATACTTAATGAGGCAGATAATTCACCAGTGAGTCCTCAGTGCCACCACACACAATATTTGATATACAAGTGGATTGCTTTTAGCCATGCAATTTCCTACCACCTGTTCTGGAGTAATGCAAGGTAGGTTTGGAAAAGACACAGGGAAGAAATATTGGAGGAAAAGGCTGAGCCCACCTTTGCCCAAAGTGAGAAGATTGGTTGGCAAACTGGCCATAATCTCCTTTTCCTAGAGCCTATTCAGACTTTTTTCCCAGGAGTCTGTTTTACCCCAGTCATCAGTCTTCTGGTCCCTGCATGAAAGTGTGTAGGTGAGTGGAGTCATAGAGGAAGTATCCATTGTGTGTGTAAGGGGCATGTATACATTTATATTCCACTTCCTCTCCTCTGAAAGCAGAAAAACCTGCATGCTGGTTGAGGGAGGGTATGCAAGGATTCATGGTAGAAACTGGGTCATAATGATTAGCAACCTTCATTAACTCTGGGGGTTTCCTCATTTCTTAAATAGTAACCCTATGTTATACCCAACCACTATGTACAAAGCTACTTAAAATATAAATCTTCTATCAATTTCTATCAAGAAATTCTATCAATTTCTATCAAAATCTTCTATAAATCTATGTTAGCAGCACCCTGAAAGTCCTGTTCATAAGGTGTATGCTCTAGACAAGTAGATACTGACACTAGGTTGAAAGTGAGAAGAAACGGAGAGGAAAAGCAATGTGGTACTAATGAACTGAGATTAGGATTTTCTTTTCTTTCACATGTCACGTTTAAGGCTTAAGCATCTCTGATCTAGCAAGAGATCAGAAGCTCTTTGAGAGAAAGAGGATTCACAAGGTCACCTGTCTCTACTTGGACACTTCTAATGCAAGAGAAATGATCAGGAGACAGTTGAAAGGCAGCCCAGGTCTGGCAGACAGCTACATTGTTTTTCTCATAATTTGAAGGCATCATGGACACAGTTTACCACTGGCTAAGCTCAGCCCTAGGTGGTGACAGAACTTTACAGAGGGCTCATGAGGAATGTGAAAAGAGCTAGATTCCATTTGAGCAGTAAGCCCCACCCCCACCCCAGTTCAGTGTTTTCGTCTCTTGTGGGTCCCACTCTGGCCAATGCCAAGCTCCTGGCTCCTCTTTCAGTGTAACCTCTCTTCTGCTTTGGCAACAAGATGTGTCTTACAGAATTTGTTTCCATAGAGCCCCAGTGAGCTTTTGATGGCCTTTGAGGCTGGTATTAAAAAGAAACAGAACAAAAGAAAAAAGAAAGAAGAAAGGAAGGGATAAAGAAAAGATGAGAAAGGAGTGGCATATTTGTGTAATTGTTCCTGATTAACTTATTAAAATATCAAAGACAGAAGATTGTAGGAGTGAATCGATAGGTAAATCTACCTGTTTGCAGTCAAGTGTACACTTACTATCTCTCCTCTCTTTTCTCTGATTCCTTCTTTCCTAGAACTATAGAAATATAAAGAGCTAAAAATAATCCAGAAGACCATTCAAAGCCATTGTTTTTTAATAGATGAAAACTTGCTTCCTAAGTAACTGAACTCAAGCCCATATTTTTGGATTCCTACTGTACTGTCTGGGGATACCCTCCTCATAGTCTGCTGTGTCCTTCCCTGTCTGTCTTCTCATTTTATCATCATTCCCAACCACATGCAGGGGTAGTCTTATATTTGTTACTGTTTCTGCTATATTTGCAACTTAACTTACCGATGAAAACATGGAGCCTGACTGATTTCTGGCAGAGCCCTGCCTCATGTGCTGATGAAAACTCACTGGCACTGGGCACCTGTCCAACAGCAGGTGCCTTGCTCAGTGAACGGCTCTGTAGCTGTGTCTCTGAGGAAGCAGGTTGAAGTCCAACCCTGTCTTCCTGCTGCTTTGAGGTTATGATCTACCACCAGCATTTCTCTCATCTGGTGAAAGGAAGGGAGTTATCCCTGCCAAGGTTAGGAACACTAGACACGGGAGGTGGCTATAGGGAGCATCTGCGACAGCTTAAGGATTCTTAGCTTGATCGATGGGTAAGAAGAGAAGATGGGACAGTGGAGTTTGTTTACATAGAACTGTTTTCCATGAACCTGAGTGGGTTGACCTTCAGGTCAAGAAATACCTATGTTTTCTCAAGTTGAGAGTAAACTACAAGGTGAGGCTCAGAGGACCTGGATTTACATCATTCTGGGGCTCTTTGAGAAAATCATTCTTGTTTAAAAATACACATTCTCTCTCTTTCATCACATACACTAGAACTAGATACATATAGAATATTTGTGGCAGTTTTAGAAAAGCGAATGGAAGGTAATGAAAATAGGACTTAGAGTGTATAAAATGCATAATGTTTCAAAGTTAATAAAAGATTATAGACATGAAAGGGAATGGTAGGATATACCATAAGATGGATTTCACAAAGGCTGAAAAATGAAGACGTGTGTAAAGGCAATGAAGAAAATTGTTTTGAGAGAACCTAAGGGTTTGGGTAGGAGTATAATGAAAAGAATGACATGATTGGGTGAGGTTTGTTCTCCTAGACTGGTGAGCTAAAGAAAATACTCTTTATGAGGGCAGTTATTTGATTTAAAATATTTAGGAATATTAATCTGGCTGTATGTAGATGATGCTTCTGAAAGACTAACGGTGCGAGACAGGGGGTTCAATTAGAAAATTCTGTCAGTTGTCCGAAGATAAGAAGCTTTAGATCCTAATTAAGGTGGCAGCACTGAGAAAGGAAAATAAGGATGGGTAGAAGGATGGATGGAGGAAATACTGCACAGAAACAAAGAAGCAACTCTGGAGATAAATTTACTTTGTGGGGCCACAGGGAAGGGGGTAAGTGTGATGCAGAAGTTAGATGTGACTGCAAGCTAATTCTCCCAGTTGTGTCAAAAGGAGTGAGAGTGTGGTATGATCAACTCAGAGGTCCTGACCGTGGCTGATCAGGAAAATGGTGACGTAAGTGACAGTATGAAAAAAAGCCGAGTGGTGATATATTATAGTACAAGAGAGATGATGGATAATAAGCTGTGCATAATAGCAGAATATGAACTAGAAGCTCTAGGAAATCTAAGACCAGTGCTCAGAAAAAGGTGGCAGGCCAGAGTCATTTACATACAGGTAGCAGTTATGGGTTGGGATATCAAAAATCAAATGTGTGTAGGGTAAAGAGCAGAGGACCAAGAAATGAGCCTATGTTACATCCTCCTTCAGAGGTCAGGAGGAAAAAAAAAAATGAAGTTTTCAGAGATGGAACTGTCTACAAAATGGAAGGAAAATAAGAATCTCATTCTGCTAAGGATAGAATCTGAATAAGGAGAGGTTAAGAGAGAGTGGGTACAAAAATGAAGGCTACAACTGTAGGCTTATTTCAAGAGCAGAAAACTAATTACATCCACAGTGATGCATGTAAAACCTTCCTATTTGGGAATGAGGCTTGGGCTGCCCTCTTATTTCAAATCCTATCCCATGTTTACTTCAGTTTTAATTTGCATACAATACTTAGTATTGTCTAAGATTTGACAGATAATCCAATTTGTATTACTCTGTATCCTAGGAAATAGACTGAGTGACTCCAGAAGGCCTCAAATAATTTTCTGCCCCAGCAGATTTGCTTCTCTGTCAGGCCCTGGGAGGCCTGACTCTTCTAGATTTTCTGAGCGGGACCCTGCCTCTGAGCTGTGTTTGGTTTCCCTGAGCTCTAGCTGCCATATGAAGCCCACCAAGCTTCCTCTTATTTTTCCTCCAATGCGTCGTCTTTCTCTCAGGGTGCATTAAATCTCCTTTACGTCTCCCTGTGTCTGCAAAACTGTTCTTGTACTTGCCTCCTCATCCATCCCTTAAGAAACAGGGATATTAATATATCTCTTTATAATATTGTAAGAGCAATTCTTTGTATTTTAATAGCTTTTCTAGTTTCTTAAGCGCTAGTGTGTATTTATCTCATTTGGCATTCAGGACAACCTGGAAGCTGAGTCAGCCAAACAATGATGTCTGTTGCAGGTAAGGGAAACAATGACCTAGGGAAAGTTGTCTCATGAATGTGTGTTGGAGCCAGGCTCACATTTTCACTTTCTGACTTCTCCCCCAGTCCTCTCGTCTTGCACATAACCTCTCCCATGAAAAATCCCACAGGTCTTTCTGTCTCTATGTAAAGTGTTTTAAGAGCACTGGCTCTAGAGGCAGACCAACTAGGTCTGCTGTTTGGGCTTCATAGAGGCTAGAGTCTGTCTCATCACCTGTAAAATATTAGGAATAATAGTCCCTTCTATAGTGTTGCTGTGGAAATCAAGTAAAATGATGTTATAGAGACTGTATAGGGACCACTCCACAACAACAAAATTATTTCTTTAAGGTTTATAATGATATTTGATGGTGAGCTACCCTTTACAATATTTTCCCCTGAAATTCACATAGCCTGCCCTTGGCTGCCCTTTTGTAGGGAGGTGGATTTGCATTTGGAGGAGATAAATCATGTTTTCAGAGACAAGTAATTTCTATACAGTTATTGGAACTGAAACAATAAATTCAGATAAATCAAGAAACAGTGGTACTATTGATTAAATAATCCTTGGTTAAAACAAGTTTATTTTAGTCTAGAGGTTAGAGTTTTCATTCTTGCTTTGCCTTTTTTCCCTGTCCTTCTTCCTCCTTTCGTTCCATTTTAAGCCATGGCACCTCGTGGTGTAGTTATTGCCTCTCACTGTCAGATCTCAAAGCCAGAGCGGACCACAGAGAGGTGGAGAGGGACGGACGGAAATCTCACTCAAACACATACACTTCCATTAATTACTGGCAGTAACGGTAAAGAAAGGAAAGTCAGAAATTACAGGAGGTAAAGCAACTTCTGTTTTGAATGTTCGGCTTGTTTCTCTATGATTACTGCTTGACGTTCCTTTACTTCCAGGGGCGGGACGAATGGGACAGGAGACTCAGTGGGGTTTGGCATCTTTAGGAGACACCAGACTCAAAAATTCCCACTGGTTACAGTGTATAACCACCTTCCTCAGAAAGACGCCCTGGCTGAAGGTTCCGGTAGGACGGTGTCTGGTAGACAGGGTCAGACAAAGCTGAGAATTAGTCCTGAGTTCTAATCAGGGAAGTGCTATAAGGAGTTCTTTTTCCAATAAAGAATGTCTTCTGGGGCACCTGGGTGGCTCAGTGGGTTAAGCCGCTGCCTTCACTCAGGTCATGATCTCAGGGTCCTGCATCAGGCTCTCTGCTCAGCAGGGGACCTGCTTCCCTCTCTCTCTCTCTCTGCCTGCCTCTATATCTACTTGTGATCTCTCTCTGTCAAATAAATAAATAAATAAAATCTTAAAAAAAAAAAAAAAAGAATGTCTTCTGAGCTGAGTAGATGAGGCATTCATTCAGGAAGGAAAACACCTCTAACCTGCAGGAGTCACTGAATGTTTAAAGGATTAATTGATAGATGTATACATACAAGGAATTTTAGGTTTTTGTTTCTTGTCATGCCTGGCAAAAGCCAGATCATGGTATATTTGAAAAGGTTTCATATCTGATAAAAAAAAAAAAAAAAACGTTGGTTAGCAATACCTGACAGGTAAGAGCCGCTGGCGGTGACTAAAGTCAACTAACTCTGGCGGTGTGGGTTTCTTCTACTTACAAGTTAGCTCAAGTTCTATGCATCTGACCTTCTAGGTTCCTAACATTTCACCTGCAAAGTTAGGAGCTAGCAGGACCACTTGGGAGTGCCCAGAGATTATTGTAAACAATGACTGAGGAGCACTATTTAAGGAGTTCCTACAGAGCACTTAGGCACTGCCCCACCCCTTTTTAAATGGAAAGACAATTATTTTAAATGGAAAGACAATCTTAGCCTGAGGGAACTCATGTTTCCATATGGGAGAAGATGGGAGATAGAAAATATACAGAGATGACAGTATCAGAGAAAACGTACTTTTTATTTTTTTTAAAGATTTTTATCTATTTTTTTGACACAGAGAGTGAGAGACATAAGCAGGCAGAGCAGTAGAGGGAGACGGAGAAACAGGCTCCCCAGTGATCAGGGAGCCTGATGCGGGGCTTGATCCAGGACCCTGGGATCATGACCTGAGCTAAAGGCAGTTGCTTAATCAACTGAGCCACCCACGTGCCCCGAGAAAGTGTACTTTGAAGTTGGAAGGAGAAAGAAAAAAGTCCGATCTCCGAACATTGAGAAGTCACGTCATGTGGCTTTGTAGGTTGTTGGTGTCCTGCTCCTCTCTTCATTTACTGGCCAGGCCTGGGAGCGCAGTGCGCTGGGCCCTAATGGGAGCTGGAAGGAACCAAGAGAGTGGCTGCCTTGGGAGAGTTTTCCTGGTACTTTTGTTTTCTAATCAAAGGGTGGTTGACCCAAAGGCAGCTTGAGACAGCAGAGAGTTCCTCTTCATTTCCCAGATGACTCAACTGAGCCACAGGAAGGTGATAGGAGTCGCACCTGCTTTTTACTTTTTTGGCAAATCTGCTAGTTGCCAAATCAAGACCGAAAACCTGGCAGTCCACATAACTCTGAGTTCATTGCTCTTTTGACTCACCTCTCACTTCCTATGTCTGAGGTGTGGATAGTTTTTTTGTTTGTTTTTGTTTTTGTTTTTTTTTTTAATGGACATGAGTTATTGTTGCATTTTGGATATTGAGAATGGTGCTGCTGTGAATACCTTTTTTTAAAATTGAGTTTCATTGGTTTTTTGATGTAGTGTTCCCAAATTCATTGTTTACATATAACACCCAGTGCTCTGTGCTGTACATGCCCTCCTTAATACCAAACACCAGGCTCAAACATCCCCCTACTCCCTCCCCTCTGAAACTTTTAGTCTGTTTCCCAAAGTCCATAGTCTCCCATGGTTTGTCTCCGCCTCCAATCCCCCTCTGACTTTATTTTTCCCTTCCTTCTCCTCCATGCTATTCCTTTTGTTCTACATATAGTGAGACAATTACCATATGGTTTCACTCATATGTGGATAGGTTTTTCTGTTCTAAATTCCTTTCAGAGTTACTATTCTTTTTTCTCCATGTAGGGAACACAGAAATAAGTATTTATTTCCATTCAGACTTTCCTATCACTAATTCAATGCCTTTCATCACTTCCATCCTGTGCCCAAATTTTATAGTGCTTATGCTCTGGTGTTCATGGAAACTAGTCTTAGAGTTGCGCAGTCTGCTGGAGAAACTCTGGTGGTGGCTTTGCTTTGGGGTAGGATTTTAGGATTGTGTGTATTTGCTTCAGAGGTCACTGTGTTAATGAAAAAAGGTCCCTGACCTAGTAAATCCCCTTTGAAGTTAGTGTACACTGACCAAATATTCCCTCAGTGCCACCTGGAACATATCTGGGGTGTATACACTTAGCACAACTCCTCCTCCTCTTTGGGACACTGGATGCCCAGGCCCTTGACCAAACATATTTTTAAGTCATAGGTTTTGTGTCAGTTGATGTTATTGCCATTCTCCTCATGTATCCTTCCAAAATTTTAGTCATTTATTAGAATTTGAATCACTTGATTTTATTGGACATATATATTTTTCTTTTGTCAGTTATCTGGAGACAAATATATTGCAAAAATGCATGAGCACTCTTATATACTACTTTAGCGTTGATCCCTTAAAATTCGCAAAGCTTTGATTTTGTATAGCTTTTGAAACTGGAGAGGCATAAGCTTGTATTTATTCTTCATGGGGACACCGTGAGGTTATTTGGTAATGATATAGTCAGTAAATTGGTGACTGTCATTACAACAATACATTTTATTATTCTTTTTATCTCTTATAAATTCATTACTCAATTTGGGACCCAGTTGGTTAAGTGTACAACAGTTTACCATTCAAATCAAAATGTTCCTAATTATCACATTCCATAACATCATGAAGTGTGATTCTCACTTCTGAAGTATGTTAGGAACTCAGGTATACACTCATATTCATTGTCTAGTATAATATTACAAAATAATACGGGATATCATTTAATGTATTCAGTCATTTTGTGGTGGGTGAAAAGATACAACTTTGAAGCTCAGGCGTACTTTGTCCCTCTTCCCTGTGAGTAGCATACTGAGGTAAGTTGAATGTCAGATCCATGTTTGTTTGTTTGTTTGATTACCTGTGGCTTCTGGATATCCATACCAACCTTGTGGTATGTTCTGAATATATATGAGTTTGATGTTTTTCCCTGTGGTAAATATATCCAGGATTGAGTGGCTCAACCACAGTGTTGCTATGAGGGAAAACCAATAAAAGTGGGCAGTATCTTAGATAAAGCTTATAGAGATCATATCACAAGTTGTAGGCAAGTAAGTGGAAGAAGAAAACATTGATTTAAGTCAGAGTACTGAGAAATGATCTTCGAAAGATGGTTAGATATTACTGTGTCTGGGGAAATATTTGAGTAGGCTGAGACTTGGGCAGAGGCTCGTCCATGTCTTAGTCGCTGCTGTATTGTTACCCATCATTTGTACAACCTGAGAATTTGAGAATAATCAGTGGACCCTGTCTCTTTCATCTGCCTCATTTCTTGTCATCTTAGCCAAAGTACTGTAAGATTTTCAGAATTTTCACAATTATCATAAAAGTTCATTTCAAAAGGGTCCTCTAAATGAATGACCTTTTAAAAAAAAAGGAAAAGGTAACCTGAATGTAACCTCAAAGCACACTGAATGAGAGCATGATGGGTCAGGATTTCTCATTTCTCATTCAGAGAATATTGTAAAAACAGCTCCAGAGCCCCTGGCGGTGGTCTTCAGACTCCAGACCACTCACAGGCCATTGCCTGCAACATTCATTCCCTTTCTCACGCCATTCTGGTTCTGGGTTCCTTGGAATGGATCTTCTACAGGTTGCGCAGAAGGAAGAGGAGGGAGAGGTCTGATAGGCAGAGTAGAGAGGGGATGATGATAAAAGAAGTTATCTTGAAGGGAGGAGTCACAGTGAAGGTGGTGGTGATAGGGATAATGCCAGAGAAGATAAGGAAGAAGAAGAGGGAAGGAGAGTATGTTCTAGTTCAAGCTGATTTAACTGGCAAGAAGAGGGAAATTGTTACCATTACTCTATAAATTCCTTTGTTCAAGTTACATGAATAAATGCAAGCACAGAGTTCCAGAAGTCTGACTCATTCTCAGTGCACCACTAGGTATCCAGGCCTATGCTCCTGTCTGGCATTCAGGAAGTCTTGAGCTCCCAATGTGGTTCTATTTTGCAGAATAAGAGAGCAACAATATGAACTGATGTAGTTTGAAAAAAATGCGCACCCAGACTTCAGGAATATCTGGCAATTATTTATGTTACCACTTTTGATAATGTACCAACTAAACAGATTCTTTTAGTATCTACTATGAGCTAGTTATTCTGTTTGTTCCAATTACCATTTTTTAAAAAAAGAAATACAGGGCGCCTGGGTGGCTCAGTGGGTTAAGCCGCTGCCTTCAGCTCAGGTCATGATCTCGGGGTCCTGGGATCGAGTCCCACATCGGGCTCTCTGCTCAGCAGGGAGCCTGCTTCCCTCTACTCCCTCTCTGCCTGCCTCTCCGTGTGCTTGTGATCTCTCTCTGTCAAATAAATAAATAAAATCTTAAAAAAAAAAAAAAAAGAAATACAACTGTCTGAACTTTAGTTTTTTAAGAGTTCTCATGTTGAAAAGAACGCCATCATTGATTCCTTGTCAAAAAATAATATAATTATAGGGGTGCCTGGGTGGCTCAGTGGGTTAAAGCCTCTGCCTTTGGCTCAGGTCATGACCCTGGGGTCCTGGGATTGAGCCCCGCATCGGACTCTGCTCAGCAGGGAGCCTGCTTCCTCCTCCCTCTCTGCCTGCCTCTCTACCTACCTGTGATCTCTGTCTGTCAAAAAAATAAATAAAATTACTTTTTAAATAAAATAAATAAAAATAAAAATAAATAATATAAATAAATAAATGAGCAATAAACAAATAAAATTTATTTAGAAAATTTAAATAATAAAATAATATAAAAATAAGCAAGAGAAGTACAGTTGATATCACTGTGTTTATATGGGTATACTTATTGGTATTGAGAAACAAGAATAAAATATATTCTGGATAGATTACATGTTGGCCAGCTTCTGGTGCTCCTTATTTTTCAAATTGTTAAGTTTGTACGGACAGGTTTTGACGTAAGATAAAGCTAAATTCTGAGAACAAGTTTTGGCCTAAAATTAACCTGAATTCTGTCATCGTGAGCCATATTGTGGGAGAGTTCTGCCATTTGTACGAACACAAGGAGTTCAATTCACGTTGAAGGTAGAGTGGAGTCTATGCATATATCCTCATCGTTACTTAAGGTTATATGCCCTGGGCTGGCTTTTCTGGGCCAGCTGCTGTACTCCCCTCTTAATCTTGTCTCTGGCTTCATACTAGAGTCTAAAATAAGAAGTCAAGGAAGAGTTGGAAAAATATTTGAGAAATCTCGGGAGTATTTACTCAGGTATCTCCCAATCCAATACATTTTTCTGTAAACTTCACAACGCCAGTTAAGTTTTGTGCAATATGGTTCCCTATTTAGACCATGAGGTGTTTGCAGCAAGTGATGACTGTGGACCCATCCTGTGCTGGGCTGCTAGGTGGCTTTCGCAGTTAAAGCGACTGCTGCAAATCACTCTCGACAGATTACAGAATACTGTGCAACTTGGTGAGATGCGAACCTCAACGGACACTTTCTCACTACCTAAATTAGTGGGTTCCATGTCTCTTGTTCACCATCACTCTTTATTACCCTCCGTAATTATGCTGTGCCTCACCAAGACTGTCACAATTTAGCAGATTCCCTGCCCGTATTTTGAAGGTGCTGTCATCCAAGAGCATCTGCTGACCTTTAGCCGCTAACTCATAGGCAATATTTGTAAATAATTTTTAGGTAGTTAATTTCTCCAGTGTCCGCAGCTGTTGTTCTACTCTGCCTTGCAATTTCTACATTGCCTTTCAGTCACCAGTAATTTTCTTGCAATCTAAAAGCAATACTTAGCCCTAGGAGGCTCTGCTCGGACAGCCAGCTAGATCACTCTCTGTTAGCTAGCTGATTTAGTGCAGTGATGATGGGTGGGTCAGGCCAGTAGTAAAAATGAATAAAGAAACAAACAGAGGTGGTAGGATGAGTCCTTTTTTTTTCTTTTATCCTTAAAAACAAAATCTGTATTTCCTCCTTTTCTTGAATGCATGCATGATATAGTGACTCACTTCCTAAGAATAGAATGTGGAGAGGGGGGTGCCTGGGTGGCTCAGTGGGTTAAAGCCTCTGCCTTCAGCTCAGGTCATGATCTCAGGGTTCTGGGATCAAGACCCATGTAGGTCCCTCTGCTCAGCAGGGAGCCTGCTTCCTTTTCTCTCTCTCTGCCTGCCTCTCTGCCTACTTGTGGCCTCTCTCTCTGTCAAATAAATAAAAAATCTTAAAAAAAAAAAAAAAGAATGTGGAGAGGGAAAATAGTAACTTGACAATGGAGAAATCTAGCAAATATTACTTTAATCAGATTAGTGGTATCTTATGTTTATATCATGTAGCTCTGGTATGATATGTTGAGGAGGGACTTCTGCCGATCTGATATTCTTCCCCCAAACCTAAAACCCCAGCAGAATCTTGAGGACACAAAGATATCAGGGAAACCCAATTTGAGGATCTTCTACAAAATAGCTGACTATTATTCTTCTAAACTGTTAGGGGCATGCAAAAACAAGGAAAATCTGAAAAGCAATCACAAATAGATACTAAGGAGACATGTGACTAAATTCAAAATTGGTAAAATCTGAGTAAAGTCTGCATTTTAGTCAATAGTAATGTACCACCTTGATAATGTAAGATGTTAACATTGTACGAAATTGGGTGGCAGTATACAGAAACCTTGTTTAGAACTTCCCAAGCTTGTGTCCATTGTAGAAAGATGAAGTCACTTGGGCTTTATGGGCCTCTATTGGTTTGCGGGCCTTATGGTAACAAAGCACTATAAACTGAGTGGCTTAAACAGCAGGAATGTATTGTCTTCTGGTCTGGAGGCCAGAATTCCAGAATTCCACATTTGGCCTCTTCCCAGCACCAGGGCAGAGAGGGGGTTGGTGGGGGAGGGCAAGAGTCTTGTAGGCTTCTCTCCATGGCTTCATATCGCCTTGTCTCTGGGCCTGTGTCTGTATCCAGTCAGTCCTATAGGATTAGGGGCTTATGACCTCATTTGAACTTGATGACTTCTGTGGAGACCTTACTTCCAAATACATTCACATTCTGAGGTAGTATTGTTTAGGACTCCCACACACCTTTTCTGGGAGGACGTTGTTCACCCTGTCGCAGTGCCTGAGTGCCTTTCTCATCTTGAAGGTACCTTTGGCCTCTCCCTGCTTCATCCCTCACATCCAGTAGGCAACCGAGGCACACTGCTTTGACGTACCACACATTCGTTGCTCAGACTCATGTGCCCTCCCCATGACCACCCCCCTCCAAACTACTGTCTTAGCTCATCTGGGCCAGGGGGAAAACCTCTACCCTGATCTCCCAGATTCTATTTATGCTGCTTTCTTATCCACTCTGCATGTTGCCAGTAAAGAAGTCTTTTTACAGTGTAGATCACCTATGCTTACCAACCTTGTATGTCTTCCCCTTGTTCTGAGAATAAAGACTAAAGTCTCTGTCACAGCGTCAGATCCCTCTATGACCTGCTAACCTCTGAGCTATACCATAAACCATTTTCTGCCTCTGTCTCTCTGCTCAGCTTGCACCAGCCAACTAGCAAACGGACTTTTAATTCAGAGCATTTGTCACATTTTGATATTTCACCTTTTTGCAATTATTGTATTAATAACCCATTTCCCCCATTGGATTGTAGGATACACGCAGCAGGAGCCACATCTGTTTCCTGTCTGTCTTATGTGACAGAACATAAGAGAACACCTAGCATAATGCTTGGCTTCTTGATGGCTCTCAGATTCTTAATTTAACTAATGTATCTCTGGATTTATTTTCAATTTATATCATTCAGTTTGATACTTTATGCCTTTTACTGGTCTCTTATGATGTTGCTACTTGATACATTTGCAAACAATATTTAGTTCACATTACAGTTGATGCACAATGTCAAATCAATCATACTTACTGTGGAAAAAAATAGAATAATCCTTTTTGTGACTTTCCAAGTTAGTGATAACAGAACAAATTTGATTTGGTAGTCTAAATAGAAATTTAAACTTAGTAACTATCCATATTTTAAAATTAATATCTATAAAACTTATTAGAATTTCTAAACATTTAGAGAAATTGGCCTAAAGCTGTATATCTAAGTATATTGAAAGTATACTAAGATTATATGTGACTGAGTACAAACTTTCTATTTATTACCAATTCTGAAATATGTTTATGGAAGATGTTCTTCTAGCCTTTCCCTCACATCATGGAAGGAGCTCCAGACATTTTTAGAATACTCATTAGTATTTGCAGCACCAACAAATCCCTTGTGGCGAATGTGTCCGAGAGGTTTCCCATCCCGGGTGAACTGTAACCAAGCATGGAGATGCTCTCCACTCCGTGGTTTATGGGTTGTGTCTCTTGAAAGATAATGGCCACTTCTCCAGACAGCTCAGAGGGCAAAGATGTTCATGAAATTTTAATTTCTATAGGACTCTAGGGTTTGATTACAGCAAGTGCTTATATTACAACACTGTGTGTTTTGTGTATATACAGGATGGAGGGAAAGAGAAGCCTGGCTGCTCATGGAGAAAAATTTACTCAAACTAAAATTCAGTATGCCAGAATGAGAACTGGAGATAAATAAATATCCTTAACATTTATTGTATTAATTTGATACATATGAAATGAACACAATGTGCTGGTTCTGTGCTCCATCAGGGGTATAAAACTATGGTTAAGATGGACAAGTCTTCTGCTCTCACAGAGCTTATATTCTAATCTGGCAACTCGGTGTCTATCAATCAAGCTTACCAGGAGTTATTTTTGGCTTAATGGCAATTTCAGAGATATCAGTAAAGTTCTTTGCTCTTGCTTGAAGCTTTGCATCTTTAGCTGTGTGCTTAAAATCAACCCCGTCTTGCAAGTAACCTCTGTCCAGTAGGAGACTAGTCCTGCACACTCAGGACACCATGCCCAGGTCAACCAGAGTGACTTGTCTTTGGGCATCTAAGCAAGAGAGAACCCAAGCAGTCATGACTGCCTCTTGCATTGTTTCAATGGAATTGCTTACTCTTTGGCAGGATATGTGGCCTTCTTTTATTGAAATGCTATTGCATTACAGAAGCTATTCCCTTACTAAGGCCTCAGTGAGCCTAGTCCCTAATGCTTGCATTGGCCACCTATGGAGGAATCAGGGGAGAGAGGTAAACGAAAGTAGAGCAGATGGCCACCCGGAAGACTGGGGTAGTCGCTTTGTGGAAAAAGACTGATACTCTTAACCCTATTGTCTCTCAAATGATTACTTTTTATATATCACTTTTTTATATACAATTCTTAACCATCTAATATGAAACAGGTTAGATGAGCTTCCTAGATGAGGAATGAACACTTTGTAGCAAAAATAAGACTCCACGCAGAGCCTACCATTCCACTTTGGAGAAGGCTTATCCTACCCTCCACACTCCTCCCCCAA
Source organism: Neogale vison (assembly GCF_020171115.1). NCBI lineage: Eukaryota > Metazoa > Chordata > Mammalia > Carnivora > Mustelidae > Neogale > Neogale vison. Next base: position 64,169,956 of record NC_058096.1, on the reverse strand, counting down.
GCCTTACATGAAGGCTTGTGGTCAGGGCTGACCTAAGCCGGCATTCTCAGTGTTCTAGACCTCTGGTGCCTCCCTCTCTTCTACTCTCCTCTGACCATGGCCTTCCCTCTGCACCAGATTCTACCCTCTGTTCCCATGTCTTCACCCTAGTTAGGGAATCTCTTCAGGCACAACCAATCAAAGGAAATCATACTCGATGTCAAGTATGCAAATATTTGGGAATCTTTTCCATCTTGTCAAAATACTCTTATATGTCATGCTTGATCTTTACGTTTAAAAGTGGAAGACTGTATTACATCCCCTATAGTTTCTCTTTTTTTTTTTTTTAAGATTATATTTATTTGACAGAGAGAGATCACAAGTAGACAGAGAGGCAAGCAGAGAGAGAGAGAGGGAGGGAGGGAGGGAGGAGAAAGCAGGCTCCCTGCCTAGCAGAGAGCCCGATGCGGGACTCGATCCTAGGACCCTGAGATCATGACCTAAGCTGAAGGCAGAGGCTTAACCCACTGAGCCACCCAGGCAGATTCTCCCCTATAGTTTCTTGATACCTAGCGTGATCCTAGACATGTCAATGCTTACCGTCTTCTTGGAGGACTCCAAAGGAGGGAAAAGTGTAACTTCCTTCAATAGCTAAAATCCTGTTGAACCCCTTATGTTAACCTCACATTAAAGGAGGAGTTAGGGGAATAACTTTATATTTTTAGAGCACATGATTCTCTTGACTCACCTCCCAAGCTTTGGCCTAAGTCTCTAACTAAGAAACTAAACAATACCTAGCATGCCACATTTTGTTTGTCAGCCTGTGGTGCTTTGTGTTTGCAAGAGGAACCTGCCACAGAGCCCAGGATCCACCTTGCCAAACTGTGATACTCTTCAGTCGGCAGGATATGACTAGGTGACTTTTAGAGGTAACGCTAAGTGGCAAGACACCCATTTATGTAGAGATGAGCTAGAAAAAGAACCTTGCTTAATTTTTATTAGACACTACTTAGAGGTTGCTGTTTGCACAAGCTATTCCTCAGGAATAATTTACTCTAACCCTAACCCTGCTCTTCAGGATGGCGTGCTTGTGCATAACAGCTGCGGAATATAGGCCGTTGTCTTTAATTCAATGACACTTAGCAGATTCCCTCCATCTGACACGTATAACACGGCTTCTCTGTTTCCTTGCTTTGACAGAAATGAATTCCGGCCAAAAAAGTAGAAACAAAAATAGCAAAATAAAAATATTTTTGAAGTGGAACCATTTCAAAACTGGGCACATGGATGAGAGATGAAAAATGAAGGCTGTTCAAATACGTTCTGACCTACAACCTTTAAAATAACTTCTAGCTCTTTCAGTGGGAGGGAGGACACGATTTTTCTGGAATTTGGCATAGGAGAAGGGGTTCATAGGGAGAGGTAACCTCTTGGCCCTCAGAGTCTTGATGGATTCCTCGTGGCCCAAGCAGAGTGCTGACATCAGACCCTTGAAGAGAAGGAGAATGAGCAGGGTGAGGAAAGAAAGCACTGGCTCATTTGCATGAAGGCCCCCAGGGAGCTGCCCCACACAGTGTTAAGCTAAAAAGCAAGGAGCCCCGAACACAGTAGACAACCTTCCAGGCCTCCAGCAATCCAGGGAAAATGGAAATAGAACAGAGGGAAGTATTTCCTCACCTTTGTAATCTCCAAGATGCAGATTATTTGCTTATGGGTTAAGAGCTAAAAACCTAAACTGTAAGTGGCCACTTAGGAGCCAGTGGGCACCATTTACTTCTCTGAAACTCCATTCTCTTAGCTACAAGCTCTGCATTCCTAGGGGTCAGCAATTACAAGTCAAAGTCCTGTTTCCTTTGGTCCTTAGTGTTTTAGTTATTGAATCAAGTGCGAAGTTTAAAAAAAAAAATCAGATTTGTATTTAGCTTTCCTTGATGATAATCATGGGTCATGTAATTTCTTTTTTTAAAGATTTTATTTATTTATTTGACAGAGATCACAAGTAGACAGAGAGGCAGGCAGCAAGAGAAGGGGAGGCAGGCTCCCCTCTGAGCAGAGAGCCCAATGTGGGACTTGATCCCAGGACCCTGAGGTCATGACCTTCGCTGAAGACAGAGGCTTAACCTACTGAGCCACCCAGGTGCCCTGGGTCATGTAATTTCTTAGTGGTTGGTTACCAGGCTGGACCTGATGAAAAGCTATGCCTGTAAGACTGTTAATCCTTTGCCAGATTCAACCAGCTCAGTTGTCTCCACCAGCCCACTTCACTAAGTCAGGTTATTAGCTGCCCTTTCCTGGCATTTGGGTTGCTAATACCTCATGGGATTACCAGTACCACTTCCGGCTGTAACAACTGTTGTCCTTTGATACTGATATGGTCTTCCTGCTATGCAGCTACTTATAATCCCATTAACATGTGTCCTCTGATAGATGGCCTGTTCAGTTTGTAAACTTCTGGGTTGCAAGGACATTGTAAATTTGTTCTGTGCCACATACATCATAATGCCTTCTATCAGTGCTTTTTCCATGATTTCCATGCGCGTGTTTGTTTTCTTCTTGTCTTTTTTACAAGATCATCTTCAGCAGCTGTGACAACCCTACGAGCAGCCATTTATCAGTGCTCCTCACCGGCGGTTCCTCACAGCTCGGGGTATCTGAAACCTCCTAGGGTGGAGGGTTCTCAGAAACCACAATGAATACGTAACCTAGATGTGCACACGTGGTAGGATTTATTAAGATTTAAATTGACCAACTGATTTCATTTAATTCTGCACCCTGGTTCATTTTAATCTATAGGCATATTTGCCTGTGCTAATTTGCATGGCCAATACACAGGTGCACATCCATACATATTTATTTTAAGCAATTTAGAATGTTAATTTTGTAGATATGATAATGCAATTTTAAGTTTAGTAAAATCCTGACATGGAAGTTTGGCAGGGTTGGGAGTCCGTAGTGCTCAGTGATACCTATACGCAATTTAACTTAGCAAAAAAAAAAAAAAGCTTTTCAGTTATGCAAAAAATATTATTTATATTACTTTTATTATTTTAGCATGTATACTTTATTATTTTCCACATTGTGATATTTCATTTAATCCTTCCCACAAACTTAAGAAAGATAGTTTCCAAAAACAGAGAAAGGATAATTTCATTTTTTAAAAATATTTATTAATTTGTAGAGAAAGCAGGAGCGAGGAGGGGTTGCCACAGAAGGAGAGAGAGAAGCAGACTCCCTGCTCAGCAGGGAGCCCAACTTAGGGCTTGATCCCATGACCCTGGGATCATGACCTGAGCCAAAGGCAGACACTTAACCAACGGAGCCACCCAGGTGCTGCAAGAGGGGATAATTTCATCTGGTATGTCTCTGACTTTCTTTATTGATGTTGGACTGCGATGTAGTATAAAACCAATAAAAGGAGTTCTTCCCCAGTGGAAGCAAACTACGCCTCGGAGCCCTGTTTATTAGGTGTCTCTCTCTCTCTCTCTCTCTCCTGCCCACCCCAGGGGCCGGAGGCCCTTCAGTGTGCTCCAGAGCTCTTCAAAAATGAGTTTGAAACCACTTTATCATACATTCCCTGGTGTTTCTTTAGGCCAGGATTCTGTAAATCTGGAAGTCATTTGCATGCATCTAAGATTTATTTTGTGATGTGCTTCAGTATCAATAAGTTTCTTTAAATATATATTAGCGGCATTTTTCCTGATGACTAAACAAGAAACATTGAATTGTCACAAACTCACGACACTTTTAAATGTTAGCTGCTAAAATGAAATTTGCCAGTGTTTTTTAAGGGTATTTTTCTTGGGGGGGGGAATAGTAAAACATACAAATATGATAAATGATCCTGTATGTGCTCGTGTTCCAGCATAAGTACTAGAGTTCTTGAAGACTAGCTTTCCAAATTTGATCTGAAGGATATTATGTCTTACTTACCTGTTCTACTATTGCTTTTATACTGTCATAAAGACTTAATGACGTCCCATCAAGACATATTAACATTTCCCTTGGGCTGAGATGATAAGAGACCTACCTAAATCTTTTCGCTTTTTACAATCTCTTCTCAGCAACTAGTCTTATATTTTAGGGCAAGTGAGGAGCCTGTTTGAGGGGTGTGAATGAGCAATAAGTTGACTGTACAATCCAGTAGAAAAGATGAGGGGGAAAGAGCCCTGAGGAAGGTTAAAGAAAGCACTTGGAGGATATCCACACTGAAAATAATGACATCCTGTGTGTCTCCCCAAACCGCAGTCAGGTTGTATACTGGTCCAGGAGCCCATGGCTTCTCTCTCCTGACCAAGCTACAGGTCCCCGAGTCAGGGTGGCAGACGGGATGGAAACCGTGGGATTTCCTGGAGGACATATGTATGAACAAGAGTATCAATCTAAGATAAAAAACATTCTGCCACACAGTCTTGTTTCCATCTTTAAAATTGGACATATTAATATTTTATTTTCACCAAGCTGTGGGGAGGTTTTCTATTATTGATGAGATCATGTTTTGTGGAGTTTCAGAATCTCTGGCTTTTCCAGCTCTAATATCCTCCCAATATTTTAGAGTAAAGAAAGCTCAGGAAAGGCAGTCTTCCGTGATTCCAAGGGCAGCAATAGTGGGAGAACAGACGGCAGGAACGGTTTTTATTTCCGTCCTTCCCATCTTTGTCATCCTTTCGTCCTCTTCTCCGCTCTGCCATATCTCCCCTCAGCCGCTTGTTGAATGAAGTTGCATCAATAAGCCGGTGCAGGGGAAGGTTGCTTTGCAGAGATATTTCCAGACATTTTGATAGAAGAAAGGGCTGTGGAAGATACAGCCACACTGAGAAGAGCCCTGTGCCCTCTTGGGCTTGCTCTCAGTTGTCTGGAACAATCTATAAAAGAGAGAGAGAGAGAGAGAGAGAGAGAGAGGTGAATGGTGCTCTGATCAAGAAACAATCCTATGTCAATCTCTGTGTTTTTTTCACCTCTCTTTCGCTGAAGGAGTATGTCCGAGTGATTGCCTATCATAGATGGATCTAGTTTTGGACATAACCGAAAACAAGCTTGAGGTAGTGATATTGGGTCTTAGGCACTTGTTTCATCATCCAGCCAGTTCAATAACCTCTGTCAGTCCAGCAAAGAACAAGGGGAAATCTCCATGGCTTTCTCTTTCCTTTGTGATCGTCTAACACAAGGTACCACTGCTATTTTGAGCCTGTCTATTGCACAAAACCATTTTCTCAAGCAATGTTTTCCAGCCGTCATTCCTGTCCTCATTTTATTATTTCCAGCTGCTTGGAGTTGGAGTTGGAATATGAACTAGGAAGTAGAGGATTGTGACAGGATGGACTTCGGGTCACTATCTCCGGTCTGGCTGTCTGGCCAGGCAGTGGTGGTCACTGGCGACAGGGGGATAGGCCCTTGTTGTTACTATACGCTCATCTGCATAGCCATTCCTCTCTCTGTCTACCTGTGCCCAGCCATCTTTACTCTGCAGCCACCGGAGGCTGAGGATGTTATGCTGACTGTGTAGTTTGGGGCCCAGGTGCTCCTGCCATCAGCTGTTATCCCGAATTGCTGTAAGAAGATGGAAAAGCTTTCCTCTGGGGGGGGAAATAGTAAATGGGAATTTGCCATGTTTTCCTTTGGTTCACCCTGCCCTTATATTTTAGGCTCCATTGTTATCTAAGTCCATGGATTGCAGCTGTAGCCAAACATTGTGGCCATATTTCCCCCGTATTGAGGGAAAGTGACAGCTTGCATCCTAAATGTATCTTAAATTGCTCAGTGTAAACAATTCCAGTGCCCAAGGTGGAGGGATAGAGAATAATTATACATCTGTCTAGTACTGTTTCACTTACAGAATTCTTCTTTTTACTTGGACAAACCATCTCAACCTCAGATGAACCAATTATTAAACATTACACAGAGCTGATGAGTGGGCATCCAACCAAGTCAGGTAGTCCAAGTTTTAGGCCCCAAACACTTCCTGACTTAGGTACTAACCTTACAGAGATGCATGGTTGTCCTTTCCATGACTCTGTCCTTGTTGTTAATTTAATTTACAAGGAATCCAAGATCAGCACTTGTGTAAGTAAATAAATTAATTACTTAATATAATTTCTCAATCATAAATCTCACACCCTCCACATTTTGAGATCAATAAATATTTCCCTTGAATAATACAGTCATTTTTAGATCCTGGTAATTCTACAGCTGCCAGCAGTGTCCTCCTGGGGGCTTAAGAACATGAGTCAGCATGGCAGGCTTCAACCTGGCTGGCACAGATTTCACCCTCTACTTTAATCCATCTATCCTTTTATCCTTTTTCTCTTTCTCCTCCTCATCTCTGCTACTGAAACTGGGCTAATTGCCCCTAAGAGGTCTTATCCATTAAAGGCCCTTTTGAAGGTCCTGACAAATTTCTATCCCTGAGGAAAATCCTATGGAATTACCTAGCCACATGGTAGGGGCTGACCCTTCTTTCTACTGAAATTCATGTCCCTAGTTTAAGAGTAACTCCACTGACCCACTACTGATTTTGAAGCTTAAGTTCCATGGATGTTTATTTTCATTTGTGAATTAATGTCTCAAAAAGAATGATTGAATCTTATTTCTCCCCCAGTATCTTTAAGATGGTGACTTCACTGACTCATGATTTTTTTAAATTATATTTTCTCAAGTATAGTAATTTAGTTTCCTGCCTCTCCCCCTTAAAAAATGTCATGGTGATTTCAACAAGCTCTTGAATTGGAAAGCTGACCTTGAGTCCAGCTTATGGCTTAGGTCATAGATAGTGTTTGAGGTCAGGCAATGCACATGTCCATGCAGGTGAGAAGCAAATGTATTATCCATAGTCAGGAAAGATATAGATTGGGACAGAAGCTAGCTTAAGGGTTGGAGAATATGTGAGTCGGGAACTGTGGTAGGCATTTGATATCACCTCATAGGTAGGATATAATGGATGGGTTTAATATCAATAAAAACTGGTCAGTTGGTCAGCTACAGGGACAATGAAAGACAAAGCGGCTGTGGACTACGCACTCTGTGAGAAAAGTCTAGAGAAGTGTTCTCGTATTTCTTTTGGGCCATAGCTTCCTTTGGCAGTTTAGTATAGGCAATGGACCTATTCCCAAAATAATGCTTTAATACATAAACCAAAAATATAGGAATTCAGACTTTGACTTCTGGGAAGATCAAGTAGATATGCTTTTCCCTCTAACCCCACTAAGTACAACTAAACCCTTTGGACATTATATATAAAAGAAACATAAGATTCTGAAGGGTAGACAGAAGAGGGCAGACCACTCAGGCACCTTGAGTGAAAAGACCAGCATAGTGGTAAGTTCCCTGAGTCATAAAACAAATTTCAACAAATTTCAAGGAATTGGAATCATAGAAAGGAATTGGAATCAGTGAAATCAAGTTAGGAGTCAGTAACAGAAAGATCGCATGAAAAACTCCACGATCAGAGTCTAAACAACACACTTATAAAGAATCTATGGGTCGAAGAGGAGGTCCCAAGAGCAAAAAAAAAAAAAAAATATTGAACTGAATGAAAATGCATGGACAACTTACAAAAATTGTAGAACACAGCTAAAATAGTGCCAAGAAGGAAATTTATAGCACTGTATGCTTACATTAGAAAAGGTAAAATTCTCAAATCAATAATCTAAGCTCCTACCTGAAGAACCTAGAAAAAGCAGAGAAAGAAAAGCCTAAAAGAAGTAGGAAGAAGGAAATAATAAAAACAGAAATTGAAAACAGAAAAACAGTAAAGTCATGAGACAAAAAGCTTGTTCCTTGGCAAACATTTGCAAAACTTATCACTCCCTCACTGCCTTCCTCACAAAGTAAAAAGAGAGGAGAGATGAATTACCAATATCAGGAATGAAACAGAGGCTATCACTTTAGATGCTGCAGACATAAAGGATGATAAGGGAATACTATGAACAACTCTACAAACATAAATTTGACAGCTTAGATGAAATGGACCAATTTCTCTAAAAGCACAAACTACTACAGTTTGCTCAATATGAAATAGAAAATTTGATAGTCCTATAACTATTAAATTTTAATTTGTAGTTTTAAAATGCTCCAACATAAATCTCTAGGATATGATGGTTTCATGAAATAATTCTTCTAAACATTTAGGGAAGAATTAATACCAATTTTACAAAATCTCTTTCAGAAAACAGAAGAGAAGACATTCTGATTGATTTGACTATGCCAGCATTTTCCACATACAACCAAACAAAAAACAACAACAACAACAACAAAAAGTGAAGAAAATTTTTTCATTCTATAAGAGTGGAAAATACAGAAAAATACCCTTTATGAGTATGGATGCAAAATTCCTTAACAAAACATTACCAATAGAATTCAGAAATCTATAAAAAGAATTATGCACTGTGATTAGGTGGGGTTTATCCCCTGGGTAGAATATTGGTTCAATATTTGAAAATTTGTCCGTGTAACCTGTCAATATTAACAAGCTAAAGAAGAGAATTTCCTTGATCTTATTAATTGATATGGAAAAAGCATTTGGCCAGATTCAACACCTACTCATGATAAAAGCTCAGATACCTAGGATAGAAACAAACTTTCTCAACCTGAAAAAGAACATCTATAAAAACGCTGCAACTAATATTATAGTTAATGGTGAAAGACAACACTTTTCCCCTAATATAAGGCATGGATATCTGTTCTTTAATTTTATTCAATGTAGTACTGGGAGCTCTACTTGGTACAGTAACAAGAAAAGGAAATAAAAACTATAGAGCTCTGAAAGAAATAATACTGTTCCTTTTAGACACAGCATGATTGTATAGGTAGAAAATCATAAGAATTCTATCAGAAAATTCCTAAAACTAATAAGTTAGTTCATAATGGGCACGGCATAGAAGATAAATATTTTAAAAAATCAATATTTCTATCTACTAGCAATGTGCATGTAGGCAACAAAATTAAAAGTATAGTAGTATTTACAGTTGTTCAAAAATTAAATCCTTAAATGCAAATTTAATCAAACCTATTCAGAATGTGTATGCTGAAAATTATAAAACTTTGAAGGAAGAAATTAAGGAATAGCTAAATAAATAGAGAAACATGCCATATTCATGGATGTTAAGGCTTAGTATAGTAAATATGGCAACTTCCCTCAAACCAATAAACAGTTTCAATGCAATTCCTATCAAAATACCAGAAAGATGGGGCACCTGGGGGGCTCAGTGGGTTAAATCCTTTACCTTCTGCTCAAGTCATGATCTCAGGGTCCTGGGATCGAGCCCCGCATCGGGCTCTCTGCTCAGCGGGGAGCCTGCTTCCCCCCCCCCGCTCCCTCTGCTTGCCTCTCTGCCTACTTGTGATCTCTGTCAAATAAATAAATAAAATCTTAAAAAATAAATACCAGAAATATTTTTAGTAGATACAGACAAGATTGTTCTAAAGTGCATATTGAGAGGCAGAGGAGCAAGAATACCTAAAACAATTTTGAAAGAGAGACATTGAGAGGAACCCATCTACCTGTTTCCATACGTATCGCAAAGCTACAGCAATTCAGCCTATTGGCAGAAGTGTAGACTCATAGAACAACGCAACAGAATAGATAACCCAGAAATATATGCACCCAAGTATGCTCAACTGAGTTTTACAAAAATGTAACAGCATTTAGGGAAGATTGGGCTTTTCAACAGATGGAGCGTGCAACAATTGTACATAGACCAAAAAAGAAAAAAAAAATGGGTTCAATTATAATGTAACTTCAAAATAAAGACATGAAGTATGTTTGAAAATCTACATTATCTGAAGTAAGGTAATTTGAAAATATCTGTTACTGTGTTGCCGACAACATCACAGGTACTTTTAATACTAATACTTTTAATACATAATTAGTTAGATACACTCATAAATGCAGGAAATGCTACATTCAGTTATGGCCTAGTGAAAACAATGATGTAGATTCTTTTTCCATCCAAGTTCACAGATCCCCGTTACAAAACCCTTGCGCAGAAGGAGTACTCAGGAGGCTGTGAAATTGCCTGAAACTGTTGCTTCAGAAGTGTTAATTTCACCGTAATCTAAAGTGTTATCTTTAGAGATCTAATTCAGCTGTCCCTGTCCCTCTCTAAAGTTTTGGTTGGTAAAGTGTGCTGCTGCCTTTGCCAGATTTTATTTCCATGGAGCTAGAAATTAGCTTCGCCTTAATGACTTCCTGGCTTCCCAAGACCATCATCTGACACGACCTCATCCCTTCAGTCTCTGCCACTACAATGAAAGGGCACATTTTTCAGAATGATGATGGGTGCCCCATGTGTGATATTGGCATCTCCCCTTCAAGGACAGAGGCCGGTTGTAATTGGGTCTTGCAGGCAAGATCATTATGTTAGTAGATTCTGTCTGTAAAAGAAGAAGAGTTGGTGATACAGGAGAGTACTTTTTATTTATTAGTGTTGTTGTTTTTGTTGTTATTAATGAGAGACAAGTTAGGAATATTTAAAAGATGTTCAAAGGTCTGGGTAAAGGAAGAAGTTGAATATACATTCATAATATAGTGGGGAGATCACTGCACTCAGAGGTCAGGAGATTGGGTTCAGCTCCTTCGCCACTCGCATGAAGTGTGACTTTGGGGAAATTCGTAACCTCCATGTCCTCTATTTTCTTTCTTTTTTTTTTAATATTTTTATTCATTTATTTGAAGACAGAGATCACAAGTAGTCAGAGAGGCAGGCAGAAGGAGAGAGGAGGAAGCAGGCTCCCCGCTTGAGCAGAGAGCCCGATGTGGGGCTCGATCTCAGGACCCTGAGATCATGACCTGAGCTGAAGGCAGAGGCTTTAACCCACTGAGCCACCCAGGCGCCCCATGTCCTCTATTTTCTTACACGTAAAATAAGGTGATTGAGAATTTTCTGGTCTCTTTGGATCAAACTTTGTATAATTCTACAGTTTATATTTTAGTACTAGAACTGCCGCTATAACATTTTTGATGCTTCACATCTGTAGCTACACGTTTCATCCTTCTGAGCACATAAACATTTTGTCAAAAACTCCAGTTTTCTTTCAGGATTTGGAGCTGGCTAATTTCTCTTTTAACACTTCAAGACTTTGGATTGTCTCCTTTCACAAGGGTGTGACTCTACCTGTCACAGATTATGCTGGTATTCTGAGAAGTAATAGCATCTGTACCTTCTTTCAACACCATTATAATTGACTTATTTCCTCCACTACTTTTGTTCACATAGTGTGAGTTGTTGCCTTCCCCGATTACCAGCTGGTGCTTGATCTTTGGCTATGACTTGTCTGTAAGAAGAAAGAAGAGCCTTTGTTAAAAAAAAGTCCAGGAACGTGTGCATGTGTGTGTGTCTTTTAAATCTTCATTGCTGCCGTTGTTGTGTGTGGGTTTGTTTTGTTTTGTTTTTTTCCCTCCTTTTGAATTTTTTTATTGATCCACGTGGTAGGATGTGGCAGTGTTTATGTGTGGAGATTCTGTAGCATGGTTAAAAGGAGAAGTGTTTTGCATATTATGCCAGGTGTATCTCTTACTATGGCATTTCCAAAGCATTTTCTAATTATATGAGAATTCAAACGGGAATTGTCAAATTTTAGAAGTAGTAACAGATGGGAAAACCAAATCATAGAACTTCAGAAGCCGGAGGTGTCACTGCTGCCACACACGTTTGCAGCTGGATTAGCTATTTTGTCTCATTTTCAGCCTGTGTGTTTCACACCATTTGAGAGACTTTCTGTGTTGAGGAAATTCAGAGCAGTGGGAAACCCTCTTCTCAGCCAGAGCCTCGCCTGACCTAGGCTTCCGTGTTTGTACTCCTCCTATCTTATTAATGCAGCTGTGAGTACATTTCCAGCACTCGTCACCTGCCACAGTGACGAGGCATCAGGTGCCAGGTAGGGTAATCAATCTGGAGGGCTTTTAGCAGCACATCCTGCCACTGTTTGACAGCGTGTCTCCGTCAAGGAGACTGTCTTCCTTAGATCGATAAATCAATCAGTTCTTTTTACATCTTATGAAGCACTCCTCACGCCCCGTGTCACTCATGCAGCACCACACACAAATGGAGAATCAGGGTTGAGGTCAACCCAAGCCATCCCCATTCACATTCTATCCTATAATCACATATCCTTCCCCCAAATCCTTCCCTGGCACAGTGATACTGGATCAAAGTCCAGTTCTTCATTCCTCTGGACTGACAAGTAAATCTGTCTAAAGTGCTGGGTGTTGTAGTGTTTTTGAAACTAAATAAATCAGAGGGTGCTTGCGTGGCTCAGTGGGTTAAACTTCTGCCTTTGGCTCAGGTCATGATCTCAGGGTCCTGAGATCAAGCCCTGCATTGGGCTCTCTGCTCAGCAGGGAGCCTGCTTCCTCCTCTCCCTCTGCCTGCCTCTCTGCCTACTTGTGATCTCTCTCTGTCAAATAAATACATAAAATCTTAAAAACAAACAAACAAACAACTAAATCAGATTTGTAATTCGATGGAAACTAATTGTGATGTTTATGATCAGAATTCTTCGGAGAAGACAGATAGTTTTATAAACAAATAGTAGAGTCCCTGAGAGTGCTCAAAGCAATCCTAGACTTCCATAGGCTATCGAAGTTGGGAAGTGGCTTAGAGATGATCTAAGGGGTCTGAACCAGGTGTTCGCACCTGTGCACTGAGGAGGCCCCTTTGAGGCACAGTGTTGGATGAGAGATGGCAGTGACTTCTCTGTCACCCAGAGAGAGCCACTCATATCCCTATCCTATGTTGGGTCTGGGTCTATGATACCATTTAAACAGTGGTTTCTATGGCTTTTGGTGGGGAAAGGGGAGATGAAAACCAACAATTTACATCATGGCTGGTGTCCTCACATGACAACTATAAAATCTGAAACCCATCGCTGTTGTGTGGCTTCGTCAAGATCGTGCAATGGGCGAGTGTAAGAGCTGGGATGAGACATCTCGCCCCACCTCCCACCAACATTCCCCCCATACAAATTTTCTTTAAAAAAGCTGGCTATTGGGCATTTCCCTAAGCTGATCTATTTCTCTTTCAGGATATGGCACTTTGGACGTCAGAGGCAGGTTGTTCAGGGGTAGAGTAGGGTAGGCTGGGAGGAGGAATTCAGCTTACATTTATTACTATTCTGCCCCAAATCACTCCATTTCTTCATTATTGGAAGGAAGCTTGGCCTCCTGCGTAAAGGCATGAGTTTTGAAGCCAGACAAATAAAGAAATGAAGCCTGTTCCTTCCTCCATCTCCTACACAGAGCATTACAAGGCAGGAAAGCTGAATGGTTAAGAACTCCAGAGTTAAACTCCCAGAGCACAATCAGGGTTCACCCTACTAACCTTGGCCAAGTGACATAACTTCCTGGATCTGTTTCTCCATCTGCCAGACTGTGAGGATGAGAAGAGCCAGTGTGCAGAAAGGCAGCAGCGAGCCATGCCTGGGGCAGCTCTGAGAAGTGTTAGTTCCCATCCCCTCCTCCCTGTCACCTGTGAATGCAGTTGTTGCCCAACACCTCCAACTTGGTTTCAGGATACCAGCCAGGTTAGAGCTGAAGCTTTCACATCAGCTTCCCTTGTCTTAAATCCCTGAGTCATCAAGTTTCAAATTTGAAAATTATACCAAAAAAAAAAAAAAGTAAACTCTGTTATTTTTTTTTTAATAATCTATAATTCACATATTTCTTTCTCACATACACAAAACCAATAAACATGAAGCTTCCACTGAAAGCAGCAAGAAATAGCCAGTGAAGGGGAGGATTGTAGTTAGGGTGTAATTAGGTACCGATGCGCAGTTCCATCCTGGTTGCTGCTCTTTTTTTTTTTAAGAGTTGTGAGCCTGGGACGCCTGGGTGGCTCAGTTGGTTGGACGACTGCCTTCAGCTCAGGTCATGATCCCAGAGTCCCGGGATCGAGTCCCTCATCAGGCTCCCAGCTCCACAGGGAGTCTGCTTCTCCCTCTGACCTTCTCCTTGTTCATGCTCTCTCTCACTGTCTCTCTCTCAAAAAAAAAAAAAAGAGTCGTGAGCCTTTCAAAGAGATAGGGACAACTCAGCATTAAAGGGACTCAGAACTCATCACACCCTATTCCCTCTAAACCTAATGATGAGGTATTACATGAGAAGATATAGCATTACTTGTTGAAAAATTTATTTGAAACCAATTTACTTCTGGACAGTTTCCTTGTACCTTTTTGTAATAGTTGGTGGTATATCTATCATAGATTAAAGAAAAGAGCTTGATAAGGGAGATAGGCCATATCACTAGGCCTAAGAATCTGTCCTAGATAAAAGGCCCATTTGTAGAAAAGACATTTGAGGTGAAAAGGGAGATGACATCCTTCCCCTTTTTTCCAAAGGGGAAAGCACAAAGAATCAGATTTAAGATCCCAAAGCAAGGCCAGGGATGGTTTGGATGATAGTGTGGGCAAGCTAAGGACAAAGTTCCTGTTGGGAAGAACCAAAAGGAACTTTACTACATGGGATACTATGAACCTTAAGGCTAAGGGGATTGGGGTGGGACGGGTCATGTGAATCCTTCCCTTTCTCTCAACCCACACTGGGGAGACACCCATGTTAGGTATTATAGGCAGAGTTAGAACAACTGATTCTCAGCCAAGGGTTCTTTTCAGTGCACTATATTACCTCTCCAAGCAGACATTTGTCCACATATCCATTAGGGTTATCCAAACCCATATTATGGTGACAGCCTGCTCAAATGAGCATCTAAACTGATAATGATAGTTCATTTCATATGGGCCATAAAGTAGCAATAACTGTCTTTAGCTTCTTGGTTGAAGCCAGACCTATAATCTCGAGATAAATAGCTTTGCTATTTTACCAATCTCCCAAGCAAACCAGTCTCCCTTGTTCCTCTACTCAGGAGCCAGCATATGCTTAATTTTCAGATTAATGAAATGATTTCAAGGAGCTAAATACATCTGATGTATTCAGGTGATTGTTATTAAGTGGATCTTTAAAATTCGGATGTTGTTACATATCTGCTTGCTTCTGTTTCCATTTCCTAATTACACATCATCTTTGAAGCATGCGCAGTCAACACATTTGTATCAGGCTCCATTGTGTTCCCCCTTGAATACCACAGCCACCAAACAAATTATTTTATCAATCCTCCAAACACTTTTTAAAAACTAAATGATATACAAGTTGATGCACCCACTGCCTCTGTAATTACAAGCAGAAAAATCACAGCCAATATGTGAAGTGCTTTGACAAATATGCTATTGGATCTAATGTGAGACACATGTGCGGGGAACAGTTTTTCTACGATTATATTAAATATAGGCTAAAGTGTCCTACTTATAGTTTCTCCATTCACTGTAATCTTCAGCCTCATTGTTCTCTAGATCATGGTTTTTTAACTTTGTGTTTTTCCCATCCCAGTGTTGTCTTGAAAAGTCCCCTGAAGGTTCTATATTTCTTAAAATAATGGCAATCTTTACTTTTCTGTATCATGTTGAATGTATTTTTGACATCTGACATGCATTCTATGGTAATGTTACATATAACACAGTTTTCCTGTTATGAAAGCGGTCTGTGTTGCAGGGAGTACTGGATGTGGTGCATAAACAATGAATCTTAGAGCACTGAAAATTAAATTAAATTAAATTAAAAAATTTTTTTAAAAAGTAGACTGTGTTATAACTACCCGGTTTTAAAGTACTTGCAGAGGGCAGAGTCTTGTTTTTAGCTGCCTTGATTAAAACCCAGTACATGCATCAGATGAGTTATTTTTGAAACCAATCAACACGAAATACTCAAGGCTAGTGCAGTCTCTGCAGTATTCCATTCTGTGAGTTCTGTGAACTGTGTGTATGTACAAGGGAGAAATTTCAAGCAAGGTCCCTGCCTTCAAAGAATTTATAATTGAACGAAATAGACAAGTGCAATGAGAATAGAATTATTTTAAAATGTTGCAAGATAATATAGATAAATGTTTGTATGTGTATTACAGACAGACCCTACTGAAGAACATTAGAAAGGTTAGTGAGAACTGGAATGGGAACACTTCATAGCAGGCTTTGAGCTGAGAGTTGCCCAGTAAGTAACTTTGGTACAAAGGAGTCGACTGGATTATGGTTTGTAAATATTCGCTGCCCGTCCAGTCCTTGGAAGAGGATTGTACTTGGCTCTCTGCTGGCTGTGTGGGGCTTGGCCATGTGTCTTGCTCTGGCCAATGAACTGTGTGCCATTTTCTAGACGGAACTTGGGGAATCAGGGAAAACTTTGTTACCGTGTCTTTTCCTATTGCTATGCAACTGGCAGTGTTCCAAGTAAAGGCTCTGCATTGGACTAGGACAACAGCTATTCCCATAATGGACTCATAGCAAGAGAAGAAATCTGCCCTTCTTGTTGCAAGATTTGGGGGTCATTTGTTACCTGAATATAATTTAGTCTATCCTAACTGATACAGACAAGGAGAAGAAGCCTTTCAAGACAAAGGGGGAAAATGAGAATTAAGCAATTAGCATAGTATTTTTGGAGTGGAGTGAGAAGACCAAGCCAACTTGAGGGAGAGTGCGTCTGCAAAATAATGATAAATAAAATGTAATTGCTAACATGGGACTAGAGATAGACTAATTCTGATCTTGAAAGGAAGAGTTCATGTTGCTTAAAGGCCAAGACTGTATCTTTTTCTTCTTTATGTTCTCATCTCCTAAATAAGTTAGCTGTTCAGTAATTTCTTGTGATTTTGTAGATTGAATTAGGTTAGCACAGTAAACTGTAGTGAAAATTTAGTTTGTAAAGGACTATGAGAACAAAGAAGAAAGAAAGATAAAACCATGGCCTCTGTGACCTAAAGAGAAGAGTGGTAACAATTTGTAGAAAGATGACTGTCTTCAGGTTACGAATAGCAAGATTTTGTAAGTGAATATGCTAGAATTACCATCTGGAAGACGATTTTAAGTATTACTGCGGTACTTTGACCATAAACGGTAAAATGTCTACTGACAATAAATAAAATGCTTCTTTCACTGCTAAGTGATTTATTTTGTTATTAATGGGGGAAAATGGCAAATGTAAGTATAATATAAAGATCTGTCTCTGTTATAGAATTTAAAGAGTTATCAAGGGTATTAAGAGATAATCCTAATCAAAATATGGCATGTACTTGAATGATGTTCGCCATCTGGCCAGTCTGTCAGTCTTCAGTGCCAAGCCTATTGGCACTCAGCTGTCATCTCTGCTTCCTGTGGTTTATGGTCACTTTTGCTAGTTGTAAGCATGGGCTGAGATCACTCGGCACCCCTCCTTCTACTCTTTTCAGATCTAATGCTTTGAACTTATAGATGTGGTAAAAACTCTGGTTAATATTTATACAACCCCAACTCTGTTTCTCTTCAATCTGTCATTTAACTTAATAAACTCTGAAGCTCTCGTTCTGACCTGCATGAGTTTTGAGCACAGGCAAATACAATTTCCTTTATGTCCACAGCAACATTCCTTATTATGAAGATATTAGACCCGGGGACTCATAATGTTACATTTAAATCAGCATCTGCTTCATCTCACACTGTGCCATACTGGCTGTGTCAAAAGTAAATTAATTCAATTCGGAATTCAATTGGGTAGCCAACAGCTTAGTTGCACTGAACTCCATAAGGAACAGGAGGAAATGCCACTCCAGTGTCGCACGCTGCTTCGCCACAGAGCACTAATATCAGACAGCTGAGCAGATACCTTCTTGTGTTCGCCTACATGCTATTTCTGCTATCGATTCCTTTCTTGCCCGCGTTAGTTTTCCTTTCAGAAACAAGGGGAAACAAATGCCCAGAGTTCCTCAGAGGATACCCTTATTAATATTGCATGTTATGCAGGTACTGGTCTCTATGCATACATGTGAGGTAGGGAATAGAGAGTAAAAACTGGCCTTGAGCCCCGGAAGGGAAATGCAGGCAACCGCTTTCAGCCTGCACCTGGAACATCTGCAGGAAGACTGCTGAGCAGCCCAGGGAATCACGTGTCTGAGAGTGGAAACCCTGACGCTGATTGGCTGCATAGTCAAGTGAGAGGCAGAAATCTTGGCTTGGAACCCTCGCTTTAGACTTGAGATACTGTGTTGTCATGTGCTTTCTCAGATTTCTGGCAGCCAGCCGATTCCTAGCAGCTAGTTTTCCTTGCTTTTCTTTGTGCTGATGGGCTCAGAGGAGGAAATGAGTTTTCCTGATATTCAGGGAAATGCATCTGAGACACCAGAAAGCTCTCCAGAGACTGTGGCAGTGCCCCTAAGCCATCCTGGGGTGTGTGCAGGGCAAGAAGGTGGACACCTAAAAAGCCTCCCCTCCTCTCCTCTGCCCCTCTTCTGTGCCTGTTCCAGCAAGGAAAATGTGCAGGGTGCACCACAGACTGTGGGACTGTGATGAGAGAGGAGGAGGGGGAAATATATTTCAGATGTGTGCCTCCCACACCTGCTGATGGATTTCTCTGTGTACTTAGGTCATGGATCACTTTGCTTATATGTTGAGCCTCATGTGTAGTGTCCAGTATGGAAGGAAAACAGCCCAGCATCCTGGGGACCCTTGATCCTTTGAAAAGAGCAGTAGACTTTGAATCAGACAAGCTAGGTTATAGTTCCTATTTTGGAATGCAATGGCAATGTGACCTAGGGTAAATCGTCTCTCTTTGACTGCTTAGTAGTGGAAATGCTATCTGTACATCTGAAATAAGGGGTTATTGTAAAGATTATTGGCATGCTGTGCAAGTCATATATGTTGCATAGATGTGGTTGATAAGATGAGATGGTGATCATTATGGGGAGAACGGGACACAGAGTATAAACTGTTTCTTAGCACTCCAAGAAAAACGCAAGCTGCTGTACAAGGAACATTGCAGATTGTATGTTCATGTGAAACTACTTGGAGGCACCTCTCTGGTGTTGGACACAAGATAGCTACTCAAAAATACTCAGTTTCTTCCTTCCTTTTTCTTTGTTTTATTTTTTTTTTCTTAATCTCCCACTACAGCCTTTTTACTTCTTAAAAGCCATTTTGTTTAATCAACATTTTCCCTTTGTTCACCCTAAGGAAAATGTAGGAAAGTTCACAGTATGATATTTTCAAGCAAATAGTATTGCTCTTTTATCTTAAAAAGCTTCCTCTTTTAAAGAAAGCAATGATAACTTTTAGTTTAATTTTAGATACCACTGAGTGTGATTTTGACAAACCAACGTGGAGCTAAAACATGCTGGGAAGTCCGCACAAGAAGGGATTTTATGAAGATCGTGACAAGTGAGTGGGCTGGAGAATGGGGAAATGATGGTAAAATGTAGTTGGTAATTCAGTTTTCTAAAAATTTTTCTGTTCTAAGAAGTAGAAATGGCAGTATTTAATATGATTATTTTAAAAATTCTCTAGTGAGCATTTTGTGATGTTTCTGTATGACTGAGAGACGGTATGGTGTAGAGATGTCGTTTTCAAAATGTGGTCCATAGGCTAGCAGCATGGGAGTCAGCTGGGGACTTACAGATTCTCTGACATTACTCTAAATCATCTGAATTAGAAATTCTGGGACATCTGGGTGACTCAGTCAGCTAAGCATTTGCCTTTTGGCTCAGGCCATGATCCTGAGTCTTGGGATCTAGTCTAGCATCTGGCTCCCTGCCTAGTGGGGAATCTGCTTCTCCCTCTCCTAGGCCCTCTCCTTCCACTTGTGTGCTCGCTCTCTCTCTCTCTCTCCCTCTTACTATCTTTCTCTCTCACACACAAATAAATACATAAAATCTTAAAAAAAAAAAAATCTGGATGTAGGGCTTAGAGATCTGTGTTTTAATAAGTCCTTTAAATCCCTTTCCTTTATTTCACCCATCCCCTTTACTTCAGTTTATTAATTGTGAGAAAAGCAAGCCCTCCATGTTTTTCTCATGCAATGTAGTTTGCGAACCTCTGGTATAGTGAAATGTGGGTTGGGGTCTGACTTATCTTGGTTAAGTCATGTCAAGGGTCTCCTTCCCCACTGGAAAATAAGCACTTTGGTCTAGATGACCAAGCTATTGTCATGTAGAACTCTGTGATTCTCTATGGTTTGCAGGTGGTTCATGAGCAATGAAGAGATTCCTCCGGGCTCTGAATGGTTCTTTAAAACCAGTGTTCACTCCCAGACCATATCTGAAAGTTTAAAAGTGATTACCAGCATCTGTGCCATAGATTAAATCCTGTATATGCCAATAATGCCAACTTAAGTCCTTCCCGCCAATTATACTGCTCACCCCACCAGGTGGCTTCCAAAGAAAAACCATTTCAGGGGCGCCTGGGTGGCTCAGTGGGTTAAGCCGCTGCCTTCGGCTCAGGTCATGATCTCAGGGTCCTGGGATTGAGTCCCGCATCGGGCTCTCTGCTCAGCAGGGAGCCTGCTTCCTCCTCTCTCTCTGTCTGCCTCTCTGCCTACTTGTGATCTCTGTCTGTCAAATAAATAAATAAAATCTTTAAAAAAAAAAAAAAAAAGAAAAACCATTTCATCTATGAATGAGTTAGGAACTACTTCTTTGTTTACAAGAAAGGACAATTGTGTGCGTTTTTAGTCACCAGGAGTGCTAGAGAAAGATCAGATGGAGACTTGATCCAGAGGCAATCATTACTGTGAGTCAGAAGCTTCTTTTAGTTCCTCTAAGGAAGCTCTAGAGAGTTGGTAGTCATTAGAAGGCTCCAGACTTCCTGGGATTTATGGAAATTTTATGCAAATGTAACTCAGGTACTTTGGTTCCTGCATTTTCTCCTCTCTTGAGGAAAAAGAGTATTTTTATGGGCAGTCTGAGTTGGTGTTGGAGGAGGAAGCAGCAGGAGTGATGGGGAGAGTTTGTTTGCTTGTAGCGTAAAGAATACTGAAGTTTAGAGAGGAAGGCACAGAGGGGAGCGAAAGTAGAGAACAACCAGAAAACAGGATGGGTAAAGCTGGGTGGAGCTCACAGGGTAGGATCTAACCCGAGATGAAGAAGAGTTGAGGAAAGGAATTTCAGGTGCCCATAGCCTTGCCCACCCACATCTGACTTCAGAGATCCTGCATCAGCACGTCACTGGTCACTGAGGGCACTTGAACATTCACAGAACACAACTGAGCAGCTGAAATGAAATGCTTCCTTCTCTCTTTCTCTTTTTTTTTTTTTTCCCCTCTTTTCCTTTATTTGAAAGTTTTCATGGCTTAACTGCAGAATATAGAAACTTGATTTGGTGTAAAAGCAGAGCCCTATTCTTAAACTGAAAAGGATATGTTAAACAGCCTTTGGTTTGGTCCTCTCATCCAGCCAATGACAATGGTGAGGAGGAGGGAGAGGGGAAGTGAACGGAGGAGTATGGTAATGATCGGCATGTTCATAGCAGCACCTACTCTCAGGATCAGTTATGTGCCAGCAGTCCGGTGAAATGGGTAAGACCGCGCATTCCATCTACAGATAGAGAAACTGAGAACCAAGGAAGTGAAGCACCGACCAAGGTCCAACAGCACCAGCGTCTGGCCAGAAAATGCCGTAGCCAGGTTTCAAACCCAGGAGGGGCTCCGCAGCTCAAGGTCTGGCTGGTACAGCATATGGCCTCACTTGAAGGAAAGGTGCTTCCTGGATTCAACTGCCATAGTTTACGCTCACTTCTGTCATTCCAGTTACAATAGAACATGGGAATAAAAGGAGACATAACAAGCACATGGGTTTCAGTTGAATGAATTGAACAGAAGTGCAGTAGTGCCATTAAGTAACATTTTTAGAAACTTTATTTCAATGAAAGAGCTCCTTAATTGAGGCAAATTCAAATCAGCATAGTCATTGTGATACAGTAGTTTGACTATATTAGTCTCTTACATGTAATTATTGTTTTTAGGGCCTTTGCCTCTCTTTCGCTAAACAGACATTATTCAAGGCATCTGATCCCACACCAAGGATATTTATAGATACCACCGTCCTGGCCCCCCCACCCCCGCTTTTCATCCTACCCACCATGGGACTGGAGTAATCACTCCTGAACATACAGTTTAACCAACTCAATTTCGCAAATGCTGAGCCTTTATTATGTGCGAGAGACTGGTTCTACTTTTGTGACTTCCTAGTCTGCATATTTTCAGAGATGGCATATATTCCCTCTTACATAAAAAGTAAAATCTTTTGCTTGCCTATCAGAACTGCCCTGTACTTTCCACTGGGTCTGCTTTTCCACATTCCCAATATGTATCTTTCACTCTGGTGATACAGATTAATCTGTACATTTAAGATGACCTGCATATAGTTCTGTCCTCTCTTTGCCTAAAAGTCATCACCATACTGTAAGAGGGGGGATTAGGCTTCTGTCCTGCAATTCCAAATAGAATTTCAGAAACCGCTTCTGTCTCCCTCCACCATTTTTGGAGATCACTATCTTGTCTAAAATCACATCATGCCATTTATACTAACTGCTATCCCTTGTTACTTCATGATTTTAGTGCCAGCATTATTTCCAGACTGGGATTTTAAGCTATTTGAAGACAGATTCTACATCTTAAAACAGAGCTTCCCAAACTTGAATGTGTGCAGGAATCGGTTTAAAAGTGTTGACTCCCATTCAGTAGGTTTGGGGTAGAGCCCTAGAATAGACATTTCTGTAGAGCTCCCAGATGATACCAGGACTGCTAAAATAGTACCAGCTTGATACCATGGACCACACTGTATCAGGACACCACTCTGTATCATTCATGCAGCAAACATGAGCTATTTCATGAATAACAGGCCCTTAATAAATGGCTATTGATTAAACACAAATGAGGGGTTTTATCTTAACAAATTATCCATAGGTGAGAACTGGTATTATGTGTTCTTACTAGGGTGATTAATGATAAAGAGCTCTACAAATTTTCCTTTTAGAAGAGTTTGGTCCCATTCGTCAGGAACTGGCACAGTGACCTGGAGATGAAGCATAGTTAATAAGCCTCGTGTTTCTCCCCACTTTCAGAGATACCAAGAAGACACTTAAAAACTCACACTCGGGAAAAGCTAGTGACAAACCCTAAGCAACTTGCGCTATTGAAATCAACGGAATAAGAATGGATCAAGCATGTTTTCTTATTTTCTTCTTTCTGCTCCCTTAGCACACCCTCTGCTGCCGCTGCCTTTTTTGCTTATTGTTTCCTGCCACTCAACTCGCTGTGTGGTCCCTGGGACCTTTCTCAGCCCTAACTAGTCATTCTGTAAAAGAATGAGACATTTCCTCTCTCGTCTTCCCAAAAGAGTGCTTCGAATTAGTACTAACATTTCATGATTCCTGCTACCTGTACTTGCTTTGTTAGAAGGTTAATATTTTCCTTAGGAACTACATTTTTAGCGTATTTTTAGTAAACATGTTATTACTACCATGGATAGAAAAAAACCAGCATAAAAGAAAGATGTTAAAAATAATAAATTCGATGAAAAAAAATTACTGGTGTTTAGGTAGATACAATTCGCCTCAGGACACTTTGAGTTTAAGGGCTGATTTATTTTGTTAAAAAAGGAGATTGGCAAGTGGAAATGGTGTTAAACACCAAATGAGACTTTCTCCTTCACTTGATCAAATAATTGAAAGAGAATTGAAAACAGAATATGGTACGTGCTATATGACTCCGTGACATGGAAGGCTGTGAATTTGCACCCTCTCTGGTCTCACACTCTAGCCACCATATCACAGGAGTTAGGTAATCTGTGGGAAATGTTAACTTCACAAGAAAGAAAAATGTTCTTTCTTAAACCTGAAATTCACCATTTAAATGGAGAACCTGTTTTAAGACTTCTCTGTGCCTTAGAGGCAAGCACAGGAAACAGTTTGGATTTTTTTTTTTTTTTTTTTTGCCTCAGAATTATAGGTATTATGATGAAATCTTTACTATCAAGTAGAATCAACAATGCATATATTTCCTTGGAAAGTCTGATCTAGAAAAAAATCTCTGGTAAACTCCAGTGAAGCCAGGTTAATGGCTGATGTGGCCCAATAAGGCAGTAGGTCAAGTGCATTCTTTATATTGATGCAAAACAGTA
Organism: Neogale vison; assembly: GCF_020171115.1. Taxonomy (NCBI): domain Eukaryota; kingdom Metazoa; phylum Chordata; class Mammalia; order Carnivora; family Mustelidae; genus Neogale; species Neogale vison. Next base: position 64,146,023 of record NC_058096.1, on the reverse strand, counting down.
AAAGTAACACAGTACCAATACAACTGTAAAATAAAAAGATGACCCACCTCAATTACTTTGGGAAATACAATTCAATTGAAATAGATAAAGCAAAAAGAATAGAAAACTAGTTCTGTAACAAGTTTTGCTTTGAAAGCAGAGTCATAAACTAATATTTCCCACAGGGAAAGGAAATCAGAGGAAAGGGAATAAATAGGATTTCAAGTTTCCTTTCTTCATCTTTCTGAAGAAGCTCTCTTATTCCATCATTCCCCTGAGGAGATGTATCTATACCTATGCCTGTATCTGTGCCTAGACCATACCTACCCCAACCCCTACCCCTACCCCTACCCCTACCCCTACCCCATGGATATACATTTTCAAGGCCCCTCTTCTGCGCCTCTAGTCATCTATGTCCATGATTTGATGAATGATTAAGAGACTCGGATTCTGCTTTTGTTTCAGTCTTGACCAACTACTTATGGGTGACTTATTTAATGAGTCAGGCTTGTTTCCTTTTCCTTTTCTTCTCTTCTTTTTTTCCCCTTGCAGGCATAGCCAGACAGGTTTTGAAGTACTAATGATGATTAGTTCATTTAAGTCAGCACAGACCAACAATGGGTTTGAAATGTTAATCAGATGAAGGGCTTATTGCTAAACAGCCCACAGAATGGCAAATGAACCAGGAAAGGAAAGCAAGGAGAAAAAGAGTCTGAGTGGAGATTTGACACAAGCATTTTCAGCTGCTGGGCCTCTTTGATGTGTGAGTGGGACAGATGTGCTGCTCTTCTCCTGAGAGAACCCTCTTTGTATACAATAGTGTGCTGATTAATATCACTTCACTCTTCCCTTGAGAGGAGCAAGGCTGGCTCTTCGTCATTCTCTCATTGGGTATCATTGGGCCCTCTTCTTCCTGCTGGCAGGGAATTACCATTCAGTCTCTCTCATCTTTATCTAAAAGCTCAGACTCATAGAAGCCCATCTTTCTTCTGTCACTATAGTTCCAAGTGTGCACCTATGATGGGGTCATTTATATCTTATATCCTTATATATGTGAAAGATACAGTAGACTGAACTTTTGATGCCAGATATACACATGAAGATACTACTTTAGAGGCAGTGGAGAAGCTGATTAGATCATGGCAACCCTCTCCCTGACCCCCCCCCCCCATATTACTGTTGTGATCTTGAGCAGAGGTGTCCTATAGAACTTTGAGCAATGATGGAAATGTTCTATATTGGTTCTGTCCAATGTGCAAGCCACTAGCCACATGTGCTACTGAACACTTAAAATGTGGCTACTGCTACAAAAGAAAGAAATTCATATAATTTTAATTAATTGTAAATAGCTACATGTCATTCTTGGTTATCATACTGAAGAATGTACCTCTAGAAAGTCAAGAGGGAGAGCCTTGCCACTCAAAGACCCGGAGACCAATAGCATTAACATCACCTGAGATCCTGTTAGTAATGCAGAATCTTGGGCCTCACCTAGACTTTCTGTGTCAAATTCTGTATTTAAGAGTATGCCTCTCAGGTGACTTGTAAGCATGTTAAATTTTGAGAAGCCTTGCTCTGGAACATGTGTTGGAATCTGGATATGCTACAACTGACAGATTTTACCAAATAACATAATAAGAATTCTAAGCTGATTATTTGACTCCTAAAAAAAAAAAAAAAACTTTCCCTAAAATATGATGCAGCTATTATTTGTTTCTGGGGAAATCTTGCCAGGGGGGAGTGGTGATTGAGATCTGACATCTAAGGAAACAAGTGTGTTGGCCCTCCAAATAAAATGGAAATCTGTTAGGGAAAGAATTAAGCATTTTTAGGCCCTGCAAACTGCACCATGAACCAATTAGCATTTGTATAGTCCTTGACCATTACAAACCCCTTTCCTATATGTTATGTTCCATGGCTCTGTCATCCCCGTTTGAGGTTTGAGAAAATGGTTTTAGAGGTTGATCACCTGAGCATAGTTACTGAACAGTCACACAACTAGAGAGTGACATATTTATGGTCCAAATCCAGACTTCCTGCTTTTTGGGTCTTTTTACACAATGGTGAAAGGAAGAGACCACATTTCTGTGGGAATTTCATGGTGACAGAATTTAGGAACTAGTTGGAAGAGAGAATTTTAAGCCTGTGTCCAAGCCAGAAAAAGAAAACAAGGCAACAGACCCTTCTTTCATCTCCCACAGTAAAACGTCTTCTATGTTAGGGCTGCTATAGACATTTGGATTTCATATCTCATTTACAAATAATCAATTACATGCTACTTTTCTCACTCTTCTGAAGACCAGAATGATAGATTGCCAGTTTTTAAAAACAATGTTGAAAGTAATTTCAAAAGCCAATTGTATTTTATTCAACAGGTATTTCAAGTAGTTTCCAAATGAGAAAAACTTAGAAGGCTATAACTATAGTTTACCAAGTTGTGAAAGGTCAGTGTTGCTGCATGCAATTTCAGGAGAATGAGAGCTGGGCAAATTTCTTAAGTCTTCAAGAGCAAATTTATAGGTCTATAACCAGAATTACCTACACCAAAATTAATAAAGTTACAGAAGTTGTTAACGTAAGAGTTTGTATAGACTGGTACGATAATAACAAGTAAACATTTTTTATATAAACTTACAGATAACAAGTCAAGGTTGCATAAATCTGGCAATGTTTGGATATGTGCCTCACATTCAAATGCTGATGTGACAGGGCGAGAATTCTTTTCTACAAATCATTCTGAATTTTCTCTTTCGAATTTAATTACTTGGCTAAATATACCCAAGATTTGACTTTATGGTATTTCTTATGGTCTCAGTAAAGGTTCTAATCCAAATGGAATGTTTTATTATTTTTATATATGCCAGCAGATTATATTTATTAAGCTTGCAGAACAGTTACTGACTTTTATTCCTACCATCGAAACTCATACTGACAGAGTCCCCTGTATGTTCCATATCCTTCAAGTCGCCCATCCAATTCAAATGGGCAGGTCGAAATTGATCAGAATTATTTCATTATTATTTATGGTTCTTCCTAACTCTCTTACCGACCTTGCTTTATCCCCATGCAACCTTTTGATTAACTTATCACTCTGACATTTGTAGGGGTTCCCTCACCCTAGTAGAGAGAGGGTATTACCCACCAACACAGCAGGATTTCAGTGAAGCAGAATGAGACCTTAATTACAGATTTAATGAGGAGAAAGCCCGATCTTCATTTCTTGCTGATTTCCCAGCTGTAGGATGATGTCTGATTATTTCCAATCCGCCAATGGTTTACTTTCCATCTGCTGCTGTCACCGCCACCACTTTTGTTGGGTAGCTCTCTGCTGGTTGTCCTGTACCTCCTTGTCATACTGGCTCTGCAAAAAAGCAAATGCCCAACTCAAGGTATTCTCTCTGCTGTTGCTAGAAGAGGAGGATCTTAAAAGAGATACGACACTGACTTCTCTGGATGATTGGGATTAATAATGAAATCTATTTCTGACTTTCTAAACTAACACAATGTATGTATTATTCGTTTGTCTCAGAGTTTTAACAAGAATAACATTCTGCTTTTTTATTCTGTTCCTCTGTTTTCATCTCATTGTCAGTTTTGGAAAGACTGTCCAGGCGATGAAGGTTATTGTTGCCTTAATTTCTCTAGAATATGAAATTTTCAGCCAAGAACCTATTTTTTAAGGTTTGAAATTGCATAAAATGAAGCAATAGAGTTGTGCAATCTCCTCGTGTATTTAACCTCTCTGTCCCTCAGTTTCCTCATCTGTAAAATGGAGACAGCAGTATCTACCTCAAAGGTTTGTTGGCAGAAATAAATGCAATTAATACCTGGAAAGTTCTTAGCACAGTTTCTGTCACAGAGCAAGTTGGCAAAAATTTTTATTTATCATTTTAAGAATATTTATGAATATTCTCTAATGAAAAATTATGTATTCAGTTTTAGATAACATGAGTTTTATGACTGAGTTTCCTTTGGCCATGTTTTGTTTAAAAATAATCCCTAAATGACTGGAAAGAAAATCATAACTCAGCACATTCAGTTTGCATACAATAAAATCCAGAAAACCTTAGGAAAACTATTTCTCACCAGGAGGCTAGCCAAAGAGCAGACAGAGCAGCTGCTATTTCAGGCTATATGTGGAAGATATGTTGACCTTACATTCAAACCAAAAAATGACTTTTTTTTGAGATAATCATTTTACATTTGGTATCTTATATTAGTAAATATCCAGATAGATTAAAGTGGAATAAAATCTAATATTGATTGGGGTTATTCAAGACATGCTAATCCAAAATGGATGCTTTGGAAAGCCTATCTGTCCTGTTGTTCTTTAGTTTAATAAGGTGATGAATATGGAATTGCCATGGTTTGTTTTATATTTAATAATACTGGGTTTTCAAATACTATGCATCTGAACTGTTATTATTCTTGATATTCTACACACTTGAGGCCAGAGACTGAACTCTTATTTATCTGGTAGCAAAGCCTCACTGAACATGGAACACACACACTCAATATAATACTGAATATTGTACACAGCAGGTGCAGAGTATTTATGGAATGTCATTTTGGATTAATGAATTTTTGTTACTTAATCGCCTTCTTTCTTATTACTGTCCATGCAGTAAACACATACTCAGTTACCGACCCATGCAGTTGGCTCAGGTGTGTTTGATTTCTTATTTCTTCCTGGAATATTACTAGACTAGATTGTACACCATCACTGCCTCTAGTTTGGACCCTTTTAGAATCGGCCACTATCTGGCTCCCCAGCTGCTGTGCCTCTCCCGTCCTTATAGCTCAGCCTGTTGGTAAGAATGAGATCTGCCTGCTTTTTGACTTCTGTTTTCTTCCCTTTTCTCGCTGCCAGCACTGTCTCCTCTTGCCTGCTGACCAAGACTTCTAGAACTCATTCCCACTGACCGCTCTGTCTTCCTCTGTTAAGCTCACATCCTCAGTGAGGCCTTTTTGGGATCAATAATATACCTCCTGAGGGCCCAGGTACGCTCGACTTCTGCTCTTTTTACAGAGCCTAATGCGTTGTGGGCACCTGACTGTTCTTAATAGCAAGAAAAGTGAAAGTGCCAAAACAAACATTCGTCTCTTTACCCTCTGTATAGTTCAGTTTTTCCACTTTATTTAATCAAATAATTTTACTAGTCAGTTTCGCTTTATTTTTCAAAGAAACTTTTTATTTGGCTTTTAGTTCCCCAGGGCTGTACGGTATTGTTTGAATTCACAAAGCTGACAAGGTGTAAGTGAGAACCAACCAATTGTTATTTGATTCAAAGATAGGACAATAGGAGAGATTTCATTACTAATACATCTAGAAAATATTTTTAATTGTTGTGCTGTTTATGAACTAGGTACTTTTTAAAAAGTATCTGTATCCATTTAACTGAATTCTGATGACTCCATAAACTAGATAGTATTCATACTATTTTACAAATGAGGAAACCAAAGCTCGTGGCAGAAATTATTGTAGATCTGGGATTTTAACTGAGATTGGGCATCAAAGCTTGTCGCTGTGGTTCTCTGGTTTAGTCTTTGAGTTTCCTAAGGTGTATTTTAAGTATTTTAACTCCCAGACTCCACCTGCAGGAGACTCTTATTCAATAAGCCTGGAGTACAATCTCAGGACTTTAGTTTGAGAAACCCAATTCCTCTTTTTAGATTTTGAGTTTGAAGTTAAAACCAAAGGATTTTATGGAAGTAATTTGAGAATGCTTAGCCCCTCACTTAGTAATTCCTGTAGTGTGTTAGATTAAATATTAACTCCGAGAGCACCATGCTATTAAAGGGGGAATATATGTTATTACCATTTTTCCAGACGGGCAGAGGGAATCCTTCTGCATGCAGTTACCTCAGCTCTGCCCAGTTTAAAAAGAGCATTGTAAAAATATATGCCTAATGCCTCTACTGACTTAATTTAACACTGGTAATGAAGGGCATAGAATAACTCAGTGATATAACATGGTAATATCAACTCTGGACTTGGGTGAGTCCAAAGTAGCTAATGTAATATCAGGGTAATTACATAAGAGAAGAGAGCTGAAAGAATGTGGAAGGTGTTTTGCATATGCAAATCTAAAAACACTCCAGAAGAGGCATTTTACCCTTAGACAAGAGGGACAAAAAAAAAGGTCATTACACGGGAGGCTAACGATGAGTGAATGGTCCAGAGGACAAGACAGAAAAGAACATGCTCAGTTAAGCTGTGCCTCCCAAATTCCTAGCTGTGTGCCTCACTGATACTGCAGGCTCAGCAACGGCCAGTTGAATTAATGATGAACGAATGAATTGGGACGCCTGGGTGGCTCAGTTGGTTAAGCGGCTGCCTTCGGCTCAGGTCGTGATCCCAGCTTACTGGGATCGAGTCCCACAAGGTCCCCTCCCTGAGCAGGGAGCCTGCTTCTCCCTCTGCCTCTGCCTTCCACTCTGTCTGCCTGAGCGCGCTCTCTCTCCCTCTAACAAATAAATAAAATCTTAAAAAAAAAAAAAAAATGAATGAATGAATCCCTGGAAATTTTAAAATAAGAAAGAAGGCTGAAATATTGGGCCAGTAACAGGAGGAGGAGGAGGAATCATGGAGAAGGTGAAGGGAATTAGTGGCCATGCAAAAAGAGGACGACCCCGGGAGGACAGAAAGAGAGAGGCAGAAAAAAGTAGTCCCAGCAGAAATGCTTTCCTTTGGGTGGACAGAAGGTGTTTCTATTCTACCACAGTTCTTCCTAACAGTGTTTTGCATATGAAAATCTAGTTAAACTAATGAGGTCCTTAATTAGGGCTTTTATTATCCTTTAATTCCTCGCTTAAAGGAAAATGATTACAAAGCTCATCTTTATGATTTAGGAAACTAATCTTTCATTTCTGAAGTGTTTCTTTCCTTCCCTCATCACAGATATTAGAAGAGAAACAAAACCCACAGAATGATGCAAAACTGTGCAACAGTAATAAACAGAAGTACAAAACCCCATGTATTAGATTTGTCGTGAACTACAGAAAAGTCTCCTGTATCAGACGGGACCTCTTCTATGGTTCTTAATTTAATAAGGATTATATTGACTCTCTATAAAGTACTACTCAAATTATCTCTGCAAACCTAGATTCTTTTGCCTGCATTCTTAAAATTTTCATTACAGGGATGTCTGTGTATCTTCTCATCTAACTGAGAAGTATCCTTGTTCTCCTATACCAACAATAGAGCATCTGTTTTCATCCAATTGAAGATCAATCCTTATACGTTGTTTGGGGCCATAAAGTAGAACATAAACTCTTAGGGCTCCCCTATCACCCAGCAGTGTTTCCCAGATAAAATCAAATTGAAATAATGATCAAAAAGTGACTTATAAGGGGAAAATAATCCCAAAGCACAGTATTTAATTGATCTGAAAAACAAACAAACAAGAAACCTGCAATGGTTTGAGGATTGCCTATTACAAAGAGGATGGGCCCTTATAACCCTTTGCCTTTAATTTAATTTAGTATCATGTGTAGACATGTGATGATCAGCTTGTAGGTGTCAGTTATTCTACTAAACTTTGCGGATATAAGTACAAATAAAGTTTATTTGGGGGAAACAGACTTAGGAACAAAACATTCCCAAACACTATACAAATTGAACACTGGGGTTAAGGATATGGTGTTTTGGAGCCCATGGAGTTCAACCTGAGCGTTCAAGGAAGGTTTCTTGGAGAAGATGACACAGAAGTTAATAGTGCACCTGGTGGGTTTGCGAGGACCAGGAAGGCCAGGTAGAAGACTGTCAAAGTTTCCTCTGGAGGGAGAGAAGAACCTGCAAGAAGGCCATGACAATAAAGCTTGGAAAGAGACTATGGTGGGAGGGATCCAGAGGAGCCACCAAGCCCCAGCCTGAGTTCCTGTTAACTGGATGCAGAGTTGGAGAGGGCAGAGCGTAGGAGAGATTCCAGGTGTTCCGACTCCGAACACTGCAGAGCCTGCAATGAATGGAGGAATACACAGAGACTCCTGAATGTTCCATTTATGACACTGGATGTTGGTGACATGGAATCTGACACCTTCTGAAAATTCAAGCTGTACCCTTCCGATGTATATGCTTTTCTTCATAGAAACTTAAATGAAAAAGGAGTGGGTAGCTATTCCAGGAGGAAGGCTGTGGTGTTAGAGATGCCTCTGTGTGCATTGTGTGTTTTGATATTGTTGTACTATTTATGAGCCTTCGATGCCTTGCCGTTCCCTCCTAAATCACTGTGCATGTATTAGTTACTAGGGATGGGTAAAGACTGGATCTTTCTTCACTACTTTTTATTGACTATTCTGCATAGTATCATTATGTTTAATAGATTTCTTTCAAGGAATATTTGGTAATGAATAAATGTTGACTCTGGAACTTGTCTAAGAAAGTGTGGACATGGATTACCAGATGGTTCTAGTCCAGCAAAGTCTACTTAAAAAAGTCAATTGTCATCCTCTATATCAATAATGATCAGTTCAAAATATAATCAAATAAAATGATCCATTCAGAATAAAAACAAAACCTGCAAAGCTACTAGAAAAAAAATTAAAAATTGTAAAGTTTTTTCTGGCGAGATAAACACAACACCAGGCAAAGTGGGTGCAAGGCAAGATTTATTAAAAATGCTCTCCGGCGAAGTTTCAGGGCTCAGGAAAAGGGGAGCCAGGAAAGTTGTGCCGGGAGGAGGTGGGCACCCTCAGGCAAGGTTCCGCGACTCTGGAAAGCCGAGTGGCAGAAGTTGCGCCCAAGGCAGGGAGGAGGGGGTTTTAAGGGGTCTCGGAGGAAGCTCAGGGGTCTTTTGGAAGTTTCCCTTATTCAGATTTCTCACCTGCTCGTTGGGATCCCATTGGTCCACAGGAGCCCGGAGCGGGGGTCTCAGATTCCTGCTTGGGCCTTTGTTCTCCTGCCTGAGCTCAGGTCTTGTGGTGGGAACTTTTCGCCATCTTTAGTAGCCCTTCCTGCCAGCCCAACAAAAATCACAACCTTTATGAGAAAAAAAAAAAAAAGAAAGAAAAGAACACTTAAACATTAAGGGAGGGCATAGACCATTTACAGGGTGGTGCAATAAACAAGTATAGTTAGGAATCCAAATGTCTTAAGCTGTAAAAAAGCTCTCTGAGTTAAATTTTAAATTCAATGCAATTTTAATTAAAACCCCAAGTGAATAGTTCTTGGACTCTGACAAATTGATTCTAAAATCTAGTGATCAGGTTCTTAAAAACAAACAATAACAACAAAAAAGTGTTGATTACTCTGCTGAATGCTTAACCACTTTTTTTCTTTGCGGGAAAAAAAGAATCATGCACGTAGACTTATAGCAGTGGTGTTACTAACTACGAAACTCTGGGAAAGTGACTTGGCTTCTTATGCCTCTGTTTCCTCATACATAAAATAGAGGTGAAATGGTACATCCCTCAAAGGTTGTTTAAAAAGCTCTTGTGAGATTTTACCTACAAAGTACTTATCAATTAAAGCACTTAGAAGTACTCATTAAATATAGGCTAATATAACTGAAAAAATATGTATGTTGACTCTGAAGCTTTCATTACTTTAAGTAGAATGCAAACTCCTGTTTTATGAATAGTTCAAAAAAGATGACAGTGAATGTGTGTTGACTGCAATCAAATTGTTAGTATAGGCTCCCACTCCATTCACAAAATTGGACATCCGTTGGCACTCCCATTTCTCTTAGTCTCTTAAGTCTGGGTGATTCTTTTCTTCCTTTATTACAGGCTCAGTTGACAGACTTCTGTTTTCTCAGCCCAAACTATCTCAACTCATAATTTTCATTAGGCTTTTTTGGGGGGATGGCCATTTGCTCCATTGTCTTTGTCAAGGCTTTTGTTTTCCCATAAACGTAGAATTCCTAATAATGAACTGTAGGTCCCTATCACATGATTTTTCCTTAAGTAATTTCTGCTTCTTTTTACTTTCAAGTTCAGCCAAGCATTGTTACCTGTTTCTTTCTAGCTTGTTTATGAACAAATAACTCAAATTTGAAAGATAAGTGCCATAGACTTGAACACCCACTTTAATTTTCTCCATCAGGTTTCTGATCATGCTGTGTAGGACAAGCAAAGACCTGTGGTTAGACAATGGGATTAATAAAAGTGATGCTAATGGTCCAACCACTTATATTTTGCAAAACAAAGATAGGTTTACCTTAAAGTAACAGACATTAGATTTATGTCAAAGTGACACGAATTAACAAGTCCAAATGTGCCTGTCCCTTCTAGTTTGTGGGCTCTGTCAGTATACATTATTACTTTTAAGCATACTCAGACAATTTTAAGTTCTCCTCAGCAATTATCAATTATCTCTTAACTTAATCAAACCCTTGGATTCCTTCCCAGGCCTAAATTACAATTTACTCTTATCTTTTTGTAAAAACTGGGAGCCCCTGGACTAAGTCATTGACAGTGGGACATCTAAGTTAGTACAGATTTTGCTTGGAAAATCCCCACCAGCTGCTCTGCCTGATGCTGGGTTAATTGCCTTAATTAGCTTTTTTACAATAGCCTTCTTAATCAGTCCTTGTGAGGAGGTCTTAAACTCACATTGTGGTTCTTTTCTCACTATATTCTTACCTTTAAAAAATATTCATTCTGTCTTACTACACAACTGCTCTTGAAGTCTTAAAATGAAAGAAGTGGAAAGCAAGAGAAAAAAAAATCTCTCTGCTGTTTTTTCTGTATTCATCCCGAAATTGTGACCCTTAACTTCTAATCAAGACAGGTTATTCTGACTTTCTAAATTACTAACAGCTAGATATTACTTCCTTTCTTCTCCCATGGCTCACTTAGCCTTCTTTTCTAATGAATGCTTAATTAACATTGATACACGTTCTTTCTGATGAAGCTTGCAGTTTTTACAATTTGCAGTCTGCTACAAACTTCTTCAGAAAGGGGCTCAACTTTTAGTTCTAAAACTTTAAAACGTGTATACTTTGTTGAATGCATAGAGACAATTTTAAAATTTTAGTTCCTTTATAGAATTTCATGCAGACCAAGATCTTGATTTTTATCAAGCAAGACCATCTCTGTCACTCCCCTGCAATCTGTGTTATTAAGTTGTCATTCCTAGAAAGTGATTAAATTGATCCCCAAAGACATGATTTTCATAAACATGCCATCCTTGCTGTTGACCGATAATACTTTGTCATATGAGATGTGTTAATTGATATTTTAAAATTTATTCTAAATTTTTCTTGTGCTTTAACATCAAGTAATTGTGCGTAAAATCCATGCATGTGTTTTGAGTATGTGTGTGTGTGTTGGAGTGTGTGCAGTATTTTGAATTTATTTTAGGTTGTACTGCAGTTTTTCAGTTTCTTCATCATCAAATTATAAAGAAAAAAACAAAAAACAAAAAACTGTATGACCCAGTTGACAACTAAGAGTGAGAGAGAAAGGGCGTCTGGGTGGCTCAGTGGGTTAAGCCGCTGCCTTCAGCTCAGGTCATGATCTCTGGGTCCTGGGATCGAGTCCATTGGGCTCTCTGCTCAGCAGGGAGCCTGCTTCCCTTTCTCTCTCTCTCTGCCTGCCTCTCCGTCTTCTTGTGATCTCTCTCTGTCAAATAAATAAATAAAATCTTTAAAAAAAAAAAGTGAGAGAGAAAGAAAGATCTATCCTAGGAAGCATGCTCTGCTAATCTATGGGTAAATAATTACACTGGTATTAATTTCACATGATGCTTTGCCTTCATTGAAAAATGTCACTTTGGGGGGCGCCTGGGTGGCTCAGTGGGTTAAGCCGCTGCCTTCGGCTCAGGTCATGATCTCAGAGTCCTGGGATCGAGTACCGCATCGGGCTCTCTGCTCAGCAGGGAGCCTGCTTCCCCCTCTCTCTCTGCCTGCCTCTCTGCCTACTTGTGATTTCTCTCTGTCAAATAAATAAATAAAATCTTTAAAAAAAAAAAAAAGAAAGAAAAATGTCACTTTGGGGGGCACATGGGTGGCTCAGTTGGTTGAGCATCCAACTCTATCTTGGCTCAGGTCATGATCTCAGGTTCATGAGAACTACCCCATGTTGTGTTCTGTGCTGGGCAAGGAGGCTGTTTGAAGAGTCTCTCTTTTCCTCTCCTCTTCCTTCCCCTGTGTCTCCCTTGAGTGCTCTTTCTCTTAAAAAAAGAAAAAAAAAATTACCACTTTTCATTGCTCATTTTGTCAATTTCTGTCTATTGTAGAGCTACTCATCAATAGCTTGTCCTAATCAGTCATCCCCTCCCTTCTCCTACCCCTAGTGATTTTTAAAGAAAAGCTTAATTTGATACAGAATGTTACCATTCTGAGTGTTCCCTAGGGCAGAGGAGTTTCCTGTACAAAGGTGTAGGAAAGATAAGGTGAGGGATATCTTTTGCTGATAAGGTGGTAATGAATAAATGTGATATGCTGTGAGAAAGGGAGATATAAATGGTTATACACTATAATGAAGGATAATTAAGAGGGTAACAAGTTGAGTTTCATTGCTCTGAATGTTTCAGTGTACAGTGAGCCTTGAAAAGTGCTAAATTCACGGTAGTAGTACTGTGAAAACCAGGATCTTTATTCAGAGAATTGGTAAGATGATTATCTAAATGAAAAGATGAGTATTTAAACTTCAAAAATTAAATCAGTAAGCACCATTCCCATACTTCCTCTGAAATTTGATTGGCATTCTAAAAATAAGAGTCTGCTTAATTATTGATACATGTAAATGAGGGAAGAAATGAAACAAAGTCAGTGAGGAAATAGTAAGTTAGATACTTTGCACCCTCACTACTATGCATATTATTATTATTATTATTATTTTTTTTTTTAAATTTTCTCCTTTTGTTTTTTATTTGACAGAGATCACAAGCAGGCAGAGAGGCAGGCAGAGAGAGAGGGGAAGCAGGCTCCCTGCTGAGCAGAGAGCCCCGTGCAGGGCTAGATCCCAGAATCTGGGATCATGACCTGAGCCAAAGGCAGAGGCTCAACCCACTGAGCCCCCCAGGCGCCCCTGCATATTATTATTTATTATGTATCAGATCAGCCCACTCCGAACTGCAAATTAAACTTCAGAAACAAGTCCTTGTACTTAGCAGAGATTTGTTTTCATTTTGTTTTGTTTCTTCTATTTTAAAATGTAGAGTAAGTAGTACTGCTCTTATCTAAAAACATCCCTTGTTTCTAAAAGAAACAAAAGTAAAATGTCCCTAAGAAAAACAATGAATTTTGCGAGTTGGTAGACTAATACGAGCATCTGTGTTAATTTGCCTATATTTTGGTGATCACATTCCTGTACTCTCTGTGTGCCAGAATGTTTAACTGCTGTTGTCATTTAGGGTTCCGTCACTGACATTAGTATTAGAATAGTACTTGGTGGGTAACTTGGATTTATAACTCGCAAAGACTCAATGTACCTATGGATTAAAGTTTCAGTGTGGTGCATTCTAGCACTAATTGAGGCGTAATAGGATACAGCAGTGATATGTAATAGGAAATGGGTTTCTGATACTGTTACTTCTTTTCACCCACTCTGACGTGGCTACAATGCACTGTATCCTAGTTTTCCTTATCTTTTCATCATGCTGGTTTTGTTCATTTTTCCGGTCTCCCAGAGTGGGCCCAGGATGAATGGGAGGCTTCAGTGCAGATCCTTGTTATTAATTGCAGAGACGCCTAAACCTTGGCCTCAGCAATTATTAAGAGTTCAGATCTTCTTTAAAATTGTCCTTATCAGTTATAGGTAGAAAAAGGTTACATTGTACCTTCCACTACTGAGAGATCAGGATGATATCTATTTTTATCGAGCAGATAGTCTCTAGCTATTTTAGAATATTCTCTGATATTCTGTGTTTTGCAACTGCTGCCCAGAGTACGTTGTTAAGCAATGCTTGTTTTTGATCTACCTGTGATGCTCTTCCCCCATGCTTGGCCCATGGTATGGGACTGATCCAATCTGTGTATTCCCCGAAGAGTCAAGATTTCTCATGAGCAGAGGGACTGCGTGGTATCTAAGGAACAACATGGGGTAGCCTCCTTATCTGTACCTACAAGGATTTTTTTCCCCCACAAAGTTGTATATGCTACACTTGTATCAAAGTCCAGGGAATTTTCTCCTTGAACTGCCCTTCAAAGCCTATTACTCTTACATGAGATGATTTCTTTAGACTTAGCAGGTTTTTCAGTCCATGGTTTTTCCTTGCTGTCAGATTGCTTCCTGTCAGAGCAGGAACGGGAGCTTACATTCCATCATGGCATTTGGGACCCATTTAGAGGAAGGCTAGCTGCATTTACATACTGCCGAAGACCTGACTCGTACAAGGGTTAAGCCTTAAGTCTGCAGAAAATTCCATTTATGTGCAACACTGCCTCTTCTGATGATGTCAAGTAAGAGAGCTTCCTGCAGTTAGGAAGTTATATAGGAGCTTGGCAAGAGTAACCTTTACTAGGTAGATTAAACCAGAGCAGTTTTTGAAAATTCACAGTAATAACCAGAGTTACCCATTCAGAAATACACCCAAGGAACTCTTTGGCTGGGTTTAACAGTTGCCGTTTAAAGGGGATCCCACAAGACTAGTTGTGATATTTTGGTTATTGAAGTATTTCCAACTCAGCAGGTCAACAAAAACCTGGGATTAACATCTGCTTCTTTATCCCCAGGCCTCCTTGTATCTTATTTCCCCAGGCATATTTGCTCCTACTCAGTAGAACTCTAAAGTCTCTGTCATTCCAGGTGTCTGTACTTATTCTCAAGGATCCACTTTGTTTCTTTAAGAAGCTTAATGAAAAGGGGATATAGGGAGCTGATGGATTATAATAGGATCCTGTTTATGGAAACAAAATCTAGGTGTATGGGCTTAAATGTAAAAATAATGGAATTTCCTGTCCTTGGAGGAGTAAGGAATTCCACACACGAGATAGCTCAATCAGGAGATCTTTTAAGGAGAAGTACATGAATCCTTGTATACCTCATTCAAGGTTGTAGTCTGGTGTTGCCTAGTATTCTCAGTCACTGTTTCTTTTGTGACACATATGACAGATGACATTCATGGGCTCCACGTATTCCCATGGGCATACCCGGATTTTGGCAAAATGCCACAACATTTATAGTGAAGTCATGCGCAGCAGTAATTCATCATCAACACAATTATTAAAGTGATGTCAGTATCCATTTGTCCTTTTGGGCCCTTCAGAAAGTCTGGATGTTAAATAAAATAATTATATACTAGCAGCGTCTCCACCCACTTTTTATATCACTCAAGAAGGAGCATGGAATTCCAGTGAGTAGGAATGATACAACCAAAGGTTAAATTTTGAACCATTTTAAATTCCATTTATTTTTATTTTTAGTTCACAGACTTTGGTATTTTGTGATACATAGTAATTTGCTTTCGACCCATATTTCACCACCTGTAAAGTCCAATTGCCATTGGTTTGGAATCTTGAGGGCTAGGGCTAAGGGTTCAGTTTTGGCATTTACTCTGGGGGATGGCAGACTCTTAGAGGTCCATTGCCACATCTGTTAAAATTGAGTTAATGACCGTAACTTTACTGAGGATTAAATGAGAACTTTTTATTTATGTATATATTTATTTTTATTAAACACATTAATACCTAATTAAATACATTAATAAGTACCTAATTTTTTGGTGCCTCACAATACACACACACACACACCCTGTCTTTCCATTTGTTGCTCTTGAAACCTCATAGACATACATGGTAAGCATTAATGTGATTGATAGGGGAACAAATTAAGACTATTATACTTGATGTTAGATAATTTGCCTAACTTCTGTCTCTTTCCCATTCCAGTTTGAATATGCCTGAAGAGTCCTTTTCTTTAGTTTGCATTCTTTTGTACACTAATATTCTTTTTTTAAAAGATTTTATTTATTTATTTGAAAGAAAGAGAGGGAAAGAGAGAGAGCATGAGAGGAGAGAGGTCAGTGGGAGAAGTAGACGCTCTGTTGAGAGGGGAACCTGATGTGGGACTTGATCCCTGGACTCCAGGATCATGACCTGAGCCAAAGACAGTTGCTTAACCAACTGAGCCACCCAGGCACCCAAGTACACTAGTATCATGAGAAATTTAAGAGAGTTTTTAGAACATCAGAAGTTGCCACTATCTTCACATAATAAAAACTATTACAATGAATCATTATGGAGTTAGAATAAAGTTTATAATAGGGACTTGGTTAGAAGAAAGAAGAAGAAAGAAAAGAAGTGAAGAGATAGTAATATACGTTTTTCTGTATGTAGAGAAAGACTAATAATTAAGACTTACAGGAATTAGTCCTGGGGCTATTTTTGACACTTTCATAAATGGTCCAGTCGAGGACTTCCACACTGAAATATCTACTAAAAGCAGACTCTGATAAATTAGTGACCTGACTTGCTTGGCTGACAGTTTCATCTTCCTTAAAGTAGAAGATAATAAGGGTGGGGGCTGGAATTGCTACTTTGGGCTTAATTCTAATCTCAAGGGAGATCTGGCTGGAGATGTGGTACGGAAATCTACACACACTGGCATATCTTGATGATGATGATGATGATTAATTACTTTATTTATTTATTTTGACCAAGACACCAATCTAGTGGATAAGATGATGGTATGGTTCAGGTGACAGTCAGGGAGGCACAACAATTGCTTGTTAAATCCAACGTATATTAACTTAAAAATAACACTCAGCCTTGACAGACCTCTCAAAGAGCCAAAACTTAACAAGGCCTGGTCCCAGTCAAGACTTTTATCAATGCTATTGACTGTGTCATAGAAGTCACATATCAGGTTTAGATGATAATGTGACCGGAGGTGAATATAAATAATGCATTAATGAAAGAATTAAGACATAAAACAATCCTGAGAGCCTAAACTCCTGGGCCAAAATCAACATGATAAAGATGTGTGTCCTCACTAATAGTTTTTTGTTTTTGTTTTTGTGTTTGTGTTTTAATAATACCTAGTGATGCTCAGGATGTTGCTGATAGAGTTATAAATTAGTCTGATCTTTCTGGAGGGAAAGGCGGACATATATAATCAAAACTATAAAGTATTCATGACCTTTAAACTAAATATTCTACCTGAGAGACTCAGTCTAAGGGAATAATCAGGAAAATATTTAATGACAGAGAAACAAAACCAACAAAAACAGGATTAGTCGATTGGTCAAACATTACAGCACTACCATAGTGAAATACTAAGCCATCGCTAAAAATTATGTGGTAAACATTTACTTATCGACATGCAACTATATTAATGATAAAGCAGATAAAAAGACTACAGGAAACTATTATATACTTGATTTTTATAAAATAAAGTTTGTGCATATATAGATATGCAAATATGTTAAAAACAAAACAAAATGTACGGAAGGATAACTAGGAATATGTCAGTGGTTTTTGTGGCTGATAATTTGAGGTATGAGATTTTCTTCCTAAGCTTATCTATGTCTTCCAGTTTTTTGTAAGGTATATGTATTGATTGTGTGATAAAAACATTATCCTAAAAAGATAAGATGGAGTTGACAGCCATTTCAAGTGAAATTTTTCTGGGTTATTTGGAGGACGAAAGTTACCACCAGTGTGATAGGACAGCTAAGAAAAAAGAGTATAATTAAGTTGCATAAAGAACAATGAAGTTTTAGTGGGGGTTAGTGGGAGAGGGTGTCAAAGAACTATAAGCCTATGTAGTTATGCGGTATTCCTTTATAGGAACCATGTTTAAATAAGAGTAGAACCATGTTTAAATAAGTAGATGGGAATTTGCCATATAAAAAACTTTGTAACTCAAAATGGTTAGCCCGCAGAATGGATAACTTGGGGATCTGAGGGCTAATAATGGTTAAACAAGTTACAGTTGTGAAGGATGATGGAATGAAAGACATGTTGATTATTTCTGCAAAATTTAAAAAAGACTTGAGTAAATGGGCAGAAGGCTCGAGAAGAGGATTATGCAGAAGAACTTCCTAACTTTTAGAGAACTATAGCAGTCTGCTGTAGAAATAAATGCATTTCCCATCATGGGCCCTTCACTTTGGATCCTCTTTGATGCAACTGATTGAAAACCCTGCTCAAAATTATATTAATCACATGGCAAATTTATTGGCTGAGAAGTGGCTGGGTTTGTCTAGCCTCAGGCAAGCAGAGGCTAGACGCAGCGTGCTGGCGATGCCCACAGGACCCCCTTCCTCTCCTTTCTTGGTTTCTTTCTGAAAGGAGTTGGTTTCATGGAGGCAAGATGGCTATAGCCCTAGAGAACTCCCATTCTCTGGTTTTACATTTAGGGGCTAGAAATCTATCGTCGACAGTAGAGTGAAAAGTCCAGACTTGATTTTCTTTAGCAATAATTGGCTTCTGTTCTCACCCTTGAACCAATTACTGTGGCTAAAGTAGGGGTATACAAAATAGCTGTTTTCTTACAGAAGCCAGTCAGGGCCTCCCGTCCCCAAGTGGAGAGTGGGGTCAAACCCAGGCAAACTCCCTGGGCTGAGGATACGGAGGAGTGGTTTCTGCAAAATAATTCAGGCTTATCTTTTATCAGGAAAATAGATGACTAGACAATGGGCTGCAAAAATGACAGATGCCTATTAAAACCAGGATGACAAGTGTAACTGGATGATTTCTTAGGTTCTTTCCAATGCCAAGATTCTAGAAGGCTGTGATTCAATTTGCAGTTGGCACTAAGATTTGCAGGGAAAGAAATATAAAAGGAAATACAAAAGGAATTGTTGATGAACTCTAGGAAGACATTACCAGTCTGCAAGAGAATATAAGAAAGCAATGCTTTGGGCAGGCAAAAGTATTAAAGGGGGAAACAATTTAAAACATGGAAACTTCTTTACAGTTGTGAGCTTTGAGTTAAAAAAAAAAAAAGAGGGAGAGAGAAAGAGATTCCATCAGTTAACGTGTATCTCTTCCCTAAAGCATTCTCTGTCTCTACTTAATCAAGCATGCATTTTGTGCTGCTTTTTTCCTCCTTCATTTAACATGCGTGCACGTGTACACGCGCACACACACACCCACACACACACTTGCACAGCCACACATGCACTCTGTCTAGCAATATGCAAAAAGAGAAGGAAGCAGATATCTTTTCAAAACAGAACCCCCCCCACTTGTGCACTTATACATATTCCAGTGCTCCAAAAAATGTGGTCAATCATAGATTATTTAGGTTTGACAACTTCCTTTCAAAATTCATATGCTCTCTGGAAGGGTTAAGATTCATTCACACTCAGAGTAAATTGCTTTAATCAGATAATCAGTTCACCAGCTCCTTAGGGCTGCAGGCTCAGCGAAATTTCTCCTGCAAATTTGCACTTCTACTTGAGAGTGGGAGGAGAATAGGGAGGACAAGGGGTTGGGAGCAGACGGTGATTTGGGGATATACCTTGGGCAGCCAGTAGACTACTTAAAGAAATGGAGGGCAAGACAAAGGGAGAGACAGAAACTGAAAAGTAGTAGACTTAGAAAGATGGTGACAAAGAATGCTGTTTAGAACTCGCTCAACTCTGTATGGACCAACGAAATAATGAACATCTCCGCTTCTTGGAACCATTGCAGCTCCTCTTATGTCCCCTTATGAGACCCCCACTCTTTTAACTTTTCAGATAGGAGGAGGAAGGAAAGGATAAAGGGGCTGAGACTGGAAAGAGGAAGATTTTATTCATGTGCCTATCTCCTCTTCCTTTGTATTTTCCGTACTATTTCAGGTTGTAAAGCCTGGGATTTGCCTTTTTTAGGATAACTATATTGCATCCCCCAGGAACACTGAGGGCAATGCCCTTGTACAAAACCTTAGATCATCTGCACTATATGTGGTTCTGGTTGATGAACTTTAAAAGAGAGGAAATGGAGCTAGAAAAGGTCTGGAGAAGGGCAGATAAAATGATCAGAGGGATACAAAAGGGTGCTGGATGAGAGCAGATTAAAATGATTCCTTTTCTTCATGCTGCCCTCTACAAAACTATGAAGGACACCGATAAGGTAAACACAGACTAGATGGCCAGCCCCTACAGTGCCACAGCCCTGGGAAAGCTCCGGGAGCTGGGGGAGAGTGGAGAGGCCAGTAAAAGACTAGCTCTGTATGTAACAGGGATACATTTGTGCCAATCCCTGCCGCTCAGTGGTAGGATAAAGTGAGGAAGGGTAAGTAGGTTTTGAAAAGGTTGTTATTGAAAAACCTAGAATGAGTTCTCAAAATAAGCCATGTGATGTTTATAAGGGCCTCTTGGGTTTTTGCTGTGGATACCTTAAAATAGTGGTCTCCAAACCGGATTGATCATCACACTCACCAAGGGGACCTTTTAAACTCCACGTAGATTCCATGGTCCTCCTGGAGACCTCAAAAAATAGACTTTTTGGGAAATAAGACCCCAACATTTATGTTTTAAAAAGATTCTCAACGGACGCTGATGATGATGGGATTTAGGATTACTGGTGTGAGGGCTGACCCTGCTGACCTGGAACGGCAGTGCTATGCGGTGAGGAGATGGCGGGGCTTACAGGATCCCCCAACCTGGATTTAAATTTGGACTGCTGCTTTTGAGGGTGTGGCACACACAAGTTACCCACCCCCCAACCCTGAGCGTGGATCTCTCTTACGGCAGATCTTTTATATCGATCTCTCTCAAAGATCTGGTGCTGAGGAAATGTTAGCCCGCGCCTCCCCACCCCACTCTCCAGCCAGGTCCTGTGGGTTGTCCAGCAACTGTGAGAACACGAATATTTTAAAGCCCATTAATAGTTTTCATACCTCCAGGTGTTTGAGAGGGAGAAAAGATGGATTTTTGGAAAGATGTGAAAGTTGGACATACCATCTTTCCCTCTCTGCTCTTGCCCTTCTGTGTTGTCAGTAAGAGGTAGAATAAGGAAAGAAGAAAGGTATGTTTCTGAACTATCCAGCCACTTACTGGCTGCATGGTGTTTTCAGATCATCTGTCAATGTTTTGGGTTTGGGGTTCCTGCTGAGGGCTGTACCTTTCCACATCAGTTTATTGATAACTTCCACGAAGTTGAAACTGAAGGGGAAAAAAAGATCAGTGGAGCTCTTGGGCAGTGGTGCCCTAAAGCAGCTGGTGAAGATTCTCCACCAGGTCTCAGGAAAGATCTAGGGAAATGAGCAGAGAGAAGAAAACCAGGGACTCAGAGAGAACAAGTTAAATAGGGGGTTTCTTTAAAAAGCAGGTTGCATGTAAGGTAAATGCAGGCATCCCGAAAAGCAAGGGAAAGCGGACTTCCAGGCTCCTGCGGAGCTAACAGGACAGGAAACTGAGGTCACCTAAGGTGCTGTGGGGAGTTGTACTACTATTCCACTCTGGTGCCAGACTGGTCACCTGGCCATTGCTGTGTGTGGGAACATCCAGGAGTTTTCAAACCTATTACCTTGAATGGAAGCACAGCCTTGCAGGGAGATCCCTGAGATCTGCCTCATGGGGTCAGCAGGAAGAAGAGTGGAGGCTGTGATCCTCTGGCACGGAGTCTTCGCAAATGACCATTCCAGAGGTGGGTGTGTCCATTTTCCCAGTCCTCATGTCTCATTATTGCGTTTGGACCTTTCAGAGACTCCGTTCATCAGTCTCTGTGTTTCTGTTTCTGTCCCAGGTCCCTGGTTGTCCAGGGACATAGATCAGTTTCATTCTTTAATTCTTGAGGAAGATCCATGCCTAACAGAATGGGAAAACAAGAACCTTCTTGTTGCGTTATAATCAGAGTCGGCACTCAAGGCTGAGGTTGAAAGCTACATCTCTGCATTCCAGTCTCCAGGAGCCACCACTAGCAGTAACTACTAGACGCCTCCCCAAAGAGCTTACTGAGGGGCCCTCTTGGAGACTGTGGAAAGGCCAAGAGTTAGGAAATCCTGCACATGTTTGAAAAACAATTTCCCATATGAATAGTAGGAATTGGGGTGAGAGAAGAGGTCTAAAGGAAAGAGGAGGGGCCCTTAAGTAGTTCATACTTAATGTGGAAGAGAAGAGGATACATTGTCATCTATCCTCCATTGTGGGGAAAAAGACCCGAGGCTTATATAGACCTGCTTTATTTTAATTCTTAATTATATGAAAGATATGTAGATAAATTCTTAATTTAGAAATTAGAATGTTAAAGACAAGTCACTTTTACCAGAACCCTAGACTATATATACATGCATGTATGTGTGTGGGTATGTGTGTCTGTATACATATACCTACATAAGTAATATTTGTATATATATATATAAAAATATGCATGTGCACATATACATCTGCATATATTTATGTATACAAAAATCTAATAGATATCCATAAAGAGTGTGATATGGTATGATACTGTGTTTTTTCTAATGTGGCATTATAGTATTATTAAGTTTGTCTTTTTTATAGCAAATGAATTGTTTTTTAAAAAGAAAACATCTACTGGGGGCACCTGGGTGGCTCCATTGATTAAGCATTTAACTCTTGATTTCAGTTCCAGTCATGTTTTTCAGGGTTGTGAGATTGAGCTCCCCATTGGGCTCTGTGCTGGGTGTGGAACCTGCTTAAGAGATTCTTCCTTTCCTTCTGCCCACCCCGCTGGAAAAAAAAAAAAAAATCATGCTGCTGAGATAGACCAGACTAAGTAAAGCATATTGTTAAGAGCCTAGATTGGGGAGCCAAACTGCTTGGCTGTGTGCCCCTACACGAGTTACTAATGTTTCTGTTCCCCGTTCTTCAACTGCAAAATTGGGATATCATAGAATGTACCTCTCAGATTTGTTGTGATAATTAAATGAGTTAATATATGAAAACCACATAGAATACTGCCTGACATATTACAGATACTAGATAAGTATTACAAATAGATCAGTTTCATTCTGTAATAGCAAATTCTAACATATGACTATACCATCTTTTATTTAGTGGTTCCCCTACTGATTGACATGGTGGCTCTTTTCTAATTTTGCATTATTACAAACAATTCTGCAATAAATATTTAATCAATTTATAACACGTGTTTTTGGAACATGTGTTACAACTAATATGGCAAATGCTACTATCATAATAAATGCTTTTGAAATCACATTGATGCTAAGAATTTGATGTAACTTCTTTCTGATTTACACACTTGAGATCATTTTTCCTATCTCTGAAATGACTTGAGAGAAGCTGTATCCCAAAGATTTAATGAGGTTATGTCCTTTTAACTGTCAAGAGCTCCCCATTCTTTACACTGATATTCTTTTGAATTGTTGATAATTAATCAGGAACATCAGTGGTGAAATGTCACATAGATATCACTCTAACCCTTCGATCTGTATCTTTAAAGGGAGGTTTTTCTCTCTGTCTGCTGGCCCTGTCATTGCCAAGCTTCCCTCTTATTAACCTTGAAGTCACATGGAACAGCCTCTCCTGTGATTTCATCATATCTCCCATCTGAAGAGATGCTATCATGCTCCAAAAAAATAAATTAAAAGCACCGCATTACCCCCACACAGAGGCAGGTCACAGGTTTAATTTTTTTGTCCCCTAGTGAGGCTTCTTGCCCCACCTTTCACAGACAAGGCTTTCCAGATTTCACTATGAGTCTTCCATCAGTGTGTGTAGAACATTTTAATACTTAAAATTGTTCATGAAATTCTCTTTCTTCTGATAAAGCCAGTCTTCTCTGAGCTTTATGGAAAATGAGTTATTTGCTGCTTTAAAATGTTTCAACTTCACAATGGTGATATCTTGATTAATAAAAATGGTAAGACAAATTTTTATGAAAGCTTTCCAGTGTCTCTCTGAACGAAACAAAACGGAAACGTGTCTTTGTCAGGTGCATATGAAGAAGTATCCCGTGTGCAGCTTTTCTTGGGGCTTAGCACAGCTGCCAGCTCACAGAAACGACGCTGGGCAAAGTGATGAAGGCTGGGAAGTTGGACTTTCAGCATCCTGGCTTTCTGTTCAATATCCAAAAACCTCTTGGCTGCTTTGGGCTACAGATGTTGTTCTGTTTTCAATAATCCTTTCCAGCCAAATGCCTCTGTTCTCTCCGCTACTGGAAATATCAGACTAATGAGACAGTGTACGAATTTCCAGGCAAGAACAATATTTAGCTAGAAAGGGGAGTGGGAGGAGACGCAGGGCCCAGAGCATGATCTTGACGTAGGATGAGGGACACTTCACTTGAATGTAGAAAGCGGAATGATCGTCGGCCAGAGACTTTGGAATAACTGCAGTGTTCTATTTTATTTCCAAAGAATCAGACTCTGAGTGTGCACAGAGCTGAGGGTCAAAGGAGACTGAGGAACAGCCTGTAGGGTACATTTGTTGAAATTGAAATTTAGAAGCCTCCAAGTTTGGGTTGGAATGGAACACAGTCCACGGAACCAGGATCAAGCAAGAAGGGACCAAGTCTGCTAAACTTTGGAATCTGTAAGGCCGGGCCTAGGTGTAAAGAGCAGGCAGACTGGCTTTATCATGGCAAGTTGCAATGACAAATAATCTTTGTTTTAATGGGATGGGGAGGGGGCATTCCCTTTCACTCAATTCCGTCAATTTTCTTGGTCTTAAGGGGTCCTAGAGAAATGGACATAAACATCTTTTGAGTTTCCTGGTCACTGCTAGGGTTCGTGGAGCCCCTTCTGCAGTCCTGTGTTTCTTACCAGCTCTGGCCCTTTCTTAAAACTGGACACTGGAAGCCTGGCTATCTCTCAGAGGGTACCCCTGAGTCCTGCCATCACTTCCCAGCCTTCCCACTTGGGAGCTTCTAACTTTCTAACTTTACTGGAATGCTGACCTATCCTTCTTTGAGTAAAGTAATCCCACTGTCCTGTCACTGTCCCTTTCCCAATCTAGGCAGGCCCCTGGGGCCCCTCCTACTCTTGGAGGACTCCTTGCTTATCCTTGTCAGAGTTAAAATTTTCTTTCCTTCTTTCTTTTTTTTTTTTCTTTTTAAGATTTTATTTATTTGTTTGACAGAGACACAGTGAGACAGGGAACTCAAGCAGGGAGAGTTGGGGAGGGAGAAGCAGGTTTCCCGCAGAGCAGGGAGCCCGATGCAGGGCTTGATCCCAGGACCCCGGGATCCTGACCTGAGCCAAAGGCAGAAGCTTAATGACGCAGCCACCCTGGCTCCCCAGAGTTAAACACTTCAAAACTAAGGTTTACACCTTGATCTCCAAAGAGCTAGCAACACTACATAGCTAAGACAAAGGCTCCTCGAATTAGATCTTAGTCCTTATGGAAAGGAGAAAACTCTTTTTCTTTATTTTTGATTGTTTCACAGCAGAAAGATTTCAATCTGTCAAGATCTCCCTTTTATTTATGTTTGCTTTTTCTACTTTTACTATTTGTGAGAGGAGACCGTTCTACCCTTTATCTGTGAAGGTTTGGAATCAGGGAAAAGATGGGGCAATTCCATGGGGTTTTATTTATTTGTTTGTCTCTTTTCTGACTGCTGTGATCCCATACCTACTAGCATAGCATGGGGAATAAAGCTGACTTAGTCATTAGGGTTCCTAGGGAAAAAGTCCGGAACAAGGTTATACTTAAAGACGACACTTACTATACTTATTTAATGTTCCTGGAGGTCTAGTCCTACAATTTCTTGAGAGAGGAAGGGGTTTTTTTCACCAGGTTTTCTAGTGCTTGGAGCCTTTTCTGCCCATCATGATTTTGTTCAGAAGACCCTTCTGCCTTTTTCCTGTCTTAGTTGTGTTTTAATGCTCCCCTTCTCCCTCCATCCTTCAAGACAGACTGATCTTCCAACTCTCTCCCACATGTGCGTGTCTTTTGTAGTTTCCAATAGTTTTTTTTAACACAACTTTAATGAATTTTTAAATAACAGTCTGCCATCTCTGACACCCAAGAACATTTTCTTTTTTATATTATTTCTGCCTTTATTTATGAAGCTCCTGACAAAAAGACAAATTAGAATTCATTTTCCACATTAATGAAGTTGTCTACACCAACTTTGATCCAAATTAAAATGAAAAGGGCGCTGGTTTATTTGAGAACCGAAAAGGTAAGCTGTGAGGGCACCATTGGCAAATTTATAAATGGTGTGCTAAAATACTTGCAGGACAGGTGTTGCAGGATAGGCATCAAAATCACCATTTTGAGCATCACCTCCAGTAATTTTGATGTGGGTGGTACTTGGATCCCTCTTTGGGAGGCATCATGGTGTTTTCTATTCTTGTACAGATATTGTTGTCTAGATCTGTGTTACTTGTGTTAATGTACTCCATGGAAAGACAGTGCAAAAGGAGTTGCAGTGTTAGATGAGCCGTAATACTCTAAAATATTCTTTTTGGTGAACTTAACAGAGGAGATTTTTCACACTATATTGAGCTAGATATAGGAAGGCCTGAGACACTGGTTCTGACTTCCTGCTCTCCTAATAATTCCGTGTGTTGTTTAGCAAGCCTTTTACCTTCTTCCAGAATCCATTTCTTTATCTGTAAATTGATGGGATATTACCTTCTAGGGTTGGTGAAAAGGTGAAATGCATTAGTATATGGAGATCACTCGGTATTCTTTCTAACACATGTAGGACTTTTGCGAATAGTATCTATAGCTTGTACAGCAGGGATATAACGGGTGCGTACATGTAAACTTGCATGCACATACATGCATATAGAGAATGAGGGGAGGGGAGGGGAGGGAGGATTGGCAGGAGGCTGTCAAGGAGACAGGGACTCTTGCTTTTGGAAACTCTCTGGTCTCAAGTTATATATCTTACCAGGCAAAAATCCTAGGTAACTATTTTAGGTACATAAAGAATATAAATGTGTATGAGTCTAATTTGAGAGAGAAAAAGCTAGAAGTAGTTGTGATTTTTGTCTCTGTAACTGAACACTTGCGTCTTTCAATTCACCCTCCCAACAAGTCAAGCATTCCTTCTTTCTTTGAAGGGATTTGCTCACGTACCATGTGCAAAGTCCTTTTAAATGAAACAACAACAACAACAACAACAAAGGATGGGAAAATATTTTTACATACCCCTAAGAATGCCGCTTTGGGGCATTCCAAGAATGTATTCCTTTCTCTTCCTGTACGACTCGGAAATCTGTTTCCATCAATGCCCTTCAATGTTATTTGACCTCTAGGACTTTAGAAAGATATAAATATGCTTGTGGAATTGAGTTAGCAAATTTGAGGTACAAACTGGTCCTTCAATGATCCAAAATATGCTATGTAGTTTCCTTTTAACTTTGTTTCATTTCATCAAATCATACAAGCAAATTTAGAAATCACGGAAGTTGGAGACTTTGGGAATCCACATGAGCAAGAGAGCTTCGAACATGAAAGATCGAGGAGACTGGCCCCGGCCGACCCTTCTGAAACCCAGTTTCGACGCTCTCCCCCTCACTGGTGAATATCATTTTCGAAATGGAGGAAAAGGGGGAAAGCAGGAGAATATCCAGTGCAACCTCACAATAGCTCAGAGGGGATGAGACTTCAGATCTCACAATTGAAGCCAGAGGAAAACTTTCTGAGTCCCTGAGTTAACAGTAGCTAGTTACTTCTCTCAGCTCTCCTAAGCAAAAACAGCTTCCCCTCATTTTCATCGTCCCGTCATTCCGTCCTCTGTTATTCTTCTCCTCTACTCAATTCGGGTTATTCCAGAGAGGATGCTAAACGGAAAATGCTAGGCTGCCATCTCATTTATCCGTGAGACGGGTAGAGCTGTAAGGGTCCCTGCTGTAGGCACTTATTCCCCCAGGGGCTTCAGCCCTGACCTAGTGAGGCTGAGCTATTAATGAGAAGGAGTGTAAGTCTCCCTTGCTCATGCAGCCCTTGTCCTCTCTCCTGAGATTGCCAACAAGAGAAGCAATTAGGGCCAATTGTGGTGGTGGTTGGCTGCCTTTTAAAATAGAAACCATCTCAAAATCCGTCTAAGAGCGTGCCTTACTTTCAGCTTCCTTACAGACTGCCGAGACTTTCGGTGACCGTGCTGAGAATTACCCAGATTATCCATGGAAGCCTGTAATAGTCCAATTACCAACACTTGTTTGCTGTCTTTTTGTGAACTTTCTCTGAAGTCTGGGAAGGGTACGCTGCAGTAGGGTTGGAGCTGATGTGTGTGTGTGTATGTTAGGAGGGGTAGAGAGAGGGGGGGATAGGGAAAACAGTTCTGAGAATAAAATCGTTTTCATCAGTGACTCAAGACTCTAATAGATTAGGTGACCACCGGAGGTTCTGATGGGTTTTAATAACCTTTACCATTGTGGGGAGATGACCCTTCCATAGACCATGGACTCTCTCATCAAGTCTGTGTTCATTATACGTTGGCTATATTGACTTGAAGGGAAGTTGGTGGGGTTTTGTTGAGCTTTTTGTCTTTCAGGTCGTGTGTTTTTGCCTCGTGAGTTAGATAATCCCAAGAATTCTAGTAAACAAAAACTAAAAACCAATGTGCTTGTCTGTCACCTATTTTAACACTTTGAGTAGGCTTCTCTTGCTTCGTATTTAGAGGAATGATGACCCAATTCAGAATAAACTAGAAAGTGAGGCAGTCCTTATTAAACTGTTTCCTGCTATTGTTAAAAGTTCCATCCCTCAGGGAAAGCAAAGAAACCAAAACTTATTTTCTCTGTGAGCAAGTTTTCCCTTGTCAATTCGAAAAAGGATTATATAGATATCTACTAAATGCTTAATTTCCATAATAAAGTAATAAGTGATGCTTTGCCTTTTCTTCTTTTTTTGAGTAGAGCTATTAATATGCTGTTATTTGGAGTGTATGATCTTACTTACTTCTAGCTGTCTGATAATAAATCAGGAGCTATCATTCACAGAGACAGGAGATGACTACTTTACATCACTCAGGATTCTTCTGAGCTCTTAGTTTTATTCCTCTGTTTCTACACTGATAAAGGAACCATATGGGACCATCTTTCCATTTTTTTTCTTCTGCCAGACCCCTGTTTACATTCAAACTTCATCTTTTAAAACAATTTCTAAATATTTCTCTTGACTTATAGTCAGTATCTTTTAAATTACAATATGAACATACATGCAGACCATCATATCTATATTTCTGGAATACTGGAAATTGTGCAATTTATGTGCATAAAACATTTGCTCATCTCTTCCTTTTAAGAGCATCTGTGTTTCTGCATGACAGCTCATTTCTGTAGTTTATAATTTTCATTTTGGAGTATTCTGTACCCTAGACCATTCTCCACTGGGCAGTGGCAGCTGCATCTCCTCAGGATTATATTGAAAAATTCTCGGTTCTGCCAACAACTACCTTGGAAGGAAGGTATTAGGGTTCCATGTGCTATAGAGTAAGAGCGCATGCGTGCGAGAGAAGGAGCGTGTATAGAGATGTTTATGTGTTCATCAGGATATCAACTTATATTTCTCTGATTGTTCCCAGAAGGTCTCTTGTAGCTTCTCAGCTCGTCACTGGCTCAAGATCATCTGCCCACCGTGTCACTGCCCTTTACAGTAGGAACAGACAGTTGCTGGGCCTGGGTATATTTGCATTTGGATGCATTTGTTGTTTGGGTAGAAGGAGACCCTTCTAGGGTTTTATAAATTTTAATATGTTGAACAGTGACCACCCAAAGATATTGAGTCCTACTCCCTGGAATTTGGAAATCTTATTTGGAAAAGAAGACTTCGCAGGGGGGAATTAAGGATTTTGAAATGAGGGGATTGCTCTGGATTATTCAGGTGGACCCTAAATTTCATCACAAGCTTCAGTAGCTACTCCCAAGTGTCCTTAGAAGAGAAAGGCAAAGGGCTATGTGTAACAGAAACTAGAGGAGAAGGCAAAGTTGAGTCAGAGGGAGGAATCGAAGTGGGGCTACCACAAGCCCACGAGAACCATGGCAGGTGCAGGAAGCTGGAAGAGGCAAGCGAGATAGGGAAGCTTCCCTGAGTCCCAGAGAGGGTGGCCCTGCTGGATTTGGACCTGTCGCATCCAGAACGTGAGAGTGCAACTGTCTGTTGCGTTGAGCCATTGACTGTGTGGTAATTTGTTGGAACATTCTCAGCAAATTACTGTGTAGGTGACGGAAAATAACACAGGATGTAATATTTCGTAAATATTATGCTTCCTTGACTTACTACGTTATTGGAATTTTTTAGGATTGTTTTATTAGCACCACACTTGAGGATCACCCCCCTTCTCCTTCCCCAACAGCTCCATTGTTCAGTCCTGGAGCCACTCACCTCATGTGGCTGTTGAATAATTGAGATGTAGCAACTGGGACTAAGGAATTGAATTTTTAATTTTTTTCAATTTTAAATAACTTAAATTTTTAAAACTTGCAGTTGATTCAGTTATTGGAATGCTTTTCAGAACGCTTGGAACAATTTAGGTACGTGAATTTACTTTTCAACTGTAAATTTTATGAAATATAAATATACATCAAATATTCCAGTGAAAGTTTAGTATACAAATTGAGATGCACTCTGGGTGTAAAATATATATGCCATTTCAAAGACTTAAAAAGGCAATATATTTTACCAGTATGTTTTATATTGACTACATGTTGAAATGATAACATTTTGCATGTGCTAAATGAAGTGTATTAATAAAATTATAATTCTTTTACTAGACCTAGCAATAAATCTGCTTTCTTGTACCTTATGGACCAAAACATTCACCCAGCTTGCCATTATCTTGGGAAGTGCTGTGACAACATCTTCATTCTTTTTTTTTTTTTTTTTTAAGATTTTATTTATTTATTTGACAGAGAGAGATCACAAGTAGACAGAGAGGCAGGCAGAGAGAGAGAGGAGGAAGCAGGCTCCCTACTAAGCAGAGAGCCTGATGTGGGGCTTGATCCTAGGACCCTGAGATCATGACCTGAGCTGAAGGCAGCGGCTTAACCCACTGAGCCACCCAGGCGCCCCAAACATCTTCATTCTTGTGGCTGGTCAATTCATTTACCTTTTAAAAAATGAAAACAATCATATTTGGAATTATAATTTTAAAATAAACATTTAGCACTGCCTTCACTCCTTATATAACAAATGAAAAAAAATATTTCAGGAATACAAGATGGTGTTCTTGATGGTTGTAATTTGAGGGTGTTTTTCAGGGTTTGAGAAGTAGACACTCTGTCTTAAAGTACTTACGTTCCCTAACCTTTGGCAAAAATATTCCAGTCCCATTTCCTATAGCTCTTGATAGTTCTATGTGAAATGGTGATATTTTTATTCTTGCTTTCCTTTATTTGCCTTGTGGATCTCTTTCAAATGATTAAAAACAAACATTGTTAGTTGTTATGTAAATAAATATATATTTAATTGATTTAAAATGTCATTTCACTTGAGAAGTACAATAACATTTCTAATTTCTCTACCATTACATTGGATATAGTCTATATTTTAAGGAATTACTGTTTTAAGCGGTTACCATCATGAAAAATAAGTCAGTAAAACCAGAATTGTAATTAGAAAGATTTTTATCTACCAATCTATAGTGGACTGATTGTGGTGCTCGCTTCGGCAGCACATATACTAAAATTGGAATATAGTAGACTGATTGTGAAGTTTAAAACTCTAAGCAATAAACAACACTTGAGAGTAGAAAACCTCTTGTACTTGGTATTTGAGCAGTTCAGTGGTGTTTTGCTTCTCTCGCTCCTTGACTCCTTAATTAATACATGTCTTCCCTTGGGTGCATCCCACACTACTGCCACACCTAACCCCAAAACCTGCTGGCTTTAGAGGACACCTAAAAAGAGGACTGACAAGTGTATCATTTTCGTCCCAGAAACTACAGGACTTAGGAAGGACGTAATGGTCCCCTCATTTCACAGATGAAGAATAGTTCAGAGTCAGCCAGGGCTAGAACAAAGGGTCTTCTGATATCAAATCTAATTATCTTTCTGCTAAATCATACTTTCCACTACAAATGACCTGAAAATAGCCTGAGTGTTATGCACTCTTACATGATCTCCTAATTTCCAAAAGAATCTGATCAAAAATGAAAGGCCAGACCTTTGGAAAATTGGAAGTTGGTAGATGTTTGCTCTGACACCAGTACAGCTATGGACATTGGCTGAGTTTGTGATGTGCTCTCTGTTCACCCACCCCCTCATGTTTCACCCAGGGTGTTTGTCACTAAAGGAAGGGGAAATGCCCTAGACATAAATGTTCCTACAATTGTAGTAACTATGACCACTGGTATTTATGAAGTCTCATGGAAAGTTTTTAAGAGGAAACTAACTTCTTAGTCTTATATGCCAAGTGTTCTGGAAAAGGAGATTAATAGCTGTGTTCCAAGTTTTTTTTAATTAAACTTGTTTAATATAGCATTCCAACCTTCAAAGCTAAATACTACTTATTTGATTTTATGCATTTTGACATAATAACAATATGAAGAAAAATTAATACCTTAGTTCATATTGACACAGCTTTAAGCACTTATAAAGTGCTATGTGTTTACTGTCTAGATTTACTTTTCAGTGTTCAAGCTCATAAACCTACAACGTATATATTGCCCTTCTAGTTTCGTATTTTATGTCCTCCTAGATTACATTTGATGTCTTGTCTCTTCTAATGACCAGATTGTTGGTCCACATTCAGAGATCCTCCTACAGCTGGTTTAGTGACTGGAGTGGGTCCAGTGTATGTCGTCCTGATGATGCAGTCAGGAGAAGCGCACACAGCCAGAGGGAAATGTCAGGGCTCTAAACACTGATGAGCAAACTGTTGCATCTACGTCCCTGGGCTCTTCTCCTCAATGAGCTTTATATTCCTAGTCTGGAAGACTAGAATCATTCTGGGGCTATCTATCCCATGGAGTTGTGAAGATAATATGGGGTAGTATATTCATACACATTGTAAAGTAAACTGTGAAATACACAATAACACAGAATTACATTAAAGACTCTATTCTAATATGGTACTGAAAGGAAAGGGAAGAAAAAAGAAATAGGATGGAGGGAGAGCACAATATGTGATGGACAACTCCGGTGACTTAGGCTGAGTTAGGCTGTAGGCTCAGTATTGATGTGAGGGGTCTTATTTTATCCTGAAAAACTTGGAGTGCAGCTCACTGTGTGTGGCTGTGAAAAATGTACAGAACGTTTTTACATATTATACTAGGAGATTTTGAGAGATTGGACAATGACTTTAATTTCATTATCTGCATTATTTTAAAAAGATTGTGTATGCATGGATAGTGCTTTGTAAACAGGAGTGCCTGGGTGACTCAGTTGGCAAGTGGTTAAGCTTCTGCTTTTTGCTCAGGTCATGATCCCAGAGTCCTGGGATCAAGTCTATATGGGACTCCTTGCTCTTCAGGGAGTCTGCTTTTCCCTCTTCCTCTGTCCCCACCCCCAACTCTTGCTTTCTCTCTCAATCTGGCTCACTCTTAAATAAATAAATAAATAAATAAAATAAAATAAAAATTTGTAAACATGCATTACAATAGGTTGTCATTAGTATTGTCAAATGATGTGTATGGAAGTTTCTGTTGTAGACCACGGTTTGCATTCTTTGAAGAAGCGGAGTCTTGTAGATTAAAATGGAAGGCTACCTGTGACAGCTGATTCTGGGAAGCTCCTGTTCCTGTTTTTTATTTATCTTGGTGTTCCTTTAAAGTCCATTGTTTTAAATCTAATATTAAGGTAAAGGGTGGAGAAATAGGAAGAAATGATTCCTGTAGTGGAAGAGTAGATATCCTGTATTAATATTTGTAAGGATTTTTTTATCTGCTTTTATATATATATATATATTTTTTTTCTCCTGCCCAAGCGAGCACTATTTCTGCTTTTTCAGATCCTAACAGTTTAGTGGTTTTTGCATGTATTTCTATATATTTACTGCTGCTGTCATTTAACCATTTATTTTCTTCTTCTTCTCTTTATAAAGTGCGTTTCCATTTATCCTCCAGTGTAGTCAGTTCACTGTTCAGTCATTATACCAGATGACCTCCGAAAATAGCCCTAAATGGACATGTAAACATGCTATGTGAATAGAAGTAGCTCTGTCTGATATTCCCTCTGTACACAAAGTTTTCTTCAAAGCAATAACTAAAGCTTTTTGCCCTTTTCAAACCCTCCAATCCTCAGGAGGTTATTTTCAGTGAAGTGGTGAGAAGGAAGAGTTCAAATAGGATTGATTTAATAGAGCTATGATGTGAAAAATCTTGCAACACGCTGTCTGCCTGAAATGGCCAATCATGGAAGCATTAAAATCAGAGTGGGGAAGAAAGCTGAGGCATCCCAAAGAGACACCCGATTAAAGAATGACAGCAGCTTGCCATCCCTGTGTGGAGAAATAAAAGTATTATAGGATGAGAAATAGCCAAAGGAACATTGGAAGGAATTATCATCTGTGAGCTACACACAGCTTCAGCCGTAAATTTAGTGCAAGGAAATGTCCCTCTTCTTCCTACTCCCCACCAATGACCCAAGAAATTAAAAAAAAAAAAAAAAAAAATAAGACAAAACAAAACAAAACAAAGAGCCTGCGTATTTCTTTTGCTCATCTAGCTACTTCCTCATCTATTCTCTCTTACTTACTCATAATTTATTCCTATCATCACAAAAGTCTACTCTCTTTAATATTTTAATGGCGTACTTGGTTTCTTTCTCATTTGCTTTTAACTACCCTCAAAGAGTATTGCTCATCTACACATTCTTTAAAGCTGCGTATCAGGGCATAACAAATCTAGCCTTAGGGCAGGGGCTTTCTGAGAGATGCCTGCCTAAGAAGTATTGCAATGATGGCAGCAAGCATATGGGGTTGTGGATTGCTAAAATAGAATATGGGATAACTAGGTAAAATATGAGAATAAGTCCTGCTAGGGTTGTTGGAGTGAGCAGCACTGATGTATGGAACCTTTGGTGGTTGCCTCTGTCCCAAGGTCATTTAGCCAGTAGACATACCTGGAAACTTGATTATCAGTAGCTTGACATGTATTCTTGAAATCAGCAGGAAATTGCTTTGCAAAGCAGAATTCCAGTTAAAACAATATATCTATGATTAGGAATTTGCAAATGAGTATGTATGTGTACACAAATACAGGGAATGTCTTTAAGCCAAAAAGAAGAAGATGAAGAAGAAGAAGAAGAAAGATATAACCCTAATCAGTTGGAGAGAACTACAGCTTTTATGATGTCTAGCTTTCCAATCTAGGTATACATAAGTACACTTTAAAATAAGATATCATAATATGTGCTTTGATTTATAACCTGCTTTGTTTGGAGTATATTGAGAGGTTAAGGAAGGAACTGGAGGAAGTGTTTACAGGGAGCTTTTAAGAAGTTCTTCTGTGACCGAAGCTGGGAAATCTGTTAGTAGTAGAGGGAACAACTAAAGAAGAATGAATAGGAGAATGAGAATGAATAGGACCTCAGAAACTAGGACCTGGGCTTGCTGGATTGAAGGTCATTGTGTGTTGTAACAGGGGAAGAAGCAGGTTTAGAAGCAGGTGGGTTTATAAACAGAGAAAGTGATCTGAAAAGGAAGAAAGTCAATTCTAATGACTTGTGTTTTTTAATGAAGTCCAAGGGAAAATCTTCCATTCATTGAAAATGAGAAGGGGACATAGGGGTGTTGAGGCAAGATTAGAATATATGAAAGTTTTCTTGGGGAAATAAAAGAGTGAATTTTCTAGTACCCTATGGTGGGATTGCCAGACAATATTGAGTTCCTATTTAAAGTTCATGATGATGCAACTGAAATAA
This sequence comes from Neogale vison, assembly GCF_020171115.1. Classification (NCBI taxonomy): domain Eukaryota; kingdom Metazoa; phylum Chordata; class Mammalia; order Carnivora; family Mustelidae; genus Neogale; species Neogale vison. The sequence continues at coordinate 64,110,482 of NC_058096.1, read as the reverse complement.
ACAAGTTGGCTTTGTGGTGCATCTTTTGCAGGAATATTTAGTTGTTTAGGTGCAAGTATAGGCATACCTCAAAGACATTGAAGGTTTGGTTTCAGACCACTCCAATAAAGTGAATATTGCAATAAAATGAGTTAAGTGACTTCTTTGATTTCCCAGTGTATATAAGTTATATTTATTTATACTATGTTGTGCTCTGTTAAGTGTGCAATAGCATAATTAAAACAACATATGTATCTTAATTAAAAAAACTTTGTTGCTAGAAAAGGCTAACCATCATCTGGGCTTTTAGTGAGTCGTAATCTGACGGGTGGAGGGTCTCACGTCAATGTTGATGGCGGCTGACTGATCAGGGTGGGGGTTGCTGAAGGCTGGAAGAGCTGTGGCAATTCCTTTCTTCTTTTTTTCTGTAAGATGTACTTAATTTAGAGAGAGTGTACATGGGCACAAGTGGGAGGGACAGAAGGAGAGAGAGAGAATCTCAAGTAGCTCAATGCTGAGCATGGAGCCCAATGCAGGCTTGGTCTCAGGATCCTGAGATCAAAACCTGAGCTGAAACCAAGTTGGATGCTTAACTGACTGTACCACCCAGTCACCCCCGGCTATAGGAATTTCTAAGAATCAGATTCTGAAATCAGAGTGAAAAATGAAGATTGCCACAACAATTGACTCTTCCTTTCATGAATGATTTCTTTGAACCATCTGATGCTATTTGATAGCATTTTACCTGCAGTAGAGGTGTTTTCAAAATCAGACTCGGGGCGCCTGAGTGGCTCAGGTCATGATCTCAGGGTCCTGGGATCAAGCCCCGCATCGGGCTCTCTGCTCAGCAGGGATCCTTCTCTCCCCACTCCTCCCCCCCCACGCCCACTCTGCCTGCCTCTCTGCCTACTTGTGATCTCTGTCAAATAAATAAAATCTTTAAAAGAACAAATAAACAAACAAAATCAGACTCAATCATTTAAAATGCGGCTATTGTTTTATCAGTTAAGTTTATGTCATATTCCAAATTCTTTATTGTCATGTCAATAACCTTCATAGCTTTGCACCAAGAGTAGATTCCATCTCAAAGAACCACTTTCTTTGTTTATTCAAAAGAATAAAAGTTCTATCATGAGATTGCAGGAATTCAATCCTATCTTCAGGCTCCACTTATAATTCTAGTTCTCTGGCTATTTCCACCACATCTACACTTCGTCTCCTGAAGTTTTGAACCCCCAAAGTCATCCATGAGAGTCGGAATCACCTTCTGCTACACTCCTGTTAATGTCCCTGTTTTGACCTCTTCCCATGAATTATGACTGTTCTTTATGGGTCTAGAACAGTGAATCTTTTCCAGAGGTTTCAGTGTTTCAAAACTTTGCCCACATCTCTCTTTCCAAAGGTTTTCAGAGTTTCCAAACTTTGCCCAGATCCATCAGGAGACTCACTATTCCTGGCAGCTATGGTCTTATGAAATGTATTTCTTTAATAATAAGACTTGAAAGTCAAAATGACTCTTTGATCCATGGGCTGCAGAATGGTTGTTGTGTTAGCAGGCACAAAAACAATATTAAGTTGTCCATCTCCACTAGGGCTCTTACGTCACCAGGTATATTGTCAATGAGGAGTGATATTTTGGAATGAATCTTTTTTCTTTTTTCTTTTTTTCCTTTCTGAGGAGTAGCTGTCAGCAAACCATCTTGTGAACAGATGTGCTGTCATCCAAGCTTTCTTGGCCCACTTACAGAGCTTAAGCAGGGTAGATTTAGCATAATTCTCTTTCCGAATTTAATTATTTATTTATTTTAGGGAGAGAGTGCACACATGTGTGGCAGGGAAGGTTCAAGGGAGAGGAAGAGAGAGAATCTTAAGCAGGTTCCACACCCAGTGTGGGTGAAATGCAGGGATCGATCTCAGGACTCTGAGGTTATGACCTGAGCTGAAATCAAGAGTTGGACACTTAATCTGTTAAGCTACCCAGGCTCCCCTAGCATAATTCTTTTATTTTTTTTTTTCCCAAAGATTTTATTTATTTATTTGACAGACAAAGGTCACAAGTAGGCAGAAAGGCAGGCAGAGAGAGAGAGGAAGCAGGCTCCCCGATGAGCAGAGAGCCCTATGTGGGGCTTGATCCCAGGACCCTGGGATCATGACCTGAGCCGAAGGCCGAGGCTCTAACCCACTGAGCCACCCAGGTGCCCCTCCACTAGCATACGTCTTAAGGGCTGTAGGATTTTCAAAATGATAAATGAACCCTGGCTTGAACTTCAAGTCACCAGCCACATTAGCCTCTAATGAGAGGGTCATCCTGTCCTTTGAAGCTTTGAAGCCAGACCTTGACTTCTCCTCTCTAGCTATGAAAATCCTAAATGGCATCTTCCAACAGAAGGCTGTATCATCTAGAGTGAAAATCTGTTATTTAGTGTAGCCACCTTCATGAATGGTCTGAGCTAGATCTTCTGGACCACTTGCTACAGCTTCTACCCCAGTGCTCGCAGCTCGCCCTTGTACTTCTACGGCTTCTTTCCTTAAACCTCATGAGCCAACCTCTGCTGACTTCCAACTTTTCTTCTGTAGCTTCGCCACCTCTCTTAGCCTTCATAGATTGGAAGAGAATCAGGGCCTTGCCTTGAATTAGGCTTTGCCATAAGGGAATGTTGTAGCTGGTTTGATCTTTCATCTAGACCACTAAACCTTCCTCTGGGACAGCAGTAAGGCTGTTTTGCTTTTTTAAATCTTTCACATATTCTCCAGAGTAGCACTTTTAATTTCCTTCAAGAACTTTCCTGTGCCTTCACCACTTGGCTCTTTGGTGCAAGAGGTGTTGCTATTGGCCTGTCTCTGCTTTCAACATGGCTTCCTCACAAAGCCTAATATTTTCTAGCTTCTAATTTAAAATGAGAGACTTGTGATTCTTTTCTGTAACTCTTAGAGGCCACTGTAGGGTTTTTAATTGGTTTAATCTCATTATTTATTTATTTATTTATTTTTGCCTCAAGGAATAGGGAATAGGGACTAGGGGGACTCAAGGAGAAGGCGAGAAATGGGGAAGTGGCCAGACAGTGGAGCGATTACAACACATACACCATATATCAATCAAATTCACTAACTTATATGGGCATAGTTCACGGCTCCCCAAAATAATTATAGTAGTAACATCACTTATCATCATAACAAATATAATTTGAATAGTTTGAAATACTGTTACTAAATGTGATGCAGAAACATGAAGTGATCAAATGATGTTGGAACAACAGTGCCAATAAATTGGCTCATCGCAGCGTTGCCACAAAACTTCACATTATAAAAAATGCATTATCTATGAAGTGGGAGAAAGCAAAGCACAATAAAATGAGGTATTCCTGTACAGAAAAGGTTAATGGTATGGTTCTCTCAGCATTGGAGTTTTCCCAGGTGACTCTAACAGAGGAAGCTGAGAGCATTTGCAAGGGAGTGTAAATAATCGCAGAAAAGCAAGAAAGTGGGGACAGGTGAGGATTAATGGGATATTGTGGAAATCAGAGAATTGTGAGAGTAGGAGTATCAGAGCAAATTGCTGGAGGGAGGGGGCATAGTTAGAAGTAGTATTCAAATAGAATGTTGAAAACTGAGTTCCTGGTGAGCCCAAGGTGCAGTGTGCCCTTGACCATGTACTTGAGTTGATGGGAGGTAGTGGGGGGAAATGAAGACTTGAAAGAAAAGAGAAGCAAACTGAATGATTCATTAATGTGGATGTTGAATTCACCATGAATAATGGCAACAGTTGTGGTAGAGAGGAGCTGTGTGGTAGTTTTTGAGGAAACAAAGGAAGCAACAAGGAGAGAAGGAGGTATGTGCAGTGACTAGGGTAAACTGTGATTTATCAAGATGGTGTACATTTTAGAGGAGTAGCGGTTTTTGTTAAGGGGAAGGGTCTAATAGTCTGGAAGCCACAAGGGGAAGCAAGGAGGACACTAACCTCACTTTCTGGCTCTGAGGTAATAGGGCATGTAAGACAGAACACAATTCCTCCTCAAGAAAGAGAAAAAACACTGTTTTCAGAGATTAGGTATCAGTTAAGGTAAGGAGGTGTAGGAGATGTTCTGAGACATTAATAACAGAAAGAAGCTTGGGGAGGTGAAGAATGGGGATTAAGTCTGAATAGCAGATGAGCAGAGAAGTGTGGATGTGAGTCTAAGTTAAAATAAATGTCCTGAGAGATCTGGGTTCTTGGCAGTGACTGAGGCGAGCAAGGAGGAGCAGATGTTGGTAGGTAGTCTGCTGGGCCTGGGATGAGTGAATTCACAGGACCGTGGCTGTCTGAGACCTAGCTCAGTGTGGTGGAACTTCTTAGGCCCTAGATTCCTAAAAGAAGGGAAAGGGCTGAGCCCATGCAGCTTCACTGCATTTTTTTTTTTTAATATAACATATGGACTTCCTCATAGGATTTTGTATGAACGAAGTGCTATATGGCTTTACTTTTTTTTTTTTAAGTTTTATTTATTTATTTGACAGAGACAGTGAGTGAGCAAGCATAAGCGGGACAATGGCAAAAAGAGAGGGAGAAGCAGACTCCCCACTGAATGGGGAGACTGACGTGGGGCCAGATCCCAGGACCCTGGGATCATGACCTGAGCCAAAGGCAGACGCTTAACCTACTGAGCCACCCAGGCACCCCGTGGCTTTAAAACTTTTTTAAGCTACGGTTGCAGGTCATCCCTCATCAAGATTAATTTAGACAGATCCCTGGGTAATCAAGGGACAGATGAACTTTTTCCCCCCATCTTCTCTTTCACACTGAAATGGTAGATTTGATCATAATTGGGTCTGTGGGTATAAATTGGAGCAAAGGAATAAAAAATCATCTGGAGACAGGGAGTCTCCAGAGAATACGCAGAGAGTTCTGGTTTTGTTTTATTTTGTCAGACAAGATGCTGGATCTCTTGTCAGGGAATAGGATGGCGAACTTTGGACAAGGCTATCCATTAGGGAAGATTTATACACATCACCTTCCATTCCAGGCTGAAAAGAGGGCTGAGAGCCAGGACAGACGTGGCTTAATGGTACGGATTCACAAGGAAGTTGAAATATGCCCCATGGCCCTCCCTCTCCACTGTGCACAGCAGATGACAGCAGCCTCCACTCGTGGACTTTTCATTCAGTGCACAAAGTTTAGGCAGTAAGATAGGGCATTTTTATTCTTCCCTAGACTAGTTATTTTCCATCCTAGAGACTGGAGCTGTCAGTGATAGCAGGTCTCTTAGCCACCCCCAACCTTCTTCTTCTTTTTTCTTCAAATCTAAAGTAACAACATCTGGATAATTAGAATGATTAGCGTTCGTTTATAGCTAGAATTCTTGAACATTTATGTTGGCTGAGATAATAGAATTTCCCCTCACATCATATCCTATCTTTAGCGATGCTCAGAATTACAATTTTCATATTTCAAGAACTCAGTTTGGGTTCTTTGGGGCAAAAATCCAAGCCATCTCAGAGCATAGATGAAAAGCAGTGATTTCCTAAACCAACACATGTCAGAGAAGTTCATCTTTTAAAAGTTTTCTAAAAATTACTCTACTTATTATCACTGTGCTTACTTGATCACAGGATGTAGCTTACCATATTAGATATAATTTTGGTGTTCCCTCCTTATCTCCTCTCTTGGGCTGACTTCTCTTTACTTCCAGTTTTCTCAGGAAAGACCTCCATGCTAACCTTTAGGCCAGGTTATGTGGTGTTATCACTTGTACCCAGAACAATCTTTCTTCTTTCCCTGTATTATCACTTACATTGTTCTTTGTTAATGTTTACTGAGTTATCTGTATCTGTATGTGTATGAGGGAGGAGCACATATCTTGTTCCTTTTTACATTCCCAGTATCTAACACAGATCCTGTCTCAAATATATATATATATAATAAATATTTATTGAATAAATAATATCACCTTTTTGATTTAGGGAAATTAGTATTTGTAAAAATTCATCTTGAAACTATTTATGAAGTTACTCAGAACTCTGTCTCACCTTCAACCAGTTAATTTATTTTAATTTATTTTCTAACTCTAGACTAATTTCAGTACCAGATATTCAGAGGGCACTCAGGGCTTGTTGACTGAACAATAGGAGTTCATTGACAATGGGTATTCAGAGCTGGGGAGGGTGAGTTCTGGAAAGGAAACTGTTCTCTGGAGATGTAACCTGCCTCCACGTTTGTTAAGAAAGTACTTCAGAATTCTGCTTCTGGGGTCACCTGGGTGACTCAGTGGGTTAAGTCTCTGCCTTCAGCTCGGGTCATGATCCCAGGGTCCTGGGATCGAGCCCTACATCGGGCTCTCTGCTCTGCAGTGAGCCTGCTTCCCCCTCTCCTTCTGCCTGCCTCTCTCCCTGCTTGTGATCTCTCTCTCTCTGTGTGTCAAATAAATAAATAAAACTAAAAAAAAAAAAAATTCTCTTAAAGAATTCTGCTTCTGTTTCCTTGACCTCCATCCTCTTTCTTCTTTCATTGTGTCTGAAGAAACTAGATTTTGCTCAAGAAACTATTTTTATTATTTGTCTGCTTTCATGCAGTTCTCAGTGAATATTCCTGAGAAGATTGATCTTAATCAAGAAAGGATACATTTATTTAGGAAATAGACCCCTCTCCCAATTTTCATAAACAGTCCATTGAACTTCAAATCAGAGTTGAGTACCCATGCTCAGGAAATGAAATGCCGTACCATTGTGCCAAAGGACAAATCAAAACACATATTCCTTATGGGTGCAAGGCAGATGTTTGACCTGTAAGACAGGGCTACAAGAGCTAGAACTCTAAGTCATGTGGCAATTGAGGTATGAAATAAAAGGGCCGACGTAAAGTCCAAATAATCAGCATAAAATCAGAATTCTTTTTTTTTTCCAATTTATTTATTTTCAGAAAAACAGTATTCATTATTTTTTCACCACACCCAGTGCTCCATGCAAGCTGTGCCCTCTATAATACCCACCACCTGGTACCCCAACCTCCCACCCCCCCCGCCACTTCAAACCCCTCAGATTGTTTTTCAGAGTCCATAGTCTCTCATGGTTCATCTCCCCTTCCAATTTACCCAAAAGCACATACCCTCCCCAGTGTCCATAACCCTACCCCCCTTCTCCCAACCCCCGTCCCCCCAGCAACCCACAGTTTGTTTCGTGAGATTAAGAGTCCATAGACCAATGGAACAGAATAGAGAGCCCAGAAATAGACCCTCAACTCTATGGTCAACTAATCTTCGACAAAGCAGGAAAGAATGTCCAATGGAAAAAAGACAGCCTCTTCAATAAATGGTGTTGGGAAAATTGGACAGCCACGTGCAGAAAAATGAAATTGGACCATTTCCTTACACCACACACAAAAATAGATTCAAAATGGATTAAGGACCTCAATGTGAGAAAGGAATCCATCAAAATCCTTGAGGAGAACACAGGCAGCAACCTCTTCGACCTCAGCTGCAGCAACATCTTCCTAGGAACATCGTCAAAGGCAAGGGAAGCAAGGGCAAAAATGAACTTTTGGGATTTCATCAAGATCAAAAGCTTTTGCACAGCAAAGGAAACAGTTAACAAAACCAAAAGACAACTGACAGAATGGGAGAAGATATTTGCAAACGACATATCAGATAAAGGATTAGTGTCCAAAATCTATAAAGAACTTAACAAACTCAACACCCAAAGAACAAATAATCCAATCAAGAAATGGGCAGAGGACATGAACAGACGTTTCTGCAAAGAAGACATCCAGATGGCCAACAGACACATGAAAAAGTGCTCCATATCACTCGGCATCAGGGAAATACAAATCAAAACCACAATGAGATATCACCTCACACCAGTCAGAATGACTAAAATCAACAAGTCAGGAAATGACAGATGCTGGCAAGGATGCGGAGAAAGGGGAACCCTCCTACACTGTTGGTGGGAATGCAAGCTGGTGCAACCACTCTGGAAAACAGCATGGAGGTTTCTCAAAATGTTGAAAATAGAACTGCCCTATGACCCAGCAATTGCACTACTGGGAATTTACCCTAAAGATACAAACGTAGTGATCCAAAGGGGCACGTGCACCCGAATGTTTATAGCAGCAATGTCCACAATAGCCAAACTATGGAAAGAACCTAGATGTCCATCAACAGATGAATGGATCAAGAAGATGTGGTATATATACACAATGGAATACTATGCAGCCATCAAAAGAAACGAAATCTTGCCATTTGCGACAACATGGATGGAACTAGAGCGTATCATGCTTAGCGAAATAAGTCAAGCAGAGAAAGACAACTATCATATGATATCCCTGATATGAGGGAGTGGTGATGCAACATGGGGGCTTAAGTGGGTAGGAGAAGAATCCATGAAACAAGATGGGATAGGGAGGGAGACAAACCATAAGTGACTCTTAATCTCACGAAATAAAATCAGAATTCTATGTGAATGATCCTGTGGGGATAGGATTATCAGGTAAGAAATGGAGTAGGGAAACAGATCAGATTTTTTCAAAGGAAAAAGAAGAAAAAGAGAGAGAGATGAAAAGATCTTGCTCTCAACTGATAGAGAGTGTTCGCCTGCCTTCCTCTGCAGGACAAAGCCTGTAGTTTTGACCCAGTCAAGTTCTGGGTAATAGATGATGCTAGCCACACCCCGGCACTTACCATCTAATCTTCTGTCTCATAGAATCCATCCAGAGAACATACCTGATGCAATAATTCGTTTGATGTTTAAGTCCAGAACAGATTTTGTTAAGTTCAAAATATCACTGAGTATTTTAAATTTAATTTGGCCCATGAGCCTCTATCTCAGATTTTTTATATCCTCTTGAGAGCTACATTGCTCTCATTTTAACATTTTATTGAGGGCTTACTATCTACTGAATCCAGCCATAGATAGTGGCTGACGTGCCCTTGCACTGAAACTTGTATCCTGGTAGACTGAGTACAGATATGTGGTCAATAATTCCGTATCGTGTACAAAGAGATGGAGTTACAGTGCTAATATCCAGTCCACATATCAGCTCTAGATATATGAAGTCTAGAGCTTCAGTTTAGGCTGCTTGAGCGTGGTGCCTACACTGACTTTTTAAGGATGAATATGAGCTAGCTTTGTGTGGAAGAGGGAAAAGCTCTTCTAGGTGGAGGGAACATTATGAATAGGTTATGGAGGGGTGTGTGTGCTTGTGGGGGAGGGGAAGGGGGAGTGTGTGTGTTGATTAAAAGCCTCTCCAAAGACTACATAGAAAAAGGAAACGGTGAGTTAATCAAGGCTTTGCGTATGAAAGGTCTTTTATACTGTATTAATGAATTTGGAATTTATCCTGAGACCATGATTTAAACATGAAGAATGTGATGTCACCTCTTCATTCAGGAGACTCTGAGGCATAGATATTTGAAGAAAACAAGACAATGCAGAAGCATAGTTCAATGAAATAATCTGGGTCATAGCTATACCTGAAGTTGAGTTTTAAAAGAGGAGGGAGGAGTTTGTGCCATCAATAATACAATTATTCTGCCATTATTGCTCATGAGGCTTATTATAAGAGGTTAAAAAAAGAAAGAAAAAAGGGGAAAAAGTGTTAAAAATACTGAATGGCAGATAAATGATAGGTTCTTGAAATGACTAAGATATTTGAGGGATTAGCCATTGGGATAGAAATGAGGATCAGGCCAGGAATATGTTGTAACCTGAACTGAGACAGATTGCCTTGGATCTACATGTAAGGAAGTGGATGAAGGTGCAGTGTGTGTGTGTGTGTGTGTGTGTGTGTGTGTGTATTTTGCTTTTCATGAACTGAGTCCTTTGAAGCTTCGGTTGACAGCTGTCTGCATAAAAGCAGCTACAAAACAACCTCTACTGTCCCTATGCTACCAGTTTGTACCTCGTGCAATATGAGACTAACACTTCCAACTTAGGTGCTAGAATTCCGTATGAAGGAAGTTTACTTTTTCTGCACCTTTTTTTTCTTACTTTGCTGCACTTAAAGGTGGTTTTCTTAGTCTATCTTTTGGCATTTCTGTTAAAACTCCAGCTCTCATTCTTAAACATGTTCCTTTGAATGTAACACAGCTCTTTTTCCTCCCTGATAACTTCAAGTTTATCCTTCTTTCTTTGGTCTTCAGTAGTGTTGCTATGCTCTACCCAGGTATTGTTTTCTTTGTATTTATCCTTCTTAGAATTTGCATAGCTCCTTGAATCAGTGACTTGATGTCTTTGATCTGATTTGGAACATTTTTTACCATTGTTTCTTTAAATATTGCATCTGTTTTCATTATCTTTTGATTAAGTGTATGTTACGGCTCTATTCTACTATAATTTTTCCTTAAACCATGCATTGAGTTTATGATTTCAGTTATTACATTTTTTAGTTCTATAATTCCTATTTCCTCATTTCTTAAAAATTCTAGTTCTCAGGTAAAACTTCCCATCTTGTCTTCTATTTTCTAAATAGTTCAATCACAGTTATTTTAAATCCTTGTCTGACCACTCCAGTATTTGTTCCCATCTGTGGGTCTGTTTCTATTGCCTTTTTTCCCCCTATTTGATTTTGATCTTTTCTTCCCATTTCCTGACATAATTGGTAATTTTTAATGAAATATCAGCCCCTGTGCCAGGTAAATTTTGGAGGCTCTGGATGAAATAAGGAAAAAGTTATATCTTTCTCCAGAGAAAATTTAATTTTCCTCTGGAAGACAGATTAGCATTTCCTAACCTTTTAAAACTATTTCCTTACTAATGAGACACTTTATTTCTTAATCACCTACCCATGAAATTTGTAATAACACATATATACTATGTATCTGTTTCTGAATGTCTGTATATCTGTACTTTTTTTACACAAAATGAGTAACTATAAAGCTTTCTCTTTTTTATTCAATACAGGACTAAATAAAAATGTTAAGAGTTGAAATTAAAAAGCTATTAACATTTAACTTTACAATTGTGTTTGCAACTTTAATATATTAAATTACAAATGCAAATTAGCAACTTATATAAATACATAATATTATCAGTAATGCAATCACATTTAAAACCATTTAAAACTAATATTTTACCACTAAAACAATTGGAAACATTAAATTAATTTCTTGAAATTATTTTTAGTGAATTTAATTTTAACCTTTTGCATGAAATGAGAAAATAATCTACGTATTTGCCAGATATTTATCCAGATTCTTTGCCATTTGACATAAGCGTTGACGTTGAGCATTAGACATAATTAATGATGGTTCAATAAATTTTGTAGAATGAAATGAAATAGAAGCAATTTTTATTTGATTTTCAAAGCCCATGTCATACATAAAGCACTGATGAAACATACACAACGTGTAAAAGGTATTCATGTTTTAAGGACATGTAGGCCACCTCTTACAATGACTTTAGTATTGAACTATCAATCAAGACAAAAATCCTCCAGTTACAACCATCTATTCAATCTATTCACCGTAGGCTTATAGCACTAATCTTGCGTACATTTTATGTATCTTTTGTGAACTCAGTGTCAGTGTTGCTCCCAGGATACCCAAGAGAAAAAACCCAATGCCAGAAAATGTATAAGGGATAAGATTTTGTTGGGTAGAGTTGAGTTTTGGAAGGCAGTGAGCTAACATCTAAGATTTTTTTTCTTACCACTTAAGGATTATTTTTTACTCTATTGGGAACAATTTTACCTCCACTGAGAATGCATGGATTAGGAAGTGATATTCTTGTTCCAATAAAACATTGAGATGATAGGCACATTTTAGGGCATTGTGAGAGCCCATCTTTGGGGAGGTTTGTGCTCCTTCCTAAACTAGACACTCTTTAGAGTTCCCAACAGAAAGCCTCGGTGTGAATACTGATCTCTCTTGACTGGCCCAGAACTCTGAGTTTTGTCTCCCCATTGTCTTGAGACTATGAAAAGCTCTGTTCAGCTTTTTTTTTCTGTAACATCTTAGTTGCCATTTTGTTTTTGCCTTCTGGGTCTCTTGACTAGTGTAATTTAGGAATATTCAAATGTATCAGGATAGTTGCATATAAAGAGGGATTCATTTCTCTGCACTTCCCTCTTTTCTTCAGCCTCAACTTTCTGATGCCCTGACTGCCTTGCTAGTTCTGAACATTATTTCCCATCTCCCTATTTTCTTGAGCCTGTGAAAACTTTTGAGCTCCTACTTTCTGCTTTGACTCTCAGTCCTGCACAGCTTACAAATTGGCAGGTGCCTTGAGGGGAAAAGCAGTGAAGAAAGTTGGATTCACCTCAATGTGTTTTCCTCCTCGGGGTCTTGGATCATTAAGTTATGGCTGCAGTGGTTGCTCTCCGATCCATTCATGTATTTTGTATTTTATCCAGCTCTAATAGGTGTTCACAGTAGGAGAATTAGTCTCTTACAAGCTAGTTTATCATGGCTGGAAGCAGAAGTCTCAATCCAATGGTATGGATTAGCTGAGGTTTGATTAGCTTATGGCAGAGGAGACAGAAGAGCTCAAGGCTAGATAGACAGATGTATCAACAAAGGTTGAATGTCGAGGTGACTGTTAGAATTTGTAAGTTTACATTTTCTCAAATGATAAGCCTTAAATATTTTTCATGGGGTGGTTCATATGCTGCATTTTTGGAAAGATTTTATTTATTTATTTGACAGAGATCACAAGTAGGCAGAGAGGCAGAGAGAGAGAGGGGGAAGCAGGCTCCTTGCTGAGTAGAGAGCCCGATGTGGGGCTGGATCCCAGGACCTGGGATCAGGACTTGAGCCGGAGGCAGAGGATTTAACCCACTGAGGCACCCAGCCGCCCCCATATGCTGCATTTTAATAGAAATCAATGGGGAAGTGGAATTTATGTTAAAATGTTTTCTTTATACACACCTTTAAAAATGTATTGAACATGTGAAATGAAACTGTTTTTTTTGTCTGGTCAAAGTGATTGCACTGTTCTCATAACTGACTCTGGAAGGCTGAAGTTGTCTTGAGTGGAACACTGAGAAATCATGTGGTTATATCTGATCTCTTTTTTTCTGATAATTTAGGATTGAATACACAGCAAAACCATTCTAAATCTACCATTTATTAGTTGCTTTTCTCTTTCCCTTTATGCCTCTGGTCTAATTCTCTGTCAGCAGTCATAAATGGAAGGTTTCTTTTATTTTAGTTGTACCCATCTCTTTCCACAGCTGACATACAACCTTGAATTGTTCCTCAAGTTGTTCCCAGATGCTATTATAAAGTTGTTTCATCTCTTTACTTCCTAATACTGTCTTTCTTTTTGCTTTTTAAAAAGCAAGTGGTAGAATGTTTTCCTGGTCACTTATAAAGGTTTAATGCCATTGCTTTCTCTTTGAGGCCCAGTTAATACCACCTAATTCCACTGGTAAAATGTAATAAAAATGTGTGTTGTTATGAAAGGCATTGAAAATAGCTTTTGCTGTTTCTTTTGTTTGTAGTTTCCTGTGAAATAAGAATCCAACTTACTTTCTTAGTGCTTTGGTACTTTCAAAGTAGCTAATGTTAATGGGTATGTCTAATTAAATGTCTTGGGAGGTTTTTTTTGTTTTTTTGTTTTTTGTTTTTTGTTTTTTGTTTTAAAAGGAGTTTTATTATTTAAATAAGGCCAGAGTTGATAGGGCTTTTCTCCGGGTTCTTTACTAAATAGGTTTAGGGTTTTTGCTCATGCATTCAATGTTATAAATTAAACAGTTCCTCTATTCTAATAGTCTCTGATCTAGTGGAATAAACACAATAACAAAGGTGTTGCTCTTGAAGTAAGGAAAACTGAAGACGTATTTGGAGAAACCAAACAAAACTATGGAAAGGAGGCAGGATGTGTATCTATTATGGCTTCTTAGACAAATTAACAAGAAATATAGGCGGTCAAGGAAAACAGCTAATTTTAATAAATGCAGAAAAGTGCTAGAGCCCTTTTGAAGCTGTATTTTCTTCTAGTTCTTGGAGAAAATGGACCAGCTTCTATCCCCATCCCTTCTGCCTGCTTGCCTCTTGGAGTATAGATTCCTGTGGGAAAATGATGAGTACCATGGACTGAGTATTTGAGTCCCCACAAAATTTAAATGTTGAAGTCCTAATCCCCAGTGTGATAATATTTGGAGGCAAGACCTTTGGGAAGTATTGAGGTCATTTGGGTGGTGCCCTCATGACTGGGATCAGTGCCCTTTCAAGAAGTAACACGAGGGAGATGAAATCTTTCTTGACCATGTGAGGAAAGGGCAAGAAGACAGCCATTTGCAAACTAAGATTTGAATGCTCATCAGACTCCAGATCTCCCAGTCCCTTGATCTTGGACTTTCCAGCCTCCAGAACTCTGAGAAACAAATGTTTGTTATTTAAGTCACCCATTCTGTGGTATTCCTTGTATTTACCAGAGATGCCTAAGAATGTGAAGGATAGCCTCACAGACAGGGAAAGATCAAAACATGAAAAAGAAACCGTTGGCTCCCAGAGGTTGTTGTTTACAGGATCCTTCTGAGGTGTCTGGAGGTAAAATGGACTGGATCACCCCTCTCGTGAATCACAATCTTATTAAAAGCGTTTTTTGTTTGTTTGTTTGTTTGAAGAAGGTAGGTGTGTGTGCAGAGGAGATACTGGTAAAAATTGGATCTAATTCCTCGTCCACAGAGATTTTACAGCTCTTACCATTGCATTCCTTTGCTGTATCTCTCTGAGCACCCACTCAGATGGTGAAACAGAAGGGCTGAGTTTGAACCTCAAGGAACAGCAACTTTTACAGAATTCTGTAATAATGTGAGAGAAACACGGAAAAAAACCCACTTATTCCTACTTTTTCTACTTTAATGATAATAGACGATCTAAGTTGCCACACATGTAAAAAGCATAGAATTTTTTAAAGTAAAAATGCTTCCAGCCATTCAGTTTAGCAGAGAGCACAAAACTTTATTTCCTAGAGTATCAGGATAATTAGAATTTCTAATTAGAATCAAAAATTTCTAAAATGGTGTAATTTGTGTCCCCTGCTTATTTAGATTACAGGTATGCTCCACTGTTGGTGTCCTCTTTGGGTGGAAAATAGAAAGTGTCACAAACTTAACTTCTATTTACTTTTATTTCCTGTGTTTCTAAGGTGGATCCCAGTATTAAACTGTAGAAATTATCCTATAGTTTTAAGATTTGGGGCACTTGGGTGGCTTAGTCAGTTAAGTGCCTGCCTTTGGCTCAGGTCATGATCCCAGGGTCCTAGAATCAAGCCCCAAATTGGGCTCCTTGCTCTGCTTCTCTCTCTCTGCTGCTCCTCCTGCTTGTGTGTTCTCCCCACCCTTTCTTTCTGCCAAATGAATAAATAAAATCTTTTAAAAATGAATAAATAGGGGCACCTGGGTGGCTCAGTGAGTTAAAAATGAATAAATAAATTTTTTAGACTTAGCGATAAACCTGAGTTTTGCTGTTTGCTTAATATGTAGCTCTCTGATATTGGCTGAAATTTCAAGGACAAAGTGTCTGATAATTATCTATATTCATTAGAGACAAAATATTTCTGAAAGACATTGGTCCTTTCAACAGCATTTTCCATTACTGTACGTGAAATGAAAGCCTCCCAAAATGTTTTTCTCTAGCACTGTATTCGCAAATAGAAGTGTTTCATGTGACATTTTTCCTTCCTTTCCCTAAGGAAGTCTCCCCTTTAGGGGCGAAATCATGCCTTTTCACTTGCCCCAGTGGTAACTTTGAAGGACTTCTATTGTAGACCATAACATTTAACGTTTGTTCTTGTTTCAGAGTCTGTTTACCACCCCGGTCGTAGGTGTTTACCACCCTGGTCCTAGGTGTATGTTCTTTGCAGCAGAGACCACGTTGCAGTTCCTCACGATGGTATCCAGTGGGTAGTGAGTTTGGGACTCAGTAAGTCAGTCCTCTGTACATTTTCTTTCTTTCTTCCTCATTCAGAATCTTTGCTGAACAGAGGTTTGGAGCAACCTGGACTGTACAAATGGAGGAGAAGTAATGGCAAAATGTTTTTGCAGGTCAAATCCTATGTATAAACCATTTTTCAAAGCATTGTGTTACATCATTCCTTTTTGATACAGAGAAACGATGAGGCAGGGAGAAGCACCTCTTTGATCTTCGAGTTCTAGTAGCTTCCAATTTAGTAATCTTCACTGAGAAGCCACGCGTGGCATCTCTGGGGTGTTCAAGAAATGGCAGAGTTTATAGGAAAGACCATGTGGTCAAGGTCTGGGGAGAGGGCTGTAGGGCGAAAAGAGGATGTTATTCTAAAATGATGAATCCATAAAAAATGATTTCTGTAATTGATTTAGATAACTTCATTTCCTTCTTTTGAATGAAGCATAATGCTCAAGTCCCTGCTGAGCCTTCATGACAATTCCTGGGTTGCGATCCCAAGCTTGAAAGTTGAGGATTTTCGTGTTAGCGAGTCTTCCGTTTCTCTACACAATACGCCATGTACAATAGGGGTAATTAAAATGCCTTTCTAATCATGCAGAAATAATGAAGGGAATGTATCACATAAGAATCCTCATGATGCACTTCTCTAGTCTTAGCAGACTGAGTAAATAGAAAGTGATATTATTTATTTATGCTAAGACATGGAAGTCTGTGCAAAGCCTACAATCTGGTGTTAAATGTAGGCCAACATCTGAACAGATCAGATCAATCTACGACAAGGACTCTTAGAAAGAAGAGTCGTAAGCAGAATATTGCACACCGACAACATGGTCACTGCCTGTGTCCCCACCGTTCTGAGCAGTTTTTCTTCAGATCTCCCACTCTTCTCTTCCCCATCACCCATTTAGTTTCCCTTCCTGCAGTCGACTTCATTTTTATCAATTTTCAAGTTATTTTCTAATTCCCTCCCCTTGCATCTGGTTTCCTGTTTCTTTATACTTGTGTCTCGTAGCGCCTCCATTGTATTCCTTCCTTTCTCTTCCTCTACCACGGGGCTGATGCTCTTTTGTGGCTCTTCTGTAATGTGGCCAATTTTAGGATTGCATCACAATTCATGAGCAAAGAAATCTCCAGCAGCTCCTTTTTCAGAAATCAGATAAGAAGCAGGATCCAGTGGAGAGAAATCCGTGGGGGCTTGATCCAGCGCCCCGCCTCCAGACGGCTGTCCTGCGGTGGTGTGGCTGCTTCCCCTCCCTGTGGACTGTCCTCTCTTCCAGAAGTCCTGGCTTCCAAAGGCAGTTCAGCAACTGCCTGCCTATTTCACTTAAACTCTCTTTTTTTTTTTTTTTTTAAAGATTTTATTTATTTGACAGAGACAGATCACAAATAGGCAGAGAGAGAGAGGAGGAAGCAGGCTCCCTGCTGAGCAGAGAGCGCGATGCGGGACTCGATCCCAGGACCCTGAGATCATGACCTGAGCCGAAGGCAGTGGCTTAACCCACGGAGCCACCCAGGCGCCCTCACTTAAACTCTCTTAAAGGGGAAGCAAGATATTCACCAGTGGCCTTTTTAGGACCTCTAAAACAGTATTCTGTTTCAGTATAGCTGCTAAAATATCAGCTTGGAAATGCCAGGCCTTTCCTGAGGACACAATGGTGAGAGATTCCAACGCCGGACAAGATGGCAATACATCTTCAATCATGCTACGTTAAAAAAGTAAATCACGCTGTATGAATCTAAACTTAGCCTTTCCAAATACACGTGTCTGCCGATACTGGTGATTAATTGATGACACCGAAGCCTGGCACCACAGGGCCTGATTAATGGCGGTGACATCATGACTTTTAAATATGCTATTAATGCCGGGGCCTATGACACATGCAAATGTGACATGTGGATTTTCATGGCATTTGCATAGATGCAGAAAAAAAAAAGTTGAAAAGTGACCTTTCCCCTGAGATTAATCGCTGATTTGTAAGGCAGCATCTGAGGACTGAACTCCACCTCTTCTGCCTTCTGGGGAGGAGATTTTAAGTTGCTTTAGTGGTGTTGGAATGACTTCTTGTCTACACCTCTAGGCTGATTCTAGTGCACAGATTTATCTATAGGATTCTTAACCTTAGATGCTCTCCAAGAAGTTTCATATCCTTGGAATCTGAGTGCTTGTACTGCAGAAAATTAAATCAGACTCACTGTTTTCTAGTCCACTGTCTTTCTTCATACTCACTTTCTCCAGAAAGGAAAAGGGGAAATGGGGAGTGTGTGTGGATACTATTACTTCCATATTACCAAGAGAAAAATGCCCCAACCTCTTCTTACTGAGGTTTGGGGTGTGCACTCTTAATCCTGTATAAATACTGGGTGTAAGCTTCGCTCCTAATAGGAATCCCTACCAGGGAACCAAAGATTCCAGTTCAAGGGTCCCTTCTCCCATCAGGCACATAATCACATGGGGCATTAGCAGGTGCACGCGTGTGCAGAGACTTCTGATATCCCTCATTCTAGAATCGGAGCAGTCTACCCCATATCAAACTCCAGGAAATGGCAGCAGTGAACGGTGGTAGCACATGTGAAGAAATGCTCAACAACTTTTAAAGTCTCCATGTGACCTATTGGAATGCAACGTATCCAAGGATTTTTGAGCTTTCCCCCTCAGGTTGAGGAAGATACATTGAGCGTTCAAGAGAGATCAAGGTGACTGGAGACCAGAGCTGTAGAAGACATTATAAGTGGGACCCGATCAGAGCAGCGCTTTAAACATAACTACATGCAGAACATCGTAAAGAACACTATGTGTTAAGTGCTTACTCAGTACTAGAGGATTGACTTACATCGTCAGCAAACCCCACAGTCCCCCCGAGGTAGGTATTATGATCATTCCCATTTTACTATGGAGAAGTTGGGATCCTGGCAAGATAGATAGGTTTCCATAGGATCCTCATCTAAGAACGAGTAGACCTGGGATTCATCATCAGATGGGTCTGACTTTCCCAGTGTGCCTTATTATTTTTTATTACATGCTTCCTTGCAGAATATATATAAAATCGAATAACATGATTTGAGGCATCTGAATTTCTGAGGCATCAGCTGGGGGGTACATCCTCTTCACCAAGACTAGATCAGGGCCAAGGATGTATTTTTCATACCATGATCTCTAAGATCTTGTTTAGCTCTGACATTGTGTAGTTCTGTAACCGTTCCCCTCGATGAATACTATATCCTGACCTTCCTCTTGCCCCATTGCCCTCATCTTTCACCCTTGCTCAATCTTCGACTGGATTTCATTAGAAGAGCTGCAATCTTCATTTTAACTACAGGACACACATTATTTTAAGGAAAAAATAATTGGCTTCTAACTGCAGGTGTGATAATTGGCATTCACTACAGCCTTTAGCCAGTTGGGATAGTGGTGACATTATAAGCTAAGGAGGCTGACCTCTGATTCTAGAAAGGAATGAAAGAGCTAGCTAAGAGACTGTTTCTATACAAAAGTCTATGTTGTAGGGACAGAAACAGGAGGCACATTTAGAAGGAAATATATGCAGCCTAAAATGCAAGGAATTGAATTTTGTCTCAAAGGATTTAGCATTTCACATCAGATCCTCTTCCTTAAACTTCTTGAATATTAGCAGACCCCCAAGGGCACTCACCAATACAACATGCTGAAAACAAAAAGGACCTTAGAGGCGGTTTAATCCACCTGTGTCATTTTGGATGAACAAAACGGATGCCTAA
This sequence comes from Neogale vison, assembly GCF_020171115.1. Lineage (NCBI taxonomy): Eukaryota > Metazoa > Chordata > Mammalia > Carnivora > Mustelidae > Neogale > Neogale vison. The sequence goes on along the minus strand of NC_058096.1, from coordinate 64,090,932 downwards.
CAAAGTTGTGACACAATGAGAGCCTTAATGACAACCATGTATTTCTGCTTTACAGAAAATCACAAGTGAAATACAAATTTTCATATCGTTTTAGCACTAAGAAAGTAGTTCTGGTAAACTCGTATTGCAATTTTAGTGAAATTTTACAGGTTTGCTTTTTGGCAAACATGGATGAGAATCAATTACTTAGTATTCTAATAAGACTAGTGATTATTAACTATTATTTGTTTTTAAGTGTCAGTTTTAGGTGGCTTGTTCTGTAAGACTATTTTGCCCTTTACACATCTAGTTCTGGGATCTCTCTTACAGAGGCAGAATGGATGCTGCTGATGGCCAGAGAGTTTCCAAGGCACCACTGCTTTTTAGCAGGCGTTGCCAGGAAGAAAAGGGCAATGTGACGACTTCCTTTCAATATCTTCTCCCTGGCTTTCAGTTTTCTTCTCTTCACTTTCTGGTATATAGACAAATAAAGAACAGTGAAGAGATGAAGACATAATCTTGATCTGGGAGAAAGATTAGCAAGCAGGTGTCAGAGCTCTTTCCTAGAGGAAAGTGAGGTGGAAGAAAGTTCACAGAACTTAGAATTCAGGGGCAGTGATCAATTTGAAGTCATATTAAACAAACAAACAAACAAACTGTGAAACACCTGAATGGGTGCTCTTGGGGTCTGGAGACTGGCGTCAGGACCAGGGTACTGCAACTTGGGGTCATTCTGACCCTGTTCCTTCTGCACCCTGCTTGCAGTCTCTTACCAAAAGAACTTGGCCTCACCTTCCACATGTATCATGAACCCGACTGTCTCTAACCACCTTTGCCACTGACCATCTCCTGCTTTGATTTTTGCGACAGGTGGTCAAACCACACCATCTGTGGCTTTGATTTTTGCCATCCTTCCTAACTGGTCTCTGCTTCTTTGTTTCCCTATGTAGTCCAGTCTAGGGATTGGCAAACTTTCTGAAGAGGGCTAGAGGCTAAATACTTCAGCTTTGGTGCCATCCCCTCTTCATCACAACTACTCTGTTATTGTAGCATGAAAGCAGCAATAAACAATCAGCAAATGAATGAGAATGGCTGCATTCAAAAAAAAAAAAAAAAACTTTACCAAGATACTGAAATTGGAATTTTCTGTAATTTCCACAAGTCACAATAGATTAGTCACAATAGATTATTTTTCATTTGATTCTGTGTGTGTGTGTATGTGTGTGTGTGTGTGTGTGTGTGTGTGAGAGAGAGAGAGAGTCACTAAGAAAGGTAGGAAACATTCTTGGCTCATGGATTGTGCAAAAACAGGCAATGGAGTGGGCTAGAATGATCTTGTTAATAATGAATAAATTCATGTTATACTTCTACTCAAAACACTTGTTGGCTTCCTATCTCATTTAAAGACCAAAGTATTTATGATGGCCTAGAAGGTCCAGTGTGATCCACTCCTGTTAATTGTCTTACCTCATCTACTCCTCTCTTTCCCTGACCTTCCCCTGACCTTCCTTCAGCTGGTGTCTCCCTGTCCTTCTCAAGTTCATCAGTCATGCTTCCCCTTAGGCCTTTGTGTGTTTATTGTTGGCTTTGCTTGGAGTACTCTTCCCCCAAGAAATCCACTTGGTTTACTCCTTATCTTCTTCAAAAATTTTCTCAGAAAGGCTTCTCCTAATTACCCTTATTTAAAGTTGCAAATGAACCCTTTGAAGAAAAACATACCCAATTTCCTTTTCTCTTTCATGTCAATCCCCTTCTAAGATACTCCAAATTTACATAAGCTATTGTATGTTTTCACCCAGAGGATTATAAGTTTAAAGGGGACAGACATTTCCACCTACTTGCATTTGTTTTGTTTACATACATCTGAATCTGGAACACGCAGAATGTATTCTATAAATCCCTGAGTAGTTGTAGAGTGGATTCTGGTAAGCATAAACTACTGCTGAATCCTAGCATATGGATCTAAAGAACCTTCCTGAGGCGTCTGGGAGGCTCAGTCAGTTGAGCCTCTGCCTTTGCCTTAGGTCATGATCTCAGGGTTCTGGGAGCGAACCCTGCACCAGTCTCCCTGCTCAGTGGGGAGTCTGCTTTTCCCTCTACCTCTGCTGATCCCCCTGCTTGTGCTCTCTCTTTTTCTCTCTCTCTCTTCTCTGTCAAATAAATAAATTTTTTTAAATAAGTAAACCTTAAAAAAAATGAAGAACTTGACTGACTTTTGCATTAGGTGGCAGTTGTTCCTCTAATTTGGTGTTTGGGGTAGAGAGTTTGGATTAAACAGATATTAAGAGGACCAGTGTCTGTAAAAGAAAAGGGACGGAGATGTTGCTGCAAGTTTTTGCAGCCTCGTGGTGTTGATAAGACTTAGACCACAAGCATATTACTTGCCCAATATTTATTCATTCGTTCGTTCGTTCATTCATTCATTCATCTATCTGAATAGGTTTAATAGGACCCATTTGTTTGATTGCCACATGTACTGTATGGGTGTTGCCGGCGCAGCACACAGGAAGTTCTTCTGTGCCAGTGCATGGGCAGATGTGCTCCCAGCCATCCAGTCTTATGCCTCTCTTTACAGTGCACTGATACTGCTTGGGGAACCCCGTTGACCTTGTGTTAATGGGTGCTTGTCCTTTTATGGGCAAAGGGACTGGCAAACATGCAATCGTTTTTTTTTTAAGTTGATTTCATCAATGAAATGAATACGATGTGGTCCATGCAGCTTCGCCACATGCTATGACATTGACCTTATTTGTTATTAAACATGGAAAGAAATAATGTGTTTTTTTCCCACTATATGGGTCTAGGGTTTGAGTAGGGCGTGAAACTTCCATTATCACTAATTCAATACTTAAACAAAATAGTTAACAAAAGGAAGTGTCCCTTCACATGTGAGCTCTTTTCTATAAATTATTTGTATGAACGTAGAAAATATTAAGGGCTGTGGACATAGAGGCAGAAAATTTTGGTTTAAGTTCCAGCTCTGTTAAATTCTTGCTTTATGACTTGAAAATGTTATTTAATGGAAATGGTAATGATAATAAGTAGTAGTATTTACTAGAGCTTTATTAGATCAAGTCCTTATTTTGTGAATTCATGATCTCTGTGAGTTCCGAACCATTATCCTTATTTTACAGATGAGGAAACAGCCTTAAATTAATTGACTCTGGGACCACAAAGCTCTTAAGAGTCAGAGTATATATTCCAACCCATGTCACTCACCTACAGTGATGCTTCAAGTATTTTGTGACATGACAAGTCATGGGCCAGGGCTCATATTTATTCTTATTTATGTAAAAACTTGGGTTATAATCATTTATATTAGATTATTGGTTTAGTTACTATATTAAAGAGGATGTTGTAATTTGTGTGTGTATGTGTTAAAAATAAAGTATGATACATGTATAGGAGGTATTTTTATCACCACCACTTTGAGGAGGGTGTGGACACTTTATGCTATTAACTAGAGGAAAATACAAAACTCCCCTCTTCTCCATAGGGCTCTGAAATTTTCCAGAATAATTTGGATTTAAGAAGAGCATAGAGACACAGTATTATTATGTATTGAAAATTAGTATTTTTTACCAGGATAAAATGCATGGTGAAGTTTGGGTTTAGGGGGAAAAAAACTTTTCATTTATTTATTTATTTATTGGAGCTCTTCTTTCTAAAGCCTTGGCATAGTAAGAATTTTTTTTTTTCTTTTTTATGTTTCTCTTACTTCCAAGAGATCATGGTATCTGTGTCACTTTTCAGTGGGCTATTCAGTCTTAATTATTCTTAACTGTATGTCATGGATCCTCAAATGACAAATACAGGTTCTCTTTAGCTACCTTTTCTATACATCTTGTGCAATCCCATCATCACAGTACGTGCACACACATGTACACACACAAGTGCATTCACACACATGTATTCTTTAAGAGAAAAGTACCCACAGAGAAAAGTAATGTTGCAAAATGCTTTTTCTAGTAGTCTGATTTTTAATAGCAACCAATTGTGTTGGTTTTAATTTGTACCCACCACAGCCACCTTATCCATAAAATGTTTTTGTTTTTGTTTCTTTAGTTAGCTGGGGAAAAAATGTTGCCATGCACTAAAGGTATAAGTCTTACCACCATGCTGTTTCTCCCACCTGCATCCCCAATTATCCTGTCCATATTGCTGATGGGATGCTTTAAAAGCATTCCTTCTAACAGATCATCTTCTAATGACAGGCTTATGGGGACTGACACCAAGCAGAACCCTGATGTAGACAAAATGAGTCCTAGACACCATGCTCCTCTGCTGTCCTTTTGCCCAAAATATTCTTAATTGTGACACTTTAGATTTTTCTCTGTATCACAATATGCTTGTTTTCTCATGCCCTCATGGTTTTGCACTCCGCAGATCTTTCTAGTTTGGTTTGGTTTACTAATCTTTTCTGATGTGGCTGGCTAATGGAATACTTCTCAGAGAACAGTGACCTAATCCACCTAATATTTGTGTGATTCGTTGTGAGAGACTGCTGAGGGTAATCTCTTTGATCAGGCATGACTTTGGGTTCTTCTCCAGGAATAGGAGAGTTAATGGTCTCATCTAACTCATATCCAGCATGGAGAAAGAGAGGGCTCGTATTCTCTATCCAATCATGAAATAATTGTAATAACTATATGCAGAGCTCATAACATGCCAATTTTCTTTTAAAGTCCTTATGCAGAATTTCCCATTTAATTCTCACAACCACCGTATTAGGAAGGTACCCTTAGTATCATTGTAAAACTGATGATGTTGAGATTAAGAAACTTAAAACAGCTGATGATGAATAAAGCCCAGGTTGTTTTGAGAAGTAAATGTTTGACAAAGAAAACTGAAGTAATTGAAGCAGAAAAGCTTCTGCTCCAGTTACTGCCTTTGCCTAGAATTCTCTTCTCTCCCGTACCATTCACCTGTATCCACCTGCAATGTTATCTGCCCTCATGGCCAGGTTTCTCTTCTCAATCTCCCACCTACTACTATATTCCCATAGGACTCTATCCTTAGCTGTTTCAGACCACTCCCCGCCACTGTGTCCAGAATGATTATTTAGGTATCCTTGAGCAACAGAAGTTGAGTTCCTTTTAAGGTAGAGGTGAGCTTTGGACATTTTTATGGCCCCTTCACAACACCCAATATGTAGCAGATGATCTGGAAAACTGATGTATGAAAAAAATCATACCAAAATGGGTTTTAAAAAAAAAATAGACAAAGACAATGGGATTGTCTGCTTACGCTTAAGCCAGAATGTCAGGATTAAAGAGGGTCAGATGTCATGTGAGCATTAGTGAGTAGTAATGATTAGCAAAAGGCATTTTAGCAGAGAAAATGCTTTTCCTTTTATGATACATAGGATTGCAATTTTTTTCTTCTGTGTCATTATTGATAAAATTTTATCACTCATTACGGAAGCAATCAATTCCATTTCTACTGCTGCCCCGTTGGCTGCTGCAATTCTCGTGCTGACCTCTAACTCTTAAGGTTCTATTTTGCATTAGGACCTCTTCAGATAAACTTGCAAAGCATCTAGTGATTAGATCAGGAGGCTGTATTCAAGCATTTCATTTTTATCTCTATTGTTTCCCTTATTGTGTCTCCTTGGACAAAGCACTTAGTCCAGGTTTACAAGTAAGGTTTTTTACTTAAAAACTGTATCTCATGATAAATCCTCATCCAGACAGTAGAAAGCAATTTTCCTAAGTGCTTTACTTAAATGGTTTCCATCCACACATGAACCTCCGAGGCTGTACTTACATATCTCATCATGCAATATTGGCTCCATCATTCTCTGCCTTTCAGGAAGGCACATGTCTCTGGTAATTTGTTTGTGGCTGCCGAGTTCATTCACTGATGCTTACTCTTTATTCCCTATATTCCATCCCTGTTAGGCATACAGCAATGCATTGCTTATTAGGAATATGGGTTGGCCCTATTAAAGTAACACTGGCAATGCTGTAAATGCTCAATTATCTAAAATTAGTACCCAAGTCTGAAATCTGGCTGTTGAAATGCTCACTTGAGGTGAAAAACAAGAACCTTATTTGAAGAAGAAGGTGCAAGTCCTTCAGGGTTGTAGGCTAGGAAGATGATGTTGGTGGAGATACAGCCTCTTCTTTATTATTCGGAATAATGTTTCAGGTGAAATATTTTCTAAGGCAGGCAAGCACCTGGAGAAGAAAAATGGAACCAGTCCTGTGTTGTTTCTACTACCTATGTGTGAGTCGAGGCTAATTTGGCTGAGTATGTCTAATGGGGTCAGGGATTTGGGGAGAGACATATCCTCAAAATGATCATAACCATAAAAAGTGAGTAACTCTAAGACTGTAAGACTTGCCTTGTCTATGAACCTTAACTGGTTTTTCCATTTCTTCTAAGAGGTTTCTTTGTAGGTGTTTCTATCCAGCTGTAAATTAAGGGATACAGCCCACCATCAAAGAACAGAACAAGAATGCAAATCTCTGAGTTTGGCTTCCTTTTCTCCAGCTCTCATAGTCAAGTTAAGGAAGTTGGTTGGCAGGAGCCGTAAATAGTAAGAGCTTCCTGAGGCAGAAGGCAGAGAGGGAGACGTCTGGGTTGTCAGAGATGTTATAGCTCGTTTTGTTCATGTGATTAGTAAGTGTATGAATTCAAATAGAGCAAATAAAAATAGCGTATCTCCTTTTGTTCCTTTTGAGACTATGAATTACATGGAAATGGATGTTTTCAGAGATATTCTACTAAAATTCAATTTGTTTCCAAAAGAGTTTCTAGAAAGGAGACTTAAAAAGCTCCTCAAATATGCCATAAAAAGAGTATGGCCCGAGTTTATGCTGCTGTTTTAGTTCTCTTTTGAAAGGCAAGGTGTATCCTGACGAGATTTATAGTAATAGTAAAATTATATAAAGTTCTGTGCCTTGCTATTTTTGAATGACCTTTAATATCAGTTTCTGTGCAAATGTTAAATATTTGTCTTCAGCTCACCAGTTTTACCTATTCAGGTCAACTAACCATATCACAAAGTATATCCTGGTTCTGAGTTCATCCTGCAACCTTCACTGGGGCCAAATGGGGTCTTTTGGCCGGTTAGTTTGGTAGTCCCTTGAACATGTCGTGGTTAACTCCTCTGATGTCCTCATTTCTGAAAGGTGATATTGGAAAGAACTCATTGGCACCTGTCAAATGTTTGACTTCAGAGGCTGATTGATGAGTCTATTCTTAAGACTAATGGAGTTATTTATTTCTGATATGTGTTTAATCCTGTTCTTCTACCTGATGGATGGGCAGATATGCTTATTTGAAAACCAAAGAAACTTGTGACTTTTCTGAGTTGGGTAGGATAGGGATTATTTTATGCATACTTCAAAACGAGAGGGGAACTTAAACACTAAGCCAGTGAGTTATGAGTAGAATTGAACTTCTGCAATATCAATACTTAGCAAATACCGAAATACATATATTAATTAAACAAGTAGAATACAAATTTTGAAAGTAAAATACCTTTATTAAACAAATAGAATATTTTTCTCTAAAGAAATGTCTCATAAAACTTAATTTGAATAGGTTTTAAAAAGAACATATCCAGATGCAAGATTATTTTAATTTTTCAGCTAAATTATAAAGTATAAGAGTAACTTCACCCCTATTTTCACCTCAGAAGAAGTTAATGTCTACTTAAGGAAGAGACAAACCATATGTTCATCCTAAATTCGTATACTGGCCACTCAGTAAGTGGTAATGGAGGCTATAATACTGAAGGAAGAAACAATACTTGCATTTAATGAAGAAGTAGGCTAATGAGTACACAGAAATTAGAACTGATGCGAGAAAGTCATGAATGCTATGAAGGAGTCACTTTGAGGGATTAGAAAATTATTTTGATACCTCAGGAGTGTTTTAAGAAAAGGTTGACTTTGAACTAGACCTTGGAAAAATATAATTTGAATGAGCTGATAGAAAAATAATCCAGAGGGATGGTTCGGATTAGATCTCAAAATACTCTTTAACAGACCAAACGATTTGAAACCTAACTGGTAGAAATTAGCAAGGCAGTAGATGTCTTTAGGCATAATATGATAAGAGCTGTGGTTAAGGAAATTTAACTGAAAGTTTTATTTTGATAGAATTAAAACCCGAGGAGATCTTGGAAGCAGGAAGAATACTGGATGAATGATAAAAATAGTCTAGGTGACGGTTCATGAGTCCTGAATTTGGGGATAGACTTGGTGTGGTGAACTAGCAAAGGGCTACAGGTGGTAGAAACATGGCAACCAATGGAATGGAGAAAGCCAAGGGCAGAAGTCAAGGATGCCCCCAAGTCTGTGGTCCTGAGTGATGGGTGGTTAATAGTAGGCAACTTCTCATAGCAAAGCTGTGAAAAGTAATTTCACAGGTTTACTTTGGCCTACTCTCTGAATTTGGGCATCATAAACACACAGGTCTTCCCAGAGAGATGGTAGGCAGATGTTAGTTGAAGTGAAAACACTACTACTACTACTACTACTACTACTACTTATTATTATTATTATTATTCTTTTTTTTTTTTTTAAGCTTCTGTGAAACCTGTGTCAGTTAGAACTTCTCTCCAAATTTGAACAAATAGCCTCTGTTGTAAAAATCTTCCAGAACAGTTTTCTAAATTCTCTTATATGTTTTCCCTCTGAACAATTTAAACAATAATTTTTAAAGGTTTTCTTTTTTTGATAGGTTTAAATAAGGTTCATGACAGGAATATATAGACTTCTTAAAAGCCTGAAGGGAAAGTGAGAAATCACCTAATTTAAAGCTTCATTTTGAAGTTGTGGGAACTGAGGCCTAGCGAGTCAAGAGAAGTAAATGCCTACAATCACTCAGTGACAGAAATTAGCTGATGGCTCCTAACTTCAAGTCTTGTGCTCTTTGCACAGTACATATATTGGATTTAACCACATACAACTGCAATTTTATAGGTCACAAATTTTAGAATATCAGAAATTACAATCTAATAACAAAACATTTAATACAGGGTAAAATGTGTGACAACTTATACAACAGGCTACAATTTCTATAATAAGAACTGGTTCGTCCATATATTTACTTAGGGAGCAATTTCAGTGACAAGTGGGCAGGCACAGATTAAAGTCTTTATTAGAAATCTGGAAAAGCAATAAATAACATCGATGGCACATTTATTTGGAGGACGCTGAGCAAGAAGGTGTTACAAACCCACTGAAGTTTGAGAGAGCAGAAATTGTTCAGGATCAGAGACCCAAAATAGCAAAGTCAAATTAAAATAAATAAATAAATAAATAACGCCCAATGCATTTGGGAAAAGTAATGCAAAACATGGACTCTTTAGTCAGGAGCCACAGGAAAATTACTTGTTCTAGAAAAAAAGGCAAAATATAGAGTGTTATATAAATATGGTAAGACTAATACTCAACAGGATATGCGGTGGGTGCCCAAGTCACGAAGGGGGTTAGGACTTTGTTATTTGGGAGACGACTGAGCCAGGGAAAGGGCAAGAACCAGTGGATTCTGATGCCAAATCTAAAAGCAAGTGCCAGAGGCTGAAAAATAAAAGGGCTAAATAGTTGTGGCTTGATTATAAAAACTTGAGCCGTTTTGTATTTCCCTAATGAAATATTTATGCTCTTGATGAATAGAAGTAGTACTTGCCTCTGGATAGACATACGTTTCCATGGGTATGCCTGAGAGAGAAGGAGTGACAGAGAGGAATTGATTGAGAGAGATTGAGAGAATATGATTTAGCATGAACATGTGAGAGAGAAGCTTGGCTTTCTTACACATGCATATAAATATGTATTAAGAGAAAACACCATTCAATGAATCTCTATTATGCACTTAGTTTGTACATCGTGGTCTCATTTAGTCTTAGAATACAAATTAAACTGAACAAAACAAAAAAACCTGCAAACTATGTAACCGGATATTACAGATCAGGAAAACGAGCCCCAGATAGGGATAAGTGAAGGGTACAGTTTTATACACCAGAGAAGGGCAGAGCCTTTCTTTCATAATTCCTTTTCACTGAATCATGTCTTAAATGGAGTTCTCAGAGTTTTCAAAGAGAATAGAGTATGTTGCAGTCAAACACTATGTAATCCATGGGGGAGTCTTGGGGTGAAAGAGCATAGCCTGGGGCTGGTTAAAGACAACAATCATGTAAGGTTGATCACAAGGGCCTTAGACTCGTCCTGCTGTGATAGAATTTTGCATCTCAATGGCAAACAGGAACTCTCCAAGCAGACAGGAGATGGATGCTGCTTTCGTTCCTGCAGGAAGTCAGGATTTCTCTTGTAACTGTACGTGGCTCAGGAACACAAGCACTAGCCCTAGGTGTGGATTAGAGGATAGGGTCTTAGTCCTGGCCCTACCATTAATCAGCTGGGTGGCCCTGGACATATGTTTTTACTTTTTGAGTCCTGGTTTCTTGAACAAGGAGATTGGACTGAAGAAGTGTTACAGTCCCTGTTAATTCTAACATGCCAAGTTCAAGAACAAGGATGCTGTCTGTGTGCAGTCTTTTCAAATCTCCAGAAATGGACGCTGACTGATTAAAAGATGCCGGTAGTGAACGTTTATCATCCTTGATGGCTGCCCAGTGTCTGCCCATCCCAGTGAATGTACACAGATTTCCACCCCCTCCTAACACATCTCTGTGTCTCTGAGAGGATCAGACCACCTCCCACTTCTGGAGAGAATTCTAGTGTAAACTGGTTCTCCCACCACTTCTGCAGCTGGGATATAAGCCTGGGATACATACTTTGACAATCAGATGTCCTGGGTCCACCGGCTTTGCTTTTGGATGAGCCACTTCTGGAAGCAAGTGGTACAAGTTCTCTCGCTCTCAGGAGGTAACCTTTTTCCCCCACATCAGAACCAATTTTAAGGTGTAATTTGGGGCATTGTTTCAGGCAAACTTGAATCTTGTTCTCTAGCCCTAGTATCAATTCTTATGAGCTGCTGAGTACTTTTAATGAATCATCAGATCTACTTCTATCTTGTCCTTCAAGGCTTTCTTTAAGTTTTATCACCTACTTCTTTTACATTGCTTGAACATTTACACCCCCAGAATTTATATAATTTCTTTTTGCCAATCATATTGCTAATATTTAATTTTATCCTTTGTTGTTATTTAAATATGCAATTAGACTTCTAGTTCTGGAGGACAAGTCACTTCAACTGTTATTTCATAGAATGAATTTTATTCATTTTTGCCTCAGATGTTGGAGAGTTCCCATATCACTTACTGATCAGAATAATGAAAATACATCTTCAGTCAGGAACTGGAGGCAACAGAGGTGAATTTCCTGAGTATGCTTTTTGAACTTATGGATGCCTTTGTTGTAGGCTTCAAATTTTCCAAACTGCCCGAAGCTCTTGCTACCACATTTTGCTTTTTTCACCTTTAAATCTTAGTTGTTCCCTATGAAATAGTAAAGACTGGACAGTAAAACTAATTATGACAGTACTTGATAGAGGAAGGCCTCAGATGAATATCACCATGGGGGTCTTATGAAGAATTACATTTTGAAAATAAAATGTTGCAGATGAATTAATCAGAGGGGGAAAAAAAAGGAATCATAGAAAAATAGAAAAAAGGAACTGCAGGGAACCTGTTACGGAAAACACATTTCTATAAGTTGACCCTATGAAAAAGTATAGCTGGCTAAGATTTTCCAAATAAATATAAATAGTTAAAAATGTTATAAATAAATAAATAAATTATTAAAGTAATTATTTTACCCAGCACCAGAGGGCAGAGTTAAATTCTTATAGAGAAGATAAAATGTCATCAGCGCAATAGCCAATGGATTAGGATGGAATCTTTCACAACCTGGGGGAATAGGACAAGAGAACAGTGTGGCACTACCTTTCTCTTTGGAACTACCCCCATCATCAGAATTCCTAGAACACCCTCGTAAAGAAATAGCTTCTGATCTTGATTTATAGCCTTGGAGGCTGAGGCACATAGAGATTCTTATCTGACTAAATTTATGTCAGACTGGATCCAGGATTTCCTAACCAAAGTTCACTGTTTGTCCATGAGAATTTGCCTTTCTCGGGTGGGTATCTAGAGACAATGTATTGTGTAGCCATGATCCCTGCCCTAGAAGGACTTAGCAAGTTAATGTGAAAGGTGAAACCAACATCCAAAAACATCTCTCTCATTCATACCAGGGAGATAGAGCTAAACTGGCGCTCCCAGAAGAGACTGTAGGACCACCTCGACATCTGTGTGTCACATGTGCATGTTTATGTATGTAACACATTCATACAGATACGCTAACTAATAGGATTAGTCTGGACTGCTTTCAAAAAAGAAATTAACTTTGAACATAATTTTTGAGGGTAGTGAGAGACACAGTGGGATCAGAATCAAATCCTCTTCCAGAACTGGAGGAGCAAAATCCTTTTGAGCTAGACATCTCATCCCATAGCATTTTATGCCCCAGTTTCCCCATCACTGCTGCGATAGATCTGAGGGGGTAAGAAGCTTACCCATATTCCTGACTATGCCCTTGAGTTTAGTGGGGTGCATCATCCCAAATCTCTCTTCCTAACAGCTTCCCACCTGTCCATATTTTTTATGTGTGCCTAAATGTGATGATTCATTAATATCAGGTAGAAGAGACAAGATTCTTTGTACATCAACATGCAGGGCCTCAGTGCTTGCATTCTAAGGAGGCCTGCAGTGACACTCTAAGCTTTCCAAGCATGTCCTCTGATAGATGATGCGCTTTGTTATAAAATGTGGTTTCCGTGGACATTTTTCAAGCCCTGAAGACAGCCTAAGAGCATCCACTGGGACATAGCAGCTAACTTGCTTTACTCCCTTTTGATGTGGGGTCGAGTTTAAATTGAGCTACAGACAGTAATGCTAGAATGCAACAGCATTTTATTGCAAAATGGATTGTTTGGGATGGTTCACTGTGCTTTACAGGAGCGAAAGGAGAAAATGAAATGGATTGTGTCCTCCGTGAGAGACCATGGGTCATTCTCCACCCACAGAGTGGTGCCCTAGGCCTCCTCCCAATCTAACTCTAATTTCTCCTCTCTTACTCTCCTCTCCATGCACACCTACCAAAGGAGGCAGACCTTAAGAACTTGAGAAAGAGGCAGTGCCTGTGCATGACGGATCATGTGGTCATTCCACAAACCACTGCCAAGTGTTGGGTCTCTGTGTCTGAGAAGCACTGTGAGCGTCAGCTGTACAAGGGCTGGGCAGAATCGCGGCACAGGCGATGGAGGATGGCGGAAAGTGAGGGAGGGAGAGGAAATGAGACTTTCCTGTTTTCCAGGATCAGCATTTTCCCAAATGGAACCCAAGATATGAATAAAATGACTCATGCATTTTAAATCAGTGTTAGGATTTTGATGAGAAGCGTGTGGGTGTAGGGGCCTGCTCGTCTCAAAATGCAATTCAGAATGAGGATGGAAAGTTACGTGTGCATTTTGTCAGCCTTTGGCAGAGAGCCAGCATGAGCCAGAGTGAGGGGGCAAGGTGTGAAGTAGCTAATCTTTACTGAATTATCTCGGAATCATCCTAGATTTCATGCGTGGGTGATGACTCACTTTCTGCCACAGTGCCAAGGGGCAGCTTTGAGAGACAAATTATACATGTTGGGAGTATTCATAAAAGCCAAGGAAGTGGTACTCAGACATTGACAGAGGTGTAAGGGGGAACAGTACAAATTTAAACTGAGAGAGGAGCAAAGCTCTCTTAGGAATCCGTGGGTGTACCAATAAGAAAATGATGAGTTAAAAAAAGAAAAAGGCAGGAGATGGAGATCACTCTGTCCACAAGGACTGAATGTAGAATCAAGGTGTATATACTTTTGTTCTATCAAAACCCAACAAATTATAGTATCTTTGGAGACAGGAGCTTTGTCTGTCTTGTCAGCCTTAAGTTCTCAGCCCTGAGAGCAATCTCTCATGTCCGTTCAGGTCATTCTCGAAGCAGATGCCATGACGGGACTGAAAATGCAAGAGATGTAGCTGGGAACGGCCTGTGTGCAAGGACAGAAGAAAAGGAGGGATAGTGAGGGTATACTTTCCAGACTGTCATGTGGAAAGAAGATGGAAGAAAAGATTTTGTAAGTGGAGCCCTAGACTTCAGCACAGTTCTGAGAAAAATCTTGGCCAGGCTGAGGGAAAAAGCGAAGGTTGCCTGTTAGAGAAGTGCAGTAGTCATGTTCCAGAATCAGTGCAGCAGCTTTGTTTGTGTATCAGCTAGGAACAGCCTGGGGGAAAGGCGGCCTTGGTAAGAATACGGTGGTTGATCCAAAGGGGACAGCAAGGGCTGTCAGTCAATTCTGCTCTCCTTGAAGATTATCTCTAGAAGGGCATCTGAGTGGCACACTTCGTTGACCCCCAAGAAAGGGCTCTTTTTACTTTGGTTGAAACAATAAAGCTATTTAAAGCCAATGTTCTCAGAAGAGTCCTCCTGCGTACATACATTCCTCATGTTGTCTGCTGCCTTTTCCGTTATCCATTCCTCTAAAAGGCTGTTATCAGTTACGGCATTTCACTTAACAAGCATTGGTAGTAGAAGGCTTGTGATTTAATTCAAGACTGGAACCTTCCCTTTGGGTGACTGTTAGTCTAGGAGAGGGCCCCACATTTCCCTGACTTTCTAAGACCTTGGTTCATGTGTTGTCTCATTTCCACATGGATTTTAAAAGATAATCGTTCTTTTTCTGCTCATAAATATGCTCAACTATTCTTTTTTTTTCAAATTTCTTTATATTGTTTAAAAAAAAAAAAGTCCCCTGTTCCATTCACTTTCTATGCTGTCATCAGCATTTTATCCCTTAAATGTTGGGGTTATCCTCAGATCAGTCTTTGACACTCTTCTTTTCTGTCTGGTTATATGTTAATATATCTGAAATTTCTAGCTCAAGTCAGGAATTCTTTGCTAAACTTCAGACCCTCATATTCAATTGCCACCTGAACAACTCCTTTTGAATAACTCACAGGAAGCAAAATCAGAATGGCTTAAATGGAATTCATCCCTCTATACCCCAAACCTTCCCTTCTAATAAAAAATCAAACCTAGTTTTTCTGTCTTCTAAATATCTCTGTTCCGTGGTCTTTGCTCCATTCCTCCGGATTCTGACTTGGTTCAGTCCCTTCTAATTTCCACCAGGATTGTCCTAATAGGCCTCTCACTTTCCTCCCTGAGGTGAGCAGTGCTTTAATCTATTCTGCATGTAGCCACCCAAGTAACCTTTTTAAACAAAGTATGTCCTATTACTGCCTTGCTTAAAATCATCCAAAAGCTCAGGATAAATGTCATTCTTTAACATGACACACAGGGGGCTGCTACCTTTCCGATGTACTATGTGCCTGTCTTAATGGGCAGGCTTGAAATTCTCTCCATGGTGGTACTTGGATCCCTCTCTTCTTTTATGAGTTCCCATCCGAGCTGCATTGTGTCGGAACCTATGTCACACCCTACTTAAGAACTTACATTGCTCATGAGATCAGCTCCCCAGATCACGGTGGGGACGACTACTTGACAAGACCTAGGAAATATCACCTGGGAATAAGAAGGTAATGGCTAGGTATATGAATCTGGTCAGCTAAGATGTAGATTCAAATATAAACATTTATCAAGGTATTACTATTAACCAGGCCAGGGCTAAGCGATTTTATATAGACCATCTTGTCCATATAATGACAGACATTTTGACATAGATCAGGGTAAGAGTCTCCATGACAAAAAAGAATGAAAAACCCTTCAGTTAAACAGAAATAATTCAGATTTTGCTCTCCTGTCCTTCATTCATCACTAGGGATTTGATATAATAGTTTCATAAAAGGTAGAATGGTTTGAATCATAAGGTATCCCATGTCGATTTTGCTTTTGTTACTTTCTTTATTCTGGTTAAGCAGTTATCAAACCTAAATTTATGAAAATTATTATACAGGGTAGTATACATGAAAAAAATGTGTGCTTCATTTTATGGGACGATTTCAGGTAGTTTGACACTAATCTAAGGTTTGACTCTACTGGATTTCCTCCGTTGAGAACTCCACACCACTCAGGCATATTCCTCTTCTCTGCCTAAATAACTTGGTTTTCAAATGTCACTCTCTTTGGAAAGTCTTACTTGACTATTCCTTCTCCTTCTCCTGCCAGCCCAAATACATTAGGTGGGCACCCTTACCCTCCATTCTGATGGAGGAGATCCTGTGGTTTTCTGTCACATATGTTTGCCTGTCTGTCTCATTGTTTGTAATGGTTGGTTTTCTTATTTCTTCTCCCCAGATGGGCTGGTGAGTTCTTCGAGGGTTGAGACTATTGAGTCTAGACTTTTCCCTGGCAAGTAAGATGACGCTTGTCATGTGGTTGTTCTCCGTTAAGGTTTGTTGAGTGAATACTAAATAAGAATCAATTTAGGAAGAATATTGTTTGGTGATAGTGAGGGATAAAGAAATTGATTGAAACAGAAGAATCATATCCCTGAGAGTAAATTCCATAGATAACATAATTTATCTAAATGGCAAGGTTGAGTGATACTGGCAGCAAATTATCACACCTTGCATTTTGCCTTGTAGACTCCTGGGAATTTAGTTACCAGTAGAAAATGGAAAAGATAGGAAACCATACCAGTTTGGACAGATTATCACTTCATTGAGCACCCTTTACTTTTCCCATTTAATGAAAGACATCCTGTGTAGTTTGAGGAAACTATCAAAAATAAGGATGCTTGACATAAGTGAAAGTTATTGAGACTCAGGGTTACTCATTAAGATCTGAAATAAAATGTGTAAAGGGGACACATTCTCTGAGCTTGAAAATCTGTATTCCTACAGTGAAAGGAGAGGTCGTGTGGTATTGTTAATTCATTGTCAGTATTTGTTTACACAAAGTACACTGAATTTGCAAATCAAAGTAAATTTGGAGGTGGGTTAGACCAAACAGGAGTATGTTCTTGAGCTCAAAGAAGTGATACCCCAGAGAACAAATTGTCCTTCAGCTGTAAGTGTATTTGATTATGATATAAGATATTCTTAATCAAGACAGATGTTTTTCTACATATTAAATGAGGTTTATTTGTGGTTTTTTTGGTTGATGTTTTTAAGACTTTGAGGCATTTCAAGTCTAACTAGTACCAGGAACAAAGACTTGAGGTAGAAAACATCCTTTTTAATGAAATGACAGCACAGAACTTGGGCAGATGAAGGGGAATTGGAGCTGGGGATGTGACCTCTGGATGCACAGGACAAAGTCACAGGATATGATCTGGCTAGTTGTACAATCTTCTTTCAAGCCCTTCAGACATGGGGAAAGATGAGAGGAGAGACAGCAAGCCCTTCTTGCTGCCAAAGTAATACAGTTATACATTTTTGATCTTCCTCCCTTACTCTTCTCCCTACCCTCACTTCAGGACATCCTGCTGTAACTAGAGGTGAAAGGCTCTAACCCTGAGAAAGGAAATTCATGTCTTCTTGACCCTGGTGGTTTAGGGAATTAGACACTAAGGCATGAGGCTAAACAACAACAACAACAAAAAAGAACAGGTAAGTGGTAGCTTTTTGTTTGATCAGTTTTTTTGTGTGTTTGGGGGTTTTGGGAGGCAGCTTAATGAAGACATCCTCCCTCTCCTCTCTGTGATCTCTTTTTTTTTTTTTTTTCTATTTCTGAACTGTTTCCTTATTGTTTATCAACCATGTTGACCTAATAAACAGAGAATGCTATTTAAGCGTGTGAAGAAGAGAAAGCCTGAGGAGTGTGGAGAAGGTTGTATGTTTCTCTTTTAAGACTGATTATCATCTGTCTTTTTAATCCTTAGCAAGTGAAGGAAGCCCTTCACAATGGGGTCGCTGCTATTTTTTCTGCACACCAGTCCAGATCCTTACATTTGCCTGAGTATGAGATGTCTGATGCTTACTACATGTTTTCTCATAGAAACTGCAACTTGATCATTTTTCTGGTTCTTAACCCCAGTTATACATTAGAATCGGTTGAGGAGCTTTAAAAAATTCTAATTTCCAAGCTGTTTCCAGGATGATTAAATCAGAAACTCTGGGTATAGGGTCCAGGTATTACAGTTTTTGCTATAAGTGATATCCCAAGACACAGTTTGGGTAGAGAACCACTGTTTAGGGTCAGGGTTTAGGTTTAGTTCAAGAAACAGGCATATAATACCCTAAGGCAGAAATCAAATACATAACTTCCTTGCCTTTTTAACAGTGTAAAAATATGAAAAATGTGTCAAGCTCTACTTTAAAGACATAGCATTGTAGAGGTATGAATATGAAGAAATTGATGAGGGGGGAGAAGGCTAGCTGAGGACAAAGCAGACGGTGGCACCCTCCTCCCACCATGTGATATGTATGACATTCCCCAGGCACTCCTGGCTGCCCTAAAGGAAAAACAAATGGTTAACTGATAGAGATCACAGGCCTACAGGACTGGAGTCTCCCTCCCTTGGCGTCCTAGTGATTTAGAAGGAAGAAGCTTCCTCATCAATAGCTTAACTTCCAGAGACCCATAACTCAGTTTCTTGAAGCCCTAACATCACCCTCCCTCCATTAAATTGTGGGAAGCGGAGGCAGAAGGAAATCTAAACAAAACGGAATTTCTTCTGGCCCTGAAGCCCATGGACAAGGACATGTGGTAGGAGGAATGTAACGTTCCTCCAGGAAACTCCCAACTGTCTTCATGTTAGTGTCTCATTAGAGGGAAGAACAACCTTGGCTTGAAAAAACCAGAATCCTGAGAGTCTTGCATATGACAGTCCTTCTGGACACCCCTTCCCCTTCGTTGTTCTCACCTCCTCAGCTACTGCGTATATAATCACCCCCTCCTCTGGACCACAAGGCAGCAGCTCTTTCTGCCCGTGAGTCCTCTCCCCGTGCTTTAATAAATCCACCATTTCACACCAAAGACGTCTCAAGAATTCTTTCTTGGTCATTGGCTCTGTACCTGACCGCACCGAACCTCACCTATATTCCAAAACTTCACCAGTATTGTACATGAATACCAAAATGATATTAAATAGATTGATGCCTTATTGAACAAAGACTAGTGAAAATATTTTTAAACAAAGGGCTTAAGATATTTGTGCCCATACCATGATGAATATAGTGTGGGCTGACATAAACCCATATGGTTTCATATTCAAATGAGTATTAGATTGCTATTTATCAAATCAACTTAATTTCATTATCATACTATGTATGGATATGAGAAAAACAAAAAACAAGGGTCGTACTGAAAACCCCACCCACATCAGAAATAACTGAGACAGGAGGTGAGGTCTAAGTAGAAGTATTTGAAGAATTATATATTCTTTTTCCAGACAAGTAATAAGAAGTGTTTGATTTTTTTAAGCTAGTAGTTTGTTTCCAGTTTGGGATAACCCTCTTCTATCCATGAACATAGGACTCAGAAGTCCCATACTAATGACAAACTTACATTCTATTATCTGTTTCCTCATTTGCATTTTCCATATAAATACTTATTTTCTGTGGGTTTATCACTGTCAAAACAAATAACATAGAGCTTTTTCATCAGGTTTTTCACAATGTAAGTTTTCGGTTTTCAGAGTATGGTCAGAATTGCTTGGGGACTTGTGGAGATGTTGTTCCTCTATGACTCCACAGATGCTGATAAGTGTTTGGGGTAGAACCCAGAAATTTTCATCTTAAAGGACTCCCCCGTGGAGTCAGTGAGAAGATACATAACATAATAGAAGTGAAAATGATGTGGGTGTTCATCTAATGCAGTAATTTCCGAACTCTCTGTGGTGAAGAACTCATTTTTTTTTCTTTTTAAATTTTCAGTGCATGATAGATTAAGTAAATCTGATAAAAAAATAACTTCTAAGAAAAAAGGCAATGAAGGGAGAACAGAAGATACAATACCTAATTTTTATTATTAGATTCAGCAGAGAAATAAGTTATTCTGTCATTTTACTGTAAAATTTTTTTAAATGCCTACTCTCAAATTTTTACTAATTTTGTCATAGATAGTAAATAATTTGCACTAGTCTTCAAGCAGAGAGTAGCAATGTTTCCCATTTTTGTTCACAATAGCATTAACTCTGTGTGATACTAATAGGATAGAAACTGAAGGAAGGGCATCCATGGTCAATTAAATTTGGGGAATAGTGGGAGAAATAAAATTTCCTTATGGTAAAACATGTAAAAATGTCTACTATACCAATGTATTTCTGAATGCACGAGAAGGAAATAGCATACACCTTTTCCAAAAGTTACTCACTCATGACTTTGTTTTCAAGGGCATTGATTAAAAACTGTAGTAAACCAGATTTTATTTGAACATAATTAAGGAAATGATGATCTAGGTAAGTTTCCTCATTTTACAGTTGAGGAAACAGAAACCTAGAGATGTCAAGTGATGTGGCTTATAGTCAGACAAATATTTCTTTTGCTAGTTAACTTAATAATTAGTTAATTAATTAAACAAAAATTTAATGAGTGTTTACTATGTGTCAGGCAGTCCATGAGGTGCCTTCTAAGTTGATAGAATCATTTGCAGATATGAAATGGCTAATCATCTACCTAGGGAAACCTTGGTTCTTATCTCTCTGCAGATACTTATATCACTAATATCTCTGTGTTTTTTACTTTATATGTTTCTATTCCTCTTCCTAATGCTTTCCTGCTACTAATAACTGAGGATATTTTCCTGGATAGTGTTGACACCATCTTGGCCAACTTTGTGAAAATTAAATAGTCATCTGGTAAAAACATTAACATAGCGAGGGGTGCCAGGGGGGGGCTCATTGTCCCCTTTTTGATGTCAGCTCTGGTCATGATCTCAGGGTCATGGGATTGAGCCCTGCCTTCTAGCTCTACTGCAGACTCAGAGTCTGCCTCAGATTATCTCTTTCCCACTCTCCCTCTGCCCACACCTGTGCACCTGTGTGCACTCTCTCACTCTCTCAGATAAGTAGATAAATCTTCAAAAAATGATTACTGTAGGGAATTTGTTTCTTCACCCAAAATATATTTGCATGGCAGTTACTGTGGGCCAAACAATGTTCTAAGCATTTTATGTACATTAATTGATTTAAACGTTCTATCAAGGGTTTGAAGTCTGTATTTTCATGCCAATTTTAAAGATAAAGAAACTGAGGTATGGAAATATTAAGTGCCCTGGCCAAGGTCACAGAGCATAGACCTAGAAATCAAAACTAAGCAGAATGGTTCCAGAGTGCATGTTACACCAAGAAGAAGAATACACCTGTTTAATTAAGTAACCATTATGCTGGTTTGACGTAAGAGGAAATTACACTGGTGAATGAGAATTATTCTGAAGAATTCAGGGTGGTGATCAAAAAGGATATTAAATGTTTAGAGAAATATTTTTTTCCACCATCAGTCATCTGAGTGAGAGACTTTTTTTCTCGGAGATTTTATAGAGGGGCTTTTCAAAGACAGTTAATAAAAGTTGTATAAACATTATTTCAGAGCAGGATGATCCTTAAAGATTACCATAATTCAGTTCTTGATTGTGTTCAAAGAGTTGAACCAACTGTGGATTTTCTATCATAAAATAATGGTTTTATTAACTATAAGGTATGGTGGTGGGGGGTAGAATTGTCTAACAAATAGAATTAACCACTTAAAACTCCTTCTTGCTATGCCATAAACCATGAAAGGTGTTATAGATGAAACATTCACTAAAGCACATTCTCTCCCCATTCGTATCAGTCTACTGAGAGAGAAGGCTTTAAAACACAAACAAATGTGCTGCCTATTACCATTTATCTACACTGTAATTTATCATGAGGCAGCATATGACAGCATATTCGTCTTTCTAATAATGTTTTGTGATATTTTCCCAAAAGCACCATGACTTCTAAGTTTGAGAGTCACTAGTTTGGAACCTGCCTTAATTTTATAGATTAGGGTAATGGGTACTTTGGAATTTATGACTCTTCATAGTCAGGATGTGGTAAAGTCAGGGGTGGCCAGCACTCATGTCAATAGGTTCAAAACCCATGGATTTTTTTTTACATTTCTGTGTCTCCAAAGTGATTTTTATTTCTTCTTATCATTCATCCATACCTGACCTAATAGAAGAGAGCTAGAACCTTCTCTTTATTTCTTAAGAAAGGGGAAAAAAGAAAGTTTTGATTTAGGTATGTTTATTACAGTTTTGGGCATTCTACCCTCTATGATATAATAGATGAGTAATTTATTATTATTTAATTGTTCATAGAGTATGTATTTTTTTAACCTTTCAAATGTATCAAGATTCAGCATCGTTAAGATTCTAATGACTAATCTTTCTTTGAAAAAAAAAAGAAAACAATACAGATAATAATAAAACATTTCAAATGGTCCTTTTTGACCTCCAGCTTTATTCCTGCTCCCTTCTCTACCTTTCTAGAGATAGCCACTGATTTTATTTTGAGTCCTCACAATTTTCTATACATTTATATGCCTCTATTATAAGTATACATTAGAAAATATGCTGCAATTTTCTTAAGATATATTATACTGTCTACTAAAGGAAGGCATCTTTTAGCTCTTTTTTTAGTTCAACAGTAAGATATTAATTTATCTTATTAGACTTAGATGCACTTTGGTCTTCCTAATTGTTCCATAGTATTTCATAGTTTGGATATAATATAATTTATTTGGCTATCCAAACAATTCCCTATTATAAACAATGTCATAGTAAATATCTTCATGGGGCCTTTTTATGCCCTGGAGAAATTTCCCCAGATGTCTACTGTAAGCTTAACAGGAAAAGGGCAATGACATTTCTAACAAGGAGTTAGTATGTAAGCAGTGGCTATCAAGGTAAAAATTACCTGCCACAAACTGTTAACATTTTTTGCTTTCATAGGTCAGCTTGACAGAGGTAATATGCAATGTTAGGACTGTAGAAAAAGAAAGGAAATTGGCATACATTGCAAGAACAAATATTGTAATTTAGTCAGTTGATCAAGAAATATTTAGCTAGGACCTGCCTATCTGGTGCCAGGTTCTGGGTTATGTGGAAGGAAAACAGTGGTGAAAGAGGCACAGTTACTTTTTTTTTCCCCCCTTAAGATTTATTTACTTATTGAAGATAGAGAGCATGAGCAGGAGGGAAAGGAGAGGGAAGGAGAACCTCAAGCAGACTCCTCACTCAGCAGAGTCCACTGTGGTATTTGATCCCAGAACCCTGAGGTCACTGCCCAAGCCAAAACCAAGAGTTGGATGCTCAATGGACTGTGTCACCCCAAGAGACAAGGAGCTCTTCAAGGAGCTCACAACTTTGAAGAAAAGAGGAACAAACATAATTAATGTTTATTTCCTATGTCATCCAAGTCTTCCTGTAGGGATATGCATAAAGCAGTATACACACATGTTGAGAGACCTCCTCAAAGGGTGAGAGTATTTACTACAGGTTTTCAAGGTGTGACTTCTAATTTGAGATCTAAAGGAGGAGTAGAAATTGTAGCCATATTCTGGAAGAATAGGAAAGACATTCCAGGCAAAGGGAATGACATGTGCAAACATGTAGAAGAAAGAGCTTGTATGTCAGTGGGAATAGAAGTAGCTTAGGACTGCTAGAGTGTGAATAGGAAGCTATAGTATGAGCTATGAGAGATGTACAAACTTTTACTGATGTGTAGTCCTTATTTTAACGCTATAATTGTGATGGTAATAAACAAAAAAAGTTTTCTCTTTTTAGTAACCCACCCACACTTAATGTTGTAAGTACATAACCCTTGGTCATTTATTCTACGTTTAACAAATATTTATTGAGTCGTGACCTAGTTTAGTATAATATCTTGGATGTTAAATTCATATCTCACTCAAGGGAGGAAGTATTCCTAATTAAGTATAATTTAACACAGTTTGAAATGGAGAGGAATCAGCAAAAAGAAGATAATACAGATGAAAATCTGAGGCCAAATTCAAAAAGTCTATTTTTAGGATGAAAATTAAAAGTTTAGTAGTGGTTTATGAGATGTATATTGATAATATTTCAGAAGAAAGAGTATTATTATTGGAGGAAAACTACCACTACTATTATAGACCAAAAAATTTAGATGGGAATGTATTTTGCAATGGAATATGTAAAATACCCTGGTAGTTCCGTCATTTTATGTAAGAACCCAAATCATAGGTATCAACTTATTCAAGCAACTTGAAAATATGCACTTTGCCATATTTATTTCTCTTCTTCCTTGCCTCTTTCCCATCCATTAGGGCTATCTCATTATGTTATGTCTTAATAAATTTAATTTGAGTTTGGTCAAATAAAATATCAAACAATTCTATCACAACAGCCACTCCAGTAATCAAGAGGATAATGAAATAATGAAATGTTAAAATATTGTTTAATTTAAAATAAGTGTAATTTAAAATATCATGTCATCTACTCCAGATTGTTTCCAGACACCCAGTTGGACACATAATTGGAAAGCATCTCAGTGAATATTATGGAAAAATATTAGGGGGGAAGGATAGGACAGTAGGAGAAAAGCTTAGTGGATTTGAGCTTTCAGTTTGTTGGTTAGGGTATTTGAAGTCATGTAGAATATACCTATACATTTCAAAAGGGAATGTGTTCATTCCACAAATACTTTTTAAGTGACTACTTGGTACCTGACACCATTCTAGGCCCCTGTGATTCTTCACGGACTGATTCAGTAGAAGTTGTAAGTTCCTTTGCATTTATGAATGATTGTCAGTAGACATTCTCTGGACATCTTTATTTTGTACATTTTCTTGCCTTTGAGGGCAAACCTGTGATCTTGAGCTCAGTAGAAAGAAATGACATTTGACTGATTGACAATTATGATTTATACTTAATATTTCATATCCCCAAAGTGTAAATGCATTAAATTTTAACTGTAATGCTGCCAGTCATACTTAAAATTCTGCTTGGTTTGGGATATTTTGTTTTATTCATTCATTTTTTTTTTAATTTCTGCTTCTAACTTTTTACATAGATGAAAGTTGTATTGTCCACAGGTATAACTTAGTTTCTATTTCCCATGTTCGTTATTTTACTAAAATTGCAAAACTTTTAATGAATATTGGATTTTAATCTTAAACTCTTCTCAATGAAAGATTATAGTAGCTTACCACAATTTTCTGAGAGTTGAGCAGAATTTTAAGGCCTGACTTCCTACCACCCTCTCACTATTCTCATTGGCGATGTAATTTCTCTTCAAACTTGACATGATGGTGGGGGGTGGGGAACCAAAGGGAGAAAGTGGATTAGTAGGAAGCTTAAGGAAAAGAAAGGTGTCAAGATCCTCCAGGCATAAAATCAAATTTGAAACACTTGACACTTCTAAGAGGATAGGAAGCTAGGTAGATAAGGTTGCATACAGAAAAGATATAATCCATAAGAAGTTTTAAGTGGTAAGAAATATAATGGCATGAGTGAAGGAAAAATAAACTCTTGCCCATAATATGATCTGGTAGAAACATAGTAGGGAATTATCTCTTTAAGAAGTTATCAGACACACACACACACACACACACACACACACACACACCCTACCCACCCACCCTAGGATGATGTTCAATGGTAAATGTATTCCCTTAGGTATGTATTTACCTCCTTCATTCTCTTTCTCCCTATCTTCTATATTGTTATCTTTTTTTTTTTTTAAAGATTTTATTCATTTATTTGTCAAAGAGATAGAGAGGGAGAGCAGAAATAGGGGGAGGTGCAGAGGCAGAGAGAGAAGCAGGCTCCCCACTAAGCAAGGAGCCTGACGTGGGACTCCATCCCAGGACCCTAGAATCATGAACTGAGTTGAAGGCAGATACTTAACTGACTGAACCGTCCAGGAGTCCCTTTACTCCACCCCCCCCACAAAGATTTATTCATTTATTTATTTATTTGAGAGAGAGAAAGAGATCTCACCTGCACTTGTGTGCAAGTGGGAAGAGGGGCAGAAGGAGAGGGAGAAAGAATTTCCAGCAGACTCGCACTGAGATCATGACCTGAGCCAAAATCAAGAGTTGGTTGCTTAACCAATGAGCTATCCAGGTGTCCCTCCTACATTCCTTTTTGTATTATTGTTATTGGTGTCTTGGTGCACTTGTTCAATCCTAACTACTTAATAATAAGCTATGTTAGGATAAAAGCCAGGAAAGGACAGTGTCTATACATCTTCCATTCTATAGGAAGGCAAGTTCCATAGGAACTCAGTATGTTACTTTAAACACATATGGTAATCTGATTCAAAATATTTTTGTTGAAGGAAGAAATGTGTGCATGGTTAACTGAGGTGAATGAGTGGATGAATGAGTGAAACAAATAAATGAGTAAGATACAATGTTTTGGAAGCAATGCAATTTCAACTCAGAATCTTGGAAACACTCTTGCAGAATCAGTTTCCTAAGAAGCAGACTCTGAGACAAAGATCAAAGCTTATTAGAAATGCTGTATGAGATCAACACCTGTAGGGAGAGAGGGAAGCGTGCCTGGGCAAGAGGAGGGGTTGAACCACAAGTCATTTGCAATGGTAGCCTCAGCTGACCCCCTTCCTGGCCGGGCTTTTATGCCCCTGCACAGACTAATCATTGCACAAAGGCTGTCCTCAGAGAAAGGTCATGAATGCAGAGAGAGATTCAATTGATAGCACAGTGAGAAAGACACAGTAGCAAGGGGAAGAATGTTTTTATCCTGGGGATGGAGGGTCTAGAAATGCATCATAGCATCTACTACAAGCACTACAAACACCATTAAAACAAATGATCTTTATTGTTTCTTTAGAAGGCAAATCTAGGGCCAATAAATAGGAGGGGGACAGATTTCAGCTCATGAAAAGGAAATATACTTACATAATTTCTATAATTTTAAAAATCCATAGAATGGAAAATCCCAACAGAGCCTGGATAGTCTTTTGATTCTGTTGCATAAGCATTAAACATCAGATGGCAAAGGGAAGAGGTAGGATTTAAGATAATTCTTGACTTAGGAAGTCTGATTGTGTGTATGTGTGTGTGTGTAGATCAATTTCATGCTTGGTGAAATTTAGGAAGTTTATGCTGAGATATTATTCTTCTGATGATAAAATTCATCAGAATTCCGGAATGAACCTATGAATAATACTAATTAGAATCTTGGGATATGTAGGGGCATGTGTGAATAACACTGTATATTTCCTTCAAAGGTAGTAAACATCTAAGGCAGGGATATGGGAGATTAGAAGACTGGGAGAAATAATAGGAAATTGAACATTGAGTGAGTTTAATTCACCTAAATTCTTCTATGAGACAGCAACTATGTGCTCTCATATGAAGAGAGGAAATTAGGAATTGTTGAACCCAGGCTCAGTGCCAGGCTTTATGCTTTATCTGTATCATCAGTGTAATAATAGCAAGATGTTCTAGAACACTAGCAGGGCACGAGGCACTCTTTAAAGCACTTCACTATATTAATGCATGCATTGTAACAAGAACATTTGAAGTAGGTTATGCTAATATTATCCTCACGTTATTGATAGGGAAACTAAGGCACAGAGTGTTTCAGTAGCTTGTCCAAGATCCTGGAACTGGGAAGTGGCAGTGCTGAGATTTGAACCCAGGGTAACATGAAATACTGCCTCTCATCTTACTGAGAAGAATTGGTCTTCATCGTTGGCCACAGAATGATGTGAGGTATATTAAATTGAGAAATAACTTGAAACTACTGAGATAAGATTGCCAATCAAAATAAAAGTAGTCCAAAATGAAATGAAAAATTCCCCTTAACAAGGATTTTCTGGAAGAAGCCTGACACATCTCTACTGTAATAAATGTGGGGTTTTTTTGAACATGCAGTTTGCATCCTGATAGATTGTATGTTTCCAACCTGTCCACGTAAGGATCCTCAGTGTGTAAACTCCATTTTTCAGGACTGTACAGAGGTGTCTAGTGTCTCCTGCTGCCTCCAAAGTAACAAAATGGTTAAAAAGTTAAAATGATGTGTTCAAGATAAAGCATTATATGGTGAAGTCAGTAAGACTCAGGATTTACCTCAGTTTTATCATCCACTATTTGTGAATATTTAGTTACATTACTTAAACTTTCTAAGCCTTGTTTTTCTTGCTTTTTGAATGGATACCTGCCTTTAAAAAACAAAAAGGTCAAAACCAGCAAAACGGATGAAGGAGAGTAGGAGATACAGGCTTCCAGTTATGGAATGAGTAAGTCATGGGAATAAGAGGCACAGCAGAGGGAGTATGGTTGATGATCTTATAAGTGCCGCGGGGTGACAGATGGTAGCTTCACTTGCGGTGAGAAGAGCATAGCATCTAGAGAAATGGAATCAGTACTGCACGCCTAAAACTAATGTAACATTGTGTGTCAACTATACTAAAAATAAATTTCAAAAGCCTAAAAAGTAATAAAGTCATAAAACAGTCAATGAGGTAGCCTATCCATAGCTCCTGGTACATTGCAGAGGATAGATATACACTGTGTTAATTTTCCTTCATCTCTGGGTTCTGTAACTGCCCCAATCTCTAATTCATAGAAGGCAACAGACAGATTTTTCCAAAAGGCATTCTTATTGAATAGTCTGAAATATACATACTCAGCATTATTTCTGTCTTTCTTACTGTGTGTCTTGTTCATTTCAATGAGAATTAGTTTTGTTGTTGTTGTTGTTGTTGTTCCCTTTGAGGGCTACCTATTGAAAGACAAGTGAAAAATGAGAATCTATGTTTCTTTGATTAATTTTTTTTAGGTATGTCCAAAACTGCCATCACCAAAGGCCAAAGTGAAAGTTCTAAAAAGGTTACAACCATTAGCTAATGTGAGGTTTGGGCTTTTTCTGTAGATTTATTTATAGTATTTCTACCCTCCCAACCACAATAAATAAGAAATGGTTGAGGTTATGTTCAGTAAGACAAGGAGATATATTTTTGGGGCCGCTTGGTGATGGGCCAGGAAGACTTTGCATGGAAGCTCCACACTTTTATGGTTATTTAGTTATTTTTTGACAGTGGTAGGGAAAACTGATGAAGCCACTGCTTTCCTGTTAGTGAGCTATTCTAGGCTGCAGTGAGTTTATAATTAATCAGTTGACATTGGATGAATGATAACCTTTGTTTTTAACATTTGACTTTTAGGTCATATTTCCATGTCATCAAATTACCTATTCTGAATGTTATAATTTTTATTACAGACCTATGCATTTTTTTTTTTGGTTAACCAGTAATTTATACATACAATCAACTCTCATATTTGCAGAAGCCAATTATTCAGTCTAATCATTACCCAGGCTCTCTGGTTCCTGTGTTTCCCCTTGCTTGCCCTCTATTGGCCATTCATCAGCAGTTCTGTGCTAGGAAATGGGGTGGAAGTAGGTTGTCTAGGTGAGTCTCGTAGAAGGTGGTTGAACTTCAGGGTTTAAAAAAGGTTAAATGGTTAAAAAAATAATGAAACAAAATGCAGAGCTAAAATGAGATTGTATCTCCAGGGGAGCTTCCTTTACCGTTTTAGTGTTGAAAATGATATGCAGTTTTGTTGCTCTTAGTATTTAAAGCCAAATTCATAGTTATAACAACAAAAAATCCCTGACAGACTCTGTGTGTGTGTGTGTGTGTGTGTGTGTGTGTGTGTGTGTATCTATTTTGTCAGCACTTTGTCTCCTTCACTGAATCCCTCTAGCACTGAAACTCCATCATTCTCATGTCACTTACCGCAGATATGTTATTTGTAAACATAGCTCACGCTCACGTGTGCACCCTTGGCAGGGGCGTTGTATCTTACTCATCTCTGCATCTCCGTTGCTTAGAATTTGCCCCGTCGTCTTTAGAAACCGTGTGGCGGCTGAACGCGCCCATGAATGAATGATGAGGGAGTTTTTAGGGAACAAAATTAGAGCACGATTTAAATACCTCTTCCTATCTCACGGGAGGGGCCATCGCTCTGGTCAGTATTCCAAGCTGAGAAGTCGATTCTGGGTATTGCCTCCATTAACCCTGGAAAACATGCCCGTAAAGCGGCAGCCTCCACAGACACGCCCCGTGTAACTCAACAATGCACGCTCCCTGTTCGCCGCTGCCCATGTGTTGGCTCTTGATGCAGAGTCCTGGCATCGTCAGGAGGCCGACAAAGGATCCATCAAAAGACCAGAGACAAGGTTGATATATGCAGTTCATTCCTCATCTTGCAACATCACTGCCAGTCATGTCCTCACGGCTGTGGGGGATTTTGTTCATTGTGTAGCACCTACAACATGACTACATCAGCTTTCATAATCTGACTGTCAGAAGTATCTCAGGGTGAGTATTGTACCTGGGGAAGATTGGCATAGCGTGGCCAGGGACACAGCAAGTGATGCATGCGAAACAGCGGTCAGACCTTTCTTGCGTGCTTTTTCTCCCCGCTCTGTGTAATCGGTTCCAGGAAAATGTCTATATGAGCCAGACCCTGTTATTAATGCTGGCCCTTTATACTGTGATTTGATTCTGGCTCCACTTGCCCCATTAAGGTATTTAAAAACAAAGAAAAGGGTTTTTCAAAGAAAACAATGAGAAATAACTGGAAACATTTGGGGATGCTCTCATCTTAGCTGTTTTCATGGTTGTAGCTCAGAGCTTAGTCTTAGGGCAGGACAGGAACCCCAACCCCCATGCACAGACACACATTCCACTCTATATTCATTCCTGGACATATATGGAACCTTGGTCTTCCAGGAGCCCATGAAGGCAACATATGGAAGTGCAGGTGTCCCCTATAAGGTCCCTGCGGAGAAAGCAGACGGATCCTAATTCGGACTCTTTCATCCCAGGGGGCTGGCGTGAGGGTGCAGTCCAGACTCCTGCTTCTTCACCATGTGGAGATTCTGGACCTTTTCCACGTGCTTGTGGACTTTTGGAGGTAGAGCTGCGGTGGAGACGGGACCCATGCCAGCGCATGCTGCGTGCGACCATTCTTCTGTCTCCTTCCCCACCGCTGGCTCTGTTCTCCGTGCGTCACCACCCAATCCTGGAAGAGCTTTGATACTAGGCCCCGCACCGGAGCAATAACAAATTCTGCCTCCTTCCAGTATGATGAATGAAGAGTTTTAATGAAACTGGCCCAAACTGCTCTGGCAAGCTGCCTTATTTTTGTGTTTTAAATGGAAGTGATCCATCAGCCACACGCAGCGCTCTGTCTCCACATCCCTCCCCGATGCACCTTGCCTGTCCTCCCCACCCTCCTCTCCCTGCCAATCGCCTGCTCTCACCTCTCTGTTCTCCCAGTTTTCCCTGCCAGACCGCTGGGCTCCTGGGTCTCCGCACCCACCGCCTCTGCTTTAGAGCACTGACCAGGGCTGATGCCCCAGGTGCACGGTCCCACAGCCCGCACACAGAACTCCATTCTTTCCTTAGCCCAGGATCCGGCATGCTAATGTGGCAAGATGTCTGTCGGGTATTAATTACGCTTGCTGGCTGCTCCCTCATTAGAGTTGCCTATCTCCCCTGAGAGAGGCTGTAAATCAAACGATGATTCATGACTTTTAAAAAATGGGAAAAGGTACACAAACACTAAAGGGAGAAGAATCTTCCAAAAATAATAAATATAAACAAAGAGGAGGGATGACACCTTAATCAAGCTGGCTGGTGGTAGCAAGCAGCTCAGCATTTTGCTAGAGTGGAAACGGGAGTTTTGTTAGATGGTTCTTTCTCCTTGCGATTTGTTTCATCATTAAAAAAAGAAAAAAGAAGAAGAAGGCACAGACTTATTTTTCTTTTTTTGGGGGGGTTGTTTAAAACAGCGTGCGATGAAAAATGCAAGGCAATCTGCATCGTTGTGTGAAGGATCACAGTGAGGCTGGAGTTGCATGAACCGGGAGTTTAAATGAAAGCAAGAGGGAGAAAAAAAAAAAGAAAAAAAAGGAGAAAAAAAAAAAACACCCTCCAAACTTTGAAAGGTTTGCAAGTTTTTGTCTGATGGTTTTTTCTGTAAAATACCATCTCCTGAGAACCATAGGCTGGAAATACACTCCAGCGCTTTTTAGGACTATCACCTGATCCCAAACCATCGGAGCTCAGATCTGAATATTCATCTCTCTGGGTTGCTGTGGGATTCCATGACATAATACAAATGAAAATATTGTCCAGACTCTGGAGTCGTTATTCACGTTTGTTTATCATTTGGAGACAGAGATGGCCATCACAATTTTCAGGACTATTTATGTTATTTCAGGAAGTAAGCCTGCATGGCTCCCACACTCTGTGCTCAGCAGCGTAGCATATGCTGTGAAGTGTCCCTTTGAAGTGGGAAAGAACTGTAGTTGTCTTTATTGAGTTTTAGTATTTTATTTGGGAGGCAAGTCCACCGAGGCTGAGCCATGCCGTATAGGCAACACATCCCACAGGAATTCAGAGATGAATATGGATTGGTTTGCTTGGGAAAGGTTTCACGAAGAAGCTGCGGCTGAAAGCCACTGGGGGATAAAGGTTGCACAATGAGCAAATCGAAGAGAGAAAAGACCTTAGTGTGTTTGGGGAACAGTGTGGAGGACAGTCCCGTGGGTAGGAGGAGTGTGATCTTGTGTGGTGAAAGATGAGCAGAAGATTGCTGACCACTCTTGTGAGGGTAGACGAAGGATAGTCTCCAAGGAAACTCCCACCAGTATAGGCATCCCAGATGGCCCGTCTGTCACCTTCGTTTTATTTTGTTTGCCTCTTGGAATAACCATATCCATGTTATTAGGAACATAGGAAGTAGGAGAGATTCTGGACTCCCTTACTTTTTTGCTGTTAAATATTGGTTCTGTGTAGCGATAGTGGAAATGATTATTAGTTATTGCTAGGCCATGGTTTTAGGAAGAGCCCCTTGGGATTTGGGGGATTGGCAATATTGCCCAGCACCCGTTTTATCATTAGGCTTCCGTGTCTGTCTTCAGCGTTTTCGAGGACAGGTAGCCAAACTGCAGGAAGGAGTTAGACCATTCAAGGTGGTCTCTACTCAGAAAGGTTGTAAGGGGAGAGGGGCCTGACAGTTGGGTTGATTAATTTGCTTGAGTTGCCATAACAGAATACCGAAAACTGATGGTTTAAACAATAGTTTTATTGTCTCACCATTCTGGAGACTAGAAGTCTAATTCAGGGTGTTCACAGGATTGGTTTCTTCTGAGGGCTATGAGGAGAATCTGTTTTCTCTCTCTCTCCCAGCTTCTGATGGTTTGTTGGTGGTCTGTGGTATTCTTTGGCTTGGAGATGTGTCATTCCAATCTCTGCCTTCATATTTGCAGGTGTTCACCCTCTGTGTGCGTGTTTGTGTCCAATCTTCTCCTTTTTCTAAAGACACAAGTCATACCAGATTAGATACTCCAGTAGTGCCTCATCTTCAGTAATTACATCTGCAATGACCCTATTTCTAAATAAGGTCATATTCTCAGGTACTGGAGATTTGGGCTTCACCCCAGGCATTTGGGGAAGATGCCGTTCAACCCATAACAGCAAGGATAACCAATAAGAATAAGTCACTCTCCATTTACTCCAGAGATAATGCTTTCTTTTTCTTTCTCTATAAAATGCAGTAATTGTACTTTTGTCGATGAATTTGATAGGTTTTTCAGTAATTATTTAAGTAGGGGACCAAGAAGATCTCCCAACAAACCGCTATCCTATTAATCTCCCCCAGATTTTATGGCAGGGACGTTTTTTTCTGGCAAGGGACATACCTTAATCTTAAAACGAACAGGTATCCTCACAGTAGACTATTGTCCCACCCACTCAGGCCTTCCAGGAGTTTTGTTTATACCAGCAGGAAAGAAAGAAGGGAGAAAGACAGAGGGAGGGAGAGAGAGAGAGACAGAGACAGAGAGAAGGGAGGGAAGAAAGGGAAGCAAGTAAGGAGGAACTGAGGGGCGGAGCAGAAGGGCCCCCCTTCCCCCACTTGTAAGAACACAGCGCCTCCTGCCCTTCCCCCTCCTCCTGCTCCACAGGGAAGGCTGCATTTCCAATTGCTTCTCTGCAGCATCTGAAACAAGGGAGCACATTCTAAATATTGTGGTGATGATTAGAAAGAAGTAAAGGGATTTTTGAAAACATTAACTTGGAAAAATGGCTCAGGGTGTGCTTTGTGTAAAAATAATATTTTCAAAACACATCTGCCTATGGAATATTAACAGTCAAAACACGTGGCAAACATTTTCACAATTTTCCACCAGGGGGTGCTCCCCCCAATAGAAAGAAATAAGAAAACTTGAAAACATTTCACTGCCTGAACAACCCCCAAGAAAACATTTGTTTCTGCCCAAAACCTGGAAACAAACATTATTTTTCTTTGAGAAACCAGGATATTAGTTCATGAAATGAGTTTTTTGGGGAAAAAAAACCCTAGTTTCTGTAGCATACATGTATGTATTTTAAACTTGCCTCAAGGAAGATAAAACTCAGGAGTTGGCTGATGATAGGTTTGATTACTTAGAAATTGAGAAATAGAGGTCCAGAGAGACTTCTCAGACCATTTCCAGTGTAAGAACTTTTAGAATGTTAAATGCAAACAGAGAAACAGAAGCCAATTCTCCTGACTCCTGTAAAACTCTTAAAAAACGTGCATTTCACATAATGTGTGCAGTCAAAACCCTTTCAAAGCTATGGAGGAGTTACTATGAACAAGCAAGCTTTCTAGGATTTGATTTTGCCCAGCCTTTCACAAGTGCCAATTTGATATGTCATAGAGCTCAGATTCTACTCTTGAGAGTTATTTTATGCAAGTCACCGACAGGCTACTTTGAGAACTTAGTCTTAAAATTTAGAACCAAGAATTTAGTTCTAGGGGGTGGAGCTCAAGGAAGAATTTATTTGAAGCTCTAGTATTTTTTTATTTTTTTTTTCCTTTCAAATGTACTTAAAATTCACATTATGAACCTGACCATTTTTATAAAAAGTTTTTTTTTAATTCAAGGAATAAGATAATACTTTCTAGAGAAATTCCTATAGTCCACCTTCCCCCACCCTTCACTGAAGAAGGAAATAGGGCTCCTCTAGCTTAAATTAATTGCATGCAAGTTCCTGAAATATCTAAGGCAGATGTGACAGGAAGAAAAGCCGATTCTCCTCACTGCACCAAGGCCCCCACTTCCTTTCCAGGCTGCACAGGCTCACACTGCCATTCTTGCCTACTCCAGCAGCTCTGGGGAAGGGAGAAGAAGAAGGAAGGAGGATGCTTTTATGGCTAAAGTTCGAGGGTCCCTCGCTCCTTATAGAAAATTATATTGATCATTCCCCCTCATATTACATAGGGCTGATACATTTAATCCTACAGCCTGTTGATAAAAGAAAACTGAAACCATTCCTACTTTTCCAAGGGAGTATTTGACAATTTCTAGAAAATTCACAGCAGCCATAATGCCACCGTGAATCGCCTCCAGGAGAAATGCCCATTTCTGTTGCTGGTGCATTCTTCCAGAAAACCATTCTGGGTTCTCACTAGCAAGGTAACTATTCTCTACAGACCCATTTATATCATTATGTGGAAAATTAAAACCCTAAAATATTTTCCCAAACCTGTTACTTTATTGGATCCTGCTTCCTAAAATCAGGGCTAATAAATAGGTATGTGAGAGCAGAGGAGTGAGAAGGTGAGCCTCTGTTCCCTACTGCATGTGTGTAATGCATTGCTTTTTATAGCTCCTGCTTAAATAAGCCTGAAAATAAAGCCATGGATCGATGGCCTGAGATGTATCATTACTGAGAATGCAACCCTGGGATTAACTTAACCAGCCGTTCTTCCATGCGGCACACAAAGCTTATCTTGGGGATCTCGGACACGCGCCGTGGCCTGGGGCAGCCCTTCCTGCTCCTCACGCCCATCCAAAGGCCACATCACCACGCATTAATCAGGGGTGGGGGCGGTCCCCGAAAGCCCCCACAGTAGGAAGAACAAGAGGGAGGAGCAGTGTTAGATGGTGCTTCCTGGACTGATGTGAATAACAGAATCAACAACTCTTTGAGTAACTGCCATGGGCCACGTGCCTCTCATAGCTCAGTTTTGACCCTCATATTACTTTGTTAGGCACTAACTCCATTTTTAGAAATGGGGAAAAAAAAAAAAAAAAAGTTCAGTCTCCAAGGTGTTAAGTAGTGGGTCCAGGAAATCTGCAACTATAATAGGTGCCTGAATTTTAACTTGAACCCTGGCCCCTCTGCCTTCCAAGCCTGTTCTCTTTCTTCTTTGTGTGGCTCTGGACAAGTCACTGGAGCTCTCTTCATGTCTGATTCCTTATTCGTAAAATGTGGATGATAATACTACCTAGAGTTATGATAAGGGATAACGAGTAATTAAACATACACGAAGCAGTTTGGGGAGTGCTTTGACTGCATGAAACAATAGATAGAGGTAAGGTGTTATGTTAATACTGTTGTTGACTTTGAACATGAGTGAAAAGAGGTCCTGAGAACACTTCAGAAAGGAGAAATACCTCTGAATTATAAGCTCTCAGATCCTTATGTGGTAAGGAGTGTGCAAAGGACTTGGGTCTACAACATTTAGTTGAAAAGGTAGTTAACTGGGATCAAGGTAAAAAGAAATTTCGGGAATGAAACTGATCTTCCGGAAACTTGCTCTGGGTGCCTTGAGGTTTATTAAATATTCCACTAACGTAACAGTTCTTGCCTTTGCTTCTGGCAGGATTTACCATATAGGCCAAATCTTTTATTCTGAACCTAAAGCGCCAGAGGAGAGAAACAGCATGGCAGAAGGTGGAGGAGTTCTGAGACTGAAGTCTCATGGTGAGCCAACAGAGAAGGAAGAAAAAAACAAAAGCATTAGTACAATATCATTTATTTATAATATACGTTTTGAGAAACTTCACACAATTTGTGTTAGGAGACAAATATCCCAACTTCTGACTTTTCCTTCTTCGCTGCCATCCTTGCTCCCAGAACTCCGGTTCTTCATTTTCTTAGAAGACAGCAGGTTTGGCCACCTTTGGTGGTAAAGAAAGAGATTGAGCCTAAGTCCTGTTCCACACTCAACGTGAAGTCCGCTTGAGATTCTCTCTCTCCCTCTGTTCCCTCCCCTACCCCCTCTAAAATAAACAAATCTTTTAAAAAAAATATTTGCTCACAGGCTAGGGAAGGAGGGGAGGGAGGAAGGAAAAAGGAAGGGAAGTAATTTATAATTGTCAATGTCAAAAGGGAATTCTCACTTCAGGTATGATAGCTACAAAAGGCAAGAAGGCCCTACCAGGTTCAGTAGTTCTTTTGAAAATCTTTGGTGCCTTTACTTATTCAAAACCATCAGAAGCCCATGGGAAATGGTTGAAAAAAAAAATCACAGTGGAGTCTGAACAGAACAGCAAACTGCTGTTTCCAAGAGAGGGTGCTGCGATAGGAAGGAAGGGCTCTTTCTATAGATCAAATTGCTAAAGAGCTAATCAGACTTTCCACAGGCAGTGACAATGGGCAATTTATTGTGATGCTTCTCAGCTCATGGGAACCAGCAGGGTATGACAAGAACAGTATGCCTCAGACATACACATCATGGTTTCCTTTAGGATTTTTAAAATTATAATAATGTTTATTTCCACAGAAAAGGGCAAAGTCAAATATTTTAGAATATTGACCTGGACACACATTATCACCAGTTGTGTTCTCCACTGGACTGGGCTTAAGAAAACACTAAGGAGTCACTTCGAATCTCCTCTTGATTGCTTTTCTAACAAAGGTGGCATGCCAGGATTAGTTCTGTGGAGGAAAAAAAAAAATTTTTTTTTTTTCCTCTTTAAAATTGTGGGAAAGGAAGGGACTGGAAGTACAACAGTAAATGCAGTATTTAGATACTCCAAGAGTGCTTTAGTTCTCATTTTCCTTGTTTCACATCCCAGAGAGAAGAGGATCTCCAAGAAATCAGACTCTAAACCATTGGCTGTCCTGCATATTAAAACCATCATGTTAATTGAGCCAATTAGAAGTTCATTATAGCCTGGAGAGTGTGGGTTGTTCATTTGGGTCCATTATATCTGATAAAAGGTTATCAACAGAACCCCCAACAGAAAAGGTACCATAAAACTCTGTCCTTCATTTGCAAAGGTTTTGGCAGTGAAGAAATCTCTTTCAGGAAAGTTTTCTAGATCATTCCCATCCCACTCAAATTGCCTTTGTTGTTGTTGTTGTTCTATGATTCTTCAGTGTTAATTCCATCCAGAATGGATTACTTCGTGATGGTCAGTGCCTATCCTTTGTACTGTCCTAAACCATATGAAACTATAATAAAATAAACACCATAAAAAATAAAACTTAACAATGTAGTAGACTGCACATATTTCTCCAGCAGGTGTGCGAAATAAATCTATTTATGAACAACTTTTGTACACATTATATATCAGGCATGATGCTAAGCACCAGAATTCAACATTGAATATGACATGGAAGACATCTGCCCCCGAAAGACATACTGTGTAAAGCGAGAGGCAAGCACTAAACATAATTAAAAATATTCATTGTAAAAAATATATTCATTGTAATTGTGAAAAACTCTATAAAGAAAATTATAATGAAGTTTATAAATGAAGATTCCAATGGAAAAATTACCCCCTAAGAAACCATAATATGAGAAAATGCCCCAATTCACCAATAAGCCAAATGGAAATTAAGCAATGGGATTAAATGTCATTTTCACCTATTAAGTTGTAAATAATTGAACACTCTGGAGATATACTCATCATGTATTTCTGGAGGCACTGTCAACGTGTACAATCCCTTTGGCAGGCAGTTTCCCAGTATATGTAAAAGGCCATAAAGATGTTCAGCTTCTCTGACAACTCACTTCCAAGATTGTGTTCCAAAGGAGTAAGTCTAACTATGGAGGAAAATAAATACACATGAAACTATTCACCAGTTTTATACTGGTTGGAGATTAGAAATGCTCTAAGTGTCAGAAATGGATAAATGGCGGCTAAATGCAGATAACAGGAATTATAAGGGCACAAGGTGGATTCAGGCAGTTCTAGTTCTATTTAAAAAAAAAAAAAAAAAAAGGTTCCTTCCTGTGGTACCTGGGTGGCTCAGTCAGTTAAGTGTCAGACTCTCGGTTTCAGCTCAGGTCATGATCTCAGGGTCCTGGGGTTGAGCTCTTTGTTGATCTCCCTGCTCAGCGGGAGTCTGTCTCCCTCTTTTTCTGCCCCTTCCCTTGCTTGTGTTCTCTCTCTCTCTCTCTCTCTCACTCATATTTAAAAAAAAAAAAAAAAAAGGATGTTTCCTTGCCTATGAAGTGGAGATAATTTATGAACTACTTATGAAAAAAGTGATATATATTTAGAAAGTCAGTAAATAGAAAAAAATGTCTCCTCCTTTCTAAAGCAGAGAAGTTAAAGACCAGTATTTATCTTGAGGCTGTATGCTTTCATTCCTGTTTTTAGTTTATTTTGTTTCATGTAAGGAAGGTATTTCTTAAATTTGTGTTAGCATAACCTATATACCATGCTAAATACAAATGGAAAATGTCACTCCTAATGAAAGCTTCCCCTAGGCTTTTCCATGAAGGCAATGCATGCACTGACATTTAGGTGAGAGATAGTTAAAATCTGAAATCACTGGAGATCATTTTCCTGTCTTTGACCGCGTTTGGATGGTCATCGCCATGGAGGAACAAACTCTGTAAGGGAACTTAGCACTTAATATACAAATCTGACTCTTCCATGCCTTCTTTGAAGTATTCTTTCATCCAATATTTTGCATTCCTAGCTGCATATCAAGATGACTTGGGGAAATTTTTAGATAAATTCCTACATCCTTCCCCCTGGTCTCACTCCTGCCCTCTCCGCCCCACCCCGAACCCCCACCTCCACCCCACCCCCGCCCAAGCCTGCAGAGATTCTGATTTCTTGGTCTAGGATACAAACTGGGCATTAGACTTTCTTTAAAGCCTCCCAAATGATTCTAACTGCAACCACATGGCAGAGTTATCCTTGCTCCAAGACTCATGAGAAAAGGGACAATAGAAGTTTTTTCTGTAGTGAATGTCAGGAGTACAGTATGGCTCCTTTCCTCTTGTTGTTCCTAACTGAGGGAGTAAAAGACAGGCAGTAATTAGCTTGTTTCTACATTGCTGCTCACCCCGGCTCTCTAGACGCAGAAGATTCATGACAGACTTTTTTTCTCTTTTGAAGTTTCATGCATCATTTTTCTGTTCCCATCTCAATGAGATAAATTCTGTAATCCATGACACACTTTCCCCATTCTTGTCAGATACTTAGCCTGCAACATTTTCTTTTGTTCTTCTGTCTTCACAGGCATTTCAGCATTAGCTCATCATCTTCTGGAAGGAAGTGAAAATGTTTTGAATTCTAATTCCTTTCCAGATATGAGATGCTGTCATTAAATGCTGCAAACCATTTTCCGGAATTATGACAATTTATCCACAGGTTCTTTGCTTATTTGTAGATAAAAGATATTTGATATTTCTAATATTTTGAGCATACTTTTACAGCAATTTAGCACACTGATTAAACAAGCCAGTTATATCTGACTGGCTCTTGGAATATGCTCTGCTGCTTTTTATGAAACAGATTTTATTATCTTGGGGCCTAAACACAGTAAAAAATCTTTTGTATTGTCCTGGGGCAGGAAAATTGTCTCCTCACTGAGAAAAGTCATTCAGTCAAATATCCAGTGAAGGCTACAATGTGATGAGTCCTGTTCTAGAGACTGTGGATACAGCTGGGAAAAAAAGACAGAAAAAGCACCTACTTTCTGTGGCGCTTAGGCTTTAGTGATTATTTCCTTAGGTTAAATTCCTAAAAGGGATCATATAAAAATAATTGACTATAAATGGTTAAATCTATTTCCAGTAGATACACATGTGATAAAGACAGCCTAATGAAAGTTTATTTCTGAATATACATTGTCTGTATGTTTGGAAAAATTAATAATCCAATGTTCAAAAATATTTTCAGGAAAAGAAGGCACCAAAACAGAAATTAATACTTAAACTAAACAACATTTAAAGCCAGATTTTGGCCTGGAAAAAATTGTCTAGCTAATGTCGTAAATGGTTTCTTTTTAAATTTTTAATTTAAATTCAGTTTAGTTAACATGCAGTATATTATTAGTTTCAGGGGTAGGATTTAGCGATTCTGTTGCATATAACACCCAGTCTCATTACGTCAAGTGCCCTCCTTAATGCCCATCACCCAGTGACCCCATCCCCTCACTACCCTCCCCTCCAACAATCCTCATTTTGTTCCTTATATTTAAGAGTCTCTTACGGTTTGCCTTCCTTTCTGTTTTCATCTTATTTTATTTTTCCTTCCCTTTCCCTAAGTTCACGTTTTTTTTTTTTTTCTTTTCTTTTCTTAAATTCCACATATGAGTAAAGGTAAATGGTTTATTTTCAAAATATACTACAAGTGTGACTACAAGTCACTGGAAATAAATATTGGTGCTGCATTGGAAAAGGGAGGAAAAACAATATACAGAAAAATAAATTGGACAAATGAGTACGTGAAACAGGAGTAAACTATTTAATAGTAATCAAAGAGATACAAATTTAAAAGGAATTTCCTAAGGGTTTATTCTTTGGGCAAATATTTAATTCAATAGTTATTAAGACTTTGGTGTTGCATATACATGAGATTCCTTCTTGGCTGGGAGGGAGGGTGATGAAGTTTAGATGAACAATATTTTTTCTTTTTTTCTTCTTCTTCTTCTTTTTTTTTTTTTTAGATTTTGTTTTTTTATTTACTTGAGAGAGAGAGTGAGAGAGAGAGAGC
Organism: Neogale vison; assembly: GCF_020171115.1. Taxonomy (NCBI): domain Eukaryota; kingdom Metazoa; phylum Chordata; class Mammalia; order Carnivora; family Mustelidae; genus Neogale; species Neogale vison. The sequence continues at coordinate 64,049,312 of NC_058096.1, read as the reverse complement.
ACACACAGTGGGAGGGAAAGAGGGAGAGGGAAAGGGGCAACCAGACTTGAGACAGAGCCCAAGGTGGGACCCAAAGATGGACTCCATCCCAGGACTCTGAGATCATGACCTGAGCCCAAGTCAGATGCTTAACCAGCTGGGCCACCCAGGTGCCCCTAAATGAACAACATTTCTGAAAAGCAATTAGAAGAGTTGTGTTTCATGAGATTTAAAAATCTCCCTTCCTTTCCACTCAGTAATCTCACTCCTAGAAATGACTTCTAACAAAACAATTAAAAGTGCATGCAGAGATCTATGTACAAAATATTCATTTAAAAACAAGCAAAACAAGAAACTAAATGTTCGATAATAGGGTATTCAAACAAATATTGGAGCTGTTATAGTAAGACATATTATACATTATTAACCATCAATTCTTTAAAGAGTATTTGAACAAATGTGAGAATGTAGCTGATGTATTAGGTAAAAAACACTATAAAAAATCATACTAATTAAAGAAAACAATGTGTATTTCTAGGAAAACCGGAAATATATACCTAAAAGCAGTAACAGTTACTTTTACTGGATGGTTTTAAATTTAGCCTTCATAGTGTTTTCTTCTCAGTGAACGTTCACTGTGGTTATCGTCTACTGCAGAGAAAAAGGGTAGGAATCCCAAACTCTTAATGCAGACCCAGCCCACAGAAGTGATCAGCAGCTTCCTGAAGAAGAGGGTCTTCTTTTTGCCTGATGCAGAGAGGAATCGGATCTCAATGAGGGATCTTGCCTCCTGCCCCATGCACCTTCCATGCTTCCCTCATTTTGCTAGAATTCTGGAATCATGGATAAATAAACCTTGCTCTGTGGTTCACCCTGCATTTTGCTACATGTATTAGCTTGCAAGTTAGGTTATTGTGGTCCTCCCTCCATGGTTTTGTTTTGTTTTTGTTTTTTGTTTCTTGTTTTTTGTTTTGTTTGGTTTGGTTTTTAAGAGGAAGCTGATTCCCCTTGGAAGCAGTTCACTTTCCCATGCCCATCAGTCCATAAATGCCAAAGTTAGGGCTGGGAGGGAGGGTGATGAAGTTTAGATGAACAATATTTTTTCTTTTTTTCTTCAAATTCCACTGGTTTTATGCTGTGCCAGGTTAGCTGCAGGGTTATTATCTCAGTCAGGGGGAAATCATTTAGAAAATGAATGTAATATTCTTTGGTTTACATTTCTCAAACTATGAAGGTCTTAAATAATGAAAGTGATTATAATTAAAGCAAAATGTTGAGAAAATAATTATCGTATAATCTTATTCTGTAGAATGTGCCTTTATTTCAGAAAGCACTGCTAATAGTTTAGAGAAGTTTCAGTGCCTTGAATTATGGTTCAAATTATCTGATGGGGCAAGGATAAGGATGAAGAGGCTTATGAAAAATAACTCTTCTCAGCCCACTGCTCCTGAGATTGTCCTTCCTTTGGAAAGTCTAACAGAGCTCTGGAATGTGTAATTTTTCCAAGTGCTTCAGATAATCCTTACACATAGGCATCTTAGGGAAAAATCTGTCTCTAGGCCAACTGATTTAAAGTATAGTGGGCACATGTATCTTCTGGTAGTTGAAAAAGCAAATCTGGTTTAACAAGTCTGGGGGAGGAAGCTGGGGCGTGGTCCAGGAATGTGCATATGCAACATATTCTTCAGGTAATTCCATTGTGGTTGGCATATCAATCCCTCTCTGATGAACCTGTTTATTTTGATTTTCATGAATCAAAGAAGATGGTATTGGAGAACTATATATGTGTCCCTTGTAGCCAAGAGGATATGGGAGAGAGAAAATAAAATAATTAACAATAACATAAAAATGAACAAAGAAGCATCCATGCTTCCATGGAGTTTATACAGGAAGAACATGGATAGCTGGAGACATCTCCAAAGAAGACACACTATTAGTCTCTGAGTATTTAAGAACATGTATGGTCAATGGGAGAGATACAAGGCTTCCAGACTAAGGAGATCAGGAAAGTGAAAGGAAGCAGAAAAGAGCAAGGCATTAGAACCAGGGGAAAATGAAAAATATATAATTTTATTATATATCTATATAATTTTATTTTATTTATATATTTATTATATATAATATTAAAATTATATATAATTTTAATATAATTATATAAATATATAATCACAGGAGCATGGGCCCCTGTGATAACGTGGTTGCTGAGCTTCTCAGCTTAAAACCTTGAAGGGACAGGCGGTGGGAGTCACTGACAGGACATGATGGATGGTGCCTTCCCATGATATATTGCAATATATACATTGACCTTTCAAAGGTTCAGAAACCTTTTAAATTAGGGTTGACATATGCTAGATAGACTGGTTGTTGAGCATTTGTCCGCCCCAACTTCTAACAGCCTTGGTTGATGGATTAGAGCTTTGCCTTGTCTTTCCAAACCGTTGCCCTCAACATCAGGCTCTTAATCATCTATGAAGGAATAAAAAAGAAGCTACAGTTGGCAAATATGTTGGGATATAAACTAAAATGCAGATTTTAGAACCCTATGCCTGAGCTGGAGATTTTTCAGGAATCTTAAGCTGACATCTCCGGACACATCTTGTGTTCCCTAGAGGTGGACATTGACTGTGGACTGAGGTTACTCTGTTAAAACATAAACTTCTCTCCCAACTACAGGTGCACACATGCAGGTGAATGCACAGATTCACAGACAACATTATGAATCAGTCCTTTAGGTCATTACAGTGGGGACCTTCCTCAAGGATCTAAGTTCATCATGATAATTTTGTGCTTCAGAATATTGCAGGGTGTTTTGATAAGAGAGAGATTCTCTAAGCCTTTGTATGCCCCCCCACCCCTGAATTTGTTTGCTAATAAACATGTTTTGAGACTGTAACTCTGAAGGAACATTCACCAGACTGGATCAGGAGTCATTTCACCCTCCAGTGATGGCCAGTGTTCCTGTTTATTGAAGGACAATAAGGTTTTATCCTGACCTGTGCTGAGAGGCTAAAAAACTGATTATCTTTATGATGTTCACTGTGTGTAATGGCCTCGCTCATATAAACAGATACAGATAATTAGCCATGACTGTATTAATTAATCTTTCAGAGAGATATAAACTTTAGCACATACAACTGTGGATTAAAAAAATGTATGTGTTGTATGTGTGTGTCTGTGTGAGAGAGAGAGAGAGAGAGAGGGAAGAGATTAGACAACTGAAGACTTAGTTATAAGACTTTTTGTGTATCAGATATTAATCATTATCCACTACCTTATTGAGAAGTTTTGCTGAATAACTAATGAAAATGCAGTCAAATTTGTTAAAAATAAATCTAACATAAATAAAATGAAACTGCTAAATAACAAGGGCCTCATAAATACTACTCTGGCACTAAGGAAAGCGAATCCTCGAATGAAAGGAGAGGAAGATTTGCTGGACCAAGTTTTTACCTTTATAATTTCAACCTGTAGACAGTTGTCATCAGGACTCCCATCTCTAATTCAAATGTGCTGGGAGATTGCAGTATAAATCTCTGCCACAACAAGCAGGAGGGGAGGACAAGAGGTCTGCATAACATCGCATTTGGGAAGATAGATGTATTCAGATTGGAATTGGAATGCTCACGCAGACTAAATCAGCACACACTTATGCTTCCCTTTGAATCATTATCAGATAAATGGCAGGTGATGACCGCAGGGAGAAAGAGGAAAGTTGTTCAGAAAATGATGTTTATGAATTAAAATTTTCTAGGACAAAAATGTGAAACATCTTTTGAAATCTGTCCCTTACTGGTTGGGCATAAAAAAATGGCTTGTCCAGCAGTCAGGACAATATATACAAACATGTTAGGACCTGAAATGCCTCTAAAGGCTTTTCTGACTTGTGAAGATGGAATTTGTTGTCAAAACCTACACGAAACAACTAAGCCTCATCCCAGTGTAAGACCTACTACATGTTCGTAATGAACTATACAGGACCTGTGGGGCCTTTAGGCAATGCAAACACAACGGTTTGCAGTACTTATTTCTGAACCACTATTTTTGTGTTTATTTACCCAGCACAGATGTTATGGCTCATTGAGAACCAAATGGTTTGTGTATGTGGCCGTTTCCATGGTCAGAGCAGCTCATGCAGAGATACGTGTGTTTGCTCTACTGATGCTCTCACCCTAGGAATAATAATACATAGAAACAGAGTTTACTTTAGCACATATCGAGTACCTATAATGTATAAGTAAAAAATAGTAGGACAAGACAGATCCTGGTCTCATGTGAAATGGCAGTATATCACTTTGAGTTGTCTAATTGGAGGGGAACTTTCTGTGCAGCAGAACAGTAGCCTTGCTCCTTAGAGGCAGACCGTTTCATTATTGCTAGAACCCAAAGTCCTTTCTCAGGCTAGGCTGAAAGATACAAGCAGGCATGGAGCTCCCCTAAATCGTGCATATTTATAGAACTTATAGGCATGGATAGTCAGAGGAAGCCTTGGCTTTCTGACTATAGGCAGTGGTAGAAATTGGTAACATTTTCATATTGTTCCTGACTTAATCAGGGTTCCAGCTCCTTCTCAATTTTATGCCCTCCCTTCAACAGCTTGGAAGGATGGTGAACCCTGAAAGAAAGCAGAAATGATGAGAAGAGCAGGAACCTTATTGCCCACAGTTAGAATACCCTGGGTGAATCTCATGATTGATTCAAAGACAAGATTTGAGAGAGAAGAAGAGGTACATTTTGTACATGGTCCCAAAATATACTTCATGTCTTAATGGCTCTTCAGAGTAGCCCTAGGCACAGATAATCAGTGGACTTGCCACTGTGGCCCTATTTAAATCCCTAGGGACATTACTGGTGTTGGATTGTCTCTAGGTGCTGTAGGTCTATATTATTTTTATTTAACACCATATAGTCAGCTGGGGCTGCTCTTACAAAATAGCATCGACTGAGTGGCCTGAAAAACAGATATTTATGTCTCATAGTTCTGGAGGCTGGGAAGTCCAGATCAAGGTACAGGCAGATTTGGATCCTGAGAAGAGCCCTTTCCTGCCTTTTCACTGCGTCCTCAATCTGATATAGAAAGAAAGAGAGATGAAGCAAGCTCTCTGGTGTCTCCTTATAGAAGGGCACTGATCCCATCAGGAAGGCCTCACTCTCGTAACCTTATCTAAACATGATACCTCCGAAAGGCCCCAGTTTTCACATAACCATCACATTGGGGGTTAGGGCTTCAACCCAGGAATTTGTGGGAGGACATAATTCAGTCTATAGCAGATGGTAACTGAAACTGGGTCATCATTTCAGAGAACACATTCACAGGCATTTTCCTTGGTATGAAGACACAAGCTGAGGAACAAAAGAAGGATGATCAGTTTTATCCCTTAAGGTTTAGTCATTCCTGTAGCTTCAGGTGTTTCCCTGACAGACTCTCTCTTTCTTTGGTTTAGACCATGAGATGGGTATCAAATTGTTTTTAGGATTTCCTCCTAAACAATGACGAAGGAGACTGTCTATGTGAAAAAGAGTATAAAATGTAAAGAGTGACTTGGACAGACTCTCTTCTGGATAGCCTAATGGCTGAAAGGGAAATGTTGGAAGTCTTAAATGGAGGTATCTTCTATATCCTCTCTCTGTTCTTGCTGGCAGTTCTCTCTCTTAACTCTTCCTAGGCATATCCGTTCTCAGAAGACTTTAATAATACCCACAAGTGGTATACTCTTGTAGGCTGGAATGAAATACTCCTTAGTTTTATAACTTTTGTGCATTTTTACTGTCTTTAATCACTGTGAAAAATATAACCCCGGGGCGCCTGGGTGGCTCAGTGGGTTAAAAGCCTCTGCCTTCGGCTCAGGTCATGATCCCAGAGTCCTGGGATTGAGCCCCACATCGGGCTCTCTGCTCCGCAGGGAGCCTGCTTCCTCCTCTCTCTCTGCCTGCCTCTCTGCCTACTTGTGATCTCTGTCTGTCAAATAAATAAATAAAACCTTAAAAAAAAATGTAACCCCAACTTTTAAAAATTGTCACTGGCCGGCAGCAACAAATGAGCAGAGAGTCTCCTGAGAGGTAAGGGATGAAAATGAAGACGCGGGGGACACAGGGCTGTTTGTCCACATGTGTCGTCCTTGCTTTATTGCCCGCCACCTTTTATAGGATATACACCACACGTCTAGCACGTACACACTTACGCAAGATGTTTTCATATGATAAAAGCCCATTTCCCACCATAGCAATACAATCATCGAAACTGTAGCAATCAGGTGCCCGGAACTACATCCTACTTTCTGGTTAAAGTTTAATAGTAAGTTTAATGGTCCGATTTCTCAGAAAAACGTTTATTCTTAACCTTAACACAAAAGAGGGTGTGGGGCCCAGGTTGGTCGGAGCCCGAGAGCCGTCACTCATCGTATTAACTCCTTCCTGGCTCTGTGCCTCCCACAAAAAATTCCTTCAAAACACCCTTCTTCCCCTCTTTTATACTTTTGAAGCACTAGTTAGGTATCATCTAGCCCATTTCAATGTGCCTCTTTGGGTGGACACTCTAGCTCTAGAATTGAGTTGAGGTCTCCTTGTTCGAGCTTGCTTCAATAACAGCAGACAAGGCAAATTAAGACAGGTCTACCTTAAAAGCTCATATTCATATGGAGGAAGCCATTTTTCCAGAAGCCCACTCCCAAGCTTTATATACTTATCTTCATCAAAATTGGTTTTATCTATATCTTTTTTATTTAAAGAACTTTTCTCACTCTGGAATCTTTGATGCATTAGCCACCACCTTCACATCATTCTTGCCATGTCTAACTTATTCACAGAGCCTGAGTTTCTAGAATGTTTCATATTCTTTTCTGGAGAGCCTCCAAATGGGATATCCTCTGTCTGGAAAGCTATCCCCAGCTTCTCTAGAGGAACCTTCGGACTAGTCAGATTTCCGCTTACCGATTACCACCTCCAGATAGGTCTTCCTTCACTGCCCTATCCAGTTCCTATCTCTCCCCAGTCTTCTCTATTCCAACAACCTCTTATTATCCCATGACTCTTATAGATCTTTGTTATCACTCACTTTTTAAGTTTGGTTTGCATTTTCCTATGTGCTCCCTCCTGTCTGTTTTACGCCCCACTCCGTACCTGGCACAGAGTAGCTGCTTGATATACTTTGGTCAGTGAACAAATGAATGAATGAATGAACTCATTTGTGAACATTCGTCTCTCTTTTTCTAATCTTTTAGTCCTAACTAGCATTTGGCATTGGAGGAAAAAAAATTAAAATTTGAGGAATGGGAAAGGGATATTATTTATTCTGACACCTTTGTGAGCGAAAGTACAAATAATAAGGGGAATGAGGACTAACACTTACTGCGTGTTTATTGTATGTCATTATGTGCCACTTGGCTTATTTTGTTCAATCTTCATTATTATTTTTTTTTCCCCAAAAGAGAATATAGAAGTGACAGTTTTAAAGCTTAAACTTCAGGGCCATCACTTGTACTACCTCCTTCTGAGACCCAGGCTGGGGTCTAAGCGGTGTATATGTTTCTGTGTATCTGTTTCTCATAGACATCCTTCCCACTATTACATAAGCCTCAGTCCCTACAATACCTGAGTCTCTTCTGGAAATTGGAAAGATACTTGGAATCCCTATTTTACAAATGAAGACACTGAAACATAATCTGAGGTAAAAAAGAACTTGGAACAGATGGAACCGGGGTTAGAGCTCTTGGACATGTAACTGCAGAACTCAGGTTTCTAACCACAAGGAGCATGGAAGGTAGCAAGTCAACACACATGAGTAAAAGGCCCACAAATACATGGCTCATTTTGCTATTATAACTACTCTTTTAAAATGATGAGATGAGTTTTAGGGAAGAGTGAATTTTTAATACTTGGAAGCAAGGATCAGTGTCCCTTCATTATGTCAGCCCTTCATTGGCCTCAATTTCCATAAGCCTCTCGCTCAGAACTTTGACTTACAGTGCTACAATTTGCCCTCATTTCATTTAACACCAAGTTAGCTCCTTGGTGATTTTCCTAAGCTACTGAAAAGGGTACATAGGCATGTTTACCCCTCCCTTATTTTTCAGTTTCTTCAAAGCACTATAAATCAAGGTGGCAATATTGTATGCCAGTGTTCTGTTGTGTAACAGCCTTTGTGAGTTGACTGTCAGACTGCATTGTAGGGAGGAACAAAACAAACAAAAATCCAAAACAAACAAATAAAAACTCATATCTCAAGCTGTCTTCCAAGGTATGTTTTATCTTTTTTTTTTGCCAGTATAATAAAATGGGGATAATAACACTGATGCCCATCCACCTCATTAGTTGTTTTTAGTTAAATGACACAATAATTATAAAGGCATTCTGGAATTAGAAGTGCTATATGAATGTAGGAATTGTTTTATCACCAGTAAGTGGTTGAAAGCTATTTAGAAATATCAGCATCTTTCCCAAGACAATAGATATTTGCTGCAGTAAGTGAGGTTAGCTGGGTAATCAAAATGATTTTGTAAAGGTATTAGCAAAAGTAAATTAAAAAAAACAGATTTCAGTATAGTCAGTTTGAGTTAATAAAGATCCATGTTATATTTATCTCTCATAAAAATGTAATGTCTCCTAATAAAATAGAGTAACTCCCCTCCCCCAACTTTCTTAAATTGTGCTGGTCACAAAAGTAGACAAGAATCTGCATGTGGTATGTTTACTGCCCAACCTCACTTCTGTAAAAGTGATCCAGAAGCTCATTCATTCATTCATTCATTCATCCAAGAAACATTATGTAGGAGCTAGAGTTACATATTGGACTTTCTCCCATGTCCCAGGTACATGGTGGTGAGCGAAATGAGCCACACTCTCTTCCATCATGAAAATTACAGTCTAAGAGGAAAACAGACTTTAATCAAATAATCACAGTAATGAATTCATTATTTCAAATCGAGTTAAGTGCTCTGAAGAAGAGGAATATAGTTCTATAAGAATTGATAGCAAAGTATGTCACTGAGGTGTCAGGAAAGGTTTGCCCAAGGAATTTCAGCTGAAATCCTGACGAACAGCACTAGACTCAGAGAAGGAGGTTGGTGGGCACTGGCTAAGCAGCCCAGTGTGGTGCGTTTCTGCACTAGACAAATGTCCAGTGTGCCTGACACGAGAACCATGGAGGTATGTGGTCTAAGATAAGAAGGAAGAGGGAGGCATAGACAGAAGATGTCTTCTAGGCTACTCCAAAGATTCCGTTCTTTATCATAAAAAGTCATGGAAAGCCACTGAGTGGTTTTAAAGGGGTGATGGTAAGGGGAGGGATTAATGGTTTCATCTGTAATGAAAATTTGATTTAGTATGGAAAATGAGCAGGAGGGTCCCAGTGTAGATATGAGGAGACCAAACAGAAGACTATCATAGGCAAGAGATGGCAGTAGCTTGGGATTAAGGTGTTGGCAGACCGTACAGAGAGAAGTTGCTCGTTTAAAGGTTTACCCATGACCAAGTATTGAATGAAGTATGGAGGAGGAGGAGAGGCAAAGATTAGGGATGTTTCTAAGACCTCAAACACCTAAAGTCTGCTGAAGGCACTTACATAATACTGTTGTACAAAGAGTAAACCTTTATTAATGTACCTAATTTCTTTACTACACTTCTTTATTGATTTAATAAAAATGAGAGTGCTCTTTCTGTGCCAGTGTTTATGCCACTTGAATAAATAAGATCCTCACTTTCAAAGAACTCAATCTCATTGAAACCATCTTCAAAGTAACCACATCTCTGCCTTCAGGATGGTGGGCAGAATTCTGTCTTGCATGCACACGGCAACCTTTCTTCCCCTGATGGAGCACTGTATTTCAGAGCAAGCCTGGTGTCCGTTGTGCTTTTTTGTTTTTGTTTTTGTTTTTCTAACCAAAAGAACTAAAAATATTCTGATTTTGTAGAAAACTCAGCTACTTATTATTGTCCTGAGAGAAGTGCTCCATTTTTGTGGGTTTATTTCTTGGAAAGGCATGACCTGATTTAAGAAATGATTATAGAGGTATAACGTGCCTCTTGGTAAATTCCAGGCCCGAACAGGAACAAGACACCCACAAAGCAACAGGGTTTCTTTATCACTAAACCTGACAGGGAAGCAAATTTCTATTTAGGTCTAAAAATTCAGGTTTCCCTTGCCTAATTTTGGTTATTTCTGGAAACACACATGACTATATTTACTGGGGTATTTTCATCCTTTTCTATTCTTTGCCAGTTATTTGTGTATGACAACTGAAGGTATACAGTTGGGCATTTTTACTGAACAATTTCTTGTGAAGACTATCCATTACTGATATCCAACAGGAAGTGACTAAGTACAGACTAACCACAGATACCAATAACAGTGAACCAGATTGTCAGACTAGAGTGCATTTCATCTTTCCTTTGGAATCGCAAGTGCTTTTTGTAAGGAAAAATAATGTTTTTTATTTTTTACATACCTGGACATGCTTGGTGATTATGGAAGATAGCTGTATGTGTCCCACAAAAACACAGCTGAAATATGCCAAAATAAATGTCAAAAGACATTATTTTATTGCTCTTTAAGCATACATGCATGCTTTTTATTTGACAAACCTAACCTTCCACTGTAAATGGAAGATGGTATGATTCCAGACATTTGTTAGATTCAATTCAACAAATACTCAGCATTATTCATGATGTTTTTTCAGGAAAAAAAAATTTAGAACAGCAACTTATAAGAAAGCAGACTTCTGTCCTGAAGGACCTACAGTCTAAATGAAAATCAGTTTGGTCAGTTAGGGAAATTTTTTTTTTTTTTAAGATTTTATTTATTTATTTGACACTCAGAGATCACAAGTAGACAGAGAGGCAGGCAGAGAGAGAGGAGGAAGCAGGCTCCGCGCTGAGCAGAGAGCACGATGTGGGGCTTGATCCCAGGACCCTGGGATCATGACCTGAGCCGAAGGCAGAGGCTTTAACCCACTGAGCCACTCAGGCGCCCCCAGTTAGGGAAATATTAAGGACAGACTTCACTTGTCTGGCTCCGAAAAAGAAATATTATCAGAAGTAACAATAAACAATTCAAATTCCTGAGAAATACTTTATTTCTATGTGCATCTTTTTTTTGAATACGTTAGAATTAAATGTGCATTTCCCATGATGGCAGTAAATTGAGCTAGTAAAACTCTCATTTTAAAAAATATCCTTCAGGGACGCCTGGGTGGCGCAGTTGGTTGGACGACTGCCTTCGGCTCAGGGCGTGATCCTGGAGCCCCGGGATCGAGTCCCACATCAGGCTCCCAGCTCCATGGGGAGTCTGCTTCACTCTCTGACCTTCTCCTCGCTCATGCTCTCTCTCACACTCTCTCTCTCTCAAATAAATAAATAAAATCTTTAAAAAAAAAAAAAAAAAAAAAAAAAAAAATATCCTTCAGGGTTGCCTGGGTGGCTCAGTGGGTTAAAGCCTCTGCCTTCAGCTCAAGTCATGATCCCAGGGTCCTGGGATCGAGCCCCGCATCGGGCTCTCTGCTTGGTGGGGAGCCTGCTTAACCCTCTCTCTCTGCGGGCCTCTCTGCCTACTTGTGATCTCTGTCTGTCAAATAAATAAATAAAATCTTAAAAAACAAAACAAAACAAAACAAAAACCTTCAACAGCTAATTGTATGTAGTAGTATTATAATATCCAAGGTAATTTATCACAGTTGGCACTTGCTAATATTATCTATCAGAAATGTGTGTAATAAAATCTGTTTAGATTGAACTCATTTTATAATATATATCCACAAGTCACTGTATGCATAGCAATTATTGTTATTTGAAGATCTGTACAATATTGAATTAAATTCAACTTTTGTTTTGCTAAATGTCATTTAGGTGGTATTCTGATATTCAACTTTATCTATTTCTATCTACTGACATCCTCTTCTTAAAAGAAAAGAAAAAAATATGTTTTTTCCCTTTTTTGGACCTACTGAAAGTTTTGATAGGATTGTCAAGACTGATCTTTAAATATTCACCCCTATTAATGGAATGTGTATTAATCTTCTTGCATTGCATGATTTGATGCAATCAGTTAAACATACCAATGCATGAGTAGAATGTGTAATTGGCTACAAAACCAGAACAAAGTTTTTATCACCAAAAATAAATGGCTTAATAATGAAAATGTTTTATCATTTCTGATAGTAGATGGTAATAATCAAACAGACTTCATTAGCATACTGCCAGTTAATAATAATAAAAAAATAATTTTCCAAATAGAAAATAAATCTTTAATTTAAATGGAAAACAGAAGAGCTGAGTATGAGATAGTAAATACTCTACTGAATGTTTTCTCTTAAGTTCAAAAAAAAAAAAAAATCCAGAAAGGGTACAGTGATTTTCCACTTTTTACACAAGTAGAATTTCCTTCTGAATGTTTCACAATACTTCCTTTTCTAGGATGCCTTCTACTTGTATTAAAATTAAAAATAATGTTTAATAATAAATTATTAGCATTGGCTCAGATAAGAAAATTGTACAATTATCTTTACCTTCAAGCAATTTATAAAACCATGAAGTAGACTTTTCTTGTCAACAGAATAAAAATGGCCATTTAATGTTTTGTTGTCCCAAGTTAGGAGACAGAAAACACTTTCTAGTTCCCAGAACACTTAAAAATCTAAGTGAAAGCCAAATAAAACAGCAATACCAATTTACCACTGAACAGAATTATGTGAGAAATAAATCTGCATTTGGAAGCAAGCTTATTGCTGAAAATCACAATAATATGTTTTTTTATAAATTAAATACAACTTTAAATTTTAAAGGTGTTATTTGGTATTTTGGCCTTGATTTCCCCGCAGAACTCATAATGAAATAGCTGAGATGTTTAAATTTTGTTTTTTGTTTGCTTTTTTTTTTTTCTTGGTGTTTTTTACTTAGTAATTGAAACTCCTAAATCTATCTCATTAATTAAATGACCTTTATACGTGGACACTGGTCAGCCCTCCCTTTAATCTGATCCTTCTAACTTCTCATGAACCTGCCACTCTAACTGAAGCTACTGGGATGCAAACTATCCTAGTCTTCAACCTAATATGGGTTACTCTTTCTCCCTTTGTTTAAGAGGCCCTTCTCTCTCTGATAGTCCTGTCACATGATACATACATGCTGTCAAAAGAACCATTTTTGGCATTTACAATTTGGTATTTCCTTGATTAATCTATTCCACTTTAAAGGTTTAAGAAGATATTTGTAACGAGTTTGTCCTTTAATTTACTTTCTGGTACACATTAGCCAAAAAAAAAAAAAAAAAAAACCCAAAAACCAACCAACCAACCAAGCAAACAGAATTCTCTCCCTTAGAGAATCTGTGTTAAAAGAAGGGAAGAATAAAGGAAGAACCATGGAAAAACTTATGAAAACAGAATAATAGAATTGAAATCAAATCTCAGTGCTGTCAAATGTGTTTAAATGAAAAACTGTTTTTAATCCCAGAAAGAATACTCTACAGTCTACCTAGTGGGAGCTTACTTTACCATGTTTAATGTAAGTGAAAATTATCAATATGAAGAAGGTTATATCTGTGTTGAGTTTTTAAAAAACTATTACTGATGAGAACAAACTTCTTGTAGTAAGAAAAGAATCGATGCTGGAGGAGGTGTTTAGAGAAGAAATAAAAGGGAAATGATTTTTTTAATTTCTCTTTATATTTATTTATTTATTTATTTCCAGTATAATGAACATGCAGTGTTCCTTTAATTTCAGGTGTCTGATACAGTGATTCAGCAATTCTGTATGTCCTACATTGTTGATCACTCTAAGTGCACTTTTAATCCCTTTCACTGATATCACTCAACCCCCCCGCCGCCCAGCCCTGGCAGCCACAGATTTGTTCTTGGTATTTGAGAGCCTGTTTTGTTTCTTTGTCTTTTTTTTTTTTTTTTTTTTTAAGATTTTATTTATTTATTTGAGAGATCACAAGCAGGCAGAGAGGCAGGCAGAGAGAGAGGAGGAAGCAGGCTCCCTGCTGAGCAGAGAGCCCGATGTGGGGCTCAATCCCAGGACTCTGAGTTCATGACCTGAGCCAAAGGCAGCGGCTTAAACCACTGAGCCACCCAGGTGCCCCTGTTTCTTTGTCTTTTTTCTTTGTTCATTTGTTTCTTAAATTCCATATATGAGTGAAATCATATGGCATTTGTCTTTATCTGACTGACTTATTTCACTTAACATTATACCCTCTAGACTTATCCATGTTGAAAATGGTAGAATTTCATTCTTTTTATAGCTGAATAATATGATATATATATATATATGCAATATTCCATATATATATATGTGTGTGCAATATGCCATATATATATGTTTATTGCAGCACATTTTTTACATTTATTACATAAAAAATCTTCTCTATCCATTCATTTGTTGATGGGTATTTGCATTGCTTCCGCATCTTATTTACTGTAAATAGTGCTGCAATAAACATAGGGATGCAGGTATTTTTTTCAAATTACTGTTCTCATTTTCTTTGGGTAAATACCCAGTTGTTGAACTATTGGGTCACATGGTATTTCCGTTTTTTTGAGGAACGTCCATACTGTTTTCCACAGTGGCTGGACCAGCATGCGGTGCTGCCAACAGTGTTTGAGGGTTCATTTTTTCCCACATCCTCATAACATTTGTTGTTTCTTGTCTTTTTGATTCTAGTCATGCTGACAGGTGTGAGGTGATAGCTCTTTGTGCTTTTGATTTGCATTTCCCTGAGATTAGTGATGCTGAACATCTTTTCATGTGTTCATTGGCCATCTGTACATCTTCTTTAAAAAACTCTCTATTCGGGTTCTCTGCCCATTTTTAATTGGAGTATTTGTGGGTTTTTTTGGCATTGAGTTGGATAATTTCTTTATATGTTTTGGGTATTAACCCCTTATCAGATATGCCATTTGTAAATATCTTCTCTTATTCCATGGATTGCCTTTTTGTTTTCTTGATGGTTTCCTTCACTGGGTAAAAACATTTTAATTTGTTATGTGTTGCACTGAGCACTGGGTATTATATGAGTGATGAATCACAGACCTGTACCCCTGAAGCAAATAATGCATTATATGTTAATTAACTGAATTTAAATGAAAAAATAAAAAAAAGACTTTGTATTTTGGTGTAGTCTCAATATTATATTTTTTATTTTCTTACCAAAAGAGACATATCTAGAAGAATGCTCTAAGGCTGATGTCAAAGAAATTAAGACCTATGTTTTCTTCTAGGAGTTTTATGGCTTCAGGTCTCACATTTGAATCTTTAATCCATTTTGAGTTTATTTTTGTGTATGGTTCAAGAAGGTGGTTCTGTTCCATTCTTTTGTATGTTGCTGTCCAATTTTCCCAACACCATTTGTTGGAGAGATGATCATTTTCCCATTGCATATTCTTGCCTCCTTTGTCATAGATTAACTGACCATGTAATTGTGGATTAATTTCTGGGCTCTCTGTTCTGTTCCATTTATCTGTGTCTGTTTTTGTGCCAGTACCATGCTGTTTGGATTATAACAGCTCTGCAGTGAATCTTGAAGCCTGGAATTGTGATACCTTCAAGTTTGCTCTTTTTCAAGATTGCTTTGGCTATTCGAGGTCTTTTGTAGCTCCATTCAAATTTTAGGATTATTTGTTCTAGTTCTGTGAAAAGTGCTGTGGGTATTTTGATAGGGATGGCATTAAATCTGTAGATTGATTTGGGAAGTATAGATGTTTTAACATTTGCTCTTCCAATCAAGCATGGGCTATCTTTCCATTTGTTTATGTCATCTTCAGTTGGTTTCATCATGGCTTCTTAGTTGTCAGGATGTAGGTCTTTCACCTCTTTAAGTTTATTCCCAGCTATTTTATTATTTTTGGTATACATGTAAATGGGATTGTTTTCTTAATTTCTTTTTGGCTACTTCATTATTAGTGTATAGAAATGCAAATATTTCTGTATATTGATTTTGTATCCTGCTACTTTATTGAATTTATTTATCAGTTCTAGCAATTTTTTGGTGATGTCTTTAGGGTTTTCTATATGTAATACATCATCTGCAAATAGTGAAAGTTTCACTTCTTCCTTACAATTTGTATGCCTTTTATTATTTATTTTTTCTTTTCTGATTGCTGTGGCTAGGACTTCTAGTACTATGTTAGATAAAAGTGGTGTGAGTGGACATCTTTGTCCTGTTCCCACTCTTAGAGGAAAAGCTGTCAAGTTTTTCCCCATTGAGTATGATAGTAGCTGTGGGTTTTCCCTAAATGGACTTTTATTATGTGAAGCACGTTTTCTCCAAACCTACTTTGCTGAGAATTTTAATCTTAAATGGATACTTTGTCAAACCATGCATTTTCTGCATCTCTTGAGATGATCACATAGTTTTTATCCTTTCTCTCACTGACATGATATATCATATTCACAATTCAATGTATCATATTGATTGATTTGTGAATATTGAACATTCTTAGAAATAAATCCCACCTGTCTATGGTGAGTGATATGGTTGGATTTGATTTGCTACTATTGAGGATGTTTGTAAAACAGGATGAGGATGTTATGTAAACATCAATATTTATCAGAGATACTGGCCTGTAGTTTTCCCTTTTTGTAGTGTCTTTCTGATTTTGGTGTCAGAGTAATGCTGGCCTTATAGAATGAATTTGGAAGGGTTCCTTCCTCTTAAAATGGAAATGAGTCCTTTATTTTCCCTTCTGTTGTGCTTTTTTGTTTTGATTCTCTCATTTCGTGTGTACACTACCCTAACATCTTTGGGAAAAGTGCCATTCCCAACCACAAAGTCTGGATCTGCCCATAAGCTTCATTCAGGTTTCCAAGAGACATGTCCTTGCAGAATGTCTCTCTTCTCACACATTCAACCTAAACCACCAATTTCTTCATGATATAGGATTTCACTCTTTGGCCTCCTCCTACTTATCAAGTGCCTTGACAATGTTCTTGAACTCAGGAGGGTCTTTATATTCCCTCAACAACAGATGCATACTTTTAACAAAATCAGAACTCATAACTCAATCTTCAGAATTGGTCTACCAGAGAGTAAATATATTTACTAGATAACTTTCTCACCTATCTATTGGAAACCAAACCTTTGATACATTCTCTTCCCTCAATAATGTGTTCAAGGAAAGGATGAAATATATGTAGATCCTAAGGAAAACATGCCAGTAGACAACTGTACTAGAATAGCAAGTTCATTTATTCTTGCTAATTATTTTAAATTACCTAAACTTCCCAATAGTAACAAAATTCTGTCATCATTATCCATCACTTGTTCTTGTCCCTTACAATTTGATGTACATGTCTTTTTATTAGAAATAGACATGTTTACATTAACCTTATGAAGAAGCCCATTTTTTTGAGACAGGTCTTGGTACCCATTCTCTAAAGCAGTTGCATTCACCAGTTAAAGAGCATATGTGCAGTTTGGGTTTGAAAAGATTGAGGCTAAGTTGCTGATGTGGGCAAGTCACACAGTCATCTCATAAAGCCTTAATTAAATAAACATTGTGCTTTCTTAATTCTGGTATAGTAAAATCTACAGCATCCCTTAGGAACATTTAAAATACCCAACAGAGCCTTAGCACCTCATTTAGCAACCATTGACTTAGGCCAGTGATTTGGATGGATAGTGTTTGGATTCAATTACTTTGAAATAAGGGAACAAATAGAAGTCAAGTTAATTATCATATTGCCTTAGTTGGGATGTTTTCTTTAATTTAGAAAAAAGGGGTGGGAGAACAACCTATGATCAGCTCTATTCAGTAGGCTCTCAGATACCAGAGCCTTAACATCGTAAACAATAATTTTGTTGCTGGTGTCATCTCTGTTCCCTGGGAACAATGGCCTCATCATTCCTAGCACCAGCATCATTCCTCTTAAAGACTTCCCGAGCGAAGACGCTGCTGTGATTTTCATACAATCCTGCCTTGTAACAGCATGGAGATTGAAATACCTGTTGACACAACACGTTTTGTATATGAATTTAATTGCCTTATTTACTTATGTGCTGGAAGTGCTCAGTTTCCAGACAAATAGACCAGTTCAAATTCCAGCTCTGCCCCTTCCTATTTATACACTGAAAAAATTACTGGACATCTATATCCTTCTGAGTTTTTTTTTTTTTTTCTGTAAATTGGGTTAATCAGACCTTAGGGATATTTTTATAATGATTAATGTAATGAAAACAATCTTGGCAATATAATTGGCACTCAATAAATCATAGCTTTTGAGGTTAGAAGAGTGAGGAGTAAGAAGGAGAGATCTAAATCCTAGTGTAACTTGCCAAACACACAAGCACACACATTCAGCTGTGTACTCAGAGTTGGTGAGATAAAGCAAGAAATGGGCTAATCATTTACACAGTTAAGAACTTGGGGATCCTGTGCCACTGGAGGCAAATTGGAGGTTAGTACTGCAAACAACCATGTTGATAAATAGGACATGGGGCTGAAATCAATAAAAAGAGATTCAATAAAAACAAATGTAAACTACACAAACAACTGTTCCGTGGGGATGGAGAGGTAAGCTATAATGAATGATAAATTGAGTGTAAGTCAACAATATGATGGTGCCATATAAAATCCCAGACACTGCTTTGGGGTTCATTAATAGGGAGAGCGTGGATGCATGGAGAGGTAATTATTTAGCTCTTCCAGCACTCTTTCGGCCTCACCTGGATAACTGTGTTCAGTATTTGTTCCTCCGTTGAAAGAGAATCATAGATAAATTTGAATGAGTTCAGAAGAGAGTAACAAAAATGATAAAAGCCCTGGGAAATGAGCTCTGTATAGCAACATTAAGGGAACCGGGCATGTTCAGACTAGAAGAAAGATAACGGAGGAGCAGGGTAACTACTAACATGTAGGAAAGATACTGTAAATGAGAGAAGGGATCGCTTATTCCCGCCAGTCACTCTGAGTTAAGTAAGGGTTGGGCTGTAGGAGATAAAACCTAGTTTAAATGTTAGACGTAATTTTGTGAGTAAAGAGCGGTTGAACATGGAAACAAGGTACTGTTAGTGATTATGAAACTTGCTTATTAAATGATTTCAAAGTGTCAAATTTGGAATTCTCCCCTGATAATTTTGAGTCCATGAAAAGGGCACAATTCAGCTTATCCCCAACGCTATTTTATATGACAGTTCTACAAATAGGCCTTATCACACCGCGCCTCTGCTGACACAATGACAAACAGGCTCATGATCAATCTGACTTTTAAAAGGGGTTCTTTATTATTTACACATTTTACTCTGTTGGATGTTTTGACTTAATTTAGGTGGTAGAAGTGATTTTTTTCCCCTTTAATATTTTCCCGCTGATTCCTCTTCTTCATAACCTTCCTTTTGGTAGATGGAGCTTCTGATAAAAATGTAATGGTACTAAATGATGTGAGCAAGTGTTCTGAGTCAAAAAACTGTATAACGAGGCTTGCTTTGTTTTTATAACTTCCTGGTTGAGCAGGTTTAGTGAACTAAAGTAAGTAAAGTACTCATTAAGGGCAGGTTGTGGGCTTCAAAAAGCAAGACAATTGGGCCTTTTGTATTAACCTTCGCTATATTTATGATCAATGTAGAATTAAATAAGCACCACCATGTACGACGTGAACTTAGACATTACTTCAGCAAGTTGAGAGGCAATTGCCTTTTTTTTTTTTTTAAATAAAAGGAGAACAACACCTGCATTTAATGAGACTATTTAGAGTTCCTGGCATAGAGTTGAGATTTAATAAACAACTATCCTTTCTGCTTATCCTTCCTTAAAAGCATTTTGAGTGTCACCTCTCTGCACAAACTCAGCAGTGGCTTCTGTCTCCCATGTTAATTTCAGTCTCATTGGAGCTGCTTCCAGGGCCCTCTATAACCTGACTCTGCTTTTCCTTTCCAGTCTTTGTTTATTTCCTTCTTAGTTGAATAGTTTTGTTGTCGATGTAGAGGTTGTATTTGGAATAGTCAAAACCTAGAACTCGCTGGAGAGCAGGACGCTGACGAATGACCAACAGGATAAGATGTAGTTGTGCATACAGATGGTACATGGGAAGCTTAGACACAGGACTTAGGTGGCATTTTTAGGTCACTTACTTAATTTTTCCATCACCATGCTTATACACATTCTTTTAGAGACATTAACTTCGGTATTCCACCAAGCTCCTCCACTGGGTACAGCTAGCAGGAGCGGTGGGAATGCACATTTATGATTGTAGGCTTTATGAGACATAAATACCAACACCTCTGGTCTCTGAAATTGGTGTTTGGACTTTGTCTTTCTTATATTCCAGTTTGATTTCCCAGCAGATGTTGACTGGCTGCCTCAGTTACTGAGTTTCCCGTGAATCTGTGTAGAGAATTGTGCATTTTTTTTTAGCCCTGGAGTTTAGTAAGCTTTTGATGACAGGATATCTTTTTTGTTGTCTGCCTCTTCTGCTAGGCTGTAAACTAAAAGGAGGAGGTCACTGTCCTTCTGTTTCAACACTATATGTAGAGAGCCTTGAACTGTGTCTGGTTATCAGAAAGAAGTACAGAATATGTACTTGATTACTGAAAACTCTCTGACAGCCTCACAAGCTGAGCCCTTGGCTCTAGCCTGTTTGCTGTGCCTACACCATTATCAACTGGCTTTTAAGACTTGTTTTATTCTTTGCTCACACGGGGCTTTTTTGTTTCTGGTTTCACTGGGCTTTCTCTAGCAGAGCTGACTCAAACCAAGAGTAAGAAACTCTATGTCTCACCTAGTTTCAAAAATTCATTACTCACTAATTAAGGATGCACTCCTTTACTACAGAGCTTTCAACTTAATTGTAAAGTGGAGGTGAATTATGTAATCTAGATTTAGTAAATAATTCAACTTCTCCAAACATTTTTTTTTTTTAAATTACAACTCATGTTACTATCCTCATTAGTTTTTCAGGTTCTTTCTGATTGGCTCATAATTCACAAATTGCAGGAAGTATAAGTGATGCAATTTCTTTTGTAGTAAGAACACATTCTCACTAGAAACCCCCAAATTTAGCTGTAGATATGAAATGTTTAGTATCATTGATAATAAGAACTGATGCCATAGGACTTTCCTTATCACGTAGGGAGGATTATGAAACTTAAAAGACAGAATTTGCAAGTCACTTTCTCCCCTCATTCTCCCAGTTCATACATAAACATTTCTTATGTCATTCACTTTATATAGAAAACTGTAGCTTAAACCACCACCACCACCACCACCACAACAACAACAACAAAAAACCAAGACTGCTGAAGTGCTCTGATAATTCCTGGCACAAGGGATGATATGGTACAGGCAGTAGTGAAAATAGGCATATTTTACTCTCTAACATAGCAAATGAGAACTAAAATGCAGATAATGAAACTATTTGTTAAATAAAATGACATATGTGATTTATGAAGGTCTAAATTTATGCATGTTGCCAAGATTTAACTTGTACTTAAGTAAATTTTGGAATAATATTTGTTTCGTAGAATGTAATTGTGGATTTTAATGGAATTTTGACAAGCTAAGATTTTATTTTATTTTTTTTAAAGATTTTATTTATTTATTTATTTGACAGACAGAAATCACAAAGTAGGCAGAGAGGCAGGCAGAGAGAGAGAGGAAGGAAAGCAGGCTCCCTGCCGAGCAGAGAGCCTGATGTGGGGCTCAATCCCAGAACCCTGGGATCATGACCCAAGCTGAAAGCAGAGGCCTTAACCCACTGAGCCACCCAGGTGCCCCGACAAGCTAAGATTTTAATATGGTTTTAGATCCAGCCTAAATTCCCCTAGCCTGGAGGAGTGTGTCCATTTAAATTATGGTTTTTATCTTCTTATGAGGGATAATTATTTTATTGATCCCCTGCGATGTCCTATTCCATATTCAGTATGAAAGAATAAATATTTTTGTGATCAAAGTATTCCATTATTTTTAGAAAACCATGATTCCATTCTGTAATTCATTCCTGACATCAAAACCTGGAATATTAAATCAGTGCTTTTGTTTAAACATGATAAGAGCTTATTGGAATCCTAAACTCTAGTGTCTATGTAGATAATTGTGCATTTTTTTTTTTAGCCCTGGAGTTTAGTAAGCTTTTGATGAAAAATACAGCATGTAATTCATCAAAACATTGTATAGTGGTATTTTCACTCCAAACAATAGTGATAGGAATATTAACTTGTATCTTTATGTACTATATACATTTGTTATGTATTAATTGCACACACACATACACACACGCACAAATGCCTTGAGATAGTTAAGTATTCTCTGAGGCTGAGGGCTAAAGGTATAGAGGAACAGAGTTCCTGACTAATTCTCTTAATTCACACAGCAACATAGGAAAGAAGGGTAAATTAGAATGTTTTTGTTTTGTTTTATTTTCTATACACTATTGTATTTTCTCTGGTATGAAGACAATTCAGCCTAATATTTAACAAGCTTTCATTGATACAAACTCTGTTACAAAAATTTGGTTGGTAACTTGGCTTATAATATTTGATACATACTCTTTATATATCATAGTTTACAGCTGAACTAAGACTGTGCTTTTTAGGATAATAGGTTGAATTGTGTAGATTGTGCTCTCAGAGACGAGAACACAAATGCATTTGTAGTCATGTAGTAAGCCTACCTTATTCAAATGTAAAATAAAATAAAATAGAAAAACAGAGCCAATTTATTAAAAAGGGATGATGCTCTATAAACCGACTAATTGGATGTGGAAAGTTATTTGTTTAGAACTGCTAGAAATGGGCTTACTTTCTATTCCGTTTTAGAGTCATTGGATTCAGAGGAAGGGGGGCAGAGGTTGTCAGCACAACTAGCATTTATGTGAGAAAAAACCAGGAATGAAGAGATCATCCTGGCCAATGACCACTGTCCCTAGCATTACTCTCATTTACCATTTCTGCTGCACTCTGTATTAACAAAATGCGTTACAGCTATAACTCCTTTTTGCTATAAGAGATCATAAAGATGTACAGTTCCAGCCCCACTCTATGAGTCACCCCCCTGCTGGTGTCTGTTTGATGGGCCAGTGGTTGAGGATGAAGATGAAGAAGACTAAGAAGAGAACCTGGGAAAACAAAAATAAGACTTTTTTAAAAATGAAGCAGACAGTTGCAGTATAAAGCGACTCAAATGAGAACAAAATCCCATCAAAGAAAAGTATCTGGTGAAGAAATCTAATTAACTGTAGACACACACACACACACACCTGGGAATGTATTTGTATGGTAAGTCAGATAACATATAGTATTTTATTAAAGATTATTTATTTTGGAGAGAGTGTGTGTGCAGAAGTTGAGGGAGGGCCAGAGGGAGAGAATCTTCAAGCGACTCCCCTTTGAGCATGGAGCCCACACTTTCCTAGCTGATCACAGGACCCATGAGATTGTGACCTGAGTCAGACCAAAACCAAGAGTCAGAGGCTTAACCAGCCGAGACACCCAGGCGCCCCACATAATATTTTAAAGTAGATATCCTAACAAGAACAGCTAAAAAGTTATCACTTACTTGAGTTTAAATTATCAGCCATTCATTAGAAGGATCAGGGGAATCTTTAAAAAAATAATTTGGGACCTACGTCTTTCTCTTATCTAAGGTTGTCAACCAGCATTGTCTGGTTAAGCCATTACTAAGTCTCTTATCCCAGCACAGTGTTTAAAAATTTTATAGTTATATTTGACTTTTTGTTTTCTTCATATGGCCTCTGTTTTAAGACTTTTCCTATTCTCAGGTAGATAATAAAGATGTGATATCATATGAAATTAATTGCTTCCATCGTAAGTGAATAAAAGGGGGTCCTCTGGGTGAAGAGAGCAGGCCTAGCATTGCGAACAGTTGGGTTTCAGTTCTGCCTGAGTCACTTCTTAGCCCTGTGACTGCCAACAAGACCAACAACAGACCTAATACTTACAGGCCTCAGTTTGCCCATCTTTGAAACAGATGGCCTTCAAGATTTTTTTTTTCTTCTGATAAGACTTTCTTCTTCTAAACCCTAGTATACCATCATGACCCCAGTCTTGTGTTTGGAAATGAATGATCTGCTTGTCTCTCTCTCCAGTTTGCTCCTGGACATTCAGCACAATGTGTAGATGTTTTAAGTACATGTATACTAGAACATGTGAAGGTTCGAATACTTAGTGTGTGTCTTAGTCCATTTGGGCTGTTGTAACAGAAATACCATAGATTGTGGAGCTTAAACAACAAACATTTCTAACAGTTCTGGGAGCAGCCCAAGATCAAAGCAGTGAGAGATTTAATGTCTGCTAAGGGCCTGCTTCCTGATTCAGAGATGGTCATCTTCTTGCAGTGTCTTTTTTTTTTTTTTTTTTTAAGATTTTATTTATTTATGAGAGAGGGAGAGAGTGAGAGGAGCATAGTACTTTTGTATCTCATTCCCCCTGTGACTAGGGGGAATGAGATACATAGTGTATAGTCTATAGTGTATCTAGTGTATAGATACAATGTGTATAGTCCCCTGTGACTATAGTCACAGCATTAATGTAAAAACTATCTACCCAGTAAAGTATAGACTCTCCACTGAGCAAAGAGCCTGACGGGGAGCTCAATCCCAGGACCCTGAGATCATGACCCAAGCCAAAAGCTGGCGCCTAACCAACTGAGCCACCCAGGCGCCCCTTCTTGTAGGCTCCATATGTGGTGGAAGGGATGAGGAAGCTCTCTCCGCATCTTTTTCATAAGGATATTAATCTCATTAATGTGGTTTCCACCTTCCTGACCTAGGCACCTTCCAAAGACCCAACCTCTTAATACCATCACATTGGCAATTAGATTTCAGAATAGGAATTTCCCAGGGGCCCAAACATTCTGCCTGTTGCAGTGAAAACTCCAGCTTTTCCCCCAGGGACGCATGACCGTGCTATGACAATAAACCACAAGATGCAAGAGCTATTCTCTTTTCATGGCATTTCAACTATTTGATTATACCAAGCTGAGTCTTGGTTTGGTGCTAATAAGGCCTTAATACCTTTATAAACACTTAGATGGTTTCCTCTTAGAAAGGGAAAAGGACAAATGCAGCATAGTCCTTAAGCTCAGAGCTTTCAACAGAACCTAAGCTGATGATAATACCATTATTTTGTTTTTGGAGTACTTTCATGTTTGTTTATGTGTAACAAGTGATACTTATCTTCCGTGAATAATAATAATATTTTCCAATTAAATATAGTTAGGTAAGAACGTATGTATTTAAAAGAAAATATTAAATAGTGCAGATGGTATGCAAAAGTTGCAAGAATTGTGGAAAATAGGACAAAATTTGAGAAAAACTGGGCTACTCTGCATGTTCTCAAAATAGCCCGTTGTGTTACTCCTTGGCAAACATGTTGGACATTTTGAAATCCTGCTCGATAAATTTAACGAGGATATTCTTTCAAAATCTGAAGGGTTTTAACTCACTTTGGCTGTGAAATCATTGAGTCAGTGTTAAATAAGCTAAGTTTCTCGGAGCTCATGAAATTTGTAATCTTATTCTGATGACAACCATTTACATTCCTAAATCTATAACTGTATTTCAAACTGTGACAGCTTTACACCACACAATTTCGGCACAAACTGTCTCTTCCTTATAATTTCAAAAGCCTTTACAGCCTGGAAGGTTGATGTCTGTAAATTACTTTATAAGCAATGGATTCTGCTAGACATGAGAGAATTATGTAAATTAATAGGCTAATAGTAAGCAGACTAAAAGGGCTTACATATTTTTGCTTGTGATAGTCAACTGTTTTTAGGAATAACTGTTAGAAAAAACTGTTTAGAAACAGTTTAGAAACTGTTTAGAAAAAAACTGTTCTTAGAAATTGCTTTAAATGTATATTGTATTATATTTAAATGATACCTTAAGTCAATGTTTTGTTTTGTTTTGGCCTTAAACTTTTCATTACAAATTATTATAGCCAAGGTGGAATTGAGTGAGAGTGCAGTATTTATTCAAATATTAATGCATTCAAAAGACAGACAGATGCTAAAATATAGGGCGATCAACATATAGTCCTCATTGTAATAAGCGATTCCCATGAAGTGAAGGAACCAAATAAATGAGTGATAAAAACAGTTAAGAAAATGCTTAGCAGTGCATAATGGGGATACCCACATTTATCCATGAATTATGAGGTCCTGAAATAATTTTGATTTACTTAATGTTTATTTTAGGTCAGACTCTGAGTTTGTAAAAACGTAATGAAGTGATACACTCAGGCAAAACAACTTTCTGAACAAGTCTGTTGGAACCTGATAGGAAACTCTGCAACATTTATCCTCTACCATGTGGGATGGGAAAGGAGGTTGTAATATTATAGAATGTTACCTTACTACTTCATGTTTAGCCTCTTTAATACACTTTAGAGTTTATAACATGTTCCCATGTATGTTATTCATTGCATCCTTGTAATGCCCTAGTGAAAGAGATATCATCCCCATTTCCAATTTTATAAATGAGTGAACAAATTCCACTAAAGCTAAGTAACTTGACCACTATTATGTAGAAACTGACAGCAGCTGTACTTGAATCTAGGCCTTTTCACTACACTGATGTTGATTCTATTTCTGCAGAATGTCAAAAGTAGATTATCCAGTGAATTTTCCCTTGATTTTATAAATGAGGAAACTCATATCTAGAAAAGATGTACAGTTCATCCAAAGCCACATTTCTGGGTATTGAAGAAGACACATGCATTTAGGGAATAAATACATATTCTAAAATCTGATATGCTATGAGTAATTTGAGAGGAGTTACCTGAAGTCCTAATTCAAATACTAAATAGAAACAATGCCTTGGAAAGATCACTGGATGAGACATCAAAAGACCTGGGTTAAGTTATGCCATATTTTATACTATCTGTGGATACTTTGGAAACAATTATTGCTTTGCCTTTTACAGGATCTCTATTAACTTCACTTGCTGGAAGAGAGGAAAGGGCACCAAGTGGTGATAGGTAGATTTTCCTCTAAGAGTAGGATTGCAGAGCTACATTCCACAAGGTCACACATACAGGGATGAATGGTTATGGATGGCTCCATAACATCCAGTATCCAAAAGGAGACCACAGTGCTGGAATGAACGGAAGGACTATATTGATAAATTGCTGGAACATTTGTGCATCTCTGTGACTGTCAATTTCCTTACCCAGGTCTCATCCTGAGTGGATATTGGCAGTAGAAATAGTTAAGTATAAGGAAGAATTAATTTTTATTTTGAAGACATTAAGGAAATGGAATTTTTGTACTTTTCAGAATTAACTTTGTCCTTTCCTTAACTTTCCCCAGTTGCGTTCCCTTAGTTTCCCTGGTAATGCATTGTGTTAGTTTTCTAGGGCTGCTCTAAGAAAGTACTGCAAACCAAGTGGCTTAAACAATGGGATTTTCTTGTCTCACAGTCCTGGAGGCTAGAAGTATTGGATGAAGGTGTGCCCAGATTTGCTTCCTTCTGGGAGCTCTGAAAGAGAATCTGTTCCATTCCTCTCACCAAACATCTTATGGTTTGCTGGCAATCTTTGGCATTCCTTGGCTTGTGAAAGCATCACTCTGATTCCTGCCTTCATCTTGACCTGCCATTCTCTGTGTGTGCATGTCTGTGTCCAAACTTCCCATCTTTATAAGGACACCATTTGTATTGGATAAGGACTCACCCTAATGGGCTTCATCTTAACAAAAGTTACATTGGTAATGACCCTGTTTCCAAATGAGGTCACACTCGGAGGTACTGGGGGTTAAGAGGTCAATATATGAATTTGGGGGGTTATAGTTCAACCCCTTATATGCTCACTTTGCTAAGCAAATCATTGCATGTGTACTTGATAAGTCTAACTGGGTTACAGTAGAGAAACCAGAATCAGTAGGCTCTGTGTGTGTGTGTGTGTGTGTGTGTATACATACACATATAACATACACAGAGATGAAAGGGGAGGAAAAAGATTGATTGATTCATAATACAATTATAAGAACTGTATTAAGTTATAAGTTAATACAGTTAACTATATTAACTTATAAGTTAAGTGTCATAAGTTAATACAGTTAAGTTATAACTGCATTAATTTAACTGTATTACAGTTATAAGAACTGTACCTGCAAGTCTGAAATCCTTAGAATAGGCCATCACAGGGAACAGTTTGGAAACTCTAGGTCATGAGCCGATGCTATCATCTACAGGGAGTTTCTTCCCCAGGAAAACCTCAGTTGTGCTGTCAAGGCCTTCAACTGAATGAGTCAGGCCCACCTCGATTATCCAAGATAATCTCCTGTGCATACAACCAACTGATTGTAGATACTGATCACATCCACAAAATACCCACACACCAATGCCTGGAGTACTGTTTGATAAATAATTGAGTACGATAGCATAGCCGAGTTGACCCCAAATCTGTCCATCACCGTACCTAACAGGAAGGGAGGCAAGAGGCAACTGCATTATTCCTCAGACCCAAATGAACTGTGGGCAATAATCTCAGACACGGTATCAAATAATGTGGACTGACTGGCCCCCGTTTGGGAGGCGGGGTATGCACAAGGTGTGTGTGCTGTTTTGTCACAGTTCAGGACCCTTGGTGTGTTTTTCTTTTCTAACACAGCCTCACAACAACCTCCTCTCTTCCAGTGTATATCATGAAGCTCTAGCTTCATCCTTCCAATTCAATCTTGTATTCTCTGAAGAAAAAATGCCCAAAGCAATTTTCACCCCATCACACACTGGTAATCATTTTATTTTTCTGATTATGTTTCCTTCTCTCTTCCAGCCCTTTGGTAAATTACGCAGGGACCCTTTATTCTCATTCTCTCTTTTTCTGTCTCTCTGTGTCTCTATGCTAAGTGCCAGCTGTCATTGCTTGGCAGATAATTACCATTTTACAAACAGTATTTAGGGAAATGACATCAGTTTCTGAATGTACGGCTGTCATGGCTTATTCACAGGGCTTTCCTCTGTTAACCACCTTCTCTGTGTGCAGGCTGAGTGGGAGCGGTGGGGATTAAGGGGAGGGGAAAAGGGAAGACCCCTCGGCTCCAACCTGGTGGAGAACAATTGCATCCCATTTGTCACTGTTAGTCTGACAACCCTCATTTCACTCCTCCCAAATTCCCCCTGCCATATTCTGTTGTTCGTGGATAAATAAATGATTGCTTATACGAGTTCAGGGCACTGGCTCCCCCATTTGCAGTTTTTACAGCTTGAAGAAGCAGGTGGGTTGAAAGGCAGGAAGTTCTGGTTCCCGTCCCTGATGATAGTATCTCCTGAGTGATGCAGGTCTCTCTTTTATTGATGTTCTTGATCGTGCTGCTGGATGAAGAAAAAAAAGAATCCTAAAATATTATAAAATAGAAAGTGTGTTTGTTTAACTCTCTTAAATTAGTTTAGTGATCTGCCTCCCAGCAAATGTTGGTTTAAAGATTCTGTTAAGTGCGTAAGATTTAATAAGAAACTAACTAAAAACATAAATGACACTGATTAGCTTCAGTTTGGGAGTCAACTGGTGTCATGAAAATAGCACTAAATTTTAAGGAAGGTCCCTGCATTCTGTTCTGGACTCATTGTTAGGAAAGGTAAACCATTTGGTCTACACAGTCCTCGTTTTTCCAGTGTAAGTAATAATGATCCTTAATAATGACTTGTTTGTGTTAGGCACTATTCCAAGTACTTTATGCATGCTAATTACTTAACCTCTTAATCACTGTATGGATATATTGTATATATACATATTCTAAAAAAGAGGAAATGGAGACGCACAGAGGTTTCCTTACTTGTTAAGTGGGTTTGAACTTACGTGGTGTGGTTCTAGAGATAGACTCCTGGCCACTGCAGGGGTTGCTGATCTCAGCATTTTCAGCCAGTGTAGGCTGTAGTGGGGTCGGCCTCAGAGAGCATGGGTAATAATTATTCAGAAGCCTTTCAAACTGTGTCGCCCCTGTTTTTCGCACTCTCTACCTCTGTGATCAAGGTTGTGATATTCTTCCCAAAGAGCAGTATCACCAGAGGGGAAGGCTGTCTAATTTGGAAAAGCTTACTCCTGCCAGGAGGTATAACTATCATAGTAGAGAGTTCCTAGTCCTTCCCAGGCCCGAGAGAAAAGGATGCTATTATAATGGCAGCAAATTGGGCTGAATAGCTGGCACTTTGTAGATTTGAATTACAATTTTTATTGGGTCAGAAGTGATCAGAATGAACAAGTTTAGTGAGTTCAAGCCTATGGCAAATCATTTGGTGCCTTCTTACGGTAGGAAATAGAAGCAGTTTCCAATTCATGAATTGCCAAATTACCTACAAAGATCTCTTTAATAGGAACAGTTCCTTAATCCCTAAGTCCCAGCTGACTGGTTGCTACCCATCACAGATGGGTATGTTCTCATTTTTGATTCTACTAGAAATCCACGTTGGCTTTCTTCCCCACCACAGCTCCCTTTTCTTCCCTCTTTCTTCCCCTTCCTTCTCTGTGATGGAAGTGTAGCCAGGATTGCCCCAAAGGTAGATGTGCTTCTGTGCTTCACCTAGAAGAGAGAATGAGTTTGATATAGAATCAGTATGATACAACTGGCTTTAGAGTTTCTGTTTCCATGAACGTTGTATCTCAGTGATATGACAGGACAGGGCTAACTTGGATGCTATGGAGAGAACTGCAACCCAAGAAAGCCAGTGGTTCGACAGACAAAATATAAACCTGGGGACCTAGGAGGCTTCCTTTCCAATTCTGATCCTGCCAATTTCTGGTCTTACAACCTTGAGTAAGTCATCTAACATTGACTTTTCTCATCTGTTATGTGGAGATAATTTCCATGGGGTATTGTTATGATAAAAAAAAGTAATGTGCCTTGCATATGTTGGAACTCAGTGAAGATTAACCATGATTTTCCATCATGCTTTTTTTTTTTTTAAGAATTTATTTATTTATTTGACAGAGAGAGATCACAAGTAAGCAGAGAGGCAGGCAGAGAGAGGAGGAAGCAGGCTCCTGGGTGAGCAGAGAGCCCGATGCGGGGCTCCATCCCAGGACCCTGAGATCATGACCTGAGCCGAAGGCAGAGGCATTAACCCATTGAGCCACCCAGGCGCCCCTCCATCATGATTTTATAAGACTAACTTCTATGAGAAAATAACTTTCCAAATAAACAACTTCTATCATGGTATTTATAAGAATTATTTTACAAACTGGTATTATTCATACCTTGTTGCAAAATAGTCCTTTATTTAGTTTCTTTGTGCATGTGTGTGTGTGTTTATGTGTATTAAAGATATATGAAGCAGGGTACCTGGATGGCTCAGTCAGCTAAGAGTTTGCCTTCAGCTCAGGTCATGATCCCAGCAAGTCCTAAATCAGGCTCCTCGCTCAGCAGGGAGACCATTTCTCCCTCTCCCTCTGCCTGCTGCTCCCCCTGTTTGTACTTTTTCTCTCTCTTTCTATCAAATAAATAAATAAATAAAATCCTAAAAAAAAAAAAAAAAAGATAGATGAAGCAAATAAATGACTCTGGTCCAAGCCACTGAGTTACACGTCATGATTCAGAATTTATGTACATCCTACATGAAATTACTCATATTTGGGGCACCTGCATGGCTCAGTCAGTTAAGTGTCTGCCTTTGGCTCAGGTCATGATCCCAGGGTCCTGGGACTAAGCCCCACATCGGGCTCCCTGCTAGGCGGGGAGTCTGCTTCTCCCTCTCCGACTCCTCTTGCTTGTGTTCCCTCTCTCACTGTGTCTCCCTCTGTCAAATAAATAAATAAAATCTCGAAAAAAAAGAGAAATTACTCACATTTGACACTGAGGTAGAAGATTGGTGAAAAGACCACATACACAGGTGTACACACACACAGGCACACACACACACACACACACTGCTCATACAAGACTCCCATATGCTCCCATTTCTGACCCATCTTAGTGTAACCTTTCTTTTGAGCTACAGTTCTCATCTGGCGTCTCTTCTCTGTCAGTGAAGAACACGGCCCCACAATACACACACACACACACACACACACACCCAGGACCTAGAAAGACAGAGGGAGCCCCCAAATGGGCTTTTCTAGACTTTTTCCATTAACACATAAACAGGTGTGGATTTATCAGATTAGCCAGTTATATGGAGGTGTTGAAATGTGAAGCAGAAATAAAAATGGCAGTTGGGCGTTGGGAAAAACAGCATTTGCACGGAAGACAAACTGCCTCTCTCAAACTTAGCCTGGGCTGGTGAGACTATGAGCCTAAATCTAATGCTTTAGGCATTCGTTATCCACAGATTCAAATTCTCTGTTTATAACATTCCATATTATTACTATATGACTCAATAACAAAAGATCATAAGGTATTTTGGCTAAAAAAAAAGTTCTCTCTGATAAAATAGGGTGTCTCCATTCTGATGAAATACTTCACTGGGTAGATAGTTTTTACATTAATGCTGTGACTATAGGGGGGGAAATGAGATACAAAAATAAAGTTATTATTTATTTATACTCTATCTTGTTTCAAGGAAAATTTAGAATAGAAACTAAGGTAATTATCTGATTATGCAAGCAAAAACAGAAAAGTAAACAATCCAGATCTTAAGAAAAGGAGACCGTCGTATGTATATATAATTTGTGTGTTTGTGTTTGTACATGTATATTATAGATTTCAATTTTGGTGTTGTGTTGCGTACACTTAAATATAGAGAAACAAAATTGGATGAATACAAATTATGAATGACATGGTAAATTATCTTCTGCTGTGATTT
Source organism: Neogale vison (assembly GCF_020171115.1). Lineage (NCBI taxonomy): Eukaryota > Metazoa > Chordata > Mammalia > Carnivora > Mustelidae > Neogale > Neogale vison. The sequence goes on along the minus strand of NC_058096.1, from coordinate 64,016,657 downwards.
GAAGTCGGCCATCTAGCGTAAAGTTGAGAGAAGACAAGGCTATGGTAGGGGGAGGCACTTTTAGGGAGGGGGAATCTCCTTCCTTTCTCCTCTTCCTCTGGGGATCCGAGACCATCTCCCCTCACATACCCATCTGTGCTACCCAATCCAGCAGCCACTTGCCACATGTGGCTACTAAGTACTTAAATATGGCTACTCTAAGATATGTGGTAACTACAAAATGCACACCAGATTTCTAAAATTTTCTATGAAAATTTATACCACCTCATTGATATTTTATATTGATTATATATTAAAATAGTACTTGATATGTATTAGGTTAAATAAAATAGGCTTATGAAAATTAATTTACTTGAGTATATTTACTTTAATCTTGTCACTAGGAAATTTAAAATTATATACCTGCCTCTCATTGGTTACAAGGTACATATTTCTATTTGAGAGTACTGGGCTATATCTAGAACATCATGAAAGATTGTAAGTGATCCTGTTAAAGAGTCAGAACATTTCCGTTGCGGATTCGATGGGGGTCAAGCTTCCAACTTGGTGTGAGAGGATAAAGGGATTTCCTCACCATTATCATACATATCTAATTAGCTGAGATATATTTTTGCCAACTTCAGAGCACATGGTTAGCTACGTCGAGGAGAAGGGGAATGCATGTTATCTATTTCACAGGGCATATCTATAAGTAGAAGAAAAATTAAGAAAATGATTTCACCTACAGAATTTCCATTTCTTTCTTCAGAGAGAATTCATTGTGCCTAAATAATACTACATTTGTTATTGCTGACTTTTCCATTCTAGACAGGGGGTGGTGATTCCATTGGGCCAGTGTTCCTCAAAGAAGTTGTAGCTTCTGAAAAGAAATAGTACACCTTTTGCATTTGGAGGACAACTCTTTGATTTGGTGGCGAAGCCGACATCGTTTATTTTCTGTCCCAGATGTGCCCTCTCTTGATGGCTTCACTTCACTTCCCTCCTCTCAGAGTTGTTTCCTCATGTGTTCCAAACTCTAATATTTGATAATCCTGTGCAATACACTGGAACACTTTTGTGCCCATTTGTAATTCACCTCTGCCTTGTTCAGTTAAAAAAAAAAAAAGTACATGCAAATCTGCTCACCCACCTATCTTCTGCTTGTTGTACATCTTAAAACCACAAAAACAGTGGGAACCTAATTCGCTCAGAGGTTTTATGGTTAAAGAAAGCGTGTCTCGGTGGTCTCTTATTCACCCCTCATCCCCATCCTCTAAATTGGGTCTGAACTGGTAACTATGGTAACACAAGCCCTAGAAACTTGCTATGTCTTCTTTAATACATCCTACTTTGAGAAACCTATAAAAACAATATTTCTGTACGGTGCCAGGGTCCAACTCATTTTAATCTAAGACGGATGCCAGTTAGAAGAGAAAGATCCATCAAAATAAAATTTAAAATACATATGTATACCTAAACCTTTAGGAAACTAGGCCCTAGGTACAGTAAGGAGTAAGAAAAGAACTGCTGTATTAGAGAGAGACCCACGGGGCTGTCAATCTACAAGTGTTTGGCAGTGGGAAATTTCCTTGGAAAAGAGAAAAATCTCCAAGAGATTTAAAGATCCTATTGAAATTCACAGTGCGAATTGCCATTCCCCACAAAGGCCCTTTAAGCTGAGACAGTGAATGAACACAAGTCTCCCTAACTGGGCCAGTGCTGACAGCCTTGGAGCGTTTCATATTCCAGCAGCCTCTCCTGTCAGCTGCAGAGCCTGTGGAACCGTCAGAGGCCCAGGGAGAGGCAGGCCGACGGTTTTCTCAGGGCCTTGTGAACTCCTGGCTGAGCTACAAGCTAAGATGTCCGTTCAATCAGATTCCCTCTGTGTTTAAAAAAAAAATAATAAAATAAAAATAAAATAGCTGATTTCAAATTCACTTTTGGATTTAAAATCTATTATGTCCTCCACTTGAGTTCTTTGCACACCTGAAACTCCCTTTAATCATCTTCTACCAGCATTCAAGTACCACTGGTGGATTGACCAGTAAGATTGCTCTTTATGGCTAAATGCCACCTGAGAGCGGCCTGCTTTTATTGCTTTCCTCATCAAGTCTTTCTATTTTCAGCGCTTGGTCCATTCCCTTCACACACACCCCCTTTGAAGTTTCATCCCATTGGCCCTGGCATATGTCTTTATAATCCTTATTTCATTGTTCAAAATGTATGTGGAAGCACTAGATGGGGTGTCAAGAAAGGTAACTTCAGTTCTGGGTTTTCTGCATTCTCTCTCCGTGATAGTGAAAGGGAATGCTTTGTTCTTCTCTCCATCTGACCAGGATCTGGTAAAAATTGTCAGGATATAATTGATCAGATCCTGGATGACAGTGCAATGGACAAGGACTGAGCCCTTGGAGAGAGCCCTCAGTTAGGGATTAGGAGATCTGATGACTTGTGCTGGTTCCCAAACCTAAAAACAGACGTGAAGCAAAAAATGGAGGGCGCAGGAGTAGCTGAGATAACATAGGGCTAAACATACAAACTTTGCCGCAACAATCAAGGTTAAATACGAGGCAGATTTTTAAATTAATATTATTGATGTTTATCTAAAATAATTTGTTCTGCATTTATGTATGATTCTACACATGCATCCTGTGTAGATCTTTTTTTTTTTTTTTTTTTTAATGCAGTCACATTTCAGAGCCTCGCACCTGCCAAGCCAGAGTTCTTTCACGGAGGCTGCAGACTGGCAAGTATAATAATGCACGGTCCCAGGGAAAGGCCGATGTGGCAAGCACTGAGGCTCGGGAGATCATTAGTCACTTAGTGAGATATTCCATGCAAACCTCTAAGCCGGTCTCCATTACGGATTTCTAAGCAACAGTCTCCAGCTACATATTAGGAATGACATCCCTAGGGACAAGTGAATCTAATAGGTTATGGATATGTCAAGATGTCTGTAGCCCACCTAACAGTTGCTGCAGAGAGTGCCAGCCACCTTCCTTCATAAAGAACAAATTACTAACACTCTGGAGGCTTTTTTTTTTTTTTTTTTCCTTTCTCCCCCCTGTCATGCTTACTGGAGGGAAAGCAACATCCGGCTCAATACAAATGGTTCTGTGCAAAATCTCTCTCTTTTGAAGTCATTTTGGAAGTATAGAACTTAAGTTTGTGTGTATGGCAGACCTAATTATTTCCTTTTGCACTGTGATTGTTGAAGCATCTCATTTTTGGAATGGATACGACTCTAAACAGTTGTCTGTAAAGTGAGTTTTGCCAATTCTATATATGAAATATTATTTTCTCCATTATGTATCATTTAAATTAAGTTTAATTCAGCAAACATTTTCTGAGGGCCTATTACATGCCCAGCACTGTGCTGAATGTATGGGCTTCAGAGATGAATGAGATGCAGCTGTTGCCTTCAAGAAGCTAGCAATCTAGCTGGAGAATCAGACCTCTCAGAAATTAACTCTGGCAGAATGCGCCGCATGCTAGAACGGCTGTAGGAGAAAAAAATATTATAGAAACGAAAGGGAGAAAGTAATTAATTCCACTTAGATGGGTCAGGGAAACCTTCACAGAAATGAAATTGGGGCTGGACTTTTAAGGGTGTTTTAAGATTTCTCCAAGAGCGTAGAGGAGGATGAGGCAGTCCAGGCAAAAAGAATGCGGAGTGGAAGGCACAAAGACAAATTGCACAAGCCCTCATGCAGTGGGGGAGAAAAGAGAAAAAAAAAACAGAAAAGTGCTGCCTCTGCAATGAATGGTGGAGGATTAGCAGCACAGGGGGGGGATTCTGAGCATCCTTGTCTGTGTCCTGTCACATGGCAGCCGATGAGTCTCTTAAGATGGGGGGATGCCGGATTAGATTGCTTTCACAAATGTAACGCTGATGGCATATGGACCAAACCAGATTGAGGGAAAAAGACTAAAACCAGAGAAGCTAATCTGTAGAGATGATGTTCTGAAAGAAGGAGATGGTAGTAGGGATGAAGACAGGAGAAAAAAAAAAAAAAAAAGCCAGAGATGTTTGCCGCCTTGTGTGGAAAGGACTTGGTCACTGAATGGATTGTTGAGAAAGGAAATCTAGATTTCCTGGCTAGGATAATTGGGTGCATGCAGATTTTTTTTTTTTTTAAGATTTTTTTAAAAAAAAGATTTTATTTATTCATTTGACAGAGATATACAGAGAGAACATAAGTAGACAGAGGAGCAAGCAGAGGGTGAAGGAGAACCAGGCTCTCTGCTGAGTGGAGCATGCAGATGTTTGGGGTTTTTTTTTTTTAAGATTTTATTTATTTATTTGACAGAGATCACAAGTAGGCAGAGAGGCAGGCAGAGAGAGAGAGGAGGAAGCAGGCTCCCTGCTGAGCAGAGAGCCCAGTGCTGGACTTGATCCCAGGACCCTGAGATCATGACCTGAGCGGAAGGCAGCAGCTTAACCCACTGAGCCACCCAGACGCCCCATGCAGATGTTTTTGATGGAAATTTACAACACTAGAGGAAGGAATACTCACCTTTGGAGAGAAAAAAACATTTCATTTAGTCGTGGATATTTGTAGCTTGAGATGTTTGTGAAATATCCAAGTAAGGGGGTCTGGTAGGGAGGTGTGGAAATCATGAGATGGGGCAGGACCAGAGGCACAAAGTTGGGAATCATCAGCTTATAGGTGGCAGTTGCAATTCCGGTAGAAAATGGCATTTCCAAGGGTGAACTTCTCATAAGGTAGAAAGAGAGGACTTGGACTCTGGTACACCCCACTATTGGGGGGACTTGGAGAACTCTGGTACACCCCACTATTTGAGGGGCAAATGGAGAAAGGGGATGAATAGAGTATGATGTCAAACAGGAATCAAATATAGAAGGAGAGCTCAAAAAAGTATGAATGGAGCCAGGTACAGAGAGCATATCACAAAACTAGAACACAAGGCAGGTGGGGTTCGCTTTTTGTTACATCAGCTTAGGTAACTGAGGCAGTGTGGATTCGGGAGAGGGGAATGGCTCAGAGGCAGACAGACCTGGACTTTGTTTCTCAACTTACCACTTGTTCTCTGTAGAATCTTAGGAAATGGTTTATCTTCTCTGAACCTGTTTCTTCATCTGCAAAGAAGGGTTTATCATGAGGTTCATCTGCAAAGTATCTAAAGCACCAGGAAAAGGTGACATATGGAGTAGACAATTGGCAGTGGTAGTTCCTTCTAGCACCAAAGAGACAACAGAGATTGTATGAGGAACGAGTGAGTCTGAACATCAAGGTCAGAGAAGAACTGAGATAAGAATCCTGGTGAAGGAGCACTAAGCCCTTGGGGCTTCAGGAAAACACCCAGGAAGCCAGAAGGGTTGTTGCTCCTGCTTTTAGCAGCAGAGGGGACTCTCTGTGATCAGTCTGTGTCCCCCAGTCTGAGATATTTGTTGACTGTGTGACCCCCAGCCCCTGGCCATGTCAGTATCCGCCCAAAGTGTTGAGATATAACAAGTCAGCAGGTGTGACTGAAATGCTTCTTGAGGTCCCAGTCTTGGGCTAGGTTCTGGGGGACACTTAAAGTGGGTCCTGTCCTGGAACTTAGAAGATAGTGGGAGAAAAGATGGATATATAGACAACATTGAGGAAATTAAACCAGGCTCAGGGATTTGTAGATAATGGTGAATTAGGTATGAGGAGGAAGAGGGGAAGGCAGACAGAAAGGCTTAAGGAAGTTAATTTTCTGAAGTTCAGAGGAGAAGGCAGATACACCTCTAGGTCAGAGACATTAAAATGGTAGACTGAAGGGGAGAGTCCAAAATCCATATTCTAGCTCCATGAACACAAATATTATGGCAAAAAGCCAAAAGTGAAGACTTAAAAAGACATCCAGATGGCTGCTCCATCTTCCAAAGGAACGACCAGGTGTTGCCTTCCTTTGTCCTAATACAATGGTCAAGCGGCTTGGGCTCTTCCTCCTTATACCCCTCTCATATGTCTCCAATAGTTCAGGTTTTATCTGCTTCTTTTATTTATTGTTTAAAAGATTTTATTTATTTATTTATTTGACAGAGAGAGAGAGAGAGGGAGAGAGAGAGAGAGATCACAGGCAGAGAGGCAGGCAGAGAGAGAGGGGGAAGCTCCCTGCTTGACAGGGAGCCTGATGCTGGGCTCCATCCCAGGACCCTGAGATCATGACCTGAGCCGAAGGCAGAGGCTTAACCCACTGAGCCACCCAGGCGCCCTTATCTGCTTCTTTTAATGACAGTGTTTCCTTCTCAGTTCAAGAAACTTAAAAGAAAAAAAAAAAAAAAAAAAGGAAATTAAGGGGAAAAAAGAACAAGATCCAAAGCTCAAGAGAAAAGCCTGATGAGGAGCCATTTGCAGAAATACTGAGCCTCCAAAGCCTCAGAGGCCTTGAGTTGCTTGTAAGTCTGAAGTGAGCCTGAGTGGGTGCAGCTGAGGGCAATTAGTGTCTCCTGATGCACTTCATAGCACTTTGAGAACAAGCAGCTATTTACATAAAATGGGAAGAGGCCCCTTACCCATGTCGTGGGGTGCTCAGGCACACTGGAGACAGAACGTTCCTGAGGTTTTGCCATTTACAGGGTCTTGAGGCTACATGGGGGTAGATTTAGTCCCCATGCCATGAAACAAATATCTAAGGGGCAAATGCCCAGAATTTATGAACCTATTGCCCAGAATTTATGAACCTATCGCTGTTAACTATATATAAATATCCCCAGAGTGATATAAACAATGTGGTAGAACAAGCTCGGGTTTAAATCCTGGCTTTCGAGCCTACTGGCTTTGTTGTTTAGAATACTTAGTCCCATTTTTTTTTTTAAAGATTATTTATTTATTTATTTATTTGACAGAGAGAGATCACAAGTAGGCAGAGAGGGAGGCTGAGAGAGAGAGAGGAGGAAGCAGGCTCCCTGCTGAGCAGAGGACCCGATGCGGGACTCGATCCCAGGACCCTGAGATCATGACCTGAGCTGAAGGCAGCGGCTTAACCCACTGAGCCACCCAGGCGCCCTTAGTCCCATGTTTTTAAGACCCCATTTCCTCATTTCTTATGCAAAACTTTGTCACAGGGTTTGTGTGAGGAATATGTGGGATGATGTATTTGAAGGTGCCTAGCACAGATACTGGCATATAGTAGATGCTTAATACATATTTGTTGATATGATATAAAATAACTCTTCCAAGAGCTTTCATGCTGACATTTGCTGACTCATGTGCCCCACCTAAAAGCCGGTGAAGCCCAAATTATAACCTTCAATCTAGCTTCTTTCTGAAGTTTTTTTTCAGGTTTATATTTCACTGCCTACTTAATATCCTGCCAGAATATCTAACGAATACTTCAGAGTTAAAAATACCAAAACCTCAGGTACTGGGACGCCTGGGTGGCTCAGTTGGTTAAGCGGCTGCCTTTGGCTCAGGTCATGATCCCAGCGTCCTGGGATCGAGTCCCACATCGGGCTCCTTGCTTGGCGGGGAGCCTGCTTCTCCCTCTGCCTCTGCCTGCCACTCTGTCTGCCTGTGCTCGCTCTCGCTTCTCTCTCTATGACAAATAAATAAATAACTAATCTTAAAAAAAAAAAAAAAAAAAAAAACCTCAGGTACTCTTTTTCTCTGTAGATCTTCTTCCATTTGGCTCTGTATCATAGTTGGTGGTAAATCCCTTCTGGTTGTATAATCCCAAATTTAAGATCTCTTGCCCTCCTCACCCCAGATAGCCTGTGAGAAATGCCACCATATCCCGCAGCTCTGTCTTCAAAGTATACTGAGAGTTTGACCACCTTTCTGTACTGGTGCTGCTGCCATCTTTATCTGAGCTGCTATCCGTATTTGTCTGTAGTACTGCAAGGACTTCCTAATGGACTTCTCTGCTTTAACTCTAAACTCCCTAAGGTTAACCTCAACAGAGAGGTCAGTGATCTAGTTCAACATAGAAGAATATGCATGAATCCTTCAAGTCCAAATGCAAATTCCTTATGGATGTTTGCTTTGCTTCCCACCCCCAACCCCCACTTTGGTTCTTTCTTTTGTGAAGGTCAGGGATGAGTGAATAGAGAGATATATAGAAAATCAAGGTATTAAAGGTTTTCATGAGAAAATCTGAGAAAGGCAACACAAATCGGATGTTGCCAAAAGATAAAAAGGAACATGAAAACTAAGAAAGGATCACATAATGTGGCCACTATGGAACTACCAACGACGAAAAAATGCAGGAAAAGTGAAAGGACACAAGTTTGTGAAGGTTTCCAGATGAGGTGACAAAATTAAAAGAGAACCATCTATAAATTGTTTTTCTAAAGTTTGTGATAAAGGGAGTGGCGGAAAAAAAATGTCAGTTCAAGTACACGCTGCATACATTTGGACCAGTAGCATCTTCAAAAAAGAGATGTGCCGGGCGCCTGGGTGGCTCAGTGGGTTAAGCCGCTGCCTTCGGCTCAGGTCATGATCTCAGGGTCCTGGGATCGAGTCCAGCATTGGGCTTTCTGCTCAGCAGGGAGCCTGCTTCTCTCTCTCTCTCTTTCTCTCTCTCTCGCTCTCTCTGCCTCTCCATCTACTTGTGATCTCTCTCTGTCAAATAAATAAATGAAATCTTTAAAAAAAGAGAGAGAGAGAGAGAGAGAGAGAGATGTGTCTGTGGAAAATTGCCAGCAGGTTCAGAATTCTCTGAGCTTTCTTTCCTACCCCAAGCTCCAGAGCATTTTATCTTGTTTCATTCTGTCCTCTTTGTATGTTTTCATGGTTTAGCGGTACTGTCTGCATGTGGCCCGCTGGTCCCTTTGCCATTAGAATTACCTTGGCTCCGTTTTATACAGCCTGTGTCCTATCCACCTGCCATCCCACATTCCATTCTACTCCTCAACACCTATGACTAGTTTAGGCACCCCAGACCTCAGCCCTCCTCACTGCCTTGGACTCCTGCTTGTGGAGGATTTCGGTCCGCTGTGAGTTGAGGGAATAATTTATATTCCATCTTTTGAGATGAGCACAGCCTGCCGGCAGAAGGTAGTAGCTGGCAAAACCCCGAAGACTGACAATGCAAGAGGGAGAGAGCTACCGATAGGAGAAGGTGATGCAGGAAATGTCACATGGGATCAGGAATGCAGGTGGAAACTGAGCATGAAACTCGGGCTACAAACCCAGGGCCTTTACAGCAGGTAACTCTTCAAGGCTCCTCAGCCAAATCTCTAGGGTCTCTCCAGCCACCAGAGCAATCCTTAAGCCCAGTCATTCGCTTCTTTGACCTCTCTCCTCTCTCAGTCCCCCTCCTCCTACCTACTCCCTGACTCAGGCTTATCTGGCTGGACCCTGGCTCAGCTTGTTCTTCCAATTAGAAGCTGGAGGTTAGCAAAGTCCCAGGTTCAGTGACACCAGTGCTTTTTTTCCATTTCTGTTTGCCATGCCATTAGTGGCAGCTTCAAGCTGAGCTGAAGACATTCTAAAGAGTCATTGTTCTTCTCCTAGATATATTTTAAACATGGGCAGAGGTGAGAGGATGTCTTTTTTCCTCATCCGCAAACCAATGACTTCCCTTTTCACATAAGCTGAGCTTCAGAAAACTAAACAAAGAGCAATAACAGTTTCCCTTTGCTTCTGCTGCTGGACCATTTTATGACCAGGACATTACCTAAAAGCCTTTTGTGATTATGAAATACATTTCTAGTTGGAGATATTTTTTTTTCTTTCATTTTCGACTCCCTTCATTAGCTGATTATTGCTGCCAAAGCAATTTAGTCCTGGACACACTTTCACGGAAGACTCTTGAGTTTCCTTTTCCTCTCTTCTCAATGAGCACTTCCAGTAAATGCCGTAATTAAAATGCACAAATTAGCTTCATCAGAAATCATCACATCTCAAGATTGAAGTTCAGAAGTGTCATGCTTTAGAATTGGAAATTGTTTCCCTACTGTTACACATTTTTCAATCATATTTTTGGTGAGAATTGCACTTTACACCAAATATAAACTTCACCATACTGTAAGCAACAATGAATGAAGTTGACATTTTTTGTTATTGTTTGTCCATGGTATTTTATATATGGCAAATTGCAAGTAATTAGATTGAATTTTTTAGCCATAGGTATTATTTACTTCTCCTGGAAATCCCCTCAAGTCACTAGCTGTCCCATTGATAAAACAGATTTTTTTGTACTACCACTTTGAAGTCTAGTAACTCTAGGGAGGCAACTATTTATTCTTTCCCTGCACTGCTGTGCTTAATGGGTACGGAGGGCTCACTAATGTCATTGACAAAGGTAGCCCACCTGACCAAGTTCTGCATTATCTACATGAAGCTGGGCATTTTGCTGCTGTCTGTTGAGAGACGATGCCGTTGGCATGAAACCTCATACAAAATTGAATCAATATAAGCTCTCTGCATTTGCTGAATTTATAGTGTCAGTTGTGTTTTTGTGATAATGACACTCAGCTCTTGGAAATTCTGTAGACTCTTGAATCTGTTCTAATAGTTGTGAGGTGGATGATTACAGACAGAGACTCATTTTTCATTTTCTCTGTGAAAATGTAATAGGAGAAGAACGATATTATGGAGATATGCTATAGAATAAAGGCAGGAAATATCAAAGGCAATTAAGGCAGCGGGATATATACAAGGTGTGGCAAGATGAAGAGTGAGAAATAGTGGGAGATTCTGCAGAAATAGTAACAGAGGTCTCAGTGGAGCCCAGACATTTACATATGGTGCATCTGGGGGGTCAAGATCCTTTTTGTTTCATAAAAATTCCCAAACCTCATAAAGATCTAGAAGACATATACAAGGTTTGCCAAATGCATTTCTCACATTTCATTAATTCAGAGCTCTAGTTTGAAATTTGTGATCAGAGCATTAAGAAAAAGATTTCTTTAGAAAATTAATACTGTAAACAATATTATCATGGGGCCTCTTATAAGTTTCTCAAGATAATGGTTTTTTAAGGATTTTTTAGCATATTCATAGTATGGAAATTCAACTCCTGATTATACATGAGCTTCCCTTATATAATAAAGGAAATTAAAGCAGCATCTCTGCTTTGGAAATAGTTTGTCATTAAGTCAAGTTATTATGACTTCTTATAGACCAAAGCTGTTTTTAATTTTAAGGACATACCTAATATAGACCTTAACTGATTCTGATGGGCTTCCCCTGCTGAGGTTGACATCATAATTCTTAACTTTTTTTTATTGTCATCAACAACGTAATTATCAATTAATATTTATCAATTTCACTAATATCCATGTCATTGCTCATTTATTTAGCAAAGAAAACTTGATATGGCTTATCACACTTAAATTATTTCAGAGTGTTTACAGATATTAATTAAAGTTTCTTAATTGGTGTTGAGTATTGAATTCTTTTTTTTTTTTAAATACAGTTGGATTGAAAGTAGGTACATTTGTGGCTTCTCCCTAACCCCTTTGTGTTTAAAAATGAGATTTTAATTTTTAAAACATTTATATATTTGTATTATATTCAGGCATTTAGGGCCCCCCTTCAAAAATTTCTGGGCTCTTTTTGGTCAAATATATAAATTTAAAATGTATTCTTCAATAAATTAGGTTGTATTTACACTATAGAATATTGTGCAGGACTGAGAATGATCTAAAACTACATGCAATAATATGAATAAATTTGCAACATAATACTGAACCAAAAAACACAGATTCCATTTATTTCAGTGTATAAAAGACAAATTTAAGCTATATTCATAGAAGTCAGGGTGGGGCATAATGACTAGAAGGAAACATGAGGTCATAAGCAAGAGTGGTGTTCCTTTTTTTTTCCAGATCTGGTAGTATTTACAAGTTTGTAAAGATGTATGAAGCTGTACAACTATGATCTTTGGAGCATTTTTGTCTGATATCCTGTAATGAAAATTTTAAAACATAATATTAGTACAAATATAAAAATTTCTGAGTTCATACTCCGTATCAGCTCTCTTAGAAGTCTGTTCAGATGCCATTAGGCTTCAGGAACAGAAGGAATAGGATATCATTTTTTTAAATGGCCTTTTTTCATGTGTCTGGAGACTTGTTAGAGAAAATAGTTTATACATCTAACAGATACTGTGAGGCAAAAATAGAAATATATGCCACATGTCTCTTGCCATCAGGCCTTGATTATTTTGACCTCTCTTATCTGAAATGAGGTTATATCCCTTCAACTGTGCATTTTTCCTATTAAAATATATTCACGAAGTAATTATTGGATTTAATTAATATCTCCTCACTGTTTTTGAAGAATTGAGACAGTTTACTAGTTCGAAAAGAAAAAAGTACCTTAAGTAAATAAAATTAATGTCGTAATATATACATAGGTGTTTGATTTATAATCATGTCTCACATATCTATAACCTATTCTATATCAAACTTGGCTTTGACTTAATTCCAGTCTTGGTTTGGTATTTGTTTTTAATCCTGAGCATCATAAATTATTCTTTTATATGACCACATTTATTGAGTGCTCTTTGCTTAAGGAAAAAGGCTGGGGTGGGCAGTTCACAGACCAGAGTCTTTGTGTAGAACCACATCAAGGACAACAGGGAAAATAGCTGCATTATGATCGTCACATACCTATCCCCACTCTTGTTGCTTCAACCAAGAGTCTCATTGAAGAAAGGCCTGCCTAACTTATTAGAAATAAGTTTATTAGAAATAAGCATGCTCCACAAAAGCAGAATTGGCTGTTGCCAAAGCTCCAAGTTTACTTGAAATCCCTAGTAGGACATAGAATACCAAACAGGGATTTCCTACAGATTCTCCACTCTTCGCCGTGCTAATTCCGAGGGGCTACAGCACTGGCTACATAGCTTCCAGAGAAACTGCTTCCGGATTTGCTCCACATGGTCGCCACAGGGTTTTTAACCAAAGCTCTAGTCAGGTTTCTACCTATGCTCGAAGAGGATCAGTTAAGAAATCAGCAAATAATCTACAATCATTAAATCTGTCTATAATTATTGCATGCAGAGCACCCCACCTGTGATCACTATAAGATTTGAAATGCCTCCTTTCCTCCATACTGCATTAATTTTGTTGGTTGGCTTTGTTTTACATGAATTCATCATCTCAACAAATGTCTAACCAATAAAATGATTATGTTTTAGTTCAATGGCAGTCATTTGGAAGCATGTTTCCAGATATAAATCTAAAATCTTGTAAACACATGAAGCTGTCCTCCTGGGGAAAAAAAAATTCTACAACTTTTAAATATGTTGTTATCGGTTTATTGTTATTGTTGTTGTTAAATTGTCCTAAATTTTCGCCTTTCTCCTAATGGAAAGAAATAAATGTCCATGAGACATGTGGCGTCCCAGTTCCATTTCATAGATTACAGAAGCTGAGGGTCCTCTTTTGTCCTCAACTTTCAGTCATCAGCGATCTTGCACTTAACAGAGGTCTGTAATTAGGTCTTGTGTCAGATTGTGACAGAATGTAAGTGTTCTCTTTTATGCAAGTGAATCTCCACCACATTTAGGTCACCTGTATTGTTACTATCTAAAAGAAAAGCAAAATGAAAAGAGCAAGGGAAGAAAAGATGACTGCTGAAGAAACTATTTCTTCTTTGTCAGTTTGGCACTGAGTCCAGCCTTGGAAAGGATTTGGAGGTAGAGGCAGCCTACCGTAGGTGTGATTCTTCTTCATCATAGCCTTCGTTCTTGGGTCTAAGTTGGTCCTCCAGGACTCCTATCTAGGACTTAAGCAGCACCTCATGTTTTTCAGCATACCCTGTTTGACAAAACCACTGTATGGTGTGAGAAGTCAATAAAAAAACGTACCAGCTACTAAAGTGCTACCTCATTATAGTGGTCTCCCCTTACCCATGGGGGGGATACATTCCAAGACCCCGAGTGGATGCCTGAAACTGCAGATAGTACTGAACCCTATATGTATCTTTTCCTATACATCCATGCCTATGATAAAGCTTGATTCATAAATTAGGCATAGTAAGAGATTAATAACCATAACTAATAATAAAATAGAACAATTATGAGAATATACTATAATAAATGTAATATGTAATCACATGAATGTGGTCTCTCAAATATCTTACTGTACTTGTATTTACCCTTCTTTTAAAGATGTAAGACGCTAAAATGCCTATGTAATGAGATGAGGTGAAGTGAATGACATAGGTATTATGACATGATGTTAGACTACTGCTGACCTTCTGATGTCAGAAGGATCATCACCTTCTGGGCCATGATGGACTGTGGATAACTGAAGCTGGGGAAAGCAAAACTGAGGATAAAGAGGGCTACTATATATTCTCCCTGGTGGGTATTTTAATGTGATTTTATGAAACCAGTGGTTTAATGCAATAACTCTAAATAAAGTTTTAGGAACTGTAGCACGTATTAGGAGAATATTTTTAATGCAGGAACCTTTTCAGGCAACTCAGATCCTAGCATGTTGATAGCTGGGTTAAGCCTAGGCTGGAGCAAATCCAGTTTATTAAAAATTTAATCCTGATTTCATTCATCATCATTAACTCTAGCAATTGGCCAACATATTTAAATGAAGCAAGTTTTGAAGATTTAGGAAGCAACCAGCAGCTCTTCCAAGACACCAAGAATAATATCCACAGTTAAAGAAAATTTGTGTCGACCCAAATTACAGGGAATAAAAATGTCATGAATCACATCATTTTGTGTAAAGTACTTTGTGTCATCCTCAACCCAAAGTCTTGCATTGCTTAATGGTAAAAATGAATTAAGATTGATCATCAATAAATGAAAGCATTTTCTCAATCACTTAAATGACTCCTTCACACAAATTGAGATTTCAGCAAGACCCCATATTTAATAATAGAAATACATCTTTAAAATGCTCCCCTTTGGAATGTTTTTGTCATGCCTTCTGAGCGGGCTGATTACTGGAGTAATGTCTCCGTGCGTGTGTGTGAAGAACAGCATGTGTTTCACATGTTTATTTCCCTGAGATTTCCATTTTGACTCTATCTCTTATGCTCTAGTTAATGGGTACTTAAAATAAAGTGGTACCCATTTTGCTTTATTACTTTAATTTCTTTAAAAGTGAGTTCTTTTCCTCCTCTATTTCCAGTTCAAAGGCAGCATGGAGTCTTAATAAACTTCGAATGTATTTGGATAGCTGATAAATTTAATGATCTCATCAACTTAAAAAATACCAAGTAAAAAGTAAGTGATCTTGAGAATAATTAACAAGGCAATGATGGGAGAGGAGAGTATTAGACAAAATAAATGGAGGTGCCCTTCTTTCTGTCACGAGTTCCATGGGGAGAATATAATCGTATTTTGCCTTTGTTATTTGTAACTTAAAAATATACTCTATATATATAGTACGATTCATTTTAGTAGTGGAAAACAATACACAAGGATAACATTGCTTTATCTCTCCTTTTTATATCTCTGTAAACCAAGAAGTGAATGTTTGCAAATAGAAGTAAATGTTCGCAACCAAAGCCAAAGATTGGTGCACGCAGTTTAGCCATAGCTGGGGATAACTCCTATGAAAGAGATCATGCATTTCCAAATGAGAGCAAAGCTGAGACTATTCTATCTTTTCGCAAATGTCTTTGGTTTTCTCCCCAAATATGTTAATATGATACATTAGAAAGGCTATGTATTTCCTTGGTCTAATGCATTTTAATTCTTAGCATATTCTTACCATAAGGCTTTATTCAGTGTTATGCTGAGAGAAAGAGGTTGGAAGCTTCTGCTCCTGAGGCAGGATTTTTTTTTTTTTTTTTTTTTTTTTTTTTTTTGGCTTTGTTGCGAATTGCCAAGCACATGGTTATAATAAAGAAGAGAATGACTTTTAGTTGATCATATTAAGTTTTACAATTCTTTGCATTTGTGAACTGTACTGTACCCCCTTACTGTCTGCCCTGGGAGAGCCCCCACTGTGCTGTTCTCAGTCCATCACTGGAGCATTGCTTGAGGCACAGGATAAGCCCATGAGAAAGTGACTTTTGTCCCTGATTTACAGATGACAACACTGAGGTGGAAAATGGTAATTTTTCACAACAACTCATAATGTGTGGGTGGTGGAAGCCAGCATTCCGATCCAGATTGCACTTGACATGCTACATGCTACTGTCCGCGTAAACATTTAGGGTGTTCACACTGGGTTGTAGCTATTTAATCATAGTCATCTAATGCTAATCCTACATTCCGTTTTCCTTCTGAATTGATATTATGCTAGAATTGGACTCAAATGTCAAAATGAAGGCAAATTACAAATCCTGGTACACTCGTGTGAATTTGTTCATTGGGTTTGGCTAATTTTCTGATCATTCCGTTACCTTTTTAAATGCCATTAGATGAGATCCCTATCACCTTTCCACAGAATCGTGTACCCCACCCACCCACTAGTTTGTTAGTACACTTAGTTGGGTAGTTCACCTAATCAAAATCGTCTGTCAGGTGAGGTCAGGTTGTCTGATGGTTTGAAATTACCCAACAAATACTCAGCGTTGCTGACAAGTAGGCATTTTATTGGGCAGAGGATTGCCATTCACTTGTAAGGGTTGTCAACTTGTCTTCTGAATCAGGCTTTAGGGCACATCCAGGGGAAGCAGAATGGTTTGTGTGAGCTTATGGTATATAGTAATTACACAGGTGTATTCAACTCTAATCTGAATCTTTTCATTACTTCTGCAGCCATTACTGCAACTGGAGGCACTATTGCTGAGGAGGTTTTGTGACAGGCTTTGTTTAGTGAGGCATAAATCTGGTCCTGAGGCAATTGTCTTGGATTTGTGCGTCATATAAGAATGGCAGGAGTTTTAGAATTGTCATTTTCCTCTACAAACTTGGTTTCCTCTGGCTTATGTCGGTGCTACTGTGCACCGCGGTACAGAATTTCAGCTGCTGTTTTTACATTCTTGTTATTATCAACGTCATTAATATGCTTTCTGTGTTCTTTAAATTTCTATCGTTTCTAATTGTTCTTTATATTACATGTCTTAAGATATCTTGAAAATCTTTTCTTTTTAAGATTTTATTTATTAGAGAGAGAACACGCATGGGTGGGGGAGGGGTAGAGGGAGAGGGAGGAGCAGACTCCCACCGAGCAGGGAGCCTGATGTAGGACTCAATCCCAGGACCCTGAGACCATGACCTGCACTGAAGGCAGACGCTTAACCAACTGAGCCACCCAGCCACCACTTGAAAATCTAAAATTAGAAATATATATGCTTTAAATAAGATTTAAATTCCTGGATTAGTTGATTATGTGGGTGCTCGGGGCGGGGGGTAAGAAAGTTAGGGACTGATATTCAAATAGATACAAATTCATGATTTTAGCATTAATTATGCATTTCCTGTGACCCAGGTTGTAAGTAAAAAACCGAAACTAGAGTCTTTTCACAGAGCTCATGGAGAACAAAGTGGGGAGAGACTAATAATAATAAACAGAAAATAAATATGACATGACAAATGCTATTATAAGGTTAAGAAGCAGACAGTTTCCTAGATACTAGGGCATCAGTTCAAAATGGTGTCCTGGATTATCTCTTGATATTATAACCATGTAAGAAATAAAAAGGGCAACTCAAATTTATCCCTATGGTATATTCTCATGGTTTTCTTGCTACAAAGGCAGAGTACAGGGTCCTCCTAGCCCCACCGATAACCAAGTCTAAAGGCTGAGTGAGGAGAACGTTTGTATTCCTCTCCAAACTCCTGATGCACTCGAGCACATGCTTTCAGTTGTCTAGAAGCTAGTCCTGGGAGAGAGGAGTGGAAAAGTGTGGTAGAGTTGTCAAGCGAATGCTAACCAAAGAGAGGAGGTAATGAGATCTTCAAATGGTCTGACAATAATACCGCAGTATGTGGAAGAACACATACCATGCAGTGTCACTAGTGTCTATGCCCATGATTCCTTCCTTCTCTGCAGAAAGGGTACATAGACTGTTGGCGTTCATAATCTAGGAGTTGAGTAAATGAGAGCTTTCTTTTCCATCTGGATGACAATAGGACACTAAGACAGGTGTTCCTTTGTTGTTGTTGTTGTTTTAATGATATCTGCTTCCTGCCTGCAAGTAATACTTAAAAATCATCTTTGCCTATGGGGCAGACACCATGCAACACTTGGAGCCAGAGGCCTTGGACCATTAAGATGGCTGCCATCATTGCTTCCCTAAGCATTTTCTTCTGCTGACAGTGTGGGTTTTTTTTTTCTTTCTTTCTTTTTTTCTTTTTTTTTCCTTCCTCTGAAATTTTATCCCATCAGCAGGACTTGTCTGGGATTGTTTATGACAAAGTCTACTTGTACAGCATCATTTCCACTTCAGTTTTGGCCCCTTGGGGCTAAAATACGCCCTTTAAAATCTCATTGTCGTGATTAGAATTCTAGTTAACTTTAAATAGCTAAATAAGGTTTGTTTGTTTGTTTGTTTGTTTACCTCTTGGATGTCCCAAATCTGTTTTAAATAGTATATTGTCTGCTTTTTTAGAAAAGAGCTTTGGTGTTTACCTCATACCTTTTTTCAGACTTTGAGGGCACCTGCTCCTTCTTTATTGTTACCACCACTATAATAAAATAGGTAAGAAAAATGAGATTTCGATTTGGTCCTTGATGGCAAACATAATCAGTTTCTAAAATGATCCAGATGTTCTAATGATGTTCCACTGTCCATTTCCGCTTGGATTATAAGCATAGATCAGGTTTTATGCCTCAAACCTATGTTTTGTTACCTTACTTTAACTTAAATTTCTTGACGTTTCATTATATGAAGTATTATTATTTTTTTTTTTTTTTTTTGTCACCTTGGTTCCATTTCACAGTATTGGGATTCTAAGCAACTAGGGGAAAAGAGATATATCACCATGACAGTAGGCCATAAATAGGTTTGTGTTCATGGTGGACTATTACAAAAAGCAATTGTATAGATGTATGGCCCATATTGCTATTGTCATCATGTAACCAAGCCTCCTAATCTTCAATTTGAAATGCTTTTTCTTCTTTTCCTACTCCAAAGTCTCGCTGATATCGAGCTCACATAATACCTTCTTCCCTATTACTGAACACTGACAGTCTTAAAATTTTAATTGGAGGCTAAGTCACTTTACTTTTGGAATAGGTGATAGATATAAAACATACAAGTTTTATATCTGTTTTTATATTTGTATGTTTGATGCCTGATGGATATTACTGCTTTGGCCGTATAGCTATATTTTTTTTTAGGATTTTATTTATGTGTGAGAGAGAGAGAGCACAAGCAAGGGGGAGTAGCAAGCAGAGGGAGAGAGATCCCTGTGTGGAACTTGATCCTAGGACCCTGGGATCATTACCTGAGATTACTTAACCAACTGAGCCACCCGGGAACTCACCATGTAGCTATCACAGAGATGTAGTCATGCACAGGTTATCAGCAGAGGGTGCCCTGTGAAGAAACCAGGGATACCAGAGTCAGAAATATGGGTCACTTCAGAGCATGATGTGAATGTATTACAAGCTGAGATGAATTTCCTCTTTTCATTTCTCAGTCACTACTGAATATTGATTTCTTCCCCTGCACTTCTTCCCTATATCCTCTAAATTCCCCATATCTCCTAACAACCTCCGATATTTAAGGGGAGAAAAAAGTACATTTGTATTTATATGTATGGATGAATGTGCCTACATATATTATATAAAATATATAGAGTTTTAATATTCATAGTTATACACACAGAGACATTTGCATATTCCTTGCTGCAGCCTCTGTTAAACACTCTGGCTTACTTCAAAACCCAGTTGATGTGAGTGGGTATTACCTTATCATGTGGCAGGAATCTCAGCAGGCTGTTGGGAAATATTTGTTTAAAATGTTTTCCTTCTAGACGGGCTGATGTACTATTCTCTTGGCCATTCTACACCATGCTGTTCTTTCAAATTCTCCCAGTAGTACCCATTGGGTCAGTGTAGACACACAGATGAGTGCTGGAAAATAATTGTAATTTTACCATCTTCTCCTAACAGAGTACACCCTCAGGCCAAGTGGTAAAATACCACCTCCGCCAGCCCCGACATCCATCACTGTAATGAGCTACAAAATCAATCCGTAATTGACAAAAGCATTTTTAATCAAAGTATGAGGCATTTAGAGTCTCCAGACACTGCCTTTTTGTCTTACGTCAGTATTTACTTTATAGCAGGATGGGAGATGTTTGATTTTTTTTGAAGAGCATGAGTTATTTCTGCAAAGAAACAAAGATGTGCTTTTAAGAAACTCCCCTCACACCCCCTCCAAAAAAAGTAAAATGACATAATCCTTGAGGTCTGTCATGAAACAGCGAGTCAGGAAGATCATGCTGTACTATTTTGGGGGTGGGGGGAGAATTTATTGTTTCTAATGATTGCTGATGCTTCCTACCATTTGCCTCTCTGCATGAAATTACTGCCCTTGGCCTCAAACTACCACTATGTATTTGAAAACTGTAATCCAAAAGCCTACTTTTTTTTTATTTTTTTTTAATCTACCTCCTACTTACTTAGATCTGTTCTTAGGAATTTGCAGGTAACACACAACCTTCCTCTTATTCGTACTGTTCTTTCTTGGTCAGGTCAAACTCCCCAAAATGTAATGGCATGTGGACACATCAGATGACTACACATTGAAACTTTTAATGTGTTTCCAAGTAGTGGGAGTTACAGCCAAAGACAAAATTTTTATAGGTACATTCAATGACTTTCTGGGCCTGGGTTCTTATATTTTTATGGAATGTGCTCTAGATATTTAGTACCAGGACATCTTAGTATCCTCTGTTGGAAAACAAGGTTTTTGCAGACTGAGCCATGCTCGGAATCTCTTGCATCCTTCGGCCTTGGTGTTTATGTGTGCAAGAGAAGCTCCATTACTCTGTGGCACTGGGCATAGAGTATTTTCAAAGGAAATTACCTAAAGGTTGCAAGAATAACTGAACACAGTCTACATAGTCTGATGTTCTCATTTTCAGACTTTATAGTTGATTATTTTGTGCATCTATGTGTGTTTTATTAATCTGAGCTGGTTTTGCCTGTTTCAACTTAAGTCCTTGCGATTCTTATCTAAATGACTTTAACATTCCAGAACCTGAGTTTATTAACTACTTTGAACATTTCTTCACTACTCACTTGTTTAGAATATGTGATCCCTATGTAAATTAGTGAATATTACAATGTAATATTTAAGGAGTACTGACAATGAAGTGCTTTGCTAAGTACCTTATTTAGTTCATCACATATAAATTTCTCAATTCTGTGTGCTGGATCCTATCATTACTCCCATTTTATAGGTGTAGAAATTGAGGGTTGGTGAAGTGATGTAATGTGTCCAAGGTCACATAGTTTATAAATAGTGGAAATACGATTGAACCCAGGTCATCTGACTCCCAGGCCTAAACTCTTAATCCCTTACACTGCTGGAGCATTTGCACATGTATCAACCCAGGTTATTTATCATGCTGTACTTTATTACTACTTTCAGCCAAGGCCACTCTCCCTTATATATTTTCTTGACTTTTGCCAAGAAAGCACTACTCATTTTATTTAAATTTGTTTTTTAGGACATCAATAAAGAAACCATATTACATCCTTGGTTTTATTTGGGTTTTACAATCTAGCTGAGTAGATATTAATTATTAAAATTGAAACTATGTTGCCAGTGCAAGTAAGTATACTAATGGTGCTGCTTTGGGTCTCTGGATGGTTTTTCCAAGAAGAAAAAAAATCACATTAATAAAAATCACATTAGCCCAAGAATGCTTAACTTTTTCTTAGAACACAGCAGCTGTTAAAGGAGATGATGAGTATGATAATAGAGTTGAAGTAAATACTTTGATTCTGGTAGGTAGCCCTTAACTTGTCTGGGGCAGTTTGGTGAGTTTTTAAATGAAGAAGTAGAGTCAGGATTTCCTTAGCTATGAGATGTGCTCCATGCAAAGATACCTAGGTGTTTGTTTTAGAAAACCTTGTTCTCTCTATAAAGACATTGCTTCTTAGTAGGCACTCACTTTTCCAAAATATGTTATTGTAACTAATATGTCTCTTGAGTACAGCATGGACAATTCACACACAGTTAACCACACTTAAAAATTCCTAATTCTGGGACATTCACCACAGTAGCAGATACCACATTCTCATGTTGGTGAAAATTTATTTACTAAGACATTATGATAAATACCAAATATGTGCCTCTATAATGTATGTTGTGCATTTGAAAATGTATTGAACAGGGAGCCCGGGTGGCTCAGTCATTAGGTGTCTGCCTTAGGCTCAGGTCATGATCCCAGAGTCCTGGGATCGAGCTCTCCATCGGGCTCCCCACTCAGTGGAAGCCTGCTTCTGCCTCCCTCACTCCCCCTGCTTGTGTTCCCTCTCTCGCTATGTCTCTCTCTGTCAAATAAATAAATAAAATATTTTTAAAAATGTATTGATCAACCCAAATACATATAACTTGCTAATTGCTATTTTAAAGACCAGATTTTTAAAGAAATAAATTGCAGTTTGAGTTGTTTATCCTCCTTCTCAGCTTTTAATTGGAAGAGTGGATGACATCACACTATAGATTATTACTTTTTCAACATATTTTAAAGGTCAGTAGTCCTTCTTCGTCCAGAATATCTGTCTTGTGTTTAGAAATATATAATTTAATTGCATCTTCTTGTTTTCTATTCCTATTATGTCATCTTAAAATATATTGAAATTATTAAGGGCTCCTGGGTGGCTCAGCCACTTAATCTTCTGCCTTTGGCTCAGGTTATGGTCCCAGGGTCCTGGGATGGAACCTCACAATGGACTCCCTGCTCAGCGGGGAGCCTGCTTCTCCCTCTCTCCCCTGTTCCAGCTCTCTTTCTCTCTCACTTTCTCTCTCTCTCTCAAATAAATAAATAAAATCTTTAAAAAATATATATATATATAGGAATTATTTTAAAAATTTATTTCATAAAGTCTTCTTATTTGTCTTAATTTTTTAAAATTTATATTCCAGGACACATAAACTACAGTGCTACATTAGTTTCAGGTGTTGTTTATTTTAATTTTGAAGATTCCATCAAAATAATACTCTTCCCTTCTGACACCTAATCATTCTTTGATCATCCAGTTCCATTGATGCCTGGTCAATTTTCAGACAGTTATAAACGTGTGTCAGTGTAACTGTATCTGAAGGTAGCAGTAGTTATTAATGGCCATGAATACAATTCCCTTAGCCTATATCCAGGTCCAAACTATTCCTCAGCTTCCCCTCACAGGCATACACAGCTGCTGCACAAGAACATACATAAGGTGATACACAAGATTTTTAAAAAATGTGTCAAAATGCCTGAAAATAAGAAGGGAAAAGTCCATATTTTCATTCCAGTAGAGATAAGTAGTACGTGGTCTCTATCTGAAACCCTTATTGGAATTGACGAGAGTTAGAATTCATAGCCACCTACTGATGTGAACTAGACTCTCCTTAATGACATTCAGATCAGAATAACAATAAGATTAAAGGGCACAGGCCTCTCCCATCAGTTCCAATGACGACCGCACTAACTGGGATGTACATTACCCTTCTCTCTTAATATTCTTCAGTGTTGATATGACATATTATGGTTCCCAACACCTTTGGCTGCTAATGAATTAATCACAAGTCCTCTGGGAATTGGCGAGTGTTTCACAGGCAATTCATAATTATTCAAGTTGATGGAGGAAAGTTATCAAAGTACAGCCCGTTGAAAATCATTACGTAGCTCTATAATTCTCTCGTGTCTCACCTCTCTCCTCCTTCAACTGCCCCGTCATTCCCAAGAATAGCTTGCAGTCAGACTGATGAAACTGATTTCCAAAAAACAAAAACACAGATTGGGAATGAAGTGAAAGGAGTCTTATGGCCCACCATTGGACTCACTAATGACACAGCTTTCTTGGACCTCAGCTTTAACAGTAGCCAAATGGTCAAATCGCTTCCCCTGTGAGCATCAGTGTTATGCTGGAAAGTAAATAGCACATTAGCAAAGGTATTACAAGTACATTAACCAAACTCTTAAGACATGCCAGGCACTTTGAAGACTTTGTTTCAAGGCAACAATAAATCAAATATATTATTTCATGTCTCTCATTATCATGCAGTTTTCATGAGTGGGATTCTCTACAAATCAAAAAGAATTAGCTGAGATCATCTTAGCTTTTATCATCTATGGTCTCTAGACCTAAACTTTCCTGCATTACATTCTGGGATTTTTTTGAGAAGTCCACGTAGTGTGGTGTTGTGGGGAAAAGGACACTGATTTGGCATTTATAAGATCTGGGTTCTGATATGGCCTAAGTTACTAACTATCCATATGATCTTTGGCAGGTGTCTCTATTTATTTTAGTCTGTTTCTTCATTTATATAATTTGGCAGTTTGATTACATGGAACCCCGGCATATTCAACACAATAACTTATTTTATGTATTTCTGTGGACTTGACTTGGAAGTACTTGGTTTATCAAATGGCAGTGAGTAATTTACTTTCCTATTTTTATTTATCAATGATGTTTTGCTGGAATATATATTAAAAACAGTAGGAAAGACTGTACACAAAAAAGATAGGATGATTGCTATTTTGGTGATTCTGTAGGACCATATGAAGATAAGTGCTAATATCTACTAGCCTTCGAAATATTAGATCTGTGACTCTCTTGACTACCATAGCAGACTCTTGAATAGACAAGAGTCACTGAGGCTCTACCATTGGTCAGGACTATCTTTAAGGTCTCTTCTAGTTCAAATAACTCATGATTTTAAGGATCAAACTTTAGCCATCCACCAGCTGTTTTTGTTCTGTGCTTGTTTTCTTCTGTCTTCTAAATGACCAGACATGGATCACTGGATACTCTGAACCCGGTTCCATAAAGTCAGCAACCTTCCCTTTTGGTAGCTGAGTGTTCCTGTGTCATTTAGAATCACAGACTAATTCATCCTGCTGGTAATAATGAAAAATACTAGGTAGATGGTGGAATCAGTTAAATGTTGTGTGTGGAAATAAATACAAATAACAGCTCAAGGCACTTTCTATAACCACTACTACTGGCATTAGAAAATATTCCTGAAAAATAAAATTCTAGCAATAAATGTTTAAAACTGATGAAGTTTTCCTGGCAAGGCAGCAGGGGAAACGAAGCATTCAGAGGTTGTCACTTGCACGATAATGTGAATGGCCTTAGCTTTGGGTTGCCTAAATTAGAGAGTGGATTATCTTCCTGCACTTCTAGGTCCAAAAAACTGTGAGGGTCTTATCCCATCAGACCTCACCTCATATTTTCCTTCATTTTTTCCACCCTGGATTCTCAGACCAAACGAAATAGCCTGCTGTTTCTCAGAAGTACCAAAGACTTTCTTTCCTCAGTGCCTTTGCTCCCACTGTTCCCTACACCTAGATATAACCATACACCCAAATTCAACCCACTCACCAAAGTCCTGCTCAAAAAACTGGTTCATCCATAAAGCCTTACTTTTTCCCTCATAATACAGTAGTGCACCATGTCATACCATGCTCTGAATTCGTAGCACTTTCTTGTAATTCTGCTTCACTCATCCCAGTTGACATTTCGCTCATGCCCCCGCACCGTCTTCCTTCCCTTTCTCTTTCTTACCAGGCGCCTATCTTCCCTCCTACAAAAGCTCCCTCATGTTCATCTTCATATTCTTATACTATCTTGTGCTTTGAGTCACACAATTAATATTTGGTGAGTGACTAAATGAATGCCGTTCAACCAGAAGGAGTTAACTGATTATGGTGAGAATTATTTAGAAAGGAATCACTCCAGAACCGTGTGTGTAGTTATTTTTTCCTGACGATAATTAAAGAAGACCCATCAATTCTCCTTCCTGTTAATCCTATTCCCCACTTGGGTAGTTTTGTTAACAAGAATTTGCCAGTGAAGCAACAGAGCAAATTTGAGAGATTAAGGAAAAAACACATCAGACGTATAGCACTTGGAAAAAAGAAAAAAGATGTTATCATTTATCCTCTAGTCTCTTGTTGTGCTTGCCAATTTGGTATAAGGACAAGTCTTTTCTATCCATCCTATACTAACACACCATATTATTTTCTTTGTAAATGAAGGGGGAAAGAAGGGAAAGAGTTCACACTTAAAAGATAGTTTTAGAAATGCAGTGATATATTCACAGTTATAATATAATCCATAAGGATAATGCCAAGCACATAGCTGAAAGGCCATGCTGGGTAGTCTTTGCTGACATTTTTTTTCTATCTGAACAATTTCCAATTTTTCTTTCTTTTCGTGATTAGAAAGTATGATTGAAAATCATACATGCACAGTTTTAAAATTTTCTTAATGAAGTAATTGAAGGCTACACAAATACAGATCATATTTAAGAAAGTGATAAAATCAATACATCCATTTTTTGGTTCACTGAGGTATATGGGGGAGATAGGGACAATAAAAATACTATTACATTATCAGTTGGGGAATGGCATCTCTGTAATTTATACGGGAGGGGTTTTTCTGTACCACATTTTTCTGTCAGTCATTTGAGATTCACCTTGCACTCAGGCACATACTCAACAATGATCAGAAAGCCAGAGAACCAGAGCTCACCACTCCTGCTACTGTTTCTGCTGCTCATATTGCACTGCTCTCCCTTCAACTACTTTATTCTCACTCCGGTTGACGTAGCTCAATCACCGCCATTGCATATACCACAATACGGGCTAAAAGTACGGACTCCAGAGTCAGACAGCCTGGGTTCAAGCCCTGTTTCCACCAATTACTGGTGGTCCCAAAGGTACTTTAAACCTAGGGTTCCCCTCTGTAAAATGCACCTGGTAATAGCATCTGCCTCGGAGGGAGATGTTTGAGGACACATTGAGATGATGCATATATCCACAGTAGTTGGCAAGTGAGCGCTACCTTAACAGGATACAGTTCCTCATGCCAATCTTCCCCTTTACTCATTTCCCACTGCCTGAATTTATACTTGTCAGTGTCCCTAGCCACTGTGACGAGCCCCTCATCTGCCTCTCTCCCTGATCAGAGTCCTCAGAGAGCAGGCAAGGCAAACTCATGCTCACCTTCTGTCTAGCCTAGTCATCTCCTTCTGATGCCTCTCTTCTCGTCTATATTTTATTACATTATCTGTCTGGGGATGGCTCCTCCATAACTTATTAAGGGAGTATTTATCTTTTAATCTTTTTCACTGTGCTTTTCTGTCAATCATTTGAGGTCAGCTTAACTAGTAGTTTCCCTGTTACATTCTTACTAGCCTGTGAGGTCTTGCTCCCACCAAAATCAGTCTCAGATTTCATCACTCTTTATTTAGGGAAGCTTGATTTGGCTGCCACTGTCAAGGCTGGGACCAGTCTTACCAAGCTCTGCAGCCCCCAGACAACTCAGAACTGAGACCACAGTCATCTTCAGAAAGTTTCGTCTGGAAGGT
Source organism: Neogale vison (assembly GCF_020171115.1). NCBI lineage: Eukaryota > Metazoa > Chordata > Mammalia > Carnivora > Mustelidae > Neogale > Neogale vison. Next base: position 63,989,328 of record NC_058096.1, on the reverse strand, counting down.
CCTAGGTGACTGGGAGTGGGTTATGCTTAACACAAGGAAGAAGTACCAATGAAGGGAGAGGGGACGGATGGATCAATAAAGTATGAGTGATCTGGAGGAAGTGGGGGGAGGGCATAGGGGACGGAGAGGACAATACAAGGAAAGTGGGAGGCATTCTTAAGTAGAAACTTGGGGAGGTGTTGCTTTCCAGGTAGTCATGTGGGGGCTACAGAGAGGTAAAATGTGAAAATGTTTTAGAAAGCTACAGATAGACAAATATGAAAGCTACAGAACATGCTCAACAGAGGAAAAATAATGTGAAGATAGGTATAAGCATGGAATGTATGAGATGGGGGAAGGTCATGAAGAGTCAGAAGTTCATAACTCCTAAGATATTTCACTTAGGATGGCAGGTTATAGGATGACATGGTTATAGGAACTAGTACCAAAGGAATATCTTTTCATTTTTCAGAGTTTCTACAGGCAAAATAAATAAATAAATAAATAAGCTTAGAACTAAATTAGCATATCAAGCAAGTATCAAGCAGATAACAGGGAAAAATTGTATGGACTTTTGAAGAAACAGTATGAATGGATAATTTGAAAATAGCACATGCTTTTATACTGAATGGAATGGATTAAATGTATGGAGATGTATCATGAGAAAAGCAAAATATTACCCCAGTGGGCAGTAGAACAGCTCCTGAAAGGGATTAATATAATTAGTATTATTACCTTTGCTGATTTTTTTTTTTTTTTTTTTACTGTTACTGCTCTTCTAGAAGTTATCTGGTATTTCATTGTTATTGTTTCAGGCTTTCTGAAGGTAGATGTTTCTGTCTCCTAGAGCTGTATCTTGAGTTATTTATGATCTTATTAATGTCAGTTATTGAAATAAGGAGATAAAATATTTCCCTAAAAATGTGAGTCATTTATATTTTCAGACCTAGTTTTGCAGGTTGACACTGTGCTCGATGCTTTTGTCACTGATTTGTTCTAAGCCCAGTTGAGCCACAAGAGGTAACCATTACGCAGGGGATAGTAAGCATTGGATCACATTGGGGTGTGCCATTTGTATTCTGAAAACGTGATAAGAGACCCAAAGGAGAACACCACTTAAAATGAAGTAATGCTTGGTGACACTTTATATGGGACTGTAAGTGAAAAGCTAGATTCGGGTGCCTCTGTCGGGGACTTTTCTGCCTTCTATGGCTATTTAGCCCCATTCAAGTTTTTGACAAATATCATTTGAAGGAAACGTCAGTTATTTGCTTTATATTATTTCTAGGTAAGAGAGCACCTTGAATTCCTGCCTCCTTTATACCCTTATAACCTTCAGTCTATAACCTAAATATAAAAGGAATAAATTCCTTTTATGGGAAGCCAACTCTTAGTTTCTTTTTTGGGATTCTCCTGTGCCCTCAAACTCATTAGAGTTGAAAGGGATTTCTGAGAAAAAGCAATCCTAGGAAGAGATGCCCCCAAAGTCTCAGGAAGTTCCAAAGTTCCAAGTTTTAAAGTTTTCCTTCTGGAAAAATTCCAAATACACACACACACATACACACACACACACACACACACACAGCCACAGTCCCTCAAAGTTTTGAAACCTTCCACACTTCTGACCAAAATTTGTCACGTTTCCACTAAAAAGTCACACTGTAACGGTAAATGAGAGGAAATATTTTTCTAGTTCTTGTCAGACATTTTCTGTCTATATTATTGGATTGTTTTTAATTTTTAGGATAACCTCCAGTTTATGTGACAAAGGTACAGCTGACTAGCATAATTAGAAAGACTGAAATTTATCATTTTTTGCTCAATATTTAAGTCCCTTTGTGCATTAATTCCCATTGTTAACATCCCTCTATCTTTTCTTGACCAGTCATCTCAAAATAACCTTTATGGATCACAGAGTTCCAAGAAATATAATGTGCTTAATTAATGAGCTTGTAATACATAACACACCCAGACAAAAATAACCCTTCTTATTTTTTTTTTTTTTGAAGATTTTATTTATTTATTGAGAGAGACTGAGAGAGAGAATGAGAGAAGGGGGAAAAGGTCAGAGGGAGAAGCCGACTCCTCATGGAACTGGGAGCCAATGCAGGACTTGATCCCTGGATTCCGGGATCATGACCTGAGCTGAAGGCAGTTGCTTAACCAACTGAGCCACCCAGGCGCCCCCAAAATAACCCTTCTTATAACAATGTTCGGAGTGGTTACTCTTTACCTCATTTTGCTTAGTTGGAAAAGCAAAATTTGGACTCTGATAGAAAATGACTAATCATTCTAGTTATTTGTATGTTGAAAATGCCAAGACAGATACTCATCTTGAAATCCCATGAAAATCTCAGCATAATTTTTTGAGCATGACTGTTGGGAGAATTTGAAATACTATTTACTCTAAAACTGCGTACACAACATCAGAGACAGAAAAGTCTTGGACTCTGACACTGTCTTGTTTTGTCTTTCAGAAACAAGTAAAAAATGACAACCAGATGAGACCTAAGAATTTTCTCTTGCTTGATCTAGATCCTCATCTGTGTGCGTTTTTTATCATATCATGAATATCATTCATGTGCAGATTCTCAGGCAGTCTACTGATGTACTACGATGCTTGTGTCTTCCCTCAGGGTAAGGGAAGTTCAAACCTTTTATTATTCACTTTTTTAGAATATGTCTTTAGTATTGGGCTGTACAGGCTCATTCATAAAGAGAGACCATATAACGCTTCTGGCCCATTCTCTCATCTGTGGAGTCCAAAGCCTTTCTTTCTGTTCTCAGTGATAATTGCATTCTATAGTCATATAATGAAACTGAAAAGGTATTTTTCAAGTCTTTTTGGTGGAATGACTCTTCCTGCCTACATCTGAACTGAAAAATGGATCCCCTGTCTCTTTAGCGCCTTCTCTCTTCCTAAGTAACAGCATTAAACATTGCCCTGATGACAATAGCTGGGGATGCTTTCATTTCATCACTTCATGTTGAACATAAATTAGATTAAGCACATTTGTGACTACTACACTAAAGACAACTTAAAACATTGGATCACCTTTTATCAGAAGTATTTTTCTGGGCACCTGGGTGGCTCAGTGGGTTAAAGCCTCTGCCTTTGGCTCCCATCATGATCCCAGGGTCCTGGGATCGAGCCCCGCATCGGGCTCTCTGCTCAGCAGGGAGTCTGCTTCCTCCTCTCTCTCCGCCTGCCTCTCTGCCTACTTGTGATCTCTGTCTGTCAAATAAATAAATAAAATATTTAAAAAAATATACAAGAAGTATTTTTCTGTGAGAAAGAATATTATTAGGGCCAAAAGGGCCAGTTAAAACCACCTATAATCCCAACACCTAATGATATCCAGAGTTAATAATATTTTGTTGCATTTTTCAGTCTCTTTTGATAAATATTAAAGCATTTTATTCACAGAAATTGAATCCTTCTACATAGATAGTTGGTAGCCTGCTTTTTATAAGGAATGATACATGAAGAACATTTTTTCCAGCTCAGTATGTGTTCTACTGGAACGTCTCTTTCTTTTAATTTTCATGTGCTCTTACCTTAAATCAGGTTCTTCAAAAAAATAAGCAAAAGTTAAAATTAGAGGAGAAACTGAAGACTTTCTACATTGAAATGACCAGATTACCCCTTTAGGCAGGACATTACTTGGCCTGGTCCCAGGAGACTATTACAAGTTGATTCCCCAAAAGGCCAACCACTAGCTGAATAGAAAGGACCACTTCTTCACCAAGGTATAAGATGCTTAGAAACAGAAGAGGAAGTATTAGGAAAGAATGGGTTACTAATTTTAATCTAAATGTAGGGTTTGGGTTTTTTTTTAAGATTGATTTTATTTATTTATTTATTTATTTATTTATTTATTTATGAGAGCTCCCATGTGAACAGGAGGGTGGGGCAGAGAAGCAGATTCTCTGATGAGGAGGGAGCCTAAAGTAGGTCATTCTGGATCCCAGAACCCCGGGATCCAGAACAAGACCTGAGCCAAAGGCAGACAGCGGACTGAGCCACCCAGGATTTTCTAAAACATTATTACTTTGATCCAAATTCAGTTGCAGAGAATAGAATCTACTCTAGCTTTTTTAAGCAGGAAGTACTTTATCATAGGAAAATTTAAATGAAACCCATGAATGGGTTATAGAAATAGGTTTCAGACTAGATTGACATGAGGAACCCCCAGAGACTTAGCATTCAACCATCATCCCTAAGGAAGCAGTGCCTCTTCTATGACTCCAGAAGCTGCTACATTAAGGAAGTTTCCATTACTGCTGACTGCCCCATTGGAGTCTGATGGAAGAGTGTCTCAGGGAGAAGATGTTCCTCACCCTGCTTCACAGCACCTGGGGCCTCTGCTAACGCTGCTGCCCAGTACCCAAATGCCTCGAGTCTCCTTTCCTTTCCAAATCTAACTGAACTGTTCCAGTTAGACAATATAAGTAACACCTAAACATGTACCTACAAAGAAGTCTGGGAAATACCATTTTTAGCTTTTGCATCTTGTGTTTCAGGAAAGTATACTGCAAAGATTATCAAATGCAGTTTGAACACTAATTCATGATATCCGCAGCAAATATCTAATGCACTTTGGAAATATTATTTTCATTTATCCTTTTAGAACACTTTTCGATTTGCTTGGTAAGAAATTCACAGGCCAGTTTTGTAAAAGACTCCAAAAAGATAAACATAGTCTTTTTAAGAAAGTTGTCTAAGAGTGTTAGGTTCCATAAACACTGTATCTATTTGGTCCATAGTTCTTATAAGGATATAATTCCAGGGACGTATAATTGATAATCCATGTGTTATTTGGGTGATTTCTCTGCTATTGAGTAGTTGTAGCTTCGTTGATCTATCTATACACCATCATCCAGTCTTCCTTAAGAACTTGAAAGAGGATGGGACACCCAGGTGGCTGAGTGGGGTAGGGCCTCTGCCTTCAGCTCAGATCATGGTCTCAGGGTCCTAGAATCCAGCCCTGCATAGGGCTCGCTGCTCGGCAAGGAGCCTGCTTGCTTCATCCTCTCTCTCCCTGCCTGCCTCTCTGCCTACTTGTGATCTCTGTCTATAAAATAAATAAATAAAATCTTTAAAAAAAAAAAAAAAAACTTGCTAGAGATTTCAAATATTTATTTATCTCTTCGTTTGTTTGTTTGTTTGTTTTTAGTGGTAAGACAATAAAGCTGACTCCCTTGCAGCTTTATGAGCAAAATCTTGGACACCAACAAGACACTCACTCTAGGCAGGAGAAAACTAGCCCTGTCGTGAGGTGGTAGAGATCTGAGTATTGTGTAATGATCAGGGTTAAGCAAACACACTCTGAAGCTTGTCTGAAGTGATTGAGGGATTTCTGTAGGTTACATTCTAGGGTTTCTTCAACCACTACAACTTCTTTTCACCTATTCTCAGCAAGAGACGACTGAGGTAAAGATTCCGTTTCTTATATATTGGGTTATTTCAGAATTACTACTGTGAACATTCATTTGAGAATACCCTGATTTGGTGTCTCTGGAAAAATGTGTTACAAATCAAAGGGCCCCACTAATTTTAAAGCTGTAGCTGAGGTCGGTTCAAAATAAGGGAAGAAAAGAGGAAATAAAGGTTTATTCTCCACTCCTTGCAGACAGAGCCTTGTAGGACAGAACATTTTTTTTTCAATTTATTTATTTTCAGAAAAACATTATTCATTATTTTTTCACCACACCCAGTGCTCCATGCAAGCCGTGCCCTCTATAATACTCACCACCTGGTACCCCAACCTCCCACCCCCCCGCCACTTCAAACCCCTCAGATTGTTTTTCAGAGTCCATAGTCTCTCATGGTTCACCTCCCCTTCCAATTAACCCAAATTCCCTTCTCCTCTCTAACACCCCTTGTCCTCCATGCTATTTGTTATGCTCCACAAATAAGTGAAATCATATGATAATTGACTCTCTCTGCTTGACTTATTTCGCTCAGCATAATCTCTTCCAGTCCCGTCCATGTTGCTACAAAAGTTGGGTATTCATCCTTTCTGATGGAGGCATAAAACTCCATAGTGTATATGGACCACATCTTCCTTACAGAACTTTTTGATTTCTTTCCTGCTTCCTGTTAACAAATACCCCTCTGTCTTACATGCAAACACACAGTTCATCCCTTTACTTCTTGCCCTGTGCTCATGTACCTCCCTCTATGTCCATATTACAATAATTGATACATTAGCCTTGTGATTATATAAAATGAGGTGCAAATATCTAATGTCTTTGGTTACTTAAGCATTCTTTTGGAGTTAAGTTTTTTCCTTAAGAAATGGAAAATAGTTAATCATTTAAAGATTGGGGGTAATGAAACAAAGTTCTTTGGTTGAAATAGTCTACTTTTAAAATCCTAAGTTTAATTGAAATTTCAAAGATGATTAGTTCATAATAGAGGTTAATTATTACTAGTAATGAGATTTGTCCCCAACAGCTTGAATAGTTGAACTTTATAACCATAATTCACAATACTATTTATTAAAATGTAGATTAACAATTGGAATAGTTTTTGACTTTCTTGAGTATTTTTTGTTTCTTTCTCATTAAACAACTTTTCCAAGGTAACCTGGATATGAATTATTTCCAAAAATAGCCTGGAATCATATATGCACGTGAAATAAAGTGAAGTATTCCATTTAGTTCTCAGGGCTCTGAGCAAATCCAGGTTATTTTTCATCGTTTTTCCTTCATCAGCTGAAGTTTCAGATACTAATTTAGTGATGCTACCAATCTTTTTGCAAAGTACGCCAGATCAAGAAACTTTGATTAAGAAGGTCAAAAGAAAATTCTTCCTGTTGATTAAATTGCACACTGATGTGAGGGATTATGCTATTTGGGTTCTCCTTAATGATGTGTTGTTGACCTTGAATTTTTCTTCTGTAACTTTCTCCCATGGATTCTTGGTGATGCATTCTCATTTCTCCTATGGTTTCTCCACCCTCCCCCCTTTGAAAATGATCTTTCATTTGCTAATTCCTCATTTTTTTTTTCTTCCTCTTTCCAAGATCCACTTCTGGGACACTGTGTATTCTCCTTTCCTATATGTTCTTCTTCTGATGACTTTTCTTCAAGTGTATCTTATTAAGTTCTATCTCTTTAAATTATCTCTTATTAAGGCTTTCTTTTCATGCATAATGGCCCATTAGAATTTTGACATTCAGTGAACTTCTGCAAGTCAAGATTTCTCAAGCTGAACTTTAACTGAAATCCAATCAGAACTTCTCTATTTATTCAACAAAGATACTAAAAAATTAACTGTCAGTCACTGTGTGAGGTATTCAAACTACAATTGAATGCAAAAAACAAATATAATTTTTTTTCATAGATCTCAGCTTGACTAATATGTCCTCTGTCTTCTCCTCCAGATAGTCTTGTGTTAATCTCTTATAGTTGCTCGTCTTCAGAGGGAAATAAATAGATATTTCTCCATAGGAAAGAGCGACTTTCCTATGTCGGAAAGGAGTGACTATATCGTAAAGGAGTGACTCACAAAGGAAAGAAAAAACATGAGCCTGGAGGAGGGAATGAAAGTGAAGGAAGAGAGTACTTTGAGAAATGAGAGAGACAAAAGCGGCAGAGACTAGTGTTTTGAACAGGTTTAAGCAAATGCCAGGATGCATGGAGCTTTGGGAAGAGAAATGTGGGCAAGGAGGGATTTTAAGACGTCCTTGCTGTGTTTGTATTTGTCAGTATAATCTTTCTCGTTCTCTCAATAAAAATTTCGGTATAGAAATACAGTACTAGTCAGAGTTCTGGAGGTAGACTTGTGGATTGGTTTTTAGTTTCAGTGTGTCCTGAGTTGATATGGCATTTGGGATTGTGAGGTTACTAAGCCCTGTTTTATTAAGGTTATTTCTGTGATGAAAGTACATTCTTGTACTGCACATGTGTATCTTCTTGCATCCGTGTTGAATTTATTGTGTTGTGTTTTATATGGTTGACCTTTGGGAATCATAAACTAAGATTCAACCCCTATGTCAGAGGAAGGAGGCAGGTTAAATATCACGGAAGGGAATGTATATTCCCTAGGCCAATCATCTGCAGATGAAAATTGGCCTTAACCAGCCAGAGAAAAAGATTCTACATCTCTCAAGTCTCTTTTTCTCTCTTTGGTTTGAGATTTGAGGAGTTCAGCTATGTTGGAGGAGTTTCTCCATGGTAGTGAAACATCATGTATATTTATGGGGAGATTCATCAAATTCTCAAAGCTACCCAAGGAGGTTAAATGTCATTGACTTAATTATGTGTTATATACTTTGTGTTAATTTCCATTTTGTTACTCTGAGCCATTAATCATTGGGGACTATACTTGCCTGATCTTGACTCTGAATTGGAAAATTGAGAGGATAGGCTCAGGCAAGGATGTCCAAGAAAGGATGTGTCCAAGCCAATGCAGTCATGGTGATTTGCACTTAAGATAAATCTCCAAGGGTGAGATGAGTCTCGGAAACACACAACAAGGATGAGAGATGGACCATTTTCCACCCTTCAACCTATGATAGAGACTGACCACATCGCTTACCTTGAAGAATTCAGCTTTTATCTGATCTGGAAACCAGCAGTTTTCCTTGTATTTTTTCCAAATGATTTTCCAAATCATTTAGGATCATAACAATTTTTGCTCTTTCTGCTTCGCCTCCGTATTTCCCACATCCCCACCATTATTCACACGGTTACCTTTCTCCATCTACTCTTCTTGCTGATCTTTAACACCGTCACCCTTGAGCATCCAAGTAGGGATTCCTCATTCAGGCAATAGCTCAAACCCATCTAGTACACAGAAATGGCTTAAAAGATTTTGTTTTGTTTTGTTTTGTTTTTTTCCCTTCAACTCCTAAAAGTGTGTTTTATTTTTTAACATGGAAGAATAACACTTATTAGCCAACATTTTAATTTTTCCAAATAAGCATATATAATAGCAAAATAAAACTGGATTACTCTGGGCAATTATGATTCTTTCAAAAAACATGGAAAATATACTCCTTTCTAACTGAAAAAGTTAACTTTTTGAAATGTTTCTTTCTAATGCTTATTTTTCCCATTTGCCTTTAAGATTGCTCCAAGTTTAAGAATTAGCACCTGTCCTACACTGGATTTTGGAACACAACCCACTGACCTATACCACTGAATATGCATGAGGGTTAAGAGTCAGTGCCATTAGGCTGTCACATACTAATGCTGAGACCTTAGTCAAGTTGCCTTTGCTTGCTAATCCTCATCTGTTTTGATATGAAACAGCATAATTTGAGGGTATGAGAAATATTTGCCTCATAGAATTGAAGTATTGGTAACTGCATTAATTGATTGAAGATATAATAATTACTGTTACTGTTTCCAAAATCATATTTAATTTTTCAGCAATGAAAAATTGGTTTTTTTCCCCCTGAAATATATGTGTTGATTATTTAAACTATGCCAGTCGCTTGGAAACCTAGTTTATCTTATGAGGGCTCACTAGTTCATTAATTCTTATACTGAGAAACTGTTGCTCTGTTTTATATATTTAAGGTGAGACACTTTTCCAGAAAAGTTGTAATTTCATTGAAGGTTACTGTTCTTACCATTAGAATTATAACTATGTGACTATTTTCAGAAAATGGACTTCAATTTGGCCTTGCTGTGACCAAAAAAATGAATGAGATTTTACTGTCTGATCCAGGTTTAACAAAATAACCTAAAAGAATCCCCTTTGGGCAAGACTGCAGATGGGTTTTCTGCACCACTGAATTCCACATTTCCTTATAATTAAAAGGGTGGGTAAAGCCCTCCTTACTTACATCTTAAACCTGAGAATGTTTACCTATACACATCCAAAAGAATACTGGCCTTCTTCCAACATAGAGAGACAGTGAATTATTAATAATATTCCTTAGAGTGATAAAAGATTATAAGAACAAAGACCCATTGGAACTGAAAACCTTTGGCTTTCACAGCAGATACTGAGACAAAATGGGTTAGTAGGCTTTAACTGTTTTGGTGAAAATAACACAGCTGAGTGAAGGACTATGCAAATAGTAAAACCAAATGTATATGAAATAGTAAATTTATTCCTTGGAACTCTTTGAATATAAAAAGCTTATCTCATTAAAAGAGAATTATCCTTGTTGCATACTAGCATAAATCTTTATTTAATTGGGGGTGTGAAAGGGAATAATTAGTGCTCCCTGTTGCATAACTAATTTTCTCATAGGGATAAAAAAAGAACATAGAAGAGATCATTATGCACGTCTTAACTCAAACCGCATATCTAGGCACAGAGGAGCTGAAATGTGAACGAGCTGGGAAATATCATGGGAGGAACAGAGATTGGAATGTTGATCAGGTCTGATCCTAGCACTGACTGGCCTTGAACCCAGCCAGCTCGGACACATTTGAGCTCTAATTTCTTCATCTGTAAAAACAGATTAGGAATAGTATCTTTAAAGGGTTTGGCATAAGGTAGTTCATCCGACTAGTAGCTGTAATTAGTGGAACATATCCTAAGTATAATGAACTTTGTAGATGGAATCAATATTCCACAGATAACTCCACACAGATAACGCACACAGATAACTCCTCAATTCACCAGTTAGTATGGAGCATGGACATTGGAGCAGAGTGTGTGCTAGGCACTGGTGGTAAGCAGTATAATTAGGGACCCTGAACTTATGGTGCTTTTGAGCTATTGGCTGAAACTGGATCACTAGATGTGGTTTCCTTAATATGCTTTATTAAGGTAATTAATGTGTATATGAATCTACGTAAATTTTTTTCACAGCACTTTAGCTAATGACTTAACTCACATTTTCTTAACAGAATGCTTTCTCCTTTTCCAGAAGTTCAAGTCAGCAATGCAATTTTCACACAGACCTAGGACAAAACATGACTCCATTGGGACCACACATAAAAGGTTAATGAAAGTAAATAAATCAGATTAGCTTAACTATCCTTTTTGTGTGTGTACCATATTCAAAAATATATGTTAGATCTAATTCATTTGTCTCTGGAAATAAAGCAATGTTTAAACCATTCCATGAACATTACTATCTTTTTGCAAAGAAATATTTTCACTGGGAGTGTTAATAAATCGCAAACTATAGGATATCCCATAACTATTCTGCACAGGCTCCAACTTGAGAAGCTGCTATATTTCTGCTTTCAATTAAAATAGGTAGTAGTGGGGACAAGTGTAAATCAGAAGGTGCCAAATCATATGCACTCTTAAAGGTAATATTAATATCCAGCATTGATTAAGCACATATCGTGAGTCAGGCAATATAACAAGAGCTTTAGGAGGAGTAATTCATCTGTTTCTCTCTACAGCCTTGTGAGGCAGGTAGCAAGGTAAACTTTCTGTATACACTGGGAAACCGAGGCTTCGGGAGTGTTCGTGACCAGGTCGGGTCCCACAGCTCATTAACTGGCCATGATCCAATGAGGAGCCCAGGTCAGCTATCTTCAGAGCCTGCCCTCTTAACTACTATTCTTAAGCTGCTTCCCATGAGACTAAGGTCCCTGCTGGAAGCCAAGGTATCTTTCATACCAGGTGTTCTTTAAGCCTTACTGTATTTATCTCTCTTTTTCTTCTAACCTCTATAATCATCCACTTACTGAGTCGCCGCTCACAGTGTGTGTGTGGGAGGTTGCCGATAACACACGGCCGTTTGGGCTCTTACTCACGCTCGCCAGCTGTTCTGGCACAATATTTATTTGCCCCATAAATCCCAGACTGTTCCTTTTTGTAAAAAAAATCTGTCAGTTGACAGGTCATCTTATTTTTCTACTGAAAACACTAGAGCATGAGGTATCCTTGACTTCAGGTTCCGAGTCTCCCAATAAATGGAATTCTGGGCGTGACGCCTGACAGCGCAGAAGTCTGACACAGCAGTGTGAGGTCTACTCACGGGAATTCCAGCAAGTCTGAAGTCAAGGTCCCATCTCCACCTGCCCCCGAACTGTGAATGACTCTTTGGACCTTTGTCAGTATAGGTAGGGGCCAATGAAGGTTACGTTATTCTAATTTAGATGGACATGTGCCAGCTCTGGGTTTGGGCTGTGCGACAGGTATGAGACAGGTATGCGTGCTTCATCCAGAAGGGCCTCTTGACTGGCATCACTTTTATATCAGCTAATGTCATGTGACAGAAAAGCCGTTCACCCGACGGAAGAGACTAGACCTCTTTCTTCTTTTTCCTATCACTTTTCCTCTAGTCAGGAAAACAATGGGATGTGATTGTTCTGAGGTTATCGGTCGTAAGGTGATCATGAGACATTACATCTTTGCCCCCCAAAGTTTAGCCTTTAAAACAGAGTGCTTTGAGTTTCTAGAAAAAACATTTTGATACATCTATTTCCCCTTGGGAGCCATTCCATCTTTTCCTGGATTTGTGGAGTGATTATGGCTCCCTTGTTAGTTCATTAACTTTTCTCTTCCATTAAGCGGTCTGTCTTTTTTGACATTACCTTCTGGCAGCTCAAATGGTAAATGCAAAATAATTTGGGATTAAGGGGAGTCTTGTGCAGCAGCAAACAACAGCAGCAAAGTAGACCTCTCTCTTTGGGACAGACGTTGAAAGGTATACCCATACTGTCATTACATTTTTGAGGAAGTTCCTCAAATATATCAGGGCTCGTAATTTTCTAGAGAGATTATTCTAAGAATGGAAAAGAGAAAATAGTTGCTATGGGAGAACAAGACATTGGTTACCGTTTTTCCGGTAACTGAAATAACTAATGTTTCTGTTATTTACTGTGCCTCTGAGCTAGCTCTCAAATTCTGTTGCATGTGCCAAACATTTTTATAGCCCTGCCTTATCCTCCGGGTATTTTTGATATGTTTATATAATAGGAAAACTGTTGAAAGTCGATATGATAGACAGCCGTATACCTGTAGCCTATTTCCGTGTTGGGTGGATTTTATGTTCAACATTTTAAGGAGGCGCATAGTATTTAGGGAAGAAATGTTTTAATTATGTTCTGTTTTTAACACCTGTTGGGTAAGCAGGAAAGTCTTTGAAGTTGGATATTGCCTTACAGTATACATAGATCGACAAACTGAAACCAAAAATGTCCACTGTTTTGTTCTATTTGTGTAACTCTGTGCATGTTCTAATGCCTGGGGGCTCCATCATTTCTGACCATTTCCTCCTAAGCTGCAAATTGCAGATTCAATTGAGTGGCATTTTTAACTTTAATGGATATTTACAGTAATCTTCATCTTTAGACTGTTCACTCCTGTGGACACAGTTGTAATACCGAGACTTTTGATTTTGATTTTGGGATTTCTTTGGGGAAAAGACTTTATGTATATATGTGTGTGTGTGTGTGTTTGTGTGTGTGTGTCTGTGTGTATAATTTATATAATGTAATACTACATATATATGTATATTATGTAAATACATATGTATATACATAATATATATTTATATATTACATAGATATATAAATTTAAAAGATTTTATGTATTTGAGAGAGAGCAAGCATGAGCAGAGGGAGCAGCAGAGGGAGATGGAGAAGCAAACTCACCACTGAGCAGAGAGCCAGATGCGGGGTGCGATCCCAGGACCCTGAGATCTGATCTGAGCCAAAGGCAGATGCTTAACTGACTGAGCCATCCAGGCACCCCAATATATTCATATTTTACAGTTACATGAACCCATATGAGTAAAGCTACTTAAAACTGGGTATTTATATATCTCTCATATATTAAAGTATATATCAGTAAAATGTACTACTGGGAATATTTCCCACCAATATTTAAAATAATGTGTTCTAGACATATTCAGCTGATGGAAAGTTAGTCAGTGGCCCTCAGTTCCCATTTGTCACATTTGGAAGTTGTCGTGGTCCCCTCAGGACCATGGCCCATGTCCGTTCTATTCTGGGATTTAAAGATCTCTGTGTTGCCTCCTTTCCTAATGGAAAGGATCCTGAAATATGGTGGCGAAAACAAAAAAATGATCCTAAAGCGCTTCACACTGCTGGATAACATCTGAATTAGTAACTTTAGCCATATCTTATTTGAAAAGAAGCAATGACCCAGTGGAGGGGATTGAAAGGAGGACAGACATTCTATCTAACACACTCAGAACAGTGGAGTATGGGGAGTATTTGAAAGCATTAAGAAAGGTTCAATTTGAAAGAGAAGATTTAAGAAGGGCACATGGAAGCACTATGGCTGCCTTCACATAATTGGAGTGCTGCCCAGTAAGACATTTCATTTGGTTCTAAACCAAGAAAACAGAATTGGGGCAGTGGCATGGCCATCATATGGAGGATCATCCTGCCTCCGTACACAGAACTTCCTAACAAAATGCCCTGCTTTTAGATGCAATCAGTTGCCCTGTGTTAGAGAGGTGTCCCTTCCTGGCTCTATTCTATGAAAACCTAAGGGATTCTGTAGAGGAAAATCTTACATTGAGTTTTGCTGGATAATATCTCTGTTAGTGTGCTAGGTCTGCTGTAATAAAATAGCACAGATTGGGCACCTTAATCACCCACAACTTTTTTTTTCACAGTTCCGGAGCCCAGAAGCCCAAGATTGGGGTATCAGTAAGTTTGGTTTCTTCTAAAGCCTCTCTCTTTGGCTTGTAGGTAGGCACCTTCTTCCTGTGTCCCCATGTGCTCTTTCCTCCATGCGTGCTGCCCTGGTGTCTCTGTGTGTCCAAATTTCTTCTTTTAAGGAAACCGAGGTTCTCTCCAAGAGCCTCATTTTCACGTCATGACTTCTTTAAAGACTCTGTCTCCAAAGACAGCCACTTTCTGAGGTATGGGGTGGGGGTAAGGCTTCAACATACAAATTTGGATCTGGGGGACACAGTTCACCCCATGACAATCTCTAAGTTCACTTCTCATCTCTTTGAGCTCTTCTTGAGGAGAGAAGGGGAATTTCAGCCCATACAAACACCTGCTCCCTGGAAGAGGGAATGTATCTCAACCAAATGAAGGATTGAGTCACTCAGCACCCTTCTCTAAATTAATTCTTATCACCAGAGAGGTTTCTTGTCATCTCTCCGCAAATGCAGAGTTAGCCATCAACTGTGCTCTTTGGCTTCTGGTTGAATGTGGAGAAGATTAAATTCATTATAATATTAAAGAGATCAGGTGGAATTAGTTCGCAGCAGAGAGCAGCTGCTGGCTCCAGCAGTGTTGTGACAGGCTCCGCCAATTATGCAATGCAAATATAATCATCTGACTTCCACCAGGCCCTGACAGGCCCCATAAGTCTGTTGGGCAATTTCTTCTGATCTGGTCCCACACATGTTTGCTTGGCAGTGACCCTCTTCGAGCACGATGTCTTTGATGGTCATTCAAGACTAAAGCTAAAATTAGAGAGCTTTGGACCTAGAGTGTTTAAAGAGAAATACCCAGGGACATGTGTTCATTTTGCTCTTATTAATATAGTTGGTATTGATTTAGCCACTAGTGGTGCTGCCTGCTTTTTACTTACAGCAGCAAAGTGAAGTTGGGATGCAGATACCTTAGCATCCACTCTATTATGAAGGAAGTATAGTTTTGCTGAGTGTGTGCATGTGTGATTTCATAACAGTATATTTGTTTGAAAGACCATGCTGCATTTTTATATGGCAGAAAGTGCTGGGAAAAAATGAATCTTTGGTTTTGTTGGATTGGATAGATCTGGTTGGGTTTAAATTACTTAATTGGGAACTAAAATGAAGTCTGACCAATTTGAGCAGATGAAAGTGGACCCTCACATAGGGTTTTAGAACAAATTTAGATGTCAATTAGTATATGAGAGGAATCTTTAACCTGGAGAAGAAAGTTTAGATGTTTGGTCTGCTTGTAAACTTGACCACTTAGAGAGACGGGGTACGAGTCAGGAAGAAGATTGTGTCTACTGACATTACCAGTAAATGCAAGTAAAAGAATCAGTTACCAAATTCCTTTGTTGGGGTGCCTGGGTGGCTTGGTCGTTAAACATCTGCCTTTCCGGCTCAGGTCATGATCCCAGGGTGGTGGGATCGAGCCTCGCATTGGGCTCCCTGCTCGGGAACTGGGTGGGGAAGCTTCCTTCTCCGTCTCTATTCCCCCTGCTTGTGTTCCCTTTTTTGTTGTATCTCTCTCCATCAAATAAATCTCAAAAACAAAACAAAACAAAAACTTTGTCCCTAAAAACCTAAACTGCAGAGTTACATGCTTCTGTAATAAGGATGGTTTCAGTGGAAATGGATCTTAGTACCAGGCCAAAGTAATGCCATTAGAGAAGCTTTCTTCTTAGATGAAAATGAGTTTGGTTATTTTTGCGTGTGTATGGGTGCCTGTATGCACTTTTCCTGGGGTTAGATTTCTTCCAGGAAGGTCATCTTCTAGTATCATGTTAGTATCTCGGGAGACAATTAGAAAAATAAAAATAAAGACAGATGATGTGTGCAAAGTTTGAATCGAAGATTCAAACTGAGTTTGTAGGCAGCCTCAGAAGTAGAAGGCAGCATTTTCTCTGTTACCCTCACACTGAAAAGAATCTGCTCTGCTCTAACCACCTGACAAGTTAGCATTCTGATGAAGATGAAGATGGTACACTCTGCTAATGTATTAATAAGAAAAATGTACTGGTTCAATATTTACATTCTCCCAAGTAAAATATGTACATTTTGTAAAAGGCCTTTTGATGACACAGTTTTCTCCTCCCTCCAATCCACTGTACACACACACACACACACACACACATTCAAAACTGTTGTTTCAAATGTGGAACAATTGTGATAAGCACTTCCAAGAGTGAAGAACATGCCAGAGCTAGTTATCTAGGTTCAGGATCCTTAGGGCTACCCCATGGAGGTGAATGTTTATTCGTGCTTGTAAGCCTTCTGAACTGATGGATATTTTCTCATGAGCAGTGCAGGTTGCCTTCTAAAGCTTCTTTTGTAAACTTGTCATCTGGAATTTGAAATAAATTCCCACGCGAACACTGTTCTTCTGTCACCAGGAGTTTCATATAGCCTTAATAATACAAATTCAAAATTCATCCCTATCTTCATACTAGGTAAGTTTTGACCCTCACTGGGTTTTTGTCCCACTATTGCCAAGAATTGTGTTCCCTTCACAATTATAGTGGTGCTTATAAAGGAATTTCTTCTTATTCATTCTTTTATTTGTGCTAGAGTATACTTATGGAGCATCTCTTATATTCCAGATGCTTAAGGAGGGGCTTGGAATATAGAGATGAACATGACTCGATTCCATTTAGAGGAAAGATGCAGGCAAACCAAATGTGCTAGAATGTGACATGTATTTTGATGGCGCATTGGCAGGTTCTAGAGATCGAGAAAAGAGCACATGTCCAGGAGCATGGATCTTTCTGTACAATAGTCTGTCTATTTCATCATTGTGGACATATTTACGAATACGTTCTCTTTTGTTGTGACAATGCCCAAAAGGCCAACCTGCTTTTCCCCACCCTGTAGTGGTTATCAACTGGCACTGGCCCTTCAGGATTATGTAAACGCCCCTTCCAACAATCTCTACTTGTCACACTTGGCTTCAGAGGGGGATGAGTTGCCTGCCCTTTGAAGGGTTTCACTGCCAATACTTATCAGAAAATGGACAAAATCCTAGAGGTGATGACAAGAGTCTCATAAACTCAGGAAAGTTGTCAAAGGTGAATGGAGATAAAGGGGTTCCAGGAAGATGATATCCTAGGCAGAGGAAAGAGAGAAAGAGCATGGAAGTGTAGAGAAGAGAGAGAAGATAGTGTTTTGTCTGGAGTATAGGACCATCAAGAGCATGGAGTGCAACAAGAGGGCCGTGCTTCCTAGATTTCCAGTTTACCAATACATTCACAAATACACATTCCTCTTATTTGAAGATGTTCTGTTGATATCCTGGAAGTAAATTTTAGAACTTGTCACATTCCTCACTCCCCTATAGACAAAATTAAAACAAGTTAAAAAAAAAAAAAAGTCTTCCTATAAATTATCTCCTATATACCCCCCTTCACTCCCACCCCACCTTTCTCCCAATGTCAGTCAGTCTTAAACACTCAATCTCAAAATTTTCAGGATAAGATGATTGGGAACCAGAAGCCAATGGCATATTTTTACTAGTCTGCATTGAAGATAAATTTGGCCTGCATTTTAATGAACGACCTAAGCTGAAGAATCTCTTAGAATGTTATCCAAGGAACTAGGGTAAAGGGACAGGAGTTGAGCAGAGAGAAGCATATGGGCAAAGGAGGAACACAGAGGTGACCAAGAGGCTTGGGATGTAGTTTATCTGTCAAGTTTTTGGGTACAGGATGGTGTTTACTTGTTCTGCCACTTTCCTGTCTTCTATGCCAGCCCTGTAGGCAAGATGCCCACAAAGGACTGATCTTGGAGTGAGACTCAAAGCAGGAGCACTATGATAGTGATGGGACAGGTGTCTTATTCAGGCATTCAACTGGTGTTCATTTATGGCCTATGCTAGGGAGGCAGTATGAAAAAAGTAAAGCCATCTCTTTAAATAGCTTTATTATTTTTCTATCTTTAACAAAATAAAAGCCACTGCAAAGAAGCTTCGAAGGCAATCATATATACAAATGGTGGGAAAGTCTAGGCATTGGAGCAAACTACATCCATATTTAAACACCATCTATATCTTTAGCAGATTACTTAATATCTCTGAGTCTCAGACTTTGATGATTAAATGGTGCTAGTAAGACTTACTTCATAGCATCAGTGTAAGGATTAGCTACTGCCTGTTAGAAAAAGGCATCCAGAATGGTACAGATCATTTTTTGTTCTGTAAAACACAAAAATGTGTGCCATAACAGGGCATAGGCTCTTGAGATATGACATTATGACACATGTGCACACATGGATAGCTTCTGCCCTTGGCAGAATCTCAGTTTCCATCTACTCTGTCTACCTTCTGAGTATACTATTTTGCATCCATAGATCATCTTCATTCCCATTTAATAAACCTAAAGCCATTCAGGTCTATTGGTGGGTTCTGTGAGTAAATGTGAACAACTGTGTGCATGTATCTGTACACAGGTCATGACCTCAAACTCAAGTGACTGTCCTATTACCACAGAAAGAAGATGTAAGGTGCTTTGTTGCACCATAAGCCTGAAAGGTTTTATGATTGTTTCAAGGAAAGCTTCCCTTTTCATTAGGATTTATCTTGAAGCACTCCTAGATATTACATGGTTTATCAAGTCTGGATGCATTTTATTATTTTCTTCATGGTGAACCACTATCAGGATTGAACAAACTCATGATATGCAGCAAAACAAACCCATAAAATTGCACCTTGTGAAAATCATAAGGAAAAAAAAGGAGGCGGAGAAAAGAAACAAAAAAATTAGAGCTATGAATTACCAGGAAGAGTATGACATGAAAACCAGAGCTGCAATTTCATTGTTTTTTTTCCCCCTTTTCCTTGACCCCTAGAGAATACACAAATAAAATCAATTAATGGGCCTTGAAGAAGAATCACTTTAAACTGTTCAATTAAACCCCGCAATGCAGAGAACAGAAGGGAGAAAAAAAAAAAAAACAATAAATACGTCTTAAAAAATGGACTTGTCAGAGGCGCCAGGGTCCCGACATGCACCATTACTGACGGATCGAATCGCACTTCCATTAACACCATAATCTTATAGACTCCACAGGCTGTAAAAAAGGGATTTACTTTAATCAGGTTTGGTTAGGACTGAATTTGAAAAGGGCTACAAGTGAAAGAAAACATGACCTCCACCTCTTTGATTTTTCTCCAACATTGGTCCCCCAGTATGTAATTTGCTGTCCGCTGATGGGTCATTTTTTAATGACTGTGATCTGCTGGTACATTTCTCTATCTTTTAGTGATGGAAATCATTAATTCAAACCCGCAATATTCCTTCTTAACTATTTTTTCTTCATCTCATCATTTCGTTTAACAGATCATTACGAAGTTTCAAATCCCAAAATAGTTCATCTGGATGAGATCTTCTGCTAGGCAAGTGCCTACTCCATGCTTTCTAAAGTTTTCAAGGAATGATCATCAATTTTACTTACAGTAAGAATGCCATGGACTTTGGTTCAATGCTGAGTGAAACACTCAGCTGAGTGAAAGCTCAACAGCTTCCTTTTTGGTAGCACTTCTCAGGGCTCTTACTACGCTGGAGGGCTCTGCAGACATGTTAGGGCATGAAGCGTTGACCACACTTACGGGCTGTGGGACATTTTTAGAGTTTCTCCTGAGAACTTATATTCCAGAGAAAGCACTGTGAGAAACACTGACTGAGGCAGCTTTTATTTATCTCACTCAGTAAATTCCCTACCATAATTTGATTGCTGCCTTGTAGGTAATAAGCACTCACCCAGAGGGTGGCTGGAGTGACTGTGGCAGGCCAGGTGAGATGAATGGCCATTAAAGAGCCTGGGAAGTCTATAAATCCGAAAGGTGTCAGAATAATCTTTTCTCACTGCTTTTCGCCTCAGACTTCGGCCTTCCCAATTTATCAAAAAGAGACCAGCTCCGTATTGAGTTGGATTTCTACCTTTCTTCATACAGCAGCAGTTCTAAGAAGACGGGCCTTCCTAGTGTCAGTTGTTACTCGAGCATGCATGTTTTTCAATGTTAAGATGAACTGTGTTTTATTCGTATAGATTTTTAATTTGTAAGACTGATAAAGGCCGTGGAGCCATGTTGTTTTATTGGGCCGCATCATGCTACGTGGACTTGCTTGAGTCGTAACTGGATACTGTTTACACAAGGGTGGGGCTGTGATTTTGGATCACTTTCTTAATGTAAACCCTGACCCTTCATTATAATGCTATGCTTTCTGTGTTTCTCTTTACTCTGTATTCCTGTCAGGATTTGATTAAGGTGGGTTTTTTGTTTGTTTGTTTTTATTTCGTTTTTACTGAATGAAGTCAAATTTCTTCATTATCTTGATATTCTTCTCTTATCAAAGAGAGCCACAGGTGTAAGAGAAGCGGAGGTTTGTGAGAAAGGAATGGATGGGGTTCAGTTGTGCCTTGGAAATTTCTGCTGTGGGAGGAGGATAGTGACCATCCCGCTAACTGAAAAGTTCTGCATCATCCGCATGGTTGTCTAATCAGGATTATCTGTCTGAGTGAAAGAGACCAAAGGCTATCTTAGAGGAGGGGTAACTAAAAGTATATTTGATAAAGGAAAAAAGAAAAGGAAGAAAGAAAGACCAAACAAGAAATACTGACAGAACGATAAAGAGGTTGGAGCAAGAAGCACATACAGTATTAGAAAGCATTGAGGAAACAACTTGAGCAAATATGACAATACTAACATAACAAAGACCTAAATTCACGGATCTGATGGAAGAATTGGTCATAAAATTTCAAGGTTGATTCTAGAAACACTTTTAAAAACCCCGAAAAGCATAAAATTCACTTTAAAAAAAGCTCCAATTTTAAAAGCTCCCTAGAGGCACTGTAATAGAAGAGGGCTTTTAAATGCTATTTCTATTTTTTCCCTGTTTTCCTTAGGGGCTGTCTCAGAGGGATGATTTATTGTCTATTGTATTTAAAGTGACAGGGCCAATTTTGAAGGCCTGCTGCAGTGGTGCTAGCACCAAAGTACATGGGATTGCAGAGTGTACCTCGTACAAGGGCCAGTCAGTACCTGACTTCTGTTTGGTGTTGGGCAGCATGACTGACAGAAATGGAATAAGAGGCACATGGGCCTCTTAACAGAAGTATATCCTATTGTTTACATGCAAGTGAGATAATTATTAGAGAAAAATAATTTTTTTAATCAAGGAAAATATCGTCGGGATTGGATTTTTTTTTTCCTGAAAAGGTAAACGAACACAACTTTTTCATAAAGGAGACCTAGAGTCCCAATTTTTCAAACCAATATGAAAAGTCTTATTTTTATTAATTAACACATGCAGCATGTGCTCTGGATTCCAGGCACCAATCTAACTGCTTTGTGGAGAACTAAATAATATTGCCCTGTGGAGAAAAGAGAGGGTTGGGGGCAGCAGTGGGGAGGGAAAGAGAAAAAGACATAGACAAAAGACAGTGAGTCTCCTGTCCCATAATTCCCCTGAAGAGTTTCAATCTAAAGACATGCGTTAGTGTGAGTTAGAGTCTAGATCCCACACGAGGCAGCTGTAAACGAGCTTCAGTGAATCGTGCAACCTCTTTGAGTAAGAAAAGCATTAATACACAATTTACGTACCATGGAGAATGCCACAAGAATAAATTTGAATCAAGACAGTTTGTGCCAACACACTGAAAAGCTCCATAGTGATTGTCAAATTTTCTGTCAGCGATTTTTCCATAATTATTAGTGATTCGTGGAATTAGGGAAGTTTGGGCTAAGGTGCATTATATTGGAACTCAGAATCATCTTAAATACAATGATTTCAGGTTGTAATAAAGTGGAGTAGTAATTCCTTTGCCAACACACATTCTCTAATAGAACTTTCTTAATTGGAATAATATCAGTTATTGTTAGCTTATGGTTTCTCCCTTCACCTTTGATTTTTTTTCCCCATATTTTAATTTTTTCTGACTAATGCAATATTCATTACATAAAATTAGAAAACAGAACAATCAAAAGCAAAAGAAGGACCACTGGTAATCCTATTGCCAAGATTGAAGGAATATTTAACATATGGGGGTGCTTGGGTGGGCACCATAGGTTAAGTGTCTGACTTTTGGTTTGGATTCAGGTTGTGATTTCAGAATCCTGAGATCAAACCCAGGTTGGGCTCAGCACTGAGCTTGGAGTCTGAGTTTCTCTCTTTCTCTGCCCTTCCACCTTCCTCTCTCTCTCTCTCACTTTAAAATAAATAGATAAATATTTAAAATAAATATTAACATTATGGTACATTTTCTTCCAGTCTTTTAAAATACTATGTTTGTCTAAGTATGATTTTTCAATGTAATTTTAAGCAGAATTTACTTCCTGTTGCTTTTTTCCACTGTGCATTATTCTTTTAAGTAAAATAATTCTCTTAAATATATGAGAAGTTGAAATTCTGTGTATTTCATGAACTGTGTAGTTCATGATTTCCTTTGGTTGGAGATATTTGCATAAAATATTTTTACAATTTTATGCTGCAGTGATTATATTTTTATATAAATTTTTATCTTTACTTATGCTTGTTTTCTTAGAAATAATAGCTTTCAGGGCACCTGGGTGGCTCAGTGGGGTAAAGCCTCTGCCTTTGGCTCAGGTAGTGATCCCAGGGTCCTGGGATTGAGCCCCACATCGGGCTCTCTGCTCAGCAGGGAGCCTGCTTCTCCCTCTCTCTCTGCCTGCCTCTCTGTCTACTTGTGATCTCTCTCTCTCGGTCAAATAAATAAATAAAATCTTAAAAAAAAAAAAAAGGAAAGAATAGCTTTCTACAAATAAAATTTCCTTTTAAAATTAGTTTTACCTAATTTTTTTAACCTAATTTTACCTAGTTTTACCTAAATTTTTACCTAATTAAGGCCACTTATAAAGATTTGCCAAATTCTTTTTCATCATCACCAGGCCACATTCCAGACTGCTTTTTCTTTCTACACCCATAAGTGAATGTTTGTTTATTGTTTTTGAAAGTTTATCAGTTTAAATAATTTTAGTGTGTATGTAGCATAAGATATAAAATATATTTTATTTTTGTGACATAGGATAAATTAGAGTCACATTGTACTTTTGAAAGTAATCTGTTCTCTGGAGCAGATATTTCAATTAGCTTATTAACATGATATTTGTGCAATATTTAAATACAACAAAGTATTCAAAAAGGTATGGAACAAATATAAATAAATATAATCTGAGTTTCCTAGCAGTCAAAACAAAACAAAACAAAAAAGAAGTCTATTTTTTCATTATCTGATAGAAGAACAAAAATACCAGTTCTCCAAGAAAGAAAAATATTTTTCAGGGTAATACATGCTAAAATATATTTATTTTATGGAATCTTAAAAGAAGTTACTTAATATCACATCAGACAATGTATCTAACCCATGTTATAACAAATCCCCAAAACGTGCTTTGTTTTAAAGTTTTATTTCTATCCTCAGTAAATTATTTTTATTATATCTTTTAATTTAAATTCAATTAACTAACATATAGTATATTATTAGCTTCAGAGGTAGAGTTCAGTGATTTGTCAGTCTTATATGGCACCCAGTACTCATTACTCATTACTCACACGTGCCCTCCTTAATGGCCATCACCCAGTTACTTCATCCCTCCACCCCCAATCTCAGTAAATTATTAAATAATAGACGATGAATTTAGTTCTGTGAAAGATTATGCTATGTTTGTCCAAAATTAGTAAATTTCCAGTGACTGACCCATTTTGATATAAAGACAATGTGGAATACCTGTGTGGTTATGGTAAGCTCTTAATGAGTCCCTGTATTCATCATAAAATTCGATGAGGTATGTGCTAATGTCTCCATTTTACAGACGAGAATACTGAGGCTTAGAGCAGATAAGGCATTTTCTCAAGGTCATACAGGTAGATCACACTTGAACTAGAACACTAACCAAAGGTCACATTCTCAATGTCACTAGGCAATGCTACTTCCTAATTTTTAGAAGCAGAATTGTTCACTGAAATGATCTTAGAATTCCCATTAAAGGTGGTGAAGAAAAAAAAAAGGAGAAATCAATGAGTGACTTTGCTTTTGTTTGTTTTTGTTTCTGTGTGTGTGTGTGTGTGTGTTTTGCTTGTTTGTTTTTTAAATCAGGCCTATGGCAGTTTTTCCTGCAGGGCAAAAGAAAACTAAAAGCTTTGGTCTGTTGTCCGAAGAAAGATGCAGGATTTTTTCCTGTGGAATTTTTCGAGTATGTCATCTTTTCTCCTGTCTCTTATTTGCTATTGTCTATGCTTCAGTCTGGGCAGACCAAAAGGGAAAAAAAAAAAAAAAAAAAAAAAAGACATCTTGGTTTTGAATCAAGAAAATATTTGTTAGAATTCCCACGTTGTGGACAACTGTGAGATACTCTGCCAACTTCTGCCGTATTAACTCGTATTTAGTGAATAGATGCTGCATGTTTCATAATGTGCGCTGTTGATGTTGTTCATTTAAATATTTTGACTTTTGCAGCTTATTTTCATCTCATCAAATCACCCAGTTTGAATGTTGTTATTTTAAAAATACACTTATCCATTTTTAGTTAACCTGTAATTTATACATATAATCAACTCCCATTTATGCAGGAGTCAATTATACAATTTAATAATTAGATGAGCTGCCTTGTGACTTTTCATCTTTTGGCCATTCATTGACACTACTACCTTAGGGTAAAGTTAGGGGGAAAAAAAGCATGAATGACTCCTACTGCAAGTTGTTAGATTTCAGCTGTTGCAAAAGTTAGGTAATAACTAAAATTACTGGACTTCAATTTTTTGTGCGGTAACTTCCTTCATCAGTAATGACAATGACAACAGGCTGAAAATCACATTTTAGCACATAGCCATCCCAGAAGGCTAGTATCAATACCACATTCAATATTGAAATCAAATATCTATCTGTGTCGTTTGTTTAATGTATAGCAATTTTGAAAGCATACCCACCTTCACTTGAATACCTCCTGGTTTTCTAAAAAAATTTTAAACAGTTGTTATAATAGCTAACACTCATACAGCCTTTACTGTGTTTCAGGAACTGTTCAAAAGTCTTCCTATACATCAACTCATTTAATTCTTCAGTAACCCAATGAGGAAGGTATATTAATCTTCTGATTTTACAGATGAAGAAACTATGGAGAAGTGATGCCCAAGGTTCTATACACAGCAAGTGACAGACAGGATTTGAATGAGAGCACCCAATCTGGAACTTGTACCCTTGAACTTTACTCTCTGCAACTCCATCACATAAAATATTTTCTTAGAAGTCAAGATTTATTCTCCTTTTGTAGATGACTCATTCTCTCAAGAAAGATTCTACGATGGGCTATTCTTCAATTTTATTCCTATGACCATACACTCATCAAATCTATTTTCATTTAACTCTATTTCTCATGATTATAGTTAACTGAGGAATTTGTATCTCTCAGGACTTATCATGTTTCCTCTAGATATGCAATAAATAGTTATAGAATTCTCCTATTGTGATAGAATCAAGAAGTTGTACAGTTGGAAATAATATCATAAGTCATTCAGTCCAGATGGTTAATTGGCTCATGAATCTCTTTTACAGTGTGGGGTTTTGTATAGTTTCTTTTGAACCCCTTCTGTCAGAAGATTCACTATTTATTAGGAAAATTCTACTTGTAAAAAGATCTCTTCATTTGAGTCAGAGTCTATTTCTTTGAAATGTCTATCAATTGATTTTACCCGCAGACCCATTGAGAATAAGCCTAAATCTTTTCCCCATCAAAAAGCTTTTTCACCATATAAAAAACCCCGTTATCTTGTCATTGTTTCCCTCAAACACACTCTCCTTTGAATCACTTCCTTCAGTTTTTCTTGGACAGTGTTCCAACTCTTCTCACTTACCCTACGTTCTCTTGACTTACCTAAATTTGTCAACATTTTTAAGTGTGGTATCCAGAGTTACAGTAAATATTTGATCTATACAATGACAATCATGGCCTATAGCAGATCTATGACCATCCTTGCTCAAACCACTGTACTTACATTGGGCCTAAGAATGCAGGCATTCTTGGCACCATCAACACATTGTTGAATCATAAATGAGACAGATAGTCAATTACAGTGACTAAGGTGTAATACTGTGCAATTGTACTCACTTGTTGGTACTTTTGGTGAAGTGGTGGGCCAATGTGAAGAAGTTTATACTTGTCCATCTTGGATTTTCTTTTGTTGACTTGTTCAAAATAACCCAGAGTTCATTTTGTACCTTGCTTCTATTATGCCTTAGCTTTACTTCTTAAATTTTGGAAGATGGATTGGTGATCTTGCCAAAGACAAGAAATAGGTAAAGATTTATTTTAGCTGAGTCATAATAAACATGTTGAATAGAATAGTACCTACAGTGCAGTCTTTGCTAGGCTGTCAGTCTTTCCCTCAGAGTGCTAGAAATCTATGTATTAGTACTCTTAGATGGTTATTCTAACAATTAAGAACATACCTAACTACTTGGGATCCAGCCTACGTTTTTTCATTATTTTTAGCAACTGAAACATTTGCTATGTTACTCTTTCAATCATAAGCATTTGTTATTTAAATATCCATTCTTTCCCTTTCAGGGTTTAGGTAAATTATTGGGAACTAATGCTAAATCAGTTCTTTTCATAGTGGAAAACAGAAGGATTAATGTTCAATGGCATTGTAAGTCTGTGACCACATCCTGAAAATCATAGCCTCTTCTCCACATAATGTTGCCTGCTATGATGATTATTATGCATTGATATAGGTCTTTCTTTTCATAAGATGGTATACAATGATTTTTATTAGCTCTTCTTTTCACTAGTTAAATGGGGGGCTTCAGTATTCATAAAAGATTTGGAACTGTCATCACTTCTGTCAAAACATTCTCTTGAGCAGTTAGGTCAAGTTTAATTTTGTATTTGTGAGACTACAAGGTATCCCGGTGTCGCCATCAGCATCCTTGAAAATGGGAGAGTGACAGGCAAGGAAAGAAACATCTTGCCACAAAGCAAACCTCAAACCATTGGAAGAGGTAGGGCTAGGACTCAGAGTTCCTTTCCTAAGTATTTTCTTTACTGCATAGTAATTGTGCATGCCACACTGCTGCTACATTGTCTTTCTCTAACGTATGTGTTTTCCTGTCCCATCTGTTTATTTTAAACAGTGCCTTCAAATGTATAAATTGTACTCTCCAAGCTAAATACCACTTAATTTCCTGTTTTAAATTTTATGATATGTCACCAAAAGTGGTTTATTAATTGGACAGTCTGGAAGATAAGATGGGAATTCGTTGATAGGGGACTTAATATCATGCTAGCCTGAGATACTCTACGTAACTCTCCAGAACTTATTTATTGCTCATGGGAAGCTGAGTCTGATGTCCAGTTTGCTTAATTAGTGCTTTGAGAACTGGGGCTCAACAGGTCTCCCTTGACTATCCTGGTGGTATCGGGCACCACCCTTGCTTGGCTTGGCTCCATTGAAGCCGAGCTCAGTGGACTGCTTTGCATGTTCTAAATGCTGTGTGATGCTTCCTCCCATAATCAGGCCGAGCATCACTGCTTCCCCCAATCCCCCTCTGCACTTAATTGACCAATAGAGCTAGACATATGGAGGATCGAATCACAAACCCAAATCAGCAGTTGTCAGAAGAGATTAATTCAAACAGGAGGCAGCAAAACACTTTTTTTTTTTTCCCCTCTCACTCTGCGCTCATTTTCAACAGTCTGATGAGAGAAATGATTATTAATATCTCCAGCTGTGCCCTCAGGCAGATGCCAGGAACTTCAGTGAGCTGCTTTCCACTTCCCTAGGTCCCTGAAGTCTTTCTTCTGGAGATGCTTTTTGGTCCTTTGGTTAACCAGG
Source organism: Neogale vison (assembly GCF_020171115.1). Taxonomy (NCBI): domain Eukaryota; kingdom Metazoa; phylum Chordata; class Mammalia; order Carnivora; family Mustelidae; genus Neogale; species Neogale vison. Next base: position 63,960,950 of record NC_058096.1, on the reverse strand, counting down.
TGGCCCAGGGGCAAGTCTGGCAAGATTGGTTTACATCTATGCCGTCAAGTTCAATATGTACAACACTGTTGGGAGAGTCTCCCCCATGAGCCATGCTGAGAGTCCCTTTCTCTGGCTCTGACTCAGAGGCTGAACTGGAAATGATGAGTGGGACATCCTCAAGGCCTATATCTCCTATGTGTAGTACTCAACCTGTCAAGTTGTTCTGTCAATATGTATTCAATATTTGTACATGCTTTCAGCCCTTTTCTAGGCACTATGAAAATAGGGAAATAATATATAATCATTGCTCTTGAAAAATCATATAAGGAAAAATGAAAACTAATGCTGATTGAATATGTAATATGTGCAAGGTATTGGATTAAGCATTAGAAACTTAGAGCTTTGTCAGCTGCTTAGTGGCTTACTCATTACATTCTTGTATTTTATCAAATGATAATAAATAATTCAACTTGGCTCACAGTTGCAGGGACAGGTGAATCCTGGGGATCATCGGATGTGTGACCTCTCCATCTCTGGCTCACCAACTGGGGAGTCAAGATGGTGGTGAAGTTTTAGTTACACCCTATTCTTTCAGCAGCCTTTGTGGGGAAAAGAGAGAGCTACTCTATCTTAGTACTTTCTAGAAGAGTTCTGGGCCTGACTCTTACTCGCCTAAAATTGTGGCCTTAGGGTCTGGAAGATATGGATTACTGTCAGTCATAATCCTCCTTAGTAATTAGAAGTAGGTCTGCCTGAGTCCAAATGAAGTTCATGACTTCAATTTATAACCTTGGGCAACTTATTTAATTTCTCTATGTCTCTGTTTTATCATGTGTGAAGACAGGGAGGGATCTAGTAACACTTATATTGAGGATTTCGTGGGTTAAGTCATGGAAAATCTAGAAATAGTGTCCAGAACTTTGTTATTGTTTACATTCAGAATGTGTGACATCCAGTTGGGATGGCTCTTTGACATGGGAAATTGGACTAAATGACCTCAAATACGATCTAACTGAACAACTGCATGGTTTCATTACTGGTATTAGAGTAGAAAATATTAGATTTGGGGGGATAACCCAAACGGTTAATCTAAGTCTGAAAACACCAGCTGTTTCCACCAGACCCTTTTCTGGACCAGGAACTTCTTTCTCATCACTGAGAATGTCATGCAGTATACTTCAGATCTCACTGTGATAGCACACTCCCCTCAGTGGGGGAGGTGCTTACCCTGCTGCTGTATACAGCAAAATGAAGACAAAATCTGGTTGCAAAAATCCCCAGCCAGTGCCATAGTTTGTCCTCCCGGAGAGTGATGGTTTTGAGGGGCAATCTTGAAAGAGATGCCCTGTTGGGGTTGGGCAGTCACCATCTAGTCAGCACAACGTTATCAGTTGTGTGTCTCATATGGACCGGACAGGGAAAGGCAGCAGAAGACTCAATAGCATAATAGAGCAAACTGTGAGGAAGGAGTAGTTGAGGCAAAGACATTATGTTGGTAGGAAGGAAATAAAAGAGCGTTGGTAGTATAAGAATCTCAAAGAAGGGCATGACCTCGTGAAGGTTGAGTTGGGTTTGGTAAATGAGTTGTTCCCCACTTGGAATCTCTCCTTCATATTTGAAAGTTTTCCTGCCCCCCTGTGGTAGCCAAGGAAGAATCTTAAATGCTAGACATGATAGGGAGAGGCTCTGTGTTCCTGCAGTGACGACAGTTCATGATTGTGATTCTGTTACTGGGTACATGAATATAATTAGTACATGGGCAATGGCTAAAGTCTACCATGAGAACAGGGGGATTTAGGGGCTCTGTGGAATATTTCTCTTCTTAAAAATTTGATCCATACCATGTATATGTGCCACCTTCAGCTGATCTGCAGTGTTAGAGAAGAGGTGGCGTTAGCGAAGAGGGATTTTATTAGTTACCGCTGAAGAAATAATTTCTGACATCACTTTTATTTAACATAGTCTTGTAAAACTGATCTTCAAATTTCACAGTTTAATGGTCAGAGGTTCTTACAGTGCAGGTTTTTATTGCTTCCTCCCCATGCATGCTAGAATATGGAAAAGAAAGACAGACTTATCTTTACTATTTATCACTGAAAAGATCTTTAAAGCAGGTACATGGGCATCTTCCCCCATTGTGCTTCTCCCCCTTCTTTCCTGCCCTCATATTAGCCTGTTTGTTTTCCATAAATATCTCCTCAGTGCCACCTGTGTTTTGTAGCATCATGTTTCAACTTAGGATACATCTAAAGCAGTGTGTCTCAAAGCATGCTCCAGTGACCACCTGTATCAGAAACATCTAGTTTCTGGTTGAAAATGCAAATTTCTTGGCCCTTGGGAATCCGAGTCACTGAGAACCCAGGCGTATGAATTTTTTTCAAGCTCCTTGGGTGACATTTATAAGCATAGTGTAAGTGTATGCATAAGAACTATTGGAGCCATTGCTTCAGAGCAGTGCTGCTCAAAGGAAATGCAATAGGAGTCATGTAGGACTTTCTAATCTTCTAGTAGACAAGGGTTAGATAGAACAAGTAAAAAGAAATAAGTGACATTAATTTCAATAATATGCTTTATCTAATAAGTCCAATATATTACAGTTGCAACCTGTGTTCAATATAAAATTATTGCTAAGATATTTTATATTCTTTCTTACATATTAAGTCTTCAAAACTTCAGTGTGTGTTTTATACTTATAATACAGTTAAATTTCAAGCAGCTACATTTCAGTTTTTCAGTAGACACTTTTGGCTTAGGGCTACCATATTGGACAGTGCCGATCTAGACATAGGAGACTATTTTTAGTACAAACATCTGATATCATCGGAGTTTTATCATGCCACATGGCTTTATTTATCATAAAACACATAATTCTTCTTTTTGGGAACTGACTGAAATGAATGATCACAAAAATCTCACATTTTCTTAGCCATATAGCTATGATATTCCAGCTAGTAGCTTTTGATTACAAAACAAATGTGTTAATTATTTGAAATTTTTTTCTTATTCCCTTTTGGAGGTATTTTACTTCCATTCTGTCACCAAGAGGATGATTTACTCTGAGAAAATATGTAGCAAGAACAAATGCTCTTTCAATGACTGTACTAAAGCCATGAGAAATGGGTTTTCTATGGCAGTAACAACAATAACAATGTTTATCAAGCACTTGATTTGTGCCAAGTATTATATGATATTCTCCATGTAATGTATATAATTTGTTTCTTATGGCCTCACCAAATCCACATTAATTATCCTCATTTAACAGACTAGGAAATGAAAATTCAGAAAAGTTAAATAACTTACCAAAGGCTATAAGGTTATTAAGGTCCTCTCTGCCATGCGTCGTATTAAAATTGTTCACTTTTAATGTAATTGGAAGTCCCAGAATTATTAAGGAACATTTTATTAAGAGGTACTCGATTTTCTGCTTAGTTTTTTAGCTCTTCCACTAGGCACCTATCTTAATCGGAAAATGTTTTGACAAATGATTCCATACATATGTAAACTGTGAAGTGTCTCCATGGCTTTGTGAATTACCATATTCATGTCTGAGAGTTGTCAACAAGGAAAAGGAAGCACCTCTTTTCATTTTCTCCTTTCTGGTCTCTGTATCTCTTAGACCGTGGACTCTTCTGATTGACTCTCAGTCTCCAACATTCACCCTTTTGCACAGTAAATGGAGAAGCTTGAATGATCTGAATGGCATTAGGCTTTTTATCTCTGCTGCCTTTAAGGGCCATGTAAATGGAGATAAATGAAATCCTAACAAAAGCACAGAACCAGTATGAGAGTCTGGCTGTATCCTGTAGGGAAGATGGGGCAGTGAGCGCACGTGAGGGAAAGATCAAGAAAGGAGGCTGAGGAGACGGAAACAGCTGTCTGGTAAAGCCGCGCAGGTGTAGGGGGTACTCATTAGGTTCCCATAGGCTCTGTCATTAAGGCTGTGGCAGATGTTCTCGAATGTGACTGGCATAGTCACAAGGGAGGCAGTAAACTCGGCTTAATGTTCAGAGCATTGGTGTGGCACCGCCGGGCAGAAGGTTGGCACGTTTCACCTCCTTGCCAGAGTGGCAGCTGCTCTTGCCTCCTTAGCTGTGGAGTCTCTGTTGAGTTCCTCCTTGGCAGTCTTATCATATCTCGCAGGCCCAGTACTACTCCCTTATAACTGCACTTGAGTTAGTAGTGGAAGAAAGTCCCACGTATACAGGGGCAACATAAACAAAATCCTTGATACTTAGAGGTTGTAAGATAGTCCGAGGCCCAGAATCCTGTGAGAGCATCCCCAGTATCAGCCCAGCTTCAGGAAGTCTTCAAAAAATTTGCAGCAGAGAGATAGTTGCATGAGCTGGAGCAGAAGGCACAGAGCAATCTTAAAAATTGCATTTGATGAAACAAGAGGAAATCAGAGAGGGAGACAAAGCTTAAGATACTCTCGGTCTCAGGAAACAAACTGAGGGCTGCTGGAGCAGAGTAGGAAGGATGGGGTGGCTGGATGATGGACACTGGGAAGGGTATATGCTATGGTGAGCGCTGTGAATCGTGTAAGACTGATGAATCACAGACCCGTACCCCTGCAACAAATAATACATTATATATTAATTAAAATAATTGCATTTGAAGCTCTGGAATGTTTTCAATTATACTACATCATAGAGGATGGTATATCAACAGTCATTTGTTTTTCCTGGAATGTTTTCAATTATACTACATAGAGGATGGTATATCAACAGTCATTTGTTTTTCCTGCAAGTGAAAAAATGGCTATTGAATCCTATATCTGCAATAGAAATACATCACCGTTTTTGTCTTCCTCTAAAAAAAAAAAAAAAAAAAAAAAATCCTAAATTTCTAGGACCATACTCTAAGAATAGAGATTGTTGCATTCTCTGGGCATAGACAGAGATAAGGGGAAATACTGGTTACTGGACATGCAGAACTGTGGCCCTTTAACAGTGCAAGGTGGGTGCTAATTTAGCATATTGACGGGTTTCTTTGAAGCAGGAATTTGGCATAGTTGAACTAAAAATCACAGACCCCTTCCTGTGTTGTTTTGTATACATTCATTCAAGTCTTAGACTCCAGGTGTTGCCAAAGTATTTAAGCATTAGACAAGACAGAGTAAATCTTAGTGATTGATATATTTTGTTCAAAAGCAACCTTTCTGCTATCTAACTATCTCTGAGATAGGCTATTCCCCGCCCCAACCCCCTTTTTTTTTCCTTCCCACTGGGAGATTCCAAACCACTTGGCATCTGGGAAAATCTTGGTTGTCAGTTACTGACATTCTGAAAGAAGATAGATAGAAGTTTTCAGGAGATGACTTTTTAGCTGTTTGCTGAAAGATCTCGCAGTTAGTATACATTTAGTGAATTTATCAAGCTTCTGGGTCTAGCTTTCAGCCCCAGTGGTCTAAATGTCAGTCTTATCAGTGTCTAGAGTTGATTGGATTTAGAGAGCTGACTAATAATATTAACACTCAGAAAACACTGAACTATGAGCCAAAATGCCAAGTTATGAATTTAAAGTGATACAAGGATCGGAATAGTAAAATCTGTCTGCCTAGTGCATCCCTTCTTATATAAGCCAATTCATGTGGGATGATGAGTTGCTTAGTTCCCGTGAACGTAAAACAGGGATAATTAGTTGCCTGAGTCACACATACACTGGCATAAATCCTATATCTGTTTCCAAGGTGATAATTATAAACATTTATTGAGGACTAACTACGGGCCAGGCACTCTCCTACATGCTTGATCTATAATAACTCAGTTATTTTCTCACCAACCCTGATGCTGGATCCTGTCATTATACTCAGTTCCAGAGGATAAAACTGGGTCACGAAGATGCAGATACAGTCCCACAGTTAAAAAATGCGAATCAATCAGAACCCAGGTCATCTGGTGTCAGACTCCACGGCTTTTCAATATTCTGCTATAATGTATGTAAGTGTCATGGACATTGGGCAAGTTGCTGGCACAGGGACTAATTCTTTGGTGGAGTTAGATACTGTAACAACTTCAGGCCTTCTGGTTTCCCTTGTCTACAGCCCAAGCTAATCTTTCTCGCTTTGTTCAGCTTTTCTCTGGACAAGATGCACAATAATTGCTTGGAGTACAACTTATTAAATTTCAATCAAACTGCATTGCTTTCCCTAGTTCACCTTGATGGAAGTTATAGAGAAAGTTCAAACCTCTTTGTTCACATGTTTATAAATATCAGGACCTGGTTTTTTTTGTTTGTTTTGGTTTTTTGTTTGTTTGTTTTTTCTAGAAGTAGCCAATGCACACACATTATCTCTGGATCCAACTAGTTTTGTTCTCAGAGGTCAACCTCATTTCTTAGTCTTCACTGGTCCCTGTACAATTTATAGGGTGCCCCCCACATGGGTGATGCCCACAATTCTTGGAACTTCTTCAAACTCTCTACTCTTGTTCAACAATAACTTCTCCCAACGCTGCTTAAACCTGGGGGCTCACTGCTATCCAGTAAAACTTTTTACTTCCCAGGGAGTTCCTAGAAAGGATCTAGCTGAGGGAGTCTCTAACCTGGGTTCAGGGATGCAAAGTTAAATTTTTTGACCAGTGATTGATGATTTATTTAGTTAGTTCACAAACAGAAAAGAGGGGCTGAAATCCTTATTGATGTGTTCTATGATATTCTGCTGCCTGCTGGGAATATTAAGGAAAGAGCAATTTCTTAGCTCAGTTTGATTGCTTATACTTTAGGGCAAGTGTCCTTCTAAATGTCCTAGATTTAATTTCTAAAGCAGATAGTTTATCCTTGTCCATTCACCTCTATTCTGGGCATATAACAAATTACTTATTGTATCTGGGGTGGGTTCTCCTTTTAAGTCAATAGAAATGTCATGTAATCAAGGGCTTCTATAGAGGGAATCAGGTGCAACTGAATTATTACTAAAAGGGCAGTTGCTTTGCTGTGTTTTCTTTTTGGCTAAGAAATTTAAGGTTAATATATTTTTTCAGAGTTTTATGTTTATGTTGTTTTTAAGCTTAAACGAACTTGTGAGGAGGGTTGTATCACACAAGTATCTCACACTTTACAAAAACATTTCCTATTTCAATATCTTCTATCGATACATAGGAAAAAACAGCACCATTTTCAAGGGACTAGCAGAATTTTCTTTTCAGTATCTTAACAATGATCTGCAAGCATCAGCTGAAATCTGGAGCATGACTTCTCAAAAAGCACGAATAAGAGTCTGTGAGGTCAGCAGTCTCTGTGGGAGAATTGGAAGAAACCTGTCATCAGAAATGTATAAAAACCAAAACCCAAAGCTGAAAGCAGATTTGTCCATAGTCTCAACACTGATCTACTTTTAATATACGGATTCTGTATTTGCCACTTTTCCTAGATTCCAGAGCACTTTTTTGTATTTAGGATTCATGATGACTTATCATATCCTAAGTATCATTTCAGATAACCCACATATTGGTTGCTATAGATCTATGCAGTCCAGCCTACTAATCATAGATTGTGATTGAGTGTATGTGGCCATTTAAATTTATGGTAATTAACATTTAAAAATTCAGTTCCTCAGTCACACTACTCAAGTGCTACATATTTCAAGTGCTTGATAGCCACAGGTGACTAATAGCTACAAAGTTGGAGTCAGCACAGGTTTGGATGTTTTCTCTTCTCTCTACGCACTGCTGGAACCCTTTCCACCAGAGCTCTTACAGATCTTTTTCAGATATTTGTTGAATACAGCCTGATGAGAAATAGACTAGTCCCACTAGTCCATAAGACAGCAATTCCTCAGTTGGATTCCTTAAAAAAAAAAAAAACAAAAAACAAAAAAACTCTCCTTTAAATAAAAGAATAAATGTAACTACCTTTAGAGTTTTACCCATCAGTCCCGACTAAACAGAAAAGAGTCTGATATAATCCTCTGAGTCAAATTACTGGGCTATTACTGAACCATGACATTAACATTCCTTTCTCCATGCAAACCTGTTTACAGAAACAAAGGAGAAAATCAAGCACATTATCAGTCCTTTGACCCTGCTCACAACTACTAAAACAAAATACAACCCAAACTCTCCTCTTTAGTGAAGCTCACAGTTCATACTGATACTGTAATTTGCAAAGAACCATTTCCTGCTGACAACTCTCATGCATGCCTTGAAGGATGCATTTCACAAGCACCTGTGTCAGATGTCCTCATCTCTCCAAGCAAGCAAATGGACTAGAGAACACTATGCACTTATACAGGGCTGGATCCACAATACAGTGTTTTCCAAATAATGGGTCATAAACCCTCAACGCATTGTGAACAGCATTATTATTTAAGTAAAATAGTACATAACTAGTAGGATAGCGTGGAAAATAGAAGAGTGCATTGCACGTAGTAAAACTATTTTTTGGTTTATTTGTGTGTGAGCAATGGGTCATGATGTTATACATTTCTTGCTGATGGCTGCAATCAGAGTTTGAAGGCTGCTATAGGAGGGAGTATGTCTCTTTGGGGTGTTGTCCATAAGGTACAACTTCTCCTAGACACATTTTGGTGATGATTTTGAGGGAAAAACCTTAGAAATCTGATCTGAATTCATGTGCTTATTTCCCAGTTTATTCTTGGCCCTGAGTAGATTAGACACTTTGTGAAAGTTAAATCCATTAGGTCATTTTATTTGCTAGATAGCAGATGGTCATAGCCTATTACATTGCAATTTGGTCAGTATTCGGAAAGCTGTTCAAACGAGGGTAGTGATGGGATTTCTGTCTCATCCCGAACACATTTATTAACAGCTATAGGTATTGTGCTCTTTCTCAGGCTGTGTGTTTAAGAACTCTGAGGTGCTGGGTAAGGAGCAGTGTTACTAGCTGGATGGCACTTTTGATTGGTCTTAAAATGCGGTTAATTTTTTTTTTCCAATTTATTTATTTTCAGAAAAACAGTATTCATTATTTTTTTACCACACCCAGTGCTCCATGCAAGCCGTGCCCTCTATAATACCCACCACCTGGTACCCCTACCTCCCACCCCCCCAATGCGGTTAATATTTTGACAGACCCAAACTCCACGTAGGGAAGGGTGCCAAGAATGGGAATCTATTGTCTGTTTTTTAGGGAGGAAAAGGTATTAATAGGATGAACACCTTTATTTTTATGAATTTTAAAGACACTTGAAATTATATACTCAACACCTTAACCTCATGACTAGTGTTATCTTTATTACTGAAGAGAACTGAAACTCTGAGATGTTAAGTGACTTGCCCAGGACCCTATACACATTTAGTTAGTAGACCTAGAACATAGAGCTTTCCAGTGGATGCTTTTCTCCAAGTATTCATGGGACAAGGAAAACAAACAGGTTAATAAATAATTCTAAAATGTTATTTGCTAAAAATGAACTATTTTATGAGTCCTTACCAGCTCCTGTAATTTTACTATTTTAGCCAAAATCCACTAAGAATTATAGCATTCCCTTCTTGTTTCAGTCACCATAATTTTTTTCCTTATTACAGAGACACATTACTGCAGAGAGGCACGGCTTACTGAATTTCTCTTAGCCCTGCCATCTGATATGTTTTAGGCCTTGGGCATATGAGCTCATAGTAATTTGCATGGTAATTAAACTCATTTAGACAATACACTGCTTAATAGGGGATGGGACAGCTTCTCACCTAACACTTCATTAAGCTACCTGTGCTAAGGCCTTCCTAGATGACAGGGTCAAGTCCATATCGCAATGTTAAATATGTTGTACATTTGTTAAAAAAAAATTAGCCAACTAGGTAACACTGATGTTGGATTCAGAAATAAATGTTCTCCAAATTTGCCTTTTCATCCGCATACTCTGTGTTTCACTGATTTTTCTCTTGTACCTAGTATCCATTTTTTCAAATTAACACACATGTATTAGAAACCAGTTAAGTCTAGTTACTTCCACTGGACCGACTAAAGAGATGAGTAAGACAGCCCGTGCGTTCATGAGCTTACAACTTAGAGGTTACGACAGCAAAGAGAGGATGTAATTTGCAAAAAGTTGTGAACAGAAGATGCCATGTTGTCAGTGAATAGCAGAAGTTGGATTAATTTGCTAGGGGATTTGCCAAAGAGGAAATAATTATGAATAAGTTTATCAGAGAAGGCTTTTTGAATGTCTGTTTTCTTTTTGTTTTATCTCATTTGCATTAAATGTTATTTAATTCTAATCAAGCATCAAATAGTCTTCAAGCCTTCTCATATAAGTTCAGAATCCTATAAGGTCAGAATTCTCATTTTTTTTTTTAAAGATTTTACTTATTTATCAGACAGAGATCACAAGTAGGCAGAGAGACAGATAGAGAGAGAGGGGGAAGCAGGCTCCCTGCTGAGCAGAGAGCCCTATTGGGGTGGGGGGGCCGGCTAGATCCCAGGATGCTGGGATCATGACCTGAGCCAAAGGCAGAGGCTTTAGCCCACTGAGCCACCCAGATGCCCCCAAATTCTCCTTATTTTCATTTATAGATGGGGAATTGACACAGAGAGTTAAATATCTTATCCAAGGTTACTCAACTTGATGTGATGGAGCCTGGATTTGAACCCAGTCTGGCTTGGACCACACATTCTTAACCACAGTGCAATATAGCTCTGTTGACCTTGATCAAAACTGTTTTGAAAGGTGATGGGTGAGGTCCAGAGCAGCTGATGATGGAGAATCATGACAAGGGCACAGGCATGGAGGTACCTGTTTCTCTGTTGCTACCATCGACCCAGTTTACAATCACTGGTGTATAGGGCTAGTGATTAAACGTTCAGGGAATGAGGCTGTTAGAAGAGGCCTGGAGAGAAGTGGTAACTTCTTGGGTAAGGATGCAAACAAGAAGGGGCTAAAGACAGAGCCCAGGGAATTGCTGACATTTACTAACCAGAAGGCACATGGTGAAAGTGTTAGATAGAGAAGTGCCTCTTCTATATCTTTCATAGAAAAGTAATGGGAAATAATTTGAGAAACAAATACGAACCGTGAAGGATCATGCCTATCAAATATTTATAGAAGAGCTTCCTTTGACCTACTGCTCTGTGATCACTCTGCAGAACCCATTCACAGAAGATTGGTATAGGAGGAAGGTTAAAAAATCCTCTGGTGAAGGATTCTGATAGATCATACCATACCTACTCAGCTTGTGCTTCCAAGATTTTAACACATAATCTGCCCCCCCAAACATACACTAGACATCACAACCACAGTGATATGTGGAAATGGCAAGAATTAAATAAACAAATAGTACTAAAGAACAATACAATTTGCATTAACCCCAAAAAGGAAAAAAAAATCAAAATAGAAATAAATAGTTCTTTGGCTATTGGAGAGAAAGGGTGGGAGAGAGTTACTTCGTTTTCACTTACAAGACTTCAAAGTCTTTACTATGCTGATGGGCACAGTGACACACAAGAAGAAAGTTCCGACTTCCCTGGAACCCTCACTGATAGAGCCCCTTGCAGGATCACTAATGGAACATGCTCTGGGAAATGCTGCTCTGTCAACATGTTTACTAAGTCTTGTGTCCCCTGTGTGGGGTCTACATTGCCTTATGAGAGCAAAAGAGACAGGCACCCGTAATGAAAGTCTACCCTCGAAAGTAACATTTCCTAAATTGTTCCTCAGCTCAAATGCCATAGTCTTTCTTTCTTCTAAATTTCTGCAGCACTTTGTATCACTCCTACAACTTTCATCTCACATTGTCTCCTCTTTAACTAAAACCTCCTTGATCACAAAGATTGCCTTTTCAGCTTTTGAAAAAATCTATTTGCCAGGTGAAATTAAAGAAACTCCTTAGTAGATGACAGCACTAAAGCAGGGTATAGAAAAAGAAACAATGTTTCTGAGACACCTACTTTCTTGCTAAGTGTGTGTAACTATGCAGAAGGAGGGGCAGGTAAATCATAGAGTCCAAGAAAGGAAGCTCAGTTTTGCTGTGTATAAATTCATTTGTTCATCTGTTACTGTTACCTGATAAGAGGGGAGTCAGAGGTTCGAGAGGCTTATCTTGGCCAATATGGCCTGCACCCAGTGAGACGGGGGTCCTGTCACCAAGAAAGGGAAGGTCGGGGTGCATGGCCATCGGGAGAAACTTTGGTTTACTGGTAAAAGCTGAGAGATTCTGAAAGCTGATTCTGGATAATGATTAAATGATTAGAAGATAAAGGAGACACATCGCCTTGTTTTCTGATAAGATGCTAACCTAGTCGGAGTAATTGCTTCGGCAGTGGCTGGTGCAGATCTGACCACAGGTCCCATCCAAGTGTGAGCCCCTCCTGGGCTCATAGCAGCTTACCTGCAGAGGAGATGGTGGCCATCAGTCAGAGACACACATCTTAAGAAGACTAACAAACTGATTTATTTTTGCTTTAAATTGATAGTTTATTTTTATTTATTTATTTATTATTTTATTTTATTTTTAAATATTTTATTTATTTATTTGACAGACAGAGATCACAAGTAGGCAGAGAGGCAGGCAGAGAGAGAGGAGGAAGCAGGGTCTCTGTGAAGCAGAGAGCCTGATGTGTGGCTTGATCCCAGGACTCTGGGATCATGACCTGAGCTGAAGGCAGAGGCTTTAACCCACTGAGCCACCCAGGTGCCCCAGTAGTTTATTTTTAGAAGCATTTGGGAGTATGTGCTCATTTACATGCATGCTTTTGTGTTGTTTCTTTGACTGACTATTACATAGTGGGGAGGTGTGTACTGACCGCAGGATGGTTTCTGGAGCTACAAAGAGGAAGCTTAGCTGTTACATTGTGGTATTTAATTAGTCAACAGTGGCATGCCAACTCCTGACCCCCAGACCCTGGTTGCCTTATTCAGGCTGTCAAGATTGCTTTGACAGATACAGTTATATAAAGTGACCCAAACCACACACTGGAACAATGCATATTTTCTACACTTCCTATGTACTTGAGACGAAAATAGACTAAGGAAGTCATGACAGAAAATGTCTCTGAGCTACCTATAGTACTACCAGATGTGGGTGAATGTGAGTAGAACCCTACCGGTCATTCAGTTTGAACATCAGTGGTTGTCAATATACTCACAGAGATCTCCGGTTTGTATTTAACCTTCTGTCAAACTTCGTCTGGTTACCAAGGGATATGGGTGCCCGCTCTTATTTCAGTACTGAAATTGCCTTGAAAGCCATCCAGCCTGGAGTGAGGAATACTTCACTGCTTCCCACTCATGGAAATTACTCAATACAGGAAAAGCATCGAAGACAGAGTTATTTGTGTCCTTTTCTCTGTTGTTTCTCATTTCCTCCAATTGGCAAGACTCATTCTTTTTCATTTTCACTACAAATCTTCTACTTTGGTGTTTTTCTTTGCTTTTTTAATCCCCCTTTTCTGCCCAGAGCCATCATTTAAGGCTTGCTTTTCCTCTTATATTCCTCATTTAGAAGATAATAAATTCAGGTGGTTTTTCTTAGATGATTTTCCTTAATAAAAACACCAGAAAAATAATTACTGTATCTTTAACTTTATTCAGCAACTTCATTAGCCCAGTATCAACCAGAGGGTGAAGACTCTAATTTGTAGAGAAAGTATCTAACAAAAACACTTAGTGAGTCTGTACGTGACTGGCAATTTATTACATTTCTAGTAGGATGGTCTCTGACCTGTTGCTGTCCCCTGGGTTGGTGATTTGGTAATTGTAATATGTGAAGTATAACACTTACCTTTAATTCGGGAAGCTTCTGGGAAAGGCATGTATTTTCTGAGTAAAGGGAGAAGTGCGAGAAAATAGAGATCATTGCAGGGAACGTTGTCTGGCTGAGTTAGGGAGGATTCTGGTGGTCTCTAAGTATAAAACAATCTGGTAGTCTGTCCTTTATCCAAATTAAATCTATTCTATCTCCTATTGAAGAAGAATATGGGGAGGATCTTGGGGGGGGGTATGCAGGGAGGAGAGAAAAGAGAACAGGAAGGCCAAGACAAGGAGGAGGGGAAGGGGATCGAGGGGCAAAGAAAAAGGAGAAAGAGCATAGGAAGACTAACTAAGGTTCTGTGGGAAAATAGAAAGTGAGAGAGGGAGATAGGGAACCATAATTAGTACTTCCTACGTTTTCCCTGAACCCTGAAGATTTACATTCAGCTTCAGAGACTGTGTGTCTAGGCTCATGGTACCCGCTCCAGTCACCCTCGGCATCCTCATCCTCTCTCCTCTATTCCATAGCAGCCCCTAGGGACCTCCTATGGCCCAACATTCAGGGACTTGCCCGCAGAAGAGGAGAAGGAAATGTAAAAACTAAAATTAGAGAAACCTAGCAAGAGCTGCTGTGGTTTGAGTGGGAGGGAGAGGGGGGCAGCTCTCCATGGAGGGCCTAACAAGCCCCCGCCATCTCTGCAGTTTCTTTCTCAATCCTTGTGGCAGCTCACTCTCAGACCCGGGGTTGCTGGGTTCTGTTCTGACTCCGATCCCTTGTACCAAGATCTCAAGGGGAAAAGAAAAGAAAGCTGTTTAGGGCCCCATATGTGCCAGATGCTTCCTAATACATTGTCATTTAATTCTCACTGCAATGTGCCATAAGCATTCTTATCTTTCAGTTACGCTTGTAGAAAATACGACTCATCATTGTTGTAAGTTTTCCCAGTTTGCACACCAGTCAGGGGCAGCTCAGAGACTGGACCCAGTTCATTATGGCTCTGAAGACCGTGCTCTTTACAAGATACCCAACCTGCAACCATGCTGTGCTTCAGTGGGGGTGGGTGGAGGTGGGTGTTCACCTTAATTTGAACTGCTAAATGGGGGCATCTGGGTGGCTCAGTCACTTGAAAGTCTGCCTTCAGCTTAGGTCATGATCTCAGGGTCCTGGGATCAAGCCCCACATCAGGCTCCCTGCTCAGCAGAGAGCATGCTTCTCCCTCTCCCTCATTCTGCTGCTCCCCCTGCTCCTGCTCTCTCTGTCAAATAAATAAATAAAATCTTTAAAAAAATTTAGAACTGATAAATGAAAGTAGACTATACTGCTTTGGGTATTTCCCTCTCCAGATACATAAAGCTTTATGCTTCTATAGGGCCAGATACTTTAGCAGAGAGAAAGAAACTTTTACCATTGTTACTTCTTTCTAGAATAAATTCTAGAGAATTTTATTTTTAGCATCTATTTTTTTCATAAATAATATATACTCACTATAGAAATGATAGAAAATGCATGTGAACAAAAAGAGGAACCAATAAAGAGTCTGATTCTACTATCCAGAGATAACTAGAACAGAAATTATGCTGTGTATTCCTTTATGTTTTGTGGTTATTCATAAATTGTGATAAATTACCATGTACATAATTTTGCAAATGGAATTTCCTATTTAATATTATATCTTCAAAATAGCATAATTATATGTGAATGGATATACTTCTGTTGTACTGTTCTGAATGGCTGCCAAGTACCCTGTTGTTAGGATTTCTATAAAATTTATTTCATAAACCCCCATTGTTTGACATTTAAGTTGGCTTTTTCTCCCCACATTATAAACAAAAATCAAATGAATATCTCACAACTAATTCTTTGTGAACAGTCTCAGTTGCTTCTTTAATTATTTATAATTAAATAATCTAACTAATTACACATTCTTAAAAATATAGAAATTGCTTTTTCAAATTATTACACCTATTTTTTAAAAAGATTTGTTAAATATTGCCACGTTTGTCCCAGAAAGTTTGTATAAGTTACAAATTCCAGCAACACCCTCACCAACATCAGGGAAACCATTTGCTTTTATCTTTCTTAATTTAATGGGCAAATGGTTGTTTTATTCTAATTTATATTTCTTGACAATTTGCTTTCATAATATTAATATATTTTTCTTAAAAATAGTCTGCCCATGTAACCGTTTTTTCCAACTGTATTTTACTTTTATGAGAGCTTACATATTTTGTATTTAAATCATTACTATTTCCGATTTTTCCTTCATGTTTTATGACCTTGGCATGATTCTCAGGAAATTCATTCTCATGTTAGAATTATGTTGGGATGCCTGGGTGGCTTGGTCAGTTAAACGTCTGCCTTTGGCTGTGGTTGTGATCCCAGGGTCCTGGGATTGAGTCCTGCATCTGGGGCCTTGCTCAGCGGGGAGCCTGCTTCTTTCTCCCTCTCTTTCTGCTGCTCCCCCTGCTTGTGCGCTCTCTCTCTCTCTCTCAAATAAATAAATAAAATCTTAAAAAAAAAAAGAATTATGCAAGTATGTAAACATGTGTTCTTACTAGGAGATCCCTATAAAGACATCCTGGCCCAGTCAAGTTGCAAATTATAGATTTCAGATGGAGGTCTTTGTGACTCTCTTAAATAGGCTGATATCAGAAAAGACATAGAGGAAACCATCCCATCACCCATTTAAAAATACCCAGAGCATGGTATAGGGTACAAATGTGCCTTCCTCTGGTGACTGTTAGCTTAACAGCTTTGTGGGAAAAACAGAAAACTGGAGAGAGAGGCTACTGCTTTCCAATTAAAGTACTGGCCCCAAAAATGAAACTACCTTTCAGCCCATGGAACTTTGAGCCCTGCTCTTGCTTTTTCAAAGGCCTTAAGGTGCAGTTTGCACAAGTATTCCATCAAGCTTCCTAAGGTCCTGCCCAGGCTGGCCTCCCTTGGTAGTACAGAAACCAGCAAGTGCAACCAGTCCGGAGAACTTCGTCTACACAGCCTGGTGAAGCCAGGTGGGGCTTGGACTTGTAGATGGATGTCAGACTAGTTCCAGTAGAAGGCAAAATTTGCATTCATCTCTGGTTCTGGATGAGGATGAATCACCTTCGTGTGTGCTCTAGGCTGAAAGAAAGTTCCCTTAAAAAAAATCCCAAGGCTCCATTTTCATATTTCATGAGGTCTGTTCAAATTGTTTATCTTCCTTCAAAAAGAACAACTTTTTGCCGCTCTTGACTTACTACTGCATGCATCAGCAAATATTGAACCCCTAATGTTGACATGATGTTCTGCCTTAGGAAAAAAAAAGAAGAAGAAGCCTGGTCCCATCTCTGATGATAGTTAGAGACGTGACCCCTGAATGGCTAACTCAGTAGCAAAAGTCACGACCTCATGATACCAGAGAATATGTGAGTCAGCTGGGCAGTTCCTAGATTTTTCACATGTCTACTGAATATGTTGAATACCTGGTTCACGTGCTCTCATACATAAGTGGAAGGAATGAATTTTAGACTCATACCAAATAATAATGCCATAGGCAGGAGGATGTGAGCACCGATGATGAAGGAACCCAGCGTGTAGAATTTAGAATTTCCTCTTGGACCTTAACACCAGTGATTATATTGTAAATAGAGTCAGATAGCTTGAGTAAAGACTAGGGAAAAAAAGCAGTTCATGACAACAGGATATCTCTTAACCATTGATTGGTTTAATACAGTATTAGGCAGAGTTAAAAATTGGAAAGGAGTAGGAGACACAGTTCCTGCTTCTACTGTTAAGAAAATAAATTATTATTATTTTTTTTTTAATTTATAAAAGCTACTTTAGTTTTTAATCAAGGATACCAGTTCTCTGCCCTAGTGGAACAGTTGAATCCACTCCTTTGTTTGTTTGTTTATTTGTTTGTTTTGAAGCTTTTATTTATTTATTTGACAGAGAGAGAGAGAGAATATAAGCAGGGGGAGGCAGCAGAGGGAGAGAAAGGCTTCCCACTGAGCAAGGAGCCTGTTGCAGAGCTTGATTCTAGGACCTGATCTGATCATGACCTGAGCTGAAGGCAGACGCCTAACCAACTGAGACACCCAGGTGTCCCTGAATCCTCCCCTTTTTTGCTGTTCATTCTCCTCTGCTTATCAACTGACAGAAATCCTTACATAAGATTAAGGAAATGTATGTAGACAAACCTGGTCTAGTACATTAGTAAGACTATCCCACCGAGAAAGGTAGATCCGCAGAACTTCAGGTCCTAAAGTATTAAATTGCATCTTTACTTGCTCTTTATTCCAGAAATTTTTGACTAATTAGGAACTATGTAACTTAGCATTTTCTGGTATCAATTACAATAGTCATCACCATGTATTTCTCATTATAAAATCAGCACGTTATTGGTATTTACTTTGCATTATTTGCTGTGTGATTCATCACTCCTTTTCCTCTTCTTTAGTCGTCGGATCCGTGGTCTACACATAGAAGTTGGCTTGAGGAGAGAGGGCGCTAAAGGGAGAGCCACATGGATAGAATCCTACCAGTCAGCTTGGTTTTGTTGGGAAATTTTGTCAATAGTTTTCTTGAAAGAATGAATGTATTTCTAGGTACTTTCCATCTTAACAATGAAAATTGTCCTAGAACATGAACAAGTGCTTTATTTTACCTCTAAATGAGAGCCAGGAAAAGCTCAGGGTCAGGCTTTGCTGAAGTTATGAGACCAGGCAGAGAGCGAAAATGAGCAATGGCTTCCTTGAGCCGAGAGTGTCATCAACACACCTGGCTTCTCTGGAGTCCGCTCAGCCACCCATTCCTCATTCCACACAGTAAAGGTGTCCCTATGTACCCGTCGTGTCTGTGGACCTCTCTGCAAAGAATCAATTATTATGTTGTGATTCAAAGTAAAGAATTTAAGCAGACGAGTATTATGTAGTCTACTACATATGAGACACTGTGCTAGGTTCTAGGATTGGCTTTTTTTGAAAAAGATATAATCTCTCCTGTCAGGGACCTGAAAATGAAAGTGACAGGGGGATGTTTATAGAGAAAGCTATACCAAGAAGCGAAGTGTGTTAATCAGGGAGATAGACAGATAGATATGTATAAGCAATAAAATGGTTGTATCAGAGTGACCAGAAATTCAGAGCTCATCAATGCCTTTATCAAGCTTACATGCCGGTGGGGAAAAGATATAAATCAAAAGATAGAAATATAGGGTGCCTGGGTGGCTCACTTGGTTGGGTAACTGCCTTCGGCTCAGGTCATGATCCTGGAGTCCTGGAGTTACAGGCTCCCACTACACAGGGAGTTTGCATCTCCCTCTTATGCTCTCTTCACTGTCTCTCTCTCAAATAAATAAATAGAATCTTTTTTTTTTAAAATGGAAATATAGAAATATGTCATTAAAAAAAAAACAAACTTCTATTGACCTTGATGGGCACACAGGTTTACATGAGGGTGTGCAATACGTGTGCATAGGTGTGTGTGCATGCACATCCTATATTAAGAGTGTCTCGATACTAAGCTGCATCTGTGGGAAAGTGGGGGCAATAAAATAAGCTGGTACTTATAGCTAAAGGTAGTTGGATCCTGTAGCAGATTTATAAAGATATGGCCATTGCATTCCCTTTGATAATGGGGAGAAGAAACTATGCTGTTTCCCACTGTACTCTCTTACTCCAGCTAAGAGGTTATCATGACAGCTTAATAGCTGTGAGCTGAAGCCATATTATGACAGCCTTCTTGGTGTCTAGCTCACTCTTTCACAAATATAGGGTGGCTGGTTAGGGGGGAAGGGGCATTTTGGGTACACCATTCTCTCATGTAATCACTACATCTTGAAGTTAACTTTGTGATTAATTATATATATATATGTATATAATTTTAAGTACCTTAAAATTTTCTGTAGGGAATGGGAAACATCATTATATAAAAATAAGTATGTATTAACAAACTGCTTCTCACGGCAACAGATATATTATTATTATCCAAGTTTAATGGATAAGAAAACTGAGACCAATGTGAATAGGAGGGTCTGCCCGGGTTACACAAAAAATTAACATGTAAAGCTTAACTTTGCTTTACTTCTGTGCCATATTCCCATCATTCTTGGACTAACTCTAAAAATTTATTTTCCTTATATGAATATTTAATATTCTTTTTACAGATTTCCTATCTATGAGCCCACTGACAATATCTGGCCGTTTTTCCTGTCCATGCAAGGAGACATTTTTGTTGGTAAAAATTCTAGAGAAAGTTCATAGGATGTATACTAACCTAAGTCTCACTTCTACAGAAATGAACTAGAAGTAACTACACAGAAGTGTTTTCTTCCTGGTATTAATTTTACTAGTAGAGAATGCTCAGAGACATTGCTTATCACCTAAGCACTCCCCAAATCTTAGGAGCAAACAGACCTCGTTCTGCTGCTTGATTGTCCTTAATAATAGCTCTCTAAGGCCCAGCTCCTTTTTGGACCAGGGGACTTCATCAGTATGCAAGCAGCATTTTCTCTCCTTGCTGGGAGTCTTCTTAGATGGGACCTTGAGATGTGAATACCCAAAATCCTTGCTCTTTTTACCGTCAGCAATGAACTCCTGTGCCACAGGATCTCATTGTCCTTCAGATAGAGACGTATTTTAATTCATCATATCTCTGTAACCTGATGTTGGCTCCCGCTCTGAAATGCAAATCTCCTTCCGCCAGCCCCTCTTGCCTCCTCAGAGGTGACTTAAAGGAGCACAGAGACAATACCTCTGACAAGCTCCACTTTCAAGAGATCTGAAAGGTGAGGGTTTTTGTAACGTATGCTTTCAATTCTGTTGCCATAGACCGCTCTGACTTTCACAAGACACGTATGGGCCAGAGTACATTAAATTTGATTAAAACTGTGGATTTTGTTTACACGTAGGAGAGAATTTTGAGCTCACTTAACAGATGCCTTCACAACCCTGATACCAATCAGTGGAAAGTGCAGGGTCTGCTGCAAAAAATCAATACACCATTCGCTTTGGACATTTCAAAAGAAAGATAGAGTTTCTGAAGTTAGAAATATGTTTGTCCCCAAATAATTCATTTTAACTCCACTTCCAGAGCTCTCTTTCTAACTTTTTTGGTTATTTTTTGTTTGTCTGTTTGTTTTTTCCCACCTCGTTGATTAAAGCAAGCATTGGCAAAATGAAATCCCTATATAGTGCACCAAGGCTGGGCCAGAATAGTAAATGAATGAGCCCACCATGTTTATCTTCTTCTGTGATATGGGTCATATAATCCAGCAGCAAAGAAAAACACTAGTTGCAGACAGTTTTCAACAACTACCACATTATTTCCATCTAGGAAAGTGTGTTTTTTCAGTGACTGTGCTTTCTGATCCATATGCATAGAAGTATTTCAGTTGTAAATGGTGTGATCACTGAAGTGTGGAAAGAAGTCTGATTCAGTATTGAGAACACAAATAAACAGAAAAAACGGTTAGGGAAGAAGTAATAAGATCAAAACAATTGAGTAATACAAGTAACACCTTTTTTGTTGGTGCAAGCTAAGTGCGTTTTAATATTCAGTAACTCACTGCCATCCTGTATATATGCCTATTTGTGTTGGTTTTTGTAGCTTATACTATTGTAAAAGCTTTGAAACACAATTGTTTCCACCTTTGGAAAGATTTTATCTTCCAGTTTATTGCAATACCTCCCAAACAAAAATGACTCTAGGTTTTTTTCTGGGCACTGTGAATCAGAAATAAACTAAACTCTGAAAACATGTTTATGTCAAAACCACTTCTCGGGGCAAGTTTTATCCATTGCTTTGAATTGTCCCAATCACTGTATTAATCACCGCTGTTCCGCAGTCAGCTCGTGTGTCTCAACATCCTGTCCTTTAGAGAAGCAAGAGTACCGTTTTTAAGAATTCAGTACCATTCCACAGTACTTAAAAAATACATAGACATGGAAAGGTACTGAGTATATATTTTAAATAGCACAGAATACATATATGTATTTATAATACCATCTTTCTTGTTAAGAATGCTTGCAGAACCACTTTCAGAATAGAAGCAATTATTACAATGACCGTATCAGCAGTTAATTTGAATAGTAGGACAGCTGCGTGTCTTCAGACTCTTTCTTCCAGTCATATAATATGTGAAATTGCTGATAATTTCAGGCAAAATAAAGACTATTGTGCAAGAGGGAATTTTCAGGCCATAATATTCTGATGGGCTATTTGGTTTGATTTCACCATATATAATTTGTCAAATCTCCATTTATCTTGCTTGCTTAGATAAATCCAAATGACACAGGTGCCTCCTGGTAGAAATAGGTATGGATTAAAAAAAAAATCCATCCCCAATCCTCTGGTTGATTAGACAGGGCAAATATTTTCAGTCTTAAATAGGCTTGCAGTGGAAATCCTACTATGACATGAATCCCTCCTTACAGAAATTCCATTCGGCAAATACTTTCACTGCCTCTGTGTGTACAGTGTGTTGCGTGCTCTGCATGAGACACCCTACAAAGAAATCCAGGACACGAACATTCTCTTTAAATTTCTGAGAATTCAATGGCTGGTAAATATTTCCATTTCTATATTCTAGGTGGGAAAATATAATTTAGCCTGTCAGAAATTTTGTGTAGTTCAGCAGGTGAAATTGCAAGGGGAACATGCCTTATGATCCAATCGTGCTATTAAAAATAACATTTTGAGGTACCTGGCTTTTGATAAGTAAGTCCGATAAAAACCTAGGGCCTGAGAAAAATGTTTTCCTGATGTTTCTTTTGGGACCTGTGAATGGGCTAGAGTTCGATTAGGTTTGCCCAACTTCTAATTAGTAAGTAAATAAATGCATAAGTAAATAAAATAGTCTTCACAATGATTTTTATTTGACCAAGATATTATTGGGAGGGGTAGGTGGTAAATTAAATCTCCTTTTTTTTTTTTTTAAAGATTTTATTTATTTATTTGACAGACAGAAATCACAAGTAGATGGAGAGGCAGGCAGAGAGAGAGAGAGGGAAGCAGGCTCCCTGCTGAGCAGAGAGCCCGATGTGGGACTCGATCCCAGGACCCTGAGATCATGACCCGAGCCGAAGGCAGCGGCTTAACCCACTGAGCCACCCAGGCGCCCCATTAAATCTCCTTTTGTGCACACTCTATTATAGTCAGCATTGATCCTTGTTACTTGCTATAAGAAAAGATAAATTTGAGGATTTATTTTTCCCTCCCACCTAATAGTTAATGTGTACTGTGTCACTGCTGCTTTGAGAGACATCCATTGGTATGACACATTTATAGAGTAGATTGGATGAGACTCTAGGTCATATGAGAAATACATATGTGAATAAATAAATATGAGTTAAAGTGAATTCATAATTCTCATACAAATGAGAAATAAATATACGAATAAATGCATAAATACAGATTTGTGTTTCGGAGAGAATGGAAAAATGAGAAGGAAGATATCCTTTTTTGCCTTTTTTTCCCTAATGATTATTGACAACAAGAGGCACGTAAATATGAATGATATATATAATCAGACGGCCTTAACACTGACTTTTAATGTGCTGTAGAAAGCTGTGGTTAAAAGAATGAGCTTTGGTATCAATCACAGAAGCTTGAGTTCCCATTCTATCCCATCACTTATTAATAGCTGTTGTGGACAAATTCATTAACTTCACTAACTCTCTGTGTCCTTACATGTAAAGTAGGCTAATAAAAGTACTTAGTGACAGGTCTGTTGTATTAAATAAATGAATGTAGGGAAAACATAGAAAACAGTCACCTCTCAACAGTTTTACTTATTATTAGCAGTTGTCCTGGGGGAAAATATTGCAAGTGTTGACAGAAGTGAAGAATTTTATTTTTCCTTTAATAAGAACCCAGTGAAATGTCATGGCTTGAAGGGATTCAGAGTAACCCAGTGTGAAAGAAGAGGTGTGCACCACATCGACAACCCAGGCCTCACGCACCCCTGCATCCATGTTCGTGAACGTTAGCTGCGCGTCTCCTGTGTGCAGGCCAGGCTCATAGCTAGCTTGAGGGATGAAAGTGTGAATGTGAGAATTGTGATCCCTGATTTGAGGAACTGATAGTCTAATTGTAAAGACAGATGCATTTTCAACCAGCAAATAAATAAAGTAATTAGAAGCCGTGGTAAATGCTGTAAAGAACAAACAGAATTCTGAGATCGAGAAAAATGTCCTTATGCAAGGGAATCAGGGAAGGCGTCCCTGAGGAGGAGTCCTCAAGCAGAGACCCAGTGGAGGGGAGAGAACCCACCCATCTCAGGACAGAGGCATTCAGACTACATCGAGGGCTCTGAGCGGGGAAATGCCTGTTTTACTTCTTCGTCATTCTTAACAGTAGTAGCAAATTGTCCTGCTGCAAATCACGAGGTGTCATTTTGTTAAGTTCAGCCTTGTTTCGATTTATTTTTACTAGCAAACTAATTGGTATTTCAGGAAATTATAACCCAAAGGACTGCAACGGTTTTGAAAACAGATGCCATTTGTTTACTTTAAAAACAAACAAAACAAAAGAACAACACAGTTTGGTTTCTTATGTTGAGAGTTAATGTACTAAGGCCAAATGTGTGTCCCCCCTGTGGTCATTACTCCTTGTAAAGCAAGAAGCAGGACCTAAAAATAAAAATACTATAAGTAGATACTAGGTTAGGCAGCTTTGAATAGACACTATGGACTCCACTGTAATATATTTTCTCCATTTTATGTTATGCCATATCTGGGTCATCATAAAATACCTAGAATAAAAATTTTTTGTCTTTGGAGAGCCCACATTTAGGTCGGCCTCTTTCCACTGGGATGCTAGATTGCTCCCAGGAGCAGACGCACCACGGCACGATAAAGACCAGAGTGCGTTTGGAGATAGGAGACAAAAGAATTGGTCAGAGATAATACCCTCATCCTAACTTAAAATATGAAAAGTTCAATAACTCTGCAGAAACCTCCTCAAACCTAATAGCACTTCTAATAGCTCTTCTGAAATATCCACCCTCCCCTCAGGACCCAGCAATCTTCCCAGAGCTATGTTGAAATATGTTTTCAAAAAGCATTGTCTAGACCATTGCTTTTTCTACCTTTTCATTTCCACACCACACCTGTAAAATTGTTTCAATTTTATAGCCCGGTCCTCGTAAATACATTCAACTCTCAATTACCTTCACCAACGAAGGGGAGCGTTAGTGCAGATAATTGAAATTGGTGAATGATCTGCTCCATTGGGGTGTAGCCAGCTCCTCCTACCCGGGCTGGAAGTGTGTGTGTGTGTGTGTGTATGTGTGTGTGTTGTGTGTGATGGGAGAAGACAGGGCCTGTGCTCTGAGAATGAGCTTCCACTGGAAAAGAATCTTGTTTCCCACCACTCTGACTAGACGACGCTCAGGTCTACAGACTTGTGAAGAGTACCTACATGTCACTCTAACTGCAAAGACCTTCCTCTAGATTGGAAGTTGGGCACTGAGGGCTCTAAAACGTTCTCTCAAAGGCCCAGAGATGACTGAGCAACTGGGCGTTTCCTAGACATGCCCACGTCTACGTGGCTCAATAAACCCATGACTTAGCTGCACTCGCTCAGGGTTTGGGGCACAGTCCGGCATGCCTCCTTGTGCCTGCTTCTATTTCTTCTCTACCGTGGAGTACCGCAGGCAGCTGTTGGTATGTAGGACATTTCTCTCCTTGAGGAATATTAACAGAGGCTGTCCAAGTTTTAATATTCTTTAAAAAATAATGAGCATTCATGGAATTTCTCAAGACAGAATCGCCTCTTCTGTGAGCAGTTCTGAATGGTGACGACTCTTCAGAGGAACACGGCTGTTGGGAGGGATTGGTTGGAGAGCCAGGGTTCAGTCACTCAGAGTCCTCGTCCTGAAGACCAGGCTTGAGCCCACTGGAAAAACCACTAGGACCCTGAGACTGAGCTGGGGCAGACTGTCATGAATCTGTGGGAGACGTTTTCCTTCCTGTCATCTGGTCCGTCTCTGCCGCTGGGCAGTCCCTTCTTCTTTCCCATCTCCATCCAGCTTCATCTCTCTTCTACCTGCCTTTCTCTGCCCTCCTTCCTTCCTCTTCGTCCTGAGATTTCTCTTCCATCACCTCCCTGATTTTCACTCCCTGGGCCTGCTCTTTCTTTTGTAAAACTTCTCACCCCCTGAATTCACTCCCCAAATATTTTAACACCTCCCCTAGCTTCCCACCCCAATATTTGCACTTTTCTCACTCCCCTCTGGCCTAGCCTCCTGCATTCTGATTAGATGCCATATGTATAACAAGGTAGACAGATGCTTTGCTGTTAAACTAAAGGGCTTTTTAATCTACCAGAACAGAAACCACAAGCTTTCTTTTTGTTTGGGGACATCAGCAATTCATGGCAAAGGGTTTAGGAATACAAATGAGGGTGTTTTCTTCAAGCAGCATGGAGTCTCAGCATGTCTCTCTTACTCTCTCCTTATTGTACTTGATCTGCAAAGTAAAAACCTGCACATGGTGATGGATTCATAAATACCACTAATGACACGGAGATCTCTGGGTGCACAGTGCTTTTCGCCAGTGGCGGCAGCTGGCATATGTCGGTGACTGTCCATGCATTTTACCTATTTAGTTTTCTACGTATTTTTAAAAAATCTATTACCATCGACAGTGTTTATTTTGATGGGTTTCTCGAGTTACAATTACTCAAATCTTTATCCAAATTGAAAGTGTTTTTGTTCCTTTCTGGCACTCTCTTTGTAATCGGGCATGTCTTTTGAGTTGACTGGGAAGCCACACAGACGGTGTGTCAGACCACATCGCGAGGTAGGTCATATCCATGGTGCCGTTTCCGACAGCCATTACCCTGTAGGGATCACCCAGTGCCAGCCCTGGCCCAAAAGTCAAAAATTGAGGACAGGAGCCAGTAGTTTGGGGACAGGGTCACCCAGATGAAGATTGCCCAGTCCCTGCCTGTGTTTGGAGTAGAACCCCTGTGGTAAGAGTCAGCTTCCTGCTCTCTCTGGGATGCGATGGCTCCTCTGCCCCAGCAAAGGGGCCATCCTGCTACACAGCCTGCAGTCAATAGCATCCGGGTAAGGATAAGGCTGCTATGGAGGGAGGGAGCTCACGCCACCCTCAGAGACCTTCCCAGGAGTATTTATCCCCAGGGCACCGAGAGCTCTCAGGGGGATTCAAGTAAGGCAACATTTCAGGGTCTTACACACTTTTCTGTACCTACAATTTCAGTAAAAGACCTTGATGATTTTGTCTTCTCTGACCTACTCTCTCACGATCTAGCCTTCAGGGCAAGTGTCGAGTAGGTCCAAACCACTTCCTCCCCCACCCCCGCCCCTGCCACCACCTTTTCCCTTTCTCTGCCATGTTAATGCCCCCTTACTCTACTAACCCAGAAGTTTGCACTTACTAGCAGCACCAGAACATCAACCCTCTCCACCCACTCTGGCCAAGAAGCCGACATCCAGGACCTTGCCTGCTAGAACCCGACTGACCACAGTGGCCCCTCTTTGCAGATTCTAGTGCTGAGTGAAGGGGAGGCAAGCGTCATCTGTGGTGATGCTGAGTTTTTCTAAGTCAGGCAAAATTGCCATCCCTTCTGAAAACGCGGCGTCGGATACTTCTCACTGCCCCACAAAGCAAGTTCTCCCGCAGCCATGGATTTCTTTAAACTTAGTGACATTTTTCTCGATTGTACTTTAGTGTCTGCAGACACTTTTAACCTGACCTTGTGACTTTGTACTTCACATTCACAACGTGAATTTTTGATTTTGGTTTTTGCTACTGCATGGTTTTCCCTAAAAGCTTTCCCCCACGAAGGGAAATAAAACAATTACTAGTTTCCATGTTTTACAGATGTGGGAACTGAGGAATGGATAACAAAGTAGCCTTGCCCACAGAGAGATTCAAATAAGTGATTATAATTGAACAGTCATAATACCTTTTTTGGTCCTTAAGGGGAGAAGAAAAAGTTTTATCTTTTCTGCCTGAGTGAGATTTGACACTCTCTCGAACCACAGGCTGTGGGACCGAGACTGAAAGGGCTTACCTGTTATGGAGGTTACACGGGTCTGGAGATAATTCTCCGCTGTTCACACAAATAAACTTCAACACCACAGGTCACTTCTTCTCCCTTCCCTTTGTGTTCATAGCACCCTGCCGTGCTGCCAAGCCATTTACCCCATTTTAATTGAGCAGACCTGGCCTTTTTCTGCCTGTGCCTTTTTTGGCTCGTTCCTGCTACAGTTAATAATTAACGCTGTGAGAAAAATTAATAATGCCTAATACAGAAGCCAAAGTCCACCACCACCAAGGGAGCTTCTGCTGGAGCTCACAGGTGCCATGGGAAGCCAACACGTGGGGACGACACTGGCCAACACTGTACAGTGACAGCAGGGACTGGTGCCCTCACACCAGTTAGCAGAACACAGGGCACAGTGGAATTCAGAGTTACCGTGTCTCTCGCACGGAATCCTCTCTGGTCAATGAGGAGGCCCAGGAATGCACTCCCTCCGTTTTCTAAGAACAGGGGAATGGGTGGCGTGGAAATCCCCAGCTGTCTGGGTCGGGTCCTCTGTGCGCAGCAAGAAGTCCGGGGAAGTCCGCAAGCAGGACCCGTCTCTGAGCACAGGAGGATGCGCTCTCCCTCCTCAGGGAGCCAGCCGCCTCCCAGTGGAGCACAACCACCCAGTCACAGAGTCGTCAGCTCACGAAGCTATTCTGGTCACTTTGAGGGAGCGCGCTCTTCCCCGGCCCTCTCTCTTCGGGAGCCTTTTCCACCCCCACGCGCTTCAGAACTTCCGTTCACTTTCAAGTTTCCGTTTTTGTTCTTTTGTTAAGATCATTTCTCTTCAAGTCCCTCAAAGCTTCTTTGAGGATGCTCAGAGACACAAAGCGCTTCTTTGGGATTGTATTCCTGGTCGTTTCAAGGAGGTGGCTGAGAACGAGAGCCGCGTGTGTCCGCGTGCACGCGGCCCCCTGCGTCGGGAGCGTGGGGCGCTGGCCTGCGAGGGTGCAGGGGTGTGTAACCACACAGCTCCCTGCACCAGGGCGCATAACCTGTGGGGTCTGAGGGGAGGTCGGTTTTCATTCTTACACTGAGCTCGTCCCTATCCTTGTAGATGCCGTACCACCAGTCTTCTCTGTAAGGTCAAGATCATATGCTGGTCACCTAACTTCATTTTTTCACAGGTAAATGGGGTACGTGGCTGACTATTAGATTGTTATATTGCCTGATCTTTAAATATACCCATGTGCGGATACAGAGCACTGAAACACACACTTCCTGGGACCCTCAACACCCCCGCTTCAGTGTAGAATTCTGCCGCGTAGGGAGGCAGCAAGGGCAGCGTTCAGAGCCTGATTTCCGGGATCCCAGTTCTGTCGCTTCCTAGCTGTGCTCCCTGTTTCCTCTGATGAAATGCAGGACAAGAGACGTCTTGCTGCATTGGGCTGTTAGGAGATTTCATGAGCAGATGTAGAAAGAAACTTTCAGTGTGTGGTATCTTAGTGCTGCCCCATAAATGTGAACAGTGTTGTTCCTGCCTAATAGATGACTGAGATCCAGCCTCACAAGCTCTTCAGGTCTAATACACTGAGAATTTTCCTGACTCAAGAGGCCAACATCCTTTTACTTGCTGTTCCCTCACCCACCCCCCCCACTCCAAAAGCCACCGCCTGTTTAGCTTTACCTCAGTTTCAAGTTCACCCACCTGAAGTCCTTTTGTGACCCTTGACTCTAAATGACCTCTCTCATTGTATGCTCTATCTCATTATCTCATCTGTTATTTATAGTGCTTCTCAGAGTCTATAATGATTGCTTATTTATCTCTTGAAATTAATATGATCCCTCCCAGTAGGTTCTGGTATTTTTTTTTTTTTTTTTAAGATTTGATTTATTTATTTGACAGACAGAGATCACAGGTAGGCAGAGAGGCAGGTAGAAAGAGAGGAGGAAGCAGGCTCCCCGCTGAGCAGAGAGCCCAATGCAGGGCTCGATCCCAGGACCCTGAGATCATGACCTGAGCCGAAGGCAGAGGCTTAACCCACTGAGCCACCCAGGCGCCCCAGGTTCTGATATTCTTGTGGGGAATAACCACGTCTGCCTTTTCCATTGAATTTCCCGCCCCATTTTATTCCTTCAGTGGATATTCATTAAGGGTTTGCTTTATGCCAAGTACTCTAAATGCTCTAGATTTATCAGTGAAACAAACAAACGAATCCCTGCCTTCATGCAGCTTGCAGTTTGGTTAGAAACCTAAAAGGCAAGTCACTGAAATATATAGTATGGTAGATGTTGATAAGTATTAAGGAGATAATAAAGCAAGAAAAGGGGATATGGAGTGTTGGGGGGAAGGGTTGCACTTTTCCACAGAAGGACCAGGACAGGTATCACTGGGGTTAGGTACAGGGTGAGTACCTATCCTGGGGCAAATGAAGGGACACTGAAAGGAAATGGGTCCAAGGGTAAAAAACAAACAACAACAACAACAGAAAAACCAACTTGTGTTTTTACTCTGAGTGGACTGAGGTGCCTTGGAGGAGAAGGGTGCATGACTTAGATTTCTACAAGGATCATTGTAAATGCTGAGTTCAGAATAGACTGAGAGAGAGCAGGAGCAGAAGCAGAGAGACCAATTAGGAAACACTTCCAAGAATCCATGGATAATGGAAACTCAATAAGTACTTGCAAATAAATGAATAAATAAAGATGTTTGCACACACTTTTGGAAGACTGAGTGTCTACGTGGTTAGTTTCGGTGTTGGCGCAATGAGGTGCTGAGATCGGGTTTCTTGTACACCCCTGTGTTTCTTTGTGTTCAGCTAATGACATCTGCCCCTTTTCCATCCACCTCAAAGCTGCAAAAGACGAAATGTTGATGATGATGGATAAAGCCAGTGAGATTTATGAGACAGACTACTAAGCCAGTGTTGTTCTAAAGCAATGCCTTGCTTTTGATCTGTGAAGCAGGCATTTCTTTCTCCTTCATCACCTACCAACAAAATGAGCATCATTTTTAATACAGAGGGAAAAACAGGAAGACAAAAAGAAGTGGGCATAAAAGACCAAGAAAGTGCAGTCAGCATATGGAGTGTCAGCAAGTTGGTCAGCAGGGTTCTGACTCAGATGAACTTGTCTTTGTACTTTCTTGTCCTTGAAACAAAGGAGAAATCTCTTCGGGTTTTCACCCCTTAGGAATGCCTTTGTCTAGTGTTTTTGCTTCATAATAACTTGCTAAGTATTTAGCTAACAGCCTAATGACTTTAATCAATAACTGCAGTAGCTTCGAGAATGAATAGGACTTTGAGATTTCTAGACCATAATCCATTTAAAAATCAGTATAAATAAATGGAGAAAGACCTGAGACTCTGTTTAGACAAGAATATTGCTGATCATTTGATGTCATGAAAAAAGTTCTTTAGCGTTTCATAAAATCCAAGCACTTGATTAGTATAAAATTGCTCTCAAAGGGAAAACAAAAAACAAAATATCTGAGTGCTATTTTTGAATTTATGCCAAAAGGTCTGTGGTTACATTAATAAAACATGCCCAGATCATTGAATATAGATTTCTTCACCTCCAGTTTTTCTCCAGATTTAGGAGAACATTCCAGGGAAGTATGTTGGGGAGGTGAGGATAAAAGGAGGGGGTGTGCAAAGTAACTTTCTGCATTGATTGCCAAAGAGCGAGTTGAATCTTAGTGTGGTTCCTGTTTTTCATAGCACAGAAATTTCACGTAGGGTTTAGAGGAGTCTTTCAGGGTTGAGGATCCTATTTTTTAAGTAAAGAATGAGATATAAAACAGTTGTTCCTGACAATATTAGGTGGGGGGAAAAAAATCAGAAAGGCAAAGTTGAGCTTTTAAGACCTGAATATCAGAAAAGGTTCCCATTCGTCCAGTATGCTCATATAGTTACAGAATGAGCATTGCAAAGTGATGGTTTGGTGGCATATTGTGACACGAAAATAGCCAATCCTACCCCAATAATTTGGTCATTTTTATTAATCCAGTTTTATACCGAAGACTTGGAAACACATTCCCAAGGCTTTCCTCTTCCCATTTATTTCCCGTCAGAGTCACTGCCCATTTTCTAGAGGACACTGATAGGTTGTAAGAATGTTCTCTGTGGGGATGATTGAGCACTACTCCGAAGTTGATGATGTTTCTGCCAAACCCCCCATATGTCTTAAGTTTCCCAAATGGACATATAAAACATAATATATTGTTGTTTCTTTCAAAAGCCTGAACTTGCAGAATATTTCTGGTAGTAAGCATCACAGGTCAGTATTCAGTCACATCCTGACTACTGTAAGGTGTTTAAAGATCTGAAATACCAGATAAGTGGAGGGAAAAAATGCTTCGAAGGAGGAAGCATAGCAAAGAAGAGAGGAGAATGAAATAGACGTGAATGAAATAGATGAGAACGAGCATCCAGCAAGAAATAAAAGGGAAGTAACAGAGGGTTTTATTTGTTTGTTTTTTTGTTTTTTTTAGTTTGCTTTTTAGTCACTCAGTATCTCTGAAAGCATTAGAATCCAATGCCCCTGTCGGAGTTCCTTCCGCCAGAAATCAAAGAGAAAAAAACACCAATCAACTATAAAATAAAGGTGAAGAAAAGAAAGGCAGAGACAGAACAACGTAACAGTTTGTAAGGTAGTAAAATTGAAAGATGCAGGTCATTTAAGGGAGAGAGAGATATATGGTGAGAGACTGGAAACCAAGGAAGGAGAAAGAGGGAGCTCTGAATGAAGCAACCCACAGAAGAATAAAAGGACAGAGGTACTTGGGACAGCTGGCTGCAGTTTGGGAAAGGTCACATATGTGCCCCTCGGCTCCCAGCTATCAAAGAGCTCCTGGTGACTGTCAGGGCAGACAAACAGGGACAATGGGATTGGATACAGTTTACAACTAACTTGTCATCTGGGAAGGGAGTGGAAGATGAATTGCTCATCCCTCCTAGGTTGTCAGACTTTGAGGAGGACACACCTTGGCCTCATTAAAAAACAATAGGTAGAAAAGGATACCCCCATATTCAGCCCTCCCTGGAAGATTGAGGTCCTCCTTGTACCGGTTACCTTCTGGCATGAGGGCCTTTTCCTCCCCATAGTTGAGTCTGTGAGCTGGGTTCTGGTCAGCCATGGTTATGTAGAAGTGATATCCTTTGAAAAGTGGGGAGTTTGTGAGCTGAAATTCCTGGTGCTTTTGATTCTCAAAGAAAAACCAAAACATTGTTCCACTGCCTATGGATTTTCTGGAGAGGTAACTCTCTTCAGATGGATTCCTAGGCTGTGAAAATGTAAATGCAATGAGCAAGAGAACTTTGATGATGGATTTTCCTCATCAAAAACTTGCACATTTAAATGAAGTCTTGGATAAGGAAGGAATGCACAGATGTGTGGAAATCAACAACAGAGGGTGACATTCAACATAGCTCAATTGTTTTCATTTTATTTCAAATACTCAATGCCTTTCTGATTCCCACACACTGTTAAAAAAAAAAAAAATCATTCTCATTTTGGGACTGAACCGTGAATTTCCCAGACAGAAGGACTGGGTGGGGGAGTGGGAATGCCTCTCCCAGCCTAGACTGTTCTTAAGAGAAATATAACTTAGCTCTGTACATTTTAAATTTGGTCACATTTTTGGCAGTATGCCTGGTGCCATAGCTTTAGTTCAGACCACCAATATTTGATGGGATATCCATATCCTGTTTAAAAGCCTGTGAAATACTGCCCATTGTCCTGAAAAGGGATAATGGACTGGAAATAGACGTTAATTGTTTCTCAAAGCTAATGCTCTTGAATTTCTCAGAATCAGAGTAACAGAATGGCCATCCAACTGTGAGGAAATATGACAAAATTCTTTTCCATGTTGGTTCTTTGCTTTGTGGGAAGGGGGGGCAGTGGGAGGGGGCAGCAGAAGCTGATCTGATTGTGAGGCTTGGGATAGACATTAGGGGGAAACTAGAGTCGTGTATTTATTCCAGTGTGATTTGTAGATTTCAGAATCCATGTGCTATCTAAATGATGCCAAGAAGCAGGAAGCTCTGTCCACCGGGGCTGCCCTTTTCATCCCTGTGCTCTAGGGACATCAGGAATGCCTGCAGTTTCTAGTTTCCCACTCTCCAGGCCTCCCTGTGGAGCAGTGGGGGTGACGGGACAACCAGCACTGTCAGCCTTCAGGAGCTCTGCCATCGTACTCGTTGTTTATCATGTTCGCTGTTCTCTCTGTGCACCTTCAGTTCATTGATAGCACAGTGCGTTGGACTCAGAAGCATCAAATCGGTCCCACTCTCCTCCCTCGGAGCGTGCCAGTGTTTCACTAGCACTTCTGTGCTTGGCAAAATGGGTAATTCTGCACACACAAACACATCTGTAGTGCCAAGATAGGAACCAGGGTCGTCAAAGGAATATGGGTGGGATGCAAAGATAATTCTCTTTTAAGCATTGGTCATAGAAGATAAGAGAAAGGAAAAAACAAACAGTCCCCACCCACAAACAAAAACACAAAAATAATGGGAGTCTGTTACTGGATTATGCGCAGACTGGAAAAAAACAGAAAACTGCAAGTTTCACACAAGATAGTGCTTTTATCAACAGAGCATCTAGTATCTTAAGGAAGCTGGTTTAAAAAAATCTGAAAACAACTCAAACATATCATGCATAGGGTAAGCAATGATCTAAATGCACACTCATTGGATATCTGTTGAGCTTTCAGCTTTAATCAATAGTGTGTCATTCTTGGGACATGGGTGTGTGTGTGTGTGTGTGTGTGTGTGTGGCACAACTTAAATTGCGCCTTTTTTATTGTTGTTCCCATGGTATTTGTTAATGGTCAAAAGGACCTTGTAGGATCCTCTGATTTTCAGTACTGGAAATACACTGGATAGAATTGGAATGATGCTGCTGGAATGACTGTCCATCTGTCTGCTGGCGTGAGACAGACTTGCCACTACATTTCATTTCAGAGAGGGCGGGAACTGCTCAGTTTCCCTTACCAGAGGAGTATCTAAGATCACTCCTCATGGGAACACTTCATTCAATATTCAGCTCTCTCATTTAAATGTTACATAACCAGGGCTCCCGGGTGGCTTGGTTGATTAAGTGTCTATCTTGGGCTCAGGTCATGATCTCAGGGTCCCTGTGTCCGGCTCCCTGCTCACTGAGCAGTCACTGAGTTACTCTGCTACTCTTTCTCTCTCTTTCTTGCT
Organism: Neogale vison; assembly: GCF_020171115.1. Taxonomy (NCBI): domain Eukaryota; kingdom Metazoa; phylum Chordata; class Mammalia; order Carnivora; family Mustelidae; genus Neogale; species Neogale vison. The sequence goes on along the minus strand of NC_058096.1, from coordinate 63,926,140 downwards.
CTCTCTTTCTCTCTCTGTGTCAAATAAATAAATAAAATCTTTAAAAAAAAAAAAAGAAAGAAAGAAATGATACAAGAACCAGCAAAGATTTCCTTATACACCTCACACTTTTCAAATGTGTTCCTTATAATTCTGCAGATATGGAGACATGGTCTCTGTTGAGGCAAGCTTGAGTTTTCTATTTTCCTGTGACTTTGAAACTTGCAAGTTTCATGTTCTTTTTCCTTTTCTAAAAACTTACAAGTTAATGGGAATGGGAAGGATAAACTCAGAAAGCAAAATAAATAAAATAAAATAAAATCGTAGACAGAAGGGGAAGACAAGGGTTTGGTAACAAGAGAAAGCAGTTTCAAGAAAATGGGAAAAAGCTACAGACGCAACAAGAAAGAAGAACCAACAGGACTGCTATTTCTAAAAATAGAAAATGATTATGAGGAGCACAGAGAAGGTGGAAAGACAATGGAGAAGTAAAACACAAATTGAGGCAAGTACATGATTCCGGAAGAGAAACTCATTGAGGGGACAGAGGTGAGTGCAGGAGATAAAAGTCGCTCAAAGCAGGGCCCCTAAATAAGGTCCCATCAAGTTTGCAAATATATCAAAAGAGCTGCAAAGAAAGAGCAACAGTGTAACCCATGAAACCTTCCATTGTTCATCTCCATTCAGTTCCATCTCCCAGGCCCTTCCCACACGTGGAAGACATCTTCTGATTTCTTCCTTTTTTGTACATTTAAATTTCTTTCTTTTTTTTTTTTTTGTGGAAAAGAAAGAAATAGCAATTTTAAAACATCCATCTACCACAGGGAAACACCAATTTCAGCTTCTATTTAAAACATCGCAAGTGTAAGCTCTCTTGACGGTGATTTAACCTATGATGACAGGTTACAAACCTCAAAAAAGAAACAACGGCTGAAGGTTTATTTATTTGACATGCCACATATTCTTCATAAATAAGTAAGTATTTATGGAAACTCATTCCTTCACTATTGTTTACCCATCACTCAAGCTTGTCATTCCGTAATAGACTGTAATGTTAAAAAGCCATAGCTTTATTAATTTGGTGCTAGTTGATTTCGTGGAGGAAGGCTGGAAAGGGAGGAAGTTGTTCTGTACAGAACTGAACCTGGTAAGCTGTCCTCTTTATCCCGAGAAGTCTTCCACTCCACTGGCAGTACCCCTGGCTTTTCTGGATCTCAGGGGTACACTGTCTGGTTTCTGGTCAGCACCAGATGGACCCTCCAAGGTGGCTCGTGTCTTTGCTATTCTGGGGACTGGGAGTTCCAGCCCATTAACCATACAGAGACATCTGACACGGAAGAGAGCCCAGCCCTGGATTATGAACTGTTGCATGGAACTCTGTCTTGCTTCCATTGGTCCTCCAAGCCAGGGTAGCGGTAGCTAGGCTGTCTGGAGCTACTCCAATCTTTCTCTTTTTCCTTGAGGGGTAGCTTAGACTCGTCGAGGTGAGGTTGGAACAAGCTTGCTTACCCCCTGCATGGATCATTTGCACATATAGCCACAATTGAATTATAATGCATTATTACAACCACCATTGTCTCCATGAAATAGTTTTCTTCGTAACTGAACTATCTCACTAAGAAAATATGCAATAATCTGTTGCTTCTCAGAGATACATAGACAAAAGCATTCTGTGTGGTATTTTTTCTACTCATGTATTAGCCACACCCATCCCACCAAAAGTTTACTCTCTGGATTGTGGGTATGTATGAGCGCGTGTTTGTGTATAAATGACAAGAATTGGCTTGTGTATATAATCCTGGATGGAACTGTGACATATGGACAATTCTGGCTTCTCCAGGTAAATGTGTAAAGTTTGCTAGAGGAAAACAGAGCCTCCGTCTGTAAACGGGCAGATAATACTTCTGTTGGTGTTATAACTCAGAAAAGGGTCTTCCACTGCCCATGTGATGGCAGCTCTTGGTGTTGTTAACAGCTACAATTGCCTTAGGGAAGAGCTCTGCTTCCTGAACACATTGAATATTCTGCCTGAGTCTCACAAATAGGTCTAGTGCCCTGGCCTTTTCCAGATCCCTCCTGGCTGGTCCTTTCCCTGCTCTACCCCTGCTCAAGCAGCTCCCTCCCATTTAATGTTTTCAGCTTGTCAGTGATGGTAAGAGAACACAGGGGCCCCAGAATAAGATGCATAGATCCCCTCATCCTCACTGTGTTTAAACCTGGTGCACATCCAAGAAACAACTTGGGGCATGTGAGGCAAAAGAGGAGGAGGGAAACCATTAGCAGCATTTTTAAAATTAGTGTGCTTTTTTTTTTTTTTTTTTTTTTTTTTAGGGATACAGGAATGGGGTTCTATTACCAAATGAAACTTTTGAAGGCTATTATGACATGGAAGAAAGAATTAACAAACAGTAGTGGGAGGAGAAAGGATTAGATTGGCTGAGGCAAAAATAGGGAAGGAACTTCTGAACATAGTCAAGAAAGGAAAAAGAAAGGAAACTCTAAATCACAGACGGCTGTAAGGATGCAGCAGGCTTGGGTCAGGACACAAGCCAAAATTTAATGCAAATGCACAGGCAGTTTTTTTTTTTTTAAACATGATAATCTTTAACTCTTCTTCTCCTTTTTTTTTTTTTAATTTAATTTTATATTTTCAGTGCTCCAAGATTCATTGTTTATGCACCACACCCAGTGCTCCATGCAATACGTGCCCTCCACAATGCCCACCACGAGGCTCATCCTTCCCCGCACCCTTCTCCCCTCCAAAACCCTCAGTTTGTTTCTCAGAGTCCACAGTGAGTTCTTAGTAGACTTGGATCCAGAATTTTCCCATAACTGAAATTTTATGTGTGTGCATACATATTGTGTGCTAACTTTATAAATTAAAAGATTGGTTTGGGGAGAATATCGGTATATCCTGTGTTGTAATAACCCACAGTGTCCCCCACCCACTCACCCAAGGTCACCCAGGGCTCATCCTGAAGGCCACATTGAATGACCCCTGCAGGATTTGCATGCTAGTCTTCAGCCATCGTACTCACTGTGTGACCTTGTGGAAACCTCAGTTTGCCTCAGCTTCCTTACTGATAAGACGTGATTGATGGCAATGTCTGTCACCAAACAGTGATAACTTGCAAACTAAATGCATAATACAGTGGGCTAAATCTGAAGATGCGAAGTGATAATGCAAAGCACACAGAGCCTTCAGAGATAGGCATCCTATAAACTTCACATAGGCACAGAAGCTTGTCTTCTCTCTTGTTCCTTATAATTTATTCTTTATACTCTCCTATATTATAGAAGTCTATAAAGTGTTCGGAGGATATACAATTTGTATGAAAGAGGCCATAGAGAAGAAAGATGATTCATTCTAAACATATATAACCTGGAAACCCTTTTTCCCCCCAGTATGTTGCAAAGGAGGAACGTGCGCTTTACCTGATATACAGTATTGGACTTAAAAGTCAATGGAAATGGTTCATAGGGATCGGCAGTCAATTTATGGTTCATAGTTTGTGTATTAATTTGAAAAATATTTTCAAATGGTTTATAGTGAGCCGTCTCAAATCAATTGCAATACCATTATTATTGGAAAAAACAAAAGACTTGAACTCTGTCTCTTGTGAAGGTTAAATTGAAGAGATACCTGACTGTTTATTTTTGTAGCCAGGACTTTTCTAAATTGTTAAAGGGTGAACCTAGAAGGCAGACAGAGGAGAGGAGGCAGTGAGCAGATCTTGCCTCCTCCCCATGGTCATATTCCAGCGTAATGACTCTCTCCTTTAGGTTCCAGTATGGAGTGCTGGTGTGAAATGGTCTCAGTGTGGTCTGAACTTGGAACTTTTTCTAATTAAATTTTGAAGTGTTTAGTGTGTTTTCATTTTGGTTTTCTAATTTGATAGGTCTCATTTGTGTCATTACTATGGATTTCTTAAACCCTTGCTTCGGTTATTAATTTCTCAATTGTCCCAGGCCAAGTCGTTATGCTTTGATCTACACATAACAGAGAGGAGAACTGGAGAAATTATCCAGAGAATTGAGGTCCAACTAGCATGATTGTCTGAAAAAGCCTCCTTTTGAGATAAAATGTGTGGTTGGCATAAATTATTTGAGTGATGACTTGACCCTCTACCTCTCTGAAGGCAGTCACACCCTTAAGCTTTGGGGAATTGACTCTCATTCTAATGATTTAGGGGAAATCTCGGAGTGGGGGATTTACAGCTTCAAGATTGTGACTCATTATTTCAGTCTGAAAAAAAAAAGCCTGTCATGTCAGGAAGGTCAGTCATATCCATTGAGCAGTTCCCTAGATAATCTAAAAGTAACTGTCATTAGCCCAGTTCTCATTTAGTAGCATCTCAGGATACTACTTTGTGATGGGAAAGGGGGCAGATGAGTTTCCCCACTGATGTAAATCTTCAGAGGGTTCCTCTGTATAACTTAGGACAAACAGGATCCTAAATCTGTGGGCCAGAAAATTGGACTGACTATTGTTTATGAAATTCTGTCTGAAATGGTAAGTCAAATTCATGTTTTGAACTCTAACATTGATTTTATTTTTTTATTCAATTTTATTGAATTGAATTATGATCAATTATCAACATACAGTTTGAATGAAATTTCCTGGATAGTTCAAAAAGGTCAGTTGAACAGACCTTATAGCACAGTTTTAACTGGACTGTTCTTTATCTCCTGGTATCTCTGGTTCAGTGTCTTCTTCATTCCAGTTGGGGGTACCAGGGATAGTGCTGACTATAGAATCCTTGATGAGGAAACAACATGTCATCTTTCTTTGAGGTACTTGCTTACTGATCTGGAAATATGTCCCCCATGCCCACCAATCTGCCCTGCCCCCCCCCGTGACCTCTACTGTAGAAGGGATGCTCTGTGAGTTGTTGAAGAAGGAGTGGTAATGGGCCTGGGTTAATGAGACTTCTGGAAGAGTAGTTTTCCGATTGAGCTGTGTATCTCGAGGTGGCTTGAGGACCTAGGAAAGAGAACTCTTCAGAAAGAGCATCTTAAAGTAGCCACAGGCTAGGAGCAAGGATAGGAACTTATGGCTAATAGTCAATGTATGATTGTGTTACTTAATGAAAGATTTGATATCACTGGGGAACCTTGGTATATAGGCATGTTAAATTCTTACTTGATAATTACCGAACACATGTACATTAACTCAGTAATGTTCAAACTATATACAGATGAAAAAAATTGCTCATATGTTATAAAGGAGGATTCTATAGTAAGAAATATTAAACATATCATTCAGGTCTATCCAGAAAGTGAAAGAAAATTTCATATTAAAACATCTTAGAGGACTGATTTCAATAGTCACGTCATACTCCTTATACTTTATTAACTTACATAATGTTTTTGAAAGGGGTCCTTAATATAATTTGTATGTTATATAATCTTAATACTCTAAACGGCTGCATTACCAATAATCCCCCAACCCTCAGTCCAGCTGGCATGGGTCAAAAAACAATTAAGATTAGTTGATGGTAAGTTGGCAGAACCTATAGCGTTCTCTCCTGAGTAATGGAAAGTTAATTGGCTAACACCACTGCATTTATCAGAGACTTTCAGCACAAAATACACATCACATTTTCAAATGGGGAGATTTCCCATTTCTTTTCCTCCATTCTGGCTGTAGAAATTTGATCCCTAATGTTGGAGGCCAATAATAGGAGTAAGTCCCTACAGTTGCTCCCACACACTATGCTGGATATTGGGGATCCAAACAGAATGAAGACTTGGGATCTAGCTTTTGTAGAGAAACAGTCATGAAGAACATTAAGATATTGAGTGGTAAGTTCCATAATAGAGGGAGGTTCAAATTACAGTTGGAACCCAGTGTTGGGGGATACACTTACAAACCTAACATGAAAGGTGGAAAAGTGGAGGGAGAAGTGAGGGAAGTCTTCATAAAAGGACACTCTTTTGAAAAATGAGTAACAGCTCCACCTAATGTCATGGGTCCAGTAGCAAATGGTAGGTGAAAAAGTAAAGATCCGAATAAAAGATATTCAAGTAGCTTTTCCACGAAAGAAAGAAAAGAGAAAGGACAGGGGAAGACGGAAGTGGGGGTGGTTTCTTTTTCAAGGTAGAAGACGTTTAGCATATTTCTAGCCTGAAAGGGTAAAACCAACAGAGAGGGAGAGTTTGAAGGTAGAGGAGAGGGAGAAAAGGGGTGGTACCCGTAGACCTACCAGATATCAGAGAGGGAAGAGCTGGAGTGTAGGAGGGGGGATTAGCTTTTGACATGACTGACAGCCCCAACTCCCAAGACCAAACAAGGACAAATCAGTGGCCGCCGTGTTCATACATACCGGCCAAGTACAGTACAGACTGAAAATCCCCTTTGTAATAGTGACGTCATACCACCGCTATTAATGTAACCTAGAAACCAGAGTCTGTAGGAAGGTACCTCTATTTGTTTCTTGCTCTACAACTGTGTCTAAATTATGTCACTATCTCTGCCAGAATAAAGAAAGTAATCACGGTTAAGCTATGGATTTAGATTTATTGATATTCTTGGATAATATTCATAGTGACACCACGGGCTACCAGGTTCCACACTGAGGACTTAAAAATAGGTTAAGGGGGAAAATAAGACTCCCATATGATATCCATTCCGGCAATCAGAGGCAATTGCTACAGACATAGGAAGAACAAAAAGGAAGTTTAATATGAGAAGACAGACATGCACCTTTTAAGGGAGGATACTGTCACAGTGTTCGGAATGTTATGCCCTAGCTGTGAAATGCATTCTCAGGAAAATATCTGAGTTTATTCAAACTCAGAGTGCACAGCTTATTTTATAAAATGCCAGTTTGCTGGATGAGGAGAGGAGATATAATTTCCTTTAAAACAGCAGGTACCATTTGAAAGCTAGATTATAAACTGTGTATTGAAGCTGTCATTTTTCGGTTTGGAAAATTAACTCTGTGTGGGTCAGGCACAGGGTTAACACTTACTTGGAAATACAAGGACAGGCAAATCCTGAGTCCTCAAGAAACTTCTAGTCTGGAGCAGACATTTCTCTGCTTTAAAATGTTGACAGGCATTTGATCAGAAAAGATATTTCATGGTCCAGGACAACATTCACTAAGAAATTTATCTAAATAAATTATTTATTTTGTTACAAGATTTCCCGAAGACTTTATTAGGAAAACTGGTCATGGGGAAGCATCAAGAGGAGGATTTCCTTTACAACACACCTCTAAATTTACTAAACATGGAATTTTATCCTTAAGATTACAAGCAATATCTTATAAAACATAGAGATCCTTGCCAATGTAATCCTAGCCCCATATTAGCTGCTTCACCATAAAGGGGCACAGCTATAACAATTTTTGTTCTATAAATGTGATAATATCTGGTTAAATTGAATAATTCACAAAATGGCCGTTGTTCTTTTGACTAAAGGAAATCGATACAATGAAATGGAGTACATCACTGTCTAGTGAATTTTTCTAAAATAAACATCTAATCCAAACAATCCAAGCCACTGTTAAGACTTTTTGTTCCATGACTGATTTTAAACTGAATCATGCAAATTATAGTCCTAATTTTCACTTGACACAGAAAGGAGTATTATTCCTTGCCTTTTTGATCAGGGACCACAGATCAAAGAGGAACAGTGAAAGCAAATATAGCCAAAAAAAATAGCAAACAAGTGGAATCTCAGGTCGTCAGGCAGCTGGTCTACTGGTGTTTGTTCATCCCTTCCTTGTACTGATGTCCTGAAGAGACTGCTACCCTTTATAGTCTTGTTCTTTCCCACTAAACCCCACTTGACAATGTGGAATCTGTCTGTAAGTGGGAGAGTGAATTGCTTTAAGGAAAATCTTCAGGACCTGGTCTTTTTTTTTTTTCCTTCCCCTTTTTATATTCCTGAACATCAAGTTTCCATGTTTAGCAATTAAATTAAAAAATGAAATGGTACGTTCTACATACGAGATTAATCAGTTAAGTGCTACTCAAAATATTAAAGTTTGTCTCATATATATATATATATATATTTTTTTTTTTTTCTTTTTCCTTCTGAGCAGTATGTGCCCATTCAAACTCAGGAACTGTTCTACCAAAATGAATCAATGGCCCACTTAGTCTAGAATCCAGCTTCCAATAGCAGTTAGTAGCCAATGCTTCAAAGAAAGATAGAAACATTTAATAATGATTTCTATCTTGTGGAAAAACCTCTACTTCTTACAGAATGAATACTTACAGATGGCACTGAAATGTGGAATGGACCTGATTTTAAGCAGGTAGCCCCAAGTCTTTAGTTAATGCCCTCTATTATTTTAAAACATATTTTTGTTCAAGTCAATACAGAACCAGTGATGCAAACCTGATCCTAAAAAGAACCAAGCTATCAACCCAAACTTTGAGATGTGAATTTACTGATTATTTTGTAGAATTTTTTTTCCCCCTTCTGGACTTACAGTGACAGTTTTCTCTCTTACTCATCTTTGCATTTTTATCTCCTAACACAGAATAGCCAAGATGATTTTAAAGAATTACATCAAATATGATTTACCCTTAAAAATGGAACTATCCATTGGTGGAGGTTTTCATGTCTAATATGTATGTGTGAATGTGTATACAAAGTCAATATATGTATGTAAAATATAAATTTTGTATATACATATAAATGCACATACACATGCATGCTGATAGTATTTTAGTAGTTTCAGCAATAACCTGAGGCTTAAACATAAATTTATTCACATCATCTATGACCTCATATGAGTAGAGAGGTTCACAGATGGAGGAAAAGAAAAAGAAAAGTTATGTCTATTCATAAGTGTAGCATTCAGGACATTATAGTTCAAGGAAGTTGTGATATACAGCGCTTTGATTTCCACCATGAAATGCGTTCACATTATTGTACATCCCTGGGACCAGACAGTCCAATTAATTCAAAACCCATGCACTGGGTCTGACAGACCCAATGGTCTTATTTGGCGATAAATGTTGAAAATGTCAACCTCATAATATGGCAAAACCTGATTTCTCTTGCTTAAAGGCACCACAAACCATTTATTGATTTTTTAAAAAAGAGAAATAAGAAGAATCATGTACCAATTGAATAGGAAGTCAGACAATCCAATTACAGTTATGAGACTGAAGCATTAGGTCTGACAGGACCACTGATTGGGAACGAGTGCCAGAAAATGCAAGGGAATAGTTGCCCACCTGCGTGTGCACATACCCAATGATGTGTCTCCCAGAGCAATGAAGTAGCTAAAACGAATAGTCACGGAAGGCCAAAGGGCACAATTTTATTACCTATTTATGGTAGTCATATTGAACTGTATTATACATTTGAAAGTTCACCAGTGGTCAGTGGCCGCCGAGGGAATTTTCTTTCGATTATGCTCTACTGTTGAATGATCTCGACCATCTGAAATCTGTACATAAAATGAAATTATTATTTATTGTGCCAGATAAAAACTGACCTCTTTCAGCTCAGCAGCACAGTCTTTACTCTGTGGCTTAAACTTTATCCATCATCATCCAATATTTATTGATTGTCCATTTGATTCATAACATTGTATAAAGGTGCTGCCAGAAAAGCTTGTTGAAATAAATCACAGAAAGATTTGATCCCTAGACTTGGAGAGGGGTGGGAGCTTTGTTAAGCAGATAACCTAGAAGTGATCATCTATGAGAGAAAACAGGTTATTTCTGAAATATGTATGTGACAAAATTTAACCATTCCCTTTATCTCCTCTGCAACAAGCTCAGCTGAATACTAGCCTGTAGCGCCCCCCACCCCCACCCCTTGTGATGAGAACTCTCAGAATGATGCCCTCTGTCTGGATGGTGGGAGAACATGAAGGGTTGGCATTCTCTGAAGACATCCTTTGAGGAGGTGAGCTTTGCTTTCTTAAAGCAGCCCACTCCCTCCCCTTGTAGGATGTGAGTTAGTCACTGTTGTAGGAGTGGAAGAACCTCCCTTAGATTGCTTACATTTGGGTTGTTTGGGTTCCATTTATAGAAGAAGCCAAGCCTGTCTCATATCTCTTGTCTCTCTGTTGTGGCAGAAAGTTTGTAAAGACCTCTGATAAGAAACAAATAAATGGAAGTTCAGTTTCTAACCCCGTCTGAGTTAAGGGCTCTGTTTTCCCATTAATACTGAGAAGCTGCTGCTGCTGTGGTTTGTAGACAGGGAAGAGGACCCGTTCAGAGTTCAGCAAGGTCCTTTAGATCCAGAGCCCAATGTCTCTACATAAAATTAAATGCAATCCCCTACCAATTCTGGGGTCACTGCAATCATAGGCTATTTCCACACTCCCTATCTGTAGTGTCCAAGGAGCTGTGAAGCATTGACTCTTTGACCCTAGTTCCTAACTCTGCCTTGTAGACATCTCAGATACTGTGGAAAACTAGAAAGTAAAAACCATGCTTCCTCAATCTTGTAACCTGGGTTTAGAGATACATTATCCGATTATTCTACCATAGCTTTTCCTTGACCCCTTGTGACCCACACCAGCTGCCTAGCAGAATTCTACCCTTTGTTGATGCACTGTACTAATCACTGTTAGCTCTAGTCCTCCAGTGTTCAATGATGGAAGTCCAAGACACATTTTCTTCTAGAAGAGAAAGGCTAAAACTGATCAGCACCAACGATTGTCTCCACTGTACAGAATTCATTCAAAAAGACTTAGGTAATGAACAGTATATCCACAATCGAGGTATCACTCAAAATACAAAAGAATCAGAGATTAAAAAATGTGTACACCAGAGAGGATTTTTAATAACCCCTGCCATCGCCTAAAGATATGTGTGTGTTCTTCAACTCAAAATTGGGAAATAAGGAGAAGTTATTGAGGAGAGAGCTCATTCAACTCCTTATCCATCTCCTTATTCTGGGAGAATCGGTTTCCATAACAACTGGCTTTATTTCTTTATTCTTGTTCCCATGTTATCTTTTCTTGTCACTCTTACAACATTCCCTGCCATAACAACAAATAACATGCAAAAGGCAGCCAGATCTTGTTGGTAAGTCCCAGCATCTTTTGCTTTGCAAGCAAATGTGTTATTCTTTCAAAAGATTAAAAGGAAAAGTGAATGACATTTGGCTAGGTAACATTTCACTAAATATCTGTGGAGATATTCATTTCTTCACTCATTTAAAATCAATATTTTTAATTGCTTACTCAGAAATGGTGAATGTAAATAGTACACCATAAAGTTAGAGATTCATCAGGGGCAAGAGCTCAGTTTATGGTTTTTATGGCTTAGAGCTACATAACAGCGTCTATTACTCTAATGATTGTTGACCCCACACAGTTTTATCAATCTGTCTCTCATCTCAGTTGAGGTGGGGAGAAAAGAAACTAGCATGATGCAAAAGTCTCCCCAAATTACTTAAAAAGATATTATAGTGTCACCATTTTGAAGAGAAAATTAACATGCAGAAAGAATAAGCCACAGCAAAATGCCATTAAAGGGAGGAATCAGATTTTGATTTGAGTTGTTTAGGTTCCAAAGTCTGATTCTTTCTAGACCACCTTGCTGAAAACCATATAATTCCCCTACTCTTGTAACTAACACCCTCGAGGATGTATTGCTTTTTACCACTGGCTTAATTAAGTCATTAAAGTTTATGGTATTTTCACTTGTGAGTATTTGGAAACTATAATTTCTAAGGTGAAAGTTGGTATACAAATATCTGTCATTGGTTTCTTTGCGTCTGAGTCAGGAGAGCTGATGAATTGACAAACAGAGTTCAAAGTTACCCATGTAAAGTGACCCAGGTAGGTGAAAAAGCTTAGGTTGTAGAAGTAAACACAAAGTAAAATATTCAGACATGAAATAGATTTCTGTTCAGATCTTTTGTATTTTGAAGATCAGTTTAATTTATTGGATCATAAACTTCTAAAGGAAATGTGTCAAAGTTGGGAATTCCTTAGGCGCCCGCAAACAAGGCTACCTCTTAATCTGTCTTGCTTAGCATATCACAGAAGAGGACAGACACATGGCCAGGCACAAAGAGTTGGAAGACTTCACTCATGATCATAGGCATTTCATGTACTTGTAAGGCATTTCTGGTTGTGTTTAAGCCATTCATTTATTGGCAGTCAGCCATCCAGTCTGTTTGTTGAAACTGAAGAAGTGAAATAAAAAGCTCTGTTCTTGGTCCCTGAGGAGAAAACCGTCTCTTGTGGGAAGACAGACACATGAACAGCCAGTTTCACTTCATGGTTACAGATTGTAGTGGGTGAAGACATGCTTATGTACTCCCAGGATTTCACAAAAGAAATATTTCCTGAACATGGAAGATGTTTCGTATGTGTATGTAGAATGAATGACTATAAGAGATTGTGGGTTGTTCCATATTTTGCCTTCACACTAATTTACATATGTGTCTAGAATTATCTGAAAATATGAAGATTATTGCTGAGTGGAGTGCCATTCAGGCAGTAAGGCCCTGGGCGATAATGGCCAGAATTCCAGATAGAAGCATTATGTCATGTTTTTGTTTTGTTTTGTTTTAATCCAGTCTCTAGAATGATAAACTCTTTAACTGTGGAAAATCTCAAAACCAGAGGTGTTTTTGCTTTTTTTTTTAAGTGGAAATTTTGATATTATAACTCCTCTCTCTTTTTCATCAAGATGTTTATACTTTGTATCTTCAGCCGAATATCCTGCTGCAACGTTTACACAACTTTCTCTGTTTATTGCTTAATTTTACTGCATTTTGATATGAAAGTTTCATTCCCTGCTGGCAAAAATTACCTTGAATTCATGGGGAAAAGAAAAATTTTAATTTTTAAAAAATTTTTTATTGCTTTGAGATTTATCTTTAGAATACAGGAGATGATACTTATACTTTTGGTGAAACAATCCTTACAGTTAAGACCAGATAGTAGATGGTGACTAAATGGCCAGATCAGCCCTGATGTTGATTGGCTTATTGTTGGTCACTTTCAGAGAAATTAGAAATTGACTGAACCATAAAAAACAATAATAACAATTTCATATCTAGGGTTATTTCTCCTTATTTATATTCGCAATGGGATGTAGAGAGTTCAGATGAAGCTGTGATAGGAAGGCACATGGATCCAAATTTCTTCTTTGTTTTGTTCCAAGCAACAGAATATTTAGAAAGTAGATAGCTGCTGAAGAGCTCAATTTTTAAAAAGAAGTAGAGGAACCAGGAGGACTGGTAAAAAGTGGAAATGTTTCCCTGAGGAAGAGAAGCCTAGATGATGCCTAGTCCACTTAAACAAAGAAGAGCTATGGAGAGTATGCAGATCAATTGTCCTATGTGTTTGCTGAGAACATAGACTGTTAGGACTATAGCCTCATTGATATAAAAGTGATTATAATAGCAAACAGGCTACCAAGAGAGATATTTGAATCATTATCTTAAAACTTCTTAAAATAAGGGGTGCCTGGGTGGCTCAGTGGGTTAAGCCTCTGCCTTCGGCTCAGGTCATGATCCCAAGTCCTGGGATTGAGCCCCACATCGGGCTCCCTGCTCAGCCAGGAGCCTGCTTCCTCCTCTCTTTCTGCCTGACTCTCTGCCTACTTGTGATCTCTGTCTGTCAAATAAATAAATAAAATCTTAAAAAAAAAAAAAAAGAATTTAAAAACTTCTTAAAATAAGATGGAAACTGTTGTCAGCTCAGTTCCCCATATTTTTAATCACAAAAAGATAGTTTTCTTTCTTTTTTTTAATTATTGAAATATCATTGCCATACAATGTTATATTAGTTTCAAGTATAATGATTAGACAAATATACATTATGTTATGCTCAGCACAAGACTGTTATAATACCACTGACTATATTCCCTATGCTGGACCTTTTATCCCCATGATTTATTCATTCCATAACTGGGAGCCTGTGTCTCCCACTCCTCTTCACCCATTTTTCCCATTCTCCCATCCCTTTCCCCTCTGGCCACCATTAGTTTATTCTCTGTATTTATGGATGTTTCTGCTTTTTTTCATTTATTCATTTTTTGGCTTTTTAGATTCCACATACAAGTAAAATCATATGGCTTTGTCTTTCTCTGTCTGACTTACTTCACTTAGTGTCGTACCCTCTAGATCCATCCATGCTGTTGCAAATGCCAAGATCTCACTTTTTTTTTAATGTTTCAGTATATTCCACTATATGTATATGTACACACACACACACACACACACACCCCTTCTGTATCCATTTGTCTATTGATGGATACTTGGGTTGCTTCCTTATCTTTTGTAAATAATGCTGCATTAAATATGTGGGTGCATGTAATTTTCAGATTAGTGTTTTTATTTTCTTTGGGTAATGTTCAGTAGTGGAATATGGTCCTTCTATTTTTAATTTTTGGTGAACCTCCATGCTGGCTTCCACAGTGGCTGCCCTTGCTTGCATTCCCACCCACAGTACATGAGGGTTCCTTTTCTTCCACATCTCACCAATACTTGTTATTTCTTATCTTTTTGATTCTAGGCATTCTGACAGGTGTACAGTGATAGCTCTTTGTGTTTTTTGATTTGCAATTCCCTGAGAGTAGTGATGTGGAACATCTTTTCATATGTCTGTTGGCCAACGGTGTATCTTCTATATTTCTTTATTTCTTTCTTTATTTGGGGTATATCTTCCTTAGACAACTGTCTATTCAGGTTCTCTGCCTATTTTAATTGGATTATTTGGTTTCCGGCATTGAGTTTTATGAATTCTTTATATTTTCTGTATATTAACCCCTTACTTGATATATCATTTGCAAATATCTTCTGCCATTCCATAGGTTGCTTTTTTGTTTTGTTGATGGTTTCCTTTGTTGTACAAAAACTGTTTATTTTCGTGTAGTCCCAGTAGTTTATTTTTGCTTTTCTTTCCTTTGCAAAGAAGACGTATCTAGGAAAATGCTACTAAGGGTGATGTCGAATTACTGCCTATGTTTTCTTCCAGGAATTTTGTAGTTTTAGGTCTTGCATTTAGATCTTTAATCCATTTGAGTTTGTTTTTGTGGTATAAGAAAGTGGTCCAGTTTCATTCTTTTGCATTTGCCTGCCCAGTTTTCCCAGCACCATTTATTGAAGAGACTGTGTTTCCCCGTTGGGTATTCTTGCCTCTGTGGTCGTTGATTAATTACCCATTAAGTTGTGGGATTATTTCTGGGTTCTCTAATCTGTTCCATTGTCTATGTGTCTATTTTTATTCCAGTACCACATTGCTTTGATTCTTACAGCTTTGTACTATATAAAATGGTGCTTTCCTTTAAACACTGAAATTTCTGGGTATGGAGTTACCGTTTTTTCCCTCTGTAGGAAAGATCCTAAAAGAAGTCAGAAAGTGCTACCACTCTTATACTTGTGTCCCCAATCCTCAGAAATGCCACCAATCACCCATGAGTTGAAAAAATTGTGGCAACCAGCCTGAATATTACTAGTATATTTCTGCCTACTTCTTTTAGCTGTTATTAATCAATATGTACCTGAGTACTTTGATGCCTCTTCCAGGGGTATATTTCTGAAATTCTATAATAAAGAAGCATCCATTGTTTCTCTATTTGAGATAGAAAACTAACACACTTTTTAAAGAAATTATTTCCATCTGTGGTAGATCTAATAATAAAAACATGAGAGAAAATAGGGGTACATGAGGATAAAAAGAAAATAAGGAAAAAATGAATACAAGGTAAATATTTGAAACAGATATCTGAAACTAAAGACAAGTCCAGAATTGCCTACAAAAGAAAAAAATGGCTTTTTATATCTGAATTCAGATCTGAATTTTTTCAGATATATTCTGAACAACCTGCCATGAAAATGTCTTATGCATTCTATATAGACAATATTAGAAAAATGGACAAAGGTATGCTGTAAATGTGTCATGAAGTAATCATTGTATGGGCAGATTAAATTATGGTACAAAAATAACAATTCTTCCTCCAAGTTCTCTAAACTCTAAGTTCCTGAATGAGTTTAGGAATAAGTTGATCTCTGGAAGGAAAGTAGAGACCTGTGCATAGATGAGGATGTAACGATCTGAATTGAATTTTGCTCCAAAGTACTCTGAAATGTGATCCCAGAAGAGAGTAGTGTACTTTGGGAGTGTACCCCGTATCCCAGAGCTTTAGCACACCCTAGTTATAGCGTGATGTGTATTGTGGGAGTCAGCAGTCATAGGGACAGAGAAAGAGGTTGAGATTTCCTTCAAGAAAGCATAGATTCATTTTGACATAGAGAATTTTAATGTGAAAGTGACAAAGAAAATAAATGACCAATTAGGAGACAACAAATTGTGTGTGTGTGTGTGTGTGTGTGTGTATTTAGATGGAGGGAAAGAGAAAAAAAGTAAAGGATGAGAGTACTAGAAATAGACAGGAAAAAAACCCAAACTGGAACTGTAGTCGTTTGAATATTTTTATGATTAACTTTTATATGAGATTTATTCCTTTGTCCTTTATATAATGGTAAATGTAAGAGGAAAAGTAACTATTCAAAAAAATGATGATTAAATCATAGCTGTTTGATTTGACACGTTAAATGAGAGAATTAAAAATGAGTCTACTTTTCCAGGAATAAAACCTTGAATACTTGAATTTATATTGGGTTTCATACATTTAATGTCCCTTTCATTTATCTCCGGAGCAACCCCACAGGAGAAGATCCTTAGCACAGGACATGATGCACATCTAAACATTGATACTGGTGATGGTGTTGGAGAAGCCAGACTGGGAAAGGTCTCATCAATTAAAGAGCTAAAAAAGCGGTACTTTATAGACCCATGGGAGTCACTGAAGCCTATTAAATTAATATCATCAACAAGAAACCTAAATGTAGTTTGTGGAGAAAAGCCAAGGGTAAGATTATTCAGGGATGGGGAATGAGACACTCTTCCCTCCAGAAGTTGAGAATGGAAACTGTTCTCTCCTAGCAGGAATGCAGGTTTCATGGCTAGAACCTGCAGAATGAAAAGGGCAGATTGATTAAATGTGTTGCTTCCCACTCCAGCCATCCACAATTTATCATTTCTAGCTACTGTGATTATTTTGCATTCAGCACAAAGATGGCAATCTGGCAGGTTTGTGAGCCTTGAGACTCCAACAGATTGAGGCTGAATTCTTACTTGTTTGTCAAGGCAACAGAGCACGCTCCCGTCAGTCAATATGCCTTTTCTTGCCTTGTCGAAACCATTTCTACTCTATGCCAGTGTCAGTTGCATTTCGCAGATATGGTTCCAAAATACCGTAACAAAAGTTACTATTTAATTTGAAGTTGTTTTGGCAGGTGAGCTCTACTGTTGTAAATTGTGATTCTAAATCAATAATTTACAGAGGAACAAGCCCTTGTTGAAATGTGAATGCTATTTAACTTCTATAAAACATAAAAAGCTCTTCACTCAGTCTTTTAATTAGTCTAATGACATTATTTCTTGAGTACCTACTAGGCACTGAAACCATAACCAGTGCTTTGGGGAAATACAGAAGAAAAATGTTGGTTCATCCCTCCAAGAAATTTCTCCATTTGAGAAAGTAGGATGTATCCAAATAACTAAGGACATTTTCAACATTAACTGATTTTTTAAAGACAAGACAAGACAAGACAATGAATACAAAATACCAGAATGTGGTTCATCCTTGAATAAAAATACAACTTGGTGAGTTAAGGCCAAGGACATTGTATGATGACAAGGGTTTTAGTATGATGATTCCATGTATGACACAACTTATGGGTTTTCCAAATACTAAGATTGAATGAATATGAATAAATATATCTTCCTCTTACAATTGAATAAAATGGTATATATTCCAAGTAGTTACTTTCCTTAAGCACTTAAAATTTTCTTCAAATCAGTAAGCATGTGTCTGCCAGGATCCTTGGCTAAGTAACCAGTTGGCATAGTGAGAAAGCAGAGATATGAAAGTTCCCAGCAAAGTAAAGATTCTCTTACTTGATGGTGCAACAGTGAAGTTGTGACAGTTTTCCACCATGTTTCACATGCCTCCAGAATACTGACCACCAGAGTTGAGGAGAATGTGACCATGTATAGGTCGCTCCCATCAGCTTCCATTGTCCTGTGATAAATACTGGAGTTAGGGTTCTAGAAAGCAGTCCATATCTGGCATGAGTATTTCTGTAATGAAGTTGTACTGTTGGGGAGGCATGAAGACAAGAGAAATAAAAGAAGAAAAGAGGATATGGCAGTGTTGTGGCCCCTCTCGGAGTTTTGACTGATAATCTTGACCTCTTGGAATGAATCCTTCCAGTGTGGTAGATGTTTCTCAGACCTGTTCACCATATTTATTTGTTTTCCAAAAGTGCCTTTCCAATTCTTGTTCGGTTAGATCTTTTTTTCCCAATCTTTCCTGCTTTTCAACACAACTCTTCCTTCTCCCTTTTTATTCAGTCATTCCCTTAAATGTAAAGACAGTGAGTTTTTTCAATTTTTTTTAGTCTTTTCTGAAGTTGGAATCTGAAATGGATGGTTGCTGGGAGCAGGTCATCTCAGATGTCAACCGGAACCAACAGATGGTGACTGTTGGCTAAGAGGGAGTGAATATCTGGAACCTCCCTGCTCCCTGGCAAATTGGTCTTACTTGGCTCTATTTGAAACAACCAGGGCTTTGGAGAATATTTAACTGTAATATGATCAGAAAAGTTGACCTGATTTAATAATTCTTTTTTAAAATTTAATTTAATTTTTTTAAGTGTTCGAAAATTCATTGTTTATGCATCAGACCCAGTGCCCCATGCAATACATGCCCTCCTTAATACCCACCACCAGGCTCAACCTACCCCTCATCTCCTCTCCTCCAAAACCCTCAAAGTCCTCAAAGTTTGTTTCTCAAAGTCCTCAGTCCCTCATATTCATCTTTTCTGATGGAGGCGTAACATTCTGTTGTATATATGGATCATATCTTCTTTATCCATTTGCGTTGAAGGGCATCTCAGGTCTTTCCACAGTTCGGTGATTATGGCCATTGCTGCTATGAACATTGGGGTACAGATGGCCCTTCTTTTCACTACATCCGTATCTTTGGGGTACATACCCAGTAGTGCAATTGCAGGGTCATAGGGTAGCACTATTTTCAATTTCTTAAAATCTCCACACTGTTTTCCAAAGTGGCTACACCAACTTGCATTCCCACCAACAGTGTAAGAGGGTTCCCCTTTCTTCACATCCTCTCCAATACTTGTTGTTTATTATCTTCTTAACTTTGGCCATTCTGATTGGTGTAAGGTGGTATCTCAATGTGGTTTTGATTTGAATCTGCCTGATGGCTAATAATCATGAACATTTTTTCATGTGTCTGTTAGCCATTTGTATGTCTTCTTTGGAGAAGTGTCTGTTCATATCTTCTCATTTTTTGATGTGATTATCTGTTTTGTGTGTGTTGAGTTTGAGGAATTCTTTGTAGATCTTGGCTATCAGCCCATTGTCTATAGTGTTATTTGTGAATATCTTCTCCCATTCCGTGGGTTGCCTCTTTGTTTTGTTGACTGTTTCCTTTGCTGTGCAGAAGACTTTTATCTTGATGAAGGCCCAAAAGTTCATTTTTGCTTTTGTTTCTTTTACCTTTGGAAACATATCTTGAAAGAAGTTGCTGTGGCTGATGTTGAAGAGGTTACTGCCTATGTTCTCCTCTATGATTTTGATAGATTCCTGCCTCACATTGAAGTCTTTTATCCATTTGAGTTTATCTTTGTTTATGGTGTAAGAGAATGGTCAAGTTTCATTCTTTTGGGGGCCATGAGATGGTATGTGTTGGAGCTATCAAAATTCTAGCACTTTGTCTTTAGCATTTTCTTGTTATGCTATGTGATTGGTGATATGTTTGATTATAACATCTTACATTAATATATGTATTTCCATTTAGAAAATACCATCAGATATGTAATCTGTTTATTTTCATTCCTATCACACTCCTGTATGATAGGTGAGGGAAGCATTATTATTCTCATATTTTAATACAGGGTACTAGCTTGAGAAATTAAATGGCCAGGTGGGTTATATTCAGAATCATATTCAACCGTTATTCATTGAGCATATAACACGTACTAGGAAATTTGCTACATGCTGGCACCTGTATTAGCTCCTGTTATTGTTCATAACAATCCTGCAGAATTGATGGCATTATTTGCATTGAGCTGGTAAGTTTGAGAGCATGTAAGCTACTGTTGAGAATCATACACCTTTTAAGGAATAAAGCTGAGATTTAAACTCAGGCAGAGTGAATCCAAGTTTACTACACTGTATACTTACGATGTTAAATGCAACACTCTAAGCTGTCACCATGGAATAATATTTGGGTCACACTACCAGTCTTTCAAATTATGTTCTTATTCATCCTGATTTCCTTTTAGATCCATGTTCTAAAATTATTTTCTCATCATGCAAGCCAGGCAGCAGGAGGCACAGACATGGGCATGATAATTGTGTTAAGAACAAAAGCTAGCACTTACTGGCCATCTACCAGGTGCACTATGCGAAATTCTTTATAGGCTTCAATAGTCTGCCTGCATTTTTGATGTTTGATTGCCAACAGCTTTCAAGCCCCACCACTCCCCTATACCCTCTGTCTCACATCTTGACAACCTGTAATGAAAGCCTTAGGTGCTCCCTCCTTTGACACCAGCAGGATATTCAAACCATGCAAGGCTGAGCCTGTGCAAGGGAAGGGAACCCTCACCTCAGCCCCACTCCCTAACGCTCAGAAAACCCTCTGTTCTCTGAAGCCATTTTTGAATCTGCTTAGGAGCCCATTCTGTTCTCTCCAGAACACTACATTTTGTGAGGGATAAACCTTTCATACTTCCTTGCTGTGTGTGTGACATCATCTGTCTTACCATGCAAACCAGATTTAGTCCTTCCCACTTGTTGGAGCTCCGAACACATACATTACCACTAATCCTGTGACCATATATTTGTTATTATTTACATTTTACAGATGAGGACCTCGGAACACGAATGAAGAACTGTTATGTGTGTGGGTGTGTGTGGGTGTGTGGGGGTGTACAGAGTGATGGAAATGGGCTAGGTGGCTAAAGGAAGAAATTGGAAAGGAATTTATTTTTATAAGCTTAATAAAATCCTTATTAGCCTTCCCTGAGAAATGTTGACTTGAAAGATTAAACTACCAGATGACTAATAGTTCAGTTAGATAATGTTTTGTAAAGTTTTATAAGATCCTTGGTAGGTGTTCCAGAGACAGCTATAATGAAAATTGATATTCCACAAGTTCCTGCATGTTCATAATCAAATTTTGTCCTTCGGATTTATAAAAGATCACCCTCAAAATGGTTCTTAGGTATGTTCCCTGAAGAAATAAGCTGGAAAATAAAATACTGGGTGAATTTTCTCCCCTTGTTGATTTGTAGAAAGCTTAATTAAAATGTGTTCACTTCTAGAATCCCTCATTAGAGTTTCAGTGAAACTAGGATGGGGTTTCCGAGCCTTTCTTCTCCTCTTCTCTGCCCTTCCCTAAACCCAAACCTTTATCTGAACACTGTAGTGAGCTCCTGTTGTCACCAGTAACTCTAATATCATCTCTCTGGAAGAAGCATGTGAGAGCTCCAGGCCAGAAAGAGAGACACGAGTTTCACTTTCTGCCAAGATGAGGACATCCTCTGAGTTTTTTAACTGCACCAAATCAGAGGATTTGTTAGAAATATTTATAAGAGCTCAAGCCAGAGTTCATGAAATGCTACCTCCTCTTCCCATTTTTCCATTAAAAATGATTCCACAAGTATTTTGTTAAAAGGTCATGAAACCCCTTTCTACTGTAACTTATTCTATTTTATACAATTTGCAGTTGGTACTCTTGAAATGCAGCTTCCTTTACTAG
This sequence comes from Neogale vison, assembly GCF_020171115.1. Lineage (NCBI taxonomy): Eukaryota > Metazoa > Chordata > Mammalia > Carnivora > Mustelidae > Neogale > Neogale vison. Next base: position 63,904,360 of record NC_058096.1, on the reverse strand, counting down.
CCACCAATTCGATTTCAAGGTATTAAACTCCTTTAATGGCACACATTTCTTTGTAATTGTTTTCTTACACAAACATCATTCACTACGGTCATAGATGTTTTTTCTTGACCTTAACTATAGACAACTTATCTCTTCTAGTTTTGCACTTGTCTGCACATTTTTTTTTATTCTACAAACTCATTTCCAATCTATGTTTTCTTTTCACATACTCTTAACATGTCAAGTACAAGGGAGTCATTCCTGGGCATTGGCCCTTTGTCATGAAAGAGAAGCTTTTTATAGGAGATTGTTGTGATTTAAGGGGAACTCAAAAATCAGGCTGGAGTGGTGTGCAATGGATGTTTGACTATTGCTGATAACAGAAGATGGAAGACAAATAGAGCCAGAAAAGCTTCTAAGAAATGTGAAAATAATAGCTCCAACTTCAAATGAAATGAAAATGGAGATGCCTGTTAAAAGCTACATTATGCCATTAAATAATGCAGAGAAAACCATTGCACCATACTTGGGGTTGCATCCCTGTAGCATCTGCTCTGTTATTCAAGATCTCCATGCCCTCTCTGCAGGAGAACAAGCATTGTGATCTGCCTGTATGTGCAGTAAATTAAAGAAGACATCACATAGGAAAAGGAATGCAGAGGAGGTGAAAGAAAGGCACAATCTAGAATTTCCCAGCAATCTAGAAAGCATTGACTAAGAACTTATTCTTGGAGATCCCTGGAGACTTTAGAGAATGGTAACTGATGCTCTACTAGTGATTTGAGAAAATTCCTTAAAAAGACCATGGAACATTGACTTGAGAATAGTTGTAGGTCTTTATATTAAAGCATTTTATATTTTGTTTTTTTCTTTTGATCAAATGCAAGTCAGGTAATTTCCAATAATCTCCTATCCAGCTCGTTTTGTGTGGCAGGGTCTGTGTCCATTTTCAGAGTGGAAATCAGAGTATATGGGTTCATATTTTACCTCTTTATTTAGTCTTTGAATAATAAGACATGTCATTTAAAATTCCTCTGAACCACAATTTTCTCATCTTTAAAATGGGCATATTATACTCTCTCTTATAAAAGTGCTGTATAAATTGAGTGAGATAATCCTGGGAGACTGTGAATTCTACACAGATGTTAACTGTTATTTTTGCCCCTCCCTCCAACCCCAGTGTAGACTATTAGAAATTGAATCAACTTTATATGACTCAGGTTGTCATTTTATTGCATGCGTGCTTTTATTTCATTTGATGGTGAGGGTGTTGGAAATGATGGTGTTTTGAAGTATGCTTCTTATGAAAATCAGCTAAGCAGCTAATTTTTCCCTTTTCCACTTCATTTTCTGAGCTGTGTTATATTGTGACTCGCAGAGACAAATGCCATAGACCTGGAAACACAAACAAACAGACAAAACACAAATAAATCCTAGGCTACATGCTTTAATGTAAACCAGAGGACACCTTCTTTATAATGTTGTGCCAGGATTAATTAAAGCAAAATACAATGAGCTGGAAAAGGCTTTGTACCCTGTGGACATAAACACTAAACATCTCGCCCCCAAGCTATTAGTATTTAGAATTCCCTCATGATTTCAAAATTACTATCAAAAATTTGTGAAATTCCAAATGTGCCATAGAGGTATGTAGCTTTACAAAATGAGGGCAGAGGGAATGGACTGGATGAAAGAGCTCTTATAATACAATAAAAAACTGAAACACCTCACACATAAATTTTTGTTTGACATTTGGAATCAAAGTGTTATAGATTCAAATCAGCTTGCTTTGAGGGAACCAAGCATCCAGACCAAAATAATAAATTAATTGATCAATTAATTAAACTCAAGGAAGTGAGTTGGTATAAATTATGGAGTGGGCTATAGGGAGGGACACAAAGCACACTTCCTAAGTGTTAGATAAATGTGCCCTTTTCTAGGTGAAGTTTGCAATACAAAACTCCCAGGCCTCATTCCTTAATCTAATTTTGTCTCAGGATTTTAGGTTCGCAAGTTATTATTATCGCCCTGAGGAGGAAGCCACAATATCTAGAGATGTAAAGTGGCTTTGCCAAGGAGACATAGCTACCAAGTTCTAGAACTAAGTTCTGGACTTCAAGTTTTCCTACTCTGAGTAAAGTGATTCCTCTCCACACTGGCAGTTTTTATTTTTATTTTTATTATTATTTTTAAGATTTTACTTATTTATTTGACAGGGAGAGCGAGATCACAAGTAGGCAGAGAGGCAGGCAGAGAGAGAGACGGAGGCAGGCAGAGAGAGAGGCGGAAGCAGGCTCCCCACCGAGCAGAGACCCTGATGCGGGACTCCATCCCAGGACCCTGAGATCATGACCTGAGCCCAAGGCAGAGACTTAACCCACTGAGCCAGGTGCCCCTGGCGGGTTTTTAAATAAAAGAGACATAGCTGCTTTCATTGACCAATTTCTGTAATAGTTTTATCAGAAAAATAGGGACACATCCTCTTGGGAGATTCAGGTTAAATTACCTCAGGGATAATGAGACACTTGACGGTTGATCTGCATCTGTGACCTGACCAGGAAAAAAAGCTGCTCTCTCAAAGTGAAGGACTTGCCCTCTGCTTGCAGATTTGGTATCCATGAAATCCATCATGGAGTGTCAGGCCCTGCTTTCAAAATGCTTGTGATTCAAGTCCAAGTGGATGACCCGCCCCAACAGTCAACACCCCCTCGGTAAACCAGAGGCACTCACATGGGTTCATAATCTTCACATAATCTCACCCAGAAGAAATGTCAGAGAGATCATTACAGTGCTGTTCTTTCCATGGTTAAATATATTATCCATAAATGAATGTCTTGAACAAAAGCACTTTTAAGCAACTTCTGTATATTTAACCACGCAAGTCTGCTTTTTACTGTACCTCAGTCGATCCCAGACAAGTATGTATAGGTAAGCATTTGTGTTAGATGTTTTTCTATTTTAAAACATACTCGATTTATTTTTCTAATACCCTGTTTTGAGAAACAAAGTGGATCATCCTGAAGGTGAACTGGTTTCTTAATGGACACAGAAAAAGAAAATGAGTTATTACTAAAAATCCTGTGCTAAGGGAGTGTGAAAGTCAACAAGAAACATGACATCTAAAATGCCATGAGAAACAAAAAGGACGTGTGATCTTTAATTAACTGATTGATCAGGCAAGGCGACACAGCCCTGTCCAATATTTGAATCCAGTAATAGACTTTGAGATCTGGTTTTTAGAAGTTCCAAGTTGTTATCCTCTCCTTTGCTCCTTTTCTTTTGTCAAAGTTTGTACTGACCTTCTAGAAAACGCCGTGGAGGATAAATAAGACCAACCCCCCAGTTCTGGGTAAAAATGTGCCTTTTGCATTTTTTCTCAAAACCCTGTTAACACCAGGTAAAGGAACCTGTGGGCACCAACCACTCGTGGTATAGGTTTACAGTGCCCTGAGTCTCTACCATGTATAAGGAAGATAAATTTAATGAGGGATTTTTTTTTTTTTTTTTTTTTTTTTTTGTAATTCCAATCTCCTGAGCCCGTTTTGTGTGTTAGTTAGGAGGCATTATACAATGAGAAGCCGGTAGAAATTGACACAAAGGCAGATGAGGTAAGTGGCGTGACAGTGTAGTGGAAGGAAAGCTTTGGGTCCTGAATGGACTATCAAATGGTGACTGTCCCCCCTACTTGCTGAATAATCTTGAGCACATGTTACTTAACCTCTCAGAGGTTTGGTCTCCTTCTCTCTAAATAGGGCCAATAATGTTATTTTTCTGGGTAATTATTATGGCTAAGTGGTACTTGACTTATTCATTCTGTACCTGTTCAGTATTACTATGCATGAGTCTGGGACTTGGTCTTCCTTATAAAACGGTAACATTGCAAGTCAGCACCAGCAGTGACCACAGGAGAGGAAAACTTCCATCCATCACTCTTATGGAATGCAAAAGGACAACTGACAACCTCTGCGAAGTATAAATTTTTAGAGTAAATTGTTCAAATCAACGTGATGGATACTCTGACATGGCTGTTACTTTCTTTCTTTTTGCATGAAAACAACAGCACCCAGTTTTTAATTTTTTTTCAAACTGCCATTCTTAAAGCCCTTAATTCACATGCCAGGATAAGCCATCATCAAGAATTAGTCACTCTTGATGTAGGTACATGTGACACATTGAGGCAAGGGCCACAATGTCAAGTTTGAAACACAAAACCCTCATTTTGAGTTCCCTCTCCAAACTGTCCTGGGAGAAATAATTCCAAACTGAAAGCTCTTTTTTTCCATTTGAAAATGGCCTGGGAAAACCCTCTCTAATAGAGGTCGGATCCCAGCTTCCTGAGAAGGAACAGACCTGCTTTCTATCCTCCTCCCTCCTCCCTTTCCCCTTCTTCCCTCTTTCACTTTCTCCGCCCCCTTCACTTCTCTCTCTCCCTCCTCCCTGTCTCTTCTTTCTCTTGCCTCCCTCTCTCCCTCCTCCCTCTCTGCCTCTTCTTTATCCCTCTCTCCTCCCTCTCCCTCATTTCCCTCTCCCCCTCCTTTCTCCCTGTCTACTTTCTCTCTCCCACCTTCCTCTCTCTCTTTTCCCTCTCTCCATCACACAGGTACCTCATTGAAGAATCCTGTGACTTGGAATTCAGAGCAAAAGTGGTGGCTGCATAAAGAGGGCAATAAACATAAATGATACCTGTGGGTAATAGGTTTGAAATTGCTGTGTTCCTTGGTAACTAGATATAATTACAAGTACCCTGGATTCCGCGGGGCTACGGTGCAATTATCACTCTCATTTCCAGAATAAAAGGGAGGGATTACAACAGTGTTGCCACAATTCAGTAATGTGAGGAAAGGGATCTTACCAGAAAGATATCAGTAGTTCTGTATATTTTTCTCCATGCTTATTTCATATTGGGAGACTGTGTACTTATAAATCGAAAAGCACACAAATCTATGTGATTAAACCCATATAAGTTATAATACATCACCATTATAGTAAGGCTACTGCAGGGGTCCATAGTAACTTAAAAAAAAGGGGGTGGGAAAGTAATGAGTGATATGACTACACTGTAGGCAGTGGGCAGGTTACCATATATTTGGGAAGTAATTAGAGACGATTGAGTGATCCTTCCCAGCCTAATGAGTGATTCTGCCACAGCCTCGCAGCAGGGAGGCCCCTGTGTGCTGCCGCACATTTCCACAGTATTTACTGGGGTAATGAGTGTTATTGCTGTGGTGTAACAGCAGGGTGCACTGCTCACTGAGTTTCCCCGAGAGCTCTGTCATAATTACAAGGCAAAATGTGATTGCTGTTTTGCTAGACACCACTCGTGATCTATCCCTATATCATTCCGTAGTAATTACCAAATGGCATAGTGGTATTTACCAGGGGGTTCACTTTGGACAAACAAGGGAGATGTTACTTATTTATTTTTTCGTTTATTTATTTTTGCCATTAATGACATCATTTCTAATTCAATTGTGAAATTGTTACTGACTTGTAATCACTGATTCGTACACCATGTTTTTCCTTGCTTCTCCTGTGGCTTGGGAGTGGAATTTCCATTGCAGTGTGGTGTTGTTCATGCATCCCAGAGCCGTCAGGAGGGAGGGTGTGGCAGAAAGGAGAAGGTTGGCGTGTCACAAGTGGTCGTCCTTTATACCTTTAACAGTTAGATTTTGAATATTCTGCATCCGCATTTCCTTCTTAGATTCTAGGAAGAGTACCAGTGTATCAATCAAGAGGACATATAGTCAGCAGAACAAAGGCTCAAATCAGTCAATATTTTGATTTGACTTTACATGATGTAGGTACAGAGAACTCTCTTTGCTTGCAGTATTTTGACTCACTGTCCACATCACTGATAGAAATATTCCGTGGATCCTTAGGTTTTCTCTTTGGAATCTGTCACTGTCTCCTCCCTTAATTGTCATTTGAAACATGTGACCATGTGCTCTGGGTAGCAGGGTCTGAGTATGCAATTCTGGTCTGATTCTACCCTTAGATCTCATCTGACTATCAAGAGTGATGGTAAAGGATGTGTGCCTTGGTGTTGGACGGCCTGAGGTCAAGTTTCCAACTTTACCTCGGATAAATGTCATAATGTCTCTGAGCCTGCCTCCTCACTTGTGAAAGGGGGGAAATAATAGTATCTCCTCATAGGTTTATTACAAGATTTGATGAAAGAATTATGCCAGACGTTTTTCAAATGCCTGTACAGAGTACATTGTTATTAAATGTTAGCTATGATTATTTAACTTGTCAAGTCTTAATAAGAAGGAGTTCTTATTTGCTCCCTAAGCTTCCTTCTGTCTTCCTGCAACTTGGATTCTGTGATATTTTATATTTGTGGCTCTGACAAAAGAAAGCAGAGAATAGACACACATTTTCAACTGGGCCTACTCCATGACCTGAAATATCTTATTTACTCAGTTTTCCAGCTTACAGATGGAACTATCAATAAATCTGAATTCTGAGTAGTAGAAATAAGAAAGAACCTCAGACTGATCAAATTGGAAGAAAAACCCATCTACCATTACCACTGGCATTTACAGCATTCCATGTGAAATTAAACTCAGAAGTATCAGCCAGATGAGAGAAAGCTGTTAAAAGGTAAAATTAGTGAGGTTTACAGACTATTCTTCCTCGGAGTCTCTGTGAGAAGTCTGGAGACTTTATGTCTTCTCTCAAGAAAAAGGACTTAGGGACGCCTGGGTGGCGCAGTTGGTTGGACGACTGCCTTCGGCTCAGGGCATGATCCTGGAGTCCCGGGATCGAGTCCCACATCAGGCTCCCAGCTCCATGGGGAGTCTGCTTCGCTCTCTGACCTTCTCCTCGCTCATGCTCTCTCTCACTCTCTCAAATAAATAAATAAAATCTTTAAAAAAAAAAAAAAAGAAAAAGGACTTAAAGGTGAATGACGCCCACCTATCCATTTTCACCCATGTACCATTTAGTTTCCCTGTAAATTTCTTCAACTTGAAATTGCTTTATACCATCAGAGATTCTGGGGCTAAAAGAATTTCTCCTGTTGCGACGTAACACAGAGAGACTTGGAAGTGAATCTCTCAATAGATGGGCTAGAACTGTAGTCAGTTCTGGGAATACACTGCTGTAGTTAGTGTTGTGGGAAGTGAGAATAGGAGAGTGAGACTTCCGAGTTAGTGCTTCTGTGCAATGCTAGGCATTAGGCATTTGATGGAAACTTCCCACTTCTATTGAACTAGAGCCCTTAAGAATATGATTCTGATTTCCCTGCAGTTAGTGCCAAAGCTCTCTAAACATGGAAGCCCATGCTGACAGCAAATAACACAAGACCTGAATGTCTCGGGATCCACCAAAGATACAAACTGTGTAGATCGGAAAGTTAGTAAGACCCAGATGTATCATCCTTCAAGCCGGGAGTCCATGGATTTCAGCAACCCATACCGTATAGTATCACAGTATGACATGCATAATAGCATACATATTGCTTGTTCAGTAAACCCAGTGCATTTATCATTCTAGCTCGTGGATTCTTAGAGTGTGAGTTCATACTTTTATTGTCTTCATTAGAGCCTGGGTAGAGAAGTCAATGGAACAGATCAAGATGATGATTGCAGACCAGGTTTCCTAGATGCTGAGATGCCAGGTTTGGTGGCGGTCCTTCCCTGTGTCTTATTTCTCGTGCTCCGAGGCACCTGTGGTCCTGCAAATCTTTTCCCTGCTAATGCTGTGTCCTCCATCATTTCACTGTGGCATGTCCGTCCATCTTTGTGAGCACAATTTTTTATTCATCAGCGAAACGTTTGGGCCTTTGAAATTGAAATGGATTTCAGTCTTCTTTATATATTAATTATTGATAAATGGAGCCTGGGAGACAAGGAAGAAGCCTGGCATGATTATAGACAGATAGTTTTTAATTTTATGTCTCTTGCAGTGACAGAGAAATTTAGTTTAATAGGAGTAATTTTTCAAAGGAGATGCAATCATAAGGGAGGGGGTGTAGAAAATGGGCTAAGCATACTGAAAAAGAAAGAACTTGTAGGAGACGTAGCCCACTTCTGTACTGAAAAATGTCCTAGAAGGCCTTCTGTCAAGAAGTAGAGGTAGAAATCTTTTGGAAAATTAGTTTTGTACATTTGCGGGTATGAACCGCAACCCTAAAACCAGATGCTATTATTTTCAGAAAGGCCCACAGTCTCAACTAAGACAATTTTGTGTCTTTTACATTGTTTCAGAATCTCCTAAATTATACAAAGTCTCAAACAGCCTTCATTATGTAGTGTCCCAGACATGTATAAAAAGGCCATGAGGCGTAGTGGGAAAGCTGTCAGGCGCACAGACACTGAGGTCCAACCCAGCTCGTCCCTTATTAGCTTGCCTTGAGGTCAGCTTATAACCTTCTAGGGTCTCAGTTTCTCCATATGGAAAATGACAACACTCTTCCTTCCACCAGGCCCATCGGTAGTTTCTGAGGATCGAGTGAAGAAATTACCATGAATAGTTTCTGAGGTTTTTCTTAGCTCCAAGAATCCAAGATTTTCTGATAAGAGAGAAATAATTCCCTCAGTTACTAATTACTCCATGAAAGCATAGTTAGTTTTTATTCTCCACATATATGACGAATCTACTTTGACACCACAAAAATACTTGAGCCCGGGATGCTTTTCCAGAGTCTATCCTGGGATTTGGATATTTAAAAAGAAAAAAGAAAAAAAAAAAAGAAGAAGAAGAAGAAGAAGAGGAAGGAGAAAGAAAAAGAAACCAAGGCTGCACCCCTAAGGTTACCTCATTGCTCAGATCTCACATCTTGGTGAAGTACAATTTTTGTGGACTCTTATAAACTTGACACGACCTCTCCGCCTCACTGCTGGGTTCGCACGGTAAGCCCTGCCCTGTGGTGTTTAGAAGAGTCAACGAGGAAGGGAAAAGCCTGGCATTAGGATGGCTAATGCAAGGAGAAGGAAGGAGAGTGAGCGATGGATTTGGTTTTGTTCAAAAGTGTGAGAACAGCCCTGGACCAAGGCTCAGCCTCCGGTCCCCACGTCATACTTGGCAATCCGAATGATGGGCACACTTCCTGCCCTGCTAATTTTACTGATAATCGGTTAACTGGCGCTCCGTATTAATCTTCCTAACACCTTTTTCTTATGTTCTTACCCTGCTCAAAAGTCTTCGATGGCTCTCGCTGGCGCGGCATTTCTTTCCTCCTTCCGATCTCTGTCCCTCTTCAGTTCATTTTGTGTTTGGATGTGTCTCCTACCAGCTCAATAATGCTGCTGGCTCCCATCCAATGTGAAGCTTGTCTTACCTTTATTCCCTTGTAATGTAGAGACAGGAGGGATCCCTCAGTGCTCCTGGATTGGCTGAAACCCTGTAATGCAGCCCTTGCTTTTGTAGTTTTATGTTCTCTTCTGAATTTGGTGAGCATAACTGTTTTCACAATGGATTATCATTGTTTTTAAATAATAATGTTGACTTGAACTTCTTGTACACTTACACGATCTGTCAGCGTTAGATTTCAAAGAGGTCCTTGTTAATTGATTGATACGAAGATGGAAGTTTTGCTGTCCATAAAGTCATTCGTCTGAAGTTCATAGAAAGAGTTATTGTAGGACATCCTTTCCTGGTCTGCCTACCCCTTCCTTTCCTCTGGCAGCTCAACATGCATGTGTACACACAAGGACCCAGAAACCTGTCAGGAATAATTCGTGTTAAAATTCCATTCTGTGGGAGCTGTTACATCCCATTTCTCTGCTCTGGGCTACAGAATCTCTACTGTGATTGATAGAGCCCTGCCCAGCACAGTTCTCTGTCTATAGCACCTGTAAGCATACTTTAAGGACTTTTGGACACTACCTAGATAGTAGTTGAGAAAGACTGAACTTCTGCATATAATGAGAAGTGCATGCGGTCTACCACAAATTGCTTAAACATGCTACTAATTACAGCCATTGCTTAACACGCATAAAATTGGGCAAAAGATTAATTGCCCTTCGTGCCCGTTCTCTGTTCTTCTTTCTGTTTCTGCATATTTCCTTCGGTATAGTCCACTTCTTTTTCCCCTGCTATGTGTGCTGGGATTGGACAGGTCTTTGTATCAAGGTCTTATTACTATTTTCAGAAAATTCTAATTCTTTATCACAGCTTTACCAAGGAGGCTTTGCTTCCCTCCAATGAGCTTTGTATAATGCTGGCTGCCAGCCTTACTTATTAGGCCAGAAATGACTGTGCTATGCCCCCGCTCACCCTTTTTTCTAATCTGAGGATTCTGGGTTCTAGCCAACACCATCTAGGCTCTGCTTCCTTTTTTTTTTTTTTTCTTTTTTTTTTTCCTTAAATTAGGTTGGGGTTAGCTGAAATGTGAGCTGAACACACATCTTACCACTATATAGATACACACTTCCCCTGTCAGGGTATTCAACAACCCTTCTGACTCAACTGGGTGGGTAGGGGGCAGGGGTGTGGCAGGAATAGGAAGATACTGTGTAATTATCCCTTGTGGTATTAGGTGCACATGCACTGAAAATAAGTTCCCTGTGAACTGCCAAGGTAAGTTGGTTTCCAAGGACTCTCAGACTTCGAATATAGACAAAGCACTTCTCATTACACTGAATCCTACTCTTGAGGCTGCATAAAGAAACACGGATCCCAAAGATACTCAAATTTACAGCAAGGAATGTAGCACATTTGGCTCCTTGGTAGTTACCGGTTTAGTTTTAAAATGTAGATGAAAGATACCCCAGGTCCAAATGACACTTTGTAAGCTAAACCAGAGTATAAATTGTGAGCTGTGTCATTTGCTAGCACATTAACCTATATATAATGCAACATTTGTATGGAGCCCAGTGAAAGATTGGATCTGACTCAGTAATTTCAAACACAATTGGCCTCTTTCGTTCTTTAATTATCCTCACCAATTTCAAGAATTAACCTTAACTTTAAATTATGTAGGCTTCCTCCTTTGGATTTGTGTTACAATTGTAGGCTTATCTAAATGTTAGATGGTAGGGGTTTTTTGTTTTGCTTTGTTTTGTTTTTCTCTTTTTGCTGAATAGAGACATTTGTTCCCAGTTATTATCATCATAATGACCCTGCCAAAAAATAATAATATTAGAGGCCAAGAGGGTCTCCAACCAGGCTATTGTGGGACCCCTGATGCCGGAGCTAGATTGCCTGGCCGAAAATCATATCTCAACATAATTGGCTGCAGTGACAAAAAGAGAGAGTGAGAAATAAAGAAAGAGAAAGTCAGCAGGTCTGATAGGAAGGTTGCAGGCATTTATATCTAAATGGTCTCCCAATGTACCATTTTGCTCCTAATGACAGAGGATTAGGAAGGGAATATAATGAGGTTTTATCAAATGTTCAAAAAAATAGCCTGACCCCCCCCTCTTCTCAGTACTCCCCTTTTCTCCTTATATAGATTTAAGCATAATAGAGTTTAAGAATTAAGAAAAGCAAGTTTAGCAGAAGGCTGAATGTCTTTTTTTTTTTTTTTTTGGCCTTTTTTTTTTTTTTTTTTTTAAATCTTCTCCACTCATACCGTACCTAAGCTTTTGAATTGTCTCCCTCGCGATGCTGGTTATACCACTCTTCTTCCTATTGCTTACTGTTCTGATGTCAGAGCTCGAGCAAGCATCTTGACAAAGAATGAGAGATTTCTAGAATTGTACAAATTTATCTGGGAACATCAGTGTCGTTTTGAGTCAAGATAGCAATATTTCAGTGTAACACAAAATGACACATGCAGGTTTGCAAAAGGAGGTTCAAGGACTAGGATCCATAAGCACATGGTTTTCCTTCCCCTTCTCTTCACTGGCCAGACTCCGCTCCTTCCCTTCCTTCCCCTACAGCCTCCCTCCCAGCCAAATACTCCATTTGTTTTTCTTCAACTAACCTTTTCTTTACTGCACCTGAGTTTTCCTTTCTCTGCCTCTTTCTGGTCTTCTAGGTCTACCCTGGTTTTCCTACTCAAGGGGCAATAGGACTTAGGGTCACAATCCCTTGAGGAGGTAGAAAAAGCAATTTCCAGGCCTTTGTTTTAGCTTTTTTTTTTTTTTTTTTTTTTTTTTTTTAGGTGTTCAGGAATCTGGGATTTTAAATTCTTTTTTTTTTTTTTTCTTTTTTTTTTTTTCCCAATTTATTTATTTTCAGAAAAACAGTATTCATTATTTTTTCACCACACCCAGTGCTCCATGCAAGCTGTGCCCTCTATAATACCAACCACCTGGTACCCCAACCTCCCACCCCCCCGCCACTTCAAACCCCTCAGACTGTTTTTCAGAGTCCATAGTCTCTCATGGTTCACCTCCCCTTCCAATTTACCCAAATTCCCTACTACTCTCTAACGCCCCTTGTCCTCCATGCTATTGGTTATGCTCCACAAATAAGTGAAACCATATGATAATTGACTCTCTCTGCTTGACTGATTTCACTCAGCATAATCTCTTCCAGTCCCGTCCATGTTGCTACAAAAGTTGGATATTCGTCCTTTCTGATGGAGGCATAATACTCCATAGTGTATATGGACCACATCTTCCTTATCCATTCATCCGTTGAAGGGCATCTTGGTTCTTTCCATAGTTTGGCGACTGTGGCCATTGCTGCTATAAACATTGGGGTACAGATGGCCCTTCTTTTCACGACATCTGTATCTTTGGGGTAAATACCCAGGAGTGCAATTGCAGGGTCGTAGGGAAGCTCTATTTTTAATTTCTTGAGGAATCTCCACACTGTTCTCCAAAGAGGCTGCACCACCTTGCATTCCCACCAACAGTGTAAGAGGGTTCCCCTTTCTCCACATCCTCTCCAACACATGTTGTTTCCTGTCTTGTTAATTTTGGCCATTCTAACTGGTGTAAGGTGATATCTCAAAGTGGTTTTAATTTGAATCTCCCTGAGGGCTAATGATGATGAGCATTTTTTCATGTGTCTGATAGCCATTTGTATTTCTTGATTGGAGAAGTGTCTGTTCATATCTTCTGCCCATTTTTTGATGTGTTTGTCTGTTTCGTGTGGGTTGAGTTTGAGGAGTTCATTATAGATCCTGGATATCAACCTTTTGTCTGTACTGTCATTTGCAAATATCTTCTCCCATTCCGTGGGTTGCCTCTTTGTTTTTTTGACTGTTTCCTTTGCTGTGCAGAAGCTTTTGATTTTGATGAAGTCCCAGAAGTCTATTTTCGCTTTTGTTTCCTTTGCCTTTGGAGACGTATCTTGAAAGAAGTTGCTGTGGCTGATATCGAAGAGATTACTGCCTATGTTCTCCTCTAAGATTCTGATAGATTCCTGTCTCACGTTGAGGTCTTTTATCCATTTTGAGTTGATCTTTGTGTACGGTGTAAGAGAATGGTCGAGTTTCATTCTTCTACATATAGCTGTCCAGTTTTCCCAGCACCATTTATTGAAGAGACTGTCTTTTTTCCACTGTATATTTTTTCCTGTTTTGTCGAAGATTAATTGACCATAGAGTTGAGGGTCCATATCAGGGCTCTCTACTCTGTTCCACTGGTCTATGTGTCTGTTTTTATGCCAGTACCATGCTGTCTTGGTGATCACAGCTTTGTAATAAAGCTTGAAATCAGGTAAGGTGATGCCGCCAGCTTTATTTTTGTTTTTCAACGTTTCCTTAGCGATTCGGGGTCTCTTCTGATTCCATACAAATTTTTGGATTATTTGCTCCAGCTCTTTGAAGAATGCCGGTGGAATTTTGATCGGAATGGCATTAAAAGTATAGATTGCTCTAGGCAGTATAGACATTTTAACGATGTTTATTCTTCCGATCCAAGAGCATGGAATGGTCTTCCATCTTTTTGTGTCTTCTTCAATTTCTTTCATGAGTGTTCTATAGTTCCTCAAGTATAGATCCTTTACCTCTTTAGTTAGGTTTATTCCCAGGTATCTTATGGTTCTTGGTGCTATAGTAAATGGAATCGATTCTCTAATTTCCCTTTCTGTATTTTCCTTGTTAGTGTATAAGAAAGCCACTGATTTCTGCACATTGACTTTGTATCCTGCCACGCTGCTGAATTGCTGTATGAGTTCTAGTAGTTTGGGGGTGGAGTCTTTTGGGTTTTCCATATAAAGAATCATGTCATCTGCGAAGAGAGAGAGTTTGACTTCTTCATTACCAATTTGGATACCTTTTATTTCTCTCTGTTGTCTGATTGCTGTTGCTAGGACTTCTAATACTATGTTGAACAAGAGTGGTGAAAGTGGGCATCCTTGTCTTGTTCCTGATCTCAACGGGAAGGCTGCAAGCTTTTTCCCATTGAGGATGATATTTGCTGTGGGTCTTTCATAGATAGATTTGATGAGGTTCAGGAATGTTCCCTCTATCCCTATACTTTGAAGCGTTTTAATCAGGAACGGATGTTGGATTTTGTCAAATGCTTTTTCTGCATCAATTGAGAGGACCATGTGGTTCTTCTCTCTTCTCCTATTAATTTGTTGTATCACATTGATTGATTTACGAATGTTGAACCATCCTTGTAGCCCAGGGATGAATCCCACCTGATCATGGTGGATAATCTTTTTAATGTGTTGTTGGATCCTGTTGGCTAGGATCTTGTTGAGAATCTTAGCATCCATATTCATCAGTGATATTGGTCTGAAATTCTCCTTTTTGGTATGGTCCTTGCCTGGTTTGGGGATCAGGGTAATGCTGGCTTCATAGAAAGAGTCTGGAAGTTTTCCTTCTGCTTCAATTTTTTGAAACAGCTTCAGGAGAATAGGTGTTATTTCTTCTTGGAAGGTTTGGTAGAATTCCCCAGGGAATCCGTCAGGTCCTGGGCTCTTGTTTTTTGGGAGATTTTTGATCACTGCTTCAATCTCGTTATTAGATATCGGTCTATTCAGGTTGTCGATTTCTTCCTGGTTCAATTTTGGTAGTTTATATTTTTCCAGGAATGCATCCATTTCATCAAGGTTGCTAAGCTTATTGGCATATAACTGTTCGTAGTAACTTCTGATGATTGTTTCTACTTCCTTGGTGTTAGTTGTGATCTCTCCCCTTTCATTCATAATTTTATGAATTTGGGATTTCTCTCTTTTCTTTTGGATTAGTGTAGCCAGTGGCTTATCGATCTTATTGATTCTTTCAAAAAACCAGCTTCTAGTTTCATTGATACGTTCTACTGTATCTCTGGTTTCTCCCTCATTGATCTCAGCTCTAATCTTGATGATTTCCCTTCTTATGTGTGGAGTTGGTTTGATTTGTTGTTGATCCTCCAGTTCTTTAAGGTGTAGAGACAGCTGGTGTGTTCTGGATTTTTCAATTTTTTTGAGCAAGGCTTGGATGGCTATATATTTTCCCCTTAGGACCGCCTTTGCTGTATCCCATAGGTTTTGGACCGAAGTGTCTTCATTCTCATTGGTTTCCATGAATTGTTTCAGTTCTTCTTTGATCTCCTGGTTGATCCAAGCATTCTTAAGCAAGGTGGTCTTTAGCTTCCAGGTGTTTGAGTTCCTTCGGAACTTTTCCTTGTGATTGAGCTCCAGTTTCAAAGCATTGTGATCTGAGAATATGCAGGGAATAATCTCAGTCTTTTGGTATCGGCTGAGTCCTGATTTGTGACCCAGTATGTGGTCTATTCTGGAGAAGGTTCCGTGTGCACTTGAGAAGAATGAGTATTCTGCTGTTTTAGGGTGGAATGTTCTGTATATATCTATGAGGTCCATCTGGTCCAATGTGTCGTTCAATGCTCTTGTTTCTTTATTGATTTTCTGCTTCGATGATCTGTCTAATTCTGAAAGAGGCGTGTTAAGATCACCTACGATTAGTGTATTCATATCAATATGACTCTTTATCTTGATTAACAGTTTTCTTAAGTAATTGGCTGCTCCCATATTGGGAGCATAGATATTTACAATTGTTAGATCATCTTGGTGGATAGTCCCTTTAAGGATTATGTAGTGTCCTTCTGTATCTCTGACTACAGTCTTTAGTTTGAAGTCTAATTTATCTGATATGAGAATCGCTACCCCAGCCTTCTTTTGAGTCCCATTGGCATGAAAGATGCTTCTCCACCCCTTCACTTTCAGTCTGCGTGTATCTTTAGGTTCAAAATGGGTCTCTTGTAGACAGCATATGGATGGGTCCTGTCGTTTTATCCAATCTGCAACCCTGTGCCGTTTTATGGGTGCATTGAGGCCATTCACATTGAGAGTGATTATTGATAGATACGTTTTTATTGACATCGAGTTACCTTTGAAGTCTTTCTTTCTGTAGACTGTCTCTATATTTCTGTTCAATGCTATTCTTGGGATTTTTCCTCTTTTATAGAACCCCCCTTAATATTTCCTGCAGTATCGGCTTGGTGGTTGCATAGTCTTTTAAGTCTTGCCGGTCTTGGAAACTCTTTATCTCTCCATCCATTTTGAATGTCAGTCTTGCTGGATAAAGTATTCTTGGCTGCATGTTCTTCTCATTTAGTGCCCTGAATATATCTTGCCAGCCTCTTCTGGCTTTCCAGGTCTCTGTGGACAGGTCTGACGTTATTCTGATGGGCTTCCCTCTGTAAGTAAGGAGCCTCTTTGCCCTGGCAGCTTTCAAGAGATTATACCTACAATTATAATTTCTCAATTTGACTATCAGGTGTCGTGATGTTTTTTTGGAGTGTATAATCTTGGGTGGAGACCGTTCAGCCTCTAGTACATGAACGCTGGTTTCATTCGCGAGATTCGGAAAGTTTTCATGAAGGACTTGTTCCACGACATCTTCTAGACTTCTTTCTTTCTCCTCCCCTTCAGGAATTCCAATAATTCTGACGTTGGAACGCTTCATGGCATCACTTATTTCCCTAATTCTGCTTTCGTGGGATCTAAGCTGTTTGTTCCAGGCTTCCTCCTGATCCTTTCTCTCTATCTGTTTGTCTTCCAGATCACTAATTCTATCTTCTGTCTCAGTTACCCTAGCTTTGAGAGAGTTTAGATTGGATTGGAACTCATTGAGAGCATTGTGGACCTCCTCCCTGGTAGCTTTAAGCTCCGCCCTAACATTGTGAACATCCTGTCTGGTCGCTTTCAGTTCGGCTCTAATCAATTCTGTTTGGTCATCCATGGCTTTCTCCAACCTAGCTATTGCCTGGATAATTGTTAGCCTGAATTCTCTTTCCGACATATTGTCTATGTTGATAGCCGTTAGCTCTGTTGCGGAAGGTCCATCCTCTGTATTTTTCTTCTGTTGGGCATTCCTCCTCCTAGTCATTTTGGTGGGAGAAGACTGAACAGATGTAGCTGGATGTATCAACTCTGGTGCAGTCAAGGTGCACCCTGGAACACTTCCTGATCTCCGTCTCAGAAGCCTCAGTCTGGGTGCAGAAGCTGAATAAATTCCCCCTTGGATGCTGGCAGTGCAGGTTCCAAGTTAAAGACCCTGGGGGCGCAGGATCTTTTGCTCGTCCCCAAAGCCAAGGCAGTGGCGGCTGTCTGGGAGCTCCTGACCGCCAGAGAGGTTCCAAGCAGCGATCGCACACTGAGATTTTGCCGCTGGCCGGGGCTGGGAGTGCCCGGCTTGCGCGCACCTCTTTTCAGAGGCGGCTGTGGGTCGGGCGCGCGTCTGGGGCACTGAGAACGGGGCGCTGGTCTGTAAGCCGCAGGCTGGGCTTTTGCGCACCTCTGTCCG
Organism: Neogale vison; assembly: GCF_020171115.1. Lineage (NCBI taxonomy): Eukaryota > Metazoa > Chordata > Mammalia > Carnivora > Mustelidae > Neogale > Neogale vison. The sequence continues at coordinate 63,886,782 of NC_058096.1, read as the reverse complement.
GGGAAGAGTTTCGCGGGCGCGAGGCTTAGACTTTGAAACAATGGCCCGGGTCAAGAAGCGCCCCAGGGCCTTAGAATCCCAGGAGAGCTGGAGCGACGTGCACGCGCATCTCAAGCTTTGTGGTAGGGCTAGCGCGCGTTCTGCAGACCGGCTCCCATCCCCTCACAGGAGCCGGAACCCCGCGCTCTGGGGCACGCTGGCGGCTTAGGGACCAGGAGCCGGTTTCTCCGCCGCACTCTCTCTGCCTCCGCGCCGGGGAGGCCGTCTGGGACCGGGGACTCAAGCCCCTGTCCCTAGCCGCCCCGATTCCCACAGTTTGCCCCCGCGATCCTTTGCTCTTTTGGAGTGCTTTCAACCAGTTTCCGAGTTAATGCTGGTCCCCAGACGCAGGGCACTCTCGCTCGTATCGGGGTATTACTTTTGCACCGGTCGCCTCTGGTGGCTCCCTCCCCCTTTTGTTTATCTTCCGATATCAGTCCGCTGTTCCCATTCCGCTTTACCTGCTCACTGGCGTCTTCTGCCCCTGTAGAGATCCAGACGTGTATAATTCTGATCTCAGGCTGATTTCATGGGTGATCAGAGTTCTTTGGTAGGTAATCAGCTCACTTTGGGGTACCAGCTGAAAAGACGCCTCTTCCTAGTACCCCGCCATCTTGTCCCCCCTTTTTTGTTTTAGCTTTTGAAGTTAACAAACACTCAATGCCTAAACATAGTATTTTGATTTTTTTGGCAATGCTAGGTCAAAGAGATAGTCTCTTCCTTCATTTTATATATATACTCTTAACACATGCACGCATTATGTATGATATATTCTGTTGGATACCATGGGAATTGGGAAGGTGAATTAGATATATCCACTTTTCTAACAATTATAATTTAGTAGTTTCTCGCACCATCTGCATAAAAGTGATTGTGAGAGCTGCAAAATGGATAATGTCCTAGTGAGAGAGTAATATGAAAAAAGCAGAAGACAGAGGTTGGAGCCACAGGGGTCAGTCCCTGTTTAAAATGCAAAATAAGAAGGCAAAGCCAGTGAAATAGACAGATAAAAACTGGCTGAAATGACAGAAAGGAGATCACAATAATGTAGTGCCAGAAAGATCTGAAAAGAGTATTGGCAGAAGGAGGTGGGCATAACACAGTGTCAGAGAAGCCAAAGAAAGTCACTGATGAGCAAAGGCTGTTGCATTTGGCAATTAGGAAGATCTTTGAGGAAAGGGGTTTTTATAGATAGTGGGAATGCTTCTGAGTTACCCAGGGTTAGAGATTGTTGGGTGGGGAATAAACCTGGCAAGTAGATCCTTTGGAGGAGTTTGATGCTGGGGGGGTGGGGATAGAGAAGAAGGAATTAATGTTAGAGTGAAACAGTATGCATGTTTTTCTGTGTATAGTGGCGTGGTTGGGCAGTTTGGTTCCCATGTAAATATGGTCTGAAACAGTATAGTGTTAATGTGTGTATGGGGTTTGTGTGTGTGTGTGTGTGTGTGTGTGTGTGTGTGTAAACAAGGAAGGATAGGGCAGGGAGGGAGGCAGGAAAGAATTCAGAGGACCATGGAGCTGTTGATGGAGCTGGATCTGGGCAGGACTAGAGGGTATCGCCGGAAGTGGGAGATATTTACAAATTGTGACTATTAGATGCGGAATGAAAAATTTTTTTCCTTTGAGAAAGAAAAGATCATGAAAGGACAGTGACATTTAGAGGGATGGCAAGGCAGCCAACCAATGAGTGCAAGGCTCTCCTGGATTCTTCAGCATACTGATGTGAATCACACCCTGATGCCCTGGCTTGCAGAGTGCACACTGGCTTTAAAATGCCTGTGGTATGGATTGCAACAGGCAGTCAGCACAGAGGCATCCCAGGTTAGGGAATGGCTGAAAGGATCTGCCCAAGTTCTAGAAAGGAATTTTCAAGCAGTTCAACACAGGGTTATACCACTTTCATGATGATAGGTGACCAGTAGTTGTGTGTACACAGCTGAGGGATAAGCAAACTCAGAGTTCTTGAGTATTATTTAATAAAAAGATATCCTAAGTAGAAGCAGTGTGTTCCAGATACTGCAATGGGCTCCGTGATTTTCTTTTGGCATCCATATCAGATAACATTACACCTGTTGGATCCTTAGGAGAGTTTGACCTGGAGAGGTATAGTAACTTGCCTCAGATTAGACATCTGGTGGCTAACAGAGGCAAAGTAGCATAAAATCTTAGACCATGGAGCCTGATTACCTAGGTTTGAATTCCAGTTCTGTTATGTAAACTTGGGCAAATTCCTTAAACACTCAGAATACTAGTTTCTGTATCTGTAGTATAGAACTAATATTACTTCATCTGTTTTATATAAGATTAAATGTATCAATACATGTAAATCACTTAAAGCAGTACTTGCCTTATTTTAATGTTAGCTATTGATATTTTAGTATTAGCTATTGCTATCATCATCACAATTCTGATTTTCCAAAGTCAAAATTTAGTTTTGTTGTTTTTTACTTTACTGTCATTCCCCAAGCTATGCCTACAAACCGTAAATTAACTAAGGTGTTATCAGGTAAACAAGGATACTATAGCTATAAAACCTTGCAAAATAGATAATAGATCAAATTTGTCAAACTTCTTTACTATACATGACCTTAAAACTCTAATAGGTTATTACAGACTGAGGACTTCTTTTTTTTTTCTTTTTTTTTTTGTTTTTTTGTTTTTTTTTGTTTTTGTTTTTTTGTTTTTGTTTTTTTGTTTTTGTTTTTTTGTTTTTTTGGTTTTTTTGTTGTTTTTTTTTTTGTTTTTGCAGACTGAGGACTTCTAATACTGAATATCACAAAACCACTACTTAGCTAAAATCTATACAGAAGTTATTTTTCCATTCAAAATACCAACATTTTGAAAATTATTATTTTTCTATGGAACATACAGCAAGAGAAAAATATTATTTTACACTTCGGCCACTAAAGAGAACAGTTTGAAAGCCAATCTGTGCTTGGCTTAGGTTGGGTTTACAGGAAAAGCAAGGAGTGTATTCAAGGGATGGTTAACAGTAGGAGAGGGAGGTGAGAAGGTGGGAAAAGATAAAACTAACAATATCAAGACCTTGGAGGCAAATCCATTGGTCATAATGACAAATGCACTGTGTGAGTTATTATATGTCTCTCAATTTTAAAGGAAGTAAAATTCGCTAGAGTTGAAAAGGCCAAGAAAGTATGAGATCAGAGTTCCAGATGGTTCATCATATGGATCTTGAAACATTATTTACAATTCTTGTTTTATACTTTTATAAAAATAGAAGGGGGAGAAATAGTAGAAAACTAACTAAAGAACAGTGTTTGAATGTTATTGGTTATTATAACAAAGATATAATAAAACATATTTCTCCTTTTTTGCAACTTTTCTTTTTCTTTAAGCAGTTGTTTTCTTTGTTTTTGATTCTACGGTCATTTTTCTTTCTTTTTTTTTTTTTTTAAACTGAAGGACCATTTTTGAAAACCTTTGAAATTATTTTGTTCTTTGTGTGACACTGTATGTTGGTAGTTATGTGGAGAGTTTGGAATGCAGATATTAAATAGGCTGTTCTTGAGTGGGGAGGAGCAAGATGACAGAGAAGTAGGAGGCCTAAATTTTGCCTGGTTCCAGGAATTCAGCTAGATAGTCATCAAACCATTCTGAACATCTACAGACTCAACAGGAGATCAAAGAAAATAGCTGCAGTTCTATGAAGAGAAAAGCGACCACTTTTTGGAAGACAGGATGTGTGGAGAAGAGAATCCGAGGTGATATATGGGAAGATAGACTGCAGGGGAAGGGAGCTTCCATCAGTTGGCTCCTGGCAAGAGGTAGAGCAGCAGAGTACAGGGTTGGAACTTTTAGAAGTCTGCTCCGCGGAGAGGTGTTGCTCCGGTGGCTAAGCAGGGGCGTGGAATCCTGGCTGGGACAGGGTGGTCTTAGGACCCACAGGGTAACAAAAAGACCAGAGGTGTCTGAGTGTAGCAGAGCTCCCAGGTATTGGAATGGGGAAGCCAGCTGTAGAGATGGAGCCAAGAGGGGCTCTCTCAGTTTGGGGCTACCTGAAACCCTGATCCAAGGCAGAGTTGGGCTGCTGCTTTTCAAGGGACCCCAGAAATGGCATATCCAAGGATACCCCCTCTCCCTTCCTCCTCCTCTGGGAGAAGTGGTGCAGGAGCATGCTGCAAGAATCTGCTGGGTTTTGAGACTCCACACGGGGTAGTGTGCCAGAAAGAGAGAAGCTCTGTCAGAGGCTGGGTGAGCTCAGAGTATGGCTGAAGACCAGGGAGACGGGAGGGGTTGACTGCTTTTCTCTGAGGGCATACTGAGGGTCCTGAGCTCTCGGCTCCTCCAAGACTGGAGATTGGGAGGCCGTCATTTTCATTCTCATCCTCCAAAGCTGTACATTCAGGGAATGCTGAAGCATTCAGGGAACAAAAGCTCCTGAGAGCAAAACGGAGCAGATTATTTAGCCTGGCCCCTGACAAGGGTGGTACAATACCACCTTGGGCAAAGGCATTTGAGAATCCCTGCAACAGGCTCCTCCCCAGAAGATCAGCAAGAGCATCCTGCCAAGACCAAGTTTACCCATCAGTGAGAACCATGGAACTCCAGAGCTAGTGGAAGGCGCTGCATAGAAGTCATGCCTTTTCCATCTACGGCCATACCACCCTGAACGCGCCCGATCTCGTCAGAAGTCATGCCTTTTCCCCTTGATTCTTTAGTCTTTCAAAGTTTAATTTTTAAAATTTTCTTTATTTTATACTTTTTCAAATTTTTCTGTATTTTTCCTCTTTCCCATTTTAACCAACATCTTATCAATACCTTTAAAAAAAATTTTTTTATTTTTCATTTTTACAGAATACTCTATCCCTTCACTATACAAACTTATTTTATACATATATATACTTTCTTTAAAATTGTGGGATACAGTTTCATCCAACAGACCAAAATACACCCTAAAACTAGTGTATGGCTTTTTTTCTAGTCTCCCTCTTGATCACATTCTCTCCCTTTTTTTCTTTCTTTTTTTCAACCAATTTCTTATTGCATCAATTCCTTTTTTAAAATCTTGTTTTGTTTTCATCTTTACAGTCATATTCCATCCCTTCATCATATTTATCCTTATTTTTGTATATATTTAACTTTTTATTTCTTTAAAATTTGAGGAGGCACTTTCTTCTACAGACCAAAATGCACCCAAAATCAAGTGTATGGCTCTGTTCTATTCACCAGCCTGATCATATTTGTTTTTTCTGCCTTTCTTACCCTATTCCCCCACCCTGGTTTCAGGTCTCTTCTGATTTGTTTAGTGTGTATTTTCCTGGGGTCGTTGTTAACCTTTTAGCATTTTGTTCTCTCATTCATCTGTTTGTCGCTGGACAAAATGACAAATTGGGAAAAAAAACACCTCAAAAAAATAAAATAAAATAAAAAGAACAAGAGGCAGTACCCACTGCTGGGGGACCTAATCAATATGGACATTAGTAAGATGTTGAAACTGGAGTCCAGAATGACGATTATAAGGATACTAGCTGGGCCGGAAAAAAACATAGAAAAACTACAGAATCACTTTCTGGAGAAATAAAAGAACTAAAATCTAACTAAGTGAAATCAAAATGCTATTAATCAAGTGCAATAAAAAAAATGGAGGCTCTTACTGTTAGGATAAATGAAGCAGAAGAGAGTATTAGTGATATAAAAGACCAAATGATGGAGAATAAAAAAGATGAGAAAAAGACAGATAAATAACTACTAGACCATGAGGGAAGAATTTGAGAGTTAAGTGATACCATAAGACAAAACAATATTAGAATAATTGGGATCCCAAAAGAAGAAAGAGAGAGAGGGGCAAAAGATATATTGGAGCAAATTATAGCAGAGAACTTCCCTAATTTGGGCAAGAAAACATACGTCAAAATCCAGGAGACACAGAGAACTCCTCTCAAAATAAAAATAGGTCAACAACCCCTCATCTAATAGTAAAACTTGCAAGTCTCAGAAACAAAGAGAAAATCCTGAAAGAAACTCAGGACAAGGGGTCTGTAACCTACAATGGTAGAAATTTTATATTGGCAGAAGACCTATCCTCAGACACTTGGCAGACCAGAAAGGACTGGCATGATATATTCAGAGCACTAAATGAGAAAAATATGTAGGCAAAAATATTGTGTCCAGCTAGGCTGTCACTGAAAATAGAAGGAGAGCTAAAACACTTCCAGGACAAACAAAAACTGAGAGAATTTTCAATCACCAAACCAGCAATACAGGAAATATTGAAAGGGGTCCTCTGAGCAAAGAAAGAGCCTAAAAGTAACATAGACCAGAAAGGAACAGAGACAATATGCAGTAACAGTCATTTTATAGGCAATACAATGGCACTAAATTCATATCTTTCAGTAGTTACCCTGAAAGTAAATGGGCTAAATGGCCCAATCAAAAGACACAGGATATCAGAATGGGTAAAATAAAACAAAACAAAACCCACTGATATGCTATGTACAAGAGACACATTTTAGACCCAAAAAAGACACCTCCAGATTTAAAGTGAGGGGGTGGAAACAATTTACCATGCTAATGGACATCAAAAGGAAGCTGGGGTGGCAATTCTTGTATCAGACAAATTAGATTTTAAAACGAAGGGTGTAATAAGAGATGAGGAAGGGCACTATACCATATTTAAAGGGTCTGTCCAACAAGAAGATCTAACAATTTTAAATATCTATGCCCTTTGCATGGGCACAGCCAACTATAAAAAACAATTAATAACAAAATCAAAGAAACACATTGACAATAATACAGTAGTAGGGACTTTAACACTCCCCTCACTAAAATGGACAGATCATCTAAGCAAAAGATCAACAAGGAAATAAAGGCTTTAAATGACACACCAAACCAAATGGACATCACAGATATGTTCAGAACATTTCATCCCAAAACAACAGAATATACATTCTTCTATAGTGCATATGGAACATTCTCCAGAATAGATCACATCCTGGGTCACAAATCAAGTTTCAACCGGTGCTGAAGAATTGGGATCATTCCCTGCATATTTTTGGACAAAAATGATTTGAACTAGAACCTTGATCCCCAAACCAGACAAAGACCCAGTCAAAAAGTAGAATTACAGACTAATATCCCTAATGAACATGGATGCAAAATTTCTCACCAAAATACTAGCCAATAGGATCCAACAGTACATTAAAAAGATTATTCACCACGATCAAGTGGGATTTATTCCTGGGCTGGAAGTTTGGTGTAACATCTGCAAATCAATCAATGTTATACTGTACATTAATAAAAGAAAGAACAAGAACCATATGATACTGTCAATAGATGTAGAAAAGCATTTGACAAGTACAGAATCCTTTCTTGATGAAAACTCTTCACAGTATAGGAACAGAGGGTACATACCTAAATATCATAAAAGCTGTCTATGAAAAACCCACAGCAAATATCATTCTCAATGGGGAAGAACTGAGAGTTTTACTCCTAAGGTCAGGAACATGGCAGGGATGTCCACTATTACCACAGCTATTCAACTTAGTACTAGAAGTCCTAGCCTCAGCAGTCAGACAACAAAAAAGAAATAAAAGGCGTCCGAATCAGTAAAGAAGTCAAACTATCACTCTTTGCAGATGATATGATACTTTATGTGGAAAACCCAAAAGACTGCACTCCAAAACTACTGGAACTCATACAGGAATTCAATAAAGTGTCAGGATATAAAATCAATGCACAGAAATCAATTGCATTTCTATATACCAACAACAAGACAGAAGAAAGAGAAATTACGGAGTTGATCCCATTTACAAATGTTCGCAATACCATAAGATACCTAGGAATAAACCTAACCACAGAGGCAAAGAATGCATACTCAGGAAACTATAGAACACTCATGAAAGAAATTGAGGAGGACACAAAGAAATGGAAAAATGTTCCATGCTCATGGGTTAGAAGAACAAATATTGTGAAAACATCCATGCTACCTAGACCAATCTACACATTTAATGCAATTGTTATCAAAATACCATTAAGTTTTTTCAAAGAAATGGAACAAATGATCCTAAAATGTATATGAAACCAGAAAAGACCCATAATAGTCAGAGGAATGTTGAAAAACAAAAACAAAAACAAAAATTGGTGGCATCACAATTCCAGACTTCAAGCTCTATTACAAAGCTGCAGTCATAAAGATAGTATGGTACTGGCACAAAACAGACACATAGATCAGATCAGTGGAACAGAGCAGATAGCCCAGAAATGGACCCTCAACTCTATGATCAACTAATCTTTGACAAAGTAGGAGAGAATGTCCAAGGGAAAAAAGACAGGATCTTCAACAAATGGTATTGGGAAAATTGGACAGCCACATGCAGAAGAACGATACTGGATAATTTCCTTCCACCGCACACAGAAATAGACTCAAAATGGATGAAAGACCTCAGTGTGAGACAGGAATCCTTCAAAATCCTTGAGGAAGACCCATGCATCAACCTCTTCAATGTCAGCTGCAGTAACTTCTTCCTAGAAACATCACCAAAGGCAAGGGAAGCAAGGACAAAAATGAACTATTGGGACATCATCAAGATCAAAGCTTTTGCAAAACAAAAGAAACATTCAACAAAACCAAAAGACATCTGACAGAGTGGGAGAAGATATTTGCACATGGTATATCAGATGAAGGGCTAGTGTCCAAAATCTATAAAGAACTTATCAAACTCAACACCCAAAGAACAAATAATCCAATCAAGAAATGGACAGAAGACATGAACAGACATTTCTGCAAAGAAGACATCCAGATGGCCAACAGACACATGAAAAAGTGCTCAATATCACTTGGCATCAAGGAAATATAAATCAAAACTACAGTGAGATACCACCAGTCAGAATGGCTAAAATTAATAAATCAGGAAACAACAGGTGTTGGCGAGGATGTGGAGAAAGGGGAACCCTCCTACACTGTTGGTAGGGATGCAAGCCAGTGCAGCCACTCTGTAAAATAGTATGGGGTTTCCTCAAAAAGTTGAAAATAGAGATATCCTTCGATCCAGTAATTGCACTACTCGGGATTTACCTTAAAGCTATGAAGGTAATGATTCATAGGAGCATGTGCACCCAGATGTTTCTAGCAACAATGTCCACAATAACCAAACTGTGTAAAGAACCTAGATGTCCATCAACAGATGAATGGATAAAGATGTAGTAAATATATTCAGTGGGATATTATGCAGTCATCAAAAAGTGAACTCTTGCCATTTGCCACAATGTGGGTGGAACTAGAGGCTATTATGCTAAGTGAAATAAGTCAATCAGAGAAAGACAATTATAGAATATTACTGATATAAGGAAATTGAGAAATAAGGCAGAAGGTCATAGGGGAAGGGAGGAAAAAAATGAAATAAGATGAAACCAGAGAGGGAGATAAACCATTAGAAACCCTTAATCTCAGGAAACAAATTGAGGTCTGCTGGAGCTGAAGGGAGTCAGAGGAATGGGATGGCTGGGTGACAGACATTGGGGAGGGCGTGTGCTATGGTGAGTGCTGTGAATCGTTTAAGACTGATGAATCACAGACCTATACCCCTGAAACAAATAATACATTATATGTTAAATAAATAAAGAAACTGTTCTCAATTATCTGAGATTATTTTAATAGAGTAATTGATTAAGTTGAAAGGAGTTACCTTATTTTTATGACAATATATTATAAACATCAAGATGGTTTGAGAGCCAGAGACAAACAGGATAACTGTATTTACATTTTAATCATGGGAACTAACATACCCCCAGAAACCTTAAGGAATGTTGGAGATCTTCCAGCTTGGCATTGTTTGGTAGACATGCCTATTGAGCATATTTGCTAGCAACACATTTAGTAGCAAAGCAAATAATCAAGCATGGACATCTCCTAAAGCTATAGAATTTAGAAACACCAGATATTTATTGAAATATACCAAAAGTGAAAGTTCCTTTAGCCATAATGACCCTTCCTTTCCTTGCTTCCAATAATTTACTTCTCTTACACCACCTTTGGGCCAAATTCTCAGCTGGACACTGAGGATTAAAAGATGCATATAATACAGTTTCTGCCTTTAAGGAACTCAAAATCCAGTGGGACTTTAAGTCTGCTTTAATTCTCTCTACATTTATTGAATACTTTCTGTGTATCAGGAAATGTCCTAGGAATCTGAAATACTAGTTAGTGGTACTTACTATAAAATCTTGTAAAAGTTAAAACGGAGGTGTCAAAGATGAAGGGAAAAGAGAATGAATGCCTAAATTAACCTTGGAAAATCAAAAAAACTTAACTTTTATAATTACAAAAAGGATGTAGGTAAAAATACAGAGAGGTCAAAGAGCAAGATATAGTCAGGGAACTTTCTGTCATTCTGTGAACCTGGAACAAAGGTGGATAGTATAGGAAGTGACAAGAGATGGTAGGGGGTGTGGGAGCTGACATGTATTGGGACACATGCTATCTTTAGGGAAGAAGAGTAAGAAAGAATTGAATTCAGATAAGTCAGAGGGTTGTGGAAAGACTGAGGGGAAAGGGAAGCACACTGAGAACTACTTGAAAAAAGAGGGGCTGCAGAAATGGGATGGTTATATAGGTGTGTAAATTAACCCATATGGAATGGAGAGATGGATGCATTTAAGGGTTATAGCCAAGGGCAGAGGTAGGCCTTGAAATCCAGAGTAGAGGTTTTACTTCATGTAGTGGGTGGCAAGGAACCATTAGTGTCATGAGAAGAGGTCCAGTGGTCCTGAAGTGCGTACTCAGTGAACTACTGAGATTCTTTCCTTGTGTCCCAAAGTATTTATGAGAGCCCAGAGTGCCAGGCAGGCGCCTAACTGGCGCCTGAGGAATTTGAGAGATCAGATATCATTCAAGCTATCCCTAGGGTGAGCCCAAATGAACCCCAGGGACTGACGCTATTCTTTAAATAACATTAAAGTTGGCTTGTATCAGTGAGGGAATTAATGAGCAATTAAGGTCCTCACTCTGAAAAATTGGCCATTTATAATGATTAGTATTTTATGCACTGCGGTGTACCAAAATATTGAATTTTTAGCACAAATTATTCAGTACAGCAGTAACAAATGAAAGAAATTTTCCTCCATAAAATTATCTGGAAAAAACAGTGTATCCATTTTTCTAATCATTCTTAGCAAATAGTTTAACCCAGACTTGAAAATGAGCCTTTTCCCTACTGGCCTAAAATGAATAATTGTTTATTTACCCTGATTGCATGGAAACAAACTCCTGATAGTCTGTGCTTTATTTATTTTTTTTTGAAAGATTTTTAAAATTTGCTTTAGGGTTTTAGAGAGAGCACACAAGTGGGAGAAGGGTCAGAGGGAGAGAGAAAATCTCAAGCACACTCCTCTGCTGGCATAGAGCCCAATGTAGGACTCGATCTCTGCGTCCTGAGATCAGAATCTGAGCCAAAATCAAGAGTCGGACACTCAACTGACTGAGCCACCCAGGTGTCCCTCAGTGCTTTTTAAATAATAGAATCCTCTGCTTCTACAAATAAATATGTGGGAGTGTATGTATACATATGTAGGTATACACATACATGTATGCACATATATACACATGTGTGTACATATTCATATATGTATGCATGTATTTCAAAGATAAGATAACATTCAAATAGCCATTGCTTTTCAGCTTCAGGCTTACACAGACACACAGTAAATAAAGTAATTTATTTCTGTGAACGAAAAAGGAAATAGCTACCCATGGTTCTGAGTTAGGCTTCTCCTTATGATCTAGCCATTTCTCAGCAGGTGAGACCCTTGCTAACCAACAGAAAAACCACATGATGTTGTCAGTGATACAATGGGCTTTCAGGATTTTAGATGAAAGAAAGAGTCATTGGTTAATGGTCTCATAGAAAGAGAATTATGGTAATGGATGTACTGATGTGTACCTCCCAGTTACTCACCTGAAGTACTGATATGTAGCACTGTGTAAGGACGATTTCATGAAACAACACAGATTTCCATAGCCAGTCCTTGGAAGGTGATAAGGGCAACCTGAAGGCATGCTCTACAGATTTACCATAGAATAAGTCAACTTTGAACTGAACAACAACTCACTTTGAACTGAAAAGACACATTTGTTAAAACCTATGTAGCAGATCAAAAAATCAATGCTGAAATACTTCAGAAAACATTCTTCAAAATTAACATGATAAAACCTACATAGGATTAAAAGAAAGGTACTGTATGCATGTGTGTTCAATTATTAGATGATTAGATATTCAAAGTCCTAGTCCTCTTAGCCCTGCCATGCATTCATTTACACAGTGCATTTTGCTGTGTTCTAAGCTTTTATTATAGTTATACATATCCTCTTAGAATTGAAAAAGAAAATGTTTGGGGATTTAGCCTTTCTATAAAACTCACTAAACACTAGTTTAGGTAGAGAGGCTCTGTTGGGGAGGGTAGGAATGGGGAAAAGAATGTGTTAGTTATTTGTACCAGATACTATGTCAAATACAAAATGATTTGAGGGGTGAGCATCTCTGTGTGTCCTCAGTGCCTGGAAATTGAGGCCAGTTTAAAGAAACAAGGAAAAAGTATCCTGCTTTTCTAAATCTTTTCTTACCTCTTTGCCCAATAGAAGAAGGAATTAAGGACAAGATAAGTCTCTCTAAAAAGAGCGAATGGATGAGCACATAGAAATTTAATATCTACCTAATATTTTGCTACACTGCCTCAGTCTCCTTGCAAAAGATTAGACAATGTTAGCAACAAGTTTCTAATTGGCTAAGAAATTACGCAGATGCTTTTATTAGTAACACTTACATAAACTGGCCTTGCATCATATATCTTAAGAGATAAAAACACAGTTCTTTGTTCTTGCTGCGCCCCACCCCCACACTCTGGAGAAATGGAGACTGCTCTGACCAGGCTGGCAGGTGCACACTTGTCTAGCCTTGCTTCATTGGTAGGAGACCAGAGGGACTTGACTTCAGATGCAATCAGAACTCTTACAGTAACTATTCTAAGCTTGCAGGGAGCTGATTTCTTTCACTGTCATCTGTATATTGGCTGACTTTTTAAAGCGATTGATAATATTTATGGCTAATGTTCTCTACACCACTATTTTTAAGATTTATGAACGTATGATGTCATTTACTTTTTAGATTTCTCCAAGACTAAAGGGTAGCCTTAAAATAAAAGTATTAACATTGCAAACCACATGTCTTGCTAAACTTGTTTTGTGCCCTCTATGAAAATCAGTAAAGGGGTGTGCCTGGATAGCTTTGTCGGTTAAGCATCTGCCTTCGGCTCAGGTCATGATCTCAGGGTCTTGGGATTGAGTCCTGGGACTGGCTCCCTGCTCGGTGGGCAGTCTGTTCCCTTTCCCCCTTCTCATGCTATCTCTCTCTCTCTCTCTCTTTTCTCTCAAATAAGTAAATAAAATCTTAACAAAAATAGAAAATCAATAAAGAGGCAAAGCTTATTTTAAATATCAACAAAATGGAAAATGTGACAATGCGGAATTTTGATAGAGCCTTCTGTGAGCCATAAATAGCCCAGGGTATTTGAGTATAGAAAATTCTTTAAGGGTTATCGTTGTGAATTACATCTTCCCCCCTTTAGAGTTTCATTGAGGATTGTGCTAATACGGAACACTCTTACACATTACTGCATAAAATAAGCACCTCATTTCTGTACCCTTTCCTCTGGCATTGGATAAAGACAATAATAGCTAAAAGAAATTTATTTACTCCCTCTCTTCTTTACTGACTTTTTGTCATCTTAGAATGTATTAAAAATATGTCTTAACTATTACCCTTTCTTATTTATTGTTTTAATCTCTCTCTTTTTCTTTCCTCCAGGTAAGTCCTGCTGCTTTCTAAATCTTACCAGAATGTCCTTTAGAAAAATGGTAAGTACATGTTTCCAGTAATATGGTTTCATTTTCCAGGGTACAAAGAGATTATCTTTTAAAAAAAATTTTTTTCTTAAAGCTGCGTTTGATATCAGTCCATTTCCTGGTTTTTATCCATTAACACTGAAAAACACTTTGTCATAAGTGAGGTGGCAATCTGTTTGGTACTTTGATGGGTCCTTGTTACTTTGGGTTTTCAGAGTGTTGTTCTTGAGACTTCCTAGAAAATTGAGAGTGTGCTCGTGCATGTCATATATTAGAGAGAGGATCCCTAGCTTCCAGTAGACATTGAATTTTGGGTGGTCAGAGATTACAGATGGTCTGTGTTTGATTTGGAGAATTAAAGCACCTGCATTTATGAGCATCAGATTTTAGAACCCCAGCAGGTAAATATTGGTCCAGTGATGTTAAATGACAAAACCTTTTCATAAAACATTCTACACCAAGGCAACCAAGGAAATGTGACAGTGAAAATGAAAAGCAAAAGTTCATAAAACCTGGCTAATTGGTTTAGTTCTTCCAAAGGAAGTATATTGGTGCTGCAGTCTTCGTCTCCTGGAATTAGCCTCACGGTCGATTAAAAGAAGCACGAATTTAGCTTTGTATATTGCAATCCTTCATATTCAGACATGACGCAAGTTGCAAGGGATTTTGGTTCATCTTCCTTAAGATGAGAGTGTGGATAGTATAACAAACGGAAATTATGACTTCCTACCATTGTCAGCTATTTTATTTTGTGTCCTTGGTTTTGCTGTTATATTGTACGTAATTGTACTTATACTAGATGTGTATTCTGTGCTGTTCCAGGAGACCGTTTCAAAACCTTTTTCCATAAGATTGAACACTTGTTTGACGGCACTAAAATGAAATAACAAGCACATGGAAGGAGATTTAGTTAAGACCATGAGAAACAGAATAAGAGAGTTTCAATTCTCGAGCTTTTAGCTAGAATTCTCTTTAAAAAACAAATAATGAAAGAAAAGAGAAAAACTTAACATTTAGGTGCTAGGACATGGTCTTTATAGTACATGTTATTATGTTATCAAGTCACATATATTTTATAATAACTCTTCCAGTAACTCAATTAAAGAAAAGTCACCAGATGGTGTGAAGACTCCTCTACATGTAACTCTTGAAAATAACTTTGAATAGGAAACTCAAGAATTAACGGAATATGTGCTCTATTATCCAGTCTCTTGAATTCTTAAGACAATTATCTTGGTTACACCCACCACAAGATCATCTCTTTCCTTTAGATTTTTCTTTCAGTATCATTTAGGCTTTTTTCTGTGGTAAGAAATAGAAAATTCAATGCAAGTGGTTCAAGCAAAAAGGAAAGTTGTAGGATTATGTAACTTTAAAAAGAAAATCTAGGGATAGATCTTGTCAGGCATAGATATTAGCAAATGTTTAAAGAACCTCCCTAGGACCTGGTTACTTTGTTTCACTCTCTCAAATGCATTACTTCTGTTGGCTTCTTAGTTTCTCTGAACTCAGTTTGAAATCCCATGGAGGAAACAAAGAGAGTAACTCTGTGGGTAGTCACAGCCAGAGACCGAGTGCATCTCATTGACTCTGATTTTTCTCTTGAACATTTCTCAGATGGGAATGCAGTGAACAAACTGACTTAGGTCTAAGTTATGTGCTTTATGCCTGGTACCAGGGGTTAGGTGGAAACTATCCAATCTCAGGGACAAAATGAAAAAGGAATGGATTCCCAAACTCCTGCTATGTTCACTAAGGTGAATAGATGCTAAGAAGCCAAGAAACAAATGAATAAATACCCACTTCATCTTCTTTATTGCTGTTTGTTGTTGTTGTTGTTGTTGTTTTCCCTCTTTGGAGAAAGATTCTCTTTCTCCTTTTTGAGGAGTGCTCCTCCATCAAAACTGGCCTCTAGCCTGTCCAGCACACAGATGTCCATGAGGTGGTGCAGATAAAATCATTATGTTTTAATCAAATCTACTTCTTTTTTCTGGCCTTCTTTGTATGTTTTATTTGTTCACTAAGCACAGTGAGAAAACAGTGTTGAGACTTGGTTCTGATGTATTTCTTGTTTTAAAGATAAAGTCGTTAAATACAACAACACTGCGCATCAGGGTAGAGCATCTAAAGGTCATTAATTTCACATATGAAAGCTCACATAAAAGAAGAGCTTTCTCCTGAACACATAGCAGTTATTAAACCCTGAATTGTCCACTTTAGCATCCTTAAATAATTATCACTTTCCTTTCCCTGCTTATGTTAGCAGTTTACATTCAGGACTTTGGGTTGATGGAAATGGGTTTTTCAAATAAAAAGAAATTTAAGATAGTAAATTGAACTTACTATCTTAAATTTCTCTGGAATCCTGTGGAGGTCACAGATTGTGGTCAGAGCCCCTGGAGTTGTACTGCACCAAAATCTTTGCGCCAGTGATCCTGATTGCAGATCTTAATCCCAAAGTGCTCAGATTGCCACTAGGAAAAAAGATTGTTGTTTTGTTTAAAATGTAAACTATCACTACTTAAAGAATTAAGCTGTGAGCAAATTCCTGAAAATGCTCTCTTAGTGGAGAGCAGTCTGTCTAGATTTTGGCAGTCTAGTTGATGAAGTTAGACATCTTTATATCATTTCTGAACATTGTTCATCTAAATGAAGCCGAATTACTCAGTGCAAGGCCCTAGCCAAGTACTTTCTGAAAGACCATTTACTTACTGATATATAGACTTCAATTTTTGTTTGATCTCTCTTTCTTTTTTAAAACTTAATGTTTATTTTGAATATAGGAAAATAATACCAAGAGTAATAATGTCATTGTTATGTTAATAGGTTAAAACTCATTGACTGCATTAGTATTTCTTACACTTAACGTGTTATACAGTGTATTTTTCCAAAGAAAGATAACTTTGTAAAACAAAAGATGCATGCTTTACAATTTCTTAGTAGATGTAAGATTATTAAAATATATCAGCAGTGATGCTCCTGCTCGAAAACTATCATCTTTCCATCCCCCAAAGCACCTTAAACCAAGTTTTACACATAGAAGATACTCTGTATTCTTAATTGATGACTAAAGTAATAAAAAATAAATGAATAAATAAATGACTTTTTGAAAGACTTATTTTTCATACATAAATATTATCTAAAATGTGAGAAAACTTGAAAATATAAAAATAAAATTTTATGTGTATAAGTGGATTTTCTCATATAATTATAACATATATCCAAAAGATAAGATTCAGCAGCAACCCGAGCTTAAAAAGATATAACTTAGACTATGAGGACAACAAAGTTATTAGAACAGCTATAAAAATAGCTGATGAAATTAAAAGCTGCTAAGAAAAAATCAGTGGTCTAAGCCATATTAAATGCATATTTTCTGCCTTTTACAGCACATATTGGTCATAAGCACCCACCATTCTCTGGTTCTAAGGGCTCATCTTTCCCTTGCCCTCTTCACATTCAATTTCTAAATACATGTGGAAGAGTTGGTAGGAATACCACAATGTTTATAATATGTTTTGGAAAATAACAAAATTTCATGAGACACAGACTTGAATTTTACATGAATCTCATCTAGTAGCCTTTCAAGGTGACTGGCACATATTTATTGTTATCTTTGTTCTTTAAGAATAAATGTTTATGTAAAGGGCTTATCACTAGTCTGTATGGTATATGAATTTAAAGAAGTTTTAATAGACATTTATCGTGATTTTATTTGTCATTTGTGTTGCAAGTTCTTTTGTTTGACAGAAACCCAGAATAGCTCAAGTTTCTGGAGAATTTAAGAGTCTTTTTCTGCCAGTGTACTGGTTTATACAAGAATTTAGTGCTTAAATGTCAGAGTGGGTATTGATAATACTCAGAAGGTCTGGGGAATATGTTACTAAGTTGATAAATTTAAATGTAATGAAGTATTTAAGAATAATCACCCATATTTAAAACATTGAAAGAAAAAATGCTATATCTAGTGAATTCTATAAGGAAACCTAGAATTCTATACCCAATGAAAATATCTATTAAAAGTGTAAGAGAGGAACACCTGCGTGGCTCAGTGGGTTGAGCCTCTGCCTTCAGCTCAGATCATGATCTCAGGGTCCTGGGATCAAGCTCCCTGTGTGTGTGGGGGGGGTGGTCTCTGCGCAGCAGGGAGCCTGCTTCCCCCCTCCCCCTCCCCCCCCCCGCTTCTCTGCCTACTTGTGATCTCTCTCTCTGTCAAATGAATAAATTAAAAAATCTTTTTAAAAAGTGTAGGAGAAGTATTTTTCTTTTTCAGACAAACAAAAACTGAAGGAATTCATTACCAGTGAACCTTTTTGCAAGAACTGTTAAGGAATTTTCTTTAGGTAGAAGGAAAATGATGCAGATCAGAAACTTAGATCTATGTAAAGAAAGGGAGACCATTAGAAAAGGAACGAATGAAAGAAAAATGTAAACCTATTGTTCTTATTTATAAGTGATCTAAAAAATAACTACGTGTTTAACATCATAATAATAGCAATGCCTTGAGTAATTATAGTGGTTGGCTAAGTTAAAGGTCTGATAGCAATGCCATAGAGGATAAGAGGGAGGAAATGTGTGTGCAAGTAGAATAGTATTGTTTGAAGGTAGAGTTAGTTAAAGATATATGTGTATGGGGCACCTAGGTGGCTCAGTCGATTAAGCTTCTGCCTTCCACTCAGGTCATGGTCTCATGTTCCTGGGATCAAGCCCCACATAGGCCTCCCTGCTCATGGGCAGTCTGCTTCTCTCTCATACTCTTTCATTCTCACTTTCAAATAAATAAATAAAATCTTTTTAAAAATGTGTAAACTAAAGAGAAACCACTAAGAATTTTAGTATTAAGTAGAATTGAAATTAAAAGTAGAGAAGGCAGAGGAGAAAGAGTCTCTGACAATCAAGAGAAAACATTTAAAACCATGGTTGATATTAATCCAAATATGTCAATAATCACTTTAAATGTGGGTGGCCTACATATACCAATTAAAAGGCAAAGATTTTCATAGTGGGTAAATTAACAAGAAACAACTACATGTAGTCTTCAAGAAACTCTATAAAAATAAAGACCTGGTAAGTTAAAATCAAAGAAAGATACTATATTGCTGTAATTAAAAGAAAGCTGGACTGGTTACATTAATTTTAGACAAAGTAGACTTCAGATGAAGGAAACTATCAAGGTAAAGAAAAGCATTAGTAATGATAAAGGGGTCAATTCTCAAAGAAGACATATTAACCTTAAACATGTATGCATCCAAAAACTGCATTAAAATATGTGAGGCATAAACTGACAAAACTGAGAAGAAAAATAGACAAATCCACTCTACGATTTGGAGACTTGAGTATCTCCCTGTCAGTAACTGATGGATCAAGCAGGCAGTCAGTAAGAATAGAGTTGACCTGCAAGAATGGAGTTGATTTGAACAACATTATAATCAACTTGGACTAATTGAAATTTATAGTATATTTCATTCAACAATAGTAGAATTCATATCGTCCTCATGCTTTCATCCTTATTCCAAACTTACATGCAGCATTCACCAACATACACCACTTTCTGGGTCATAAAACATACCTTGACAATTTAAAAAGAAAATCATACAAAGTGTGTTCTCAGGCCATAATGGAATTAAATTAAAATCAGTTGAATATCTCCAGATATGTGGAAGTCAAACATTATCCATATAAATAACATGTAGGCCAAATAAAAAATCTCAAGAGAAATAAAAATATATTTTGAACTAAATTAAAATTAAAATATAGATTCTAGACATTTATAAGATGCAATAAGAGGGATATTTAGAGCTTTAAATGCATGTATTAGAAAAGAAGAAAACTCTAAAATCAGTAGTCTAAGCTTCCAACTTAGGAAAGCAGAAAAAGAAGGACAATTTAAGCCTAAAGCAAGCAGAAGAAAACAAAATAATACAAAAACGGAACACAGTGAATACATTGAAAACAGGAAAATGATAGAGAAAATCAATAAAACTAAAAGCTGTTTTTTTTAAAATTTCTTTTCAGTGTAACAGTATTCATTGTTTTTGTACCACACCCAGTGCTCCATGCAATACGTGCCCTCCATAATACCCACCACCTGGTTCCCCCAACTTCCCACCCCCCACCGCTTCAAAACCCTCAGGTTGTTTTTCAATGTCCATAGTCTCTCATGGTTCTCCTCCCCTTCCAATTTCCCTCAACTCCCTTCTCCTCTCCATCTCCCCATGTCCTCCATGTTATTTGTTATGCTCCACAAATAAGTGAAACCATATGATAATTGACTCTCTCTGCTTGACTTATTTCACTCAGCATAATCTCTTCCAGTCCCGTCCATGTTGCTACAAAAGTTGGGTATTCATCCTTTCTGATGGAGGCATAATACTCCATAGTGTATATGGACCACATCTTCCTTATCCATTCATCTGTTGAAGGGCATCTTGGTTCCTTCCACAGTTTGGTGACCGTGGCCATTGCTGCTATAAACATTGGGGTACAGATGGCCCTTCTTTTCACTACATCTTTATCTTTGGGGTAAATATCCAGTAATGCAATTCCAGGGTCATAGGGAAGCTCTATTTTTAATTTCTTGAGGAATCTCCACACTGTTCTCCAAAGTTGTTGTACCAACTTGCATTCCCACCAACAGTGTAAGAGGGTTCCCCTTTCTCCATATCCTCTCCAACACATGTTGTTTCCTGTCTTGCTAATTTTGGCCATTCTAATATGGTATCTCAATGTGGTTTTAATTTGAATCTACCTGATGGCTAATGATGATGAACATTTTTTTCTGGTGTCTGATAGCCATTTGTATGTCTTCATTGGAGAAGTGTCTATTCATATCTTCTGCCCATTTTTTGATATGATTATCAGTGTGTTGAGTTTGAGAAGTTCTTCATAGATCCTGGATATCAACCTTTTTTCTGTACTGTTATTTGCAAATATCTTCTCCCAATACTCATTCTTCTCAAGTGCACATGGAGCCTTCTCCAGAATAGACCACATACTGGGTCACAAATCAGGACTCAACCGATACCAAAAGACTGAGATTATTCCCTGCATATTCTCAGATCACAATGCTTTGAAATTAGAGCTCAATCACAAGGAAAAGTTTGGAAGGAACTCAAACACCTGGAAGCTAAAGACTGCCTTGCTTAAGAATGCTTGGATCAACCAGGAGATCAAAGAAGAACTGAAACAATTCATGGAAACCAATGAGAATGAAGACACTTCAGTCCAAAACGTATGGGATAGAGCAAAGGCGGTACTAAGGGGGGAAATACATAGCCATCCAAGCCTCCCTCAAAAAATGGAAAAATCCAGAATACACCAGCTGTCTCTACACGTTAAAGAATTGGAGAATCAACAACAAATCAAACCAACTCCACACATAAGAAGGGAAATAATCAAGATTAGAGGAGAGATCAATGAGGTAGAAACTAGAGATACAGTAGAGTGTATCAATGAAACTAGAAGCTGGTTTTTTTGAAAGAATTAATAAGATCAATAAACCATTGGCCACACTAATCCAAAAGAAAAGAGAGAAAGCTCAAATTAATAAAATTATGAATGAAAAGGGAGAGATCACAACTAACACCAAGGAAGTAGAAACAATCATCAGAAGTTATTATCTACAGTTATATGCCAATAAGCTAAGCAACCTAGATGAAATGGATGCATTCCTGGAAAACTATAAACTCCCAAAATTGAATCAGGAAGAAATTGACAACCCGAATAGACCGATATCTAGTAACAAGATTGAAGCAGTGATCAAAAACCTCCCAAAAAACAAGAGCCCAGGTCCTGATGGATTCCTTGGGGAATTCTACCAAACTTTCAAAGAAGAAATAACACCTATTCTCCTGAAGCTGTTTCAAAAAAACTGAAGCAGAAGGAAAACTTCCAGACTCTTTTTATGAAGACAGCATTACCCTGATCCCCAAACCTGGCAAAGAGCCCACCAAAAAGGAGAATTTCAGATCAATATCCCTGATGAATATGGATGCTAAGATTCTCAACAAGATCCTAGCAAACAGGATCCAACAGCACATTAAAAAGATTATCCACCATGACCAGGTGGGATTCATCCCTGGTTACAAGGATGGTTCAACATTCACAAATCAATCAATGTGATAGAATTGAGTAAGAGAATCACATTAAATAAGAGAATCACATTGAATAAGAGAAGAGAGAAGAACCACATGGTCCTCTCCATTGATGCAGAAAAGCATTTGACAAAATCCAGCATTCGTTCCTGATTAAAACGCTTCAAAGTATAAGGATAGAGGGAACATTCCTGAACTTCATAAAATCTATCTATGGAATACCCACAGCAAATATCATCCTCAGTGGGAAAAAACTCGCAGCCTTCCCGCTGAGATCAGGAACACGACAAGGATGCCCACTCTCACCACTCTTGTTCAACATAGTATTAGAAGTCCTAGCAACAGCAATCAGACAACAAAGAGAAATAAAAGGTATCCAAATTGGCAGTGAAGAAGTAAAACTCTCTCTTCGCAGATGACATGATTCTTTATATGGAAAACCCCAAAGACTCCACCCCCAAACTACTAGAACTCATATAGCAATTCAGTAACAGGCATGACAAAGTCAATATACAGAAATCAGTGGCTTTCTTATGCACTAACAATGAAAATACAGAAAGGGAAATTAGAGAATCGATTCCATTTACTATAGCACCAAGAATCATAAGATATCTGGGAATAAAACTAACCAAAGAGGTAAAGGATCTGTACTCGAGGAACTACAGAACACTCATGAAAGAAATTGAAGAAGACACAAAAAGATGGAAGACCATTCCATGCTCTTGGATCGGAAGAATCAACGTTGTTAAAATGTCTATACTGCCTAGAGCAATCTATACTTTTAATGCCATTCCGATCAAAATTCCCCCGGTATTTTTCAATAGAGCAAATAATCCTAAAGTTTGTATGGAATCAGAAGAGACCCTGAATTGCTAAGGAAATGTTAAAAAACAAAAATAAAACTGGCGGCATCATGTTACCTGATTTCAAGCATTACTACAAAGCTGTGATCACCAAGATAGCATGGTACTGGCATAAAAACAGACACATAGACCAGTAGAACAGATTAGAGAGTCCAGATATGGACCCTCAACTCTATGGTCAAATAATCTTCGACAAAGCAGGAAAAAATATACAGTGGAAAAAAGACAGTCTCTTCAGTCAATGGTGCTGGGAAAATTGAACAGCTATATGTAGAAAAATGAAACTCGACCATTCTCTTACACCGTACACAAACATAAACTCAAAATGGATAAAAGACCTCAACGTAAGACAGGAATCCATCAGAATCCTAGAGGAGAACATAGGCAGTAACCTCTTCGATATCAGCCACAGCAACTTCTTTCAAGATATGTCTCCAAAGGCAAAGGAAACAAAAGTGAAAATGAACTTTTGGGACATCATCAAGATCAAGAGCTTCTGCACAGCAAAGGAAACAGTCAACAAAACAAAGCTGTTTCTTTTTTTAAAAAAATCACTTAATCTGGGCGCCTGGGTGGTTCAGTGGGTTGAGCCTCTGTCTTCTGCTCAGATCATGAACTCAGGGTCCTGGGATTGAATCCCGCATCGGGCTCTCTGCTCAGTGGGGAGCCTGCTTCCCCCTCTCTGTCTGCCTGTCTCTATGCCTACTTGTGATCTCTCTCTGTCAAATAAATGAGTAAAATCTTTTTAAAAAATTGCTAAATGTGAGAAACTTCTAACTAAGCTAACCAAGAAGAAAAATGTATATTGGTGATGCAAATTATTAGTATTGGGATGCAAAGAGGAATCATCACTACTGATCCTATAGGCATCAAAAGGAAAATAAAAGAATTCTATGGACAGTCCTATGTCCACGAATTTGGTAAGTTAGATGAATGGACCAATCCCTTGGAACATACAAAGTACTAAAGTCACACAAGGAGAAATAAATAACCTGAATAGTCCGTATTAAGTAAATTGAATTAATAATTAGTGATCTTCCAAAAATGAAATCACCAAGCCCAGATGATTTCACTAGTGAATTTTGCCAGACATTTAAGGAGGAAATTATATGAATTCTCTACCGTCTCTTCCAGAAAATAGAAGAGGGAACACTTGTGAACTCATTCTACGAAGCCAGCATTACTTTAGTATTTAAACCATATAAAGACATTGCAAGAAAGGTTAACTATAGACCATCATCTGTCACTAACAGAGACACAAAATCCTTAATGAAATATTAGCAAGTTGAATCCAAAAATGTGTAAAAGGAATTGTATACCCTAAATGAATTAGTTTCTTAGGGTTACCATAATAAACTGTCACACAGTGAGTGGCTTGAAACAACAGAAATTGATTCTGTTTCAGTTCTGGAGTCTAGAAGCCCAGATCATGGTGTAGACAGGGCCCTCAATCAGTCAACTAATATATATAATTTATAAGTGACACTTAACTGTAGAAAACATAGGGGGAGATATATAAATCACTTTGGGTTTGGTGATAGGTTTTTAAATATGACACCACTGATAGAATCCATGAAAGAAAAATGTGATAAATTTGACTTTATTTAAATTTAAAAAACGTAGGCTCGGAGAAAGACATTGTTAAGAGAATTAAAATGCAAGCCATAGACCAAGATAATATGTTTGTAAAACATGTTCTCTGATAAAAGAATTGTATCCAAAATTACAAAAAAATCCTTAGCTTTGAATGATAAAAAGACAACCCAATTTTAAAAGTGGGCCAAAGATCAGAACAGATAGTTAACCAAATAAGAAGTACAGATGGAAATAAGATGAAAAGTTGCTCAGCATCATTTATCATAAGGGACTTAAAAAGTGAAGTGAGGATGAGATTCCACTGTATACTTACTGGAATGGCTGACATCCAAAAATATATACTATTGCTGTGAAGATATGGAGCTACAGGAACTTTTATTCATAACCAGTAGAAATTGAAAATGACGCAGCCATTTTGTTTTTTTAAAAGATTTTTAAGTTTATTTGTTTGAAAGAGATCAGTAGGCAGAGAGAGCAAGAGGAGGAAGCAGGCTCCCCGCTGAGCAGAGAGCCGGATGCGGGGCTCGATTCCAGGATTCCGGCATCGTGACCTGAGCGGAAGGCAGAGGCTTTAATCCCCTGAGACACCCAGGCACCCCAACACAGCCACTTTGAAGGACAGTTTGGCAGTGTCTTATGAAATGAGACAGGACACAGTCACTGTGTTAAGTGTTTACTTAACTGATTCAAAAACTTTTGTCCATACAAAACCTACACGTGAATATTTATAGCAGGTTTTTTCATAATTAGCAAAAACCCGAAGCAACCAGAATGCTTTCAAGATGAATAGATAAACAAACCATGATACATTCATAGAGTGGAGTATTATTCAGCTGCTTAAAGAAATGAGCTATCAAGCCACAAAAAGCATGGAAAAAAAATTTTTTTTTAAAGATTTTATTTATTTATTTGACAGGCAGAGAGAGAGAAGCAGGCTCCCTGCTGAGCAGAGAGCCCGATGCGGGACTTGATCCCAGGACCCTGAGATCATGACCTGAGCAGAAGGCAGTGGCTTAACCCACTGAGCCACCCAGGCGCCCCAGCATGGAAAATTTTTAATGAGAATTGCTAAGTAAAATAAACCTATCTGAAAAGACTCTGTACTATATGATCTTGACTTTTTGACATTCTGGAAATGGCAAAATTATTGAGATAGTAAACAGATCAGTGGTTGTTGCCAGGGTGAGGATAGTGGGAGAAGGTGGCTGAATAGGTGAGGCACAGGACTTTTTTTGATTGACGCTGTTCCAAATGGTGAATGGAAGAGACCAAGCATTTATCAAAACCTATAGAACTTTACAGCACAAAAAAATAAAACTTTTTCTTTTTTTTAGGGTTTAATAAAATCATTTAGGGGTTTGGGAAATCCCAAGATGGGATGAATAAAGTGATAAAATAATCTAAATATGATATAAATGTATGAAACACCTCACTGAAGGGGTTGACAGAATAAGGGGGAGGAGGCGCTAGTGATCCATATCATAATGAAGCAGAGTTGGAGACAGTAGAGTATGAACTGATGAATGGTCCACAGTAAATGAGCAGATGGATTTCAGGGTAGGCAAGAGCATGGCAAAGCAGTAATTTAAGGGAAATAACCGATCTGATCTATTCTCCTATCATGGATCTTATTATTATGCAAAACAAACAAATAATAAAAATAGGTACAAACCCTGGTGGGCACCCACACTATCTTTAATGAAAATACTCTTCAGCAAAAATTCCAACTAAAGGGAATTACATTTAAAAATGAGCTTTCATTCAGACGAACTTTCATACAAGGAAATGCTTTAAAACTCAGCATTATTTCTTCTATAAAGATGAATATATTTGAACAGTGTAAAATTTATTAATAATGCTAAATTTGACAGAAAGATATTTGTCAAATTCCAGAGGAACATTATTCTTCATGTTTGAGAATAGAATGTTGGGGCTCAAAACACATGAAATTAATTAGTGGAAATTATGGTAGACAGATGCTAAAAATTCACTGAATGACAGATTTCTAACAGATTAAAGGGTGAAGTTATTTTGAGTGTTCTGTTATGGAGGAAAAATGGTGCTTTAAAAAAAAAAAAAAAAAAAAGGTTGATTTATTTATTTTAGAGAGAGCGAGAGAGTGTGCCCGGATAGGGAGAGGCTCCCGGGGAGAGAATCTTAACACGGAATCCCAGCTGAGCACTGGGCTCTATGCAGGGCTGGACACTGGGCTTCCCACATGGGGCTTGATCTCACAACCCTGAGACCATGACCTGAGCCAAAATCAAGGGTGGGATGCCTCACCAACAGAGCCACCCAGGTGCCCCAATGATGCTCTTATAGAGAACACCACTTAGCCTCCCCTCTCCCCACCGGAGAAGATAAGCATGACCTAATATTCAGTTTCCTATTTCTCTACAGTTTATTGTAGTTGGGGCTACAACATATCAGAGTAAAGCAGCTCATCAGCAAAGATATGCGAGAATATCTGCAATGGTATAAGCTCCAACACACTCTTCCATTTTGTCTAGGTTTGACTTATGATATTTAAGGAAGGATAGAGATAGAAAAGGATTGGGGTGCCTGGGTAGCTCAGTGGGTTAAAGCCTCTGCCTTCAGCTCAGGTCATGATCTCAGCGTCCTGGGATCCAGCTTCACATCAGGCTCTCTGCTCAGCAGTGAGCCTGCTTCCCCCTCTCTCTGCCTGCCTCTCTGCCTACTTGTGATCTCTCTGTCTGTCAAATAAATAAATAAGATCTTTAAAAAAAAAAAAAAAAGAGGATGGGATACAAATGAGATAGCTCTGAGAACACCTAAGTTTTCAGAGAGAGAGAGACTGTTTAAAGAGATACAAAGACTAGATATGCAACAGTTTCTTGTAATTTCTAAGAAGAAAGGTATAGAGAATCCTTTGTATCAAAAAGTAGTATTAGTGCCCTAATAATGGCATATATTTTTGTTTAGCTTTCCGGCGGTATTGATGGGTGTTTAGTGACCTATGGGCAGTATTCCACTTAGATTTTAGGGATTAATCAGCCACATTTACAGGCAGCTAACCATATCAGCTCCATAATGGAACAGTCCACATAAGGGCTTATAACACGTGATCTTTGCCTCATTAGTGTGACTTTTGAATCCTTTGTAATATGTGTAAAAGTTTGCACTTTTTATCATGCTTACAGCTAATGATCTACACTTTAATACATTCCTTAAAAGTGGAGTTAGAGTTGTGTCAGTGTCTTTAAAGACACATCTTTGAAATTTCAAGCAGACTTGGAAAATATTTCCATTTTATTCTCAAGCCAGTTAAGAGTCTAATAGATCTTTTTACCGTATAGTTTACTCCAAAAAGTGAGGACAAAATCTATACTTTAAAATCTATTAAATACACAAGTTGAAATTTTAAAAGAGTGGGGTTATACAATTAACCTTGGCTAACTTAGTTACTGTGACTGGATAATGTATTTACCCTAAGAGTCCTAGAAATAGAGGCAGTAAGAGCAAATGCAATGAATTATGAAGTTCGTGTTATTAACAAAAGGTAACATGATGGTTCTTCAGGAGAAGCAACAGCTGCCTTTGTACTTTGAAAGTATTTGGAAAGAGATTTTTTATGTCAGTTATTAGAAAACACAGACTGTTGCCTTTATTCAATGATTTTGTAGAAAGTGGGGAAATGGCTGTTTCATGCCTTGACCCTTGATTAGGCAAAATCCATAGAGGTAATTCACAAGGTGGCATTCTGCATGGGTGTAAGCTATTGAGCTCTGGGGGCACCTGGGTGGCTCAGTCGGTTAAGCAACTGCCTTAGGCTTAGGGCATGATCCCACTGTCCTGGGATTGAGCCCCACGTCCGGCTCTCTGCTCCACGGGAAGCCTGCTTCCCCTTCTCCCGCTTCCCCTGCTTGTGTTTTCTCTCTCTCACGGTCTCTCTCTCTCTCTCTGTGTGTCAAAGAAATAAATAAAATCTGGTTTGTTTTTTTTTTTTTTTTTTTAAGAAGCTACTGAGCTCTGGTTATATTACTTTATAAGGCTCTAACTTGTTACACTTTTGGAGAAGATGATGGCTATCATGCCCTTTAGACCATCTTTGCGGCACAAGTGTTTGCTGTAACTGAGGACAGCTGGGTCAAGATGCCCCTCTGGTTAGCAGAATGCGGAATGCTTTTCTGTGATGCTGATTATTTTTGGTAGGTTAAAGAATTGTTTAGGAAACCTAGGAAGCAGAGTCCCCTCTCAGAAATAGAGACCAAGTCCTCTCCTTCTGTTGTTACTTTTTTTTTCTTGTTGAAAAATCTTTTGCAACATATTCATTTTAAACATAATACATATTTTAAGATTCCTGGTTTTCCTTTTGAGAAGGAAGGGATTGATGACAAAAAGAGTCGGTGAGTTTTTGCGAAGTTCATTTTTAGGGAATGAGGCGTGTGGTAAGGGTCATTTGACTGGCGGCTCATTAACTTTCAGATTCTTGCCTGCTGCTGATGATGAGTATGAACGTGGAACAGTAAATCACCCCTCTGACCTCAATTATCTTCACCTATGTGTTTCTCTGTTCCTGTATTATTTTTTTTTTAGGAGCTGATTTCTGCCTGAAATAAGTTTGAGGAAGAGGATCTCCCATTTCAAATGTAAAGTCATACGTCTTTTGATACAATGGGGTTTCTCCTGTGATTTTAAATAATGAAGAGCAGGAAATGAATTTAGCTGTGGCTCTTCTTGTGTCCTATTCTACTCTTTCCCAGACTCTCTCATTTCTCTTTTATAGCCCTAATGTCTTTTTGCTAAAATAATTATTTTTTTCTCTGTGTGAGATCCTGTCATTAGATGAAAGGTCATGGTTATAATATGAATCCGGATAATAAATACAGTGCAAAATGGATTGAAATGCATAGAACAAAAAGACTTTCCAATTAAAAAACACTTTGCCAAGCCTGCACCAAACAACCATATAGACTCTGCTTTCTCTTCACTTATAATTAGCTGCCACTGAAAGTTAATTACTTTCAGGATCAAAGGAAACAAAACTGGAAATAAAATGGAAGAATTCCTTTTAGATTTAAAGTTTAAATAAATGTTTGCCTTAGGAGCAGACCATATGTTGAATCCATCCCAGAGGGAAAATGTACTTAAGAATCTTCAATACATATAGACCGACTTTAAAGTTCATTGAAGGTGGGCAAAGAAATAAGGCAGACTTTATTTCCTTGGGGAGTATCAACTGGCAGATTTTATAAGGGAGTAGCAAAGACTTTACATATCCTCAGTTTTGTTTTATCAGCAGAACAGAAAAAGATTGTACCATTTGGAAGATTTATTCTTGAAATGCTTTCTTCGAAGAAGTCTGCTGAAAACTGATTCGATTTCTGATTTCTCTGAATGACAGGACTGCCTTATTAAAAATGCTAATTGATGGTGAGGGTGTGAGCGCCTCGAATCATATGCTTACCTTCTTAAAACCAGTATTCATTGAGTCAGTGCAAAACATTCTTATTGTTCTACTCTTAAACTTCGTGCACTTTCTTCCCCCAGAAATGTTTAAAAAAAGAAAACCAAATGTGGAACACAAATGGGAATTCTGTAATCATATTTTTTCCAGTTTGTATCTAAAAACAGGTTACAATTTTTTGCAAAACACGTTTCAGGATAGAGTGATCAGGTTCTGTGCTGTTGATGGAAAGGTTAAGAGAGTGTATGGCTCAGGGAGTTCAGGATTGTGGATGGAAGAGTAGATGAGGGGCACCTGGGTGGCTCAGTGGGTTAAGCTGCCTTCGGCTCAGGTCATGATCCCGGAATCCCTTGATCGAGTCCCGCACCAGGCTCTCAGCTCCACGGGGAGTCTGCTTCTCCCTCTGACCTTCTCCCCTTCTCATGCTCTCTCTCACTGACTCTTTTTCTCAGATGGATAAGTAAAACCTTTAAAAAAAAGCAAAAAGAAAAGAGTAGATGAGTTGGGAACAACAATAACTTGGATATATCTGGTCTTCAAACATCCATCCACAAATCTCCACCAAATCAGAGTTTTCAGAAGGCACCAGTCTTATTATCCCCAGTCCTGCAGTGACACGCTTCCTCTTCCTGACCTGCTGATCACACAGTTCTAGTACTGTTAATCCAGTGCTTACCGATGTTCGAAAAGCGCAATATTTCAGACCGGTCTCAATGTTTCTTTTAATAGTTATATATCCTGATTTTACGAAATAGGAAGCCTGCCTGAGAGGTTAAGTAACTTGCTGGGCCCACATGGCTAGTCTGAGATTACAGCCAAGCTTAAGCCAAGTTAGTTGGAATCCAAAGCCTGTGCTTGTTAACACTGTTAATGTTCCCTTCCTATAACATTTTTTTTTAATGGTGGTAAAAACAAATAAACAAACAAACAAAACCCATAAAAATTTGCCATCTTAGCTGTTTTTTTAAACATGCTGCATGGTAGTATTAACTGTAGGCACATTATGATGCAACCAAGTTTTAGAACTGTTTTATTTCACAAAACTGAAAATCTATACCCATTGAACACTTTAATTCTCCCTCCTCACCAGCCTTGCTAACCTCATTCTACTCTCCTTTCCAGTCAATTTGACTACTTTAGACACCTCAGATAAGTAGAATCATGCAATATTTGTCTTTTTGCCACTAGCATAATGTCCTCAAGATTCATCCATGTTGTATCGTGTAACAGGATTTCGTAGTTTTATGGACCCAGCGCGCTTCCGCTGTGCAACTCTGCTAGGACTTCCCAGTTTTATAAGTTTGCATGATATCCCATCATATTTATATTCCACACTTTCTTTATCCATTCATTTATGAACATTAAGGCTATTTCCATCTCTTGTTTTTTGTGAACGACACAACAGTGAAAGTGGGATTTACATACCTTGGAGATCCGACTCTCAGTTCTTTTGGATATATACCAAGAAGTGCTACTCTTGAATCAAATAATGAATCTATTTTGATTTCTTGAGAAAATTTTCATACAATCCTTTGCCTATTATTTAATTGGGTTATGTGTTTTTGTTGTTGTTTTTAAGTTGTAGGAATTCTTTATATATTCTGGATATTAACCCGTTACTAGATACATGTTTTGAAAATATTGTCTTCCATTTTGTCAGTTGTCTTTTTACTCTTTTTATTGTTTCCTTTGTTATGCAGAAGATTTAATTTTGCTGTAATCCCATTTATCTCTACTTTTGTTGTTTGTGCTTTTAGTGTTCAATCCAAGAAATCATTACCATATCCAATGCCTTGAAGATTTTTCACTATGTTTTCTTCCAGGAATTTTATAGTTTCAGGTGTTATATTTATGTTTTTAATCCATTTTGAGCTAACTTTTGTATATTGTGGAAGGTAAGGATCCAACTTCATTCTTTTCTATGTCATATCCATTTTTTTTTTCAGTACCATTTGTTGAACCATTTGTTTTGTTGCTATTTAACCTTGGTCCTTGCTGATGATAATTTGACCATATATCGGAAGGCTTATTTCTGGGCTATCTGTATGTCTGTCATTATACTACTATCATACTCTTTTGATCACTGTCTCTTTACAATATGTTTTATTATCAGGAAGTGTAAGGCCTTCACCTTTATTTTTCTTTCTCATAGGATTTTTTGGTCCTATGTAGTTTCATGGAATTTTTAAATTTTTTTTCCATTTTTATAAAACATGCGATCAGAATTTTGATAGGGATCACATGGAACCTATAGATCACTTTGGATAGTGTGGACAGTTTAGCAGTATTAAGTCTTCCTTTGTATGAGTACTGGTTATCTTTTCATTTATTTGTGTTGTTTCAATTTGTTTCATCAGTTTTATAGTTTTCGTGTCCAACTCTGTTGCTTCTTTGGTTAAGTTTGTTCCTAAGTATTTCATTCTTTCTGATGCTATTGTGAAGGAGAATGTTTTCTTAATTTTCTTTTTAGGTAGTTCATTGTGATTGTATAGAAACCTGCTGATTTTTGTGTGATGGATTTATAGCCTGCAATTTGGCTGAATTCATGTACTGGTTCTGAAAGGGCTTGCTTATTTATTTATTTATTTAAGAATTTTCATGTTTTCTACATATACCATCGTGTCATTTGCAAATATAATTTTAAGCCTTTCTTTTAAATTTGGATGCCTTTTATTTATTTTTGTTTTACTTCCAGTACTATGATGAACAGAAGTGGTGAGAATAGTCTTCCTTGCCTTGTTCCTGATATTAATGGAGAAGCTTTCAGTTTTTCCACTGAGTGTGATATTAGCCATGATCTTTCCATTATATGTCCTTTATTTTGTTGAGGTGATTTTCTTCTATTCCTAATCTGTTGATTGTTTTAGCATTAAAGTGTGTTGAATTTTGTCCAGATGTGTTTTTTGGCATCAATTTTGATGATAATTTGATTTTTATGTTTTGTTAATGTAGTATATCATATTGATTTTTATATGTTGAACCATCTTTTCATTCTAGGGATAAATCATACTTGATCATGATACACCATCCTTTTAATATGCTGTTAAATTTTGTTTGCCAGATTTTTGTTAAGGATTTTACATAAATATTATCAGAGAAATTTGTCTGCAGTTTTCTCATACTATTTTTGTCTGGCTTTCGTATCAGGTAATATTGGACTCATAAAATAAGTTTGAAAGTGTTTTTTCCTCTTCAGTTTTTTGGAACAGTTTGTGAAGGAGTGGTGTTAATTATTTAAAAAAATAATTGGGGGCGCCTGGGTGGCTCAGTGGGTTAAAGCCTCTGCCTTCGCTAAGGTCATGATCCCAGGCTCCTGGGATAGAGTCCCATGTAGGGCTCTCTGCTCGGCAGGGAGCGTGCTTCCCTTCCTCTCTCTCTGACTGCCTCTCTGCCTACTTGTGATCTCTGTCTGTCAAATAAATAAATAAAATCTTAAAAAAAAATTGGTAGAATATGCCTGCAAAGCCATTGGGTTCTGGACTTTTCATTATGGAGAGGCTTTTGATTATCGATTCAGTCTTGATTACTGATTACATGTAGTTCATATTTTTTATTTCTTCTGGATTCATGATTGTGTGTTTATAGTAGTGTTTCATAATTCTTTTTTATTTCTGTATTATCAGCTATAATGTTTCCTTTTTCATTTCTGACTTTTGTTGTCTTCTCTTTTAATTCTTAGTGTAGCTAAATGTTTGCCAATTGTGTTCATCTTTTTAAAAAAATCCTTAATTTTGTTGATATTTTTCTATTGTAATTTTATTCTCTATTTAATATATTTCTTCTCTAGTATTTATTATTTCTTTGTTTGGGGTTTGTTCTTCTTTTTCTAGTTCCATAGGGTATAATGGTAGGTCTTTGATTTCAGATCTTTATTCTTTTTCAAGGTAGATAAGAGCCACTATAATATTCCCTTTTAGTATTGCTTTTTTTTTTTTCTGCATCCTATAAATTGGTATATTGTGTTTTTGTTTTCCTTTGTCTCAAGATATTTTCTACTTTTTCTTGTAACTTCTTTCACTCATTGGTTACTCAAATATCTGCTGTTTAATATCCACATATTTGTGAATTTTTCAGTTTATTTTTATTATTGATTTCAGGTCTCGTTACATTGTGTTCAGAAAATACTTCATATAATCTCAATCTTCTTAAATTTGTTATGACTTGTTTTGTGGCCTAATTTATCTGTCCTGAGGAATGTTTTGTATATGCTTAAAAATACGTAGTCTGCCATTGTTGGATAGAGTGTTTTGTATATGTGTGTTAGATCAAGTTGGTCTATAGTGTTGTTCACGTCCCCTGTTTCCTACTGATCTTCTGCTTAATTATTCTATCCATTATGGAAATTTCTTTTTTTGTATTGAAATCTCCTACTGTTATATTATCATCCATTTTTCACTTCAAGTTTGTTTCATATATTTGGGTGCTCTGATGTTAGGTACATATATAATTGTTAAGTCTTTCTGATCCATTGAACTTTTTATCATTATATAATGCCCTTCTTTGTCTCCTGTGATAATTTTTTAAAAAATTTTTTGAAGATTTTATTTATTTGACAGAGAGAAACATCACAAGTAGGCAGAGAGGCAGGCAGAGAAAGTGGGGGAAGCAGGCTTCCTGCTGAGCAGAGAACTGGGTGCAGGGCTCAATCCCAGGACCCTGAGATCATGACCTGAACCAAAGGCAGAGGCTTAACCCACTGAGCCACCCAGGTGCACCTCCTGTGATAATTTTTGACTTAAAGTCTGTTTTGTCTCATGCTAGTATAGCCACCCTTGCTCTGTTTTGATTACCATTTATATAGAAAATCATTTTTGTTTATCCTTTCACTTTCACCCTATGTGTGTCATTACATGTAAAGTAGTCTCTTATAGGCAACATAGAGTTTCTCTTTTACTTTTGAGTGTGTTTCATAGGTTTCTGTGTGTGTGTGTGTATGGTTACCATAAGGATTACATAAAACATCTAAACATCTTATAGTTAGAACAATCTATTTTAAGTTGATAACTTAATTCTGATCTCTTATAAAATCTCTGTTCCTTCATATCATCTCCTACTTTATAATCTTGATGTCACAAATTATATTTTTTATACTGCTCATCTATTAACATGCTTTTATATGGATAGAATAATTTTTAATGCTTTTATCTTCAATTCTTTTCTTTTTCTTATTTTTTTTTTTTAGATTTTATTTTATTTATTTGACAGACAGAGATCACAAGTAGGTAGAGGGAGAGAGAAGAGGAAGCAGGCTCCCTGCTGAGCAGAGAGCCTGATGCAGGGCTCGATCCCAGGGCTCCAGGATCATGACCTGAGCCGAAGGCAGAGACTTTAACCCACTGAGCCACCTAGGTGCCCCTTTTATCTTCAGTTCTAAATGGGAATTAAAACTGATTTACATCCCATCGTTACAGTCTTTAGGATTCTATGTCTTTATGTTTCCCTTTACCAGAGAGCTATATATTTTGGTATGTTTTTGTGTTGCTGTAGCATGCTTTTGTTTCAACTTGAAAAACTCCCTTTACCATTTCTTGAAAGGCAGGTTTTATTGGTTAATAATCTCCTTCAACTTTTGTTTATCTTGGAAAGTTTTTATTTCACCTTCATTTTAGAAAGACTGTTTTCCAGATGTTATATATATGTATATATAAATTTATTATATAAATATATATAGAATATATAGTTTGTTTTTGTTTGTTTGTTTGTGTTTTTGTTTGGTTGTTTGTTTTTTCTTTTAGTTCTTCAACTATATTGTCCCACACCTTTCTGGCCTGCAAGATTTTTGTTGAGAAATCTGCTTACAATCTTATTACAGGCTCCTTGTATGATGAATTGCTTTTCTCTTGCTGCTTTTAAGATTTTCTCTTTATTTTTGACTTTCCACAGTTGAATTACTATGTGTCTCAATGTGGTCTTCTCTTGGTTTATTCCTTGTTGGAATCTGTTGAGCTTTTTGAATTTGTCTGTTTTCTTCCTATAATTCAACCATTATTTCTTTTATTATTTATTTATTTATTTTAAGATTTTACTTTTAAGTGATTTCTACACCCAACATAGGGTCTGAACTCACAACCCCAAGAACAAGAGTCTCATGCCCTACTGACTGAGCCAGGCAGCCACCCCCATTATTTTTTCCATTATGTTCTCTTGGTTCTTTCTGGACGCTCATAATGTGTATTTGGTCCTCTTGGTGGTTTCCCATAAATCCCTTAGGTTTTCTTCACTTTTCTTTCCCTCTAACTTGACCATTTTAAATGATCTCTTTGAAATTGCCGAGTCTTTTTTTCACTTGACCAAGTTTGTGGTTGAACCACTCTGGGAAATTTCTCATTTCAGTTATGGTATGCTTCAGTGCCAGAATTTGATTCTTTTTTTTTTTCTTTTTAATATTCTTTGTGGATATACTTATTCTGTTCATATGCTTCTTTTCTGATTTCATTTAGCTATTTATGTGTTTCTGTTTAAGATTATTGATCTTTAAGCCAGTTATTTTGAATTATCTGTCTGATAATTCATACATCTTAGTTTTTTTAAGGTTGATTTCTGGAGATTTATTTTCTTCCTTTGATTGGGTCATGTTTTCCTGTTTCTTAACGTGCAATACATTTCTTCCCCACAGCCACCCCCCCAGACTTGGTCATTTGAAAAAAGAGCCACTTCTACCAGTCTTTACAGACTGCCTTTGTACAGGGGTGACTTTCAACAATTAGCCTGCTAGAGATTCTTTGGTTCTCTTAAACCTTTAATGGGGATGTGTCTTCTATAGCCCATGTGGGTATAATCTCCCAATTAGAGAGATTTGCTAGTTTCTTTTTTGGATGCATGTAATATCTTTCTCTCCCTGGCATCAGTCTATGGTACTGCCAATTCTTTTGTGCCACAGCAAGATGTTTAGTTTCCTTTTATTCTCAGAGATGCCCAGACATCCGAAGTATTCCAGTTGTGTCAGCCCTCCCAGAGAGATGAGATAGATACCAGTCCTTTGGAAAGTCCTCCAAAAAGCCAGAATATTAAACACATATTATACTCTTCTCTTTGCTTCCCAAGGGAGAAAATCCAAATTGGGTGTTTTCTCCCAGGCATGCTGAGCTGTGCCAGCTTGGGGGAGGACAATCAGTTAGAATGATGGCTTTTCTTACCTGTTTCAATGTGACTGTTCTCAACTTTATGTGCACTTGGTGTACTTGTGACTTCTTCACTGGTTTCTGGAGTTCTTATAAAGGCATTTCATTTTTTTATTATTTTATTATTTTTATCTTTTTATTTTAATTCCATTTAGTTAAATATCCAGTGCTATATTAGTCCTAGGTGTACAATATAATGATTGAATAATTCCATACATCATCTGTGCTTATCACAACAAGTACACTCCTTAATCCCCATCAACTATTTAACCTATCCCTCCACACACACCACCCCTCCCAAACAATCAGTTTGTTCTCTAGAATTTGGAGTCTTTTTCTTGTTTTTTCTCTATATCCCTCTTTTCCTCCCCCCTTTGCTAATTTGTTTCATTTCTTAAATTTCATGTATGAGTGAAATCATATGGTACTTGTCTTTCTCTGACTGGCTTATTTTGCTAACATTATACTCTCTAGCTCCAACCATGTTGCTGCAAATGGCAAAATTTTATTCTTTTTTAAAATCCATTCTGTGTGTACATGTAAATATGTACACACATGTATATATATATATATATATATATATATCTCACATCTTTGTTCATTCATCAGTTGATGGGATCTTGGGCCACCTCCATATCTTGGCTATTACAAATAATGCTGCTATAAACATAGGGATGCATGTATCTCTTTGAATTAGTGTTTTTATATCTCTTTGAATTAGTGTCTTTGTATTCTTTGGGCAAATACCCAGTATGCAATTGGTAGATCATAGGGTAGTTCTATTTTGAACTTTTTGAGGAACCTCCAAACTGTTTTCAACATTGGCTATACCTATTTGTATTACCACCAACAGTTCAAGAAGTTTCCTTTTTCTCTACATCTTCATTGACACCTGCTGTTTCTTGTGTTGTTGATTTTAGTCATTCTGACAAGTGTGAGGTGATATCTTATTGTACTTTTGATTTGCATTTCCCTGTTGGTGAGTAATATTGAGCATCTTTTCATGTGTCTATTGGCCATTTGTGTGTCTTCTTTGGAGAAATGTCTGTTCATGTCTTCTGCCCATTTTTTTTTAAAGATTTTATTTATTTATTTGACAGAGAAGCAGGCAGAGAGAGAGAGGGAGAAGCAGGCTCCCTGCCCAGGGAGCCTGATGTGGGGCTCGATCCCAGGACCCCGAGATCATGACCTGAGCTGAAGGCAGAGGCTTTAACCCACTGAGCCACCCAGGTGCCCCTCTTCTGCCCATTTTTAATGGATTTTTTTTTTTTTTTGGAGTGTTGAGTTTTATCAGTTCTTTATATATCTTGGCTACTAACCCTTCTTTGGATATGTCATTTGCAAATATTCTCTCCCATTCTGTAGGTTGCATTTTAGTTTTGTTGATTGTTCACTGTGCAAATGGGATGTTTTTGTCTTTGTATTGCTGAAAAGTTGGGTTTCTCTGAAGGGAACCTGAACAATAATTTCCTGTTCTGCCATCTTGCTAACATTACACTTCCCTCCCATAATATTTTTGGTATCACAGCAGGATAATCTTGTTTTAAAACATAAAATCAGTCTGACATAAATACAGTCCTTGGACTCATGCATACAATAAACATGTTACTGAGAGTTTTCTTTAAGCCTAGGAAATTAAAGGCAAAGATAGAGAACCTTGGGGTTTTTCAGTGGCCAAGCAAAGATTTATCAAAACATCAGGAGATCTTGATATAGTAAGCAATTAATGTTTTTCTTAATTCCTTTCCTTAAAGTTATCAAGAAAAACCTAGCATAACTTAATAAGGAATTCATTATTGACAAATATTTAAGCCTGTGATAGAACATAATGCTTTTGAAATCTTCCAGGTAACTTCTGAGTAGCTTATAAGACAGCTATGAGTTTTACAAACATTTTCTAATTAAATATAATCTATTTCAGTCTTGTTCTCTTCTCAGTCTTTCTCTTCTCATGAGGGTGAGGATATTATGGGTGTATTAGAAAGATAGTAAATGCTTGGTAGATGCATATCCAAATGTCACAGTAGTGGCAATAGCCATGAGGGGTTATATCGACCAACACTGATAAAAATAAGAAAATTCAGTAATAGGAATAGGAAAGAGCTCATAGTAGTAGTTGATATTTAAATTCTAGACTCAACGTTACATTCCAGTTTGTCTTCCCTTTGTGTCACTTCAGTTCCTTGGTTACACATTGACTCAATGTTTTTTATCTCAGTTTATGAAAAACAAGCTTGGACTCCTTTTGCACTGACTATAGTGTAACCCAGGTCTATACTGGGTTTGAGGAATTGTTTTCAGTAGATTTAGCAGTTTCATCTGAAGACAGATTAATGATCCCCTAGATATTCGGTCACTTTTTATATTCTGCTTACCCTTAATTTGGTCTTTATTGTGTTTTAATCAGGAGCCATCATGGGAAGAATCTGAGACAAGGTTAGAATTTTATGTAAAATAATGAGAAAGGGCATGGGAGGAATAGAGACTGATGAAAATAAAGAATTGAAAAATAGTAAAATTCAATTTAATAACATTAAAATTAAAGCACCTGGGTATTCATTTTCCTATAAATCCACTGGCTTTTTCACACTCAGTCATGTGAGCCAAATGCTAGGTTAATGATAGTCTTACTAATCTGTCATCAGACTATTAAAAGACCATATGGGGCAATGACCTTTGTAATTATGCTAATAGAAGATCTTTCTTTATTTCAAAAAATACTTGAGGTCTGTGAGAAAAATCCTCCTTCCTTAGATTGACTCCATATAAACTGTTCATTTTAAATTAAGTACATGTACAGAAAGAGTTGGATTTCTTCCCACCCACTCCACCCCCCAATTTATTAATCTGTGATATTTCCTTATGGCCACACAGCTAGTTATCTGTGTTAGGCAGGAAGAGGTTATTTTTATTACCATTACAAAGTTTAACACTTGACCAGAAGATTTAAGTATTAACATTCCTGCAACAGGACCCCAATGAGTTGAGTAAAGAATAACAAATTCTAAGAGTTTGGTAATCTGGGGATGTTTGGGTTCTAGGCTTAACTCTGATACTTTTTGTCCATGTGCTTTGAGGTAAATTATCTACAATTACTGTGACTTTCTTTTTTAAGTAATCTCCACACCCAATTGGAGCTCAACCTCATGACCCCAAGATCAAGTGTCATATGCTCTATCAACTGAGCTAGCCAGGCGCTCCAATTACTGTGACTTTCAACATCTAAGGTATAGACATGTTTTAATGGTATAATGACAAATTTCAGTATGCAAAAATAAGAAAATAGATAAATAAAAACAAAAAAAATATTCCAAATTCCTATACCCCAAGGCAAGAACTGTTAACAACATGGTATATTTCCCTCTGCTTTTAGTATATAGGTACACACACATTTGCACAGACACATGCACACAATAGAATTATGATATATTTATATTTTTATGAACATCTCTGTTTTCTTAATATCAGACTGTGAATATCTTTCTCTGATTCTGTGCACATAATCCCCATCATTCCTTAATGCATATAAATCATTCCCTTTTAAAATTTATTTTCATAATTTATTTAGGTAGTCTCCATTTATTGGATGTTTAGCTTATTTATTGCAATTTCCTATTACAAATAGGTTTAATTAATGCCTTTAGGCATAGTTTGAAAATTTGTCTCCATATGATAAGTTCTTAGAATAAAAATTCTGTGCCAAAAGGTATTCATATTTTTAGACATTTGCCACAAATGGCAATCAAAAAGAAAACTGGGTATGGGACGCCTGGGTGGCTCAGTTGGTTGGACGACTGCCTTCGGCTCAGGGCGTGATCCTGGAGTCCCGGGATCGAGTCCCACATCAGGCTCCCAGCTCCACGGGGAGTCTGCTTCGCTCTCTGACCTTCTCCTCGCTCATGCTCTCTCTCACTGTCTCTCTCTCTCAAATAAATAAATAAATAATCTTAAAAAAAAAAAAGAAAAGAAAACTGGGTAAAAATACAAGAAACAGCTTTTCACAAAAGAGGGAACACTATGGCCAATAAATATGTAAAAAATTAATGATTGAAAAAATGCAAATGAGGACACTGATGATATACCACTTTGAACCTTTTAAAAGTGTGGTAATATCAGGTGCTGAGTATGTTACCCTGGATCATTTTAGATATTGCCATTAGGAGTTTAAAGTCCTATAACCACTTTGGAAAACAGTTCAATTTTATATTCTAAAATTGAACATTTATATATCTGATAATTAAGCAATTTCCCACCCAGGTACCTATGATAATTCTTGTACAATAGGATACATATACAAGAATATTCATGATAATAGAAATTTGGAAACATCTAAGTACCAACTATCTGATGAGTTGAAAAAGAAACCATGTTATATCCTCCCAATAAAATATTATATAGCGGTCAACATGAATGAACAATATTGATGATTATTGGCAGTAAAATAGTATGTAAACTCCACATTTACAGAGTACAAAATAACTAATATTAATATGTCTTCTCTCTCTCATGTGTGCTGTTATGTATACTCCATATTTATACGTGTGTATATGTATGTACATGCATGTGTATATGCACATGTACATATATATACATTTGCATGTATATATAAGCAGTAAGATAATATTTAAAAGGGAACCAATGGATGATTAATATGGGATTCAGAAGTAGGGAAAATGGAGTTGAGATTGAAAACACACACATGCACACACACACAGACCACACACTCACACCCCAAATGAAAAAACAAAGAGAAAACAATCTCTGCCAAAAGAACCCCATCAGCAAGACTGTAAGAATATCTGCTTCACTGAACTATAGAACTCAATAGGAATTATAATTATTTTCCTTATATTTTCCAATCTGATAATTTCAAGGTAGTAACTCACTGGTGTATTTATTCACCTTTGTGTATCACAAAGTTTTTCAAGTGTTCCTTTGAGTAAATAAGGGAGGCTACTGACCATGACCTGAGCGTTGATATGGGGCAAGAACTGTGCCCGTGCTTTGTGTATATTATCGTTCCAAAGATTGCAGGAGTTGCAGTTGCTCTCCTCTTACAAAGGCTGAAACTCTGAGAGTGAAATCACTAATATGGCTGCACCAGGAGTCTCTGCCTCCAGAACATGATCGCTAACAAGGGGCCGTGCTATGTTGACATCTCTACAGTTTTATCTCACTTTTATTATATGAGAGTAATAGAAATTGTTAAATTTGAAATTATTATTGTAGGGTTATCATGTCGTGCAATCCTTGGGGGCTAATAACAGTGTTTCATAAATAAAATAAAGGGAATTAAGGTAGTTAGGAGGGACAGGAGTGGCAGAGAGCAATTTAAGAGCATAATTTATTTCCTGTAGGCCATGATGAACTTCGAAGGATTTAATAGCATAGAATCACAGGAAAATATAAAAGTATCTGGAAAACAAGCTTACAACAAGGAGGTAGTGACTTCTTTTTTTTTTTTTCCAATTTCTTTATTTTCAGAAAAACGGTATTCATTATTTTTTCACCACACCCAGTGCTCCATGCAAGCCGTGCCCTCTATAATACCCACCACCTGGTACCCCAATCTCCCATCCCCCCGCCACTTCAAACCCCTCAGATTGTTTTTCAGAGTCCATAGTCTCTCATGGTTCACCACCCCTTCCAATTTACCCAAAAGCACATACCCTCCCCAATGTCCATAACCCTACGCCCCTTCTCCCAACCCCCCCGCCAGCAACCCACAGTTTGTTTCGTGATATTAAGAGTCACTTATGGTCTGTGTCCTGACTTCTATGACAAAGGAAAACATCTGAAAAATGATTTGAAGATATAGAAAAAAAGTCTTTTGGAAATAGCTGCCTGGTAAATAGTTCAGAAGACACATTGACCTTCTGAGCCACAGCCTTATGGTAATATTTTTTTCCAAGTTGGGGGTGAAGACCCAATAATGGCCCATGGATCT
The DNA here is from genome assembly GCF_020171115.1 of Neogale vison. Taxonomy (NCBI): domain Eukaryota; kingdom Metazoa; phylum Chordata; class Mammalia; order Carnivora; family Mustelidae; genus Neogale; species Neogale vison. The sequence goes on along the minus strand of NC_058096.1, from coordinate 63,843,840 downwards.
GAAGAGTTAGTGGTGCCTGCAAGATAGATTGTGGGTTTCATTGTGTGAGAGGAAGAACCAAAAGAACTAGGAAGGGGCAAGAAACTCCTGGGGGTGGTGAGTGGGAGTTATGGGAAAAATCATGCTCCATTTTTCAGTCTATAGGGAAAGGTTTCGACACAGTCCCCTTCTGGACTTCACATTCTGTGATCTGCATGCTTGCTTCCATCCTGTAGGAAACAACTTTTTGTTTTGTTTTGTTTTTTTGTTTTGCCATTAACAGGAGCAGCATCCTCTAGCCATTAAAAATAAGCAATCGTCATAACCACAAGTTCAAATAGAAAACTGGGCTTACTTAAGTAGCTACAGCAATGGTCTGAAGCTTTGCAGGTTTTTACAAAATGAGCACCTTCTTTCACTGATGTGACTCTGTGAGGGCAGCACAGATGACCTTTTTTTTTTTTTAAAATTTTATTTATTTATTTGACAGAGAGAGATGACAAGCAGGCAGAGAGGCAGGCAGAGAGGCAGGCAGAGAAGAGAGGAGGAAGCAGACTACCCACTGAGCAGAGAGCCTGATGCGGGGCTCGATCCCAGGACCCTGAGATCATGACCTGAGCCGAAGGCAGCGGTTTAACCCACTGAGCCACCCAGGTGCCCCAGCACAGATGACCTTTGACACATACCTGTAACCTCACTGGAATCCATAGGGCAATCATCCATGTCAGTCTTTGTCACCCTCCTCTCTCCATTCCTGACCAATGTGCAATTTAAAGCAACTCTTAAAAGCTTATAGCTATGCAGGGAGAGATGAGCATCCATGGACTTGTTTTTGTTGTTGTTGTTTGTTTGTTTGTTTGTTTTGTAATGAACAATTTCAGAAGAAATAATCATGAAGGGGGAAAAAGAACAGAAACACATTAACCAGGATTAAAGTCTCCAGGTACCTCACTCTGATTGCACAAGTAGCAAATTTGTGGTCAAGTCAGGTCTATAAATGAAATGAACAAATGAAAATGAGCAAATGAGAAAGAACACTCAGTATTCTGAGAAGATAGTGTGCATTTGGGGGGCAGAGGGAAAGGACCAGGGAGCAGGTACTGCTTGCTGGGAGTGAAGGAGGTGTCTGTGAACTCTGTAAGCTACCTTTGGACTTGAGTCTGAGAGGCTGAGAGAATGTAAAGGTGACGATGAAATGATCCCTATCCCCAAAAGGGCTTTAATGCCTTTCATTGCAAGAGGAGAGATCCCAGATAGCTATAGTCTCCCTGATGGCACCGGGGTCATTAGCTGTTTACCATTTAAGCAGTGTTTAGAGAGAGGGAGTTCGGCAATCTGTGTTTGAGATCTAGATTCTGGATCATATTGGACACCACATCACTAATTTTTTTTGTTTGTTTTCCATTGGTGGAAGTAAATCAAAGAATAGAAGAGAGGATCCCCTTTATCACAGCGGAGGGAAGTCTTTGTTTTTCTCCCCTTTGTCAAGAGGAATAGAACCTAGATTTTGTCATATCAGACTTGACAAGATCTGTCCATGTCTGGATGGGTGGTGTGAGAGAGGCACCCCTTCTGTCAGTTCTTTCCAGATTGAATTCCTGCTCATCCACCTGCCGTATTTCTCTCGACCTTTTCTCCCAAAAAGACCCTTAAAAACTAACGATACAGAGAAGTATTGACTGGATCCCAGGAGAGATTTTTGTGTTAGCTGAGGGTCTAATGATAGCAGAGGGAGGTAATGGAAAATCTAATTACTTGGAGGGAAAGCCTTATGGCTTCTGTGATGCTGAGCTTCAGGTGGACCCTGTCATGTCTGAATTCAGAGAAAAAGAAAAAAAAAGCCAACAACAGTAGAGAATGACTGAAGGATTCATCAATAAAGTATGAACAGAAATATTCCATTCACAGGCAACTATAAGAGAGGACCGTGAGTTCCTATATCATGGGAGAGAGCAGGAGTGAGGCGGTGTTATTTTACTCTGTTAGATACTGAATGTCCATACACTTGCAGAACACATGAATGATACGAAGCAAAAAGAGGACCCCGAGTATGTTCAACAAAAGAAAATTAAATAGAAACGTAAGCATGCACAAAATCCCATGCAGGTTTGTGTTTTACCAAGGGAGGTAAGAAGTGTTGAAAAGATAAAAATAGGGAGCAGCTGGAGAGGCCGATGAATTAAATAAGACAAGATTCCGTTGTTGACCTGTACTTAAATCTGTGTTCTGCACAGGAAGAGGGGGGCTGAACAGCAGAATGGAGAAAAAACTTCCAAGGGATAAGGATGAGCCAGAGCAGAAGGAGCAGAGGGGTGGGAACACGCCAATCCTTTAAAATAGAAAGAGACAAAATTCATAATTTTGAGTGTTCTAGAGAAATTATGTTGAATTGTAATGGGAGATGAGACTGGTAAACAGTATGTATGCATGCTGTTGAGGTTTTGAAAGCTGAGGTAGAGAGTTCTGGAGTTAATATGCAAAGGATATATATCCGTCATTATCTATCTGATGAATGTCTTGATGACACAGAGATGAAGAAGTTTTCTCCAGAAGTTACTTATTGAAGGAGAATGTAACATTATAACATAATATGAGGGTGGCTCCAGGGGAAAAGTGGAAACCTAAAAAGGTCTGCAAAAGGTACTAAGGCAAGGAGATACTCATAGAGGGTTGTATTGGCTTTTACCTCTTTGAGCAGTCAATGGAAATGTGTAATAATTTTTTATTTTTTGTAGGTAGTTTTTGGAAAACTGTATGTTATTACCATGCTCAGATCAATAAAGCACAGAAAGAAGACCCAATAACCCTTAAACCACAATATGCAGGGTGATAGGCAGTGACATCATCTAAAATGATTTTTGTGAATCTGGCTCCAATCCAGACATCTCAGAAAGGAATGTGGGCTTTAATGCTTCAACTTTCTAAAGAGACATTTAAAAAATGTCCCATTATATCCATAATGCCTTTCCTATTTGCATTCTTCCTTTTGCTCTTCATTTCCAACAGTATATAATTCTACATTGGTCTCAGTAAAATAAATAAAGGAAAATGAAATTTATCAGGACTTCTTATTTTCATTTGGCTCTTATTTGTTTTATATATGATTCATGAGTATCAAAATTGAATTATGTCCCAAGTTGGGTCTACTAAAACTTTACTAAATTAATATCAATTATAATTCCCTTGTCTGACAGCCTGCCAAAGGGATGTAAAATGGGAGGCCTAACCTGAAGATAAGGGTCTTCCCATTCTCACTACAGAGGATTTTGTTTATTTAATTTTGTTCCGTTATCATTATTTTTATTTATTAAAAACAATTTCTCAAAGGCCGAGCTTATGTCAGAGTATCCCCAAAGAGTCAAACTTCACATACCACTTGCTCTTGTTTTTTTCAACGAGTTCTACTCTTAAAAATTACTCTTTTGAGCTGAAGTCTCTGGTTGCTTTTATAAAGAAAAGAATGTCCATTTAAACCAACATGTACCAAGGTGTACTCTGCCATTTCTATAACAGAAATAGCTTTCTTTGTGTTAGTCCTCATATTACGTATTTTGACTTGTGACTTATTATCTTAGTCATGTCAGAATGAAAAATGGATCTCTCTAGGGACTTCCATTATGTCAGATTGAAAAATCATCTCTCTTGACTGCTTGGGGCAACTTCATGTTCAAAGCCCTTTTGCCTCATTTCTCGTAGTGCCCTGTGTGGCTATACCGTCTTCCTCTTTTCAGACCTATTTCCATTGCTGGTGATGAATCTCACACTCAGGGATCAGGCCAGTTCCACATGTACACAATAATTCCCAAACAATTGGCAATGATTTATTCATAAGTTTGCTTTATTTAAAGTATTTCTATTACCTAAACCTGTCCACTTCCTGAAAAGTGATAACATGTTTGTATACATATATAGCAGTGAAGTAGAATTATTTTCTAGACACACACACACACACACACACACACACGGTGGGTTGGGGCAAAGGTCATATTGGGAAAGTGTTTTAAAAAAATATTGCCAATTTAAGGAAACAGTTCTTGAGTTTTCTAAATTGTACATTACTTAATCTTAGCATTAGGAGACCGTTGAATCATTCTTTGGAAGACTATAATTGTTCTCCCTAGTTCAGTCCTTAGGGTCTTGTTCAGATCCTCTTGGAACCATGGGAAGAAGATTTTATGACCTTACTCCCTAGGCCAGTGATCTTACTTCCTCTGCCCCCATCACCTTCTCAACACTCTTATTCCTTTGACCACACATAGTAGACATCTTTCTCAGTTGCCTTTTCCATCCCTCCCCTTCATACCATCCAAGGCACCATCAACAGAGTATGTGATTTAGGTGGCCTGGCCTGCAGTTATACCTTTTAATATCCTTTCCTTTCACTGAAGCTTGCCTTACATTTTCCTTTTCTTTTTTTTTTTTTTAAATTCAATTTTGATATTTATTTGAGAGAGAGAGAGTGCACACAAGCTGGGGGAGTGCCAGAGGGAGAGAGAAGCAGACTCTCTGCAGAGTATGGAGTCCAATGTGGGGGTTGATGCCAGGACCCCAGGATCATGACCTAAGCCAAAGATACTTAACCGACTGAGCCACCAAGGCCCCCCACATTTTCCTCTTCTTTGATACCTTTCTAACCAGTCCAGCCAGAAGGGAGCTCTTCTTCCTAGCACTGTCATAGTCCTGCCTTTACGGCACTCATGTGACACTGGAATCATTCTACATTGTAGTGTAGCTGTTTGCCTGCAAATCCTGTTGGTTTTTCTTAGCTGTCATCTCCTTGAGATCTTGTGCATCTACATACCCTGAAAAATGTCTACATTAGAGCTCTGTGGCCATTGCTGTTTGTTTTCACATAGCTCTTAAATGAATGAATACATCAGGGGAGGTCAGGAAAGCAGAGATAAATTAATGAGACTCTTAAACAGGAAAATTTAACTACAACGCCCAGTGTGATGGAATGCTCATCAAAGTGTAATGATTCATTCTTGAATTTGAAATAAAAGAGGCGTATATATTTAAAGGGCATTTTAGCTGGTAAAAAGTCACTGAGGCATTAAACATTATTATAGTGACCATTATTACTGAAAATTGGCATTTCTGTTTAAATGGCACTCTATAAAATTAGATTTTCAATAACATATTAGGTGAACACACTATTCTGTAAGTTAAATTTGAGATTCTTTAGAAAAGAAAATAGTAGAACAAAGTAAAAATTCCAAACTAAAAATATAAGTATTAATTTGACAGTAAGTTTAATGACAGATGAGAAACTGAGTGTTGTGAGCAAGGAAATAAGAAAATAATTCTGTTTTCTTCTTGACTTACTCCTATAGATTTAATTTCATTTTTGATTAATCCTTGGAGTTCATCAAATCTGAATATCTTATTTTATGTTTGGAAAAAAATACTTGAGCTAAGAGATGATGAATGGCTAAAATGTTAAGACGTGAGAGGCAAGAGAACAGGAAGATGTGTGGGAGGGAGGTTTCCAATGACATGAATAAAGAACAGAAGACACAAACCATAACTTCCTCCCACCTACACTTTTTTGAAAAGATTTTATTTTTGGTGGGGGGAGAGAGAGAGAGAGCATGAGTGGAGGGGGGCCTGGGATAGGGAGAGAAGCAGGCTCTCCACTGAGCAGGGAGCCCTTTGAAGGGCTCAATCCCAGGACCCTGAGGTCATGGGTAGAGCCAAAGTCAGATGCTTAGCAGACACCCCCTCCACCTATATTTTTTACTAAATAAACAGTCATTATATGGACAAAAGCAAATAAGCAACCAGCGAAACAAAATAAAATTCCACTTTTAACTTCTTTTTTATTAGGACACCTCATTTTTATTTTTAGTTTATTTATTTTTTTGTTTGTTTGTTTAGTGCAAGCAGAGGGAGGGGCAGATAGAGAAAGAGAGGAAGAGAATCTCAAGCAGACTCCATGCCAAGCATGAGGCCTGACACGGAGCTCAATCTCACGACCCTGAGATCATGACCTGAGCTGAAGTCAAGAGTCAGGTTCTCTACCAACTAAGCCACCAAGGCATCTAGGATACTTCATTTTTTTAACATAGAAATATGATGAGATTTCATTTGCATCAGGATCAGCTGACTATGTGCAATGAAGCCACCTGTAGAACACAGGAGAGTAAGGGAACATTGGTTGAAGCATTGAAAATCCTCCTGGGGCTATCATGGTTAGTTTATTTACTTGAACACAGAAGATGTTTATTGCTGAAGTTTATATTAGTAATTAGGATAATTTTTTAATAATGCCCTTATACTTCTCATTTATTTATTGGTTCAAGAAACACATGTTTTTGAGTGGCATTGACCAAAGTAGGTAAAATCCCAGTTCTCATTAAGCTTGCAATCATGGTGGAGAAGGCACTGGAAGTTAGAAGCAATAAGCAAAGCATTATGTATGTCGGGAGGAGGGGTGAGAGCAACAGGTCAGGGTGTGCTGTTTGACAAAAGGTGATCATGGAAGACCTACCTGGTAAGATAAAAACCACAATAGTATTTACAGGCATGTTTTTCTGCATCCTTCTTGATTAGGAGACATTATTTCTCTTTGGAGAGAAAGTCTCAACTGAAGTGGAAAGTTGGACAAGGGACCTCAAGAGTAGGAGAGATAGGGCTCTGGGATTCACCAACACTACCCCAGGACCCCATGCGCCGTGTGGCAGACCTTGGAATGGGAGACAGGGTGCATTTGTAGGGGGCTATCTCGGTAACCTGTGCGGGTAGTTTCTAGACAATTTTATCCTTTCTAAAACATGAAGAACCTTATTTATCAAAAGAAAGCAGATTCTAGAATGGTTTATTTTCTAGAGCTTAAATCTTTTATGAACCTAATTTAGAAACATATTTGGATTGAAAAACAAAATATATAAACTTCATAAATCAGTGGCCTCAACATGTTTGTGCCATCAGTGGAGTGAATAAAAACACCCAGAATTTGCCCCCTTCTCCTCCTCTTTTCTACTGGATGTTCTTTTCTCAACCATGGCACAGTTCTTATATACTTTTTTTTTAATTTAATAAAACTCAGAGACAAGCTTTTATGCATATTCATGGGCACTTGATTAATAATTGATGAGAAGGCCTGGGGCAGGTGGTTGAGAATAAAAAACATTTAGCAGGGAGCAGCGTGAAAGAAGGAGCTCTCACACTAGCTTCAGTCCTGAGGGGAATAGAAGCAGGGAGAAAAAGGAGGAGGAGGTAGGGGCAGACCCAGTGTTGAATGTCATCAGTACAGTGTAATTTCCTTGATTTACATATTTAATTGCTTCCTGTCTTTAGCAGTTGGGCTCCAGGATTCTGACACACTTTCTGAGAAATTTATCTGAGGGCTGGATGTGTCACTGTGTGGGAGGGGAACGGAGAGCTTCAGCCTTGCTAGTCGTCTTCGGGAACCGGAGAAGGGGCATTGCCATTAGTTCTTGCATTATCCAGGGCTCTATCAACAGACTTACTCCCAAGACATGGTTCTCACAGAAAAGTTGTTGAGACATTAAAGGATAGGCCGGCATTTTGGAGACCATGAATTTCATAATTGACTAAAAAGATATTTACCCTAATGTCTTATTAAGTCATAATTCCTTGCATTTATATGGCCATTTATGGTTTACAAAACGTTTTCACTTAATCCTCCTAACAAGTCTCTGATGTAGACATTATCATTTCTATTTCTCACATGAGGGAACTCAAATAGAAAGAGGCTGAGTGACTTGTCCAAATCTCCTGTAAGATACAAGACAGGTTTTGAGCACAGTCCCTTTGGATTCCTGTCCAGGGTTGTTTCTCCCATATATGAGGCACACAGTGTCAGGCTTCAGGCTGCACTAGACACCTTCACCTCTGTTTGGAAACATCTAAAGATCTTGGTTTGAATTCCCAATGACAAAACATCACAATTTGAAGTGTGGTACTTTTGTTGTCAGGTGAAATAGAAAACTTGAAAGCACTCCATGAATATTCACAATTAACAGTGACAGTTGCATTATTTTATTTTATTTTTTAAGATTTTAATTATTTATTTGACAGAGAGAGAGAGAGCACAAGTAGGCGGGGGTGGGGGGAAGCAGGCTCCTTGCTGAGCAAAGAGGCTGATTCAGGGCTCTATCCCAGGACCCTGAAATCATGACCTGAGCCAAAGGCAGAAGCTTAACCCACTGAGCCACTCAGGTGCCCCACATTATTTTAAAGCCCCAAATCAAAACCTATGAACTCTTACAGATTAAATAAACAATATAGGGAAGGTAAGAATTTTAGTTCTCTGACACCATGGGAAAAAAAAAATCCAAATTTGCACACAGGTATTCAGCAATTCTCTTTCTTTTTCAGAAATGTGTTTGAGCAACAGCTTGCATGGTCCAATTATTGCGTATAACACAGAAGGATAGGGGAGTTATAAATTGACCATTGTAAAATGCCCATGCATGAGAAGTGACAGAAGACTTTGAGGGATCAGGACGTTTATTTTCATCTTTTTGATCTTCTCCCAGTCCCAAGGAACACACTGCACTCTGTTTTTCCTAAATACAGAAGCTGATTTTTGAAGCTTAGTTCGTGTGGAGGGAGTGCACAAGTAGGCACGGCCAATGTTAATTTATCATCATGATTTTTCCAACACAGAAGATAATTGTTTATTTATGATTTGGGCAGTCAAAATCAAAGTAATATTTAAAAAACAATGGCAATTCTGGCCACTTGGTCTCATTTTCTGTTATGAAGACAATGATAAATAATAAACGAGCAGTTGATGCATATTTTAACAGGCATGAATCATTGCATAAATGTTAACTACTTATTTATTAATACTTAACTACTGTATATAGTACTTAATGACAAGTACTAAAACAAGTGATTTTTTTTTCTTTCTCCCTTTGACATGCTCAAAGAAGCAAAACAATTTCACCCACATTTCCCCATTGTTACTACTCTTCCTGATTCTTTTAGGTACCATTTCATCAAGCTTTTCTTTGACTACTTTCCACTGGGTAATAGTTGAATATATTTTTATAACCTGAAGGATGCTTATGGATATCAGGATAGAAAGTACTGATTTTATATAATCCCTTCCCATTATTTTTTCATTTTTTCAGTAATTTCATTAAACCCATGGTTTCAGATTTGTTCGGTATCCAGGTGTTAGTGGATCCTCTTAGTGTAGAGGAATTTTGTCCCATTTCAAATGTCTTTTAAATACATTTGTTTCCATACCCCCCTAGTCCCCCTGTCCAACTCTTTTTTCCAGTAATGATTTCATTATTGACTTTCTGTTCTCTCCTGATGGCTGTGGAACTTTCTCGTATTTGCCATTCTGGTTGGAGCTGGCTCTTCTACTAGTCCTTTTTATTAGGATCTTCAAGATCTTAGGGTTTATTTCTTATTTGCTGATACATTATAATTGTGTAATGTGAATGGGGGCTTTGCTTCACAATTGAGGTTCACAATTGCTCACAACCTTAGCAATGAGGAAATTCCAACAGGACACAGATCTTCCTTTGAGGACAGCCTGTCTGAAGAAGAGTTGACTGGCCCCAGGAACCTGGTTTTATGCCACCAAGTGTCGCTCTAAGCCTTTGGAAAGCATGTCCTCAAGCTTCTGCTGCCCAGTGGCTTGTGTGTTGATGACAGCAAAGGCCCCCTTTCCTTCATAGGTGCTTACTTGGCTTTTCCGGGTATAGCACATGAAGCTGTAATCAGTTATTAATATCTTCAGCTGGAATTTAAGTCTCTATGATATCTCCTAACTTTGGTAGCATACTCTTAATATAAGTGGCAAGTTTTCATTATAAGAAAAAAATATATTTTTGCTCCAGATAAACTGATTATGACTTTTTTCTCTTCTTGGCCATACCTCTCTTTTCCTTAGACACCAGTTCTCAGATAACCTCCAGCTTCCTAGAGTTTGGGCCTTCCCCATTCCATCCAGTCTGCTTCTGCTTCCTACTACAGGTATCCCACAGACAAATCACGGAGTCACAAGAATTCTATAAAGTAGGGGTTGTTAAACATGACAATGCATTAGAAGAATGACATTGAATGCCTTTAAAAAGGAAGACTGCTTATGAAGTCCCTCTGAATTTCAGATTCAGTGTATCTAAAAGTGTGGTCTAAGCATCTCTAATTTTATAAAGCTCCTTAGGTGATTACAAGATAAAAATAAATTTCAGAACCACTGTCCTAAATGGCTATTTTGTGCTTTTACACATAATGACTTAGATTCTATTACAAACTTTAATCCTTTGTGATTTAGTTCACAAAATATTTTTGGTTCCTCCCAGTTATTAAGTTATCTGAAGATCTTTCTTTTTTTTAATCTACTTTTTTTTTTTTTAACAATGGATTTACAGGATTTGGGGCTAACGAATACAAACATTATTGGACCTACCTCTGACTTCAAACCTATACAGGATATTTTTAATCACTGAGAAGGAAGGGTAATCTTTATGTTTAACTTAATTTAGTTAAAAAATATAAAATTATCAGAAATATAAATTATAATTAACTAATTATAAAATTAGTTAAGAAATATAAAATAAAAATTAACCAATTTTAATGGAACAGTATAATAAAATGGGCCAATCAAAGACTGGAAGGCCAGGAAGAAGGAGACCAGATTGTCCCTGTAACCATGGCAGAAAAGAAGTTTGGAAAGATAATGAAATGGTCAAAGGCCTGGTATGAAAATAATCATCATGCCCCATCTGATACCCTTTCCCAAACGGACTGGAGAAATTCTGGTTAAGCATTGACGATGGGGGTCGGACATGCATCTTCACCTGAACTACAGACCTTCATCTTTCCCTTACTCTGCAACCATACCTTCCTTCTCTGGTATTACGACAAAACATGAGTTTCCATGTATACTCTAGAAACTGCTAATTTATAAAGTAAAATGAAGAGTGCATCCATTTCATCATAATCATCCTACAAAAAGAAGTTCAGCTTTTCACAATCAATACATGCTAACCAAAATTTCTAAAGAGAGGATGTCTTTTTTTATCTCTGAGTAGGGTCGAAAATAAGATTGGATGAAAACCGTATTGAGCGTACAGAGAGAACAAAACATGAATACTTATTTGGGGATAAGATACATGCGATGGGGCTAAGTAACATATTAGCATCCCTGAATATGCTGGCTTTGGTATAAGAAAAGCTCCTTAAGCTTGTCATCTAAGCAACCAGAGAGTAGCATCCATAGAACTATATGGCACTACCATGTAGTAATTATACTTGGGCATCATTTGCCTCTCTGTCTAACCAGTTGAACAGATCGTATACACACTCCCTCGTCTGCACAAATGTCCCAAGAATCCCGTATGGCCTATAAGGCAACAGGGTTCATAACAAATGCTTTCTGGAAATGTTTGTTGGGGGGGGGGTCCCTGAGGCTGGGGTTAGGAGAGAGTACAAATGAAAATGCAGTGTAAATGGGGCTAATCCCGGATTAGAGAGTGGACAGGTCATCTAGGATCAGTAGGCCAATATTAGTTGTCTTCTGCAAGTAGTATTTTGCCTTGGTCTGCCTTGGTTTACCCTACATTCTTGCTCTGCTTTCACCTCACACTTCTGGTCTATAAATTTCCTCCAGTATTCTGTGCTTCTACCATGAAACCATTCCCATTCTTCTTATTTCATGAAGTCCAATACGGTGAGAGAGTGTTTCTTTGGCATTCCCACCTTTATAAGATGACAAGATACGCCTTTAGCGTGTAAATGTAAACTAGGGAGATCTCCTTCATACATTAATTTGTTAATCTAGTCGTGGTGATACGTTTAGCCAAGCTATCCATACTTTCTTCCTCAATCCTCTTTTTATTCATTTAACAATTTTTTTTGATTTTCCAGTTTGTTGCACTTGTGAGTAAAAGGCATGTCCAATAATAGTCTAGTGGGGTCACACACCTGTTTCAGAAGGGAACACCTGAGGACACTATCTCTTATATTTATAGAAAACAAATGAGTCCTCAGATATTACAATTGTGGGTGCCAAAGAAGATCTTTTTGTGGGAGCAGTGACAGGCAAAGGAGACAACTAGAATACCCCAACTCATCTCAAAAGGCAGATGCCTACTCCACGTTAGCAAAGATCTACCAATGGGATAATGAGCCAAGCACAGTTGAACGTAGGTAACATTATTGATTTCTATTTGTCTTAATTAGCACACTGTTCTAACTGAGCTAACTGAATTAGCCCAAATTATGAGACCTATACTACAGCATCCCTAGGAACTCTGAACATGTTAATTGGTCATAATATGTCCTCACGGCCCCACCTCCCTGGGTCTGCATTCTGTCTCCCAGCATTTGCTCTACAGCTGACCTTGTATATAGGTCAATTCCTTTCCTCTACCTATCTACTTTCTCATGAATAAAATTGGAATAATAGCAGTACCTACCTCATTAAGATCTTGTGAGAATTAAATTTAAGTAAAACATCTTGAACGATACATGAAAACTAGCATCATCTTTAGACCGAACTCAGGGTATGAACTAGACCACCTACTTCAGATGAGTAACAAGCGTGTTTTGCTTCTTCATAGACCTACCTGGAGGCGGTTGCTCCGAGGATGTTTGAGAACTTAGCACGTTCCGGTTCATAGATTTGGAGGACGCTGGGTTGTGCCTCCTTCCTGTCATATGTTTGAAGCTTTTCATCTCTAATATGACTTAGGACCTTTTCTTCCTGCTCTGCACGCTATGTTACAAGGCCTATCAGAAGCTACGAGAAAATAAAGTAAAAAGCAAGCACTGTGACTCGTGCATGTCCCTTCTCCCATTCTTTAATAATGAAGAGCATAAATAATACCTGTTGGAGGTTAGGTTTGACAGAGTTCTCCAACTAGTTGTGTGTTTGTTATATTGTGTCAAATTAAATAGATGAGAGTGTGCCCATAGCGATGTGTGACATAAAAAGAGTTGTGACCTTTTATAAAAAAGGATAATGAAGTGAGATTAGCATTGGTGGAAGGTGCTAGTCTGGCTGCCCTTGAGGCTGAAATTCTTTATCTGGAAAGTAAAAATAGTATGGCAGCAGCAGCAGCTGTGGAAACTTTCCCGACAAATTGCCTCCCCGGCAGAGGAAGAGTAAGAGATAAATGAATTTTCTGAAAGTTGAAGATGTTGTTCAGATAAACACTCACATATTTCAGACTTATAAATATGTTCGGAATGGATTAGATTGAAGAGAATTTGACTTGACTATGTCATTTTATGTTTTTAACAAATTACTTGTTATTTTACTATCATCGGAGATGTTAAGTGATACTATTTATTGGATACTCATGTTGTCAGGGCAGTGTATTAGGAATCACAGATAATTTTCTTCTCCTTATTCTAGGAATGTATGAACTAAAGGATAGATTTATACATGTTTTGTTTCACTTATACTGTGCAGTAGAGGATTTTATGTTTGTGTCTATGTGTACCTTTTATCACAGAGGAGTGTGATTTGTTGTATGTTTAGGATGATAAGAAATCTACACTTTATTTCTTTACAAGGGAGTTTCAGTGGAGGAGGTAGAATTGAGTACATACTTTGATGAAGAATAATAAAAGTAATAGGTTTGACATGTGACGAGAGATGACCTCAAAAAGAAACATGCAAAGAGCAGATTACTACTGCCAAGGGAAGAAAAAAAAAATCAAATGATATAAGTAGGCTTAAGATAGCAGGAAGCTAAGAGCAGGAGGGGGTTGGGAGGGAGGAAGGATAGGAGGGAGGGAGAAATGCACAAGTATTTTCTGACCGGAGTGTAAACTATAATTTCTACACTTAAGAGACTTTCAAGGGTAACATACATGAGCTGTGGTAACAATATAGAGCAGCATGTGATAAATGCATTAAAAATATGAATCTACAGTGGCATTCAAGCTGCTGCAGACGGGAGGTATAAGGTTGAATAAACCTATGGTGGCAGATTGAGAGCAGACTTTCAAACAGGTTTTGATAGCACACATTTAATCTCAGAGTAAAAAGGGACAGTCAGGGTCATGTACTGAACCTTCATCCTGTTCATGAAACATTATTGGTTCTCATAGCATGACCAGGAGGTGAGGAAGATGGTAAAGTGGCAGGAATACCTGTCATGTTCCATGTATGCATAATAGTAGAGGGTGAGGGGAGAAGAGGTATTAGGACTGTGAAGAATAGTCATCCATGTTCTACAAGCAAAAATGGAATATAGGAATATAAGATATAGGGGATAATTGATGGAGACAAAGATAGAAAGGAGACCTTCAATCTAGACTAGCGAAATTTCAGACCGGAAAAGAAAGAGAAGAGGGGTTCTATCATGGAACTAAGTAAATGCCCAAGAAATCAGGAGAAAACTAAAAGGAAGAGACTCATAAGCTTCCATCAATTCCAGCACAATAGACCAAGTGAGACTTTAGGGGTTAATTAGTCCAACTGTATATTCACTGTTACAGTCGCACACTTTTGTACTTCTTCAGCCTCCTTGAAATGCCTTTTGTTGCAAATCACATTCTGCTGTTGTGCTCAAAATCCTCTTTCCTTTAGCTTCTACATAATTTACTTGGAGCTTTGGTATCATATGGGGCGTATCTATATCAATGTTTAGATCTTGTAAAACCACTAGGAAGTAGTCTAAAATGTAGGACAGAGTAAATAGAAAACAAGTAAAGAAATAAGTAAAGAAGTAAAGAAAAAATTAAAGATAGAAAGTTTCTTGAAATTTAGTGGGGTGATTAATTCTAACTATATATAAAGAGCATTATAAATTATTTCATTGGTTGAAAGCCAATGTACTGAAACACTGAAGACCATCGCTATCTAGAGGTGACTCTTTAGTGAGACTGCTGGGAAAGAGAAGACGAGAAAATGTGGGAAGGAAACTATGGGAAAAATTTGGCAAAAACTATGTCAGATTCATGAATGTCAAACCTAGTATTCTGATTTTTATGTAATATATTGGTACGGTTTATGATACATGACAATTACCAATTACCCTTTGTCTACAAATATTAGCTATTTACCAGGTCTTCCAACTTCATCTTCTGAACAACATAGTTTGGCTCTATAACCTATGTAGTCCATGTACTTATTTTGAGACATTTATATACCTCTTTTTACTTTCATCTTTTATGGTATCTTTGGGATAAAGACAGGCAATGTGAAGTATTAAAAAATCACAGTGTTAGGAATCAGAGTATTTAGGTTCAAGTCACATTATGGCTACTCACAGCATTTTTTAGTCACCACATATCACTCTTTGTACATGAGAACATTGGCCTAGACAGTATTTAAGTTTTTTTCTTGGGTCTAAAAGCCTATGATATTTACATTTATCACTTATTGTGTAAATGATAAGGTTAAAAATATATCCTAAAGGAACAGTTATATGATACCTAAATCTAAGGTATAGTATCTATTTCTGTGTTCTTTTTAGTTATTATCGTCTTTTTAATCAATGGTCCTCTGTACAGGGGCTTAAGCACCAAAGTATGACAACTGTATGCCTGCAATAGATCACTTCCAGTGATTGCCTAAGTGTTTTATCAAGGCTAGTCTTATTTGTTTGTTTGTTTGTTTTTTTAAGGATTTTATTTATTTAGCACAGAAATAGAGAGTGGGAGAAAGCAAGCAGAAGTAGGGGAGCTGCAGGTAGGGGAGAAGCAGACTACCTGCTAGGGTACTCCATCTCAGGACCCTGGGATCATGACCCGAGTTGAAGGCAGCAGCTTAACTGACTGAGCCACCCAGGCACCCGAGTCTTCTTACACTCAGATCTATTCTCTCAAGCAAAAGCCCTTTGCAGAGACACCAAGACTGCTGGTTGGTATGCAAGCCCCACTCCCTGTCCATGTTTGGGAACATTTATGTTATCTCATCTCCTCTCTGTTCATTTCCTTTGTCTGTTTTGTGTTCTGGTGACCAAAGCTGTGAATAGCTACATTGATATAAAAACCAAAATGGATTGAACAGCAAGTACAAATAATTATTTTGTTGGCTCTTTTTACTTTAGTCAAAATCTTATTGGGTTGAAGACGTTAGAAAATAATCTGGAGGGGGAGACAATTCATGAGAGACTGTGGACTCTGAGAAACAAACAGGATTTTGAAGTGGGGGTGAGGGGTTGGGTGAGCCTGGTGGTGGGTATTATGGAGGGCACATATTGCATGGAACACTGGGTGTGATGCATAAATAATGAATTCTGGAACACTGAAAAGAAATTTTTTTTAAAAATTTCAAAATTAAATTAAAAAAATAAATCTGCAACATTGTTTTTGCTCTTTTCCTGAGTTATAACCTGGCTTGGTCCATGCAACTTGAAATACTTTTTCTAAATGAGTTACTTACTGTGGACCCACCTGTACCAAATCATGTTTGACCCTGCATTGTGAGTTCTTCCTGCAGTTTGCTGATTTCCCTGTCCAAGGGACATCCTGAGAGCAGATTGTGCATCAACTATCAAGGCTTATGTATATAGAGAAGTGATTGGAAACCTCTAGAAATGTTTTCTTTTCTTTTTTTTTTTTTTAAACTTTTTTTTTTCTTACAATTTTATTTATTAGTTTGATAGAGAGGCAGCACAAGCAGAGGGAGTGGGAGAGGGAGAAGCTTCCCATAGAGCAGGGAGCCCGATGTGGGGCTCGATCTCAGGACTCTGAGATCATGACCCGAGCTGAAGGCAGATGCCTAACAACTGAGCCACCCAGGCGCCCCTAGAAATGTTTTCAATGAAGTGATTATATAAAGTCAAGTTGGAGACAGAATACATCTCTCCCTAGGAAGAGCTAGAGTCCCATTGTTGTTGCTGTCTTAGTTTTATGTGGTCTTATCAATGATTAGTTGCTACCACCCCCAAGTTTTTTTTTTCTGTCAATTTCTCTTTTATAGAGAAAGAGATTAACTCCATCAATTACTTTTCTGCCATTAAACTACAGACATTGCTGTCTGTGAAAAGATCCTCAACTGAATATCAGTTTTCACCGTTCTAATATCTTGTGACACGAGTAATGTTGATACTATAGTGCACCATCATGAGCTAATCCTATACCATCAGTAGCTATTTGCGGAATAGTATGTCCTACTTCCAAATACTCTATATAGATATGCCATCTTTACCATTACAAAAGGACTGTGTGCACTCTATGCCGAGGAAGAGCTACTCATTATTTGAATTTATTAATTTATTTAATTAATTTATTATTTATTAACTAATTTGTTTTTTTTTAACACCGTTGTACTTTTTTTTTTTACTTTTTTTTCCCAATTTATTTATTTTCAGAAAAACAGTATTCATTATTTTTTCACCACACCCAGTGCTCCATGCAAGCCGTGCCCTCTATAATACCCACCACCTGGTACCCCAACCTCCCACCCCCCCCCGCCACTTCAAACCTCTCAGACTGTTTTTCAGAGTCCATAGTCTCTCATGGTTCACCTCCCCTTCCAATTTACCCAAATTCCCTACTCCTCTTTAACGCCCCTTGTCCTCCATGCTATTTGTTATGCTCCACAAATAAGTGAAACCATATGATAGTTGACTCTCTCTGCTTGACTTATTTCACTCAGCATAATCTCTTCCAGTCCCGTCCATGTTGCTACAAAAGTTGGGTATTCATCCTTTCTGATGGAGGCATAATACTCCATAGTGTATATGGACCACATCTTCCTTATCCATTCATCCGTTGAAGGGCATCTTGGTTCTTTCCATAGTTTGGCGACTATGGCCATTGCTGCTATAAACATTGGGGTACAGATGGCCCTTCTTTTCACGACATCTGTATCTTTGGGGTAAATACCCAGGAGTGCAATTGCAGGGTCATAGGGAAGCTCTATTTTTAATTTCTTGAGGAATCTCCACACTGTTCTCCAAAGAGGCTGCACCAACTTGCATTCCCACCAACAGTGTAAGAGGGTTCCCCTTTCTCCACATCCTCTCCAACACATGTTGTTTCCTGTTTTGTTAATTTTGGCCATTCTAACTGAACACCGTTGTACTTTTGATGGGTGATGGTTTTTATGTAATTACATAATTTTGAATTTTACTGTGAACAAATCAAATAATATAATTCAGCCACTCAACCAGAACTCTCCAGAAAACGTGAAATTCATTTCTCATATTTTTTTTTCCAGGACAATTGTTTTTCTTACTCCTCTTGGTTTCTTCCAACCACATCATATGTCTCCTGGACATACCTGAAGCCTATAGATGGAAGAATCATTAGAGCATGTATTCATAGAGAGTTTGTAAATTGCATTTTGATTTTCCATTGTCAGAATTGTATGCCATCTAGATTTCTCTTTAAAAATTTCCAGTTTGAGCTTTCACAAAACCTCAGTGTAACACTCAACTTATATCTTTAAGTTTTACCTGGCTTTTATATTAAACCCAAGACAAACTAATTTCTTTTGAAATTGGCAGAAACTTTTATTTTGCAGAAAGTTTTGTGACATTTGAAAGTATTCTACAAAAATGTCAGAGTTTGCCTGTTATAGTTTTATCAAGAAATTCTGGTCTGCTCTAATACAGCCTGACCCCAGGTAGAGAGTATTCTAACTCTAAATGAGTTAGTGTAACATGTAGCATACCCAGATAGAAATAAGTCTTGTTAAAATAGAATTCTGTAAAGGGAGCCACTTTTTTCTTATTGTCTATTCAGGACACTCGAATCTTGACCAGAACAGGGCAGTCAGTATCTGCTCATCCGAGAAGTCTGTGGGTATGTGTGCGGGTGTATGTGTGTATGGGAAATACTCAGGAAAAATGTATTGAGGCCTTATAAAGATAACAAAAGAATTTGTTTAAAAAAGGTTGAGTTGACACCGTCTTTTAGGAATGGTGTGCACCTTATTATATAAATTTATACATGTTGAACTACTGTTAGAGATATAACTTCTGGTTTTGTTTTGTTTTTAAAAGATTTTATTATTTATTTAATAGACAGCGAGAAAGGGAACACAAGCAGGGAGAAGTGAGAGAGGGAGAAGCAGGCTTCCTGCCAAGCCAAGCAGGGAGCCCAGTGCAGGGCTTGCCCAGAACCCAGGGATCATGGCCTGAGCCAAAGGCAGAGACTAAAGGACTGAGCCACCCAGGCACCCCAACTTCTAGTTATTTTTAACTAAGGTATCAGTGATAACCCTTACTTGTAGCTGAGTAGAGTTCTAGTCTTTGGTTCTGAGTTACTGTCTCTTTCTCAGTTTTTGTGCATAGATGTCTCCAAATATCTACACTCCGTCTGTGTATATTGTATAAAGACACACAAAATCTTTATTTTATAAAGAGCAAGTGATAAAATTTGCTTTTAGTTATGCTCCTAAACAACAGTGAAGTTGAGCTACCCATATATTCCATGAGCTTGTATATCCCCTTAACCATCCCTCCCCATCCTGTCATTTATTGTTCCTCAGTAGGAAAAGGATTTTGCTAACTTTGTTTTTTCAAACTCCAGAGTCTGTGTAGTGGCTTCCCTTTCTATTTCATTAGTCTTTAAAAGTAGAAGCATGAAAAGAAAAAGAAAAAGTGACATCCAATCCAAGACGTTTCCTGGTCAAATTAAATAAGATATAATTAGGATGATCTTGCCACATCTGGTTCTTAATTCAGAGCCTCATCTTGCGGGTTTATGAACCTCTAGGGGCAAATGGAGACCAACTGATCTCTAATTGTGCTTTGTTAATGTCATCATTTAAATGTTTCTTTCTCTAGCACATTATTTTCAATAGCTATTATATCTTTTTATGATCTGGTATAAATTGTTCTTTTTTTTTTTTTCTTTCTGGCATTGAAAGGGATGTTGAAACTTCAGCAACATATTAGTTTAAAGAAATTCTGAATAATAGGGTACATTGTACACCAAGCTATAAGCCACACGTTGGACAGGGCCAGTGCTGGACATTTGGGTGAACCAGAAATGATGTGAAGACTGACAGGAAGCCACCTCAGTGACACTGAATGCCAGTGCTTCTCTCTCTTTTTTTTTTTTTTACAGGAAAAATGAGGGAATAGGTAAGAAAGAGATCAGTTATGTCCATTGGGCAGAGACCTTTCCTCATTGAATTGGCTTTTCTTCTTTTCATTTGGATTCAGAAGCATGCTCTAGAAAGTGATCTTTAAGTAAATGAAAGGGAAAAAAAGTTTTCTGCGTTAATACTCTCGTCCTCTCTCCCTCCATTCCTTTCTTTTTTTTTTTCCTTTTCTTGTCCTCCCCTCCTGCCCATTTCTACCTTTCTTAGTCTTCTGTCTCCCCATCACCCCCTTCTCTTCTTACCCTCCTTTTTCATGTTCCTGTGAACTCTTCTTTTATATTTTATAGAGGGATGAGAGATATAACTAATAGCAACAAGATTTAGTGACAAGTTAACAAACTGATCAGATATCACCCAGGGCAGCTTACTTTTAAACAACAGTAATAAATTCTACCTGAACCCTTAGTAGTCAATTATGGAATTTTCTCAGACAAGGCAATTGAAAGAATTCTTTCTGTATATGTGGGTATTATATATTTATACATATAATACACCTGCCTCATTTTGATGGGCAGAAGCTTACGAGGCACTTGCTGAGATGCTATCATGACTAATTTGTAACAGTATTAATTATAATGTTTTTAGAAACAAGCTAGTTATCTCTAAAGGAGATACTAATTATCAGGGAGTAGATTGACCGAGAGTGGCTCTCCACTCCAGCTGTATATTAGAAAAACTTAGGGAGGTTTTTAAATACCGATGATTGCATCCCAACCTAGACCAATTAAATTAGAATATATGGTGGGGGCTAGCATTATATTTTTAGATAATTCTCAGATGATTGTAATGTTTAACCAGGGTTTGAATCTCTGGTTTGGAGGAACTTCTTAAGTGGGAAAAGATAAATTCCCTTAATTATACAATTTTGAATTAATCCAAATTCATACACCTTCTATTTCAATGGGGATGAATTTTGTGTAAATATAATTAAAGGCGCTGTCTGATTCCTGCCATGCCCCGCCCCCGACCATTCCCTTTGGAGACCTTTGAATTTAGCTTAGAAACTAGAGGTATAAATACAGTGAATGAATAAGTGTGTTCTTCTTCTCTTCAGTTTTTGTTGTTTTTGCCTCCCAGTTGGAAGCACAGTGACAGAACCTCAGACAACAGATTACTGTGTCAAATCTAAGCAGATCCGGGCTGACCAAAGAAAAATCCAGAGATTATGGTGTATCTCCTCAGTTTTAGGGGAAAAAAAAGGGGGGGTTAAAAGGAGAGAAGAGGAGGATGTCTTAGTGTACCAGATAAAGCAGAGGATGCCCAGTCAATTTCAATTTTAGTTGAACAGTGCATAGTTTTTAGTGTAAGTATATCCCATGCATTCTTTGAGATACACTAAAATTTTTTATGTGTGGATCTGAAATTCAAATTTAACGGGGTATCGTGTTTCCATAATTGTTCAATTTGACAACCAGAGGCAGAGCATTGAAAAAAAAAGACAACATGGATTACAAATGCTCACACCCTGACAGTAATAAAGAGCACAAACTGAAAGGTAGAATAAATGCAAGTATTAGGCAAGACTGGAAAAGAGAGAATTATGTATTAGTTTGACTTCTTTCTTTGCTAACTCAGTACTTATATTTCCCTGATGGAAAGAGGGGCAGGCTTACATTTTATCTTCTTATTTCAGGGTTATGCTTAACTCAGTGAGTGAAATTATAGTCCCTGTACCTTTCCTCTAGCAATGAAAATTCACAAAGAAAAGTTTCTTAGGAAGGTATCGTTTTACGGGATTTTGGCCCAGGAGATCCCTATAATGACAGGTGCTTTTTGTTCAACCCATAGTAGCAGTCCCCATAGAGTGCTCCGAGCTGGGGTCTGTGCTGATTTGTAAAGTGGCCGCAACAAGTAGGAAGAGTCTTTACCCGAAGCATATGCCCTGCTATAGGATAACATAAGCCATCTCATGACCTTTAGGTCAGAGAAGTATACAGTAATTGAAAACCTGTGTTGGATTTTTAAACAGGAAGAATGGGCTAGAATTGTGCCTTTTTATCCACTTTCTCTGTAAGACTGAGCAGTTCCTTATATCTTGCTTATCAATTAGTTAACTAACTGTTTTAATCTATTTTCTGATAGCCCCCAGTGATTTCTAGTCAAATACAGTCCTTGGATGAAATCCATAATGTCAATCACTTGAACATATTTAAGAAGAAATCTATATTATTGTGGTTGCTGCAAGCATCCGTGGTACAGCCAGGACGCATTCTGAGCACATTCAAGAAAACAATTCTCTGTCCGCTTCATCGCGTCCTACTCTACTGTTTTCCCTTTTAAAGTAATCATTTGATCAAAAGCCAGAGATATACCCTGAAAGTTTTAGATGCATTTAGTATTCTGTTCTCTAGAATGGATATGTGACTATAGACTAGGGAAAGAAGTATATTAAGAGAATAGGCATTTCCCTTACCCCTCAGTATCTCAGGCAATAGATACTTGATACATACGTTTGCTAACTTGCATTGATTGCTTTCCGATAGCGTTAGAGGCAAATGATCAGAAGTATGGCCATCAGCCACAGTCTATCTTCGATAAATCCTGCTTGAAGTGGATTCTTAGAGGAGGCTAGAGCCCTGGTTGGGTGATCATAGGCAAATCCTCATCTGGGAAATGGGGACAAGAATATCTCTCCCACTAACTTGGTGAAGAACCTGTCGCTAAAAATGATGAATGATAAATTCAAGTGGAAGTTCTTGGCGAATGATGAATTGCTTTCTGATGTCATATATTGATAACGCCTCTGTGGTGAAAGGAAGGAAAGGAAACAAGGAAATGTGACATCCATACATAATAATGATGAGAAAGACAAAAAGGCATAAGTGACTTGTCATGGTTGTAGTTCAGGTCTCTAGTTAAATTCCTGATACAGCCAGATGATATATCGTATCTTATACCACTAGCTGTGATTAATCAGGATCTATGGGTTATTGTAGTCTAACTTTTGAAAAAGCTTATGTTCAACATTCAAACCAGAAATTGTGGCAAGCATAGGAAAGTATTTAGGAATTAAAAATCTCCCAAACATTAACCATGACGTGATGTTAATATTTTTCTACACTTTGGCTCAGTCTCTTCATCCTATGCATATATGGACACATAAATATATATTTCTATTTAGTTTATATTTACATCATATCATTCAGTGTCTGTATCCTTTGTTTTTTTAATTGGCGAAAGTGCTTGTGTGTTTTTGTAATTTGTAGTCTAGGTTTTATTCCACATTACCACAGAAGTTTTAATTTCAAGATTTGGCATTTAATATCATGTTCTTCTATTTCTTTGTTATCCCAATATTTTACTCTTATGAGTCCCACTACAATAGAGTTGATATCTTTTTGACTCTTCAGAAAATTAATTTACAAACTTATTTTGAAATTTCTCTTTATTTACACAATGTACAAAACATGACGAGTATTTACTCAGATATCCCTGTTGGTGTCCTTATTCAGCATAACGAACTATATGTACCCTGACTTATTGAATGTTATTGAGATGTGACAGGGTTAGTAATAAATAGGTCTTTCTAATATTCTAAAAGAGTGTGAGGAATATATATCTATGAAATGTGTTGAGTTTCTACTATACCTCCAGATCACTCAGCCAGAAGAGATCATCAAAGGGAAAGGACAGAATTTGAATTTGTTATATTCAGTGAGATGATTTATTATAAATAGTTCCTTAGGAAAAGTCAGTTGAAATAGGACCCCCCCCAAAAAAAAAGTGATGTTAGGAGAGGAAATATCCCTTATTTGATGGGAAAGAATATCTCTATCTCTGTCTCTTTATGCAGTCTACTTCCAAATGCTATCTGAATTTAAAGGAGAATGATCAGATGGAGTAGTTTAATTATTTCCACATTTTTACAATATATATGGATAGATAACATGAGATACATGAGAGCATACGATTTTACAATTTATAAAGGATGTGCATTTTGAGCTAAGAACAGGCCTGTCAAGCTACTCAAATGGTGATTGCCAATCTTGAAATACAGAAACAAAATATAAACCCACCATATATATATATATATATATATATATATCCCAAACCTTAAATGATGTATTTATTTTTAAACTACCTGCAATATGAGCCAAAAGATACATTTTAAACTAATACCTGTGCTCTATTGTAACTGACATTTCAGCTATTCCATCTGACAACTTTCTCTAAATTTTTGGTCACTGAAAATAAGCCAATATAGAATCTGATTCCTGAGACAGAAAGTAAAAAAGAACAAGTAATTCAGGCTGTAAAAAAAAAAAGCTGAGATATAAATTCAAGTTGATTTTAGCTTAACAGAACACACACACACATATACACACACCCTTGCCCATGGTTTCTTTATTTAAAAATTTTGTAGAAAGACTGACACTTTTAGTATCCACAGTGAAGAATAAAATTGACTTACCAGAAAGATAAAATTAGAAAACAAGGATGAAGGTAAGATTCATCCACACAGTAATAACCAAGATTGAGGTTCTCCTGTGTGCTAAGACAATAATAACGGACCTTGTTTAAGAAGGGTTACTCACAGCAGTCTTCCTTAAGGAGATAACTTTTATTGAGTGTCAAAGGAGGAGAAGAATCAAAGTGCTCTCCTATTCTTTACTTGGTTTGCTTATCTGTTTTCTTTATAGCATTTAACCACAGACTGTGAATATTGTGATTATTTGTGTGCATGTTTATTTTTCTCTCCCCATTTAAGAATGCAAGCCCTTGGCAGATAGGGACCACTGACGTGACTATGATGAGGATAGTAGAAGCACAGGTAATCCAGTGACCCAAGACAAGGTAGAAGAGACTTAAAAAGCATGCAGGGAAGGGGCTGGTAATTCTAGCGATCTAGGTAAGATCATGGTTTTCCAGACTAAGTAGACAGCACTAGGAACTAAGAGATATAGAGAGATTCAAATGATATTTTGGAGCTAAAAACCAAAAGAAATTAATAATAAATTGGATGTGACACATGAGAGAAAAAGGAAGACAAAAGTATCCCTGAATGTTTTAACTTAAATAACTTGGTGAGTAATGATGCTTCTTCTGAGGTGAGTAAATTGTGAGGGAGACACTGGTTTGGCAGTGGAATCAAGTGTTCAGTTTTGGGCATTGTCGTTAAATATATGTGTGAATCAACCAAATGAAGATGTCAGAAATGCAGTTAGACATGTTAGCTTTGAGTGCCAAGTTAGACTTGACCTTGCAGATCATTTCCACAAATGTTGATTAAGCACCTACCATGTTTCAAAAAACAATAACCCACTTCCAACCTTAAGGACCTTAAACATCAGAAGGATGAAAGAACATTAGAGACCTGAAGAAAAAGTAGAAGATAGACTAGGTAGAACAGATGTTCTGTGGTCCTGGGAATAGATTTTAGAGGGGGCATGAGGGTTTTTGGAGGCAAATTAAAAAAAAAAAAAATACGTGTCTTTTGTGAACTGATAGAGCTACTTTTACAGAGATGATGTTGAAGTCAAGAGTCCCTCTGACTCTTGGTGTCAGTGTAGAGTTGGAGAAAAGGCAGCAGCATATGAAGATATTATACAGTGGGGATCTGCCTGTGGGACAATTCCTATTTTCATCTAGACCTGAAACTCGTCATTGTCCCCCTAACCTTCCCTCTTGGTCTTCAGCCAAATGAAGCATGCCCTTTCTAGGCTACCTCACACTTTATAGGACAGTTAGCACCAAGGACAGACTGTTCTTTCTGTATGTAGCGGAGGATCCAAAGCAGGGCTACGACTGGTGACCTTCTGTCCCTCTCTTTTCCTCTCTGCAACCAGAGAGCCGTCTTGTATTCGTGAACATGAAGAGCTGGTGTGAACGCATTGCTCCATGAGTGCGCGGTTCTGTTTTTAGCCAGATGGTCAGTGACTCCTCGCCTTACTCTGTTTCTTTGAGCCAGGGGAGGAAAGTTCATCAAACGGCAAGGCAACAAATTTTGACTGGACGAAGCTCATGCTCTTTTATGGGGGGAATAATTAACAGATGAAAATCACTGATGCTGGACAATATTAAACAGGTAATTTAGGAAGACTCTAAAAGGGGATTGAACATTTATATGTATATAATTAACAAAGGCAGTTTTAGAACCTAGAATAATAGCCTGTGCATTCCTAAGTCTTGATTTAGAGAGTAAGCCCCTTAACCCCCAGAGAAGAGCCAAACCATGTTGCCTATATTCACTGCAGAAAGTAAGCATCTTATGTATGAAGCCTTATGTATGAAGCAGCCTTTATGAAGAATGACCAGAGCTATGTTTTGCTCTGCTTATAAGAATATTCCTCCTAACCAGTGAATCAGTATTACCATTTATTCATAAATCGCCCTCTCTGAAACATGTGAAGTTATCACATAAATAACTACTACTAACAGGATGATGAAGAAAAAACTTACTAAATAGGTGAATTACAAAATTCTGGATTCTGAAACATTATCATAAGATGCATCGTGTTCCTAGTGCTGATCACAAACTAAAATGCTCAGCATGCTGAATAAACCATCCTTTTTTTTTCCTGGAAAGGTAGTTTATGTGGATATCTCTAAAAAAAAAAACCTGGAACTCTTACACGGGTATATCATTAAAAGCACAGATACACTGATTTAAAAAAAAAAAAAAAAAAGATGTGAAGGCTATGGAATTTACTAAAAGCACATTTTCTTGGAAGATATTTTGCCATGTGGGGACGGGGCGTGTAGTTTTACTCAGTCTGCCTGACCATATTTAAGCTGAGTCATTAAAGATGCTATTGCCTCATCCAGCTGTTTTAGGACTATTAGCCATGTGACAGCCAGACGGGAGAGTAGATGGCAACAGCCATTTCGGCGCAGACATATGTCTCTTCTTCCTTATAGAAAAGAGGGGGGAAGAAAAGGCCAAGTGAGTAAGGCTGTACTCACTTATGTATTAAGTTACCTTCCTTCAGAGTGATTTGTCAGTTTGGCTGGAAACTGAATCATCTTCCATCAGGCAAGACTGTGACAGGCCTTGACTGTTTTAATATTGTTTAAAGGTTGATTAATTGAGTAGCCCAGGTAATTTGAATTTAAATTTAGCAAAAGTAATGATCCTTAATTTTTTAAAGTTCCTAACGAATCACAAACTCCCATTAGCTTTAAAATTAAGGCTGAAGGTTAAAATATTTTAAAAACTGCTAAATAAATATTATTTCCTAAAAAGGAAAGCTAGCATACAAATGTTAGGATTTTACTCTAAGACATCCCACGGGCAGATGTGTATATTTGTACTAGTCTGGTTTGGGTAAAGGTTCAAAAACAGGTGCCGTGAGGAACGAGATTGTGGTGGCTTCTTGCCTCCTTGCCATTGTTCCAGCTTGCAGAGATCTCCATGATAGTCCTGGATTATGACTCCTTATGCTCTGAGTTTTACGAATTTGAGGCTACCAAAGCAAAAGCTCTTTTAAAGTTTTCTCTCCAGCCCCACGAGCACTTTATAATGGATGTGGAGAAGCAGCAGCCCATCTCACTACACATTGACAAGGCAGTAAATAAATTTTCCACTCTGGGTCTCTGCCAAAAGCAGTCATCATTCTGCAGTCCCCGTTCTCCTGGCCAAGAAAGTCACACAGAGCATTAGTTTCAGTCTCCAGATTATTGTACAGGGAGGGTGAAGAAAGTTGAATAAAAACGGAGTAACCTTGAGCCTGAAAAGTCATTCCTGAAGGGTGTGGAAGGAAGGTTAAAGAAAAGACAGGGGCACCTGGGTGACTCAGTGCGTAAGCCTCTGCCTTCGGCTCAGGTCATGATCTCAGGGTCCTGGGATCGAGCCCCGCATCGGACTCTCTGCTCAGCGGGGAGCCTGTTTCCCCCTCTCTTTCTGCCTGCCTCTCTGCCTACTTGTGATCTCTCTCTCTGTCAGATAAATAAATAAAATCTTTAAAAAAAAAAAAAAAAGAAAGAAAGAAAGAAAAGACAGAAATGGTTCTCTCTACCCCTAGTGTCTGAGAGACTATGCACTTCAGTACCCTCAACACATTGTCCGACAACCCCTTTGGATTGTTTGTCAGCTTTTTAAAAAACTACACAATTTATTATTTGTCTTTATGTGTTTCAGTTTACCGTGTATTTTCAATCTTAGCATGACTTTCATATCTCATTTATAAATTGTCTCCCAAGCCTTCTGTGAAGGTCTGATTTCCTCTTCCAGCCTGGACCTCTAATTCTTTTCTTAAAAATTCTCCCCCCTGTGTATTTCCCTCAATATGTAAAGAATCCAATCCTGCCTTCTGAGTCTTGGAGGAGCAGGCTTGCAAAACCTTTGGTCTCAGCGTGCGAAGTGAATGGCGTTTTTATCCTCTATTCAAAGCAGCTGCAGTGATCCTGCAATATATAATACAGCAATAGCCCTCCTAATGCATGGAGACATTAATGTCACTGATGGCCTCATCAGGCACAGAACAGTCAAAATCCTCTGCCCTGGATGTTGCCTTGTATGCCATGGGTGAAGGGCTGCTCTTGCTTCTGTTGGAGCCAAGTTTTATAGAGGATGGATATGGATCATCAAATGAGATTTTTACAGTACAGTAAAGTGTGAATCTAATTGCAGCCAGAGCCAAAAGAATTGTAGCAGAGAGGCAGTTTGAAGCAAGAAATAAAAGAACCAACCTGGGTCTGTTCACGTGAAGAGCTAGCCAGGAGACCACTAGGATCGGGGAGCCCCAGGGCATCACAGCTGTACAGAAACACTCAGGTGATGCCCAAGGGCATTAATTACATTATTCTAATTTGTATTATTAATGGCAATATTAAAGCACAGGCAGACAGTTGGGTGGAAATTTTAGAAGAATCAAAGATGGCATAAATATTCATTTCCCCCCATCTTATCATTTTACAAAAACACATTGAACCAGCCATTCACTCAGACACAGGCCCATATCCCAATCTTCATTAAACACAGATAGAGCAGTATGCCCTCAGGAACAGTGTTCTGCAGATATTTGCATTTTGGCATTACCACTTTCTTCCCTGCAGAGCAGTTATTCTGCCAAACTGAGATCATTGCCCCTGATGTTTGGTGTCTCTTAAAATCAAGCCTATCCATGCAAGCTGGCTGGAGGAGGAAGAAGGAGGAGGAGTGTGCACGTGTTTTTTGCTATATCTTCCTTAGTGCTCAGGGAGACCCTTGATATATACTAGGATGAATTAATTTTGAATAAATGCATATGGGAACTATAAAGTCCTTTGTTGGAAGAAATTCTTTCCTTACCAATCGGTATAACTCTCAGATGGATAAAAGTCAGCCAGGATGATCACCAAAAAGTAGAGCTGGTAGAGCTCTTCCTTCTCAATCAGAATGACTGAATTAGACCATTGGTCATTCAACCAAAGGTCCAGAGAAACATCAAGTCAAAAAAAAAAAATTAATTTCTGAGATGTGATTGGTCAATAACGTATTTTTTAATGAGGTATGGATAGAGAGCTGAAATTAAAACGTGTATTTTATACTTTCATTTTAAAAAGGATATTTCGGGGATACCTGGGTCCTCAGTAGGTTAAACGTCTGCCTTCGGCTTAGGTCGTAGTCCCAGGGTGCTGGGATCAAGGCCTGAGGTGGGCTCCCTGCTCAACAAGGAGTCTGCTTCTCCTTCTGTTCCCTGACCACCCTCCCCACCGACTCACGTTCTCTCTCTCTTACAAAAATTAATAAAATCTTTTAAAAAATAAAAATAAAAAAGGATATTTCTTAGAAAATTGGAGGAGCGGAGGAAGATGGATGGGAGATAAGTCTACGGTGGGAGCGAAAGAGTTCTCATCTCACTGGTTGATTTCCATGAGACTGCTTCATGGTGCCACAACTGGAAAAGAGTCTCTACCCTCTTTGAGGGTAGAATACCTAAAGTTTTCTAATGATCTAAATAAGAACTTAGTATTTATATGTTCCAAAAAAGAACTGCCATTACAAGATACCATGAAAATATAGTAGTTCAGCTCATTCTTGATTTTTTTGCCTAGAAACAAGTTTTCAAGTGACAAAAAGAGGCAGAAAGGAGGAATATTAGAGAGTTAAAACAAGGGTGTGCAAGAAGAATAAAGTTGAAAAGGAAAATAGCAGAAGAGTTAAGAGCAAATCAGAGGGACGGTCTGTTATTACTGTTTAGAAGGATAAGGCTGAAAGGTATGGAAGGGGTAATGTGAAAGATAAAGGTGATTTTTATTACAGAAACTATAAGGGAGGTGAAGACGAATGTGAAAAAGAATGAGCAGATTAACATGTGAGGGCAGACAGAAGGGGGAAAATAACAACAAAGTAATAATTCTGTAGTGCTTGCCATGGGCCTGGTACCATAGTCTTCACAGATATTTACTCACTTAATACTCAATACAAGCACATTCTAATGGTGATAGGTCTTAGGTGATCATCCCGATTTTTTAGGTATGGGAACTGACATGAACAAGGTTAACCAACTTGCCATTGTCACAAATTGGAGGAAAGGCTAGGTTCCCAGCAGAGTCTGGTTTCAGAGCCTGTGACATGTACTACAAGGATTCTCACACTATATGGAAGAAGGGGACCCAGAGAAAAGGACAAAACAAGGACAGTCGGAAGACATGATGGTACTCCATGCTTGGTTTGGGTGGAAAAGTGTTTCAGGCCTGAAATGTGTACCATCAGCCCTCAGCAGCCTTGCAGCAGAGAGCAGAGGCTGGGTCTGTTAGGGGAGTGAGGGAAATGGATAAATAATTGATTAGGCACAGCACGCTTTGTGTGTGCAGATCTATAGGGAGGAGAGCGGTCCAAGAGGCAGAGCCAGATGGCGAGCTGTAATGTGCCCATATTAATAGATGTCTTCATTAGATGACATACTCGCAGGAGGCCAGGGCAAGTGCCTTCCAGCCATTGCCAGGGACAGACAAGGTCTGCAGATGAAGGTGACACTTACCTAGAAGGCATTGGAAGTGGGGCAGTTTGGTTGCAAGGGGAGCTAGAGAGGCCTCCTCCTTCAGCGCAAGAGAAATAACTGATATTTCAAAATTAGTCATTACTCTCTTTGTGAGTCCATCTCCAAACAGGTGAAATCACAAGGCTCTCCTATCCACCACTGCCAAGGACATCACTGATACAAACCTCTTTCTTGACTATGTTTCTGTGAACACTGCTTTGCACCGTTTTCCCCGATTATAGCATCTCCCTTCTCCCTCCTCTCGTCAGTTTCCATCAAACGCCCTTCCCGGGTCTCTTCCTGGACATTTATTCTCTGGCCACAACCCCTAGTACTTTCTTTGCTAATATTATTGCACTCTGTCACAACTGCTAGTGGACTGGTCCTGTATTCATGGACCGCTAATGGTCAACTCAAAACTATTAAGCAAATGTTGAGGCTGAAACTTTTCTATTACATGTGAATTAGTATTGGTGACATTAAGCTTAAATACCCTTGAAATGTTGGCTGAGCAGATGTTGAATGTTTCAAGGACTTTGGCTGTCTGGACTTTTATATATGCAGAGACACATACACACATATTACTTCTCCAGAGATTAAATATTTTGTCATAATTGGAATTCTGTATAGGCCAAACCAGTGTAAAACTGTAGTAGACTTATGTTTGATTTGCACCGCTATTATCAGTGACAAATAATGATGTACTCACCTATGGCTCTGGATTCTCCCACCCCACCCACCCAGGGGAAAAAAAAAAAAAAAAGTCACCGGATTTCGAAATTATGTCAAGAAGCCTAAACTAGAGAAGAAAATGTGTTAGATCCTAAAACCTAATCACACAAACTTTGATCAGCAGCCTACATCTCCACCATAGAGGGATATTTCCGTCATAGGGGAAGTGTGAAAATACTTGCCTGAACGGCAGTTAGTTTCTGATTCTTTTTCCAGCTTAGCCAGAGTTCCCTAGACTCAGACTATAGTCAATGTATCCAGAGCTTTCCATTCAGAGGTGGTGTGGAGGTGAGCCGGATCTACACTTAGCTTCTTCAAAGGGGGAGGCATTAGGCATTAGGCATTAGGCATTAGGTTTGCTCCATGACTAGGGTAGCACTTTTCCGGGTTCTGCCCTAAAAGCAGGGCTCATCACACTCTTGGGTTAGAGGGAAGAGACGTTTATCAACAGACGGGAACCTTATTTTATTCGACTGAAGTTTTAAATGTGTTTGAGATTGAGCTTGATTTCTCCTAATTATTCAGAACATAGTTTGGTAAAATCCTTTGTCTGTCTGATAATAGATCACAAAATTCACTAATAAGCTTGACCTAAATAGAAGCAACCGAGAAGAGATTTATGCCTATACTTTGTACCTTGTTCAGCCTAAATTTTCAGTGAGTGTCACTGTACTATTTTAATTTTATTTACAGAATTGTTTATAAAATATATCTAGATAAGTTTTACAGTCATCAATAATTTTCTAAATTAGGGATGATTTTTGACTCATGTGTAAAATTTTCTTCTGAATACCTGCTTTCAACATGTCATCTATAAACTGCATTTCCCCCTCAATTTCCCTTTTGAGCCCCCTAAACTATTTATATACAACGTGTGGCAGTTACTGCCAGGCTCTGCTACTCCTTTTCCCTTGAGGGTGTTCATTTCTACTTTTGGATTAAAATACAAGAGGCATTCCTATTCAGAAACCAGATCTGGCCTGAAAAAAAGAAAAAAAAAACAACTATATATTAAATAACAACATCTTTGACTGAGACATTTGTCAGTAAATATGAAGCTTTGGTCTTTCTGCAGGTTTTGGGCCTGTTACCAGACCCTGTGTCCAGATCCTGTTCTCCCCACGTCCTCCCTTTGCTTGCTAGAGGGTGTGGTGCTGATGAGAGGAAGAAAACAGTGTTTGAGAGTGCTGATTTTAGAGTTGAGAGAGCCTAGCTTACAATATCAGCTCTGCCGCTTTCTAGCTCTGTGAATTAACTAACTTGGGTGAGCCTCACTTTCCTCATCTGTAAAGTGGGTTGAATCATACCACCTCCTCTTATACTCACGGTGAGGGTTAAAGATAACAATGCATGTGAAATACTTAACTTACCTGGTGCACAGAGAGAATTCAGTAAATATTACCTATTATTGTCATTATCTTTCCCTCCCAGGTCTTTACTCCCTGTTGCTTGAATCCCTGTAGTCTGACATCCATTGAACAAATGTTTCTTGAATACCTACGGTGGGACTAGCCCACAGCAAGCTCCCTACTTGTCTCCTTGATGTGGCTGCATTTTCATTTTGAATAACTTAAGAATAATAATTGCAGTACTTTTAGTTTCTGTTTGATAAAGTTTGGTGTAGAATTACTTTCTTCCCATTTCTGGAAGGTTTCACAGAAGACCTCAACAAATACTAGAGCTAACCTACTTAGAAATTTATTCTGAGATGCTCTTCGCCAAGGTCATTGTCTTGGTATTTTACAAAAGAAAAGATATTAAAACTAAAAGCTGGTTTGTTTCCTGTTTATTATAATTAAAAGGGAGTCAAAGGAGAGGCTAATCACTGGATGCTAATGTCCCTCTAACTCACAGCAAAGAACATAGCTCTGTAATTATGTTAAGTGAATAAGAAATGATTTCTGTAAACATGCTAATTGGCTGAAATTTTGAGGTCAAAGCCAATTCTCTTAAGAAGTTGTTGAACTATGAAATCATTGTCAGGCAAATATTTTAGGGCCATATAAAAAATTCATATCCAGTAAATATTTTATCAATATGCTATAGTTTGTATATGACAATATTATATACAAATATTTACCTGTCAAAATACCTGACAGATAAATATTAACATGTGTGAATATCTGTAAGCAAGAATTGACGAGAGAGAGAGAGAGAGAGAGAGAGAGAAGAAGAAAAAAACAGAAGGAACAGCTTCTTAAAAAATCAACATGTAGAATATTTAAGGAAGTTATCATGAGAAATGGGACAATAATGTAACCCTCCTAATAAGTCATTTGGAGACTATGGGGAGTGCTTAAATTAAAAAATGGCAAGTAGGCAAAGGGAGCTATAATAATAAATCCAGGAGACTGGAGAATAAGAAGCATGATACCAATTATTAATATCTGGTGAATAAATACTTCTATAGTAGACTCTAATATAAAGAAAGGGATGGTTAAAAAAAAAAAAGAAAGGGATGGTAAAACCATATATACATTTCTTCTGGATGTGATAAAAATATTGTTAATAAAGCAGAATTCAACTAAGTAAATTTTAAAGATCTTACTGGCTTGTGTAATGATTCATGAATCGGACAGCATCCCATCTAGCACAGGAAAGAACTCCGAAGGGCGGTACAGAATGAAAGACTTTTATAGGCAGAAGAGGGCAGGATCAGGAAATTACTAGCAAAGGGTGGATTGTTTGCAGCAAGGTCACCTTCCTTTAGTGGGTGGCAGGGGTCTATCAGGCAAGCTACCTCACTAGTGCTGGCCAGGTAATTCCAGGTTCACTTGTTTAAGATTCCACTCCTGGGAGAGTTGAAACTATAATTAAGTTAGGCATTAAATTTTAGGTCTCAGTTTGAGGATGTGGGCTTAATACACGTAACTCCATTTTGGGCTTGTTCTCTCTCTCTCTTTTTTTTTTTTCCTTTTAAGATTTTATTTATTCATTTGAGAGAGAGAGAACAAATTGGGGAAAGAGGCAAAGGGACAGGGAGAGAGGAAGAAATGAGCTTCCACGCTGAGCCCAGAGCCGCATGTGGGGCTCAATCCCTGGACCCAGAGATCACGACCTGAGCCGAAGGCAGATAGATGCTTAACCATCTGAGCCACCCAGGAGCCCCTCTGTTTTCTCTCTTTTTTTTTTTTTTTTTTTTTTAAAGATTTTATTTATTTATTTATTTGACAGAGAGAGATCACAAGTAGGCAGAGAGGCAGGCAGAGAGAGAGAGAGAGAGGAGGAAGCAGGCTCCCTGCTGAGCAGAGAGCCCGATGCGGGACTCGATCCCAGGACCCTGAGATCATGACCTGAGCCGAAGGCAGCGGCTTAACCCACTGAGCCACCCAGGCGCCCTGTTTTCTCTTTTTTAACAGTATGAATGACATAGGAACATTTTACCAAACCAGTCTAAACATGTTGGATGATCTCTTTGTAAAGAAGTTCTTATAGAAATCGGCATTATGATGCTTCTCATCTTAGAATTAAATAGGCTATATCACAATTCTTAATTTAATTCATTTTTGTTTAAACATTAAGATGGGATTAGAAGCCAACTGAGCCAGAATGGACACAGTGTGAAAGGAGGGCCTGGCAGTGCGACACAGGGTTAGTTGGCAGTGTCGTTAAGATGATTTATCTGTCGATGATTTATGTGATGCCGAACAAGCAATGCAAGACAGCACAATCCCTGATTTAGAGGTTTTCAATCTAGGCTGGAGAAAAACAACTGCAGCATAAAATTTATCAGCTGATAAGATGTCAACTTGGAAATGTAAAGCTCATTGGCATTTATGCCTCTGGGTTTTGGGGGTAGAAGCAAAAAACCAGTGCAGGAGAAAAGCCCTTGGGCAGTGGGTCATGGAAGCAAGGTGGTAAGGCAGAGGAGGTCAGAGAAGGAGCAGGAAACACCGCGAGTGTTGCAAACAAGGTCAGCTCCTAGCACCAAAGCAGCATCTCTCCACTTCCTATTCACTGTTTTTCCTGACTTTGGAGGAAGATGCTGAGAAATTCACACTTGGTAAACAAAGTAACTGAGGGCCTGAAAAACTGTAACAGAAGTTTGCTGGCCATGGTGAATGATAGGTACCCATTAATGAACTTTATTAGGAAGACAATGAAGGAAGGGTTGCTTACTTTTCAGGAGTGCCACTATTATAATGTTTAGCAAATCAACCCGAAATAATCATCCAAAAGAGTCAGCCCCACATAACAATTACAAGATATTTATGGAGATTTGATGCAGGCCAGGCAGTGAATGAAGGAATGCTCTACCACCCCTTTCATCTTGGCAACAAGGTCTGACAGAGACAAGATTACTGTAACCACTTTGCATGTGAAGAAACTGAGGCTCAGAAAGGTTGAGTGATGTTCCCTTCTGTGCTGTGTTTGAATCCTGGTGGTTTCAGGGCAAAGACAAGATTCATTAAAATCACACTTTGAGGTGAAGGTGTACTAGGACCTGATGAAACTCCCAAGTGTTTCCTCGTATAATATTTTTATTTATTTATTTATTTTTTCCTATCAAGCTGCCTTTCTAGTTGAAAATTTTCTTATTTGATGAGAGTCAAATTTTAAATTTAAATGCAAAACAAACAAAACTGAAACATAATATGGGTACATTGGAGCAACGCATCCATGATGTGAATTGTCTTCAATGCCCACTGGAATTTGTGGAGGAAGCTTTTGTTTCTCCAGGGCATTCTGGAAACCGAGTTGTTTACCAAAGCCCACTGCACAGGGATGTTTTTCCACCTAGCAGGGCTGACCCAGGATGTAGGCTGCACTACCCACACCCAATGAAACATGCCTGCTCCTTGTCCTTGTGTCTATTTGCTTGTTTTCAGTCACAGAGGCAAAGAAACACTAACTGAATCATTCAGAGACATTCATTAAACCAGCATGGAAACTACACAGGTAGAAATAAATGGTGCTTTTAGGGCATGAACAAACTAAAGGAAGAATTGTACTTGGATGTTCACAAAGGAATTAAGTGATATTCCTATTACGTTTACGTGGCTTTCTCTCTAAAGGAATTATCTCTTCTTCACTACTATACTCCCAGTGTTTAATACAGTGTGTGGTGGTGGAGGAATTTGATAGATATTTATTGAACTAAACTGAAAAGGGTCAGAGAAAAAAGTTGTATACTTAACAAAAGACGTAACTGTGGAGATACTAAGAAATAGAAGTGTTCTGCAAAAAGCCCCCTGGGACTTTCCTGGGGTGATTGTATACATGTGTACCAGAAAGTCACAAGTAGCCTAAGGAATATGGGGGAGGAAACTTTTTTCCTCCATTTCTTCCAGTTTCTTCGGCTGTTTTAATAATTAAATCGACATAAGACAGATTAATGAGAGAAAAAAAACAAATTTAATTACATACATACAGAAGCCCCCAAAAGACATGGGAGTCTCCCCAGCTGTCAGACACCTGAGGTTTATATGTCATCCTAAGCAAAGGATAAGGAGATGGGGAACTTGAAAGGAGAGGAAGACAGTTCTCAGGAAGATGAGAAGAGCCAATTGGTGAGCAATATTTCCCTTTGCAGAAGTCCGTATGTAAGTTTTTGTTTGTTTGTATTTTGTTTTTTTTTTTTTTTGTTTTGTTTTTTAAGATTTTATTTATTTATTTAACAGAGATCACAAGGAGGCAGAGAACCAGGCAGAGAGAGAGAGAAAGGGAAGCAGGCTCTGGGCTGAGCAGAGAGCCCGATGTAGGGCTTGATCCCAGAACCCTGGGATCATGACCTGAGCCGAACCCAGAGGGTTTAACCCACTGAGCCACCCAGGTACCCCCAGAAGTCCTTATGTAAAAGAAAAAGAAAAGAAAAGTTAGCTTTGGTAAGAGCTCTCTTCCTATTACAGGCTTCCTATCTAAATTCTTTTAGGCAGTTAGGGTGGAGGCAGAAAGCTCTTCTTGAATCCACTGGGCCTATATCGTCTTTGGCTTGAAATAATCCTCAGGCCAAGGTGGCACATTCTGGGGTAGCCTGCCCTGAACCCCATCAGGAATTATATAAAAGCAAATAGGTTTTAAATTTTTTTTTTTTTTAAGATTTTATTTATTTATTTGACAGAGAGAGACCACAGTAGACAGAGAGGCAGGCAGAGAGAGAGAGAGGGAAGCAGGCTCCCTGCTGAGCAGAGAGCCTGATGCGGGACTCGATCCCAGGACCCTGAGATCATGACCTGAGCCAAAGGCAGCGGCTTAACCCACTGAGCCACCCAGGCGCCCATAGGTTTTAAAATTTAAAGGGACAAATTAGGTATTAGGAATATTGATGAGGAACATTGGAAAGCAAACTCTCTTAAGGATCTTGGAACTGGTGAGGACTTATCCTGAGATACTGGGGAGACATCTGGAGATATAAGGCTGAAAAAAGGAAAAGATGGCACATTTTTAGTGTGATGTGGCACCCAACAGGCTAATGTTATTTTTGGAGGCACTCTATTTAGAGCATTTCATCATGGAAGAGGGTGACAGTTCTACTCTCAATGACATTCATGAGACCTAGTCCAGAAAGCTCCATTCCATTTGGTTTGTCTGACTACCAAAAATAAGTAGACATATTGGAAGGGTTCCAAAGAAGAGTCTCGCAATTGATTAGGGGAAAGAAGCTGACTTATGGGAAAAGTTTGAAAGAATTATGTCTGTACAACTTGGTTAAGAAAAGTATGTATGTACGTGTTTGAAAGCCATAAACACTTAATGGAGGGAGAAATAATTCTCTCTGATAACAAGGAAGCTGGTAGAACTGTACAGTGAGATGGGTTGTGAGAAAAGAGAATCGAGCTAACTTACTGAGTGGAAATTGGGTGGTGGTTAATGGTATTTAGTCCATGGATAGAATAATTCGGAGGTGACATTGACTCAGAAGTGGTGGGCGTCCAGAAATCAAATGCGGAAACATACCTTCCGAGCACATTCAAGAGAGCAATGGGCGATGAGAGAAGAGGTAAGGATTTGATGTCACTCTAGATGCTTTCCAGCCCAAATCACTAATGGTCTACATTACGCTTGTGTGTATCATAAAACAGAACGCATTCCATTTAATTCAAGATTAGACTGTTTTAATCCCAGATGTATTAAAATACTTTACCTCCCCCACCCTTTTGAAAAACTTTTGGGGAGAACGAAAGCGATTGTAAAACTGCTTCTTAGGCAGATATTTTTAAATACTATGCAGATATACTCACTCTTGTTAAAATGGATGTGAAAATACTCAGATATCTAACATACTCGAAGTCATAGTGGCTGAGAAGTCAGTAATGTTAAGACATGCGTTTGTAGTAACTTCATGTGTAGGTGTTGCATAGGTATTTTGCAAAATACCTTTGCATGTATTTCTTAGTTATCAATGTGGAGCATCCCGTTCCTTCTGTGAGATTGGCCTCTTCAGCAGCTTTCATTGGGCCTCCATTTCTCAATTCCGAGATTTCTAAGAGAAGAAATTCAAAATCAGCTAGGCAGGCAGATGATTTAGGATGTAGGTAAAGGAAGAAATGAAAAGATGAACAAAATGGCAACAAAACAGGGATGTCTGTGGTTGGTTTGTGTGATGAAGTTCACAATAACGTTTTCGTGTTAAAGACAGCAGTGTTCTGGGAGCCTGGGTGGCTCAGTTGGTTAAGCATCTACCTTCGGCTCAGGTTGTGATCCTGGAGTTCTCTGATCCTGTCTCTCATTAGGCTCCCTGGACAGCGGGGAGTTTGCCCTTCCCTCTCCCTCTGCTGTTCTCTCTCTTTGTCAAAAAAAATAATAAAATCTTAAAAAAAAAAAAAAAGACCGGAGTGTTCTTACAGTCCTTTCCACACCCATCTTTGATAGTTATAGACCACATAGATATCCTATCTACCGTGTATTCTAGAAAAGTTTCCTGTATCTTTCTTTAAATTATCGAATTCAAAAAAATCTTCTCTGAGAATTGACAGTTGGAATAAAAATGTTTCGTTGTTTTGCTTCCTTTTCTGGGCATACAATCAAACTGCCATCTTGTTTTCCATTTCCCTTTGCGAACATATGCTTTCTGCATATATTAATATTACTAACTTCCACAGGAAAATTAAGAATTTATAAAAGGTATAGTGTTGTACCAGCAAAGCTTCAGAATGTTCATACTAAGTAAGAAAGGGCCATGAAGGAGGAGTATGCAGTTCTGTTGTAGACCCTTGCAGAAATGACAGTAGCCTGGGGGTGGGGGGCGTGCGGGGATGAAGGCAGGATTAATTCTGACTTTATAAGCCATGGTTCTACCTTGAACTTCTGATAAAGGCACAGTATTCAAAATATGAATAACCCTAAAAGAATCCTGGGCTAATGTTAATTTTGTCTACCTCTGTTCAGTTATCCTTTATTCATTCATTTTTAAATTTCTCTTATGTTCTCAGCACTGACTTAAGGGTTATAGGAATACCTTAAGGTAGACTTGCTTTCTGTCCTTCACTAATTACATTTGGGAAGAAAAGTTGGAACAATTAGAGAAGAAAGTCAAAGGCATTTATTTTATTGCAGTAAAAATTGCTAATGAAAGATGCATGATTCAGGAACATTCCAGTTTCTTCCTGAAAGTCTCCAGGAAAATATCAGTTATTGGCATCCTTTAAGGTGGGAAAGTAGGAATAAAGACATGATGGTGACAAACACCTGGGGGAATGTAGGAGACAGTGGTGGCCAGAGGAATGTCCATCTTTGGAAGCAACAATATATCCTCTTACTCTGTAGCAGGACCTCATTATTGTGGGTGCCTCAGTAAATAGCTCTTGTCTCTTTCTTGGCGACAAATATTCTCATCAACTCCCATTGCTTACTTGCCACGCCTAAATTCTTAGTGAAGAAAATGGAAATAGGAAATAGTTCCCAGTGAATGAAAGCCAATCTATACACCCAAGGCTCAAAATCCTCTGAATGGAGACATCAAATGCATCCAGTGGATTGAATAGAGTACTCTAGTCTCACGTTTTCTCTTATTCTTACCCTTAGGGATAGTGTCCCCCATCAAAGCAAGGAACACTAAACTCCCTTCAGTATTGATTTAGATTGTTTGGTATTGCCATGTAACTGATTTTTGAGTTTCTCTTCTTGATTCAATTGAAAGTTTTTGAGGTCTGGGATAAGTCTGACATAAAGCTAAGTACACAGTACATACTAGAAAATAGGTTGAATTTAATGGAATTAGGAGATTGGAGGGGTTTTTTCCCCCTTTTTGGGGGTTAGGGGTCAAAATTCTCACATCTAGAGGGAATATGGGTAGGATAGACTTCACCGCATTTCACATATGTACAGTTGGTTCAACCAGGCATTGATCTCCTCCATTTACATGTCTGTTATGATTCCTTAGACTTGGCCCTGACACCCTATTAAACCTGGTCTCTGGAAGCTGGGGATGAGGTGTCTTATGTCCTCTGTAGAAAGTACTAAAAAGTGTTAGCCAGCACACTGCTTTGCATATAAGGGGTGTTCAATAAATGGCAAGAATGATGATAATAACCTCTTCCTATCTCGGGAAAGAAATCAAAGAAAATAAGCCTTTGTTGATTATGCTATCTTTAATGCATTTATAGATTTTGCTCCGTCCAGTCCCTCTGTCATCTTCGGATGTGTTGTTTAGATACTCTCTTTGAAGCAGCTTACTCATGGACATATGGGAAATTACCTTGTGCCTTCAATATTGTTATGATAAATATTTCATTTTTCTCTAGCTTCAAATTCCTTTTGGCATATAAAGGTTTTCCTTTTCCTGAGTCATAATATTGTTATAGATTCGAGAAACATTTGTACATACTCTTCTTCATCTCTTCACATATCTGTAATAAAACTCAGCTTTTAGCTCAGCTGCCAGGAGCCCCAGTGACCCTGGATCAGCTTTATACAATATAAAGTTCATCGGGTTTAAAAAAAGCTCCTCTTCTTTCTCTCTCTACATACATTCCTTCTGCCACATCTCCCAGAGATTAGGTTAAAATCTTCCTGCCCTTCACAAGAAACAATATTACTTCTGCTACTGGGTATAGAGAGGCCATGTTATACCTCTTGGGTACTGAGAAAATACAATCTCAAGGCTATGAGAAGAATAGAAAACCCTGATAATGCGGATCCCTTGTTTTATTATTACATGTCCCATGTTTCAAGACAGAAGTATTCCAACACTTGCTTCTGTTCCACTGTCGATCCTCTATAATCATACTCAGGAAAGCTAAACAGTCATCTAAAGCAATTCCATATCTAGCTACAACCTCAAGGGTAAAAGTTGTTACATTTGCCCACTGCAAGATAATGACAATGCTAACTTTGACTTCAGTTCTCTTGAACTCGGATAATTTGTTCATTGTGTCAATGAACCATGAGAAGATTTGAATATTTATTACAAAGTATGGTCATCTTAAAAATATACTAAGCTACCCATAGGAATGGATCAATAAAAGAAAATAATTTGAAAGAAAAGAAAGAAAGTATCTTTGTACTTGAAGACAAAGAATATAATTTCAGTGACATTGTTGCTATTCCACAGTTCACCTCATGCCTTGACTGACAGATAAAACAGTCTTGTGTCAATTTGAAGTGACTTCTCATCTCTGAAACCTTCCCTTTCAGTGAAATCTCTGGCAGGTCCCTTCAGCTCCCTCAGTGGGAAAGAAGCAAGCAAGATTACAGAGAGACAGGAATACCTCCTCTTCCTTCAGCTCTTCACTTTGGTTGTTTTTCTTTTATTTTTCTTTTGCTCTCTTTGGTAGTGTTGATACCTTTTTTTTTCTTTTGACTGCTAAAATTTATTCAGTTTCTGAAAAACAGTTAAAATGAACCCATTACACAAATATGTTTATATACATGGAATAATTCTTGAGAGAGGGTTACACACCGAGGGAATATTTTTCTCTAATGTAAATGATGCCCTTCTCATAAATGAAAGGTATTTTTAGTATTTGTCTTTAGTTTTATGACCATAAAATTGTTGTCATTCTGAATGGTTACTTAATCAAATGGTGTCCCTCAAAATTTCTATGTGGGAGACACTTAAGAGTAGTAATGTCATGAAGAGAAGAAAGTGGGATTCTAAGGGACCGGCCTTGAAGCTGAAATGTGCTTGGGCAGGTAGGATTTTTTACTTAGATTCTTTTTACAGAG
This sequence comes from Neogale vison, assembly GCF_020171115.1. NCBI lineage: Eukaryota > Metazoa > Chordata > Mammalia > Carnivora > Mustelidae > Neogale > Neogale vison. The sequence continues at coordinate 63,801,114 of NC_058096.1, read as the reverse complement.
AAATGATTTGGCTATAGGTCTGATAGAGAATCAGAGTCACTGTGAAGAGCTTAAAATGACCACATTCCTTCCATCTGGTTACACTTTTCTCCAAAATACAAGGGAAAGACAACACATACCTCTTAATTGAAACCTATGTTAAACTAACATTTAGGGTAAGTTTGTTTTAACTTTTCAGTTATAAATTTGGCATAGTTTAAAAATTCAGTGGGAACTGCATGGATTTATCATGCCTACCTGGTTAGAAATAAATGAAAGAAATCTAGAGTGGTCCTAAACGGATCCAACAGCCTCTGCCATTTAATAGATACCCCCAAACCAGCCACATAGCTCTTTGTAGCATTGACTTCAAAATATAGACATACAGAGATGTCTCCGATTTTTTTTTTTCCCCAACCAGGAAAATGTTATGGGAGGAAAAAAAAAAACAAAAAACAAAAAAAAGGTGGCTCTTTTCTAGAATGTCATTAACGGATACTGATAAATAACGGAGTGCCGGGAAAACTGCACCTGGTGAGCTTAATTCAATATTGGGAAACTTAGTGCTCTCTTTTTTATTCCTTTATCATCACCACAGTACACACAGCTCATATTTTCCTCCCGAGAACTGCTTGCCAGGCTCATTTGCTTGTACTGCTATACTGCTTTTTTGATCCCTAACATAGGAACTACTTAATGTACATAATAAAACCTATAGCATCTTCCTGACTTTATCTCATTAATCTTCTTAACTAAACAAAACCAATTTGCCTTCTTGCTTCACCTTTATCCTTCAATTAAGAGCTTGTTTTCTTACTTTCAGCTCTTTTCCCTCAGTTCAGCTTCAGTTGAGTCAACTGTCACTCCTCATTTCCCCACACTTGCTTTCTGTCCCTGCCAAAGAACAGACTTCCTACCTTTTCACTGACAAATGAAAGGCTAGCCTCTTGTGTTTTTAATTTAACAGATGCTGGATTAAAAACATGTCATCAGGGGCATCTGGGTGGCTCAGTCCATTGAGCATCTGCCTTCAGCTCAGGTCATGATCCCGGGGATCCTGGGATCACAGTATTGGGCTCCATGCTCAGTGGGGAATCTGCTTCTCCCTCTCCTTCTGCCCCTCCCCCTGCTCATGTGTCCTTGTTCGCGTGCTCCCTTTCTCTCAAATAAATAAAGAAAATCTTAAAAAAAGAAAAGAACGGAAAAGAAAAAAGTCATCAGTGCCATCCTAGATTATTAACATTCATGTTGACCCTTATTTAAGAATGCAGACATTGCTTAATTCTGTACTGGAGAAAGGAATGTTACCAAGCAGGACTCCAAAATTCCTGTTGTGAGCTATCCTTGTTCTCAGACAGTATCAGATTCTGAAGGCAAAAAGATGAAATTGTGAAAATGTCAGAAATCTGGGAGGCAGATACTTGAGAAAAGTCCTGAGAATGAATTAAGACAGACGTTGCTGGTCCCCATTTCAATTCTTCACACCATACCAGAGGAAAGGCAAAGCACTATGATTTTTCTTGATGATGGCCCGTGCTCTGTGGTCGCATTTATTTTCAAGGGAAGAGTAGAGAACTGCCTCAATTGTTGAAGCCTTCACTTTTTCTGTTTCATTCCTTCTAACATTTATTCTCTCTCACCCAACTAAATCATTTTAACCCTTAAAGGATTGTTAGAACAACATTGAAGACATCCTTAGGAAAATCACAGTCATTATGTTCTTTATCCACTTATTTTTTTCTTTCTGTGCCCTACTCTGGCCATAATTGGTGAAATGTGACACTTAGCTAGAAAATGGAGAAATAAAAAAATATGTTAGAGCTATACCCCATGAAGTGACAAATAAAATTTTGTTGAAAAAAGCAAATGAACCGAGGGTCTATGGAAAGGATAAAGTGAAGTGGGACCGAACCTTGGAGAAGTCTACCCAAGGAAAATACATTAAGTATTTGTTAGGACTTGTATTGACTCTTCCTGCATTTCAGCAGTAGTGCCCATTTTATTCTCTTGTTCCCCTCTACTTTTCAGTTGTATTTATGTATGTGTTCCTTTTAAGTTCTTATTTTAATTCCAGTTAACACACAATGTTATATTATAGTTTCAGTGATTCAACAGTTCTATGTCTCATCCAGTGCTTAACACAACCAGTGTTAATCCCGTTGGCCGATTTCACGCATTTTCCCCCTGCCCCCAACTCACCCTCTTCCGGTAGCCATCAGTTTGCTCTCGATAGATGAGAGTCTGTTTCTCGGTTTCTCTCTCTCACTTTTCCCTTCGCTCATTTGTTTTGTTTCTTCAGTTCCCCACATAAATGAAATCATAGGGTATTTCTTTCTCTGACTGACTCATTTTGCTTACCATTATACTTTCTAGCCCCATCTATGTCATGGCCAAGTGGCAAGATTTCTTTCTTTCTTTCTTTTCCTTTTTTTTTTTTTTTTTTTTTTTTTTAATGGCTGAATACCACATCTTCTTTATCCATTCATCAATCAATGGACACTTGAGCTGCTTCCATATCTTGGCTATTTTATATAATGCTATAAATATAGGATGCATGTATCCCTTTGAATTAGTATTTTTGGGTTCTTTAGGTAAATACCCAATAGTGCAGTTGCTGGATCACAGGGGAGTTCTATTTTTAACTTCTTGAGGAGCCTCCATATTATTTTCCACAGTGACTGTGCCAATTTGCATTCCCAACAACAGTTGCATAAGGATTCCTATTTGTCCACATCCTCACCAATACCTGTTGTTTCTTGTATTGTTGATTTTAGTCAATATGACAGGTATGAAGTGTTATCTCATTGTAGTTTTGATTTCCATTTCCCTGATGGTGAATTACATGTCTGTTGAGCATCTGAATGTCTTCTTTGGAGAAATGTCTGTTCATGTCTTCTGCCCTTTTTTAAAATTTTTGAATTATTTAGCTTATGGGTGTTGAATTGTATCAGTTCTTTATGTATTTTGGATACTAAACTTCATGGGATATGTCATCTGCAAATATCTTTTCCCATTCCTTGGGTTTCCTTTTAGTTTGGTTGATTGTTTCCTTTGCAGTGCAGAAACTTTTTATTTTGATTCAGTCCCAATAGTTTATTTTTGCTTTTGTTTCCCTTGCCTTAGGAGACATACCTAGAAAAGAGTTGCTACAGCCAATATCAAAGAGGTTTCTGCAGTGTGTTCTCTTCTAGGATTTTTGTAGTTTCAGGTCTCAGATTTAGGTCTTTAATCCATTTTGAACTTATTTTTCTGCATGGTATAAGAAAGTGGTCCAGTTTCATTCTTTTACATGTTGCTCTACAATTTCCCTAAGACCATTGTTGAAGAGACTGTCTTTTTTATTTTTTATTTTTTGCATTTGATATTTTTTCCTGCTTTGTTGAAGATTAATTGTCCATACAGTTGTGGGTTTATTTCTGGGTTTTCTATTCTGTTTCATTGATCTATGTGTCTATTTTTGGGCCAGTACCATACTGTCTTGATCACTCTAGCTTTGTCATATAACTTGAAGTATGAGATTGTGATGCCCTCAGCTTTACTTTTCTTTTTTAAGATTGCTTTGGCTACTTGGGGTCTTTTGTGGTTCATACAAATTTAAGAATTGTTTGTTCTAATTCTGTGAAAAATCCTACTTGGTATTTTGATAGGGATTGCATTACATGTGTAGATTGCTTTGGGTAGTATAGACATTTAAAGAATATTTGTTTTTCCAACACATGAGTATGGAATGTCTTTCCATTTCTTAGTGTCATCTTGAATTTCTTTCATCCAGGGCACCTGGGTGGCTCAGTGGGTTAAAGCTTCTGCTTTTGGCTCAGGTCATGAGCCTGCATCAGGCTCTCTGCTCAGCAGGGAGCCTGCTTCCCCCTCTCTCTCTGCCTGCCTCTCTGCCTACTTGTGATCTCTGTCTGTCAAATAAATAAAATCTTTAAAAGAAAAAAAAAAGAATTTCTTTCATCCATGTTTCATAGTTTTCGGAGTACAGGTCTTTCACCTCCTTAATAGTGTCCATTTTATTCTGAGCACATTTAAACTCTGGAATGCAATGAAAACAGGACAAGCATTCCTTTTCTCCATCGTTAGAATCTTTGTGTTCCCTCAGTTGGTCTACTGAACTTAATATTTCATTTATGGTTTTTCCTTATCCTATGGCTCTAAATTTTTCTCTACAGAGAGGTAACACTTTATTTGTGATTCTCATTTTTGTTTCCTAATTAGTCCTGCTCAAGTCACTGATTAACACAACATAAAGTAAACCTCTTCAGGACCTCTATCCTCAGTTAATCACTATTATATCTGCCCTGTTTTGTTCCTTTGATAATACTGAAAGCAATTTGAAATTATCATTTTTCCCCTTGAATTAATGTCCTCTATTTCCTAATAGAAAATAAGCTTCATAAGAGCATGGAGTTTGATGTTCTATTTGCCCACTCCCACACTTTCTCACACCAGTGCCAGCTCCTAATAGCCACACTGTGATGGAATGATGAATGAATCCACCATTTAATTAACTAATTAGTATATAGCTAGAGCTTCCTGGCCATTCAGAAAAAATGACAATTTGTATAATACTCTGGAAAATAATAATCTGGAATAGTCTGGATAATTTGTATAAAATTCTGGAAAATTTGTATAGTAGTCTGGGAAAGTATAACAGTCATGATTACCAGGTTTTTCTTTTTACAATTTTAAGTAATTTTTTTTCAATTAAGACATAATTGTGTTTTGGGTGGGTTTGGTTTATTCACATAGTTACAAGTTATGAATAAATGAACTATTAATCTTATCTTTCTTTACCCAGGAATCCATCTTTACTTATCCCTGCACCATAATGATGTATAAGTAATTTCTTTTTTTTTCTTTTTTCTTTTCTTTTTTTAAATGTGTTACCACTCAGTGGCTTGGCTCCATCTTGTCTTGATGCTTATATAAGTTTCAGCACTCAATTTCATAAAAGCCTTATCTCATTTTATTATCTTTCACTGGAAAACAGTATTTGAAAGATACTACGAATAAGTGAATTAAATTTAAACCTTTGATCAAAATGTTCCATGACTATGTATGCACATAATTTCCCTAACTATAATGCTAAAAAGATATTATTTTGAAATAACATTTCCTTTGCCCTCAATTTAAAAAAAAAATCTGTGCACTTCTCTTATATTAAGAAAATAGGACTATTTAAGAATTCCAATACTTTTTTGGTATGTATTGGCTTTCGAACAGTAAATATTTACTTTTAACACTGTTCCTATTGGTCTATGTTCAATTTTGTTAAGTCTTGATGTATGCAGAGACCTAATTTTGGTCACTCAGTCCTGCTCTTAAGCAATCATTTCTATATCTGTATCCATTATTGACGATGGCTGTAGGTATGCACTCCTTTCCCTAGCCCCATGGAAAGGATTTAACACAAAATTTGTCATTTCTCCTTAAACCAGTTTCATTTCCATATTGCCACAGTGAATGGAGCTTTGGTAAACTGAATTTACAGAAAGTAAAACAGAAAGGTCATGTTGGCTGAGGGTGCACTGTCCTATTTTCAAACTTTCTTTTTTTTAAAACCAGAGTAAAGAAATCAGTTTGTATCATTTATCTATCAATCTATCCATCTATGTATTTATTTATTTTAGTTCTCCTATCAAACCATGTGGAGACTTTAATAAAGAGTAAAATACATTTAAATTAAAAAAATTAGAAAATGATAAGGAAAATCAAATGGCCAAGAAAATATGCTAAAACCAATCACTTCATAATTGAAAGTTTGTCTATCTTTTAAATAAGACAGGGATAAACATACATTGCTTAAAAGACACTGAATTGTACATGATTCATTGTTTGAGAACTTTATGTAAATTTTGAAACTGCCTATGAGGAGCCTACCATTTAAAGCACTCACACTAATAAGATAAAATCATTGCCAAGTAGGAAGAGTGGTATTTAACAGGAGGATGTCACCTACTCAGAACTCCTCCAACTCCTCAATTTAAAAACATCGGTGCTGATCTCTATTACTCTACCACAGATATCTTCTCTCATATACCCAGGATATGAAACACATACGTGGCTAGAATGGGAGTCAGGACCATCCCAACCTCTAAATAATTCAAGAAAATTTGGAGTAGAGAAAACTTGTTGCTAGGTCTTTAATAAGTTGTATCTCTTCTTTGCATATAACTTCCCTCAAATATGAAAAGAAGTGGGTAGACCAGAAGGCCTCTAAATTTCTTTCCTATTCTTCCATCCTACATAGAAAGTGGAATGAGGCCACGTAGGAGTAACTTGAATGCAGTGTTGCCAGGCACTTTGCTTAAGAAATCAGTTGTCTTTACTATTTCTAAAAATGGTTGTGAATCAAATGAGGTAAAATATGGCTTACTTAGCATTCTATTAACTGGACATTTCTATTAGCTAACATAGAGGGAAAACCTCTTAGTTGCATATTTTGAACTCTACATAGAAGAAACAAGTCCTGAATAAATATACTAATATTGACAATATTGCAAGCAACTTGCAGGCTGTCACCAAAATAAATAAATAAATAAATAGATTCGACTTGATTTGTTATTCCTTTATTGACATAATGTGGAGATACTGCAAAGTGCTAAAAGACATTCTAAGTCAAATAAATATTAAAATATATTTAGGGTGCTTGTAATGATAAACATTTCAAATTCTATTTTCTGTTCATATTCTGTTTATAAACAGAGTGTATACAATGTTATAGGTACTAACCTAACTATTTGCATATTTTGCCCCTACAAGACAAATCTCTTTTTTTAATTTTGGGTTTCAAGATATAGAATCTAAAGCAGTAGATTACGAAGTCATGAGGTAGAACTCCAAGATCTGGAATTCTCACGTGTACAGTGATCCCTAAAGCCCAATAACACAGTAAAAGAGAGCCAGATTATTTTTTTTCTTTTTCAGAGACAGATTTTTATTCCTAGCTCTCTTAATTATTGTTCTACATTGGATTTTGTGGGCAAGTAATATGGTTTCTCTAGGCATTCGCCTGCCTGTACAAAAAATGGAGGTAAACTATGATTGTTTCACAGGATGGTCAGAAGGATTAAATGAATATAAAAAATTATGTAAGTGAATAAACAAATTAAGTGTCATTGAAAATGTAAGGCTGCATTATTTCTAAATGGACTTATTATATTTAAGCTCCAATTACTGAAGTCACATGTTTACAATTCCTTTCTTCTAAAGGCTAATTAAATCTATTTTCATCAAAAAATATAAGATGAATTTATGCATCAACATTCCATCCCATATTTGTAGAGAGGAAGCTTTCTGTTTAAAGCACTATGAATATAAAGGTAACTTCAGTGAAAAGCAAGTGCTTATTTCTTCTTTCTTTCTTTCTTTCTTTTTCTTTTTTTTTGGAGAGACTAAGAGGGTGAACACATGTGCTCAGTGGGGAAGAGCAGAGGGAAAGGAAGAAAGAGAATTTTAAGCAGACTCCACACCAGGCACGGAGCCTGACATGGGGCTTAATCTCAGGACCCTAAAATCATGACCTGAGCTGAAATCAAGAGTGGGTCGCTTAACCAACTGAGCCACCCAGGAGCCCCTTGTCTGCAATTCTGAACACAGAACCAGGTACTCAACAAATGTTTGTTGGTATAGAATTTGAGGGTGAGCCAGAGGCAAAGGAAATTGAAAACCCTTACAGCCCAATCAGCACATTTTATATCATGATGGACAAGTCAATCAAATCATCTTGCTATTTTTTCAAAATGAAAAAAAAAATGATTGTTTATATCTAACTTTATGCCACATTCCAGAGTATTACAATTTTCTGAGAGATATGTTATTACACTGACACCTTCACTGAAAACAATTCTCAGAAATTTATGTTTTTATGGTTAATTTGTTTTTCTACATACCAAAATAAAAACAAAGAAACTAACCAGAGGAAGTAAATTGTTAATACCTATGCACATACTTTACTATTTAGTTATAAATAGGAATCGAATTTTCTACCCCTAGGGAAGTACAGTTAACTGATAGCTGTTCTGCCTTCACTGTTTGATATTGATTCTGATGATGCCTTTGGAAAATTCCTCACTGGGAAGGGCATTTTATTCTCTGCTTATGGGTGAGTTTTGTCACCAAGTGCACAAAATATGAGTAACTGGTATTTCCCATTAAGAATGTACCATGGGGGGGCGCCTGGGTGGCTCAGTGGGTTAAAGCCTCTGCCTTCGGCTCGGGTCATGATCCCAGGGTCCTGGGATCGAGCCCCGCGTTGGGCTCTCTGCTCAGCTGGGAGCCTGCTTCCTCCTCTGTCTATCTCTCTCTGCCTCCCTCTCTGTCTACTTGTGATCTCTGTTGAATAGATAAATAAAATCTTAAAAAAAAAAAAAAAAAAAGAATGTACCATGGGACTGCTTCTATCTGGGCCTCTTAACCTCACTGAAAAGTAAAGCAACAAAGGCACTAAGGATAAGCATGTTAATTCTATAAGGCCAACAAGATGAATGAGAAAGATAAAAGTGGTTTTGCATCAAAAGTCAATTTTTTTTTTTAAAGATTTTATTTATTTATTTGTCAGAGAGAGAGGGCGAGAGAGCGAGCACAGGCAGATAGAGAGGCAGGCAGAGGCAGAGGGAGAAGCAGGCTCCCTGCTGAGAAAAGAGCCCGATGTGGGACTTGATCCCAGGATGCTGGGATCATGACCTGAGCCGAAGGCAGCTGCTTAACCAACTGAGCCACCCAGGAGTCCCCAAAAGTCAATTTTTAATAGTTGTGTGTGTTTTCATTTATTTTTTCTCTTTGCCTCTTGACTACTAGAGTTGAATTTGTTCCTTCATATGCATTATAATTTCTATTCTACCTTGGCATGAAGAGTTGATGAAATGGCTTTATTTTAAAATGTTTAGGCCAAACCAACACTGAACTGAAATCATATGCTTCAAGTCATTATAATTTTGTAATGAAGATGTATTCAAAATTTCAAGGCCTTCAAGGTTCATTTATATTAGCCTGACCATTCTCAGACAAAATGTGTATATGGGTAGACTAGCTGTTCAATAAATGGCAACTACTATTATTCTGTCATACCTTTTTAAAACACTTATACATTACTTTACAGTAAGCCCTTCAAGTATTATTATCTTTCAATATTAGAAATGTTGACCACTGTGCCCAAGGTCAGAAAGTCAGTGAATGAAAATTCTAGGATTTGAATTCAGGTCAGCCCCCAAATTCCATGTTCTTAAACTCTGTTTTTTTTTTTTTTTTTTTTTTTTAACCTTTATACGAAGGAGATTTATCATGTGGTATGATAGTGTGGACAATGAAATCACTGAAATATCATCCTGCAACCTTAATATTTCCCTCATCTTTATTAAAGGTGAATGTTTACTTCAGGAGGACTTTTACCGAATCTAAAGTATTAATCCCATATACATGCCTACAGTTCCAGTTGGGAAAGAATTTTATCTCTACTAAGATATGCACTCCTCATGTTCCATAGCTTCCGTTTTTGTGTAATGGCTTTCACCTAAACTTGCTTTTTTCTAATTAATTAGCTGGTCATTCAACTACTATTCAATGAGAATACTAGATGGCAAACATTGTAGAAATTCTGAGAAGAGTAAGATAGGAACTGTATTCCAAAGAACTTGAAATTAGTTACATTGATTCACTTACAATAACAAATCGTAATACAGTGAGGAAATGAGAAGTGCATATCCAGAAGCAAACAGGGAGCCCTGAATTCATGAGCACAGAAACACCAAAGCTTCAGAGCTGTAAGAGTCATGGAGGGACACATTGGGCTATTTGATAAAAAAGAAAAGGGAATTCCTAAATGAAGAATTGGTGTGATCATAGCTCAGCATCCTCAGTGTGCCCAGCCCATATTTAGAGAATGGCAAATGACTCAGTAGACTTGAAGCAGAACACTCACGGTTCATTGTGGGGCAAGGCAAGCTAGAGAGACGGACCAGGTCATGAGGGTCTTGACTGTAGCAGTTGGGTGTTTGCACTTGTTTCTATGAAATATAGAGGTAATTTGATGGTGGCAGCAAACATTTAATCTGTATTTTAGGAAAATGAAATTCTTTGGAAGGGGAACTGAAAAACAGGAGGTTTTTGCTATCTTGTGAAAAGAACAACAAGAAACCTAACAATGGCGGAAGGAATGAAAAGGGAAGACAGAAGGGAAATGGTAGAAACAAAACTGTGTGAATGCACTCTGATTATTTTTCCTCCAGAAGAGTGCCATAGTTAGGATGTGAAGTGAGACAAGTTTTTCCTTCTACATCTCCCTACTAGTTGCCTCTCACCCCTTGCATGTTCTTTCACACCCTCTCCCTCTAGTACCCATGATGCAGGCCAGCCTAATGGGCTTTCAGACTGTCAGAGGGAGGGGCTCTGAAGACCTAGCACTATTTGATACCAGCTGGAATGGGTACCCTTCTCAAGGGGAGAGTTTATAACAGTTGGACTGTATAAAAGGTTTTTTGGATAGGGTGGGATTTGATTGTTTTTGTTTTTGTTTTTGTTTTACCTGGGGTTTTCTTCCCTCTGTCCCCTACTTCACAGGATTAGTGTACCCTTAGTTCAACATATTCTCTCGTCAGGTCAGAGACAGAAAAGAACACAAGGGGCAAGAGTCTGGAACCCCTGGTCATATCCATAGGCTCTCCTCGGCTCTTGATGGAGAGAATTTGAAAACCATATAGGAAGGCTCTTTATCTCTAGAGTTTCTGTGTCACACAACTGCAGGGATCATTGTCCCCAATGACACAACAAAAGCAATGTAGATTTTTTCCTGGCCTTGAGCTCTTCACCAACACAGGCTCATCCTGCTTTTTCTGCTCTTCTCCCACAAGTGTTCATCTTTCTTTCCCTTTTCCACACCACAGATCCTAGTGAGACATGAAATCACTTATAAGTCGAGCAAAAATACTGGTTGTTTTTTATTAAGCCTTACGCATAGTGCGATCTTCTTGAAAAGTCCTGACTCTGTTTACGTCCTCGATCTTTGTTTATTTGTTGGGATCAAAGCATTTGTTGTCCAGAACTAATTCCAACAATAATCTTAGTAATGAATGGTTCAGAAGAGCCAGTACCTGCCAAAGAGAAAATACACCGTGAAATCTTTTAAAAGAAGAAAAATTTAAGTTTAAGGAAAGCAAAGACTGGCCATTTTAAAGAGCGAATATGTGTTTCCACATTGCTTCAATTACCATAAACACATCTTTCCAGAACACTTGGTTAATAACATGGGCTTCCGCACTAGGATTCAGCTTCGCAATTGTAAGTAACAACCACAAGAGTGGGGTGGGTTGGGCACTAAACTAGAAGAGAATCCTTGATTTATTGTTAAACAAATGCAATATTCTTTTTTTTTTTTTTTCCCTTCTGTGTCCCTCTCTTCCATATTCCAAGACTAGGAAGATAAATAACAGCAGGTTTAATACTATTGACAGAAGCCTTTCTGCTATGTAAACCTGCTTTCTGTGCAAATGCATCATGGCCATAGGGGACAGTGAGAGCAAGATTGAAGATTCATTAATATATCCCCATAAGCAAAGAGCAAATGAATCTCATTCTTGTCTCTCAGAATATGTGGAATGACTCACTCAACCAGCTGTCTAGATCCCTTCTGGCTGGAAATATCAGAACTAGAATTGAATAATCTCATATTAAAAGATGAAGAAAAATACAAATCTACTGTATGTGTTTGTATAGAGTATCATTGTATCTAATTGCAGATGTACTGTAAAATATTCACTTTATTTAGATTATTATATGATTAGGCACAAATTCTTTGTGGAAATATTTTATTTTGTTTTCAGACTGAATTTTATGGTTATGAAAGTTAAGGAAGACTTTGATAAGGGGTGACACTTCAATTGCTTTTTTATTTCTAAATGCAATATTCGTGAAAGACGGCAGCTGTAGAAATGGACTGATTTATTGTTACCCCAGCTCCTTGCACTTAGACTAAACCCACATACATTTTTGTGCTTTTTCTCTATTTTAGTGAGGAAATCCTCCATATGAAAGGACAGAAGAATTGCCATCTGGTCCTGGTGATTTTTCTACATCTTGTTTATCTATTAGGTGGAGAACATCTTGTACATTAGCCACTATTTGATCTAATAATTCTCATCTGTTTCTCTTGCCTGTTTCCAAAGACATTTAGCAAATGAGACTCCCTCACACATATATCTTAAAATAAGAGAAACAAAGAATTCATTGAATGTGTCAGCTTACCATCTCCTCTCAGAAAAACCAAGGATAGAATGCATGTTCTTCTGCTCATTCTGTTCATGCTACAGCACCTCCTAACCTGTCAGCTGTGTTCCCAGCCCTACCCTCTTAGTCCTTCCATTTTTTCCTTGCCTTACTTGTAAGTAAAAATGTAACATATTTTTGTGATGAGGAAATTGTGTCTTATTAAATGTTAACAAAAAAGCTGAATAGATTTTTGACTGATGAAATGGAGAATATTCCTTTTTATTCTTTATTCCTAATTTTCTAAAACTAACACATATCATTTTTAAGTTTTAATTTTAATACCTCTTATTTATTGTTTCGTTCATATTAGAAAGGATACTTTTTAAAAATTTTTTTAAAACTTTTTTTTCTTCAAGATTTTATTTATTTGACAGAGATCACAAGTAGGCACACAGAGATCACAAGTAGGCACGCAGAGATCACAAGTAGGCAGAGAGAAAGGAGGAAGCAGGCTCCCCACTGAGCAGAGTCCAATGAGGGGCTTGATCCTAGGACCCCGGGACCACGACCTGAGCCAAAGGCGGAGGATATTTATTTATTTATTTATTTATTTATTTTTAAATTTTATTTATTTATTTGATAGAGAGAGAGATCACAAGTAGATGGAGAGGCAGGCAGAGAGAGAGAGAGAGATGGAAGCAGGCTCCCTGCTGAGCAGAGAGGACCCTGAGATCATGACCTGAGCCGAAGGCAGCGGCTTAACCCACTGAGCCACCCAGGCGCCCAGGATATTTATTTTGAAAGAGTTATTTGATCGCTCAACAAATTGCATACGATGACTATTATGTGCCAGGCTCTGTGCTATGCAATGAAACGTAATGTTAAGAAAACAGAGAAAGTTTATCTGACATGCAGAAAAATATAATCTAAAGGAAAACTAGAAATAAAAAACTCACACTTAATCATATAATTGCACCTATGGTATGTGTTGTGAGGGAGAAGTATCAAATGCTATGGGAAGAAAGTAGAGACAGCATTCTATTGAGAGGAGGAAGAATTCAATTAATGTAAACAAAGTGGCCTTTTTTGGAGTGAATGTGTACGCTGAAGATATTTCTGCTATAAATAAAGTTGGTACAACCCTTGATTAATAGCATGAACCTTTCCAATTCGGATTCAACTTCAAATTAGGAATAACAGCTAAAAAGAAAAAGAAAATTTAAAAAGACCCTGGTTTTTTTTGTTTGTTTTTGTCTTTTTGCTAAACCATATAAGATCTATAACAGGGTAGCCACACTAATCCAGAAGATCAGGGAGAGCTTCTCCGGAGAAGTGACTTCTGATTTTAGATCAAAAGACTGAGTGGGAGAGAATACAGCATTAGGGAGGACCAGTCTGAAGACCCTGAGGCAGAAAAAAGCTCTTGCATTTGTGAAAAATGAAGGAAGGACAGTTAGTTGAAACAGAGTGAACAATGGTGCAAAGCAAATCTAGAAGAAGAGGTGGGAGCCAGGTCATGCTGTGCTTTAGATCCCATGGCAAGGGTTTTGATGTTTATCTTGAGTGATTTGGTGCCCAGGAAAGGTTTTAAACTGGGCAGTTGTCATGCAAACAAGGATACTAAATGTGCTGGAACAGCATTTAACTCATAAATACAGGTTCATTAGCAGGTGCACTTTTATGCTAGAAGGCAGAAGTGTAGCAAGTACAGATACCAACCTTCAGGAGGAATCCTATCCTTGATCCACAGGACTTTGAATGTCCATGATTAGGGAAGTACTGTGTGACCAAGGACAGTAAAAGGAAAGCAGCAGGAGGAGGCAGAAACTCGGTCCCAGCACTAACCTGTTTCAGTTTGTGGGTGTGGTTTTGATCAGGACACTAGGGTTCCCAGGTATTCCGATGCACCAAGTAAGAATTCTCCACAGTACTGTCCACGTTTGGGGAAGCGCAGGCCTCTCCCTTGGCATCAGAGGGTCCTAGAACTTAAGGCTTGTAGTTAGTCACCATTGATTACATTAAAAAAATTTTTTTAAAGATTTTATTTATTTATGTGACAGAGATCACAAGTAGGCAGAGAGGTAGGCGGTGGGGGGAGGGGAAGCAGGCTTTCTGCTGAGCAGAGAGCCTAATGCGGGGCTTGATCCCAGAACCCTGGGTTCATGACCTGAGCCAAAGGCAGAGACTTAACCCACTGAGCCACCCAGGCACCCCTACCTTTTTTTTTTTTTTTTTTTTTTTATTCTATTTATTTGTCAGAAAGAGAGAGAGAGCACACGCGCGCACAAGCAGAGGGAGTTGGAGGCGGGGGAGAAGCAGTCTCCCTGCTAAGGAAGGAGCCTGATGGAGTACTCCATCTCAGGACGCTGGACTCGTGACCCGCTCCAAGGGAGAATGCTTAACCTACTCAGCCACCCGCGCATCCCACCATTGACTGTCTTAAGCTCAGGGTCTTACCCGGTTCGCATGGATCTTTGCAGAAGGTCCAAGCACAAGTTAACTCTTGCCTTCCAGGAAATACTTGCTTAACGTTGTATTTTAAAATAATTACTCTGGGTTCAGTTTGAAATCAGACTGGAGATGGCAAGAATGAACAAGGAACACATGACCATTGTTATGATCAGGCAGGAGACTGGGGCAATTTAAGTTCGTGGTAATGTGAATACAGAGGTAAATGGGATTTAGGAGATTGATTGAAAAGTAAAATTGTGCAAGCCTTGTGATGCACTGGTTGTTGGGGGTTAGGAAAAGAGAAGTGACAAGCTTGACTCCCAGATCTCTAGCTTGAACCGGAGGTATGGGGCCTTCTTTCGCTGAAGTAGAGAACCATTTTGTGTTCACAGTATCTTTTCAGTCTCTTAGAAGTGACTAAAGTAATTGCCTTCGAGGCTGACATTTATCTTCTAATTTTCAGCCTTGAAGTGTGTCAGTGTAGAAAGCATCCTATAAATCCATTAGGTGACTCTGGTGTTATGCAAGTGTAGATTTAATGTAAGACCAGGTGTCACAGTGAGTAGCTTCACCGAAGATGCCATTTTTGTCCAAGCTACTGATCGCTTTACTCTGCCCATCAGCAGGATGCCAGTGAATTAGAGAGCCACAAAAGTGTAGAAGCTGCTGTTTGCTTCATTCATCCTGTATCTCTCAGCTCTTTTGTCCTGCCACACCCCGCCAGCACTGCCCCCTTACCCCAAGCCTGAAAGTTTTACTGCCTACAGAGAATGGGTGATCGTGTGCAGTATGTCCTCAACCATGCCTCTGGGGGTACTGTCCTGTAGTTATAGTATGTGCCCCATGAAGTGTGTGTGTTGGGTGTGTGTGTGTACAGAACTGTGGCAAATGTATATTAATATAATTTGCTTTCTAAGTGGAAAGATGACTCTTCTGTAATGCAGTTCTCAAAATTTTAATATATTGTTTCATTCTTTGATGATAATCCCATCTAAGGCTCTTTAAGCTTTAAGGACACTTGAATAGACAGTTTGAGATATTTATTTTCACTGTACACTGTTGAAAGACTTGATTGATGGTGGTAAGATGGGTTTTGAAATGGATATTTCAGGAACTCAGTGGTAGATGTCAAAGCACTTATGTACATGTGTATTGTGCAGGTGTCTCCTGAATTTAATAAGAATTAATGTTTTTAGTGGAAAATATTTAAATTATCTTGTAACTGAGTATAGGCTTAGAAGCTTATTCTTTTTTAAAAACTGGTATATATAATTGTTTAAGCAGTGGTTGAGTTAGTGATCTTCTTAAAAATAGGGTGTGGCTTAGTTGTTATCTTTATGAAAAAAAAAGTCATCAATTCAAAACTTAAATTCATCTTTTAATGATTACGTGTTCCTACATTAAAAAATGAGCTAAGCAGACTGTAGCCAAAAAAAAAAAAATCCTTAAATATTGTATCTCCCTCTATTTCTAGTTTCTTTCCCTTGTGCAGCATAAATTAGTGCCAGAATAAGTTGCCAGTCAAACATCATCTTCTGCTCATCTTAAGTAATGCATAAAAGGACAGGGAAGATCGGTAAGAATGAACATTTATTCTTAAATGGTGTGTGGCCACTTGCTTGGTTCAGGTGAACAGGTCTTAATTAGCAGAAGTCCTTAGTACTATCAATAAAAATGCTCTTGCCTCTCCCCAATTCAGCAGGCGGCGTGTGAAGTTCAAAGAAAAGACAGTTTTAACAACCTCAACCCTTCAATTTTGAAAGAAGATTCAGAGAGAACTCGAAGTTGTCTGATGAAACCCAGCCTTTAGGAAGCGAGAACAGGCAGTAAGAAAGGGCAAGGTGTCTTCTGCATATAAAATTTTCTTTTTTTTCTTTTCTATGATTGCTCCAAAAGAGAATTAATGTTATTCTTGATATTGGGGATTGTGTAAGTATGTCTTGATAGTTAAGACGGCATATATAAAGCATGCTAATGATTTGCTGTACTATATGCCTCTGCATCCCAGATATGTGGAACCAGCCTGCCTGACTGGGGCTCTCTAATAGTTCACTACACAAGCCTTATACTCTGGTCCCTGGGGTTAGAAAAAAGTATTTGGAGATGTGTCAGTGCTCTTTAATCCATAAAAATGGTAGCAGAAGAGTTGAATAGCATTATCTACATCCTATGAAAAGAAACAAACTAGCAATTTTCTTAATATCATTGAACGTGAAGGAACATTTTAGACTATGAATAGTGAATCTTCTTGAAATTCACGAACTACTTTGATGTATCAAAGATTTTAGTTTTCAGGCAGCTCAAATCATATTCCGTCTATGCATCTTATTACATGGGGTGTATTTGTCATGATAATGTAGATGCCATCCTTATTCTAATTAAACCAGCACTGAAATAGGAACCTCTGACCTACATTATGAAGTTGTAGGGTCTTTTTAGAGGCTTTGGAAGGGTAATATTTGCCTTTACTTAATTCATATAGATTTTGTGATCAGGGTCAGATTAAGACCTCTGACGACTGTATATATTGAAAGCATTATGGTACTCCCTTCCCCATCCCAACTCTAAATAGTAGCAGTAGGCAAACCTTTTTTTTTTTTTTAAAGATTTTATTTATTTATTTGACAGAAAGAGATCACAAGTAGGCAGAGAGGCAGGCAGAGAGAGAGAGGAGGAAGCAGGCTCCCTGCTGAGCAGAGAGCCTGATGTGGGACTCGATCCCAGGACCCTGAGATCATGACCTGAGCTGAAGGCAGCGGCTTAACCCACTGAGCCACCCAGGCGCCCCAGTAGGCAAACTTTGATAAGTATGTTAAGAAGTATGAAAAACATTTTTCCCTCTTATGTCTGCATTGACACTTTTATACTGAAATTCCAGATAGTCTTAACATGATTGTTATTAATAATCAGCATCAATATTATTTGCTGTCTTCTGCTTTGCTGCTATTCTAAATAATTGCTTATGTTATTTTTGAGTTACTCCAGCAGAAGATTTGCCTATTACACTTTATGTTTTATTTTGTATCTTTTCCTATCAATTAAGCAAGGAAATCTCTGCAAGTGTGGGAGAGAGCCAGCTGCACAGCTGTGGCATCAACAAATCTCCCTTAATCTGCTTCCTTTATTCCCACTCTTATTATTTCTTCAAAGTTAAACCTTAATATTATCTTTTTGCACATTTCTTCCCATAAGTTGTTTCCATCCTAATTTACTTTTTATTCCATCTTGATTTTTAACTTTTTGTCATATCAGCGTTAATACATCTAGTTGTTTTATAAATGGTCAAAATTTTGAGTGTCGTGTCAATCAGTAAAGTCACAACAGTTTATGCAAAGTTAATTATTTGACGAGAAGTAAATGGTAAGTTGAAAAAAATCAGTGCCATGGGAGCTTATCCCAAGCGATGCTTTGCAGTCTTTTGATCATGAAGTCATCCTAATTTCTATTCCTGGGATAAGAATTTGGGATGATCTAAGATACTTCTACATCATTCCAGGACTAAAAATAGAATTAAAAAAAAAAAAACTTAAAAAAAAATCTATTCTTCATTCCTCTCCAGGACTTGGTATTTGATCACTTCTCTAGATCTAGTATGTATGATATGGTGCAAATGGTATAGTAGAGGTCTGCTCTAAGATTTAAGAAAACTAAACAAGAATAGGGATGAAAGTCTGTGTCTTTGGCCACATAGGTCTAATACTCTTCTCCCCACTATTGCCCAGTGCCCTCTCCTGCTTTCCCTGTCTTCTCTCCTGGCTGCTCTATCCTCCTCTCCTTTTTCTTCCTCCTTCCTTTCCTCCTCCTCACCTTCCTTCTCCTGCTCCTTCTCCTCCCATGATCCTCCAACTTCTCATGTATACTTTCTCTTACTTTCTTCTTTCTCTTCCACCCCATTCTGTCTGCTCTCACTACTCACCTGGGTTTGCAGCTCCTCTTTGACAGCTCTGGCCCAAGTATGGATGCCATTCTCTTTTCTTGATTCCACTTGACACAAGATAGTTTGTCATTCTCTAGTACATTTCACTAAACATAAAGGAAACACAGGAGCAAGGAATAGTGAGACTTCAAAAATGTTCTGCTTAAAAAGTATGGGCTTTGGTTCCTTGTAATAGAAAACTTACTCATGGATCCTGTTTTATTTTAAACATTATTCTGGATGCTACAAGGTGCCCAAACTTGATTCCCAAGGGGATGATACAGGTCAGCAAGCAGATTGTCTGAATTATTTTCTTCTGAACTACCCATCTCCACATAAAGGACTTCCTATTCACCCAGAGTTCTCTTTTGTACATTTGGTATCTTTATGGTTTTGTTTTCCAGATATTACCTGGAGTAGTTCTGTTCATTTAAATACAGGTAATTGTCTAGAAACCTCTTTCCCATGGACATTCCAATGCCATCCCCAAATATTCATAACTTCCTGAGAGCAACCACATCTCATTCCAACTTTATGCCTCTACTGAATTATTTCAATGTGTGGTCATCCTACTCTCCAGTATCACTTCTTTTTGCCCCACATATGGAGCTCAGAAATAGAATTTACACTTAATTCACCCCAAATTTAAAAGCATACATGATAAAAAAAAACAGACAAACAAACAAACAAAACCTCACACAAGATATCTGTATGCTACCTTCTGGAAACAGTGGGATTTACCTCTTAATGTGCAAAAAACTTTAAATATTAGACATCTTTGTTCCTAAGCATTTCTTTAATTATTTATGCAAATATGAGATCTAATCTCCCAATTTGTATGTCAAGTTTCTACTTTTATCTCTTTTTGCTTCTTTCCCCTTCTATTTTGTTCTCTGTTCACACTCTTTCAAGTAGAAAATGAAATTAATACCGTTGTTATTACAGAAAGTGTTCTATTTTTCTAGCTCCTGCCTCCAAACACTCTTCTGGGATGTCTTGCATACTGTTGTTTTGCTGAAGCGTTGAAAGTACCTCTTAGAAAGACCTTCCATAACCTATTTCAGATTCTGTTATTTTCTTTTGTGGTTTCTATCTACTCCCCAACACCCAGAATAGTAAAGATTATTTAAGATCTTTCTAGTGAGATGTGTTCCTTAAACTCCTAGCATTTAATTTTATCCTTATAGATCTAATATTTTAACATATCTTAATAGAACATAATAGCAGTTGATTAATAATTATATACGCACAGTAATTGGGGGCTAACTTGATTTAATTCCCATTAGTAAGGTCATATACTGATCCCGCTTTTGGCATTTGTGAGGAAAATGTTCCTCATTGAGCTTCTTCCCCAGTTTTTAGTTCTCATAAAATGAAGCTCCAGCCAGACTATGTGGGCTCTCTTTTTTTAATATTTAAAATAAAAGTAATGACCCAAACCACTTCTCTCTCAAAAGAGAACAGGAGATTTATCAAATGTTAACAAAATGATAAACAACTAATTTAGCAATCCTGTAGTGATGTTCCCAAATATTCTAGTCTGTACTGTAGTGTGGCGTGTAACAAGATTTACTCTGCCATCAGCCTTGAGGAATGGCCTTAGAGTTCTCTCCAGTTCTCTGGAAAAGTTCTTCCAGGGTCTGGTAACTCCCCATCCCTCATCCCAGTGAGAAAACCTGAATTTTCTTTAAGTGGTTCAGTTTTTATTATTGTTTGAGGAACAGACCGTGACAACATTTATTGGTTCCAAGTGCTGCCTTGGACAACAACACAGATTGGGAACATCAGACTAGAAGTGGATAGGGGCAGATCTCTGGAGCAAATGGAATTCCTGATTGGCTGAGTCAATCAAAGGAAAATGATAAAAGCAAAATCATTAAGGACATTTCTAAAAGAAAGCATCCCAGGTTAGGCTTTTGTAAGGGAAATCTTTCTTTATATTTTTGGTGCAAAGGTCTGAAATAAATTTCCTTGTATATGAAGAGGTTCTTCTATTACCAGTATCAACAGTAAATTCAAGTACAGCAAGCCATATGTAGAGAAGAAAGAAGCTTCTTCCAGAATGGATGAATACAAAATACATTCAGATACACGTGTCATCATTTCCCTTAGCAGATATCCCATTGGAAAAATTTTTCTAGGAAATATAAGAAATTATAATAATCTGTAAGTAACAACCTTATAGAATAGTATCCCTGTAAGGATGCTCTGACTGTCCTCATTTTGCAAATGAGGAAACACATTTGAAAAGTACCCATTTGGGTTTTTTTTTGTTTATTTAATTTAATTAATTAATTAATTTATTTTTGGTTTAGATTCACCTTTCTGTTTGGTAATATGGATACTGAGAAAAGGTAGGAGTAGAAAATAAAGAAATAAGGAATGTGAGAAGGAAGGTAAGTGCTCAAGATCAAGACCCTCGGCTGGAACTGAGTAGGAAAAAACTACACACAACAAACTTAGTTTCTGCTTCATTCTCTCCCTCTCCGCTGTCCACACCTCTCTGCTAATGGAGAAACCCACAGTTCCAGAACTAATAGTCTTGCTCTCCTCCCATGAATCCTAATTGACTCCATGAGGGCTCCTACTGCTGTCCTATCTCCAGTGTGGCATTACCATCTGCCCCCTAGGGAACTCGAGGCAATTCTCACTCTGCCTTCGGTGCTGGCCGTGCATAGAGAGGACAGGGAAGACACTGAGGGGGAGAACGGAGGTAATGATGGAAGAAAATGAAGAATCTGAGTGAGAATCATTTGTGGAGAAATCTGTGCCCTGGAAAGAGCAGTAATATGGAAGAAATTAAGGTAGTCAGGCATTAGGTTTGGTAGGCAGTGAGGCCTAGAGTTCTGTGGAAATATTATGGAAACTTCATTTCTATGGTATTGGTTTAGCAGCTTTCTGTGTGCATTTCCCAGAAGTATGCTTGCTGTGTCCCTCACAAGGCAGGCTGATGTCAGTGACAATCTCAACATTACCACTAAGGTATGAAAGAAGCCTGGATCAAGGATTAAATTGAGGGCTTGCTAATAAAGATGAGGAGCAAGGGACAAGTGCATGCTCCCTGCTGAGAGTGGGTCACCATTCTTGATTTAAGCAGAGAAAGCTAATGAAGAAGGACTTCGGAGTTAAGTCCCAGGTGAAATGGAGACCTCACTCACATCAACAGCAATAGGGTATTTGTTGTTATGAAGTGACTACTCTACCCAGATAGGTTGTGGAGGATGGGCTGTGCAGGGCAGGAAGGACACTTTGAGACCTCCCTTGTCTAGGATTCTCTGTCTACTCTCCTCATCTATTTCTCCTTTCTTCCCTCTCTAGAGTCATTTATTTCAATAACAGTCTTCTACATCATGTCTTTCCCTTTTGCTGCCAGCCATTTATTGTCCATCCATGACTCTAAGCCAATCTCACATTTCTGGGTTTGATTGATCAGTGCTATGATCTGAATGTTTATGTCACCTCAAAATTCCCATTTGAAATCCTAATGCCAAAATAATTATACCAACACATGGGCCTTTGGGAGGTACTTTGGTCATGAGGGTGGAGTCATCATGAATTAGATTAGTGCTCTTATAAAAGAAACCCCACAGAGCTCTCTAGCCCCTTCCACCACGTGAGGGAACAGTGAGGTCTGCGGCCTTCACTGTACTGACACCCTGATCTCAGACTTCCAGTCCCCAAAGCTGTGAGAACATTTCTTTTGTTTCAAGCCATCCGGTGTATATTTGGGTATAGCAGCCTGAATGACCTAAAAATATCAGTGTAGCTCTCACAGCATCCTTTGTAGGACTTGTTTTCAGGCCACTGAAAACAGACCCTACAGCATCACAGAGACTGGTTTTCCCAGTCAAATCTGTAAGACATGACTCTTTTTCTGCTAATACAGAGTTTGACAACAGACTTGGCATGAGTTAAGGATTGGGTCAACTTTAGCTCATCAATATAAGCTCTTCCACAATTTGCTGGAAAACCAAATTCAGAGCCTTGAGTTGATCATGCTTTAGGAGAGAGAGAAGAGGAAAGGAACGTAGGAAAGAGACCAGGGGCAGACAGAATGGCCGTGCCAGAGACAGGGAAAGCAAGAGTGAAGCAAATCAAGTGAACACGTTTAGAGTAATCTGAATGATCAGTGTGCCTCTTCTCAGCTTCTCAATGGCAGTGAATTTCAGAACTATACAGAAAGGTAAATGTGACCTTCACAAAGAAAAGACTGCTTTCCATACCCATCCTTTTCCCGTCTCCCTCTGCCCAGCTCTCTCTTCTGAGGATGAATCACATAGCTTACAGGGAAACCCTGAGGTTGCTTCACTCCCACTGTCATTAGCAGGACACCACAATCGAAGCAGTTGGGAAGAAGTATTATTCCGATGAATAACATTAACTTCTGTATCACGAACCTCACAAGCATGGGGTGGGAGGAGGTGTGGAGAGGGTCCAGCACAATTGAGACTTTTATTGGATCGGCAGGCTTTTAGCCAGGCCCTGCTGCTTTGAAAGCAAACAGCATCTCCCTACTTGCAGAGGTAATAGAGCTGTTAGGGCACTATTCAGGACAAAGAAAAGACCAGAACTCATCATACCCACAACAATGGGCTACCTCTTAACCTAGTTACAAGATAAGATAGAGCCCCCTCCCCAGCTGCCCTGATTTCTAATACTGTTTCTCTGTGATGGACCAGTGGGCCAATGATGTTAGACAGCATAAATCTCCAGGAAAGCAGACAAAGAATCAGCAGACGTAAGGGGAAGCAATGGAACTGCAACAGAATGGAAAGAAGAATCGACAAGAGTAAATTTGAGAAAATAAGGAAGAGGAAATGCCAAAAGAAAGAAAAAGGAGGGGCACCTGGGTGACTCAGTGGGTTAAGCCCACTCAGTGGGTTAAGCTCATGTCATGATCTCAGGGTCCTGGGATCAGCCCCGCATCGGGCTCTCTGCTCAGCAGGGAGCCTGCTCCCCCGCCTCCCTCTGCCCGCCTCTGCCTACTTGTGATCTCTCTCTCTGTCAAATAAATAAATAAAATCTTTAAAAAAAGAAAAGAAAGAAAGAAAGAGGACCCAATAGACAACATTTTTATGTGAGAGGAATAAGAACAGAAAGGGGAATTTATTGGAAAGGAGAGGGAAGTCAGGTTGGTCTGAGATCATTTCTGTCGAGGAAAATGGCCCTGCTTCAGTCTCACTGTTGACTGAGTGAGGGTCATGCTTTCCACCTTTGCTTTTGTAACATGGACAGACAGTGGAATCATCTGTTTCTCAACAAAGCTGACTGTCCCATGTGGGAATACTTCATAGAACTGGGCTCAGTGTATCTCTTTGGAAAGGGTCCAGGGGAGAAAGGATACTGCCTTTTAATGAACAATGATTTACAAGTATTGGAAGCAAAAATGGCATCCTTTCTTGGGGTTGGGGAGGAAGGGAATTAACAAGGTTACAGAGATCTTTTATAACTCTGGATGCATTTCTTTACTCTTTGCACTACCTTCTAGGAGCCCTTAGTGAAGAGCAAAATTTAAGAACAGAGATATGTATAAGGTCAACCACAGATGGAGATGGGTACCCTTGGCCTCTTTGGCCTTCAGGATAGTACAGGATTATAGACCTGTCCCTGCTGGTCCTTAGAAGAACCTAGGGCTGTCCAGGCTTCTCCTGCCACACACATAATCTACAGTGTGGCCACCCTGTTGAGTTGTTGTCCACTGTTGTCCTGTCTTTTGTGGCTACACATAAAGAAAAAGAAAGGGCAGAGGCCAGGAGGAGAATAGGAAACAAAAAGGAAGAAGGACTGAAGGAGAACATCTCTAAATATTGTTCTATACTGGCCACCAACCACAACCCTACCATGTCTGTCTTCGTCCTGGGTGCATTCTGCAAACTGCCTTTCTGTCTTGTGTTGCACCATTTCCTTTGTCTCCAGTTTCTTCTATCTTCCTCGTTTTCCCCCTTTATTTCTCTATTGTTCTATTCCTATGGAACGTCAGGGTTTATTCAACACACTCTACAACACACTGTGAAGGATGCAAAGAAATATCTGGTGGGGCCTCTGATTTCTAGGCTCTGATCATCAGGCTGGTGAAACAAAACTAATAAACATGACCCATTTAACAAACAATAGTCTCATGCTAAGATGGGTGAGGGAAATATGAAGCAAAAAAGTGCAATTGTATTGTTCTTTATGCTTCTGGCTACGAACGCAACTGCCCATGTTCCTAAACTGCTAAGCAGCTCTGGGCCAAGGTTTAAATCCATTTCACTCAGCCTGTGAAGGACCACTCAGAGCTTAATGTGTCAGCAGAAAAGAGAAAGCTTGGCACATATCCTCTCAAACATCATCAGGCCCGGGCAGAGCTTTGGAAACTCACTTTGAGCCTCTACGTTTGACTAATGGATGATCTTATAGAATGAGAAAGGAAAGTGTTTCCATTTCTTATCTATTCACCCCTCTCTTTTCTATAAATTAAGAGACGAGAGAGAAGAGAGGAGGGATACCTTGCAATGAGCACAGGAAAAGGAAGTGTTATCACACACGCACACTCACATTCACTCTTGGATGCCCCTTTTTACCCTACCTCTTTGTTTAGCAGGTGGATTAACAAGGTATTTGTTCTGACACCCTACACACAGTGTTGTGCTGCCTTCGGAGTCACTGACCAAAGCAAAGACAGGAAATCCAGATTTCCTGCAAGAGGCAAAGAAATCCGTTCTATAGTTAAGCTAGAGGAGAAATGAGATCAAGCAGATTCCCATCTTCCTTCTTGGTCATGGTTCTCAAGTACTTCAGAGGGGAGCAAGAGATGCATTTTAGGTCCCTAATGTCTACACTATCCTGGCCTGACTTTCAAGGTTACCTTGAACCTTGAACAAGAATATCAAATCTGAATAGATGAAAAAGACAGGAGACAGAACAGATTTGCAGGTGATTACATGCTGAAATGGTAGGGTGCTATTTTCTAGCCTCTTTCTAAATTCCTTTGGTAGTCTTAAGGATCCTCTAAGACTGCTACTATTTTTAATGATAAAAATATCATTAATGATGTTGAGCAAGCAGGCTCAAATCTTGGGCATTAAGTATAATCTAGAGGTAAAAAGCAATAAAACCTAAATATTCTGTCATCCCAACTTTATGAACTCTGATGGTTATTTTTTGGTACAACATCATGAGCATTTCACTTGACTGCATATTCATCAGCTGGTGACCTAGTTTTGTCATGCTGGGTATTATACATGTATACTGCAGAATTAGAAGTAGGTTGGAATAGCTCAAAAAAATTCAGTTTTCCCTAATCCGAAAACAGAATTCAACATCATTTTTTTTTTAAACTGAAAACAGTGGAGCAACTATCTGTCCCCCACTTGATTATGCATATGTCCTTACACAATTCTTAAATTTGACCCTTCCAAAGAGGCGGACCTCATAAACCCTCTAAAATCAGAACCAGTGTTTTCTCTCTAATACGTTTTAAACCAAGACTATCCCTGGGAGGTTTGCTTTCCTTAAACTTATGGCACTTTTCCAAATCCGGCAAAGAGCATTGATAAGAAGCCTGGAAGTTTGTTCTCAGGAGCAGTGCTTATCCATGCGTTTTACAGTTCACCTACCAAATCCAGTAGAGCAATCCTAGCCTAGGAAGCTAAGCATCTGCACTGCTCCCCTAAGAAGGGGCCTCACTCTGTTCTCTAGAAGGTCCACAGGTCAAGTAGCTAAGAGAGATCAGAATCAGCATAATTGGACCCAAAAGGATGTGAGAAAACAAATGCTTTGCCTTCCCAAGAGTAGGACCGGGAAAAGAGGAAAGAGCGGTTAAGAGAACTCTAGCAAAAATATATCAGGAAAAATCATTCTTTTCCCCTTGTCCAAAGTATCCACCTTTTTCAAAGCCCAGGAGGGAGATTTTACCTCTAGATGATATAGTTAGCCTCCAAGCTAATCTTCCTGCCTCTTATCCAAATGACACATTGATTTTAAGATGTTAGATAGGACCACATGAAATTACCATTTGGGTAGGTCAAAAACTGTCAAATACCGTCAATTTCATGTGGCTCAGTTGGACTCTTTGCTTATTTCAGTAGTCTGCCCTAAACAAAATTGTAATGTCTCACTAATATCTTCTGGATTAAAACCAAAAGTCTGAAATGTGGAACCTCGTGACTGCCCCTTACTTAGTAGATGTTATGCCTCCATTAGCCGGTCAAGACTTCTTCATATCACCTTTGATATGCTGCAAATTCTGCCTCTGAAATGTTCATTTTTTTTCTCCTCTTGTAATTCTCCATTCCTTCTATGTACTCTACAATTTGCAAGCTTCCATCAAGTACTTGTCATTAAGCAAGAAGATTCCCTGAAAAAATACAGCCTTCCTTTCCTAGACTATCCCTTGGAAGATAGGCATATACTTGGCTCAGCCATACCATATGCACATATTTATGCTATTTTAGTAAGCATTAATATTTCAATTGTGAGTGCCTTTTGCATGCCTGACTAAATCTTAAGCAACTAGGATAAATATATGAGTTATTTCTTTATTTATTTACCCCATCTACCCCAAGTACCTGGAATAGTTCTGGGACACCAGAAGCAGACCACACTAGTTAAATTGACCTGTCTCCCACCATTTATTTCTGTGTAGTAACCACAAAATGCCAATCTAGACACCGTGAGCAGCCTTTAAATAGCAACTTCCCTCCCAACTCTCTGGGATGGCAATTTGTGAATACATATTGCTCCAGTAACTACTGGTTATGGGTCATAAAAGAAAGAAAAATAACATAACAGCAATCAGCCAGACTCTCCTTCCCAAACCTGCCTCTAGTGCTGATTGTTCCAAATCATTACTTACCAGATCTGTCTGTTAGTAAAGTGGCTGGCTAAAGACACACACCAGGCACACAGGAAATTACTATTGGAGATGATGAAGCGTCATCATCATCATAATGGCCAAAAGTCATTGAATGTTGTACTGTATGCCAGGCGCCCTTGTAAGCCCTTCATAGGTCTTATCTCAGTGAATCCCCACCAACCCCTATGAGGTCTGTGCACTCTTATAGCTGAAGAAATCAAGGCAGACGTGGCTAAGCGATTTACCCAAGCTCATTCACTAAGAAGTGGTAGAAGCTAAACTGTGTACCAGAGCTGCCTCCTTGTAGAGTATGGTCTTTTGGCGGTTGGAGGGTCTTTATATATGAGTCCCCCTCCAAGCTAAATGACCTACCTAAGATCACAGAGCTACTCCCTGGCCAAGACAGGACCAAAATGCAGCTGCTTCATTTCTGGTGAACTTTTTAAACGAGTGCTGTTCTAAGCCCCACTGTGTTTCATGGCAAGGGTAAGAGTGAAGTTCAGGAGGAAGTGGAGTTCTATTTTAGACTCTTAGATAAAGCTTTCATCAATTTTAAAACTTTACTACTGAGCCATTTTTTTTTTAATCTTTTAAATTGTTTATTTGTATTGAGCATGAAATAGTGCAAGAATGCAAAGAAAACAAGCATTGGGTCCTTGTGTCTCTACTATTCACATTAGTTTAGTAAGAGGAGATTAAGTACCATTAAAGGGAATGGAAGAAATGAGTATACTTATATCCAGGGTAACTCAATCCTCTAATTCACTAAAGGACGAACTGAAATTATTGGCCCAATTCACATTTATATGAGAGTCTACAGAAATTACATTCCCTTTAACTGCTCTAGACCTGTGTGGAAAGGGAAGTGGACAACATTTCTATTAAAAGACAGCAATCTTTTATTGAAACATTTTTTTTTTTTTGGTCTAAAATGTTGCATGGAGATTAATCTCTTATTCATAAATTGGGATAAGTCTAGCATCACTATTCCAAACTGGTAGTATTTACAAAAATGAACCTTTTGTTTGCTTCAGAGCCATTGCTTTGTTTAGATGATAGGAGAAATCTTGCTTTACACTAGGAAAAATAAAAAAGTGGGAAACATGAGGCTTTATTCTATACTGCCCCTTTCCTTTGAAGCCATTGTAGGTTATAACTATGCATGGTTTAAATGTAATTTTTCCACTGGGTGTGGGTTTCCAGGAGCCTTGCAGGGAGTGATGAAACTGCCCCAAATTGGAATTTCTTCAAGTGTTATGGCAATTCAGCCTTCAAATGATTTTTGTTTCTGGAGAGCTGGAAATAGTAGAATTACTTTTAAGACAGGTGCTGGTGAGCAGACAACAAAGTTGAGTAGTCCCATTATGAGGTTTAGGGAGATTTTACTAGTCAAAAAAAGAGAAAAGAGAAGAAAAGAAAAAAAAAAAAGAGTACAAAAATCATTAAAAGAGCTGACGGCCATCGTAGTGCTGGCTTTGATTGCTGTTTTGGGTCCAGATTGCTTGTGAATTACTCTAATTTGGACTCTTTTCTGTTTCTGGGCCTCAGAAATTGAACTGACCCTGCTGACTTTCCCTTTGAGAGAAGGGTTGAAGCTCCTATAAAGAAAACCACTCTTCTCCTGTGTGTCTCCTTTCTTCTCACGTCTACGACAACGCAGCTTCATTTCTGACGCCAGATGCTTAGCTTTTCCACACATCAGACAATTCTGTGACACCAGCTGGATGTCCTACAATTTAACTCAATTCTGACACTATCTACTGGAGTTAGGCATCAGATCACACAGGTTAAGGGCTCCCTCCCACAAGTCCCTCAATCTCCCTCAACTTCCTACAAGTCCCTCAGACTCTAATCGACAAGTCAGGCTATCACCTGTGTTTCTGACCCGGCTCCCTATGGATCTGAGGTTTCTTAGGACCCCTACTCAGTTTGATTAATTGGTGAGGCACCTCCCAGGACTCAGGAAAACTGTTTACTCATTAGATTACTGGAGTATAATAAAAGGGTATAACTCAGGAATAGCCAAATAGAAGAGATCTATGGAGTGATGTATGTGGAAAGGGGTGTGAAGCTTTCATGCCCTCTCCTCGAATTCCCATGAGTTTATCAACCCAGAAGCTCCCTGATACCTGGAAACTTCTGGAAACTTCCTTACATAAGTACAATTGATGAATTTTTTTTTAATTTTTTCAATTTATTTCTTTTCAGAAAAACAGTATTCATTATTTTTTCACCACACCCAGTGCTCCGTGCAGTCCGTGCCCTCTATAATACCCACCACCTGGTACCCCAACCTCCCACCCCCCCGCCACTTCAAACCCCTCAGATTGTATTTCAGAGTCCATAGTCTCTCACAATTGATGAATTTGTTGGTCATTGGTGATTGAACCCAATCTCCAGGCCCCTCTTCCTTCCCAGAGTGGGGGCAGGGCTGAGAGTCCTCACCCTCTCTCTAATCACCCGGTTGTTTCCTTGGCAACCAGCACACATCCTTAGGGGTTTTCCAAAAGTTACATTAACATAAGCTCAGGGGTGGCTGAAAGAGACTTGTTATGAATGATAAGACACCTTTGTCTCTCTTATTGCTTAGGAAATTCCCAGGCTTTTAGGAACTCCCTGCTAGAAACAGGGACTAAGTCCCAATATATATTTTATACTTTAAATCACAGCTCCCATGCCATCTCCGTCGGCCTCATCCTATCCCACTGTCCTCTGCTCAGTGCTCCCGGTGTCAGAACATGCATCGCTGATCTGTTTCATTGTCTGTCTCGCTCTCTATCCCTTTTTCCTCATTTCATGTGCTCTTCCTTTCTCTACTTGCCAACCTGAGTTCAAAGGCCCCTAGAGAAAAACCACAAGAATGCAAGCACAGAATTTCCAAGTGTTTCAGGGAGTCAACATGGTTTCCTGAGCTGTGTGTTCTGTTCCTCGCTTGTACAATAGAGCCTATGGAAAGCCCGTCAATACACTTCATTTTCTTTGTCTATAAAGTGGGGTCACAGTGCTGGCCTTTGTCTTAAAAGATCACTGTGATATGTGGTATGTTCCACCCTAGAGAACAAAGCTCATGCTGGAGAAGAGCTGCATTATTACTCACACTCGGTGCCTGAGCTGAGCTGGTGGGCAGTGGGCTGACGGAAGAGCACAAGGTAATGAGGCCGTGGCTGGCTGTGATGACCAGAGCCCTAATGAGATTTCCTGCCATGAACACACATCCAGCATTTTGTTTTATTTCACTTTAATTGAAAGCTTAGGAAACGCTTCATGCTTCATAAACGTTCTGTTATTTTCAGATCAATCTACTATACTGGAAAACTTAATAAACAAATAGATAATGGCCCCGCTGAGTTGTTCAGCATTTCTTAGGCGCATCTCAGCAGCTTCACGCTTTGCCCACAGAATCTCGTCTCCTGTTTTTTGTTGTTGTTGTTGAATTTTTTCCCCGACATTAATAATTTTAGAAGAAATGGTCTGCTGCTGAAAGGCAAAGGCTACAACTCCCTTCTGCACTACTTTCTGTTTAGCTGGTTTTGGAGTCATATGTCATGTCCCCTGATTCACACCTTTTCCCCCCCAAAAATAAATAGCCAGGACAGGACTGTTTCCTACATTCATTTGTGGGTTTTCTTTTTTTCCTGTTTGTTTTTGTTTTTAACGAAAGCAATGCACATATTCTTGGAAATCTCTGCCTCCAGGCACATGCATGATATGTCTTTCTGGTTAGTTAGATTCAACCGGGCCAGTGTGGGTGGCATGGGAGCTGTGACTAACAGAAGGCCAACTGCTAGGTATGTTAGGCTCCTGCTGTGGTGTCTGCCCTACCTTGCTCCCTCTATGTTTCCTACCTTGAAAGTTTGAAAATAAAAGGAAATGGATCAAATGCACAAAAATGGCTTGCCAGTGATAAGGCTGACTGTACGGTAGAAGATCCCAAATAATTATGCTTTCATTCCAATCAGAGAGAATTAGTGATGAACTCTAGCTGTTTTTTCAGTCTCAAATCCCCAGGAAGGGAAATTCCTAGGGTGGGAGAGGACATAATGATTCCTTGGGTGTAAGAACTATTTTTTTTTTAATTTAGTATTTATTAAAAGTAAAGAACTTAGAACAGCATCTGGTAGTGAATACTCAGAAAATACAGTAGTGATGATGAAGGTGTATATCCCTAGGATCCAGTCCATAAGTGGCATATAGCAACTACTTGTTAAAATATTGTTCCATTGTTGCAAATGAGTAAGTAGTGTTTTTCTCTGTCAGTCTCATAAAAGTCATAAGCAGTTTCCAGTGTTGCATCCAATCCGCTAGGTAAACCTTCTTGAGCCCCATGCTTCAGAGCTTCACCAGTGTAATGCTGGCCCAGTAGAGCCACGGTCAAGACAATGAAAGATGCTAAGGACTCAGGACAAGGAGATCTTTGCCTCAGTGGTGTACTTTAAATCCAATGGCCCTGACTCTTATGGGTGATAAACCAAAACCAGACACAGCCCTCAGCTCCTTGTCTGAAGTCCTAAGGCCATGCTTAAATGGATAGAATTTGGGGCACTTGGGTGGCTCAGTGGGTTAAGCTTCTGCCTTCAGCTCAGGTCACGATCTCAGGGTCCTGGGATCGAGCCCCGCATCGGGCTCTCTGCTCAGCTGGGAACCTCTTTCCCCCCTCACTTTCTGCCTGCCTCTCTGCCTACTTATGATCTCTTTCTCTCTGTCAAATAAATAAATAAAATCTTTTAAAAAATAAATAAATGACTAGACTCTGATATTTTCAACATGACATGAGCAAGAAAAATTTCAAGGGCAGAAAAAGAGAAAAAATGGGAAAAACAGAGACAAATAGAGAATGCTCGTCATCTCTTGCATTGGTAGGGGATTCAAATCATCTTATACCCAGTGTTTGTCTAGTGGTTGCTTGCTTAAGCCATAAAGTCTTGGAGAACTGGGATCATAGATGATTTAGTAGAGTCCAGAACATGTAGAACATGTAGCAAGCCATCTGGTTTGACAGGTGAGAAAACTCAGGGCAGAAGATCCTAAAGAAAAGAAAGTGAATTAGAAAGTGAAGAAAAGAAAAGAAAAAGTGAATTAAACTTTAAAAAAGTAAAATTAGAAGTGGCTGGAGCTGAAAACACTGCCAATGAAGCAAAAGGGCCTTGGTCTACGGTGGCAGTTACCAGTGAATGACCCACACCGTAATTTCCGATTTTGTTATGGATGGTAAGCTGCTGTGCTGCCTTGGCTGGGAAGATCTTGCATACCACTCTGAGTCTGTGACTGTGTGCATCATCACTACCTCCAGTGCTACTTACTTGCCTTACTAACTGACCCTTTCTTTAGGTTAGCATGGCAAAGACTAATGCAATGAGATTATTTCCTTGTTTTCTAGGACTACTAGGGCTCGTATGCAGAAGGACCAAATTAAGGAAGTATTGGTTGGGCTAAAACATAGACACATAGACAATGCCATGATTCATGATTTAACATGTGTTACCTATTTCCATATGAAAATATATGGGGTGAAAGTTTAGAAAGTTAGGTCTATTACACTTGCCATGCTGTCTCTCCCTGTTCTCTTTTTTTTTTTAAGAATAAGCGAATAGAGAAGAGACAAACAAGAGGAACAGATGAGATGGTGCCTTTATTTTTTTTTTTGTCCCTTATAAGTGACTTTGGTTTTTTCTCTGTAATAAAACTGTATTGGCCCACCTGAGATGTATTTGGAAACAGGGTGCTAGATACATTCGTTTTGCTTAGTGTCAAAACTACAGTATTTACAGAAAAGGAAATAGACATTTTTGCTAGAGCCCTGGGTAAATACATCCACCTCTCTGCAAAAGCACAGCTCCGGCAAGTGTGATCAAAGAGAAGGAATAGGGAAAGAGAAGCAGAAGATGGAAGAATGGACAATTCGTAGACCCTTTGAATGTGCTCGATCTTAAGGAAAGCTTGACGTGAGCACACATGTGTGTTGATGTTCAAGGTGTACATGAGGGGAGAAGGGAGGTTAAAGATTGCTTAGGCCTTGAGCTGGTAGGCTTGTTAAGACATGTGGCTATGTATAGGAGCTTGGTCGGTATGCAATGTCACAGTAACTGATCAGAAAGGAAATGAATGAGGGAGGTGAATGGGGTTCTGCCTTTACTTGTATTTCTGCACTAATTAAGTACCGAAATGCTCTCAACCATGTTACAGCAGTCATGGAATGGATCTCACCAGGGAAAGATGCATTGCAATTTTCATGAAAGCCAAGTAAGGAAGGTAGGCGGGGAGAAACTTAGAGTAAATCTCCTCATTAATGAAAATCTGTTTTTAAGGCGATTTGCTTTGGTTCACAGCTTATTTTCAAGATCAGGATTAATATTAATTGTAAATTTATGGAAAGTGGATATACTTAAGAGACAGCAGGTTTTCTGTGCATAACTGTGTTGTCCTCTGGGAATACATGACTTGGAAGAATGTGGCTTGCATAGCAGGTTACGTAACTGGCATGAAGATGGGCTGTGCATGCCTTCTCGATGTCCGGAACAGCTGCATGCTTGTAAAGGTTTGCATCTTGAAGTTGAGATGAAGTCCCCCGGGCACTGTGAAGATTTGCATAGGGAGTTCAATGTGCCTCACATCTTCATGTACTCTATAATCAAAATAACAACTGTATTAATAGTAAATACATTTTAGGCAATTAATATGTTCAAGGCACAGTTTCATTTATTTAATCCTCACAGTAGCACTGTGAGTTAGTTTTTGTTATTATCTGTACTTTACAGAAGAGAAATATGATCCACCAAAATGTTAAAAACAAACAAATAACAAAAGCAACAACAACAACAAAAAAACTTTCCAAAGGACATATAGCTAGTCAACAGTAGAGATACATCTTGAACCTAGACAGGGTGAAACCAGAATCTATGTGATCAACCAAAGGGCCAGTCTGTCTGTGCACACACAGTAGAACTGGAATTGTATGAAAGGTAGATCAGTAGTGAGTTGCGTTTATAAATTGCAACCATGCAAAAAATACTTAGTCAATATAGCATGTTAGGAGAACTACCTAAGTCATACCATATTTCGTCAATTCTAAGACACACATTTTATTCACAAAGCAGTATTTCTAAAATCGAATTACATCTTTGAGTTGATGCTAAGAATGCATTATGCTATAATTTAATTGGCTGTATGGGTTCCTTTCTTGGTGACTCTTAGAACATCAGTATGTCTTATAATCAGTGTCATCTTATTACCAATAAAATATAGAAGGCAATTTTTAATGCCCTGAGTACAGTAAGCTAAGAGGTGATATAGAAATGCAGATAAAGGCATATTGATAGATGTGTATATGTTTGCTTTATAGCTGAAATTTGACACAGATGCCCTGACTAAAAATACACAGGTTCATCAGATTCAGAAAATACAATGAACTCAAGATTATGCTGTTCAATTTTTCAGGATTTAAACTAGGATAAAGAATTGATGTCTCAGCTTTATTATTTTTATTGCTCTTTAGAGTCAAACAAGATCTTAGAGATATAATATCTAGCATTCATCTGCATCATTTTGCTGGCTGATAATTGGCCTTGAGAACTTGAACTATTTAAGGCTGAATGACCACTGTGACCGCTGCCAGCGATATTATAGACAGATTATGTCTTGGTTACAGTTGTAAATCAACTAGCGCTTCACCAGCCATGCAAAGGGCATTTACAAAATATGTATTTAATGACTTAATAGTTTTCTCAGTTGGGTTAAATGTTGTGTCTGGTTAAACCTGAAGTTTATCCTGAATCTGGTGTTCTCTATTAGATCTAAATCCTTCCTTATATAAAGATTTTCTGTGTAAAAATGTAAAACTATACCTTTTTCAAGTTATCTTCTTATCTCTTGGTGTTAGAGAAATAAGTTGTGATTTAAAGCTATTGAACCTGGTTTCCAACCCCAACTATACACTGCCTTTGTGTTGCTTAACTTTGGACAGGTGATTAAGTTGACTGAGCTTTAGAATGTAGGTCTCTAAGTGGAAGTGATAATACCTACTTCCCAAAGCTGTTATGAAGATTAGATAA
The DNA here is from genome assembly GCF_020171115.1 of Neogale vison. Taxonomy (NCBI): domain Eukaryota; kingdom Metazoa; phylum Chordata; class Mammalia; order Carnivora; family Mustelidae; genus Neogale; species Neogale vison. Next base: position 63,765,680 of record NC_058096.1, on the reverse strand, counting down.
ATTCATATGGTATGTGATAGGAACTCAACAAATGCTGCTTCCTATAGTCTTTTCCCTAATCAATTAGAAATTCTTAAGTTACCACCCTTGTACTTATGTATAATCTGGGCACAGCTAGATGGTAAAGAATATTTTGTTAAAGGAAAGCAAAAGTGTTAAACCACCATTTAATTAAACTCTGCTATATTGTAGTATGCCATTGGTTCCTAAATCCTGTGTTACAGGTCTGTTTTATGAAATGCATCCTCGTGGTATGGGATAAGCAATGTATGATGCTGTTCATCTTGCTGTTCATCTATTATCTCCTGCTCTGAGTGCAAAGCTTAGGCATACAACCAATGAGTGGGGGCCGGGGGAGGTCTACTGATGGTCCCAATTCAAACAGTTGATAACAGATTGCCTTATTTCATTTCATGAAATTCTATGGCTATAACAGAATACCACAGACTGGGTACTTTATGAAAAATGAAAACTTATTTCTCATAGCTGTGGAGACTGGGAAGTCTAAAATCAAGGCATTGGCAGATTTGATATCTGGTGAGATCCCACTCCTTGGCTCATACACAGACAACTTTTCACTGTGTCCTCACATGGTGGAAGAGACAAGAGAACTCTCTGGGGTCTCTTTGATAAGGATGCTAATTCCATTTATGACCTAGTCCCCTCCCAAAGGCCCCACATCCTGATACCATCATATTGGTGGTTAGGATTTAACATAGGAATGGGGGGCAGCACAAATATTTAGTCTATAGCACAGAAAGACCCTTTAAAAGTTAGTCTTGTTTAAAATTTTCTCTTTTTTTGATGGGAATTACAGAGGCAAATAAAAGTGTGATTTTGCTAGAAAGTAGAGATAGTTAATTAAATCCTTTCAATGTTAATAAAATATTCATTGGAATGTGGGGTTAGAAGCCTGGCTTGTAACGAAGACAAATATCCCTGATCATGGAGAGTATCAGGGGATAAAACCACCTACTATCTTCAGACAGAATAGCTTTGAACACGAAAAATACTAAATAGAAAAAACAAAGTCCAGAAAAGGTCTGCTCTTCTCCTTCATATTCCTGTGGAAAATGTGGTTTAGGGCTCAGAAAGAGTGCAGATATGCCCAAAGATACCCATTGACATCTTAATGACAATCCAAGATTTTTAAAGAAGTTACTTGCTAGCCCCCACTATGCAGGAAAAAAAAAAAAAAAAAAGAAAAAGAAAAAAGAAAATGGGGCCTCGCAGGAAACAGGAAATTGCCTGGAGTTGGCACTCAACCACAGGTCCATAGCAATTTACTCTATAACTCAGACCCAATAATAGCTTGCATGATAAAATAAAAAATTTAAGAAAGAAAAACAAAAGCCAACACTCCTTCATTCAGCCAATCTTTCAACAAATATTTAAGGAGTGCCCGTTATGTACTCTGTGAAGGTTGAGCAGCTTATTAAAAATCTCTTCTAGAGGATCTCGTCATGAAGGCCAGATGCGTTATCGATCAATATTGATCACTCACTGGCAAGGTCATTGACTTGAAAAGATCCAGAGTAAATTAGAAACACAAAACTCTGTTAGGAAGTGATTGATAACAAACAAAATCAAAATTGAAAAAATGTACTGTTGCCTTTTATTCACTTTAAATCTTGATATGTATTAAATCTTTGTGTTTGTTTCTGATAAATAATCCAATGAGTCATATATAGATATCTACATAGAGAGGTAGACATAGGAATATATATACATATGCTATGTGGATATATATGAAATTTCATATATATACTTAGATACACATGTGGATTATCTGGATATGAGATATCATTCAGAGTCAAACTGAATTTAAACTTTCAAAAAATATAGGTGTGACAAGTAGTCCCTATGGTCTGTACAAATATAAGGTTTTTTTTTTTAAAGATTTTATTTATTAATCAGAGAGAGAGCATGAGTAGGCAGAACAACAGGCAGAGGGAGAGGGAGAAGCAGGCTCTCCACTGAGCAGGGAGCCCAATGCAGGCCTCGATCCCAGAACCCTGGGATCATGACCTGAGCCGAAGGCAACCGCTTAACCCACTGAGCCACCCAGGCGCCCCTGTGCAAATATAAGTTGCTAAATGTTTGGAGAGGACTGATATGTGACCTGATATACAGAAAAAAAAAAAAAAGATTGTAAGAGTATATTCCAAATCCTTGATGTTCTGCCAAGGACCTATGAGGTTGCCGATGGGATTTTAGAAGAGTGTGTAAGGCTGGACATATGATATTCATCTCCGCAGGCATCTTTGCAACCCAAGTATCTGTTTCTGTCCTAAGGATAATATTTTTATTTGACAAAAGGGTCACTGCTTATTAGAAGGTTTGAAAAAGACAGTTGTAGGGGATATCTTAAGAAATCAAATCCAAGTGTCGGAAGTGTCACCATCGAAAACTAACAAGCATTTCCCTGACTTGTGTATATGAATAACCATCCTGCGAGCACAAAGCCCTGGGCAAGTTTTATTTTAGGAGCCCTTCATTTCTCATCTCTTCTCTTCCTGCCCACTCTATTCCGGACATAGACTATTTCACAGATATGCCCTTAATTGTCACATGGGTCGCAGAAAATGTTATTTTTGTTCTGTAAACGATTACAAGCCTGTTTTCAAATCTTAAAGTATTTAAGCAATTAAATGCTTCCTAAATCCATACTGTCAGCAGTCTCATGATTTCCAGTGCAGTGATTCTCGGCTTCTACAAGGATTTGGGAAGATACTTGATTCCAGCTTCCATTCACCTCTATAATTCCTCCGTTCCCACTGTAGGTTTTCTGTCTGTCCAGTATGTTGTGTTATTTTGTCTAAATACCCAGAGAAACCACAATGAGGTCCATATGCTTTTGTCTTCTCTACCCCTTTTCACCACCCCTTTGCAACTTCCTCATTTCTGTTTTCCCTTCCCAGTTCCCTTTGCCCAGTCGGGATGCTTCATGTTCGTGGGCCTCTTCTTTCAAAAAAATACTCTCGTTGCCCAAACCCCACTAGATTACCCCAGCCAACACTTCCTGCTCTTTCTGGACAATGCCTTACACCATCCCTCTCTCTTCCATCCAAGAATTGCAACTGTTGCTCACTTGTTTATTTATTCAATCCTGATTAAACTGTTTGCCTAAAGAGGGTAAAGCTAGGAATACTGGAAAAAATAGTGAGCTAAAAAAGACATGATCTTGTCCTCAAGGAGATTTGAGTAGAGTGGGAAAGACTTTCAAGTAAGCTGACCGTGGTCCATACAGGTGTTATGATAGGGTAGGATGAGAGCTGTAGGACTGATTCTATACAGAGGCTCTTAGATATTGGACACTGAGGAAGACTTCCCTGGAGGGATACATGGGAATATAGTAAGTGAAGAAGAGAATTTCCATGGGTGAAGGGAAAGTGTTTCAGGAAGAGGAAACATAGGAGAGAGAGAAAGCATGCTATTTGTAGGACATTTAGGTATTTGGTGTGTTTAGAGCTTAGACAGTGAGGAAGACACTGATAAAGCATGAGGCTATGGCCAGAGCTGGGAGAACCATGTAAACTGTTTTAGGAGGCTCTACATTGCCTATTGTACAACAACAGGGGCTATAGAAAAATTCGCTCAAAGGGAGTGAAGTGAGGGCTTGAAGTCTTACAATAATGGCTGTGAATCCAATGTGGAAGATAAGTAGTTCAGGCAGGACTGAGAGCAAGTCGGAAACACACACACACACACACACACATTTTTTTTTTTTTTTTGTAGCACCAAAACAGATTGGCTTTGAGCTACAAGTTCTTAATCAAAGTCTCATTACTTTGATCTAGAGTAGTTATTATCTACATCTCCAGATAGAAATAGATGAACTATAGACTTGATTCCCCTAAGTAATAGAGCTCCATTGCTCTATTACTTGTCTCTATGCTGACTACTTAAAATATGGTCCATGGACCAGCATAATTACCATCTCCTCGGAAAATTTCAGAAATATGAATAGCAGTTTCCACCTCAGACCTACTCAATCCAAATCTGCATTTTAACCAGTTCCCTAACTGATTCATATGCACATTGTAGTTTGAGAAGCCTGTTTTAGAAATCTACCTCAGTCTCCCCAACCCTTAGTTCTAGCTGTAGATCTTAGAGATGGATATACATGTATTAGTAAGATAAAGCATAGGCAGATGAGTAAACATTAAACTCATTTTTCACTTTATATCTTTAAATATAAGCAACACCCCCAAATGGTATTTCCACACCAGTCTCCATCTCAAGGTGGAGTGTCTATAAATTTTATGAGGTGGATTGATTACAAGTTGTATGAGTTGTAAAGTTGGGGAGCTTCAATAAATGAGGATTTTCCCCCAAATTATCTCTGGGGTATTATTGAACTTCTGCCTTCCAATATTTCAGCTGTCAGGCTACCCCACACTGTGGATAGCCTGACATTGCCCAAATTTAAGCCTTTTCACCCTTGCCTCTAATAATATGCAACGGGCCTTCTTTTAATCATACTGACTTAAAATGTTTTCTTAGGCATCTATTTCATTTCTAAATTTCCATCAAAAATTTCTGCAGTGCCCAAGCAGCCTAATCACTTTCTTTTCCATATTTGACACAATGACAGTTTATGAGAAAAACAAAAGATAAATAAACAAGTGACAATCAATAGTCTGTTTCCAACAGGAAGTTTTGGAGTTGTGTTAAGTGGGCAGAGATTCAGCCCTATCTCCTTATAATTTCTGTCCTTTAGCCTAGTGCAGAGAAAACAGCAGTAATGACAACTTCCATGGCACTTAAGATTCTCAGCTATCAAAACATGTTCAAAAATAGTTAAGAGTTCTGTAACCACCTGGATAGGGAAAATAAACATTGACCTGAAAGTGAGGAGATCTGGGTTCTGATCGTGGCCCACTACTAATCAGCTGTGACTTCAACACCTACTTTTCCTAACTGGCCCTAAATGTCCTCATCTATAACATGGAGGCAGTAGACTAGACAATCTGAATATTTTAAGATTCTACATGCATTTCATTTATCTGAAAATTGGTAATCCATATCTGCTGCGTAATGACGGAAACACTTGGGAAAGCATAATGTCCAATTAACCAGCACACTGCTATTTCCCAGACATCCTGAATTAGCGGCAACGCATACTCCCGCATGCAAGCCGCCTCTCTCCATCATGCTCCTTGAAGTGGCAATTTTTTGCCAAGCCTAACCAGCAGTTCCTTTGACTTGTTGCTGTTTATTTTTCCCCCTCCAAGCTAACTAAAAGATTATACCTTTCCTGAAGCTTATGCCAGATGCTTTCATCCCTGTCATAAAATCATGAAGAAAATGTCTCTTGGAGTGAAAGTCATTGACTCTATCAGCAGCATTTCCACAATCCCAGCCTTACACAGTCACTTGCTGATGTCTTTCTCTTTTAATTGTAGTCGTGAGAATGAAGCAACTCAAAATGGTCTTGGACCTTGTCCTCCTCTCCTTCGAGGAGCCAGGGAGGCTCTCTCTCTCTTCTCCTTAAAGGCTCATTCTTACCGCTTCCCAACCCCGGCCCCCAGAGAAAAAGCATAAGGAGCACACGGGAATCAAAGGCTGCCTTAACCTTTCCCTCCCTGTCACTAAATATTTCTTAAATATCTCTTTTTGTTTACAATAACCCTACTTACTATTAAGATACAACCAAAGCCAGATTTGTTTCAGGCTAGAAGTTGAGTAATGCAACACTGTCATCACCGAAGAGAAATCCATTTTGACTGATTCCCTTGCCCTGTCTGAAACAAGTTCAATGCTGTTGTCTCCTCTAACATCTCTAGCAACGATGGTATCGATATTTCTCATCAACGCAAATTTGCATTATACCACACGCTTTACAGAGTCATCTCATTTTATCCTTAGAATTCCCCGGGGGAGTATTTTTATCCTCATAGTATAGTAAGGAAACAGAGGCTAGCCGAAGTGTTTGATGTTCTTAGAGTTACCTGAGCAGGGATTTGCATCTGGATTATTCTGACTTCAAGATCCTCTTCTTCCCCTATGTCAGCTGTTGCCACTTCTAACAGGGTTGGGTTCTGGGGAAGAGAGACTAATAGGGATCCATCTAAAAGGAGACAGTCCAAAGATACTTGGTGTTTATGATTGAGTTGGCTGTCCCCGATTTCTCTTTTTTTTTTTCATTTTTTTAACCTCACTCCTCTGCTCAGGCACTATTTCCCAAATTTTGATGTGCTTATATATATTCAGGGGGAACTAGAGACTGAGTAGCTAAGACAGGGCCCAATAATCTACATTTTTTTAAGTATCTACATTTGTAAATATCTCTTCCCTCTATAGAGAAACATCATGAAAAACACAAGAACATCCTGTCTTAGACTGTCCTAAGCGAAGGGTAGAAAAATCCCAGGTATTGGAAAAAAAAAAATCACGAGTGAATCTTTTTCTCTTTTTCTATGCAGGCTCTAAATCAAGATATTTTATCATAGATATGGATTAATATTACCTGTGAGATCCAGTGTTTTCCTAGTCTCTCTCTTGCTCTAGAACATTTAGGTTATCCCCTACGACCCTAAACTGTTCTTTATTCTTCATAGGCTTTCCTGAAGTCAGTGACAAATCCTTCCTGGTCCCAGATGGTTTCTTCTAGGTTTCAATATACTACCCTGTCCAAAGTAAATAGATATTTTGTTTTCCCTGTTCTGAGCTTTTCTTTAGTTTAAGCAACACTTGCTAACTGTGTGACTTGACAAATTATTTATTCTCTCATAGTCTCTGTGGCCAATACACATCATAATACAAGTGTGAGGCTCCTTCTAAAGTTGAGCCGTGCACATCCTGTACAACTGTCTGAGGGGAACCTAAAATGAATTAGTGTTTTTAAATGGTTTAGCACAACTTCTGATGTTTCCATCCCAAATAGTGCCTGTTCTTTAATATTTACCCCCCCTTTAACTTTTTCTGCCTGATTTGTACTTAAATTCTTGAAATATGTTTACTAGCCATTTTTTAAGGTTAATTCTACTTGCTGACCAAGCTTGACTCTTTCATTATGACTCTAAGATAATGAAGCCAGTTATGTGAGTGACCCTGATATTACCTAAATTGTAGATTTGCCTGAGTTCGTTCCCTTTCTCTTGCCACAGTCTGCTTGTGACCAGTGACATAACTTTGTAATATGGCTGGCTGAGGTTAAGGGTGCATCTATAACTATGAAACCACTTTTTTCCTCTGCAAAATACTAACTAGCCTGCCCAGAAATGGAACCAACTACCTTGACCTCATTAACACTACACTCCAAACAGCTGAGCATTTTGTTTTCATTATTTTAATAATGTGGTGATGATTATAAGATACAGCATGAATAGTACTGAATCTAGAAATTTCATTATTCCCATTAATCATGCAAATCAATGGAAGTATATAGAAGAGAGGGTGAATTCAAATACTCACATGGAAATCATAGGTTGGACAAATAGATTTGAGCCTGGATATGTGGTTGGCGTGTGTGTGTATGTGGTGTGCAATGAGGAGAAAGGATGGGGAAAGAGAGAAAGAGAAAAAGCTCTGCTTTCTTTAAGCAAGAGTAAGATGTACTAAAACAGATCATTGCAGGTGTGGAAAGGTAGTGGGGTAAACTATAGAATTCCCTTCCCTCACTCTTTTTGCATTTTTATATCCTTTAAATAACACTAAAGTGAATGATTTAGGAACAACTTGACAAGAGAAGAAGAAACATTTAATTTGTTACGTATTATATCAACTTTATCTTTTATCTTTTTGTTCTGAAAATTTATCAGAAAATATTGCCTAGATAATTGGGTATGTACACACTACTGGTATTGGAGATGTATATGGTGTGTGTGTGAGAGAGAGAGAGAGAGAGAGAAGGAGACAGAGACAGTGAGTGGGAGAAATTCAACTTTTATTGGGAAGGCACAGATCGGGGAACTGGGAACATAAAATGGAACAAACTGGACAAGATCCCTGCCCTTGTGAAGACTCATCTGAAGGGAGGAGTTAGACACAAAATACCTGAATGAGTGAATGAATGAATAAGTTAAAATTATATATTAATAAAACCTATGAAGCAAATTAAAAATGTAAATGCTTAGAAATGGTCTGGAGAGGAAGGATGCCATCCCAGAGGTTATTGTGCTTTGAAACTGGGGGGCAAAATTTTTTTTTGGATTTCATAGTTAAAGAAATTATCCCAGTTTGGTGGCATGTCACAGGACTGGCTCTGGAATTGTAGAGGAGAAGGTATTTCTGCCATTATGTATTTAAAAAGGGATTTAAGGTTCAAAGCATAAACCCATATGCCTCTAAAGCCACCCCCTCGCCCAGAGCCTCCCAGTGCACAAGGCAAGGTTTGATGGCCCTTTCCACACCTCCCACCTGGCTGGCAGCAGACCTGTCACTGGCCATTAGCACTGTTTACAAATGGTGGTACACAAAACAGTCAGCCCCAGGGATGATCCTGGCCTCTTTTTACCTCGCTCCAAGTCCCTTATCACCGGGACTGGGGTTTGTCTGTGTGATTTTAAGACTTCACAGTTACAAGTTTCTAGATTCTTTAAAAACCTGGACCTTTTAGTGCCTCAGTCCCCTCATCTCCAGTGACCTTCGTCCTTTTCCGTGTTAGTCTCCTGGCAACACAACCACACTTGAAGACAACATCAGACATGTTTCCTCTGGGACTCATTCACTCTGACTTTTACTTCCTAGCTCCTGTTCTGTCTACTCCGATTTTTCCCTGTGATCTCAACTCCCTTGACCATTTCTCATTCTCATAGTTCATGAGCTTCTTTTGTCTCTTTACTTAACAGGGACCCTATGGTCTGGCACTTCAGTTCCTAACTTTGTGTTCCCATGTTTGCCAACTTTGTGCCTTTGGGATCCTTCTCTGTTCTGACTGAGGACTACAGATAGGGTAGGATATTGTTTGTCTTTTCATCAGGTTTGCTAAAACTTGTGTCTTAGCTCAGATTGCTCTAACAAAATGCCATAAGCCAGATGGCTTTTAAACAATAGAAATTTATTTCTCACAGTTTTAGAGGCTGGGGAGTCCAAGATCAAGGCATCAGCAGATTCAGTGTCTAGCAAAGACCTTTTCTCCTGATTGATAGATAGTTGTCTTCTAGCCTTGGCCTCTAGCGGTAAATGTGGTATAGGAGCTCTCTGGGGTCTGTTTTATAAGGGCCTCAGTCCCACTCATGAGGACTCTGCCCTCATGACTTCATTACCTTTTGCAGGCCCCACCTCCCCGTACCGTCACACTGGGGAATAGGTTTCAATGTATAAATTTTTGGAGGGGGGGGGGCGCCTGGGTGACTCAGTGGGTTAAGCCTCTGCCTTCAGCTCAGGTCATGATCCCAGGGTCCTGGGATCAAGCCCAGCATCCGCATCCCATCCGGCTCTCTGCTCAGCAGGGAGCCTTCTTCCCTTCCTCTCTCTCTGCCTGCCTCTCTGCCTGCTTGTGATCTCTGTCAAATAAATAAATAAAACCTTAAAAAAATAAATAAACAAATTTTGGGGGGACACAGAATTCAGTCTTTAACAACTCACATTATCTATCTTTAAAGATCGTTGTAATCTATTTTTATATAACTCCTTTCCCTTTGATCATAGTAGCAGGGCAGTTTTTTTCCCTCTTCTCCTTTTTTTCCTCCTCTTATTCTGTTGGAGAGCCCAAAGCCATTGGATTCTGAACCATTCAGTGGCCTTCCACTCCCTCCTTAAAATCTTTATATCCTCACGGATCTTTTTTTTTTTCCTCGTTCTTTGGAGGCACGTTATTTTTCCCATTTCTGAAGTATAATTCCACCGGTGCTCTTGTTCCAACCCTCCTGCACCCTGAGCGCACAGACACACACACAGAGTGCTGTATTAATTTTCACTATTCTCATAAGCACAGAAGTATGATATATTTTCCCTTTATGTATAAAAACAGATGCTGTCCAACAGATAGTCTATATTGATGAGCCTATAGCCCTCTCTCTCCTTCCTCTCACGGATGGTATTTGTGAGATATTAATTATACTCTCTTATTTCTTTTCTTCTTCACAATGGCATTCAACAACCTCTTGAAACCTGTGGTTTGTCTATCAAATCTCACCAAGCTATGGAAAGCAACCTATTTATTTAGCAAATGTTTGATCACTCACCAAGGTCCAGGTACCATTTTAGGTGCTAAGTTTATATGACTGGTACCGAGCAATTATGACACTTCTGTCCATGGTAATTGGTCCAAAGAGTCCAAATCTCAAGAAACTGAACCAGATGAGAGAGGAAGAGAGTGAGATTAAGAGAAATGGTATCAGATGGAGCCCTAAATTTAGCTGTGCCTGAAGATCCACTCCGACATTTTAGTTAATTGAACCAATAAATTTCCTTCCTGTGTGAGTGACTTTGTGTTTGGATTCTATCATTTGCAACTGAAAGAGTCCTGAATAAAATAACATAGTTATTTGCATATATATATATATATATATATACACACACACATATTCCTCCCCTATGCAATCATATGCTATTTGAGGAAAAAGACTGTTATTCATTTTGCATCCTCCAGAATGCTTTGCATATTATAAGTGTCCAATAAATATTTATTGAATGAATAAACCAATTTATAAAAGAGCTTAAATTTAGATTGATGCAGTCTTCAGATTTCTTTAGAGTGAGCTGGATAATGAACAGCATCACATGGCAGAATTCTTAAAGACATTCCCCACCTCCAAATGGGAATACCTCGCTCTCACCCAACCTCCCACCTTCCCCCATTGTCCCTTTATCTGCATCCACATTCAGCTTTTGCTCAGAGGAGAGAATAAATATACCTGGATGACTGTATCTCTGTTGTCAGCAGTGAGAATCCCAGACTCTGGATGTAACATAAGCGAAGGGAAAAGAACATTGGCCCTTTGGTTTTCATTCTTTCTTGATCCAGGTATAAGCTGTTCTACGTAGGGAAAGTGCCGAGACACTCCATTTTAGACACATCCTAATAAGTTGTAATAAGAACAAGACAGTGGGGGAGATTATGATTTTCAAGCCACGGCCGCCCCCCATGCACACACTGATGGCATAACTCAGAGAGGAAGGATCAAAAAGAAACACAGCAGATTCCCAGGATACACATCTGCCAAGGAAGCTCCCCCTGACTCAGAGAGTTATAACTCTTTCTTTCTATAACTATGAAGACAGGTATATACAGAGACAAATCTTTTCATTTAGGAAAAAGGTCCCCTGTGCACATCTGGAGTCAGGGAAGTCGAAAGGACCAAGAACTCTTCCCTGAAGCAGACAGAATGTGGGTGGAGGCAAATAGAATGATATATTTAAACATTTAGCAGGATGGAAATCTTAGACAGTCAAGGCAACATTCTTATTAACTGCCAATTTTCAAGGCACTCTAGCGTGCAACCATTCTCTCCTGTCTTGTTACAAGAGGATTAGGATGAGGTTGGGGTGGGGGGGCCGGGGGGGGCAAGAAATTCATTCTGTTTTTCTCTGTGTGTACATGTGTGTTTTAATTATCCCTCTTGAGATACTTCTTTGCACGGTTGTACCTTCAATCTGTTGCTTGCAGTTTTGTTTTTAACAACAGAGTTTATATGATCACTGGTCGCCAGATTTGTTTGGTGTGTTGTTTTTTTGTTGTTGTTTTTTGAGGGAGTGGGGGCAATTAGCATGGCCATCAATTCCTCACCATTTGGAAAAGGCCAAACTGCTTGCCATTTACTGGAGTCTAAAGTAAATGTGTTTTTCCTCCATCCTGCTTGCTGGGGGCAGAACTAAGGCTGCTGAGGCTAGACTGTAGGGCTTCTCTGCCACGCAGCAGTTTGATATTAATAGATTACTGCTTTGAAAAAGGAACCCTGTTCCTGCCAAGGCACCTCCAACAGTATCTAAGCCAGCTGAGTGGCAGAGTGCATTCTTAACCAGCATTCAGCTACCTACATCACAAATATAAGTAGCTATTCTCTTTCTAATAACAAATGCTAAATATTCAACCTTCTACATCTGCCTGTGGAGATGGAGATCTTTTTAAAATGTTGATGCACAGAAATTCCCCCAAACTCCTGCTGTGTTAAGAATTTAAATCATGGTTGATTCAAAACAGGATGTATTCTTAAAAGAAAAAAAGAAAGAAAGAAAGAACAAAACAAAACAAAACAAAAAAAATGCTTGTGCTTTCATTCCAATGTATTTCCTTGGTAATGTGGTAGAAGCAGGAAAGAGTTCTGTGAAATAATGCACATTATTAAATGAAAATATGTAGAAGCTTATTCAAAGGTAGTTTGCTTCACTGGTAACCACTCAGGTATCTGTGGTATGCCAGACATATGAGTTATTCACCATCACAGAATTGCAGTGATGCAGACAAGAAGGTAAACTCATAACGAGAAGAGTTAGGATTTAGAGATATTAGCCTATAATGTTAAATTTTTAAGTAGGCACAAGTTGTGTTGTTTGCTTTTGTTCTGATTATGAAATGAGAGAAAAACACCCTAGAACACAGCAGCTAGGAAACAACCCTTCAGCCAGCCACCCATTACCCTTCTTGATGTGTTAAAGGATTCCCTTCTAGTCTTTTTTCCCTGCACTTTTACAAAGTGCATCAAATACTTGTGACTGAACCAAATGCTAGTTCTGTAATATCATGACTCAGCGTTTTCCCATGTCTTCATTAAACTCTTAGCTTTTGTCCTGTTCGGCTAGAGTCTCACACTTTATCCCATTCTTCATCTTCCGTAGATCAAAATGTAGGAAATAGCATGTAATGAATAGCAGAATTTCCCCATATGGTGCCAAAGGGGGCAAACTTTCAGGGGAGTGAGAACAGCCATCTCTGATCCTTGCCCATGGCTTTTCCTGGGTCACTTGAGTCCAAGCAGAGTCTCTCCCAGATGGTCACAGAGAATAGGCGGATAACACTTGGGCTGTCTTAGACCCATCAGGCTGGGGTCTTCAAGCCTTCCCTTTCCTCTTCCTCTGCTCATGGTCTGGTTTAGAGACTTTCTCCCCAGGATCTCCATATGCCTGTTTGTCTGCTCAGGGTGCCATAACCAAATACCATAGACTGGGCAGCTTAAACAACAGAAATTCATTTTCTCAGTTCTGGGGGACTAGAAACCTTAGACAAAAGTGCCAGCTGATTTCCCTGGCTTATAGATGGACGCTATTCTTGCTCTATCTTCACATGGCCTTTCTTTGGTGCATATGGACAGAGAGAAAGAGAGAACACTCCATTATCTCTTCTTATAAGGTGTATTACTCAGGGTTCTCCAGAGAAACAGAACCAACAGAGATAGATCCATATCTGTATCTGTTTCTCTATTCAATATTTATATCTATATCCATATCCAATATTTATATCTATATCCATATATTTATATTCAGTCCGTTATTGTTATGAGATACTATCTTTCATATAGTATCTCATATGACATACTCTATCTCATAACAGTAGGAGAATACCTTCTCATAGTATTATTCTGCCCTGATTTAAGGAGATGGATTTGGGGAAAGTATATAAAAGCACTGGACAAGTGGGCAGGAAAATGCAGTAAAAGAACAAGTAAGAGAGCTAATTTCATAAATGATGGAAGGTGAATTACCAATGACTAAGAAAATAAGAGGCAATAAATTGAAGAAAGTTGACTTGCTCACTGTATAGTGTGAGCTGCGGAATCAGTAAAATGAATGAGTAGTACAGTCAAATAACCACAAAGACAGAATTGACATTAAAAAAATATCAATTTCTGGTGATCTAGACTTCATTCAGTAATGGTCTGCGGCTTGGGTGTAAAATAGTTGGTGATAATTTAGGTGGGGCCTATCTAATGATTAGAGAGTGGAGAGCAATTGTTGGAGAAAGTATTCCTGTGGTACTAATAATGGGAAATTTGTCTTGATGAAGTTGAGGATATTTGCTAGAGAGATAGTGGAGGGATTAATTAAAGATAAATGACCACATGAACAAAGGAAAGTTTAGAGTGATTAAAACTGCTTTTTCTCGGGAAGATAGTTTGATATATAAATTGTATGGCTTTCATTTGCTGAATGGAGACTATCAGGTGGAACTTCAGGCACAGAGGTGAGAAAAGATTAGGAGTCTAGGGGCCATTTCCAGTGCCCATGATCACACCTCACCTGTAATCTCTTCTGGCACTTACAGCTTCTTATAGCTGTGTTTGACTGGATCACTTGCAAATGTCAACAAAAACAGCATATGGCTATATTAACTGGTTTGAAGAATTGCATTAGACACAGTAAAAACTCTTTTTTAAAAAAAGTTATTTATTTTCAGAAAAACAGTATTCATTATATTTTCACCACACCCAGTGCTCCATGCAATCCGTGCTTTCTATAATACCCACTACCTGGTACCCCAACCTCCCACACCCCCGCCACTTCAAAACCCTCAGATTGTTTTTCAGAGTCCATAGTCTCTCATGATGAACTCCTCAAACTCAACACACACGAAACAGGCAAACATATCAAAAAATGGGAAGAAGATATGAACAGACACTTCTCCCATCAAGATATACAAATGGCTATCAGACACATGAAAAAATGTTCATCATCATTAGCCCTCAGGGAGATTCAAATTAAAACCACATTGAGATATCACCTTACACCAGTTAGAATGGCCAAAATTAACAAAACAGGAAACAACATGTGTTGGAGAGGATGTGGAGAAAGGGGAACCCTCTTACACTGTTGATGGGAATGCAAATTGGTGTAGCCTCTTTGGAGAATAGTGTGGAGATTCCTCAAGAAATTAAAAATAGAACTTCCCTATGACCCTGCAATTGCACTCCTGGGTATTTACCCCAAAGATACAGATGTCGTGAAAAGAAGGGCCATCTGTACCCCAATGTTTATAGCAGCAATGGCCACGGTCACCAAACTATGGAAAGAACCAAGATGCCCTTCAATGGACGAATGAATAAGGAAGATGTGGTCCATATACACTATGGAGTATTATGCCTCCATCAGAAAGGATGAATACCCAACTTTTGTAGCAACATGGGCGGGACTGGAAGAGATTATGCTGAGTGAAATAAATTAAGCAGAGAGAGTCAATTATCACATGGTTTCACTTATTTGTGGAGCATAACAAATATCATGGAGGACAAGGGGTGTTAGCGAGGAGAAGGGAGTTGGGGTAAAAACTCTTTCAGAAGGATTTAAAGAAAAGATTTCTCTTGAGAAATCACAATTATTTTTCCCATGGACAAATCAGGATCTCAAAAATAAGTTACATTAGAAACTTTCCTTATTAAAATATATAATAGTGGAGTTCTGTGAACATTTTCTAACCCAAAGCTATTAAAAGATAAAGTGAAATTGTTTGACATGTTAAAGGATTAAAATAAGTTTCTGTGTTGGATTAGAATGGGGTCTGGTTATCAGACTCTGGTATGATGAAATGACCTCAATGCTGAAATCATAACTGTGGCAGAACCTGCTAGCTGTCCTCAATTTCTCTTCTCCCCAGCCTTAGCATTAGAACCTTTGCTTTTAGGTGGGTGCATTATTGTTCATAATATTACTCTTTTTCCCGGCCATCCCTTATCCACAAGGCTGTTGTGACCCTGCAACTAAACTCTGGTCAGTAAAAGGTAAGCCAGAAAGTCATGGCAACTTGTTGGAGTATCCCTTAAAAGGTAGCTCATGCATTTTCCTTTGACCTATTTCCCTTTCTTTATATGCCTTTCCTCCTTCCTGTGGATTAGAATGTGAGTTCATAGGGTGACAATGACCATATTAGACTACAATGGGACCTTGAGAATGGAGACCACACACAGCAGAGCAGTAGAAATGAAGGACCTTGGACACAGGAACTTGAGGGTCAAAGTTTCCTTACCAGCCTAATGTACCTCCACTCTCTTACATTACAGGGAAATGAGCTTCTATTTTGTTTACTTCTCCTTGACTCAACATGGAGACCAGTACTAACTGAAACACTAGGCTCCATCAAAAAGCTGAGCTATCAGTTTCTCCATCTTCTTTTTTTTTTTTTTATTCTTTTTTTTTTCCAATTTATTTATTTTCAGAAAAACAGTATTCATTATTTTTTCACCACACCCAGTGCTCCATGCAAGCTGTGCCCTCTATAATACCCACCACCTGGTACCCCAACCTCCCACCCCCCCGCCACTTCAAACCCCTCAGATTGTTTTTCAGAGTCCATAGTCTCTCATGGTTCATCTCCCCTTCCAATTTACCCAAAAGCACATACCCTCCCCAATGTCCATAACCCTACCCCCCTTCTCCCAACCCCCCTCCCCCCAGCAACCCACAGTTTGTTTCGTGAGATTAAGAGTCACTTATGGTTTGTCTCCCTCCCTATCCCATCGTGTTTCATGGATTCTTCTCCTACCCACTTAAGCCCCCATGTTGCATCACCACTTCCTCATATCAGGGAGATCATATGATAGTTGTCTTTCTCCGCTTGACTTATTTCGCTAAGCATGATACGCTCTAGTTCCATCCATGTTGTCACAAATGGCAAGATTTCGTTTCTTTTGATGGCTAATCTTCGACAAAGCAGGAAAGAATGTCCAATGGAAAAAAGACAGCCTCTTCAATAAATGGTGTTGGGAAAATTGGACAGCCACGTGCAGAAAAATGAAATTGGACCATTTCCTTACACCACACACAAAAATAGATTCAAAATGGATTAAGGACCTCAATGTGAGAAAGGAATCCATCAAAATCCTTGAGGAGAACACAGGCAGCAACCTCTTCGACCTCAGCCGCAGCAGCATCTTCCTAGGAACATCGCCAAAGGCAAGGGAAGCAAGGGCAAAAATGAACTTTTGGGATTTCATCAAAATCAAAAGCTTTTGCACAGCAAAGGAAACAGTTAACAAAACCAAAAGACAACTGACAGAATGGGAGAAGATATTTGCAAACGACATATCAGATAAAGGACTAGTGTCCAAAATCTATAAAGAACTTAACAAACTCAACACCCAAAGAACAAATAATCCGATCAAGAAATGGGCAGAGGACATGAACAGATGTTTCTGCAAAGAAGACATCCAGATGGCCAACAGACACATGAAAAAGTGCTCCATATCACTCGGCATCAGGGAAATACAAATCAAAACCACAATGAGATATCACCTCACACCAGTCAGAATGGCTAAAATCAACAAGTCAGGAAATGACAGATGCTGGCGAGGATGCGGAGAAAGGGGAACCCTCCTACACTGTTGGTGGGAATGCAAGCTGGTGCAACCACTCTGGAAAACAGCATGGAGGTTCCTCAAAATGTTGAAAATAGAACTGCCCTATGACCCAGCAATTGCACTACTGGGAATTTACCCTAAAGATACAAACGTAGTGATCCAAAGGGGCACGTGCACCCGAATGTTTATAGCAGCAATGTCCACAATAACCAAACTATGGAAAGAACCTAGATGTCCATCAATAGATGAATGGATCAAGAAGATGTGGTATATATACACAATGGAATACTATGCAGTTTCTCCATCTTCTTAAACCAGAGACTCATAGGGTTGAGAGCCTGTCACCTATCAGTGATGAGCTAGAAACAGAAGGCTACTGCCCTCCTGAATCTGGATAGAAAAAAAAAAAATCTAACTTTCATTATCTGCCCCCTGGATCAGAAACCATTGGTATCAGACAACTGAGTAACTCCTGGAACTAAACAGATCCTGGTTCAGGCAGCTAAATTCTCTCCTTTGCTCTTGCCACTTTGTATCTGTCCCTCCTTCTGCATCCAGTTTGAGACTCTATCTTCCAGGAAATAAACATATGAGATGTGTTAGGAGATAAGCCGTAAAGCCTTTTATTTTGGGATGTGTAGTTACTACAAATAAAGAGCTAGATTTGAGAGTGGTGCAGAGGCAAGAAAAAAAAAAAAAAACAACTATCAGCAGTTATTGGGGACTCTCATTTTGCCACGTACTTCATCTGTTGTTTGTGTCACATAATCAGACACTTGAGATAAGATACTATCCTATTTCAATCCAGTAGAGCTACACAGAACAGAGGATTAAAAGGCATCAGGAATGAGACCAACAGTTGTGGATATCAACTTACTAACTGTCAATGAATCTCGAAATATTTGACCAGCACCCAAGTGAACTGAGAGGATGATAAAGGCACTCTACACAACATATTTGTTAATAAACACTAAACCTGAATCAATTTGCCCTTAATCTGAGGTTGACTAAATAGAAATACAAAAAGATTAAAGAAAAGAAGACACAGTCTAGGGAACAATAAAAACTTGGGGGAGCTTGAGACAGAAGGAGAACAGAACTCTAGTAGCCATTAATTTCTCAAGTCAACTTGAGAAAGTTCCTTGTTCTTTCAATAATACACAAGAGCATGTTGTCTTTATGCGGGGGTGCAATTAAAAGAGAATAGGTTGAAAGAAAAAGACATAGGCTAACTCAAGGATTAATTGCAGAGAAAGTTACAAAAGTTGAAATTAAAATCTGAACTGGGTAATTTGAAATAACTTTGTAAAAAGTTAATAATATGGTAATTTATTATAAATTGGTAATTTATTACCAAGTTAATAATATGGTAATTTAACTTGAGAAACTCCCAATATACTTAACAAAGTAGAAGAAACATCAATTTGGAGTGGGGAAGGGAGTGAATCAAAGAGTCCAAAGATAAAGATAGTAGAGAGTGTATCTCCTATTTAAGCTAATAATTGTATTCATTAGGGGGGAAAAAAAAAACTAAACTAAAAAAGTTTGAACAGAAGCAATTATTAAAAACATAATTGGGGTAAACTTTTGTCTTATTTGGAATAAATAAGACTTTAAAAAAATGAAGTTTCCTTTGAAATAAACCTTAAAAATGACCTGAGAAAACAGAGCAAAACTGATTGCCATAATACATCAAAATCAATCAAGAGTTATTCTTGTTTAGAAATATACCAAAATGATTTGTGAGTTACAAAACTAAGAAAAAATAAACTTTATGAATGTCCAGATAGCAGGAGTGCTGATTGCTAATTGCCTACTCTTAATACCAATGGACAGGCCAATGGAGAACAGAATGATGTCCACAATAAACCTAGGGGGAATAACATTTTGGGGTATGTTTATTCCTTCACAGATTTTTTTTTTCTTGTGAAGAGTTTTTAAAAAGGTACTCTTTAATACCTGATGACTTATAAAATGTGCACATATATAAATTTAAACTACTTTAAAATATATAACAATTGATCAAGAGAGAAAGTAAAATTAAGAAATCCTTTATGGTTAAGTCACATGTAAAATAGATTGGCAAGGAACATTAAAAACATTTCAAGCAGAACTAAACAATACAGTAAATTATGTTAAAAAACTGAAGTCAAACATCTGTAATAATTATTGAATTAAAAGGCCTGTGATGGGGCATCTGGGTGGCTCAGTGGGTTAAGCCTCTGCCTTCGGCCCAGGTCATGATCTCAGGGTCCTGGGATCAAACCCCACATTGGACTCCCTGCTCGGCAGGGAGCCTGCTTCCCCTCTCTCTCTGCCTGCTTCTTTGTCTACTTGTGATCTCTGTCAGATAAATAAATAAAATCTTAAAAAAAAAAAGAAATAGAATAGCACAGAGCAAATATTTAAAATGCTTAATTTTATAATACAGTAACTCCAGCAAACTATTTAACTACTAATTCAGATAATTTGAGAAATAGAGATTTCTGTAGCAAAAGTATAAAAACATGCATGGGACTAATACAACTCCAGAGAGTAGGGGACTTGGGCTTTGGTTTTATCTATAATGGTTTATGTCTTTAAAAGAGAGAAAGATCTGAAACAAGTGGAACAAACTGTTAACATCTGTGACACTGGCGTCTATTATTGGTCATCTTATTTTCTATAGTTTTCCATGTTTGTAGTATGTACATTTTAAAAGATTACTTTGGGATGTTTAATGATACCGCTAGTAGAATTTAGAATAAAATATCTACTGGTATATCAACCACAGAAAAGAAGAGCAAACTATGAACCATGTAAGAATACATAATGTAGGAAAATACAAAAATGTAGAATGAATCAGGAAAGTATTAAAAATGACCAAAGTAGGACTATGGGTTCATTGTGAGGATTGCTATAAATTATTTCAACCCTTCTATTAAATAAACAGCAATAATGATAATGATATGGAATATGTATTTTTGGTATGTGCCTGGCACTATGCTGTATGCTATCCTACATTCCTTAAATGTTTTATGTCCATTAATCCTCCTGACAACTTCATGAGTCAAGTATGATTATCAGAAATTCTCACAGATTGGATTAGTAAAAATAGTTCAACCGAGATATATCTTATTAAAAAGACAAAAAGTTAAAGATGTTCAGTGTTTTTGTCTTACAAACCATAAGAAAAAGAAAACCCAGATCATTAAATATAAACATTAGACAAGATAGAATTAAAGACAAAAATCAATAAGTGCTATTTAGAGATTCATTTTATACTCAAAAAAGGGGAAAAGTGGGTTTCCACTTTTGGACATGTAAGAACTTTAAGGCTTTATATAAGCATATACACTAACATTTAAGTAAGTGACCAAAATTATTAGAAATGCAAGGAAAATTATTTGCAAACGCAGTGTTTTCAACACATTTCTGGATCAAGCAGAGAAAAAGAAAATAATGACATAGAAAAATATTGTACAGCTTAGAATTTATGGATGTGATTCTTGTGTTCTCAGAAATCCTAGAAATCTATGCAAACAATTGTGTGTACGTACATGTGACTGAACTTTTCTGGAAACATGGTACTTCTATCATATCTTCAAAAGAGGTCCATGACTCCCTCTTCCCAGAATGTCTGTGTGTATTTTTTCCTTCTATAATAAGAGACCACACTGAAAAAAATAATCCATGAAATATTTAAAGAAAACTGTTATAAAGTCCTAAGTGGAAAATGTCTAGAGTTATTCTTGAAATTACTTTTTGTGATGTCTGGCTTTCTTATTGGGTTTCCCATTCTATGGTAATAGGGGCCATAAATGTCTTACTTTCTAGTTCTCCACTCAGTACAATAAATGGCATATAGATTAGGTTCAGTAAATATCAATTGGATTAATTGATCAAACAGTCAGTAACCTCAGAGCTGTTAACATTTTGTCAAAGAATCAACTCCCCAAATAGTTCTAGATCCAGACAGTTTCATATGTAAATTCTAACAAACCTCAAAGATCAATTGCTTATAAACTATTAACTTTTTCATAGTGTGGAAAAACAACTAAAACAAGAAATGAGACTTCTCAGCTTCAAAAATATTAAATTCAGGGTGCCTGGGTGGCTCAGTGGGTTAAGCCGCTGCCTTCGGCTCAGGTCATGATCTCAGGGTCCTGGGATCGAGTCCCGCACTGGGCTCCCTGCTCGGCAGGGGTCCTGCTTCCCTTCCTCTCTCTCTGCCTGCCTCTCTGCCTACTTGTGATCTCTCTCTGTCAAATAAATAAATAAAATCTTTAAAAAAAATATTAAATTAATAAACTAAAACCTGAAAAAAATTGCTGTAAAAATCCAACACACATATATCACTTATATGTGTGTATATGTGTGGGTACATATATACATATGTAATAGACATAAATATTATCCAATAGATTCAATAATATAAGAAAAATAAAATAATAATAAGATTTATAATATTTATATATAAGATTTAATTTAGGAATACAAGTATGGTTTAATATGAAAGAATCTACTCAATTATCTTCCATTTTTCTTTTCCACTCTTTTTTTGTTATTAGGAGATATCAATACATGAAGTGAAAAAAATGATCACTTTGATAGATGCCAACAGCATAATTTGATTAGAATTTAATATGCATAATGATAGACAATATTTTAGTGTACTAGTTAAAGAAGGGTGTTCTTTCAACCTGGTAAAGAATAAGCATCTGAAACCTCCATCACTGTATTTCATATTTAAAAGGCAAAATATTAGAAATGCCAGGAGTATAAGCATCAAAATCAAGATCAAGTCAAGAACTCTATTTATTTACAAAACTTGAAAGTAAGTTCGATTTGCTGTTGACATGCAATAACATTGGGAAACAAGGAGAATTTCAATGAGACAAAAAATAGTAAGTTAGAAATAAAAGAATTTTTAAAATAGTCTAGATCAGAGTGGGGCACCCTGGTGGCTCCGTCGGCTGAGCATAAGTCTTGATTTTAGCTCAGGTCACAATCTCATGGTGGTGGGATTGAGTCCTGCATGGGGCTCTGCACTTAGTGGGGACTCTGCTTGAGATTCTCTCTCCCTCTGTCCCTTCCCCCACTCATGCTCTATCTCTCTCAACTAAATAAATAAGTAAATCTTTAAAAAAATATAGATCATGGCAAAATAAATATTTAACTTCATGTAACAATTGTATAATAAAGTTATAATCATGCGTTTTATGCGCTAAATATCGAAAGCTGCAAGAAGTCAACAAGTTACCAGATGCAGAAATGAATAGACAAAAATTAATAGATTTTCTATAAACCTGTCAAAGATTGTAAGCAGGAATAGATCCAATGAAGAATAAAAGGATATAAACTATCTAGATTAAGAAATATGTGAAACATGACTGAGGATGAATAGAAACTGAGAATGTAAGTTTCCTCCCAAATTATTTTTTAGGCTTGATACAATTTCAAGTAAATGGACAGTTACATTTGAATGTGATGCCCTTCAAACCTCTCATTCCTTTTGAGAAATGTATTCTAATAAAATAATCAGAACTACAGTAGAAGATTAAGAAAACAAGTTACTTAGCTTTTATTCACTTTTTAAAGACTTGTAAACAGCCAAATTCCCCACAATAGCAATAAAGTTAGAGAAATTGTGACACAATCATATGGCAAAATATAATATAGAATCATGTTTACAAAGAATATAAAGTAAGAAAGTGCTCAAGAGCTATTTAAGATAAAAAGCAGTATATCAATCTTCATATTCTGTGTATTCTACAAATTCTTAAAACATTGATTTTTTAAAGATACTATTTTTTAGTAATCTTTATACCCAATGTTGGGCCAAACTCAAAACCCTGAGATCAAGTCTAATTCTCCACTTACTTAGCTGGCCAGGCACCCCTGAAAAGTACAGGTTTTTAAATATTTATATAACTGTGCAAAAAATAAGCCAAGATTCATCAACATATGAGAGATATATATCTAAGAGGTTAAACAATACATTGATTTTACTTTCTGTAGACATAGTTTTTGTTTCTTTTTTCTGTTGGTTTTTAAACAATGGACATACATTTCATAGGTGGGAAAAAGACAATGGATTCATATATTGTAGTTATAATGTATTTGGTACCTTTGCCATGTGTTTTTTTGTTGTTGTTTGTTCGTTTTTTGTTTTTGTTTTTGTTTTTTTTGTTTTTGTTTTTGTTTTACTATGGACCAGATTTAAATAGAGGCCTATAATGTATTCTAAAAGATTTTTGGAAGCCAGACTGAAAATTGAAGATTTTGAAGATGGATTTAGAAGTGTTTCTTAGAAGAGGGACAAATTGACATGGTCTTACATCAACAAAGAATAAGAACCAGAAACAAAAATGAAGACTAGCTCCAACAAAGGAAAAGAACAGTCAGTGTCTTATTTAAAAACCTGAAAAATCTGAAAGCATGATTGTCTCCATAAGAGTTCAAATGCTGATATTATACATTAAAGCAATTTAGGAATGTTTATACCAATATTTGCCAGGCTTAAAAACCAATTTAGCATTGTCTTATATTCAGATTGCATGGAAAATAAGTTTCCCATCTTTAAGAATATAAAACTAGGGCGAGTAATAGATTGAGAGTTTTATGCTTATGAGCATAAACTGTGATTGTTTACTGTGCTTTAACAATGATAAAATCACTAACGGCTTCATAGCAAGACCCAAAACCCTGGGGAAGCCATTAAGAATTCAATATTAACAGTTCATGGAGGAAAATGGATTCCACTTACTAAAATGATTTTAAAATGTTTTCTCTAAAATGCAAATATTGCAGCTCTGTGAAGTTGGACATTTTAAATAGGTTTTGATTCTTTGTTCTTACATAAGGGCTATGTATTATTCTCAGTGAAACCCAAAGGTTATAATGTCTGGTTAATAGTGGCCATATAATAAACTTTGGATAAGTACAGAAAGGAGTTTCTTAAGGTTGAAAGGAGGCAAGCCGTCAAAGCCACTTCCAGATATCCTAGAGTTGCCTAATAGTTTCTGGCACCAAGAAGTATGCAACAGATAGTGCATCCATCCAAATCAGAACATATCTGATTCTCTACCCAGCACCATATCTCCTTCAATGTCTTATTGGGTCCAGAGATTGTAATGCCCGCAGGCAAACAGAAGTTAGTATAGCCCGGACTGAGCCTAACTTTTGCCATTATCCTCCAGAATTCTGTACTTGTACCCTCAGGGATGGAAAACAAACAATAACAAAACCAAACAAAAACCAAGAAGGAGAGAAACTAACAAGTGATAAAAGGAAACGCAAGCACTTTCATCTGGGAATAATTAATGCATGCTTAGAAAAGACCAGCAAATGTTACTTTGCCTCATTTGATTTTTATTCACTTCTTAATGACGGTTAAACCAGAAAAGTGCCAGGACCTGAAATTGCTCTTGGTTTAGGTTTTGGGGAGCGTTCTTTTTGCAAACAGCTTGTCAGAGCATAACAAATATGGATTGCTTGGTTCTCTGGGATGAGAAAAAAGCAGCATTCAGACACAGACTAGTGATTTCTGTGCCGGTGTTCACCGCTGTCCTTGTAATTGTATTAGTTCTTAATTAAAGCGAAATGGAGGTCTTTCTTAAAAATGTTACCCTTTTTCCTTTAATTCTGAATTTTGTCCATTATATGGAATTTTCTAGTTCTTACTTAGAGTATGCATAACATTGAACAAACTGAAGAAGTCTGTACTGGGCAGCAATTTACTGTGGGTTCAGGAACAGAGAATAAACAGGAAAGAAATCAGGAATCACTTTGTTTTCTTTCCAGCAGTGCCTCCCTCCATTTGTCTCTGTGTGTGTGTCTTTCTGCTTAGTTCAGTGTGCTAGTGTGCACGTGTGTATCTCTCTTCGTCTTTCATTCTGGTGTCTTTTTCTCCAGAAGCCCCCATTCCCATCAGTTCTCCCCTAGTAATGAAGACAGCATGGTGGGTTTACACCGGAGTCTGGCTTCACTGCTGAGAACGCTGCATTGCGCCTGGCTGGGAGAGTGTATTTGCTCTGGAAGCCTCCCTCACTGTTGGTGGATGAGACCCTACACAGACCTGTCATAACCTGAAATTCTGACCCCGTAGATTCCCCCAGGTACCTTGAGCTTTGCTGCAGAGCTTAGCGTCCAGAACATCGCATTCCACAGGACAGGCCAAGGACATGAGCATCGATTTTCAATGGCAACATGCTAGTGCAGTCTCCTCTGTGTTGTCCTGTGTCCTGTTCTGTCTCAGAGCCAGAAAAAGAAAAGAAAAAGTTTTGGACTTGAGGGGAGGGGGGTGGGGTGTGAAAAAGCTCTTTTCTTTTAATTTAACCCCTGAGCAGGGAAAGTAAATCATGTCGAATTATATCCGGTCAAGAAAAAAAACGTGATTAAAATAACCTGGCATGAATATTCATCCAGGGCTTGACAGAAGGGCAGGAGCAAGAGGGGTGATTGCTGCTTGTTGCTAACAGAGATCTCTTTCAGAGATCGCATTTTAAAAGAGCTTGTGATTAGGTCTGTTGGCCAAAACTGTGGGAGACTATTTTTTATGTTGTTTGTTTCCCTCTTTCTTTAATCTTGGCATTTCGGATGCCCAGCCTCCTGCTGACATGCATTTCTCTCTAACCACAACAATCCCAGGTGGTTTGCCTCACTCACACCAGGCCCTTCGAGGCTGACTCAATGCCGAGGTGAAGGAACACAATATCCTGACAGCTGAGTACCCTGTGGACAGCCATCTCTGTCCGATCACACGGCCAGAATGATGCTTAACACATTATTAATTATTCCTCCATGTCCAGTGTTTAGAGAACAACTGTAGCATTCTGTTTGCCCACATCATTTCTCCTGTTGCAAGAACCTTTTCTTCACTCCAACTCTCCCTCTTTCACCTTCTAAAAGTGCTGTTCAATTGAATGCTCTGTGAAGATAATGGTCAAAATCTGCGCTGTTCAATATAACAGCCACTAGCCCTAAATACGTGTGAATAGTGGCTACTGGAACGGAAAGGCCAGCACAACCCCCAATGAGGTTAGCAGAGGGTTCTGAAGTGTACCGTGTTCCAGAAGCCAAAACTGTTAAGCAACTTGAATGTGTCAGTCTGTACACATAGACACACATGCTTTGATTCTGTAAGAACACTTTCTTTTTTTCTTTTTTTTAATCATTCCAAGTCATTTATCATCATTCGTCATCAAATCTTAGCCTCACTCATCAGCCGTAACAGTTGCAGAGACTCAAGATGAAATGTGACACGATTTTTAACTTCACTCTACCGTTCTCCAAATAGCTAACGTACAGGTACTAGGAAACAGAATTACACTTCATATCACAATGATGTGCCTCAAACAGGAACAATCATTTTTTTAAAGATTTTATTTATTTGACAGAGAGAGAGAGATCACAAGGAGGCAGAGAGGCAGGCAGAGGGAGAGGGGGAAGCAGGCTCCCCACTGAGCAGAGAGCCTGACGCAGAGCTCGATCCCAGGACCTTGAGATCATGACCCGAGCTGAAGGCAGAGGCTTAACCCACTGAGCCACCCAGGCGCCCTAGGAACAATCATTTTTGGTGTGAAATTTTCATGGGGATTTTTTTTAATAAATCTGAGCCAACCACCTTTCTATTCTCACTATTTACCAATGCTTAAAATGAAGTAAAGTCAATATAATTGCCATTGTTGTTTATAGATAAGTCAGTCCTTGCCTAATGAAAAGGGTTAAGGTATTCGTAGGCTGGGTAACATAGAAAGAGATCATTCAAGTCAGCCTGATTGGTGAAATGAAGCTAAATTGCTTCTTCAAAGTTTATGTTTATACTGATAAAATAATAGCAGTTATCATCAGTACTGCTAATATTACATATTGAGTATATATCATAGCAAGGAGATGACTTAAATGTTTAACTTTATATATGTTACGTAATTTGTTCATCACAAGAAGACTAAAAGAGAAGTATAATCGTTATACCCATTGTACATACAAAGGAGAGAAAGTGAAGTGTGGCTTCCCCAAAGTTGGCCCAGGTTGGCATTCAAGTGTAGATAGTCTAACCACAGAGCCTGAGTCACCCCATGCACAGGAAAAGCAGCAAACCAGATGACTAAAAGTTCAGTTTTCAACAATAGAAAAATAGCAGTCTCCACAGAAAAATTTTGATGATATGGTCATATTGGTTGTTACTGTATTAATGGCTTCAAGCAATGAAGACTTGTAATTATAGTAGTACACTTATTGACCAGATTAATGAGTTGCTGAAAGTGGGTGTCAAAGAAATACTGTAAGGTAATCCAATCTTCTCTTGATAATAGTCACGTTAGTATTCACCCAAGATTTTTAAAATATGTGTTGAGAAAAATTCACATTGTATTTCTACATTTTGCTCACCATCCTATTACAAATAAGGATATACCACCAATCTCCCCGGGATACATTTTCTAGCATTGGTATTCCGTTGACTTGGAAAGTCTCTTTGTTTATTGTGATAAGAACATTTAAAATGACATCTACCTTTGTAATGATTTTTAAGTGTACAATGCAGTATTGTTAACTACACAATGTTATACGGCAGATCCCTAGAACTTGATTATCTTGCAGAGTTGAAACTTCATACCCTTTGAAAAACAACTCTCCATTTCCCTCTCCCAACAGCCCCTGGCAACATGGCAGGTTTCTTTTTCTTTTTTTCTTTTTTTTAAAGCTGAATAATATTCTATTGTATGTTTGTACCACATTTTCTTTATCCATGTATCTCTCAATGGACATTTTAGGTTGTTTTCATATCTTAGCTATTGTAAATAGTGCAATGGTCACACAAAGTCTTATGACTAAATAATTTGTTTCCCTCTTTTTTGACTAGTCCCTCATTTCTTTTAATTGGACCTTCTTTCCTGTAACATTTCCTATAGCTGCCTAAAATTTGTATTACCTGGTGAAAATGGCCACTTCTGACTCCCAGCTCAGAGAGGTTGCATTTTTTTTCAGCTAAGATGATGGGGTACTTTTTCAACTCTGGTTTGTATCTTCTCTACCTCCATTCATGCCACCTATCCTGGGTAGGCCTTTGAAAAGAGGCTGCCCGAGAATGAGCTTGTTATTGGAAAACCTAATTGTATGCAGTTGAGGACAGGGCACTGGGAGTAATTGGGGGCAACGATCTCCATTCTTCCTTTCTTAGCCTAAAACTGGGAACTATCAGAGTTTGAAATGATCTCAAAGATCATCCTGAATCTCTTTTGCAGGGATTACTCAGTTGTTTCAACACCATCAAAGACAGAGAAAACTTGGTACCGCATCAAGAAGATGACTTTCCATTTCATCAGTTCTCATCATTAGAATGCTCTTTCGTAAATAAAATACTCATTTTCTAACTATTCCAGTTTGAATCTAATTCTGATCTTTAAAGTTAAAAGTAAGTGTAATATGTTTCTTACAGGACAGTTTATCAAATATTTGCAAACAGTTCTGATGTATCCCTTAACTTTTCTCTTCCGCAAGTATGCCTTTTTTTTTCCTTATCAGGTGTTCCTTACTTCAGGATGTCCATTCACTTCACTTTCCTGAATTGTGTCCCTTGAATTAACTTAGTTGATCATTGTCTCATTTGCTGCCTAAAACAAATGTATAATATAGCAATATTTGATCAGTCAAAGGGAAGGAGGAAGACTTTTTCTTCTGTCCTGAATGTGATCTCTCTAATAATGAGTCTTCAGGTCCACTGAATGAGAATTCATGTGACTTTCTGAAATCTTCCTGAGTGTCTTTATCAATTCCCTAATCACTAAAATTCTGACACCCATCTGGGTGTCAGAAAACTAAAAATATCATCAATGGTAGTGTTTCTTTTGTTTTCATCAATGTTTCTAAAGTATTTCAGTCTTTGACTATTTGTTCCTTGTTGAGGTCTAAACATTTTACTGACATGGGTTGCAGCATTTTTGTATACTGGTTAAAAGGAGAAGTCCTAGAACCAGCTCTACCATTTGCTAGTTATATGAATAAGCACATCGCTTAAGCTCTCTTAAGTTTCTTTTTTTTTTATCTGCAAATTGAGATAATGACTACATTACTTCATAATGTTGTTAAAGTCAAATGAAACCGTACGTGGAGTACCCAGTGCAGTGCTCATGTTAGTAATCATTAAGCTGTGAACTCATTTGTAATCCTCATAGAAGAAGCACACAATTGAGTCAGACTTCTCATTCTCACTGCAATTTGGATTATGACCTCACTTTTTGCACAAAATGAGATCCAAAGAATGAAAACACATGCACAAAGTTGAGGAATTCTTTAAGGCTTATGTTATAGCTGATAGCTTATCATGGTATATACAGCCCCAAAAAAATCTTCCCGAAGACCAGTATAGGGACTATCGGAACACAATATTCTTGTCCTTGAGTTGACTTCATGACCATCTGTCTCATACCTCAGTCACTCACTTTCTCTGTTTCAGTTTTCCAAGAAAGGAAATTAGCCATACACACCAGATCCTAGCTACAGTAATCAGGTCCCACACTGGGTATAATCATCTTTGGCTAGGAGTTAACCTAGGCCAGGTACCTCAGTATAGAAGTTGGCTAAACAAAGTAAGAGCTGTGCATGGAATGGCTGTCTTCAGAATGGTTAGGAGTTAGTTAGGTAGTGATTGGTTTGTCTAGTACTATGGTTTCTTTCTTACCTCTGGAAGATGATTCTAAAGCTTAAATCATTTCAGTGATTTCAACAATCATTACTGGTATGATGGTACAAGTTTAACAACCAGCTCTCTGGGGGGAAGGGGATAACTCTGGTTTCTGTACTTCTGTAGTATAAATATAATTTCTGACTTCTGTAGTATAAATATCTCCACCATTGTTGATTTCAGGCTATCAAGGTGAAGTCATTGAATGTAAAGTCACTGAACACAAAATTGTGAAAAGATGCACAGTATCACACCATTATATCACTGTCAACGTAGAGATGTATCAGATTTTAATAGCCTTAAGACCACAAATAATAGTAAAATATAGTGAAGTAATTAAGGGTTAATGAGTTCTGAATATTTATTACCTTTACTTTTAATGTAATTTAATTGTAAGTCTGTATATTTTTATTTTTTATAGTGGCTGACAGAATTTTCTGAAAATTTAAAAATTGGCTCTTAGAAGCTTGTACAAGCCAGTTCTAGCATATCACTGCTGCCAGGATGAGACCATTCAAAACTTGGCCTCTTCCCTCACAAACTAATTGACAAAATTATGTTTTTACATGTGAAGTTATTAGAGGATAATTCAAGGCACTACCTACTTAAATATGAAATAAGTAAGTGTATATGAGACATATCTTTGTATTTTACAAGGTAGACATCAGGTGTACCAAAAACCAAGAATGCTTTTGTATTTTTAGTACCATTGCTCTATTTATCATGAATTTCCCAAGATGTATTCTAGAGTGCTCAAAAATAAATCTGGACAAATAAGATTCTCACAGGGTAAAATGAAATGATGTTCTTCATAATAGTCTTCTGAGGATCTCTAATTGTGAGTTGTAACAAAAGATTAGACGATTATTTGGGGGAGCTGAACTGAGAATTACCAGATCCCATAGATCAGGTTAATAATTTATAAAAGCTGCACTTGAAGAGAATTATTTGCAGACTGGATTGATAGACTATTAGAAATAGTCGATGACTGTTCTTTGGAGACCTTGAGAAAAGTGATCAGGCAAAGTGGCACTTGGGTTTAATAAACTTGAAGCTTTTTGGATACATCTCCTAACTAACGGATTGTGACATATGTAGCCTGGGCTTTGACCAGCAGTGATACCCAGTGCTGTAATTGTCTTGCATATAGAGTGTCTGTTTCCAAAGAAAGTTGTTGTTGTGTTGAGAGAGTAATTACAAAGCTGCCAGAAGGAAGAGCAGTCCCCCACCATGCTCACCATGTGATTTATTGGGTGTATTTGTACTCTTAAACAGATCTGTCTTTTTCTTCCTGGAATGTTTTCACACTTCAATATGAATCTCTCTTCCCCTGAGCTCACCTCATTTGTGTCTGAAATATTGATCTGGTTGACAAAGGACAGAGCAATGCAAGTGTGTGAAGTGTGTGTGTGTGTGTGTGTGTGTGTGTTTGAAGGAGAGAGGGAGGGGAAAAGACACGTGTACATATATACCATATTCAATAACATGATTCTGTCTTTCCTATTATTTTTATGATCTAGGGAGATTTGGCACAGAGACTGCCGTTTTGCCTTGAAAATTCTGCTGATCATTTCTGCCTTTGAGAAACAAACTCCATTGTGAGACTGAAAAAGACCTTCAGTCTTCTCTGTGGCATTTGCCCATGGAGTCTGCAATAGAAATGATTTATTAAAGCCCACCAATGCAAAAAAATCATAATCTTTTTGACAAATTCCTTTACTTCCATTGCATATCAGCAGTTTTAGGAAGGTGATCTCCATGGTATCCTAAATGCTTAAAGTCTTTCATCACACAAATGCATGTTGCTAAAGTTGAGAAGAACCTTGGAAGGTTTTAGTTACCCTCTCCCCTTTGGAGAAGTAATCAAAAGTTGCTTTTAGTTAACTTAAGCATTTTATCTCCCTGGAAAAATGCCTTCACTTTTCTGGACTTGTAGTCATCAAGGAAGAGTGGAAGGTGTCAGTTCTCACCAAACCTTTGCTAGAAGCATCCACTTTGCATCTGCCTCCGATGTTTTCCCCTCTTGTTACAACAGAGAACAGTTGTGTGCCTCTTTACTTTTTGTCAAAATTTTCAACTGCAGCCTTGGAAAATTAAGTTGTTTTGGTAGAATAAAATGCTTGCACTCTATTTGCTAAAAGGCCAACTGGATCAAGTTATCAAGAATTTTATGCCAAACTCAAAGTTATATCTCAGGCAGTTGGGCTCAGCATACTTCTTCTGTCAGAAGGAGTTTGTTGACAAATCTTTCTTGTTGTTAATCAGCACAAGAAAATAAATTCTGTGGGGAAAAATGAAAGTATGGTATACACTGTAGATTCCTTGTTTTTTTAAGAAGATAACCATTATTTCAGAAAAAGTTAGTGGCATTCCTGCTCCCAGGACAAAGCAATTAAATAAGTGACCTCTTCTGGTCCTTTCTACCCTCTACAGTAACAGATATTATGTGATTATGACTCAATTTCAAAATTCCTTTTCTTTTAGAAACCCCATTGAAGGCTCAGTATTTCATGTTAAATTAACCTTTCAGCATAGATTGTGGGTGTAGTAGACAAAAAAGCTCAATGGTGACTTGGCAGTCAAGAGATAGCTTTTCATTCTGCAAAACCTGTGCCATAAGATGGTGAGCATAGTTTCTTCAAAAAAAAAAAAAAAAAGTCCTGTTCAACTAAGCCACTGTTTTTCTTGAGGCATTTTATAAGTACAAGAACATTAGATATTCTATAATTAAGACATTTCCATAAGATTTGTCACTCTTGCCCATCAGAGGATTGAGAGAAAAGTGGAATTAGCTGAGAAATAGAAAACTAAGTTTAGAGAAAAAAATTTTCTTCTCCTTGAATGGAGCAAGGGTAATAGTGGTATTCCCAGGAAAAAAGTTCTGAGATTAGTTTGACTTAATACTTGAAATAATGATTTAGGAGTGTTACATAAGAAAATTTCCAGGTTTGCAGAGGGATGTTTCAAAACAGTAAAGTAAACTTAACAAAGAACTTTAAAAAGGGCTGTTTATTCAATTTTTTTAAAATACCAACAGTATGTCAAGAATTGTGGGGGATACAAATAAATGGTTCCTACTTTTAAGTGGCTTATAGTCTAGTATATGACTAAAATGGCATTTTAAAACTAGAAGATTAAGCAAAAAGTATTACCTGTCCCACCAGAGGAGTAAGTAGGTGAGAAAGTATTTTCAGAGAGCAAAGCACTTATTTCCAGCTCGAGAGTCAAATTTTCAGGAAGGTGATAACATGTTAACACCTGAACTTTAGACCTCTAGTCTGTATAATAAAGCACTAGGGCTTTCTAAGCACAGGGAACAACATGGCAAGGGGAACACAGAAAAAGACAGGCACATATGTAAGTGAGCAGTAAGGAATTTAGGTTTTTTTTTTTTTTTTAAGATTTTATTTATTTATTTGACAGAGAGAGATCACAAGTAGGCAGAGAGGCAGGCAGAGAGAGAGAGGAGGAAGCAGGCTCCCTGCTGAGCAGAGAGCCCGATGCGGGACTCGATCCCAGGACCCTGAGATCATGACCTGAGCTGAAGGCAGTGGCTTAACCCACTGAGCCACCCAGGTGCCCCAGGAATTTAGGTTTTTGTGGCTGTTACTATTTCCTTGTTAGCACAGAGTATGTGATAAGAAAAGAAGAAACACGATTTGGGTCAAAATTGAGCTATGAAATGCCAAGTTAGAGATTTTGGATCCTAGAGACTAAGTGTTCTCTACAAGTTCATCTTCAGCACACAGGACAGACGACATTATAACATGGAGTATGTGGTCATAGCAAAATTATATACAAGTTAAGTATGGCTTCTCAAGAAATCATATCATCATATAAGTGAATAAGAGTGATTTTTAGAGATGACCGAGTAGCTTAGTCGGTTAAGTGTCTGCGTTCAGTTCAGGTCATGATCCCTGGGTCCTGGGATCTAGTTCCTGATCAGCCTCCCTGCTCCATGGGAAGCCTGCTTCTCCCTTTCCTCTGTTGCTCCCTCTGCTTGTACTCTCTCTCTCTCCATCAAATAAATAAAATCTTAGCAAAAGGGTGATTTTTAAAGAGAAGAACAGTCATGAATCTTCTAATTTTTTAATAATTTATTTTCAAACATTAATATTTTAATTGTCAAACAACAGCAAATGACTTTTGACAGATGTCAGAATAGATGGCAGCACTCCGGTGTGTTGAGGAAACTGGCTTAAGGTCCACTTCTATAGGCCTTGGAAATATTCTGTTTTAATAATGGAATGTCATAATTAGAACACATTTTCAGAAATACTGTGCAATTATTAGAAGGCAAATGAATTTGCTTATGGTAGAAGCAAAGAGTACAGGAAAACAATGAGATGCTATTAAAATATCTAGTAGTGGGATAATGGGAACCTGAACTTGGGAAGCAGCAATGAAAATGGAGAGGAGCCTGGTGTTGTAAGTTACTATAAGGCGATGCCTCTTGTGACCTAATTGGATGAGGCACAACATCGGAGTTGTGGTAGGTGGCAGAAGTCGCATGAACAGTCACAACTTAAGTAAAAATTCAAATCAGAATTTGAGTAGGAAGATGGTGTTATTAAAATGAATTATAAATTCAAGAGGAAGAACAAGTTTAAGAAGAAATAGAGTTCAGTTAATATAAAATAAGTTTGTAGAACTTAATAGACAGCAGAAATTCAATAGGCTAATTGAAGTAGAGAACAAGCAATCCAGAGAGAAATGTAAACCAGAACTTTTGATTTGGTAGTCGTAAATGATGGGTGACAATTAAAGTCTTCAGACTGAATAAGAGTTCCTTTTTTTTTTTAACCTCTTTAATTACCGCCCTTGACAATTAGTTTCTTGGTGTATCATTTGCATTTAGGGCTCCAGAGAGGAAATGAGTTCACAGAAAGTTCAGTAATAGAGTTATAGGAAAACAAACAAACAAACAAACAAAGGACCCCTCCCCAAAACAAAACAAAACAAATAAACACACAAAAACAGGAATTCTACAGAAGCTAGGAGACCAGAGGGATGCAAACTGGGAGTGATCCACTATATCAAATGCTGTGTGAGACTTCGGAGAAAGTAAGAATAGAGAAAATATCTACTGAATTGGGAGAAATCATTGCTTCAAGAAAGTAGTTGATATAGAAGCTAGATAACAATGATTTGTTAATGGGCAGGTAAATAGCAAGTATGGGCTTCCATTTCAAGAAGTTCAGTAAAGACTGGATGTAGTGAGAGAATGCTCCAGAACATATATCAGGGTGGAGAGACCTATTTTATGATTTTGGGTTTGAAAACATCTGGAGTGAAGATAACAGGAAGTCAGTAGTAGAATAATGACAGTGGAAGGAGTATAAAGAACATATATGAGTCCGGTGTGACAGCCATCAAAGAGTGTGGCAAGCTTAGTGAAAAGAGGGATTTGGGTGGTTGTATTAGTTTGGATCCTCCAAGAAGCAGTTAAATGAACATGGAAGTATGGGAGATCTATTGTGGAGATATCTCCAAAGGATTAAGGGAAGAGAACTGAATAGATTTTAAAAAATAAATAAATAAAATGGCTTCAAACCAGAATGTAGGTCTGATGTCTGTGAAAGGAAAGAAAGAAAGACAGATTGGCTAGGAAGACTCTCAGACTACGCTACAGCTCTAAAAATGTTTTGGCCAAACATCTATATTCTTTGGTCCATAGCCACTCATCTGAAGAGTCCCACCTCCCTCAAAAAGGCAGTTGAGGGGCGCCTGGGTGGCTCAGTGGTTAAGCCGCTGCCTTTGGCTCAGGTCATGATCTCAGGGTCCTGGGATCGAGCCCCACATTGGGCTCTCTGCTCGGCGGGGAGCCTGCTTCCTCCTCTCTCTCTGCCTGCCTCTCTGCCTGCTTGTGATTTCTCTCTATCAAATAAATAAATTTAAAAAAAAAAAGGCAGTTGAATTAGTGCCATCATCATGTTGAGTCTTTGGCTGAAAGAAACCCAAGAGAAAGGAAAGCCTTGGTATAAATGTAGTGGTGGATCCAGAGATTAGCATCTAGGACTACGAGTCAACTCTACTTTCTGCAGCAGGAGATCTAAAAAACTCATTTTCGGGGCTGCCTGGGTGGCTCAGTGGATTAAGCCTCTGCCTTTGGCTCAGGTCATGGTCTCAGAGTCCTAGGATTGAGTCCTGCATTGGGCTCTCTGCTCGGTGGGGAGCCTGCTTCACCCTCTCTTCCTGCCTCTCTGCCCACTTGTGATCTCTCTCTCTGTCAAATAAATAACTAAAATTTAAAAAAAAAAAAGGCAAGAAAGAAGCTTATTTTCGTGGTCGTCATGTTAGTACAAGTGCATATGGTTAATTTCAGAAGGATTGGTCAGGCCAGTGATTGGTTATGGTGGTAAATAGAAAGGAATAAACATTCTAACCAACATGTCCTTCTGATCCTCTGAGTTTAAAGGAAAAGGAATAGATACTACTGTAGAAGGTTTTATCAAGCAAATGGTCTTGGAGCATCACATCTCTGTTTTTTCAAGAAGCTAGACTTAGAAGGGGCACCTAGGTGGCTCAGTCGGTTAAGCATCTGCCATTGGCTCAGGTCATAATCCCAGAATCCTGGGATCAAGCCCTATATCTGGTTCAGTGTTCAGTGTGGAGCCTGCTTCTACCTCTCTCTCTGCTTGCTGCTCCCCCTGCTTGTGCTCTCTTTCTCTCT
This sequence comes from Neogale vison, assembly GCF_020171115.1. Lineage (NCBI taxonomy): Eukaryota > Metazoa > Chordata > Mammalia > Carnivora > Mustelidae > Neogale > Neogale vison. The sequence goes on along the minus strand of NC_058096.1, from coordinate 63,729,166 downwards.
GTGTCAAATAAATAAATAAAATCTTAAAAAGAAAAAGATACTAGTCTTAGAAATATAAAAATACCTTTTAGGTATGGTAGAATGGAGGACTGCCATTTATGCCTCAAATATCTCAAGACAACTAAGATGGATAGGGCCATTTCATGGGATTTTCTAGAGACTGCTGATTCTTTCCGGGATGAATAATGCTCTTATCATTTTAGAGGTATTGCTTTATTTTCCTGCTCTCCCTTTTCTTTATCTACAAAGTGGGAATATGTTCGCTTAGAGAATTATTGTGAGAATTATTTTAGTATTTTTTATTCACTTTACTTTTATTTATTAAGGTGTCATTTCCCCTGGGGCACCAGAGTGGTGCTTTCAGTTAAGCGATAGACTCTTGGGTCAAGCTCAGGTTGTGATCTCAGGGTATTGAGATCAAGCCCCACGTCAAGCTCTGTGCTCAGTGTGGGATCTGCTTAAGACCTTATCTCCCTCTCCCCCCACCCCTTCCCCCTATTCTCTCTCTCAAATAAATAAATCTTTTTTTAAAAAAGTATAATTTCCCATCTTCCATTAAAATTTTAGTCTTGAGCTTTGGATTCTTCCTCCTTCAGTAACTGAACTATTATTTGATTTCTAACTCAGTCCCTCACTGTTCTCAACTATCTACCTGTACTATTATCAACGCCAAGTCTACCATCTCTTTCTTCTGTTCTGCTCTACCCATGTGCTTTAATTAGCTTATGGATCCTTTTGGGGCAAATTATTATGACAGAACAACTCTGATGCTAAATTTCATTTATGCCACACCTAATTCTTCTATAGAAGGATACTTTCAGGAAAAGACTGAAGACAAATGTAGTTACTCCCACTAGATAAGGGATTCTACAGTGCTCAGTGGAAATGAAAAAAAAAAAAAAAAAAAAAGGAACAGGTAAGAAATAGTTTATACTAAGAAGTAAAGAATTTGAGCCCCCCAAAAAAGAATAAAGTTTAGATTAGTCAATATGGCAATAATTCTGTAGTAGGAATTGAAGAAGAGAACTGGAAAGTACCTAGAAGAATGATTTCCTTAACATCTATTAAATGTGGAGTTTATATCTTAAATTGCTCATATAGTTCATGTCTCTACTTTGCAAGAAATATATATGGTAATAGAAAAGAAAAGTACAGACAAAAGAGAATTGTTTGAGGAATCCAATAAAAATGATCAATGAAAATAAAGAATATTCCTCCGAGCATAATTGAAGATATTACTCTTTAGTTTGGAAATATAAGTATTGAAAGATAAGACAAATTAAAATCATGAAACATTATTTATGTATTTGCTATTTCCATTAAACTAAAATTAGAAGCTATTTTTAAAATATTTTATTTAATTATTTATGAGAGAGAGAGAGATAAAGAGAGTGAGTGGAGGGGAGAGGCAGAGAGAGGGATAAGCAGACTCCCTGCTGAGCAGGGAGTCCACATGAGGCTCAATCCCAGGACCCTGGGATCACAACTTGAGCCAAAGGCAGATGCTTAACTAACTGAGCCACCCAATTGCCCAAATTAGAAACTACTTTTAATATATTAATGTATTTTTTTAAGATTTTATTTTTATTTATTTGACAGAGAGAGATCACAAGTAGGCATAGAGGCAGGCAGAGAGAGAGAGAGGAGGAAGCAGGCTCCCTGCTGAGCAGAGAGCCCGATGCAGGACTCGATCCCAGGATCCTGAGATCATGACCTGAGTCGAAGGCAGTGGCTTAACCCACTGAGCCACCTAGGTGCCCTATATTAATGTCTTTTTAATAGAAACAAAAATTAGTTCTACTTAGGAAGAAGAAAGTATATAAAATGATCAGTCAGTGATATAATACTTCCTAAAGGAAGCCAAGGAGACAAAGAAGAAAACTAATATTAAGTGTCAGTCAAATTTCAGGCCCTGTGATTGGCAGTATACGCATGTACCCATAAACAGATGAGGGAGGTATTCACAAACCCATTTTATACATTAAGAATGTGTGGTCTGGCCTGAGGGCAGTTAGCTACAAGTATACGGAAGACTTAGAACTGAAATACAGTTCTGATTGGAACCTTATGTTTTCCTATGCCAAACTACTAGATTATTATTTTTTTTTCATTATTCAGAACTATAACTTCATAGGATAAGCTGAGTGTGTTTGCAATTTTGGTCAGTTTTAAATCACGGGAGGCCTGTTCACACAGGCCTTTTGGGTATCTGTCTTAGACAAGTTGTAGCACTGAATGGACCAGGAAACTAATAAATTATCACATTTTTTTTTTTCTGTTGTAAAACTCACTGTCTGGACCTGGACCCTCTGACCAAGTTAGTGCAAAAATCATACAATGTATACAATATCCATTCTGTAAATATTCATTATGGGTGCTGAAGATGATGCAGGAGAAACTACAGTGGAAATCAGGCAGAACTACATAGCATATCAGAGCATGCAACCCATCTTTGGAGGGCAATAAGGACAGATGACTTAAAAATATTGATGCATATGTGCACCTACATACAAACTATATTTACCCTCCTGGATGAGACAAATATCATTTGATTTCAAATACATGTGAAGTTATCTTGAAATCTCAAAAATATTCTGGACAAAATTCTCCATATTTATTTATATGTTAAGTGTTTTCCTATCTGTACCAACCAACTTCTCACTACAAATGATTTCAAGAAAAGGGAAAAATTTGGATAAAAAAAGAAGTGAAGCTGTTTTAAAAGATCTTCAATGATCTTTTAAATAAATGCCTTTTCAATAAAAACTTCTTTTTTCCTCTTAGGCTGGGCCAGTCTCTATATAAGTCCTTTTTAGCCCAGTTTGTAAATTGCTGTTGACTCCAGAAATGGAATTTCATAAATTAAGAAAAAATGACAGAAATTACCTTATTACTCTAAGATGAATCAATACATTCTGATTTTTGACTTCCAAGAATGTTATTCAGGGATGTGTTATTTACTCTACAGAGGGCTACAGGCTTTCGGGTGAAACAGATATTCTGTAATTTGGATCACTTCTGTTATTGAGGTTTTCTGGTGTAAAGAAATGAGGTTTTTGTTGTTGTTGTTGTTTTTGTTTTTAATTCATTGCTGGAGAAATGTTGTTCTTTTATCAACTCTCCAGAAATTCACTGGGAATATACCAGTCACTGTTAAATATGCCATAAGGCTGAAGATTTTTTAAATAAAATCTGAGGACTGCATCACTATTTATGACATGTAATAATTTTTAAAGATATGTGTGTATATATATATATATATATATATATATGGATAGAGAAAGAGAGAGAGAGCAAACACAGGGTACAGGGGGGCAGGGATAAGGGATAAAGGGAGAGAAGGAATCTTAAGTAAACCCCCGGCTGATTATGGAGCCTGATTCAGGACTTGATCTCATAACCCTGAGGTCATGGCCTAGGCTGAATCAAGAGTTGGACCCTTGATGGACAGAGACATCCATTATTACAGAAATTTATCCTGTAATAAATTTCTGTATCATATGGACTTTGATCTCTCGTTTCCAGTATGTCCTTTCCTTGCAGTGTTTTCTTTCATTAAGTAACATTAATTTTGAATTCACTGATGGGATTTCTAATCGAACAGTTCAGCCTCATTGTAGCACAGTTCTTGTATTTCCTAGAATCTTTATACAAAATCTTCCTGGGATCAGATATTGTTAAATACCTGGGATCAGGGCTTTGCTAAAATGCAATTTACTTTCATATTGAAAAATTGCCTGAAATATGATCAGAATATTTGTGTTATGGCATATAATTTAATATGTCTGTCTCTGTTTCTAGAAATGTTACTGATTTCTTTACTGGGACTGTCGTCTGAACATAGTGCTTGATGCATGAGTAACTAAGAGGAAAAGATCTGTCATAAAAATTCTATGTCTTACATTTAGTTATTCTTGTTGCCTGGGCTTCATCCAAAGTTCCTCTGAGTCTAGTTCAGACCAGAATTAGCTCAAGAATGTTACTTCTGTATGGTATATCCTTGTGAGATCTCATCTGGTCCCAAATTAGCTCTTCTTGTACGACCTCCCTAGAGTACTGTAAGGACTTGCATATGTCTTCTTCCATTATTCCCAATTGCTGAATGTTATGGATTTCTCAGGTGTACCATAGGACTAACCACTCTCTAGAACAATTTTACAATTCAAATGAATCTAAACCAGATTGTATCTGCCATGGTGTAATCTAGTTGGGCATGGCCTACTAGAGCAGAAAACAGGATATAATCTTGAATAGCCGTGTAACCTCATGGGAATCTCATATGACTAGAAAGTCATTTTATAGTAGTAGGGTAATTTATATCATCTTTTTTATTCAAAGATTTTGTTCTATCACATTTACTCAAATATGACACCAATGTTTTGATGAGTTAAATGGATTCTGGATCAAAAAGATGTAAATTTCTATGAATTCCGTTAAGTAAATGTCCCTTTTGTGTGTTTTCTTCTAACAATCCTTGATGTTACTTAGTAGAAATAGGAACAACGTGTATTAACACACACTCCCTTTCTTTTAACTGAAATGTAGAGACCTAGATCTTAGGAAGTAATGCAAGAGCCCCCTCTTTGCTAGTATAATAGGCTAAGCAAATGTATTCCTTTTCTATTACTCCCTTAACAAGTTATCACCAATTTAGGGGCTTAAGACAAAATACATTTTATTATCCTTCAGTATGTCAGAAATCTGATGCAAGTCACACTGGGTTAAAATCAAGATGCTGATGGGGCTCCATTTCTTCCTGAAAGTTCTAGGGAAGAGTCCATTTCTTACCTTTTCATGGTTTAGGGCTCATTTCTCCATCTTCTAAGCTAGGATTTGGGGTTGAAGCCTCTTTACTTTCCATCACTCAGACCTTCTCTCCTGGAGTCATATACTCTTCTATATCTCTCTTTTTCTTTTTTTAATTTAGTGTTTATTTTTATTTATTTTTATTTTTATTTTTTATAAACATATAATGTATTTTTATCCCCAGGGGTACAGGTCTGTGAATCGCCAGGTTTACATACTTCACAGCACTCATCATAGCACATACCCTCCCCAATGTCCATAACCCCACCCCCCTCTCCCAAATCCCCTCCCCCCAGAAGCCCTCAGTTTGTTTTGTGAGATTAAGAGTCACTTATGGTTTGTCTCCCTCCCAATTCCATCTTGTTTCATTCATTTTTCTCCTACCCCCTTAACCCCCCATGTTGCATTTCTACTTCCTCATATCAGGGAGATCATATGATAGTTGTCGTTCTTATTTTGCTTATTTTGCTATTGACTTATTTTGCTAAGCATGACACCCTCTAGTTATCTCTCTTCTACTTCTAAGGCCCCTTATGCTTACAATAGACCCACCCATATAATACAGAACAGCCTCCTCATCTCAAGATCCTTTTTTTTTTTTTTAAGATTTATTTATTTGAGAGAGAGAGCATAGGGGTGGGGCAGAGGAAGAGAGAAACTTTAGCAGACTACTCTCTGAGCCCTGAGTTGGGCTCCATCTCACAACCCTGAGATCATGACCTGAACCAAAACCAAGAGTCTGATGCTTAACCAACTGAGCCACCCAGGTGCCCCCCATATCAAGGTCTTTAACTTAATTACACGCAAGGTCCTTTTTGCTAGGTCAAGTAACATATTCATAGGTTCTAGTGGCTAAGCCCTGGACATCCTTGGGAGGCCATTACTCTGCCTACCCACAGCAAGGAAGAGTCCAGGTAGAGTTAACAGGAATCATGAAGAGCATAATCTCTCTCAGTTGATCACTCTGTTTCTCCATCAAGAGTGAAGTGTTGGACACGTGGATGGTTCAGATGGTTTGGCTCATGTTATGATCTCCAGGTCCTGAGATTGAGTCCCCCATTGGGCTCCCTGCTCCTTGGGGAGCCTGCTTCTCCCTCTACCTCTGCCTCTCAATCTCTCTCTCTGTTTCTCATGAATGAATAAATAAAATCTTTAAAAATAAAAAAGAGCAAGCTATTGTGTCCTGAGCACACTATCATTGTACCTTCAAATAAGCTATTGTATAACTGTTGTTATCTAACTTTTAGGACTGATTTTTTTGTTCCTTCCCTCATCCATCTATGGAAGCCCAAGTCCACAAATTCAATAATTTTTTATTAATTAACTTAATTGCAAATGGGAGTTGACTCCTAAATCTATTTTGTTCTCAGGCTGAAAGTACATTACTTGCTGAGTCAGGGATGAAGAAGTAGAATGGCCTAGACAGACATAGAGGAAGGATGTATGGAACAATTTATAGAGGGGTCACTTGAACATGAGTTGTGTCTGAATTTCTACTGCACTTTATTTGTGCTTCTCTTAATACCTAGTGTGCTTCCCATGTGTGAAATTTTATGATACTGTTTTAAATTTGATATTAAACTCCTTGAAAGCAGAATCACTTAACCAAACTTATCTGACATATCTTTTTGTTAGAGTTTCCATAATAGCCTGCTGTTACCCATTTTAAATTTTCAGAACATTGTGATATATTTTCCAGACCACTTGACTTCTCCAGAATTTTGGGAGATTACAAATTTGTGCTCATCCTCTTCCTTGAGGGAAGTCCAGAATGTTCAGGCCAGGCCACTCTTAATCTATTCTATAAACGTGCATTTTCACATATCTCACTGACTACGTAGTCAAGCTCAGTTACTAAGTTTATTGTCCTTGTTGAAAGATGAATACTTATAAAGTTTGTTCTCCTTGCGGGATGATAGGGAAGCAGTCCCAGTGTGCCCTTTCTCCCAACCTTCCCTTCAAGGCCTCTCGTGCTGGAGAAATCTCAGAAATAGGAATACAATGGAGAGTCAGGGGGAGTATCACTGGGCCAGACTTCTCAGAGCATCGGTAGGAAAATTCTGTTGAGGAGCTGGGTTAAGCCAGACCCAATGGCTGCTGTTGACACACCTTTCAGCATCTCAGAAAAAGTAAACTTCAAAATTTATATTTTTACTCCTCTGCCTGGTATCAGTGCAAGTAAAAATAAGTTAAAATGGGGAAACATGAATTGAGATGCTTTGAATGGTGCACCCAAAGGAAGACTGGCTGTGAGTGATTTAGAGCATAGAAAACACTTGGGAATATTGCTAAAATACTGATTCTGAGTCAGTAGGTCTGGGTGGGATCTAAAAGTCAACATTTCTAAGAAGCCTCACACAATGTGAATTCTGCTGTTTCTGAGATTGTACCAGCAAAGATTTAGAGCAATATTCCATTTTGTGGTGAAAATGGGATCACCAGTATACAATGAGAAATGGTGAAGAGAAAACTCTAAACTTTCCTATGATCTCAATATTATAGGATTAGGAAAAACATGGATACAGTTGCATGTGGGGGGTGTAGTTGAGTTTCCCCTATGACTATTCAGAAGTAGCGAGTTTTAATTGTTATAGTATAGGGTCGTGTGCAAGTGCCAGTCAAGCCCTGATTCATTAGCAAAACCCAATACAAGTCATTTCATTGTCCTATTTTTTTTTTAATTTCTAAAATAAAGATTCAGATACTTATCCCAGACTTCTCTCACAGATTCTATAAGAATTAACAAAGGACTACTTTTAAGAAAGAGTAGATACAAATAAAAGACATTATTACTATTTGCTGTCATCTCTTTTCTTCTTATCATCTAATTCCCTTTTTAACCACTTATACATGATTTATCTTTTGCCCATGTTCCCTCTATTTTCTTGGCATTCTTCTCATGTGACCATGTAATGTATTATTGAAATGCCCCAACTTCTTTTATTGCTAATTATATATTAACCAGGTTCTGACTTCATTCTTCTCCGTATTGAATCCTGGTCCAGGCATGACACTGACAAAAAGGATTCTTAGAGCTCAGAGGAAATTTTGGCAAATGACAGTTCTCTTTTAGGGCTGTTAGTCTTAATGGAATATTTGATAAGATGGTAATAACCCCTGAGTTCCTTTTATAGCAAACCCAGAGGCGAAATATATATATATTTTAAGAGTCTCAGTGACTTTTATTTATTCATTTTTTAGTGAGGTCAGTTCTTGAAGGCATTTTCACAATGACCATTTCTTCAAACATGCTAAACATGTATGGTCCAAACTGTCTTCCTCTATTGATATGTATAGACAGTTTTTTCCATATGTATGGTTCACTGGTCTTTAAAGCTCATTTCCTCGGTTCCCATTTAGAAGTGAAAAACTGTGCACCATCCTCTTGGATAGCCTCTGATAGTGTGTAGAATCAGCAGTTTGGTTCCTCAAACACAGTCTCATCCATATGTCATCTATTTATGTCCTCCATTTTGATCTCCTGTCTTAAAGACTGCTTGTGCCTCCATTCCATTATCTGATGGTTATAATACATTTCCCCTTGGGGAAAAAAATTAATGTTTATTGTCCTTGTCAGTTATGTACAACGAAATGCAATTCTTCATCTGTTTCAAACATAAGTCCAGTGTTTAACAATGTGAATGGACAGGCAATATAAATATTTTGGGAATCAAATAATAACAATGATAAGTGTTAACATTTATTGAGTCCTTTACTGTTCTAGACACAATGCAAAATGCTTGACATAGGAGTTCTAATTTAACTCTCACAACAATCGTATAAGGGAGTTAATATCCTCATTTTGCAGATGTTGACATTAAGGTTTAGAAGTGCTAAGTGATACTGCTTATGGTCATAAAGAAATAAGTAACAGAACTTCTGCAAAATAAAAATAAAATTAAAACATTCTCATTTTAAAATCTGTGCACTCTTCAACGTTGTACTAAATCATTTTGGCCAAAGTTTACAAACTCTGGGTCTGGGCATTGTCCCTGTCCAAACAGAAAATACATTTCTGTCTCAGGTGCAGTGCCCTTTAATGGGCAAAACATCATTTTGAGACCTTTATTCAAGCTAAATTGTTCCAGGTTCCACCTATATAACGTGAGAAATTAACAGTAAACCTGTTTCATTACACCATCAACTTTAATTAATGTGTTTATAATAATACCTTGGAATTTATTTAACCAAAATAATAATTTCACTTAACATAACGACTTGATACACAGGCAGCACTGAGTTGCAGCATCCCTGCTGCTGTTTCCAGGACATTTACCATGTAGCTAATGGCAAATCACCTTTCTGATCCTGAAACACCTGTTAATGCCTCGTTTCACCTCTGAAGCCCCATCTCTTTATGTGAAGTTAGGCAGCTATGGTGAGTTAAATAGGGACCGAGTGAATTATTAATTATTTTAATAGCATTGTTATGGTTGCTTTGTTATTAAAAACTTTGCAGTGCTGCAGCAAGTTTCATAAAGCACATCCTTCATAACCTTTCCAAAGTGGTTTAAAGAGCCAAAAGAGCAGTGGTGAGTCAGATGGAGGCCTGACAGACCTCTGATGTGAGTATGCTAAGGGATATCCTTTTTAATTCAAGCCTTCTCCTCTCTGGAGCCATTATGAATTGTAGGGAGGTAGTAGAAAAATAAATAATCCTATAACTTTATCCTTTAAATTCATTTTCCATGCTTTATAAGTGAAATAAGGACTATTCAGATTCTTAACAAGTCAGTAAGAAGACGGAAGGAATTTCTTTAAACATTCGTCAGCAGAGTACTTTTGTGGGGAAACTATAAAGGATTGAATCCAACTATGAATTATGGATAGTTAAAAAGCAATCTCTTCCCCTTAATTGTGGTGAACCAGCTGATCTAGGTCAACTGATTGATAAGATAGCAGACGTAGCAGAGACGGCTCCTTGTCAGCTAAAGCTCATGTTCTCCTTCCACCCTCGTGATGGGGCTGGATACGTGGTTGCTCACTTAGAGCATATTTCCCATCCTGCACTTCCACAGTTAACTTCTCGCCAGTAGAATATGAGAGGGGATGATGGGTGCCTTCCCTGAGTCTAGGCCATGAGACATCAGTTGTGTTTTCCCTCATGGTCTCTCCACTCTCTTCTCACAAGCAAAACATGGAAAAGTCCATGACCTCATGATCAATATAGGACATTAAGGGCAAAGTAACAAAATGGAAGGAATGTGAATCTTTGTTGTTGTTTTTAATATTTATTTATTTGAGAGAGAAAGAGAGCATTGTGTTTATGTTTGTGAGTGTGTAGGGAAGGAGCAGAGGGACAGGGAGGGAAAGCCAAGCAGACTCTGTGCTTGGCTGGGGCTCGATCTCAAAACCCTAAGATCATGACCTTAGCTGAAACCAAGAGTTGGACACTTAACCAACTACACCATCTAGGGGCCACAGGAACTTGAATCTTCGAAGGACTGCAAGGAGCAAAGCTGTTCACCACACTGGACCACTTACCTCACTGTTCTGTGAACAATTAACAAACTTTTTTTTTCCCCTTAAAGCCACTATTTAAGCTTTTCTTTTTTCTTTTTTTTTTTTTTAACCACACCTTAGCCTTCACCTTAACTAATACAAGCTTGACTAAATTAACCCACACCATTCATTAAAATGAATTGAATCTGATAGATAGTCACAGCGTTACTCTTATGGGAAGCAAATTTACTTTACGAAATCTCATGAAAATATCAAGAGATTTTAAGGGAAACTACAGCTGCCATGAAAGAAGGTGTTTATCTGATGTATTCCATAAGCTGCTTTTAAGAAGTGAGATATTACAGCATATCTCAGAAAGTACAATTAACAATAAAAAAATTCTGGTATAGAAATGCACAAAACTTATTTTTGATGTATGAACCATAGCCTCCTCTGGTTAAAAAAAATATATATATATATTTATATATATATATTTAACATGACTTTGCCTCTGCAATTACAAAGCTCAATAGTTATTTAAATAATATTTAATGAGCAATTATTAGATGTTAAATTCATGTTAATGCTTTTACTGCCTTAAGTTATCTTTTATATTCCATGAGATCACCTGGTCAAGCTTAACATAGTCCAAATAACTTATAGTAAAAGGAAATATCAATGTGGGACATAGATATCCAAGGTTCCAATTATTGTTGAAAATGGTATTTTTATAAAGTAGAATAAGAACCACCTCTCATCTTCTATGTTCATTTTTGCTGATAATAAGTGTTACCAGAGAACATGTATAAGCATGTTGGAATGGTTTGTAAAAGCAGAACAAAACTACATAGGAAATATAATTGCCAAAAAAAAATTCCTTCTGGAGAAATGGGGTGTTTAACATTTTATGTTTCATTAAGTCCAAAAAGACAGTGACATCAAACACTTGGTTGGGTCTTATGCCAATTATTGATGACAAGAATAAAAAATGTCAGCATTCCATTGGTATGGGTAAAGAGTAAATAATTGAAAAAGTCACTGAATAACATGTTTAAAGGATAGAAATCTTAGGATGGTGATCTTTTTTACCCCTTTTCCAAAAATGTTACGCTAAGCTTAAATGGGAAAATTGAATGAATGAAACTATATATGAGCATAACCCTGAAGAAAAAGTGAAGCAGAGAGTTCCAGAAATAGTAAATAAATTTGAAAAGTATGAATAGTGACTGAAATTATTGAGAAACTATGTTAAATGTACTAAAGCCATTTATTCTCTAATGTTCAATATATGGGTACTAGATTCTTATCAATAAGGGATGATCAGAAATCTCTTGATATAAGTAAATAATCCATAATAGTCTTGTTTAAATTCACCATCAGCCATTTTAGAAGATCGATGTCTATTAATAATCCTACTGGGTTTATGCTATTATTTTTCCAGTAATGAATGTAAGCAGAGATCAACCGAATTAACCTTATTAGATTTCAGAAATTCTGAAAATAGAGATAACAGTAATAATTATCATCTTGGTATGTATGTTACCATGTTGAGTCTGTACCAAACTGAGTCTATTACAATTCTCTAGAAAATAAAAAAGGCTGTCCAAGAAGAGACTTGGAGTCCGAACCCAGGATTGCAGGAAATGCTATCCTATTTACATAAATATCTTCAAAGACATTTGAGAAGAGAATCCCCCTCCTCATCTAGGCAGATAGAGAAAAATGTTGTGATCAGTACTCTTATTTACATACAGAAGAATCCAGTGTACCTTTTTTAAAGCATAGGAATTTATTGGAAGATAAAGATAGCTCAGAATTGTTGAGAACCCTAAAGAAACAAATTCCAGTTTGAATTCCCAAGAATGACTTCTAAAATCATACCATCGAACTAGGTCATCAAGTGAACGGCTGTGTTTGCTATGATCTAGATTCTGGAAAGCTGCTGAATCAGGAAGCTACCTACCCAGTTAGGAAGCTGTTATCACAGCTGCCAGCACCAGAACTGCCCCCAGTCTGCTTTGATCAGGAAGTAGTGATTTCAGGAAGCTGCCACTAAAATTATTAGCCCTAAAAACAAGACTTTTTTTTGTTTTTTTTAAAGATCTTCAGCTTTTATTTGCCAGGATGTTATAGGCATTGATGTTTAGCAAGTCATTCATTGTATGTGCTACAAAACTTTAGGACAGGGACATTAGCATAGATATCCTTATTTACTGTTCAAGTTACCCAGTGGGCCCTATTGTGGAAGTGGCAGGTAGGATGTGGTGGGATGTGGCAGAAGGTTTAGGGTAGGATTAAGTGTCCCAGGAACTGAATGCTCATTCTTTTTTTCTCTTTCTTTCTTTCTTTCTCTCTCTCTTTCTTTCTTTCAGATTTAAGATTAAGATTTTTAAATTTTTTTTATTATTTATTTATTGTTCATTGACAAAGGAGAGATGGTGAGAGAGAGAACACAAGCAGGGGGAGTGAGAGAGGGTGAAGCAGACTTCCTGTGGATCATGACCTGAGCCAAAGGCAGACGCTTAATGACTGAGCCACCCAGGTGCCCCAAGAATATCATTCTTGATGACAGTGATTGGGAATTCAGTACTAGAGTACATATTGAGTTCTTCTATTATCTTGATAGTTTTAGAACTTGGCTGATATTCAGCTTACCCAGTCCTAACAAAGACTGAAATGTTCACTGATTTCCATGAAACACACATTTTAAAAAAACTTATGGAAAATGGTATGGTTTAAGACTGTGAATAATGATGTATATTTTTCCCCAAATGAATGGAGGACCATGTTAATTGTCAGGCATTATGGAAGCACTAGGAAAAAAGATATTGTACCTTCAAGGAAGAGAATCACAACCTTGGTTGGACAGATTCCATTTATAGGACCTCATAGTAAAGTAGAAACAAGATGAAGAATATTCTTTCCTGAAATCCTGGTAAAGCGGCAAACATCCTCCAGCAGCAACCTTCTTCTGAGTAGGCCTCCTGTGCCCCTAGGTGAAGTAAAGCATTTTCACTAGAGCTGTCTTCACTCTGTGATCTAAAAGATTATAACTTAGTCCTGGCTCCAAATATGGGCAGCAAGGTATTGATTATTTTAGTTCTTAAAAATGTGCCATAATACAGTATTTCAAACTTAGTAGAGTGTTAGTTTCATACTTCCAGCCATTAAAAGATTCCATTCTGGATGCATAACTAATCAGGAAACATGGTGTAATGAGTACATATCCACATTTTTCCTTCATTCATCTGTGGGGTTTAAGGTAATGCCATTTTGCTTCAGTTGTTTTAAAGAGTTTATGAATTGTGTTCAGCCAAACATGGTGAATTGTCATCAATTCTCAATTAATGTTTGAGGAATGTGATGTTTGTTGTAATTATCATAACTACATTATCTGATTCCTTTTTTCCCAGTGCATTGCTATCCTGACATATTGTCACTAGATTTCAGTCCATTGCTTTGCATATAGTAGTTCAGTAAAAATAGATTGCAGTAATATTTTAAGAATAATTTCTTCCTGCTGGGTATGGTATGCAGGGTTGGTTTGACCTCAAGTGGTTAGGTGTGAGGGTCAGGAATAACAGAGCCCCCTGTGACCTTTAATGAGATCAGTACGAAGACTCTCCTGGTAAACAGCACCTATGGTGTGATATATATCATGCTCATATACCATCTTTTCTATAACTGGGTATGTACCATCTTTTCTGTAATCCCTAACTGTGATGCTCCATTTCCTTTCTGGCCCACAGGCATTGTGTCTCAATATCCATTTGATGCAGTGTGACAGTAATTATTATTTCTTTTTGACTCAGCTAATTGTGTTTGCAGCCTTTTCCTCTTTTTTGATCTGCAAAAAGTCCCTCAGTTGGTGTTTAACAAGAGTGCATGTAACAAGAAACAAATTGTTCTGGGGAGTACTATTTACCTTTTTTTATTTTCTGCTTTGTTAGCAACCGACACAGAGGTTTCATTAGCAAGAAACAAATGAATTGCAAAGACAGCTAATCCTACACACACACACACATACTCACACACAAAAAGATAACTGAACCATCCTCTCGAGAGAAAGAATAAAGGAATGAGAGGTACCTTTGGGGTAATGGGGCTTATTGTTGCATCATTATTTGAATAGGCTGTATTCCAAGTAATTGGTGGCCCAATCACATAATGGAGTTCTATATTTTTCCCTGTGAAGAAATGGAGCCAAACTTGCAGTACCTCACAAATGTGATGAGATTGAGCCTCACAGCATTGTTATTGTCTCAAAAAGCCAGTGCATTCCCATCAGAGGAGTATCTTGGATTTTGAATAGCAGATAAGTACAAACAAATCTTGGATTAAGAAAATTAATCTCTGGGACACCTGGGTGGTTCAGTCAGTTAAGTGTCTGCCAGGGTCCTGGGATCAAGTGCTCTGTCAGGCTTCCTGTTAAACTGGGAGTCCGCTTCTCCCTCACCCTCTGCCTCTCTATCCCACTCACTCTCTCTTTCTCTCTCTGAGTCTCTCTCAAATAAATAAAATCTTTTAAAAAGAGAGAACAAGAGAGATAATTAATCTCTACAAAAGTTCCAAGGTGAAGGCAGGAAAAACCCAGAAACTTATACGGAGAGATCAGGGCTCTTCGAGAGAAATTGTTCAGGGTTGAAATGCATACCTGCTAATCAATGCTGAATTGAATTCTCAGAGAACATTAAAATAGAAATGTAGTACATCCCAAAAATCTCAGCTGAAAGGGAGGAAAAAAAATGTAGTACCATACAAGTGAGAAACAAATAAGCAAAAATACAAAATTTCTAATATTAGGGGATCTGGAGAGTCCCTTTTTAGCACCCATTCTAGTCACTAGGAATGAGACTTTGCATTACTCTCATGGTGTTTCTTCCAAACATTTGAAGAGTGCATCCCATGAAGGGTAGAGAGAAAGAATTTTAAATATAGTAGGTAATTCCATAGTAAGAAATTCAATAAGCTGGTATACAGAAGAGATAATAAAATAAAAAATATTGACTCCCAGCCATGATGATTTCTAATAGAAGTTGCAACAAAGAAGATTTTAGTTCATTATAAGGAAAAATATGCTAAAAATTAACACCCTCTTCAATAATGAGATAACTTTTCTTATGAAGCAAGGAGCTCTTCATCATTGTAAAGATAAAGCAGAAACTAGATGACTGTTAAGTATCCATTCATTGATTTCTTCAGTCATGCATTTATTTAACAAATACTTATTGGGTTCTTGCTTATGTGTCAGGGATATTAAGCTAGATATATCAAAGATACAGTCAACTCAAAAATTTTGTAGAAGTTCTGAGTTTAGGGCAAGAATTGGAAAGGCAGGAATTAATCAATAAATTTTGAGGCAATTCTAAATGTAGGTGTCTTAAATACCTGAATTGTTCACATTTGTATAACTCAGATGACTTTCCGCCAGTCCCTGTATTAGAGTGAAGTTCTACACTGTGTTCCCCATCTTCTCTCTTGTGGCTTCCTCTTTGGCTTATTGTTGAGTAGTTACTTTTTTAGACAAATTGAGTCAGGAGCATTGCTTTGGTGTTCTCATTTACATGGGAAGTTGTCAGGCCTGATCTGACCTGCCTTTCCATCAGGATTATAAAGGTGACGGATAGTCAATTTCAAGGATTCATGATCCATTTTACCACGGCGCTTCACCTTGCAGCTAAGTAATACAGCCGTGATAAAATCAGCCATAATCACTGCATCTTACTCTGCCCTGCCTTGGCTATAAATACTAGTTTCATAACAACAACAACAAAAAAAGTGAATGAAACGAGAAGGGAGATTGAAGAAAGATGAAGGCAAATGTGAAGGCTTATTCATAGTGACTAATGGGAGAATGTGTTTATGGTTTTTGCCCTATTCATGTTTTTTATCGAGAGAATGGGAACATACATCATGCAATGAAGAAGTTTGCTTGTAGCTGATTCTTCTAGATCAATTATAAGCATTTTATTAAGCATTTATATGTGTTCAGAAAAAAACATTAGCATAATACATTGGGACAGATAGTTAAAAAATCCCAGCCAAGAAGACCTACCTGTATGTATATGCTTATGTGCATATATGTATATACATAAAACCTCTTTTCAGGAGACAGATATAGAGACAATGGCATAAAAACAAAATATGGGGAGAACTGAAGAGAGTGGTAAGATTTGTACCAAAATTATGTACTTGTTCATTGTTGAGCCACACACTCTTCTAGATGTGAAGGGAAAAGCAGTGAGAAAAGCAGAGAAAAAGCCAGCCCTCCAAGAGCTTATAGGTTAGGGAAGCTACAACAAAATAAACTAGATAGTGTGTTAGTAGTGATTTAAAAAAAAAAAATGAAACATGAAGAAGAAAAGGACATAGAAATAATCAGGTATGGAAAATTTTTCAGATTCTCTGCCTGATGTTTTAGACATCTCCCTAATAGGGTGACAGTTGAGTAAAAGATTTGAAATAAGTGAAGAATAAGTTATTGAGATCCTTAGGGGGAGGGAGGAACTAGGGCCTGGTATGTGTGGACCTTAAGGAGGCTGGTGTGGCCATTGTGGCCTGGGTGGGGGGAGACAGGGCCAGAGAGGCAGCAACAGTTGGAATTGGAAAGGAACCCCTAAAACAATTCACGAGGCCTAGAGCTTTTGCTCAAGACACTGGAGTCCCTTCAGCCTATCAAAGGAGAGATGTCAAACAGGGAATTAGATCTGTGGGATTAGAGGGAAGGGTCTAGGTGGAGGGTTCAAAGTTAGGAGTCCTCAGCATATTAAAACCTTTGGGCTAGATAATCTAGCTCAAGAGTGAGCACAAAGCACACCAACACTTGGAGATGCTCTTCTGGAATTTGTAATTGGTCAGCTTTGTATCACCAGCCCTGTGATTCTCAATTGCTTCCTTCCTTGGATGAGTTCTAACACATGAGCATATTGGAGGAAAAAAAAAAAAAAAAGGTGGGAGTGGCACAGATCACTTAGGTGTGGTAACATTAATAATAATAGTAGCATGATTGGTGTCAAGAAAAAAATTCTATTGAAAATACTACATGTCAGGCACTGAGCCCAGCCTTCTCTGTGTGCCTGCTTTCATAGCCATTCCAATCCTGCAGATGTGGTGGAATCATCCCCATTGTTATTGTTATTGTTGTTATTGCCATTCTGTGCGTGTGGAAGTGGAGGTCTTGAACATTGAAGACTTGCTCAAGATCAGACATTGAACGAGGTGTATCTGTCTTCAAAGCTTGAGTCAATGATAACATTGCTGTGATGATGTTCCTTCCGTGAGCTAATACTTGGAGTCCTTCCAGGGATTCTCTCTTGGATTTGTCAGTAAGAATGATTTCTGCACTTTGTTTTATCTGTACCCACGCCCATTTAGAACCATGGAAGCGTTTCACGCTGAGATTGCATGATGTCGGTTGTTACATGGGGAGGGAGAAGGGATTTTAACGTGCAAGAGGAATTGAATTTGATTCTACCACTAGCTGTGTTTGGTGGGGAACGAACTTAACCTCTCTAGTGCCTCTAATTCCTTATCTGTGAAGTGGGAAATAGGTCACCTACTTAAGTGGTACTTAATCCCAGAATGATGCAAGGATGAAGTAAGATGCATGTGCAAAGTACCTGGTAGAGCTCCTGGAACAGGGTAGGCACATGATAAAAATCGTCAGTGTGATGCATGACTCATCATTATGATTCACACCGCCTTCTACCTATTCACCGTTGTCTTCGAATACTGTGCCCTAACTGGTTGTACTGTATCTGTCATGTAAAGCTGGACCTGCACCTTCCTCTGCCTTCTAGAAATCTGCCAAACACCCCCTCCCCACATCAGGCAGTTTCCAGATCCTGGTCTTTATGCAACTCACACTTTTGTTTCCCATTATGCCTTATATTATGGCATCCTTCATCTTGCAAGGAATTCTAAGTGTATTATAAATCCTTGTAACAAAACCATAAGGCAGATTGACTTGGTTATAGAACACATTACAGGGAGAAGCAAGGTCTTTATCATATTTTTTTCAGTATTGAATATTTACTGAATTTATGTTATGTATTGGGTACTCCAAAAACATAACACATGGCGCCAACATTACCACTGCCCTCTCTAAGCATTTATTTTAAACACAAGCCTCCTAAGACTCGTATCACTGAGCTGAGTGTCCCTTCCTTGTCACTGTACCTATACACCCAATAAAACAAATTCATAAAAAAATCTGAATTGGGTAAATAATTTCCAGGAAATTTACTTTATAACTATTTATTTATCCCCAGTTCATGTTGACTTATTTTTATTAGACAGAATATATATGAAATTAATGCAACTGTTGCTGAATTGTGAAATTAGACTTCCCAGACTGCATTTCCCTTTATTC
This sequence comes from Neogale vison, assembly GCF_020171115.1. Lineage (NCBI taxonomy): Eukaryota > Metazoa > Chordata > Mammalia > Carnivora > Mustelidae > Neogale > Neogale vison. Next base: position 63,710,547 of record NC_058096.1, on the reverse strand, counting down.
TTTTGATGTTCCTGAGGCTGCGGGAGTGCATTTCACTCTTCCATTCTCTGCTAACTTTGAGGTTAACTATCAGTTCCCCTAGGGTTCTCTCTACTCCATTCACTTCTGCTGTGATATTTTTTTCATATAATCTCTAGATAGTCTATTTATTCTGAAAAATGTAATTGCCTTCTGCCCTCTTCCTCCCCATTTCCTTCAGGTTTCCATTTGATGTTCCAGTGACAGGAAATATGGGGTAAAAAGGAACAGGTATATCTTTTTGGACAGGCAAAGTGTTCCTACTGGATTCAGTGACTTAGTAGGAGCAATGCAACCTCCCCAAATACGTTGTTCTGAAGACAGAACAACATTTCCTAGTCAGTGGATGTAGATTTCAGGAAGGCTTCAAAAGTGTTTGTGTGTGAACTTAAAAATAGCTCTACGGTACAAAAAGGGTCTACTTAAGATAATTGAATAAATAAAATACAATAAAAATATAAATGTAAAACACTAGTAAACAAGATGAGTTCTAAACCTCTGCTCTTGAAGCAGGAGGAACTGAAAACTAATTGTAAATTAGTGGTATGAACCCTGTGGTTTTTTATAGCTAAAAAAGACAAATGATGGGCTTTATTAGAAAAGTTATAAGAAACCAAACTGAAATGCCTCTATGCAGATCTTGTTGCCAAAACACAAAATATGCAGGAATGAGCTAGAGAGATTTAGCACTCCTGAATTTAACCAAGGAGTCAAGAAACAGCCAAATGAAAACAGATTTCTGTTTCCGGTTTAGAAACACAAACAGAGAGTGATTGCAATATGAGGATATGAGATCAATAAGCGTGTTTTCTACACAATGTGTTTCATGGAGCAGTAATTACATTAGTAGGTTATAACTAATTTGTGACAATAAGAATTAAGAATTATTTGGATTCCAACAGGACTTCTCAGAGAGTCTGATATTCCAGTATTTATTTTTAATCTATAAGAAACGTGTAATGGTCTTAGTTGCCCAATATTATTTGACCATAGAGTCCTTTTCTTGTGTATGGAACATCTTACAAGAGTGGAATTCAACTGACAGTCTTTAAGAATTTTTTTCCCCATATTAAGGATACCTCTTAAAGTAGAAAGAACAAGTATCTACACTTACTGACACCCTGAACTGATGAAAGCTGAAAATAAATATAAGTAAGTTCAAGCAAGCTTTTATTAAATGTTTGTTTATATGATCCATACATAAGACCATCTAAAATGCTAAAATACATTTTAACCTTTGTTGGAAAATTCAAGATCACCTGACCATTTAAATAACACTTTTGGCAATTCAAAAAAGCTAGTAAAGTAATTTTATTATGACACACTATGTAAATATTTATTTTCTATTATTTTTAGTTAAATGAATTATCTGACTGGGTGTCTCAAACTGGAGATTTACATAATTCAAGGACAAATGGTGCACAATTTTTTTTCTTTGATAGGAAATAATTGAAAATGTTATTTTTGGTATAGGAACAAAGGCAAGGGCCACCTGGGTGGCTCAGTTAGTTAAGTGTCTGCCTTCAGCTCAGGTCATGAACTCAGGGTCCTGGGATAGAGCCCTGCAGTGGCTTTCCCCTCAGCAGCAAGTCTGTTTGTCCCTTTTCCTCTCCATGATCTCTCTTGCTGTCACTCAAATAAATATATTAAATTTTTAAGGAAAATAAAATCACAGTAAATTTTGCAATTCTTCCAGGATACATATGCTTTTGTTCTTTTTTTTTTCCAAGATTTTATTTATTTATGTGAGAGAAAGAAGTGAGAGAGAGAGAATTAGCAGGAGTGGGGCAGGGTGGGAGAAGAGGGAGGCTGAGCAGGGAGCCCAACACAGGACCCTGGGATCATGACCTGAGCCTAAAGCAGAAGTTTAACCAACTGAGCTATCCATGTGCCCCAGTTTACAATAATTTTAAAGATAAAATACCAGATGTTAGAGAAAAGTTAAACTTTTAGTAAATTATGCACCCAGATCCCTGAGGTGTCATAGGTATTCTTCGGTGCTAAAATTTGAGACGCCTTGGCTTAGAATAGCAAAATAACACCTGGGAATGCTAAAAGCTGTTTTAGTATATTTTGAATAAGAGGCATAGAAAAAAAAATCCACTATTTTAATAAATTCCAAAGATGTATCTCTGCCTTATTTTTAAGATCCATGTGTCAAAGTGGATGGAGATATACTACCCATGGTCTCCAGTCAAAAACTGCTTCTTCAGTGAACTTGGACTGAACTTCATTGATTCACAGGATCACAGGATCTGTTCTAAATATTAGAAAAAAGAATGAGATGCTGTGCTTGATATTATCATGTCTCCAATGTGAACTTAATTCAGATTTAATGCAATTACTCTGTGTTGATTAAATCTCAAACTGTTATTAAAAAACTGAATTATTGAGGTTTACCACTTATATAACAAGTTTGGCCTTCTACATTGCACCATAAACCTTAAACATTATGTTGGCAATAATCGCTTTGTGGTTATTTAACATAAATAATTACTTCAGCTACTAAAATGAGATGATGCAGCATTACATTGTCCCTACAACTTGTGGGATAGCATTGCTATTTCTGCTTGAATTATTTAACTCTTAACATGCAGTCCTTTTCATTGCTCCTGTCCACTGAATACGAAGTAGAATGATATTATGGCCCTGGCCATGGAGTTTCTAATGCTCTGCCACATCTTAATGTTACTAGGCCATATTTAATGACTGTCATCCAGCTCTTAAGGCTCTTTTCTGTCTTGTGGGATAGGAGTTTCTTTACACAAATGGACTCTTTAATGGTAAATCATCAGAATTTGAAAACCGGCTCTTTTCTTTGTTATCTTAATTATAAATTATCTGCTCTATACCCATGTTTTAACTAGGGCTTAAGAAAAATAAACCACCTGTCACTGTGTTATTTTTGTCCCTTTTTCTTTGTTTTTGTTTTGCTTTAGCTGAATGTATACTTAGGTAAAAAGTGTTTTAAGCAAGGATTTTTAAGGAACTGTGCTTGGTCTTAACAATGACGAGGAGGGGGGAAAATTGAGAATACACTTTCTTGGCCTCATGGAGTATACTATCTAGCCAGGAAGGCTGTAGGCACCCATTTTCCTATCTCCTGAAATTATATTATAAATCAAGAAGGAAACAGTGTCTACTTTTGCTTATCTTCTCCTAGGTTATAAATCCTAATTATAACTCTTCAGGATGTTTTAAGTTAAGATTAATATAAAGGTTTATCTATGACCCTCTACTTTGGTTCTGAAGGTCATATTTTGTACTTGAGCTCAGGTCTCTCCACTCAACTCCCCCTCGTCCCATATAAAACAGAGAGAGAGTCTCTGGGGGTATAGCTCAGTGGTAGAGTATTTGACTGCAAAACAGAGAGTCTCCTTCAGATATGCAGTAGCGTCCCCAGATGCTTAGTTCTTGCTATTGTGACATTTTGGCTCAGGATGAGCCAGAGTTTAAGTTGTGCCTCTGCCATTCATTTATTTATGTGGCTTTAGAATGTGATTCAAGTGTGTTGAGTCCCATTTTCTCATCTGTGTTGAGTCCCATTTTCTCATCTGTAAAATGTGTATAGCAATGCCTACTTTACAGAGTTGATGGAAAGAGTTGAGACAATGCGTGGAAACTACCAAGCACATGGCTGGCATGTTGTTCTTGTTCAGTAAATGGCAGCTGTATTATCTATTATTGATGATGGATTTACTATAGAGGCAACCTATGGGGATAAAATGATTCCTGTACACAAACAACTTGTCAGGCTATGCATTTGGTACCCATTTGTCTTAGAATATTGCATGAGAAATTATTGAAAAGTGGCCCACATGCTACCGCTTCACCATCGTGCACCTACTGCAGGCATTTTCAATCAATCATTGTAAGCCCAAACACAGCCTTGTAATTTTTCTCAAAACTGTGTCCCAGGCAGCTACTACTAATCAATCACTATTGGCATGAGAGGTAAATCCTATTTGCCATCTAATAGCTAAATGGTGCAGTTCAGCAGATACAACGCAGTGGTTTTAAGAAATTAGGAACAATGAGAAGACATTTTGTTTAGAGCTGCAGAAAACTATGACGTAAGAACCTTCCCAGGGAATGGTGAAAGAGTAGCTGGGAGAGTCTGGAGCTCAGCACGACGGAACATGAAGATAAGTAGGTAGACATTTGACAAGTTTGCCAGGATGTAAGTGATTTTTCACTCTGGATATTGTGCAAATGCCAGCCATAGCTAGCTCACTTCAAAGGGCAGGGACGATGTACATAACAATTTGTCTGCCACTGATTTACCTCTGTTGGGCAATGTATCTCATAGTAAACCAAAAAAGCAGTTTCATGTCTTCAAAGTCTTTGTTCAGATGGACCTTACACTGATTTTTAACTGTGGGTCTGTTTTGATTCATCATCTCTAATTCCTGGATTCCAGCATACCTAGACCCTAGATTGTGCCCCTTGCATGGCTCTCACTGAGCTGGGCAAAGTGAACATGAGATAGTCCTCCTACAGAGGACTGGGGAGATTCGTGTCATCTTTTTAGGTTTGATACAGTCACACTCTTTTCTCTAAGGAGAAGTCTTCTTGTCTTAACTATGAACTCATACAGGATGAATTGTAAACCCAAACACATAGCCATTTAAAAGATGCTACAGGAGATCAAAGGAGCAAAGTTTCACAAAAGAATCGAAAGCTCTTGCTGCTCTGGTGATCTCTAAGCCTCTCAGACCCAATCAAATATTCATTTCCTTGCATTTGGTCAGATAGCAGGAGTTAAGGTTCATGGACATGCCAGTTAGAATATCAAAACAGAACACCTCACTGGCTGTTCCAAAAACCAGTGAATGTTTACTGTGGAATTTGCAGCCTGGACTCTACACTGTGTCCTTCAATCTTGTAATGGATCAATTGCGGCATAATCTCACCCAAACATGTCTGATGACCTCAGACTTTGAGGACCCAAACAATCCTGAGGGGGCCTGATCAGGCTGTCAGGACTCAAGGAACTTGTGGCATGACGGCTCCAACGAGTCAGACCTAGGTTCTGACTAATGTAAATTAAGGGTCCTGACTATTCCATCAAGGATGTTTATTTTGGATAAAATGGTAGGCATACCACATACATTCTAATAGATATCGGTTGTATGTAAGAAGGGAGTGGCAGGTATCGCTTTGATTAGCTTTAAAATAGTAAGACTTTAATAGGTGCTTAAGGGGCGCCTGGGTGGCTCAGTGGGTTAAGCCACTGCCTTCGGCTCAGGTCATGATCTCAGGGTCCTGGGATCGAGTCCCGCATCAGGCTCTCAGCTCAGCAGGGAGCCTGCTTCCCTCTCTCTCTCTACCTGCCACTCCATCTACTTGTGATCTCTCTCTATCAAATAAATAAATAAAAATCTTTAAAAAAAATAGGTGCTTAAATTTTAAAGAAAAAAGATTTCAATCTCTTTCAATTTTGTTGGCCTCCAATTTAGGCCAACTTGAGATCATGAGTTTCACAAAATAAGCTAGTGGGTTTTATTTATTTATTTTTATTTTGTTTTATAAATAAACACTGCATTCTTTTATGACTTAGACCACATCTGGAGTCAGGTGTGACAAATGGGACTGATCCAAATTGGGCAGCATCTCCCTTATGATGAATACTGAAAAGAATGGAAATATTTAGCTTAGAGAAAAATCAGGGCAGGTACCTATTTAAAAATAGTAGAAGGTATACCAAATGAGAAAGGATATATTTTATACAGAAGGACTCTTGTCTACAGGGGGCAGTTATTGGAAAACAAATTTTGTCTAAGAGCAGGGAAGAATATTTTTGTTAGTCAAACTAAGAGTGAAATGAACCTTGCTATCTTGTAAGGTAGGGAATTTGTTTTCAATTGAAGTGATCAGGTAGAGATTGCCTGACCATCCACCGGAGAGACACTCCAAAATGCCAATGTTTCCTAATAATAAGAGGAGCCTTAGAATATACAAATTCAATTTAAAAATTTAATAAATGTAAGTAAATTGCCATCCTATCTTTGATCTAAAAACAGGATAATGTGAAAGAGGCTTAAATTTAATATGGTGCAGTACTTAGGGAACTTAGTGCTGGGGAATTGACCCTGGAGAATTAAAGTTGAGCTGAAGGTACAAGCAGAGGGAAAGAAAGAATTAAAACAAAATAGCTTCACGGCTGTTTTCCAAAGTTAGTGGCAAGTGAGGGAGCATCCTTCCAGTCATCAGGGAGTTGCTGCCAGCTGGTGTAGCAAAGGGACTGGATCAGAATGTTAGAATGGTCCAACACGATAAGGAATCCTGAAGCTTCTTTCTGGGTTCTGGAAGAGTGTGTGTGTGTGTGTGTGTGTGTGTGTGTGTAAGAGAATGAAAATAATTTCTAAGAAAGGAGAAGAAAAGGGAATAGCCTAAAAGATAATTCAAAACCAAGAACAGGAGGATCAACAGTGGAAATGGAGGCCAAAACAAATGAGTCTAAAGAAATGAACAGAATACACATGGAAAAGCAAAGTGGTAAGGAAGCCAAATGTACCCTGGCTCACGTGGCAAAAGAAAAAAATCAGTTTGTGAATGGAGTCACCAATGCTATCTTTTCCAAGGCAATGGGCTCATTTGAGGACCAGCTATGATGGGACTCAGCTGCAAATGTTTACTCAACAGGTTCACCCAAGGCCTTTTTATCATCCTGGTTTTAGAAGAATTCGGAAGTGAGGCGCTTGACATTGACCCTCTGTTACTCTTTTGGATAGGTCACTTGTAGCTAGAAACAGGCTCCTCAAGGGCTCTTTGCCTTGGCGATGCCTTCTCTGAGACCAGGCAAACCATTTCCTTCAGAGGGTGTCCCTTTCTGCATGGTTGTTCTTGCCCTGGGCTCCAAAACAGAATAGTACCAGAGAAATGTCTTACTCTTAGTAAGCAGACAGTTGGTCTTCTAAATGCTACTGTGATAAATCATCCATGGTCTGTGATGATGAGACTAGGTTACATGAGTCTTCCAGTTGTTTCTCCCCAGTCAGGCAATGCACAATCGAACAGTGATTTCCCATATAAATATGCCCAGCCTTGTGTTGTCCAAGCCAGAGTGTCTGCTCTAACCATGGACAAACCCAGACAAAATGAAGTTTGGTAGGGTTCGAAAGAGGTGAGTGTGAGTTTCTGTCACAATAGGATCTAATAAATTGACATCTTTCTTCCCAGATACACTTCATTTAGTTTGAGTAATATGATCTACCCAAGCATCGGATTATACATCTAAGGGTTTTTGTGTGTGTGTGTGTGTGTGTGTTTCTTGTTTTGTTTTGTTTTACAACAACAGAGAGTTGTGAAAAGTCCATTAAAGGTCTAACACTCTGAGTTTTCAGGTCTCCTCTGTGTCATGTACATTCTGCAGCATGACTTAATTTTAAAATGGGAGAAAAAGGAAAAATTATTGCCGGCATTATGATGTTGAATAAGGTTTATAATAGCAATAATCCCCCATGAAAACAGTTGTTATCATAGTTAATGCCCATTTTGTCAGTGTGTTAACCTTCCCTGGCTCTGCCTCGGGCCATTAAACGGCCAGCCATTTGTTAAGCACCCCGGAGCAAGCGATTTCTGGGGGAATATTGCTGAGCTCATTTGCTAAGTGAAACACCTGAGAAGACAGTGTTGAACTCTACACTGGTCCATGTGCACACACGCATCTCTATGCAGACCTTTCCTAAGTCCTTCCTTGAAGAATGTCACGCTCTAGTATTAGTTCCAGGATACTCAGAGCAGGTCCATGGCCCCACAGTGTCCATTACCAAGCCAGGCTATCTGGAACTTAGGCTATTGGGCCCCTACCTTAGTTGTCTCCTGCCAATCCTCCCATGGCCAGCTGGTATCTCTGTTTAGGGTGTTGGATAATGTTAACTCTGACCTGCAAGAGAAGGCCCTACCTTTAAAATGCTCAAAGGATATAACTAAAAACAGAGTAAAAGTGATGTTACTTGCACACAGGAGCAAACCAGGAAAAAGGAAGGGATAAGATGCTTCTACTATCCAAAAATGTCTGTCCCTTCAATAGACACAGATTTGCAATAAATTACATCTTGTTGGTTTTTTTCCCAATAAATTACTTCTATTGCTAATTTATCCAGTTATTAGATACATTCAATGTTATCTCTTTTAATCATGGTAACATCTTTATGAGGCTTGTAACTATTGGGTGCAGAATCTGAATTTGAACCCAGGCTCTCTGACTTCAGTTCCAAGCCCTTCATCTCCATGATAAAATGCATCAATCTCCATTTTAAAATAAAACAGGCAAGATTCCTAAAAAGTAGCTGCCTCCTATGTCATTTACATTGCTTGTCAATTCCCTACTAGACCAGAAAACAGTTATCACGGTGGTTACTAGTGTTTGTTAAGGTCAGCTATTAGTTATTGTCCACAGAGGCTGTGTTCCATACATCTTGCCCAAGCATGAGCTGGTTTTCAAGGTCTCAACAATGCAGAGTTCTATATCCCCAGTCCTGATCAGCAACATTATAGTGGACTTTACTAAAATTCACTTATTCTTTTACTCCAGAAATAATCTCATACTCTGTTATTATAGATGGTCGTTTGTTCTGGAATTATAAAACTCTAATTTTGAAAAGGATTTACCCAATTAGTTAAAGGTAGCTGCAACTACTCTCAACTGCTTTGCTTCAGGGGAGAGAGAGTCCAATGCAATGTCATTTCAGAGAAGAATAATACAGGTATATTATGTAAGTTTTGACATAATTAGTAATTTTGTTAATGAAATAATTGGACCTCCTTAATCAAAGGTGGAACTTCTTCCTTGAAGCTTAGTTGAGGAATCAAATGGGCGTAACAGTAGGAGGCACAAAGATTGGTTCAGGAGAGACAGAAAAAAAATTAATGAGAGAGAAATCTTTTCTCATTAAGTTTCTAATCTGGAAAGGCTATATTCTATTTTTAATTTTTACTTCCCATCATCATTTTCACCATAGTTAACATTGTTAACTGCTAATATCAGATGAGTGCCAAATAATGCATGCAAGACAATCACAGAGGACAAGCAGGAGAACCATAGATTGTTTGCCAGAGTTATGGTTGGTCCTTGATTCCTTGTACTGACAGAGTAAAGTCTGGGAGCAAATTCTATAAATTCAGAGATGATCCTAGCTCTCCATTAGTCATCGCCTCTAAGTCTCAGCAACCTGATGCTTGTAGATTAGGAGAGCCCAGTTAGGATTTAAAAACAACACATTTCATCCCAAACATCTAAAATTTCACAAGAACTGGTTTAGAGGGGCGCCTGGGTGGCTCAGTGGGTTAAAGCCTCTGTCTTCGGCTTAGGTCATGATCTCAGGGTCTTGGGATCGAGTCCCGCATCGGGCTCTCTGCTCAGCAGGGAACCTGCTTCTTTCTCTCTCTCTCTCTGCCTGCCTCTCTGCCTACTTGTGATCTCTGTCTGTCAGATAAATAAATAAAATCTTTAAAAAAAAAAAAAAAAGAACTGGTTTAGAGTTATGGGCCTATCTCAAACTCATGCTTTTCCAAGCACTTGAACTGTAGTAATATTCTATTGGAAGAAGTAGGAAGCTAGTTGATTAGCATATGCTTATCAATTACTGCATAAGTGGTCTTTTTATCATCACTTTGCTGGCCAGGGTTTTTCTTGCTTGGTGTTCTGCCTGGCAGAAAGCCATAGAGATCTTGGTGTTTCTCAGATTAAGTAAAGTTATCCTACCTCTTCATCCCTTGGTGTTCTATAGAATTGAGGTATTAAAAAGCAATAAAAACACAGACAGGTGTCAACTATGAGGGTGAATAAAACTGGGAAGTGGGATTTCTGCAAATTTACTAACATAAACATACACTGTTGCCTTGTAGACAAAGTGCTTCGTTCATGCTAATTTTTAAAGACAGGGTCAGTTTTAAGATGTCTCTAAGTGAGTATGTACTGTAATGCTAAGATATAAAAGCTTGCAAACAAAGTTTTCAATAATTTCAATAGTTTAGAACAGATTTAGAACAGGTAGTCCCTATAATAATGCCATCCTCATTCCTTTATGTTATGATCCATTTCCTTTAGCAGGAAAGTGGTAAAAAGCCTAAATGTGTAAAATTCTTGGTATGCTCTTAGAAATGTGTCCCGTGTGTTGATGTCACACCATCTGCCTTGTAGAACCAGACTGAAAAATGTGAACATTTCCTTGAAGGAGGATGCAAGGAGAGATTCTCATACAACGTCAGGACCCGTGGAACCCTGGTGTAACAAACCGCCATACCCAGAGTTAGGGCTTTCAGCTGGAGGAAGAGCAGAGGAGGGTTCCCTGATTTGCCCCTCTCTTGCTGCTCTTTAGTAGCTGCTCTGAGATCATAATTTTGGAGGAAATGCCCTCATTGCAGCTGTGCAAATACAAAATGGCAAGGTCTGATTTAAAACCGAGCTCTGGGCCTGTGCACTCAAAAGAGACATTACCTAAAGTAATCATACATTGGAAGGAAGGCAGCCGGTTGCCCTGGGGAGAGGAGATCATTAATACTACTTGGAATCTCAGGGGCCTGTGGCCTTGAGAAAGACAGAGTCTGAGCTCAAGTAGAACATCTGCGGGGTGTCAGGGGTCCAGATCGAATATGAGGGCCCCGAGAGCCACCGGTGACTGTGTCTGTGTGATCCAAATCTGCTTTTCTGTCCAGGAAGGGAGGCTCCTGGGGGCTGGGGTGCTTCATCTCCGTGCTGAGAGGCAGCCGAGAGGGCTGGTTTTGAAAACTGGTTTTGATTTGAGCATATGGGCATAGTTCTCTTGTTCCCACTTCCCTTTTGTAACTGTCCCAGCCGCCTGGAGCTTTCCCACACAGCCTCCTTACGTCCTGAGTTTTAGAGACATGGCTTTTTAAAAGTATAATTTAATAAGAGCCCGGAACGGTGACAGCTGTTGCTCATCCCCTTTGTCCTATTTCTTATCAAATTCTCAGTTAGTTAGAGTAGCTTTGGCATGGAAGACTACCAGTGGGATCTAGCCTCAATTTCTCCCAACCAGAGCTGCATGGACAGGACCGATCACTTCTTGCAAGCTCTTTTATATACATATACACGCAGGGACTTATACTGCCATTTTTACTAGTGGCCTGAATCAGAATAAGGATACTGTGATTTGAACCTAGGTACTGCTGGCTCCAAAAACTCTTTCTTTCAGTGTACTGCCTTCTCGTGGGGGGAAAAATACACCCCCTCCACCATACCCTGCATCCAAGTAGTAGATCTCAATATTTGGGAAATTATTAGTGTTCCAGGGGGGAAAAAAAAAAGATAATTAAAAAAAGAAATTAAAGCCCCCTGTGCATGAGTGAGCAAGAGTTTGGTTTGGGGCAGCAAAACCCTAGAGCCCTGTCAGCTCTGAGCTACTCTTCCCCAAGTTCAGTTGCATGCTAAAAGCAAGAACTGGTCTATCCACTCGAGGAGATTTGTTGTGTAATCACAAATCTATATGCTTGTTAAACGGTTATTATCCATTTTTCATTATCCTTCTGATCATTCTAGATTGCAGATTTAGAAGAGAAGAAATATGCATTTCTCTTGTCTGTATGCATAACGGAGTCCTCCAACATGGATGCCCTCTATATTAGAAATGAACCAGGCTTCTTAACTGTTGTTACTCTGTGTTCCATAACTGATGAGATTTGTAAACTCTAACTTCCCTGCTTTAAAAAAAAAAAAAGAAAAAAGAAAAAAAAGAAAGAAAGATTGCTACTGGCTGATACAAGTTTGACATGTTAAAGGGAAAACAAACAAACAAACCTGTGTATACATTTTGTTTTTAAAATCAGAAGCATTGTAAAGCATTACAGCCAAGGCTGCCTCAACATTTTAAAAGCTGTTCTTTTTTTTTTTCCAAAGGAGTTCTTTACAAAGGTGCATTAGCATGTGCAAATTAAGGTTCCCCATATACTATGGAATAAAAGCAAGCATTTAGAGACAGCCCAAAGGCTAATTAAATATATATCTTCATGTGGACTTCAGGAGATAGTAATGCATTTAGCAGCGCTCCCTTGCTTATCGCTTTCTCTGGGAAGGGTTCGTGTCTTCCATTTTGACAGTGCCAAATCTTGGGGAAAACAATCGTTACCTAAGACTGACCGTTCATTAGAAAATGGTTTTCTTCCAGATATGAACGATCAATGTCATTCTAATTAGCGCATTTGTGAGATATTTTCAGTATTCTGTAGATTATTCTTTAATAAATCAATAACATGGTGTCTTAATGACTCAACACCCCAAACAAAGTAAAGATAGAAAGCCAGTCTTCAGTGTACGTAAGCCATTGTGTTTTACGTGTGGTGAAATGAAGGATTTTGTGTGGATGGACTTAGGGGGCCTGTCCTCAGGGCAAAATATAAGTCAGAAGCCTGCCCCTGGCACCAACACTGCACGCTCTTACACACTGGCTATCCTTATTTGCATGGCTGAATAAAGGGCTTTTCAGTCAGAACCTTTAGGTTTACATGATTCTGTTGTCAGCATCCTCCTTCGTAGCCCCACAGCCTCACCCCCCAAAGAAGCCTGAGGAAAATAAATGCAAATTGATTCAATAAAAGCTTTTTCTTCACTAATATGCAAATTAAGAGAGAGCCATTTAAGAGTGAAGATTGATACACAAAGATAATAGACATATAGTCCCAGACACTTCTCAGAAGACAGAATTTGATGTATTGTGATTGTTCAGCTTTTTTCTCTCCAGGAGGTCATCTCCTCCCGATTATGTAGTCCTTGTCATTAATGTAGCCAAGAAAACAAATGCACCACTCCGTTTTCCCCAGATTGGTCCAGACTTTCTGTATCAGACTTGTTAGTGGCAACAATAATACTCATTTCCCATCATATCTTCAGGTTATATATACATGTATTGATCATATTTATGGTACAACTATAAGGCAGTGGTGCTTTGCATTAATACTTACATGAAAAAAATATATGAAAGAATGAACCAAAGAATGTATACATCATCAATATGGAACAGACTATTTGCTGAATATGTCTCTAGGTCCCTGTTCTACAGAAGAAGAGTTGAAGAGAAATAAGGCTGTGTTTTGGCTGAGGTTATCCCAAAATTATGAATAAAATAAGGAATGATTACTGGACCAAAGAATTCTTTAACAAGCTTCATTCTCCCTTCAAACCTCAGCTCAGCCATTTCTTTTTCTTCTGAACACTATTACTGATCTCCACAGAGTGAACAAGTAGCTCCTTCTTTGTTCTCTCACATTACCCTATGTGTGTACTCAGCATATGATATTGACATTTGGTATTAATGCATCTCTCCCTTTTACTAAACTAAGATTTTTGATGACAGGAACCAAGTCATATTAATCTGTATAACCACATCTAGTTCAATGCCTGCAATGAAATCAATTCTTAGCAGAAGTTGTTGAATTAGATGGAACCACTTTAAATAGCCAAATCTCACAATGCATTTCAATGTGATTGATATGCCCCCAAAATATTTACTCATAACTTTCAGGAATATATTATGGAAAGTGACGTACAGCCTTAATGACTTTTTTTAGAGGCCAAATCTTGGCAAGCTTGAGGTGCAAGACATTAATTCATTTTGTGCAAAATAAGCACTTTTAACACTATGGATTTATTTTCGACAGTGTTATAGGACTTAATATAATGACTGAGCATCAGTGATGAGCCTCCCTAAAACCAGGCAGGAAGATAAGTGATAACTAATCCATGCCAAGACATCCTGAGGGTTGCCAAGACTTATGTAAATCATGTACCTTCTGGTTTTCTTTAGAATACCTACCATCTTATGCCAAGAATAGTTTGTTTCAAGACTAGTTGGTTAAGGGTGCATCTACTGAGATGGTGTCTATAATTAACCCAGAAGATGGTCCTAGATCCTTAATTTTCCTCCACGGTCGTCACTGATACTTAACTCCCATCTTTAGTAAGGGAGCAGCCTTTACCCCGTAAGAGCATCAGCACTTCAGAGAAGATAGAATCCCATCTCCACTCTTCTTTATTAATCGCATTTTCTATGAAAACCATCCAGAGTCATCTGACAAAGCTGTCCTTCATGCTGACATAGACCACTTTCCCTGAAGTTAGTGCCATATGGACAATTGAAAGTTAATTTCTGGCACCTTCTGAGCATCAGTGTGTATAAATATGCCTGGACTTGCTTCAGGAAGGACAACCCACATCAATTATCTTTTCATATCTTTTAATATTTGCAGTGAAAAAACACACACAATTGATACTGGTCATGGCCCAAAGAGCATGAATTATATCCCATCTAAAGCAAAAACAACTGAGGATTCTAAGATGAAGTGAAAGTAGCTCTTTTACATTTCAGTGGACCAGGGACAAGAATGCTTCATGAAGATAGAATCATAAGCTGCTTGAGGGTAGGGCACATTTCGTTATTTGTCTCTACCTTCCATAGCTACTTACATGATATTGAGGATATCTATTCTTCAAAATGTTTGCTCATTTATTTTTTTAAATATTTTTATTTATTTATTTGACACAGAGAGAGAGATCACAAGTAGGCAGAGAAGCAGGCAGAGAGAGAGGAGGAAGCAGGCTCCCTGCTGAGCAGAGCCAGCCAGATGCGGGGCTCGATCCCAGGACCCTGAGATCATGACCTGAGCCAAAGGCAGAGGCTTTAACTCACAGAACCACCCAGGCACCCCTACTCATTTTTTAAGTATCAGATTGATACACCCACAATCCTTATTTATTTATTATTCCTTATTTTTAGAATTGCTCCTGGGATATATGCATGATCACACTCCCTTGTGGTCCTAAGTGGCCTCGAGTTCCCTGCCATGCTACTGATCACACATTCTGCACAAGATCCCACAGCCTCTTAATGTGACAACTCCAAGGGCTGAGATGAAGCCAGGGAGAAGGCCTGGCCTTGTCAGTCCCATAGCTTTGAAACCTCTGATATCTCTGTAGTTTGTGATTTTTCTGAGATCCCTCAGATATTGCTGATGTGATTTCTCTTAAATTCTTCTATTTCAGAAACAGTGGGATCTACAGAAAACATTGATCTGGGACTTAGGAGGTCAGGGTTTTGTTTTTCTTTCTGCTTTTGGGTTCTCACCACAATGCAGTTAAGGACCTCAAAGAAGACCTTGAATATTCCACTTTGTGATTTGGAGGATAAATAAAATGATATATCTTAAGTCTTTAATTCCATATAAACAATAGAGCTAGAATCCAATGATAAAATGGATCCTAGCTGCATGGATTTAAGGCACTGCAGCTGAACCCATAAAACTACATATTGTCAAGAAGCTGAGAAATGGTGAGCACTGCTAGTCCTTCAGAACCTAAAACACAAGATCCTGTTTTGTAAAGTTTTAGGTTATTTTAACTGTAACTCTGAAATCATTCATGGCTTGGTAAATATTTCTCCATCCCCTAGTCAACACTTAAAGAAACACACAATGTCTGTCATTAATGTCTTTTTTTTTGACCTCTTACTGAGCATTAAAATGGAGTAATGTTTTACCTTGATTCTTCCTGTGTAATCACAAAGCAAAATGACTCCTTCTGCATAATGACTAAACAAAGTGCCTAGCTGGGCCACATATGTTAGTAGCTGCAGGTATTGAACTATTAGTTGGCATTTAAATAGGACTTTTGCAGAAACTTAATTATCTTTATACCTGGGAATACCTGTGGCCTCAGAAATTTCAGGCTAGTGGGACACCGTTTAGGATTTGGAAAGGCTCAGAGCCCCTTATTTTAATTACTCATTAGAAAAAAACATTGGCCGACTATTAATAAATAAACTTGTCTCTTCTCCTTCACCCCTAGACTCCAACAATCTGATACTGACCTCTGCTAGAGGAAAAGTAAATAAATCCAGCAATGACAGCATTTGGGAAACAATGATATTATTTAAAAAATAGTTGTTAATTTGATTTTTTAATATACACATTCCTTGAGGAAAAAATACAGTATTTGCTCTTTCGTGTGTGACTTACAGCTAATTCCGGCATGTGCTTATGAGTCTCAGTCTGGATATACTGTAAATCACTCAACGACAGAATTATTTTCTTTGTTCCTCTTTATTCACACATGGTTGTGAAATATTTCCCAGTTGCATTTCCATTCATCTTCACCCCAGCAGGGTGTCTGCATTTTAGTGGTCTTGCTAGGTTTGTTCCACTTTTCCTAAGGCTTTAGGACAAAACTTGCCATACTCATGATGGCTTACGGGTTTGGGGGCAGCTGGTGGAATATGAAAGGAGATGCACCCTATAAACTGAGTTTTGAAAAAAAAAAAATACTCAGTCTTTGAAGAGATAAGATAAACCAGACCATTTTGGAGTGAAGTCTGCAATATCTAAGAGACACAACCCTGTCCCAATGCTTCATCCCACCCCTATCCTGTTCTGTCTCCCTGTTTCTTCCTTCAAGGGCCCTTTCTTCCCTGGCTTGCTCACCATGGCCTTGCTCGTTCGTGTTCCCAGACCAGCTGTGCTGTTCCTAGGTCTTTCTTCATCCTTGGTTTCCAGGTGATTAATTTACTCTTTGTCTACTTGCTCTCTGCAGGGGCTATCACATGTGAAAGGATGAAGAGATTTTCCTTGCCATAGGAAGGTCAGACACTAGTAGCAAAACAACCTGGATATTGGTTATTTGCCTTTAAGGCCCCGCTCAAAGGAATAGGTTTTAGGTTAGAAGGCCACTCCTCTGTCTTCCCATGGCTCTGGCCCCTCCTTCTAATGTGGGACTTGTATTATGGTTATATCATGTTGACTGCTTCCCTTCTCTTCCTCTATTTTTCCCCATCTTCCTCAGGTAGGGCCTTGACCTTTGAATATTTCATGCTTAGAATGACACCAAGTATGTGGTAGGTATTCCAGAAGGTACTTCAAAGTGCCTTAGCCTTCCTGGGTCATATCATTAAATAGTGATTATCCAGGTTTGTGGCTTTGTCTCTTTCCATAACTGCAAGCCAAGGGTTTTAAAGGAATGGGGGAAACTTGATAGTCTGCTGGAATGGTGGGGACCAGGTCAGGCTTTTATCATCTCTGTAGGTTTAGAATAGAAAACATTAGCAGGGCTGAAACACTTTTAGAAAAAGGGTGAGTGGGCTGAATCAGATAAAATAGAAAATATCCAAAATTCTACATGGTAAATGATGTATTTTTTTGTGGTTTAAAAAATTATAAAAACAAGCAAGCAAACAAACAAAAAACCTGATCTTTCTAGCCCCTGCTTTCTTCACTGTGTCTGCCTTTGCTGGCTCTGACTAGAAGTAAGCTCTGTCGGCAGATATTTCTGAGCTAGCTTAGTTTTTCCGAGTATAGAAAAGTCTCCATCAGGTCCCGTATGGGTAGTTTATCCTCACTTACGGTCAGGGTAACAGGAGGGGAAAAAATGAGACCTACCAACTACTTGCATTTGAAGGACAAAGAAAATGTACATTGAAAGATGAATTATATCATGGACCTTGTTTCATTACCACCTCCTGCCAATTATGTGGTGGAAGAAAGGATGATGTTTCATAGAATTTAATAGATTTCTGAGCTTGAAGGCCCCTCAGAAATCACCCAAAACAATTCCCTTATTTTATAAATGAGGAAACTGAGGTTAGGAGAGGTTAAGTGACATGGGCTTGAGGATAGGAAATGGCAGAGTGGGGCTGGAATCCAATTTCCCTAACTACCAGTCAGCCCTCCCTCTCACCGCCTCCTTGCGCCCTGGAAAAGCAAAGAGCTCAGAGGGGTTCCTCTCCCCTTCACAATGCTTTCCTTTGCTCCTGAGGTGACTTGTCACTTTTGAGGGACTTATAACCCCCACAGGTCTCTCTTCATCTTTCAAAATTCATTTTTAGGAAAGTGACTCACACCATATTTTTATATCACCATTAAGCCTTAATGTTAGGGAATTTTTAAAGAAGACTCATAAAGATTTTGAAATATAGGTATAAATAAAGAAGAGGGATTCTCCATAATATCAGAGTCCAACTCACTTTAGTTGACATGACATTTTTTAAAAGTAAAAGCAGGGTCTGCACAAAGTTAGAAAAAAACAAAAAACAGGGAGGTAGACTCTAACATCTAAGTTTCCTTTTTCCATAGTCACTTGCTCTAGTGGAAGTTGCTATTAACAGATTTTATCTCCAACTCAGCAAAAGATAAAATGCTTTATGCATAAACCAGCATAGCTAGTTGTATGGAGGGGTGGATGGACAATCCATCGATAGATAAAATTTTTGACAAAAGAGTTTAGGTTATACAGGTATGCTTTCCATTTATTTCAAAAAAGATTTTGTCTATTTATTTGAAAGAGAGAGAGTAAGAGAAACCATGAGCGGGGGAGGGGAAGGGGAAGGAGCAGCAGGAGAGGGAGAAACAGAATCTCCACTGAGCAGGGAGCCTGACACAGGGCTCAATCCCAAGAGCCTGGGATTGTGACCTGAGCTGAAGGCAGATGCTTAATTGACTGAGCCACCCAGGCACCCTTCCATTTAATAATACAACAGATTTTTTCAAAATCATTATGTGTGTGTGTATATATATATATACACAGACTATATATATATATATATATATACACACACACACACATACACATATATACATATATATACACATATCCATCTATATATTTACATATCCATCAAACTATTAAATAGCTGCAGATTGTTCAACTCTATGGATGACCAATAACTTATTTAAGTAGTTTCTAAGATTTTCCCAGGTTTTGCAGTTATAGGTAGAATAATCATGTCTATGTGTCTGTCTGTGCACGCACTTACACACGCCACACACACTTTTGCAAACAGAACTGTAACTGTGGATTTGTTGGATTAAAGGATATGAGCATTTAAAAACACAGCAGTTTGGAATAGGGAATTTAAAGATCTACAGAAGAAGGAAACTTTAAGATAAAGTAACCTTTTCTTATAGCTTTCTCTGTCATTTCTCTAAGGCCCCAGAGAAGATGCCAAAGAGTGAATAGCAGGAGAAAATTCTCAGCATAGCAGTCTTTAATGTCAAGAGAAGGGTGTAGGTTAAGAGTCCGGAGACCCCAGTTATAGACTGGGGGCAAAAATTAGATAGGATTATAAAGAATCCGGTTCAAAATGGCTCCGTAGGGTTATATGGAATGTTTAGCAAAGAAGCTCACCCACTCACCCAGTACAAAACAAAAATGGGCCTCCGTCTATGCAAATTTTTTCTTCTTCCAAGCAAGTCTTCACTGCCTGGTAGGTGAGCCACAGACCTCTATGAGGTGGTGGTGCTTGACCACACAAACTTACGTTCCTAGCAGAATACCAGGGGGCATTTCTTATGGGTTCCAAGATGGAGACTGGGGTGGGGGTTGTCTACAGGCTTTTTAAAAAGGAGACGGGCTCTCCTTCACTCTTCTTCTCTTACTAGCTTATTAGTTACTAGTGCAGCACCAGTAAGCTAAGAGCAGCAGCCAAACCCTGATCAATAATGTATCTGTCTGTATCTGAATCAAAGGCACCATGGTAAGGAAAGCATAGAGTATGTTCAATTGCAGTGCACACTGGCAGGAGCCAGGCAGCTGAGAGGGACCCGCATCAGAACACAGAGAAGAGAAAGCTGAGCAGGGGTAGAAAGCTGGGGAGAGAGACCCAATTGTTAAAAACAATACAATCCTTATTCTGAAAGGTTGATACTTTAAAGGACAAAGGGGGCTTAGAGCTTTGGGAAATCAGAATCTCAAATACATACATGCATACATATACACGTGTGTGTGTGTGTGTGTGTGTGTGTGTGTGTGTGTGTGTGTTCTGCTTCAGAAGTATAGGCATGCAATGAAGCAAAAGTCCTGGTCAGTTTTTTTGGATAATTCAAACAGAATCTCTGCATTCACCTGAAATTTTCCAATGAATATCTCATTGGCCTTTGTTTTCTAGATAAGGCATTGGGCCTGTAACCAAGATTCAAGGATTCAGAGTTCACATACTGATTCCATCATTTAAACCTGTAAACCATGCACCATGTCTCCCAAGCACTGCATCTGAGCCATACTTCTACTGTTTTCTGTCCAAAAAAAAAAAACCAACAAAAAAGAACTTTGGGTTCAGAAGTTGGAAATAGAAATATTCCAATGGGGAATGGGGACAAATCTTACAGGTCTTTTAACCTAAACCTCTAGTTTTGTAGATATGTAAACTAAGCCTTCAGAATGTGACTGCTTTAACCAACACCACATAAATAGGACTAGATCTTAGACCTTTTTGATTACCACCTCATTTATATGTCTGCTTCTCTATCACACGACCCTGTATGCAGCATTTCTATTTTTGATCATGAGAGAAAATCAACAGGCAACCAATGTTTCATTATTGCCTAGAGAAAAAAATGCATTTATATCTTTCTGCAAGTGGATTAGCATTCAGTAAAGAAAAAGGTGAACTGAAGTCTCTAAGATGATATTATTTTTCTTATTTTTACATACTCTGAAGTCCATCACTCTTTCAGCAAATAGACCTGACTTTGAAACAAAACAAAACAAAAAACAAAGCATGTGTGTGTGTTGGGAAGGGGACAGGATGAAGAAAGAGATATTTTATTCTATGGTCAAATGTAAATTATTGGTATCACCACCAGTTTTAACCTTTTATGGTAAACCTTAAGTATGTGGTGTTCTTCTATATCTAGGCTTAACATTTTTATATGTGCCCAAACATCTCTAGGGTTTATTTATTCTCTATTTCCATTTGCATATGAGACCAAGAGTGCACAGAGCAAGTCTGTTGTTTATACTTAATGTTATTTAAGGTCACACCAGCTGTGATAACACGTGTTTATTTCTAGCTCACGTCAGGTCTAAAACCAGTATTCTTATTGCTGTCCTCTAAGAGAGGAAGGAGTCTGTAACTTTCTTCAGGTGGTTTCACCACCTTCGTTGCAACTTCCAAGGTCACTGTGGTAAGGGAGAGATTGTGGAGTCACACATGAGAGGTAATGCTTTCTCTTATAGTCCATTGGTTGATCATACATCCAAACCTAACCACAAAGAAGCCTAGCAAATGTAGTCTAGTAAAGTTCTCTAGAAGAAGACATGAGTTTGGGGATCAACCAGCAGTCCTTGTCACATAACTCTACACCCAGAGTCTAGAAGAGTGTTCGGCTCATAATAGGCGCTTAAAAAATAACTGTTGAAGCAATCTTTGAATGATGGAATAGAGTCTGTCCTTCTAACTCTTACAGTTCTATAGGATAAGTCATTAAGTGTGAACTACTTATCCAAATAGAAATGATAATTCATGATGATTCCATTTTTAATATTCTTTTTTAATATTTTATTTATTTATTTGACAGCAAGAGATCACAAGTAGGCAGAGAGGCAGGCAGAGAGAGAGGAAGGGAAGCAGGCTCACCGCTGAGCAGAGAGCCCGACGCGGGACTCGATCCCAGGACCCTGAGATCATGACCTGAGCCAAAGGCAGCGGCTTAACCCACTGAGCCACCCAGGCGCCCCATGATGATTCCATTTTTAAAGAAGTTCTTTCTACTTTGCAGCTCATTTGATTTTTCTTCCCTCTCTACAAGGATCCTTATCTGAAAATAACTTGCTTTTCATGAAAATCTGTTTTCATGAAAGTAAGGCTAATTGGACCTCTCTGCTGTCCCTTTTCTCTTTTTCTAAGTTCTCATAAAAGAGTTGACAGGATGGGAATGGCGTGGTGGAAAATCTTCTCAACACCATGACACATGCAGATCATTTTACCACCTGTGGCCAGAGAGTGTAGATTATCTACATTAAACATGTACAGTTTAGAGTATGCTTGTATTTTTTGTTTAAAAATAGGGGCACCTGAGTGGCTCAGTCAACTGAAGGCACCTGCCTTCAGCTTGTATTTTTTATTTAAAAATAGGGGCATTTTTTATTTGTATTTTTGTATGTTTGTATTTTTAATTTAAAAATAGGGCACTTGAGAGGCTCAATCAGCTGAAGGCACCTGCCTTCAGCTCAGGTCCTGTTCCTAGGGTCCTGGGATCAAGCCCCACTTTGGGCTCCCTGCTCAGCCAGGAGCCTGCTTCTTCCTCTGTCTGCCCTGCTCATGTGTTCTCTCTCTCTCTCTCTGACAAGTAAATAAATAAGACCTTTAAAAATATAAGCCAGGTGCATACTGAGCTTGTATTAATAGGATATAAATCTATCCTAGTGTGTGACTATCCAGAGCAGGCCAATGGACAAGCTCTTCTGATTCTAAACCAACCTCAGGTGTAAGAGTTTCTTCAGTTCTTCTATCCAAGCTCTCCGACTACATGTCAAACCTGATCCTTTGCCTTTTATCTTGTGCTGCGCCAAGAGAACAGCAGGTTCATGTCCCCAGAATAACAACTGTGTAGCAGAACAGCTGCCTGGGGCCAGGCTCCCTGCCTTCAACACCTTAAAGGCTTAGGGTTGTAACTACAGCCTTTGAAACACAGTTCTTTGCAAGCTTTGTGTCCTCCTCCCACCTTGCCCTTTGCAAATCCCCTCTGTCTGCCTCATGTCAACAATGTAGACTCAGGTCCGCTGGCTGATTATTCTTTCTTTTACTACAGGCAGTGAGAATAAGATAGACACAAACTATTGATTCAGGGTTGTCACAGATGCATGGAGTAGTAAAAAGGAAATACTGGAGTGAGTGGCTGTCTTTAAACTTTAGTGTTCTCCTCAGTAGAATGGGTTGAGGGTAACTTTCTGTTGAAAGTTTGATAAGCAAATGGTTATTTTTCCTCTCTTCATTTCATTCCACACGCTCCCCTATACTCCTTTTGTGGCAGTTTTATCCTTCTCCGGTTATCCATATATAGATGTCTAGACTTCAAGCACCCCATTCTGAAATCCATTCATTGTAAGCCAAATTCCTTTGACCACCTTCTCTGTACAAGCTTTGTTCTTAAGCTAGCGGAACCATACCATCCAGTCCAGTAAGCTCTGGCCACATGTTGATACTGAGACTGTGTCCTATTCTAAATAAAGATGTGCTTTAAATATAAAATATACACTGGACTTTGTTAAGACTTCAAATGCGAAAAGAATGTGAAGTATCTCACTCATTTTTTGTGTTGCTATGACTTGACATGGTTCTCCTTCAGATATGTTGGGTTACGTATAAAAGGTTATTCAAACGAATCTCACCTGTTTCCTTTTTATACCTGGCTATTCAGAAGTTTAAAATTAAGCATGGACTCACCTTCATGGCTTGCACTGTGTTTCTGTCAGACAGCGTTGTGGTGGAACCTTTTTCTGACTCTAATTCCATATTACAAATTTCTTCTGCCGCCAAAACCTCTCCCAGCATGCCAGCAATCCTCCTGACAGCTCCGCCATTTTCACGCAGATCTCTTCCTCTGTCTTCTCCAGCGTGGATAATATTAAGACCGCTTCTAAGGCAAGAGGATCAAAATAGCATTGTAATGTTTTTTAAAAATGTGTGTATCATGTATGATTTTTAAAAGAAAAAAGGGGTTAAGCAACCTGACCACATAGCCACTTAGCTGGAAGAAAGAGCTGGACTCCGATTCTTCTTCTGACCTCTAACAGTCTTATGAATAGGACTTTGGCAGAAGGGGGGAGGTTCTGGATTTGGGTTACATAGATTCAAATCCTTGCACTGCAGTAACTTGAATCTGTAACCCTAGGTAAGTCTCATGAGCTCTTGGAGTTGGTTTTTGCAATGATAAATATTTCTTGTGAAAATCAGAGTTAAATTACTTTAAACATCTGACATATAACATGTCTCTAATGAGTGACCCAAGTATTGTTTTGCATGATGTATCGTACTGCTAAATAACTCACTGGGGACTGAGACCATGGGCTGAGGTGCACACTGGGAACATGGAAATTCCACCAGTCTGTTACAAAACATCCTCTACACCTTTTGTGCTTCAATTCCGTCAGTTCTATTTCCATTAGATTTTTATTGTTGGTCTGATTATCACCAGATGCATATTAAAAATAGCCATAAGGGATACCTGGGTGGCTCAGTGGGTTAAAGCCTCTGCCTTCAGCTCAGATCATGATCCCATGGTCCTGGGATCGAGCCCCACATCAGGCTCTCTGCTTGGTGGGGAGCCTGCTTCTCCCCCCCCGCCAACGCCTGCCTCTCTGCCTACTTGTGATTTATCTCTCTGTCAAATAAATAAATTAAAAAAAATAAATTTAGAAAAAATCCATAAAACTTTGAGGGTGATACCAAGATATAAAAAAAACATTAAAGATAGAATTCTAAAGGTTAAAAGAATACTTTAGTACGTACTTTATTTCAAACATTATATTTAATCACAGAAGGCAACTGGTTCCATGGTCTTAGAACAAAAAAAAAAAAAGTAAGACAAAAATTTTCAACCAACATGGAGATTCTTTACATTCTATATACTCAGGAATATGTATGAAATGGTTGAGATTCTCCAAAATTTATTTGGCTATAGCTTAAGGAACAAAGAATAACTTCCAAAAGGTAGGAAAGAATTTCTTTTTTAATTTTCTTAACTCCAGAGATGGAGAGGTAAAAAACAATTCTAGTCTTCAAAGTGCCTTTGGAATCATTTTTAGCAGACAAAGGAATTTTTTGCTTTAAATATAATATTCTACTTTTCAAGGTTTCTGTGTGTATTATAATTTGCACTGACCCTTGGAAGGCTAACGTAGACAGGATAGAAACTAAGGCAGGACTCTTAAGTGGCTTAAATAGGCCAAAGAAATACAAGATCTATCTCTTGAGTCCCAGATTCATGGTTCTAATTGAGTTTTGGGACCAATGCCTCCAGGAGAGTCTGCCATTGACAGGACGTCCAGGTTCCCTCAGGTTTTTTCTATTCACCATGTATATTCTAACATTCAGTGCTTCTCTGTCACGATTATCTTAGGGAACACAATCTATGATAGAAGATGGTGAGACCACGTTAATAATGTTAAATCTCCTAATTTGGGCCTAATTTGATCCTACCGAGGTAAATTAGACTTGTGGCCCAAAGAAGCCAAATTCAATTATGTGTGAACCGTGAGAGTCCCTAGAGGTGGCAATGCATTTTGAAACTGTGTGTGTGTGTGTGTGTGTGTGTGTATTTTTTTTTTTTAATTACTACCCAAATTGTCTGTGGGCTACTAACATTATGTTAGTCAACTAGTAACTTGAGACAGTCAATAAACGGGTTGTAGGACAAATAGCACCTGCCTGAATATTTAATGAATCTTGCCTACCTCAGCTTGTACAGACCCTTCTGATGTTTGAACTCCTTTCTTTCCTTTCACCACAAAGCAAGCTCCTAAGATTCCTCAAGACCCAGCTGAACTGGGACCCATTTATGAAGCTTGCGGCTTTTCTGTCGCGTACTTCATTGTTACCTCTCTCGCCCATCAGTTACCACAGCACTCCGTGTGTAATCGTTTTTGCAAATGAAGCATGAGGGCTTCAGGGACAAGATTTGCTCATTGGGTTTTGTATGCTGTGTGCCGTGCACAGTGCCTGGAGTAGGCTGTCTAGCCTACACACAGGTTTTGAGAGGGTGGAGGCTTTTTCTGAAAGCCAAGGCCAATGTGACTGGGCCAGTCAATTGACACATTTAACCCCACCCACCGAATGGTCTATTAACGTGTATTCACAGAAAAGCATAGACGACCTTAAGAAATTTCAAGTTGTCTTTAGTTGCCGTGACAGAAAGGTGGGATGGGAGAGAAACTTGATGGGAGAGAAACATGTTGTCCGGTGAATTAGTGTTTTCCTTCAGTTTGCAGTAAGCAGATCAGCGATTTTGACTGCATTTTAACCAAAGTGAGGATGACCTATCTTGTAGTGGTCCCTATTAGGATCATTGGAGAAAACTGATACCCTTTTCAATTGCAGAATGTAAAGTAAACACATTTTAAATGATTCATCACTGTACTATTTCCATGCAAGGTTATTTTTAATTTTTTCTTTACTACTGCTGCTTTCTGTTACCTTAAAAATGTTTAATTAATTCTAACGTTTCTTTGAATATTCTTTTTCTTTCTTATCTTTATCACTTTATCAACTTAAATGCCTACAGTACAGGGCTCATCTATGTGATGTATTCTGGGGAAAATAGAGAAGGACTCTGTAATCCTCCTTTAATTTTCCCAAGTATCTCACTGATGCTTTGTAAAACTAGAGATTTATTCCTTTGGCTTAAGATTTGGGCCCCTTGTTGGTGAGGATGTGGAGAAAAAGGGACACTTTCACACTGTTGGTGGGAATGCAAACTGGTGGAAAACAGTACAGAGTTTGCTCAAAAAGTTAAAAATAAAACTACCTTATGATCCAGCCATCACACTACTGGGTATTTGCCCGAAGGTTACAAAAACACTAGTTCAAAGGGATTCATGCATTCCTATGTTTATTGCAGCATTATTTACAATAGCCACAATAAAGAAGAAGCCCAAGTATCCATCAACTGATGAATGGATAAAGAAGGTGTGGTATATATCCATAGTGGACTATTATGCAGCCATAAAAAGGAATGAGATCTTGTTATTTGCAAGACCTTTAAAGATGGAGCTATAGTGTATAATGCTAAGTTAAATAAGTCAGATAAATACAAATACCATATGACTTCACTCATATGTGGAATCTAAGAAACACAAGAAGTGAACAAAGGGAAAGAGAGATGAGAGATAGACAGACAACCTTATCTATAGGGAACACACAGATGGTTACCAGAGGGGAGGTGAGTGGGAGGATGGGTGACAAAGGTGATGGGGATGGAGGAGGACACTGTCATGATGAACACCGCATGTTGTATGGAATCGTTGAATCATGTACACCTGAAACTAATATTATGCTGTATGTTAACTAACTGGAATTTAAAAAATAATAATAGAAAAACAAAACCTTGTGTCCTTATTAAAAGATAATCTTTTAGAATAGATAAAAAATTGTCCTTCCTTAACCTTAGGTGATCCAACATACCATTTTATAGCATTTATCCTATTCATTTTCTATTATACTTATTTATAGGTTTATCTTAGGCCCCTACTGGATTATGAGCTCCTTGAAGTCAAAGGTTAGCTCTTCATCTTTCTATGTCCTCCTTGTCCCAGATAAAGCTTTTCAGGTGGATTAAATATTGGTGGTGAGAGATGACATGCATACACCCACTGTAAAATCAGAATAAGTTACCAATTAATTGGCCAGAAATCAGAATTCCACAAAGCAGGAGAAATCATAACCTTGTGAGCATATCTGCATCTGAACAGGTATCACACAACTGCTGTTGTCACCTAGCTTCATGAGGGCTTACGTAGTAATCAGGTAGAACGGACACAAATAATCTCTTTACTAAGGCTTCGGTTGTTCAAAGTAGGACATTCCCATTCCTTAGGCCAGACAAGTGGGAGCGGAGGCAGAGCTTCTTGGGGGAGGAGAGTTGTATGTATGCCCAGGTAGCCTACGTTCTCATTCATCTCTGTCCCCAGCTGTGCAACCTCTCAGAAAGCCCATTTGCCTACACCAGCACAATTTCTCAGTTGTCATTCCATAGATGTCATTCCATAAAAAATTGTTGATACACACACACACACACACACACACACACACACAGGAGTGAGAAAGAGGAAGGGAAATTAGTCCATAGAGTCAGTGTTCTTATTCACACAAACAAGACAGCAGATGAATCTTAGCGAGGTGAAGTAATATGCTTAGGATCCCACAGCTAGTAAATGAAAGAACTAGTTTGTTTAATCCTATGTGGCCTGGCTGCAAAGCCTGGGGATTTTCCAACACATTATGCTTTTTAATCAGTCATGAGTCTAATGGAAGTAATCTATTTGGTACTTTTCATATTAAAAAAAAAAATGATTGTCAACATATTTTCCTTTCTACATTCCATTTACACTCAGTCTGACTTTTTCTTCCCCAATTTGGTTGATTCTTTTTTTTTTTCCTTTCATCGTGGGCTTTTGTTTTCCTTTTTCCCCCCTCCTCCTGCTCCCTCATCTCTTCCTTCTTCCTCACTCTTTATTTCTTTTCCACTCTCTCTTTTCCAATTCCATTAATGAAAGTAGATAATAACTTGTGAATTCAAGTGGAACTTCATTTCTGAAACTGCACACTCATGCTGGAACCCATTAAGCTCGATAGCGAGAAATGAGAGAAATCATAATTATCAGGCCACTAAAATACATGAAACATAAAATTTGTCAGGGAAAGTAATTGAAATTATTGGAGCAGTTGGGCCTGGTGCTGAGCAGACCCTCAGTGATAATGGAAAGGTTACGGGTGATGTTTAGCAATACTGATGAGGTCCAAGGTGACTCCACACTACCACAGTCAGCAAATTTATGTTCAGCTGATATTATTTTGCTAATCCATCTCTGGGAATTTGAAGAACAGTGGGGTTCAGGGAGCCCCTTCAGCTGTCCAGTGAGACAGGTAGAAGACTTATTCTTTTCTTCACCTTGTTAGTGAGCTTTTTCCTTCCTTTTCTCATTCTGTTGTCTTCTCTCTTCTTGAACTTCATCTTCTCCTTTCACTTCTTCCTATTATTCTGTCTTATTTTAGCTTTGTTTTTCTCCATCCTTTCCCATTTCAGTGCTATTCTTTCCTTTATCCCATCTAAAGTTACTTGACAATTTGTCTGATTGGTGTGTAAAGTGTGCTTCTCATCCATGGCAACTCTGTAACCTAGAATCAGAATTTTTCTTCCCTTGACCCATGCTGCTTGCCACTGAGATTAAACCACAGTCCCAATCTGCACACACAGACTCTCCTGCTGCTTCCATGACTAAACACATGCCATCACTGCACATGTTCTGCTGATGTTATCTGAGCACATATGAATATGCAGGAAAGAAAGAGAATGATTCTCCTGCTACCAACCTTAAAATTCTGAATGTGTCTCTGATCTCAGCAACATAAGAATTTTAAGTAGTCAAAACTACTTATATACTGTGATTATGGCAGAAAGGCTGAGACACAGAAAACATTATCCAGGAGGAGGTACTGGTTCATACAAGGTGAACAAATATATTCAGACCATGAAAGCAAGATATTTTTGACATAGATACCTGAATCATACTGGAAAATCTTTAAGCGAGTCATCATAGCTGATAATACTTATAGGCTGAATAAGCATGCACATATATAAATATGCATGACATTAATTGATGGTTTTATATATATATGCATATACATATATGCTTATTTATTTATGTTTAAGATTGTGTTTTTAAAAAAATATTTATTTATTTGACAGAGAGATCACAAGTAGGCAGAGAGGCAGGGAGAGAGAAAATGGGGGAAGTAGGCTCCCTGCTGAGCAGAGAGCCCGATGTGGGGCTCTATCCCAGGACCATGAAATCATGACTTAAGCTGAAGGCAGAGGCTTAGCCACCCAGGTGCCCCTAAAGATTGTATTTTTTTAAGGTATCTCTGTACCCAGCATGGGACTCGAACTCACATCCGCAAGATCAGGGGTCAGAAGTCCCACCAACTAGCCAGCCCGCACATGGCAATTTATATTTACAACACATTTTAACACTTTCCAAAATTTTGTTTGATCCCTACCTATTGAGACTATTGAAGTTATTATTACCTCCGTCCTATAGTTGAAAAAACTAAGACCCTCTGAAGGATTAAACCATACAGACACAGTCACTTGATTAGTGACTGGCAGACATTAGGTCTCCTACCATTTTAGTCTATGTGCTTTCCATAGTGCCTTATACCCCTACTATTAGAAAATTTTTTGATTTGGGCTCGAATCGTGTCTTGGTTATTTGAAAGAGTTCAGTGACTTCATTTGGACAACTCCAACATTGTAGTCTCTGTATCTCAGTATGTGGTTGACCAAAGCATAACTACACTGGCCTGAATGCTGACAGCTTGCTGGTATCTCATCTTTCTCAGAGGTGTGCATTCTAGTTCCCAAAGCTCCCACCAAGTGGTAGCTCAGTCTCTACTTAAACAGTTTTACAAATGAGTGACTTCAGAGCTACCCATTCCATTGTTGGAGAACTCTAATATATATATAACCCTAATATATATATATATATATATATATATATATATATATATATATATATTCCCCCCCCCCTATTGAGACAAAACCACTGCCAATTCAATGGGATTCCAACCTTTAGAACACTCCAAATCACTGAGATAGTTTCTGAGCTTACAGTATATGTCAGCTTTGGGCTCAGATGGTGGAGATAATCTCTTCCACAGTTGCAGCCAAGCCAGATTCTCTGTACTGGTAGTTGAGAGTACCAATACAGAGAAAACTCTGGTGTCAGTTGACCCAGTGTGAAACCTAAATCCACCCGTTAATGGTCAGGGTTATGCCAGTTACCTGATTTCTGTATGCCTCAGATTTTCCATGTGCAAAATGAAGATCAGAATAATACCACCAGATTGGGTTTGGGCAGCAATAAGTGACTAGATAAATATGAAAAACTTAAAAGATAAGCATAGCACTTATTAAGTAATAGATAAAGATTAGCCATTGTTATAGTAATGACAGTAGTTCAGGCTGTCTAGACCCCTCTTGTGGTGCCTCTCAAAGTCCTTTTCTCTAGGTTAAAACCCATTCATTTATTCACTCATCCAAAATTGACAAGGTGACAGCTAAGGCCAGGTGTGTGGCAAGCTCTAGAGATGAGCCAGGAACAAACAATCACAGATCTACAGGAGATCCCTCTGTGTCTGTTCGGGAGATGCAGATCTTCACAGAGAGACAAGGGCTGTGATTTTCATATGTACAAAGTGAGAACACAGTGCAAGACACACAAACACACCCACACACATCTTTTCCCAGCTGAGTTGATGGTTTACCATAGGGGAAGACTGAGACTTTGCCTGGGGGAAGCCCTGAATCAAGGCTTGGAGGAGAAGTTAGAGGTAGCTGGGAGAAAAGGAGAGGGAGAGGATAATGGCATTTTAAATAGGATGTGTGCATGAGACAAGAGGCATTTGATAGGCACTGTGAGGGGTTCAGTATGGATGGAATATAAGCTGCCTTGTCAGAAAGAGGAGGCTACAGAGGAGGCTGGAGAGAGAGCCAGGCTCTTATAGGCTCTGTTAAAAAAAAAAAAAAAAAAAAAAGGAAGTTTGACTTTTACCTTGATCTCTTCTTGGCAGCCTCATTACACTGGAATAAATTAAATTCTAAAGTCTTCTTTTACATGTGCTGCTATTAAAGAGAGTTTGTTTGAACAATAAACAAAAAGCAGGGCTTTCAAGGCCCAGCATACAGGCTCAATCAGTAAGGATGCTGGGAGGAAACCAGGGCCAACAGGAGGGCGCAGACCACCTGAGGGGAAAATCGGGGCATTGTTTCAAATTCTCTGGTACAGCAGATTCTTACCTAGGGAGTTCTGGAAGATAATCATATAAAATGGAAGACTTTAAAAATTTTCTAATGGTAACAATAAGACAGACATTCTGAAAAGCCAGGTGACTCATGCCTTAGAGATTCTTAGAAAGAAATGCTCAATTATGAAGAAGGAGTCTACTAAAATTCCTTGACTGATCTCTGAATTCCTGATGACTATTAGAAAACTTTGGGGATGAAGATCTCCAGGGTCTCACATAAGGACAATCTGTCATCACTTTTCTGGCGTTTTCTCTAATGTTATGTCCATCCATCACTGTTCTCAAGAAAGCATTTTTACTATTCCATTGAAAAAAGAAAATATATAATATTAATCATCAATAGTCAAATAATAAGGTCCTAAAAATAAAGAAGTTTTACTTTATCATGAGTCATAGGAATAAAAATAGAATAGACTGTATACATATTTTAGATTCTCTGCAGTGTGTATGTACAAATACCACATACCACAGGAAAAAACAAAAACAAAATCATTAATTCTAAGGTCCAGCCATTGAATTGTCATCCATTGTTCCCAGATTCCCAAGTTGATGGTATTATTTCAAACCTGAAATCATCTAATGAAAGTACCTGCTGGGCTATTGTTTCATAGGGGTTTGTCACGTTTATTTTACTGTTCCTATAGTCAACTTCATTTTTTCAGTGCAGTGTGGACATTTGTCCTAAGTTACCTCAACTATAGCTAATGGATACCACACTCAGTATTACCAGAGTATTTACTACAAGGCATTTATATTTATGCATATGAAAAGACATATTTGTATAAATAACTCCTAGTGCAGAGTACCAAATGGTAGAAGTACCTTACTATAGAAACATCAGTAAGAAAGCACACTTGTTGTTGCTCTAAGTAATCCAAGAAGAAAACTTACGTTTTTGTACAAATAAAACTTAAGTTTTTGTGGTATAAATAAAAGGAACCTACAATTAAGGACAGTTGGACTTTTTTTCCTTGCCCCACTTTATGCCACAAAGAAGGTACTGATCTTTAGTGGAAAGCTGGAAAGTATCTTTGGAACATCTATCATAACCCTTTATTCAATTGACAAGGGATCCATGTCCCAGGGAGGATTGCTCATTTGCCAAAGTTTTACAGTGAATTAATACAACGTTAGGATTTGAACTGGGCTCCTCAGACCCCTGATTCATGCATGCACCTTTCACTTCAACGTTATCTTTTCTGGACTCTGCTATTTCTTTGTAAATTGTCTTCCTTTTAGAGGTTTTCTGGGAGTTAACATCTTCAAGTATGCTACTGTGTATTCCATCCAGCAGAATAGGAATAATGGTAAAAACCTAGCCTCATGAATTAATTTAAAGTTGCTTTATTAAAAGGATTCATTTCCTTTAAAAACATGCCACAAATAATATGAATAAGAATATGTTCTGAGTTTAATAATGCAAAATCTCTATCTTGTTAGTGCTCCCACACTGAGAACACCATATAAATGTGGAAAACAGGTACTTTCAACAGAATTTCTAAAATCTGATGATGCTCAGTAACTATGTCAATTAGGAGGAAAACATATCTTGGAGTCATTCCTTTGAGCACTAGAAGCTCTTTTATGTTTGGATGCTACTGGCAAAAATATTCCTGGACACAGCAGCTTTAAAGCTTTTGAGCAACAATGAAATTTCAGAGGAAGAAAGGTTAGAACTGGGAGCACACCAGAGAACTAATTGCTAAGAGAGCTGCATTTATGTATACACTGCAGTAATTCCTAGAGACACCATTTAGAAAAAGAGAATCAACAGTTCGGTTCTGTAGACACTGTGTCCTCCAGAATAGGGATGGGAAAAGAGGGGTTTCCCTGGCTCTGGGGGTTTGCTGAGAGGCACAACTGTGGATTCATCACAAGATGTCATGTGGACAGTCTGTTATGGGGGAGGAGACTGCTCAAGCTTTATCATTCACAAAAAGCATCATTCTTTCCCCAGTGGTCTTCTCCCAGTTTGGGCAAGGGGAGCTTAGTTTTCTTTCTTTTTTATTTTCCTTTTTCAATAAAGTCTACTGAAGTATAATTGATGTACAACAAACTGCACTCATTTAAAGTCTATAATTTGATAAATTTTGACATGTTTATATACCTGTGAAACCATAGCACAATCAAGTTAATGAACACAGACATCAGCCCCCCAGTGTTTCTTCATGCCTCTTTATAATCCACCCCATCTCAACTTTCTCTGTCTTCTTCTATCTCCGAGCAAACACTCATCTGCTTTCTTTTCCTATAGATTGTTCTGAATTTTCTAGAATTTTATATAAATTAAATCTTACAGTATGTACTCTCTGGCCGCTTTCCCTCGGTAGAATTACTTTGAGATGCATCCATGTTATTGTACATTTCAAGAATCCATTCTTTTCATTGTTGAGTTCTGTTCTACTGAATAGGTATATGTCACGTACTTCTGATCCCATTCATCTATTGATAGACATTTGAGTGGTTTCCAGTGTGGGACTATTACAAAGAAAGTTGATATACATATTCATGTACAAGTGTTTATATGGGCTAATGCTTTGTTTTTTTCTCTTAGGTAAATACC
Source organism: Neogale vison (assembly GCF_020171115.1). Classification (NCBI taxonomy): domain Eukaryota; kingdom Metazoa; phylum Chordata; class Mammalia; order Carnivora; family Mustelidae; genus Neogale; species Neogale vison. Next base: position 63,676,662 of record NC_058096.1, on the reverse strand, counting down.
TAGGAGGAAAATAAATGGATCATATAGTAGGTTTATGTTTAATTTTAGACTTCTTTACCATGGGGAAAAGGACAAGTATTGCTGGTTCAGCTGAAATAACACCTTTCAGCAAGTTTTAGGAGGAAATGACTTGACTCAGAGTTGTTTGTTCCTAGCTTCAGGTTCTGTTTAATTACAACTCCCGTAAAACTGGGGGAAAAAAATCAGAGGGTCCCTCACAATCTGGGAAACACACATATGAGCAAGGAATTAAAACCACAATTTCAGAGGGGCTCTGGGCACCCTGAGGCTTGTCCATGGGCTCCCCAGTGCTTGAGAGACCTTTTTTTTTTTTCTATGCAAATCTTGCAGTATGAAGGAGAGCCTACACTCATCCTTACCAAGGACACGTGGAGCTTCCAAAATGAGTGACATAACTGGGTAGTTTTTCTAAAGTACAGTAACAGTCACCAGTTTTAAATGTGTTAGGCTAACTAATTCATATACCATTAACATTTTCCCACATACTTCATGGACTAATATGAAATATTCATATTTTTCACATACCAATTCATGTAGGATCTTTTATATGTTTTTCTCATTTTAGCCATAGTATCTCTGCAGGGAGTCATAAAAAATTTAATTTCCCCATTTTACAGTAACAGAAAGTGGAGCTCAACAAGCTTCAGAAGACAGGATGGTATAGCACACAATACCAAAACTGGGGTTGGGAGCACAGGGTTGCAGTCATGTCTTCGTAATTTAAGTATTAGAGGACCTTAGACAAATCATTTTTTACTCCTCTTAGGATTCAGTTTCCATCTTGGTAAGGTAAAAACTTTACATGGGACCAGGCTGGTCAAATTGTACTAAAAACACAGTCTTTTCAAGGGCCTTAAATTATATTTTATATATAATATATAAATATGTATTATATATATATATATATATACACACACACATCATTATATGTATTACATATAATATATATTGTATATATGGTTGTGAAAATTAAGTATTTAACTTTGGGTCACCTAGGATTTCCTAAAGTTGTTTGCTTCAGAATTCTTTTTCATATTAATCTTATAGTGCATAACACCTCATGAAATTCTTATGTTAAAAAAGCCAATGAGAAACCCTGAAATAAATGATCTTTTAAATTCCTAGCAGCTCCAACATTCTCTCTGCTTTGAAAGATGTTACCCTTGCACATTGACAAAGAGAAGCACGGAGGAAGGGAAATGAGGAGCTGGGCTTCTTAGCTCCTTGACCATCGCTTTTCCATGCTACCAAGGCTAATCCGATCTTTTCTTGTGCTGCTTTATGATGCCAAGTCTAAAGCTCCCACCACAGGCTGCCGGGCAAGAATTTCTAGGTCAACAAAGTCCCCTGGCCTAATTCTGACCAGAAAAGAATTTGCCAGAATTCGTCGTTTCTTCTTCTAGAGACAGTTCCTTCAAAGACAGTGCTTACATGAATGAAGGTTCTCTATAAAGTGCAGAGTATCAGCAAAGGTTGTTAGAGGAATCCGCTTTACACTTCCTGGTGAGCTGTATGTAAACTAAAAACTTTATTGGGAAATAGCAGGGCTTGTTCTACTCAGACAAAATGAAGCATGGGAATACTGAATTGCCAGCCAATTTCGTTTTTCAGTCTTTGTTTCAGGCCAAGACTATTCTGCTCCCCAAATCAGCAGGTGGAGATGGTTTCTGTGAAGTCTGTCTCAGACTCCCTCATTTAGAAATTTTCATGGCACCAGAAAACAGTGTCTAGAGAATCCCAAAGAACAAAAGAGAGGAAATGATCCCCTTCTTTCCCACCCCTATTCTGTCACTAAGACAGCAGGGTCCTTGTCTCACACAGAGGTAGTCACACAAGTCTATTTTCAAGGAAAAGCAAAGTCAGTAATTTTCTCACTAGTGCTTCCAGTTTTACCTTTAATTTCTCCAGGACATTGAAAATAATGACATTCTGAACAATATAAAGATTGAGCTTTTTTCTAAATATCTGTATTACATGACTAAACAATAAAACTCGTTCAGCATCAATATTTCAAGAAATGTGCTGGCAAGTGCATTAAATTCATTTAGGCATGTATGTATGTTAGAAATTTTAAAGGAGAAAAACAGGTGGAATATGCAAGCGTATGAAATATGCATCTTGGATTGGTTTAAAAAACAAGTTGAAAGTGCTTGAAATTCGGCCATTAAGGTGTTCAAACCTAATGCCTACTAACCTCTGAAATGTGCTCTCGAAAACAGCTCTGCTGGCAAAAGTAAATCCCTTTCTTCATTCTCAAATGAGGTTACTAGGATCCACACCTTGACTGATGCTCAATCTATATAAGATTTAGAACTGGATTTTTAAGAACTCCACTGACAACCGCATGTTCTTATTACCGGTTTCTCTTTTCTGAAAATGTAGGGCATATGCCCATTTATTTTCCAAATGAACTCTGTAAGATTTTTAATAATAAATGGCTTGAAATAATGGGTATCATTTGGAATCCCTTATCAAAGGAAGCAGAATTCTTTCACTGCATCATTCTTATTTTGTTCATAATAATGGAAAGCAGGTAAAGTGTGAGGGTTGGGTTGAGGCACATGAGTCTATTATATCTTTGTGATATTCTAGGCTATTTTCAACTATTAAACTTGCATGTATTTTATTTAATGTAAAATAAATAATAACACCTCTCCTTCCCCCGTTCACTCTTTTCCGTGTTAGAAAGCTCTTGTTTCTAGTTGCCATGGTGATGGCGCCACTCTGATATTTGTTTAAGTGAAACACTTTCATCTCACTGACTTGAAGACAGGTACTAGAAGGACCAGAAAATATAATTGACAGTCTAGCTTGCTAGCTGGAATAGAGGACCCTGTTCTATGGCCAAAGGGACAACGTCTTTGATCAGAAAAAATAATCCTCTTAAGAATAACGAAGGAACAACTTAGGTCACTGTGGGGCCTATTTTATTTTCTCTTTCAATTGTCTGTTACTGTGTTTTGTTTGGAAAACAATAAGACCTCATGTTAAGAGTAAACAGTCACTGCTTAAGACTGAAGTCATTTGTAGACAAATTTGCTATTGGGATTTAAGGGGATCTTTGGAGATGAAGAAAGACAGGAGATCTTTAAGAGAAAGCCCCTTTTTGCTCATAAGAAAAGAAATGAAGCAGAGAAGGGGCCCAATTTATAATCAAGAAGGCAGTCCCTAAAATGGTACCTAGGTTTGTAAGCATGGCCAGTCCACTGAAATGCGTTTTGCCTTTGTGGCTGCAGGAAATATCATGAAGTCATTCAGAAAAATCGATGCATTTCCAGTTGCCTCACAACTTGAGGGTTGTCTGTTATGGACAGACAAACTCAAGCATGTGGACTCTAGCGTGTAAGATCCGTAATGAGAATCACTTTCGAGGAATGTCAGTTCACAAACGTGCTCTCTCATTGCAGGCACGTCTAGCTATGAAGCTGAAGTTTTAGGAGATAGATTGTGCTTTTATCTGTACTTTATTTTTCAGCTCTGCTATTGCTAGTATCCTTTGCAGAACAGCACAGAGGTCACAGAATAGCCTTTGGAGTCAAATAAACTGTAGTCCCAAACTCCACCCCTTACGGTGAATGTGAACTGGGCAAATGAGTGAATATTGTTGGTCAGAGTGAGAAAAATAATGGTCTTAACATGGAACCTGTGCTTGCCTGGAATTACAATCAATGTCTCTTTTGCAAAATATCCTTTCAGTTTTAATGACAATGGGGAACATGATCTTGGGTTTTGGTTCATTTGAAACATAAGCTTTTCCTTTAAAATTTGTAGGTGCACTATCAGAGTTAAAATGTTTATCCAAACAAGTCTGGGGTGGTGATGGTTATGTAGAACTGGCCGAGGGGTGTAGTTAGAGTCGGCACTGCCATTGAAACTAATGTAAATTTGGGCAGGTGCTTTCACTTCTCTACGCCACAGTATCCTTAGGGACCAAATAAGGAAGTTCGATAGATGACATCTGAGGTCCTCTACCTCTCTGGATGCTATGGCTCTTCCTCTCTTGGGCTTGGTGGTAGAGTAACACAAGGATCCCCCTTCTTAAGGAAGTTTAAGAATCAGCTCAGCCTCAAATTCACAGAATCAGAGTGGATGGTGGTTGCCAGGGCTGGGAGGAGCGGGCGTGGGAACAGGGTTTCTAAATGAGCGGGCACCAAGTCCGTTGAGCAGCCCGCATAAGCTCTAGAGATCTGGGGCACAGCACTGGACTTAGAGTCAACAATAATGAATGCTTTTTAAACATTTGCTACGAGGTTAGATCGCATGTTATGTGTTCTGACCTGTAAAATAAAATACGAAGAAAACTAAGATTAAAAATATTTCCTAAAAGATGAAGAATTGTAGCTTGAGAGGCGGTGAGAGCTAAAGAGAGCTGACCTGGGGGACAGGAGTTTGAGTTTCTTGTTTGGTGGGATGTGTGCTCTAGCATCTATCTGGGGTTCATCCATTTTCTGGTTCATGAAGTTTTGCTGTAACAAGTAGCAAAAAAGAAATCTGTCTCTCAAACTTAAACAAACAAATGTGATAAAACAAGTGGAGGAGGACATTTCCCAAGCCATTCTTGGTCGGGTGCCAGAAGAAGCTGCAATGTTTCATAAATCACACTGAGTGTGATGGAAGTGCCTGGATTTACAAGCTTCTCCTTCTCTGAAACTTTTAATTATATCTGCATTCCTCTTTATTGCTCGTCTTTCAAAAAAGGTCATTCCTGTTTACTCTTTCTCTCTGTATTTGTTGTGTGTCTATTATTCCTTTAAATATAAGAAAACAAAACATCAAAAACTTTACAAACACTCTGGATGACTAGAAGATATTTTGTTTTCTGATTTTAAAAACCTCAGTCTCAGAACATTCTTTCTTCTTCTTCTCTTCCCTCTGCACTAATGTACCTTTCAGATGCATAAAAGATATACACAGCAGTTTTTCTCTTCATCTCTTTTGCTTGCACCTACCTCAAAGTAGATAAGAGTATTTCAAGCATACATCCACAAGCCATTATATGCTCCAGGGATACTAGTCAAATAGTTTAAGGTTTTAATGTAGTAAAGGAGTAGCAAACAATATGCAAAGAAGAAAAGCACCAAAGAGAGCTCAGAATTGACTTATCTGCAGGTGTTAAATGAAGCAGGCTAGCAAGTACCACGTACCTTCTTTATACAGTACCTGGTGTTCTGGAGAGTTGCATATAAATCATATCTTTAAAATTTGATTTAGATATTTGGTTCACTGGACTAGCATTAGAAACCGGACCATACATTTTCTGTGCATCTGAAAGCTAAAGTAGGGATTGTGGCTCCTACTTGACTCCTCCTGTTTCTGCAAATATACTTGATTTTAAGACTTGAGTGTAAATATCACCAAAGTTTTTCTTTTTACTGTTATTTTCTTTCTTTCTTTCTAAATTACAGAGTAGTTTTTAAGAAAAATGACATTCCAGCACTTCAGTCTGTCATTAGAAGTAAAGTAAATGCATTCTAGGTTCAGTGGCTTTCAAGTGTTTTTGACCATGACCTGTAGTGAAAAACCAACCAGCCAACCAATCAACCAACCAAACAAAAAGCACATGCTACTTAGTACTCAGATACACAGAAGCACACACACACACACACACACACACACACACATTTTAAAATTTAACAAAGCAGTGTAGACCTTTCTTTGCATGACACATTCTATTCTTCCCTTCCATTCTATTCCATTTCTTTAAAAAATTTGTTGAAACCTGCTAAATTGATTGTATAACCTACTAGCATGTCACAATACGTGGTTTGAAATACAGAGAAGTGCGTAAATAGTAGTAGGTCAAGATAAAGCATGGAGAAATTGCATAAATAAATGACAGAAGTTGAGATTTGGAATATTAAAGCGCCAAACCAGGCAAGTCATTCAAGTAAATGTAAAAAATCGGAGAGAGATAAGAGACTATATGTTCCCATGAGAATTCTCTTTAACTAAATTAAGTCAGAGCTATGTCCACGACAAGCACTCAAATATTTGTCAGAAGATTGCATCTCCTAATTACACACTGGTTGCTCATTTACCTGAGACTTGGGGGTGGGAGTGGTGTGTCAGTGCCAAGTCTTTGAAAGAAGAGAGCAGGCTCAGCTGTTGAGAAAAACGAGAAGAGTGGGGTGAGATGCAAGTCCCACTTAGCCTAGAACATGATAGGAAGTCACTCGGGACTTGCCATGTTAGCCAGGTGAGGAAGGTAGGGTCTGTAGTCTGGGATTCAAATGGACAGGGTAACCAGGTCTCCATGATACAGTGGGAAAGGATTAGTCATGGAGACAAGGGAGTTTTTTCCCTAGCTCTTTCCCTGGCATTGGTTTCAGAGTTATCTTAGGATAAGTCACCAGACTCCTCTAGTCAAATGTTTCTTGTAAGTTTGACTCTTAAATTTTTATTCGTGGTATACCACTGTGTGGTCTTCAAATCTGAGATGTAAGTTCAAGTGTAGACCACACAGAGTTCAGGCTGTTTCTCTGGGAGACCAGAGACTGGAAACGTGAGATTAGGATGTAGACCTAGAGAAGGAGGGCAACGGGAGAAATAAATAGACCTTGAGGGTCCAGGTAGAAGGGGTCTAGATATGGACAGTAATTCTGGACCAAGACCAAGGAAGCTGAGTTCAGACTGGGTCTGTTCCTGAGCCATCTCTTCTGAGATTGGAGTTCTTTATTAATAAATACCTTCCTAGGACATGGGTACCTGTCAGTTGCTGGTGAGATTGAGCCATCAGTCTGAGCTCTGCAAATGGAGTATGCATCTAGGGTTAGAGAAGAGGAGTAAAATCCATGTTGTTTCCATCTGAGCTGGCCCAAGGACAGAAGGATAGTCTCTATGAATGACATGGTCAGTTTCCACAAAAACTTTCAAACACCAAAATTTGGACCACCAAACAATCTGCTCAAACAATCTTTGATTTAACTGCTTTTAAGCACTCTTGTGTAGGATATTGCAAATTTACTGCTGAAGTAACAGATACAGATTTTTTTATAGGCTTGTTTAAAACATATACCATACAGACTATCTGTAATGGCAATTAAGCCAACAGTATGATTGAGAGGCTCATTTATTTGTTTATTCAACAAATATTAATTGAGCACCTGTGATTTTTTTCTGGGGTACTGTGTTAGGCTTGAGGTCAGAAGGATGAACAATACTGAGCCTCTGTCTTCAAGGATTTCATGGTTTAGTAGGAGAAATAGACGTATAAATAGATAAATTGCAATACAATGTGATAAGTGCTTTAATAAAGATAAGAAATGATTAATATAAATGAAAACCAAATTAAACACATTAAGCTCTTCTCAAAAGAAGAGAAATTTGTTCATGTAAAATATTATTATTAAACTGTATTATTCTTCAATTCCCTAAATGATATTTGAAGATAATGTCTTGCTCTTTTCTCTTCTAGCCCCATTAGTTTTCATTTTTACTTCATTGGAGTGGTTGTGTGCAAGCAGACACAGGCATAGGTGGGCCTTGAGTTGTCATTTTGCCTCTATTTCCCATAAAAGTGTCAACAATTTTTACAGTTAAAATAGACATCAGAGTATTCTGTCTCTGTCTCTGTCTCTCTCTTCTTTCCATGCCCCTCTGCCCCTGCCATCTACCAGCCCTAATTCTCTTTTGGGTAATTAGAAGATACTAATGGGGAAAACAATCAAATATAACAAAACAACCTCCACTGCCCCCAAACAGAGCAGGAGATAGAAATGTGGGAGGAATGAAAGAATGACAGCAATAATGACAACTAATACTTCCTGAGTTTTTACTACGTGCTAGAGACTAGTCTGTATCCTTACATGTCTTAATTCTTTAAGTCCTAACAACAACCTCATGAGGTAGATCTTTATTATTTCTGTCATATTAATCAGGAAGCTAAGGCATAGGGAGGCTAATTTACACGCCTAATGCACACAACCAGGAAATTCAGAGCCACAAGTTGAACCTAGCGGACTCCAGAATTAGTAATTTAACAACTGCACTGGGCTATGTTGAAAAATGTTACTTCTCACATTTTTTTTCTTAAAATTTCCTGAATTGGTATTCATATGAAATATATATTAATAGAATGAAGTGCAGTTAGCAAAAGAAGGAAATGAAAGAATGAGCAGTCTCGAACATCTCACTTACTCCTCTGTATTTTTCGTTTGTTGCTTTATCTTGTAGGTGGCATAAATCAGGTCTGTAGAAAGGATTAGAATTTTCAAGAACAGTGAATGTCTACTTGGTATCTATGCTTCAGATTCTTTTTTTTTTTTTTTTTCTTTTTCTGGTAGAAATCTTCCTATCTGTCACAAAGCGAAGTGTAATGGGAAAACAGCTTTCTACTTTTATATCTGCGAGGACAATACAGTTAATTGAGAGTAGGGTCAACTTATAAAGGATTACCGTAATGCTATTTGCATTTCCTTTGTTCTAGTCCCCTTTCTCCATAATTACAACTGTTAATTAAAGGACCGTGTTATTCCCACCTTCTTTATAAGGAAGACTGAGGCACCAGGAAGTTAAATGAATGCCATCTCCCCTACCCTCCTCACATGGAGATGGCTGTCAGTTTCAGGTGGAAAGGGAGTGAAATAGATGGGCCCTAACTAATTTCTTATTGTTCTAGTTAGGAGACTGTTCTTCCCTTTAACTGGTAGTGGGGGAGTTCAGAAAACAGATACATATGTACCCATCTGAGATCCTTTTGGAAACACTCCTTCTTACTGTGTTATCAGGCTTTTCTGGTAACAATATGTGACTCGATTCTGCCCTGGTTCTTCTGCTCTCCACCTGGTATTTAGATGTGCACATAGTTGTCCCTTGACTCCCACCCACTGATGCTCCCTTGATTGTTAGTTTCTAGTGGATGTTCTAGTTTCTAGCCTGATGTCATTGGTGCCACATTGTCCCGTGACCTGAGCCCGACAAATCTCGTGTTTTGGAACCAAGAAAAAGCTTAGATATCATCCAGTCACCTCTTTACTCATTTTATCAATAAAGACGCTGAGGCTAGAAATTCTGACTCCTCAAGTAGACCTCTAACCTCTGATTCCTTCAAGTGCTGGCAGTAGTTACATGAAGACTTTCAGGCTGTCAGTAAGCCTTTGGGGTCTCCCTTTTCTCTTGCATATTCCTCTCTCTAACACCAAATGGCATGAAGACATTCCCTACCCACAAGGTCCTGCTAATGAAAAAACGCTGACAGCTCATGGCAATGATTTCCCTGTGGAAGAGCCCTGGACTTAAAACAAAACGAAACAAAAAAACAACTGGGATCCAAAATCTGCTCGTGACATCATGCTGTGTGATGTTGGGCATTTTGGTTTAATCTCTGTGATTTTCAGTACCCTAATCTGTAGGGTTACGTACATGCAGGGTTATTGTGAGGACTTACAAGAATGATAATCACAAAGACTATGCTAGTTTTCTCTGCTCAAAATCATCCATTTACTTTCCATTGCCTTTGATATATATATCCAAGTCCCTAATTTGGCCCCAATGTCCATACATGATTTCTCTTGCACCTTATCCTGTTCTTTTGGTTCCAGGTGTTCTAGAATTCTTGCAATTCTTAAAGTCCAGAGGTCCATGTTCTCTCTTGTCAGGGGGAGTCTCTTGTTTTCTCTGCCTGAAATTCTCTCCCTAACCTAGCTAACTCAGATATTGGGACTCAGCCAACAAGTCATTTCCTTAGATGTCTCAGACTTAGTGGGGTTACCTGCTCTCTGTTCCCAAGGTCTCATTCTGCTTTTTGTTGTGTCCGTCATTCTCATGAGCATTTGTTTAATACCCCTCTTGTGCTCCAAATTGTAAATATCATGGAATTAGAATCCATGTGCATCTTATAAACCTCTAAGTCCCCAGCACCAAGTATCTGACACCAGGTATCAGAATATCTATTGGCTCTTTGATTATCTAACCTATAGCATAAAAATGTATTACCAATTATTGAATATACCTATAGCGTAGAGTTGAATTAGCAGGATTTGTCTACCTAGCTCTTGGCAGCTCTGTGGCAGCTCTTAGTAACCACTGTCCTGGCTGTAGCAACAATAAAGCATATAAGGCATTGTTGCATTGACTCCAAGAAAATAAAATATAGTTAGACTTCGGGCGCCTGGGTGGCTCAGTGGGTTGGGCCGCTGCCTTCGGCTCAGGTCGTGATCTCAGGGTCCTGGGATCGAGTCCCGCATCGGGCTCTCTGCTCAGCGGGGGCCCTGCTTCCCTTCCTCTCTCTCTGCCTGCCTCTCTGCCTACTTGTGATCTCTCTCTCTGTCAAATAAATAAATAAATAATCTTAAAAAAATATATATAGTTAGACTTCTCAGACATTCCCTCTGGCCTGTGTCCTAATGAGTTGACCTCATTATACTGTAACTCCTGAGTCTGCAGAAAACCTCATCTCGCTCCATTGTCAGCCAACTAAGAGGACGGACCACATCTTATCTTCTATAAAATGATGGCTTCCAAGTAAGAGGCAGGCACATCAATATAAGCTCCGGTCATAGTTGCAAGTCACTTTCCAGCAGTTTAGTCTTTTCACTAGTTTATTTTAAGCCTGGCATAAGGTTGATGTTGTTAAAAAAAAAAAAAAAAAAAAAAAAAAAAAGGTTGACATTGTTGCTAGCCTTCTACATTGTGGTTATGTCATTGTTGCATTATCATTCAGTAAGGCTAATTTTATTTTTTAAGATTTGTTTACTTATTTTAGAGAGAGAGCACCAAAATCAGAGCCAGAGGGAGAGCGGGAGAGAGAGAAAAAAAATCAAACAGAATCTGCACTGAGCACGGAGTCCAGTGTGGGGCTTGATCTCATGATCCTGAGATCATGACCCAAGCCAAAACCAAGAGTGGGATGCTTAACTGAGTATACTACCTAGGCGCCCCCAGTAAGACTAATTTTAAATATACCACACATGACCCAAGAATAAGTATCCCATCCTTTTGCTATCCCTACTTAATTATCTGCATAGATTTTATTTATTTTAGAATTGAATTTCATCTAAAGGGATTTAAAAAAAAAAAAAAACCCTAATAGTAAATAGCAGATATTTATGGAAATATTTTACTTCCCCAAAACTATTTACTTGGGCTTAATTTGATCCTGGTTTACTTATGTTTTATACAAATTTAACAGGTGTTAGTGCTTTGGAGTCCATTTCCCAGTCACACACATGAATTGCAGTTAAACAAATGAAGTAAAATTTATTTAAACAGACCAGATTGTTTGCATCCGAAGAGGCTCACTTGGACTAATTTGGTTTGCAGGGGAATAGGTCAATCTCTTCCAATAAGTCATTGCTCTGTACCAAATTGCCATAGCATCCCCAGCGTCCTCACCATTTTGCCTGGACTGTAGATCGATCCTAAACTTACCTGTTGCTACTGCAGTCAACTGTTACGTTACCTTGGCAACGTGGGCTACTCTACTTTCAAAGAAAAAGCAGAAAGCTTTCAAAGAAAAAATGAGACAGTTAAAAAATAAGTATGGAGACTCTTTTCATCTGAATAGCTGTGTCTTTGAGAGCTCTTCCTGAAAAGCAGCCTGTTGTTAGCTGATGTGACCAGATTATTGAGTACTAAATCCATGTTTCTAGAGGAGTATGTGTGCGCATATGTCTGCACTTGGATTTCTTAAATTGGTCATTCAGGTACTATGATTTATCTGTCTCTCTGTAATTTTACATCATCTTCCCTGGTTGTTTGAAACTCAGATTTTTTTTTTTTAACTTAGTGAAAAGCAAAATAGAGTCATGCAAAATATTTTTCCATTAATCCTGAGACTTTATTATTTACTGTAAAATTTTATAGATAAACTTATTTTTGGAAGGAATATTTCCTTCCCCTAATGAGGGTTGCTTTCACATAAGATAAAACACAAACGCGAGATGTTAGAAAAATGGGAGGAAATATTTAAAGGGAAAAAAAAAAGAAACTTCTAGACTTGTTTTATTGTTTATGCATTTTTATGAGGCCTGTTTAATAGAAAATATTTTTGTGGTTGAGTGTTTATGACAAAACAGCTACATTCTTCTTCTGTGGCTCCAGGAAGGTGAGAAGGTACATTCAGCCCTGTGAGATCTGCTCTTTGTGGGAAGGTGTAAAGTGTGCTCTAATAACATTGTTACACATCGCCATTGTCTATGGAGAACTAGGGTCAGAAGGGGTCAAAAAGCACATTAAGGGCTTCCCTTTATTCTCTCGCTAACCCAGGCACAGTATTCTGCTAATTTTGAGATTGTTAGGATTCTTTTAAAAGTCTCAGACAAAATAAATTATTGGTCATTTTTGAGGCTATCTCAGCACTGACCACTGGGCTTTTTCCATGTCAGCTTTCCTCATGCCAATTTTCGTTTCCTGTTTTGTTTTGTCTTGTCTTGTTTTGTTTTCACACTGCCTGGCTGGATACTTCCTTCCTTACTGATGCCATTACAGTCATTTGCTCCTTCCACCCCAGGCAGGGAGAACAAATCTTCCTCTGGGCCCCCTCAGCAGCTTTACTCTCCTGCTATACCACTTTGTCTCTTGGGTTGTGAATCTGTTTTCATGCTCATTTTTCTCTCGACTCAGAGCATCTTGAGTGCTGGGAGTGGACTTTTTATCTTTGGATTCACGTGCTTATAACAGTAAGTGGTACCTATTAGGCTTTCAAATTGAGAGTCCCGATGTGTATGCCGATAAATGAAAAAAAAAAGTGAATGATTTCATATTTTAAGATCACTTTGAATTCTGATTCATCCATTCCAGTTTGGTGTTACCTACAACTTTTCTAAGATTCTTTCTTTGTTTACATCCAAGCCATTGATAGACAAAGAATAGATGCTACAGAAGTAGGTATGGATAGAGACTTGCAGTGGCCCATCTTGGGAAACAAACCTGCAGTCTACATAGTACCACTGACCAATATAGCACTTGGGGAAGAGAAGGCCAGAGGCCATTAAACAGTTCAAATAATTTGACATCTATGAGTCGAACAGTGCAGTAGTATCCAGACTACAATTTCTTTTTATTTTCTATATGCTTTTTCACATGCTTGGGTGAAAACAGGCAAAAAAGATTGGAAGACTTCTCCTTTTTGCAACTTTTTGAAAAACAGAAATAAATTTAGTTCCATATAACCAGTAATAAGTGCTCATAACTAACCTATCGCCCAGTTCATTCTAGAATTTTGCTAGAAATCAACATTAAGTTCACCAATCCATAATTTTCCCCCTTTCTTAAAATTGGGATTTTTGTCCCACTTTAATCTCTATGATTTAGTGCCCATTCTCTTACATTCTTGCAATAAAATCTTTCTAGGCCTGGAAATTTGAAGACATTTAAATTGCCCAGGTAATAATTTACTGCCACCTCATCTGCCAGAACTTTAATTCGTTTTTACAATGTTTATCCTACCTCTTCTACGGGGAAGATTTAGTTTCTTGCTAGAGAAGACGGATGAAACACAGGAGTTGAAAATCCTGCTTCCCTCTTACATTTGTTGCTAGGTCGCTATCTTCCTTAAGCCATAAGCTTTTCTGAATAAACCTCACAAATATAGACACTTTCTTTTCGGTTTTAGTATGTCATGAACCTGAAGTTCATTCTGGCCAGAAGTCTTCTTGATACTGTGTATACATGTTCATAGCACATGCAATATCTATCTTTTATGTCTCTCTTTTCACTTTTTATTTCATGGCTTTTTTTTTTTTTAATGCTCAGTTAGCTACCATATAGTACATCATTAGTTTTTGATGTGGTGTTCAATGATCCATTAATTACATATAACACCCAGTGCACATCACAACACGTGCCCTCCTTAATACCCATCACCCTGTTATCCCCTCCCCCCACTCCTCCCTCCCCTCTAAAACCCTCAGTTTGTTTCCCAGGGTCCATAGTCTCTCATGGTTCATCTCCCTCTCTGATTTCTCCTCCTTCAGATTTCCCTCCTTTCTCCTATGGTCTTCTTGCTACTGCTTTTAAAGTATGAACAAAAGATTCTTTTGCAATTATATTAACATAGTCACATGCTTTTCTGAAAATGATGATGCAAGCAATTTCTACAATTTATCATCTTCCTTAGATGCAATTATTTTAAGCAATTTTGATTTTGGATGGAAGGGGAACTCAATGCTAAATCTCTGTGCAGAATTATTCCCTTGGGACACTTGACTTGTCTGTGAGTCTGGCTTTATTTACCGCTGATAGAGACATGGCATTAGTTATTCGAGATCCTGCCTTGTTAGGTTCTTGAATTTTTACAGAACGTTCAATCCTACTCCCAGCTGTCCTCCTTGTGACATCCAATGCAACCACATACATATGTGGGAACAGAAACACGCTTCCCTCCAGGAACTTTTTATGGAGTATAAATTCAAACTTATTGTCCCTGGATGGTTTTAAAGACTGAACAGAGAGAAACAATCATTTTGCAATGGATTGAACTTCAAAATATTTCTTTAACTGAATCTCATTTTGATATAATATCATGTCCTATAAGGTATATCACAAAACAAACAACATCCCTGTGGAATTCATTGCTTTGCTTACTCACAGGATATTGCTGAGGCTGTTGTCATATTTCTATGTCTCTACCGCAAGCTACTTCTGTGTTATGTACTAGAAGAGTTACAGTTTCCCTTGATTCTTTTAACTGATTCTGCTTTCCTCCTCAAGAAAATTAATATCCAAATTTGTGACTCTCATTAAAAGTGTGCAGTATAGGAATTCATACCTTGTATTTTAGCATTAATTTCATTTTGAGCTTATACCTACTATTTTTTGCTATGTTGGATCTTTGTGAATCACCACAAATTCTTTTTGTAATGGGATAAGAGAAAAATTAAACAAACTGTCCTTTTTCCTTCTTCTTCCGATTACAAAGTCACAATGGTACTTTCTCCTAAGGGTCCTACCACTACCTCCAGTCCAATCCAGTTTCTTATTGGTCATCATTAAAACCAACTACCACATACGTTTTATCTGAATTCATTCTGAATAGACTGAATATTCTCATGTCTGTTCTCAACTTATTAACACATAAAGATATCCAGTGGGCATTAGGATCAAATACAATCCGGGTCCTTTCCACAATTTTCCTTCTTCTAGCCTTGTCAAAAATTTATCAGATGCTCCACTTTTATTGCCATATTTTCTGCAGAAGTACAAGTAATTGAATTTTTTCATCATTACCGTATTGTATCTCTGTGCTAGTCCTATAACATATATTGGGAAAACATCAAACATATTTCCCTATTTGTGGAGCTCCCATAACAATATCACTTGTTTGGTTTTTTGTTCTTTTTTTCTTTCTGCAGTTCATTATGTTGCGCAGATTAATGCAAAACCAGAAAGATAAAACTACTGACTTACTTACTTGAAATGAACATTTTGTGGAGTTTTTTGACATTGGCTTTGGGGAGCAGTCTGAAAATTGTACTCAGGAAGCATATTCTGTGAGACCTGTCACTAAAGGAGCACCACATTAACATTCTTTTTTCCTCCCAATAATCCAAATTTGTCTGCCAGTTTTGATATAGTCAGATATCAGATTTAGCCTAACCTCATTTCTCTCATTAAAATTAGACAACTTTTTTCATAGATAGTCCAAACTCTCTCTTTCCTGTTTTTGAGGAATTTAATCACCATCTTAGATTTTGAGAATCTGTATTAGATGACAATCCAGTTCCCAGATACTTCCTGCTTTGAGGGAGCCTCTGGTCAGCAGTTTCTTGAAAATGCACAACTTCCCTCAGTTTTGTCAGGAGAAAGAAGAGAGAGCCAGAACGAAGCACAGGAAGAGAAAAGGGAGCAAATCAAGGGTGCAGCACCTCATGTTGACACCCTTACCTGCTCAGCAGCCAACTCTGAAGACAGTTCCCAATAGGAAGCTCAAAAGTGCTTTGTACTCTGAGGAAACATTGTGGCGCCACCCACGGAGACCAAGAGTCAATGATCACTAGGGGGAGGGTGTTTCATAATATATTGTTTAAATGTTTAAGAGTACAAAATGCATCTGCATCATTACTTTTATAAACCTAAAAAAAAAATGGCTAGAAAACTATAAAGCTATTTCTACTAATTGCCACTTCTGTTGTTGGAAGACAATAGGAAAATGTGTGACTGAAATAGGAAGGTTTTTGATTTTGCGGTTTCAGGATCAAACTTAGCCCTGGGTACCTTTGAGTTTGGACATTCAAGCCAAACCTTTCAAGGTTTCTGACATTGTAAAGTAACAATCTTATAAGAAATCAAAGGGTGAAAAATTCTCTGCAAGTGAAGCTGGCTCATGCATTTTAAAGGCAGGTTTGACTTGAATATATTAGGGTACAGGGTGAAGCTGCCGGTGCAGATAAGATGGCTACTCAAGAAATAACAAAAGAGAGATATTCTGTTTTCAAACCCAGGAGGAAGACAAGAACTGGATCTCTAATATCTATTCCTGCTGCAGGGACACTGACAGTGAGAAAAAAAAAAGGGCAACAAAATATCTCTCTGAATGATTTTATCCAAATTACATCAAATGGTCCAAATTCTTCTCAAAAATGGCTTTCAAAATCCCCCAGACATGTATTTCTGAATGCTAATAATTTGATAGAGATGGCATTTAAATACCTTTATTTTTGAATTTGCTAACAAAAAAGCAGATTTCATAAGAAATGTTAATATGTATCCCCTGTATCGTTCTAACTACATTTGTTTATGATTTATTAAAATGATAGCCTGTTCAATTCAAATAGGAAAAACAACTTTGTGGAGACTTTATTGATCTTCTCGAAAATAAGCCTTCTGTTGTAATGTATACATGACAAAGAAAGCTTGCTTAGATCAGTGTTGGAATTTTCCTCATCATATTTCATTAATTCCTCTTGCCTAAGGAAAAATTTGAATTTTGTTGTTGAGATATTATTTCTAGGATGACTACTGCTGCTGTTTAAAGAAACTATTTGTTTGTTTGTTTGTTTTCATTACCACATAATGTATTATTTTCCCCAGGGGAATAGGTCTGTGAATCATCAGGCTTACACATTTCACAGCACTCACCATATCACACACCCTCCCCAATGTCCATACGCCAACCACCCTCTCCATACCCCCCCCCGCAACCCTCAGTTTGATTTGTGAGCTTAAGAGTCTCTTATGGTTTGTCTCCTTTCTGATCCCATCTTGTCTCATTTTTTCCTTCCCTACCTCCCAAACCCCCCACTTTGCCTCTCAAATTCCTCATATCAAGGAGATCATATGAGAACTGTCTTTCTCTGATTGACTTATTTCGCTCAGCACAATACCCTCTAGTTCCACCCATGTCATTGCAAATGGCAATATTTCATTTCTTTGAAATATATATTTCATATAGCATCATATAGATCCTATATATCTACATATAGATATATAGTATTCCATTGTATGTATCTACCACATCTTTATCCATTCATCTGCTGATGGACACCTAGACTCTTTCCATAATCTGGCTATTGTGGACATTATTGTTATAAACATTCTGGTGCATGTGCCCCTTCGGATCACTGTATTTGTATCTTTAGGGTAAATACACAGTAGTGCCATTGCTGGGTAGCCCTATCTTCAACTTTTCGAGGAACCTCCATGCTGTTTTCCAGAGTGGCTGCACCAGCTTGCATTCCCACCAACAGTGTAGGAGAGTTCCCCTTTCTCCATATCCTCCAACATCTGTCATTTCCTGACTTGTTAATTTTAGCCATTCTCACTGGTGCGAGGTGGTATCTCATTGTGGTTTTGACTCGTATTTCCCTGATGCCAAGTGATGTGGAGCACTTTTTCACGGGTCTGTTGGCCATCTAGAGATCTTCTTTACAGAAGTGTCTGTTCATGTCTTCTGCCCATTTCTTGTCTGGATTATTTGTTCTTTGAGTGTTGACTTTGATAAGTTCTTTATAGATTTTGGATGTTAGCCCTTTATCTGATATGTCGTTTGCAAATATCTTCTCCCATTCTGTCAGCTGTCTTTTGGTTTTGTTAACTGTTTCCTTTGCTGTGCAAAAGCTTTTGCTCTTAATGAAGTTCCAATAGTTTATTTTTGCCCTTGTTTCCCTTGCCTTTGCCAATGTTTCTAGGGAGAAGTGGCTGCAGCTAAGGTCAGAGAGGTTGCTGCCTGTGTTCTCCTCAAAGATTTTGATGGATTCCTGTTTCACATTGAGGTCTTTCATCCATTCTGAGTCTATTTTTGTGTGTGGTATAAGGAAATGTTCCAGTTTCATTTTTCTGCATTTGGCCATCCAATTTTCCCAACACCATTTGTTGAAGAGACAGTCTTTTTTCCATTGGACATTCCATCTTTCCTGCTTTGTCAAAGATTAGTTGACCATAGAGTTTAAGGTCTATTTTGGGCTCTCTATGCTGTTCCATTGATCTATGTGTCTGTTTTTGTGCCAGTACCATACGGTCTTGATGATGACAGCTTTGTAATAGAGCTTGAAGTCCATAGCTGTGATGCCACCAACTTTGGCTTTCTTTTTCAACATTCCTCTGGCTATTCGAGTTCTTTTCTGTTTCCATATAAATTTTAGGTTTATTTGAAAAAAAATTGGCAGTATTTTGATAGGGATTGCATTAAACCTGTAGATAGCTTTAGGTAGCATAGACATTTTCACGATATTTGTTCTTCCAATCCATGAGCATGGAACATTTTTCCATTTCATCATGTCTTCCTCAATTTCTTTCATGAGTACTTTATAGTTTCCTGAGTACAGATTCTTTGTCTCTTTAATTAGGTTTCTTCCTAGGTATCTTATGGTTTTGGGTGCAATTGTAAATGGGCTTGACTCCTTAATTTCTTTTTCTTCTGTCTTGCTGTTGTATAGAAATGCAACTGATTTCTGTGCATTGATTTTATATCCTGACACTTTACCAAATTCCTGTACAAGTTCTTAGCAGATTTGGAGTGGAGTCTTGGGTTTTCCATGTAAAGTATCATATCATCTGCAAAGAGTGATAGTTTGACTTCTTCTTTGCTGATTCAGATGCCTTTAATTTCTTTTAGTTGTCTGATTGCTGAAGCTAGGACTCCTAGCACTATGTTGAATAGCAGTGGTGATAATGGACATCCCTGCCTTGTTCCTGACCTTAGTGGAAAAGCTCTCGGTTTTTCTCCATTGAGAATGATATTCACTGTGGGTTTTTCAATGATGGCTCTGATGATATTGAGGAATTTACCCTCTGTCCCTACACTTTGAAGAGTTTTGATCAAGAAAGGATGCTTTACCTTGTCAAATACTTTTTCAGTGTCTATTGAGAGTATCATATGGTTCTTGTTCTTTCTTTTATTAATGTATTGTAGCACATTGATTGATTTGCAGATGTTGAACCCACTTTGCAGCCCTGGAATAAATCCCACTTGGTCGTGGTGAATATTCCTTTTAATGTATGGTTGCATCCGATTGGATAGTATTTCGGTGGTGGTGTCACTTATCTCTCAAATTCTCCCCTTGCAGCCCAGTAGTTGTTTGTCTCTCTTTTGCTCAGCTTCTTTATTCTCTGTCATTTGGTCTTCTATATCACTAATTCTTTCTTCTGCCTCATTTATGCTGGCAGTAAGAGCCTCCATTTTTTATTATACCTCATTAGTAGCTTTTTTATTTCAGCTTGGTTAGATTTTAGTTCTTTTATTTCTCCAGAAAGGGATTTTTTTTCCCCCAGACAAGGTTTCTCTAATATCTTCCATGCTTTTTTCGAGTCCAGCTAGCACCTTGAAAATCATCATTTTGGACTCTAGATCTGACATATTACCAATGTCTGTATTGATTAGGTCTTCTAACCTTCTAACAAGAACCTCTTGTTCTTTGTCTTTTCTTTTCTTTTTTTTTTTTTTTTTTTTGTGGTGAGTTTTTCCACTTTGTCATTTATCCAGATAAGAACATATGAACAAGAGAATAAAATACTCGAAGGATGGCAAAGACCCCAGAAAAATGCATGCTAACCAAATCAGAAGAGACCCCAAATAATTGGGGGGAGAAGAAAGGGGTTAAAAAGAAATTTAAAAATTTAAAAAGAAATTTAAAATAAATTAAATTTTATATATATATAAAAAATATATGTACTTCATGTTTTATACATATATATATTCATATTCGACTGGTGAATACAACAGAGCCACCCACTTGATTTTGGGTTTATTTTGGTCTCTTAGAAGGAATTACCTCCCAAAATTTTAAAGAAAGAAAAACATATATATACAAAAATAAGGGTAAACACAATGAAGGGATGGAATATGACTGTAAAGATGAAAAATTAAAAAAAAATTTCAAAAAGGAATTGATAAGATAACTTGGTTGGGAAAGAAAGATAAAGAAAGTGGAAAGAATTTTCTCAAACTGGAGACTAGAACAAAGCCCTGTGCTAGATTTAGGTATACTTTGATCTATTCGAAGAAATTGTAGGGATGCCTGGGTGGCTCAGTGGGTTAAGCCTCTGCCTTCCGCTCAGGTTATGATCTTAGGGTCCTGGGATCAAGCCCCACATTGGGCTCTCTGCTCAGCAGGGTGCCTGCTTCCCTCCTTTCTCTGTCTCTGCCTCTCTGCCTACTTGTGATCTCTCTCTGTATCACATAAATAGGTAATATCTTAAAAAAAAAGAAAAGAAGAAATTGTATCCCAAAAATTTTTAGAAGAAAAAACCCTATATGTATACAAAAAATACAGTGAAATACAGTGAAGGATAAAATATGACTATAATAATAAAGTTTTAAAAATATTTTTTTAAGAAAGGTATTGTTAAGATAAACTAGTTAAAAATGTTAAAAGAAGAAAGAGAAAGGTTAAAAAATAAGAATAAGGAATAAAATAAAATTTAAAAAATTTAATTAACTTTGAAGTCCAAAGAATCATGTGGAGAAAGCCATGAGTTCCATGCTTTGCTTTCCCCTCCTCTGGAATTCCACTGTTTTCCTAGATCAGTGAGCTTGGTCTTGGCTGGATGTTCTTGATGATCTTCTGGGGGAGGGTCCTGTTGTGATTCTCAAGTGTCTTTGCCCAAGCGGAATTGCACTGCTCTTGCCAGGGGCCAGGCTATGTAATCTACTCAGGTTCACTCTCAGGAGCTTTTGTTCCCTGAATGCTTTCCGTAGGGTTCTGGAGGACAGAAATTAAAATGGTGGCCTCCCAATCTCCGGCCTCGAGGACTCGAGAGCTCAGGGCCTCACTTCTCAGTGCGCCCTCGGAGAAACGTGCTCAATCACTCCCATTTCCGTGGTCTCTGCCTGTGCTCTGAGCTTACCTTGCCTGTGACTGGGCTTCTCTATCTCTGGCATACAGCTCCATTTGGAGTCTCCAAACCCAGCAGATTCCTGCCTCCAGAGGGGGAAGGTGAGTTTCCCTGGATCTGCCAGTTGTGGGGTCCCTGCTCAAAAAGCAGTGGCCTGACTGTGCCATGGATCACAGTTTAAGGGAACCCCAAGCTTAGAGCTCACTCCTTGGCTCGTCTCTGTAGTCAGCCTCCCCACCCTGACACCTGTGAGCTCTGCTACTCCCAGTCACCCCCAGTGCTTCTGTGACCCTATGGGACCTGAGACCACACTGTCCCTGCAAGGGCTCCACCTTTGGTGATTATCTGGAGCAATGTCCCTCAGTGGAGCAGACTTCTAAATATTCTGTTTTAGTGCTCTGCTGCTCCACTGGTTTTCAGGAGCCAGCCCCTCCCCCTGGGGTCTGTCTTCCCATTGCTTTGGATTCACTTCTCCGCATGTCCTACCTTTCAGAAAGTGGTTGATTTCCTGTTTTTAGAATTGCTGCTCTTCTCTTCTCTTTGTCCTATTGGGTTTTTAGCTGTTTGGAATGGTTTGATAACTACCTAGCTGAACTCCTGCAACCTGATGTCATCTCAGTTTGCTACTCCTCTGCCATCTTGACTAGTTACCAGAAATTATTATTTTTTATCTAGTGCATTCAGTATAGTTAATAAAGCATGATTGGATCCATAGTGATGAAGAGCATATAAAAGTGCAATATATTATTAAATTCAACATCTCATGTTGATGCAAGGTCAAAGTTAAGAAATAAAGCACTCATAAGTCCAAAAGAACAACAACAAAAAACTTTAGTATTATAAGCTCTGAAACAAAATGAATTATGCATTTAAAAAATAAATGCCATATATTATGATAAGCATTTACTAGGAAAAGGAAAGGTATGCAAAATATAAATTTATATATGTAGGAGTTTGCAAGAATAGAAAAATCACCATACTAATAGCGTAGGGGGAAAAAGTGGAATGCTGAATGCTCAGTTTTAATGCTGCTTGAATCCTGTGTTCACTATTTTTACTATTCTACTTAGATAAAGTCAGTGTGCAGTTGGAAAGAAAATATAAGAAAGAAAGAGTATACAGGCCACATATTAGAAAACACATTCTATTTAACCCTCCCCAGATTAATTCAGGTTTTACTTCCCACCAACCATCATGATTTTGGGACCTCCTTCAATTAATTACAATCATCACACTGTATTATAATTATGTTTATATATATTCTTGCTCTACTCCTTGTATCCAGTGAGCCCTCTATGTGAAGGGTGTGTGCCTCTACATCCCAGTACCTAATCTCTACACTATTCTGTGTCTGACACATAATCAGTAGTCATTATAAGATTGTTTGATCAAGGAACAAATATATGGATATGTGGATATAGGAAGAACATGGACTAGAGAAAATGTATGGTGCTGGGGCACCTGGGTGCCTCAGTGGGTTAAAGCTGCTGCCTGCAGCTCAGGTCATGATCTCAGGGTCCAGGGATTGAGCCCCACATCGGGCTCTCTGCTCCACGGGGAGCCTGCTTTCTCCTCTCACTCTCTGCCTGCCTCTCTGCCTACTTGTGATCTCTCTCTATCAAAAAATAAATAAAATCTTAAAAAAAAAGAATGTATGGTGCTCTGGGCAGAACTATAACTTTGAAAGAATTTTAGATGATGTGGAATTTGGGTACTAAAAATATTCACTTCCAGATGTGTTCTAACTATAATGTAAGGGAAAGAGTACATTTCTATTTTTCCTCTGTGCAGAGGCCATTCTATCAAATGGAAAATTTCTTAATTTTATCATCCTTCAGGGGAGACCCTTCCATCCTGACCGTGCTAGTCTGGATCTTGTCCAGTTCCTTTCTGTATCTTGGAGAGTGATGTGCACCCAAGTGCTGTTACACTAGGTTTAATTTTGTTTTGCTTTGTTTCCAGAGTAAGGGTCTGTAATGCTTTTGGTTCCGTTTATGCAAAACTCCAGCAGAAGCACAGCATTTCATGGGTCTCTTGGCCCAGGGCAGCATTTTCAGTCATTGTGGTCAACGAATAATGCACTCGT
Source organism: Neogale vison (assembly GCF_020171115.1). Taxonomy (NCBI): domain Eukaryota; kingdom Metazoa; phylum Chordata; class Mammalia; order Carnivora; family Mustelidae; genus Neogale; species Neogale vison. The sequence goes on along the minus strand of NC_058096.1, from coordinate 63,653,345 downwards.
AGGTTTCCAGATTGTCCGTGACAGCTTGAAGCCCCTAATCTTGTAGTTTGGATTATTTCCCCCCAAACTTATTACTATACACCTACTCTCACAAAGTGAATATGCTCTCATATACTGATATGCCACTTTCGTGCCCACTTACCCAGACTCAGGGGAGTCCTTCTGAACACCATCCTTGTCACTTCAGGGTTTCCTTACCCTCTAGAGCTTTCTGTCACGTGAGCATGTGGAGATTTCTCTACATATAACCTCTTTAACTTCCTTTAAAAAAAATACTGTAAGTGATATTGGGTTTAAGAGAAGATGCGTTGGATGGTGGTGTGTGGAGTATAGTAGAGAGGAATTGTGGCACAATTTTGATCCTTCCTGTTGTAGAGAAGTTGGATTTCTTTCTTTCTTTCTTTCTTTCTTTCTTTTCTTTTCTTTTTCTTTCTTTCTTCCTCTCTCTCTCTTTCTTTCTTTTTTTCCTGCCCATCTGTCAGAACCAACAGGGATTTTGTCAGGTACATTGGTCTTCTTTTTAGCATTTTTGAGTGTTAGGCTTCCTATATTCTTGAGTTAGTTTGCTTCTGTCTCAGGATAGATATGTGCTTGTAAATGCAGGAAACTTGACCTTGCTAATCTTTTTACTGGCTTTTTTCCTCTCATCAGCTTTATTGATGTATGATTGATAATTAAAAACTGTATATATCTGCAGTATACTATTATATATATATTATATATATATATATAATGATATATATATCATTTCACTATATATATAGTGAAATGATTGCTTTTGAGCTGTTTGCTTAAAGTGTGATTTCAGGAAAAGCAACCTGACTGTTGGATTTAATAGTTCCATAGATCCTGCCCATCCCCTTCTATTTGCACATACATGAGTGATTTAATTGGGGTTTCTTCCCCCCATCGTAGAGGAGAATCCACTGTGTAAATACAGATTGCATGAGAGAGCATACTGCCTATCTAGTGTATCATGTTTTGTATCACTGTGTATCACAGTCTTCGGGATACTTTATTTCCTTCTTTCCCTCTTGTTTTATAGCTGCTTCTCCTTTCATCTGGACCTCATTATTCCCTCCCCCAACCTGATGAAGGCCTACTCTCTCTTATTATGGCCATTTGACCTCTCCTCCCTGTTTTCCTGATTCTGTTGTCTACCAGGTGATTGCTGTTCAGTGTGGCTGATCTCTGACTAAACATCTCCCTCATTAGGTGGCTTTGAACAGAAAACAAGCTCACAAATAGGTTTTGGACATTCTCTGATTTTCTATAAATCATGCTTGCCTACTTATTTTTCCAGAACATGCCTATCAATTACTTGTGTGAAATTTCCCCCTACATTCTCACCAGCATATATTGAATGAAACATTCCTGCGCAGATGCAAGGGTCTTAGGGACACAGCACACCTGTGATCTTTGAAGCATTACCTGCGTGGAGAATTGGGGGCAGCTCTGGTTTGGACTGGAATGCTCCCCATAAAGGCCAGAGTTGGAAATAATCTGAAGGACAAATTGCTATTTTGGTGGAGAAGAGGAGCTAGAGACCAAAATTCTCTGCCTGAAGAACAATCTGTCATTAGAAGAGTCCAGTGAAAGCAAGGTGACAGAGATACCATATCCAGGTTGACAGGCCAAACACAAAGTAAGATAAGGTGATAAGGTTCAACTGAACCATTCTAGGGTATGAGGGGATTGCTTTTAGTGACAAGCCAATCCAGTGGCACAGAGGACATAATCAGGGTTTAAAGGACCAGCATGAGCTGAAATGTAGCACTCCATGCCTGATTCCAAAATGTATACAGTATGCGTGAGAACATTGGGAAGCATGAAAAATATAGAACAGTAAGTTACTGAGCACCTGTAGGCTTTATATACATCAGCTTAAGTTCTCAAAACAAAAACTGTTCTTAAGATAATAAAGATGGCATAGTTTGAGTTGTTCTCAGATGTTTGGGTGCAGGCCATTCAAGAGTCCGTTAATAAACCTGTGATCCCTGGGAGCAATCCTACTGGAGACCTTCTGGGTGGCCATGTAGAATAGACCTCAGAATTGTCCCTCTAAGGGGCAAGGACAATGAAGTGGTTATCCGCAAATTCCCATCTTAACTCCGTTGAGGGTTACTCCTGGAAACACTAAGTTCCCTGCTCTACTGTTCTGCTCTGTGTGTAGGAAAGACCTTGGCTAAACAAACAGAGAAACATAGGTGCTGGAGGTTAGGAACTTGGCCCTGGCAGCTACTGATGACTTCCAAGGTACAGTAAGGAGCTTAGATGCATGGCAATGGCAGTGCCTGCTACAAAGGGAAAGTAGAAGTCTTTATCCAATTGGATAGAGTGAGGGGCTCCATTCAAAAACACTTATCTCAAAATATGATGTTGTCTCCTTTGAGTCACTGAGATCCAGGACCTATGGTGAAGGTGTGTCCATGTATTTTTGTCTTTCCCACTAAAATGAATCTTATATCAGGACCAGGAACTAGCATTTACTTTATTTGCCTCTTTATCCCCCAGCACAGTGCCTTTTGGAAACCAACTGTGTGTGATTCTAGTGAAATTAGAAAACAGATGTTCCATAAGATCCCCTTTTCCCTCAAAAATCAGAGCATTTGCTGATGGTAACCTGTTTCCCTATGTCTATTTTTGTAATGCTGCCAACCCCAGAGGATCCAAAGACACGGAATTAGCAATTACACATTTGGCTGTACTTAGAAGCCTCTTCGCCCACCACTGGAATGTGGCCGTGGGGATGGGGGACAGAGACTATGCAGCAGCTAAAATCACGCAGCCTAAAAACATGAGAGGAATAACCTGACTGGTGTGTGTCTCCCATATAACAGGTCGCATATTTGTGATCTCAGAATCTCCTCTAGGTCACTTTTGAACTTCTAGTATCAAGAGGACACAACTATATTCTTAAAGTAATTATTTTATTTTATTTTTTTTTAAAGATTTTATTTATTTATTTGAGAGAGAGACAGTGAGAGAGAGCATGAGCGAGGAGAAGGTCAGAGGGAGAAGCAGACTCCCCATGGAGCTGGGAGCCTGATGCGGGACTCGATCCCGGGACTCCAGGATCACGCCCTGAGCCGAAGGCAGTCGTCCAACCAACTGAGCCACCCAGGCGTCCCTTAAAGTAATTATTTTAAAGAGATAAAAGCAATTAATGCTATCCTGTAATTTGCCCATAGTGAACGGAAAGTGAGAGCAACAGTCCATAAAGGCCTTTGTCTTTGTTGCAAAACCGAATGCCCAGTAAGCAGAAGCCTGTGTCATGTCACACCGAGCCATATGGGGTGATGTTGGTGACAGTACGGACACCTAGGTGATTATTCATAGCTTACAGGCCCCTGGGACATAAGGTGCTTAAAGCAGTTTTTGTGAAGAACCCACTTTGCTAATGAGGCTGTGAAGACCCAAAAGAGAAGTATTTCATGCAGGATCACAAAAATAGTAGCAAGAAATGTAGAGACTTCAATGCTATTTGTAAGTTGAGAGTTCTCTGGACTCAGGAATACACTCAACCAGGTTGTCAAGAGATCATTCTTCTAGTCCTGGCTCTTGTGCTTAATGCTGTGTGATCTTGGGTTAGTCACTCTATATATCTGAGTCTCAGATATCTTAAAACTGGGAGCTTTGATTGCCCCCATGATATTTTTCCATACCTTTATAACAAAGATTGTAGAAGTTTCAAGTGCTACATAAAAGGCAGGTAACCATCACTATTGAGGACCAGACACTACTCTGAGATCTTTGTACATTTTGGTTTTCATTGACTTTTCATAGTTAGGTATAGATAATGAACTTGAGTTGGCAGTTTCTCACCAGAGATCGTAAAGCTTCTAAGTGGGACCAGAACTTCAACTCCAGTCTATCTGGTTTTGAGTCCTATGCTGTCTTCAGTACATCTGAGACAAATCCCAGGGCCTCCCCAGTCATGTTATAGAACAGGAATCTTTAACAGAATCTGTATTAACAAAGAGCATCAGTGAAAGTAGGCTGTCTGGAAGTGTTCAAACAGCCAGGAGTTCTAGCTCTCATGCTAGCGTTAGCCAGCTCAAGCTTTAGATACCAACAGGCCTGCTACTTCCCCCGACCTTGGTCTTTCCTCAGTCCTCCCCATTCTCTTGCCCCAACATTACGCTTTATCTCACTGTCACCACTGATTAGAATCTGCATGATACACTAGGGGAGAGACAGCTCTTGTCCTCAGGAAGAGGCAACAAGCAAACAGGCAGATGCAAAATAGCATGCACATTATGCCCCTCAAGAGAGGTAAACTTGGGAAAGTGCTGATGGAGACAGTCTGGAGACTCAGAGAGCAGCTCCTCTCCCTACCAGTGAAAATAATCCACTAACTCTTCCTCATAATAAGATGCAAACATATGCGTGGTAGGTTGGAAATGTTACCTTTTATCAGGAGTATTTCCAAACTAGGATTAAAAACATTTAACAACCTGAGTGGCTTGAGGACCAACCAATCAGAGTAGAGATAGTTACATTTCAGAGCCCCAAGAGCCCTTGCTGTGGTGATGTTAATGGTTTAGCTGCAGAAACACAGAGAGATCCAGGAGATCCCAGTGGTGGGGCTGTGGTGACCACAGCAGGAGAGTGGGGATGGTGCAGAGGCACTAGAGGATCAGGACAATGGCTTGATTTTTGCAATTGATGTTGATCTATACCCGTATTTTCACAACTAATAAACTCCTCTAGCACGACCCGAATACCAGCTCTGCTATTTGTTTGTAAAGGCCACTCCTTCATTTGCCTTATGCCTTCTTGAAATTCGCGTTAAGTCCCTCTGTGATATTTTGGGCATCTCCTGGACACAGAAAGAGGTGCCTTGTAATCACTCCAAGGACACAGCTACCTGCTTTATGAGTGGATAATACCACATACCCACACAGTCTATGAGAGAAACCTTAGAAAATAACTCCAAGTTAAGATTTGATCAAAGGGGAATGGGTTGGTATCTTGTGAACAGAACTTGTTTAACTTGTGTGAAATAATAATCAACATAACTATATTAAAATGCTTTTATGCTCTACTGTTGGCAAAGCACTTTCATACTTCTGAGGTTGTTTCCTTTTCCCTGCAGTTTTGTGAACTGAGCAGGGCTGCCATCATTATTATCCCCCATCAACAGATGAAGAAATGGAGATAGAGGAAGTGTGACTAACAGAGTCAAACAGTGGGTGTGAGCGGATGACAAGGATCAGTGATCACCGAGGAGGGGAAAGTGTACTTTTGGGTCTGACAGCCTGGAATTGAAATCTGTCCTCAACTCTATTGCTGGATACCGTGGTCTCCTTGAATCACTGAGTTAGCCTCAGCTCCTCTTTTGTAAATTAGGGAACTATCCGTTATCTACCCTTAGAGTTGTCTTGAGGTTTCAGGGAGGCGGTGTCGGGAAGCCACGCAGTGCTTGGTATGCAGAAAGCACTCAAAGCTGTTCATCAGTTTCCTAACCCAGTGTCCTCATCACTACACACCACCTCTTTTACACCTACTCATGATACACTCATATTCAACACTCATAACTCAACCTCGTATTACAAAATTCAACCAGAATCCTGAGTAATTTCAAATACCAACTGTTGTCAGTATATTCTTTTAGTACCAAGTGCTGTGTGATAATATTTACATATTTTAGTGCCAATGACAAAAATACTAAGAAAAATGCATAAGCAAATATAAATGTTTCATGTTTTGATTTCTAATATGTGAATCTCTCCATCCCACAGAATATTGGAATTCTCTAAACACAGAACTTGAAGCTTCTTCTCATAGTAGGATATTGATTAATTTTATAGCCAAAATTCTGGGGCTGGTGAAGGTCTAGAGAATGGGAGTGCACATAGCATATCCAAAAAGATTTGTTTTCTTAAACATGTCTTGTGCAATAATCCATTCTCCGCAATTCGTCCACTGGGTTTTCCAAGCTGTCAACCTGTGGACTTCCACTACCCTAAACATTTTGTTTTAGGAATTGGGTGGGGGGGGGGAGTATACATTGGGCAAAAGGATGAGTTTTTCATAGTCTCCTGAACCTAATAAGATTTGTGTGTATCTTTAGAAGGTGCAAATTTCACGGTCTAGAAAGGAAAATATTTCATTTGAAAGCCTTTTCTCAGATGATTGAAAAAAGTGCCAAAACAATTCAAAAATGGTTTAGAGGACAGAGTGTGGGTTAAAATAGGGATGTAATTCTTATCTTTGTATTTGTTTGAGGCAATCTGTTCTTTGCTCTATGAGTCAGTAAGCAGTTTTGCTTTACTCTGAATTTGAAAATGCATACATATCCCTGGACGATGAATTCCTCCTAAGTGACTTGGGCCACACAGCTACTGGTCACTGCTACTAAAAATTCACTGCCATTTTGGGGTGCAGCTCTAGTCATTGAATGAAAACAGTTTTAATGGACATGATTTACTGCACCTCTGCTCTCAGGAGCTCTGCAAACCTTGATTTCTCAGCCCACCACAACCACACATGTCACTCATGAGCTCTCTTAAACTTATCATAATCATAGGGTTAGATGCATAACCTAATTGTTCCCTGGTGTATAAAAATACAGGGCTGCTGCAAGTCTCAGTGAGTGGCATTATATGAATTACTTCCCAAAACCCTCTCTGAAATACTTCTGGACTTCCAAAAATATAATGTGCTCTCTTTTTTTCAGAGGGAAGGTTTAGGGGCCAAATAAAATTTGCACAAGTATTGCCATCTTTACTGTTATTATTATGGGTGCTCATTTGTAATAAAAGTGTTGATCTCTATAGTGAGTGCCTTCCAACGTGGAAGTAGTCCTGAGAGAAAGCATCTCTAAACCTCTCTCCTTCATTTTTGTCTCTCGGGCTTGGCTATGTTCTTCCCTGTGGCAGAGAATGCATTCATCCCTTTTAGTTATTTAGGTCCTGGGCATTCTTCCAAACCCAGACCAGGCTTTCCCTACCTGCTACAGACCAAGCTTCCCCATTCCCCTCTCTGAACAACAAATGCATTCACCTATCAGCTTCACCAGAAAACACTTGAATATATACCCACAAAGGGAAGAATTGAAGATGGAGAGGTAGGTGCTACTGAGAAGTTAAAGTAAGGAAAATTTTCATTCAGAGCAGCCACAGAGGGCAAATAGGTTGACTTATGAGGTAACAGCATCCCTGGAACGGTGGTAGCTTAGAGTTGGCTGAACAGTGGTTTGGGAAATCCCCTTCTAGAAAGGACTCATCTATTAGATGTGCCAACTTAGTAACTGTAAGGTCCGGGGTGCCTGGGTGGCTCAGTTAAGCATCTGCCTTATCTCAGGTCATGATCCCAGGGTCTTGGGCTCCCTGCTGAGCAGGAAGCCTACATCTCCCTCTGCCCCAACCCCTCCTCTCCGCTCCTGTGTTCTCTCTCTCTGTCTCAAATAAATTAAAAAAAAAAAAAAAAAAAACTTTAAAAATAAATAAATAAATAAATAAATAACTGTAAGGTCCCTGAGATTATATCATTTTATAATATTAATAGCAGATAGCCTCATTGAGCGTAGACCCCTTACTTTATGCCGCTTCTGTATCTTATAAAGCAAGGCATGTAGCAGGAACCACTTAATTCAAAAGTGATTGATTATATTTGTTTTACCAGTTAGTTTCCTTTTATATCAAGAGGTATAGTGTAACAAGGAGGAAAACTTAGAGGGAGAAGAAGCTTCAAGAAATGTCACTTAAAACTTGCAGCATATATAAAATATGATTAATTTATAGCTCTTTCCTTCATGTGATATATTTTATTACTTCCACTAATAAGGCCATATAGTCCAAGCGTCCTGACTAAGGTGATGCCAGGTCTGGTCACAGGCAAAAAATAAAAATCTGAAAAATACATTTCTGACTTGATACTACTGAGAAGAAATGGTACTCTTCTCTTCTGAATTCGTAATTCAATCTCATTGGTTTCTTGCCTTTTCTTAAGGATGATATGATAGAAGAGGCTTCTGCTTTATGGTACTTTTCTGTTGTTGCTTCAGAGAGTTCATGCCCTTTCTCATTTAATCCTCAGTAGAGTGCTATGTAGAAGTTATAGGTAAAAGTAATACCTTGTCAATTTTCCAGAGGAAACCAAGGCTCAAAGAGGTTAAGTGACTCTTTAAAGATCATGTAGCCACTGATGAGACATAATCCCAATCTTCACTCTTAAACCCGCTGCTTTAAAACTAGAATAACACTGGCAACATAATGAAATGTTATTTTTATAGTGCAAGTGGCAGGGGTAGATAACTGAGCTTAGTCTAGGCAAAAGAAACTTAAAATACAAATATTTTAATATGGGACGTGAGATTGTTTTCTGGAGTTACATGTTGTTAGAGTGTGGTCTCTACATGTTTATGCATCTGAAAATGAGCTTTATTGCACACACCGTCTTCGAGGATTACGGAGAAGATAAAGAGTCATGCTAATGTTTAAAAAATCTCAGAGCTGGGCACCTGAGTGGCTCAGTTAGTTAAGCATCCGACTCTTGATTTCAGCTCGGGTTGTGATCTCAGGGCTGTGAGACTGAGCGTTGCATCGGGTTCTGCACTGGGTGTCAGCATGGAGCCTGCTTAAGATTCTTTCTCTCACAATCCCCTGCCCCGCTCCCTCTCTCAATATACACATACCAAAAAAAAAAAACAAACCTATGGATATGTTTTGGATATAAGAGATATCACAGGAAAGATGCAGAGAAGAATGAACTTTTGTCAAAAATGTCAACATGTTGAAACTCAGTCATTTAAAAAAAAATAGAGAAACAAAGAACAAAGGATTCATCAAAGAATAAAGCAAAATTATGAATAAGATTAAATGAATGGATGGTGGGAGGAAGGGATGAATATAAACATACTATTTTAAACTGTTGTTGCCAGTACAGAAGCTTGGTTGTCACTCTCTCTCTTATTCATGGTGTCCAGGAATAGGAATTTACATGGCTCATGGAGTGCACCCAGCAGGGTGGAAGAGATTGGCTACTTAGTGCTTGACCACTCTACCCTTAGCCACCCACATGTCATAAGAAACAGGCAGCTGTGATCCCAAAAGCAGGTGTATAACCTCACTGGTGCTTCTTAAGTGGTCATAAAGAAGTTGGCTGAGCATGAAATGTCATCATTAAAGTTTATGCTTTCAGTTGGGAGGAGGGGAAAAGAAACAAAAATCAAGACTATGAAAAAGAAGAGGAGGAGAAATTGTTAAGAGCTCATATGAGAACATGATGTGGGTCCTCGGAGATAGTTCAGTTTAGGAGGGGAGAAAGACACTTGTGATTCTGAATCCAATGCAGGCTGATAGCTTTGACCCTTCCTATCATCCAGAATAGACAAGCAGGGAGGCAAGTGAAGAGGCTCTGCTTGTGGATACTTGAACATGATGTGACAGCTGGTGCTTTGTTCTATTGTGAGGAGGGATCGGGACAGTCTTCTCTAATCATGAGGGGAACGGGTTCTGTCCCAGGAACTCAAGGATAAAAGGGCTAGTTAAGAGGAGAGTTCTCATTTCTCTAGGAGTTCCATTCTGTTGAATTGCTTTGGAAATTTACGCACTATTACTCAGACGGCAAGATAGGCAATTGCTCCAATATTTCTCCCAGTCTTCTTTGTGCTCAGCACATGGGGGTGGGGCAAGGGGAGTGGGGACACTATGTTGCACCATTAATAGTTTCTTCATCTCCTCAGATTTAAATAGTCTATTTAGAATATCCAGGTTTCTTCTAGATAAATACAAGTCTTCTTCAACTTATGGTGGGGTTATGTCCAGATAAACCGATCATTAGCTGAAAATATCGCTAAGTCGACAACACACTTATTACACCTAACCCACTGAACCTTGCAGCTTAGCTAGCCTAGCCCACTTTAAATGTGCTCAGGACACTTCCATTAGCTTATGGTTGGGCAGATTCTCTTGCACAAAGCGTATCTTATAATGAAGTGTTGAATATCTCGTGTAATTTATTGAACACTGACATGAACAACAGGATGGTTGTAAATGTGTTGGTTGTTCACCCTTGTAATCGTGGGGCTGCCCCTGCCAGAATCCTGAGAAAGTATCACACCACATATCTCTAGCCCAGGAAGAGATCACAATTCAAAATTCGGAGTACACTTTCTGCTGAATGTGTATTGCTTTCGCACCATCATCAACTGTTAAATTGAGTCTTTGTTAAGTCAGGGACCATCTGTAGTGCCATTCACATTCACACTGCTTTCTCCTATGGTGGCCTAAGGTGGCATCTCGCTTTTAGGTGAGAGGCACAAAATATAATTTTAGAATGAGTCCTGAACGTCAACAGTGAGGCTCATCTTACAGTGGGGTGGCTGCTCTGGCCTGGGCTTTGGCCTGATGACAGAAGTATGACTCTATTATAGAGGTATAACCCTCTGATCCTGCACGGCCTTTGGGAGTGATGTGGTGACAGCGACTGCTGGACCTGGTTCTAAACCTCTGCTTCTTCATCCCAACCCTGGGCCTCTGGTTATTTGGTCTGTCCTCTCTGCACCTTGTGTCAATGCAACAGAGCTTAAGAAATGTCTGGATGCCTTGTGTGCTACATACCAGAGGCAGGGATCCAGGAGCACTGACTCAGAATCATCTCTCTTGTCAGTTTTCTCCAAAAGACCATTACCATTCTCTCTGTATTGGACTGAAGCCATCTAGCTCAACTCTCTTTTTCCAGGCTGAAAAAAAAGAAAAGGTGTAATGGATCTACTGATTCTAGATTTTCTCTTCAAACTTTCCAATACATCAAAGTAGCAAGAGTCACTTCTCTAACTTTCCTGATTAATCTTCTCTTTCCACAGTCCACTAACCAAAAGAGATCATCTCTCCTTTTCCTTCCCCCCCCCAGAAGAAACTTGCCCAAATTTTATCTTCCAGTTTCCCAGGGACACTAAATATCACAACTTAGCAGTAATGGCAAACGGGGAGCCAGGAGAGAAATCTACTTACCAATAAGAGAGTGTGTAGCAAGGGATATTTACAAATTATTATCCTAATTATATTTATACCTTTCATTAATTTGATTCTATTATAGTGGTGCAAAATTAAAGGATTACTTTCTACCATTGGAAACCTGGGATAGAATGGAGTGTTTAACAAAAATAATATATATTTATTCTATAAGGAAATTTTTTGAAATGTAAGGCCAAGGAAACTCAGATAGCTTTCCATGAGACAAAATATTTTTGCTAAATGGAAGTGAAAGATAATTAAACATTATACACACACACATGCACGCATGCATACACACTTAAAACTACGATGATAGTAAGTGTTTAGCATCTGAATAGGAGTATCCTATTTCAATCCCAGAGGAGACATTTTCACTCCTGAATCACTCCTACTGCCACTCAGGCATTTATACACAAATGCACACGCACACGCACATGCACACACACACAGAAATTTTAAATCACCCTTCTTTGGGACTGTAAAAGCTTTCCTTTTAGACTGGCCTCATTTTATTTAGTTCAGAAGCAGCTGTGAGGTTTACCTAGTTCTGTCTGTGGGAATCATTAGGAATGGGTAGACAACTCTTTGTACTATTTAGTAGAAACATTTTCCTGAAATAATTGACTAACATGATACCATGAAGTTGATGTTAATGATTCCACCACTGGATATCCCTTAAGTGTGAGAAAGACCTTATAAGAATAGCTAGAAAAAAAATTGTCGTCTGCTGAAGCTTCTACCAAAGATGTCCTACGTTTCTGCTTTCATTAAAATACTTATTGAATGTTCACAGTAGGTCAGGAACCTTGATTGGTCCTAGGTATACAAAATAGAAGGATGCTGTTCTGATCTTCAGGGAGGTCAAATTCAATTCTGCTTAGCAAGTTGTATGAGTTCATGATTCTTTTTCTCTTTTTCATTCTGCTTCTAAAACAGTAATACATTAAAATTAACACACACGCAATTTGTAATTACCAGTTCTTTTTCACCTTGGATACCTCACAGTTGTGTGCTATATGTTCAAAAATGAATCACATGCACATATAGATCATTTGGATCATTTGGATCACTGGTCTCCCAGTGATTCTATCCTTTACTTACTTGTTTGTTTGCCAGGTATAAATTATTAAGAATTTAAGATAATAGGTGTGCCTGGGTGTCTCAGTGGGTTAAAGACTCTGCCTTTGGCTCAGGTCATGATCTCAGGGTCCTGGGATCAGGCCTGGCATCCATCTGGCTCTCTGCTCAGCAGGGAGCCTCCTCACCCCTCCCCTGCCTCCCTTTCTGTTTACTTGTGGTTTCTCTCTGTCAAATAAATGAATAAAATCTTTAAAATTAAAAACAAAATTTAAGATAATAGACATAGTTGTGATTCCTTAGTATCATTATGTTATATATATATATATATATGTAATATATATATATAATTTTTTTAAGAGAAAGGCTGATGTTTCAGGATCTCATTTTTAATCTGAATAATCTGAATAAACATGTCTTTGAACTATTTTCTTTTCGAACTTTTTCTGCCTTTGTTAGGGCAGAACTTCCCTAAGACTGGGCATGCCATTATCATTAAAATGTTGCTTTGTATATATTGTTTTAAAACCAAAGTGAGCATGAATAAACACATCCAACATTAGTACACAGTTCTTCTTTTATATTGTTTAAGAAAGAACCAGAAATGCTTTTTCCCTCGCCTGAGATCTTAATTGCAAAACCCCTTAATGGGTTTACATTGCATACCCAAGATCCTGTAAACACTTGTCTCCATTTTATATTCTGCTGGCCTCCTCCTTGTGCATTTCAAAATCAGAACAAAGAGCCAGTCAAGGAAAGAAAATCCTTACAAAGTGCTGTTCTAATACAGCTGCCTCCTAGTCTTCTTCAACCTAATGTTTATTAGCTTTTTGGTTTTGTAATGAATTGATAAGGAGTTTATAGAGATTAAAAGTCCTCACAAGAGTCATCGTCTACGGAAGCCAATTCCACTGGCTTTGTAGGTGAAATGTGGTAATAAATGGAAGATGGATAAAAGGCGGGGAACAATGATACAGCCAAACGATCCTACTGCAGAGCAAGTGGGGAAAAAAAAGAAAAAAAAAAAAGGTATTTAATTCCTTCAATGTCTTGAGAATCTATCACTCAGACAGAACCCTTAACAGAAATCTAATTCTCCAGTTGCTGGACAAAGTTAATTAATTTGCAAATATATTTCATCTTCTAAGTGACAGCCTTGTCTACTATAGGCGGTGAGGAAATAGGAGGCTGAAACTGGAGCATGAAGTGCTGGCGGGCTCACATGGCACAACTCTAACCCTGGAGAATCGAGGTGACACCAGCTCGGTACATCTCCTCTAAATGAGCTGCTCGTAAAAAGGGAAATATTTTGATTAAGGTAGCGAGGGGGGCACTTGTGATGCTCTCCATGTGCCGCTTCTAATTACTTTGCCATACACTTAAGTTTCTTCAAAGGAATGATGCCTGCAGGGACAGGAGCCTTCCTGATTTTTGTCATCAGCCCCAAGGTGGGTGGGGAGGTGTTTACTTTTGTTTCCTGATTTCTCCAGTTGCTACCTTAATCTCTAAGGCTTCATTTTGGATCCATTCATTCATCCTGTGTGGAAGTCTTTGTAATGACTTCAGTTGGAGACGCGCACTGCCAACTTTCTAGCACAAGATTCAGTAAAGACCCTGGGGTTCTAACTCAGGACATGTCTATGTATAGATTTCCCACTCTGAGCATCCTCTGCCCATGCGCAGATTACTTCATAGGCTCCTGTGCTTATATGGCATTGGCAGAAGAATGACAAAGTCAAAAGTGATGGGGGAGGAGGAATTAAAGTGTACATTCAGCCTGGAATCGGGCTCCGCCTCATTCCCAACCGAGGGGGTTCTTTTGTTTGAAAGGCTGGACTTCTTGGCCCCATTTGTTGAGTCTGCAACAGCATCCCAGACGCTAGTACACAAAGCAGGAGAGCAGCAGAGTGAGCAAAGGGGAAGTCATTAAGGACAAGGTGGGAGATTCATACCCGGAAGAGATCAAGCAGGGCTCCGTGTCCCATGATGCCCTGTGGCCTGTAGTACAAGTGCAGTGAGAAGCCAGTGAAGACATTTCAAAAGAGAGAAGATATGACTTGAATTTAGGTTTCTAAAAGAGTACTTTGGATATTGTATGGCGGACGGATGAGCAAGGAGTCAAAGTAGAATCAAGGCTGCTGATCAGAGGCCTAGTAGCTGAAGTTAATGGGTTGGAAATGTTGATCGACTGAACATCGATACTGGAAGTAGAGCAGATTGGCCTTGCTGAAGGACTGTAGGAGGTAGAAGATGAAGGAATTGAAGGGCAAATGGGGGAATCAAAGAGAGCGACTGTGTTTTTGATTTTGAGCAACTGAATAGACAGAAAGCACCAGAGAGTTCGGTCTTTTTAGAACACAGGCCTTGACCTGTTCTTATTAGTTCCTCTCCAAAGGGTGGGAGCATGGTCCCTAAAACTCAGCTTGGTGATCAGACTCTTAAAACCAACTTTTCTGGTACTGTGTTTCTCTCTGTATTTTTGCCCTTGAAGTATTATTGCTTTTTTCGGCCACTGCACTGACTAGGACCGCCCCTGTGACTCCCTTCTGGATACACTCATCCCTACACTGGGACTTGAACTATTCCCAAATCCCTACCTTAGAAATTCTGTTGCTTTTGCACAGATGCTCCCTTCCATCCGCTGCTGTTGGATGTTCCAGTCCCATGCCCAGCACTTGCCCTGCTTCTGTAGTGGATAGTTTTAGATCCTACTAGATCTAGTAGTGGATAGTTTTAGATCAAACTAGATAATTTTAGAGCTCCTTTCCTCCTAAGGCTATTTCACTCTGATTTACCTCCTTTTCCTGATTAGTTTTTGCAATAAGAAAGATAAATACAATGATACCAAAATCTCTAGCAAGTTTTTACAAAAATTTTACCCTCCCCTTGAGTCCAGTGTCCTCAGAAAAAAATACTCTGAAAAGTACCCCTTCCCTCTGGCTATCCCTAAGCACCACTAGCGTTATAGAAATATCAGTTGGTCTATCTAAAACAGTTCATTATGTGCTCACAACGGTCAAACGTAATAACCCAAAGAAACACTCTAGAAATAATTACACAATTATGAGGAACTATAATTGAAGGAGTTCCTGAGAAAAAGAAGAAATAAAATTTTATTAAAAAGAGAAAAGGGGAATAAAAAGCGAGAACTGTGTATGTTCCTTTCCAAAGATCAGAGCCAGTCCATGTCTTGTTAGTGGGCATCCATTTAGAAATTTTAAGATATACATCTCATTTACTATCTTGCAAAGTAGAAAAACAAATGTACTGTTTCTCTTCATTTAGCAACCATAGATTTATTTCTAGGATAGCTTTGCAATAGACCAATCAAATGAGTTGTAGCTAAGTGTTCATTTTATTCAGATGCTATAGGTCTGGTGAATTAATGAACAAGAGAACTGTTTGCCTCATTCACAAATGTAGAATTCTGTTATCAAAAAAAGGTGGGGGTCAGGGTAAGGGGGAAGAAAAGAAAAAAAAAAGCAACTTTTTCAAAAACGGTGTTAAGAGAATCTATAAGCCAGTTTTTAAAAAATGATCAGTCACCTCCTGCAATCTAAAAATGGGGATATAAAGCAATTTTTATAATTCCAGATACCACTAAAAAGCTTGAAATTGCTTCATTCTTTTCAAAGAAAACATTATTCCAGCTAAACTTTCCACTCAGTTGTCATGGCAACCCTGCCTGTTTTCTACCGTGTAGAGACAATTAGATATTAACCTGGGCATTTAGAGAAAGACACTTCTACCTTAGAGAAAGACTTGTTGATTTGTGTTTGGCTGAGTAGATGAAGGGATGACTATTATAATTTTTCCTGGAGCTGATATTTTTTGAGCCTTCCAGGCCATTGTCTTAGAAAGGAGTAGCTCTGATTTTTACAGATAAAGTAAACATGATCAAGAAGAAGAGGATAAAAATGGGGTTGTGCAAACTAGTACGCTACCAACTGGAAAACTAGAAAAAAATCACATTTTTTTGTTTCTTTGACATCCATCTTTAATATAGTGACTGTCATCACCATAGATCTATAAAAAATGGAAGAGTATTTGCCCGAGATTTAATTGGAGAAGCTCATGGCAGGGAACTGTATCTCTGTGCTTTAACAAACAACAGTTATTAAATCTGTCGCCCTAACTCTTTCATTTACTTTATATATCTTGTGAGAGACAGCAAGGGAAGCAATGAGATGGAAACCACCTGAGAATGCAGAAATTAATCCTTCCTTTATTAGGGTTTTTGTCTAACTGGAACTCGTCCTTTTTCAATTCAGATAATAAAATGATTATTTTTTTCATTATCTTTCTTGCTATTAAAGTTTTTTTTTTCTTCTTCTTCTTCTTCTTCCTACTTCCTAATACTGCCAGAGTGGGGGAGGGATGGGGGCAAATGTTTGGGAAGGAAGAGCTATTTTAGATGAAATGAACTCAAATAGATCAGGGCATTGTTGTCCTAGAGCATTTGTATAATCCAATGGCATGCTACTTCCCTGGTTTATGCAGATATTTACCTAGACTAGAGCTATTGCCAAAACATGTGCCATATAGATGGGGAACAAGGTAAAATGCATTAAAAATGTGACTCTAAAAGAACAATAATTTTTCCTTGGGGGAAAAAAAAAATTAGGGCTTTTCTCTTCAATGTACTAAGCTGAGGAAGCAATATATTTTCTAATTATGCTGTCATTTTTCAAAATATTTAGGGAGCTCTTCTCCCAGAATTTGCTTCTAGAATCTCCTGCCTGTTATTTCAATTGTCCAAAGAAAAGTAAACCTGTATTCTTTGAGAGCAGGCCACATCTGTTAAAAAGGTGGATATTCACCCACTTTTACTTCAGCGGGGTTTTTGTTTGTTTGTTTGGTTGGTTGGTTTTATTTTGCATTTTTTAAGGAGCAATGAAGATTGTGTTTGTGTGTGCATGAGGGAGAGGATGATGGTGGCCCTATCAGTTTTCTGGGGCTGCCATAACAAAATAACACAGACTGGGTGGCTTAAACTATAAAACAATGATTTCCTTGCAGTTCTGAAGGCTAGAAGTCCTAGGTCAAGGTGCTCACTGGCAGGGTTGGTTTCTTCTGAGGGCCATGAGAAAAAGATCTGCTCCAGGCCTCTGTTGTTGGATTGTTGAGGACTGCTTTCTCCACGTGTCCTCACAGAATCTCCCTTCTGTACGTGCGTGCATCTGAATTTCCCCTTCTTATCAGGACATGAGTTACTTTGGATTAATGTTTACTTTAATGATATCATTTACCTTAATTACCTATTTAAAGACTGTAGCTCCAAATACAGTCATATTTTGAGATCCTGGGGTTAGAACGTCAACCTATGAATTTGGGGTAGGAGGGTCACAATTCATTTCACAACAGTGGGTATGGCTTCTTAATAGGATCTGATGGCAATTCCTACAGAGAAGTTTCCGTCAAGGAAAATACTCCTTGGACTTGACGTTGGTTATGTTTTGCTGCATAACGACCCATCCTAAGATTTAGTGGCTTTAAAAATAATCAGTTTATTATTCTGTCTCACAGTTCTAGGGGATGGTGAGCTGATTTCATTTGTTAGTTCACCCAGGCTCACGTATGTGGTTGAATTCAGAAGGAATGTCTTCTGGATTGAAAGTTACACAGTGGACTCATTGACCCGTATGGCTGTTAGTTATACAAGAAAAATACTAAGCTGTCTTCTCAGGCACTCTTGTTCTTTTGCAGAGAGAGTAAGTTCTCTTACACTCTAGTCTCAGAGCAGTGCTCTAAGAGGGCACAGGAAGAATCTGTAAAGTATCTTGAGGCTCAAACTCTGGCACTCATGGGTTTTCACTCTAATGAAACAACTAAGTCATGGAGATGTAATGTACAGCATGGTGACTGTGGTTAATAATACAGTATTGCGTTTTAGAAAGTCGCTTTAAGATCTTAAAAGTTCTCACATCAAGAAATAAAATCTCTATGTATGGTGATAGATGTTAACTAGGTTTATTGTGGTGATGAGTTCACCACATGTAGAAATACTAGATCATTATGTTATACACCTGAAACTAACATAATGTTATATTTCAATGATACCTAAAATTTGAGAAATATATTTTCCTCTGGTCAGAGCAAGTCATAGGCTAGTCCAAGTTCAAAGGGTTGGCAATAGATTTCACCTCTTAATGGGAGGAAATACAAATAAATTATGGCATATTTAATCTACCACACGTGTACAAATTATGGCACATTTCTTAAAAACTAGTGTCATTTTGTGT
This sequence comes from Neogale vison, assembly GCF_020171115.1. Lineage (NCBI taxonomy): Eukaryota > Metazoa > Chordata > Mammalia > Carnivora > Mustelidae > Neogale > Neogale vison. The sequence continues at coordinate 63,635,062 of NC_058096.1, read as the reverse complement.
CAACACTTTTAATTCTATATTTACCTTTTGGAGAGAAATAGTGGCACATGCAAATTGAAACAGGATTTTAAAAAATTCCTTTCATTTAGCTTTTTTTATTCCTGCTTTATTTTTAAATCTTACGCACTCTTATTAAGTATCGCATAAATCCTTAATAAAAGCAGTTTGCATTCTTCAAACACACATTGGCCAGATGATGAAAGAGACAACCTAAGAAATTAAGAGTAGAAAACGAAAGCTTATAGAGAGATGGTCCAAGATCATTTCATGTTCCAAGAAACACAAAAGTTTATCATTACTCAGGTGACAAAACCTTATTATAAAGAAGCATGAATAAGTAAAGGAACTCGAAAACTCTTCACTGAGGTCCCGCCAGGCTACCTGGAGTATTATTAACGTACCATAGTCGGTGCATGAAAAGGGCATGACAGCTGAATTCATTTCCTGAGACTTCTGTAAGAATTACTACAAGTTTAGTGACATAAAGCAGCAGAAATGTCTGTCAGAGTTCTGAAGGCCAGAGGTCCAAAGTCCAGGAAGGCTACACTTCCTCCGGGAAGTCTCTGTCACAGTTCTGAAGGCCTCCGGGAAGTCTCGGAGTGAATATTTCCTTCCGGTTCCAGTCTCTGGTGGCTGTCTCCGAGTTTTGGGATTGGGGTTGGATCGCTGCTGTCTCAGCCTCCATTTTCACACTGCCTTCTCCTATTTATGTATGCAATGTGCCTTCATACCTTTCTCTTACAAGCACGTTTATAATGGCATTTAGAGCCTACCCAGATAATCCTGGGTAATCTGTTTGTGTCAGAATTCTTAACTTTATCGTATCTGCTAGGAATTGTTTTTCCGCAAATAAGATAATTTATAAATTATAGGGATTGGGCTTGAGATCTTTAGGTGGCCATTATTCAGTCTACCACAGCATTCACCAACATCAAGCTTTCTCCAGCTTCTTAAACTGAACTGTTGTGAAAGACAATAAAATGTAGGAAAGCAGGAAATGTGTGGATATTCAGCCGTGCCAGACCGACAGTGTTCACCCTCATCACTAGCCCCAGAACTACAAGCCTCCACTCAACCATTTTCTGTAGAAATATGTGCAGCTCCCTGTCATTTAGGATGTCTATCATTTAGGATTCAGAGGCTCTTCTCAGTTGCTGTAAGTGGAAGATAGGAGGGTATGATCCTAATTTGTGTGTGTGTGTGTAAATCCCCTTGTGTTAGAACACCTACATTAATTCTCTTGAATCCCAGTTTAGAAAAGGCAGCAAAACTCAGCAGAAAGGAGATCTCAACCTTCATCTGAGTTTTGATGGAGATGCAGAAATGTCCACTGATGCCTTCCTAGATGACAGACCAGAGAACTCTAACTCTGGACTTCTAGATCCCAGAGACAATCTAGAAGGGCATGGCTCCATGGATTCTAGAGGTTAACAGATTCCATTTTGATCTTTGGCCCAAGTGTTAACTCTCATAAAAATACATATGAATAATATTTCACATATAATTTGGGGAGGGATGGTAATTGTAAGAGTTACATAGATTGGAATGTTTGTATTTCAAGTGCCTTGAACAAAAGCAGGGATATCCGAAGGCTTGTAAAATTCTTGCTTTAAAAGGCTTTAGCAGAGACAAGAGAGTTAATAATAGCTTTTCCATGCAGCACATTCCCTGAATGCAGTTAATGATTTTAGGTTTATGGCTACCAGCTACCACATACAAGCATACTTCCTTAAGCCTGATGCCATTCTAGTACTTTCTTTCAAACACTTTAACTAACTTATTTGTAGCAGAGTCATCATAGATACGTCAGGGAAGGTTTGATAAGACAATCTGTAAAGGCTGTGAAATTCCTATATGTCTAAGATTCATCTGGATGGTTTGCTTGAAATCCTGCTTCTTGAGCCAACCATGCCAGAAACGGTAATTCAGTAGAATTGTGCTACACAGGTGATTCAGACAGAGGTCATAGAGGAGAGCATTTTCAGAAACGCTGTCTTCGGCAACTTTCCAGAACTTTCAACTTTTGATATGCCACGTTCTAGCAAAGCCAACGTAGGAGTACTACTAAATAGGTGCCGTGAGTGACGTGGAGAAAGACAGTAATGGCCCAAATGGTGCATTTCTAATTTGTTTCCATCATGTTTTGAAGAAATGTGTCTGCTAAGCTGTCTTCTGGCCATAATGAGAAGATATTGTTATTACAACAAAGTTCCTGGATTTGAGCCTTCATCAAAGAAGAAAATTTCTTTGTCTTATAAGGAAAAGAAATGGAGCTCTGTCTTCCTTGATGTTTGGTTCACTCCTAGACATCTGTCATTTCAGGATCCATGTCGTATTTTTCAGCTCCACTTTGTAATCCTTTATCAAAGAACATGCTGGCAGTTTTTGAAAAGATTTGAGACATATATCCACACAAAAGGACCCAGAGAGAAAGCTGTGCTTTTATTGATGGAAATGAGCTATCTGTGTGATCTCCATGTTTCCATCTCTACATCTGGAGAGCAGGTCTCCATTAAAAACAGTTGTGATAATTTAATGAAACTCCATGTTCACATATCTCGCTTCTATCATCTATCTTTATCCAAGTTAACTATGTCAAAAAATAAATAAATATCAGGGGAAAGTGTTGAACCTATATTTGAACGACTGGTTTTTTTTTTCCTTCATGGGGATTTCATAGGCAAGGTCATACTTTAAAAGCTTAGAGTAATGGGTTATTTAGTAAGATTGTAATGATCAGATTACCCTCAGGTAAACCGGTAGAAAAAGGGCCATGCTTTGCCAACCCTGCCTCTAGCAGAGAACATCAAGAGTCATAGGAAAAGTGGCTGGCCTGGCTTTTTCTTCTTTGTACTGAAGGTTATTGGTTACCAACCTGTAGAGCTTCCTAAGATGACTATTTCTGGGTTTGTCTTTGACAAAGTATCCAGAAACCTGAGAAAAAAAAATAATTAAAAATGCACCACTGTGGTCTCTCCGTGCACATATGTAAGTGACAGACCTTCAGACAGTTCATATTTCAGAGGACACATAATTTGAACACTTACATAAGTTGTCCACTTTCAAAAAAATAAAATGTAGTTCTACATGCCAGGTTTTTTTTTAGTCACACTCCTCTCAATGATGCCTTTGATCATATTTAGTTATTTGCTTCTAATAAATCATAATTATAGAAAAGTCCTACATAATTTGAACAATTAATACAACTGCTCTAACTGTATATCAAACTGAATATATCAAACTGTAGTTCCTAGAAACAGAGAACGGAACTTATTTTTAATCAAATATATACAATATTTACAAAAATTAACCCTATGTTAGCTTCAAAGAAAATCCTCAATGAATTTGAAACCAAAAAGAAATAACACAGATTTTTTTTCTTTTTTTAACCAAACTGTATGTTACAAACCATTGACACAAAAGAACCTGGTAACTCAATGACATGGGAATTAAATCAAATAAGCAAAATGTATATTTTAAACATCTCCTGTCTAAATAGAAGTATAGAATGCCTAGAAAACAATGATTGTTAAGATGTTTGTAATGTATATTAAAGATGGCTTTGGAGGACAATGCAGAGCCTAAAATTACTATGTTACTAATCAACAATATTTGAGAAGTATTCACTGGAAAGATAGAGAAAGGGGTAACAGAAAAATCTAAAGAAATTAAACTTTTAAAACATCTAATTAAAAATGGATGACAGGGACGCCTGGGTGGCTCAGTTGGTGAAATGTCTGCCTTCTGCTCAGGTCATGATCCCAGGGTCCTGGGATTGAGTCCCACATTGGTCTCCTTGGTTAGTGGGGAACCTGTTTCTTCCTCTGCCTGCTGCTCTGCCTGCTTGTGCTCACTCTCTCTCTCTCTCTCTGACAAATAAATAAATAAAATATTTTTTAAAAATGAAACACAGTTCGAGGTGCTGATTTAAAAAAAAAAAAAGAAAAAAAGTATCATTATAACAAAGAAGAAGGCACAAAATCAGAAATAAGAACAGAGGAAATAGACCCTGGGGAAAAAAAAAGAAATTAGAAGAATAATAAATATTTTTCTAAACTGCTTTCACAAATACTGTGAAAACATGATTGAAAGGAAACGCTTTTTCAACAAATTGTGAGTTATCTAAATTTGAATTCAAATGTGCATTATATTCAATCAGATAAATTATGAAGAAGAAACATGAGAAAGTTATCAAACAGCCAAATATCAAGAAAGAGGCAGGCCCAGAAACTTGCTTAGGTAATTTCTTTCAAGTCTTGAATGAAGATACTTTTAATACTATGCACCAGAAGGAAATCAACTCTTTTCTTTTTAAAAACAAGTCTGAAAATAGTCATTCGAAAAAGAAAGAAAAAATTATTATGTCATATGAGTATTGATACTACCATCATAAAGAAAATATTACCAAAATAGATTCAAGAGTAAATAAATATAATGCTACATTATGATCAAGTGGGGTCAATTTCAGAAATCCAAGGATGGTTCAATAACAAGGAATCTGTTAAAATATTTAAACTTTATGAAAAAATTAACAAGGAAAATTTGTTTATCTTAATAAAGGCCAAAAGAAAATTGGGAGAATAAATTCAACCCACATTTCAAACTTTAAAGGAATTTATAACACCTTTGCATAAATTGATAATGTGGAGACGTTGCTTACATGACCTAAGTACATTCTGTGTATTCAAAACTGGGGTCTTGATTTAAGATAAAATACTCAAGGCATGCTCATTATTGCTTTGAAAGAAAATAAAAAATTTGAAAGAAAATAAGATTACCACTATTAATCTTATTAAATATTATTCTGGATGTCATAGATATTGAAGTTTCACAAAAGAATGAGATATGATACAAATATTGGGAAGGGAAAGGTATTTGTAAATTATGTGATTATATGTCTAGTAATCTATGTAAGTCAACAAAAAACAATTAGAAATAATAAGTGTATCTAAAAAAGTGATTGAAATAATAATATACATAAAATAATAATATACATATTTAAATAATAATATACGTAATAATAATAATTGAAAATAAATGGAAGAAAATTTTAATTCATTGAACCAATCATAAAAGATATAATATTTTAGAGCAATTTTAATAAGCAATGTGTGAGTCTAATATGAACATGTTACAACTCCACTGAAGAACACAAATATCTTGGATGATTGGAAATGCATGCTGTTTTAAAATAGAAGGAACTCACTTTTATAAAAAATTATAAGACAGGGAACAACAAATGTTGGCCAGGATGTAGAGAAAGGGGAACTCTTTTACACTATTGGTGAGAATGCAAGCTGGTATAGCCACTCTGGAAAACAGTATGGAGTTTCCTCAAGACATTAAAAATAGAACTACCCTATGACCCAGCAATTGCACTACTGGGATTTACCCCAAAGATACAGATGTAGTGAAAATAAGGGACACATACACCCCAATGTTCATAGCGGCAATGTTCACAACAGCCAAATTGTGGAAGAAACTGAGATGTCCTTCAACAGATGAATGGATAAAGAAGATGTGGTTTATATATACAATGGAGAATCAGCCATCGGGAAAGTTGAATATCTCCATTTACATCGACATGGATGAAACTGGAGGGGATTATGCTAAGTGAAATAAGTCAATCAGAGAAAGTTATATGATTTCATTGATATGTGGAATATAAGGAATAGTGCAGGGGACAAAGGGGGAAGGGAGGGAAAACTGAAGTGGAAGAAATGAGAGGAGGAGACAAACCATATGAGACTCTTGACTCTGGAAAACAAGCTGAGCATTGCAGAAAGAAAATTATATTAACGCTAATGATGAACTACATGTTGGCTAATTGATTTTAAATAGAAAAACATAGGGACACCTGGGTGGCTCAGTCGTTAAGCAGCTGCCTTCGGCTCGGGTCATGAACCCAGCATCCTGGGATCGAGTCCCACATCGGGCTCCTTGCTCGTCAGGGAGCCTGCTTCTCCCTCTGTCTCTGCCTGCCTCTCTGTCTGCCTGTGCTCGCTCTCGCTCCCTCTCTCTCTCTGACAAATAAATAAAATCTTTAAAAATAAATAAATAAATAAATAAATAGAAAAATGTATAGTAAAACTAAAATCAAATTATACTTAAAATAATATATAATCTTAATCTTGGAAAAATCAAGATTTTTAGGAAACTTGAAAGAACACAACTAAGTTTTTCTTAAATAATCTAAAATAATTTTAGAAGGCAAAAGCATATTATTAAACCAAAGTACTAAAAATTAGTTTGATTTTGACATAAAAATAGGAAGACATAGTACTGGAAGAGAATAGAGAAGACATGAATAGACTAACATTTATATAAGAACTTATATTTTAAAGGTGTGGGGTAAACTGGATTCAGTAAATAGTGATGAGAAACTGGCTAGCAACTGGAAAAAAAAAGTCTGGATTCATATTCCTATATATATATAATATGTATTCTATATTATATCCTATATATTATGTCACATATTATACTATGACTCCTACATCATAATAAATTCCAGATAAATCAAAGGTTTAGATATTAAATGAAACCTTAAAAAGCCAGAAATATTTAAGTATGTATTTTTTTTCTTTAATTTTAAAATAAGGAAGTTCTATCTAAAGAGGAAAAAATATAAAAGCAGTTATGCATTAAAAAAAAATTATTTTTGGCACCTGGGTGGTGCAGTCAGAAGCGTCTGCCTTCTGCTCATGTCATGATCTTAGGGTCTTGGGATTGAGCCCCATGTTGTTGAACTTCCTGCTCAGTGGGGAGCCTGCTTCTCCTCCCTTTGTCCCTCCCTCTTCTGTTCCTCCCGCTGGCACTCTCTCTCTCTTCTACTCACTCTCCCTCTCTCTCTCAAATAAATAAATAAAATCTTAAAAAAAAAAAAAAAAGAAAAAATTATTTGGAACATAAGTGGCCAAAAAAAAAAAAAACAAACCTTCATGAAACAGTCAAAAGACAAATATAAGTGACAAACTTGAGCATGGTTTATCATAAAAGAATAAGAAAAGAGCTAATATCTATAATACAAAGAAGCTCTTAAAATTAAAAAAAAAAAAGGACATTAAATAGATAACAGTCATGAATAGGAATCATACTAAAAAAGGATGTATAAATAAACCTTCGGTTGTTCTTATGGTCAAAGAAATGTAAATTTAGACAACAATTATATATCAGTAAGATTGGCAAGATTAAAATTTTCTATAATATCCCAAATTGGTGGGGGAATTGGGAAGTATGCACTAACACGTTCTTGTGATGAGAATATAAATTGGTACGTATCTTGAAGAAAAATTTGGCAATATCTATCAAAATAGGAAGCCCACGTACTCATTGAGCCAGCAGTTCCACCTCTAAGATTTTTCTCCTGAACATTTACTTGTACCTATGAACAAAGTTATGAGTCCAATTATGGTCATTGCAAAATTGTTCTTAATAGCAAGAAATCTGGAAACCTAAATGTGTATAGAAATCAGCTATGCTATTACATTCGTGTCCTGGAATGAATGAATGCCATATAGACTAATACAAAAAGTTGTCATAATATATTGATAAGTAAATGAAGTAACTAGGATTCCATTTGTATAAAAATTACTAGAAGAAAACATGCCAACAAAACAAAGCAAAATAAAATGGATGCAGGAGTTTTATTTTGGAAATGGAAATGCGGGTCAGAGTATGAAGGGCACGGATTTTTATTCTCCTTTTTTATAACCTCTAGCTTGTTGTTTGATCAACATATATTAGTTTAGTAGTAGCTACGGTAATAATAATAATAATTTTTAAAAAGATTTTATTTATTTGTTTGACAGACACTGATCACAAGTAGGCAGAGAGGCAGGCAGAGAGAGGGGAAGGGAAGCAGCTCCCTGCTGAGCAGAGAGCCTGATGCAGGGCTCAATCCCAGGACCCTGAGATCATAACCTGAGCCGAAGGCAGAGGCTTAACCCACTGAGCACCCAGGTGCCCCAATAATAATTTTTTTAAAAAGCTGTGAATAAGGAGGGAGATATGAGCCAGCAGCAAAAATGGCATGTCTTGCTTGTTTTGGACTTGATAATGTTATCAAGAAGTCTCTCACAAATATTAGCATAAAAGGCAGTACTTTTAGTGACTATGAATCTATAATTCTCAATATCATTTCCCACACACTGAGTAAATATACATCAGATAAGGAAGTATATTCTCTGCTTTTACCACAGAGGCATTTGGGCAAAGAAAACTAATTTGGGCCCTTGTTGCAGCCAGAATGTCTAAACAGGGGTTCTGGCTTTTCTCTTCACTAGTTGTGCTCAATACAAATATTTAATCCTTCAGTTTTCCCATCAGTAAAAGGAGGATAATAATTTTTAACAAATCAAAGAGAGTAATAAAATGAGAATTTATATATAGACAGTATGCTATAAAACAAAGAGAGGTTTGGCTTGGTTTGGTTTGGTTTTAGAGGCGACATATCTTAATCTATTTTCAGATCTTTCTGTACCTCTGTTAGAGCAGATAGTGTTAATCTACATGTGTTCATAGTTAGTTAGTTAGTGTAAAAAAAAGGAAGGGTGTCCCAGGATTTGTACAGCCGTAAAACTGGGTTAGATACTTATGTACTGGGGGAAAGATAGAGAGAGCAAGAGAGAGAGATCTGAACAGATAGGTTCTCATTTTACTGGCATTAAGAGTCTAATGTTAACCATACGCATCTTCTTTTCTTGTCCCGTTCTTTCTGGCATCTGTCACTTCCTATCATTTACTGTTCTATCAGGCTAAAACATTTCTTTCTCTCTGTTTGTTGGAATTTCTGAACATCAATTTTGGTGTGATCTAGTCAGTCATTCTCTGAGCAATGATGTATCAAATTCATTAAAGCCAGGGACTAACTTGGAAAATGACAGATGAACAGAAAATTAACTCTAGAAAATCACTGCTAAATTTTTGGTAACTGTAATGCTTTTTGCTTAGAGTGGAGATGGGATTAGCCTTTATTTCATTGATGACTTAACTGTTGTACTGACAGAAAGTATCCAACTTCCCTTGCTAATGGGAATGCAAACTTCTCTACATGAAGAGAAAAAAAGATCTTCCAACATTTGGCAGGATTATTCCTTCCAAACCTGATTTTTGATTTGCCATAATGAACCTTCCTGTATAATCTTGTCATCTAATATGCCTTCCTAATTTGCCCTTTTAATTTCTCTCCCAGCGTCTTTGTTCATGAAAGGCTTCCTAGATCTCTTTCTTCATACTTCCATGAAGTCACTCACTGTGAACTCTATTTACCTTCAGCTCAATAGCATTTCATGTCACTAAATGACTGACCTTGAAGCAACTTAATCGCTCTGGGTTTCACTTTCCTTATCTCTACAATTAAGCAGCTGAGGGAATTCAACTGTTTATTCAACAAGTATTTTTTACTATTGCCCAACTGATGCAAGCCCCTTTTGTATGTCCTGGGGACCTACCAATTAGAAACAGAGGCAACTGGCTACTCACTTGCAGGTTCATTCCTGTGGGGGAGAGAACACAGTATTAGCCTAGTAAATACACATGTTACATAGTGAGTTAAATAAGTACTATGCAGACAGTAGGTGAGGGGGAAGAGGGGTTGGAAAGTCAGCAGTTGGATTCAACTTTAAATGAATATGAACTTCCAACTCTAATGCTCTGAGTTCCTATGCACATATTTATATATTTTTCTTAAGAAGAGTATAAATTCCAGGGGAGTGGAGAATGATCATGAGGGTCTGTTGTTTTATGATATGAAGAATATGGTGGAATGAATGAGAGTTTAGGTTTATTTATTTATTTTTTAAAAAGAGTTTATTTATTTATTTGACAGACAGAGATCACAAGTAGGCAGAGAGGCAGGCAGAGAGAGGGAAGGGAAGCAGGCTCCCTGCTGAGCAGAGAGCCTGATGCAGGGCTCAATCTCTGGACCCTGAGATCATGACCTGAGCCAAAGGCAGAGGCTTAACCCACTGAGCCACCCAGGCGCCCTGAGAGTTTAGGTTTTGATGTCAGAAAGCATTGGACATCATTCCAGATCTGCAACTCACTTGCTCTGTGACCAGATAAATTTCTGAATCTCTCTGAGCCTGGCTTCTTCCTCTATAAAGTAGTATCTAGTTTATAACACAGTTACGAGCATGAAATTAGAACATGATATGAAAGCAGCAGAGTGCCCGACTCAGTCACTGTAAGCACCCAACAAATGGGAACTATATCCTATAAAAATAGGTGATACCCAATAAATTTTTATTGAATTAAAAGGTATTAAATGTGTTATATTCTAAAATGAAATGTATTCTTCTAAGCAAACTGTCTGAGATAGTTCCCTTTCTCAGAAGTCCTTTATTCTTATACGGCTACATGCAACAGAGGCTTAGATATTCATAAACTGGTTCTTGGGACAATAGACAAAATCTAAGTAAAGTCTATAAGTTATATGATATTGTTATATTAATGTTACTTTTCTAAATTCGATCATTATATTATAGCTGTGTAGAAGAATGTCCTTGGGCATTCATACTGAACAATTTATGGGTAAATGGGGCATAATATCAGCAACTTACTTTCAAATGATTCAGGATGTGGGACTTTGGTTGTGTAGGTCTAAATTTCTGTACGGATTTGGAAATCCAAAGGAAGGTAGTATGAGAAATCTCACAGCTTGTTTGTAAGTCTGATATTCTGTCACAATAAAAAATTACAATTAAAAAATATATTGTTTGATAAGGAAGTGGCTAAATGAGGAAATGTGAACAGGGATGAATCCAAGGATGATCAGGAATCAGAATAAAATCACTTAGATATCTGGTGTACTAGGGGTGCCTGGATGGCTCAGTGGATTAAGATATCTGGTGTACTTGGTTCCCTCTGCAGCCCATATAAGAATTCTTGAAGGACATCGAGAAATGGCATACTTGTTAGCTAATAATACAGGGGAAGAAATGAGTTTTCAGGTGTCTCTTGTTTAGATGTCATGTCACTGAAATGGAAATCTTGTGCATATGATGAAGGTTTTAGCAGGTTTTAAAGAAAGCAGTTTTGATGATGAATGTTGCAAACTGCCCTTATGTAAAAGCATTCACATTATGAAATTATATAGGAAAAATGGAAGTCATGCTACAAATGATAAAGCAATGTCCTCATATTTCTATGCCTTCAACAGAGTGCAAATGCATGTGTAAACCCTGTCCATGCTTTCCCTAGCTCAGCTTTCTATGCAGTTTGATATGACTTAGCAGAGATGCACAAATTCAGCCATCAAACTACACCAGGTGTTTTATTATCAGATTCTGTTACAATTTGCAAGAAAAAATAGAAATAAAAAAAAATAAAAGGCTTTCAGACTCTTAGATGCTTTCTTTGGGCATTACCAACTCATTAAAATTTTATACTCTATTCTAATTAAATGCAGAAGTCCTCAGTGTGGCAGATATTCTAAGAAACTGTAGAGATGGAGTAATTAAAAAAAAAATCCAAGGAAATACCTATGCCTTTTTATATTTTAAGATGTGCAATGTGTTCTCAGTCTACACATGTGTCTATTTTGATATGTCAAGAGCTCTTGTTTTTCTCTTTTCCTGAATTTTGTCTTAAAACAGCCAAACAGTCATCCACTCAGAAATATATATATATGTGTGTATAAATACAGATACACACAAATATACATGCACACATACTTTTCTCTCTATGTAGAAAGACCCTTTTTCAAAGGAAAAAAAAAAAAAAGATATGCCTAAATAGAAGCCCCTTTAATCAGTTACAAGAGTACTGTACCAATTACTTCCCTACAGGGTGACCTTTTCATCTTTTAATGGCATTTTGGAATAAAATCGCCCTAACACGTTGGGAGTGTTATGTGTGTCACATTTCCAATTCTATTTTTTCTCTTGTTGGCACTGAATAAGGCCTAATGTATTCATGACCTAATTAGAGTAATTTTTGAATAATAATGACCTCCTGGGGGAGACTTTTTTCTTAGTACTATTCAGACACATTAACTAGAACAAGTGTTTCTTAATTTTTAAGTGTTTCTCTGGCTATTGGAAGTATTCTTGCTTCATTTAAAATGGAAATTATGTAACAGGAGTCCCTAGAAGAAATGCGAAGCACTGTGTTTTAGTTTTCTTGATGCCTTCCTTTCTGGAAAATGCAGTATTCCTGTTTTGTTGTTGTTGTGTTGGTCTTTTCTTTCATTCTCATGGATTGGACTGCATCCGAGAAAGACATATCACACCACTTGGGAAAAAAGCTTAACCCATTTAGACAGCCCTTTTTGCAGCTAGATCTTTGGTTTTAGAGTTGGTTGCACAATGACTTTCATTCCAACCATGTCCTCTTTTTCTATCATATCCTTTTCCTAGATGGAAATAAATTATTAGAGACACAAAAACAAACATATGATACTTTTTGGAAATGTGTGGATTTTTCCCAATTTATGATCTACTAAGTAGTTTTGTTTTGAGTAAAACTCACACTCAGTGTATGTGTTTCTGTGTACCTACCTTCCTCCAAGACCAACAGAAGTGACAACATCATGTCTCTCATCGCTACTGGAAATTCGTGCTATCCCTTCATCCGTCTCCCCCTATGGATCTGTCCGTTCCCTAATCGGACTTGATTTAGTGTTCACTCTCACAAGATCCTGTGACACCCCTCTAAAAATCTGTCATCATTAAAATACCTGTAATCACTGAACTCCCCTTCTACCTCTTCACTTTAATGGAAACCTGACCATTGCTTGAGGATACTCCTGATACTGCCATGTCTTTCTGAAATGGTGCCTTTTTCCTCTATACTTCCCATCTAAAACAGGTCCTTAAGGTTGAATTAAGGTACTTGCTTTTCTTTCCCCCTCTTTTAAAACCTTTAGCTCTTCTGCAGCAACTCATCAGACTATGTCATTCAGTACCACTCTTTATTTCAACCATACAACAGCCTTCTCTTTTCTGGATCCTAGGAACTGGCTCACTTTATTTTGTTAAATAAGCAGTACAAAGCCTATGATAGCACATAAAAATGGCTTTATACAAATTAGAAAAAATGTCACCTCTGGGAAAGCCTCAAAATATTTCCTCTCAACAAATTACACAGACTGCCTCCTGTGCATGGACAAAGGGGACATTTTCATATTGCAGTTGTGACTCTTTCCCACCGTGGATGGCAGCTTGACAAGCAGGAGTACATAGAGAATTTCAGCTCCCATTGGTTCCCTCTGGCTGGGTGTTCTTGTGTAAGGGCCGTATGTACATCCATAAACAAGACCCTGGCAGCATGAGTCTGTTATTTATGGATGTTTTAAGATGATATAGGAGTATTCAAGGTAAATCCTAACCTATTTAAGCAGATACCTCAGAGGATAGTTAATTGCTTCCTCAGTGCTAGGTGTAACTATCAGAGTTGGAATACTATCTGCCTAGAACAATTTCATTTAGAGTGGCATTTCTCATACTGTTAAAAGCACTGGAGCTAATTTTCCAATTAAAAACAATAGCTATCCATGAAAAAAAAAAAAAAAAGATTCTCTTCCATGAAATGACACTGGAACAAGTGGATATCTGTATGTGAAAACAATGAAATTCAACCTGTACCCTGCAATATAGAAATATTCATTCAGGAAGGATCATAGACCTAAGTGTAAAAGCCAAAACCATAAAGTTTCTCAGAAGAAAACACAGGAGAATATAGTCAGATCTGGGGGTATGCAAAGATTTCTTACATGGGACAGAGAAAGCATGAACCATAAAGAAAATTAATATTTGGGTTTCATCACAATTTAAAACTTTTCTCATCAAATGACACCATTAAGAAAATGAATAGGCAAGTCACAGACTGAGGGGAAAAATGTATGCGTATAAAATATAAAAATATATAAAATAAAAATATGATCTATATTATAGCATATTATGTATATAGTATACTACACACACACACACACACACACACACACACACAGGGCTAGTATGCAGAATATTTAAAGAACTCCAGCAATTAAATTCTATAGACATAAATAACCAAACAAAACTAATGAGTGAAAGTCTTGAACAGCACTTCACAAAGAAAGGTATGGATATTATATGTTCAAAGAAAGCAGTTGCCATCAGTCATCAGGAAAATTTAAACTAAATTCATGAGATACCATTTCCCACCTAATAGAATGGGGGGAAAAAACCATTAAAGATGAAAAATGTGGAGCAACTAGAATCCCACTGTTGCTGGTGGGAGTCTGTAAAATGGCATTAGCATTTAAGAACACATTTTGGGGGGTGCCTGGGTGGCTCAGTGGGTTAAAGCCTCTGTCTTCAGCTCAGGTCATGATTCCAGGGTCTTGGGATCAAGCCCCGCATTATCTCTCTGCTTGGAAGGGAGCCTGCTTCCCTGTCCCTCTCTGCCTACTTGTGATCTCTCTCTCTCTGTGTCAAATAAATAAATAAAATCTCTAAAAAAAAAAAAAAAAGAACACCTTTTGGCACTCCCTTATAAGATTAAACATTTACATACATACCCAATGAACCCTTTCTAAAGAAATGAAAATACGTCAAAATATGTTAATTGTAATAACATATTAACTCTGATCATGAATGTTCACAGCATCTTTAATCATAATTGCCCCAAACTGGAAAAGCCCAAAGGTCCATCAAGAAGAGGAGTAAATAAATTCCGATATATTCCTCCAGTGGAAAATTATTCAGCATAAGAAAGAACAAAATACAACAGTACAGGAAATTTCAGAAACATTTAAATGGAAGAAGCCAGACACCGAAGGGTATGTACTATTGGAGTCTGTATATATGAGGTCTTGAAATAAGGAAACCACCCATCAGTGATAGAAAAACAGAGCAATGGTTATCTCTAGTTTGAAGAGAGATTGGCAGGGAATAAGCACAAGGAAACATTTTCGGTAATAGAAACGTTCTACATCACAACAAAGGTGGTTTAAACAAGTGTCTGCCTGTATATCACTCATCAAATGTCCATTTAAATCTATATACTGTATATAAGACAACACCCCCAGTGAAAAAATAATAAACGCAAATAAGTATAGCAAATGCATCTTTACTCAAAATGACTTGAAGGTCATTTTCTCTCCTGACAGGGTTCTGACCTTTATCTCTAGATGCTCACCTTAAGTTCCATTAGACCAGTTGACTAATAAGGTTTTCGTACCTTCCATCGTATTGGCAAACTATCTGAAAGATCTAGCTTTGAGCCCTAAACAAATTCCAACCCCAAGAACTTCTGGCAGACTCGTGATTTTTGTTTTGGGAAACTTTTTCTTTTATATCCTAAGAACTCCCAACACAAAATCACTTTGGCCACAATCAACCTGGAGAGCCAAGTGGATGTTGCAGTTCTAGCCCAGAAACTTCAAAATGTTCACATGTAAGTAACAGGCAGATTTTTGAAAGTTCAAGACTAACGTGGTTCTGTGTGGCCCTTAGTTCTGAGTTTCTAGTTTATTTCTGCTTCCCAGGTGCAGAATTCCTTCTAGGCTGATCTTCAGGCCAGGTTTGATCCTGCCTTGAATTCAGAGGTCCCTCCTTGATGGCTCAGAAGAAAACTTAAAATAAATCTTTATAAATAAATTCATTATTATTCAATAAGTATTTGACTTTCAGGTCTGTAAAAGAGACTGTACTAAGCCCTATAAAGATGCTCCGTCTTCTCCTACCATGGTATTTTCTATCCACCTTGACCTTTTGCATAAGTACCAAGGCTGTGACATAGAAGTCTTAGGAAGAGATAAAGGAATCCTTTGACTATTTGAGGTATTTTAATTGCTATTGAAAATATAACTCGGCACTCTTTTCTGTGTGAAATCCAGGTTTTATTAAACTGACTTAATCAATAGTATTCTGTTCAGAGGGGCTCTAATATGGTCCTGGGGGAGGGAAACAGTAAGTTCCACTGTAACCTTCACAGTGATTTCTGAGGACTGAGTGATCAGAGCTGTCTAGCTGTGGTGATCATAACAAATTTACCAAGAGATCTTGCAGCATTGGTTATGAATGCACAGAGCGACTTACTCATTAGGGTCAGGGAAACCCTAAATGACTTGGCTTCTTCTCCACAGAACTTGACATTTACTTCCTACTATGAATCCTGAAAAACAGAAATAATTCTTACGACCTTACTCCCGTAATGTGGGTTCATTTTATTTTGTTATTTTTTATTTTATATTTTAAAGATTTTATTTATTTATTTGAGAGATAGACAGTGAGAGAGAGCATGAGAGAGGAGATCAGAGGGAGAAGCAGACTCCCCGTGGAGATGGGAGCCCAATGTGGGCCTTGATCCCAGACTCTGGGATCATGACCTGAGCCAAAGGCAGTTGCTTAACCAACTGAGCCACCCAGGCACCTGTGGGTTCATTTTAAAAGGTGGTGATGTCACAGTTTAATTATCTTTCACTAACCAAATCTATGTAGTTCTTGACTACATACGTAGTTCAATAGCATATTCACGTAGCAAGGGATTCAATTGCATCTGCATCTATTGAGTTTGTTTGTGTGTGTTATATGGGAAGCTCAGAGAGCAAGGGATATTTTATAAATATATCGAACTCTTCTCTATCCTGATTTTGGATAGCAAGAGTTTGGATAAGTAGAGGGGAAAGGGTTTGTGGCTTTATGCTATACTTTCAGTTTTACTTTAAGGCATTTCAGAATACAAACCAGCCCCCATTTCTCACCAGGTGTATAGCTATAAGGGCCTGAGTATTTATGATAGAGTCTAAAATTGCAATCATCTCTTTAGCTCATAGTTTAATTGCACTGGAAAATTCACTGCCTTAATAGAGTTATAAGCAGTGCACATGGATTATGAATTTATGTATATGGATTATGGTTTTATGCATTTGAGGAAGAAAAAAGCACAGATGGTTGGGCTCCATAAAATACTTCATTGGTGAATCAAATAAGCACAGGTACAATTCAGGCAGGTGGGAGTGAAAGAAAAGAAAGGGAGGAGAAAAAATGTGCAGATAAATTCATTGGATACTGACATTGCAGTAGGAAATTAGTTTTTGAACGTTTTTTCCCCCTTGTTATGTTGTAGGAATAAAAGCGTACCTTTCCTTGTTCCAGTTCTTTCCCAGATGATTTACAGTCAAGCCAGGGTCAGTCCCTAGTGAAAGTATTTGTCAGCACACATTGAGAACACAGATCTTCTTGAAGTTCACTGCAAATGCGTACTATTTCAAGTGCACGAGGCACTCGTATTGTACTAAAAATTTTCTCTTGGCTTAAATGTGAATGATATTGACCTTGAGAACCAGGGTAAAAGACACCTATTAGGAAGAGAGAAAGAAATTTCTATTTCCATAGCCAGGAAGATTGGGGCAAAAGAAGCCCAGAATGGGGTAAAGGACAAACTCACAAATGGTAGAGTCGAACTGTGAATGGAATTTACCATACCCTTGCCTGAAGAGAACTCTAAGGACTGAGTTAATCCAGTTTCTGCAAGTTGCCTGGGGTTACTCTTCATTTATAGGAAGAGCCTAGTCAGAGAAGTAGAGATTCCTACTCTTAAAATATCACTCAAAATAAAAGGTTCATTAATACTGAACTACTAAGAAAGGTAGTCTCTTTGTTGCTTGGCTTCCTCTGTGGCAATCTGCATATTTTGTAATTTGGGAATTAAAAGATTGTGTGGTTTTAGGTACTGGGAACTATCAGGGAAACAGCAGCAGAGTGTTAAGCCTAGGCTGACTTCCAAAACTCACAGGTCAAACTGAAGCCAAAAATCTCACCCGGGTGCTGGGCTGCTGTTATGGGGGGTATTAGTATCTCTTGAATTGAAGTCTTTTTTTTTTTTTTTTTTTTAAGATTTTATTTATTTATTTGACAGACAGAGATCACAAGTAGGCAGAGAGGCAGGCAGAGAGAGAGGAGGGGGAAGCAGGCTCCCTGCTGAGCAGAGAGCCTGAATGGGGCTTGTTCCCAGGACCCTGGGATCATGACCTGAGCCGAAGGCAGAGGCTTTAACCCACTGAGCCACCCAGGCACCCCTTGAACTGAAGTCTTAAAACTAGATCAGGGAAGGTTCACAGAGAAAGCCCATTTTCAAAGCACCTGGTTCCTACCTTCATAAGCACAAACATGTCAGTTTTATGTGAAAATATATAGCAGAGTCTGGCATTCATTAATGTCATCTACACATGTGCTAGGACCTATAGGTTGTGCTATAGGTCCCAGAGATATAACAGCAGAAGATGGCCCTTGGGGAACTTACATCATAGCTGGGGAAACAGAAAATTAATAAGCGAAATGATATAGGTGGAATGTAATTTTAAGTAGTAATCAGTACTAGAAACAAAAATGAATCAGGCGAAAGTCTTGTCAGGGAAGGTCTCTTAATGTGTTGACACAGGCAGAGGCAAGTAAGGGAATGGGCCATCTAAAAGTCTGGGAGAAGAACATTCTAGACAGAAGAAGCAACATGTGCTAGCACCTTAAGATGGCAATAAGCCTGGCGTATTTGAGGACAGTAGCAGGCCATTTTTGTAGATATAGATGAATGAGAGGTACGTTTGCAGCAAATTTGTTTGGAGAAGTAAGTAAAAGATAGACCACAAGGGTCTTGTTCATGGTATAGATTCCAATTGTTTTTTTGAATGGGAAAGAATACCATTAATTGGAAGACCAAGAGAGTAACAACAAGTGACTTCTGAGATCCCTTGAGTATGGTCTTTTTGTGGGCAAAAACGGAAAAAAACAAGATGAGTTGGTGGGTTCCTAAGTAGGTTGAGTAAAAGGCTACCTAGCTGCTTTGATAAGAGCAAGAGCTGTGAAGGTGATGAGATATAATAACAATACCATGTCGTTTGGAAGGTAAACCAACAATGCTTGTTGCCAGATAGGCTGTAGCTTGTGAGAGAATAAAGATGAATCTGTAATGGTTTGTAAATTTGGTACCTGCGTCAATGTGCTATAGTCATGCCATTGTTAAGATTGAGGACTCAAAGGAGGAATATGTTTAACACCAAGGGATATCAACGGTTCTCTTTTGGACATGTTAATTGTTATGATTCTTGGAAATCTAAGTGGAAATATTGAATAACAAGTTGATTATATGTATCTATAACTTGAAAGTATTGAAGCTAGAGGAGGAAATTCAAGATGATTTAAAAATATATTTTTATGGAAAATCCAAAAATATGTGATACAGAAGAGTATAATGAATCCAGATTTCCCATTACTTAGCTTTAGTAATTATCAACTCATGGCCAATACTGTTTTATCCATACCCCATCACTTTTGTCTCTTTTAAATTATTTTTGAGTGAACTACAGTGAGTGTATAATTTTTTTAAAGATTTTTATTTATTTGACACAGCGAGAGATTACTAGTAAGCAGAGAGGCAGGCAGAGAGAGAGGAGAAAGCAGTCTCCCCACTGAGCAGAGAGCCCAATGTGGGGCTCGATCCCAGGACCCTGAGATCATGACCTGAGCCGAAGGCAGAGGCTTTAACCCACTGAGCCACCCGGGTGCCCCCAGAGAGTGTATAATTTTATCAGTAAATACATATGTATTTCTGTACGTATACAGTTGGTATTTAAAACCATGAATCTGGACAAGATTATCTCAGGGGAGTAAAGAGAAATGAGAAGAATCATTAAGTTCTGGTCTCTCAGTGAGTTTGATGATTATAATTATAAATACTTTTAATTTGATGATTATATAATATTATGTTGCCTATATTCACTGTGCTATGCACCATTCACTGCTATTCATTGCAGGTTTCTCCCTTATTAAAACATCTGTTCTATTCCCCAGCCCCATTTCATGGTGACCATTTTACTTTCCATTTCTACAAGTTTGTATTTTTTTTAGATTCCACATATAAGTGATATCATACCATATTTGTCTTTCACTGTCTGACTTATCTTGCTTAACATAATATTCTAAAAAATTTAATGATAACAACACTAAAATATCATTATATAATATGATATAGATGCTAATCTTCTCTACAGTGACAGTCATATACTATACAAGCATATCAAATTAATATATTGTACACATTAAATTTGCAAAATACTGTATGTCAAATATATTTTAATCAATCAATCAATACTGGAGGAAAAACAGAAATGAGAAGGTGGATGAGGTTTGAGTCTTACAATACTCTAAACCTTAGAGGTCAGGGAAAGAATCCAACAAAGAAGATCAAGAAGGAGATGCCAATGAACTAGGAAGGAAACTTGGAAACATGAGAGCCAAGTGAAAATTGTATTTTAGTTGTATCAAATGCTGCCAAGTGGTAGAATAAGATAGGCACAAATAATTGACTATTGGATTTAGCAAAGTGGAAATCATTGTTAATTTGAGAAAATTGGTTTCTCTGAAATGTTCAGGACCAAGTCTTGATTGGAATAGGTTGAGGAGAGAATGGAACAGGAAGTTTAGACAGCAAATAATACATAACTCTTTTAAGGTGATTTGTTGAGAGGAGGAACAGAGAAAAGGGGTAGAAGCCAGAAGGGAGTATTAGGTCAAAGGGGTATTTTATTTTTATATCATGGAAGATATTACTACATGTTAATATGCTGATAGAAATGATCTTCTATGGAGGAGAAAGTTGATGATGTAGGAGAGAGCGAGGACAAGTGCAAAGTAAAATCCATTAGTAGGTGAAAGGAAATGGCCTCCAGAGCACAAGTGCAGGGGTTGGCCTCAGATAGAGTGGCGACAGTTCATCAATTTTAACAGGAGGAAAGGCAGAGTATATTGATCCAAATGCAAGCAGGTTGGTAGATTTGATGGAAGACAAGTGAGGATTATTTTATTCAGAATGCTTCTATTTTCTCAAATAAATACTGAGATCATTGGTTGATAATGAAGTAGGGTTAGGTCTTACTGGATATTTCAGGAGAGAGGAAAAGGTGTGAAATATTCCTCCTAAAAAATGAAATTGTAAACTGACGTTAGAGAAAGTGTAGACTTGGCAGTGCTGAAGTCCCATTTTAAATATATGGTCAAAAGTTAGGGGAGGTCTGGCCATCAGAACTTGGTTTTTTTCTTACCTATTTACACTGTTCATGTACAGTAATGGAAGAAGACAAAACCCAGATTTTACCAACTAGGGTTTTGAAAAGGAAAAGGAAAGGAAAATCAGGGAAGGAAAATCAGGTTTGAGTTGATGGTGTTTTCAAGGGATTATTATAGTGATGAATCATTCCATGTAAGCTTCGTAGAGAAATAAATAAAAACAGAATGAAGAGGAAGAGAGAAACTGAAGATGTGGTGATTAATGGATCAGCAATTTCACTAGAGCCAAAGGATTAGAGCACCTGGGTGTCTAGAATGAGTGGCTTTCAAGAAAAGAAAGTGGGGACAGAGTTTAGGTGGTTTAAAAAGAAGATTTTAGAGTTAGTGATAACAACTTTTTAGTGAACCAGCACCAGAGTGTTTAGTTGAGTTTAGGAAGTGAAAAAAAGAAATGGATAGCTGAAGCTATTGGATTATCTACCTAAATGGTAAACAAAGCAATAATTCAAGTCTATTCAAAGGCAGTAAGCAGGTTCTAAATATTTTTAATGGAAGAAGGGAGAGCCAGTGGGTCAGTAGATGATTCAAATGAGAAACAATAGTGCATTTTGTGCTATGGTGACAGACTTCAACGTTGTTTGAGTTGTTGAGAGAGGAAGAAGGAGAAATGGTCTGGTGTTGCAAAGAAGATCATGAGGGAAGCTGACCCCACCTCCAGGACATGTTTTCAGGATTTAGGGAGGACCCTCCACTGAGAGAACTATAAGGGCATCTGTGATCTCCAGGAATATTTATATTATAGTCAAGACAAGTACAAGAAGAACATGTTGAGGGTAAAGGAGATTTTGCTGATGAGAGACTGACTAATTTAGAAGGCAATTGAAAGGTTTGGGGAGAGAGCTAAAAGGAGCAGAAGCTTGGGTCAGATTGTGGGTGGCACAGAGCTCCATGAGACCGAGTCCATGCCTGGTAGAAGACTGGGAGACTTATACTACTAGTGGTGACTACTGCAAGCAGGGATGAGGGCATGATGGGTTCATTCCTACTGAATGTCTAGTTTTGACTTACTTTTATGGGTCGTTAGCTGATCACTGCCTCTTTTCTTCCCAGGATCAGACTCTTAAGGAGTTTGTAGGGGTAAAATATTGGTTGGTAGAATAGCTAGGGCAGTGTGGCTTTACCATAATCACAAAGGGTTCACTCAATTTCAAGAGCAGACAAAGACCTGTAGAACTATTTTATAGACTACACAAGACACTGTCCTGTCAGGGAGAGAGAAACCTTTAGCATAAGTAGATGGTCAATATGGGCGCCTGGGTGGCTCAGTGGGTTAAGCTGCTGCCTTTGGCTCAGGTCATGATCTCAGGGTCCAGGGATCGAGTCCCGCATCGGGCTCTCTGCTCAGCAGGGAGCCTGCTTCCTCTATCTCTCTCTTTCTCTCTGCCTGCCTCTCCGTCTAGTTGTGATCTCTCTCTGTCAAAAAAATAAATAAAATCTTTAATAAGTAAATAAACAAATAAATAAATGGTCCTTCCTTCCCCTTCCCTTTTTCTTTCTTTCTTTTCTTCTCAAAATATCACTCAAAACAAAAGGTTCATTAATACTGAATTACTAAGAGAATCACAAACAGAAGCGATTCCCCATCACAAATAGAAGTCGAAGAAGGATATAAAACTGAGGAAATGGAAATATGGTATATAGTTCACAGAGCCCAGGAATTAATTAAATTTTGTTAAAGCAGCACAATTTAAGGCAGCTTTTCTCAAATTTAGCACTGCAAAAGAATCATCTTGGAAATGTACAGAAATGCAAATTTCTGAGACTCAATCCCCAAAATGCTGCTGATCTGGGATGTGTAAGGGCACCCTGTGTTCTGTGTTGCCCAGGGCAGTACAGTTTATGCTTGTTAGCCTGGTATGATTATTTATAATAATCCCTTCCCAGGGATTACTCTCAAAAATGTCCAGGTTTGAACAATAAAGTCCAAGTTTAAACAATAAAGTTGTAGTCGCCTTAGGAATAGGCTCTTGGAATCTTCATTTTAAACACATGTTTCAGGTCATTCTGATGCAAGTGGCCTAAATTCCATGCTCTGAGAAACACCACTTTAAGGAACGGTACTATCTATTTTGTCAGTTCTGGGCATCATATCTTTTCTGAATTAGGTATGATTGCCCCTGCCCCAGCCTTGGCCCCCATTTAGAGTTATCCATAAGAGCCATGGGCTTTATGAGAAAGGCAAACTGATTTATTCAGAAGTGGCTGGTCCCTACTGTGAAGTGGCAACTCTCAGTATGCCTTATACCATTTGAGCATGCACACAGACAGGCTGACACTGTCCACTTGGTGTTTGCCATGTCTCAAGCACTCACCTGAGCATTTTGCATATATTAATGCAGGTGACCTGAAAAACCATACCTTGAATTTCCATTTCTATTATTTCCGTTTTGAAGTAAAACAAATTATTCGCGATAACACAGATGATAAGTGATACCAACTTGTACTCAAAAGCAGGCCTTCAGGCTCCCTAATCTATGCTCCTAACTGTTATACAATATTGTCTCACAAACTCCTGAGAAACACCAATCTCTGTTTCCTCCTGCCAAAGACCCTGGTAATCTTCTTTAACCAGATTACCCACTTGTCATCACTTTGTACTGTCTTACTTCTACCCTTCTTTCTATGTGTCCCATTGAGTTCTAACTCATGTTTTATTATGAGTGACATTCAGGATCTTTATTATTTGTGGATGTCCCTTGTCTTTTCATTCATCAAAATCTACCAAAAATACAGGTTTTTGTCACTCCCAAATGTGACCAGAGCAGGGGAAAGGGAATTCATATACACTGAGCATTTACTCTCAGCTACTTTGATGTGTTTTACATAATTTTCTTATTCCACCTTCATAATTCTGAGAGGTGATTTTTTTTATCCCATTTTTTTTTAAATAAAGGAAAAGGAGTTTAAAGGAATAAGTAGGGAAATAGTAGAATGAAGATTTGAACTCTGGGCTGTACCCTGCAGAGTGAGACTGCACACTGTGCTTTATGTTAACACCAGGAACGAGTTTGTTTTTCTGTTTGGTCCTGCTGCTCCTTCCAAAAGCAAAAGAAACGATCTTATTCTAATCTCTTTGGTGAAGAGAGCTACTGTTTGATGGCATCTAAGATGAAAGTAACAACATTAAAGATACCATTTTCAGCAGTCTGGGTGGTGTTGCTATTTAACCGTTTCAAAGAAAATGTCGTAATAAATTGTGGGTCCGCCTCTTCAATCAAAAAATTACCTCTTTTCTGACAGCTACCCATCTATATATGGGTCTAGCCACTAGAAAAGGGA
Organism: Neogale vison; assembly: GCF_020171115.1. Classification (NCBI taxonomy): domain Eukaryota; kingdom Metazoa; phylum Chordata; class Mammalia; order Carnivora; family Mustelidae; genus Neogale; species Neogale vison. Next base: position 63,610,739 of record NC_058096.1, on the reverse strand, counting down.
AATTCTGACAATAGCCAGATGGCTGAGAATTAAATGAAAAAAAAAAAAAAAATGAAGGAAACCTCCTCCACTCCTTGGCGGATATGTGTTTGGTGGGGACATGGGGAATGACGATACTAAAAGCCATTCTCTGCATAGAATTCTTGCTTATCTACCTGGTCATAAAATAATTAGTCAAGTGAGGATACGTTAACTAGCATATTCAAAAAACCTTCAATACTGAGTTATAATAAGAAATATTGTCACAATCAAGACATATACTGTACTAAGAAAAAAAAAAAGATGAAGGAAAAAAGCTGAACCAAAATGATTATAGCAGCCAAGGACACAATACAAGTCCCCTGACAGTGATTGACCCTGACACAGCCTGAGTCTCTATAAGATTTTTAGGAAGGCTGAGTAACTGGGTATAACTCCTCAAAGCAATGTGACAACCTATACCACCTTGTGTCTATAAAATACCTATCTTTTCATTCCCTACCTCCATGTAGAGCCATATTTTCCTCATTGGGGAAGCCCGGCTTCAAGACAGCAGTGGTTTTTATTCTCAAAAGGAACAGAAAGATTGAGTAGACAGAATATTCTTGTTGTTTGCCAAAAAATGGGACAGTCATTGAGTTTTACTGTTGGGCAAGACCCCAAAGTCCCTATAGGTAGTGAGCAGTTTGTCAGCATTTCCTCAGACATCTCACCTAACAGAGCCGATGCTGCCCTAGTCTGAGGTGAAGGCCTCACAGTGCAGCGTAGCCATGTCTGTTTCCTGGGAGTACCCATCACAGCACTGGGCACACAGAACATACTCATTCATGGTTTTGATTAATTCTGTGTCTGACAGATATGTGACTCACATGTTGGAAGTCCAAAGTCTAAATGATGTTTCCATAATTATAAAACATGAAGGACTTGTGTCAGTCTCTTTAGTTTATAGTGCCCATTTACAGGGGGAAATCCACTTGTAGAGGGATGGAGAGAGAGACAGACATACCTAAGTGTGTATGTGTGTATGTTTTAAAGTATACAATTACAAAAACTTTAGTATGTAGTGAATTGAGGAAGGCCCTAACAAATAACATTTGTTTAAAATTGGAATTCTGTGTGTGTGTAATAACTAGAGATTATATGACCCAATGCAGAAATTCCAACTTTTTGGAAAACCTGGGATTAATTTCCTCACGTTTAACCATGAAAAAAAAAATCTGTTTGCTGATCCTGAAATAATTTTCTTATCCAACATCCAGTCATTTTTTGGATCTTAAAAATAGATGGATATGGATATATATGAATTCTAAAATATATGTACACACATATAAATTCTGACACATGTGCCTATATTTAAATTCTGATACATATATGTGGGTATGCATGTTTATAACTCTCAGTTTTAGTTTAGGCAAATTAAAATCCTTTCCTCCCTATTTTTATTTCATGAACCCAAACTACATGCATTGTTCCCTCTACATGCTACCAGGATTTTAAAATAAGCTGACTAGAGTTCTCCATTCAGCATTCAGTCCACACTTGATGTCTCAGTAAAGTTTTGTTGATTGAAGCAAGAGCAGGGGTTAATGGAGTTTTAGTACCATTATATTATATATCCAATGATGATTTCAAAACCCTACAGAGATTTTTCTCAGGTTTCAACGGCAGTTCCCACTTATTTATATTTGGCACAAGGGAGAAAATAATCATTTCATGACAATTCATGTCACAGTTCTATTTTAAGCACCAGGATGCAATCTAAAGTGATCGTCCTTTTATTGTTGTTTTCAGAATGAGACTGAGGCTGCTTCCTGTTAATCTGTCTATAAAATTTGCAACGATAAGTATGCTCTGAGTTAGATTCCCATCTTTGCCATTTACTGGTGGCGTGACCTTGGACATGTTCTGTAACCGTTATACACCTCAGATTTCCTATGTAAAAGAGGTCAGGGCAGGGGGGATAATATACAATTTGTAGGGACGATACAGAGATTAAGAGACATGAAGCCTGTGAAATACTTTCATGCAATCTGTGACGCGCCCCCCCCCCACGCCACTGTTTCACACACTTCCCATGGCAGATGGACAAGAGGATTTTTAAGGCTTAGCAGTCTTGGGAATCCATTTAGCCCACTCACTCAGCTCACAGACAAGAAGTGAACGCCCTGGGGGCTGGAGTGGCTCACCCAGCCGGCCAGTATGGGGCCATGACAGATAGGCTGCATGGGGGCTCCCAATTCCCTAATCACAGAGATTCCCAAGCACCACTTTATCCACAAGATCAAAGGGGTAGCCTCAAATGTATTGTTGTTCTTTCTGAACTCCTGAGTTTCTGAAAGTGGTGAACCAGGTTTGCCTTGGCAGCAATGTGGTTTAAGGGAACAAAAATGGGTTCTGAGCTTGTTCCGCAGTAGTTCTGCAACTGTCATTTCGCATGGGCACAACAGCTGGCTCCATTCTTAGCCTGTGGCATAGATCTCTGCCCATTACTGCTTCCCTCCTTTCAGACCTCCAGGTAGCCTCGAACAGGTTTTGCCTGTTCCACATGCCAGATACAAGACCAGGTTGAGCCTGCCATGGGTCTCTGAAAAAAATAGCTTTTTGTGTTTTTTTTTAACCCACCTCCTGGTTTCCAGATGCATCTTCTTAGCTCTACAGGTCTCAGCAAACCAACATACTGTTCTCTCAGACTCTTGGAAGATAAAATATTTAAAACCTTCTTTCTCTGGTCTTGGAAACAGAGCATCCTTCTTGAGACTGTGAGTGGTAACGTATCTTGGAGAAAAACTAGTTTTCAATGATCTTATCCTATAAAAAGTCTAAACAGGCTCTTGGCAGGTGGAGAGATAGGATAAAATGGGATGAAGAGAAAAATACTACTAAATAATAATTCCGTACTTCGCTCCAGCTTGCATAAAGCCTGCCTGTTTTCTCTCCTTCTTCCCAGAAATCACTAAAGTAGGGCATCTAGGAATTGTACTGCTGACTTCTTGGAATAAGGCTGACCCAGGGACCTAGTTGATGTCACTTTTAGTCAGAGGACAGGAAAAATACATCCCAGAGACATGCTGTTATGTGCTGCTGAGATGAAGGAAAACTCAGATTCTAAAATTTCATGATGGAAGATTATTTTTAATGAGGGTTTTTTTGTTAATTTTCGTTAGTGATTGCTTAGTGACCCAGTTAATGAGAAGCTGGAACTTCAGTTGCCCAGGAAAATGTAAAAGTAAAGCATAACATTATAGAATGTTATCTAAAATCACCTGAGGGGAAAATATTTCTTAATCATGCAATCAAAATTCTATTTATTATGTCTATTTTTATTTTTTTTAAGATTTTATTTATTTGACAGACAGAAATCACAAGTAGGCAGAGAGGTGGGGCTGGGGGGTGGGAGGCAGGCTCCCTGCTGAGCAGAGAGCCCAACATGGGGCTTGAACCCAGGACCCTGAGATCATGACCTGAGCCAAAGGCAGAGGTTTTAACCCACTGAGCCACCCAGGCACCCACAGACTAACTTTTATAGAGCAAAGGCCATGTGGTTGAGCCTGGCCACACATCGCAGGTGGCCCATGAGATTTCAATACACAGAGAAAGCTGCACAGTCATGCTAGGTCCCACACAGGTGGCCAATTGTACTACAATTCACCCCCATAGTAGCTATTTGAATTAGCCTATCACCTTAGTCAGAATGGGTGCCCAAAAGGCACCCCAAAGGCGGGGCCTATAATCCTTGGTAACTAGGGAGACAGTATGCAAGCTCTACTGATTGGATGTCTCCACCTGACCGGACTCATCCTTGTATTTGGGCTTTGTTACCTGGGACTGGTTTCCCGGACTTGCTTGTAAGTAAGTTCCTCTCGGGGGGCAGGGTCAATTGAAGTTTAACTGCATAAACAACAAAATGGCTGTTCAGCCGAGGTGGGGCTGCTCTGGCTATATAGGCCCTTACAATTTAGAGTTTCTTCTCTTCTCCCCTCCAGACTACTTTCTAAAACAGAAAGAAAGAAACTTTTTTTTTTTTTCAAGATTTTGTTTATTTATTTGACAGAGTGAGAGAGAGAGAGTATAAGCAGGGGGAGCAGCAGGGAGAGGGAGAAGCAGACTCCCTGCTGAGCAGGGAGCCTGACAGAGGGCTGGATCCCAGGACCCAGGATCAAGACCTGAGCTGAAGGCAGACGCTTAACTGACTGAGCCATCTAGGCACCCCAGAAAGAAACTTTGTTGCTGGGGAAACAACCAACAAGTGTCAGAAGTTTGTGGTGCTGTGCTTTTCTTTTCTTTTCTTTTCTTTTTTCTTTTTGATGATGTCTGGGAATGGGTTTAGCATCAGCATTAAAAAAGAGCTAGAAAAGGATAGATGGGTATGCAAGTGAGAGCCTGTAGAGCTCTGGAAGAGGAACTAGAGCATTAGGATGAGCAGGGATAGAGCAGTAAAACTGATCAGCAAGAACTGGAGGTTGGGGTGTGGAGGAAGAGACTGGGTCATGTCTGCTAGTGGATTATTTTGAGAGACTTCTTGGGAGACTTTGGGAAATTAGATGGGACTTCTTACCTGGGGAAGGATTTTGTGGCGATCTTTTGGGTTTTCGCTTTTTAAACTTGAAATATTTTAATGATAACTGAAATGCCTTTTTAATATTTCTTAGATACTATTTGACTCTAGCTTCCTATTGAAAGGGACATGAGGCAGCACAGGTTATTAGAGTGTGTAAAGATACGATGCGTAATGATTAAGTTCTTATTCCCATATAAATCCTATTTAGTTCCCTAATGGCTGGCCACCCTGGCACCAGAAAACTTGTAATAGGACTTCATCCTCCCTTTAATGGAATCACACCACACTCCCAGGGACAAATCTGCCCTTTAGGCTGTCCTACTTCTCATGTCGGTTTCTTCCATGCCTTTACTGTGGGGGACACGGTGTGGATCTCAGCCGTGCACCGAAGCTGGAAGACAGCTCCAGGATCAAGAATACCACAAGATGAATGCATTTTGCTTCACAACAGAGTCTACTAATTCTGCTGAGGAAGCTATGCAGGTATCTTGCCCCAGTACCTGCAATCATCTTTTGCAGGCATTCCCATGTTCCTGGTGTAGGTTTTGTTCTATTCAGCCTTTCTTTAAATAAAAGAATCTCACATGTCACCATGGAGAAGGTGACTTGTACAGAGATAGAATGGGGTCAGCTATTCTATAGACTAGGTGCTCTATGCGTCTGTTTCTATAGCATTTTACACTTTCCAATACTCTCATATATTGTTGTATTTGATCCTCTTTGCAACCCTGTGAAGCAGACAAGGCCAGAGTGATGGCCCCAGATGAAGAGTCAACTTAGAAAGGTTAAGTTAGTTGCGAAAGCCAAATAACCTCTGTGAAAGAGTCCATCGTAGGACTCTGGACTTTGGATTTGAGTCCATTTCTCTATCAACTGCAAGAGGTTCTCTCTGGGTAAGCCCGGCAGAGGTCAGAACCACCGCTTTGTGTTTTACGGGGCTTTGTAGTCAATGGTCACATAGGGTCATCTGATCTCTTTGCGGGGTTTGGTTGTTTTCAAGTTCATAGCCCTTTTATCAAGAGCCGATTCTAGAAAACTCAGAGAAAAGGAAAAGCCAAAAGCTTCTTTAAGGATTTCCTTACCTGAGGGTGCCTGGGTGGCTCAGTGGGTTAAGCCTCTACCTTCAGCTGGGGTCATGATCTCAGAGTCCTGGGGTCAAGCCCCGCATCCATTTTCTGCTCAGCAGGGAGCCTGCTTTCCCCTCCCCCCCTGCCAGCCTCTCTGCCTACTTGTGGTCTCCCTCACTTTGTCAAATAAATAAATAAAATCTTTAAAAAAAATAATTTCCTTACCTGAAATAGATACCACTTAATTGCAACATATTAGAGGATTTTGTTTCTATGGGCTGTTACTCATTAATGAATAAGAATAATGAGGGCTAGATTGCCCTTGGTTGCGAAGGGGAAAGTAAGGCATAGAATATTGCCCGATTCTTCCACTAGGCATTTCTTCCTTTCCTATTCTGATCACTTCCATCACATTCTTGTTTTGTGACTTTTTTGGGAGACAGAATGCATTGATTCAATGGAAAATACAGTGCAGCCATTTAAGGCTGTGACGATTAATTGTCAAAATGTATGTCTTGGACCTATGGTTTGGTTATAAAATTTGAACATGTATCAATTTCTTATTTTGCAAAGACTAAATAAGCTGTTACTTCAGTGCCTTCTTAAAAATCATTTATTTGGGAGTAAAACCTCAGTTTGGGAAAACTCTGTTTTCAAATTTTCTTGTCTCTTGACTGAACTTATTAATAACTATGAAGTAGTAAGTTCAATATACGTTTTATTGAGGGTAATTCTTCTGTAAGTTTGTTAAAATGTTCCTTACCCAGCTATGGCTGATTATGTATACTTTTTCCGGACTCTTTATCTCTACTTATTTTTGATCTGTTAGAAAACCTATGTTTGCTGAGGTCCATGTTACTCTCCACCCAGAACCTGGGGAGATAGAACACTCAGGGTGTAGAATAACATGCCATAGGTTAAGAAACAAGAGAACTGAGGTGTCTGTCTTTGAATCCTGGGCAACCGCTAGGTTGTTAAGGGTTCTCTAGGCACTAATTTGACAATACATCATTTTCCTCTTCATGAAATAAGAGATTCTTCTTGAAGAGGAGTCATAAAGATAAATAGTTCAGTCCACTTTAGGACTGTAAGTTCATGGCAAGGAAGTGATTGAAAAAGACATCAGTTACGCAAATTTTATACAGATAAATACTATAAAAATTCCTGTTTAAAGAATAAACTTCTCAAGAGGGAATAGATGTTCTTTCCTTTTTTTTTTTTTTTCCTCCTTTCTTAGAATATGATGTGCATGATCTCACTGGGAGTAATTCCAGGAAAACTTTTCCCCAAGCATCCCTCTCGAGTGTTTGAACCGTTAAATATTACAGGGCTGTTCCGTCTCTCCCGCCGTATTATTCACGAATGGTAGTTCTTGTTCTCTTCTGAGAGGCCCAGGAACATTGTCCCCTGTGAAATGCTGCTGCATCCAGAGTAAACCATCTCATGGTAAATGTGTGACTTTGGTGGTGGTAAACAGCTGGGAGGCAAAGTAGACAGAAGTGTAGAATCAGAATACTAATTTAAAATTTTAGCTTTATTCCTTAATTTTGTCACCTTGGTCAAATCGTGTAACCTTCCGAACTCAATACCTTCACCTATAATATGAGATAATGAGGTCTATCTCCTTATTCTGTTGTGACAGTTGAACAAGGTTATGTTTGAAAGAAATTTTCACATGGGAGGTACTTAGTAAGGATGTATGAAATTCACTGAAATAGTAGTTGCTGTGACAAGTTCTGTCTAAAGGCTATCAGGGAATTTTCAAAATCATAAAGGTGAAATTGCCAAACTCTATTATGTGGAATGTGACCATGCCTTTAATTGTTAATAGGCTTTACATAAAAATAAAGAGTTTCATAGTCAAACAAGCTTGATGGGATCCTATGGTAGAGTCACAAAAGGCACATTAATATGCTCACTCATTAAAGTCTTATGTTTTTTTAAAAAATAAAATCCTTCTTTATCACAGTTTTTAACAAGTTTCTTTTTTGATAAACATGTTCTCACAGAACAGTTACTTCCAGAACATATTTTGGATGATGTTATCATAATCTTAGAACTTTAAGAGGTGATAGAAATTACCTAGTTGAAACACGGCTCCATTTTCTTTTATGGATGAGGATGTTGGACTTCCAACATCCAAGGTTGGTGCATCCAAGGTTCCAACATCCAACATTCCAAGGTTGAGGAAGTTATCTAAGATCTTACCACTAATTAATGGCAAGCTCAAGATAATAATAGATCAATGCTTTTGTCACTACACTACCTGCTGTGGATCTAGATTATCTCTCCCTTGGCTTACCATAAACCACTCCTCAAGGGTCTTTCGAACAAGGATCTATATCCTTTCCCCTACACATAAATCATCTACCCTTCCTTAATGAGATCCTCAACATTTGAGCCCAATGACCCCCCCACCTTTTTCATTTGCATATGTAGAGTCAATGGCTTTCCCATGCTGAGTGGGGAATTGGCTAATTTAAACACCAGTTTATTCAACTAGATTCATTTTATCTCAACTCCTCTGGGTAAGTGTTTATCGAGTCCCTATTAATACAGTAGTGCTACAAGAGACCCAAAACTGAGAAAGATCTAGTCCTCAAGAGATCCTACCCAAAAAGCAGTGTTCAAAGGCTTGAGGCAGTTTTAAGAGCTCCTTAGTGATCTGTAGTGAAACTATTAGGCTTAGAAATGAGTATTTCTTGTATATATGCAGATGGAGATTGATATCTATAAGTAATGCCAGAAAATATGCTCTGTAGCAAAATACTAAAAACAACAATTTTTAGACTAAATATCTGCTTACAGTAATTATCACATTTTGCTTCCTTGCTTTGATTTTTTGTGCTTTATCTTCTCAAATAGAATTTAGAAACTTCTTGAGATTAAGGGCTTTGTCTAAAAACACCTTCACATAAAGAGGCTTAAGATATATTTGCTTTTTATATTATATAGAGTCCATGTGCATTGTTGAAGTCATATTCGCATGGGTAGAAGAGAAAGGGAAGGCTTCAAGCTGAAAACTGGCACTATTCATGAGAAAAATGGATTAATTAAACCCAGTGTAGGTGTCTCCTCTTGAAAACATACTTCATGATCTGAGCACATTCATCGTTTGGGTTAACTATATAAACCTTAAATCTGTATAAAACCTTGTTGTTATCCAAATGACTTTTTTTTTTACTTTATTCTATTTTTATACAAAAATAATTTCTGAAGTAGCATGCTTTTCTGAAACAGAAGTGAAAGCTGCTGTATTGCATATGACAAATGCATTTACCTTTGCTAAGAAGTTGAGTTCCCTCACTTATGAGCACAGATAACTGTCTTAAAGTTACTTTTCAACTCCAAATTGCCGCATGCTGGAACAATGATTTGTTATTTACTGAAAGGGAGTTTTCTAGCACTGAGGTCAAGATACAAGCATGGAAAAATATATCTAGAGCAGGGTATGCAATCAACCATTCTGCTAAACATATAAGCAAACGATTTCATGGGTCATAATCTCATCATTGCCTATTGCAGAAGACTGTAATGACTCTCAGTACTCATCCGTCCAATCCTTAAGTCCAATCTCCTTAGCCTGTCCATTGATCCCCCCAAAAACATGTATTTAAAAATAGTCTTTGGGAAGTACTTTGAAAAAAATATATATATATTATTTTTAACTTAAAACTGATGTGTTACACACCAAAAGTTAAATATATATTTTGTATTTCAGTAATTATTGGGACCATCAAAATGTCTGGTTATTGGGTCATACTGAAGTAATCACCCAGATAAGAAGTAGGGAAGGTAATTAAAAACAGTGGAAGACGTCAACTAACAAAAGGAAGGGAACAAAGAGACATCTGCTCCAGAAAACATTAGAATTAGGAAAAGGTTGCTCTGAAAGATAGGAAAGAATCCTACCAGTAAATATGAAAAAGGTTGGTAAGACATTATGCCTCTTAGGAGCTAGAGCTTTTGTAAGTATTCAAACTCTGTCTGTCGGTGCCTCTTCTATGTCTTGAATTTTTGCTCTAAACTCATCTTTTCTGACTTCAAAGATCATAGCTAAGTTAGTTGACGTAAGTATGTGTTTCTTAAAAACATTTTTCTCATTCTATGATACACCCTTTAAATTCAAACAGAAGCTTCATTCTCTTTTGTAGTTAAGGCAATATTCAGTCTATTACTGGTATCCAGCAGATCCTTAACAAGTTTTTGTCTTATTCTTCATCTCCATTATTGAAATAAAACCAAATAAACATTTGACTTAATTTTCTATGGAGTGAATTGTTATATACCCCCTACCCCACATTCATGTCTCAAAGTCCTAATCGCCAGAGTGGTATTTGGAGGTGAGACCTATGGGAGGTAATGGGTTTAGGTGAGGTCATGAGACTAGAGTCCCATTTAGGGGATTGATGCGCTTATAGAAAGAGGAAGTGATGCTAGATTTCCTCCTCTCTGTCATGTAGGGATACACCTAGAAGGAAGCCATGTACAAATCGGGAAGCATTTCTCACCATACTGAATTTGCCAGCACCTCAATCTTATCCATAGCCTTTATATTGGAGGAGAAGTATGCATTTATTGTTTAATCTAACCAGTCTATGGTATTGTAACCAGAACTAACTGATACAGTAATATCATTCTTAAGTCTTGGATTTCCTATATTAAAGAGCTAAACATTCTAGCAGCCGGGCTCACTGAAACAACCTTCATTCCTTTCTTAGTTACACTGTTCCTAAATCATCATCATTTTGTGTTTTCCACTCTGTTCTATAGAATTCTGGAATTCCTTAGATAGTGTGGCTTGTGCCATTAAGTCATATCTATGTAAAATAGTAAAAAAAAAAAACTTCATTACAGCCCCAAAATATTATACCCAACATTCCGAGGGTGATTATGAATTGCCAAGCTTATGAGTTTTCAAGAGGTGCCCTTATGAGATAAGTTTAATTAAGCAAGGCATTCTATTAATCATTTCTAATTACTCATGCAAATCACAGACGGTGTGGCCCGTGGTTTAATAGCCTGATTTGATCCTGAACGCAACCGATGTCTGTGGCCCAATGGGTATTTCAATGAATGTGTCTTCACTGATCTTGTTACTCTATCTAGATATGATAATTGTCAGAAAACTACAACTTGATTTGTTAGGTATTGCAAGTGTTTTAATTGGTGAATTAAAGCGACAAAGGTAAAAGAAAGGAAGAAAAGGTTGTCTTGTTCCCTGTAGCAGTAGAGTTCAACAAAACACACTCCTGTCCATCTGGTGTGCGTATGCACTGCCCAGGGTACTGATCCAGAGACCCGATGTAATCTCTTATCTGTTCACTCCAAATATGATACTGATGAAAAGATGTTATCCTGAGTTTAGTATCATCATTTACTAAAAGAGTAAGTAAGACACGTGGAAGAATACCAAGTTTGTTTAATATGATTCCAGATTTCTTCGTTATACCAGTGGTTCATAATTCAAATATAATGTTAAAAGATGCAGCCTCTTCACCCATCCCCACTCCAGATTGCTGGAGAAAATCCATAATGGCAAAAACAAACAAACACACGAACAAACAAAAAACTGTGAATTTATTTCCAAATAAATTTATAATTTATAATCTATACATTTTGAGAACTAGAGAGAGGGACTTATTATTTTCTCACTTTAAAGATGATGCTTGGGGTGTGCCTGGGTGGCTCAGTTGTTTGAATGTCTGGGTCTTGGTTTGGGGTCAGGTCATGATCCTGTGGTCTGGAGATCAAGCCCTGCTTGGCAGGGAGTCTGCTTCTCCCTCAGTGCAAATATCCACACCCCCAACCCCATCCCAATCTCTTTCTCAAATGCGTGTGTGTGTGTGTGTGTGTGTGTGTATTTTTTAAGGTGATACTTGGTGAATATATAGATTCAAGGTTTCCTTTGTAATGACTCCACAACCTCCTAGAGCGTTTAACCCGTAGGTTGAAATCTTTGTACCTTCTCTGATTTACGGCGAATTTGTCTTTTTTTTTGTTTGTTTTTTAACATTCTTACTCATGTAGAAATACTGAAACCTACAGTACACCAAAGAAAAATGAAATGTCTCCATCCATTCTTCTCCCACACAACATGAAACTTCCCCCAAGTCTATGTAGCCAGTCCGGACAAGTCTAAGATGCCAGTCACAGCCTCAACTCCCTTCCCCTCCCTTCTCTCTTCTGAATGCTTCTACTGCATAATCTCCATCTCTGGCTCCCTGTCTCCTCTGGACACCCTCACCATCAAAATCTGCTGTCACAAAGACTCTTGCTAAATCAATTTGTACTAAAGTATAAAGGACAGATAAGGTTATATTTGCATTTGAATAGAGATCATTGTGTTTCACTAAAGGGATTAAGCTCTGACCTGAAATTTTAGGCATCAGCAAATATATGGTAAGAGTGCCCATTCAAGGAAATTGAGCCTTCCTAGTCCCCATGAAATCACACTAACCATGCAATCACTTCCCCATCAGAGAACAGTGTGACCTAATGGTTAAGGGCCTAGGTTCTAGGGCCAGACAGCTTGAGTTTAAATGAGGTCTCAGGCACATTCTTCCGTGTCTGACTTTTAGCATATTACTCCATCTGTGAAAAGGGGATGGAGATAATAGAATCTACTTTGTACAGTTGTAGGTTGTAAAAATCCATTTGCATGGGGAGTGCTTAGAAAATGCCGCATATGTTGTTAGTGCTTTGTATGTATTTGACTAAAAAAAAAATTGCTAGTGAGGTTGGTCTTGAATATTTGTGGTGTTTCTATCAGCAGCAAAGTGTAACTCCCTGAGGATGTATTAGTTATTGCTGGGGACAAGGTTTTGCAGTAGTATAACTGATTAGGGTAGATTAAGCAAACAAATTAGAATGATATTCTTTAAAGTATGCCCCAGTTGGAAGGTCATCCAAAAAGGAAGGGCAAATGTCAATATAAGGGGATGGAGTTTTCCTGAAACATGACTTAAAACATTATCTTAAACCATAGTTCTTTCTGATTGTGAATAAATACTGCAGAACAGTTCAATTAACTATTAATATTAATATTATATTAATATTAATTAAAATTATGCTCCCTAAACTCACTGTTTCTGCCTTTTTGTCTTTTTATTTTCCCATTCCCCTCTTTTATTTCCCTCTCATACTTATTCCGCAAATATTATTTGGACAAGAATAGGAACGAGTTGGATGGGGATGGCTGGTGGATAAAGAGCTCTGTTTTGCACACTTGGGTTTGAGCAGCCAGTTGAACAGAAACTTGAGTATGTCCAGCCAGGGAGGAATTCAGGGATCTAAACCCAAGAGCAGATATACGCTCAAGACAGAAAAAATATTCATCAATGTTTAAATGGGAATTAGAAATAGGGTACAACATTAGTAAACATATAGATTAAAGGAAAGATCAAGGAACAATCATAGAAAAATGCTAGGGAAGGTAGTGGAGGAAACAATGAAGAAAAGTAGATAAGATTCTTTCTTTTTCTTTTTTTTTTTTTTTAAATTAGGCTAGGACAGGAACCCAACATATCTTTTTCATGGAAAGAAAAGAACTATATTTCTGAAGGAAATTTAAAGGTTGAAGCGTTTTCTGGTAAGACAAGGATTAAACTGTCCGTGGGATTGTCAATTGAGTTGTCTTGACTTTTGCCAAAATGGTTCCAAGAGGTGGTGGAAATGAAAGCCAGTTTTTAGTGAGCTAAGGAATGGATCACAGGTTAGGAAGTAGAGGGGGCTGGCTGTACTGAGAAAGACAGAGAAGGTAGCTAGTTTGAAAGCCTTAATAATGTTGGTGACTATGGCATTCGATATGGCATTATTATCTCAAAGGTCTTCTTCTTCTTCTTCTTCTTCTCCTTTTTTTTTTTTTTTAAGATATTATTTATTTATTTGAAAGAGAGAGAATGAGCAGGGAGAGCAGTGGAGGGAGAGGGAGAAGAGGGAGAAGCAGGCTGTTCCCTGAGCGGGGAACCCTACACAGGGCTTGATCCCAGAACCCAGGGATCATGACCTGAGCCTGAGGTAGAAGCTTAACCAACTGAGCCACCCAAGGGCCCCTGCTTTTTCTCTTTTCTAAGGCTAAAATTCCAGCAGTCTGAATCCAGCCTCCCAAATCTTAGTTCCACAAATGTCTTCCCCCAGGAGAGACTTAAAGAGAGATAAGTAGTATTAAACAATTGCCTGCTATGTAGAGGCCAAATTTACCTGTGAATAAGGACATCCAGACAAAGACAGCCAGCAAGGTCAAGTCTCAGGCTTAGGAGCAGGATCATGAAAAGACATAAGTAGATAGAGTCATCAAAAGAGAATAAATAATTGAAGTGGAAAGAGGAAACAGATAGCTTAGAGAGTACACAGAAGAGGAAACACATACAGACCTTGGTAGAAGCCTCCATATTTGGTGGAGATTAAGAGGAGAGAGCCAGCCAGGTACAGCGATATGGTGGGAGCAATCTGAGAGACAGGACGACTAGAATAAGAGCACAAGAGAAGCCTGCAGAGGAGAGGGACTCAAATATACAAAGGATGAGGAACTCACAGGATACAGCAGCCAGCTCAAGGACAGATGCATGAGAAAATCCATTTGTTTTCATGTTTTGTTTTGTTTTTAATCTCTCTCATCTCCCCTTTATCTGTGTATGTATATATGTATATGTAGGTATATGTGTATGTATGTATGCTTATATTTATTAATATATGTGTGTGTATATACATGCATATATATATATGTATTTATCAGCTTTGTTGAGATATAAATCAATAGCATAGATCATAAAATTTACCCATTCACCTCCATGATTCAGTGGTTTTGGAGTATATTCAGAGTGTTGTGGAACCATCACCAGTGTGTATGTGAGATAGTTTCTCCTGATCTTGGGGAGAGCAGTTTTAGGCGACTAAATAGGGGTGATGCAGTTAACAAAGAATGAGCAAATAGTAAGGCCACAGACTGAAAAAAAAAAATCTGCAAAAGACATATTTAATTAAGGGCTGTCATCCAAAGTAAGAAGAGAACTCTTAGAACTCAACAATGAGAAAACAACCAACCTACGTTAAAAAAAAAAAAAAAAGGGCAAAATATCTGAATAGACACTTCACAAAAGAAGATATACAGATGACAAACAACCAAATGATTTGAAAAGATACTCGATATCATATGTCATTAGGGAATTGAAAATTAAAGCAACAATGAGATAACACTACATACCTCTTAGAATGGCACAAATCTAAAACACTGACAACACTAAATACTGGTGAGATTGTGGAGCAACAGGAACTCTGAGTCATTGCTGGTGGGAATACAAAATGGTAGCCACTTTGGAAAACTGGTAATTTTTTATAAAGCTCTTATGGTAAACATACTCTTACCATACAACCCAACAACTATGTCTCTTGGTATTTATTCAGTTGAGTTGAACACTTCTATCCACACAAAGACCTGCACATGGATGCTTATAGCAGCTTTATTCATAGTTGCCAAAACTTTGGAAGCAATCAAGATGCCCTTCAGTGTGTGATGGATAAATAAACTTGCTACATCCAGATGATGGGATATTATTTAACGTTAAAAAGAAATGAGCTGTCAAGCCATAGAAAGACATGCAGATGCCTATGAATAAGTAAAAGAAGCTACTCTGAAAAAGGCTACATCCTGTGATTCCAGTTATATCACATTCTAGAAAAGGAAAAACTGTGGGGACATTAAAAAGATTGGTGGTTTTCAGGGGCCACAAGAGGTGAGAGGGATGAATAGGTAGATCCTGGAGGGTTTTAAGGACAGTGGAACTATGCTGTGTCGTTCTATAATGGTGGTTACGTGCCATTATACATTGGCCAAACTCGGTGTGACACATCAGAAGGTTTCCCTGATTTAAACTATAGACTTTATGTGATAATGACATGTCATTGCAGGTTCATCAGTTGTAACAAATGTACCACTTTGGTGTGACATGTTGATGGTAGCTGTGCATTTGAGAGGCAGGGAGTTTATAGGAAATCTCCGTACATACGTTCTTCCATTTAATTTTTCTGTGAATCTAAAACAGCTTTGGGATTGTCTGAGCTCCTGCTTGTTTAAAAAAGGGTGACCAAAGAAGTCAGGTGTACTTCACATTGTAGAAGGCGAATCTGAAGTTGTACAAGACAGTGTTTTATGGAATGAGGCAAGGAGAAAAGCAGGCAGAAGGGGAGAGAAGGAAAACACTTTTCAAGACAGAAGTGAGGAAGGAGAATTGGTAAAAACAGCAAACAAACAAACAAAACCCAAACACTTGGTGACTGAGAAGTTATGAGGAAGATATGGCTGTGGAGACATTTGAGGAAAAGAGAAAGAAAGTAAGGAAGCTCATACTTTGTGACTGATTTCTTAGTAACACCAAGCCACAAAATGCCCCAGGCTAGAGTAAATATTTGATGAAGGAGAGGTTTTTTTAAGTTCAGAGAGTTTGCTTCTCTGGTTAGCTTACTTGGGGGAAAAATAAGTGTAGTGTCCGTAGTGGTTTCTTTTATTATTGCTCTTCTTAAATTCTACATCTCCACTGACACATGTGACTACTGAGCTCTTGAAATGGGGCTAGTCCCAACTAAGATGTTCTGTAAATGCTTGGAAATCTAGTATGGGCTATTGATGGGCCACCTTGGTATTTGCAAACTAAATTCTTTATGTTTTAACCAAGAAAATGTATTCATAGCAGCACTTTCAAAGTTCTCTTCGGACATTGTCAAGGTGACTTCTGAGTGGTGAGAAGAGACAGTCAAGCCTGGAGCAAAGTGTGTGATAAGGGTGACAGCAACTCTTCAGTGAGAACCTACACTAGGCTAGGATTATGCTGTTCTACACACATTTAAAAATATACATCATGAGTGATTTTCTAAGATGGAGCCCTTAAACATCTCTGAAAACCAGTGTTTAATCTGTAAGATGAAACCTGAATTATCACTAACCAAATATCTATTAATCCAAAAGACATGAAACCTATTAGATATTGCTACCTATGCTAGCTCATGTAGCTTAAGGCTCAAAACTTCCTAGTTTACCTTTGAAGTGATTTCTCTGAGATTAATTGCTGAAGTCATATAATTTATAAGTCCTCAGTGTGACTCAGTGTCCATCTTCTTTCTACAAGGTCACCCCGTGAAGGTCAATGATCCCTCTTCTACATCATTGTCTTGAGGACTAAATGAGCTTCAGGGATATAGCATCTAGAATTGTACCTTATTTTCTCCTTGCTCATTTCCCATCTTTGGAGCATGAACAGGCCTCTTCTGTTCTCTCTTCCTCTCTTTGTGTTTTTTTTTTTTAATGTATGGTCTTCCTTTTCTCCCTCAACGCCCTGGCTGTTCACTTTCCCTCTCATTCAAGTTCCTCTTTTATGCCTCTCTGCTTTTGCTCTCTCCCCTGTGTACTTCCAATCTGCTCTAATATGACCTTGTGTCCTGGCCCAGTTCTTTCCAGCTGTCCTTAAATTTTACTTAGTAGTAGGTCTGAGAGGGGCCTACAGTATTTCTTATAAACATTTTTGAGCAAAATTAAATGCCAGTTGGAAACAGGAGGGAAACTGGAATTAAACAAAAGATTTGGCAAACATTTTTTTCAGAGTTAATTTAAATTATTTAGAATGTCTTCCAGGGAAAGTGGCATTTTGTCAACATGTTTAAAAATACATATTCGAGGATGTTCTTGTGTATTGGGACTAATATATTCTCTGTATCATGCATTTTTATAGCATTTATTTGAACTTTTCCATAAATAATGTTTCTATCGCTTCTTTCTTTCACTTAAGAAATTGGGAAAATATTGTTTTAGAAATAGTCACTGTTAGATTTAATCATACTCCAGATACATCTTGTTGTGTTGATGGGATTGTGACATTGTATATCACAAAACCAATCACTTTGTAAATTATCTTCATTTATATTTTACAGTTCTATGAACTAGATTATTAGTGTAAAGAGTTTATTACTTTAAAAGCAAAAGTTTTCTGGGTTTACAGTCAAACAAAGAAGTGAGATTTTTGCAAATACCTTTTTTTAAAGAAAAGTATTTTACAGTTTCTGAGCTGTGAAATATGGGGCTCTCATTAGCTGCACAGAGAGTGCCTTGTTACCACTCCAGCTGTTGACTATTTACTACGGAAGCTGCTGCTGGTGGTAGGCAGAGAAAAATGCTCATTTAGTTGGAGCTTTCCAGGTGAAGATTTCTTTGAGGTTGATTTGAACATTTGCCTATTATGAGAAAAAGCTATGCATTATTCAGATCATAAAAAAAAAAAAAAACTACAAGAATTCCCCCAAATTGTTCAGTGTTTTCTCAAATAAAATGAGTGCTAGTATTTAGAGGAAAATTTCATTACACTAATTAACTTTTAAACATTCATTAGCTAACACATTTTTTTCCCTTTAAATGATAGATGCTAGGAAATCCCAAACCTAATTGTTTACAGATACATTTTAGTCTATTAATTTGTGAATAGTTCACTTATGACCAAAGGAAGTTGCTGCTTCCAGTTGTAGTTGTTACATAATCTAATTTTTTAAATCTCCAGATCTCAAATTACCATAAAAACAGTTGTCTGTATTCCAGTGCCCTCTGGGGGCATATTTTTTTTTTAATGATAATATTTTCATAATGAGAGGTAGTATGCTGTCCTGGTGAAAGCCCCAGCTGTCAGCTTTAAATAAAGCAAACCTAGATTCAAATCCTCACTTGAGCACTTAAGAGCTAAGCAACCTTAGCAAGTGGTCCAGTCTTTCTTTCTTTTTTTTTTTTTTTAAATACTTTATTTATTTTACAAGTAGGCAGAGAGGCAGGCAGAGAGAGGAGGAAGCAGGCTCCCTGCTGAGCAGAGAGCCCAATGCGGGGCTCGATCCCAGGACCCTGAGATCATGACCTAAGCCGAAGGCAGAGGCTTTAACCCACTGAGCCACCCAGGCGCCCCTGGTCCAGTCTTTCTTAGTCTGATTTTTTTCTCCTGTTAGCCAAGCACAAAGATTCCAGTAGATGGGTTGATTGAGTACTGCTAAGCACCTGGGTCCCTGGGTCATTAAATATTAACTTTATTCAGAAGTGGCACAACCAAGTAAACTATGTGGGTTTTTTTTTCTTTTTATTTGCATTTGTTATTATTATTGTTGTTTTTACTTTTGGGATGATATTGCTTCCTTAATCAATAGAAATAAAGATTATGCAATACACTGACAAAGAGGCAACAGACACTAAGGGATTCTTTCGAAAATCGAGATAAAAGAGCTAAAGAGTATCAAGGGAAAGAATTATCTAGTCTGTGCCTGTTCACTACCATCCTCCTCGCCTTCCAGACTGAAGCCTCTGGAAACAAATTCTGCTCTCCTCTGGCAAACTCCTGGGTTTTCCACTTGCATAGCCAAGAAGTGCAAGAGCCATGTTGTGAGATTTTCAATTTGATCGTCTCACACGAGGGTACCAGTGTTTTCAGACTGGAAACAGCATGTTACTACACTTTGGCAATAATGCATTAAATACAGATGGGTTTGTTTTTAGCCAAATATGTATCATACAGCCAACAGCTGTTTAGCTATTGCCAACGGTCTGTTTAGTACACAGAGAATCTGCGAGTTCTTTTGCTTAAGAAAGTCTGGTAGATCGATGCAAAAGCCCCACAAAGGTGTCCAGCCTGCCACGAAACAAGAGACAGAAATTGCCAGTACACTGACAAAGGCCTGCAGTATTTTTTTCTCCCAAATTATAATACCTAATTTATTATAATGAGTAAGATTAGCATGATTTTTAATATATACATTTTTAATATAATTCTAGATCTTTCAATGGATGAGGAATATATTATAATCTCAGCAATAATGGAATCAATAAGTATATGGTATTTTATGGGATGCCTGGGTGGCATAGTCAGTTGAGCATCGGACTCTTGGTTTTGGCTCAGGTCATGACCTCGTTGTTGTAAGATCAAGCCCCATAGCAGGTTTCATGATCAGCATGGAGTCTGCTGGAGATTCTCTCTCCCTTTGCCCTACTCCCCACCCCACTTGTGTTCTCTCTCTCTCTCTCTCAAATTTAAAAAAAAAAAAGTGGTATTTATCACATTTTTTAAAAAGATTTTATTTATTTGACACAGAGAGAGAGAGATCACAAGTAGGCAGAGAAGCAGGCAGGGAGAGGAGGAAGCAGGCTCCCTACTGAGCAGAGAGCCCTATGTGGCTCTTGATCCCAGGACCCTGAGATCATGACCTGGGCAGAAGGCAGAGATTCAACCCAATGAGTCACTCAGGCACCCCTCACATTTTCTTTAAAAGCAATGAAGTCCTGGAGCACCTGGGTCATGATCTCAGAGTCATGAGATGGAACCCCACAACAGGAGAGGGGGGGTCTATGCTCAGCAGGGAGTCTGTTTGAGTCTCTCTCTGCCCCTCCCCACCCAAGCATGTGAACATGCTCTCTCTCTCTCTCTCTCTCTCTCTCTCCCAAATACATAAATAAATCTTTAAAAAAATAAAAAATAAAAGCATGAAGCACTGAAGAGTGTGCACAGCCTAAGGAACACAGATTTTCCCTGCCCCCTCCCTTAGGTTATAGAGAATTCATGTGCATCGACTACACTATTTCTCACTACCTAGAACTTATTTTAATCTCTGTTAAAGACATCCAGATAAATGCTTTTAATAAAAAGGCCATATCTATTACCTGAAGAACAATACTAAACAATAGGATTCTAATCTAGCAAATTCATGATTGTTATAGTAGAGGACTGTCACAATATAATCAAGTAAAACATGCTTTATTGTTAATTATATGTATAATCTATGTATGTGTACATGTATATATATGTGTGTATGTATATATGTATGTATGTATGCATGCATATGTGTGTGTATATATATGTATGTATTTTATAAATATCCCTCCCTTTTGTAAGCATTGCTTTGACAACCAAAGCAAATAAAACTATTTACATTTTATATTTTAGGGATACTGCCACCAGGTGGTAGTAAGGAAAGATCGCATTCTAAGCTTGAACCTTTTTTTAAACTCATGTTACCATGTATTTCTACACCTTCACACATATAGATCTTTTACATAAAGGGATAAACCTATAATATTTTAAGCAGTCATCAAAAATGAATCGTCTTAGATGAGTTTAAACTCATAAGGGAGAATTAACTTTTATAATACATGAAGGAGTGATCCAGATTCTGTGGGTCCTGTCCTTTATAACTGGGAGAAGTTCTTAAGAATACAAAATTTCACATATAAATTATTTATGAAATGGAATATTTATCTAAAATTAGAAATCAAATAACCATAGTTTGCTTAAGGCTTACAGATCCAGGGGCGCCTGGGTGGCTCTGTGAGTTAAGCTTCTGCCTTTGGCTCAGGTCATGATCTCAGGGTCCTGGGATCAAGCCCCACATCAGGCTCTCTGCTCAGTAGGGAGCCTGCTTCCCCCTTTCTCTCTCTGCCTGCCTCTGCTTCCTTGTGATCTCTCTCTGTGACAAATAAATAAATAAAATCTTAAAAAAAGAAAAAGGCTTAGAGTTCCATGTATCTTATTTCTGAAATCTCTATAAGTATTTTCCCCAAAAATCTCCTTGAGAAGTAACCTCCTGTTTACAATTTTGCCTCTCTACTCCTCTCCACTCATTTAAAAGCACTCTGCAACTTTCAGAACTCATTGGTGTCTTGCAAGGGAGGAATTAGAGGGTAATGTTTTATTAGCTTTATGATACATCCATCAAAAGATGAGATTTGGGTATTTCTCAGCATCTGTTGGCAGCTGTGAGGCTATTGTATAAAATGAAAAAAGTCAACTCCACAGCTCCTCTCAACTCCAAAACACTATTGCTACTTTCTAGCTAACCCTTAAGTGTTGTTGTAATTATGTATAGTCATCCCCTATTATCATAGTGTCAAAGGTCCTCTAGTAATCATTCCTTTGTTCCTGAGCTCTGGACATTTCAGTACCTCTTACTGGATAGTGTCCTTACAGACTCCTTCCTTTTGCTTTCTGACCAGAAAGGATGCCTTCTTTTTTCTAAACAATGGGGTTATCATCTAAATTGCCTGGTTCTTGCCTAAGTACTAAGAAAAGCTTCTGAAAGAACATGGAGTGGGATACGGATTTTGAAGAAGGAGCAAGGGTTAGAAGTGGGATAAGGATTTTGAAGAAGGAGCAAGGGTGAAAACCACAACCCAGAATTTTCTGGAAAATGTATATCTACACTTGTTTTGATTAATGGTGTTTTCTCCTCCTGCTGAAAATCTTAAATTAATGCTATATTTTGTTGGTTAGGCAACTTACATGATCTTGGCAAATGTTCTCAACTCTGGTTTAGACTATGGTACTCCTTATATAAGCACAGACACTTAAAAAATGCCCCAGTAGAAGAAAAGCTGGAAAGAAACTACTTACTAAAACATGGGGTTTTAAAATCATTGATTTTGTTATTAGACACTTTCTCCCTCCTTCTTTGTCTTTTTCCTGTCCCAGTCTACCCCGTGGATAGGGGCTCTCTTGGGATTATTTAGTGGGACCCCTCCTAAAAGACGTGTACTACTAACACATGAATTTGGACTAGGAGCTTGTCTTTTTAGGACTCCATTGTAAACAGGTAGTAGATGGTGAAAACCCATCTTGCTGACGTCAGTCAGCACAGATTTCTGGAAGGCACGGAGAAGGCCAAAAGTGCCAAGCAAAAGCCCAACATATTCTTTTCTATTTATAATTGATGATATTGAATATTTTATTTTTTTGAAATAAGAATTAATAAGGAAAACAATAAATTTCCAAATTTTTTGTTTTTTTGTTTTTTATTTACTTAAAGGCAAGGTTAGCAAATACAATTTGCGTGTAAATCAACATTTACCTGGCACATGTACTTCTCATGGCTTGCATAAACTGTGACATGAAAAAGATGAAAGACACAGAATGCATATAAAAATCTTTAAAAGGTGATTGGCAACACTTGCAATAAATATTTATTAAGCAAAGAAATGTCCCTTTCTAGTTTTGTGCCACTGTGATTCCTGCTTCATCTCCCTCCTCTTCCTACTTTCTCATTAAATATGGCTGTTCCTTTAGGATGGTGTTCAGAGCATATTCTGATGGCAGAGGAGAGAGGCTGAAGGAACCTTAGGAAAGAGGATGGGTTTTTGTTGTTTTTGTATGTATGTATGTATCTATGTATGTATTCATTTTGGTAAGCTGCTTTCTGAAGCTGTAGAAAAAGTCTGGGACAAAGCTGAATACCTAAAAAATTGAAAAGAGAAGAACATGAATTAGGAGATAAGCTAACATCAGATTGGCTTTGCTGCTCCTCACCTCCTACCACCTATTAAGTTATCCCCATGTTGTTTGTATTGATACCATTCCTTAGATTCTAACAGTCCTTCTCTTCAAATGTTGTGCAAAGACTATTACATCAAGAGGGAAATTAGGCCTTAAGGTTCACTGGCTTCTTCCACATGTTTGAGGTGAATGAGAAAACCAAGTTTAAGGGTAACTTTTTGTTCCATGGCTTTTTGTGACTGGCTGATATCTGGTTGGCCTAGTGGATATTGTCCAACCATAACACTTCAATGACTCACTGAATTCCAAGTTGCACCAAAATCCTACAAGCCTTTTGCAAAGTTGCCTTGAAAACAAAACAAAACAAAACAAAACAAAAAAAAACTGGTGTTTTGTTTTGTTTTGTTTTGTTTTGTTTTTTTGGTTCTCTAACCCATTACCTTTATACATTCTTTTTTCCCCCGCCTCCTGCTCCATTAGCTGTCTTTTATCTTGACATTCCTTGTCATGACTAACCCATGCCATAGATTAAAAAGTGCTCTTATTTTTAATAATGACTTTTGATAGATTCTTTTTTTTGATAGATTCTTTCAAAGAGTTATTCTCAAATTAAAATCTCTTCTCACCTCATTCATGGAGTCTCTTAAATTGGGAAAGTAGCTCCTATCAACCAAAATTTCATCTTGCCAAGTATAGATATTATGTCTCTCTCTTCTCAAACCACATAAAATGCAATGTAAATGAAGTATAATTTCTATGTGTAATTAATAACCCACTGTCAATACAGACAGCACTGCTGCCTATCAACTTAAGTTTATGTCCTCTTCTAAATCATTTGTTGTCATTTCAACAATCATCATAGCATCCGCACCTGTGGTAGATTCCGTCTCAAGAAACTACTTTTTGCTCATCTGTAAACAACTCCTCAACCATCAAAGTTTTATCATGAAATAGTGGCAATTTAGTCCAATTTTCAGACTCTGCTTATGCTTCTAGTTCTTTTTCTTTGTCCACAACTTCTATAGTTATTTCCTCCACTCAAGTCTTGAACCCTCAAAGTCACCCATGAGGGTTGGAATCAACTTCTTCCAAATTTCTGTTAATATTGATATTTTGACTTCTTTCTACAAATCATTAATGTTTTTAATGGCATCTAGAATAGTGAATCCTCTCCAGAAAGTTTACAATTGATTCTGACCAGATCATCAGAGGAATCACTGGCTATGGCACTTACAGACTTGGGAAATACATTTCTTAAATAATGAGACTTGAAAGTTGAAACTCCTCCCATCCGTGGGCTGCAGAATGGGTGTCACATTGGCAGATGTGAAAATGTTGATCTCATTTTACATCTCCATCAGAGTTCTTGGATGATCAGGTTCATTGTCAATGAATGGTAATATTTTGAAAGTAATCTTGTTTTCTGAGCAGTAGGTGTCAACAGTAGGCTTAATATATTCAGTAAACCATATTGTATACAGATGGGCTGTCCTTTGGATTTTGTTTTTCCATTTATAGAGAACATGCAGAATAGATTGAGCATAATTCTTAAGGGTCGTCGGATTGTCAGAATGGTCAAGGAGCACTAGCTTCAAGTTCAAGTGATCAGCTAACTTAGCCCCTAACAAGAAAGTCAGCCTGTTCCTTGAAGTTTTGAAGCCAGGCATTGACTTCTTTAGCTCTGATGCCATCTTCTTTCAATAGAAGGCTCTCTTGTCTATATTGAAAATCTGTTGTTTTGTGTAGCCACCTTCATGAATTCTCCAGGCTAGGTCTTCTTGATAACTTTCAAGCTTCTACATCAGTACCTGCTGCTTCACTTTATACTTTCAGGCTAAGGAGACAGAGTCTTCCCTTAAACCACATGAACTCACCTCTGCTGGCTTCCAGCTGTTCTACAGCTTCCTTGGCTCCCTCAGCCTTCATAGAATTCAAAAGAGTTAGGGCCCTGCTCTGATTTTGGCTTAAGGGAATGTTGTAGTTGGTTTGATCTGTCCAGACCACTGAAACTTTCTCCACATCAGCAATAAGGCTGTTTCACTTTCTTATCGTTTGTGTGTTCACTGGAGTAGCACTTTTAATTTCCTTCAGGAACTTTTCCTTTGCATTTGCAACTGGGCTGTTGGGCTTGAGGCCTACCTTTCAACCTATCATCTCAACTTTCGACATGCCTTTTTCACAAAACTTAATCATTTCTAGCTTTTTATCAACAGTGAGAAACATGCAACTCTTTCTTTCCCTTGAACTCTTAGAGGCTAATAGGGTTATTAAGTGACCTAATTTCAGTGTTGTTGCATCTTAGGGAACAGGGTGGCCTGAGGAGAGAGAAAGAGTTATGCCAGTCAGTGGAACAGTCATGACACACAGGGCATCTGTTGACTAAGTTCACTGTCTTTTTTTTTTTTTTTTTAAGATTTTATTTATTCATCCGACAGACAGAGACCACAAGCAGGCAGAGAGGCAGAGAGAGAGGGGGAAGCAGGTTCCCTGCTGAGCAGAAAGCCGGATGTGGGGCTTGATCCCAGGATCCTGAGATCATGACCTGAGCCAAAGGCAGAGGCTTAACCCACTGAGCCACCCAGGCGCCCCTAAGTTCTCTATCTTATGATGATTTGATTCCTCGCACTGCAAAACAATTAAAATCGTAACATCAAAGATCACAGGTCATGGGTCACCTTAACAAATGTAATAATAACGACAAATTTTGACATATAGTGAGAATTACTAAGGTGTGACACAGAGAAATGAAGTGAGTAAATGCTTTTGGAAAAGTAGTCCAATAGACTTGCTCGATACAGGATTACCACAAACCTTCATTTTTAAAAGATATAATATCTGCAAAGTGCAAGAAAATGAGGTATGCCTATATCCAAGAAGGCATCTATGCAACGAAGAGCGAAGTTTTAAAAGATGTACTACTTTATCATTTCATATTCTGTATCAATTTTTAAAAAGGCATATGGTACATTTTAAATGAATCAAAATATATTATGAATTGAAACCATTCAGGCGTCTCTGGAAATCCAGGGAAATGCACTTAAATATCATAGAAATAAGGCTGTAAATCCTTGGTCTACATGTATAGAAGAAGACTGTAATAAATGGATCAGGGTACACTGTGCACTTAGCACCTGGTATTTTGAAGTGCCAGTTATGTAAAGAATCGTAACTGTGCTAATTTGATCCAACACAATGGCTTCAATACTTGAAAACAATGACTTCAGTGCTTCTTGGAAGGGGTCAGCTGCCCTGTAAGTAATTAAATTCCACTCTTTGTGTTGAACTGGCCTGTTTCAGACCTGTACAAAACCCAAAAGGTCTGTGTTGATCTCGTTTGGAAGTACCACCTAGTGAGTCTCAGTATGCTTTAATGAGGTATTTATAGGGGACCCCTACCCCTTCTCAGTCTTAAAGTACACACTTCTTACAAATAGAGTCCATTTCAATTGCCATTGGAATGTTTACCTTTAATATCTCTATAAGGATTAAAACAAACATTCCTGATTAATGTTAACTTACTTTAGGCATTTACCGCAGGCATATCAGACATCCCCATTATGGTTTGTATGTGAACAGTACTTAATGTGGAAATTACTTTCTAAAAAATTGACAAGGAGATGGAATAACTCATTTCAACATTTCCACAGGTCTCACCTTTTGGAAAGCTTATTACTGAATCAGGGAATGTGAAATTATATGTTCAAAACTCTAAGCTGCCAAAAATACAGTGTTGCACTTTAGAATACTAAAAGATTTCACTCACTTTATAAAATATTGCATAATTTATAAAATGTAAATTAAAGTCCTATTGAAAATGGCATTGTAAAAGGATGCTATCAAGTAATTCTTAATAGATTTCCCACCATTCCACAGTATCACTGGACACTTAAACAATAATAAGTGTCACCAGCAGCTGAATCTTCACGTTTCCAGCAAACTTTAATTTGTTTCTTTTGTATTTCTTTTAAACCCATGGCTTTGGTACATTGGCTTTATTTAGTTTGGGTGTAGATTCGTTAACTCAGCTGATGTGAAAAAAGTCAAGTTAACAAGCCCTATTCTTCCAAAAGCCAGTTATATGTGCCAGGTGTTTTGCTTCTGTATCTCATAAGAGCTTCTCCGTGTGTCCACCTCTATCTGTCCCACCACCACTGCTGACTATCGGCCTCCTTCCTCTCTGAAATGGGCTGCTGTCACTTAAACCCAATTGGATTCTCTGTACTTAGTCTTTTCTCTCTCCAACTATTTTCCACATGTTAGAGTGATCATTTAAAAGCAAATATGATCTTGTTATTCCCCTCCTAAAGCCCTTCAGAGGTAGCTCTTTACTATGAGATCCCACCTCCCTAATACCAGTGGAGTATGTTACTGTTTTTTTTTTTCCAATTTATTTATTTTCAGAAAAACAGTATTCATTATTTTTTCACCACACCCAGTGCTCCATGCAAGCTGTGCCCTCTATAATACCCACCACCTGGTACCCCAACCTCCCACCCCCCCCACCACTTCAAACCCCTCAGATTGTTTTTCAGAGTCCATAGTCTCTCATGGTTCATCTCCCCTTCCCCAAAAGCACATACCCTCCCCAATGTCCATAACCATATGTTACTGTTTTTAAAGCTCATTCCTTTCATTGTATATGCATGTCCTTTAGTCATGTGACTGTTACTCTTTTCTCATCAGTAAGTGGGGTCTATTTCTGTGTCCCTTGAATATGAGCAGAACATGGGAGATCCTTTGAGCAAAAGAATGTGGTAGGATGCTGTTGTGGGCCAGATGAGTCTAGGCCTCAAGAGGACTTGAAGCTTTTGTTTTTACCCTCAGAATCTTGGGATTCTTCCCAGAAATCATGATATGAAGAAGCCTATTCTGGCCTGTTGAAGGAGGGGAGGCCGTAGAAGCAGAGACAAGCCTTCCCAGTTGAAACTCCCTAAACCAACCAGCCAATGATCAACACTGACTATTTTGCTAAGAATAGTGTATATAGTATACATTTTGCCATAACTTTTAAGGGTGAGGAAACCAAGAAGGTTATAAGCAACCAGCCCAAGATCAGACATCAAGTGTTAGAGCCAAGATATTAAATCCAGACACCCTTACCCACATCACCAATTCTTACCCACTATGCTACAAATTCATTTTAAATCTCTGCATACCACGTTGCAGACTGTTCTTTGTATTGACTTTTGTATTGATATTTAACCCAACTATATCAAAGTGATCTCATAGCCCAAGACACATAACAAACAGGTCATGCACCACTTACTACCACAGTTCCTAGACATTTAGGTGCTGATAATGATATCTATTATTCCTGGTAAAGAGTGAATCTGCATACTTTGAGCATGAATTTTCTTTTTCCAAATAGTCAAAAGTCACTTCAGAACTATGAAGAGTGACCTTTAATTCCATTTGACCTCAGTAACAAAATATATAGGTAAAATAAGAAAATGGCCTTTCTCATGTGGCTCAAGGCCTGGGATTGAAAGTCATTCCTTGCAGGTTTTTTATCACCAATAAAACACATGACTACCCACAAAGTGCAGCATTCACATGGAAGCATAGCTTCTGGCACGGCTGTGAAAATATCAGCCTTTTTCTTATAGTCAAACTTCATATACATAAAGTCATATGAACTTTGTAAAGTAAACTAAAAAATATGGATGGTAACTTTTGTTTTTGATGTTCTGTATATTGGTAAGGGCATAGGGTGTACTTTTGGGTTGGCTGAGTTGGAATATCATACTGCCCAAGAATGATTCAAAGGTGATGCAGGTTGAGGGTCCAAAGACGTTTATATCTTCAGACTCTAGCATTTCCTTTTGAACTTTTGCCAGGCCCAGACTCGTCCAGGAAGGGGTGCATGTAATTTGCTCTCTGTGACGTAGTGATCAGTAAAGAGAATTTTTTGTTTGTTTGTTTGCTTGCTTTGTTTATTTTACATATGAGGGGAGAAATCTATTTCTGAAATGATCAAAGCTCAAAGTCCTTGATATGGCACTCAAAGCCTTTGTGATTGGTTTCCAGAAGAGTGTCTGGATATCTTGCTAACACACTCTGCATTTTCTTACTTTGATGCTTTCTTTGTACCTGAAATGTGCATTTCACATTCCCATTCTTCTTACCTTGTTTATTCTCTTCTTATTCTTCTTTTTTTTTCTTAGATTTATTTATGTATTAGAGAAAGAACATGAGAATGTGAGTGGGGGGAGGGGCAAAAGGAAAGGGAGAGAGAGAATCTAAAGCAGATTTCCCTGCTGAATACAGAGCCGTCCTGGGGCTCAATCTCAGGACACTTAAGATTATGACGTGAGCTGAAACCAAGAGTTGGAACTTCAACCAAGTGAGCCACCCAGGTGCCCCTGTTCTCTTCTTTTGAAAATTGTTGCTATCCATCAAATCATACGATATCTTCCCCAGGAAGCCTGTACAACATCCTAGTAAAACACCTCTTAGGTTTTCTTAAAAAACTGCTATGGGGTGCCTGGGTAGCTCAGTGGGGTAAAGCCTCTGCCTTTGGCTCAGCTTATGATCCCAGGGCCCTGGGATGGAGCCCTGCATAAGGCTCTCTGTTCAGCGGGGAGCCTACTTCCACCTCTCTCTCTCTCTGCCTGCCTCTCTGCCTACTTACGATCTGTCAAATACATAAAATCTTAAAAAAAACAAAAACAAAAACAAAACTGTGCTATGTGAGGATCTATATGCTATATAACACAGTCTGTCTTAAAAGCATTTGGAGAAAATAGCAGGGACTACATCATAGGTTTGTTTGAGGGATTAAGTGCGTTATTCTACATAAAGCACTTTGAAGACTTGCAGCAATATAATAAACATAACCACTATATAAATGTTGGCCATTATATTTACAATTGCTAAAAAAATAATATATAAGTAGTTGTAGGGATGGTTGCACAATTTTACAAGTAGAGTATGACAATGACATTGAGCTATCAGTAAGTTTATATAGATACAAAGTAAAAAGAGAACGGTATAGAGTGATTGCATACCAGATCTGCATGCGTATTCAGTTGCCTAAAAGCAAAATCTAAGACAACCAGATCAATTAAGTATATCTAATGAAGAATAAAATGGATCCACCAAAACTCAGCCGACCTCTTAGTGTTGTCACTTCAGGTTAAAAAAAAAAAAATTACCTTGAGGGTGGGGGAAATTAGCTTACTTCTCAGGCCTTTGCCTCATCAGCTAATCAGTTCAACTATCAGATTATCTGATTAAAACCTCTTTTCTCCAAGTCAATCCTGAAATCAACTTTGTTTTAAGAACTGATGATTAAAAAGAAAGAAAGAAAAAAGAGTCCACCCACCCACACCCAGCTCCCACGTGCTACAACTGTTGTTCAGAGTCCTGTTGAGGGTGATGATGGGTGGGCTTCAGCAGTAGGACCCTCACCTCCTCCCTGTGGCCCCTCGGAGCCAGGATGCGCCGTGGCACCATGAGGTCCTGACAGGGCAGAGGACATGCTTACTCCATCAGGCCACACAGCCTCTACAGAACAGAGAGGAAGGGAATTAAATATGCAAAGTTGACACTTTCAAAGAAGGCAGAGCTTGGAAGAATCTGACCAGGCTAAGCAGCCTTTCATTATCAGCTCCCAACAGGCTCCTATGCCCTTGAACTTCTGAGGAGAGAAGAAGCCTGGGGCCAGGAGCCCCGAGCAGGCTTGGTGAACATAAAGGCATCCTCCTATCAAGGGACAATACACTGGGAATCTGCCTGGGTGTCATCTGAGGCAAAGGGGTTTAAAAACTCAAGTTGATGGGTTATCTCCAGTGCTCCTGCAGGACCACCGGTCCTCCCTGTCTTGCTGCTCTGCGTAGGCGGCCTCCGCCTGCACTGTTGGTTGACTTGGACTCCTGAAGACCATGATAATGGAATGACATCCAAGTCACCACCATGGGCAGCTACGAAGAGTGCAGTGGCTCCATCCCAAGAGATATAAAATTCAACGTGTTAAAATAGTCTTTTTATGGTTATTTTTGGAAGAAATTAGATTAAAAATACAGACATTTAATGCAATTTTCCATTTTTATCCCCGCTTTGTTTCTATATTCGTGGTTAGTGTTTTATTCTTTGCAGGATAGTTCTAAAATATCATAGTAAGTCAGGTTGAAAGGTACAGCTTCAAATAGTCTTATAAGGATAAGTTATAACAAATGTAATGACTGTTCACGCTACAAAATCTTCACCATAGAGCTTATGATCTGCCCCCTTGGCAGCACCCAGGCTGTCCGAATAGCCAGTCATCATTTTTCTCTTGTCTGCACAGACTTCTCATTAGCTGCCTTCTGCTTTTGTTGTGTGAGCTCAGGATTTATCCCCTTTTTAATTAGTTTAAAAAACACAGCCATTTAATACAATTTTCCACTTTGATTTTTTCTCAAGTAAGAGCTAAATGTTAGTTTAAAAATAAACAAAAAATAAAGTCTACTTAAAAAAAAAAGAAAGAACAAAGATCTGAGGCAGTCACAGAGGCTGAAATTGCTAATACTCTGAGACTTGTTAAGAAGAATTTCTTTGGGATTTTTATCTATACTGTTACCAAGGTGAAAGTACCACCGTGTTCACTTTGCAGAGGTAAAGCCTCTAAATATTTAACTATGAATTCTCTGTATCGGAATGTATGTGTGTATGAGCATATGATTAATTTATCCTCCGAATATTATAGTTCTCTGAACAGTTGTACTTTGTAATAAGTTTAAAACCTCAAAATTTAAGAAAAAAATCTCTGCATCCTATGATCTGTAATAAATTACATACTCTAAGCAGTGGCTGTGTTTTATTGATTACCATCCCATAAGCATTACCACGCTTATCCATAATAGGGCCTTGATAATTATATGAAGGCAACAGTAGGACCATTCTGTCTCTTGATCATGCAGACCTTAAGCCCTTTTACACAGAGTTTCAGTTTTACACAGAGATTGTCAGAGTGCTATGTACATAATATGCAGTACCTTTTGGGGATTTAGGGAATTATTATATCAATGTGTTTCAAGAGAACAGTTTTTTTTTTTTTCTTGCAGTACTGAAATACAGTACATAGTACAATAGAGAATTATTAGTTGCTTTTTGTTATTTAGTCCAAAAAATCAGTTTTTCCCCCTGAGGAAAAAAACACATATTTTATTTTACGTTTTAATTTTAATTCCAGTATAGTTGACATACAGTGTTATATTAGTTTCAGGTGTACAATACAGTGACTCAGCAATTCCACACAACCCCCAGTGCTCATCACTAGTGTATATCTTAATCCCCATCACCTATTTCCCCCAACCCTCCACCCTCTCCCCTCTGGTAACCATAAGTTATTCTCTATAGTCAAGAGTCTGTTTCTTGGTTTGTCTCTCTCTCTCTCTCTTTTTTTCCTTTGCTCCTTCATTTTGTTTCTTAAATTCCATATATGAGTGAAATCATATGGTATTTGTCTTTCTCTGACTAATTTCACTTAGCAGTACACTCTGTACCTCCATCTATGTTGTTACAAATGGTAAGATTTCATTAATTTTTCTGGTTAAATAATAGTTTACTGTGTATATATACCACATCTTCTTTAACTATTCATCTATCAATTAATACTTGGGCTGCTTCCATAACTTGGATATTATTTATAATGTTGCTACAGGGGTGCATATATCCCTTTGAATTAGCATTTTTGTATTCTTTGGATAATTATCCAGTAGTGAGATTACTGGATAATATGGTAGATCTAGTGTTAATTTTTTGAGGACCCTCCATACTGTCTTCCACATTGACTGTGGGAACTGGCATTCCCACTAATAGTACACAGGAGTTCCTTTTTCTGTACATCCTTACCAACAGTTGTTGCTTGTGTTGTTGATTTTAACCATTCTGACAGGTGTGAGGTCAACTATCTCATTGTAGTTTTGATTTGTATTTCCTTGATGATGAGTGATGTTGAGCATCTATCTATTCATGTGTCTGTTGGCCATCTGTATGTCTTCTTTGGAGATGTGTCTGTTCATGTCTTCTGACTGCTTTTAATTAGATTGTTTATTTTGGGGTGATGAGTTATGTCAGTTCTTTAAATATTTTGGATACTAACCCTTTATTGAATATGTAATTTGCAAATATCTTCTCCCATTCAGTAGTTTGACTTTCAGTTTTGTTGATTATTTCCTTCACTGTGCAGAAGATTTTTATTTTTATGTACTCCCAATAGTTCATTTTTCTTTTATATTCCTTGTCTCAGGAAACATATCTAGAAAAATGTTGCTGTGGCTGACAGCAGGTAGCTCTCCACTTTCCCAACACCATTTGTTGAAGAGACTGTCTTTTTCTCATTGTGTATTCTTTCCTGTTTTGTTAAAGATGAATAAACCATATAATTATAGGTTTTCTATTCTGTTCTGTTGATCTGTGTGTCTGTTTTTGTCCCAAACCACACTGTTTTGATTACTCCAACTTCGTAGTGTAACCTCAAGTCTGAAATTGTGATAGGTTCTGTTTTATTTTTCTTCTTCCAGATGCCTTTGGTTATTTGGGATCTTCTGTAGATACATAAAAATTTTAGGATTGTTTGTTCTGGTTCTGTGAAATATGCTGCTGGTACTTTGAAAATGATAGCATTAAATCTACAGATGCTTTGGGTAGTATAGACATTTTACCAGTATGTGTTTTTCCAATCTATAAGTATGAAATATCTTCCCATTTCTTTGCGTCAGCCTCAATTTCTTTCATCAATGTTTTATAGTTCTTTCACCTCTTTGGCTAAGTTTCTCCTAGGCACTTTATTATTTTGGATGCAATTGTAAATGGAATTGTCCTCTTAATTTCTCTCCCCATTCCTTCATTATTAGTATATAGAAATGTAATAGATTTCTATATGTTAATTTTCTATCCTGTGACTTTACTGAATTCATTTATCAGTTCTAGTAGCCTTTTGATGGAGTCTTTTGAGATACACACACACACACACACACACACACACACACATTGTATATATGTTACACAAATATGGTGACATGGCACCTAGAAAAATATATTAAATCAAGTTTGCCAACCCCATGAGTCTTAAACTTTAAGGCAGGATTATACATTAATCTGTAAGTTGCATCTCATTTTCTCCAGTTTTTCAGCCTGTCAAAACCTTTTTTCATCCTCTGTGAAGGTTTTTCTCTCCTATTTTATGTCATCTGTAAATGTGATTAGCCCTTTTTCTGTACTTTGGCCTAAAATATTAATTAATGTAAAATGTGTGGGCAATATATGAACTCAGGATGCACATTCCTGAGCTCTTACTCTATGCTGACATAAGGAAGGCAATAAAAAGAATGCATGGCTTATTATTTTTGGAAAACTGGCAAAGCATGCACCACAAATTATATCAGGGACCTATTCTTCCCATTTGAAGCCCTGTATATCACTTTCCTATCTTATCAATTTCATACACAGCCTGAAGTTTGCAAATAAATAGCTTTACTTTAAACTTAAATTGTCTTTAGTAAACAAGTTTTCTAGAACACACATTTGTCATGAAAATAAACAAAAAGGTCTGGTGTGGAAATAAAAAGATAATTGGATTTAATTGGACATAATTGAATGATATTAGTATATTACACTTGTATGGCACTTGTAAACACAAATCACTTCTTAGAATGTATCTGGAAGGTTCATGAGTACTTTGTTCAGATTTATGAATTTTAGAGTCATCTTTTCTTATAAATAATGGTGTATTTGTGTATTCATTACCAGTCTTACATCTTTCTTTCTTTTTTTTTTTTTTAATGCTATGCTTTTAAATGTTGATAAACCTTTTCCTCTTACAGAGACAAGTTGTTTGCCTTTTTAAAAGTTTATTTTATCTGGGGGCGCCTGGGTGGCTCAGTGGGTTAAGCCGCTGCCTTCGGCTCAGGTCATGATCTCAGGGTCCTGGGATCGAGTCCCGCATCGGGCTCTCTACTCAGCAGGGAGCCTGCTTCCTCCTCTCTCTCTCTCTGCTTGCCTCTATGCCTACTTGTGATTTCTCTCTGTCAAATAAATAGGTAAAATCTTTAAAAAAAAAAAAAAAGTTTATTTTATCTGTCCTGGATAACACAAGTAATGAGAGCAACTTTCCTTTGTTTAGGATTTATTACATATCAAGCACTTTACATTACTTTTTCTCAGTTAATCTGCCAACAAACTAAACCTCTAAAGTAGGTACTGAGAATAAGAGAAGTGAACAAGTTTTCCCAGAACCAGAACCATGCAAATAATAAAGCTGATTTTCAGTTCAGGCTCAGCTCGACCCATATTGCAGGCTCTTATTATAAATTTCCCATAACCATGGATATATTTATCTTCACATGCAATTGATTCCAGAATTTTGGAAAAATTACATTGAATAAACAAATGTCATCCTGTTTAACATTTGATCCAGTAACCTACCAAATGAAGTTTTCTTTTTCAAGTACTATGCTCTGTGCTCATCCATCTAACCCCTGTATTTCTCTTCTGGTAAATCTTACCCCATAATGTCTGCAGCAGCCAGCTACTCTGTAAAATCAGCACATGGCCCAAGTACATCTACTAATTTCCATTCTCAGTGCCAAAATTCAATTCCAAGTTACTCTACCTCTTGCCTATTCCACCCACCTCAAACCCTGGATCATTGAAATCTGTAGTAGGCTAAGTGATTATCAAAACTGAAAACCTGGGGGCACCTGGGTGGCTCAGTGGGTTAGGCCACTGCCCTGTGGCTCCGGTCATGATCCCGGGGTCCTGGGATCGAGTCCCGCATCCGGCTCTCTGCTTCGGCGGGGAGCCTGCTTTCCCCATCTCTCTCTGCCTGCCTCTCTGCCTACTGTGATTTCTGTCTGTCAAATAAATAAATAAAATCTTAAAAACAAACAAACAAACAAACAAAACCCCAAAAAACTGAAAACCTGATCTGACTCTCCTGTTTAAAATTCTTCCATTGCTTCCACTGACCATAAAAATTTAGGATATGATATTAACCACTTAACAAGTAATATAGGGAGATCCCTTTGGGATTTGAGCCATGTGTGTCTTTGACTCTCCTATCTGACCGCACCTATTCTGCCAAGCAAGTACCAGGCACAGTTAGTCTGCCACCTACCACCTTAAAGCACCCTCAAATCACTCACACCTTTCCCCACCTCCTTTGCCTTGTCAACATCAGAAATAGAGGTCCAGGATTTGTGTAGAGGCTCAACAGTTACATCAAGAACTCAAGTTCTATGGTAAGTAAGGTGAAAGATCTCCCTAGGGCACCCATTCTGCAAACATCTTCCGGCTATCTGCTTCTTCAGGGCCGACTTAAGCTGCAGGGAGCCACCTCACCCTGGCAGGTTCTTCCCCGGAAACCTTGCCTCTAGAGACTGAGCAAGGCTGAGGCTGGAAGTTCAGTTATGGCACCTAGGCCCTCATATAGGACCATTCTGATTAGAAATTCTTTCTTTACAGCTCACTGCATTTTTAACTGAGACTTTGTGGGGCCTGCATTTGAGTTTGGCTCCTTCCTCTTTCCAATTTGGCTTCTTCCAACTTCCTTTGACAAATGTTGATCCCTACACAGTCTTAGTTCTGCTTCTGTGGAGCACATTTCCACCTTTTTCTGTCATCCTTAGATGGTGTCTCTCCCCTTTCCACAGGATGGCTGCAGCAGATTCTGGAATCATGTTCTTGTAAGACACTATACAAAACTTGTGTGGGCAGGGTTGTAGTAATCAGGGCATTGAGGAACCATTTTATCTCATTTTATAATGAATATACATTTCCCATAATTCCACAGCAAAGTTAGCTCTTCATCTTAAAAGTCAATAATGGGTCATGTGACTAACCCCAACTGTAAGCGAGGCTAAGAGAGTGAATGGATTTGTTCTCAAATATCTTGACTGAGTAGGGAAGAAAAGCCATGTGCCTGGAACAGAATTTCTCTTTGGCAAGTTTCCAAACATTTGCACTCATGTACCCCCTAAAGGGAATTTGAAAAATGGCCTATTTTTTGCACATTATTAATTTTGCATCAGAACCTCTTTGTTTGTAAATTTAAATGATTTGTGAAGTGTGTGGTACCTAATATTTGTAAATTTTTAAATTAAAGATGTATTACTCTTTAAATGTCTCCAGTGGAGTCTGCAACAGGTTATTTTTTTAATGAGAATTTTCAAACATGCACAAAATCAGAATGGTGTAATGAACCTCATGTACCTATCTTCTAACTTAAAATCAACATTTTGCCATTCTTGCTGCTTATATGCCCTCCTGGTAGATGCTTTTTCTATTTACTGGAGTATTTCAAAGCAAAGCACAGACATCATATCATTTCATTCACAAGTAGTTAAAAATTATATCTACACAAAATCCAAAATACCATTATGTCATGACCAACACATTTTACAGTGTCTAACACTCAGTATGTACATAATTTACCCTGCTAGTTTAAAAAGTATTACTTTTCTCTTTGCTTGAATCAGTTCACACATTGCCTTTGGTTGATTGCTTTTGTATCTCTTTCAAAACACATAACATTTTCCTCTTAAAATTTTTAAAATTTATTTCATATTTATTAATTTTATTTTTAAATATTCTGTGCCATTTATTTTTTGAAGGAGAAGTATCTTTGTCTTATAAAAGTTTCCATATTCTGAGTACGATCAATGTGCTTTCACAATGGCGTCTTCATGGTATTGTTTAACGTGTTCTTTTCTCCCACATTTCTGAGAAACTGAAAGTTGGATCTAGTGGGTTGATGAGATTAACAGTTATTAATTTCATGAAGATCATCAGAGCAGGTTGTAGTATTAAGATTTATCAGTGGGTTCTGGTATTGTCAGCCTGATCCAACTATTTAAAACTCACTAAAATTCAGCAAAAGAGTGTTTAGCAGCTATGCTCATGGTGTCCAGATTTCATTAAGGTTACGAAACCACAGTTGTCTAGTCTAACGTTCTTCTTATGTTTATCATTTGTGGTTTCCTATAAAGAAGACTTTTTCACTATCAACATCTGGTTAGTCTGAAAAATAGCAAGTCTTGATCTTTTCCCTTAATCAGTTTCCAAAATAATGAGACACTGCCCTAGCAACCTTCAAGAACTAGGAATGAGGATTTTTTTTTTTTAAAAAATTGTGAATTTGTGGACTTCTTTATGTGTTTAAATCTCTTGCAGTCATTACTATTGTTACTAATACTAATAATATTGCTCAGTTCTTATTTTTTTCATCATGGAACCCTCTATAAGCTTGCTTTTATGTCATTTTACAATGACCCCAGTAGTCTTTGACATTGTCTTTCTGTTTGTCATGGCAAGGTTCACATTATAAATGTCCTGCTCCAGATGTGGAATCAGCCATTGTTCTGAAAGACCAGTTTTTTGGTTGTCATTATTTTGTTTTGTTTTTAGTCAAAACACAAAAGATAATTTAGAAATGACAATCTGGACACACGCTAGAGCTTTGATAATCACCGTTACTCTAAAAAGGGTAAAAACACCTAAACAAACTTTTCACAGTCAGCCATTTGACATTATTCCTTTTTCTCCTTGAAATTTAATTCTCTTTCCACCTCTCCTGAACAGTTTTGTTAAAAAAAAAAAGTAGGTTTTTACTTTTGAAAGTATGCAACTGATCATCCTATCATAACTCTCTGCATCAAAAATTATGCATAAGTTAAAATGTGAATTTTTTCTTTAGTCTATGCAATCATGTCCCTAAATCTTAATGCTTTAGTATACTACATAAACTTTTCCTAAAAGTTTGTAAAAATGTTTCTTATAAAGATCTACATAAATCTTTAATACATATAAAACACCTCTCATGGAAGTTTTTTTTTTTTTTTCTCTTAACTTAAAGATATATGGTTAACCTGTGAGAAGTAAAGATGGAAGTTTTTTTCCTTCCTTTAATTGAAATCATGCAAAATATGAAGCTGAAGCAGGTAACTACACAGAGTAAATGAAAGCATTTCCCTAGGCCTTTCTTATAACAGAATAATAAAATGGCATAGGGGGAGCCTTTCATAACATTAACATTGTACAGCATGCTTCTTACATATTTTGACTATTACCATTCTCAAACAGGTAGGTAAGGCACGGAGTCTTTCTTTTAGTATGATATGTACCTGGATGAAATAATGTACCATCACCTTTCTTAGCAGGCTTCCCTTGCTTCCTTCAACCTTAGGACTCTTCCTCAGACCCCAAGCTTTCTTTGACAATAGTCAAGGATAGTAAATATGAGGTCCTAAGAAGAACTGTGTCTTCATTCCTCTGCTACTTCCTTTGATATATTTGAATTCAGAAAATCCCAGCAATGACCAAAATACCCTGCTTCTAATATAACACAACATTCTGCAGATTTCATGTTCTCCCTTTGTTTGAATCAAGGATTCTGTTTTTTGAATCCTGGGGAAATGTCATGTAACTTCACCAAAATTAAAAAAATAAAAGAAAAAGAAAAAAAGACTCTGGATGAGTAGGAAGTAGGCCTTTTTTCTTAAAATGGGGAAAAAGCAGTAATCAAAGTAGTGAGAAAGAAGAATACCAGCAGATTAATTAAATAATAGAAGAAATCTGAGGATCAGAAAAATGAATTATTTAGAATCATTCGTGATTGCATGCCTCTGTGTGTAGTTTTTGTATACCCCTGGAGGTCCCCCACCTTGGAAGACTGCTGTGCTAAAATTTATACCCAATAGTGGAACTGAAGTTTTCCTTGGTTCAAAAAGCATAATCGTACTAAAGCCTGCCAGACTGCTCTTTAGTTTGGCTTAAGTATTTTACACATTCCCACCACTAAAATCCTACTTCCTTTTAATCTTGGCAACACTTGTGATTATCCAACTTTTATTTTTTTGCCAATCAGGGAGGTGTAAATTGGTATCTCGAGGCAGTTTTAATTTGTATTTTTCTAATTATTTGTATTCATGATATGCGTATGGCTCTTTCCTTCTGGAAATTCTATTTTTTTAATCTCCTGCTTTTTTCTATTGAGTTCTTTGCCTTGGTCTTGTTGATTTAGAATTTCTTGCAAACACTTGATATTAATCTGTTCAGGATTTAAAATATTCTCGCAAATATCATCTGAAAGCACATCACCTTTCAGTTTTTATGGATAGTTACCCACAATGGACATAAATACTTCATTTCCAGTATACTTAAAACCGATGATTATTTTATTTGTCTTATAGTTTGTGCTTCCTGGGTATTGTTTAAAACTTGTGTTCCCATCCCTGAGGTAACACACATACTCCCTTAATTTCTTGTATTAGTATTGTTGTTTAACTTTTCATATTTGTAAATCTGTTTGGATTTCATCTTTATGTGTAAGTGTAAGGTAGACATTCAGCTTTATCATGCTCCATTTAATTAACCTATTTTTCCCCAATATCTTTTACACAATTACTCCCTTATAGATTTGTATTACTATTTTATCATGTATATGGCTCCCGTATATGCATAGATCTGTTTAGAAGCTCTTTATTCTGTCTCATTTGGCTTATTTGTTTATTTCTGTGGCAATTTTATGATGTTTTTATTACTATGGTTTTATAATGTGTCTTAATGCTTCTCAGATTTTCTGTGATCTACTGTTTGAAGGTAGATTTAGAGATCTGTAATTTTTAGAATGCATTTTTTTTTTACTTTTATTTATTTATTTTTAAAAGATTATTTATTTGTTTATTTATTTATTCGACAGAGATCACATATAGGCAGAGAGGCAGGCAGAGAGAGAGGAGGGAGCAGGTTTCCCGCAGAGCAGAGAGCCCAATGTGGGGCTTGATCCCAGGACCCTGGGACCATGACCTGAGCCGAAGGCAGAGGCTTCAACCCACTGAGCCAACCAGGTGCCCTGAGATCTGTAATTTTTATTTGTTCGTATATATTTTAGAATAAATTTGTCAAATTTCTTTAAAATACTTCTGCCAACACGCTGATATTTTTATTGGGAATTACATTTAATTTCTAGATTAACCAATGGATAATACATCTTTACAAAGTTACCTCATCCATGGATGAGGTGTCAATCATTATTTATTTGAATCTATTCTTATAATTTTAAGTTTAATTTTTTTCTCTGTAAAGATTTTGTATACTTTTGAACAAGATAATTTCTAGATACTTTCTATCTTTTGTGATTATTATGAATGGCACTTAATTTCCATTATATCTTCAGTTGGCTATTTCTGGTGCTAGATGAATATATTGGTTTGTGCAAAACAGATGACGGCTTTTGGTTTGTGCAACTTGGTCTTGTAAGTATGTCAGAAGTTTATTTTGAGTTCTAATGGTTTAT
Source organism: Neogale vison (assembly GCF_020171115.1). Lineage (NCBI taxonomy): Eukaryota > Metazoa > Chordata > Mammalia > Carnivora > Mustelidae > Neogale > Neogale vison. The sequence goes on along the minus strand of NC_058096.1, from coordinate 63,569,582 downwards.
ATGAAAAGCCTGTTGATTTTTTTAATGTAAATGATCATACCATCTGCACATACAGTTTTGTCATAGTTGTTTTCATTCTTATAGCTCTTTTTTCTTTTTCATGTTCTTTCTTATCAGGCAGAACCTCTAGTACTACATTGAACAGCAAAAGTAATAATGCACTTTTTTGTCCTTTTAACAGATTTGTAAGGGGTGCCTTTTTGTAGAATGCTTACAGTAGATTTGGTATAAAATCTTGATATAAAGTTCCAGAAGTGCCATACTGTTCCAAGTATTCTGAGAGATTTTTTTTTGTTTACCTCTTTTTTGGTTTTGTGAATACTCGTAAATATACACTGAACTTTATCAAAAGTTTTTTTTCTGCATTTAGAAAAATAGATGACTCCTTTTCCTCTTTAGGTCACTGATGGATTGTGTTATGTTGATAGATTTTTTAGATGTTAAATAATCCTTTGGCTGGGTAAATTTACATTTTTTTTAGTAGTCTCTTGGATTTGGTTAAATGATTTTTGTTAGGATTGACTTATGTATGTTCATAAATGAAATTGTTAATGTTTTTGTACTGTCCTTATCTTGTTATCTTTGGAATGGCAGGGTTTGTTTTCATTTTTTTCTATTAAATGATTTGTGTAAGATACAAATTATCTTTTCTTTAAAATTTTGATTTTCCTGTAAAAGTATCTGGCCCAGGGACTTGTAGCAAAATGCCTTAAATTGCCATTTTAAGTTTTTGAGTGGTTATTGATCAGTTTTCTAATTTTTCTGCCATGTTTGGCAGTTGTTTCAATTAACTTTGGTTGTATAACAGATTATCTCAAGACTTAGTGGTAAAAACAAAGATATTTTATCCTCACAGATTCTTAGGGTCAGGAATTCAGACAGAACTATAGTGGGATGGCATGTTGCTCAGTGGTGATGTCCCTCTACTGGAAGAATTGTAGATTAAGGGCAGAAATCAATTGAAGGCTAATTTATCCATGTATCTGACTGTCGATGCCAACTTTCAGCTAAGACCTCCGTTTCTTCCCCTGTGGGCCTCTCAGTCTGATCTCACTATGGCTGGTGTCTTCCCATGTCAGCTAATTTGGACTTTGAGCTTGGTGGCTGGCTTTCCCAGAGCAAGAGAAACATATAGCATGGAGACTCATGTCGCTATTCAGATAGCCACACAGTACTGATCAGAGCAGCCTCACACCTGCCCAGATTCAAAGGAAAGTGAAATGGTTTTCATTTTGTTGAAGGACTGGGAAGATTCTAGAAGCACTTGTGGACATTTATGAAAACTAAAATCTCTCACAGTCATTTGTATGCTTTTTTCAGATGGATTTCTCATATATATGTATGAATAGTTGATTGTGATAATCTTTTTGTGAGTTGCTGCTTTGTCTTTGGATATGCCCAGCTTTGTATTCTGTATTTTATTTGATTGAAAATATTTCCTTTTCCTTTAATAAATCTTACCAGTGGGGTATCTGGTCTTAACAGAACTGGCTTTATTTTTTAATTTCATTTATTTATTTTTTTAAACCTGGTTTTAGAGTTGAACAGCATTTATTATGGTATTTTGTTCTGTATTTCTTGATGTTTGCCTTTTCTTCAATAATTATCTCCTTATTTCAATATGGTCTTTTCCTCTTTTCCACTGAATTCAGAAGAAACATGGTTCATTTTATTTCAATCTTTATTTTTCTTCCTTTCTGTTGTTTTTAAAGTGGATTTTTAAAAACGATTTTATTTATTTATCAGAGAGAGAGTGCACAAGCAGAGGGGAGCTGCAGGCAGAGGGAGAAGCAGGCTCCCTGCTGAGCAGGAAGCCCAAGGCAGGCTTCAATCCCAGGACCCTGGGTTCAGAACCTGAGTCTAAGACAGATGCTAAAATGACTGAGCCAAAACCCGTCTCTAATGTTTTTAAAACTATACATGTTCCTCAGGTTCGGGGTTAGCTGTGTCCTGCCAGCTCTCATATGCAAAGATATCACCGTAGTTCAATTCTAAGTATTTCATACTGATGATTTCCGTGTTAGCCTGAGGGTGATTTAAGAGCAAGCATTTTCCTTTGGAGACGTATCTTGAAAGAAGTTGCTGTGGCTGATATCGAAGAGATTACTGCCTATGTTCTCCTCTAAGATTCTGATAGATTCCTGTCTCACGTTGAGGTCTTTTATCCATTTTGAGTTGATCTTTGTGTACGGTGTAAGAGAATGGTCGAGTTTCATTCTTCTACATATAGCTGTCCAGCTTTCCCAGCACCATTTATTGAAGAGACTGTCTTTTTTCCACTGTATATTTTTTCCTGTTTTGTCGAAGATTAATTGACCATAGAGTTGAGGGTCCATATCAGGGCTCTCTACTCTGTTCCACTGGTCTATGTGTCTGTTTTTATGCCAGTACCATGCTGTCTTGGTGATCACAGCTTTGTAATAAAGCTTGAAATCAGGTAAGGTGATGCCGCCAGCTTTATTTTTGTTTTTCAACGTTTCCTTAGCGATTCGGGGTCTCTTCTGATTCCATACAAATTTTTGGATTATTTGCTCCAGCTCTTTGAAGAATGCCGGTGGAATTTTGATCGGAATGGCATTAAAAGTATAGATTGCTCTAGGCAGTATAGACATTTTAACGATGTTTATTCTTCCGATCCAAGAGCATGGAATGGTCTTCCATCTTTTTGTGTCTTCTTCAATTTCTTTCATGAGTGTTCTATAGTTCCTCAAGTATAGATCCTTTACCTCTTTAGTTAGGTTTATTCCCAGGTATCTTATGGTTCTTGGTGCTATAGTAAATGGAATCGATTCTCTAATTTCCCTTTCTGTATTTTCCTTGTTAGTGTATAAGAAAGCCACTGATTTCTGCACATTGACTTTGTATCCTGCCACGCTGCTGAATTGCTGTATGAGTTCTAGTAGTTTGGGGGTGGAGTCTTTTGGGTTTTCCATATAAAGAATCATGTCATCTGCGAAGAGAGAGAGTTTGACTTCTTCATTACCAATTTGGATACCTTTTATTTCTCTCTGTTGTCTGATTGCTGTTGCTAGGACTTCTAATACTATGTTGAACAAGAGTGGTGAAAGTGGGCATCCTTGTCTTGTCAAAAAAACAAAGAGGCAACCCACGGAATGGGAGAAGATATTTGCAAATGACAGTACAGACAAAAGGTTGATATCCAGGATCTATAATGAACTCCTCAAACTCAACCCACACGAAACAGACAAACACATCAAAAAATGGGCAGAAGATATGAACAGACACCTCTCCAATCAAGAAATACAAATGGCTATCAGACACATGAAAAAATGCTCATCATCATTAGCCCTCAGGGAGATTCAAATTAAAACCACATTGAGATATCACCTTACACCAGTTAGAATGGCCAAAATTAACAAAACAGGAAACAACATGTGTTGGAGAGGATGTGGAGAAAGGGGAACCCTCTTACACTGTTGGTGGGAATGCAAGTTGGTGCAGCCTCTTTGGAGAACAGTGTGGAGATTCCTCAAGAAATTAAAAATAGAGCTTCCCTACGACCCTGCAATTGCACTCCTGGGTATTTACCCCAAAGATACAGATGTCGTGAAAAGAAGGGCCATCTGTACCCCAATGTTTATAGCAGCAATGGCCACAGTCGCCAAACTATGGAAAGAACCAAGATGCCCTTCAACGGATGAATGGATAAGGAAGATGTGGTCCATATACACTATGGAGTATTATGCCTCCATCAGAAAGGACGAATATCCAACTTTTGTAGCAACATGGACGGGACTGGAAGAGATTATGCTGAGTGAAATCAGTCAAGCAGAGAGAGTCAATTATCATATGGTTTCACTCATTTGTGGAGCATAACCAATAGCATGGAGGACAAGGGGCGTTAGAGAGTAGTAGGGAATTTGGGTAAATTGGAAGGGGAGGTGAACCATGAGAGACTATGGACTCTGAAAAACAGTCTGAGGGGTTTGAAGTGGCGGGGGGGTGGGAGGTTGGGGTACCAGGTGGTGGGTATTATAGAGGGCACAGCTTGCATGGAGCACTGGGTGTGGTGAACAAATAATGAATACTGTTTTTCTGAAAATAAATAAATTGGGGAAAAAAAAAAAAAAGAGCAAGCATTTTCGTCCCAAGACATAGGGGGTATCTTTGGCTTGTTTTTACTATAAGTTTTCTAATTTTAGTTGCAATATGGTTAGAGAACATAGGCAGATGTTGATCTTGTGAAATTGATTAAGCCTTGATCTCTGGCCGGGTGCAAATTTACCTTTTGTGAGTATTCCAAGTAAGTTGAACCTGCTTTTGTTATGGGTTTTTACCCAAATGAGGCTTTAACAGCTGCCAGCTCTGACCCGTGATCCTGGGCCAAGAACAGTGGGCCAGTAAGGATCTGCCCTTCACAGGGGAAGAGGAGTCACGGCAGAGGAGGTGCTCTCAGTGTCCCAACACACCCGCAGTCTTGGGTACTCTTTCACCCACAAGTGAGAAAATCTGCTCCCGCCACCCCGCCCCGAGACTTCTTTCATCCATAAGCCTTTCTCATTTCCGGGGCATCTTCAAGGTTGGCTTTTGGGAAAGGAGTCTCTAGTAACTTCTCTTAATTCTCCAGCTTGTCAGTGTCCATGCCTGTGTAAATTAAACTGAGCGGTTTTTCTTAGAGTGAAGAACCTTAAGCTATAAAATACATACACACGAATAGTGCCAAATGCTTCCCCCAAAAAGGAAGAAAGGGGGATATGTGTGTTTGATACTATGAGTTCCCCAAATAAGAAGGGAAGGAAAGGGTGGGGTTAATGATTTGAGAAGGGCCTGGAAAGAGGCATGAGGCAGGTCTAATGGTTCATGTGTAACATAGTCTGGGTGCTGGGTTGGTAACTGCTAACTGCCTTCAATTTTGAACTGTGGAATACAGCCTTCATTTCATAAAAATAAAGAAAGTAAAAGGTTTCCGATCAGCAATTAAACACCAAAGAAGTGATATAAGAAAATCGGGCTGAACTTTAGGGTAGAGAGAGCTGAGGAGACCATTTAGGGGTGCTCTCAGAATTTAGCTAGATGTTAATAGGGACTTGACGGGGCAGCCAAAGAAGAAGGTAAAGATTGTGATGCAATTTCTCACAGAACATGCCTTGGAGACTGACTAGGCAGAGGGACAGGAGAGTGAAGTTGTAGGAGTCAAACAATGATGATTAAAATTGAATCAGTGTATAAGGCAAGGAGATTATATGTCCATATTCAGAAATGGGTTTGAGTTGTGATCCCAAAACCACGGGCACATGTTCAGAAGGAGCCTGGAGAAGCAGAGTGTGGGACCATACTGACAGCTCTTACTATCCTTCTGCTGCCTTATTTTGCTAGAGCAAAACCAATTTCCCTGGGGGGGATCCTTGTCCTCTAACCTGTATTTCCAAATCTAATGGTCTTTCAGATATGCATTTTCCTATAAATAAAGCCCCATAATACTGAGCTGACTTTGTCATTCTGGTTTTCCATTCTACACTGGATTTCTGGGCAGAAGATTGCCCACTTGATGTTTCAAGGACTACTGCAATCTTGTTTTCTCTGCATTCCCACTACTATACGCTGCCAAGTTGCAATTCAGTCAGTTGGAAATAGTAGCTAATTAATTCTCTGTAGACTGAAATTTAATTCTTTCACCCTGAGTGAGAGTGGATGGCTAAATCAAGGGTCTAGACCAGATTTGTCCCCACAGTGTATATCCTTCTTCCTATGTGTCTCCTAAATGCTGAATCTAATCTCCCTTCCCTCACCTGAATTTCCGAAAATTGTTTTGAGTTCTTGCAAAGCAGAAGGTATATGAAATGGCTGTGCTGTGTACCCCTGAACCCCTGCTTGGTGTGTAGGATCCTAACCTATTTCAGATTCAGGATCTCTGTGCATTTATACCCCACGGAGAGGAGGGCAGAGTCTCTCTCCCTCTGCCTCTCCCCTGGGCTGTTTCTCAGCTTTCCCCAGAAGAACCTGTCTCTAGCAGCCCATTTCCTCTGAGACAGCTTTCAGGCCTTCCAGCTGTGACTGTCCTTGGCTGTCTTCCTCTGCCTGGCAGCCAGCAGGATGCTTCAGCAACTCCAGCCCAAGGGCTTACATTTCTGCTCAGACCGTGGGTTAAGAAGGGTTTGGGTTTTTTTCCTCTCCTTTCTTACTTTGTTTGTGTTTTTGTTGTTGTTATTCAATTTACACATTCTAGAACTGTCATGCTGGACACCCCTCCCCCCAACTGCTGTCAGACACCCCCCCCCCAATGAAGACAGTCAGAGCAAACAAGAAACAAACAATGTACGAAGACAAATTTCAAAGTGTATTCAGAGAAACGTGTTACTTCAAAGGCAGTAGCCAAGGTCCCCCTGGAGCTCATTACTGTAGTTGGTGAGATAAGGCAGGGAGGGAGCTGCTCCGTTGGTTCCCAGGGGACGGAGAAAACAGAAAAGGAAAAAAAATAAAATAAAATAAAAGCCCACAAGAAGTGCAGTTTAGCTGTTTTTTAAACTATCAACTCTATATATCCGTCAGAAATGATGAAATAAACTTTGTCCCCTTTGTGGTCCCCAGAAGCTGTTCATTCACCTGATAACCCACCGACATCTTAAAAACCATGAGCTCTTTGACAGAGGATGTCTTTACCACTATGGAATCTGTACAGCTGCGGAAGAAGGGGCAGAATGACAGGCAAGAGTCCCCAGTAAGGGCGGTTGAGGCACTGGGTTCGAAGAGCGGGGAGGGGCCTTCATGCCCAGAAAGCCACTGCGGGAAACCATGGGAAAACCCAGGGGGAGCCTCTCCCACTTTGGGGGAGCTGAATTTGTTTTTAGTCACAGAAGTTACAGATGTGAGGATAAATTTCCAGCAAAAGTAACGCAGAAGGGGAATTCTGTTCCAGTAGGAGTAGATTTGTTTTCTCATAGTGCAGACTGTGCATACCTCTCCTACAAGCTAGGGAGTTTTTTCTGTTTGTCCCAACAAGCTTGCTTTGCTTGTTAGGTCATGACACTGAATAAAGGTCAAGGAGAAGGATTTTTATAACCCGGTTATGTTTTGTCTGCTTTTCCATCGAGGAGTCCAAAATATAAAAGATATCAAATAAAATTGCTTTTGAACTTGGACTAGCTGATGACTGTCTTTTTTCTCAGGTTTCTTTTTCGGTATATATGCAATGAAATCCACTCCTTTCGGTGTGCAGTTCTATGTTTTGACAAATGCAGAGTTGTATAACACCACCACAAGCAGAATGGCGAATGGTCCCATTGCCTTCACTCCCCCTCCCCCCGCAATACCAGCAGGTACTTGCACTCATCCTTTGTGGTTAACTCTTCCCTACTCTTTACCCCTGGCAATGACTAATCTGTTCTCCGTCCATATAGCTTGCCTCTGCCAGAATGTCACATAAATGGAATCTTACAGTATGTGGCCTTTGAGTCTGGCTTCTTTAATTTTGCAGTAGCACGTAGCAGGACTGTGTTAATTTTTATTACCGAGTAATATTCCATTATATGGATATGCTACAGTTTGTGTATGCATTCCCCAACAGTAGGACATTTGGGAATGTTTCCTGCTGAGGGGGGAGTTACAGATAAGGTGCTTTAAACATCAGAGTAAAGGTTTTTGTGTGCACCTAAGTTTTCCTTTTACTTGGATCTGTCTCTTGGAGAAGGCCACATACATTTTTGTTGAATGAATAACTGAATGCATTAGTCAATATGATTTTCCTTTCTATAAGCCCCTTGCAGTTTCTTACTTTTAGCATGCCATCAGTTTAGTGAAGCTGGTATTTCCAAGCGCTTTTTGTATATACATCTAGTTTCTAGGATCATTAGCATAGTATTTCTACCTGAAACCTCACTTCAAATGTGAGCATGACTTGATGAGGGGTTTAATTTTTATTTACAGAACTTCAAGGACTTAGAATTCTTAATCCCCTTACTTGCTCATTTGGGCAGAGCAGTGTTGATCTCTTTGTGGTCAAAGGATGGGGAACTGGCAAGCTCACATGTGTTTCATCTCCAGTTTCTTTCTAGAGTATGGCTAGGTAATGCTGTGAATTTATAAATCCTGGAGTCATCTTCTACCCCCACTGCATTCATTAACAAGGCAAGAATAGCCTCTACAGAGAGAGTGAAGGATTATTTGGGTATATTATGTAAAAGGGTATAACTGAGCTATTACTACGTGTGCATCAACTCTAAATCAGATACCATTGTGAATGAGTCCAAGTTCCTTCTGAATCGTGTACATAGGGCTGTACTAAGCAAAGCTGACTAAAAATAATTGCTAATTTTTATTCTTTTGAAAGTTTTTTTTATCACCAAGCAGTCCCATAAAGATGCATTTTATTGCTGTGTGAGTGCATCGAAACACTTTATATTGACGGTAATTTAGAATACATTACTTTGAAGTAGAACGTACACTAGAAATTAAACTTTAAACTGGTCTCTTCTTCTGAGTAATCTCAACTCTTTTTATATCATGTTGAGACAAGCCAAACTTTAAAATGTACCGTCAAATCATCCTCAGTGATAATAGTCTTCATTTGTGTCCATCATGATTGTGATCATCACAAAATCAAATGAGGTATGAGAAGCAGCAGCCTAATGTTAACACCCATACAAAGAACAAATTTTAGAAATTTTACTACCATTACCTTCAAATAGCTCGGTTGCTCTTACCTATTTTTAGGTTATAAAGCACTTTGAACATCTGATGAAAATTATTTTCAGAAAAAGACATTTACACATGTGCAAACAAAATTTTATTTGCAGTTTAAAGGAAGCAACAGAGTAAATGAAATCCATCTATAAATTTCTTAATGATCCATGTTCAGGTTAAGAACTCAAAAAACAAAAAAAGCAACAATTTTCTTGCATACACACATACCTGATACCTGTTTGACTTGTAGGAGAGCTTGTGTTTAAAAGTAGATGGATGCGCCTAGGAGAGAGAATCTGATTCTAGCATTTGACCAGAAGGATTTATTTTAAAATCATTTGTAAACAATTATTATTATTATTTTAATATTTATTATTATTATTATTCAGGAGGATAATAGAAATGCAAGCCCCATGGGGACTATAGGTCTAGTAGAACATTTTTTTCCTGTGCCTACCACAGTGCCCATAGAAGAGGCTCAATAAACATTGGAGAAAAGAAGAAGACAAAGAAGGAAGGAGGGAAAGGAGGGATGGGAGGGAAGGAGGGAAAGGGGAGGAAGAGAAAAAGGAAGGAAGACATCATGCAGTCAGGGCATGTATGATAGAAGGGAAAGCGAAGACTACAATAGCATATTCCCAAAATGACCAGGGCATGGATTTTATTTCTTGATATAAATATAGAAAGAACATTCCAATGAATGCTAAAAAGATAAAAAGGTTTCCCAAACACGGCAAGCTGATGTTGAATACAAATCTAGCCTTGAGGTCAGTGTCACCATATGGGCAAATGACATGCTTGCTGCTGCTGTCAATAGTGGTTTGGGAGGTAGAGGGCAGCTCATTTTTTCCCCACCCCGCTTCTAGTTACAAATCAGGCTTGGTCTGGTCAGAAGCAGACTTTTGATCTGGGCTCCTTCTTCCACAGAGCAGTTCTCATTGATTTCTCAACAGCATTGCCTGTTGGCTCAGTCAGTTTGCTAGGCACCATTTTCCTTGCACTTAGCTGACTCACATCAGTTAACATGGAGGAAGATAATTAATGTGGAGAACACTGTCTCGATTGTCCTCTTCATGTCTTCCTGCCTCCCATCAAACTCCACACGCCTACAACTCTCGTTTTCAGCTCTTTGGGAAAGAGTAGATAGTCCTCACAGCCAACTGGTCTGAACAGCAATCTTGGTTCTGTTACTAGATGGGCCACCTTAAGTAAAGCTCTTAACTTCTTTGAGACTTTTAGGATTTTTAAGATTGTGGAAGCGGTTGCATATGAGTCAAATGGTGTATTAATCCAGAAATTATAAGGTCTCTTCATGTGAGTATACCGGTCATAAGCTTTTACCCTTTGCAAAGGCAGCAGAAAGAACTAGAGCCAAAAGGAAGGGAGATGTAAAAGGGAAGGTGTGGAGAGGAGAAAGAGATGGTAGTGGGTCACAGGAAGGTGATGGGTACATGGCAGAGTTGGAGTCCAGGAGGTCTACTAGAAGAAGGAAATTCAGACTCAAATACGCATCTCTAGTCCATATCAAACATCATCCACACTCCCCCCTCCAGTTTTGTCTCTAGGAAATATATCAATGTAAGTATATGGCTTCATGACCTGTATTACTGGTAACATTTTCTTTCCATTCTATTTTTTTTAAATGATTCCCCTCTGATTTTAAATATCCTTAAGCCCCTGCTTATTCTTCAGGTGGGAGGAGGGACTACCTCATATTTTTCTAACATATATAATCTATGTTCTTATTTGCTCCATGAGGCTCTATTTACTTGGAATACTTTTATGTTATAATCTTTGGAATATAAATTTAGGCATTGGTATGCTACAAAGAAATCCCCCTTGTGGCTTAATGCCTTTAAACTGTATGTATTTACACTCCTGCATCCATTTACGTTCCAGCAAAACATACATTTATGAAGTGCTTTGCTGTTTATACAGTATTTTTATATGAATTTTCACATCAGGGCATCCTAGAAACAGGTTCAGAAAGGGTTAGTGGCTTTACCAAGGTCACAGGCAGTGAGATGTCAAACTAAAATGTATGTTAGATAGTTGCATTGCCATATACAAGCTATTTTTATACCCCTGATAAGTTAAACAATATCACCTATATATGTGAAATGATTATATATGTGTATATATATTATAATTATATCTATAATCACATGAATGCATCTATGTAAGCATTTTCCTATTGTCAGCATTTCGTCAGTTCCCTCTTTATGAGTTTGGATAGCATTTTTAATTTTATGAAACAGAAAAACTTGGACATGGTGAAGTGTTCAGTGTAGTGAATATTTCTGTATCCTGGAAAAATCTTCAGAATGCTAAGGGCTACCCTACTCAAGTATGTAATTCTGGAGCTAATAATCTCCCTCAGAAAAATCTCAGATATCAGGGTTTTTTTTAATCATAAACAATGAAAGTGTTTATATAATTAATTTGCTGCTGTTTTGTTTCAAGATGGCAAATTAAGCTACACGTCACATAGAAAGCATGAGTACCCACCACCTCCTTTAAGCAAGTACTTTTCTAGGCACAGGTGCATACATGGTTTCAAAATGAAACAGCCTTTACTTAGTTATGAGTATATATGAACTAGATCCAGAAATGTTTTCCTTTGTGTTTAGCAAAGAATGTCCAATCATCCTCTGTAATGTTATGTACAGAAGTTCTAGTAAGCATGTTTCTATATTTTCTATTAAAGTATCAGACTGACAATTAAGATGCTCAAAGACACAAACTCTTACTAACTGAGAAATCTTCACTGGTGAAATATCTCTATTGAGGGGCGTACTTTGCCTCTTTAGTACATGGCTCCAATAGCAGGGTCTTCCTGCCTTTGTCCCAGAAGCTGACACTGGGGACAGCCAACGCTGGAATCTAGTCTCTAGGGGAATATGCATCTGAAAGAAGACAAAAAGGGGAAAAAGACTCTAGGGAAGACTAATAGCAGGATTGAAGGAGATTATGATTGTCTGAAGGGAAAGTAAACCTTGTCCTTAGACACTTGGCTAGGAACAGTCACTGGTGTGAAGGACGACTCCTCTTCCAGCTCTGGGAGCTGGGCCAGAAACATTAGGCCTGATCTTCAGTCTCCAAAGATATGGAGCAAGTTGGGTCGGCCAAGGTGGGACAACAGCAAAAGGAATTTTCCTTCAGTTTGGTGCTTGAGTCGCCTGTTTTACTAAACGTTGATGGTACCATCCTTCAGTTTGGTGCTTGAGTCGCCTGTTTTACTAAACGTTGTTGATGGTACCATCCTCCAACAAGACCCTACTTGTGTTTGTTCTACAGATCGCCTGTGGTATAGCCTGTCCCCAGCTTTGTCTCTGACCTGGTGTCTTTTTAACTTTCCCTGCCTGATTAGATGTCACTGAGACCCCTTAATCCCTGGGTGCTAAGACTTACTGGAAATTAGTAATGTAGTTTCCCACCTGAACCACATGTGCAAACATGGCCTGACTCTAGTTTCTGCCTTACCATTCATCCTGCTTGTGAAATTGAACGGTTCCTGGGCACCTCGGTGGCTCAGTGGGTTAAGCCTCTGCCTTTGGCTCAGATTGTGATCCCAGGGTCTTGGGATTGAGGCCCACATCGGGCTCTCTGCTCAGCAGGGAGTCTGCTTCCTCCTCTCTGTCTGTCTGCTGCTCTGCCTACTTATGATCTCTCTCTCTGTCAAATAAACTACTAAAATCTTAAAAAAAAAAATGAACAGATCCTTGGCCTGACCACATAGAGATTTTCTTCTTCTGTCCCTTTTTCTTACTTTCTGTCCCTTTTCTTACTTGATTTTCTTCTTCTGTCCCTTTTTCTTTTCTTGTCTGTTACATTGACATATCCCATCCCCTTGCTGCCCCCATCCCAACACTGCAGACCCCATCTCAGCATATCCCTCTTTCATCACCCATATCAGTAATCCTTCTCCGTGTTGCCAGAACTCTCACCTTTTTCTTTGCTACATATAGAATTCTCTCCCTCCTACACCTATTCTTTTCTTTCTTCTAAAGTCGTTCATGCTATTGTTTCTTCCCTTTTAAGTTTCCTATCCTTAGATCCCTAATCTGAGCTTTTTTTCTTTCCTCTATAATTTTGGGGATTCCAAACTAGGAGTTATGTTTTTTTATTCTACCTTGAACCAGAACCACTGGTCCCCTTCCCCCCAAATGATATTCATCCTTCTCATTTCCACCCACAGTCCTTGTCCTTGCTGGGTCTTGAAGTTGCCTAGATGAAGTAGAGTTGGAGATGTCCTCACTGCTAGTCAAGGAAGGGAAGGATATCTACCACCCAAGTCAGCGAAAGAACAGGGGAATGAGAAGACATAGTTAGGAAAATGTAGTACTGGGTCTTTTGCATGAAGGTATTATTAAAAGTGGAATTCACTCACTCATTCATTCATTCATTTCATTCAGCAAATGTTTTTTGAGTACATATTTTACAACAAGCTTTATTTCACGTCCTAGATGCTAGAACTTGAGGCATTTATATGTGCCAAGTAATGTGCTACTTTATAACCATGTTCTCCTTTAAGCCTCAAAATAATCCAAAGATGTAGGTATGATTGTTTTCCTCACTTTAAGGAGCTATGATCCCTGAAGTTAAATATCTTACTGAAGTTTGCACAGTTAATGAAATAATGCCACTATGTTCTTCTTCTTCTCAATTAGGGTTAAGTATATGGTGCATTAAGGACTGAGCATAGTGCACATTATGGCAATTATTGAGTGCCATAAGGAAATTTTTATTTCTAAGGGAAGGTGGGTGGACTTCCAGATGGCCAATGTGCAAACCACTTGTTGGTAAATTAGAAATCCACTCTAGCCTACTTGTCTTAGGATTATTGTTATTAATTTACATGTTATAGACACGTTTTTATTTAAATATTGTATTTGAAATCCAAAAGTAGGTGTGTGTGTGTGTGTGTGTGTGTGTGTGCGTGTGTGGTATGTGTGTGTGTACACCACAAACTATTTTTTATGTAAGAGCAATTATAGTCCCAAATTGAAAAAGATTTCTAAAAGGGGCTATCATGGAAGGCACCAGATTAAAAACAGAACAAGTGAATTAGGTAGAGAAAACAAGCCAGTTGCAAAATATCTCCATCTTAAATTTTCAAATTTGTCTGGTCGTGGAGTGATCTTGTTAGAGCAATGTACAACTGTGAGAAACAGTCGCATCCCACACAAAAGCAGAAGCACCATAAAAATCCCTCGAAACTCATCAGGGCGATTCTGCCATGTCTCTTTTTCCATCCTCCAGTCAGCGACACCTGGCTGCTTCTTTGGACAAATGAAAAGGGATACTTTCAAAGACACTCTCAAGCTGCAGGACAGAAAATTTAAATGAGTTCCGTTTACCAGAGATCATTCAACTGTATTCTGGCTCCCCCTAGCCGCGCGGAAGCGACTTCTCATTGCCTAAACAGTTCAGCCGTACACTTCACTCGGAACACTGGGGAAGAGCAAAGATTTCATCTCCTCTCAGTCTCTCTTGTTTACTCTTCTGAATCCACTCTTGTTATTGCATTCAGCTGCAGAGACAGGATGAAAACAAAGCAGCCATGGTCAGAAGAGGGTACTCAAGGTAGAGAATGAAAAGGCAAATGTTACTGTGGGGATTGTTTTTTGAGATGCTTTATGAATGTCTTACAAAGATAACATCAATTCCCCTTGTCAATATCTTTATTGGTTTTTACCCCAAAGGGACCGGGCTGGATGTGCTTACTTATTAAAGCACCTGGGTCTCACACCTAACCTCTGTTATTTTTACATGTAATGTCAATTCATCCTTATGTAACCTGGCAGGCGGAGGGGATGAGGGGAGTCTGGTGGGAGGCACATCAGATCCAGCAAAAGCAGCTACCTGGCAGCCGTGGAGAGAGATGTCCCAGAGGCTTTCCCATACATAGAGAACTTCTTCCAAGCAAGAGAAGCTTTAGGAATGGGAAAATTAAAGATACTTTTGCTTTCTTCCCCTTACCAAAGCCTACTGTTACTGTTTCTGTTGAAAGACAACAGAAGACATTCCCAAGCGGCTCCTAGTGCCGTCAGAGCTCTGCCTTTGGGGCACTGACATTTCAGTGTGTTTCTTTCTCTCTTGTATTCTACCATGGCACAAGGGAATTATAAAGTGCCAAACAGATGTAGTATAATGTATTAGTTAAAGTGATCCATACCCTTATCCGTGGTGCACTGCTGAATAGGTAGAGTGAAGTCACTGATTGTTTCTTGCAATAGAATTCGGTGAAGTCTTTGCATCTACAAATACTAATTCAGCACCTGGTAAGTGCAGGGCAGTATTCTGGAATCTGAACATCCAAAGTCAGTGAGTTGCCATCTTTGCCCTTAAGGACCTCACTTTCTGTTGGAAGAAGATAGGCTCCTATGCACTAAGGGGATAGCAGGGTAGAATGGGACCTGGCAGGTAACGTAAACAAGGTGCTGTGGGAGTATTGGGTGAAAAGCAAACCTTTGCCTGGGATGGAGAGTGGGTCGGGAGAGAGGTACCAGGGACATATTCATGGACTGAAGAACATTTGAGCAGAAACTGAAAGAATGGACAAGGTTCTGACAGGCTCAAAAAAGTGGCCATAGAGCATTAGAAGAAAAAAAAAAAAAACTCTGTGGAAGAAAGTAAAGGTGAGAAAATTTTATGGAGCCTTGATTTTTTTTTTTAAAGATTTTATTTATTTATTTGACAGACAGAGATCACAAGTAGAGAGAGAGGCAGGCAGAGAGAGAGGAGGAAGCAGGCTCCCCACTGAGCAGAGAGCCCCATGTGGGACTCGATCCTAGGACCCTGGGATCATGACCTGAGCTGAAGGCAGAGGCTTTAACCCACTGAGCCACCCAGGCGTCCCAACCTTGAATGGTCTTGAGCGGCTCCAGTGACTGCTACATGGATGGGGAACTCCAGAAAGGCTGGTGGGAAGTAGGGCTGGAGGTGTGTGACCTAATTGTGAAAGGCCTGAATGCCGCATGAAGGAGTTCCTATTTCTTGTGAAGTCATTGAATGCCGCACAAGCATGTCTGAGGGAAGAATGGGCATTCCTAGACTTGATGTTATAGAGACAAGTACGAAGCCTTGGAGACTGGAGGAAGGGGGTAGACTGGATATAGCTAGGAGAGATGGGTCCTGCAGCAGTCCCTCCCTGAAGGAGAGGAAGAGGGTGTGAACTAAGGCGGTAGTGCTGGGACCCAGAAGGGAGCCACGGTGCTGTTCAGGCTGGGAGTGCTCCAACAGTCTGGATTAATCTTGGGCCACCCTGAGTTGGGTTTTACCCTTACTGTGCTTGCCTCGCTCTCTGGTTTTATACTAGCTTTCTTTTCAGCAAAGCTCCTCATAAATCCAGCTTTCTATTAGTTTCCACTCCTAGCACACTCGTCATCCTCTTTCCCACACTTAACGCGACTATTTTACGCTGAGTGATATCGTTACCTGCAGCAAACAGGCTAATTTCCTAGATTCAGAAATGTGAAATAGATGAACCCATAAAACAAGAAAAAGAAAGAAAAAAAAAAGAATAAAGCTCCCCAAGTGACCAGTGTTACAACAAAAACGGACACAGGTGTTCTGAGACTCAACACTTAACCCTCAGCTACTTTTGCCTCCCACGACTCTCAACCTACTAATGTCACACATGAGTTAACAATGTGCAGAACCTCCCGTCCTTCCGTTGTATAAAGTACTTTAGTGCTATAGTGCAAGCAACATTTAGATAATTAATGCGTGTCTGCTGTCATAATGCAGCGATTCTGCCAGAATATATGTGGGAGAACGTAGATGGATTAAACACATTTATATCTCCAGAAAAATTGAGAGGCCATGTCAAAATAAAACATCACTGTGAATAGTTTACCTTTTTATTTTTTCTCTAATTATTAGACACATTTCAAGCCAAGCTATATGTCTGAATTTGAGACAGATTAGGGTTATTTATTTTTACCTAATTCCAATTAGAATACACGAGATTGTCATTTCTAAAATAAATATGATTCTGTACAACATTATCATAGGTTCGAAATTATACAAAATACTTTCTTCTGGGGCTCACTTAAATAGTGCAGTAAGTGCAAACAAATTTAAGAGTCCAAATGCTATTTTTGGATGTCAGTGTTTGATTGCCGCCCTTCTCTCATAAGCAGCAAGGTCGTTCCAATCCCCAGAGGGACTGGGAAGCTGCTTTCCATGGCCAGGGCTCCCTTCTCTCATTCTGGAACATGCAGAAAGTGAGAGCAGTTCTCATGGGAAAGACTTGAGGCTTTCTAAGGTCTGTTTCTGCTCTCTGATTCTTGGTAGCTCTTGGAGGATCCCGGACTATGAGCAGTGATGCCACCTTTGGCAGTGAAATCTCTGACCCAACGTGTTAACAAAAGCACACACAAGGAAGTTTAGTAGCAGGGCCAGTAGGAGAGGTAAAATGGCGGCATCATAACTCTGCTTTTGTGCACATTGTTGTATGAAACTTCCACCACCCTAAAGATCGCTACTGTGGGTTAGAGAAATGTTGCCTCTTTCTCTGTTTTTCAAAGTGTGGTCACAGTAACCGCTCTCAGATCATCTGATGAGCCCCTGTCCCAGAGAGGCATCCAATCTCTTGCAAGAGTTCTCTTTCTTCTGTGTTCTGGGAAGAGCTTAGAAGCTCTAGTCCAGCCCACCAATTACTTCCTAAGGTGAGAGAGGTGTAAGTCCCACATGGGTGTAAGGTCAAAGTCCCCAGTCAACAGAGAAAGCTCAGCTGACATGGACAGGGGCAGGAGAGGAGGGAGGAAAAGGTATGCCATGCTTTCTTCCCAAAGATTCCCCACTCCAATAGCTACTTTTTGGTTTCTATAGATTAGCAGCAGCAAATTAGCATAATGACAGTATCCCGACGCTTCTGCGGTTGTTTTATTTCAAAGGTTGTTGCGACTAAGGAATGTAGAGAAACTCTACGTTCTATAGAGAATGTAGTGGATTAAGAAAAAGAGAGGAAAAAATGCCATATTTTATATTGTTTTCACAGAAATTGACATAGTTTATGGATCAGAGGAATATAATGGAATTTACTCTTCCATTCCTGCTGAAAATAGTGGGGTGGTGGGACGGTAGAGGGAAACGAGATGTGGGTGATGAATTTTGGTAGTTGTGGAGATGATGTAGCTGCTAACGGGGTGACTCCCAGAGCACCTCCGGCTCTCGGGGTGGCAGTGAACCAAGCCAGGTTAGTTACCTATAAAATCTGGCTGTGATCAGAATACCATCTCAGCTAAATTAAACTTGGGACGGCTCCTAGGTAACAGATACACGGATGTGTAGAAAAGACCTTGATCACAGGGCCTGCTCTGTGGCCCATGCCAAACCTGCATTGCTGGTGGAGAGCACCAGGGACAGCACACGCATTGCCTTCGGTCTCCTACACACATACCAATTGCTAGACTATTGAAGAAAATATTCATAAATCCTGTTTCCTTTCAGTGCTTTATGCTTCATCGACTTTTCCCCATTTGTGTTTTATAGACGGAATGAAGAAAAAATGTAGAAGGCAAATGGCATGGAATGCGGATGTTTCCTGGAGGCAGAATGGCAGAGTGGTCGAGAGGCAGGTCTCTCGTGTCAGGAAGCTGAGTTCATTCCTGGCTCAGACTTTTGCTAGCTGTGTGGCCTCAGTAAAGTTTAATACCCTTTAGCTTTATCTATAGTAGTGTTTTAAATGATGATGGCAAAAGAATAGAAACACGTTCAGGGATGCCTTGGCTAAGTGTCTGCCCTTGGCTCAGGTCATGATCCCAGGGTCCTAGGATCGAGTTCAGCATTGGGCTCCCTGCTCTGTGGGGAACCTGCTACTCCCTCTGTCTGCAGCTCCCCCTGCCGTGCCCTTTCTCTCTCTCTCTCTGATGTATAAATAAATAAAATCTTAAAAAAAATAAACAAGTTCAATTGCCACCAAGGGGGTGGGAGTTTGGTGTGAGCTTGCTGAGGAGAGGATGATGAAATTTAGAATAATCAGAATTGAATAAATTGAATAAATCTTTACATAAATCATGTTAGTAGATATAATAAATAGGCAAAACACGGCAAAGGTTTGAAGAAGTTTCATCGTTGGTGTAATTTAAATCCTTGAGACTTTCGTGCTTATTTTTGTTTTGTCCCAGAATACTAAAGAACCAAAAATAGAAATATGTGTAATGCAGCAAAAGATTAAAAGTTTGAGGGTGCTTGGGTGCTTCAATTGGTTAAGCAACTGCCTTTGGCTCAGGTCATGATTCTGGAGTCCTAGGATCGAATCCCATGTCGATCTCCCTGCTCAGTGGGGAGTCTGCTTCTCCTTCTGACCTTTCCCCTTCTCATGCTCTCTCTCTCTCTCTCTCTCATTCTCTTTCTCTCAAATAAATAAATAAAATTTAAAAAAAAAGATTAGAAGTTTGTCATCTGATCCTTTACGGGACCTAATGAAAAAAAATACACATAAATAATATGAGGGAATTAAGACAAAGGGATAATTCCATTAAATCAATTAGAGGAACTTGGGAAAGAAGAGGAACATGAAAACACAGCAGGTAGAATAAAGAAGCTGTGGGGGGGAAGTTTTCTGAGATTAGTTTGTTTTTATAATTGGCCAAACGAATGCTTTTTCCCTGTGGTCTCATACTTTAATTTTTTGGAAAAAAAGCTATGAAGACGTTTCTAGGTGTAGACATGCAATATAGCACATTCATAATGTTTACCTGTATGGGTAAATTTCATAGGTTGCCAGTTGAGAATGTGAAGGTCAGTGACAAGAACAGGGGTCAAGTCTTAGCTTTGCCTAACATCTTCTTCATCAGTGGAGGTGATTCTCCATTTGTAGTGTGGAATCAGAAAACTGTAAAAGACAGTTAAGTGATGAGAATGTTTCCTAGACACAGTATATTGCACATGGTTGACTTGTGCATCAAATGAGATACGTTGTAAAAAAATTTTTTGGAACTTACAAAGTGTCATTTAACCATAAGTCCATCCTTACTATATTTATAGTTTCTTATGGTATTTAAAGGATTAACATTATTTATTTGTTCCCCTATTTTCATCTACACACATGCCCAATCTTCCAGTGTGGGTGCTGGCTGAGAGTAGAGTTACTGTTGTTATATTGTCACTGGGGCTAACGATATTCATATAGTCAAGAGAGTCCATTTATGTAGATAATATAGGCCAGACAAATTCTGCCTTTCCCAGCATTTCTGCAGACTTCCTTTGATAAAAATTCATAATTATATCTCAACCGCCTCAACAGATAAAAATCTTCATTGTTGGTTGTTTCTTTTTTTCTCCCAGGTCAAAGAATTACATCTACTTATAAGCAATGGACTTTTTGGATAAATAATTAATGGTTATTTAACAAGAGTTTAGAACTTTCCTGCCATTGTTTTGATTACATTAAGTTCACAAGGTGACTTTTTCAGGAAATCTGAATGGCATTTACCCGAGGTAGCAGTGATTGATTTTTGTCTGTTTTTAGAAAAGCTTTTGTTTCATTATCATGAAGTAAAATATGGAGCCTGAAGAGAATCAAAACAAATCTAATTTCAGAATACCTGAAGCTTTGATTAAACTATCATAGGGATACTAGGTCCATTTAGTACTTACATAATATTATTTATTTATGACTTTGATTTATGTGGAACTTCCAGTGGGAGCTCTCCTGTGAAAACCATCTTTATGGGGATGGTATTCATAAGCCAGCGATGAACTGCCTGCTTTTTACACAGGAGTCTTGGGTTCCTCTCCCTATATCCTTAGGTAGAAGAGAAGACTTAAAACCAAAGGCTTGATCACAGGCAGTGGCTGGGGATCCAGTGACACATCTGTGGCAAGTGTCAGGATTAGTTTCGGTGCCTAGTCAAATTCCAGTTTGGGTGCTTTCCTCTTCATATTCCCAAGGTTCCTTGGAGAAGACTTTCTGAGTTGAATTATCTTATTCTTATTTAGCAGCAACTGTTAAGCAGCTGCCTCATTACACTCTCCACGTGGTAAAAATTTCTGTTGAAAACAGAGAGAATTACAACGTCAGAAGGGGGCAAAGAACAAAACAATGACAACAATGAGGGAGGCAGTAGGGATGCAATTAGAATGTGTGGTATTGAGTCTTTAAAGTCTGATGTTCAATATACACTTGGAAGGCAATAATGATCCTGGTTATTCTTAGAAAATCTTATTTTCTTCTCCCTTGTGCATGTTACCCAGGACTACATGGAACAGCGGGACTTTTAGCCCTGGGTAAGGATTCCTCCATGAGTCTCAAGCTTTAGAGCAGCCCTGTCCCCATGCCCCAGCAAACTACACCTCTCCTCAAGGGGTGAGGATTCTTTGGAGTGCAAAGAAAAAAACCCGCTCAGGGACTGCACCACCCCTTTTAGTCTATGACAAAGGTTCAGAAGACCCCAACATTCCCTGCCCAGGTAGCCCCGAGTCTGCTTCCAGGGTCTTTAAGGAACTCTTCCCCAGATCTCTTCTTCCAAGGGCACATTATTCCGTTAGCATGCACGTGTCTAGGGTAGGAAGATGGCCCAGGGTGCTGCCTGTGCCTGGATGTGTAGCATGGGGATGTCAACAAGGATGTGACTCTCCTTATGATGCTGACTGAGCCAGTGGTGGAAAGAAATGGTAAGAAGCTCATGGGTCCGGTGTCAAGGTTGGGGCCAAGACTCCTTGTGATACCATGATCTGGTTCAGCATTCCAAGCAGTCTCAAAATTTTAAATTTTAACCCGGCCTTATGAGTCATTATGAAAAGTTATTGTCAGGATGGGAGGATAAACTCTATTTTATTATCAGTTTGTTATCTGGACTTACAATGGCCAAATATTTAGATATATGGCAAGCAGACCCTCTATTTTTATTTTTATTTCTATTTTTTCCCCAGGCTCTAGAAACAAAGGCCGACTTCTCTTGTGGTCACATTTTTCTCCTAACACTTTCTTCTCTTTCTGTTCAAAATAACTCAGGCACTGCAACACTATCAAAATTTCATCATTTTATGGAATGTGACAACCTGAAGGGGAGGGGAAAGAAAGTTGTTCAGTTTACTTCCTGGCCAAAGTACTGTGTTCCGGGTTTTACTACTAATCTCCCCCAGCAGTACGAAAACTCAGAATTCTGGCCCTGACTGTGAGCGAGATATTCTCCATAAGTGTCTACCTGTATTTTCTTCCAGGCCCTCACTACATCCCTGTTCTGAGCTTAGCATAGAAATCCATTGAGAGCATGTCTGTGAAACAGTCAGGAAGCAGTAAAAACCACACAATTGTAATGTGCCCTTGTTATTCTCATCTGTCGGTACCACCTCCCTTCCTCAGCTACTTCCCTAAGCCATTGCCAAAGGGATTATCAGTCATCCCATTGTCTACCCTGCCATAAAGTAAAGACTTTTGTGTAGGTGGTCCCCTCTTCCTTTCCTACCTCGAATTCACCTTCCCCATAGCAAAACAAAGAAGGTGCAGCTGAGATTATCCAAGAGAAAACAAGACTGATAGCTAACATGTACTAGGCTCTTGTAAGCAGACACAGGTGGGGCAATACAATGATGTAGGCACAGGGATTGTTTCCATATTACAGATGAAGAAATTGAGGTTTATGTAGTTTAAGTAACTTACTAATGCTGAGAAGGTACGGAGTGGATTTCAAACCTGTGAGTTCCAACTCTGGAGTATACTCATTTGATCACTTCACAGTACTGCCTCTGGAATGTCGGATTGCTTCTCCTTCTGATCACCAAAATCACCTTCAGCAGCCTCTTCCTGCCATTTTTAAAAAAAGCTATTATTGGCCCCAGGAGAACCTGAAGCCCTTGCAAATGCAAAAGCAGTCATCAAGCTTCATTACTATTATTTTCCCAGTTTTATTATGGCTCCTTTATACACTAAATTAAAACATACTGGTCCCTAGTTCACTATGCATCAGATGGTCAGTGGTTTGGCCAAGAAACAGTTATGGTGGATTAGGTTTGGGTATCACAGAGAATATCTGATTGTTTTACTTAATCTCCAGATTTTAGACTAAGAAAAACCAATATTCAAAGACACGCATAGCCACATAAGCATTCAGCATCCCATGTTTCATCCTCACAACTCTGGAAATTTATAATATAATGTAATCCTATTTTAATACTGGTACGTAGGTTTAGAAATGCATACCTTTTTTATATAGGGGTTTATTGACGTTCATGCATTGACTTTTGGGACCACGAGGACAAGTGTAGTAGTGTGTGGAAAAGTACTTTATATTTTCTTAGTGTTTTAAAGCTTTCTTAAGACATACTCATAGTCATTTAATAACTAGGGATATTATAGAGGAATCTTACTATTTGAAATGTTTCAGGATTTGCATTTTTAAAATTCTTTCCTTCCAAATCAAATGAATCAATAAACACTTTGAAATGCCTAACTGTAGATGCATATCTCCCACCCAAATCAAGTAGACCTTAAGGATGCCAAAAAGTTGTCCTTGCTATCCTAGCTGACTTCCTAGATGCAGTCACCCCCAACTGTCACCTCATTCACCAACTCCCCTCCCGCCATTTTCATTTACTACAGCACATTGGCTCAGCCTCCTAGGAAACAACAGCTATCTGCAGCCCTATAAGGCAGGAGCTCATCTCACAACCCTCTGTGATAGCTCTAGTAACTTCTATTATATGTCGATAACAGCTTCATTTGTCACATGCCTACTGAAAGGAACTCATTCCTTGTTCTCAGATTGGGTGGGATGAAAGCCAAGAGCTTCCAGTGCTCTTTGTGGATGTTAAGATAGAGTATAAATCGGCAGCACCCAATGGCAGATAGGAAATGCCAGAGTGTAAATCCCCAAGGGGACCAATATAGCTTTCATCTAAAGCAGAAAATGATTTTTTAGTCTGGGGACTGGAACTACCCTGTTTGTCTCATCTGGTTTATAGCATGAAAGGCATAGGAACTGGCTTGTAATTGGAAGTCAGCAATGTAGAGCAATAAACATTCTCATGCTGAGGAAAGGGGAGGCAAAGTTCAGTTAAGCCTTGGACCTTTAAAATATCTTAGGATACCATGAGAGGTGTCAGAAGGAAATGCCATCTTCAGTGGCACTGATACTGGTGGGGGCTGCGAGGAGCTGGGTATGGGCATCTATTTTATGCAGGAGTTCAAGTTCTCCCTGGTGATTTGTCAGTCTGCTAAGATGCTGTTTACTACTATATCCCTGAGTTTCCCCATTCTTTCCTGGACCATGTTTCCTCTGGGTAGGAAACCTATCTTTGCACTAATGTTGCAAACTGAGCATAAAATTGTGGGCCAAAGAGAGAGAAAACTTTTCTGTATTAGACTTCTAAGTATGCCCAGAGACCAAGGGGTAGATTACTTCTGAGTCTAGTCCTGATGGACAGATAAACAGTTTACCTGTAAGAGTGATTAGGTACGGTGTAGGATCTTTAGGGTGAAGATGAGTGTCTTGATCACTTCCAGGCCTAGCAAAGTGACTGGCACCCAATAAGGCCAATGTATATTTGTTGAATAAATAGAGGAATGTAAAACTTATTAAATGATGAAATACACAAAGAGACCCAGTGATATCCACCTGCCTCTGCATGAGATTGGTTCTTGTAGCACATTGCTTTCTCGTGGCTGGTCTTGTGCAAGACGTTGGAAAGCTTTCATCAGGGATGATGACCAACCAGCTACCAAATTTTCAAGAATAGTCTAAATCTGTAATATCAGGACAAGGGGGAAAGCAGCATTTGATTTACAGAACTTCAATGCATATTGCTTCTCGGCCTTTTGGCTAAGATCAAGTGCAAAACTTCAGTGCATATACAACATTTTAGAAACATACCTATTATATAACTCAAGCTTTTAAAATTAAGATTGCAAAAACAAATTCACCATGAAATGATGTTTAAATGCTTCCTTTGTTGTTGTTTTTTTTCTTTCAGGTAAGTGAAAAATACCTTCTGAAGTGTTCTGCAGAAACTGTGCAGGTGGCCGCGTTCTCTTAGAAGAAAAGGAAGGCAGGGATCCTTGAAATGGTAATATTTCAGCTGTTCTATACACACAGGGAAGTGCCTCACATGGCCAAGAAGGCTGTTGTTTTCTCTTGTGTGGTTACACCTGTTTATTTCACTATAACTTGGTATGGCTTAAACCTCAAGGTCTAGGAGAATTGTATGTTTTATGTATTTGTATTTGAGAGCCTTTCATATCTTAATCTAAAGCTTCTACAAGCCCCACCTTCAGCAGAAAGCTCATTATAAATGAAGTGCTTCAAATTGATATGTCGTTCTAAACAGATGTGAGAATAGCAGATATACAACATAGTCTAAATAGTGTATGAAATATATATATGTAAATATGTGACTGTTTTTGTAAGTCTCTTCCTCTTAATATGAAGTGCCTTATTTTTTTTATGTTTATGGCAGCATTATCTGTTTAAAATATACTGCGGCCTGTTAGATTTCCAGGCTAATTGAGATGACAGTTGAAATGTATGACAGATTTTAGCAGGGGCACAGTCTAGGTTACCAAACTAGTTCCTGGAGAACTGGAGAATGACAAAAAGTTTGATTTACAAAATTTCAATGCATATACAATTCCCAATTTATAGTATACCGTCCGAAAACACTTCACATGAGAAAAGAAGCCAGGGAAGTAGATACATCTAAATATTAAGTGAAAGGTTTATGAGATTATGTTATTACAGAAGATTTTAGAAGCATAATTTGCTAAATGTACCCAGTCGGTTCAAAGAGTCAATTTATATTACCAAACTAAGGCATTCTTTCTATTTTCAATCGTGAAATCCACTTTGATGAGTTGTTGGTATTTGAGAATTCCCTCCAGAATTTTATTTTTAAATTGCCTTTTTTTTCCTCTCTAAAATAAATCACTCATTTGCTGAGTATTTATGGCTGGCTTCTTAGGAAACATTAAAATATTTCTTAAAGCTTCCTGCAGAGTTAGCAATACAGAGCTTACTTATTTTTAATATTCTAATACATGACCAAGTTTCTACATGCTGATGAGAACATAAATATGTATAATGAAATGTAAGTCGCCTACTATCAAAAGTGTATTTACCAAGTGTTGATAATAAGATAAAGATAATTCAAAGCTAATAAGAAATGGACCTGCTCTTAAGAGTTCAGTAGTTTAGCAGGATACTAGACATAATGGCTTCGAAATGGAAGAATTTTTCAAGTATTATTTTTTTAATATGGAAAATATATGCAGAAAATTAAAGACCTAAGCCATCATTCAAATTTGAGAAACTGATTTTTTTAAATTATCATCTGTGGTGGAGAATGTGTAATTTGGTAAATTATTTTGTTAATTTATGGCAAATTAGGTAACATGAGCACCAGCTACAAGGGGTACTCCTTCTGTGTTGCGGTATGAGCAGAGCCCCACAATGCGAAATCATGTTCCTCTCCACCTGTGCTAGCTTCCCTTTGTCTAACTTAAGGAGGGCCTGGTAACCTTTATGGAAGTAAGCTGAGAGAAACCTCAGTGAATGAGTCCCAGGGAGTTTTCTTCCTCGTGATTGTCCCTAGAGCTCGCTTGGCCCAGGTTCGTTGGAGCAGGAAGGGAGAATGATGGTGAATGTCCATGGATGCTGAAGAGACAAGATTCCAAAAACCTGGATCACCAAGAGCTTTTTTTCTTTATTTGAATTTTTTTCCGACTTCCCAAGCCTGCTTCATAGTCCAAACATACCTCAAGATTTGTCTTTTATTTCTCAGTCCATGAACATCACTGACTGTCTATGTTTCTGTCTGTGGCACAGAGGCAGAGGAGGATCTTTTGAGTAACCTAGAATTCTGATGAGAAACCAGCTGATAATGTGGGAAGCACACTTAAGCTCTTAAGTTACTCAAGCAGTTTTTATACCCTGTCTCATTTTCCAAAGTATTCAAGGGGTGCAATTGTTGTACCAAGCAGTGGTCCTGCCTTTTCCCATGTGATTGAAAGACTGAGCATAATACCAATACTGTAGCCTTAGTTGATTTGAGAACTTCTGCTCTGAGCAAGGTGACCAGTTACATAATCCAGTAAGTTAACTCGATTCAAAAAATGTTTTTAAACACTTGCACAACCATATGCGTGATGATATGTTGAGTAGAAAGATAAGATACTAAATATACAGCTCCTGCCTTCAAGGACTTGATAGCTTAGGACTCTTTACTGGCTTCTTTTGCTTGATGTCTGGAGGTTCCAACTTTAGTCACTTAACTGATAACCACAGTTGTCACTTAGTCACATAACTGATAACCACATTTCATGCCTCTTTCATAGAACAAGAAATAAAGGTCACTTCTTTAGCACATGAGTCCTTCTTCTGAAGGTCAGATGGAACTAGATTTGATTGAACTGGGTCAGAAGAGACTTTTATGCTATCACTGTAGTTGTATACAATATTTTGGCTTCTTCACAAGTGTGAGTAATCAGGATGTGACAATTACAGTACTCGTTTCATGAGGTATGATAATCATGTCATGACATTTTTATGCCTCATTCACTGTTATGATTTGAACAGCTCTATGCCAAACACTAGTTTACACTTTTAATACTGTGTCATGGTATTATGAAAACAAGGTAGAGTGACACAATTGTATGCAGAGTTTGAAATGTTACAGTCATCTAGTATTACCATGATGCCTAAAAAAAGAGTGTGTAATTATAAGATTACAAAATCAAGAAAGTCATAATATTGGATGACAGTTGACACACATGAGTTTAAACATTGAGTTTTCATTGAGTTTGCCAATGGAGAAAAATTTTTTAAAAAGAAAAAGGTTTCTTTACTTGAGTGTGTGCACTGAAGAACTGCATGATCTTGCTTTTCTTTTGTTACCCAAATGCCTGATTTCCCAGTATCCGCCTTTATTTATCTTCTGTATAAGATTTGTCTGATAGTCTTATTTTAGGCACTTCTTGCATTGAAAGCGGGATTGCTGTTAGAGCGCCCCACACGCAGTCATGATTCTAAAATTAGTAAAGCATTGCTTCATGACCGCATGGAATTCCATAGAAGTTGGGGCAATATACCTCATGTATCTGAAACTGGCCACTTTAAATTCAACACATGCTAATTTAAGAATTCACGGTACCTATATATGAACATTTTCTAGTCTTCAGTCTATGCCCCTGAAAACAATAGTCTCCTCCTCAAAGGGGGGAAAAAAGAATAACGTCTCTGGAAAGTGGAGGAAAGGCAAAACCAAGTTGGTATAGTTTGAAGGCTGTGTGCTGCAGCCACTTCAGATACAATTTTCAAAGAATGAATTTTAATGCACACAGCCCTATTAGCACAGGATCAGATTCCTAACAAATTGATTGGACATGCAAAAAGAGTCTGTGTCCTAGATTTAAAGTCATTACACAGTCTTAAACACAGCTGTGCAGCAGGCTTTTCATTCTAGATGGACATGAACAAATTGAATGATTCTGAAGGTGATTGGCTGGTGGATTTCCTACAATACAATTTTCAATAATGACAAATTTAATGAAATCACTATTGTATTATTTAGCAAGCAAATGTGTGTCCTATTTTGTATGACCATCAACGACTACTTAAGTGTGCACAAGAGTATGAATGCACGGATATTTAAATAGATCCAGAAGCACCCATCATTCTTTGGTTGAAGGGAGGCGTATGCACTCAGTTCTGACATTACCCTTCCCCAACCAAGGGTGAAAATAATCCTGTCCTTTACATTGTAACCTTACCCAGTTTTCTTCCTATCAAGCATTCTGGCTTGCTGTTTCTAAATCTTGTGCCTTCTTAGAAATGCCCATTTCAATTGAGTGTATGATACATTTCTATTTTAAGTCTAAATGTTTTCCTCCCTGTATCCAGGAATGTATATGCTCACATAAACGTCACACATTCAAGAATATTGCATGTATAAAATACCAAGCATGTGTCATTGCTTCACATGGACTATGCAGATGTCAAGGAGGAAAACATGGTACTTCAATTCATGTGAGGGTTTGGATAGAAAAATAGGCACAACTTTTGTCAAATGAAAATCTATGCAATAATAGAGTATTAGGCAATAAAACAACAATGGCCATGGAAATGAAGAAAAGTAATTTCCTGTGAAATGATTCTATTTTGTCATATAAGTTTATATTTTTTACTTATGATTTATGTGGGATATAAATAAGAAATATGTGTGGGATATATATAAAATATCTGTGTGTTTAGAAATGATCAAATTGCCAATCATCTTGTGAAATTAGCCAAGCAGTCCGTGTTCTTACGGAAATCTGAACAAATCCCTCAGTAAAAGAGTTTGGAAGTTAAAGGTTTTCCCTGCAATAGTAGAAAGTTTTCCTGATTGAACCAAAGAGTTAGCTAAACAAAGTGGAAAAACAGAAACTCCTGTTTTAGAGTTCACTATAATGGGGGGGGTAACCATCTTTTCCCTGTTTAGTAAGAAGATTTTATTCTGAATAATGAATACTATTAGTTCATAATAACTCCAGCTTTATCCTCTAAGGGACAGCCTCAGGGCGATTGTAAGAGCAGGCAGTTAGAAAAGACTTGAGCATTCTATCAGAGGGCCATACTGAGAGCTTATCCGCAGAAGCAGATCTTTTTAAGTTGTGTTATAAATCTAAGTCAACACCGGTAGCCTGTTTAAAAAATATGGTACAAGTTAAGAGCTTTTGTAGAGTATCGTGTAGCATGAATCTGAAGATTAGCAGATGTTTATTTTTTTATGTCATTACAAATGATCTATAAAATGTTATGAGTAATATAAATGTGGTCAAGAAAATTAAAGACTAGGTGTTGAACTTCTTATGAAGTGAATTACAATTTAAGATGTATTAACGCGATCAAGAAGAAAAACAATTTAGTCTACTTCAATAAACATTTATTGAGTTCCTAATATATGCCAACTGCTCTCTCAGGGATGTAAAGTTGAGTATGATTCTTATCTTTGAAGAACTTATGTTCTGGAAAGTTTTCACGAACAGGGAAACAAGGTAATTTTAGTGTTCCATAAAGTGCAGCCATAGCAGGGGATAGAGACTCAATATAAGCACAAGGAGGAGGGGCCCTGGACCAGTCTATGTGGCTGGGAAGGCCTCTTGGATATTGAAAGCCGTTCTGAGATTCATTAGGCAGAGAAAGGAGCAAAAGATTTTTCAGCAGAGAAAAGAACATTATCTGCATGAGTTTAATTGTCCAGTTATGTGATATGTCATAAGTAAAATCCAAAAAAATGACTGGGATTTCCTACCCTGTTTTTGTTTTTTCCTTTAACCCCCTTGCTTCTGCTACTGTCTTTGAATTTCAGTATTCCTTTTGAGTTTTAGAAAAAGAAAACAATGGAAACGAGGTAGAAAATGAAGAAAAGTGACTTGCTATGTTTTGGGATGTAGTATTCACCCTTATAGTATTCAGTTTCCTTGTCAGTTTAGAAATAATAGTGATAGAACAAAAGCTGTTGGTTCAAATGAGCTGGGTGCATATAAATCGAGCCTCCCCCCCGCCCACCCCCGCCACACACACACACACACAAGCTTTCAAAAGACAGGAGATTCTATGCCAAAATCTCCTAAATCTCTTCCTCCCCTTTATTGGTTCATTTTAACCTCAGGGAGGAAAAGTAACAATAACTTATACTGTTTGTGAGTACAGTGCCACGTACCTTCTATGAAATATATTCTTTAATACTTACAACAGTGCAAGAAGCATATACTACTTTCCTTTTTTATGTGGGAAGAGAGGCACAGAGAAGTGCCATACAATTCCTCCAAATTACTCACCTAATAAGTTGTGTGGTCTGTGTTTGAACCCAAGCAGTAAGATCAGAGGCCGTACTCGAACTTACTCTGTACCGACTCCTTTGTCTGTCACCCATTCCATGAGTGTTTAATATATCTATAATGTAGAAGACATTCATGTGGGTTATTTGTGGCTTATAAAATTTTATAGAATTTAATGCATATCATTATTCCATGTTGATCGTCAATACAGTTCTGTTAGATGGGCCAGCCGGATAGCAGAACCTCATAGTGAGAAAACCAAAATGCCAAGGTTTTGAGTCAATCAGTGTTTTGCATTTAAGAAACAACAAGGTTCAAACATTAGTCTTTTAATCCTAGTCTGTACTTCTTTTTAGACCAGTAAAATAGATAATGTTGGGACTGTCACTATAACAGAGCAGGGGACAAACAGCTAATGATGTAAATGACTCCTACGAAGTCAAATGCTGTATTAGTGAAAGACCAACAGTAGAGTTGGGTCTCGAAATAACTGTTCTAGCCTGTTCTTCAATCAGATCATTTGAAAAAGGTGAGCAGACCTTTTAGTAGTTCATTTTTTGATTGCTAATAATCCTGAATAGGTTTCCAACTCTTCCAATATTTTATTTTGTTAAAGTACGAAGATGGCTAGGTAGTTGTATATATGATATACATATTATATAGTAATTATATATTAAAATAATAGAAGTGTGTGTACAGTAGAGACTTGAAAGTTGCTGCCTTTTTTTTTTTAAGATTGTATTTATTTGTTTGGGAGGGACAGTAACTGAGAGAGAGAGAGAGAGAGAGCAGAAGCAGGGGACGCAGGGAGAGGCAGAGGCAGAGGGAGAAGCGGGCTTCCCGCTCATCAGGGATTCCAAAGAGACCCTGGGATCATGAGCTGAGCCAAAGGCAGACGCTTTCCTGACTGAGCCCCCCACTGAACCACCCAGTCACCCAAGCTACTGCCTTCTTAAAGCTAATATATAGATGTGGAACAACATGAAGTATACGGCGCTTCGTCATTTTCCATCCATCATATATCCATCTATCACATTTCCAGTGATAAATATATACACATACAGCTTTCTATATAGAGTGGTGAGAAATCCATTATTTCCTGCTAACATTATTAAGTACTCATTTGCTAGCCTCATACAACTTCCCATTTCCTTTTACTAATCTTCATTTTTAGGGGGCTTTTAGAATGATACCATACCAAGTGGGGGAAAGCACCAACAAGCTCCTTCCCACTTATAATTATTCCATGGTTGGAAATTTATCTAAAATCTCTTAGCCATAGTTTTCTCAATTTTAGTATAGGAAGAGTCATCCTGAACTACCAAGGTATGTAAAATATGTTGTCTACCATATAACAAATGTCTAATTAATGGTATGTCATTATTATTATCATAGGACATAATTTGTGTTCAATATTTACTCATTTCAGGAATTCAAAGCACTGTTATTTTACAGTAGGTAAGGATTATTGTTAGAAGCCATAGTTCACTTTTGTGTGCTTCTCCTTTGCAGAAGCCCTTCTCCTGAGCTAGTCATATAGTGTGATAAAAAGAGACACAGAGAAGGAGTCAGACATATCTGTGTATGCAATTTGGCCTTGCCTCCGAATTATCCAATGTCTTTGATTAGAACATTTAACTTCTTGGAATCTCAGTATTCTCATGTGAGATGACAATAATAACAACACTGGTCATGGGTTTTGATTGTTGGGAAACTTGGATGACATAAGATGAAAAAAATATGCAGCACAATACATGGTTTCCAGTAGACTTTTGCCATAGATTGGTGATTTTTTTTTCTTTTTACCTTTTTGCATACCTAGTCATGCCATACTCTACTCCTTTATCCTCGTAACCAAACCGTAACACAGGCCCTGTAATCACAGCAGTGGAAAAATGAGTAACACCCCAAGGTAGAGTCATATAGTCTGTAGGGCAAATGAGACTTTTAAAGTAATTGAATACTTAAAGAGATGGAATCAGACTTCCAGTTACCCTCTGCTTAGACTCAGTACTCCAGTTACAGCAGCTGACTCATCTTTTACCCCTCTTTCAAGTCCTCAAAGAACTGGCTTATGGTATTCCCTCTTCTCAAGATACATGCCTCATTTTTATCTTCCTAGTGATTTCTCTCTTCCTTATTAAGCATCTTCTTGAATGCTATCTACCTTGAGAAAGTTTTGCCAGATACACAATCCCACACACCACTCAATTTTACAGGTACCTGAACTTAACCATATTTGAGGGCAATCATTCTAAAATGCATGACTTAACTGGAAAGTTCCAAGCATCATTAATGTCATTTAGCCTTTTCTTCACGATCCAGGAAAATTGTTATGGCCCAGGGTTTTGGACAGTGTGGTAAAGGTTGTCAGCCATCACCTCTGTTCATACGTTACCTGTTTCAGACAGCTTCTGACCTTTTCTGGTTTGCTTCTACTAATCTATCAGAGGCTGAGGAGCCAGATAACTGAGCTTTTAAAAAATTGCATATTTAAAAAGTCAATAAAGTTCCGCATGAATCCCTAAGAGCCTTAATGCAGGGCTTTGGGATAGATATTTCTGGCTTCTCCGAAGCCTTTACTAGAGACTTCTAACAGCCTGGACCTTCTAGATGAGTGGGGGAGCTACTGTATATTAATCCCTTAATGTCTACTTTATGGAAACACAGAATAAAAAATGTAGATATAAACAGAATTTAAATTAAAAAATAAGTACAAACTCACCTAGGCTATTCAAAATATAATTTAGTATAAAAACATTCAGTTTATATCCAGTTTTCCCATTATGAAGTTAAGAGGTAAAGGGTCCAACTGATAAGAATAATAAACAAATTACTAGATTATCCTCTGCTTACACTTCAAATAAACCAGCTGATTGTTTATTTATTTACCTAGCAGTTGCTGCCTTGATTATAGGCCATTAGTGACCATTAATAAATGAAATTGTGTTTTCATTTCCCAAAGCAATTTTGAATTCCATAAATCTTGCATTTCTCATTAAAGATGTTCTGTTTTACACATGCTTGATCAGCAAAGATGATTGAAGTCTATCGTGCAACTTTAAAAATAATGTGGAAGCTTTAAAACAAAAACAACAAAAGAGTAAAGTTTTTTTTTTTTTTTAACATTTTATTTGTTTATTTGAAGAGAGAGAGAGAGTACAGGGAGAGGAACAGAGAAAGAAAACAGAGAGAATCCCAAGCAGATTCACTGCCGAGTGTGGAGTGTGGCAAGGGCTTGCTTGATCCCAGGAGCCTGAGATCATGCCTTGAGCCAAATCCAAGAGTCAGCTGCCTAACCGACTGAGCCACCCAGGTGCCCCGGAACTTTTATTGTTTTTCCGTGATGATTTGTCTTTAGGTATATATTAACTGGAAGACTTGAAGAATAAGAAAACTATTAAGATGTATTTGCTCTTTACTGGAAAAAATAATAGTAATTTGTATGCATCTAAACACTTTTTATTACATAAATGTTTTAATATTCATCATAGTTGATACAATTGGATATTATCTCTATCTCCTAAAAAGGAAATCAAAAGCTTAAAGAATCAAATAGGTATACCTCAGTGGCTCAGTTGGTTAAGTGTCTGCCTTTGGCTGAGGTCATGATCCCAGGGTCCTAGGATTGAGTTCTGAATCAGGCTCTTTGTTCAACCAGGATGCTGCTTCTCCCTTTGCTTGCACTCCCCCTGCTTGTGCTGTCACTCTCTTTGACAAATAAATAAACGAAATCTTTTTAAAAAAAGAATCAAATAATTTTCCAGACATAACTTTATTGAAATCTTGACTCCTCTATTAACTGGCTATGTGATATAGGGTATCTTAATTGACATTTTAAGTCTTATTTTCATCTTCTATTGAAAACAGAGCTAGTAATATATTTTTTTAGTTATCTTGAGAACTAGTTAAAGACACTGTAGTCAAAGTGCTGGGGGGACAATATAGGCATTCATTTAGTATGATTTCTTTTACTTTCTTCATTAAAACATACATTCTTACTTTATGAAAATTTTGAAAATTTGTAAAAGAAGATGGGGCATTAAACTATTTTGTAAAGTCTGTTGCCCTGATGAATTCAGAAAACCCACATTTAAAAAATATGTTGCGCTTATGGTAAAACAAACTCTAGTAAATTAATATCTTAGATTTGGAAAGACACTTTATTATAAATTATTTGGATCAAAGCTAATTGACTTTGTGCCAAATATGTATCAGGTGGTAAACTATTTTTACTGTTCATATTAATTTACAGAAGTATAGTATGTAAAATGAAAATAGCACTCTAGTGAGAGTCAGAAGGCCTTGGTTCTAGCCATAGGCCATATCAATAATGTATGACTTTACGCAAGTTACTCAGGTCTTCATTTCATGTATAACTTATAGAAGTTGAAATAAACACTGTCTAAGAACTTTTTTAGAAGTTAGGAGAGGAAATTCCCAAGCCAAATTCTGCAGAACTTAAGTTAGATGAGATACTAGATTTTGCTTTAAAAAAAGTTAATGCTCTGTCAAATCCGATGAATAAATTATCACCTCTCTTAGATAATTCACAATGCATAGTGACATATTAAGGGCTCTGAAATGTCCTGTACTAAAGACATTCTGATTGACAACTTTAGCATTAATTAGGGTTAACATAAATTAATTAAGGTCAGCATTCCCTGATCTCTTTGAACTGTAGAATCTCGTTTGGGGGGATGGCATGGTTATGGTTAAGAACTACAAAAGACATCTTAACCTTTCAGAGAGTAGTTACTAAGTAGAATAGAAAGCCTACTGTTTTTAAAATATCAATTTTTATAATTTTCCTGATTTTTCTAAAATCTAAATCACACTTTGAAATATAATAAAAATAGGAACTTGTTTAAGTAGAAAATTTCACCCAGATGGGCTTAATTACATGCATATGAATAGATTTGGGCTCTCCTTTCTCCTAATCTCTACCCCATAGTCAAGAGAATTCTGAAACATTTTGAAAGGATAAATACCACTTAGAGCCAGTGCAATCTCCTTCACAGAGGCTCTTCATATACAGTGGTGGATAACTTGGATAATTGAGCAGCCTTGGGGTAAGGACATTCAGCCTTAAGTCCCATTTGTCCTTTGATCCTTTTTATTCTTGGGCAAGTCACTTCTTGGAGTATACATTCCCTCATTTATAAAATGGAGATACAATTATTTATCCATCTCACAGTTTCATTGTAGGTGTTAATTGAGTAAGGAATAAAAAAAAAAAAAACTTACGAAAGTATAAATGTAAATGGAGTTATTAATACAGTCTGTGTTTACTAAATATTTCTAAAATTACTAAATATATCTTATAAAAATAAATACATATTTGTAAAATATAAATATATATTCTAAAGTAACAAATCTGAGAAAACAAGAATTGCCATAGAATTATAGGACTGGAAGTCAAAGTTTCCTCGTGCCACCCAGCTGACAGGGATAGAGCCAGTGCTCTGCTGATTCCTCTGTGTTCATTTCTTCCCAACACAACCATACTAGCTCAGTTTGTTATGGCAGGGTATACCTTCTCCTTCATCATAATCATAATGAGTCAAATACTTCAACCCTGGGAAAAAAAATCCATATTCTAAGAAACTGATCATTGCTCTTGAAATATTGCTGCTTTATTTTCTTCATTTTAAAATTCATTTTTCTTAGTTTTGCCATCATACAAAATTCTGTTTTTCTCATTTATGTCATCTCCTTTAAAAAAAAAAATCGGGGTGCCTGGGTGGCTCAGAGGGTTAAATCCTCTGCCTTTGGGTCAGGTCATGATCTCAGGGTCCTGGGATCGAGCCCTGCATCGGGCTATCTGCTCAGTGGGGAGCCTGCTTCCCTTCCTCTCTCTCTGCCTCCCTCTGCCTACTTGTGATCTCTTTCTGTCAAATAAATAAATAAAATCTTAAAAAAAAATATCTTGGCTATCTCTTTATTTTATTTTCTGTTATTCCTCTACTCTTTTTGGTGCTAAACTGTGATTTTATACTCTGCACAAGTTTATGCGTTACATTTTTTTTCAATTTGTGATAAAGCTGGAATGTGATGGCCTCTGAAAGTGGGTTCTACCTGGGCTGTTTATCAGCTATGCATATTGCATTTCCCTAATCTAGTTAGCTCTTTGGAATACAAAGATGTACAACTTGTAGTCAGTAGATAATTTAGCTATAAATAAGTCATATAGAATTTCCATTTTGTAACCATAATTCAAAGAACGTACTGATAACATCTCAGGTTTATTTTTTATCACTACAAAGACTAGAAGATGTTGCAGTGAGCCTAAACTGAATCTCAAAAGACTTGGGTTGATTTTAGGATATTTACCTGATGGTGAGGCAGTGATTGTTAAAATGTTAGTATTAGAAATTCTTTCTTTTGTAATCTAAATAAAAAGTCTTGGGGTGCCTGAGTGGCTCAGTTAGTGAAGCATCTGCCTTTGATATAAGGCATGATCTCAGGGTCCTGGGATAGAGCCCCAACTCCAGCTCCCTCCTCTGCAGGGAACCTGCTTCTCCCTCTGCCTTTGCCCCTCCCCCAGCTTAAGCTCACTTTCTCTCTTCCTCTGTCTTTTTAAAATACATAAATAGATAGAGAGTCTTCTTGACCCTTTGAAATGTTTTTGTTTGAAATTTGGGATCATATGGGTTCTCCCACCTTTTTTTCTTCTTTGAAGACACATCCTTCCATTTCTCTCACCCAGCAAAAGTTAACCAAATTACAGCTCTTATTTTCCCATGTGGAAATATGAGCATCATATAATGATATTCTGAGGAACACATACAGTATTTTAGCAAATAGCTTTTTAGAAATAGGTAGAATATCCCCCATTAAAGTGATTTATTTTATTTAGACTTTAATAGGTTTCAAAGACTTAGAAGTGTAGCATATTAATAGAAAGAAACACTGTACTAAATATTGCTAGATCCATTTCCTGATTTCTCCTTCAGCACTAACCTAGCTATAGTTTAGGCAAGGCAGCTAATCTCTTTCAACTTCACATTTATATTGTACAGAAGGAAGCATTATCACTTGCTTGAAGCAGTCTAGTAAGCTATATCTGTGTGTGGGGTCCATACTAAGACCTAATTCTGTGACTTTCTAGGTCATGACAGAGACAATGAGTCACTTTAATAGAATGTAAATAAAATCACTTCTCTAAATTATTGCTAACTCACCCTTGAGCAAAAAGAAAAATTCTTATTTCAAATAATAAGTAATACTATTTTACTGAATTTTCAGATGTGGAAAAATAACCACTGATTTTAATTCATTTCTCCTCTGAAGGTAATCGCGTTCATCAATGAGCAAGTCCTGGACCTTACCATCTGTCTAGATGGAATTACCTGGGAAACAGACTAGGAGACAGTAAATTGTTTGCAGGAGTTTTATTGGACAGCATCATCTCTGAGGGATGAGGAAAACAGGATTGGGCAGAGGGAGAAGCTAATCTGGGGTAGATTTCAAGCCCATTCTATAGGCTCAGGAGCTGAGAGGACATTTCAAACTTGTCCCAATTGAGGCAAAGGCATAAGGAGCCTGCTACAACCAAATTCTACCAAGTGACTAAATGCTGTCCTTGAGGTATGATGACATTGCCAACACAGCACTGGTCTCTGTGGCTGGTAGGTTGGACACTTGGCAGTAGCAGTACCTGGATCTGACTTGGTGAGTAGGATCCTGTGGTGTTTGGGCTCATACCCCAACCTCCATTCCTGTCACCATGACAACTCCATTCATGTATGCTTGTGATCATAACAGAGGATGGCAAATGTCAAATGACAGACTCCATCTCCCTGTTTGATTTTATTAGTGCCTCTTCCTTGGAATTGCCCTTCAGTAAGTGCTAATACGTGATTCGAAGCTCTTAACATTTAGTAAACTTCCAGAAGCCCAGCCTCAAGCTTCTTTTCCAGTTACCCTTTAAGCCAGTCTTTCATTCATTTTCCTTGCTGGTGCTTGGACCACCAGCTGAGGCATTCATTAGTGCCTTTGTATCCCAACATATTTTCCTCTCAGGATAGGTGTATTTTGCAATGTCCCCTCCATGAGTCAAGTTCAGACTTTTCCTTCTCTAGTCCGCGGGTCATAAGAGACTCTCCTTCTACCCCATCACCCACAAATAAGATTTATCCATAGTTATAAATTCAGAACGAAATGCTGATGCAATATAGTGGATGGCATGAGGACTGAACTACCTGTTCATGCAGCCTGCTTGTACTCCTGGCCTCGTTTATGTCTCATCCTAGATTTCTCACATCCATCTTATCATGAAGTATCTCTGGGCCCACCCTGCCTTATGACCCCGTGGTTCATACAAACCACCTCAACACGTGATGGGCAACTCTAGCCTCATGGTCACTTGATACTCTAACAGATCAGAAGTTCTTTTACAAATGGTATGTAATTCTTTGCAGTAGATATCCGGGACTTGCTTTAAAACCCTCAGTGTCTGTTTTCTTCTCCTATTGGGTTTGTCATAAATACAGAAGTGTTTTTCTAATGACTGATAGTTGTAACACCGTAGAGTCTGTGAGTCACATGGTCCAAGGGGCGAAATTGTAAGCAATGTATCTTGGATCTGCTACAGAGCTCTTACCTACGCCGGGCCCCTCTCATAGCTGTCAGCTTTCCATATCGCTCAGTAAATGGGTCAGAACAGATTTTTCAAGTGTAAAATATTCTTCTGCCTGAAACCAAAGAGGCTTAGTTGGCATTATGCCTCGTGGCAAGAGGTGTAAGTTGCTAAAATGTATCTTTTCCTTTGGAGGACACGTCCTGGTATGGTCAACATGATAGAACCCTCAAGAAGTCACTGATAGGGCACACTCCTGAACTTTTGTAGCTCATATGTTTTGCCAAATCCTCCATCAGTTTTTGTTTATTGAGTCCATTTTAAATAATGTTCTCAAAATAGTGGACAAGTGATCTGTGGAATGTCTCAATGGTCCAAATCCTTTTGGAGTATATTATGATGGAGGGTATAAGATTTAACCTGCCCTCTGGAAAGATTATAACTCTTTGTTTTTTTCCTAAATGAATGTGAGCTACTTCTGGTTCTCTTTCCTGGTAGAGATGAAAAAGAACATCTATAGTAGGCCGATGTCTATGTGCCATGTACCTGAGACTATGTTAATGTGTTCTAACAAAGATACTACATCTGGCCCGATAGCTGCAATTAGGGATCACTTGGTTGTCTTGATGGTTCATTGTCATGCTTCAAATCCTTCTGGTTTGGGAGGTGGGAATGATAAATAAATGAAGATATGATGGCAATCATCACTTCTCTGTACTTTAGTGGTGGCTCTAATCCTGCCATTCTTCCCATGAAGCAGTAGCATTTATAATTTTCAATTTTGACTAGAGTAAAAACAGCTTCAGAGACTTCCATATGGCATGCCTGAACTATAATAGCTCCTATCTTTAGGTCAAGGAACCTACGTGGAGATTTTGTCAGCTACTAAGTATGTACATTTCAAACGTGCAGTGAACTCAACGTGAGTTGACCTGGGTCAGGACTCTCTTTGACACCTAGCTTACATGTGGCCTCCATTCTACCATGAAGGCCATTATGAAATATTAGGTCAATAGGTAGTATTGCCAACTGGAATCTTTGCCCAAGAGTCCTTAGAATCTCTGAGTGTCCCCACTTCCTTAGGCTATGATTACTTAAATAAATAACTACAGGCCATAGGTAAAATCTAGTTTGCAGGATCCATTAAACCTCTTTTGTAGTCAGAGGGTTCCAGATCTGAGAATGAGCTCAACTCTGAAATTTGGGCTTGAGATTAAGACTTTTATTTAAGCATTTGTTCTCAGACTCCTGATCATAGATCCTTGGTTTGTTTTTTGGGTTTTGATTCTTGGTTATATAAATTTATTGGCTATCCATTTATATTGATCCTGGGAACATCACGTTCTATTAACCATTTTTATAACTTTATGTGGGTTAGACCCACTTGCCTCCCATACCGACATGACCTTGTCTAGCTGCTACTCTGACAATGGCATTCATTACAATAATTGCACATACTGCTTTGCTCTTAATGGTTAAGTACCCCCACATGACCTCTATTATTTGGGTGTCCAACCATCTTTATTGCTATCAGAATGCTCAGTTCTTTGATACCCTCTCTTGCTATCAGCCCTGGCCATCAGAAAATGACTACCACTGTAATGATTGATTCTAGTGCCTTTCTTGCCAAAAAACTCCATATTACTTTGGTGAAGAAACTGTCTTCCATGGAATAGAGTCATCTGGTAGGCTTTATGACTTCTGGTAGTATATCCACTCTAGTACTGTCCCTACTTCCCTGAGCCTTTCCATCATTTACTGTGAAAGATTGGGCACTGCTACTCAATTGGTATGAGCCATCACTTTATTTAAGCTTCCAGAATTATCCTGAGAGCATTATGTCCCAGTGTCCTTGCCTGAGTGTTAAGTCTTATATCATGGGAGAATATTGCCATATTAATAAACTCTTTCTTATCCAACTTCATAGTTGTTTGTTGTTAATCAGCTTCTTTAGGATCCAGTTCCATATATACTATCTCATAGGATCCAGTCCCATATATACAAGCCAAGCTCTTGTCAGTGCATGTTACTTAGATCCTGAAACTCCTTCATAGTCTTATCCCTTTGTTTCCCTTAATAGGCTCAATATTTCTCTGGCCAGGTTATCTTAAAATTTGATCCTAGTTACTTGCCTGATTTCTAGACGAAGTGATGTTGGCTCTCAGAAGGCTTGTTGTCTTGCAATATAGAGTCCTCTGTGTTATTTTCAAAGTATGAGCCCTAGCTTTTAGCAAGTAAGCGGATTCTTCAGGAGGCCTAGCATGCCTAGAGGGTCCTGTAGGTTTGCAGTATTTGAGACCTCAGTCCAGATATACCCATTCACAGTTTCTGAGTCCCATTTCTGATCTTGGTAATCAACTTGCTAGGGTTGGAAGTTCAACTCTCCATGGAACTATACTCTTAAACTTAAGTCCTGGGTCTGATCTTCAGCTTTTTTTGTCCACTGTCAATTAGAGAAGAGTCTATATGTTGCCAAGAAGGCCTTCTGGCACTTGCACTTTGCCTTACAGCTGGTAATTAATCACCTTTAGCCTTTTTTTTTTTTTTTTTTGTCTTTACCCAAGACATTAAAGTTTCCCAGCAATAGTTATCGGCTTCTGCAGTCATTATTATTTCCCCAGACTTCTGAAACACCTGAGATATTGCATCTGCACTGATGAAAGTTTTAATAATTGTACTACAGCCACATTTCTGGGGCTATCAGCCTTCTACCTGTCACTAGAGATGAGGGATTCATTGCCAGCCAGGTAGTAAGTAGGTTCGATATACTATTGAGTGAGTAAGAAGCTTCAATATATTATTATAAAGTCATCCCTAGGCTCATTTCTGGTATTAACACTTTAAGGTCAGGCTTCTTTCTTGAGAAAGAGACTCTGAGACAATTACTTAATGAGATTTTGGGGAACACTCTTAGAAACATCGCCTGTGAGGGGTAGGTTCACAGGATTGCACAGAGGGTTAAGTTGAATGGCTGTGCTATTATAACAAAGACCTCAGGCAATGCTACAGGGAGCCCAGTAGCCAGGAGAACTCTCTGGTTCCAAGTGAAGCAAGAGGACTTGGCCTTTGTGTTACCAACTGATCAGTTACTGGATGCAGGTTGTCAGAGGGAAAGAATGTGACCTTGAATGAAGTACTTTAGTTAACTGTGGTTACTGAAGAAGAACCCAGCTATGAGCTATGGGCAGCCAAAACTCCAGACACCTGGGATAGTGGGTAATGGAAGTATCATCTAGAAAGTGTACTGCATTAGCCCTTAAACCATGTTCTATGTGTTACTTTATTTTTATCTGCTATTGCATGTATTTTTATGTATTTTTCATGATACCTTATAAGTAACCAAGCCAAGGAACTACTAAAAGTGGACACACTTCTAAATAAAACCACTCATTCTGTCCTGCCCAACATATACATGTATACTTTCCTTTCAACCTATTATAGCTTTTCAGTCATTTCCCTTGTATGTTGACATTACCCAAATAACAGTCTCCAGGAATTAAGCAGTGTGGCCCAAAGGAATTGATGTAGTTGTGCACTCTAGGAATTTTGCTGGCTTGAAGCTCTGTGGTGGTTCAGAAGTGGCTTGCTGCACTACCGCACTACAGAATACTGACTCTAAAACACCTCTGTTCTGGAATGGATCCACCCAAAATATTTAAGAAAAACATTTAAATCTGTTGTTCCTTAATAATTGAACAGCTGTTCTATTACCAAGAGTTTTTGTTATGTTGGTTGTGGTTGTTGGGGTGTGTTCAAAGGGGTAGTACACAGGAGTAATATTCAAGGAGATAAGAATACACTTTTCAGAATGAAGGGAAATTCAATAAAAAAGTCATTTCTCTAATATTCAATTGGCAAAAGTATGAAACTATTGTAAGAAATATTGATAGGACTCCCAAGGCACCTGGGTGGCTCATTTGGTTAAGTGGCTCATTTTCAGCTCAGCTCTTGATCTCAGGGTCTTGGGATTGGGCCCCATGT
Source organism: Neogale vison (assembly GCF_020171115.1). NCBI lineage: Eukaryota > Metazoa > Chordata > Mammalia > Carnivora > Mustelidae > Neogale > Neogale vison. The sequence goes on along the minus strand of NC_058096.1, from coordinate 63,526,614 downwards.
TGGGCTCTGCACTGAGTGTGGAGTCTGCTTAAGGATTCTCTCCCTACCTTTGCCTTTGCCCCTCCCCCCCACTTATACTCTCGCTCTTCCTTTCTCAGATAACTAAATAAATCTTTTTAAAAAGAAATATTTGTAGGAATCCTGTTTTATAGCATAGCATTATGGGGAAATGGAAATGGTATCACATTAATCATTGATTTCTAGCTTCTAGTCCAAATGTCCTTCTCATACAGACCAGGTAACACAAACAAATCCCTACAAACTCCATTCCAAAGATTTAGTCTGAAATGGACAGTAAGTTCTTTTTTTCTCATATCTTTACATTTTTGTGCATAATTTATTGAAATGATTGACAGAAAATAAGGGTCATACTTTTCTAATTGGAGTCTCCTTGCTCTAATCTCCCTTACCACTCAACAATTAATTGAACAAACCAGGTCCAAGCCTTCAGTATTTGTTCACTCGTTATAGATTACTATCTAAATCCCCAGAGCTAAAATGTGAGAGCCTAAAAGTCATACTCAGGACTCAGTGTTTAATTCTGGTTCATATTCTCTCTGGACCTTTGCTTCCTTCACTATGCGAGATGACTATTCCTCATAAACAGTATATCATGACTCTTGAATACATGTAAAGAATGTCTGCTATAGAAAAAAAGAATGTCTGCTATTATAATCAAGTGAATACTGTAACATACATAATATTAAATTTTCAAATATATTGTTATTCTGAAAATTGAATTTTTTTACACTTTTTTTTCCTCTCACTTTGAAGTTAATATCAGTGTGAAAATTACCCAATGCCACGTGTGATTTATTATATACACAGTAAACGACCAAGGAACTGAATGATATTCTAAACATTTATGGTTTGCAGACGTTCCCCTCTCTTTTCCTCCCCATGCTATGCCTTTTGGCTGAAGTCCACTCTCCTCCTTGACATCCATTCACATCCTATTTTTTTAACCCCTCTCTACTATTCCCTCAGTCACATTGACATGTCTAAGAGCAATGTCCTTAACAGTAATTTCTTGCCTTGTCCTCCATGATGAGGTATCCTGGATTCTGGATGCTTGAGCTAAGTCAGTCTTAAAATCCGCCAGCTGTGAATAAGAGCCTAGAAATTGTATCATTCCCTTGCTCCTAGAAGGGCAGGAGGGGAAGGGGTGGTTAGTAGAGTGATACAGAGAAAGAGTGGGTGCGATGGGAATGATTCTTAAATTAAAAATAGTGAGGTCATGCTTTTATGTACCTTTTACTCCAAAAACATAGCGTTATCAGACAGCTATGACATAAATAACAGACTTGCACCTAAAAATTCGTTAAGTATTTCTAGAGGAAAAACTCAGAAAGTAAAGCAGTGTATCGGATTGATGTTCCTGAGCTCCAGGTAGAGTGTGTCTAACAGAGCCTCAGTTGAGGTTGGGGAGTCATACCTTGACACAGGGTTGGGCTCCTGGACTTGCCAAAGAAGGCTGAAAGAAGTGGGAGCTAACTCTTGCATGAAGCCACGGGTCATCTAAAACTGCTTGCCCGTGGGGGCAAGAGGATACACCGGAAGTCTCAACACACAAAGGAGGGTCTTTACCAAAGATATGCAAAAAATCATACTGAAACTTGAGAAACACTTTCTTTAAAAACATAAAGAGAATGAAGGTGTACCCTATTTACCACTTTTATTCAGCGTTGTTTCAGATGTCCTAGTTAGACAGTAGGCAAAAAAAGAAATAGAAGGTCTAAAAATGGCAAGGTAAATTTAAAACAACAAAAAACTCTGACATTTTGCATGCACCTACAGAGAAAAGAATAGAACTATTAAGAGAGTTCAGTAAGTTTGCTAGCTAGAAAAATCAATATACAAAAATCAACAACATTCCTATACAGACAGAAAAATGCAATTATTTTTAAGACAATATTTATAATAACAGTAGAAAATATAAATTACCTGGGGGCGAAAATTAGACACAAGTTGTGTAAAACTGTGATAGGAAAAAAAAATCCTAAATATCTGTTGAAAGGTGAGAAAGAAGCATTTATTTAAATGGAGCTGTATAGTGTATCCATTAATAGAAAGACTGAATAATATAAGTGTAACAAACTAATTTTAACACAATCCCTATCAAATCCAAAGAATGTTTGTACAATATTTAAAAATATATATATTTCTAAAATATATTTTAAAGTGCAAAGGTTCGAGAATCACTGATATAATTTTGAAAGAGAATAAAATGTCATTTTTGGGGAGAGAGCTTGCTTTGCCAAATGTCAAAATTTATTTATTTTATTTTTTTTTAAAGATTTTATTTATTTACTTGACAGAGAGAGATCACAAGTAGGCAGAGAGGCAGGCAGAGTGAGAGGGGAGAAGCAGGCTCACCGCTGAGCAGAGAGCCCGATGCGGGGCTCGATTCCAGGACCCCGGGACCATGACCTGAGCCGAAGGCAGAGGCCTTAATCCACTGAGCCACCCAGGCGCCCCTGTCAAAATTTATTCTAAAGTTATAGTTATTAAGATAGAATGGCAATACCTCAGTAATAGACAAATAAATGACTAGATTAGTATTTTTAATATATACTCAACCATATATAGAAATTTAGTAGGTGAGGTGATATTTAGATGAGGTGGTAATTAGAGAAGTAATGATGGGTTTTAATAAATCTTGTGGAAATAGTTGGCTACCTAGAAAATGGTAAAATTAGACCACTTTTTGTATCATGGAGTAAAATAAATTCCAGATAGTTAAAGGGCAAGATCTGAAAGCCTATATTTAAAAGGCTTTTAGAAAAAAGGGTATTTTTTTCTGATATAGGAAAAGATTTCTGAAACAGGACACAGCAATTCCAAGCCACAAAGATAAATTTTTTTTTAAGATTTTATTTATTTGTTTGACAGAGAGAGATCACAGTAGACAGAGAGGCAGGCAGAGAGAGAGAGAGAGAGAGAGAGGGAAGCAGGCTCCCTGCTGAGCAGAGGGCCCGATGCAGGACTCGATCCCAGGACCCTGAGATCATGACCTGAGCCGAAGACAGCGGCTTAACCCACTGAGCCACTCAGGCGCCCCCACAAAGATAATTTTTATTGTGTTTTACTACCCTCAATTTAGAAATACCATTCACAAAGTTAAATCACAAGTCAAAACCTCTGAGATTTTTGCAGTTGTGCATAATCTACAAAAGATTGATTGCCAGAGTACAAAAGCAAATCATACAAATGAGTAAGTTAAAAAAATGCTAAATAAATCCAACCAAAATTCGGCAATTTTGGGAATAAGAAACTGGAATGTTTAATAAATGCGGAAAGATGGTCAAACGTAAACATAATCAGAAATACCCAAGGTAAATATTTCGATATAGGCCATTTCTTATCCATCAGATCAGGAAAATCACTTAAAAATCTAACACTTCCAAGTCTGGATGAGAATGTAAAGAAGCAGAAACAATGTATCACGGAGAGGAGAGGTAATGGTTACCTCGCATTGGATGTTGATTTGACAAGATCTTAAAGCAGTGAACTTCTGATACGAAACAGAAGACTTGATTTCTAGATACCGCTGTATGGGTTGAGCAACACCCCCAAGTGGCCCATGGAAGCACGTGGATCATGTTTATTTCAACAATGCTTTCTTTAGTGGTCACTCGAGACTGACCGCAACGTCCACCAGGGAGGGAGTCGATAAATCACGCCTGGCGCAAGAATGTGGTGGAATCCTGAGCATCTGTTAAAATAAGCGAGCTAGAGGTACATTTATCCACATAGGGAAAAAAAAGAAAAACAAAAGGAAAACGAAAGCGAAGGTGGTCGTATTAGTGTGACAGGGTGGTCATGGCAAAGAACCGGAGACAAGATGGCTTAACAACAAACATTTATTTCCCACAGTTGTGGAGGCTAGATCCCAGGATCAAAGTGTTGGCAGGCTTGGCTTCTTCTGACTTCTTCTGACTTCTCCTTGGCAGTCTCCCTGTGTCTGGATCTCGGTTTTTTTTCTTAAAATTTTTCATTAAGGGGGCGCCTGGGTGGCTCAGTGGGTTAAGCCACTGCCTTCGGCTCAGGTCATGATCTCAGGGTCCTGGGATCGAGTCCCGCATCGGGCTTTCTGCTCAGCAGGGAGCCTGCTTCCTCCTCTCTCTCTCTGCCTGCCTCTATGCCTACTTGTGATTTCTGTCTGTCAAATAAATAAATAAAATCTTTAAAAAAAATTTTTTTTCATTAAGAAAATGAAAGTGACCAGTGAGATCCCCATACTGAAATAGTGGAGTTATGGTTGAAAGGATAAAGAGGAAAAAAAACCATACATTTAGACCCCTCTGTATACCTCCCTGTATGTCTTCCTTTTCTTTTTCTTTTCTTTTCCTTTTCTTTCTCTCTCTTTTTTAGAATGCAACCTGTCTTCCTTTTCTTAAAGTGTCACCAGTCAGATTGGATTAAGGCACATCGTCTAGTCTCTTGAATTTAATCACCTCTAAAGTGCCCTATCTTCAATTACAGTCACAGTCTAAAGTACTGGGAATTCGAGCTTCAGCATATGACCTGGGGTAGGGATGGAGGGCGCAATTTAGCCCATAATAGGAGTAGTATCACTTATAAAATTAAAAACATGAAGAACTCAGCTACAGGTTACTTACTAGGAAAAGCACTTAGTAAAACTTTTTTGCCTTAGGATGGAGGAAAAGAAATGTCATCTGTATCTGTAATGTTTTCTTTCTTCGAAGAAAAAAGATCAGAAGCTAATGTGGCAAAATAGATAAGCAAAACCACATGAAACCAGATGTATTTATAATGTTATTACCTGCGTTTTTGTATCTTAAAATTTTTCTAAGAAAATGAAAGTGACCAGTGAGATCCCCATACTGAAATAGTGGAGTTATGGTTGAAAGGATAAAGAGGAAAAAAAACATACATTTAGACCCCCTCGCTGACTTCCTGATTCTATTTTTCGGTCCCTGTGTGCTGTTCCAGACATCAGTAAAGCAATTTTACTTTGAGGGTCATTGGGCAGCCTCTCGGGGACAAGTCGCAACATTTCTTCACTTTCTCAGGTCTTGAATCCCCATCTCCCAATGACAATAGGCTGGTTACAATCACAATGCATTGTGATTTGACAAGATCTTAAACTAATGAACTGCTGTGTATCCTGCACCTTATAAGACAGAAAATAAAAATATTAAACATTTCTTATTTTCAAATGAAAAGTAAAAACATTTCCTATCTTTTTTTTTTTTAAGATTTTATTTATTTATTTGACAGAGATCACAGGTAGGCAGAGAAGCAGGCAGAGAGAGAGGAGGAAGCAGGCTCCCCACTGAGCAGAGAAACCGATGCAGGGCTCCATCCAAGGACCCTGAGATCTCAACCTGAGCCGAAGGCAGAGACTTTAAACCACTGAGCCACCCAGGCACCCCTCCTATCTTTTTTAAAGCAGATCTAAAAATGCAAACACATTAAGATTTAAACTTTAATGGGATGGAACGTTGCTCAAAGTTGAAAAGTTGAAATCCGTGCTTTTGTGTTACAGTCAGGTGAGGGAGGACATTCACAGGCAGGAAGGCTTGCTGTATCTATAGAGAAACAAGGTCGAAAAGTGTTGTGCTTGGAAAGAGGGATGAAAAGGAGACTGGAAATGTCGAAGGAAAACTATTCACTTTGCAACTATTACCAAGTCCTGTTTATATGCACCTGCCCCTGGAAAAATGGAAACTGTATACAAATGCTTTTTATGTCCAACACAGTTACATAAGCAAATATGTTCTGGGGGAACCTGACTCAGGGCTGACCTAAAACCTTGACAAACCATGCCCTCTGGCAGCGTACCACAGAGAGTACTCTTCAAGGTCATCTTGTGCCCATTCTGAGCTCTAGGGAAATCCACAGGCCAGCACAGTTAATTACACTAACAGCCAAGGAAATTATATTGGCCCACTGTGGCCTAGTAAGATGAATATTTCTCTTCCTTAGTCACAGGGGGACGTTAATGGTATTTTTATTAACTTGTGACCTGTTGAGTGCTATTAGAATATAGATGGTGTGCATAAACCAGGTTGGATATTACAGATATGATTATAGAACAATTATGTGGCAGCCACTGGGCTTCTAATCAGTGTTGGCAAAGAGAATCTGTAAGAACTTGAAACTGCTTTTTGGATTTCCACAAGAAGAAACATTCGGGGTCAGAGTTTATATTGTCTCTTTGTGTCTTCTTGAAATTGCAATTTGTGACTTTGATGATTAAACTGCAAACAAAGGCAGATTTTAAAAGAAGGAATCTAGAAAAGATAGACAATTAATTGGAGTAATCTTAGATTTTGGAAGCTCAAGTTTGCAGACATTCTTCACTGAAACTGTTTTAATTAGAAATAAACGCAGTTTGCTAGCAATGATGTTCGTACGGGTATCCCTAACAATCGGTGACCAGATTGTGAATACGATCTATTATTTTAGCAGTGTGAAAATTCACTTCTGTAGCTATGTGCCATGTGATGAAATACAGCATAAAGTACCTTAGTCACCCTCTTTATAGTCACGTATTAATGTTGATGCCGTCAAGGTTGCCAAAATGTCTTCAGAATCGATATCTAAGGATGCTGATTTATATTCTGCAAAGTGCATTATTTATTCTGCAAAGTGCATTATTTATTCTGCAAAGTGCATTATTTATAATCACAAACCTTCTCCCCCTTCACTGGAGCAGAGTTTATGCAACCCCTTTTAAACTGCTGCCTCTGCATGTGGAGTGAGATCAGGAGGGACAAATGGTACCATTAACACGGTAAATTACAGTATTAACTGACTTGACTGGAAGCAGAAAATACTATATCTAAAATCTCACCATCATAATTTAGAAGTCATAAGTGGTTTAGATGAAAAAGAAAAAAATAATAATAATCTGCCCTTCCAAGTTCTTAGCTCAACTAAATGTTTGAACTCTCTGAGCTAGAGTCAGTTCTATGTGAACTTTAGACAGTCTACTTTCAACAGGACTATTCAGGAGCAGAGAGAAAGGAGGCATTGAAAGCAGAATGGGATTGCAGTAGAGTCCCTGGGGTTCTGGGCAAGGAGAACTCACAATGCATACAATTGATCTTCTGTCCGAGGACTGACACTTTCACTGATCTCTCCATGATCACCATTGTAACCTTTCCACTTCTGTACACTGCATTAGAAACAGCATCCCCTCAGAAAGAAAGCCCCTTATTTGGAGTCGTTTGCATTAGAAATGAAGCTATATTCTTTTAGTACTGTCTGGCTGGGGTAACATTTTCAGGGTTTTCGAATAAAATATTGATCTTATTTTAAGGTAAGTTTAGTTTCATGACAGCATAGGAGACAACACAAAAACTTGAATGATAAGGTAGAGTAATGCACATAGACTTTTCAGTTAAGTGTATTGCCAACATCATGGGCTTTTGAATCAGATAGCCAGGTTACAGTTCTAACTTTGCTGCTACTTCACAACATTGCGTTGCATTAGTTAGCTCTTTTGGGTGAATTATTTAACTTTTTGAGCCACAGTAAGAAGTATTTTTTTTCCTATAAAATCATTCTGAACATTAAATAAACAATACCTGACATAGGACATACCTGACATGGTTTCTAGGACACAGGATACCCTCAATATTCTTTCCCTTCCCTCTTGCTAAACGTTGAAGCTTTAAGTGCATAGGATGGCACATTTTAAGTGAATGACTGCAGGTTAGAAAGAGGTCAAATGGATTTCAGCAGGATTTTTAAGATGTAGTAGAAAAACACATTTGCAGAACTGTAAGAAAAACAGAATAATTCAGGTTTAACTGTTTAACACCATTTTTTTCTAATAGGGACAGAAATAGTACAGGTGTCTGACAGTCCAAAAAAAAAAAAAAAAGAAAGAAAGAAATCCTAATATTTAAATAAATATTTTCCTTGAATGGTCTGGTTTCACCCCTTTAATTCACTTTAGTGCCTACTACCAAGTGAAATATATAGTCAAAAAGAAAAAGCCAGACTGGATGGCTCAGTGGGTAACGTGTCTGACTCTTGATTTCAGCTCAGGCCATGACCTCAGGGTCATGAGATCGAGCTCTGTGTTGGTGTCTGCACTAAGCATGGAGGCTGCCTGCCATTCTCTTTCTGGCCCTCACCTCCCAATAACTCTCTCTCCAAAGCAAAACAAAACAAACAAACAAACAACAGCAAAAACAAAGCCAGAGTAAGTAGAACCCTCTAATACACAGATTCTATGAAGCCCTAGATGAGGGAAGTAAATTTTCTACCAAAAGGGTGGCATAAATAGGAACAGTCATCTCATAATTATTTCAGAGTCTCTATTAACATAATTAAAGAAGATATGATATCATTTACAGACACAGTTTACTCTCTCATGCTTATTTTTATTTACCCAGCCTGTCTACAGCCCTGCAGGAAGCCTCTTAAAACAAAACAGTCAATTAATTCCTTCGGTATTGGGAAGGTGAAAATGAGGAGGGCTAGCACATCTCTGGTAGGTTTTCTGCATGAAACTGGGAAGGGATACAAACAAGATTAAAGAATTAGCAAGAATGTAATTGGGCAAAGAATCCTATTTGTTTCAGCTTTTATTGGACAGATCTTTCTTCATGGCTTGTGTTTTGTGGGTGTTATCTTTATATTTTGTGTTAGCGAAATATCAAATATACCAACATTCTAAGTATATCAATATGTTCTACGAATTTGGGTTTGTCTGTGCCATCAATCCTCTCTATTAGTATGGATATGTGCATTGAAATGAACATTGTATTGAATTGGAAATATCACAAGCTGGCTAGTGATATGTAGCAAGGGACCCTTCTGATTCAGCAGAAATTGCCTTCCCATTCTAGAAAAAATAGATTAGTGCCATAGCACTTTAATCATACCCTTCATGTCAAGCCTGTTGTATTAATGGTTTTTGCATTTAAATAGTGAAAGTAGATTCAATATAGGGAAAATGAGTAGCAGCAAACCCAGAAGAAAGACATCTTCTATCCACAATGAAGGTATGACATTCCCTGAAGTGAAAACTTGCTTCAAGTCTGTCCTTTCAGTGTTCAAGGACCTGCCTTTGAGGAAGTTATCCATTGTAACGAGAAAGGGTACTTAATTCTTTTTTGTGACTGTTAGTCTTTGGTTTCTGCTGAAAATTCAGATACACTGATGAACGTAAAGGGCAATCTATGTGGACTCCGTTCTGAGCCCCTGTCCACCAAAAACCAGCTCAAGGGTGACAGTTCATTAGCATCGATTCCGAATAGTCTGCAATTAAAAAAATCAGAGCCGGGGCTAAGGAAAAAAAAGAAGAAGAAGAACCTCTATTTCAATTTAAAGTTCTAATATTTTGTATTTTCATTGTGATTCAATCTGTTCCTGTGTCTGTCGAATTTCATTAAAATTTTTAATTTCATCCTTTTTACTTTTATCTACGTTGTAATACAAAGTACCCATTGATTATTATCATGTGAATGCAGTTATACTTGACATACAAAACAGGGCCCGACTGGACTTTAGGGCGTATAGCTTTGAATTGCTGGTCATCAAGCTAGTCTTATGGAGGTGGTTTCAATAATGATGGTACACATATTAATAACCACCCCGATTACCTGTACTGAAAATGAGAATGCCAGAACAGGACAACACATAGTTTCACATAGCAAATATTGAGAACGTTTACCCGCGGACTATTAGTTTCCTTGTCCCTCTTTTGAGCCCCCCTCCTTGGAGAAAGACATAACATAAACTAAAACTTGCTAAAATAGCTAGGAAAACTAATTCAGTGTATGATGTTCATGCTTGGTTACAAGTTACCACATAAGTAAATGTGTGTGCGAGAGAGCAAAAGGAAATTCTACATTTCCTGGTCATTCTAGCCATCTTCCAGAGTGATTTCTGGATCTCAGAGGTTGAAATGCAAGATGGTTGGCCTCCGCGCACCATCTTGAATGAGAGAGAGAACCTTGAAATGACTGAACATCTTGAAGACTTCACTTCCAGTTCACATCTGCATCATCTTCACCTGTCTGTAACAGTTCTCCTGTCCCAGTTACCTTTTTTTCTTTTTTTTTCCTAATCTGACGAACTTTTTTATTGAAATATAAGAATAGAAATGTGTACAAATCGTGAGTGGACACCTTGATGAATTTTCACTAGAGCGCCCCCATGTGACAGAGCACTCTCTCAGCACTACAGGAACCCCTTCTTGACCCTCCAATTATCACCACCCCTCCACTCCACAAATTACTACTATTCTGGTTCTTGACACGCTAGATTAGTTTGACCTATTTTTGGTCTTTATATGAGTAGAATAATACTCAGTGTGTTCTGTGTCCAGCTACTTTTGGTTACTGTTGTTGTGTATGTGGTACTTCCTATCTATTGCTCTGTAGTATTCCATCGTGGAATATACCACAACCTATGTATCCATTCTCCTTTTTTGGGACAAGTGTGTTGCAGGAAAACAACAGAACATAAGTGCTGTGAACATTCTTATGTTTTCATTTTGGATATACATTTATTTGGGGCATACCATGGAGGGACATTGTTGGGTATAACATAGAAATATATTCATATTCATTTGATAATGTTAAACAGATTTTCAAAATGGTGCTACCACAGTCGCTGTTTGAGAATTCTAGTTTCTCATCCACGATTGGCACAAGTCATAAGCAGACCATTTTTGCCTTCCTTCTTAATAAATAAAAGTAAATGCAGGTTCACCTGGGTGGCTCATTCGGTTAAGCTCTTGATTTTGGCTCAGGTCATGATCTCAGGGTCATAGAATCGAGTCCCACATCGGGCTCTGTGCTCAGTACAAAGTCTGCTTGGAATTTGCTCTCTTCCCTCACATTGCCCTGCTTGCACACTTGCTCTTTCTTTCTCTCTCTCTCTCTCTCCCTAAAATAAATCAACTAATCAATCATTCTTTAAAAAAATGAATGCAGAGTTTTTCAGCTTCTACTATAACATAACAGTGCTACAGATTACTGTATAGAAACACCCACTGCTTCTCAGCATCACAGCCCTTTCATTCGTCCTGTCGATATTTAGTAATTCCAACTTTTTCTCCTCACTTGCCGTTTTTTCCTCTCTAATCCAAATAACTCTACACCTTTTCACCCAATTTATATTTCTAACATGCATTTCTCAACATACTAGTCGTTTCTTCAAAATCCTTAAAGCTTCCAATTACCTTCAAATAATAACTCCATGGTATTACCAACTCCTTCCCACACAACTCAGCTGCCCTATTTCAGTCAAATGCAACCACTGCACAAGTGTGCCCAGAATTTTCCCCTAGCCTATTGTTTGTAGGTACTGTTAATCTTTTTATGGAGTCCCTTCCTTTCCACAAGTCCCATTTTACCTCAAATGCTACATATTTCAGAAACTAGATGTGCCTTCTTCCCTTCCTATAATCCTTCTGGCACTGTGTTCTGATGCCACTTCAATCACCCTCTATTAAGTTATTGTTCTTTAGTTATTAAGTGCTGGTATTGTCCTATTAGATGGTAGATAGTTTCATTCCTGGAGGAAAGAGGCAAAGCTTAACACAATGCTTTGCCTTTAGAAGAAGCCTGTTAATATTTGTGTAATTCAAGTGAACATGCAAAGTGTGTGTGTACGTGTGTGTGTGTGTGTGTGTGTGTTTAACTGATGTTCCCTGAATTGTCAGAACATGCATTTATTTGATTGAAGAGTGCCAGTCTTTCCTGAGCCAAATAATGACAGCAGTCTCTGGGTATGAGAGATGAAACAAAGTTGGCCAAAGAATCTGTTCAAAATCTGTTTGAGCAAAACAATTCACCCTGCCCCAGATTGCTGCTGCTTATTGCACCCAAGGGATGCATATTTTCTATGTAAGTTGATTTCTGCAAGGAGAAAGAAAGATTTGGATCAATTTACCAATTTGTACTTATCTGAAATAATACTGATTTGTATTGGATTATCTTGAAAATTTCCTTGGCACAAATAGTCTTCATCAGGCAATGTCAACCAAATGACTATTAACATACTTAGGAGCCCTGTAGTTTTAAGAAGTAAGTGCGGTGTGATTGATCAAACTCGGAGGAGTTGTTGGGGACAGTGTGGTGTGGCAGGAGTAGGAGTTTAATAATCTGATAGACATGGATTGAAATATTAATTATGCCTCCTGGGAGCAGTTTGGATTTAGATGTATTACTTAATCTTTCTAAGTCTCTGTTTTGTCATACGCAACATGGGGATAAGGGTATGTAATTGTCAAAACTGATGTGAGAATAAAATAAGATCACATGCCCAAAGTAGTTAATAAGTCCATGACTGGAACTCAGCTTAAGTTTTCCATTTTTTTTTTTTCCCATCAGAGACCCTTCCCTAATCCTCCAACTGTGTTAGGCCTCTCTATATTCTACTTTCATAACACACTGTATTTTTACTTCAAAACATTATTGTAGTTTATTTACAGAGTCATTGTTGTAATTGTTTGTTCTCCATAAGTGTGAGAATGCTCTCGTGGTAAACAATCATCCTCTGTATACTCATATGTACCATAACGTCTGGCACACAGCTCGTGATCCAAAAATATTTATTAAGAAATGAACCCATTGGCAAATGAATGACAATTTCCTTTCTTTCACCTGTAAACACTGTGAGAATATACAGTAGAATGGCTGTGTCCTTTTTTTTTTTTTTTAACACTAAACAGAATTTATGTATTCTAATGAGTTCTACCCTTTCAAAGCAGTCATGATTAGAAGCTGTATACATATGTCAGTGGTTCTGGTACAGCTCAAACAATTGGTGAAGAGTCTCTTAGGTCGTATTATAACACCACAATCCCCATCGTACCCAGATCATCAAAAGTGGTAATCTTTCTTCTAAGAGTGGGTTTCATTTTTGAGAACAGTTAAGTATCATTTGAAATCAACTGTGGCAAATTACACCATTTGTTTTATTTTTCATCTGAAACAGAGTTTGATAAAGCATTAATAAAACTGCTTTTCTTCTGTGCCCACAAAGACTCATTCCAAAAAGAAAGACTTCCATAAATGAGGAAAGAAATTCTGTGATCTCTCAAAATGTATGTTGTGAAGGAAAATGTTCTTTAAAGTGAGTAGTCAGTTTATTTGTGAAATATGCATACACACAGAGAGATAACACACACTTAGTCAAACACACACAGACATAGACACACACACACACACACACACACACCCCAACAACAACCCCTCTCCTGCCTCCTCTGAAAATTAGATTTCTTTAAAGTCATGCCTGATATAAATTCCATTTAAAACTCATTTCCCACAGGTTCTTCTAAGGAGTATGATGAGAATAGTAAATATCTCTCACTGAATAAGGCATACAGTACACATTTAATAACATTATAGTTAGCATCTCCCACCCTCCTGCTGGTCCTATGCAGCGTCCCAAAGAAGTAGTTTTTTCCATGATATTGTTATTATAGGGACTTTGTGTTGGAAATGATCTAAACAGACTTTGGCCTTAAATTAATTCCATTTAAGCATATAGGAAGGAAAAGGAAATTCTAGGGAAAATCACCTAACCAATACCAGTATAAATATGATTTTTAGAGTCTCTAACAATGAATTCCTCTGATGCTGTGCTATTAGGATTGTAATTTGTGTTTTGAAGATGGCTGCCATAAACTGAAAGTCAAAAGAAATGTCAACAGTATGTCTGGAGCCTCTGGAGTATTGTTGCATGTATGTCGCTTGGGAACATTTCTTTAGTACAAATGCACTATGTTCTCGGTTCAATTACTTCACTGACTACAAAGGTACCAAATCTGAACAAAACAAAGGGTGTTAAAAGGGTGAGATCAAAGACAAAGAAAGTGGAAGAAAGAATCTGGAAATTGGGGGCTAATGGGAGAATTGCCTGCAGCCTGACATAAAAGTTCTTCACTCTCCTCAAATAAACTCATTTCCTTGATAAAGACATTGTCAACACCTGGAATTATTGGGTTTTATTTGAAAAGGGACTTCCAAGTAATGGTGTAGTGCCCCACTCAGATGAATGTCTCTCTTGGCAGCTGGAGTTAGGGTGAGGGCTGACCTATTAGTACTTGTGGTAATCAGTCCTCAAAGCAAGAAATCACTGAAAAAGGTGATTTGAGCGTTTGAGACTTAACCAAGATCCTTGAAAGAATGCTAAGACAAGTTTTGCCAGTGCTTCCTCCACCAGGTGAAGTCTGGAGACAAATTGCATTCAACCTGGTTTCCTTTCTTTTTTGTTTACCTGAGCTTATTTATTTTATTATTTTTTTAAGAGACCACGTTGGCTGAGACATTTAAAATACAAAATGGTAATTAAGAGTGTTCGAGGCAGCTCCAGCTGGCTTTGGAATAGCTCCCAATAGGTAGGCTGACATTTCCACCCTCTAAGAATCCCTGCTTGGATGCCGTTTAGAGCAGCCAACCTTGATTCCACCCACCATTTGATTAAACAACAGAGGAACTGCAAATAGGAAAAGTCACTTCTCTAGGGCCAGCTTAAACTGACAGCAAATGTAAGAAAAGAGAGTGATGGAAAAGGAGATTATGAGTTAGTATCAAATGTCAGTCTTCAAAGTGAGCATCTAATTGGCCAATGAGCTTTCTAAAAGTAGAAGTAGCATCAGCACGGCCATAGCAGAGTATCTTCGGGGCCATTTGAAACCCAGTTTAATTTTCATTTAGAAATCACGCAACTAAGGATTGAGATAAACAGCTACCTGTCAAGCTTTGGGTAGGTACAGTTTACACTGGTGGCTGTATGCTTGCGAGGGTGATGGGACTAGGTGACAAAACTCTATGTAAGACATAGTTCCTGTCCCCAGGGAATTTATATGGTAATTAAGAAGATGAAAGTTGTTAGCCTGGAACAGCCACATGAAAATGCCAGGTGATGTACGATTAAATAGCAAAATATATAATATGTGTCAAAATGAACACTCAGACACAAACACCCATGGCCTCACATATCAGCTTTGGGGAAGTAAATGAGAGCAACCAGATTCGAATCCAGACGAGAAATATTTTGATAATTTTGCCAATAGTCAGCAAAGTGTAGACAAAGAGCAACTTCCAGGGTCTCAGGGTTTTTTTCTGTGTGATGAGTGGTGGCTTGTTCTGTGATTCCTCAGGTCCTTTTCAAGCCTTCTACTTTAGGTTAATAGGCATATGAGCCATTAAATTTGGGGCTGAGAGGTTATTAGTGAATTTGAAGAGGTTGTTGCGAAAGTGTATAGATTGCATGGGGGTAAAGGAGAGTGATCGCTACTGGATCTTATCTGTGAATTAGTCATCGAGGGTCCTAAGGTTTATCTCCAGTTTCCCCACAAGGTGGTTTAAAGATAATAGAAAACCATTTTCCCTCTCTGGATTTCAGTCTTCCACTTGCAAATCGAGTGTTGGACTAGGCAATCTCTAGCATGTGCCCCATTTTCCAGGAGGCTTTGGCTATACATCAGTTCCCATTTATTGCACCTGCAGCCCACTACAGTGCAGTGAGGACTCTAGCAGTGACTGCTCTTTGCTAGATCTGGCCAAGCTAACACCAGTTTCAGGGCCCTTTATTGCACAGTAAGTTTTCTAGGCATCAAGGGCTAGTCTTGTCCATTCCTCATTACCTAGCAATTTATCACATGTTCCTCTGCCAACACTTATCTTTCCTTTTTGTTACTTCTCTTTAATTAATCTCATCTCCATTATACCAATTTTTCTTACATAGTATTTTTCCTCTAAAATATCCCCAAAGGACAAAAGGATACACTAAAACATTTTAAAAGATTAATTAGAAAGCTCTATAATGATAGAACTCCTTTTTCATTTTTTTTTCACCTTGGTAAATATCTTAATGTACATTGATGAATACTGTACATTAGATGCAAACTATTGGAAAGATATTCCCCCACACCCCTGAAAAACCTTCCTAACTGTGCTAACCAAAGGTTGATATTTATAAATACTACATGGTATGTAGTTAACTTGTATTTGAAATTGGTACATTTCATAAACAATTGCTATATTAGTACAGGTGCGTAAAGAGCTTTGTACTAATTATATCGCATGCCTGTGAAGGCTAAAGCAACTGAAGTCTTTGTCTTTACATTTAAAATCCTTATTTTTTATATGATAATTATAATCTAATTATGTAGAAAATAAAGTTTGGTCATATGGTTCTCACCATTGTGGAAAGGAACTTACCCATTCTAGGTTAAAACTATAATTTTTATGTTGAGAGTTCCCAAATCATCACTTTAACCTGTATCTTCCTTTCTCAAGAAGATATAATCACTGAGAATCTTCTCTAATTTTTAAATCTTAACATGCCTTAAATCATTTCTTTTCCATTTTAAGACATTAATCAGATACTGATTGCACAATATTTTTTTGTAATCTTTTTTCAGTGTTCCAAAATTCATTGTTTATGCCCCACACCCAGTGCTCCATGCAATACGTGCCCAACACCCACCACCTGGCTCCCCCAACCCCTCTACCCCTCTCCCATCCAAAACCCTCAGTTTGTTTCTCAGAGTCCACCATCTCTCATGGTTTTCTCCCTCTCTGATTTGTTTTGTTAACTATCTCAAATCCTTTTTTAAAAAAATATAAATATATATATATTTATTCAGATATATATATATAAATATATATATATTTATATTTTTTTAAAAAAGGATTTGAGATAGTTAACAAAAGCATGTGCTATACCATTGTTGTTGCCTTTGGGAGTATCAATTGGTCACCCTGAAAGGAGAGTAATTTGGTAGTATCTATCAAAACAGCAAGTGCACATGTCTGTCAGTTGTAAGTACCACTTCTAGGAATTTGTTCTATGCATATATTTACATATACTAAATGATGTAGGGATAAGTGTACTCATTGTGGTATTGTTTATAATTGGCACTGTTTTGTCCGTAATTACAAAACTGAGAATGAACATGCATCAGCAGGGGATTGGTTCACATTTTTTTCATTAAAAATGAAGTGTCATTCAGCCATAGAAAATACTGATGAGGCCATGTACTGATATGGATTAAGTAACTGTACACTCATATGTAAATAAGAGTTTGGGGGAAGGGGAAAATAGCTACCTGGTTAGGTAGGCATATCGTAAATAATTTTATTGAGATAGATGAGTTTACCTTTATGTATCCTGAGGTATCATAGATGTCTGTAAGCATACACAGGAAGCTTATTATATTGTTTCATTCCAGAGAGGAGGCCTGGAGGGCTGCAGGGCAGAGATGAGAGGGAGACATTTGACTATATACTCTCTGAACTTGTTGGATTTTGAAGTAGGCAGAGATACAGCCTCACTTCAAAACTAATATTAAAAATAAATGAATTACCTATGATACCATGGAAATAAGAAAAATAATTAGAACAATAGAAAATAAGTCTATAAAATTTTAAGATATTAAGATAAAAGCAGGGGAAAGGCCGACACACAAAATTTCTTTTTTTTTCCCAATTTATTTATTTTCAGAAAAACAGTATTCATTATTTTTTCACCACACCCAGTGCTCCATGCAATCTGTGCCCTCTATAATACCCACCACCTGGTACCCCAACCTCCCACCCCCCCGCCACTTCAAACCCCTCAGACTGTTTTTCAGACACACAAAATTTCTACCTTATTCTTATTTCTTCCTTATTTGCTCTTAGGAAGACTAGATATTTTTATTTTGATGCCTTGTCTGATCCATAGTTTCTGTTAAAAAGGAAGCACAGGTAAGGTTTAGACATACAAGTACTCCTGTGAATGAGCCCTCAAAAAATCCCTCAAACCCTCAAAAAATGTCTACAGTTCTAAATTTCACAAGGCTGATGATTCTTATAAACTCTCTCAAAATAGTCCAAAAGTATAATGCCTAAGTTCAATTCAATAAAAACAAATCTTTGTGATGCTAGAAAATGGGATACAGATTCACAACTCTGCAATAGTCTTGATTTGCCCAAGGAGAAATCTGGAGATGTTTTTGAAACTATGGATTGACACCCATTAGTGAGTCATAAATTCAATTTAGTGAGTCACAGCCAGCATTTAAAAAAAAGAAACAGGGACGCCTGGGTGGCTCAGTGGGTTAAAGCCTCTGCCTCTGGCTCAGGTCATGATCCCAGGGTCCTGGGAAGGAGCCCTGCATCGGGCTCTCTCTCCACAGGGAGCCTGCTTCCTCCTCTGTCTCTCTCTGCCTCCCTCTCTGCCTATTTGTGATCTCTGTCTGTCAAATAAATAAACAAAAACCTTTTAAAAAATAAATAAAAAAAGAAACAGAAGATAATATAATATGATAGTATATCAGCTTTTATGGCATTTAATAAGGGTATTTTTATGAAATGTGTGTATGTACACACATTGTGTGTATCCAGTTATGTACACACACATGATCATTTTATAAGGTTATTTCTTATTGTGAATTGTAAAATCATTTGAAAGTGCCTGAATTCCCAAAAGGAAGCATAGATGGCATATTTTCCAGACTTTCATATATAGACAGAATAGAGACGTTGAGGTTATAGTATGCCAGTAATAGCTGACATTTATTAAACACACATTATCTTAATCAGACCTTATGTTATGCATTTTACATGTAAGATCTAATTTAATGTTTACAACAGTACCATGGGAAAAGAAACTACTCATGGTAACAACCATTTTGCAGTTAGAAAACTCAGGATGAGACAAACTCGGTATCTTGCTAAAGATACCAGTTTCCACTTGCAAGAGGGACAAGCCTAGTAAAATGACTTCTGAACCTGTGTTTTCACCTATCATGCTACAAAGTTTTTAGCTCAAACATATTCTTTTTTTTTTTTAAAGATTTTATTTATTTATTTGACAGAGAGAGATTACAAGTAGGCAGAGAGGCAGGCAGAGAGTGAGAGGAGGAAGCAGGCTCCCTGCTGAGCAGAGAGCCCGATGCGGGACTCGATCCCGGGACCCGGAGATCATGACCTGAACCGAAGGCAGCGGCTTAACCCACTGAGCTACCCAGGTGCCCCTCAAACATATTCTATATGGTGGGTTAAAGGCCAGTTAACAAGCTTTAACCATTGCCTAGACCAGTGTTTGGACACCTCTACTGATTTTTGCTCCGCAGTGCTCAGATCTCCCCTTCTGACACAGTACAGAACGAACACTCATGTGATGCTTAAACCACCAGAATATTCTTTTCTCAAGCCTCTTTTTAATCTATCACAGTTTGACAACAGAGTGTCTTCCTCTAGAGCCGTTGTAATGTTGTCATTCTGTAGTAATAACATTGGACTGCCTCCTTTATCAAATCAAAATGCCATGGGAAAGTTAATTAATTTCCCTGAATGCAGTTTGCTCCTCTATAAATAAGGGTACCACTATTTCACAGTGTTAAAATGGTCAAAAGAGATAATATATGCAAAACAGCACATTTCCTGGGAGTTGGTATAGACCCAGTAAACAGAGACTGGCTTTACATAGAATCAGATAGAATGTATATTTAATAATAATTTATTCAACAAGTATTTTGAGTACCTCTTATTAGTGATTTATTAGCGTAATTGAGCTTCAAGACAAGCCCTCTACTAATTTCTGCTGCTTCTTCCATTTTTGGTTTTCACTTCCAAATATATTAGCTGACTTTCAAGTCTATCATTTGTGACTTTGACCTTTTAAAATGTCTAATTACTCTAGTTTGGCATGTTGTCTTCACTGTGGGCCTTCGTTCTTTCCATTGAAAATTCTAGCCAAAACTCAGAGCCTTCATAAAAACTTCCTAATTAATAACAATTTCTCCAGTAATTTTTGTAATTCTACTGCATCTGTCTGTGTGGTCAGACTTAGCTCTAATTATATCCCCACATGCATAAAAATGTTTTATATGGTATGTAATTACCCTAAAGTGTCTCCCGGTCTAATGTTAGATTTAAGATCCCTGATAGTTATGTTAATTAGTTACTTATACCTTTCATGGGATCCTATCCAGTTTTGTGAATAGCAGAGCTATCCCTCATAATTCTTTTTTTTTTTTCTGATCACAACTAACACCAAGGAAGTAGAAACAATCATCAGAAGCTATTATCAACACTTATATGCCAATAAGCTAAGCAACCTAGATGAAATGGATGCATTCCTGGAAAACTAAAAACTCCCAAAATTGAACCAGGAAGAAATTGATAACCTGAATAGACTGATATCTAATAACAAGAGTGAAACAGTGATCAAAAACCTTCCAAAAAAGTTTGGAATTCTACCAAACTTTCAAAGAAAAAATAACACCTATTCTGCTGAAGCTGTTTCAAAAAATTGAAGCAGAAGGAAAACTTCCAGACTCTTTCTATGAAGCCAGCATTACCCTGATCCCCAAACCAGGCAAAGACCCTACCAAAAAGGAGAATTTCAGACCAATATCACTGATGAATATGGATGCTAAGATTCTCAACAAGATCCTAGCAAACAGGATCCAACGGCACATTAAAAAGATTATCCACCATGACCAGGTGGGATTTGTCCCTGGGCTACAAGGATGGTTCAACATTCGCAAATCAATCAATGTGATAGAACAAATTAATAGGAGAAGAGAGAAGAACCACATGGTCCTCTCAATTGATGCAGAAAAAGCATTTGACAAAATCCAGCATCCATTCCTGATTAAAACGCTTCAAAGTATAGGGATAGAGGGAACATTCCTGAACTTCATAAGATCTATCTATGAAAGACCCACAGCACATCTCATCCTCAATGGGAAAAAGCTTGCAGCCTTCCCGTTGAGATCAGGAACACAACAAGGATGCCTCATAATTCTTAAGCTCTTTGGTGTTTTTGTGGTGTCTTTTATCCGTCTTGAGAAGGATATAAATGGTATCATAAAATCCCATATACCTTATTGACTCTGATTTAATTTTCAGATAGCATATTCTTATATTTTTCCTTGAACTCCTTTGCTACTTTACCATCCTAAAAATCATGCTTATACCCCCTTCTTCAGCAAGGGAATGACATAAAAAAAATGCCATGGCATTTCAATGATTGTATTGATATATAGTCTCATTTTCATTATTAGGTATTTTGTGATTATTTTAAGAAGCTGTGTCAACAGGTTGTATGGGCAGCATGAATCTCAGGAGTTTTAGTATATTACATTGGCTCAAAAGGAATATCTTGTGTATTGACTATATCTCTAAGCAATAGAAAGTCCTGAATACTAAATACTTTCAATGTTACATTTCATATTTATAGGATTAAAAAGGTTATACACAAAATAAATCTGGCAATATCAACTTGGTTCAGTCCCATTCCATAAACCACAGCTCATGTAAAGCTACAAGATTTATTTCTTAATATTCAATTTCTTAGTGGAACAAATAGTCAAGACATACATTAAACTCTGCTCCTTAAGGGAAAAAAAAAAAGGCATCAGCATTTGCTCCTTCATGCATAATGATATTGGTAAGCTTCTCAATTTGCTTTGGATTTTCCCCATCTTTTTTGTGTTCCGCATTCTCTCCAAAATCAATGAGAGTTTAGTGCATGGAAGAGTCACAGTGGTCTAGAATAGAACATGGATCTATTTGATTAAAAAAAAAAGTTCAAGGTACTTTATAAAGGATGAGACTTAATTTTGCCTCCTTCTTTCAGGCAACACTCCCATTGAGATCAGTGGGAGGTTGGCTCAACTGAAGAGAGTAAAATCCAATCCAACCAGCATGTAGAATAACTTTACCTGTAATCCCTGCACGAACACTGAGATCTAGCTACTTCTGACATGAATGAAGACACATACCAACACTGCACAACAAGTGAAGAGAGAGAAAACAAAACAAAACAAAAACTACTTGTGGTGGTTTTCCAGTATGTTTTGTACTTTGGGCTATAAAGTGCCCAGGGAGGTTTGTTCCTTCTCCACACAATATAAAATCAGGAATAAATATGTCAGAATGCAATTGGCTAAAGGCAAAATGCACTGTTAGAACACATTATTCTAGCATTATCATTTATATGTAGTTTATATAAGTATCCGATGATTTTAGGTACAGCTTATTTGTACACTTAAGTTCAAAAGCAATCATTGTTTTCTGTTAAAGGTTAAGAAACTATGTGGTAACCATTGATGACATTACTATTTTTTCCATATTTGTAAAAAACTATATATATATATATATGTATATACACACACACATACATACATTACATATATGTATCTGTATATATATATACACACACACACTTATGTTTTTAAAAGGCACTAGAGCCTTACAGTGAGAAAAGACCCCAGCAGGCAGCAAGGAACCAGTGATCACAGCTGTCTTGTCTCTCCTCTAGGGGTTTCACCTTTCTGTCTGTTTCAGCCTCTGCTTCATCAGCTGCCAGGGACGGAGAAGGAGGGGAGGGGATGTTATCCAGCTGAGATGGCAGCTGCCACCACATCGCCTGTGCCCTCCAGCTTTCTCATCATAAGGGGGAAAATTTTCAAGGGGAGGTTTACTAGAAAAGTAGAAGGAAAACAAAACAAAGCCCCAAGTGCAAGAAAATACATATAATGAAACAGGTAACGTTTCCAGAGTGTAGGCTTTTAGGTCTTGAAGTCTATCTGCAGATTGGTGCTGCTGGCAGGGACATGGGCACCACACTTCCTTAGGCACCGAAGCTTCTATCTGCCCAAGTTAACCTCAGGATTCGATGTGGAATGATTTTCAGCACCTTGTTTGTTTTATGATCCCCGCCCTCTACTCCAACACAGAGTTTGACGGTTCTCCCTTAACACAGAGAATTACTGCGGTACTTAAATTCATTTTTACCTTCCATTCTCACTTGCCGCAGCTCCTGTGGGTTGTGGCCCCGAAAGGAGTGAGAGTGGCCCCTTCTAGTCTACAGCGCATTCTTTCTAGGCTTTTGAATTTGGGAGTGTGGCACCAGCCTTTATTTTGCCAGATAGTCTCATAGTGTCTACTGTCCCTGCTTTGTTTTTTGACCCATTTAGCACTTCCCGTTCAGTTCTTCCAAAGGAAGTTAATAATTCAGGAGGTAAATTGGGTTAAATCATAGCTTACATTTGCTTTCTTCATCTGGACTTATCCGGAGTCACGTTCCCAGCTTCTGCAATAGCTTCTTCTTCCATCAGATCTTACACAGACTATAGGATCATCCATGAAGCTCTTTATTCTTGCCTGAGAAATGCTGCTAACTGTGACCACTTCTGCAGGTTGACCCATTTACAGCCTCTCTACTAGGTTTGACTTACTATGATTCATAGCTTTGAAAAACTATAGTAATAAAAAGTCGAATTCATTTTCTTTTTCCAGATTAAATTGTAAATATGAGATTTAGAAAGTGGAAAACATAATGCAAGTGTGAACTATTAAAGATTTCATAAGGCAATTAATTACAAACATAGACACATTTTAACTCAGGATGGAATTTCACCTTAAGTATATGAGCCCTTGATCTGTCCAATTGGGCTCACTATTTTACTTCTAGAAAGACTCCTTGTCTTAACTCCTTATTTTTGTCCATGTATAAAGTTGAACAAAAGTTATACTTAACACAGGAGTGGTATTTGAGTCAATCCAGTTCTTTATAATCTATATCCAATCACTCAAGAATTTTTTTTATTATCATCTTCATCATCATCATTATTCTTCCTAAAGTCTTCCTTTATCAATCCTTTTAACTTTCATCCACCCACCATGACATTACTCCTAGTGTTCCTTGATGCCATCTGGACATTCTTCCTGACTTCACTTTATCCCATAGAGTGTCTCGTTTAATCTTTAAAATCTTTGTTTCTATATTATTCCTTTAGTTATCTCCATACCATCAAGGATTATTTCCCAGTTATTTTTACTGAATTTGCTTTCTGTTCTTTGTTTTAATATGTTTCTCCATATACATTATAATACCCGAGTTACAGTGTCTGTGATTATACACAACCTCTAAACAAATATCTTTCCAGCTTTAGCTCCTAGGTTTCTTACATCAGATACCATCTATATTTCTTTCCACACTCACCATGCTGCATTCATATTGTGAGCTTTTCTACTTTTGCTACCATTATTGCTCCTAAGATAAATGTCATTCCCATTCTCATCCATAAATACACATATACATATACATACATATACATACGTACATACATGCATAAGATACATACATAAACATACATAAATCCTACCCCAGCTAAAAGTAAACTCTTTATCTTCAGATGATAAGGATAAAGATCTTGTTTTACTCTTCTTTGTATTCCAAGTGCTTAACAGAGTATATGCATATAACAGATTATCATAATGAGGGTAAAAGAATGCATGAACAAACAAATTAATATGAGTAGTGTGCTGGCTCCCTGTTTCCTGAAAATGTCACTTTTGTACCTCAGTCTCTTCTCTGTTTCTTATTTTACCCCCTAAAATGACTTTCTTTTTACTCTGTTAACCTTGAGAGCCAACTCAAGACCAATTACTTTGTAAGGGCTTTTCTTACTGTGCTTCATCATATTCCTTCCCTGATCTCTCATAACCGACTGAGCCGCACCACACAATCTGGCCCTTGATTATGCGCTGTCTTTTATGGTTCTTTAACTGTTTCAAAGTACGTAAATCTCATCTGCCCAAACTGACAACGGTACACCTTCTCAAGGGCAGAGACGGCGTCTTCTGTCTGCCACACAAATCTCTCCCAGTACGAGGGCTGTAGAGGCAAACAGTTGTTGAGATGACCCTCCAGCTGAATGAAGTTGACCTTCACAACTTTTGAAAAATAGAATGTTGACCTTGCCAACTGAGAGTATGGTAGCCAAAGCATATGGCTCCCCCTCTCCTCAGCCACAGAGGAGAGCCGCACTCCGGGCTCTAGAGTGTGTCCTTCAAGTGACTGCTGTTTGCCACCTTTCAAAACTCTAGTTGAGTGATGTCATATTCACAGAAGAAGGTCCGAAGCAACTGTTCCCAACATTGCGACAAATATTCCAGCTATTTCAAATTACTTGGAGAACTTTTTAAAATGCAAATTCCAAGCCTGTATTTGTTCATGAGAAAATTTCTCACCTCAACCTCTGTTTCCTCGAAATCAGACTTTCCTATATCACCACTTAAATGGGCTACCCTAGGTTTTTGTTGCTGGGCCATTGGCGGCCTAGCCTCTGGATTCCCACTGTCAACTCGACTTTCATCTCCTTCATGTCAGAGCTGTGTTTGGTCAAATTACCAAACTATTAAGCTTTGGTTTCTTCATTTGTGTAAAGGAGATAGGAAGTGCCTTTTTTGTTGTACAGATACAATTTAGGAAAAACACTTAACACTGTTGGCTTGTAGTGAGACTTTAATAAATATTAAGCTATTTTGATTACCTAAAATGGGCATAAGGTTATTTTAGGTAATCAAGTTAGCTTAATATTTATTTAATGTGGACTGTTCTGCATATTCTGTAGAATGATTGCTAAAATTACTACAGGATGATTTTTCAAAGATGAAAGACATTCTTAAGATTTTAGAAAAATAATGTTCCATCTCTAGAAAATCTAATGAACTATAAAAATTGTAGTAGAGTATAAGAAATATGATAGGCTATGGTTTATCAGATGGTGAGAATTGTTTAAATGATTTTTTTTCACTTTTTCTTTGATTACCTGAAAATTCAGAATTAAATTTAATGACTGTTCATTTTATCCACATTTACTGGATGGGTTGATATATTTAACTTCTCATCTACCTACATGGATTTATGGTTTTATTATTTTTTAATATAACAATCTTATTATTTTTAAGCTTTCTTTAAAAGAAATTGGCTATGTTAGGAAAAAGGAAATAGTTTCGTTGAATCTTTTCAGCTTATAAGAAGCGACTCATTTAATTAATTTTGTACATTTATTTTTTAAAAGTGATTAGACATAATAGATTCACATAATTAGAGAAAATTGAAGTAATACAAAAAAATAACTCCATCACTGTCCCACCTGTCCAGTTGTCTTTACCCAACCACACACAATTTCTATTAGTTTGGATATGTATGTATAATTTTAAGTTTTCTTGCTGTATACAAAAATAAACATGAACACATATTATTTGATGCATTTTACATAAAACAATTGGTTATCCTACTATTGTGCACAATGATTTACATTTTGCTTTTTTATCTGAAAGATTTTCTAGAGATCTCATATTAAGGTACATAAAGCTACAGCCTTCATCTTTATAGATATGTATTATTTATTATTTCATATGGCTTTATGGGTTTCCATAGTTTACTTGGCCAGTCAGTTTAGGCTGTTAACAATTTTGTTATCTTAAACAACAGTGTATTGAATGACTTCATATATAAATATATATATATATATATATGAATATCTATAGAATAAATCCTCTCAATCAGGATTGCTGTGTCAAATAATATATACTTTTATAATTTTGATAAGTTTTATCAAGTAGCCCTCAATGGAAGAACATATAAGAATATTATGAGATTGTCTCTTTCTGCAGCCCCACCAAGGAACCATTATCAAACTTTTGAATTTTTCCAGTTTGATAAGCTTTTTTAGAAAGTGATGTTTGCGGGGCACCTGAGTGGCTCAGTGGGTTAAAGCCTCTGCTTTCAGCTCAGGTTATGATCCCAGGATCCTGGGAGTGAGCCCTGCATCTGGCTCTCTGCTCAGCAGGGAGCCTACTCCCTCTCCCTCTCTGCCTGCCTCTCTGCCTACTTGTGATCTCTCTCTCTCTGTGTCAAATAAATAAATAAAATCTTTTAAAAAAAAAAGTGAGGTTTGGCACCTTTTCATATTTCAATATGATTTATACTTCCTTTTTAATTCAGTATATGTGGCCTTTGCTCATTTTTCTGTTGGGTTGTGAGGCTTTTTCTTATCAATGTCTTGGGGCCCTTCATTATTAGAGAGATTAACCTTTTGTGATGAATTGCAATTATTTTTTTTCCTCTGGTTTGTCATTTATCTTCTGAGAAATTTTTATTTTAAAAAGTTTCAAAAGTTTGGTTTTCTTGGCTGCCATACACATAGGAACCATTCAAATAAATTTGTTAAAGGCAGTATATTCAGTAGCGACACATGTTTATGTAAGTGCATGAAGCCTCAGGGTTCTACAAGACCTGTCTTAGGAGCTTCTTGAAATAAGTATGATAATGGTTTAAAGGTCAAAAATGTATGTGTTCCATCTCCATCAGGCCACACCCCAAAGCTATACCTTAGTGGAGGAATATCAAGACGTGAAGATGTATAGATATTTATGTAAGTTGAAAAACTACCAGTCTTATAGATAAACCTCTGAACTACAAGAAGAAGGAGCTTAGATTTGCTTCATTTCAACTCCTCTACTTCTGTATTTGAATATTCCTCTAGACCAGTAGTTTCCTTTTTTTTTTTTTTTTTTTTTTTTGCTTTTTAAGTATTTGAGCTTTTTTAATTCCATAATGGAAACTCTATGAAGAGCCCTAAAGGGAGTTTCTCTGTTTCAAAGCAGGATGTGGGCAACAGTAGACTCTAACTCCTCTGCTTCCCCCTTATGCATACTCTTTCTCTCCATCTTCCCGTACCTAGCAGCAACTGACTCACTCAGGAGGACCCTAAGATCCCACGGATGGAGTTTCAAAGTCAAGGCTCTAGTCTACCTCTTAATCCTAAGAATAAGGGGCGCCTGGGTGGCTCAGTGGGTTAAGCCTCTGCCTTCGGCTCCCGTCATGATCCCAGGGTCCTGGGATCGGGTGCCGCATCAGGCTCTCTGCTCAGCAAGGAGTCTGCTTCTTCCTCTCTCTCTGCCTGCCTCTCTGCCTACTTGTGATCTCTCTCTGTCAAATAAATAAATAAAAATCTTAAAAAAAAAAATCCTAAGAATAATGTAATGACAACTCTTTTTTTAAAAGTATCAGGAATTTTTTGCTTGTGGTATCTATAAACCTGTCTACTCTTGCTTAATAGAAATTCTTCTTTGGGTATAACCTAAACCAGACATTCTCTATAATTAACTTTTTTTTTCTTTTAACCAGGAAATGTAAATGCTATCTCCATGGTAATCAGATTCATAACCTTTCTAGAGGTTTAGTGGCTGGGAGAATCTCTAAGACCACCATGTAAAACTCCCACCAAATAGAGGAACTGCCTCTATAGTGATTTCTAGCTCACAGTCACATGGTCTAATCATTCAGAATTTATTGCCCCACAAGTAGCTGCTTCCATTTTGCTCAAGTTCTTACTGTTGGAAAGTGTCTTCTCATATTAAATTCCTGTACCTTCCATTTGTTAATCTACCCTTGGTTCTCTGGTGCTACACCTAATAAGATCCACTTTTATTCGATAAGGACAAATATTTAAAGACAATTATCATATCGCCTTCCCTAACCCATTCTCCAATTTTCTCTTCCCTAGAGTAAAGTTTCATTGTTACCGCCACTGTATTTCCAATTGGGAAGATTCTCACATTCCTGATTACTGCTCTCTAGACTCACTTCAGGATGTTAGCCATACCTATAAAAAGCAGCAGTGCCTGGGGTGTCTGGGTGTCTCAGTCAGTTAAGCCTCCAACTCTTGGTTTTGGCATGATCTTGGGTCATGAGGTCAAGCTTCTTGTTGGGCTCTGCACTCTACATGGAGTCTGCTTGAGATTCTCTCTCTCTCACCCTCTCCCCCCATCCCCCACTCATGTGCTCACTTTCTTTCTCTCTCTCTTTCTAAAATAATTAAAAAAAAAAATTAAAAAGTAGCAGTGCCTATCGAACACAATTCTGCATGTGGAGACTGGCCAGTTTAGAGATCATTTAATTATGTAATCCATGCGGTCTAGATAGTACCTTTTGTGTTCTTTTCCTGTTTCATCCTTTCTGAATCTTTAATTTGCCTTGAAATCTGAATCCTCCCAATTTATCAAAGAGCATTACCTGAAGTTTAGTACCTATGGCCTTAAGGCTTCCCAGCCTTTGAAACAAGAAGGGCACCTAGTGATCACTTAGTCTAACTGGTTCACTGTACAGATGGAGGAAAACTTTAAGAGGACATTTAGAGTAGGAGAGCTTTCTGAAAAGTTCAAATATTCTTTAATGGCTGCATAATGGAGCTTTCAGAAGACGGGCAGCAATGTTTTAAGTGTCTATAATAGCCCACTCACTCAATGCAGTATGTGGTAGGCAGAAAAATGACCTCCTAAAGATGTCCATGTCCTAAACTTCAGCATTTGTGAATGTGTTACTTTACATGGCAAAGGGGACTTTACAGATGTAACTGAAATTCAAAATCTTGAGATAGAATGATTATCCTAGATTATCCAGTGAGCTCTGTCTAACCAGATGGTCCCTAAAAAGGGAGACTCTTTCCTGGCTAAAGTCAGAGGATGATGAATAAAAGGAGAAGCTTCAGAGTCCTATAACATTGCTGGCTTTGAAGGCACAGCATGGGGACCAGTAGTGAAATGAGGACAACATCTAGAGGTTAAAAAGGGCAAGGACAAAGAATTTCCCTAGAGTTCCCATTAAGGACTGAAGCCCTACAACAACTTCATTTGAACCCAGTCAGACCCATGTTAAACTTCTGATTTACAGAATCCCCAGATAATAAATGTGTATTGTATTAAGCCACCAAGTTTGCAATAATTTGTTATGGCAATAATAGAAAACTAATATACCAGAAAAGCCTAAATACTAAGCCAAATGCATTCACAGCTTTTTAAGCCTCAAGCATTAAAGATATGCAGTATGTGCGAAGTATTCTGAAGCCAAATTTGCTTTGTTTGATAGCCGTATTCTCATAATGAGCTAGGCCTTTTTAGAAATTGCATTAATAACTCAGGGAACCATTTAGTCATTATTGCTTCACTGTGTTAGCTGTTATCCTGTTTGACGATAGCCTAAATCTCCCGTCACTCCCAGGGAATGGCTCTTGTACTGAGTAAAGTATCAGTGTAGATTAATCTTTCATATTATTGTTTTTAGAAAGCATGTTTGTAGGGTATTTGGCAGCTCTCTCCTGTTTTACACCTGGGTTCACATGGCATTCACTCCCATAAAAGAAGGCCAAATTATGCTAAGTAAATATGTTTCTAAACCAAGTTAGAATTCTGTTAATTTAGTAAATGCTTGGAGAGAGCACAATTCTTTTCTGAGAGGTTGAGAACAATGGAGACTGCTTGGGGGCCTTTTGCCAAATACATTGGCTTCACAAATGCACAGGCACCTGAGTGTTCCTCCAGGAGCAGAGATGTGGTTATGTTTCATGACCTTGAGCTACCTTTCAAAGAGGAAAATTCTTCTTACCACATATTGACTAATTCTTTTCTGCTAGGTAACGGGCTTGTTTCTGAACATGTATTTCTATGCCTAATTATCAGAAGGAGACTATTGTGAAGCCCTCACACCTAAGGAAACAGAGACTCAGTGAGAATAAATCAGTTACTCAAGTTCACAGGAATTGTAACCACTGAAATGGGACATGTCCCACAGCCATTATGATCCCAAAGCCCACTGATTCTACACGTTGTCCCCTCTGTGCAAGTCTGTACCGAGCATAGCTGTTGGGATTATCACAGCTCTATTATTTTCATCCTTCCACATTCGCTAGAACATGGTGGGAATTCAGCAAAACTTACTGAATGGATGGATGAATGAATTAGTAAGTTCTTGAAACACAGAAAGAGGTAATTAACACAAACTTGTCCTTGGATCCTCACAACAGTGTCTGGGAAAGTTGGTATTTAAAAGGAGTCATTATAAAGATCAAATCAAGCTAAAAGTAAATTAAAGCAAAAAGAAGAAGAAGAAGAAGAACCTTTATGTAATGTATATAATTTTTTACATGTAACTTTTAATACCTATATTTTACCCTCTTTCCTCCAATCCTATAAAAATACGCAGATGCCCACATACACAGAATTAGCGATCTGTTTTAAAGTATAGTGTAGGCCTCTGTAAGATGGCCAATTCTTTGCCCCCGTCCAGAATACACAAATAAGAAGTTTCCTACAGCAGAAGAAGGAGAGAAAATCTATGCTATAGACTGGATAGGATTTAGCATTAACTTTGGAGTAGTCCTTGAACAATGCTACAATATTAAGCTGCTTGTAAATTTTGTGTGACAGGTAAGCTTTGGAAATGTTAAAGAAGAAAGTCATAAGACTGAACTTTCCTAACGCTGTGGTTTTCAAAATATTTATTTGTTTGACTGATTTGTATTAGCAGAAAGCTCCCTTTTGTGGCAGTTTAATCAGAACCTACTTACAGAAAACAGATAAAAAAGAAGGAGTTTTGAATAAAAGAGGAGTTTTGAATGGAGCTGAGGGACACATGACCCCCATGCTCAAGTCCAATGCCCAAGTCACCCCTACTGAAATCCGAGTACTATGAAAAGCCCAATGTAAAAACTGCCATACTAATAATTTTATTCCTCAAACTATGGTGAACAGTTAGAAAGTATTGGGCAGAATTTGTATAGCGTGGCTCTTATAATTTGAATTGTATAAATGTATGTATATGGCACTAGCATAAATATTTGATATTTTGAATATTGTTTATTTTATGAAAATATACACATTGTTTTTTCTGGACATCCCAGGAATCAAAGTGAGATGGCTTCTCCCAGGTAGCTGCATTCTGGTACACATGGAGAGTTTCCAAATGTGGGACCTATTTTTTATGTAATGTGCTTAATGCTTAGAATGGTTGAGCACACTGGAGAAGGGATCCTGTCAGTTAGTCTTGTAAGCAGAAAGTTGTCAGTACAGAATTGTTGGAAGGATGATTGAGGTTAGACTCATTGTTTTACAGTGAAAAACATCAAGAATCAAGTTCCACAGTGAGTAAAGTTCTTTATAAGAAGTTATAATTGACATGGTTTTCCACCCCTTTATTATTTGTTCAATATTGAAATAAAATGATGGGGTTTAAGGCAGATATTCAGCTATAGCTTTTAGAGATGTTGGTTGAATACTAAAAATATCTTTTAGCTAATTTCAACTACTATTTATTGAGCACTTCCTAAATGTCAAAGAACCATGCAGTGGCTTATTAGGCATTGTATCACTTGGTCCTTACAATAACCTTCACGGGCATGATAATTTTCATTCCCATTTAGGAAGAGAAAACAGACTAAGAATTTAAGTAACATGTCCAAATTCACCAAGTTTGTTAAGTATTGAGGCTGGGATTTGAGGTCAATTCTTCTTGGCTCTGGAACCTTATGTTCTACAGCTTTCCTACTGAGTTAATGCATAATTTGGGAAGAATTCAGTGTTCTGTTTTGACTTGAGCCGTGCCTGGAATTACAATTATACCAAACAACAGTGAAAGCAAACTCCAGTCAGCTCAAAGACTTCATCCAGTCCTTTGTTACAATGAAAACTTTGAATTATCCCAGCCATGAGCAAAGACCTAGATCTTGGCAAGCCAGTTGCCCTTACCTTTTCTTTCTCAGACATTACAGACTCTTTCTAGAACCCAAAACTCTTTCCACCGGATTTTAATGCAAAGCCTGATCCACTTCTTTATGGGCCTCACAATTAGACTGCTTGACTAAGGGCACGGTGCCCATATATATATATATATTTTTTTAAGATTTTATTTATTTATTTGATAGAGAAATCACAAGTAGGCAGAGAGGCAGGGAGAGAGAGAGGAGGAAGCAGGCTCCCTGCTGAGCAGGGATCCCGATGTAGGATTTGATTCCAGGATCCTGAGATCATGACCTGAGCCCAAGGCAGATGCCCAACCACTGAGCCACCCAGGCGCCCCATATTCTGAAAACCTAGCTCTATCACTGGGGGTATGTAATCCTGTCACAGGGAGGAAATCTATGACCTGTTTTTGCCAGTCCTCCTGCTGTTTCCATGATGAAACGGATCCCAAATTGCACAGAAGCACAGAAAATCTCTAACTACCGTTGCAGCAGGACCCTGATGGCAGTGGAGCGCACCTTCAGGAGGCAGAGGGCAAGACCGTGGTGTGATAGGAAAAGAAATGGCAGCCCCGCTCACCCAAGACATCCCTGCGCTTGCGGCTGCCGGTTGTGCTCTTTGACGCCCACACGGAAGGTCAGGGGAACATTATTTAACCAAGTGAACGCAGGAGAGGAGTACATTCCCACAGCCTTACGTCATTGTGGAAGTAAACTGTGTCCGCCTGAGCCAAACAAAGCTAGATACTGCCTTTCCGATTCCGTGTTGATACTTAATAACGTGAAATTGGGGCAAAGTTTATCAAGCTGATCAAATAATGAGAACGGCACTGCCCACATTATTTAAAACCATCACCCTCCCAGAGCCATCAAAGGAGAGAGAAACTGCACGTGTGTACAAGTGAATCCCAGGAAGCATGGCCTTGTTATTTCCCCCTCGCCTTTACCTCTGCAAGAGGCACCCACATTCCTCTCCTCTGCCTTCACATATTGGAGAGCGTGTGGGTGGTCAGCAATCTGTTGCGGTGCCCGAGGACCGAAGCGGCATCAGATGGGTCCATGAGAGAAGTGGAAGGAGGCCAGCGCTGGAGATGTGGCAGGAGCATTTCACAGGATGTTTGAAGTCTGCAGCTTTTATTGTCCTTTGCCAAAAGAATAAAAGGTTTCATCTCTGCAGGCATATTGAGCTGTCCTCACATAAAATCTAAATCCAAGTTTGAACGCAAACTGTCCTTGTCTCTCTCCCACCCCAACCCATCCAACATTTTATTTTGCCGTGCTTTATAGAATCTCTTGTCTGTCTTGTTTTATAGACTTCCTCCTAACTGGGGACATCTCCTTGCCCCTTTGGACCAAATATTTCCAGTGCTTCACCAAATCAGCCTCCTTGACTGACTTTGGGCAGCTCGAATGCTATTCCAAGTTTTCTGGATCCCTGGCTTCTCGGTCAGGACAGGATGAAAAAGACAAGATAGAAAGAGTTCTTTTTTTTTTTTAAAGATTTTATTTATTTATTTGTCAGAGAGAAATCACAAGTAGGCAGAGAGGCAGGCAGAGAGAGAGAGAGGAGGAAGCAGGCTCCCTGGCGAGCAGAGAGCCCGATGCGGGACTCGATCCCAGGACCCTGAGATCATGACCTGAGCTGAAGGCAGCGGCTTAACCCACTGAGCCACCCAGGCTTCCCAAGAGTTCCCCTTTTTTTTTTTTTAAAGGTTTATTTATTTGTTTGAGAGAGAGAAGGAGAGCATGAGCAGGGGGAGGGTTGGAGAGAGAGGGAGAGAAATCCCCAAGTGGAATCCCTGCTGAGTGTGGAGCCTGAGATCATGACCTGAGCTGAAATCAAGAGTCAGATGGGTAACCGACTAAGCCACTGAGGCACCCCAGAAAGAGTTCCTTTTACTGAGAAACTCACCATGCTAAAAATAAAGCAATTAACATGTAATGACATTCTCTGCAACAGGCTAGTGATGGACAGCCTGTTTTCATGTTGTTCTTGTTGTGGGTTTATTTTTATTTTTTTTAACTTTTTATTTTTCATTCTCTGAGATTGTTGAAACTTATGAAAATTCATTTGTTCTCTGTCCTTGTTAGTGCCTAGCAGACAAGTTGCTTAAGGCTCTGGAGTTATGTGGAATCACATTTTCAGTATGATTTTAAAAAGAAAATGAAACAGAAGACAAAGGAGAGCTAGGCTCTTTTAAGACACAATGCATGTTTTGGTTCTTTAGAAAAATCACTTTAGTGATGATTAGGACAGAAATTGCTAGAATAACATAAATTGTAAGCAAGAAGCACTTACCTATTTTAGGATTCATGTAAACAAAACAGAAAATATCGTGGAAACACCTGTCCTGGCATATCCTTTTTAGAAGAAGAAGCCTCGTTTTAAATGGAGCTTTATAAGTAAGCATGAAATTCCTCCCAGAATCAACTCTTTAATAAATATTTGAATATGAACATTGGCATAGAGTTTCTATAGAAAATGGCTGTGTCTTTGAAGTAGACCATCTTAAATGATGAAAAGAAGTGGCCAAGAAAATAGAACCATGGCCAGAATTGAAAATAGTCCACTTTTTGTTCTTTATCAGAGATAGGCAAATAGTAAAAAAACAGAACAACAATAACAAAATGAAGTAAGACAATGTCAAAAAAAAAAAAATAGAACAAATAAAACCACTAGGAGTGACAAAGAAGAATGGAGAATAGCTTTTTTCTGCTACTATTATTTGTTCCAACACTAAAATAATATCAGATAGCTGGTAGAAGGAGAGACCTCTAATAAGATACGGTATTAAATAAAGTTAAGATAGTTTTATTTCTTTGACTGGTTGGACTTCTAGTGTTGAATTTGTGAAGTGTCTGTTTAATTATTTTAATTTAGTAATCATTATTTTTGTTTATAATCAATTAAGATCATTCTTCTACTCCAAGTTTCTGAATCTTTGAAATTTGGGGATGTACTTGTTTTTGAAGGAAAAAAAAATATCAATGTGAAAAGAATAATGAAGAGCCAGTCTTTCTCTTTGCTGAGAACTGAGGATCTAGGTTCCCTAGAAGAACAGAAGAACATTAAGGAAGAGCTTCTTGACAAAAAGACGACCCTGGTATAGGTGACTAATGAAGCCGATCATGAGATCTTTGTCCATGGAGTTCTCTACCAATAAGACCAAGAAGCAAGTTGCTAGGACACCTGATGATGTCAGCTCCCTGCTGACTGGAGAGCACCTTTGACTCTCAGATGGGGTGCTGGTCCCGTGTTATCTTGGTGGGGGTGGGGAAACTGGCCAGAGGTCTCTCCCCTTGTGTACTGATTGAAGATCTGATTGAAGATCCTCAAAGAGAAAATATTTCTGGAACTATCCTGTGCCCTTTATAGTTCTATTTTTGCTTTTCTTCAAAAAGGAGGGAGAGCAAATTTCTGGGCCACCATTATTTACCTGGTAACTTTGCATTTCCTTGCTAAGGGGGAGGTGGGAAAGGCTGGCTTTCTGAAGGGCTTTCAATCAGCAACTGAATGGGTGCATTCTGCTACTGTGTACACCCTCTAGCGCTTGGCTTTTAATTTTTACATCTGAATTATGAAATGCAACCTCTCCGAGCTACTGCCAGGAGCTGGGAACATTAATATTGATGTCCAGGAAGGTTGGAAGCACAGCCACAGGATGATTTAAAGATGAGACTTATCAGAGATAGCATCAGAGTAAATAAATCCACTATCCAATGTGCTTACCTTTTCACCCCAAATTTTGAAGGGATTTTTTCTTTTTTTTAAAGAAGGAGAAAAAGCAGCATATGCTCTGATAAGTCTAGCATAGAAATGTTTCCCCCTTCTCTTCCCACCCACACTCACCTCTCATTATAAACATGTGTGACTGGCACGGGCTGACTGCGGCAAGGTATGTCTTACAGCAGCAAATGATATAAATAGAAAACTCGGAGGAACCGGCGAGAGAGGGAAGGGCAGATTTGGACAGTGTATGAGTTCCCTTGCAGTTTAATACTCCCTTATAACCACATCAGTGTACAGAAGGCAAACTGATGCCTGTGATGTTTGGGAACCATCTGCCGAGCCTAAGGCAAATTTCACATTAAAACCCAATTTTGATTGTGACCTAAAAATGAGGAGAAATGCTGTGGTTCTGAGTGAATTCCACTTTGAATGTCTTATCTCTGCTCCTAGCATTGCAAAGTG
This sequence comes from Neogale vison, assembly GCF_020171115.1. Lineage (NCBI taxonomy): Eukaryota > Metazoa > Chordata > Mammalia > Carnivora > Mustelidae > Neogale > Neogale vison. The sequence continues at coordinate 63,490,105 of NC_058096.1, read as the reverse complement.
AAACTCGTAAGGTGGGTGCCTAAAAGAAACAAAAGCCACGGGAAGCAAACACAGCTCCTAGTCCCCTGTCGCCGCTCCAGGATTTACACAGCTGTGGTCATGTCCACAGACCAGGCTCCAGCACTGATGTGAGGAGGGACTGCAAACCTGCTTGGCTCAGTGGAACAGAGCATTGCTTCTCTTCCATTTTCAACCATGACTCTACTTCGCATAGTTTTATTTTCCATCAGGAGCAGAAGTTAGGAATCCTCATGTAATTATGGGCAATCCAAGAATACTTCCCCCCGCCCAGGAAAACCAAAATCAAACACCAAGAAATGAGGGCCAATGTAGACTCAGTTCTAAATTCTCTTTTAATACCTATTTTTCTCCAGGCCACTTCTCTTCCCCTTTGGGACGAAATAAGAGTAGATTACAATGCTTCTGACTTTGAAGGGTTCTATCATGTCGAGGAGATAAATACAAAGCAATAGAAACTATATAAACATACCGTAACTCTATAGCTTGAATTAATTGGTACTTAGATGTAGATATGAAAAAGTCTTCAGAATGGAGGTGGAGGGGCAGCTGGGTGGCTCAGTCAGTTAAGCATCTGCCTTTGGCTCAGGTCATGATCAAGGCCCACATCGGGCTCCCTTCTCAGCCGGAAACCTGCTTCTCCCTCTCCTCCCTACTTGTGTGCTCTCTCATACCTCTCTTTCTCTCACAAACAAATAAATGGAATCTTAAAAAAAAAAAAAAAAAAAATGGAGGTTGAATCAGAAATATCTTCCTAGAGAAAGTGAGCATCTTTTTTTGTTGTTGGTTTTTTTAGAGGGGGGAGGGGTGGAGGGAGAGGAAGAGAGAGAATCTTAAGCAGGCTCCATGACCAGTGCAGAACCCAGTGCAGGGTTCGATCTCACAATACTGAGATCATTACCTGAACCAAAATCAAGAGTCTGATGCTTAATTGATTATGCCACCCAGGCACCCCGAGAAGGTAAGCATCTTAAAGGATGCAGTGGGGGCATCTGGGTGGCTCAGTCAGTTAAGCGTCTGCTTTCAGCTCAGGTCATGATCTTGGGGTCTTGGGATCAAGCCCCATTTTGGGTTCCTTGCTCAGTGGTGAGGCTGCTTCTCCCTCTCCCTCTGCCTGCCCCCAGGCTTGTGCTTACTCTCTTTCTCTCTCTGTCTCAAATGGATAAATAAAATCTTTTAAAAAAATGCAATGAACATAATTTAATGACACAAAATGGAAGACTTGAGCATCATGTGTGAACCCACCATCACTACCAAAATTTCTTGGCACTTGCATCACCACAGCACATGAAAGAAAGTTGCAGAGCCGTACCTCAGTCTTCTCATTCACCTAGACTGCAGAGCAGCAGCAAAATCAAGTGGATGAAATGATTGCAGATCTTCCTATCAGTAGTACATCCTAATCTACTTTTTAATCCCCACAGGAAGAACCCTGCCAGATCCCCTTATAAACCACTGCTTTCCAAACTTGACTGACTTCGAGTTACTGGGAATCCTGTTAAAAAGCAGATTCTGATTCACTAGATTTGGGTTAGGGGCTAAGAGTCTGAATTTCTAATAACCTGCCAGGTGATGCTGATACTGCTGGTCTGTAAGATCACACTTTGAAAAGCAAAAATAGGGGTGCCTGGGTGGCTCAGTGGGTTAAAGCCTCTGCCTTCAGCTCAGGTCATAATCCTGGGGTCCTGGGATCAAACCCCACATCGGGCTCTCTGCTCGGCAGGGAGCCCTCTTCCTCCTCTCTCTCTGCCTGCCTCTCTGCCTACTTGTGATCTGTCTGTCAAATAAATAAATAACATCTTAAAAAAAAAAAAAAGAAAGAAAGAAAAGAAAAGCAAAAGTATAGCACAGCGAATCCCTTTATATGGCTCTGAAAATTTCCACATCAGAGCGGGGTGTGTGTGTGTGTGTGTGTGTGTGTGTGTGCGTGAATGTGCATGCGTGTACGCATGTGTTAAGCACACCGGTGACAGGGATGGGAGTACTAAGATTGCTGAGGCAGACATCTTCTGAAGGCACACTCTGGCTTGGGAGCACTGTACATGGAGTCTATAATATTTAGCATTCCAGTTCCATTATTAAACAATGTCATTTCATCTCAGTCAAAGCCCAGAAGTCTTGTACAGGGGTCTCTGTGATGCTTTCATTATTCTTTTTGCCCCTAAAATTTCGGTAGTGGAGAAACTGGGATTGCATTAGTAGATGAATTATGACTAAGAATTCTATTTCCTCTTCTGTAGAAATCAAAATGTGTTCAAAACCCCTTCAGAATTCACTGCTGTGTGTTTGGTGCAGTTTCTGCAAAACTACTTCAGGGTCTGTCACAAATCTATATAGGTCTAATCGCAAGGGATTCTGTTTTAACAGCTCTTTCAGTCTGCCTGCTAGGTTTTTATAGGAGTTTATTTCACAGGATAGCATTTTTGTTGCTTTTCTACCTTTTTAGCATTCCACGGTTAAACAGAACTTTTTGAACACTTATTTTGGGCAAAAAAGCTCCCGGGGACTAGAAAGATGCATAAAACCTGGTCAGGCAGACCTGGGTTCAAATTCCAGTTCTAGCATGTACAAACCACGTGACTTTGGACACATGTAGAGAGCCAAGGTCTTAATCGCCTCATCTATAGAGTGGAGATAATAATGTCTGTTTACAGTGGGGGGATGCATTAAAAAGGTGATGGGGATGAAGGGGCGCCCTTGTGATGAGCACAGGGTGACGTATGGGACTACGACTTACGCTGGAAACTAATATAACACTGTATGTTAACTAACTGGAATTAAAATAAAAACTGAGAAAAAAGAAAAAATAATGCCTATTTATACGTAAGGATCACACAAGATAATTTATATAGAGTTCTTAGCATGGGATCTGTAAGGACTAAAATACATGTATATATTTGTGATGGTGTTAATTATATTATCATGTACCTACACTGAAGAATGACAAAAACCTAGCACTGAGATCCCAAACACTCTGTAACAATATCTCATTGTATACAACATATTCTGGGATATAAATATTACACTTTCTAGAGTGTATGAGTGAATGTGTGCATATATCTATTTTCTATAGTCTAGACACTGATACACAGTGTTGCAACTTTGGTTAATATTTAGTGCAAGAATTTTATTTGAGAGCAAAAATGATGGGGAAATAGAAGGCTTAAATTTATGAAATAATTATTGTGCTAAAGGAGCTCCTAGAAACTTGGAACCTTTGTATTACTGATGTCTTACCTCATTCTTTATTTCTTTCTATAATTAGACAAAAATGTTGATTTTCAAGTAGTAAAAGTTTATTTTGGTCTTATTAACCTAAACTAATTAAAGAAAAGAGAATTCCCAAGGTGAGGTGTGAAACCTGGTGAACTAGCCTAAGAGTACAGGGACAGTGTTGTTCGCTCAGCCTTATTATCTCCAACATCTAGCATATGGTGCCAGAACCATATTTACTGAAATGAGTTAAACTCGATTTTTCACTCATGGTTAAAACATTTAATTCATGTGTGTGTGGGGGGGGGACCTGTATTTCTCCATATAACCTTCGAAATGATTTAAAAGCTAGGATAAATCTTAAAACCTATATGAGAAAGCTTATTTGGATTTACAACATACCAGCAATTTTGCCAAGGGAGGGATGGATTAAAATGGGGCAAATGAGTGGACCAAGACTGTTTGAAACCTGCTCTTTGTGATTGAGCATAGAAGACCATTTGTGGACTAAATGAGTTAGCATGGTCAGAAACTGCTCATGAGACAAAAGCAAAAATAAACTCTTCTAGAACAGTTCCTCCCACTGGATGTGTGCACTTGGATAAGCTAGTTCACCTTTTTCAGGCTTCAGTTTTTCTGTGTGTTAAATGAGAGGATTGTACTAAAATATACACAATTTGGGGCTCCTGGGGGACTCAGTTGGTTAAGCATCTGACTCTTGATTTTGGCTCAGGTCACGATCTCAGGGTTGTGAGATCGAGCCCTACGTTGGGCTCTCACTCATCAGGGAGTCCGCTTGAGATTCTCTCTTTCCCTCTCCCTCTCCCCTGCCAAAACATAATGAAATAAAGTATACACAATTTAATTCTATATCTACCATTAAATAGTTTTCATTATTTTATCTTCTTTTTTAAATTTTATTTTATTAACATATAATGTATTATTTACTTCAGGGATACAGGTCTGTGAATCATCAGGTTTACGCATTTCACAGCACTTACCATAGCCCATACCCTCCCCAATGTCCATAACCCAACCATCCTATCCCTACCACCCCACCCCCCAGCAACCTTCAATTTGTTTTGTGAGATGGAATCTCTTAGGATTTGTCTCCATCCCTGGTCCCATCTTGTTTCATTTTTTTCCCTCCCTTGCCCCCATGAACCCCTGCCCTGCCTCTCAAACTCCTCATATCAGAGAGATCATCAGAATTTGAATGTGAAGTGGTTTGCTTGAGACACTACACACTGAATTGTGTTTAGGGCTGACACCTTATAAGTTTTTCATGATGGAGGGTGGACAAGCCAAGACATGAAAACATGGTTTGGTGCAGTGTGTTCCAGAGATGCCAAGTAGATCAACTTGGTCTCCACAGAATAGAGGTGTTAGGATATAAGGAGAAACAGTAGAGTGAGGCCAAAGAGAATGATGACAACTACTGAAGCGAGAACATGGTGGAAAGAGTTGAAGTTTATCATGAGGCAGAACTAAACTCTAAATACTAGTTTTGCTGTTTCCCAGATGTAGGCTCTTTAATGGTCATTTAACTTCACCTTAATTCTTCATCTGTAAAATAGTTATAATATTATAAACTTCTCAGGGTTCTTGTGTGGGTCCAGTGAGATTTTAGACATAAGAGTGTCTCATTCCTCTACACTGGGGGTAGAGTGGGGGGTAATGGGAGAATCATGAAAATTCACAAGGGTAAAAATTAGATGTCCAAAATAGTTGTTAACGCAGTATCTTAGAACACATTTGTTGTTCTTTTTCTTTGGATGTGTGATCTAAACCCCATCTGTATTATAAACCCCTTGAAGACAAAGGCAGGTTATTCATCACCTGTGTCCCCACAAAAACCAGGTGGTACTGGGTGTGTGTTGGCAAGAACTTAAGAATGCTTCGTGACTAATATTTGGAGGGTATCGTCATAGCTCTGTGTGTTGGAATAGGTTAGAGAGAGAGTGGGAAAAGGGAGATTAGCTGGAAGGCTGCTGGGAACAGAAGGAACATTTCCATTTTAAACCTACCAAGTCAGCAGTTCAGAGTGTGTATTGATTTGCTTTTTAAAAAGAATATTAATTTCCCTTTTAAAATGTGGGTGAAAGACTAAACAAATTGGGTCTTGGATTTATTTACTAAGATGCAGTCCCTGATTATTCTCCCCTTTAAATCACCCCACTGCCATACTGCAGGCCCTTCCAAACATTAATATTAATGTTGCCTTGCTTCTGGTAGAGGCCGGTGAATGTGGCATTTCATAATTCAAATGTAGAAGTGAAAAGGGTCTCACAATTTCAACTCCAGTGTCTACACTGTGCCAAGAGAAGGAAAATTGGAATATACAAAAAGGATTTGAAAACTGATATGTTTATAAGACGATTAACTCCCTATGAGAACATTCTAGATTTCTACTTGTCAGAAAGATGCTTAACACCCAGTTTCAGTTCTGATCACACTTGCCTTATATGTGGACTTGCCAGTTTTGTTTGAATTTATTCTTTTGTTCATTCACTCAACAAATATTTATTGAGTGCCTGGTGTTCACCAAACTGAAGATGGTCATGAGCCCAGCAAAGCCCCTGTCCTCAGCCACAGTTTGGAATCTGTTTCTCTCAGTCCCATAGAAACCATCCACATAAGGTCAAACTGTAAATAATTCATCTAACTGATGATTGTTGAGCGCCAACATAAATCAGGTTCTTTGCTTGTGCTGGAGTTATGTGCCAGTGAACGACACTGGGTCTCTCTGAGGAAGCTCTCAGTCTCATGGAGGTAACAGATACACAGAAAGAAAACAGAGGGTGATAAAGGGTGTTCTGGAGAGTAGCAGCAATTAGCTAGGGGTAAGGAAGGGCTGGGCAGGGCAGGGAAGCAAAGGGAAGGGTAGTAAAGGGAAGGGAAGGGAAAGTGTGGAAAGTGCTAACAGAGTGAAATAGAAATGAGTGTATGAGCCTGAGAGTGGAATGTGGAAGGCAAAGGCAAGTGGTACAGGAGGTTGGAAAGATGAACAAGGTTCTGGAATGTGCAAACCTGGTATGCTACATCAAGAAACTGGGTTTTGATCCCTAACTGCAGGATCCTCGAGGAATCAAGCTCATTCTGCTTTCTTTCTGGACCCTCAGTGCCTAGCTGAGGCTAAATAAGTATTCAGGGAAGGAATGGATAAGCTGGTGTGGGAGGGAGTGGGATGGTGATGACCTGAGCTGGTTTTTCATTCAGGAAAAGTGCTCTGGCTCTTGGGGTACAAGACTGGGGCCAGTGAGCTTATCAGTGGAGCAGTGCATTAGTCTCAATGAGAAAATATGCTGGTGTGAGCTAGGATGATGACAGTGAGAATGGGGTTTTCTGCCAGTCAGGAACAGCAACACTTTTTGCAATCTTCTTTGTAGTTCTGTATGTTTACGTTTTTTTGTTTGTTTGTTTTTGATTTTTGTTTGCTTGTTGGTTGGTTGGTCTTTTGCAGAATTCTCACATTTGTATTTCTTTTTTTTTCTCCTTTCTCCGTAAAGAGTTCCCCCACCTCCAAAATGTACTTGCTTGGTCCCCATATTGATATCAAGCACCCGACGGTCACTCTAAAGACAAGTTGTGTTTTAGTAATTGAGCATCATCTTGAAGTGTTTACTATTCGATTCCATGAACATTCCCCTCTTAATGTATCTCGTTTAGATAATCACTATTAGTTTGATATTGAGCGTGTTTCAGAAGTACTTGCTAACGCTGCGATCTTTAAGTCCCAAATCTATATGAGCAAAACTCTTCATTAGGCCCTGATTTTCTCCAATACGGGCTGCTTCCGAGGTGCAGAACTGATTGAGTGGCTGAACACCTCCCTACAATCCTAATGCCCTGCCTCTGTCTTCTCTTTATTGACATATTTCCCATTGATAAAACCAGCATTCTTAGTACTGGCAGGTAAATTTCAAGTTACTTCCAAGCAGATAAAGAGTTCTACATTTCAGATCTCCATGAAGTTTCCTATGTAAACTTATTACAGAATGTTCCTGGGGGTGCCTGCATGGCTCCGTCAGTCAGTTAATACTGTGCCTTTGGCTCAGGTCATGATCCCAGGGTCCTGGGAAGGAGTCCTGCTTTCTGAGTGGGGAGTCTACTCCTCCCTCTCTCTCTGCCCCTCCTCCCCAGGCTTGTGATCTCTCTCTCTCTCTCTCTCACACACATAAATAAGTAAAATCTTAAAAATTTTTTTTCTGGAGGCAGCTGAAGCCAACTATTAGCACCATGAAGGGCCAGGGGGAGTTCTTTGGGGGTTTCGCAGAGAGTCTTGAAAGTATCTCCCTCAAATAATTTTTAATTATTCTTTCCCAAAAATTAAATATTTATGCAATTGTGTCTATAATGAGGCCATGCTAATTCAGAATGTGAGCTTATGAGCTTTCTTTGAGCATGGAGAGAGGTCATAAGACACCACAAAGGAGTGTTTCTTTCTTCCCTCAGTGGCTACTTTAGAGGTCTTACTGATTCCCTCTCTCATTGACATTGGATGGCTGCCCCAAGAGGAGAGACCAGGTCTCTGTCTGGGTTACAGGCAGGAGGAGGGCAGGAAAGAGGAAAAAGGCTGGGGAGAGGATGGGAGTAGGACGGGTCGGCAGTGCCACTCAGCCTACTGAGATGACGTCTGCCTTGTCACCGAGTGGCGGAGGCCAACAATTTGCACGACATGATTACCACAGGAAAGCAAATTAAATAGCTATTAAAGGGAGGCAATGAATTGGTACCTGGCAGTAAGCTGTGAGAAGATCTGTCAGTCTTCTTTATTAATTGGGGGAAAAAAAAAAGTCTCCAGGGGAGCTCTTTCTAAGCACGTTTACTAAGTTACATTGAAGGCCCAGTGTCTTAGCAAGTAACCTATCATTATTATTAGTGGTAACTTAATAATAATATTAATAGCAAATATTATTTTCTCTGGAATGGTAAATCTTGGAGGGTATTATTATTATTCCTATTATTATGTTATTAGTGTGAGAAATGTGTCTCTTTCAGCCTGGGCTCTTATTACCATTTTTATGAGTACTATATATTCCTATACTTAGGCAAACAGATTTGTTTATGAAGGGCCTTTCCCCTTCCCGGCATCACTACCCTAAAGCTTAACTGTTTATGAGGCAAACATGCCAGACTGAGAAGAGGGCGTTACGTGTCATCAGCAGAATTTTATATTCTCAAATAATGAGCAGGATAGTTGTAAAGTCATTGAATGCTCAATGGCATGTAAGCATGGATTTTGAGTTTTCTTTCATTTATTCCATCCAAGCATTAGGTGGGCAACGATTAGCTGTACTGTGGCAGGGATGTCAATGTCAGATAAGAAAATGGACTGTCCCTTATGGTTCCCTCTAACCCTGAAAATCAACAGTTCTGTGTTTGATGATGCCACAGGAAGAATGCCCAAATGATCAAGGGAACCTGTGCCACTTCTGGAAAAATAGCACTGCTGGATTCCTGCTTCAAAAAATTGTAAGGACAACTTCTTTCACTGAGCTCCTAACCCTTGCATTTCATCAAGCCTAAAGTTTGGGTTAAGGAAGAAAGTTAAGGATTATTTTCTTGTTACTTAGGACATCCTGTTAACATCTCAGGTAGAATACAGACCTGAGATATGCCCATTGGTCACCTAAAAGTAAGTCCTAGCAGCTGAGATCCAGAGTGGACTGAAAAGACAGGGGGGTTTGTGTCTGTCTGTCTGTCCTTTCATCTCCTCTTTCTCTTTTGCATGCACAACACACACACACACACACACACACACACACACACACGTCTTTGTTTTCTACTCTTTTTTTCCCTTGTGTTCCCAGGGGAGAGTTTTTTACCCTAATTTGTACACAACTTCCTTTCTTGTCCTTGGTCAATAAAAGGAAGCACCTACTAGGCCAGTGCTTCTCTTTTATTTCAACATTAGCGTGTCTGTGAATCACTGGGGATTTTGTTAAAATGCAGGCTCTAATGCAACACATCTTGAGTGGGACTTGACATTGTAAATTTCTAGCAAACCATTAGGTGATGGAGATACTGTATCTGCGGAGCACATTTGGAGTAGAAAGGCTCTAAACCAGCCTACTTGTATTATTTACTTTGTCTTTTCTAAAAAGTGACTAAGGAATCACATAATCTTCCTCCTCTCTCTCCTGGCCTCCACCAGAAGTGGAGTAAGGGGGACAGCTGCATGGATGAACATAAATGATTCACAGCAGAAGGAGACAACAGTGAACTAGGGCACCAGCTCTCTTCTCTTTCCTGGCAGGTATGCTGCCTCGCCTTGGCCAGAGGCAGAGAATGATTCAGAGTCATATTGGTCCAAAACTGTTGGTAATAGTAGATTAAAGCTCTAAAGACTTTAGATCCTATAAACTCACGTACCTGAAAAGCCATATTGCTCAAAGATCTCAAAGCATATGTTTTCTTATGCAATTAAGAAGCAGTCCTTTGTAAAACACTTACTACCAACTTACAGGAATTTTGACAGTGATTGGTATGTTCTGCCCTATAATTTTATTTTTATATCGTCTTAATGTTCTTCTTTGCAAGGCACATACTTTCTCCATTTTTGCACAGATGTGCAAAAATGGAGAAAGAAAGATGGAAAGAGAGGACAGAAGTTGTGCCATTTAGATTTAAATTATCACTCTTAGTGGTGAGGGGGAAGGGGAAGGGTCCAGTGTTAGACTCCAGAAACTTGAGGATGGCAGTTCTGTGGTTTATAGTGAAAACCTGTGAAGAGGGAACTCAAGAAAAAGATGGAAATAAGGAACGTGTAGGATTGGAGAATGTTCACAGAGAGGTGGAGTTGAAGACATATTTTAAAGGAGATAATGGAGAAGGGAGCAATCCAAAAGAGAGTACCAGGTACTGTGCCTGATGTTGGTCACTTCGATAACTTGCCTGGTAAAGAAGAGTGACCAGGCTAAAGAAAAGAGTTTCTATTTTGAATGTTATCCTTCTACGCATAAAATTCTGTTTCTGTAAAATGTGTTGAGGGCAAGAACTTCATCTTATATTTATCTCTGAGTCTTTCTCTCTGACTTTAAGAGACAGAGCCCACCATGATACTAGTAGTATCATGTGTAGGTACTTGACATATAGTATACACTGAATAAGTGTTTCTTAAATGTAAGGATGGATAAACGAATGGTAAGGTATCATCAAAATTCTTACTTGTTGCCAAATCTTGATGTATTGAGTATTATTTTAAAGAGACAGATTGTGAGCTGGTACTTACTGTTATTTGGATAGAAGAGAGAGAGAGAGAGAGGTAATTACTCTATGTAATGAAGGAGAATTAGTCTATGCCTTGATTTGATAAGAGTGGGAGTGAGTAGGAGAATAAGGATAAGGCAGAGATGATGTGGTTTAAAGAAAAAACAGATACTCATATTAGATGTTCTTATCATACAGAAGTAACAATAATGACAAAAACAGTCAGCAGGAAGGTTTTGGAGGCAATGGGTATTTTATTACCTTGATTCTGGTAATGATTATACAGGTATATACATGTCTCCAAATTCATCAAATCGTATACATTAAATATGCATGATCTTTTTTGTATATCAACTATAATCCAGGAAAGCTTAAAAAAACAGTGATAACAAGAGACATGTATGAAGAATTCAGAACAAGAAAATATAAAGTACTTGTTTCCCCCTACATACCAAAAGAAAACAAAACAAATAAACAAACAAAAAACCAAAAACAAACCTTGATACTAATCCCTTTAATATCAGTGCTTTATTAAGGACCACAATCATCAAGGAGGTAGAGAAGAGGATTCTTACATTCCTGTGGAAATAACAAGGAAGGGGGCAACATCATGCACTTTACTTCTCCGTGTTCAAAGAAGATAAAACTACACTTGTCTACTAAGCATCCCTCAAAGACTTTTTGACATTCTAGAATCCTGGCATAAGATAGGGACAGGGAAATTTCATGAGCATTGTTTGAATTTAAGGTGGAGAAATCAATACAGAAAGCAAAGATTGTTGCTAACTTTGTTTCTCCTGCCCTTCTTCCTATCCCAAACAAGAACAAGGAGGCAGCAAAGGTATCACTCAGTGAAGAACACTAGCAAGAGGTAGGACAGAGCTCGGTGTATCCCTATTTACTGGGACCCTCAGTATCTCCTTGCATTTCAGCCACAAAAATACAATACATTTCAGCATACACCTATAATGGAGATCAATCATTATCAACAGAATGACCGCTGTGAGAGGAACGGAAGGAGGGGCTTCTGGGGGGATATTCCAGATCTCCCTTGAGACATCAGATTTGGGTTTATATCCTGAAAGAAGAAGCAGGTGCTTTTCTCTGTGACCAAAATGATCTTTGTAATATTCCATACTCTCTCTATTATCTTTTGGTAAGTCTCTATTTTTTTTTTTTCATATTCCTTTGCATCTCCCAAGAACACTTACTGAATACTATTTCAGTGATCCCTCCAACAACCTTGTTTTCCTAAGCTGTCCAATTAGTAATATACATAAAGACATTTTTGAGAAGAAAGCCCACATCTTCCCGACTGCCACCCTCATACGTCAATGTGAGGCCAGTATAGGTTGTCAGCACTGTGCCCTCTCTGAGGTGGCTTTGAGTGAGGCTTCAGCAAGTTCATTTGATTGCTTAAGGTAACAGGTTAATTGCCAGACTCAATGCTTACACACAGAAACAGGCGAGGGTGCCTTGCTGGTTTACATATACATGAAAATCAGATTACCCAGTTAACAGGTTAGATGTGGTTTGGGTTTGTATCCTCCTTTTTCTGACGCATACCCCCCCGATGGACGGGTTAAAGATGTGACGGTTGGCTCACACTGAAGATATCCTTTTGGATTCTGGAATGTTTTTCGCTTTATCTTTAAAATGTGTTGTTTATTTCATTGTCTTTGTTTGCAGGCTTGGGAAATTAGTTATTTTCTCAGGGAAAATCAGATAGTGAACGTAAATCATTTGATCTCTAAGTCATTCATTTTAAGCCATCTCAAAGTTCTCACTTCCCAAAGTTCTTATCATCTATTGATGGAGGAAAGAATAGATGGTTACCCTCTTCTTACAGATGGTTATTCACATAATCTGAAACCCCACCAGAATGTACATCATTCCCCCCCTTGATGCCTTCTATCAGGAAGGCAGAGACAGAGCATGTTCCAGATGAGAGGGTGAAAGGGGCCAGAGTCCTACTCTGAGAGCTATGTCCTGCTGACTTTACTTACAAAGGAAATAAGCGCTTTCATGAGAGACTTGACTTAGCAAGTGAGCACTGTATCTAAACAGAAGGGATAGGTAATATATTCATTCTCCTTAAAACACAGTTATAAAACAAAGTGACAAAGAGCATGAAGTAGTAGGAATATACATCAACTAGATGAAGAATTAGAATAATTCAGGGGCACGTGGGTGGCTCAGTGGGTTAAGGCCTCTGCCTTCGGCTCAGGTCATGTTCCCAGGGTCCTGGGATCGAGCCCCACATCAGGGGCTTCCTCCTCTCTCTCTCTCTGCCTGCCTTTCTGCCTACTTGTGATCTTTGTCCGTCAAATAAATAAATAAAATCTTCTAAAAATAATTAGAGTAATTTAGACTACCATGGCAGCTACTAAAGTCACATATCCTCTTTGGGCCAAGTGTTAAGTCTTTTTCACTAGTAGGGTGGAAAAAATAATAATTCTGTTCTTCAAGATTTGTTTTGTTTTGTTTTGTTTTGAGATGGGAGAACTAAATGATATTAGCTCAGTAACTCGAATATAGCAAGTACTTACTAAACATTGTTTTGAACTAGAATATGGATTCAACCTTTGATTACCGAGTATTTGCGGATTTTTTTTTAAGGTTTTATTTACTTATTTGAGAGGGAAGGGAGAGGAAAAAGCAGACTCCCTGCTCATCAGATGTGGGACTGGATCCCAGGACCCTGAGGTCATGATCTGAGCAGAAGGCAGATGCATAACTGACTGAACCACCGAGGCCTCCGTGGGTTTTTGTTTTTTGTTTTTGTTTTTGTTTTTGTTTTTAATCAAGGTCCTATTTTTGGAAATATTTTCATGCCATACATACTGTATTAATCAAGTAATAAGTAAATTGCCTCCTATTTTTAACTGTTTGAAGACAGAGCTATCAATTACAGTTTCAGATGTTTGTGATAATAAGTGTTAACTCAGAGTTCATATTCCAACTCAAAGAGGATGTTACTCAAAGTAAAGAGGATTTTTAACTAAAATATGTTAAACTATGTAGTCTTCTCTTAGATGAATGCGAGATCAGTAAAATACGTGTGTGTGTGTGTGTGGATAGATACATAGATATCAAGGACATAGATTTTCAGAGTACCTGGTCAAGAATGCATATCTTCAAAGTCATTTTTATAGCTAAAGCTCTATGATCCTGTGGTTGAAGATTCTTGGCTGCTATGTAGAACTAAGCTAAAGATACATGATGTAATTTCAGGAACATCGGAGGGTATTTATACCCCTTCCCAAATTCCATCAATTGAATGACGCCTGAAATTAGCTGTATCTTCAGAAACAGGATCACAATGAATGCAAGAATAATGGGAGAAGCAGTATTTTAATCAGCTATTCAGTTAACATTTATTGTAGGTCAACTATATGCAGCCACTAACATATATTATAAATGATATATTTGAGCTAGGGCAGAAAAAATGTGAGGGAAAATGTCTTTAAGCAGTGTATGCCTGAGTGATAAAGGACAGTGAAGAAAAACACAAAATGAGGATGGTACATTGCGCCAATTTCCTTGCAAGTGGCTGAGGTTCAAGACCTAGGGATTGAGTAATCAGGGATTTGCTTTACGTGTTGAAATCTGTACTTGGGGCTGATTTTGTCAAAATGGTCTTTTTCTAATCCGTGTGTATAGGACATTTTAAGAAGAGCCCTCATCTGCTTGTCAAAACACTACCTGCCACTTAACATACCAGGCCACATAGGTATAGCAGAGTTCCTGTACTCCATTTGTTGGGGCAGGGGAACAAGACTGACTCCAGCATTTTCTCTACTTCAGATACTCAACGGTCCTGGAGATAATGCCTCTGCAGCATTGGGAGTATGAGCACACAAGGAGAAGTAGCTCCTATTTCTTGTCTCTGTTCACAGTAGGAGCTATGGATAGACAGGTGGAACACAGAGTTTATTCCCTGACTGTCACTGGTGGCAGGGACCGCTCTTCTTGTGACTGGTACACTCTTCGGTGCCTGTCATGGGAGGAAGAAGTGAGCCCCAAACCCTCTGTGGTAGAGCCATCAGCACAGCTGGTGCACAGATGATGGATTAAGAGTTTTAAGTCCAGTTAAAATATGTTCTTCAAAGAGCCCAGATACATAGATTACTTGTATTTGTGAGAAAATGCTTCCACACATCTATCTATCTATTCATGCCTTTTATAGGTTCTCAAGACAGGTTTGTGTTTTTTGTTTGTTGTCTTGGTTTGTTGGTTTGGTTTGGTTTTTACTTTATACTTTTTTAAAGAAATATTTCCTTCCTTGCTTGCTCTCTCCCTCCCTCCCTCCCTCTCATTCTTCCAGCTTTATTTCCAAACATCCAGAAAACATTTCAAAGTTCTGTGCACTGAGTTAAATATGGTGATAGAAGCACAAATAAGAATGCGAGCCTGCCTTTCACCACTTTCTCTGCTTTCACCATTTCCTGGGAGAAATACACCCATATCAGCATACTATTAGACCGATGTGAAGCACTCCCATTAGCTGTGTGCAAAGTAGAGGAAGAGAGGATTATTGATTCTCCCAAGGGGGGCCAGTAGTTAGGAAACGGGTCAGAGAGGTGGTGTTCTCTGAAAAGAGGGTAGGCAGAAGTTTCCAAGGAAGATGAAGAAAGGTGGCAAAGATAGAACATCTCTACTCTTGGATTATTTGTGGAACTTCTAGTAATCCAATGTGTTTCTGCTGTGTGCTGCTTATAGTAGTATAAGTAATAATATAAGTAATGTAGTAATAATAATTGGAAGGCCAATTCTGTAAGAGAGGTGCAGATCTGGTTAGGAAAGACTTTGTATACAATGCTATCCAATTGTGTTACCCAAATGATAAAGTGGGACTGGTATGGGCTGAATTGTGACCCCCTCAACTTCTACGTTGAAGTCTTAACTCCAGGTACTTCAGAACATGACTGTCATGAAAGGAGGGCTTTTAAAGAGGCAAGTAAGTGGAAAGGAGGCTGTTAGAGGGGTCCTAATCCAATCTGACTGGTATCCTCCTAAGAAAAGGAAGTTAGGACACACAAGGAAACACCAGGAACGTGTATGCCCAAAGGGAAAACCATGTGAAGACACAGGGAGAAGGTAACCGGCCGCAAGTCCAGGAGAGAGGCCCCAGAAGGAACCAGACCTTTGTCTTCGACTTGTATCCTGTGGAACTGTGAGGAAGTCACCCAGCCTGTGTGTGTGACTGTAGGTTTGTTATTAGAGCCCTAGACAAATAAGAAAAAGACCTATCTCAGGAGAAGAGGTATTTTCAAACAGAGGATCAGTACATTCCAATACAACCTTCAGAACTCTAAATATGTTGCTCCTGCGATCTTTAATTATCCTAATCTGAAGTTGTTTTGCTTACCAGTCTCTTTTTTGGACTGTCCCAAAAGATAACTTATTTTGCTACTTTAACCAAGAAATCAAGGGGTCTAGAAAGTGAAACTCAGCATACTCAAACCAGTTAGAGGTACATTTATTCAGTAGACCATGCAATATTCCCAAAGGGGGAGAGATGTGATTTTTCTCGGCAAGAGGAATAGAACTATCAAATCTGTAATAAATAGAAATACTTTTACCTTTCACACATTTTCATAATTTCCCCTGCTGCTTCAGCTAATTAATTATCAATGCTATTTGTGTTTAGACAAGGGGGTTTGTCTCCTTCACAGCCCATCTGCTTCTTGGTAACCTTGCTGTGAAGTCATTGCAAAGCAGAGTTGCTGATAAAGCTATCATCTCCATGGCAACCTGCTGCTATGTCACAAACACAGGAGTGTGACCTCACTGAAGTTAAAAGGAGAAATCAAACTGGTGTCTGTTGTGTGAAGCGATAAGAGTTTTTAATCAGACACACAGTTTCGTTATTTATTTATTTTTCAGAAATGCAGGCGTGAAGGCTCTTTCTAGAGGAATGCTACTGCAATAACCTTGCTGCTAATTACCAAGTATTAAATGGATGCTTTCATAGTAGAACCACCCTCTAAATGTGCAGCTGCTTATACTTGGGTGAACCGTTCTATGTAAATATGATACTAATTCAGAGAGGCCTTTTCTGGTAAAACCCCTAAAATACGGGTTTTACTTCTCCAGTTGCCTCAGCACTTATTTTTCTTGGCTTCTTAATAATGGCAACAACTAACATTCACTACCTAATGACTTGCCAGATCCAACGACCCATGAGACAGGCATCGTTGTCTCCCATTTTATACATGATGGAACCGGGGCTTCGCAAGGTGGAGGGACTTGTCCAAGGGCACACACCCAGGTGGAGTGGTGAAGCTTGGTGTGAATACCCTGACCTATCCCTACGAAGCAGGCACTTCCCCTCTGTGCTGGATGCTTGGCTTTGTGCCATTTACCCCTCGACATAGGCTTTGCCATAGATTCTTTTGGCTAGAAAGTTTCCAGTATGAGAATTTAGTTCCACAAAATCTTACCAGTTGTTAGACACTGAAGAATTTTTAGTGATAAGAGAATTGCAGGATATCAGAATTGATTTTGTCTAATTCAGTTTTATAGATGAGAAAACTTAGTTATATTGTAAAAGACTTTTATCCAAAGCAATTCAAGGGTTATCTGCTACCACTTTGACCATTTAGAGTAACAGTTATAAGCTTTCCATGTGAAAGTCTGTATTCACCCCATTTTTTCTAGCAGGTGGAAATGACTGTGCTAGTGTTCTATCCATCAGAATGTTTCTGGACCGGTCACCCCAATGCCCAAACCAGGTGCTTGTTCTCAGAAATCTGCAAGATAAAACCTCAGTTCTAACCAGATGGCATCTTGAAGTTCTTTCCTATGTAGACAATCTGGAGCCTGCAACAGGAAAAGTAATGCAAACAAACAAAAAACCAGCAGCAGAAAAATTTAGATGTGGTTTAAGTACCAGTTTTGTGATTCCATTTACTTCCTTGACATGGTTATTTATGAGGAGTCAGAGTTCCTTAAAAAAATCAGCTTGGGCTTTTTCCTTAAGGAAAAGTAGTACTTCATCTCTTTTATTAACTGGAATTAACTTAGTATAAATTAAATTAAGTATGGGCCTAATTCAGTGATTTTTCTTTTGTTTACCTCCATGGCTCTAAACAGGTTAGTTTCTTTAACATCCAACTAATGAGACCTCTATTTATCCTGCAAGCATCCTATGATTGTTTTGTTATACATCTCCTAGCAAAGGTGGTGCTACTTGTATGATATTTACCAAGTTGAGAGTATGATATTTACCAAGTTGAGAAAGTAAGTAGCTTCTTCCTTGCTTACTGCATCCATTTGTAGCACAGCCAGTATACTGAAAGGGAATTATGACATGTAGCCACAGAGTGTATCTCCTAAGAGAAAGAGCTAACACACTAGTGAGAAGGTGAATCCTGAAATCGACCCACAGGAACTGTTACCATAAGTTCTGATCAGCCTGTTATTTTCTTCCTTGGATGGCTGGTTAACTAGTTACTCAGTTGTGTAATGCAGGCAGTAAATATTGTAACCTGAAAGTACTGCATCTCTCCAGCTGTCAGAGAGCTAAAGCAACAACATTCATTGGGCAATTGTTGTGTGTGCATGTACTAGACACTGGTAAGAGGAAACCAAGAGAAGAGTGGGTACAGCCAGTGCACTGTAATTCTTTACAATATTATGGCAGATAAGCAGGACCCAACAGAATCCTAACAGCACAAAGGGATGCAAAGTCAAAGGTTATGCCATTGACATGGTTTGGTATTGATATAAGTGCTAGATGTAGTACTAAAAGTCATGGGACCAACCCTGTATTAGGTGGTGATTTTTACACAGATGACTGGAGAGGGATCTGGGTGGCCCGGTCAGTCAAGCATCTGACTCTTGATTTCTGCTCAGATCATGACTTTGGGGTCCTGGGACCAAGCCCTGTATCAGGCTCTGTGCTCAGTGGGGGAGTCTGCTTGAGATTCCCTTCCCCGCCCCCTGCCCACCCCCCATGCTCTTGCTCTCTCTCTCTCAAATGAATAAATAAAGCTTTTAAAAAATTAAACATGATTGGAAGAACAAATATTTAAAAAGAGCATATTCTGAGCATCTTACATCCTTCCTATCATGTAATTCCTTCAACAAACCTAAGACATAGGCTTTACAGTTTACTCAAGAGAGGAATGAGGTTTGAGGGTTTTGGTGACTTGTGCAGATAAGTAGGCAATAAATTGGTAAATTTCAGAACCTGTGTATTTCAGAACCTACAAGTTTATGACAAATTTATGTCTCCTGGAAAGATCCAATAGGAAAATGGCAAAGATACAGCACAGAGATGAGAATAAGTAGCATCCTATAGAGAATGGTCCAAATCCCCTTTATTCCATTCCCCTCATTTGGATTGACTTAGGCATAGAGGATGGACTCACCCCTACAGCTTTACATGAGTCTTTTTTTTTTTTTTTTTTTGTAACACTAGAGAAAGATGCCAGCAAAAGTTGCTTGAAAGTAGTGTCCGTCTTGGAATCTTTCACCTTTGACACATTTGTCTTTTAGGAATTAACCGAACTGTATAGAAAAACTAAGCAGGATGACAGTATCGATAGAATCGATAGATTTTATTTTTTATCTTCATACCTGGGTACTTAAAGCTGCAGTTATTTATAAGCTCTTGTTTAGACATCTTTTCCATTACATAACATCTATCGATCTATAACACTCATGTTTTCTGATATAAATAATTCACTCAGTCTACTTGCTTGTACTATTGTGTTCTCATTTATCCCTGGCAAAATTAAAGAAAGAAAGAAAGAAAGAAAAATGGACAGTTAGGAGCCTTCAACCAGGTATACTTGTAGCCAAATAAGTTAGATTTGGAAAAATGGGAGTAGAAATAACTAGTTGGCCTTAAAGTATAGATTATAAATTGGAGGCAACTAGAGGCTTCCAAATATCAGAGAAAAAGGACCCCGCCCCTCTTGGGTGTATAAACATCGGACTGCATGTGCCCCTTCAAATCACTATTTTTGTATCTTTTGGGTAATACCTAGTAGTGCAATTGCTTGATCAGAGGGTAGTTCTATTTTTAACTTTCTGAGGAACCTCCATACTGTTTTCTAGAGTGGCTGCACCAGTTTGTATTCCCACCTTCGATATCAAGGATATTGTATGAGCTGAAAGAAGTGGTGTTTAGCCTTCCTTTAACTGTGCAGGCTCATAAGTAATTTATATTTCTAAGAGAAAAAAAAGCAGAAATGGGATTGAACTTGGTATTTTTCATACAACACCGCAGCTAAGACATTAAGTTTACTTTATAAATAAATTTATTTCATTCATTTTAATCACAGCATAGTGATTTACTCACTTTATTTTTATGGATATAGATTACTTCTAGCTTTTGTTTTGCTTTGTTGGTATGGTTTGTTGTTTTGTTTTGCTACCACGAGGTTACAGCGGACCTCTTAATACATATATTTTGCCAAACTGGTGAATATCTCTGTTGAATAAATATCTAGAAGTCCAAATGTCAGGTCAAAAGATAGGTAGATTTACATTTTTATAGATATTGCCAAAGGCTATACAGAAAGCATCAATTTAAACCTCCACCAAGATATGTCTAATGTTTCAATATAGTTCCCTGCAGCATTAGATGATACCAACATTTAAAATTTTTACCATTTAGATGTAAAAAAAAAATTAGGTTCAATTTCTTTAATTATGAGTGAGTTTGAATACTTTCTTATATTAATTGAGCATGGGTGTTTTGTGTTTCTGTGCATTGTTTGGTCATGTCATTTTCTCATTCTCCTACTGAATAGTTTGAAGATTTTATCCATACAGTTGTTTTAATTTAGAAGTATTAGTCCCTAGAAGATCATATGGGCTAGGCAAGGTTTTCCCAGTTGTCACTTGTTTGTGACTTAGTTTAAGACAACTTGGGAGAGTGGATAGGAGTTTTAAAATTTTATAGAAATTTTTCATTTTTTAAATAATTTTTTGGTTTTAATTCTCAACCTCAGGACTCTCAGGGGAAAAAAGGACATATTTTCCTTTTGTCCTTATGTAATATCATTCTTCTTCTGTTTATATATATTTATTGATTTCCATATAGGATTTATCTTCATGTGAGATACAAGAAAGTGATCTATTTTTTAAGCCTCTAGCCAGTTGTCCCAACAACATTGCTATATAATTAAACCCTTTGTTCATCTTTATCTGTAGTAAATCCCTGTAAACATTTATCTCTGCATATGATTTCTCTTTCCATTGTTCTTCCGATAATCAGAGCCAGTACAAACTATTTTAAATATTAGAGCTTAATATGTTTTAATATTTAGTGGTATCAAATTCCCTTTATTGTTATTTTTTATAGTTATCCTAACTTTTCTTTTCTTTCTCTCTCCTTTTTTTAAAGATTTTATTTGCCTATTTCATACACACACACACACACACACACACACACACACAGAGGGAGAGAGAGAGAGAGCCCAGCAGGGGGAACAGCAAGTAAGGGAGAGGGAGAAGCAGGATCCCCGGAGCAGGGAGCCTGATGAGGGGGCTTGATCCCAGGACCCTAGAATCATAGCCTGAGCTGAAGGTAGCCACTTAATGACTTAGCCACCCAGGCACCCCTACCCTAAATTTCTACCTGTGTTCATTTTCCATATAAAATTTGAGATCATCTTGGTACTTGGATTGAGATTGCACTAATTTTATAGATTAATTTAGTGGGAAATGCTATCATTTCAATGCTGAGTCTACATAAGCATAAATTATGCATTTCCATTTATTCATTTTTAATTCTGTGAGGTAACTAAATAGAGTACCCTTTTAATATATTCCTTTCCTATTTCCTTCATAACCTCTATAAATTCTTAGAGGAAACTGTGTTGTTCACCTGATGCCTAATGTGTTTTGCTTTTCATTATTCATTCCATTTTCCTGATACTACTATTTTATCTTCCCATTTAACCTTTGAAATTTCAAAATTTCCAGCAGTGAATTAATTCTTCCTAATTCTGGAGAACCTTTTAGCTGTGGAAGGTGAATGACACAGTATTTGAATAATGGCTAATATTATAAACAGTGTAGAGCAGCTGCCTTTCATTGCTTTTTACTAGTGTACAATCATTACTAGTGCAGAATTGAGTGATTTGGATGAAGTTTACTTAAGGATCATGGTCATTATATATTTATGAATAACTGCAAACACTATTTAGGATAAGCCATTCCCTGAGAATTGACATGCCACATCAGGGACTGGATGATAGAATTCCTCGGCCTGTGTTTATGGCACTAACAATCTGTTTCATAAGCCAGCTTGTGCGAGCTAATGATCGCAGTCACTAACCATTCTATTCTCATTTTAATAAAAATTGCAAAGAGAGGAAAGAATAATAAGAGAAAAAAGGTGATGGATATACTGTGTAGGCTATCTGCAAACAAATAAAATCCATTTAGCCTTGTTTGGAGGGACAGAAAACTGTGCAAACCTCTTGTAGCAGCAGCAAAACATTGCCATTTATACTCATGTGGTTCCCCTATATTCTATCCTTTTTTTTTTTTTCCAAAAGAGGGTGAAAGGGTATCCTGCACAGAGTAATCAAATGCTCTATTTTTGTTGCTGGTGGTGGTGTGTTTCAAGGAGAAGGGTGGGGTGCTACCACTACAGCCTTCTGAAGCTATTCAAATAGCCTGGTGTTCTTTTCCATTATAAGACTGTTTATTTTGTGAGGTAACAATTTTAGTTACAGTGGCAGGTACTCTGATTTTGTGGGGCACACGGAGAAACAAAGGATTAATTTAAAACTATTGTCATTGCTCAGGCTACAGAGCTTTCGAAGGGTCAGAAACCAGCTATTTCCTCTCCTGACCCCATCTTACTCTTCCTATCTTATCTTTTGTTCCTGTGCCTGTTCCCTACTATCAAGTTCAGCATTTCCAACCTTGAAACATTACAGTATTGTAAGAAATATACATTTGGTCATTTAGGTGACCTTTTATGTATTTTTCTTACCTATATGGTCCTCTCCAAGGTTCCTAGCTCACAGCTCCTGAAACTGTTGGAAATTCCTGTTATCAGGGCACTAAAGGTATCTTTCATTATGTTAATGAGGATGACTCTTGGACCCCACCCAAGTGCTAAAACTGGAGGACCAACCACTTGATTAAAGGACCAGAGAGGGGCTGGAAGTTGAATTAGCTAATGACCAATGACTTGTCAATTATGACTATACAGTGAAGCCTCCGTAAAACCTAAAAGTACTGAGTGTGGAGAACTTCTGGGTTGGTGATCCTATAGAGATTGGAGAGTGGCCTGCCCTTTTCCTATACTGTATGTATCTCTTCTTCTGACTATTCAAAGCATATCCTTTATCATGTGCTTTAATAATCTGGTAAACCCAAGTGTTTTCCTGAGTTATGTAAGCCACTCTAGCTAATTAAAAGACTTGAAGGAGGAGATTGTTGGAACCTCAAATCTATAGCCAGTTGGTCAGAAGCACAGGTAACAGCCTGGGGCTTGCAACTGGCATCCGTAGTGGGTAGAGAGTGGACAATCTTATAGAACTGAACTCTTAACCTTTGGAATCTGATGCTATCTCCAGCTAGATAGTGTCAGATTTTAGCTGAATTCTGGGACCCCAGTAGGGTGTCCAAGGATTGCTTGGTGTTGAGGAGGGCCACACACTGGAATTGGGTCTGGGAACTCTTAAAAGACAGGTTAATCAGTGGGTTTAGTCATAGGACAAGATGAATGGAATTCTTTTTGGATATTTATTGGGAGTCTTATGTGTCTGAAATATTTATATTTCCACTAAAGAAAGCCAGATCTGGGTAAAAGTCTGATGAGTTTTACTATCTGAAACATTAAGATGTAATATCACCTACTAAATGGTTCAGTTGGTGTTGCCTTCGGAAACAGGGATTGGGAAGCCTGAAGATATAAGTATCAGTGGAATATCCCATACAACCCTTCCTTGTTTTACTAATGTAAGATTACCACAGTGTCAGGGTGGGAGGAAACTGTGGGTCAGGGTTACTGATAGGATGCCCTAACACTCACTACACAAGAACAAGGGACATACTAAACCAGAATGTTTGTGGGACTCCTGGTGCTCAATATGGTAAGGAATCATTTCTTAAACGATGGCTATGAGGTTGTCAGATGCTAGTTAGCAGGAATGGGAATCTCTCATGGAATTTGTATACTTTCTCAGGAATAGTGAAGAGATATGCATTTAATTAAAAATGGGAGAAAATACTGATCTAGCATAATGGCCCAGAATGAATGACCAGAATAATTTGGGACTTTCCTGTTCTCTCTTTTGGACATATGGACAAGTATTAGGCAATCTTATCAAAGAATATTCCTGGAGAACATACAGCTGTTTTTCCTCTCACCTGGCAGAGCTATGAGTCTGCTTTCTGGGAATCTTGTGGGACCTAAGACTGTCCTTCAGCTGTCTAAATCTATTTCAGTAACAGAAATAATGCAGAAACAAACAATCAGAACAATAGCTTCTGATTGTTTCCCTAGCACCATCTCAGCTAGTCCCATGATAATGTTCTACAGAAATGAGACATTCAAGGAAAGTTAGGTTTAGCAGTTGACAGCAGAATCCAGAAAAATAATAAAGCTATTATATCACTTTTTAATTCTCTACACAGCCTGATTCTAAAAAAATATGCCTCATATCTTTCCTTTCTCACATGAAAGGTGATTGGTAAGTAGACCTAATCATGCTACTAAGGTTCCATTCATTATTTTCCTGGCTCTTAGAACAATGGAACTTCTTAACTAGGCCAAAAGAGTCTTACATAGTCAGGTCCCTATCAGTATCTTCAATCTCATCTCTTAAAGGCTCTTCTTTACTTTCTGGTATCCAGACACACCTGTCTTCTTTAGCTCATATACTCATGTCATTTCCTGTCATCATAAGGCATTTTCCTGTGACATGTCCTCTACCTTTCCTTCTTTTGCTTTTTACACTGATATGCTTTTACACTGAAACGCGATTTAGATCTTGGACTAAGCATTGATTTTTTGGGGGGAAGACCCTTGAATGCGGCTGAACCGGTCAAATAACATAATAGATTTTCAGAATGCCAAATAGTTTTCTATGGTGGCACTTCTCACTGTTGCATTTTCACATTTATTTGCATAACTTGATCCTCGTCTACTTATCCCTAGACTCTAAACAAATTTGAGAAGAGCAAATGTATCCGTGTTGTTCACTGTTGTATCGTCAGTGCCTACGATGGTTGTTAGAATGTAGCAGGTGCCCAAAAAGGTGTCAAATGAACATTGACTTTTAACTCATGTCTGTATCTTCATTGAAAATGCTCAGGGTCTTTGGGGAGTAAGAAAGAACTGCCAGAAATTGCAAGCCAATTCCATTGGGTTGGCTGCAGAAATAATATGGGATGTGGGTGTTCTCTTTTGCTCTTAATGTACACTGTTTGCAAAGCTGAATGAGAGATACTGAATATAAGGGATACTAACCAGAGAAAGCATTCAAAAAATTGAAGCATATTTATCATAAATTGCTCTTAATCAGAGATGGATTTATTGCCATTATTCTTTTTGTGACTTGGCACAAAAAGAAGCAATATAATCTAACAATTGCTTAGACAAAATTTGAAAATCATCAAGAAAAGAGCAACAAAATAAACTTATCAAAGAATCATGGTATCTGAAATCTGGAAGGAATGTTCAGTATTATATAAGAATAATCTGCCTCTTTTAAAAAATGGAAAGTGGATGCCTAGCAATGGAGAACTAGGACAAGAATCAAAGGTTCTTTACATGTAATGCATACTTTCTTTGTCACACCATTTTGTTTTTTCTAAAAAATAGTTGCTCTCTGAGACACTTAATCTTTAAAAAAAAATTGGGGGAAAAAAGTCAATGCAATTCATATTCTGTAAAAAGATAATCTGTAGCCCCATTTTTCTCTTGCCATCAAATACAAAAAAAAAATAATAACTGAATATTATCTCTGAAACATATCATGTGGAGAATGGCAGTCACCCAAAAAAGCTTTTACTGTTTCTGGAGTATTTGTTTGGATACATTAAAACTATTTTTTTTTTTTAATGTAAAAAGCAGTTCCTCTCTCTGCTTCCTCTAAATGAGAGAGAATGAATGACAGGGATGGGATTTATCAATCAGGACCGAATTCAGAAGCCAGTCAGTCACCTAGTCATGGATTTCCTGGGTCTGATGGAAAGTTTCACTTTTGGAGCTAGCCAGTTCAAGGAGTTCATTTTTGCCAAGATTTTCAGCATACACATCTAAATACAGTTCTTAAAGCTATAGTAATATGATGTCCCACACTCTAAAGCTGTATTGTTTCTATAATAAAACAAAAAACATTAATATTAAGCTTTATTATAGAATGAAGTCCCTCTTAGGACACCAAAAATAAAGTTAAAAATATATATAAATGGGGTGCCTGGGTGGCTCAGTGGGTTGGGCCTCTGCCTTCAGCTTGGGTCGTGGTCTCAGGGTCCTGGGATAGAGTCCATGTCAGGCTCTCTGCTCAGCAGGGAGCCTGCTTCCCTCTCCCTCTGCCTGCCTCTCTCCCTACTTGTGATATTTCTCTGTGTGACAAATAAATAAATAAAATCTAAAATAATAATAATAATATGTAGAAACAATATAAAAAGAGAGAGACGAAAAAGCCAATCACCTAAATCTTCTATAAGAATAAGGCAACATCTGATAAAGTGATTGTGTTATGTATTTAATTTGGGTGATTTGGGTAAATGCACCTCTCCCACATACACACATGCCTAAACACATCTTTGAAAAAGACTAGGAGGATAAACAGTTGCATGATTCTTGTGGAGGTTCTTTGTATCTCTGTATTCTCCAAATTTATCTCTTATTAATTATTTTATAATTAAAATTGCCTTTTCCAATATTTCACTTAACATAGCAACATAAACTAGAATAAAACCCCCTTCCCGCTTCAAACTTCCCATTGCAAATCTACTAATCCAGGTTTGACAATTTTGTTCTAAGCTAAACCCCAATTCAGCCAGGAAAGTTTGGGTAAGATATTGCAGGGATACTAACCAGAGAAAGCATTCAAAAATTTGAAGCATATTTATCATAAATTGCTCTTAATCAGAGATGGATTTATTGCCAGACTAATGATGCATACATAAGCTCCCCATTTTCATGAGCTTTTCTTAGCTCCTGTAAGGGATGTTAGAAATGTTGTATTCCTAATATTGATTAATTTTCCAAAAGATCCTCTTCCCCCAATGTATAAGTGTTATGTCCCACAAAATGTCATTCTGATCCTGCTTTTAATCAAGAAAAAAAAAAAAAGTCTGGAAAACCCTATCTGGTAATTCCTTTTCACCTTTAACATGAACCTCAGTGAATGAATGTCCCACTTCTCATACTTTGACACTTTCAGTCTTGAGTATCCTAAACAAGTCCATGTCTGACTGTTCTCTGGGATTATCTGTTAAGCACCATCTACACATGGTCTAGCCAGTGATAGATTGCTCTGTAATGAACTGATTTAGCCTTGAATCTATTTCTTGAATTTCCTCTTATTTCCCCCAAGTAGTTGATATGTTTATGTCCATTTTTTTTCTTTTTAGGCAAAATGTATGAATTCTTGTTTATGTTTACCTACAAAGGTATGTTCCCCTTGCATACCTGTGGCTTCTGGCTTTAGACAGAAGTCTGCTCAATTTGCCAGTGCTCACCCCAGTGATAATAAATCTGAGGGCAATATCTCAGTATGAAAGGGAGTTTGTAACCTCTCTACCCTCATGTTTCATAATGGATATCTAGAAGACAAAAAAAAAAATCAATTTCTGACTCCTAATGGGAGGTCCTTTTATCTTTCTCATGTCCCCATTCTTTGTTTCTTTTGTCAAAGCTCAAGAGGGATAGCAGAAGATGAGGAGAAGTTCTGTATTACATTGACTCTCTGGCTCTGTCTTGGGTCAACTTCAAAGGTGCCATATCTCTAAGGAAACTTGAAAAGCATTCTCTATTTATTAAAAAAAAAAAAGAAAGAAAGAAAGAAAAAATAAAATAAGAAAGGAAAAGAAAAGTAAAAGAAAGAATGAAAGAAGAAAGGAAAAAAAAAAAACTTTACAAAGGCAGCCTTTAGTGGAGATGGCAAATTGTCCCTGGAAGAGTCTCCAAAGGTTAATTCTTAAATTGAACTTGACATCTACTTGACACTGAAAGATGAAAATGGACCTAGTGAGATACTTTCTTGCCAGAGAGATGCCACTGTCTTGGCACAGCTGCTAATGAGAGGCCACATTTAAAGCAAAATTTCTGTCTATATTAACTGGCAAGATACGTTGTTTCATGTAGCAATGTGGCCAGTGTGGAAGCCATTCTCCTAAGGGAGCCAGAGCTCTCTGTCCAAGGAGCTAAAATGGAGTAGGATGATTTTTTTGGATACATCCTCCTTCTTCTTCTTCCTCCTCCTCTTCTTCTTCTTCTTCTTCTTCTTCTTCTTCTTTTGTTATTTCCTAAATTCAAGGAGAAAGGACTTGAGTTCCTATTATTTTGAATCTTCCTATACCTTCTTGCCAGGCATTCTGGCCAGTAATTCTGTGATAATAGCTCAACATAAATGGATCTAACAACACAGCTACTCTCTGATAAACGTATGTATTAGATCTTGAATACTATTATGTGTCTCTGGTCCTGTTCCTGTTTCTCAATATATATAATT
Organism: Neogale vison; assembly: GCF_020171115.1. Taxonomy (NCBI): domain Eukaryota; kingdom Metazoa; phylum Chordata; class Mammalia; order Carnivora; family Mustelidae; genus Neogale; species Neogale vison. Next base: position 63,461,993 of record NC_058096.1, on the reverse strand, counting down.
CTATCTATATAATATATATATTATTATATATTATATATAGATAATTATATTATATATCTATATATTATATATAATTTGTGTTATATATAATATATTATATATCTATATATTATATATAATTTGTGTTATATATAATATATAGATATATAATATAATTATTATAGATTATATATATTCTATATATGATCTAGATTATATATAATCTATCTATATATTATATATATATTATATAATCTTCATGCAATTTCCATTTACTTTTCGTACTAACTCCATGAGTAATATTGTCCTTTCCAGTTTTTCCAGCTGAAGAAACTGAAGCTTAGGGAAATTATACAACTTGCTTAAGATTTATCTAGTAAGTGCTACATCTGGGCTCAAAATGTAACCCAAACAATGTTCCATAATACAAGTGAGATTTGTTTTCTTTGGCACCAGATCACAGCAATTTTCAGGGCATGCTATTGGCAGAGAAAGTGTCAGTCATATCATGTCCGTAGTACACTTACGGAAACCAGTTAACAGAAGTAAACTGTGAAAGTCATGCAAGATTATGCAAGAATCATGCTGGACAACTGGACACTCCAAATATTAGTGCTATGTTAGCACACAGAGAGATCAAGCTTTGTAATTAGAGCACTCCTACGCAAAGATTACATCTTCTTATTGCAAACAAAATCTGCCTTGGCTATTGAGAATTTCTGTTATTACTAATGAAAATAATTTATATGGTTTCTGAAAGAAAAGGAGAGGGAAGGAGAGATGGGATATTCTATCTAGATTCAAAATCAGAGTAGACTGTGGCAGGAATTGACCTGAAGGTATTGTACCTGTTAATGACAATAAATAAGAGTGACGGGGGACAAAGTTAAAGCCCACTAGGTTACATTTTTACATGCTGTGTGGGGAACCTGGGAAAAAGAGGTGTGAGCAAATTATGGCTGGCTCAGCAGGTTCCTAGAAGATGGTGGATTCAGAAAACTTTCAGACTTGCAGTTATCCCTTGAGCTGTATCTAATGAACACTACCTTTGCAATCTTTGGGCTGAACAGATAAAAAAACTGAGGGTGTTAGAAATGGGTTCAGTATTTGCTTTCATGCCTCACTGCATAGCTCTTAACCTGTTGCAGATCATGTTTGAAAATGAAGGACAAAGTGTAACAGTAGTTTTCTAACAGATGAGAATATTTGTTTCTGTATGCATTTTCAACTCCAAGTTCATTTCTATGACAAATTCCCTAAAATGCAGTAAATAATTTACAGTGTTAGCATCACAGCAACAGCAGGTCTGTGTGGGTTGGTTGTCGATTTATATCTAAAATAAATGGCATCTTTCAGAATGAAGGATGGGCACGGCAAGATGCGTGGTTCCATGTGCTCACTGTTAGCAGGCTGTTTCTGTGCCAGCCTGTCTGTGCAGGCACAGATGACTGTGCCTACAGCAAGCACAATATGTGTCCGTGTCTAGTTCATGAAGTCATTTTAAAAGAGTGCATGCACTGTGACCTTATATACCACACACACCTACTCACACCTCACAGAAAGGTAAGGGGGACATGCAAGCATAGCATTTCTAGAATGTAATTCCTCTGTTCTATCCCTTCCAGAGAATAAGCCATCTTTTTTGTTTGTTTGTTTTGTTCTGTTGTTGCTGTTGTTTGTAGGGGCTGTAGAAGAAGGACAGGCATTCCCTAAACATACCTGGGGAGAGAATTGGAAGTTATAGCAACTTCTTAAACAGACTTTTTTTTTTTTTTTAAATTCTCCTGTTTCAGTTCTATTTTTACCTCCCTTCCTGTGTTTCCAGGTGCAAAAATACTGAGTTCTTGAAGCAGGGAAGGGGGGTTTGTTTCTACAGGGCAAATTTGGTATCTCTTAAATTTCTGCTCTTTTAGTTCGAATTTGGCTTTCTCAACCTAGTTGTTATCAATTACTGCTAGGCATTCCGCTTTACAGTTTCCAGTTTTGCTGAACTTTTAATTTTTTCCATTGTGACCTTTATGTCTTTATTTCTGATTTTTAATAAGATTTTATTTATCTATTTGAGAGAGAGAGAGCATCTGTGCATGTGCAGGCAAGTGCAAAAGTGGGAGGAGGCATCACAGAGGGAGAAGCAAGCTCCCTGCTGAGCAGGGACCTTGGTTCAGGCTCCATCCCAAGACCCTGAGATCGTGACCTGAGCCATAGTCAGACTCTTAACTGGCTGAGCCACCAGGCGCCCCATCTTTATGCCTTTAAAATATCTTTTTCTCTTTGTATCATTTTAGTGAAGTTTTGGCCATAAGCAGAGGTGATTTTGTATTCAACTTGCCATCTTTAGTAACCAGCAGTGGGCTTCATTCTTTAGCTCGTATTTCTTAAATCTTAATTTTTCTTTGGGGACCCTGCTATCATAGTGTAATATAAATTGCCCTGAATTCCAGTGATACAAGAGAGAGATGGGTTAGATGAGTTTTTAAAAATGCATTTAATTCCTCACTGGCCTGCTAGGTACAGCCGCTGAGAAGCTGCCAGTGAAGTAGAACCTGCTGATTACCTCACCCTTCACTAGAACAAAATTTCTGGAGCTAGATCTGGGACTGGGAGTTGTCTTTATTCTCAAAAATATAGGCATCCCTTATTATTGGGCTAGGAGATGTAAAAGATCATTTTTAAAAATGACTGTTCTCATTCAATTTGCTATCCGTGTCCTCAGCTGTAGAGAAAGTACTGATGTCATTGCTTTGATCCTGAGGACCATTTAATTGTATTATGTGCCCAGATCTTCTGCTTGTTATGTAAAGAATGCTTGTTGGTAAATTTTAAAAAGTACAACTGACTCCCCAAAAATCAGAGTTGTAGACATAATGTAAACCAAATAACACATAGTAAAGTTTGTGATAGACACTGACTCAAGGATAATACCTTATAGGAATACTAAAAACTGCAAAAATTGATCTGAGGAAAATTAGACATAGGAGAAACAAATGGCACAAAATATAACTGAGAACAGCTAAAACTGTATATAGTAATATCTCTTGTTAACTGAAAATTGATAGAAAAATAAAATATTCTCGACAAAATTTAGATCCACCAAAATGACTGAAAAGAATTGGATTTGGTAGAATTAATAAACACACATCAAGCACAAAATCCCTACATGTAAAACGCAGAAGCTATAACTGATGAAATTCAATATGAACAAAAGACCTCGATCTTTCAATCATTCACTGTACAATTTACACAGTAAAGCATTGATCACAATAAACACAATTTTAACAAAGTGAAAATGAGAATGAAAAAATGGTGGGAAAGGTTTAAAAGCATCACATAGAATATTGATCAAAACATGTAATTGGTAAATGGAGTTTTGTTCAGAAAATACTATCTCTATAAAAAGTCAAGTGTTCATAGAATCTTGATTTAAAATGTTTTTGTGTATAACAAGGTTTTAAATGTCCTTGCTATCAAAAATCTCACTTGTTCTTAACACATTCTTAAGCTAGCATTCATGGCTAGAATATTTTTTATTTTTCTATAAAGCATGTAGTATGAAGGCACAGGCAGAAAAGTACAAGAATATGTGGTCAAATTCAGTGCCTGGCATTGAAGCTCACCATAAGCTAGAAATTGTGCCAAGTCCAGCCAAGATCCTGGCCTTTTCAGCAATCTGACTCGGTTTGAGAGAAACATGGCTGGGATAATGTTTGGCATACAATAGGACTTTGCTAGTGTTTGTTGAATTATATTTTACTGGATTATCACAGTAGGGTCTGTTCAGTCCTTGAGCACAATTTGTTTGTGGCCAAGATCATTGTTCTCTGTTTCTTGACATGTTTCTATGTTCCCCAGTTCTGATTACTTCTACTTTCAGCCTGTACTGAGGTTCCTCCCCCCTCAATCTGACCCAGGGATATCTCCTGATTCCCAGCAAATCCTTAGGCTAGATGAAGTTGTCCCCTCTAACTCCCAGTTTAACCTCTCTGTTTAACAAATCTGCCTTGAGACTCATTTTAGTTTTTATCGTTTTTTTCTGTCCATCATCCCTTGTACATTATCCAGCTTTGTGCTAGATACTAGACAGGCTAGGAGTTGAATGCAAATATATGATAAGGGATAAATCTTAAATCTACAAGTAGCAATAAGTAATAAAATAAAAGGGAAATTAGGAGGTGAGTATTTTCAGAGCAAATCATAATGACATGTAGTGCCTATGCTCAAGAATGAAATGGCCTGCACTAAGGCAGGCATTTTGGGCAGCAAAACTATGTTTCTTGGGCCAGCTTTCAGTATGGCTTCACTTTTCATTTGAGATGCAATCACAGGACACAAAGGATGCCTATGTGCAAAAGCAAGTGTATAAACATATCCTATACCAAATAGCAGCTATTTGAATAGTGTCATTGTGGATCATACTCATTGCGTTGTCCTTCCATTCATGTGAATCTTTGAAGATTGGCTCTTGTTAAAACTTTTTTAATGTTGCAATAAATATGCATTTATTAAGGAAACCTTATGGAAAGTGAAGACATTCCTAATATGGATGTTTATGACTGCTTTGTAAACAAGCGTGGGTTTAAAAAAAGAAAAGTTGTTTGTGAGAATGTTTGAACTGTGTTGTTAGCGGAAGGAAATTAAAAAAAAAAAAAAAACCTGTAGTATTTTTAAACAGTCAATTCACAGTTCAAGAAGAATACAATACATAAAATAAATTGAAAAGCATTACATTTTACCAGATAGAGCTACTTATAAGAAAACAGAACTTATGACTTAAAAGAGCATTAGAGATCATTTAGAATAATTTTCCTATGTTACAATGAACAAATTGAGACCCAAATAGGTAAGATGGCTTACCCAAGCCCAGGAAGCTAATGAATAATTGTCTATTTTCCAGGACAAACATATTGCACATAATAATCACTTTCACTTAAAATAGATGTTATTGGTAATTTACCTTCTGTTACCTAAACAACATAAAGTGTGTGGTTGATGAGTCATCTCAGAAGTTGGATGAATTTGGGAGACAGAGGAAGGCGGGTAATCAAACTGAATGAGCAAATAATACATGGCAGGCATTATGCTAAGTTCTTTATTGGAGTTTATAGACACTTGTGCAAAAATGGAACAGTTCATATCTTCATATGTTTACTGGAGAGGGGAGAAAGTCCATGTAAATTTGTCAAATATTATGAAATAAATATTAGAGTTAGGATATGAGCCTAGATCTCTGCCTCCAAAGTGCATTCAACTAAATTTCAGTACTAGGAGATAATTCTCCCTGATTCTGGCATTTCCATGCCTTTTGAGTCAGTGTCAGGCCTTTTGCTTTATAAACAACTTTGGAAGCTAGAGTTAGTGTCTCTTAAAAGATTAAGATTCCTTAGACCTTCAAAGATAGGAAAGTCTCCCACCTTTCCCCGGGGGATATTTGCTTACTTTATAGGGGGAAAAACAAAACAAAGCAAACAAATAAAAAACTAATCTTTCTCTCCAGAGGGGAAGTTAGATAGATTTGCCAACATCCCCTTATAAGATTAGCAATTTCCTAAACTCTGCTTCCAGACTGTGAAAAAGTCCTGAGTGTGCAACACCTGCCTGGATTCATTCCACATAGTCCCCAGGGAACATGGGGGGCAAGGGATACTGATGTGTATCATATCCTGTGATGTGTAAGGACATCATGGGATAGGATATGTCATGATATCCTTATCATGACATATCCTGTGTCATGAGTAAGAAATGGCCCATGCTAGTTCATTGTCTTCTTACTAAAGAAGACATGGTAGTTCATGCTAGTTCATGCTAGTTCATTGTCTTCTTACCAAACAAACTTATGGAAGTGTGGTGAGCAAATTTTAGGAGCTGCTTGACCACTTGACACACACTATACTAAACCATAAATCTGCCTGCCAAATTTGTGGAAAGAGATCTCATTTATTACTTGACAAAGTCTGCTCACACAGACAAATCATTTAATTGTGGAAAAAATGTATGACATTTCTTAGGCCCATTGGTTATGACTTAGATTCCATGAAACTCATTAAAAGCCAAGGGAGATAAAATAACAAGCATTAATGAGATACACTAACAAGAGAACAGCATTTATTTGCTAATTTAATTTAGTTAATTTGCAATTTAGTTAATTTCTAAAAAGCTCTAATTTTCTTTATGATTTGGTGTCATTTGTTATCATATAGAAATTATTCCCTAAGCAGTTCTCTCGTACTCCCAGTCAGGAAGGTGGCTAAGATTTCTAATCAAATGCCTATCTTTTGCCAACTTTGTTCTTATGCTAACCCTTCCCAGCATTCTTAACAATAACAACAACAACAACAACAGAAATCCACTTCTATTTATACTTTCAGTAACTGGTAAAGTATAATCATCTCTACCACATGACCCAACTGACAGCTAGCTAAGATGAATGTATTCAAAATTATGTAATCTTTCCTCATTAACAAAATAATTCCATTCTCATATTTCTTACAGTTGTCTTTTGGTGAATTGCTTTTTATTGAATAGAATCTGCAAGCATTATAGCCTCTAAATCTGAAAATAGGAATGCATATATATGCTACTCAGTGTAAGCCTTGGTCCTTTTGGATGCCAATTCACATAGTGCTATTGAGTACTGTCTGTTCTTCCCTATGAATATGTGCCTACTCTGCCCAAACCTGTCACTCCCCCACTGCTGCCCTGGATTTGATGAGTATGTGCCCCCCACTTGCCTGACCTGCCCTTGGTCAGCTGTACCCTCTGGAGCAATGGTTTTTGAGGAGAATGGAGAGAAAAAAACATATGTTTAAACAGCTGAGTGAAATGCAATTCTCCAGTCTTTTTGACAACAACTATGATAAAAGGAAGATGAATATGAAGGGCAGGGAGAACTGTTTATGTCTGAACAAGAGTTTGTAGTTAATTTATTCTCACTAAAAAAGTCTCTGGCATGAATCAGACCATGGCAACCTGAAGCACTCTATTTCTATTCCATGTCAGGATAATTAACTAGTTTTTCACTGTGGTGAAAAAAAAAAAAAAAAAGAAATTTAAAAAAAAAATCAAGATACAGGAAATGAAACAGCCAGTCATTCCTTCCTTGTATTCTGTTTATACCTCTGTGCCAAGGATTGAGGCAAATTAAAGATATGAGGTCATTGATTTCCATGGTATCCTTGCAAGGGGGGATAATGGAAACTATTTTATTTATTTATTTATTTCTTCATTTGTTTATTTCTTTATTGTGAGAGAGAGAGCATGTGCAAGCCCACATGTGAGGGAGGGCAGGGAGAGGGGGAGAGAGTTTTAAGCAGACTCCATGCCCAGCACAGAGCCTGATATGGGACTTGGTCTCACAACCCTGTGATCATAATCTGAGCAGAAATCAAGTGTTGAACACCTTAATGACTAAGCCACCCAGGCACCCCAGAAGCCAATTATTTTATAAATGCTGTTGGGGAGAAAAATTTTCCTCTACCCTTCAAGATTATCTGACTAGTCTAAGAATTAAATTGACATGGGAGAGGCTAACTCGAAAAAATCAAATTTAATTTCTTAGCCAAAATGAGGTATATGTCATCCTGAACTAATAAAAGAGTAGAGGTAGGACTTCAAAGGGAAGGGAAGCCATTCAAAGGAAGATAAGAAACAGTAAATGTTTGATAAACAAATGTTTGCTGAGCCATACAGAAACAATGGGACATACGGGAAGGATTAAGAAACAGACTTTGCTTAAGTTCCTCCCTGTGTACCATACCTAGTTCATATTATACTATAGCTATCTGTGGTATTAACTCCCTTCCTGAATGGAGCAGGTCCTCTATCTAAATTCTTTAGACAGTTAAGGGGAAAGTCAAAGTTTTTCCTGAGTCTTTGGGACTTGATCATTTTTAGCTCAAAATAACCTACATGCCAAAGGTGCACATCTTGGGACAACTTTTTCTACAATATTGAGAGAAGTAAAGAGACCTTTCTGTAGCCTGAATAATTCATTGGTCATGGAACCCTAAACCTCTATTTAAGTTTACAATTACTCATGGGTTTAAGTCAAGTCCTACAGAAGACCCATTTCAGGAAGGGAGCGTGTCATTGAACACACTTTGATGCCTTGGTGTTTTTTGGTGTTCTGTGATTCTTTCTTAGTTTCACCAGGATTTCCAAAGAGGCATGGCAAGGTCTAAGCAAAACAAACAACCAAACGAAAAGGGATTCTTACTAAAATGAGGTGCTATTGTCAGTGTCCGATATTTTCAAGTTTTTAGAAATATCACAAAAAAGATCCTTCCCAAACACATCAGTTTCTTGTTGATAAAGTGGAAAAGTGCCCTGCCGTGTCTGTTAGAACTATCATGCTTGTCATCACATCAACAAATTATCTCCACCTCTCCTGAAGTCTTCCTTGGAATGAAGTTCCCTGTCAGAATCAGGGGAGAGAAGAAGGAAGGAAATTGGAGATAAGGCTGTAGATAAAACTAAGAATCATGCTAGCTGATTTTAAAATTGTGGAAGTGAATTTTACTTCATAGAGTTCCAGAAGTAGAGAACCAGAAAAGGTGCACAGTATAGCAGGATGCCTCCAGGAAATCTCAAAGAGCATATAAGTAGATACATCAGTTGATGAGAACTAATATGCCAAAAATAAATAAATAAATATAATGTCTCTTCCAAGGGTAAAATGGTCAGAAGAATTAAAGAAAATAGGAAAAAAATAAGTTAAGCCAAAAATACTAAAGGAAGCCCAGCTCTAGTATTGCTGTCTACTGTGCTTTGATGTAGTCTGGGCATGTATACTAGAACTCCTTCTGGATTAGACAACCACACACATGAACACACACACACATACACAGAAATGTGTCTAAAACTCTGTCCCTGCCAAGTTCACCCAAAAAGTGCACTGGAAAAGTGCAGCTGGTTATGAGCACATGAAACCCTCTTAGGATGGAGCATTCATCAAGCCCTGCATCAGGGCCAACAGAGTAAGTCAGCAGCAAGACCCAGTAATGAGAACTGGAGATTGGAAAGCCCTTTGCACTGAGGACTCAATAATTAATCAAAGCAAAAATTTCTAACGAAGGCAGCAGCCACAGCAGAGCACAAAGGAAGCATTTATGGAGCTAGGCTAAATATAAGAGAGAAAGGAAAGAAGAAGGAAGCTCAAAAACCATATTGTCTGTGAATGAAAATGTTAGATGGCTAAATATTTGACTTTTCAAGGTTCCTGAGAGCTCAGTGGAGCAGAAATTCATGCTACACATGAGCTATGGCAACCTTCTCTTTTCTTCAATACACATGTATACTGAGCTTAGGAGTTTGATGTGGTGGGGATTTAATGCTCAATGCCCCCGAGGTCTGGATGCTTTAATGAGAGCTGGCATGACAGCTCATGGCCAAGAGCCAGTGTATGGTGGGCTTTTTATCACTTACCTCCTGTCACCTAGTGATTCTTGGTTTTCTGTGTAACAATGCAAGCAAAGAACACATGCGTTTATATTGTACTCATATAGTCACTCATTTATTAATCAATAATTATTGAGGAACTACTCAGCTCCTGAAGAAGATATACAATATTAGATTGAGTTTAAATGCCATTAGAGAATTGGACATAAAGTGACACGAGAATTCAGAAGAAGGCAAAAATCAATTCTTGTTGGGGAGAAATCAGAAAAGGCTCAAGGGAGGATGTGGCATTGAAGTTGAAACTCAAAGAATGTTTGGAATTCTCTAAGGAAGCTCTGATAACCTCCACAAAACTCTACAGAAATAAAGGAGAAGTTAAGCATGGTTGTGTTGTCTTCAGACATGTGAAGCTGTTCTCTAATTTATCTATTCCGTATAGCCATATTTATTCCCTACAGCATTGTAAAATAATCTGAAATCACTGAAGAAGGAGCAATGCATGAATTGTATGTTTCAACAGAGAATGACTACCGGGAAAAGCAAATGGGAAGACTGGGGAACACTTTTATTTAGTGCTCTGAGTTTCGTCACTCAGTATGCAAAGAAGTGGAAGACCCTTTCTGATGGCCACATAGTTACTTAAATGGCCATAAAACCACTTGAAACCATCTTTGGGGGCAGATGTTCTGAATTACAATTCTTCATAGATGACATAAAATGACAATCTCTCCTCTAGGAACTTGCATTTTAAGGGAAGACAAATATATATATATTTGTCTTCCCTTAAAATTATATATTATATATATTATATATAAATTATATATATTATATAAATTATATATTATATAATATATATTATATATATATTTGTGTGTATATATATATAAATTTGTGTGTGTATATATATATAAATTATATATATATACATATTTGTGTGTGTATATATATAAATTATATATATATACATATTTGTGTGTATATATATATAAATTTGTGTGTATATATATAAATTATATATATATTATATAAATATATATATTATATAAATTATATAAATTATATATTATATATATATATATTTGTGTGTATGTGTGTGTGTGTACTGATATAAATTAACGCCAAGTATATTCAACTGGTGGATATCACTTTACAGTTTGTAAAGGGTTTTCACAATATCTTATTCAAGTCTCATAACAGTTCTATGATATAGGCTGGAAAAATATTATCATTATCTTCATTTTACACAATGCCAAGGAGTGGGAACTCTCTAAAGTCAGGCAGCTAGAAATGTGACCACTCCAAATATATTCATATTGGTTTGGGTTGTTTTTAGCAATAACAAGTAGGAATCATTCAGCTTTTATTTCATTTCCAGCCATATCATCCAGCCATCTTGAGGTGTCTGTTTTTGACCAGATCTTGGTATAGCCAATATGTATAACAAAATCTACATTCTGATTTAGACAATGGTTGCTTTTCAGGCTTTTGTCTCAAAAGTTTTAATAATACTTCACACCCAGATATGCTCTCCAGAGGTGTCAAACAATTCTTCAATGGTAATGTGGTATACATAACCCAAAGGCTTCTTTTCCAACTCCCCCCCCGCCCAGTTGGGGCTATAGTAGAAACAATTTCAGATGTCCATAAGAGGGCTATGGAAGACATGGCACACATATATGAAAGTGTTAAGTGTTGACTGTTTTCTATATGTGTGCCTAGACCATATCTTAGGCTGCTAGTAAGCATTGTAATTACCTTTAGCATGGAGCTTGGAAAAGGAAAAAAACCTAAAATGTCCTCACCTCCAATTCCATCAAAGTCCCCTTGAAGTTTTTCGTGACAGAGCTGCATCCTTGATCTTGGATTCTCAAAACCTATGCAGAATGTGTCACCACATGTACTTGCAAGGCATGCTGATTTCCAGTAGCCTCCACACATGTTTAGCAGAACCTCTGGTTCTGTATTGTAAAAACCTATCTGTTGGGGTATATATAAATTACTAGCATGTTATGATGCTCTCTGATACGGCTTTTTTCTCTACTTGTGAAGAAACAGCCAGATATCCTTCCAGAAGCTCAGGGAAGTTCCAAAGGCCCCTGAGTGCTTGCGGAGACTCTAGGGTGAGAACTCAGTGAGAGATTCTCTTTTCATGAGCTAATCAGAGGGCAGAGGGCTAGCAAGGGTCTCTCTCCCCTTGCTGGGTGCCTGTGGGTATTTGTTCTGGGAATAGGACCACCTAGTGGGCAGTCTGGCCAGTCATTTTTCTTGGACTGAATGGTTTGGTAGCTACAAAAGTGCAACCCATGCAAGTAACAATTTCTGAAAGGGGAAAAAAAAAATCTGTTTCTCTGGAATCTCAAAAAAGATTCTGAATCCTATCCCAAACCTGGAAGAAAACCCTCCCACTTTCAACACTTTGCAATATTGATCAACACATGTTGTGAAAATTTAACAGAAGTGAGGGTCACAGGAATTATATGAAGGACTATGCAATTCTACTTCTCTAAAAAACCTTTAAAAGACAGCAGAGAGGGGTTTCCCTCCTGCTAAGAATGATAAAGCTACTCTCCAATTATGAAAATCACACATCCTTCTCTACCTATCACAAAGGATTAACATCAAACTGGAGAAAGATTTAAAAAGAACAACAACAACAAAAACCATTTTTCTCTTTCTCCCCATTAGTCAGCCTCTTCCACATATATACTTTTTTTTTTTTTTTTTTAAACTCAAGTTCATCCTTTGAACCTGGGGCATGCCTTGTGAGATAACGGAGCCTCCCTACAGGGTGCAACTGGAGATAGATCTCACTGCCTTGCTGTCTTTCATTCTCCTTTCCTGGTAGTCTCTAGACTATGGATTACACATCAGAGATCATTTTTCATAATAAAGCTTTCTCTAGGGCCGTTTATCTTTTTACCCCTTTCCCTTAAAATTCTATGGTTGATTGTGCTCCTGATGGAAAATATTCAAGCTGTTAGATTTTCAAAAGACGAATTTAAGAGATTAAATTAGAGAGAGGAGGAAGGAAGATACAGTGTAATTGATAATTAGGTGAACTTCACTCCAGCCTCCTCAGGATAACTCTCTGGGCTTTGAGGTGGATTTTGGAGAGTAATGAGTTTTTATCTGAAACCCACTTTGTAGCCAGTTGGAGGCTTGTTCTCTCCTCTCAGTGTGAGCTGTCTTTGGTAAAAGGGTTATCAATGGTAATGGGCCAGGCATTCACCCCTACTCCCCACACTGCTGCTGACTGCTGACCCAGGCTGTGCACTGCCATTGAATAATGAGGTGTGGATCAAATAGAATCTGGTCTTATCAACCCACATAAAGCCAAGAATGGGAACATTTTCACAAATTATTCAGGGACAGCACCTGAATTGCTGTTAGCTAACTGGATAAATTAGGGGAAGGAGAAGGATAATGTCCTCTCCCCTCGACTATTCAGGTGGTCTTTTCCTTTAGTAGAGATGGAGCCTAAAATCCTGTATAACCTTAATTAAATTTAAGATAATATTTTGGCTTATTTTGAAGGCTGGGCAGGGATTCTCCTGATTATATCATTACACAATCAGGCCACATCTCCCGTGGCCAAATACAGTGAGAGATGACACCCTTAAGGCCCTTGGAGCTATATGAGGAAAGATCTTAAGTGCATTTTACCATTTTAGCCATGACTTTTCTTGAATCCCAATGAAATCTATAACCACATAGATTTCAACAACAACATGGCCTGCTGTTTAGCTAGTGTTTAAAAAGCACAGACTGTAGTTAGATAATTTGGCTTCAAAACCTGCCCTGACCATTTTTGGCTGTGTAATCTCAAGCAAGTTACTTTACCTTTTGGAGCTTCAGTTCCCTCATTTGCAAAATGAATGTAGTAATACTTCCTTAGGTCAGTTACTGTAAGGATGGACTATGATAGTACTAAAGTGACCAGATGTGATTCACTCACTAGATTTTTCTGTCAATATGGTCTGTCAATATGTGTGGTCTTATGTTCTATTCCTAAGTACTTGACTGAAAATGTCACAGCACAAACTTACTTATACTGAAAGTATCATTCCTAGTTAAGGCAGAGTGACCTGTGATTCCAGGGGGATATCATGAGAAGTAGGTCTCATGTGCTTTTACTATTAATATAAACATCAGTTATGTTGTTTCAATTCAAGATTGAACTGTGTCTCTAGGCAGCAGCTCTGGGGAAACTTTTGGTGGGAAACACTAGAACCACAAAATTCTTGAGGTATAGAAGATAGGGAACACTGCTCACATCAACGCATTCTTTAGAAGTTCTCTTATACTACACTAACAGTACCTTCTATGCACCTTCTAGGTCCCAGTGTTCTTAGGATTCATAATCATAAGTACTGAACCCCTTACTCTGAGCCATATTGAAATCTAATTCTCTCCATATCACTGATCATCCTCATCTATTGATTCAGTATTTACTTTCTCATCACCCCTTCTCCCACCCTTCAGACTTTGGAATTACTTCCATAGAACAACTTTTTTTCCCCAAATGCTCTACAGAATCTTTTTGTAAAGTCACTGTCTTAAACACAATTCATACACCAATTATTCAGTTCCTGGAACACTATGCCTCACTATTTCTCTGTGTGAACATTATTTCCTTTGAGTTTGCTTTGACCCCTTTAAGGATATAATACTTAATATTGATATAGGTCTATCAAGCCCTTTTTGTAAGTCTCTTAGTTCCATACTTACCTTAGGTCAACTGAATTGAGATGCTTGCTTCTTGTTCATGATCTGTAGGGTAACTTACTGTTTGCTTGCTAGCTTGCTTGCTTGCTTGCTTGTTTGTTTGTGGGAGAGTGGCTTCTCTTTCAGCTTGGTTCCTCTGAGTACCCCAACATTAATACTTGTATCAGTTATGAGAAACTAGGTTATGCTACATTAACAAATGACTCCCCAGATCCCAATTTCTTGGAGTAATAAAATATTACTTCAACTCACTCACTAAGTCTAACATGGGTTTGTTGTGGTTCTGTTCCATGTCACCCTCACCTCAGGACTCCAGCTGATAGAATAGCCTCTCTCTGGAACATTGCCAACATTTAGTTGAAAAAACCAAATCGTGTGGTCCTATCCTACTTTAACAACACAAGAGTGTATAATCCTCCCACAAAGAGGAGGCATTGTAGGCAGGTTACCAAAGATGAATGAGCAGTAATGTGAGAAGCCACTGTATGAAGCAAGTTGTTATAACTATAGAAAAGACTCTACTGCAGACTTGAGATTCTTCAGATTCCTAACACAGGAAGCTCAAATTCTGGCCTTCCATATTTCCAAATGACACAAAAAATGGTAAAATCCAGTGATACATAAATTGTAGTTTTTAAGTTAATAGTGAGGTGAGCTTATACCTTATTTTTAAAAGAATCCTTATATTAGAATTTCTTTGAAAAAGGATAGTGACTATTAGAGGAAAATTACATACAATTGTCCCTCATTTTACCTTCTGCTTCATCCAACTACAGAAGATCAGAAAAAGCAAATCAAGGTCATTCTCTAAATTGTAGATCTTTTTGATATTATATATAAAAAAACAACTGGTGTAAATACACCATCAAAAGCTGAGCTTGGTTATGAAGAGAAAGCACATATCCAATGAGTTTATTCAGATCAAATGGGTATGGTGAAAGCTTTAAATAAATAACTGATAAGAAGGAAATACTTGTAATAAAGTAGCTAAAACAATGAGAGTAAAATCTCATGTGAACCCTTGGGAAATACAATATTATAGTAGGAGAACTGACAACAAAATTAAACTAATAAATGAGAAGTACATAGTATATCAATTCAGTAACTGCCATGAATGTACTGTTTTACTTTCCCAATAAAGTGGCTTATGTGTTATCATTTTTTTTCTTTAGAAATAGGAATAAATATTGAGATTTTTAAAAACCAGAGCTTTTTCAAATTTTTTTCAAAGAAAGGAAAGGAATGTAATTGATTTTTTGGGGACCATAGATTGTTCATTTTAGGTTTTACAGAAACAAAGGTGTTCCCAGCTCAGAAACTGGTGTCGTTTTGGTGAACTGCAAAAACACTGAATAATTTGGGCCTTGGTGAGACAAGACTTTATTACAGTGAGAAAGAAAAATAATTAATTTCTATCTCTAAACCTCTTTAGACCTTCAAAGGGTTTATTATGTCATATTTGTAGTTTAGTATGCATGAGAGATTAGTACTTAGTGTATAATTTGCCATTGCAAATAAAATAAGATACAATAAATAGTTCACAAATTGTGGCCGTCAATGGCAAATGGTTTACATAAGGAATCATAAATCTCCAAGTTCAAATAGCAGACAAAGGAGTTAGGAAAATCATCAGAATAGATGATGGGATGTGTGAGTTCACCTGTATTTCTGTTTTACCCTTGCCCAGCAAGGTAGAATGCCCTCTTTAACTAATTATCCATCAAATATCCCTAGGAGCAGGTAGCTATGACAGATGTTTCTACTCTGTTTTGCATATGGGAAAAATGAAGAAGTTGAGTTAGGAAGAAGTTGAGATATAAAAAGAAGTTGACCAGCAAAGTCTAAAAAGCTCATCTCTTTAACTCTGTCATAAGCCACCCAGAAGTCCAGATTCCCCTCCATTAAACATAGCCCGAGAGTGACTTGTAAAGCCTACCTTACTTATCTACAGTCTCCAAATTCAATCATCTTAATAATGCAATTTCTGATGGAGGATTAGCAACCCTAAATCTCTTGAAGTTGGTGAGCTGTCATGTGGCAAAAGGCTAATTAGAAGGGCCCTGATAGACTTCAGAGGGAAGTGTGGCCACACTTGCAATACCTCTGTGGCAGATCTTGAGTTCCAAGTGCCTTAGAGATATTCTGAAATGTTTTGCCATTTGGGAAATTAAAATTTACAGTGACAAAATTGCATATGTTAAAAAAAAAAGCAAAACAAAACCAAAAGAATGACTTCAATTAATGGGTCAGCCTAGGGAAATGGATTTTTTATTTGTTAAGAACCAAGGGATTGAGTAAAGATCCATCAGTATACAGTACCAGGTAATTCTAATTAACTACTGTAAGCAAGGAGTTTGTCTCACTTAGTTTAGGAGCCACGTGGGAAAATAGCACTTCTTTCTTAATGCACAGGTATTATCTAACATTCTGCAAAGAAGAGACTCTTGTCTCACCTGGAAATCTTTAGTTGTTCTTCTCCAGCTAATATTTTCATTAGCCAGTATTTGATTAGGTATTTTCATTTTCAAAATACCTTAAGATCTTAGAATTTACTAAAAAAAACTTTCTTGATCATTATCACTTTCTTCTTAACAAGGTATGAATAACAAAGGAGGAAGCCAGAACTTGAGAAAGTAAAGGAATTGGTATGAGATCAGTTTGGAGCCTCACATTGTATAGGAATTTAAAGTAAACTGTTTTGCCTGATGGCCAGTTTCATCTACTTGATTTGTATCTTCTACCAATTTTCAGTCTTTTTCTTGAAATGGCAATTAATTGAAACCAAGTTTTTAAAATTTAATAAATTAATCATTTACTTAAGTTTAAAAACTGCCCTCTACATTTCATTCCTAGACATACTGCAGTACTCCAAAAGATGACTATTAGCATCTATTTTGTAAGTTTCACATAACATATCAAATATTTTAACATAACATATCAAATATTTTACCATTTGTTTAAATACTGATTAGTTCATTGGCTATGTCACATTTTATTGTGTTAACAAACTATAATTTATTGACCTCTTCATTAATGTGAAATACTCAATTATTGTTTATTTTTTCAATATTATCAATAACACAGCAATGGCCATCTTTATTTGCATGCTAAATTATTTCCTTAAGATAAATTCTAGAAGAGAAATTACTGAATCAAAAGATGTGACTATTCCTGAAGCCTTTTTGCTACATATTTTAATTTTTTTTTAATATAAGAATTGACCAATTTAAAATGGCAATGGCAATGAACTAGTGTATCATCTTTACTACAACCTTGCTAACAATGGGAGTTCTGTCAAAAACGTGATACTCCTTTAGATGCAATATAATGTTTCAAGTTCACTTAAATTTCAATTTCTCTGGCAATTAAAGACTGATAGTAAAGCTAATTAAAGCCACCGGAACCATTAAAGCATTATGGGTTATTATTGGGTTTTGATTCTTTAAAATTTAGTTACAGATGGATGAGTGTAAAATTTTGTTTCAGGAAATCCATGAATAGAACTTGTTTTACAGTGGCATATCACTAAATAAAATTATTTATAAGGTTGAACTGCCTAAGTCTCATAAAAAAGTACCAAAAGAATCTTGTTAGAAGAATGATCTCATTTTAAAAAGGCTTGAAATGAATCCATTATAACAAGGCATGGACCCTGAGGGCATGACTGCAGTATTTTAAATTTTATTTATCTTTGATTGAAAACTTGATTTATTAATAGCATTTCACTGATTATTTTATCCACATGCATGGGGTAATTCATTTTCATCATTCTTTCCAAAAGGCCACTGGAATAAAAGCTTGTTTGTTTGTTTGTTTCATCTTTCCCTGGTTTCAGAATTTATTATTGCTCTTTATATAGGAAATTAAAGAAAAAAATTAAATACTATTATACTAAATACCATAAACTCTGTTATAGGCACTTTAGGCAGAGCTCAAAACTGAGAGTTGGGTCACTTGTTTTGTAACAGTGATGTATCATGGTTTTGAGGGGACCATTAGATCACTAATGGGACAGAAGAGTGAATCCCCTCTGAAGTATTTTTGTTCGGTGATCACAGAACCCGTGCAAAAATATCTCTGTGAAGTAGGTAGGGTTCATTGTCCTTTGGTAGTTTTTACCTATTGATTCTTTGGATAGTCAACTTCATTTCATCTATCCAGTCACCCTCATTTAAAATATAAACGATAGAAATGCTGCATAACCACACCACAAGTAGGTATGCATATTAGCATGGAGTTTTGGTAATATTGGGCCCTAATGCCTCATCAATTGAATCTATGTCATATTCCTTCTTGTCCTTGACAGCATAGATTACAAATTAAAATGTGCTTTCTCATGACAGATTCCCATAAATTTGAAAGCACCCAGGCTGTCTCCCATGAACCTCAACACCTATAAGGTGAAATATTAGCATACTTTTCAACTCTGCTTCTTCTGACATTATTTGAACCTCTTTTCCTGATTTCACATCAGCTTGCCAATTTCTCCCTTAAATAATATATAATATAATAATAGCAGATTCTTACTAATTGCAAACGATGTGGAGTGCTAAAGTGCTTTACTGTGATAAATATTTTATATCCATTTTACAGATAAAGAAACTGGAGTATATTACAGGACCAGGAATTGGCAGGCCTGGAGTTCTGGCCTGGGACTGTCTAGCTCCAAAGCTCAAGTTTTAAACTACTGTCCATTTTGAGAACTCTGAGTCTGGTGTTAGAGTTAGCAGTGCAGAGTAAGGGGAGGCAATCAACCCCTCATTCTAGGTACTGCTATCCTTGTGTGCCATCCAAAATTTCCTTCAGAATTTTTTACAGTTTCCCTATTTGTAGGTTCATTCTAGACTTATTGTTGCCTGAATTTGCCAAATCCTATTTGTTTAGTGTTACTTTCAACATTTTTTCCCCATTAAACTGAGTCCTCTACACTGGGTAGCTGATACAAGTGAAAGATTTCTCTTTTATCTCATTTTATATATGAAGGTATCTGGAGTTAATATAATTAGAGACACCCAGAGCCTTTCAGCTAAGCTTGAAACCAGATGCAAAAATCTCGGGACACTCCTGTCATGGAGAAGATGAACAGTTTTAAATATATTCTCCAATCAATTGAAATTCTTGACTGAAATCTAAGTGTAGATAAATAGCATTTTCCCTTGTTAGCAATTGAAACTGATTACTTGACTAGTTTCTTAGATACTGTGATGATGGGTATTGAAAAATAGAGTGTTAAACAGAGGATTTTGTAGTATAAAAGTAAAACTCAAAAATTTAAGATGATACTTTATGTATATTAAGGAAGATCTGGTGTTTACAAATAGCCTCGGTTTTATTAATTGTTCAAAATTTTGCTTTGTGTACTTGGGTCTTTTCTTCAACTCACATTTTTCTAAGTCTTTTTTTTTAAAAGATTTTATTTATTTATGTGACACACGCACACACAGAGAACACAAACAGTGAGGAACCGCAGAGGGAGAAGTAGGCTCCCCACAGAGCAGGGACCTGGATGTGGGGCTCTCTCCAGGACCCTGGGATCCTGACCTAAGCCAAAGGCAAAGGCTTAACCGGCTGAGCCACTCAGCCACCTCTGTGTCTTTTGAAAGCAATACTAATTCAATGTTTTTCATGTGCAACTCCATCACAAGTTTGGAGAACATACATAAAGCAGTTTGTCACAGACCAGCATACACACTAGTGGCAGTGCAAGTTTGATAATACTACAGGAAGTAGTAACAGTAATATCTTGTGACTCCATTGGTAATTCACAGCACTTCCTGTTCACACATGCAGGAGTCCCAAAGCAGAGAACTGGTCACTGCATCTACTATCTCAGATCTCTCCCTTAACCTCTGGACCAAAGTATTTTTTTTCTCAAAACCCTAGCACCTTAATTCTATATGTAGATGAGTTCATACTGCCTTGTCTTTTTTTCGTTGTTTGTTTATTTCTGTGTGATTTGTAGATTTTATGCTGAGAGTGAGAAAAGTTGGAGTTGGATTGGAGCTAAACAAAAGCTATGAAAAAATTATAAAATGTACTAGGGTGTGTCCACCAGGGTTATGTGGTATAATTGGGAATTAACAATGGATTACAGCTTATACTGAAAACCAAAATGCACAGTGGCACACGTCTGTATAGCTACATGGTCTTCTTTAGCAGGATTTAGCAGTTCTGGTTTAGATGTAGAAAATGTTTTTGTGAAACTGGTACATAGATAGGAATTTACATAGAGGTACGAACTGGGGAGCCAGGCATAAAAAAATGCTCTAAGGAATGAATCCAGGTGGTAGAAGGTATTGAAATTGGGAGAAAGCCGACAGCAAGAAAATTAAGGTGTCTAAAGGTTAGGAGTCTCAGGGAGATCAAATAGTAGATCTAGAGAGGCTGAAGAAAAGATTGAGAAGGGATGCAAAAAATAGGAGCTTCTAAAAATTAGAAGACAGTGAGATGTGTGACTTTGAAGTGGAGTGGAAGAGAGACGGAGATCATGAGAAAGCCCAGTGTGAAGCTCTAAGAGCATTTTGCTAAGACAGAGAGGATGGAAGATACACAGATACCCCAGAGGCCGTACTACTGAAAACGTAGAGATGGGAAACAGACTATTACCAGACTAGGGAATGACGTAGTCTAGATTAGAAGGCAGGGAAATGCAAGGATTTGGGGATGGCAGGAAAACAGAAGACCAGTATGTTAATTTAATGGGAACAGACAACTTTTGTAAATAAACCTTACACAATCCTACCCTTTTTCTCCTCCCTCCTCCTTCCTCTTTTCTTCTGAATCTTTAGATTTTAAGTTGTATGAGATAATAGCTATTCTGATTTTAAGGCTAGATAAGGCTCATGAATTTACATAACAGCTTCCTAAACAAAGACAAGGCAGGTTAAAATGCAGGGCTGAGTATTGCTATTACAGCTTAAAAAATGGCTTTGTGTGATTGGTTGTTCAGTTGTATACATTCCCCAAAGTCACTTTGTACAGAGAATATGTAATGGAAAAATGATTCCCATTCTTATCCATTATCTTACTTATCATTTGGTCAATATAGTAGAGCTCAAGAATCGTAATTTTAGTACATTGCAAAGAAAATTATTATAATTTCTAATATGCTAATCTGATGCTCTTCGCATGATGTTTTTAAATGAATATAAATTTATTACGTGACAGCTGATGTTTTTCTCCATGGCCATAGAAAGAAAAAACTTTAGATAATTCACCAAATGCTCCTTGTTTTATTTTCATGTCTATGCATCTATATATCTACACATCTATATATCTATGTCTATATAGCTTCCTATGATTTATAAAATTTATAAAAATGACTATATTTAATTATACATAATTAAATATAAATAGCAATTATTAATTTTATGGAATATAGCTATATTGATATTATATAAAGATACACATAATATATGTAACTGATGGAATTTTGACTGGATTTAGTCCACTAGCATTATTGTATCTTCCCAGAATCATAAAATCTGCCAGTGTAATGTTAGATTTTTAATTTAGCTATTATTTTCTTGAAGTTTCAAATTACTTATTTTGTTCTGTCCTTTAGTTTTCTTCAGGAATAGCATTACTCATTTCTTCTTTTAGGAACAGAATAACCAAAGAAATGTTTAAATCTACACCCTTCTACCCACAATGGTAACATACATGCATGCATATATTCATACATACATGGTATAAGCTTTGGGGTTCCAGTTCACCACAGGAAGTCCACAAGAATGGCTCCCTGAAAAATGAATTAGCATTTTAATTTGGTCCAATTTCACCCTAAAGTTAACAATTCTGTGCTCATATTTCAAAAAGGTTTAAGGGATTGCTGAAGATAGAGTCTGATAAGCAAATTTTAGTCTAGTTCTGCTTGGTTCCTCATTTTTCTTTTTCTCTTTTCATTTTAAATAATGAAGGAGATAAGCCTGGAAAGGTCAAATGCTTTAGGTTTTGTCAGGCAGTTTGGGATTTCTCCAGTGACAAATACATCCCAATTCCCTGGAATGTCAAATCAGCAGCTTAATGGGTCACTAGAACCAGGACAGGTGGGATTCCCCAGGAGGGTTGGTGCACTTCCCTTCTTAGCTCACACAATTAAAACTTGAAACCATAGATTTCTTTGAACCTCACATTTGTTTAAAACAAACAAACAAACAAACAAAAAACCCAAACTATTTTTTTCACCTTCAAGAGAGTTCAAGCCAAAGATTTGAAAACTGTTCCTCTAGAGTGAGATCAAGAAGGGTAGCAGATAAAGCAGATGTGGAGTATGATATTTTTATACAGGTTATTATTTCAGAAGTTGTAAGTAAACGTTCATTGTGTAGAAAATTGCACATGGAAAAAAATGGAAATTGCATGTGGTTGATCAATAATGTCATTGCTAATATTGGGGTCTAATTATTGGCCTGAAAAATGTGGCTTGGACACCGTAGGTTATTACCCTGACTTGCTATAGGATTTTTTTTTTTTGTATTGAAAAGCTTCACAATCCTTAGTTGTTGTTTTTTTTTCTTCTATAAAATATGGAGATAAATGGGAGCATAACATGATTTTAGAAATAGCTTATGAAGACAGGGTTCTTGTCTGAATGGCTGATGACAGAGCCCAGCATCATACGTGATGCGTAATACGTTCCCGCTAAATGCTTATTAAACAGAAGAATAGATGAATAGTTGATTTTTGGTTAGAAGCCAAATGGTTTTAGGCAAATTATTTAATTCCTTTGTGTAACTTCTTTCTCTTAGACTTTCTATGGATATTAGGAAGATTAATAAAATATTGACCCAGAGAGTATTATTAATTCACTTAGGAACACAGTATTTTAATCGTGTTAATATTATTTGTGTGTGTATTACAATTATTGATCATTTTGGGGGTCCTGACTCTATCTCACTGCCATCTCCAATTTCAACCAAGACATCTCAACATAGAATTTTTTGAAAAATGTTCTAATAATAGTATCATTTGTATTGCTGTTGGTGTTGTATTGGGACATAAAGTCATGACATACATATATTTCTATCAGCACAAAAATTATTTGAGTTCCAAGTATGTACTGAATACCTATGGCATTTTAATTACTGTTTGAATCACTGTAGATGTAATAATAAACCATCAATAAATCTCTGAACTGACATTCTAGTTGGGGATGGTGGTGTGTAAAAAGATAAGGAGGAAATGAAAAAATAAAAATATAATAAAAGTAAGTGCTTAGAAAAGATAAATAGGGTAAATGCAACAGAAAGTGGTAGAGGGGTGAATTATTTTAGATTGGGTGTTCAGGAAGATTTCTCAGAAGAGAAGGCATTTGAGCTGAGCTTGGAGGTCTATAAAGGGACCAGGGCAAATATCTTAATAGAGAATGAGTCTGGAAAGTTCTAGGAACAGCAATAAATTTATTATCATCTGAACACAGACAACAGATGGATAATAATAATATTTATGTCTGGCTTTAAATGAGCAAAGGAAAAGGTAATGAATTTTCCTGTGTCCCTTTGTAAAGCTGTTATTTCCTTCAGTACCGTAAGGAGGAAAAAAAACTAAAAGAAAACCTGAGTTTCAGAATTTATTTCCAGTACAATGTTCCAGTGTACTTCCTGGGTGTGCTGGGACTTCAGCAGGCCAGTCCCACTGGGCAGTGGTCAGTAGTCCGACAGCACACACGCATGTTAACATACTCTGGGTTTATAATTAGAATCTGTTCTGAGGGATGACTGAGTTCTGCTTGTCTTTTGTGCTCTTTCTCTCAAAGTAAAAGGAAGGTGAGGCTGCAGCAGAGGTTGTTAAGAATGGGAAAGTGGACTGTGGGTATCTTGAGATGAAAACATGTTCATCTTATGTTTGGTTATCTTAAAATACTTTAAGGGTAAAAATAAATGCATTTCCCATATAAGAAAAGGAAATACAGTTGGAATTCAAATATTCCATTAAATGCTAGCTCAGATATTAAGAAGAAAATACAAAATATAAATTTACATCTTTTATTGGAAATTACAAAACATAAATAAAAAAGAGTGGAACGAGCCTATAGGTGCCTACCACCGACTTCAGCATTTATCAGTCTTTCTCCTGTGTCCTCTCACCTAACCCTCAACTCCAGGTTTTGTCAGAGCCCTGGAAGGCAAAATCCTAGTTATGACGTAATTTCACACATATACTTCATTATGCTTCAACATGCACAAGGGCATACTTTTAAAAATATCGCCACAATGACATTATCACACCTAACAAAAGTAAAGACATTTTGTTCATGTCATTTCATAACCACACCGTATTCAACTCCCTAATCATCTTAGGCATGTCTTTTTGTAGCTGGTGTGTTCAAACCAGGATCAAAAAAAAAAAAGAAAAACAAAAAACAAAAAGCGTTCACACATTGAATTTGGTAGTCTCTCTTAAATCTCTAGTCTGTAATAGCCCCTTTTCTCTAAATTTTCATTTGTTTGGGAAATTGGGCCGTTTGTCTTATGAAATAGCCCATATTCTGGATTTGTTTGATTGTTTCTTTATGCTGTTGTTTAAATTGTTTCTCTGTTCTACATATCTCTCCTCGTTAGGGCTTGATTGGACTCAGAATCAATGATTTTTTTCAAGAATATTTTATAGAGGTGATTAGTGTATCTACATCACATGTGAAAGCAAGCACTGACTAGCTGCTCATCACACTTTTAGTGATGCTGAAATCAATTAATGGGTTCATGCACCGCTGGCCTGGTCCCATCTATTATAATGGTTCACATCAATATTTTACCTAATAGTCTTAGTATCCACTGATGAGCATTGTCTAGGTCATTATTTCATTAAAGGGTTATAAAATAGTGGTTTTCAATTGTATGATTCTATTTTCCATCTAGAATTCTCCTATAAAGAAGAAATTTTCAGAGCATATGTGTGGCTCAGTTGGTTAAGTGTCTGCCTTCAGCTCAGGTCATGATCTCAGGATAGTGAAATCAAGCCCCCCCACCCACTTCCCTTCCCCAGGGCTCCCTGCTCAATGGGGGATCTGCTTCTCCCTCTCCGTCTGCCTTCCCTGCCTCAAATAAATAAATAAAATCTTAAAAAAGAAGAAGAAGAAATTTTCCTCATCAACTGTTTGGTTACCATAAATTATGCCATAGTATTTTAAACTATCATTCGTGGAGTAAAACAAGCTAGATAAGCAGTATAGTAGATACAAAACAGCAATTATCTATTTATTTTGAGATGCTGCCTCTGGCTGAAAACTCAGGGAGGCTTTACAGAGAACCTGGTGCTTGAGTTGGCTTTTACTTTTTCTTTCTCTTTTTCTTTCTCTCTTTCTCCCTCCCTCCCTCTTTTCTTTTCTCCTTCCCTCCCCCCCTCTTTTCCTTTCTTCCTCACTTTCTCTCTTTCTCTCTCACCCAGTATTTAGAATGGAAGATTTTTTTTTGTGATGATGGTGGTGATTTTTTTTCATTTTGGTGTTTCTTGTGTTTATATAGGGGGCATCTTCTTGTGTTTTTAATTTTTGTTTCTCCAGTGGCTAATGGTATTAAGCATCATTTCATGTGCCATTAGCCATTCCTATCTTTTCAAATCTTTTATGTATTTTCTTGTTGAATTGTTTGCCTTCTTATAATTAACTTCAAAAAGTTCTTTTCATGTTCTGGATATACGCTTTTTGATACATACAAATATATTCTACCAATCTGTGGCTTGCCTTTGTTACATAATGGTGTCTTTGGAGATCAGAAGCTTTTAATGTTGATGGTTTAATTTATTATTTTCTTGTATGGCTCATGCTATTATTATGTTTTGAGAAATTTTACCTACTCCACAGTCACAAAGATTTTCTCCTAGGAGTTTTAGGTTTTACATTGAAGACTGTAGTCCAGTTTGAGATAATTTTTGTGGATGGTATAAAGAAAGAAGTAAGGGTAGATGTTCACAGTTTTTCTATACAGGTAGGTATTTGTTGGAAAGTCTTTTCTTTTCTCATTGAATTACCTTGGCATCTTTGTAAAACATCTATTCACATACGTGTTTGCTTATTTCTAGAGTCTCTTTTCTCTTCCATTGTTCTATGCCTATGTTTTTGAAAATACCCAAACTGGCTTGATTACTATAGCTTTATCTTTTATAGTAAGCCTTAAAGTAAGGTGGATTAAATCTTCCAACTTTGTTCTTTTTAAAAATAGCTTTGATTAGTCTAGATTATTTGCATTTCTGTACAGATTTTAAAATCAACTTATCAGTTCATACAAAAAAAAAAGAACAACAACAACATCAACAACAACAATAAGGCTGTTAGAATTTTGATCAAGATTTGGTTGCATCCTTACTTAAATTTGGGAAAAATTGCTATATTTAATAGTAATATTGAGTCTGACCAATTAGTTATTGGCAAAGGCACTATGTTAATTAATGGAAAAAAGAAAGTATTTTTAACCAATGGTTCTGAAACAATTATATACTCACACTGAGGGGAAAATTACTTCTATATGTCTACCTTATTCCATGCCCCCAAATTTGAAATAATGGTTTATTTATTTATTTATTTGACAGAGAGAGAGAGAGAGATCACAAGTTGGCAGAGAGGCAGGCAGAGAGAGAAAGGGAAGCAGGCTCCCCGCTGAGCAGAGAGTCTGATGTGGGGCTCAATCCCAGGACCCTGAGATCATGAGCGGAGCTGAAGGCAGAGGCTTATCTCACTGAGTCACCCAGGTGCCCCATAATAGTATTTTTAAACCAAGTATTTTATGAAACCAAGAACTGTAAAGTTTTTGAAGTAAATAATAGCAACTAAATTTGTTACCTTGTAGAAGGCAAAAATTTCTTACATAGAACTCAAAAAGTACAAAGTATAGTAGGGAAAAAAAATCTTGATAAATTAGAGATCATCAAAATTAAAAACATCTGCTCATCAAAAGACATTATTAAGAAAACAAATAAGCAAGCCATAGCCTAGAAGAAAATATTCAAAATGCATTTCACACAAATAAATTATATCTAGAATATAGAATGCATTCCTAAAAATCAATAATAAAGAGACAAACAATCTAATTAAAAATGAGCAAAAGTATTGAACAGACAATTTACAAAGGAAGTTATATGAATGACCAGTAAGCATGTGAATAGGTGCTTAACATCATTAGTCATCCTGGAAATGCAAATTGAAAACTCAATGAAGGATGCAAATTGAAACTCCAATGAGATACCATTGCACACCTGCTAGAATAGCTGAAATCATAGAAAAATAAGACAATATAAAATGACACTGAAGATGTGGAGCAACTTTACCATGTTCTGGGAATATCTAAAATGGTATAAGCATTTCTTGAGAACTGTTTGTCTGTTTCTTATAAAGTGAAATATACCTCTATTCTGGAGTGCCATTTTATTTAATTTTTAATTTTATTTGTTTATTTGAGAGAGAGAGGAGACATAGCCAGAGAGGGAACAAGCAGGGGGAGTGGGAGAGGGAGAATCAGGCTCCCCACTGAGCAAAGAGCCAGAACAATCCCAGGACCCCAGGATCACTACCAGAGCCAAAGGCAGACACTTAACAACTGAGCCACCTGGGTGTTGCCTGGAGTGCCATTTTAATTCTTATCTCTGCCTTCTCTTGGTAAGGGAGACAGTCCAGGGCCTTAACATTGTTCAGGGCTACAGATAAACCTGGCTGTATCTTTTATTACCAGGAGCTGGTTAATGCGCCTCTCTTTTCACATAGTTTCAGGGCCTCAGTTAAGATTGGGGAGTGGGAGACCTTAGTACCCACCTAGAGAACTATGCCGAAATATGCTCAGCTTCTATCTAATTGAGTCTCCTGGGACAGAGAAGATTCTCAACTTGTGAGGTAGACTGACTCCTGGGTCATTTTTTAGCTGTGGTTCAGAATGACTCACGTTCTTTTTTTATTTACCCCTTATGCCAGGAGGCTGAGGACTAACTAGGTGACTGCTGTAGGCAGCAGAAGGCCTGAAACAAGTTGAAGAAAACAGGGGTTGAAGGAGAATGATGAAGGAAAGGAATAAAAGGGGTAAAAAAGAAAGAGAGGGCCATTTTGTCCTGGTAGGCAAGGATTCATGCATTTTAAACACTTAAAGAATAAAATTAAAAAGGGGAAAAAAACTAGGTTTAATTAGTACTTGGCCTAATTTATGCTTAGAATGTGATCTGTTTCATTGAATACAGGGCATTTTCCTGTACAATTCCCATTTCTACAATTGTGCCACTTATTATTATTTATTTTATTTTATTTTGCTTTTAATATAATGATTTCCACTGGTTCCTGTTAAGCTTCATTTTGTTGATTTCTGATTACTTCTTCAATTTAACAATGTCATTTTGAATTCCTATACCATCCTCCGGAGTGCTGCCCTCCCTGAACCTTCCTAGGTTTCATTTGCAAGTTTGGGAATAAACTCTATTACCATTTCATGGTTGAAAATATTAAATATGCAGTTTGAAATGCATAATAAAATTCCCTAAACTATTTCAAGGCTTCACAAACATTAAGAATGATCAAATCCATAGTGTCCTCATGATTTAAGCCCTAGAATTTTTATTTTGCACTAAAATATCAGACCCTGATATTATATAAATGGTTATTTACATAAGTAGAAGGAATTCTGGAACTCAGTGTCATTCCAGTCTAAAACTCACATTAGGGAGCCAGCATCACTTGCTAATTAGGGAATATGAGTAGAGCTATACCTCCAAATCAAATTTACACAGAGATGTTTGTTAAATAACAAATCAAAACTGCCAAGCTTAAGGTTTTACCTTATTGCAACATGTAAACAGATTTTATGAATTATACTCTATTTGAAGTATGTGAAACATTTTAATTCACATCTGATGTTTAAAATATTTTCTCAGTGAGGAACAGGTGTCCATTGCACTTAAGCTAGCAGCTCCATTTGTTAAAACTGACAACAGTTTTAAATAAAAGGGAAGATTGTCTCATTCACCTCAAAATTTATAGTGATAGGCTAAAAATCTTCTCCCAGGCTTATTTCATCTGCTATTAAGACACGTAATACTTTCCCACTCTTGCCCTCCAGTGTAATTTGGAGTCTTTGCAAGGGCTGCTTTGCCACTTGAGCCTCCAGTGTCTCCTGGTGGAGGAAGCGAGTCATACAATGCCAGGATTCCTGGTTCTTTTCAGTTGGCCAAAAGCTGAATGCATAACTTGCTCAAGTTGAAATCTCTGAACACCTTTTTTAAAAATCAGCTGTGCTAAGCATGTTCTAAATGCTCTTCTCATGAACCGTCTTTCTTGATTCCTGAATTATTGGCCTGCTTTTCAAAAATGCAATGAATTATTATTCCTTAATACACAAAGCACTACGAGAATTCACTCATTACCAATAAAGAAGATGCATAGAGGGTGTGACACTCTTCATGATGATGATGATGATGATGATCTAATAGATAAGATTTATTGAATGTTATGTGCTTGGCAGTACTCTAAGTGACAGTCATATTCATGTAATCTCACACTAAATCTCATTTACAGTACAGTAAGCTGAGCAGAGAGAGGTCACATATCTATGTACATAGGTGACAGAGTAGAGCATTAAGCCTCACCCTCTGAAGCTGGAATTCATGTGCCACTACACAGCTTGCCTCTGGATGATATGGACTGTGGGTCCTAAATTGGGGAAGGTACTTTCTGGTATCTTAAAGTTGAGAGAACAAGGAGCTTAAGTTAGGAGCCTAAGTTAAATAAAACTCTTTCATATCACTTGAGTCTGAAAGTTGCAGGCAACACTTTGGCATTTGTGAGGAAAGGTAGGTGGGTTGGAGGAAGCACAGAACGGAAGTATCTACGGAAGGCTATTTATACCGATTTCCTTAAGAGGATGAGGCATACAATTATCAAGTGACAAATGGAAGTAAGTATGAAGTTAGATTTCATGATTCCAGTAAGTTACATCTGGATTTTGTAAATATCCAAATGAACTTTTTTTTTTTTAAAGATTTTATTTATTTATTTGACAGAGAGAGATCACAGGTAGGCAGAGAGGCAGGCAGAGAGAGAGAGGAGGAAGCAGGCTCCCTGCCGAGCAGAGAGCCTGATGCGGGACTCGATCCCAGGACCCTGAGATCATGACCTGAGCCGAAGGCAGCGGCTTAACCCACTGAGCCACCCAGGCGCCCCTCCAAATGAACTTTTGACTACAGCTGAAAAGTACAGAAATTGAGAAAGTGAGAGAAAAGTAGATGCTCTTTATAAAAATGTGGGAATGTGTGCTCTTCTGTTATTTTTGTTAAATATAATTTTAATTCCCTTAGGATATTCCATTGAACAGATATACCATAAGTAAACAATTGTCATTCTGTAGGATGTTTGGATCCTTCTAATTTTCACCATTATAAATAATGGGGATAATGAACATCTTTGTATATGGATCTTAATGAATAGGTCTTTTGTTTGGATTGATAGAAATACATTCTTGATCAAAGTTTATAGTTCTTCCTAAGGCTCTTGATACATTTTATAAGATGCACTTTGTTATTTTCCTGCTGGAAATAAAATAGTGGCAATGGGTAAAACATTAGTTAGCAGGCTAGGTTCAGCAGTCCTATGATGCCTTTCAGATGTTATTTGGCATAAGAAAGTTATCTCCCACTGTCCTTTCAAAGAGAGATTCAATGGCCACACTCCTTAGGCTTTTGCCAAGAACGATTACCTGGGGAAATCCTATACAAAACTTTAAACAAACATCTGAGAAACCTATTATTCTGTCTAGCCACTGACATTGTATCTTCTCATGGAGAGTTCGGTATAGTAATTACTTAGGCTCTTTCTTCAGTTATCT
Organism: Neogale vison; assembly: GCF_020171115.1. NCBI lineage: Eukaryota > Metazoa > Chordata > Mammalia > Carnivora > Mustelidae > Neogale > Neogale vison. Next base: position 63,431,106 of record NC_058096.1, on the reverse strand, counting down.
ATTTGAAATTTGTCCAAAAATTGCACAGCTTCTGGGTAAATATAAAAAGTAATTTGTGTCAATACTGGCCAAAATTCTTTTTGACCCTTATAGGAGACTCAGCTGTTGAAAATAATCTTGTATCATATGATGTCAGCTTTTATAATTGGATGGTTAATTCATTTTATAGATTAGAAATAAATAAGTTAGGTTAATAAAATTTCATTTATTTACATTTTACTATAAAGAAAATAGATTTTTAAAGTATTTTATAAATTAAAAATAATATAGTATCCCTAAAAAGTTTGATTGTTTTATATCCCTTCTTTTCCTGGTATGTGGAACTGGGTTTTCCATGACTAAATGACTTGCCCAAAAGGCACTAAGTTCTACTAGACATCAACATTTGGTTTGGCTGATTTTTTAATCCTACTCATTTAACCTCACAATCTTCTTTATTTTCTGACTGCATGTGAGTAACTAAATTAAATTTCATGTTCCAAAGGGAGGTGCAATGTTTTTTGAACCTAAGAAACCCTATAAGAGAGATGATAGTTTAGTTTCTTTGAGTCATCTTTATGTTATTGCAAAGCAGCAAGTTCAACTTGCCCCAAAAGTCAAAATAACTCTTCCTTCCCAAATTTAAATACAGCACTGACATAAAAATGAGTTCAGAGACCAAAGAGAAATTACTTTATTAGATATAGACTTGAACTTTCAGAATGTATAAAATAGGGCACATTGGTTTTATGGAACTTGAAAATAAACATATATGAAAAATTGAGGTTGACAAATTATGGTAAAATATGCAAACTAGACTTTGCAAACTAGACTTGTTGGTTGTTTTAAATGGGGAAGGATGCCTCAGTTACTAACACCATAAAAGTATATATTGGAGGTGTTATGTACTGAATGTTTCCCCCCAAAATTCTCATGCTGAAGCCCAAACCTCAGTGTGTGTGTGTGTGTGTGTGTGTGTGTGTGTGTGTATAGATGTGTCCCTAAGGAAGTTATTAAGATTGAAGAGGTCATAAGGATGGGGTCCTGGGGTGACTTGGTGGCTCAGTTGGTTAAGTGCCTCACCTTTGGCTCAGGTCATGATGCTGGATTCCTGGAATGAAGCCCCTCTTCAAGCTCCCTGCTTCTCCTTCTCCCTCTGCCACTCCCCCTGCTTGTACACTTGCTTGCACTCTCTCTCTTTCTCTCTCTGTCAAATAAATAAAATCTTAAAAAAAAATAAGGATAGGGTTCTGATCTGGTAAGATATGTGACCTTATAAGAAAAGACACCAGTGGGGTGCCTGGGTGGCTCAGTGGGTTAAGCCACTGCCTTCGGCTCAGGTCATGATCCCAGGATCCTGGGATCGAGTCCCGCATCGGGCTCTCTGCTCAACAAAGAGCCTGCTTCTCCTCCCTCCCCCCACCACCTCTCTGCCTACTTGTGATCTCTGTCAAATAAATAAATAAAATCTTAAAAAAAAAAAAAAGACACCAAAAAGTTTGAAGTCTTTCTTCTATGCACCAAGGAAAGGACATGTGAGGACAAATCAAGAAGGTGGTTATCTAAAAGCAAGGAAGTGTGATATTTACCAAAACCCAATTGGCTGTGTCCTTGATCAGGGACCTCTAGTTTCCAGAACAATAATGAAACAAATTTCTGTTTTTTAAGCTACAGTTTGTGTGCAATTTTGTTATGGCAACACAAACAGACTAATATAGGAGTTTCCAGAGCAGAGGAGAGTCTGTGCTTTGGGTTAGAGCTGTGGGGTTCTTAAAGTAGCTAAGTTATGTTCCATTAGAACTTCCTTGTATCCTGACATATTATCTGTAGTTTTCTGTTACTGTCTAATTCTCTTAAGAACACCTTTGTTTTTTGTATGTTTCTTCCTGAGAAGTCCATGATAGTAAAAGGAAAGAAAATTAACATTTATTAGAGACTTAACATGGGCCAGCCACGGTCTCACATGTGTTTTCTCATTTAATCCTTGGAAACATCTTGCAACTTCAGTATTATTATTCCAATAATTATAGTTAAAAAAATGAAATAATATTCCCCCACAGTCACTTATCTAGTTCATGGGCAGATTTGGGAACCAATCTCATCATTCTTTTTTCTCCCATGAGGTCATATTCTTTCCATTACATAATATTTAGGATCCAGTGAGAAAATAGAAACCTCTCTGGTATTTCTAATGGAGGGGATTGAGTGTACTGGGACTAGAAGAATTGAAGGTCCAAATAGAAGATGGTGAAGGCACCTAGAGAGTAACACAAGCAAGGCATGGATGCTCCTACCCATGAACTGGAGGATCTAAGGGAGTAAGTGGTATTGCTGGATCCCAGGGGCCTCCTAGGGGAAGCTGTTCTGTGACAGTTGGGACCATGGAAGACAAGTTGTTTAACAGGAGCTACAGCTTCTGCTCTGGACGCTACCCAAGCAGACCGAGAGGAAGGAGGTTGTCCTGGCTTTTCTCTTCTCTACCCTCCAGTCTTCTGCCAGTACTTCTCAGTAGCCAAACCTTCAGGATTTCAGAAAACAAAGGGCTCAAGAACTATGATCTGGACAAGGCCAGAAAAGGATCAGGTAACAGATCTGAAAGCAAATTAGCAAATGGGCAAGACAGACTATGTCACGTTGTCATGTAGGTGAGAGAGTTTTAGAGTATTTATCTATTTTGTGTTCCTCTCAAATCCCAGTGCAGTGCTATGCTTCTATTCATGTCTTTATACCCAAAAGGGTCTCTCTACTTGTGTAGACTTTCATTTTATGTATTGCAAAACCATGGTCCAAAGAAAGTAATTTTTTTTAGTGAAAGTCAAATAGCAAGTAAATAGCAAAGACAGAGCCAAATCCAATAATTCTAAAACCAAGTCCAGTGTCTTCCCATTTCACCACGTAGTGCTCAATAAGCACTTGTCCAGTTGGATTGGACTGAATGGATTCAACCGAGGTAATTATGGTAAAAGAGAAGTCATGAACTTCCAAAAGCACAGCCATGTGTTGCCAGTACAGTACTAGTGCTGTAAGGACACTACAGATAAAGAATATTCTTGGCAAAACCATGATATTCAACCTTACTTTCCTTAAGTTATTGCTCATATTTTTGGTATTTTTTCTCTATATAGTTTTATTCTTGTATTTCAATCAGTGGAAACAATATTATCTTTATTTTTATTGTTGCTTGATTTGTTTAAACATACCTACTCTAAAGTTGGTGACCCGCAAATGTATCAATATAAAATGGGAAACATTCCATAAACTAACGACACGTAGGCAACATTGATTTTTTGTTCTTTTTTCTTTTAAGATTTTATTTATTTGAGAGAGAGAGCGAGAACACAAGCAGGAGGCAGGTAGAGGGAGAAGCAGACTCTCTGCTGAGGAGAGAGCCTGATGTGGGATTTAATCCCAGGACCCTGGGATCATGACCTGAGTGGAAGGCAGACAGTTAACTTTCTGAGCTACCCAAGTACCTCTGTTCTTTTTCCTTAAATAATATTATTTGAGCATTGTCCTTAGCTAATCATATCTGAGATTAATCTCCCCATCTCCCCAGCCTCCCCAAATCTAGAGATAATAACACCTTCCCGAAAAACCCCTTTAACCCGGAGGATAAATATGTTTGTTCCACTTCATAAAAATTCATAGTGATTTCTTCTTGTCATTCTTGCTATATTTCTCAGTAAATACAGAAAAAGGGGGTTACATTTGTGTTTTCTCAGAACTGGCCCTGGCAAAGGAAAAGAAAAATGAAAGTTTATTTTGTACTGTTTGTGTTCTTTGTGTTCACCAGCCCACAATCTCCCAAATCATAGAATATCAGTTATCTCAGCTATGGAACTCTAAATAGTTTGTGAACTATAACTGGTATATTAAAATAAACCCCAGTCTAAGACTTCCTTCTAAATTCCTCTTCCTCTCTCTCTTTCTTTGCCGATAGGACACCCATATATTGCTATCAGTTCTGTCCTAAAATTATAGTTTGGAATACAGATAATCTTGATCAATAGTCACACTGGGTCTGTGATGTACCAGGGTCGTCTTCCTGGCCTCAGACTCTCCCTTAACTCATGAGCTCTTCTCCTCGTTTCTTTGTGGCAGTATGGCTTCAACCCTGTTGTCCTTCATGGAAGGCTAGTAGTACCCTTTCAATTGTCCACAGATTTAGGAACATCAGTCTTCTGATTCACTTCCCATCATCATACATACACACACAATTCTTTAGCCCTTTCTCATATTGACTAGTGGCTATGGTCCTTGTATATGCAGAGACAGACATATTTGACTAAAGCGAGTGAGTGAGTACACTGCTTCTCCATACAGTATGTTCCAGGGATTACCAGTCATCGAATGGTCTATGTTAACTGCCCCCCCATAGAGTTGTGCAGTGCACAGCCATTTGCATAAACTACATGAGAATGTTTATTCCCGGGATTTGTGCTGAAGGATATCAATTTATGGGTATAACTGGTGGTCTTAGGCAGTTAAGTGGGATTTAAACAAAAACAATAAAGTTTTGTTTAATTTACGGGCAGGTCTAACTGAGCTCTCTCAGTCTGTATGCTAATGTCTAATTTCCAGGTTCTGCCTAAAGTCCAGATCCTGTTGGCCAGGCATTGTGAAAGTCCATGTTTTTTTCTTTGTATCCAATGTCTCTCTATCATTTCATTTAGATGAATGAAATGGCAGCTAGTCTTAAGCTTGCTGACTCCTCTTTGTTCTCTAACTGTCCTCTACCACCCACTGAGCCACAATATATATTATACCCAGAAAGAGACAAAGGCCTTTCTTGCTTATCAGCTATCTACTAACCATTGTTCATATAAGAAATTAGATGATAGGAAAGTGATTATACCAAATATCTATACATATGAAAGTCAGTTGCTAGCATTCAACAAAGTTTATTTTTCATGAGGATCTGTAAGAACAATTTTTATTAAACTTACAAATTATTAATAGAGAACTTAGAAAGCATTAACTGGTCAGGTCCCACCGGTACCTGCTTGTGTTGAAAACAATTATAATTATTCTCTTCATAGAAAAAAAAATAAGAGGAAAGAATTAACTAGCATTTATCTTTGTAACAGCTCATTCAGGGCTATTCACAGTGGTATGCATTATCCTGCCCTTTCAATCTGCCTTTCTAAGAAATTAAGACTGATGAGACTATGTGACTATATAGGCCTGCAGCAATATAAAGGAGGTGCCTAGATCCCAGCACCCTAAGTTCAAGCCCCACCTTGAGAATAGAGCCTGCTAAAAAACAAAACAAAACAAAACAAAAAAACAAAAAAATCCCAGTCTGTTTAGTAAACTTAGTCACCGTTGGTATATAATCTGCCTGATAACAATGATCTATTGAAGTGCCCTACCAGTGACATAACTTTATAGTTTTTGAACAACACCTGTAGAATTTTGTATGAATCTTCATACAGAATACTTGTTATGGTCTATCTATAAACATCTTACTTTGTGGTTGGATGCTAACACTGTCTTAGATGTTTTCATCTTTTCTTCCAGCATCTTTAGGAGAAGCTGTGTGTGTGTGTGTGTGTGTGTGTTTGAAGAAATGGGAAAAGTGAGACCATTTTCTTTTCTTTTTTTTTTAAAGATTTTATTTATTTATTTGACAGAAATCACAAGTAGGCGGAGAGGCAGGCAGAGAGAGAGAGAGAGAGCAGGAAGCAGGCTCCCCGCTGAGCAGAGAGCCCGATGTGGGGCTCGATCCCAGAACTCTGGGATCATGACCTGAGCTGAAGGCAGAGGCTTTAACCCGCTGAGCCACCCAGGCGCCCCAGTGAGACCATTTTCATAACGAACTGATTTCTTTCTTTCTTTCTTCTTCTTCTTCTTCTTTTTTTTTTTTTTTAAGACTTCCAGGGAACAACTAAGGTAGCTACAATGAAGATGCTAGGCAATCAGCTGGTTCATTCACTAACCATGCAATTTACTACTATTGGTCAGTTTATGTCACAATTTTATAACTCAACAGTATTAAAACATTTTATGAATCAGGGAATTTCAAGTTCATTTGTGAACTGCCCAAACTGCAAATGTTAATTCATAAATGCTTCAAACTTATTGGTTTTGAGCATGTTTCGAACATATCTGGCATTCACCCAAAATGACCCCATCTAGCCTTTTCCCCGTTACCTTCTTAGGGTCTCTAAGGCAAAAAACGCCAGGCCTCTGTTCTACCCATGCCAATTATAACCTAGAACAATAGGCGGGAAATTCTCCATTCCCAGCAATAGCTATTTTTCCTTATTCTGGGGTTCTTAAAACAAAAACAAACAAAAAATAGGAAGGAATAAAAGAAAAGAAAAGAAAGAGAGAAAGAAAGAAAGAAAGAAAGAAACCTACCATGGGGAAGCCTGAAGCTGCAACACAAATAATGATTATTCCTGTCAAGGTTTAGCTGTGGTTGCTAAGTTACTGGCCTGTTCTGAAAAACCTTGAAGTATGGGACACATTAGGAGCTCGTTAGGTCCTGGTGACTTGCGGTAAATGTACAATTTGTCTCTGTGCTAAACACACTTCAAAAATAACAATAAAGAAATCCACATAGCTTAAAATTTGTGACCTTTCTTTTTCTTGTTTCATTTCTCCTCCCCCTCACCTAACATCTCCTAGTCTGGTGTTCTTACGAAAGCAGCATTACTGGAAAAATAAAGAGAAGCATTTTGCAATGGATGGGAGCAAGATATATTAGCTTAAAGCCTTTGGCATTTAATGAATGTGTTCAGAGAGAATCTTATGAAGGGCTGAGGAAAACTAAACGCAGATTCCATAATAATTGTCTACAATACAAGCTGCAGGCCATCAGCTCACTTGGGAGAGTGCCTACAGTGTGTCTATACCAGGCTGCAAAACCTCTTGGGAATATAAAGCACTTTACTGTATTATCTTACACTTGTATCCATTTTCTGTTTATCCTATTAGCATTGTTTTTCCAATTCATAGATCTTGGAGTAAACTTAGAGACTTCTATTTGCAGTTCAAAATTATGATATGTGGGGAATATCACATTCTTGGCAGCCCAAACTTGATTATAGGTTTTGTTTACTAAACCATTTCTGTGGGTGGTTGGGCTTCCTCTTCTCCCTTTACTGCATCCATGTTTCCACTCTCACTATTAATGTCCTTTGTTGCATGTTTTGACAAGATTGTGTTAGTGAGGGCAAGCTAAGAGAAGGACTACAGTTGGGGGAAATGGGTAAGAGACAACAGGGTAAGCAGGGATAAAATATGGGGCCAAAAGAGAGGAGGAAGAGGAAGAAAAGAGGAGGTACCAGAGGATCTTTGGGCATTCTCTAGCTATTGCAAATCTGGCAAATTGCATAGACAGGAAGTAACCATTGTGGATTTTTCTGTGAATACCCAAATAATTTAAATAATATTCTACTAGCATTTGGGAATTGGGCTCTAAGAACTGAAAGTAAGACTTATGAAGGTGAATCAGTCACATTTCTTGTGTGAACTTTATAAACCTACTTTAATCTTTAGTTGTTTTAGTCTGCAGTCAAGTATACCATTTGGCTCTGAGAAAACATTATAAGATGTTTAAATCTGAACTGCTTCAAAAGGAGAATCTTTTCATTCTTGTGCCAGTAATCAAGGGGAAATCAAACAGCATTAAAAAAAAAAACCCAGCTCAAATCAAAGATAACACTAGATGAAATTCTTACCTCATCGTTTTCACACACACACACACACACACACACACACGTATATGTATACATTTGTGCATACATACATCCATCTTTTCCTTTCTTAATAAAGTTATTTTTATAAGATACTGGCACACATAGCCATTAAAATCACCTTTTTTTTCTTTTTCTTTTTCCTTTTTTTTGGCCCCAAGTAATGATCCGGATTCTCTCAAAGCATTGTGCTATGCTCTTCAGATAAGTCACATTCCAAAATAACTCTCATTGCCCTACAGTTCTTCGAAAGTCATTCCTTCATCTGTGACATATCCTTACATTAAACAAAGTTTCCAATGAGGAAAGAATCTCCACATCAACTCCCACTCCCTTCAATGAGAAAAAAAAAATAAAACAGAATACATGCTCTGGAAGGTAAAAGATTACATTTACCATTAAGAACAGACCCTAATTCCTTTCTCAGTTTTCCCAGCTATGTCTGTTATTACAACATAATATTTTCATAACTAGTGGGAGTTTTTTTTTGTTGGTTTTAGAAATTATTCATGATTGTAATGGAGTGGGTTAGTTTATTTATCATATTTGTCTGTCCAATACACCATGTATTCTATTAATAGACAGCATTGCCTAGTGACATAGGTTTAATGGCTACCATTCAAACAGAACCATACAGAATTCTTTCTGGAGTTAATATGCAAATGTTGAGAGAAGAAATTTCTCTCTCTCTCCACTGGATTTGCTAAATTGGGAGGATGTAAATCTGGTTAATAGTCACCATCTTGGAGAAAGCTTTCTACTCTAACATAAAGCCCCAACAGAGATAAGCAGTAACAAAACATAGGCAGTATGACTCCTCCCCGCACAGGATCAAAATTCCTCTACCTGAAGCTCTGATACTACCAACTCTCTATCCTGCTTCATCAGTTTCCCCACTCCACATTCCACCAGCATGGAGATATGATGTAATACTATTCATCTTAATATCAGAGTTTAAAAAAAAAGACTAATTTAATAGCATCTCCAATTCTATCCCCTTTCTTCTTTATAAGTTTTAATTATGTTATCTTTGGTTGGTTCAGAAGACTATATGCAAAACATCTTACATAGTTGGTGGGAATGCAAGTTGGTGCAGCCTCTTTGGAGAACAGTGTGGAGATTCCTCAAGAAATTAAAAATAGAGCTTCCCTATGACCCTGCAATTGCACTCCTGGGTATTTACCCCAAAGACACAGATGTCGTGAAAAGAAGGGCCATCTGTACCCCAATGTTTATAGCAGCAATGGCCACAGTCGCCAAACTATGGAAAGAACCAAGATGCCCTTCAACGGATGAATGGATAAGGAAGATGTGGTCCATATACACTATGGAGTATTATGCCTCCATCAGAAAGGATGAATACCCAACTTTTGTAGCAACATGGACGGGACTGGAAGAGATTATGCTGAGTGAAATAAGTCAAGCAGAGAGAGTCAATTATCATATGGTTTCACTTATTTGTGGAGCATAACCAATAGCATGGAGGACAAGGGGCGTTAGAGAGGAGTAGGGAATTTGAGTAAATTGGAAGGGGAGGTGAACCATGAGAGACTATGGACTCTGAAAAACAGTCTGAGGGGTTTGAAGTGGCGGGGGGGTGGAAGGTTGGGGTACCAGGTGGTGGGTATTATAGAGGGCATGGCTTGCATGGAGCACTGGGTGTGGTGAAAAAATAATGAATAATGTTTTTCTGAAAATAAATAAATTGGAAAAAAAAATCTTACATAATGAAGGAGAATAACCCCACTTAAGAAATACAACATCACCACCTCTGTTTCATACACCCCTATGTTCCTTTATATCCCATTCCATTGCCTTCCCTAGAGAAAAAATTAGCATCTTAAATTTTGTGTATGTCATTCCTTTTTAATTATTAACAGTTTTATCCATATAGTTTTCCATAATCAACATACCATCTTCCTTGACATATTTGTCAGACTTTTGTGTTTATCTCTTCACTGACACTGCTGTTAGCCTGGTCACCAGCCATCTTCACGTTGCCAAATTCAAAAGAAAGCCCTCAGTCACCATTATCTTGACCTATCAAGAGCCTTTGACAAGCTTTATTGTTCCCTCCCTTTTGTTTTCTCAGGAAGCATGCTGTGTGGTCCTCAGCTTCTTCAGTGAGTGATCCTTCTCAGTTTCTTTTGCTGAATTCTCCCCATTTTTCTAACTTCTTAGAGTCCTAGGGCTTAGACTTTTATTTTTCTATATGCATTTCCTGGGTGATCTCATCCAGGCCAGAGCTGTAGAGTTGACGACTTCAAAATATATGTCTTCAGTTGTAAACTCTTTCCTAAATTACAGGTTTGTTTATCCAACTGACAGCTCTGTCTCACTGGGAAGTGTGGTACCATATCCAACTAAATATGTGTAAAATCAAGCTCTTTTTCTCCTCATTCTTCCTCTGTCATTCCATTTCAATAGGTGGTAACTTCATTTTTTAAGTTGCTCAATAACAATCTCTGAGTCAAATTTCTCTCTTCTGTTTCCTTCACACTCGCGCTACACATTCTAACCATGTCTTTGCCTCAAATGTATCCAGAATCCAACCTCTTTCTACCACTCTATTGTTACCATTCTGGTGCAAATTACTATCTTCTCCTTATTACTTGGAGCTCTCTAGAAAGAGAACCAATAGAAGGTAGATACAGATATATAGATACAGACATAGACATAGATGTATATATGAGATTTATTTTAGGAAGTGGTTCTTGCAGTTATAGAACTTGAGAATTCCTATGATCTGCTCTCTGCATACTGAAGAAACAGGAGAGCCAGTATTATAATTCAGTCCTAGTTCAAAAACCCAAGAAGGCAGAGGCGGGGGCAGGGCAGATGATGGAAGTTCCAGTGTGAGTGCAAAAGCTAAAGAACTGGTTGCTGGGGGGAGGGGGGTTGGGAGAAGGAGGGTAGGGTTATGGACATTGGGAGGGTATGGGCTTTTGGGTAAATTGGAAGGGGAGGTGAACCATGAGAGACTATGGACTCTGAAAAACAATCTGAGGGGTTTGAAGTGGCGAGGGGGTGGGAGGTTGGGGTACCAGGTGGTGGGTATTATAGAGGGCATGGCTTGCATGGAGCACTGGGTGTGGTGAAAAAATAATGAATACTGTTTTTCTGGGAAAAAAAAAAAAAGCCAAAGAACTGGGAACACTGATGTCCAGTGACAGAAGGGTATCTCAACTCAAGCAGAAAGACTTCACCCTCCCTCTGCCTTTTTGTTTTATTCAAGACCTCAAGGGGTTGAATGATACTCACCTGCACTGATGAGGGCAATCTTCTTTCCTTAGAGTACTAAATGCCAGTGTCTTCCGGGGGACATACCCCCACACATGCACACACGCACATACAGCAATCATGTTTACCAGTGAACTGGGCATATGTCTGCCTTGGACTATTACAGTTACCGAACTCTTAATTTTCTCTTTGCCACTCTTTATAGTCTTTTCTCCATGTGGTAGACAGAGTGGTCTTTTAAAAACATGTCACCCCATATCCCTTCTCTGCTCAAAAGCTTTCACTACTTGACATCTTGCTCAGAAAAATAAATTAAAATTCTTAACACCATCTAGTTTCTGATTCCATTTCCATATCTGACTTCATCTCCTACACTTTCCTTCATATCCTCTGTTCCAATTATTCAAACCTATGTTCTGTTTCTCAAGCCTAGTGAACCTATTCCTGTCTCATGCCCTTGGAACTTATTATTCCTCCTCCATAACAGGCTACTTGTGGACTGCCTCATGACTCTGCCTCACTTCATCCATATCTCTCTTATTGGCAACTCTATCTAAAGAGTCATCCTTCATTCTCTTCTGTCCTGATTATTTACATTACAGCACTTATCAGCTTTGAATATTTCTGTCTGTTGGCTATCTATCTATCTATCTATCTAACTATCTAACTTATTTGTGTATTGTCTAACACAAGGTTCTTAATCAAGACACTATTGGCATATTGGCCCAAATAATTGTCATGGTGGCCTTGCTTATACATTATATATGTTTAGCAGTACCCCTGCCTATATTCCCTAGATGCCAGTAACAACAATGTGACAATCATCTGGACCTTGCCAAATACATTTTAGGGGATAAAATCACCCAGTTGAGTATCATTGTTCAAAACCCAAGTGAATATATGCTTCAAGAAAGCAAAGACTTTGCATCTGTATTATTGATTGCTGATGACCAATCCACAAGTGCTCAAAAATATTCATTAAGTGAATTAAAGTATGGTTTCTATGAGTTATCTCAATATTCCTTCTACTAATATGAGCCAACAACTGACTTTTTGCCTATTTTTAAAATTTTATTTTATTTAAATTCAATTAATTACCATAAGGTGTGTTACTAGTTTCAGAGGTAGAGTTCTGTGATTCATCAGTTGCATGTAACACCCAGTGCTCATTACATCACATGCCCTCCTTAATGCCCATCACGTAGTTACCCCAGCCTCCCACCTCCCCTCCAGCCACCTCCTATAGTTAAAAGTCTCTTATGGTTTGTCTCCCTCTCCAACTTCATCTTATTTTATTTCCCCTTCCTTCCCCTAGGGGAAAGGAATTTGCTCAATTTTATTTGAAATGGATTTTGTTTTATACAACTGAAAGATTTGTCAGAATATTTGGAAAATATAAAAAGAAAATACATGGCAGTAAAAAGGAGTAAATTTTCAAGACGACAAAGTTCATTGGTTAAAACAGCCAGATTTGTATGTTAATGCACTGGGATAAAAGTGGTCTTAGGAAATAATCTTCAAAAGGGCACATTTTCTATAGCTAAAATAGTTGGTTCTTCAATGTATACTGTGTGGAAACTCAGACATGTCATTCATTACACTTCTCTTAGTAAATATCTTTTGTAACCTAATAACCAAATGCTTCTCTGGGCATCACCATGTTGGAAAACATTCCATCTTCCACTCCTTCTCTAATCCTATGTTTGAACACTGTTATAGTACATTTTTTTCTGAAGTATCTTTGGAATATATACGTGACTAAGTAAGCAACTTTGCTTCTGAGATGTTCATAGTTTAGTAATAGAGACACAAGTACACAAAGTTAAAATCAGCTATGGGAGACGTTTTATTCATGATGTGTATCTATCTCCATATATCTCTATCTGTATGTGTATCTATATTCCTATCTATAAATGCACGCTCACAGGACAAAGCTGTTAACTGCACCTGGAAAGATGAGCAGGCATGTTCAGAGAGGAGACATTTGCCCTGGGGTTTTACACAATGAATAGGTAAATGATGAAAAGATGTTCACTTGGTGAATAAAGGAAGTAGACTATTCCTGACAGAGAAAACAGCATGTAAAAAGGATTGAAAGCGTGATGAAATTTGATATGTAAAGGGAATCCTGAGTGATTATGTGTAGCTGGAGTATACAACTGATGAGAGGGAGGCCTGAGGAAAGAAGACGGTGAGATGAAGATGACCAGTTCATTAAGAGACTTGTAAATACCATTCACATGCATGGACTTTTATCCTACAGATGAGTTTATCCACCCCACATTTGTGGGGAAGAGAGTCCTATGTTAAGATATGTATTTCTAGAAGACCACTCTTCATCTCTGCGATTAGTATATGGTGGGGGAATACATGACAGGAAGGATGCCCAATTAAAATCTTCCTTCTAAGGAAGGAAGATAAGTAACCAGACTAAACCAGAAGCAACCGGGTTTGAGAGGTGAGGGTAGATTTGAGTAATATTTATATGTGTGAATCCACAAGTCTAGGCGATTGACTGAGAAAGTGAAAGAGAGAAGAAAAAGAGCAAAGATGTCCCTGAGGGTTCTCTCTTGGGCAATTTGAGAGTGAAGTACTATGGCAGTGATCACAGGGAGAAAAAGAAAGGCAACCTGCCCACGGTCCCTTCATGATGAACATGATGCTTAGTGTTCAGATATTTCTTAGTCGCTATGAATACTGATCACTACTATTCAGATGGGAAATCCAGATGGAACAGGAAAAAAAATATTAAACGTCTGGGGTATCTCTGTACCAGTGTCATATTTTAAAGGACAGTGTGTCTTTGAAATCTTGATGCTGAAATCACAAGGCAAACTCTTAAAATATCAACTGTGTTTAGCTGAACCCTTTTAAAGAAATGACTCCCACCTTTCCGTGTTTATGAACTCCTTCATGGGCAGTCACGGCAACTTATTTTCTTGGCTTCCGCCCCTCTCTTTGAGTTCACCACTTTTATGTGTGTCTCACTCAAACTACATTATACATGTGACTTGGCAAGTCTTAGGTCTGTGACTGTCAGTGAGTTAACACTGCCACCTAGCATCTGAAAGGGATCTTTCTCTTCTAACAGGAGAATCCCTGTCTCTCCTCCAAGCATCATTGCCAGAACTCCTACCTTGGCAAGAGCTTGCTTCTGATTAATTAGCATTGCAGGTGAAGAGCTTCTAGTTTTTCCAGCGACATTTCAGCATGCTGTGCTAAATGTCTGTTGTGTCCGTCACTGGAAAGTTCCAGAGAGAAATCGGGACAGCTGTGTGTTTGTGCGTATGCTGTTCATGCACTTATGTTCCACTTTAGGATAGAAAGAAGAGGGAGGGAGAAAGTCTGAAGAGGGAAGAAAAAAGTGTAGCTGCACCTGGGCAGGAGGTGGCAACAAATCACCAAAGCATGGCATAGGTGTCAGGAATGGAAGGGGATGGTGGGACAGAGAAGGTGCATGGAAATGAATGAAGGGGCAAGAGGGGAAATGGCTTAGGCAGGAAGAGGAAAAGAAAATGTAAATATTTTGAGTCTTAGAAGAAGGAAGAACATTTTTCAGATCTTTCCTTTTTCTTTCTTCTCTCTGCCTTCCTCCTTTTACTGTGTCTCGTCATTTTTTTTTTTTTTTTTTTGGTTGAATGCAAGGACTCATTGCAGACTTGCTGGTCATATTACCTAGACCTACAATTTATTGGTCAAGATCTGGACTTTTTTTTTTCCCCCTTGATGTCTATTTCTTGGATTTGAATACAGTGCTTTTTGCGATTCATAAATTTCTATTTTTGTAATACATGCATGGAAGATAGTTGTTCAGGTCAGTCATTATTAAATGTGTCTAAAGGTACCTGGAGGTTCTAAGATCCAAACAAAAAGTACTTGTTGTTAGGATTTTACAGAGATCACAGGAATGTGCCCCTATGCTTCTAGGTGTCTTTGCAAAGACTTTTCTGAAAGCAGATTCTTCATGTACTCTGAGCTGGGTTTAAGCACATTATTTCTCCCTGCTGCCCTCTGCCGTGACAGTTTGATGTTCAAAGTCTTTAAAGGTTTGCTTTAGGAAAATGTTTATACCACTGAAAGAAAGTACCCAGGTCCTGATACCTATGGTGTTTTCTTACCAGCAACAAACCTACACCAGACTCCTAATTTGTCATTGTCTGGCTTACTTCCTTGGTGGCCATCTTTTTCCCTTTTCTTTTTTTTAGACTTTCTCCAGGGTAAACAACCCATTACTTTAATCACCTAACATTCATATTCCCTGTTTCTCATAATGTATGTGTTTGTAAGTGTATGTCTGTGTGTCTCTTGGGCCACCATGAAGGAAGAACTGATTCTACTCCAAAGACCTGGCAAACCCATAATAAGAGACCGGTCAGGGACAGGATTCAGGTAAGTCTTGTCACCTGGCTGTTACTATTTCCTACCATGACCATTTACTCCCTTTTCCCTTCTGTGACTGTTCTTGGGCCTTTCAACCTCTCTCCAAGGCATACTGGGTTTTCCTTTTCCCACCAAACTAGTTCAGCACTTGACCCTCCTAATGCTTGAGAAAACCGTTAATGAATTCAAGTCCAGAACATTCCTTTGCATCCCGTATTATTCCACACACCATTTTCTTTCTTAAAGAGTCTCCTATATGTATGTTACTTTTTTAAAAAAAAATAACATGCATTCAGGCTTCTGTTCTTGCGTTAACATCAACCCTATTATCATTTCGTGGTTATGGAATACTTAGAAAAACTGTGTGTGTCATGCTTAATTCCCTACAGTGTTACTTTAGTCTTACTCCATGAGCAGCAAGCCTTTTTCCACACTGGCCTTGCCTCCTTCATCCCTGTAATCTCCATATGAAAATTTCACATGAACCCAAGCCCCTACAACCAGGGCTAGCATAAAACCAGCTGGCAGCAGAGTTACATTGGACAGTCTAGGAATAAGAATTAAAATCATTCATCTTCTTTCTTCCTATTGGCAGCCAGAGGAGAGCTGGGAGGAAAAGTTATGAATTGCAGCATTTCCAAGGCAACCACAGAAAAAAGGTAGAAGACTGAGGATTCAGGAAGGTAGTGACACAGGTTAAGATAGGGGCCAGGGAAAAACAAAACAACACAAAAACAAAAAAAAACAAACAATAAGACAGGGGTCGGGGTCTCCACCTATTTTGCATGGCAATTCTGTACTTGAGTGATTTATGCTTCATTCAGATAAATTTAATACATGCTTTTGGTTTGGGATTATTGTGACATAGTTTGCTTCATGATAGTGCTGCATAGATTTAACCCTTTATGATAAAGGGTTATTGGACTCCTCTGTTTTGATTGAATCTAGTGACATATTGATTAATTTAAGAAAATCTTTTTCAATGGTTTGGGGAACCGTATGTCTCAGTGCCTACAAATCGCTCAGACAGTAAAATGTTTATAGTTGAACTCCACTCAGTGAAGTGTGTCTGTTTGAAAAAAGATTTCTAGTTGGAGCTGGAAATTTACAATAGACACCCACACGAAGGCCTACCAGCGCAAACCACATGAAGGCATAGAGCCCCTTATATTGAACCGCTGCAATGAGCCATTTGGAGTGATTAGGACCCAAAGACAATACAGAATTCACAGAAAAAGGCCTTCAAAGATGATTTTGTACATGACACTGAAGCCAAAGGTTAATTTTTCCCCCCCTCAACTTCATCCAGACATCAGGGTCTATCCTAAAGCAAGAAAATGGAGAGGCTTTGCTGGGTTTATTTTATAATGTCTTTCTTTCTTCTGACCTATTTGTCATACACCTTTAAAGAAGAAAGTTGTAACTGTAGATCATAAAATTGGATATAATTGAAACATCAGGGGTTAAGAGTGGGTTTCTTCTTTATTTAATTTTCTTAATGCTCCTGAGATTCCTTTTCCTAATCTATGAAATGGAATGAGGGTGTGCTTTCAAATCTTTAGTTACAAATGAAATTATAGATAGTTATGCTCTTTTCTAAGTTTAGTTATGTTTCTCACATTACCCTTATCCTCTATAGCATATGCATACATAGCATTTTTTAAATGCAGATGGCACAGTCTCTAGAGCTATAGAGTGAAGGTGGTATTTATCTCAGAATTTCTATAGCTCTGATTACCTAAATATACTAATAGAAAAATTAGGCTAAGAAAAAACAGTAACTAAGCAAGATGTTCTCCTAGTCAGAGAGCATATTGAAACTTCAGAAAACGTATCAACCAACCTACAATTACTTGGGGAAAGGCAAAAGGAAACTGGGTATAGATGATTATATTTACATATTTTAGTCTTTTGGCACAACATTTGCAAATGGTGAACTTCAGAAAACAGAAGGATATACCAGACTCAGTTTATAAGCCACCTCAGATACACATTTTCCCTGTGTTCGGGCTGAGGCAGGATTAGATTACTTATCTATGGGTCTCTCACAATTCTGCAAATCTTATAGGCAGAGGTACCATGGTTCCACAGATAAAGATCGTGTCTTCTGGGGTGCCTGGTGGCTCAGCAGGTTAAGCCTCTGCCTTCGGCTCAGGTCATGATCTAAGGGTCTTGGGATCGAGCGCCGTATCAGGCTCCCTGCTTAGCAGGGAGCCTGCTTCCCCCTCTCTCTCTGCCTGTCTCTCTGCCTATTTGTGATCTCTCTCTCTGTCAAATAAATAAAATAAAATCTTAAAAAAAAGAATATCTTCCTTCAGAGCAAGAAACAAGTTTGCTTAATGCCTGTTTTAATAAAGATCATGTCTCTCTCCAGGGCAAAGGTCAGGTAGACTTACCTTTCATTATAGAAGATTTGAGTTCACTAAGCTCTGAGTTATGCTCCTAAAATGGGACTTACTGTGTATTCAAGTGTAACATTATCCCCTTACTGACCATGCCAGATTTGGGGCTCAGGGAAGTGCTGGACTGCTAACAGAATGGCTAATGATATTGCCAGTAACAAAGACCTTCCTCTCTTGCCTATTGGTCCCATGTCTTCTGCCAACCTTTATGAAACTGAGGCATACTAACTTGTTAACTGGCAAGGAGAGTGAAATCTCAGACCTGTCATATTTCTTGGTGAGCACAGCTTGTACTTTTCCCTTAGTCTTAGGTTCAGGTCTCTACAGCTACTGACCTCAGCATTATGGACTGTGAAGTCTACATGGTGCTGGTTCAGAGCCCACACTTTGTCAGCTTACTGACTTTACACTGGACCTGCAGAGGCACCTATCTGGAGAGTTCAAGTGACACAGTTCAGAAATGCAAGAAAGGTAGTGCTCCTTGAGGTGAATTTTGCTGGAAGGGAGAGAGGGGACAGGGAGGGAGCCTACAGATGAATATATCTTCCTGTCTCCTCTTGCAAAGACTCTTCAGAGTGTATTTTTCTCTTATCGTCTTTCTAAAGGTAGTTCCTATGGCCAGCTCACTAATGTCCTTCTTTTTATTTGTCCTTCTTCCTTCCTACCCTTGCTCCTTTCCTCCTCATTCCTGCTTCCCTGGGATTAGATTCTTTAACAAATAATAGCATGTAAGTTTTTTTTTTTTAATTTTATTTTTTATAAATATATATTTTTTATCCCCAGGGATACAGGTCTGTGAATCGCCAGGTTTACACACTTCACAGCACTCACCAAAGCACATACCCTCCCCAATGTCCATAACCCCACCCCCTTCTCCCAACCCCCCTCCCCACAGCAACCCTCAGTTTGTTTTGTGAGATTAAGAGTCATTTATGGTTTGTCTCCCTCCCAATTCCATCTTGTCTCATTTATTCTTCTCCTACCCACTTAAGCCCCCATGTTGCATCACCACTTCCTCATATCAGGGAGATCATATGATAGTTGTCTTTCTCCGCTTGACTTATTTCGCTGAGCATGATACGCTCTAGTTCCATCCATGTTGTCGCAAATGGCAAGATTTCATTTCTTTTGATGGCTGAATAGTATTCCATTGTGTATATATACCACATCTTCTTTATCCATTCATCTGTTGATGGACATCTAGGTTCTTTCCATAGTTTGGCTATTGTGGACATTGCTGCTATAAACATTCGGGTGCATGTGCCCCTTTGGATCACTACGCTTGTATCTTTAGGGTAAATACCAGTAGTGCAATTGCTGGGTCATAGGGCAGTTCTATTTTCAACATTTTGAGGAACCTCCATGTTGTTTTCCAGAGTGGTTGCACCAGCTTGCATTCCCACCAACAGTGTAGGAGGGTTCCCCTTTCTCCGCATCCTCGCCAGCATCTGTCATTTCCTGACCTGTTGATTTTAGCCATTCTGACTGGTGTGAGGTGATATCTCATTGTGGTTTTGATTTGTATTTCCCTGATGCCGAGTGATATGGAGCACTTTTTCATGTGTCTGTTGGCCATCTGGATGTCTTCTTTGCAGAAATGTCTGTTCATGTCCTCTGTCCATTTCTTGATTGGATTATTTGTTCTTTGGGTGTTGAGTTTGCTAAGTTCTTTATAGATTTTGGACACTAGTCCTTTATCTGATATGTCGTTTGCAAATATCTTCTCCCATTCTGTCAGTTGTCTTTTGATTTTGTTAACTGTTTCTTTTGCTGTGCAGAAGCTTTTGATCTTGATGAAATCCCAATAGTTCATTTTTGCCCTTGCTTCCCTTGCCTTTGGTGATGTTCCTAGGAAGATGTTGCTGCGGCTGAGGTCGAAGAGGTTGCTGCCTGTGTTCTCCTCAAGGATTTTGATGGATTCCTTTCTCACATTGAGGTCCTTCATCCATTTTGAGTCTATTTTTGTGTGTGGTGTAAGGAAATGGTCCAATTTCATTTTTCTGCACGTGGCTGTCCAATTTTCCCAGCACCATTTATTGAAGAGGCTGTCTTTTTTCCATTGGACATTCTTTCCTGCTTTGTCGAAGATTAGTTGACCATAGAGTTGAGGGTCTATTTCTGGGCTCTATATTCTGTTCCATTGATCTATGTGTCTGTTTTTGTGCCAATACCATGCTGTCTTGATGATGACAGCTTTGTAATAGAGCTTGAAGTCTGGAATTGTGATGCCACCAACTTTGGCTTTCTTTTTCAATATTCCTGTGGCTATTCGAGGTCTTTTCTGGTTCCATATAAATTTTAGGATTATTTGTTCCATTTCTTTGAAAAAGATGGATGGTACTTTGATAGGAATTGCATTAAATGTGTAGATTGCTTTAGGTAGCATAGACATTTTCACAATATTTATTCTTCCAATCCAGGAGCACGGAACATTTTTCCATTTTTTTGTGTCTTCCTCAATTTCTTTCATGAGTACTTTATAATTTTCTGAGTATAGATTCTTAGCCTCTTTGGTTAGGTTTATTCCTAGGTATCTTATGGTCTGGGGTGCAATTGTGAATGGGATTGACTCCTTAATTTCTCTTTCTTCTGTCTTGTTGTTGGTGTAGAGAAATGCAACTGATTTCTGTGCATTGATTTTATATCCTGACACTTTACTGAATTCCTGTACAAGTTCTAGCAGTTTTGGAGTGGAGTCTTTTGGGTTTTCCACATATAGTATCATATCATCTGCGAAGAGTGATAGTTTGACTTCTTCTTTGCCGATTTGGATGCCTTTAATTTCCTTTTGTTGTCTGATTGCTGAGGCTAGGACTTCTAGTACTATGTTGAATAGCAGTGGTGATAATGGACATCCTTGCCGTGTTCCTGACCTTAGCGGAAAAGCTTTCAGTTTTTCTCCATTGAGAATGATATTTGCGGTGGGTTTTTCATAGATGGCTTTGATGATATTGAGATATGTGCCCTCTATCCCTACACTTTGAAGGGTTTTGATCAGGAAGGGATGCTGTACTTTGTCAAATGCTTTTTCAGCATCTATTGAGAGTATCATATGGTTCTTGTTCTTTCTTTTATTGATGTGTTGTATCACACTGACTGATTTGCGGATGTTGAACCAACCTTGCAGCCCTGGAATAAATCCCACTTGGTCGTGGTGTATAATCCTTTTAATGTATTGTTGAATCCTATTGGCTAGTATTTTGGTGAGAATTTTCTCATCTGTGTTCATCAAGGATATTGGTCTATAGCTCTCTTTTTTGATGGGATCCTTGTCTGGTTTTGGGATCAAGGTTATGTTGGCCTCATAAAATGAGTTTGGAAGTTTTCCTTCCATTTCTATTTTTTGGAACAGTTTCAGGAGAATAGGAATTAGTTCTTCTTTAAATGTTTGGTAGAATTCCCCCGGGAAGCCATCTGGCCCTGGGCTTTTGTTTGTTTGGAGATTTTTAATGACTGTTTCAATCTCCTTACTGGTTATGGGTCTGTTCAGGCTTTCTATTTCTTCCTGGTTCAGTTGTGGTAGTTTATATGTTTCTAGGAATGCCTCCATTTCTCCCAAATTGTCAAATTTGTTGGCGTAGAGTTGTTCATAGTATGTTCTTATAATTGTTTGTATTTCTTTGGTGTTAGTTGTAATCTCTCCTCTTTCATTCATGATTTTATTTATTTGGTTCCTTTCTCTTTTCTTTTTGATAAGTCTGGCCAGGGGTTTATCAATTTTATTAATTCTTTCGAAGAACCAGCTCCTAGTTTTGTTGATTTGTTCTATTGTTTTTTTTGGTTTCTATTTCATTGATTTCTGCTCTGATCTTTATGATTTCTCTTCTCCTGCTGGGCTTAGGGTTTCTTTCTTGTTCTTTTTCCAGCTCCTTTAGGTGTAGGGTTAGGTTGTGTACCTGAGACCTTTCTTGTTTCTTGAGAAAGGCTTGTACTGCTATATATTTTCCTCTCAGGACTGCCTTTGTTGTGTCCCACAGATTTTGCACCGTTGTGTTTTCATTATCATTTGTTTCCATGATTTTTTTCAATTCTTCTTTAATTTCCCGGTTGACCCACTCATTCTTTAGAAGGATGCTGTTTAGTCTCCATGTATTTGGGTTCTTTCTAAACTTCCTCTTGTGGTTGAGTTCTAGCTTCAGAGCATTGTGGTCTGAAAATATGCAGGGAATGATCCCAATCTTTTGATACCGGTTGAGTCCTGATTTAGGACCAAGGATGTGATCTATTCTGGAGAATGTTCCATGTGCACTAGAGAAGAATGTATATTCTGTTGCTTTGGGATGAAATGTTCTGAATATATCTGTGATGTCCATCTGGTCCAGTGTGTCGTTTAAGGCCCTTATTTCCTTGCTGATCTTTTGCTTGGATGATCTGTCCATTTCAGTGAGGGGAGTGTTAAAGTCCCCTACTATTATTGTATTATTGTTGATGTGTTTCTTTGATTTTGTTATTAATTGGTTTATATAGTTGGCTGCTCCCACGTTGGGGGCATAGATATTTAAAATTGTTATATCTTCTTGTTGGATAGACCCTTTGAGTATGATATAGTGTCCTTCCTCATCTCTTATTATATTCTTTGGCTTAAAATCTAATTGATCTGATATAAGGATTGCCACCCCTGCTTTCTTCTGATGTCCGTTAGCATGGTAAATTCTTTTCCATCCCCTCACTTTAAATCTGGAGGTGTCTTCGGGCTTAAAATGAGTTTCTTGGAGGCAACATATAGATGGGTTTTGTTTTTTTATCCATTCTGATACCCTGTGTCTTTTGATTGGGGCATTTAGCCCATTAACGTTCAGGGTAACTATTGAGAGATAGGAATTTAGTGCCATTGTATTGCCTGTAAGGTGACTGTAACTGTATATTGTTTCTGTTCCTTTCTGATCTACCACTTGTAGGCTCTCTCTTTGCTTAGAGGACCCCTTTCAATATTTCCTGTAGAGCTGGTTTGGTATTTGCAAATTCTTTCAGTTTTTGTTTGTCTTGGAAGCTTTTAATCTCTCCTTCTATTTTCAATGATAACCTAGCTGGATATAGTATTCTTGGCTGCATGTTTTTCTCATTTAGTGCTCTGAAAATATCATGCCAGCTCTTTCTGGCCTTCCAGGTCTCTGTGGATAAGTCAGCTACCAATTTAATATTTTTACCATTGTATGTTACATACTTCTTTTCCCGGGCTGCTTTCAGGATTTTCTCTTTGTCACTAAGACTTGTAAATTTTACTATTAGGTGATGTGGTGTGGGCCTATTCCTATTGATTTTGAGGGGCGTTCTCTGAACCTCCTGAATTTTGATGCTCATTCCCTTTGCCATATTGGGGAAATTCTCCCCAATAATTCTCTCCAGTATACCTTCTGCTCCCCTCTCTCTTTCTTCTTCTTCTGGAATCCCAATTATTCTAATGTTGTTTCGTCTTATGGTGTCACTTATCTCTCGAATTCTGCCCTCGTGGTCCAGTAGCTGTTTGTCCCTCTTTTGCTAAGCTTCTTTATTCTCTGTCATTTGGTCTTCTAGATCGCTAATTCTTTCTTCTGCCTCATTTATCCTAGCAGTGAGAGCCTCCATTTTTGATTGCACCTCATTAACAGCTTTTTTGATTTCAACTTGGTTAGATTTTAGTTCTTTTATTTCTCCAGAAAGGGCTTTTATATCTCCAGAGAGTGTTTCTCTAATATCTTCCATGCCTTTTTCAAGCCCGGCTAGAACCTTGAGAATTGTCATTCTGAATTCTAGATCTGACATATTGCCAATGTCTGTATTGATTAGGTCCCTAGCCTTCGGTACTGCCTCTTGTTCTTTTTTTTGTGGTGAATTTTTCCGCCTTGTCATTTTGTCGAGATAAGAGTATATGAAGGAGCAAGTAAAATACTAAAAGAGTGGCAACAACCCCAGGAAAATATACTTTAACCAAATCAGAAGAGATCCCAAATCGTGAGGGGAGAGAAAGGGGATAAAAAGAGGTTCAAAAAAAAGAAAGGAAAAAAAAAAAAAAAAGAAGAAAAAAAAAAAGAAGGTAAAAAAAGGAGTTAAAAAAAAGAAAACGAAGAAAGAAAAGTATGAAAAAGAAAATATATATATATATTAGATAAACTAGTTTAAAAAAGTTGAAAATGAAAAGGGTAAATGTTAAAAAAATTTTAAAAAAATTTTAAAAAATTAAAAAAAATTTAAAAATTTAGCAAAAGTAGAGAAAAAAATGAAAAAGAAAAAAATTATTTTAACTGCAAGACTAAAAAATCACAGGGAGAAATCCATGATTTCCATGCTTTGCTTTCTCCTCCTCTGGAATTCTGCTGCTCTCTTTGGTATTGAAACCGCACTCCTTGGTAGGTGAACTTGGTCTTGGCTGGATTTCTTGTTGATCTTCTTGGGGAGGGGCCTGGTGTAGTGATCTCAAGTGTCTTTGCCCCAGGCGGAATTGCACCGCCCTTACCTTGGGCCGGGCTCAGTAATCCGCTGGGGTTTGATTTCAGGAGCTTTTGTTCCCTGAGCGCTTTCCGTAGAGTTCCGGAGGACGGGAATACAAATGGCGGCCTCCTGGTCTCCGGCCCGGAGGAGCTGAGAGCCCGGGGCCCCACTCCTCAGTGCGCCCTCAGAGAACAGCGCCCAGTAATTCCCGTCTGCCTGACCACCGGCCACGCTCCGAGCTCACCGAGCCTGCGACCGGTTCCAGGTAACCCCGAACTGCGAGCTTACTGTCGGCTCTGTCTCTGCAGCCAGCTTTCTCGCTCCAATACCCACAAGCTCTGCAACACTCAAACACCCCCGATCCTTCTGCGACCCTGCGGGACCTGAGGCCACGCTGACCCCGCATGGGCTTTGCCCCGGTTTAGCCTCTGGAGCGATGTCCCTCAGCGGAACAGACTTTTAAAAGTCCCGATTTTGTGCTCCGTTGCTCTGCTGCTTGCCGGGAGCCGGCCTCTCCCCCCGGGGTCTATCTTCCCGTCGCTTTGGATTCACTTCTCTGCCAGTCCTACCTTTCAGAAAGTGGTTGTTTTTTGGTTTCTAGAATTGCTGTTCTTCTTCTCTTCGATCTGCCGATGGATTTGCAGGTGTTTGCAATCTTTAGATAAGCTCTCTAGCTGATCTCCTGCTAGCTGAAGTAGTCTCAGCCTGCTACTTCTCCGCCATCTTGACTCCTCCCTAGCATGTAAGTTTTTGCCACAGGTTTTGTTTTCTAGAACCCTGGTTACGAGAGATATTTAGGATAATTGTACTCTAATGCCTAAATTTTTGCAATTAAAGTAGCTATGAAACAAAATTATATTAACAGAAGTCAAATATGTGTACAAATTGCTTAGCTTTCATGTGAGCTTTTTAAATATGAGAAATCTGGCAGAGGTCAGTCTACAAGGTGACCTTCTCTTAGGCACAGCACCAGGATCAGACTTCTTAAAGACTGTGGTTGTTCATCTTCCTATGATTAAAAACACTGCCAAATAATATTTTTAGTTGATCAGTCTCAGCAGCTTTAGAAATCAAGATTTGATGTGACCCTCTATTATTATGATCATTATCATTGTTTTTACAATGACTCTGACCAGTAAGATAGTATGAGCTTCTGACTTATTTAGGGGAAATCTTTGATTCTGGATTCCAAGAAGATCTGGATAGCTTGGTTTTAGGCCTATATTCTTATTGTCTTTGACCTGGATGAGATTTGAAAATTGATGCCCAAGATGTTGATCTTCAGAAGAGGGAAGAGAGCAGGGGTTAAAAGATGGTCTTGCTGTTTGATAGGCTTGCGTTCAAATGGTACTTTCACCACTTTCTACCTGTCAATATTTATCAAACACCTTCATTTGCTGCTATGTGTTTGATTATATCCCCACAAAATTTCATATTTTGAAGTTCTAATTCCCAGGACCTCAGAATGAGACCTTATTTAGAAATAGGGTCAGATGCCTGGGTGGCTCAGTTGGTTGGATGACTGCCTTCAGCTCAGGTCATGATCCCGGAGTTCCGGGATTGAGTCCCAAATCGGGCTCCTAGCTCCACGGGGAGTCTGCTTCTCCCTCTGACCTTCTCCTTGCTCATGCTCTCTCTCACTGTCTCTCAAATAAATAAATAAAATATTAAAAAAAAAGAAATATGGTCATTGCAAATATAATTAGTTAAATTAAGATGAGGTTATTAGGATGAGGCCTAACCAATATGACTGGTATCTTTATAAAAAGAAGAGACTCCAGGGGTGCCTGGGTGGATCAGTCAGTTGCATGTCCAACTCCCAATTTTAGCTCAGGTCATGATCTCAGGGTCCTGTGATGGAGCCCCATGTCAGGCTCTGCACTGAGCAGAGAGTCTGCCTGAAGATTCTTCCTCTCCCTCTCCCTCTGCTCCTCCCCTGTTCATTCTCTCTCTTTCTCCGTCTCTCAAAAACAAAACAAAACAAATGAAAAAAAAAAAACTTAAAAAAAAAAAAAGGAAAGGAAAAAGAAAACATTCCAACATAGATATATACAGAGGGGGAATGTCATATGAAGATGAAGGTGGGCATCAAAATAATGCTTCTACAAGCCAAGGAAAGTGAAATGGCAAGAAAACGACCAAATGCTAGGCTGAGAGGCATAGAATAGATTCCTCAGAGCTCTCAGAAGGAACCAACCCTGCCAACACCTTGACCTCAGACTTTTAGCCTCCAGAACTGTGAGGCAATAGATGTCTGATGTTTAAGCCACTAACTTTATGGTACTTTGTTATCATATCCCTAATAAACTCATACATGGGCTTTGCACCATGCTCAAAGCAAGACATATAGAAGTGAACAAAATATAGACATAGTACCTGCTCTCTTGGAACGTGTAATCTACTATTACATGATAAAAAGATAAACACAATGTAAGTATAATTATACAATGTAAGTATAAATTGTGATGTATTAGGAGAGAAAGAAAAGGTATACTGTGGGAGAAAATAGGTGTTAGGGACCCGTGGTTACTACCTTAGATGGAAAGTCAGTAAAGGTTTTTCTCAAGATGTAACCTCTAGGTGGAGAACTTCCATTTAAAGAGATTGGGAGTTGGAGGAGCAAGATGGCAGAGGAGAAGGAGATCTAAATTTTATCTGGTCCCTGGAATTCAGCTAGATAGTTGTCAAACCATTCTGAACACCTACAAACTCAACAGGAGATCGAAGAAAAGAATAGCAGCAATTCTGTGATCAGAAAAGCAGCCACTTTCTGAAAGGTAGGATGTGCAGAGAAGTGAATCTGAGATGATATACAGAAAGATAGACTGTGGGGGGTGGGGGAAGAGAGCCTCCATCAGGCAGCTCCTGGCAAGTGATTGAGCTGTGGAGCACAGGGTCAGAACTTTTAGAAGTCTGCTCTGTAGAGGAACTTTGCTCAGGTGGCTAAGAGGGGTAGGGATGTGTGTGGGGGAGGTAGAATGCTCACTGGGACAGTGTGGTCTCAGGACCGTGGGGTCACAGAAAGACCAGAGGTGCCTGAGTGTGGCAGAGCTCCCAGGTATTGGAGCAGGGAGGATGGCTCCAAAGACAGAGCTGGGGAGTGGGCTCTCGTCTCAGAGTAGCCATAAACCATGATCCAGGCACAGTTGGGCCACTATTCTTTGAGCAGGGACCCCATGAGTTGCAGATCCAGGGAAAAACCTCTTTCCTCCACTGGGAGGACCAGTGCAGGTGCATGTTGCAGGAATCTGCTGGATTTGGAGACTCCAAACGGAGCCATGTGCCAGAGATAGAAATGCTTGGTCACAGACCAGGTGAGCTCAGAGCGTGGCTGGAGACCAGCGAGATGGGAGGGATTGACTTTTTTTCTCTGAGGGTGTACTGAGGGCTGGGCCCTGAGCTCTCAACTCCTCTGAGCCACCATTTTCATTCCTGTCCTCCAAAGCCCTACAGAAGCATTCAGGGAAAAAAAGCTACCAAACTACAGATAGCGAACCTGAGCAGATTGCTTAGCCCGTCCTCTGGCAAGGGCCGTACAATTCCACCTCGGGCAAAGACATTTGAAAATCACTGCAACAGGCCCCTCCCCCAGAAGATCAGCAAGAACAGCCAGCCAGGACCAAGTTTACTCTTATGTAACAACTACAAAACTCCACCACTAGAGGAATACAGCACATAGAATTCATGGCTTTCCCCCCGTGATTCTTTAGTCTTTCCAGCTGTTAAAAATTTCTTTAATGTTTTTTCTTTTTCTATTATTTTTTAATTTTCCCTCTTTCCTATTTTATCCTAACCAACATCTTATCAATACCTTTTTAAAAATCTTTTTTGATTTTCATTTTTGTAGTCATATTCTATCCCTTCATTGTATTTAACCTTGCTTTTTGTGTATATATATACTTTTCTTCTTCAAAATTTTAGGATACAGTTTCTTCTCACAGACCAAAATATACCCTAAATCTAGTATATGCCTTTTTTTAGTCTCCTGTCTGATCACATTCTGTCCTTTTTATAAAAAAAAAAAAAATTTCTTTCTTGTTCAACCAACTTAACAATTCCTTTTTAAAAATCTTTTTAAATTTTCATCTTTACAGTCACATTCCATCCCTTCATCACATTTACCCTTATTTTTGTGTATGTGTGTGTGTGTATATACACACATACACACACACACACACACACACACATATATATATATATATATATATATATATATATATATATTCTTCTTTCTTTAAAATTTTGGGAGACCAAAATACATCCAAAATCAAGTGTGTGACTCTGTTCTATTCACCAACCTGATTTTATATATATATATATATTTTTTCCCCCCCTTTCTCTTCTCTCTGGTTTTGGGTCTCTTCTGATTTGTTGAGTGTATATTTTTCTGGGGTTGATATTATACTTTTAACATTTTGTTCTCTCATTCATCTATTCTTCTCTGGACAAAATGACAAAATGGAAAAACTCACCTCAAAAAAACAAGAAGCAGTACCCACTGCTAGGGACTTTATATGGACATTAGTAAGATGTTGGAGCTAGAGTTCATAATGATGATTATAAAGATCCTAGCTGGGCTTGAAAAAAGCGTGGAAGATACTAGAGAATGTCTTTCTGGAGAAATGAAAGATCTAAAACCTAACCAAGATGAAATTTTAAAAAGTTATTAGTGAGGTACAATAAAAAATGGAGACTCTTACTGCTAGGATAAGTGAGGCAGAAGAGAGAATTAGTGATATAGAAGACCACATGCTGGAGAATAAAGAATCTGAGAAAAAGAGAGATAAACAGCTACTAGATCACAAGGGGAGAATTCAAGAGATAAGTGATACCATAAGATGAAATAATAATATAATAATAGGATCTGAGAGGAAGAAGAAAGAGAGAGGCAGAAGGTATATTGGAGCAAATTATAGTAGAGAACTTCCTTAATTTGAGGATAAAAACAAGTATCAAAATCCAGGAGGCACAGAGTACTCCCCCTTCAAAATCAATAAAAATAGGTCCACAGCCTGTCATCTAATAGTAAAACTTACAAGTCTCAGTGACAAAGAGAAAATCCTGAAAGCAGATTAGAACAAGAGGTCTATAACTATAATCGTAAAGACATTAGATTGACAGCCGACCCATCCACAGAGACCTGGCAGGCCAGAGAGGACTGGCATGATATATTCAGAGCACTAAATGAGAAAAATATGCAGCCAAGAATACTATATCTAGCTAGGCTATCATGGAAAATAAAAGGTGAAATACAAACCTTCCAACACAAAAACAAAAACAGAAACAAACAAACAAAACCTAAAAGAATTTACAAGCACCAAACCAGTCTTACAGGAAATATTAAAAAGTATACTCTAAGCAAAGAGAGAGGCTAAAAGTAACATAGACCAGAAAGGAACAGAGACAGTATATAATAACTGTCACCTTACAAGCAATACAGTCGCACTAAATTCGTGTCTCCCGATAGTTACCCTAAATGTCAATGGGCTAACTGTCCCAATCAAAAGACATGGTATCAGAATGGATTAAAAAAAAAAAAAGACCCATCGATACATTGTCTGCAAGAGACTCATTTTAGATTAAAAGACACCTCTAGATTTAAAGGGAGGGAGTGGAAAACAATTTACCATGCTAATGGACATCAAAAGAAAGCTGAGGTGGCAATCCTTATATCAGACAAGTTAGGTTTTAAGACAAAGACTATAATAAGAGATGAGGAGGGACACTATATCATATGTAAAGGGTCTTTTTAACAAAAAGATCTAACAATTTTTAATATCTATGCTGCTAGCATAGGGCAGCCAATTATATAAAGCAATTAATAACAAAATCAAAGACAATAGACAATAATACAATAATAGTAGGGGATTTGAACACTCCCCTCACTAAAATGAACAGATCATGTAAGCAAAAGATCAAGAAGGAAATAAAGGTTTTAAATGACACAGTGGACCAGATGGACATCACAGATATGTTCAGAACATTTCATCCCAAAGAAACAGAATACACATTCTTCTCTAGTGCAAATGGAACATTCTGCCAAATAGATCATGTCCTCGTTCACAGATCAGGTCTTAACTGGTACCAAAACACAGGTATCATACTCTGCATATTTTCAGACAACAATGCTTTGATCTAGAACCTTGATCCCGAAACCAGACAAATACAGGTAATCAAGTAGAATTACAGACCAATATCCATGATGAACGCAGAGGCGAAAGTTCTCACCAAAATACTAGCCAATAGGATCCAACAGTATATTAAAAGGATTATTCACCACGACCAAGTGAGATTTATTCCTGGGCTCAAAGTTTGGTTCAACATCTGCAAATCAATCAGTGTGATGTAATATATTAATAAAAGAAAGAAGAAGAACCATTCGATACTCTCAATCGATGACAAAAAAAGCATTTGACAAAGTACAGCATCCTTTCTTGATCAAAACTCTTCAAAGTGTAGGGCTAGAGGGAACATACCTCAATATCATCAAAGCCATCTATGAAAAACCCACAGCGAATATCTTTCTCAATGGGGAAGAACAGAGAGCTTTTCTGCTAAGGTCAGGAACACGGCAGTGCTGTCCACTATCACCACTGCTATTCAACATAGTACTAGAAGTCCAAGCCTCAGCAATCAGACAACAAAAAGAAATTAAAGGCATCTGAATCAGCAAAGAAGAAGTCAAAGTACTCTTTGCAGATGATATGATGCTTTATGTGCAAAACCCAAAAGACTCCACTCCAAAACTGCTAGAACTTGTACAGGACTTCAGTAAAGTATCAAAATATAAAATTAATGCACAGAAATCAGTTGCACTTCTATACACCAACAACAAGACAGAAGAAGAGAAATTAAGGAGTCGAGCCCATTTATAATTGCACCCAAAACTACACGATACCTAGGAAGAAACCTAACCAAAGAGGCAAAGAATCTGTACTCAGAAAACTATAGGATACTCATGAAAGAAATTGAGGAAGACACAAAGAAATGGAAAAATGTTCCATGCTCATGGATTGGAAGAACAAATATTGTGAAAGTATCTATGCTACTTAAAGCAGTCTACACATTTAATGCAATCCCTATCAAAATACCACCAATTTTTTTCAAAGAAATGGAACAAATAATCCTAAAATTTATATGGAAACACAAAAGACCTCAAATAGCCAGAGGGATGTTGAAAAAGAAAGCCAAAGTTGGTGGCATCACAATTCCAGACTTCAGGCTCTATTACAAAGCTGTCATCATCAAGACAGTATGGTACTGGCACAAAACTATGATACATAGTTTAATGGAACAGAATAGAGAACCCAGAAATAGACCCTCAACTCTATGGTCAACTAGTCTTTGGCAAAGCAGGAAAATATGTTCAATGGAAAAAAGACTGTCTCTTCAATAAATGGTGTTGGGAAAATCAGACAGCTGCATGCAGAAAAATAAAACTGGACCATTTCTTTATACCATACACAAAAATAGACTTGAAATGGATGAAATCTCAATATGAGATAAGAATCCATCTAAGTCCTTGAGGAGAACAGAAGCTGCAACCTCTTTGATCTCAGCCACAGCAACTTCCTCCTAGAAACATCTCCAAAGGCAAAGGAAACAAGGGCATATACTTGGGACTTCATCAAGACCAAAAGCTTTTGCACAGCAAAGGAAACAGTCAACAAAACCAAAAGATGACTGACAGAATGGGAGAAGATATTCACTAGTGACATATCAGATAAAGGGCTAGTATCCAAAATCTCTAAAGAACTTATCAAACTCAACACCCAAATAACAAGTAATTCAATCAAGAAATGGGCAGAGGACATGAACAGACCTTTCTGCAAAGAAGACATCCAGATGGCCAACAGACACATGAAAAATGCTCCACATCACTCGGCATCAGGGAAATACAAATCAAAACCACAATGAGATACCACCTCACACCAGTCAGAATGGCTAAAATTCACAAGTCAGGAAATTACAGATGTTGGAGAGGATGTAGAGAAAGGGGAACCCTCCTACACTGTTGGTGGGAATGCAAGCTGGGGCGATCACTCTGGAAAACAGCA
Source organism: Neogale vison (assembly GCF_020171115.1). NCBI lineage: Eukaryota > Metazoa > Chordata > Mammalia > Carnivora > Mustelidae > Neogale > Neogale vison. The sequence continues at coordinate 63,398,937 of NC_058096.1, read as the reverse complement.
TGGAGGTTCCTCTAAAAGTTGAAAATAGCGTTACTCTATGACCCAGCAATTGCACTACTGGGTATTTACCCTTAAAGATACAAATGTAGTGTTCTGAAAGGTCACATGCACCCGAATGTTAATAGCAGCAATGTCCACAATAGCCAAACTATGGAAAGAGTCTAGATGTCCCTCAACAGATGAATGAATGAAGATGTGTTATATATAAACAATGGAAATATGCAGCCATCAAAAGAAATGAAATCTTGCCATTTGTAATGACATGGATGGAACTAGAGGCTATTATGTTGAGCAAAATACATCACATTTTCTTTACTCCATTCATCCAACAATGAAGAGCTTAAAGCAAGAGTTTAAGAAGGTAGAAATAACTGTTCAGCCTAAGTGTGAGTGCACACTGAATTAGAAGGGAGGTAAGGGGCACCTAGGTGTCTCAGTGGGTTAAAACCTCTGCCTTCAGCTCGGGTCATGATCCCAAGGTCCTGGGATTGAGTCCCACATCGGGCTCTCTGCTCAGTGGGAAGCCTGCTTCCCTTCCTCTCTGTCTCTGCCTGCCTCTCTGCCTACTTGTGATCTCTCTCTGTCAAATAAATAAAATCTTAAAAAAAAAAAAAAGAAAGAAAGAAAGGGGGTAATAGGATCACACATTCATGTGAACTTCAAAATTCATGAAGTTGAAGGAAGTTTTTGACTGAGTGGTTTTTAATTATTTACAGAAGAAGCAGACTGACTTTGTTCAAAGACTGTATCTTCTTTTTAATATGTAATCCCTACAGTCTTCTGTTAATGTTAGGTACATGACAAAAAATGATTCTGGTATGAATCAAAGAATACATGTTCTGGCCCAGTGCCCTGTCTGTGGATGAGCTCAAGCACAAACTAGGCTGGTCCCACACTGTAGAGGGACTTTAAATATCAGATGAAAGAGAACAGTGGGGCCTCTAAACAATAAGCTAAAATTCTCAGATACTCTGAATCTAGGAATTAGTAGATCAAGGCCAACCTAAGAGTGTATTTTATCTGACACAAAGACCCCAGATATTAAAAACCATGTCCAGACTCAAATGAATGTGTCCCTTATTTCCCTGCATATCTTACCTAGGAAAGCAAATTGCCCATCATAAACTAAAGCATTTCCTTAAGAAAGTTTTGCTTTCTCAGGGAATATCTTTTTTTTTTTAACTTAAAAAGATTATCTTTTTAAAGCTTTCCATGAGAAAAAACTTTTTTTAGAAAGGGTGTTAAAAAATATATAAAATTCTATTTATACTGGAGATATTTTCTTGGAACATCCTTTAAACGATATGTATCTCTTTGAAAGGAAGAGGAAACTCAGGTATAAAAACACTAATAAAACCCTTCTCTCTTGAAGAGCATTCCCTAAATAATATACTTTTTTTCAAGGGACCATTGCAATGCTGAGCATTCATGGCATTGTTTCAGACCCAGGAAGTTAGTGATATTTTCCTAGTGAAATGTTAGATTTGAAACTTCAGTCTGTTTTATAGAAAAACAAATTAAGTGTATTATTTAAGTTTTAAGTGAAATGAGTTAGAATCTTATATTCTTCTACAGCAGTGTTTTCTCTGCCAACTCCTAATTTCTGTGGTCTCCTAGCTATAAGACAAATATTATATTAATACAATAAAAGTGATACTGAAATTAAAATACCAGTAACTAACATTTGTATTGTACTTTATAGCTATCAAGTTATACTATCACATCTCACTTATTAGCTATCTTGTGAGCCAGTATTATGATTTTCTTTTTCATTTTATAATATGGAGGCTCAGAAAATATAGAGTTGCCAGATATATTTAGTAAGTAAAGAAACTGGGACTATGAACTTTTCTGACTATAATTTTTTTAATGTTTACCCTGTAGCTATTCATAATTATAGCTCTAAATTGAATACCTTTGGTCCTTTCTTTAGACTTCCCAGGCAGAAAACAATTTCTCCTTGTATGAGCTGTAAAGTGTCATCAGAAGAAAAAGTTAGAAGACAAGTCCTTGAATCTGGTATTATAATAAAATTTTATTTTAGGGGTATTTTGGGGAATACAGATGGCTAGACAGATTTTTATTCCTTCAAAACCTTTAAGAAAAGGTTTTGGAAAGAGATAACCAGGAAGCACCAAACGTATTCATTTGTCAATCCTACAGCATCTTCTGTTTCCAGGAAACAGAACTTGGCAATTCTGTCCTTTCTGGAGTACTGTGAATAGTGAAATGAGTACAAGCTTAGGAAACAGACAAAACTGAGTTAATATCCCATTCCCTACATTTATTATTTGTATGGTCTTGGAAAAATTCTATCATTGAATCTCAACTATTTGTTTGTGTAATGGATGATGGAATTTCCTTAAATTAGAGATTTTCTTCCTCTTGGGTTATAGAGAGCATGTGTAAAGACACTGTCCTAGGGACTTTCTAGAATGCTGTTAGAACATAGTGATTGCTGGCATTTCTGCCACAGGTCTTGGTAGTCACCCTCTTATTATTACTGGGTTTTTAATAGCCAGCCCTAAAAATGAATGGATATTAGCATTAGAGACATCATTCTTCAGGCTCCAAGAGGGTTCCCTTCATTCCCCTAGTTGTCTACCCAATGCTTGTCTCCCTCCCACCCCTATCACAGTAAGAGGGGCAAACAAAGGGCCACTATCCTCTTTTGTAACCCTTACTTGTGTCAGTCTAAGTGCTTTTATATGATCTGGTAATTCCTTATTACTCTAAGAGCATTTCCCAGAAATTTCAGTACCATCAGCTGGTCCACATGGTACATACAGTAAAGACCTTTTTTCATGTCTGATGTCTCCAGTGATAAGATTTTTCTGACGTGCTGAAATCAAATGAATGTAACTTGGAACTACCTGAACCAAAAAGTAAATAATTCTTTGTGTGCGTTGTTTGCAGAACCTAGGCATCATAAAGCAGGAAGAAAAGAAATGAGGCTTGAGATAATTTGTATTGTTGCTGGGTCTTTTCCATTCATGAAGTACCTGTGATCATCAGCTATGCCTGAGAGACACGGGTGTCTTCAGAGCACAGGGCACAGGCACCACACTGCATAATAAAAAGAGGATCCTAGCAATGGCATCAAAGCAGATGTGGTTTTGATTTACTTTAAAAAATGTTTTTGCTATAGTTTTTTTTTCTTTTTTTGTAAAGATGAAAGCTAATAGATTGGCTCCCCCAAAGAACATATATTAATGGAACTAATCAGGCACCATCAATTCTAACATGTATTTTATTCTGATTTTGTTACAGTATTGGATATAACAGAAGCCAGTGTAAGATGGACCCAGAGCTTCTCAGTAGCAGCTTTATTCATTGTAGGGAGGAAGAGTTTTGTAGATGAGAGTCTTGGTTTGGGCATAGACTGTCTGCATTGTACTGGTTGTGTAACCATGGGTAGGTCACAGCCCTCCCTCAGTCTCAGTTTCTACATGTGTGAAATGGGAATAATTATGGAGCTGTTGTCTGAATTTAATGAGATAATGTATGTGAATAGCTTAATATAAAGATAGGCATTTGTAGGAGCTCAGTTAACAAATGTCAGCTGCTATTATCTCAGGCATTTATTTCTTCAAAGGGTATTTATTGTATTCAATTTATGAATAAAATTTGAAACAAAAATAAGACTGTAAGCTCTTCACCTCAAGGAGCTTACCTTCAAATCCTAAATGCTCAAATAGAGGAAGACATGCCCAGAATTTGGAGGCAAAATGAATAAGGGAAAGCTAGCAGACTAGGGTAACCAGGAAGGCTTCCGATCATCCAATATTTTCTTAGTGGGGAGAGGAAGGGAATCACCTATAGCAGGGGTTGGTCAACCTTTTCTTAAAAGGGCCAAATAGCAAATATTTTCAGTTTCGTGGATCATTTGATGTCTCTATTGCCACTACTCAACTCTACCATCATAGTGAGAAAGCAGCCATAGATCATACAAAAATGAATGTAGGTGGCTGTATTCCAATAAAATTCTATTTGCAAAACAGGTCTTTATTAGTTTCAGGGTTCTCCAGAGAAACAGAAACACTTTATTTTAAAGTATAAGCTCATGCAGTAATGGAGTCTGGCAGGTCCAAAGTTTATATGGTAGACGGACATGCCGAAGGTTCAGGAAGTGTGGACATGCTGAAGGCCCAGGAAATGCTGGGTTCAATACTTCAGTCCAAATTCAAAAGCTGACAGTCTGGAAACCCTAGGAAAAGAGCCGATGTGCAGTTCAAGTCCCAAAGCCATATGCTACAGAATCTTCCTCTTGACTTTTGTTCTCTTCACATTAAGGAAGGCAATCTGCTGTACTCAATCTATCAATTTAAATGCATATCTCACCCAAAAACGTCCTCCAAGTTGACACATAAAATTAATCATCATACCACCTCAGCCAGATTTGACCCATTATAACTTGCCTGTCCCTGATCTAAAGAGAGGATTCTTTCTGCCCAGACTAAAGTGGGAGGAGATCCTTTTCCCAAAAGCAATGGCATCTGATCCCCAGTTACTATTATTTAGTCATTGAGTGCTTTGCCAAGACTTAACAATCAGAATAGGGTGACTGGAATGGTTTGAAATAAGATTTGGTTTTTCCCAAATAACCTTTCCCTCCCATCACTGAGAATGGAAGGGCTACCACCTGAGCTTCATATCCAGACAGGAGGCAGTGGGGAGAGAGGAGAAGCCAGAACTCATTATAGGGCACTGCTTTCTCCTCTGGTAAATGGGACTTCTGGAAGAGAATGGAGGCTTGGTGAAGGAAAGGAAAATGTAGTCACCTTCTGAAATGGATAAAAAAGTTGTGTGGGAAAATCAGCTTCTCTCCTTAATTCCAACCTCACATTGATTTGTTCAGATTCATACAGAGAAACTTCCATCATGTTTGGGTGGGAATCTGAGAAGATGAGAAAGTTGGTGAAGTAAGAAAAGAAAAAGACAACAGAGAATGCAGAAATGAGAGCAGGGAGAAGAGAGGAGGAATGCAGAGTGAGGTGGGACACTACAGAAAATAAGGGAAAGGTGAGAAAAGGTGATTTTTGACTTCACTTTTTTTAAAATAATTTTTTTTATTTATTTGACAGAGATCACAAGTAGTCAGAGAGGCAGGCAGAGAGAGAGAGGAGGAAGCAGGCGCTCTGCAGAGCAGAGCCCAATGTGGGACTCAGTCCCAGGACTCTGAGATCATGACCTGAGTCGAAGGCAGAGGCTTAACCCACTGAGCCATCCAGGCGCCCTGACTTCACTTTTTAAACTTAAAACTGACTCTATATCTTGGATTTTCCATTTCAAAAACAAGTTTTCTCTAGCTCAAAGGGTGTTATAGGACTTAATTCATTTAAATTGCAAAGCATTTCAAGACTCTCAGATGAAAATTATTATTGAAGTACAAAGCTCAGGTTCATTATTAATGAAAGCAGTCCTTCACAGCACAGTCTGCTTCGAACTTTCTGTCTCCTTGAGAATGCCTAAGGTTAGTGGTAGATGGCCCTCATCTAATAAAAGAATGAGACAAATGGAGGTATGGGTCTATTATAACCTCTGTATGAGAGCTCTGTCAGAATTCTGTCTAACACTAGCTTGAAGAAAATGTCTTGGTAAGGAGGTAGTTGTCATACATTGGAATTGTCCTGATGAGTTGAATGACTGGAATTGGTATAAAGCAAAGCTCATATTCAATACCCTGTAGAAGTTTATGTTATTCAGCCCTAAGCCAATCAAAAAACTGTGGAGATCGGGGTTTCCGATATTTTTCTAAGTAAATATAATGAGAAAAGAGAGAAGGGAAATTTCATGTCAATGTTTTTTCACATACCAGGATGATTTATATCATCACCCTTTCATTCATTTTTTTAACAAATATACTGAAGAAATGAAAGCCTACAGTAATCTATGTTATGTATAAGTATTATTTGTACAAAATGTTTCTGTGACTTATTTGCATGAAATTCTTTGTAGGATAAAATGAGATGCAAATAAGCATAATATAAATAATATTTATATAGGAAAACCAACAACTGCCAATCCATAAGAGCAAGCCTTGGTGAATATTTGTGGCAGTACCAAAACAACAACAACAACCAAAAACAAAACAAATAACAAAAAGCAATAACTCACAGACTTCAATCTTTCTGAGAAATTTCCTTCATATTATATATGAATGTCTAGTTCCTTTGTGATCTCTGATTATTCTTTTCTTATAGCATCTTGATCCTACTTCATAGACTCAATAGCCTAACTTAGATCTGTGATGATACTAAGCATTTTTTTCTTTATTGCCCTCTGTTTCCTTCATGTTTCTGTTTTCTTTGTCTTTCCTTTTTTGTTTTGTTTTGTTTTGTTTTGTTTTGTTTCTCGGTTTTGGTCTGTATCTTTTAGGTCAGAGTCTTCCTCGATACCTACTGATCCATTGCTGTCCATATTTAAATACAAGGTATCACAATTCTGACTGGAAACTATAGCATTTACCTTAAAGTGGTCAGCTGAAGGAGACTCCTGACTGTTGAAATCCATAAGTCTTTTCTCCCAGACATTTTCCCTAGGGGGTACATGATCTCCTGCCTGGAGGGTATAAAGTGTATAAAGCAAAATGTCAGGTTTCTCAGAGTTGAGCTGGGTGAGCAAAGGGGACCAAGGGATTCTTACAATTCAAGATATAGGCCTCACAGTTCAGTGTGCAGATACTAATTTAATTCTTCTGATTTCGTATTCCATCTCACCTTCACCTTTTTCTAATATTCTACAACAGGGCTTCTCAATTTCTGCCTTATTGATGTGTAGGGACCAGATAATTCTTCACTGTTTAGACCATCCTGTGAATTGTAGGATATTAGCAGCATCCCTGACTTTTACCCACTGGACATCAGTATCACCATCCTCTCAGATCCCCAGTTTGGGACAAAAAAATGTTCTTTGGGAGGCAAACTGAACCTCATTGAGAACCACTATTCTGAAGAAAACCTCTTATTCAAACACTAAATATAAATGCCCTTTTTTTTTTTCTTCCCTAGTATGTGTCTGTGTTTGGGTGGAAGACTGGCAGAGAGTGTAATGGTTATACTATGAGGAGTGGATCTAGGAATCCAACCATATATATAGGCTTTTAATCAATATTTACATCTTAATCCAAATTGAATATTCCAGATACTTTCCTCAACTCTGTAACGGGTTTCATCTTGTTTCTTAGCTTCCATCTCAAAGATTCTCACTCTTCTTTCATCTGCTAAGTCAGTAAAGAATTGTCCATCTGCTTCTAGCTTCCAATTTTGTAAATATGTCTTAACTGGTCATTTTCTCTCCTATTATTCTCTTTGCCTTTGATGGGTGAGAGGGAATTTCTCCTCCCTTTAATCCCTTTCTTCTGATTCTTGTAAGTCTGAAGAAGGAAATCTTATAAATGTGTGTTCACTGTCGTGCTTCTGCATGAATTTTCAGTACTGAAAGGCAGACTGTAAAATGTTTGTGTTTAAGCACACCACTTTGGGATATACCCAGAGAATCTACAAACCTACAAAGTGCCTTTTGTTTTTCTCTGGGCATTAGTACTAATAGAAGGACAAGAATCCATTGCATGTGCATGAGCAGGGGTGCTATAGACTTAAATGTTAGTATTTACCCCAAATTCATATGTTAAAACCTAATCCCCTATAAGATGGTATTTGGAAGCCTTTAGAGGTGATTAGATCAAGAGGGCACAGCCCATAGGATGGGTTTACTGCCATAAGAGAGACCTCAGAGAGAAACTTTACTCTTTCTATCATACGGGGACACAGGGAGGGCATCTATGAACTAGGAAGTGGGCTCTCAACGGACTCTGAATCTCCTCCACCTCCATCTTGGACTTAATCATCTTCTGGGAACTGTGAGAAATAAACTTGTTTATAAGCCACCAGGTATATGGTAATGTGTTAGAGCAGCCTCAGTTGGTTAAAATAAAAGATATAGCTAATAAAGATAGACCTGGCAGTAGTTTATTTCTAAATTTTTAGAATAACCGAGCACATTGCTGATGCCATCATTAGTGCTGTTTATCTGTTTGACTGATTAATTGCTTGATCATTTGATCCTTTCGATTGATCCATGAAGCAGAAAAAGTAAATATTAGAACCCATGGAGAGTGAGGCATAGAGAGGGTAAGTGACTTGTTCGAATTTGCAAAGCTAGTTTGTAACAGATCTAAAACAAGAAGCCTAGTTCACTTTTTTTTTTAACTCTTCTATTCTTTGAATAATTAGCATGATACAGGGAAGCTCTAAAAGCAAGGATGAAACAAGAGAACTGTCCATTTTTAACAGTCAAAGAACCATAAGAAACTCTTAATCATGGGAAACAAACTGAGGGTTCCTGGAGGGGAGAGGGGAGGAGGGAAGGGGTAACTGGGTGATGGACATTGGGATGGGTATGTGTTGTAATGAGCCCTGGGTATTATATAAGAGTGATGAGAGATGCTTGGGTGGCTCAGTGGGTTAAAGCCTCTGCCTTTGGCTCAGGTTATGATCCCAGGGTTCTGGGATCGAGCCCTGAATCGATTCAGGCTTTCTGCTCAGCAGGGAGCCTGCTTCCCCACCTCTCTCTCTCTCTCTCTCTCTTTCTCTCTCTCTCTGCCTGCCTCTCCAACTACTTGTGATCTCTATCTGTCAAATAAATAAAGTGTTTTTTAAAAATGATGAATCACAGACCTATACGCCTGAAACAAGTAATACTTTATATTAATTAATTGAATTTAAATAAAAATAAAAACATATTGAAAAGTCAAAGTAGTGTTATCATGGGATTATGCACAAGGCATAAGTGACTCCTAAGGCTTCCACTGTAGGAGTAGCCTGTGGTGGCTTTCTGGGTGATGATGAACCCTCAATTGTGTGCAAGCCCTGCGAAGAGAAGATAATAACAGGTTAGACTTATTGGGCATTTTACTTTGTGTCTGACTCTGTTACAAGTGTTTTATATGCTATATCTCACTGTATCCTCACAACAACTTCTAGAGGTAGGGCTCTGAGCTGGATCGCAGAAACCGAAACTAGAATCTCTATTGTCAAAGAGTACATTCTTCTGAAAGTATTAGACTCACCTTTTCATGAGAGAGAAATTGTAATTTAGTCTTCAGAAGTAGAAGAATCTCAAAATTCCGTGCTCTTCCCATTAGCTGGTGAGCATGGTGCTACTAATATGAACTCATATTTCAGAAATCAAATTTATGCATTTAAATTTTTTTTCCTTCCTAAGTTTTTATTCAATTCTAGTTACTTAACATAAAATGTAACATTAGTTTCAAGTGTAGAATTTAGTGATTCGTCACTTACATGCAACACTCAGTGTTCATCACAAGTGCATTCCTTAATACCCATCACCTATTTAACCCATCCCCTTGCCCACCTCCCCTCCAGCAACACTCAGTTTGTTCTCTGCAGTTGAGAGTCTATTTTTTGTTTGTTTGTTTGTTTATTTAATTTTACACAAAGATAAACTCAAAATGGATAAAAGACCTCAATGTGAGACAGGAATCCATCAGAATCCTAGAGGAGAATATAGGCAGTAACCTCTTCGATATCAGCCACAGCAACTTCTTTCAAGATATGTCTCCAAAGGCAAAAGAAACAAAAGCGAAAATGAACTTTTGGGACTTCATCAAGATCAAGAGCTTCTGCACAGCAAAGGAAACAGTCAACAAAACAAAGAGGCAACCCACGGAATGGGAGAAGATATTTGCAAATAACAGTACAGACAAAAGATTGACATCCAGGATCTATAAAGAACTTCTCAAACTCAACACACACAAACAGATAGTCATATCAAAAAATGGGCAGAATATATGAATAGACACTTCTCCAATGAAGACATACAAATGGCTATCAGACACAAGAAAAAATGTTCATCATCACTAGCCATCGGGGAGATTCAAATTAAAACCACATTGAGATACCACCTTACACCAGTTAGAATGGCCAAAATTAGCAAGACAGGAAACAACGTGTGTTGGAGAGGATGTGGAGAAAGGGGAACCCTCTTACACTGTTGGTGGGAATGCAAGTTGGTGCAGCCACTTTGGAGAACAGTGTGGAGAGTCCTCAAGAAATTAAAAATAGAGCTTCCCTATGATCCTGCAATTTCACTACTGGGTATTTACCCCAAAAATGCAGATGTAGTGAAAAGAAGGGCCATCTGTACCCCAATGTTTATAGCAGCAATGGCCACAGTCACCAAGCTGTGGAAAGAACCAGGATGACCTTCAACAGACGAATGGATAAGGAAGATGTGGTCCATATACACTATGGAGTATTATGCCTCCATCAGAAAGGATGAATACCAACTTTTGTAGCAACATGGATGGGACTGGAAGAGATTATGTTGAGCGAAATAAGTCAAGCAGAGAGAGTCAAGTATTATATGGTTTCACTTATTTGTGGAGCATAACAAATATCATGGAGGACATAGGGAGATGGAGAGGAGATGGGAGTTGAGGGAAATTGGAAGGGGAGGTGAACCATGAGAGACTATGGACTCTGAAAAACAATCTGAGAGTTTTGAAGAGGCGGGGGGTGGGAGGTTGGGGGAGTCAGGTGGAGGCTATTAAGGTGGACACATATTGCATGGAGCACTGGGTGTGGTGCAAAAACAATGAATTCTGTTATGCTGAAAAGAAATTTTAAAAAATTATGCATTTTGTTTCTTAGTTTAAAATTCAATTAGTTGAACTTTTTTTTTTTTAAAGATTTTTTCTTTATTTATCTGACAGAGATCACAAGTAGGCAGAGAGGCAGGCAGAGAGAGAGGAGGAAGCAGGCTCCCTGCAGAACAGAGAGCCCGATGTGGGGCTCGATCCCAGGACCCTGGGATCACGACCTGAGCCAAAGGCAGAGGCTTTAACCCACTGAGCCACCCAGGTGCCCCAGAACTTTTTTTTTTTTTAAGATTTTATTTATTTATTTGACAAATAGAGATCACAAGTAGGCAGAGAGGCAGGCAGTGAGAGAGGGGAAAGCAGACTTCCTGCTGAGCAGAGAGCCCTATGTGGGGCTCAATCCCAGGACCCTCGGATCATGACCCGAGCTGAAGGCAGAGGCTTTAACCCACTGAGCCACCCAGGTACCCCAATTAGTTGATCTTAAATATCTTGCTCAAGTCAGGATCCATAGTTTTAAATGTCAATCTGGCCACCTGGATGACTCCACAATTTCCTCACAGAAATTTAGAGATTTACTTTTTTAAAATTTTTATTATTTATTTATTTATTTATTTATGCCTGTATTGGTGAGCTTTTGCTGCAGAACAACCCACTTTAAAACTTAATGACTTAAAACAGCATTTTTTTTTTTTTAGCTCAATATCCTGCTCTTTTATAATTTAGCCTTGGCTAAACTGTGCAGTTCTGATCTGGGAGAATGAAGCTGCCTTCACTATTGTGACTAAAATTATCTGGGGTTGACCAGTTTAGAATGAACTTTGTTGGTGTGGTAGACTAAATAATGCCCCCCATTTATAATAACGTGAAGATGTCCACGTCCTGGTTCCTGGAACCTGTGAATATATTATGTAACCTAAGGGACTTTGTAGATGTGATAAAGTTAAAAATCTAGAGATGGAGAGATTATCCTGGTTTAGCTAGGTATGCCCAATGAGGAAATAATGAATATCCTTATAAGGCAGAGACAGAGGGAGATGCTACCACAGAAGAGAAGGTGATATGGTATAGAAGCAGAGATTTCAGTGATGAACTTTTGAACAGAGGAAAAAGCTATATAAGCCATGGCATACAGGCAGACATTAGAAGCTAGGAAACGTAAAACAATAGATTCTCCCCTCAGAGCTTCAAAAAGAAACCGGATCTGCTGATACCTTGATTTTAGCTCAGTGATTCTAATTTTAAACTTCTGACCTTCAGGATTATAAAAGAATAAATTTGTATTGTTCTAAGCTACTACATTAGTAGTAATTTGTTATGGCAGCAAAAGGAAACTAATACAGCTAAGATGTCTGGAATGACCAGGACCTTTCTCCAAATACATTTCCTTCTTTCCTCCCTTTCTTCCTTCCTTCCTCCCTTATTCCCTACTCAATATTCATCCTGTCCTCCAGCCTTACCAAACAATAACGGATCCTATAGCATTGCCATAAAATCTAGAAACTTAGATGAGGGTATTTTTCATTATTTATATTTATTTCTGAACACTATGGCTTATTTTTTATGGGGTATGTTAAATGTGATTTATTCAGTGAAAATCAGAGTCATAATTCATCTAAGGGAATGGTCATAGATGCATATGCAAGAATTGATAGAAATATTTCATTAATGCAGCAAATTCATTGCAATTTTGTACAGCCCATTTAACTGCACCATTAATAAGGCGTATCATGTTGAACATTCCATGTGTTTTTTTCAAATATGTATGTATTTTGATGTAATATCAAGAATCCATTTGTAAACATTTATATGTATATTCATTTATGTTTAAATATATTATAAGTACCATGTAAAATGTGCATGACGTTTCATGCCTCCATGCTTCCCTGTGTGAGATGTCCTATCTCTTTTTGATAGCTTTTCTATATCCTAGTTATTCTTCAGGACTCAGATCAAATACTAATTTTTTTTTATGAAATAGTTTCTTATCACTCAATCTCAGTGACCACAGCATCATCATCTTCCCCTTATTCCCTTGTCCTTTTGAATTTCAGCAAGTGGAATTGAAACCTTTTCTGTAAAAGATTAGTAGTAGCTCCTGATACATATATTAAACAGAATTTAACTGCAGCATCACAGATGCTAATGTTCCAGGAAAAGTAGAGTCTAATTGGGAGTAAATAAGCAAGAAATCTAGTCCTCTGAGAGTTATATTGTCCACACCAGGCAGATAAGTTCCTCTCAGATAACAGAGAATTGTGTAAGTTAAATCATGTGCTTGAGAGAAGCGCTCAGTTAAGTCTATCACCTGGTTAAAAATAAGCCTAGGGATGCCATCATTATCCATTTATTTTTTTATCTAGGATCTTTCCTTTCCCATTTAAAATCATTCTGCAAATCTTACAATTTGTACGAAGTCTTCACTTACTAAAATGTATCTCTGTTCAATGTTCACAATTATCTGTACTTTATCCATTTTTTTCCTCTTTATTCATAATCATTTGGGGGCAGAGACCTACTTTATGATATATTCAGATAGTGCAGGGTGCATACACAAAGCTTCATATATAATCATAATAACAATAATCTGTATCACAGATGACAGGTACAGAAATTGCTGTTCCAGACCTCAAAGTTTCAAATCAGAATAAATAAAGCTCTATGCATTTCATTAAAGCATTTCTCTCAAATCTGGTTTGTGGAACATAGATACCAATCTACCTATTTCTGCAGGGATTTTTTTTTCATTGAAAGTATGTCTAGCAATTTCTAATACATGCTCACACAAACTTAGTTTACATTTAATAAATAAAGTCAGAGGTTTTATAAACAGTGAATTAGTTTTAAGGTACATGAGCTTGATGGAATATTACATAGCCATTAAAATGATGAATATGCAGACTATCCAGCTACATGGAAAACTATGTACTATGGGAAAAGTAATACACAGAATGATGATATGATCATTTCTACTGTGTACATTATTTGTTATATGTACAGGTTAGAAGAGGCCACAGAGCAATATAAATGGTTGTTTTCTTAGGAAGATATTATGTTTTTTACATATTTGAATTTCTTTTTAAAGCAAGAGTATTGGGGTGCCTGGGTGACTCAGTCAGTTAAGCAGCTGCCTTCAGCTCAGGTCATGATCCCAGTGTCCTGGGATTGAGCACCGCATCGGGCTCCCTGCTCAGGGAGGAGCCTGCTTCTCCCTCTACCTCTGCTGGCCACTCTGTCTACTTGTGATATCTCTCTCTCTCTCTCTCTCTCTCTGTCAAATAAACAAATAAAATCTTGTTTTTAAAAAAAGTGAATAAAGCAAGAGGATTTGAGCAGTATTTATTGAAATAAACTATAATCTTCCTGGTCATATAGATAGATTATTACAATTTGTGCTGTGTCCATGGAAGTAAAAAGAGACACTTTTTTTTTTTAAAGATTTCATTTATTCATTTGACAGAGAGATCACAAGTAGGCAGAGAGGCAGGCAGAGAGAGAGGAGGAGGAAGCAGGCTCCCTGCTGAACAGAGAGCCTGATGCGGGACTTGATCCCAGGACCCTGATATCATGACCTGAGCCAAAGGCAGCGGCTTAACCCACTGAGCCACCCAGCGCCCAAAAGAGACACTTTTTGAGTCATTTGTTCATAAGTAGGCTCCAATGCAGAGCTTGAACTCACAATCCTGAGATCAGCATCTGAGCTGAGATCTAGAGTCAGACACTTAACCAACTGAGCCACCCAGTCACCCCTAGAAAAGAGAAGTTTAAAGGCAGTTTCCTACCTATAAGATAAGGACATTAGTTAAGAGCATCTCTGAGGTTTCTTTGATCATTTTTTATCAGTCATTCATTGCAATGGGAAGGAAGTTTTCCCCTTTATTTTCATAACTGTAAGGGGAAATTATAAACATTGTCCTTGGAGTCAGATCACTGATTTCATACTGTCCATCTACTCCCACAGAGCCACTAAATATCTGATCCAGGACAAGTTCTTTAGGCCCTTCTTAAATCTTGTTTTCCTCACCTAAAAGTGGAGGTAATAAAACTTTACCCTATAATATTGTTGAAAGGAATAAATGCAAAAAGCTTATAAAGTGGTGGTTTTGCATGGAACCTGGTACATATTAAGCTTTCAATAAAAAATTAGTAATACACACATATCCCAAGGCCACAACTGATTTACCAATATTTTTTTCTCAAAGGGAAACTAAAGAAAGAATATTCCTAGGAATAAAATTCTGCAATGTTTAGACCATTCTAGGTGAAATCCCAAAGAACAAGTTTCTTTTATTTCTTTGCAAGAGTTTCTTTCATGTATTCAAACTTAATTCAAAATGAAAACAGATATTTGTGTGATGGCTATCATAGGTGACTTTTCTGATGGTAGGAATTTGTGATAAATTTGCAGGCACTGTGAGAACTCATTAAACATTTTGTGAATTGATTTCCTTTAGTAAAAGGCACTGGAATTTGGTACCCAATGTCTTCACATGGAATGTCAATCATAATGCATTCAATATTTAAATATTTTTAAAGATTTTATTTATTTATTTGACAGACAGAGATCACAAGTAGGCAGAGAAGCAGGCAGAGGGAGAGGAGGAAGCAGACTCCCTGCTGAGCAGAGAGCCCGATGCGGGGCTCGATCCCAGGACCCTGGGATCATGACCCGAGCCGAAGGCAGAGGCTTTAACCCACTGAGCCACCCAGGCGCCCCAATATTTAAATATTTGAATGGGTCATTGGCTGGAGTTTGTCATTCTATTCTCCTTCTTCTATAGAGCATATCTAAAATACTGGGACTGAATTTTGAGTATTTTTTAAGATTTTATTTTTTATTAATTATTTTTATTAACATATTATGTATTATTAGCCCCAGAGGTACAGGTCTGTGAATCGTCAGGCTTACAAACTTCACAACACTCACCATTTCACATACCCTCCCCAATGTCTATAACCTAACCACCCTCTCTGTACCCCCTTCACCAGCAGCCTTCAGGTTGTGTCCAGAGATTTAGAGTCTCTTATGGTTTGTCTCCCTCCCGATCCCATCTTGTTTCATTTTTTCTTCCCTGTCCCTTAACCCCCCCCACTTTGCCTCTCAAATTCCTCATATCAGGGAGATCAAATGATAATTGTCTTTCTCTGATTGACTTATTTCGTGCAACATAATAGCCTCTAGTTCCATCCACGTCATTGCAAATGGCAAGATGTCATTTCTTTTGATGGCTGCATATTTCCACTGTATATATATACCACATCTTTATCCATTCATCTGTTGAGGGACATCTAGACTCTTTCCATAGTTTGGCTATTGTGGACATTGCTGCTATAAACATTTGGGTGCATGCACCCCTTCAGAACACTACATTTATATCTTTAGGGTAAATATCCAGTAGTGCAATTGCTGGGTCATAGAGTAACTCTATTTTCAGCTTTTGGAGGAACCTCCATGCTGTTTTCCAGACTGGCTGCACCAGCTTGCATTCCCACCAACAGTGTAGGAGAGTTTCCCTTTCTCTGCATCCTCGCCAACACCTGTCCTTTTCTGACTGGTTAATTTTAGCCATTCTCACTGGTGTGAGGTGGTCTCTCATTGTGGTTTTGATTTGTATTTCCCTGATGCCAAGTGATGTGGAGCACTTTTTCATGTGCCTGTTTGCCATCTGGATGTCTTCTTTGCAGAAATGTCTGTTCATGTCCTCTGCCCATTACTTGATTGGATTATTTGTTCTTTAGGTGTTGAGTTTGATAAGTTCTTTAGAGATTTTGGATACTAGTCCTTTATCTGATATGTCACTGGTGAGTATCTTCTCCCATTCTGTCAGTTGTCTTTTGGTTTTGTTGACTGTTTCCTTTGCTGTGCAAATGCTTTTGATCTTGATGAAGTCCAAAGAGTTCATTTATGCCCTTGTTTCCCTTGCCTTTGGAGATGTTTTTAGGAGGAAGTTGGTGCAGCTAAGGTTAAAGAGGTTGCAGCCTCTGTTCTCCTCAAGAATTTTGATGGATTCCTGTCTCACACTGAGGTCTTCATCCACTTCAAGTCTATTGTTGTGTATAGTGTAAATAAATGGTCCAGTTTCATTTTTCTGCATGCAGCTGTCCAATTTTCCCAACACCATTTGTTGAAGAGATGGTCTTTTTTCCATTGGACATTTTTCCTGCTTTGCCAAAGACTACTTGACCATAGAGTTGATGGTCTATTTCTGGGCTCTCTATTCTGTTCCATTAAACTATGTATCATAGTTTTGTGCCAGTACTATACTGTCTTGATGATGACAGTTTTGTAATAGAGACTGAAGTCTGGAATTGTGATGCCACCAACTTTGGCTTTCTTTTTCAACATCCCTCTGGCTATTTGAGGTCTTTTGTGTTTCCATATAAATTTTAGGATTATTTGTTCCATTTCTTTGAAAAAAATTGGTGGTATTTTGATAGGGATTGCATTAAATGTGTAGACTGCTTTAGGTAGCATAGATATTTTCACAATATTTGTTCTTCCAATCCATGAACATGGACATTTTTCCATTTCTTTCATGAGTATCCTATAGTTTTCTGAGTACAGATTCTTTGCCTCTTTGGTTAGGTTTCTTCCTAGGTATCGTGTGGTTTTGGGTGCAATTGTAAATGGGCTTGACTCCTTAATTTCTCTTTCTTCTGTCTTGTCGTTGGTGTATAGAAATGCAACTGATTTCTGTGCATTAATTTTATATTTTGACACTTTACTGAAGTCCTGTACAAGTTCTAGCAGTTTTGGAGTGGAGTCTTTTGGGTTTTGCACATAAAGTATCCTATCATCTGCAAAGAGTACTTTGACTTCTTCTTTGCTGATTCAGATGCCTTTAATTTCTTTTTGTTGTCTGTTTGCTGAGGCTTGGACTTCTAGTACTATGTTGAATAGTAGTGGTGATAGTGGACAGCACTGCCGTGTTCCTGACCTTGGGAGAAAAGCTCTCTGTTCTTCCCCATTGAGAATGATATTCGCTGTGGGTTTTTCATAGATGGCTTTGATGATATTGAGGTATGTTCCCTCTAGCCCTACACTTGGAAGAGTTTTGATCAAGAAAGGATGCTATACTTTGTCAAATGCTTTTTTGTCATCTACTGAGAGTAGATCACTCACATTGATTGATTTGCAGATGTTGAACCAAACTTTGAGCCCAGGAATAAATCCCACTTGGCCGTGGTGAATAATCCTTTTAATATACTGTTGGATCTTATTGGCTAGTATTTGGTAAGAACTTTCGCATCTGCGTTCATCATGGATATTGGTCTGTAATTCTCTTTTTTGATGGAGTATTTGTCTTTGTTTCTGTGATCAAGGTAATGCTAGTCTTATCAAATGAGTTTGGAAGTTTTCTTTCCATTTCTATTTTTTGGAACAGTTTCAGGAGAATACGTATTAATTCTTCTTTAAATGTTTGGTAGAATTCCACTGGGAAGCCCTGAGCTCTTGTTTGTTAAGAGATTTTTGATGATGGCTTCAATCTCCTTACTGTTTATTCTGTTCAGGTTTTCTATTTCTTCCTGGCTCAGTTTTGGTAGTTTGTTTGTCTCTAGGAATGCATCCATTTTCTTCCAGATTGTCAAATTTGCTGGCATATACATGTTCATAATATGTTCTTATAATCATTTGTATTTCTTTGGTGTTGGTTGTGATCTCTCCTCTATCATTCACAATTTTATTAATTTGGGTCCTTTCTCTTTTCTTTTTGATAAGTCTGGCCAGGGGTTTATCAATCTTATTAATTCTTTCAAAGAACCAGATCCTGGTTGTGTTGATTTGTTCTACTGTTCTTTTGGTTTCTATTTCATTGATTTCTGCTCTGATCTCTATGATTTCTCTTCTCCTGCTGGGTTTATCCTTTCTTTGCTGTTCTTTCTCCAGCTCCTTTAGGTGTAGCTTTAGGTTGTGTATTTGAGACCTTTCTTCTTTCTTGAGAAAGGTTTGTGTCACTATATACTTTTCTCTCAGAACTGTCTTTGCTGTGTCCCAAAGATTTTGAACTGTTGTGTTTTAATTTTCATTTGTTTCCATGAATTTTTTTCAATTCTTCTTTAATTTCCTGGTTGACCCATTCATTCTTTAGTTGGATGCTCTTTAGCCTCCCTGTATTTGAATTCTTTCCAACTTTCCTCCTGTGATTGAGTTCTAGCTTCAGAGCATTGTGGTCTGAAAATATGCAGGGAATGATTCCAATCTTTTGGTACTGGTTGAGACCTTATTTGTGAACCAGGCTGTGATCTATTCTGAAGAATGTGCCGTGTGCTCTAGAGAAGAATGTGTATTCTGTTGCTTTGGGATGGAATATTCTGAACATATCTGTGATGTCCATCTGGTCCAGTGTATCATTTAAGGCCTTTATTTCTTGGTTGATCTTTTGCTTGGATAATCTGTCCATTTCAGTGAGGAGGGTGTTAAAGTGCCCTACTATTATTGTATAATTGTCAGCATATTTCTTTGATTTTGGTGTTAATTAGTTTATATAGTTGGCTGTTCCCATGTTAGGGGCATAAATATTTAAAACTGTTAGATCTTCTTGTTGGACAGACCATTTAAGTATGATACAGTGTCCTTCCTCATCTCTTATTATAGTCTTTGGCTTAAAATCTAATTCATCTAATATAAAGCTTGCCACCCCAGCTTTTTTTTTTTTAGATGTCCATTAGCATGGTAAATTGTTTTTCACCCCCTCCCTTTAAATCTGGAGGTGTCTGTGGATCTAAAATCAGTTTCTTGTAGACAGCATATCGATGGGTCTTATTTTTTTTAATACATTGATACCCTGTGTTTTGATTGGGGCATATAGCCCATTTACATTCAGGGTAACTATTGAAAGATGTGAATTTGGTGCCATTGTATTGCCTGCAAGGTGACTGTTACTGTATATTGTCTTTGTTCCTTTCTGGTCTACTACTTTTAGGCTCTCTCTTTGCTTAGAGGTCCCCTTTCAATATTTCCTGTAGGGCTAGTTTGGTGTTTGCAAATTCTTTCCATTTTTGTTTGTTCTGGAAGCTTTTTATCTCTCCTTCTATTATCAATGACAGCCTAGTTATATATGGTATTCTTGGCTGCATATTTTTCTCATTTAGTGCTCTGGATATATCATGCCTGTCCTCTCTGGTGTACCAGGTCTCTGTGGATAAGTCTGCCAATCTGATAGTTCTACCATTGTAGTTATAGACTTCTTGTCCCAAGATGCTTTCAGGGGTTTCTCTTTGTCACTATGAGTTGTAAGTTTTACTACTAGGTGATGGGTGTAGACCCATTTTTATTGATTTTGAGGGGGGGTTCTCTGTGCCTCTTGGATTTTGATGCTTGTTCCCTTTGATATAATAGGAAAATTCTCTATTCTAATTTGCTCCAATATACCTTCTGCCCTCTCCCTCTTTCTCCTTCTTCTGGAATCCCAATTATTCTCATATTGTTTTATCTTACAGTATCACTTATCTCTCAAATTCTCCCCTCATAGTCCAGTAGTTGTTTGTTTCTCTTTTGCTCAGCTTCTCTATTTTTCATCATTTGGTCTTCTATATCACTAATTCCCTCTTTTGCCTCATTTATCCTAGCAGTAAGAGCCTCTATTTTTTATTGTACCTCATTAATTCCTTTTTAAAATTTCAGCTTGGTTAGATTTTCATTCTTTTATTTCTCCAGAAAGGGATTTTATTTCTCCACACAGGGTTTCTTTAATATCTTCCATGCCTTTTTCGAGCCAACTAGCACCTTGAGAATCATCATTCTGAACTCTAGATCTGACATATTACCAATGTCTGAATTGATTAGGTCTCTAGCTGTCAGTACTGCCTCTTGTTCTTTTCTCTGTTGTGAGTTTTCCCACCTTGTCATTTTATCCAGATAAAAATACATGAGTGAGAAAATAAAATACTAAAAGGGTGGCAAAGATCACAGAGAAATGCTAACCAAATCAGAGGAGACCCCAAACTGGGGTGAGAAGAAAAGGGGTAAAAAGAAATTGGAAAAAAAAGAATATATATATTAGACTTGTGAATAGAACAGTGCCACCCACTTGATTTGGGGTGTATTTTGGTCTCTTAGAAGAAACTACCTCCCAAAATTTTAAAGAAAGAAAAACTTACATATATATACAATATGATTGTAAAGATGAAATTTTAAAAAAAATTCTAAAAAAAGGAATTGATAAGATAAGCTGGTTGGAAAAAGAAAGAAGAGGAAAAAAAAAGGGGGTGTATGAGAATGTGCTCAGGCTGGGACTAGAACAAAGCCCTGTGCTAGATTTAGGGTATATTTTGATCTATTAGAAGAAATTGTATTCCCAGGAGTGCAATTGCAGGGTCATAGTGAAGTTCTATTTTTAATTTCTTGAGGAATCTCCACACTGTTCTCCAAAGAGGGTGCACCAACTTGCATTCCCACCTATGACCATGCAATTGCACTCCTGGGTATTTACCCCAAAGATACAGACGTCGTGAAAAGAAGGGTCATCTGTACCCCAATGTTTATAGCAGCAATGGCCGCGGTCGCCAAACTATGGAAAGAACCAAGATGCCCTTCAACAGACGAATAGATAAGGAAGATGTGGTCCATATACACTATGGAGTATTATGCCTCCATCAGAAAGGATGAATACCCAACTTTTGTAGCAACATGGATGGGACTGGAAGACATTATGCTGAGTGAAATAAGTCAGGCAGAGAGAGTCAATTATCATATGATTTCACTTATTTGTGGAGCATAACAAATATCATGGAGGACAAGTGGTATTAGAGAGGAGAAGGGAGTTGGGGTAAATTGTAAGGGGAGGTGAATCATGAGAGACTATGGACTCTGATAAACAATCTGAGGGATTTGAAGTGGTTGAGGGGTGGGAGGTCGGGTACCAGGTGGTGGGTATTACAGAGGGCACGGATTGCATGGAGCACTGGGTGTGGTGAAAAAATAATGAATACTGTTTTTCTGAAAATAAATAAAAAAAAAAGAAATTGTATCCCAAAATTTTTTAGGAAGAAAAAAAAAACCCTATACATATACAAAAAATACAATGAAATACAATGAAGGATGAAATATGACTATAATAACAAAGGTTTAAAAAGATATTTTAATGGTATTGTTAAGATAAACTAGTTAAAAAACATTAAGAGAGGAAAGAGGAAGTTGTTTTAAAAATTAGAATAAGAAAAAAATAAAATTAAAAATATTTAATTAACTTTACAAGACTAAAGAATCATGGGGAGAAAACCATGAATTCCATGCTTTGCTTTCCCCTCCTCTGGAATTCTGCTATTCTCTTAATCAGTGAGCATGGTCTTGGCTGGATGTTCTTGCTGATCTTCTGGGGAGGGGCCTGTTTCCATGATTCTCAAATATCTTTGCCCAACGTGGCATTGCACCACCCTTGCCAGGGGCTGGGCTAAGTAATCTGCTTGGATTCACTCTCGGGAGCTTTTGTTCCCTGGGCACTTTCCATAGAGCTCTGGAGGATGGAAGTTAAAATGGTGGCCTCCCAATCTCCAGAGAGGAGGAGCCACGAGCTTGGGGCCTGACTCCTCAGTTCACCCTTGGATAAAAGCACTCAATCACTCCTGTCTCCCTTTCTCCAGCCACACTCATCCGGCCTGTGACTAAATGTTTCTGTCTCTGGCACACAGCTCCGTTTGGAGTCTCCAAACTGAGCAGATTCATACCTTCAGAGGAGGAAGGGGAGTCTCCCTGGATCTGCAATTTTGGGGTCCCTCCTCAAAGAGCAGTGGCCCAACTGTGAGTGGACCACAGTTTAAGGTAACCCCGAGCTGAGAGCTCACTTCTCAGCTGTGTCTTTGCAGCCAGCTTCCCCACTACAATACCTGGGAGTTCTGCCACACTCAGTCACCTTTCGGTGACTTTGGGTGACCCCACGGGTGGTGAGACCACACTGTCCCTGTGAGGGCTCCACCCCTGCATAACCTCCGGACCAGACTTATAAAAGTTTGGATTTTGTGCTCCATTGATCCACTGCTCCACCACTTGCTGGGAGCCTCCCCCCACCCCCGGCCCTCCCTGCAGTGTATCTTCCTGTAGCCTTGGATTCACTTCTCTGCACATCCTACCTTTCAGAAAGTGGTTGATTTTCTATTTCTAGAATTGCTGCTCTTCTTCTCTTCAATCTCCTGTTGAGTTTGTAGGTGTTCAGAATGATTTGATAACTATCTAACTGAACTCCTGATGTCATTTCAGTCTGCTACTCCTCCGCCATCTTCTATCTGAATTTTGAGTATGTTTATGTCTACATTCTGACTGTATGATTAAGTAGGAGTTTACAGAAAAAGGAAACAAACAGGTAATCAAAAGAGTACTTAAAATGTGGGCTTATCTCTACACAATTATATGCCTTACACTTCTGTCTTACTAGTCTCATTGTCTATATGTTTAGAAAAATCCTCCAAATTACTAAAAGAATGCAATTAAAGGCCTTTTGAAACATGTAAGGGAGCGACTGTTTTCTCTTTCTTAATGAAAAGGTCCAGCTCAGTGTCTTCTGGGGGAAGATTTGATCTATCCTCATCTCTGTAAGGCCCAGTTAGAAACAAGCAAGCATCCTGAAAGGGAAGCTCTGCCTTTCCAAAGCTGGCATTTTCAGATATGTGAGGAATAATTAAAAAGCCTAGCAAAGTTGAATAGGAATAAATCATTTTGGCTTATTAAATAATGAGGGCTTTACCTAGAGAGAACATAGTCAGGTCCAGACCAGCCAAAGCTGGAAATAGCTTCTTGAAGTTTATAACAGGTGAATTTAGGACAAAGGAAAGGTGATTCTGAAAATTTTCTGATCAGCCCCCTTAAGTTACTGCCCTCTTCAACTCCCATCATTCATGTATAACCATCTCTCTTCAGACCACAGAATGAATTTCTTGAGATTAAGGACCAAAGGCTTTTTGTTCATCCTTGTTTACCTAGTATTTACTTCCTAGGAAATTGACTGTAAATACTAGACTACCTCAAGAGGTAAAGGAGTCAAAAATTTAATTAGGTTTAAAATACAATGATATATCTGTAATGGTTTGAGAACATAGCCTTTTATAAAGTGGTGTCTGTTCAGCCTCTTGCCATGATTTAAAGAAAAAAAAATCCTTTATCCTTCTCAGAAACAGAACTGGGCTGTATGGTGTTCTTTGGTGCCCTGGTACTCTTTTCTGATCAGTCTATGGCCTTAAATAATTGTTTAAGTTGATTTCTAGTAGCTTGGATATTTGTGTAATAATACACAGCACTTACCTAGCCTGCACAGAGATTAGTTTATGCTTAATTTTTGCAGACCTCAAATCAGTTACCTATAAATTGAGGCCCCAGTGCCAGATTCTCTTAAGGATAGGATTCCACTCTCCAAATGTTTTTCTCTGGTGATTCAAAGTTTAGAATTTTAGGGCCATGGACTGTTTGTTGTCCTCCCCACCTCCTTTAATAATAGTAGGTTCCCCTGCCCAACTCACATCATAGCACCTTGACTTTAGCATCCAGCTCAAAACAAGAATAGGGAGTGAAGAAAGAAGCTGTTTTCTAACTCAGTACTAAAATAACAGGGGCAAGGCTGAAAATAAGCATCTAAGAAAATTGCTTTTTGTGTTTGTATCATTTTTTCCAAGTCTGCCTATTGTAACTCTTTCATTTTTAAGAAAATGTTATCAAACTAGAAGGCTTTCTATTTCCTGCTGGCTGCTCCCCCCCCCCATCTCATGCCACAAACTGTATTGAAAGCAATTTTAACAGACATAACTAATGAAGGGCTAAATATGTGCACATGATATATTGTTATTTTATAACCAGGAGTTCTTCTGGATCTCTAGTCAGCTCTATCCTGGATTGATATAGAGTTTGATCACTCTGTATTATATTAGTTTCCCCATTTGTGAAATGGACAGGGTTGTAATATATATATATATATATATATATATATGATATATTCCATCAGTAATTAATGCTTGTCCAACATATTAATATCCCTTCTCAACGGCACAGCAACATACAAAATTGTTGCATTGCCTATGTTTCCCTGTGGCTAACTTGCCTTCAGCAGCTGGGGGAAGTAGTCTTTCTTTTTTTTTTTTCTCTTTTCAGTGTTCCAGAATTCATTGTTTATGCACCACACTCTGAGTTGCTTTGCTGTGGACAGATGGACCTCAATCTTTCATACATTACTTGAACTGGATTGCCCACTTGGGAACTCTTTCTTTATCTTTGAAAATCCCCAAACCTCAGCTCTTACCACTGATAACAAAATAAGCAAATAAACAAATAAAGTTTAATTTAAAAGACAAAATCAATAATAGCCTATCAATGTGAATAGATTATATTATTTGACAATGTTACTTATCAGAACAACATGTAAAGAATAAACTATACATTTACTACCATGTCATTAACCCTGTCTACTCACCTTCTTTGAGATACAGGTAACAACTAATTGAATATTAACACCACCACATTCCAACAGGGTGTACATTATGGAGCAAATCAATTTTCCTAGTCATCTAATTCTGCCTATTGTTGTGGTCCCTTATTGTGCAAGCTGTTTAATAGGTTTACTGAAGTAAATAATGATGAATGACATGGATTTCTCATTCTTTAACTTTTGCTAAATACTTCTTAAATGTATGACATGTCAGGAACATTCCCAATAGAATATTGGGATCTTTAAGCTACTTTGGAAAAAAAGAAGACACAATTTGTTTTCTTCCTGTCGTTATAAAGGTGGAAAATCTTGGTGGGCAGTTTATAAAACATGAAACTTTAGATACAGAGTAACTTAAGAGCATGGGATTTTTTAATCAGATAGACCAAGGTCTGAATTCTGCCAGTGATTTTCCCAGATAACTTTGAATTAAGTTATATAAACTCTTGAAACTTCTTTATCTTCATTTGTATGTAAAATTCCATTTAGTTGTTCAGGATTAGTCGAATGTTGAAAAGCTAATGCATAACTTAACCAGTAAAAGGAGGTTTGTAGGATGGTGTGGGAAAGACATGATTGAATGCCCGGTATTGAGTACTTGCTGCTTCTGCTGTTGAGACTGTTGTTGCTTCTGATACTACTGCCACCGTCATCATTACTACCACCATCACTACTTCTGCCACCACCACTACTACTACTATTACACTATTACTACCACCACTACTACCACCTACTTCTGTTCCCACCACAACCTCTACCACCATTACTACTACTGTTACTATCATCACTACTACTCCCCTTACCACCACTACCACTACTACTACCACCACTACTGCTACTGCTAATACCACCACCGCTATGTCTACTTTTACTACTACCACTACTACAATTACTACCACCACCACTACTACTATCACCAGCACCACTATCACCACCACTACTACTACTTGCTTATCTTTACGATTGTCATCATCCCCCATCACTGTTGTCATCATCACCATCACTGTTGGCATCATTGTCATGTCATGTCATTTTCTTTAAGTGAGATGAAATAATGTGTTCCCCAAATCTGGGAGAAAAGATGTCTCTTAGATTCTTCCAAATGCTTTGAAAGTTCTTGTTCCTATTCTTGGCAGCGTTACCTTTATAGAATGATATCAATGTCAGTCAGGATAGAGGTTCAAGACAGAAACTACCCATATTAGACTTATAGTGCATCCAAAACTCATTTGTTTTAAAATTAGTATCAATAATGAAAGTCAGATACAAATACAGGCTGGAAACTAAAAGGTAATTCAAGATGTAGAGATATTTAGATCAAATAGAAATAAAGTGAACAGAGCCATCCAAGAAATAAGAAGTGAATGTTTGGAAAGAATGGATTTTTAAAGAAAATTCCAGTGTAATTAATATACAGTGTCGTAGTAGTTTCTGATGTATAATATAGTGACCCAATAATCCTATGCATTACTCAGTGCTCATTATGATAAGTATACTCTTAATCCCCTTTTCCTACTCCACCCATTCTCCCAAAACTTCTCCTCTGGCATCCGTCAATTTGTTTATTATATTTAAGAACCTGGGGTGTTTTTTTGTTGTTGTTGTTGTTGTTGTTGTTGTTGTTTGTCTCTTTTTTCCCTTGGTTCATTTGTTTTGTTTCTTAAATTCCACATATGAATGAAATCATATGGTATTTGTCTTTCTCTGATTGTCTTATTTCACTTAGTATTATACCTTCTTGATATGTCCATGTTGTTGCAAATGGCAAGATTTCATTTTTATGGCTGTATAATATTCCTGTGTGTGTGTGTGTGTGTGTGTGTGTGTGTACCACATCTAACCCTGTATGTAATTATACTGGAATTAAAATACTTAATAAAACGCTAACAACAAAGAAGGAAAATGAAAAGCCATATAAAAAGTAGTTCTTAAGAGAAAAAAGTATAATATATATCCTAATTTGAAAATTAGACAAAAGAATGATTGTTTCTTTCTTTTGTTTTTTTTTTAACTTTTTGATGTAGTTTTCAACAATTCTTTAGTTACATATAACACCCAGTGCTCATCACAACATGTGCCCTCCTTAATACCCATCACCCAGTTACCCCATACCCCCAGCCCCCTCAGTTTGGTTCTTGGAGTCGAGAGTCTCTCATGGATTGTCTTCCTCTCTGATTTCTTCCCATTCAGTTTTCTCTCCCTTCCCCAATGGTCCTTCACACTAGAATGATTGTTTCTCTTTACTTGGGATTAAGTATATGACAGGTACTTTGCTAAACACTTTATATGATAAACTTACCTAATGCTTATGATAACTTTTCTATGTACCTTGGTTTATAGATGAGAAAATTAAAATTTAAAGAACTTGCCCAATAGCAGAATGGGTTAAAATCCAAACCTAGTACTCTTTCTACTATATCCATGTTATAATAAGATGATAGTGGTCAAGCAAAGAAAGTTTTTTTTTAACATACATTACTAAAGAAAGTATAAGTTGATACACTCCCTATCGAAAATTTTGGCAATATTTGTCAATATTTAAAATTCACATATTTGTTGACTCAATTCCACTTTTGAAAATTTATGCTACAAATCTAGGTATACACATATGATCTATAATATCACTTGTAATAACAATTGACAACCATAGGATGGCATATTATGCAGATGAAAAAAATTAAGACATTCTGTGTACTAATATGAAAATATCTTTTGTTAATCTAGAAAGACATTTATTTATTTATTTATTTAGTTTAGATTTATGTATTTATGTGACAGAGAGAGACACAGTGATGAGGGAACACAAGCAGGGGAAGTGGGAGAGGGAGAAGTAGGTTTCCCAAAGAGCAAGGAGCCCAATGCAGGCTCAATCCTAAGACTCTGGGATCACAACCTGAGCCGAAGGCAGATGCTTAATGGCTGAGCCACCCAGGCATCCTAACTTAGCAAGATATTTAGAGCAATGGAAATGATGGGAATAGAATATTATTTTTTAATTGTGTTAACAGGGAGATAGGAATGTATTGAAATGCAATTATTTTTCCCTAGATGAGTTCTAGCAGGACACTTAAGAAATTAGTAATAACGGACATACTTAGGTGTTAGGGAAGAGAAGTGGTTGGATGTGTGATAGGTTTAGAGAAATGTGACCTTATAAAATATAACTCTGTAAATGTCAAAAAAAATTAGCCAGGTGAATATGTTTCATATTCAAAATATATTAAAGACATTGTTCCAGTTTTTGATAACTTATGTGTATTCACATGGAAATAATAACTGATGGTGCCATATGAAGAAATATACCAAGAGTATATTCACAAGCCTGAAGATGTATGTATGTCATGTACTTCATGAAATTATTTCTGATATTATTGATATTAAAGTATTTATTTTAGGAAGACTTAGGGAAATCCCAATACAAGAAGGAAGGAGGGAAATAACCTGAATTGGGAAATGGGTATTAGGAATAGTTCTCTTTCCTAACTCTACATCTGTGCTGCGTTCACAGAATGTTTAGATATACTCGGGTTAGTTTCAGTACTCCAGCAGAGAAAGGAGTTCTCTAAACTAGTGCCTACATAGCTAACATGGGACCAATTTAAAGTGTTCAGCACCCCATCAGCTAAGATTTAAAGCTACCATTAGTGAATTTACTGACCATATGTGTGTCCAAAGGTTGGGGCTTCTTGGACAAATGAGGTGCAACAGCAGACACATCAAACTGGGAAGTGGTATGTCTACCATTCTGACATTTCCTACCCCTGCCTTGATCACCTCATCCATTGGCATCTTTTGCATTCATTCAAATGTATACTTCTGCAGTTATCAGACCTACTTGAATAACCCACACATAAGTTTCTTATAAAAGATGAAAAGATTACAGAATCTATAAGCATTTAAATAGGTTTTTCATACTTGCTATCCTACAATAGAACATATCACACCAGAGGCAGTTTGCTATTATTTTGACTGATTATTGATAAATGTAATATTGATTCCTCATTGTGCTTCATCTTACTCTTTGAAGTCTTTTGATTCTGTGTCAGAGTCTTGATTCTACAGCAAAATTCCCTGCCTAGTGGACTTACTTATTTTTAGATCAACCTGATCAAATCTGCATTTATGACTAAAAAATGCAATGATATTGAGAGGCAATGTGAGGGGCTTGTGGGGATAGGAAAGGAATAAATGAAACAAGATGGGATCGGGAGGGAGACAAACCATTAGAGACTCTTAATCTCAAAAAACAAACTTTGGGTTGCTGGGGGTAGGGAGGTAGGGAGACGGTGCTGGGGTTATGGACATTGGGGAAGGTATGTGCTATGGTGAGTGCTGTGAAGTGTAAACGTGTTGATTCACAGACCTGTACCCCTGGGGCTAATAATACATTATATGTTGATAAAAATATTAAAAAAAATTAAAAATGCAATGATATAAATCCTTTGGTGTTCCTATTCTTACATAAGCTACTTTCCCTTCCAGATAATTAAAGCGGAATATAGTAGAGCAGAATTACGTGTACAATTTCTCTTAGGTTCTCCATATTTTAGTGTCTATCTTCTTATAATGTGGAAATTCTTGTATCTCTATCAAAAGTGCAATATGGCATCTTTTAATGACCTGCAGATGACATTTCATAGTGTATGAATTTTGATATAACTGTAGTCAACATCACAGTCTGTGCCTATGAGATTCCACAGTAAAGACCAAAAAAGGAAAACTGAATAGTATCCACATATATTTTTATAATCTTAAGATATATAAATATTGGCTAATTTAGATGTTTAATTTTATTACATCTAGAGTTTTTTCTAAGCCATCTGTAGTTAAGAGTCCCATTTGACTGGTTTTCACAGAAACTTTCTTCTTCAAAGGCAGGTACCGCTCAGGTTTGCCCACTTACTTGAATGTACAGCTTGCATGTGCTCTTTCCCTGAAAAGAGTCTCCACTATTACAGGATGATTATTGCTTAGTCAGCTATTCAGATGCTCCTGGAATCAGTTGTTATGGGAAGAGGAGTAGGTGGAAGATGGATAGACTCTTAAGGAACTCTTTAAGGAAAAGATTGAAGCAATCTTCAGTGGGGAAAGGGAGAAATAATTATAAAGAAATTCTTCCTAGAAAATATCAATCACCAGAAAAGTACCCTTTGAACCTTTTGTCATAGGAAATCTATTTAATAATATTTTCTCTTCAGAAGATGAATTTTTAAATTAACTTATATTATCTAATGCAACTTTTTCACACAAAGCCTACAAAACATCGTGCTAAAGAAAAGAGGAAACAATGGATTTCTTGATTTTAGGGGAAAAACGTACACACACACACACACACACGCAACACACCTTATAGGAAAAAACGAAATCCCCATTTATTTCTTATATTCAGAATTATTAAGGTTTAATCTTATGTAGTATACTTATACTTACATAAATGGAAGATG
The DNA here is from genome assembly GCF_020171115.1 of Neogale vison. Taxonomy (NCBI): domain Eukaryota; kingdom Metazoa; phylum Chordata; class Mammalia; order Carnivora; family Mustelidae; genus Neogale; species Neogale vison. The sequence goes on along the minus strand of NC_058096.1, from coordinate 63,368,464 downwards.
AATTAAGGAAAAGATAATATGAAATAGAGGAAATTATAAAGTATAGCAAAAAGTTACTATACACTACTTACATTTAACAGCATGAGTTAAGAAATCTAAGAATACTGTAGTTATCAGGGAGTGTATTGGCAATTTCAGGCATCTAAATATCTATTTAAAAAACAAATCATTTCTCCGTGTGTTTAACTCAGCCTTATTGAGGTTTACTTTATATACAATAAAATTCACTCATTTTAACTGTACATTTTGGTTAGTTTTCAGAAGTGGATACAGTTGTGTTCTCAACTGAAATCACGATATAGACCATTTCCATTAATCTAAGAGTTGCGTTATACCCTTTTGTATGCAAAACCCTTCCCTCACCCCTAGTTCCTGGCAACCACTGATCTTTCTGCCGTTATGGTTTTTGCCCTTTCTAGAACTTCATATAAATGGAATGTTATGACATATTTTGTTTCTCTTCAACATAGGGTAATGCTTTGCAGAGTCAACTATGTTGTTCCATAAGTCAGTGGTTAGAATATCTAATTTCTGAAAGATACTCCTCTGTATGGCTATACCACAAATTGTTTATTAAGTCATCAGTTGATGGACATTTTGGGTTTTTTCTAGTGCTTTGCCTATTATAAATAAAGCAACTATGAACATTGAAGTACAAACCTTTTTTGTGATCATGTGTTTTCATCTTTCTGGTATAAACGCTTAGAAGTAGAATTACTGGATCATATGGTTAGTATATAAGAAACTAGTTTTTGCCAAAATGGCTAATCCATTTTGCATTTCCACCAGCAGTGTCTGAGCATCTCTGTTGCTCCACATTCTCACTGATATCCTATGTATTTCTTAATCAGTGCACTCTTTTAATCATGAACCGTAGTAAGAATTTCATTTTACATTATAGACCATAATGCATAGACATTACTGAAACATGTTTTAGGAAACAATATTTTGGCTTACTACAAAAAAAAAAAACCTGGATTTTATTTTCTATTTTATTATATCTTGCTAAAAAATAAAAATGCTTGTCTTAAAAAGTAATGTAATTGTACAACTTACTAATAGTTTGACTGATAGTTCAACATAACTCATAATTTTGACACACTAATACGTATCTACACAAATATATAATTTTAGGTTGATGTCTTATTTTTATTGTGAGATTACAGGTAGTATAAATGTTTTTGCCACCAAGGATCTGTTGTTTGAGATTAGAAGGGAAAGCTGACAGAAGGATGAGTCTAGGTTTGGGGCTTTCGCAAATAAATGAGATTGACATAAGACAAGGCAGGAGATTGACAGAAGGTGGTTGAACTTTACATTGAATCAGGGCTGCTGTGTTAGTGGTAACAAGCCTGTACCACAAGATGGACCACATTGGCCTTGGTTTAGAGCCATTATCCTGTGTCAGTAAAAGGATGGGTTTAGGAAAAAAAGTTATTACAAAGGTTAAAATTTATTTAGAAAAAAGAAATTATTATCTAGAACTATTAGGTTTAGCTATTTTAGTTATTCATACATGGTCTTTAATCTGTTTTTCATGTTTGTTCGGGAATTAGTTATAGTTAGGTGATCAGTGACTGAAACTCAAGAGGCCAAAGATATTAAATGAGGTTGTACTAGAATGATATACAGTTTTAAGACAAGGAAACTTGTCTTGTGTAACTTGTGTAACTCATGAATTTTGTTTCGTTTTTGAAAACTTTGCACTGGCCTCTGATTTTCCTCTTAAAATTTACCAATATTATTTCTTCCACTAATGAATTTTCTGCTAAAAACTGCACTTTTTAAGGTGTTATATTAAAGGAAATTGTGTAAAGTTGCAGAAATCGTTAGTGCACTGATTCAACATTTCAGATTAGCAAAGGAACATGGTCCAAGGTCACTGAATAGATTACACTATATCACAAAATGAAAATTACACCCTGACATAGTATGATTTTAATAAAAAATGAAAATGGGATTTATGACCCCCTTTCTTCGGGCTACTAATGTTCATTGCCAAAAGATGAATCCCTTTTGTGACATTAAATGTGAGATGGGCTACAGAAAATGTTGTGGACTAATTCACTTGCCAAGAAAAGAAGCAAAGTGTATACATGCATGTAGTTTTTATACCCATCTGCTATCATGGTGGAGCCAAATATATTTGAGGCAAACAAATCAGGCCAAATAAGTTCATTTTTCTTCAGTACAATAATGGAAACCTAATGAATTACTGAGATGCAGGTCTAACAAAATTAACGGAAGGAGAGAAACAAAGCTGGTTAGGAAGAATTGACAGCCATGTGAACTGTACCACGGAAAAAGAATTTAACATAGCCCTTCTAGGAATCAGTGGTAGGCCATGGTCAGTCTGGAGGGACATGTTTTGAGTCTCTAATAAGATACCTCCTCATATAATATTAATAAATATTGTCATTAACAACTCATAGAATCAAATAAAGGAATATGAAAAGCATAATTTCAAGATGGAACAAGTGTAAGAACACTGTAACATGATCTGAGCTTGGATCAGCACACATTAAGCCCTGATTAAATTTGAGAAATTGGTTAAAACTAGTATGATGAAATCCATTTAATACATATGTAAAGTAGCTTGGCGATGGCAGAAATTGACAACAGATGCCCTCATGCAGAATGACAAAAACTGAGACAGACTCTGTAGGATGGTTGGATGCATAGATTAATGAAGCTGTTAATGAGATAAATTTTACTAAATATGTCATGGAGGAATATGTCCTCTGGCAGTTAATATTTTTATGTTGTCCTAAAGAGAAAATCATTAATTTATAAACTCTCAAATGTCTAGATGCTGCTTGTCGATTGTTTTATTAAAACCCTCATTGACAAAATAAGATCTTGCAAAACACAATTAATAAAGAACATCCTTCTACCAAAGCACCCTTTGCATTTTATAGGATAACCTTTTTGAAATATAATGTTTGCTTGGCACTGCTCCATCTTTATAACTCCTGTTTACAAAGACTGTCTTTTTTTGCTGCAACCCGTTGAGCCTTGATTTATACCTCTGTTTCCATTTCCAGACTACTCAGTTTCTGAAGCCACTATATCCAATCTCTTATTTCTGCATTTTGCTCAAATACTTCACTTGCAAGATATTAAAAGTGTCCCTCCTCTCTATGCAGTGTCTTTCCCCAAAACATTATTTTCCTTTGAACATGTGGCATCAGTGATCCTCCACTTCTTTAAAATGCTTTTCTCTTTTACTTCTGCATGCATATCCTTTTTCCTCCCTCTTCCCAATTCTGACCTTTCCTTCCTGGTCTTTTTTTAAGAGCCTCTTCTTTTTTTTTTTCCTATCTACTAACAATGATGTTTCCCAAATCTGGGTCCTCAAATATCTTCTTTCCTCTATACACTCAATGTATTGACACATTTACTCTTCAGGAATACAATTAACATGCTGTCATTATCTAATGCTTCAATCTATATCTCCAGCTTTGAACTTTTTATCCTAGTCTTCATTTAGTAACTTATTCCACTAGCTTTAAATATATATTTATTTGAATTTCCATATTTCAAATGTAATACTTTCCCTGAAAGCAAAATTCCATTTGAAATCATCTTCTTCCTTATATGAATAGAAACCCTATGCTCCCTCTCTGTCAGATTTTGACTCTGTCATTTCCCTTTCCCCCTTATTTCTTTCTATCAAGTCCCTCAGATTAAACCATGCTTCTCCAGGTTCTGTGTGGTCCCTGTGCTCTATGTACTCGTTACACAGCAGCCAATTCCTGGGAAGGCTTTCTACATGGTCTCAGTGTCTTACCTATACCCAGCCCCATCCAGCCTGCACTCTGCTCCCCACAAAAATCTTCTTAATATACGACTTCTACCACATCACTTTTCTGATTAAGAACTTTCCATGGTTTCCCAAAACCCAGTGTGGTAAATCAAAGCAACTCTGACTATAATTTGATCTTTCACAGTTTGTCCCCTTGTTACCAGAAAATGTAAATTCCCCACTCATCCCCAATGTAGGATGTCTGCTTTAGTTATGCCATCTTCATGATTATTCCTACCTTATGCTTTAGTGATGATGCTTTTCTCATCTGACATAACAATACTTTAATTTCAGACCAAGATCTACTTATCTGATAGTCTGTGATTTACCCCCAAATGTAAACTTTTTTGTTTGTTTGTTTCAAAAGAAAGGGTGAACAGTGCCCAGTTCCATAAACATTTTTTCTTTAATTTTCTTAAAATTAAGAAGACTTTAGCTTACTAAAGTCACTACAAAATGTTCAAGTTATTCAGAGTTACTGTAATTTTAATTCCTAAACAAAATGAGAAACTTAATAGTTTGCTAAAGATACATAGTATTTTGTATTATTTTATTATGGCTTTTATTAAGAATGCTATATGTGTCAACATTGTAAATCTACTTCACACGTAACAGAAGCCTGGTATGCTTAGACTATTTTAGAAGGATTTGATGGTGGTTGTTACAGGTATAACATCCATGTTATTTTTTTTTCATTTTTCATTTTTAGTTACAGAAAGTGTTGCTTTTGCTTCTAAATCAGTGTTAACTTAGCCCCATCATGTATCATTTAGTTTGATGTGAGTAGATTCATTAATCCTGCAGTACATATTGATGTACATTGTGATAAAAAATGTTGTCTGGTAATTACTGAATTACTAGAATCTAAGACATATACAGGTTGCGCTAAAATATGGATCCATATACCTCTATTTCCAAGTGCATACAAAATTTAAAAGCTGTGTATTGGTACATCATTGTTTTCCCCCACAAAAGTGATAGCAGGCTGAGTATGTCTTTAGCCCTGCCTAAAAATAATTTTAGAAACACTGATTTAAATGCTCTAATCAGGTATTTTTGTTTAATAGCTCCTCCTGCCCCAACCTTGCTTACAACTCTGTTACATAGTGTATGTTCTAAGCTAAACTTGTTCTCGCTTTCATTTTAAATCTAGTTTTTGCTTATTATTTAGTCTTTCGGATTTGATGAATGCAATAGAGCATACTAGCAAAAAGCAATTGCTTTGTAGTCTCACCTAGTATGACATTAGGCTCTTCTGTTATCTAGTGTAATTTTGAGAACATAACTTGTGTTCCCAGTTTTCTCATATCTAATATGGGATATTGCTTACACATGTGATCATTTGGGAGCACTAAATAAAGCTGTGTGTGGCATAAAGGAAGTCTTCAACAAACATTGCTATCAATATTCTTTTCCTACTGAGCCCAGCAATGCCTGGGGCCAAATATTCAGTTCAACTTCGTTCTCACGTAAGTCAACTTTATTTGGTCTATAGGTTCAGAAACTCAGTTAAACAAGGATGAGGTATTAGAAGTATACCACAATATTTCACACAACTGGGAAAATATCCTGTGATGAGTAGAAAGAAATGGGCCCAGGGATTTGATAGCTCTCAATTTTCTTTTCCTGTCTTTCATCTTTTGCTTTATTATTTGCATTTACTTCATTATTCTTCCTACTTTTAGGCTGAGTTTCTTTGCTTCTGAGTCTACAGAGTGAAAAATATGGCTGACAATAGCTTGTGAGTTCTCTGGTACCCAGTGAGTTGTCTGGTTGCTCAACCAGACAAAGAAAGATGACATCCAAACCCAGTTCAGAATAGCTGGTCAGTCCAGCTAGAGGAAGAGAGGATTGTCCTGGTTTGAATATTAGGCTCACTCTGAATCTGACATTTATGGTAGGGGAAAATACTTTTACGTGGACATGACTGCTTCTGCTGTAACCACATACATTGAACATTTCCCAGAAAATGGGGCTTTTTTCAGAAAGAGGAAATCTTGAAAGCTGGTTAGATGACTTAATAGATGTCTTCATTGTTAACAGTACTTGCTCAGTCTTCATTTCCAAGCCCAGATCATAGCTACAAAAGCCCATCTTTTCCTGGGAGGAGAGGTTAGGTATCAAATTATTTTCCTTTTTCTACCTATCCAACTTCTATTCATTCTGAAGATCCAGCTTACTTAACAGTCATCCTCCATTAACACTTTAAAATTATTTATTGTCTAATATCTTTTCAGAAACCTCTGAATATAGAGGTAGGTTAATGGAGTTCATAGAACATATAACACTAATTTATTCTCTTATAATTTCAAGTCTTTGGGCTATTTTCTTTCTATTGTATTGTCTGTCTTTGTTAGAATGATATACAAGATACATTTTGTATATTCTGTATATGAGTCTGGGGTGATTTAAATAAATGACTACAACATTCATTGACATTCCTCCTATCTTCAGGTGAGGTCTCTGTCTTCTACCCTTGATCCTGGGTGAGCCTGTAATTGCTTTGACCAGTATGATATATTAAAAATAATACCATGTGACTTCTGATGCTCGGTTATAAATGACAGTATAGCTTTCACTTTGTCTCCTGGAACATTTGTGCCGAAATCCTGAGCCACCACATAGGAAGTTCTACTACCTGCATCATGCTATAGAGGACATCTGTAATAACCAAGAGGTCATATTAAGCTTAATAGTCCCATCCAGGCACCAGGCACATGAGTAGAGAAATCTCCAGATGATTCTAGTCTCTGCCATCAGGTCACTCTCTGCTTTTGTGTCTGCTCCCCTGTGGGGCACACTCTGAGGATCAGGGACAAGCCATCCCCACTGTGTCATCTGAAGATTTCTAACAACCAAATGCATTCGTATACTAAAATAATTGTTTAATGCCATTAAGTTATAGGATAATTTCTTACACAGCAATAGCAATTGCAACAGTGTACTTTGTCAGTTATATGAACTGTCCTTCCTTGTAGCTTGCCTTTTTTTGTTTTCTGTGTGTGTGTGTGTGTGTGTGTGTGTTTATATTTGACATACAATATTGTGTAAGTTTAAGGTGTACAACATATTGATTCAGTACATTTGTATGGCAATATGATTGCCTTAATAGCATTAGCTAACACCTCTAACACCATTTATTCTTTTAATGATAGCTCTTGATGAAGACAAGTCTAATTTTCAATATTATTATAAAGATTAATGTTATAGTGGTTTTATTTGATAAATGCTTTCCTACCTCAAGGTCAAGAAGATATTTTCTTATACTGTTAGAAGCTTTATTGCTTTACTTTTATTTTTAATCTGCAATCCAATTGAAATTAATTTTTTTATATTGTATAAGAGTGAAGATTGATTTCTTTTTTTCTTAAGACTTTATTTATGTATCAGAGAGAGAAGAGAGAGAGAGAGAGAGTGCATGAGCCCACACAAGCAGGGAGAACATCAGGCAGAGGGAGAAGTAGGCTCCCCACTGACCAGGGAGTCCCATGCAGGACTCAATCCCAGAGCCCTGGGATCATGGCCTGAGCCAAAGGCAGATGTTTAACTGACTGAGTCACCCAGGCATCTCAAGATTAATTTCTTTTGCTTATGAACATCTAACTGACCCAATACTGTTTATTAAAAAACACAGTATTTTTCATTTATGTTTGTGTTTCTCTCTGAATTACCTATTTTCTTCCAGGGTTATACTTATCATTCCATCTTACTGTATCTTTGTGTCTTCATATATGATTATATAGTTTCTTTGACTTTATTTTTTTTCTGAGAAACTATAGTTCTTGACTATTTTGGGCTTTGTATTTCATGTGAAATTTTTTTGCTTTGCACACACATACACACACTTGTTGGGATTTTTATTGCAGTTGCACCAAGCCTATAGATCAATTTGGGGAAAATTTATATCTTTATTGGCTTTTTAAATTCATAAATAAGATTTATTTCTCTATTGGGGTATTTTTAGTTTCACTCAATAATAATATAGGATTCTCTGTGTAGAAATATCACATAACTTTTGTAGGAGTATGTCTAGATATTTGACTTTTATTTTATTTTTTAAAATTTTTATTAGTTTTTTAAACTCTAGTATAATTAACATACAGCAATATATCTATATATTCTATGCTCATGGATTGCAAGAAGAAATATTATTAAAATGCCCATACTACCTAAAGCAATGTACAGATTTAATGCAATCTCTATCAAAATACCAGCTGCATTTTTTACAGAACTAGAACAAATAATCCTAAAGATTGTATGGAACCACAAAAGACCCCAAATAGCCAAAGCAATCTTGAAGTAGAAGAATAAAACTGCAGATATTTTTCATTTTTAAAGCACATTTCATTTTCTATTTTATTTTGATGCATTCCATTTTTGTTTTATGTATGTGTGCATGTACTGATCTTGTACAGTTGGTTTGTTAAAATTATATATTTAAAGTAATTTTATTCTAAGTGCTTTTAGATTTTCTTCATATACAGTTACATTGTTTAAAAATCATAATAGTGGGATGCCTGGTTGACTCAGTCGGTTAAGTGTCTACCTTTGGCTTGGGTCATGATCCCAGGGTCCTGAGATAGAGTCCCAAGTCAGACTCCTTGCTTGGCAGGTAGCCTGTTTCTCCCTCTGCTTGCTGCTCACCCTGCTTTTTTCCTCTCTCTGACAAATAAATAAAACAAAATCTTTTAAAGAAATTAGAAAAATAAAAATAAAATAAAAATTATAATGTCTTTCTTTTTTTTTTCTAATTTTTAAAGTTTATTTTCAGTCCTAACTAGGACTTTTGTTCCAATATTTCTTTATTTTTTTTCCTTAATATTTAATAGAAATCATGATAGCTAGTGTCCTTTCTTGTTCCCAAATTTGGGGTAAAAGCATTAACTTCATACAGTACAATAGTTGTTTTATTTTTGTTTTTTAGATATACTTTACTATATTAAGTAACTTCCATTTATTTCCTAGTTTTGGAAATGTTATTCTTTCCTTTTAATCATGAATGAAATAGGGTTTATTGCATGCTTTTGTTCTCTCCCCATTAACATTTATATGCTCGACCTCTTTGTTTTGTTAAAATGGTGAGTTATAATAATTGATTCTCAAGGTTTTGGTTTGGTTTGGTTTGGTTTTGAAGACTTTATTTATTTATTTGACAGACAGAGATCAGAAGTAGGTAGAGAGGCAGGCAGAGAGAGAGGAAGGGAAGCAGGCTCCCCACTGAGCAGAGAGCCCGATGCGGGGCTCGATCCCAGGACCCTGGGATCATGACCTGAGCCAAAGGCAGAGGCTTTAACACACTGAGCTACCCAGGTGCTCCAGATTCTCACGTTTTAATGTTAAATTGATGTCACATTCTTAAAATAAGTAAAATTTAGTTATGATGTATTATCATACATTGCTGGATTCCATTTGTTCTTTTCTTTTTTTCCATCTATGCAGATGAGAGAAGTTTGCCCATAATTTTCCTTTCTTGAATGTTATATATACGTATTTTGTGATCATTTCTCCTGAGGTTTCTCTGAGTTGTGACAATTTCTTGAATTTTCCTTGTTTTTGATGACTTTGATAGTTTTAAGTATTGTAGATTAAGTATCTTGGAGAATATCCCTCATGTAGGAATTTCTTGTTTGATCCATAATTGGACTGAGATAATATGTTTGATGGAAGAAGGCCACAGAAGTTAAGTGCCATTCTCACTACATCATGTGAAAGGTACAGACTATCAATGTGGTTTATCATGTTGATGTTAACCTTGACCACCTGGCCTGAGGCAGTGTTTGGCAGGTATATTCTTGGTAAACTTATTCTTGTTTTCCTTCCCTTGCATGCTGTACTTTCTTTAGAAAGTCACTATGTGTAGCCCATACTTAAGAACTATGAATTTATACTCCTTAAAGGTGGAATATCTACATAAGTTGGAATTGTTCTGCACAGGAGTTTTGTCTATTCTTCCCATTTATTTGTTTAATCATTCATTTATTCAGTATGGTCCCCATGCATACTTATTTTATTTGGGTTACAATACGATATTTATTTGTTGCTCAAATTGTCCCATCTTTGACCCTTGGGAACTCTTTCAGTTGTATATATAAAGTGATACAGACTTTGACACACAAACATCATTGTGAGGGTTTCTGTTGTTATTGTTTATTTGTGTTCTGAGCATTTTCTAATTTTTTGGCACTACAACATGGTCCTGGCTGCTCATCTTGTATATTTCCTATCCCTGTCCTGTTCCTAAAAAGATTTTCCAAGGAACCTTGCTTTCTTTTATTGGAGAATGGTATTAGAAATCAAGATCACGTTGTTAGGTGCGTTCTCTTATATAATTTTTGATAAATTATATTTTTCTTGGTGTTTTACCTTTGTCCATGTTATCAAATTATTGGAACAAACTAGTTTGTAATATGTTCATATAATCAGGGCTCCTGGGTGGCTCAGTGGGTTAAAGACTCTGCCTTCAGCTCAGGTCATGATCTCAGGGTCCTGGGATCGAGCCCCGCATCAGGCTCTCTGCTCGGCAAGGGGCCTGCTTCCCATTCTCTCTCTTTGCCTGCCTCTCTGCCTGCTTGTGATCTCTGTCAAATAAATAAATAAAATCTTTAAAAAGATATGTTCATATAATCTCATGTGATCTGTAGTGATGTCACTTTTATGATTTGATATTATTTGTGTAATTTTCTTTTCCTTAAATAGCTTTCTTAAGGCATATAAATGTTATTTGTGCCAAAGAAACTAATTTTGGCTTTGTTGAATCTCTCAATTATATGTCTTTTTCTATTTTTTTTTCTTAAACTTTTGATTATTACCTTCCCCCTGTTTCTTTCAGTTAGATTTTCTATTCCTCTTAAATAGAGGACTTTTTGAGACCAATAAGAATATAATTAGTATTACTTTTTCTGTTTCTACTAAGTGGGCTTAATTTACGTTTATACATTTTTCTCAGAGTAGAATTTTAGCCACACTTCACAAGTTTGGATATGTTATACTTTCCTTATTTGTCACTTTAAAATGTTCTTTAAATTTCACTGTAACTTTTTTTTTTTTTTGATCTGTGGGCTATTTAGAAATGCATTGATAAATATCCAGTTGTATGAAGATTTTTTATTATCTTCTTGTTGATTTCTAACTTAAGTTCATGATAATCACAGACAATGATTTCCATGAATTTAATAATTTGATATTAGGTTTGTGTGGCCCATTTGCTTTGTAGCCCAGGATATGGCCCATGGGTTAATATTCCATACATAAATAAACATGTATTGTGCAATTTGTTACAATGTTATATATATGCCAGTTAGATTAAGTTTATTAACTGAGATCATACAGAAAAAATTGTTTTAAAAATATGGTAGGTGTATCACATCAGAAATGCAGCAACACCACGTGCTTTCTACATTTTTGTAACATATAACTTTAACCTCTTCAGGGAACTGTGAAACATTTCTAGGCTTGCTATGAGAATTTGGCAAAGTGCTATTAAGGCACTAACTTTAGTTATTGCATACAAATTAATTTGACTCTAGGAGGGCCAAGCAAATTGGGGAAACTAGAAAGAATTCTTCTAAATTGACAATACTTTATTTTCATGCATGGTTTTATGGATCTCACTGTTAAAATGTTGCTTTCGTGCTTATTGTGACTTCCATTAAAAAATATTATTGCAACATAGAGACTAACCACCTTCAGATGGGAATGAGAACTAATATTAAATAAACAATTACAGGTGTTGCAAATTTCATCATGCTATTCTATTTTAATCATTCTAGCAATTGTGGAGGTATGTGCAATTATTTCCAAATATAGCTAAGGAAACTTAAGTATAGGGACTTTAATTTCTTGTTCTAGATAATAGATCTAGTCAGTGGCAGAGCTGGGATTATAACTTAGGGTTCTGTTTCCAGAACTTCTATTCTTTGGACTATATTACATCTATTCTGAAAAAGGGATTAAGAAAATATACAACAGAGTTAGTATGGAAATAATTCAAATAGCAGGGAGCAATCCTGAAAAGATGTGTTGATCTCAACCACTTTACTTGTTTCTCTCATTTTTTCCCTCTCTTCTTTCAATCATAAAATTACAAAAATAAGAAGTCAGGGTTGAAGATAAACTTATCAAGAAGCATTTTGTCAACAGTTTAACACTTGGTAAGTTTAGAATATTAATAATATAAAGCAGCACTTAAAGTCTGTTGAGAAAGATACATGAATGTAACTTCAGAACTTTTTTCAAATTTCACACTCTATTTGCCAAAAAATACATCAACTTAGTTATTCAATTTTAAAAATGAGCTCTATCTCTCCAAGAATGAGTATATAATGGAGAGCTATATTTTTAAATGCCCTAGCTCCTCCATCAAATGACAAGGGAACTTCATCCTACAGATTCCTAAAACACTGACCAGTGAGGAAATCTGAAAAGTGAGAGATTGTGAAAACAAGTTCAAAACACAAGGATAGAGATATAAAGGAAAGAAAAAAAAATCCATTCAAATAACAAAACAGGAAAGAAGAAATTAAGAGGAGGGGAAAAAGAAAAGAAAGAAGGAAAACAGAAAGCTAGGGTAAAAAGTTCCATTCCTTAGTGAAACAACATCTTCCCTTCCCTTCACTGTATTTTTCTTTGCTCGCTCTCATAGTTACCAAAAGCTATTTTTTTAAAGTTTAGATATTGTGCTGACTGTTACACCTACTAAATATACTGATTCTGTCCCTTGTCCTCTTGGGGTTTCCAAGCCAAATAGCAAGCTTTAAATATTCTTGCATTTTATGTAGGTGACTGTTCAAATGTAATTCAGATGTAAGTCCAAAGTCTATTACGACCTGCTGGTATATGAAGTGCCTAAAAACAAAACACAACAAAACAAAACAAAACAAAACAAAAACCCACAAAACAACAACAAAAAAAGAATGAAAGAAATGTGAGAAGTGGAGTAAAGATGGACATAAATTTGGAGGTGAAGAGGAGAGGGCTCTAATATATTTGTAAGAAATTAAATGAAGTCAGCTAGTTTAAAATCGAGTTGAGGAGTCTAGAGAGTCCAGGGCATCCCCAGCGGTTGCCCATCTGTGGGGAGAAAAAAATGGGAGGGAACAATGTAATTCAATGCAAGGGTAAGTAAGAAAGAGTGATGTGTAAGGTCCATGGGAGGGAGGAACAGTCATGAGTCAGGAAAAGAGGGGAAAAGGCTGAAAAAGTTGTAAAAACACAAGTAACTAGTAAATTAAAAAAAAATAGTCCCTAAGTCTGTGATTTTCTGAATAATTGCTGAATTCAAAAAAATTTTATGGGAAAGATCAGAAGAATTTGCCTTTCTCCTCAAGCTATGTCCTGTTTTGTTTTCAGTTTACTGATCTTTCACTTGAAGAACTCATAAAGCAAAATGTTCCTTTTGAGCACAAAGTATGTGAAACTTTGCTACAGTCAGAAAGAAGCAAGAGAATATACTTGCTTTAAATGTGCCCCTGTATGGTGTTCAGAAGCAATTTCTTTACTCAACTAAAAGATCAGAACAATTTCTGACTTTAAAAAGTCAAACAACTGGAAAAGACAGTATGAATGGGCTGGCACATCCTTAGCTTTTAATTTATGAATGATTCAGGTATTTCAGGAACAAAGATGGTGTTCCCAATGGTTGTTCTAAGAGAATTATTTTTAATAGAACCATGAAACTTCAGTAGGATTTAATCTTTTTTCGATTCTATGTATTTACGATTGCACCCTCTATATCCATATACTGTAACTGATAATTTGCCAGATGGGATCTTCATCCTTTGAGATGAGTTTCTGTGTTGGAATTTTGAGGTATGTGTTGTGGGGGTGGGTGTATGTGTGCACATTTGTTCACTTTCCCAACCAATTTGGGAGCTGAAGCTGTGACATTTTTATTTTGTTTTGCAAAGCTGTTCTTATGCAGGCAAAAGCCTAATGACTTTTATGCTATTATTGTTTTCAATTAATTAGAAATATCCCCCCCTTTGTCCATTGCAATGTTTCTCTCTCTTATTCCCTGGAGATTAATGGGGTTAGATCAGCAAATGCAGATGATTCTGCAGCAGGGATGCCAGATTCATTTTCAGGATTCAGTTTTGAGCCAGCATATTGGTTCTACCTGCTGCTTGGTGTTAGAATCATTATTGAATTTAGCAGATGGAGGGGGAGAGTTTTAAACTTGAGAACACAGATGGAGAGCAGACTTCAGAGAGAGGATTATTCTAGAGTTTAGTGAAAGGTTGTCTGTCTCCAAAACAAATCTTTAGAACTGGAGTGATGAAGGTCCAATGCCTAGGCATGGAGACAACATAACAATTAAAAACAGTCAACCATCCGAGAAACATGTTCCAGCCAATGGTTTCAGGTTATCCATCAAGAATTAATCAAACCTAAAAACTAAAGTCTAGTTTTTTGGTTTTTTTTTTTTTAGTTTTTAAAAATGTGTCTTTCAATCTTTTCCTAGTAGTATCATTATAAATAATTTTAATTTTTATAGCTAATGGGGACTGAGAGGAACAATGTAACATGGGAAAAGGTATTGGCTGCTTCTTAAAGGTCTTGTAGATTGGTATTACCTTAGGGAGTTTGCAACTGTTTATAATATGACTAAAAGTCCAGCAGATCAGAAACCTCATCTCCCAGGAAATGACTCACCTTAATTAAACTCATAAGAGGATGAGATATGAAGCTAAAATGACAGTTTGCAAGTGCAGGATTTTTTTCTACACAGAGAAATTTTGTCCCTGGGAAAAACTACTTGAAAGTTTGTGGAGTAAATGTCATAGTCATTTCCACAATAGGGATGACCTTGCTGATAGAACGGGACTGTTAAAATCTGCTGGAACTGTGGAGTAGAGCAACCATGTAGCTAGTGGATTCTAGATAGCCAGACTCCCTGGGTTTGACTTCAGCTCTGCCATTTACTAGCTGCATGATTAGATTAGATGATTAATCTAATATTGTATTAAAAGAGAGCCTGTTCAAACACTGTGTTATTTATATATTAATTTACATTATATATGTTATATATATATGTATGTATATGTGAGATACACTCTAAGGATATATAAATCCTATAGGCTATAGATGTAAAATATGTAGAGAGATTATAAAATATAATTTGTTATGTAACCATATATTGTATACATATTATATCATTAGTTATATATACATAACTATATATAAGTCATATATAACTATACCATCATTATAATTATGTATGTAATATATTCTTATAATATAATTATAGGATATAATATACTTTATATTATTATAATATTTTATAATCTCTGTATATTCTATAGTTATTGCCTGCATTCAAGATTTAAAGTCTTGTTCTATCATTTTATTGGGCAAGACCTTGGAAAGATTTCTCTAGCCCACTTTTCACACTTTTAAGTAAGAATATGAGCAAGAGTACCTACCTCAGAGTGTTGTTTTGAAGGTTGGATGACTTAAGCATGTGAATCACTAGGAAAGTGTCTGGTACATAGTAGTTATCTAAGAAATATGAATAATTAATTTTGTTCTCCCCCTAGACTATACTTAGAAATACTGTATCCTTTTTTTTTTTTTCATTTCCTAGTTCTAAGTTTTCAGAAGGCACCCACCAATTCTATCTACTTCTTTTTGCTCTTTCAGTAGATATCCTGTAGACCTTAAAGACACTTGGACTTCAGCTTTTCCTCTCACATATTGCTTGCTCATAGGCACTAGTTTCTAACATTTATAGAACTTGATCTGCATGTGTGCATGCTGTTGTTTTACAGTTTCTCCATCCATAAACTCATTTCTTCACCATGTATCTCTGTGATAGAAGTACTGCCTCATACTAACTTAATGGATACAATTCAAGAATTGAAGGAGATAAGTAATTGGACTAAACATTCCCTGCTGGAATTCATGCCCACAACCTTCAGACCCAGACATCCTTGTTGATACTTCCCACACTGTAGCGGGAAGCCTCGCAGGACCTCCAGTGTACTGGTGATAGGAACATGCAGTAAAAGTTGCTCCAAATTGTGGAAGAATTGAATGGCAATGCTTACAAATTAAGACTTGGAAAGGAAAAAAACTTGACATAAAAGCAAGATGAGGTTCACATAAGTATAAAGTCCAAATTGAAAGAAAAATTTAAATTCCAGTTAAATCAATTTCTAGCATTACAAATGTTTCAATCTAAGATAAAAAATCTAACACACATTATGAAAATGTGGCTCACTCATGAATAAAACTATACCATTCACAGCAGACCTAAATAGGTTCATAAACAGTAAACATAAATGAGTTTTTTCACACAAGTAATTATATGTTAGTATTCAAGATAGTTTTACTTCATTACATGAAGTAAAAGTATCTTGCATTATTATAGATTTTAAATTAGTCCAGTGTATTCATTTGAATTCAGTTCAATTAAATTTAGTTCAATTTTTATCTGATTCAATTCTATTTGATTCAATTAAAGTCAATATGTATTTATGGAATACTATTACAGAGAGGTATTGTGCATGGGCTAAACATACGGGTTAAAGTAAGGCACATGCAAAAGAAAAGGATGAAGCATTTTACTTTGTTGGTTTCATTTTACAAAAAATATAAAAAAAATTAATCACACTCTTTTTTCCCATTTAAAATATAAAGCCTTCTAAAATAAAGTACTTATAAATATGCTTCTGTTTTATGTTATCCCCTCCTACAGGAGACAGCAAAGGATGAGGGAAGAAGGTAAAAACACATGGAGTTAGGCACACATGACTGCAACCAGAGGTGAACTAGTCACCAGCTCTCCCTGATAAAAAATAAATAAATAAATAAGAGCCCTGGATTTGTAATGTGTGCTCATTTCGCTTTCACCATGGCCAACTGCAATCAACTAATGGTCTGACAATCAGCTTTCGAAGTACTAAATATTTAACAAATGGCTCTCAGGAGCCATTTCAAGTAAGAGTAGGCTCTAGCACACCAATACTGCACCTTGTGCTTCCTTGATGGAGGCAGATTTGGCCATTATCTTATGTCTTCTCCACTAGACTATACAATGCTAAGGACAGTATTTGAGTCTACCATGCATTGGTTGCAGTTCCCCATACCTGACCCAATGCCTGGGACAGATTAGGTTCAGCGAATTTTTTTTTAAATGAATTGTGTCTAGACGGTTAGCTCCCCTACACCAGAGAATTCACATCCCAATCCTCTTCGGGAAAGAAGCCTAACTACATTAATCCTTCATTCTCTGAACATCTGAATTTAAGACATCAGTTTCAAAAGAATCCTGATGATCATGGGTACTAACTTCCACCTACATTTATTTATTCAATACACTTGAAGTACCTCCCCAATATGGCACTAGTAGTAGTAAAGTCTACATATGAGATGAAAGCTATCAAGCTCTCATGAAGGAACTCACAGTCCAGCCAAAAGGAAAGACAAACAGTGACAGGTAGGGCTATGCCCATGAGAGAAGCAAGCGCACAGTGCTATGGAAACAGCTGGCTCCGGCCCAGCCTCTGCAGGACCATCCCAACTTGTTTCATTTAGTTTCTTCTATGCCCCCATTCCTAGTACTGTGCTTTCCTATGGTATGTGCTGTGTTCACAGATTAAATAACTGACTTTTCACCCACTTTATCTCAAAGATTCCTCTCTCTCAAAAATTTATTTAAAAAAATAAAACCTTGAATGTCAGGGAGTCAAAAATATACTTTCTTATATACGGACTCATCTCTTGTTGGGAAATTATTTGAAGTCCTGAAAAAAAAAAAAAATGGTTAGCCTAATCACACCATCTAGCTTTACGAAGTACTACAGCTGATCCCCAAAGGGAATGATTGCCATTCTTGAAAGAACAAGGCACTGTTACGGTTATCAAATAAAAAGGACTTTATTAGCATCTAAATATGTGGCTATTAGCTCCACAATTTAGAACTAAAAGAAAAGCTTGGCACGTTTTCCTCTTGTCTTACAAGCAAGTTGAGGGAAATGTCAAACCCATCCTAGGATAAATTTTTATGAGCAGAGCATTTCTAATGTTCCCAGTATTTGCAATAATATCAGTGATTTTGTCCACATCTTATTCCATAGTTAGCACCTGTAAAAGGGGGCTTACGGTTTAATTAATCCCTTTTTTTTTCTCTAGCTGGAGGCAAACTGTTTTTTTTTAAACTTTCAGCCAGAGATACATGAATTATGCCCTTACCTGCTGGTGGAATTGTGCTAAGTGAAGAACCAGTTAGGCTGAGGCAGCTCTTACTCTTAGAAGAAATGGAGCCCCCTCTCTCCATTGTGGCCTGCACTTTCCCCCGCTGTTTAGATCAGCATCCTTACTGTGTGCGTGCTATATTTCAACCTCATCTCATTGACTATCCCATTGGCTGCAGATGGCCAGATGTAAGAACAATTTCATTTCCACCACTTCAAAACAGGGTTTTGATTGTAGCTGCTACAGTCAGATAGGACGTGTACTTTATCCCCATTCTCCTCTAAAATTCTATTCATCCATCAGAGAATTTATAGAAGATGGGCAGAGGAAAAGGGGGACTTGTCAGAAACCAAACTGAAGGAGCAAAAAGGCCTGCGTCCTCTAGCTACTATGGTTAGAGGGAAAACCAAAGCTAGCGCGTTCCTTTTAAACCAGATATAGGGGCTAATGGCTTAACACTACAAACTCTCAGCCCATGGATGAGGTTCAAGCTGACTCATAAAATGCATTCTGTTCTGTTTGCAGCCCTGTTGTTTCTCAAATGGCCTTCCCTGGCAGGAACTGAGCCTCGGAAGGGAAGCCACATGTGAACACTGGGCGGGGCCACCAGAATAAGCCTGCATGTGAGCAGCTGCAAACAATCCATTTTAATTCCAACTCAGTGTTTAAGGACCCTGGGTGTTATGCTTAGAGAGGTGGAAGAGGGGGGCGCGGTTTGAAGTAAAAGTGGAATTGGATTTGGCAGGCCTGTATTTTCCTACGGACTGTGCTCAATTCTTCTAATCATAGTTATTATGAATGTTTCTCTCCAATTTATTCCTCATGTCACTTTGTGCTTTCATGTTCTCCCCACCATCTGCTAGTCGAGGGTATGGGGAGTAGTTTTTGATCCTTCAAATAATAAGTTGGAAAGGTGATTACTCTTAAGCCATATAAACACACACACTTGAATATCCCTGGCTTCTGCCCACAGGGCTAAACAACTGGGGACACCTGACAAAGGTTAGAATTATCTGAAGTGTGCAGTGACCTTGGTCATAATCATGTAATTTTCCAAATACAAATATCTGAGTGTATCATGGAATTATCTACAGCTATGGGTACTTGCCTCCATTCCCTGAGCCTCAGTTTCTTCTTCAGCAAACCAGGCTATCATTCCTAAGCTCTTCTCCAGGTATGCCATTATCATTTACACAGTTAATTTGTTGGCAGGCCTTTTTACAATGGGGATGAAGTACAGAAATGCAGAAGACTACTTGATTAGTTTAATTTGGGCCATATTCCTGCAACCTCTATTCTTTATGTTAATCCGCTAATTCTAACCACCTTTCCTTGCTTCATTCTTTACCTCACAGCTCATAGCCTATTCTTCCTGTTCCCTTCCGTTTTCAACCTCTGGAAGTAAGTGTGTGTTTTCGACTGGGGTACAGATTGGACCATGATTAAAACTGATGTGCTGACACGGACCATTTCTATTTGTCTTCTCTTCTCTGAAAACTCTGTTTTAGCTGAGATAATAAAGTGCAATTCTGGTATGAATGAGTTTTTAAAGCTTTAGAATAAGTTTCCCAATGTGAAGGATATTAGCTCTGGTATCCTGGCCAAAATCCAAATGAATAATTGCATTGCTCCCTGCTAAATCTTTCCTGTAGTTTTAATTGGAGATGACATTCTTTATTTCTTTACCTCAACTGGTGTCTATTGTTCTTGAGCATCTGTTAAAACTTTGCTGCATTTCATTCCAGTGGAGAATTCTTTGCAGTAGTTATCCTGGTATTAAATGGCCTCCTTAAATATACCCTATTTGCAGTTTATGTGTAGGCGTGAGCAGGTGTGAGTAGAGACTTAAATACAATGATTTATAAAGTGCCTTTGGATCCTGGATAGAAAGGGCAATTTAGACCTGGGTTATCAGCATTATGTGAAAAACATGCTTCTGTAAACCAGTTACTAATTACACAATTACCTTTGGTGGCACAAGTAAAAAATGATGTGATGCTTTTCAGCAAATTCTATTTTTAAGTAAGTAATTCTTGGTGACAAATGATTAATTGTATTAAGTAGTCTTTACTAGATGCAATTTAGAGTAAGTCATTTTCCAAAACACACACACACACACACACAAACTAAACCATGATAAAGTAATTGTAATCTATAATAAATTTGTCTTCCTAAAAGGAATTTTATACGGGGCAAAAAACAGAAAACAAAAACCCAACTTGATTGTTATTTCCCTTTTTAGAAAAGCATTAGAGTATTTTAGGTGTATAGGGAGAGATGTTACATGCTAATGGGGTTGAGGGAAGTTTCTTACAATGAAGCGATATTCTCCTGAATCTTATAAACAAAGATACTCCTCTTAGGGGGTAATTTGGGAACTGATAATTCTGATTTGAGAACAGTTGCACCTAAGGGACAAATAAAGACATATGCCACTACTGTCATAAAAGCAGTTCTTCCTGGAAGGGTAAAAACTAATCTGTAACTTCAGTTTTGGGATTCTAAATTTGTACAGTGATACCCCAGCTCAAAAATCTACTAATTAATTCTTATAAGTGTCCAAAAAGACAGAACAGAGACATGGTAGAGACCATGGAGGATGGAGTTGACTGCTAAATTTAAGGGATCCGGGGTTGTAATTTTTTCCCCCTATCTCTCAAGTAAGGGATATAGGAGAAAGGAATCACTAGTTCCTTCTCTCCAATGGGAGTGATGAAGATTGGTGCTTATTTTCTTATATCAAAAGGCAGTAATATGTTTATATGGGGAACATTTTATTCTGGTTTGAAAAGAGATTTAAATATGTCCTATAAGATCATGGTTCTCCGGCAGAATAAGGTATCTATTCACCTTAGTGAGCCCAAATAGCAATTAGACAATCTGGTGAATAAATCCCCAAATCCTTTCCTCTGTGGAGATTGTCATATTCATAGTTTGCATAGACCAACAGGAAGTCTGTGGCTCTGACTACTTTTAAAAAATGAATGGTGTAAAAAAAAAAAAGAATGATGTCTACCTCATCTTACCAATCAACAGATATCATAAAATTATGAATTGCACTGTGGTAACCAGGACTGATTGTGGAAACAACTGAAATTAATGGATTAGCTATATCCCAGCTCAATATGCTCTTCAGTGTAGGGTCTAATATAATGTCCAGAACACTGTGAACATTCCTAGTAGCATTGTTTTTTAACTAAAATTGAAAATCTGAACAGCTAGTGGGGAGGGAAAGTAGACAATATCTTTGGTAGAGTTAGATGCACCCTCACCAAGCATCTAATAAAAATAAATCCAATTCAAGTATTCATCCATTGACTTTATCCAAGACGTCAAGGTGTTGAAAGCCCCAGCTAAAAGGCCTATCCCATGAAAAACATTTTTGTATTTGCATAATATTTTCAGAGATACTCAACTCATCCTGAGCCTGAAGGGATATGGATGCTCTCTGAATATTTTATGTTGCTTTCATTTTCTACAAAGACTTGATCTAAATTGCAAGATGGAAATGGATGTGCAGTGGATGTTTGTCATGGGCAGTTAGCAGATCTTTCTGTGATGAATAAAGTAGGAAAATCCCAAATGTAACTTGTCTTATTTGAATTATAATGATCTCGAAAATGATCAATGTTTGAATTGCAGAAGGAATTTTCTTTTTCTTGTTTGTGTTCCTTCTAGACCATTTGACTTGCTCTTTATAATTATAGGTAATTGGATATAAAGGGATTCTTCACATTTCATACATAGCTTTATTCCAATTTTTTTCTTTATACTTGCATTGATGGTTAATAGGTCAGTCAATAGTATGGTTTAAGCTCCTTCTATGGTATCTTCAAATCCCACTTGTCTTTGTACTGGTGATTTATTCATTTATTCATTCAGCAAATATTCATCCTATGCTTGAGAAGTACCAGGGACTAGTGGTACCCAGAAAATTAAAGCATAATCTCCATTCTTGATTGTGTTTCTGTTCACATTCTGTTTGGTGTTGGTACTTTAGAAGGCCATCAATTTAAAAAACAAACTTTTCCTATGAGATGTTAAAATAATTCAATTATTCTTTTATGAATTATTTCTGAACTAGGGCTCAAATTGAGCATTAGGGGGTAACGAGGTATTTTTCCTTCAAATGAAATGTGAAATCAAAGTGGTTATTTATGACCATTTAAGATTATATATTTAGCTTTGGACTAACAGTCTCTTAACATTTCCCTTTTGGAAATTATATTTCTCTTTTCTCTAGTCCCTTGAAGATTCAATTTATGAGAAAACCTTGAATTTCTACTCTTCCCTATTATACAGAGATGCTCCTGTTGACTGTTGTTATAATGTATCCATAATATCCAACATTTCAGTTATCGGTAAAGAACCCTGGTTGTATACTAATTATGATGAACTGAGTGCGTAACTCTCTGCTTGTAAACATACTCAGTATAGTTCATTCTCCTGTCTTCAGAAACAAAATAGGAGATTTATATAGCAAGTCTTCAAACACTGACTTCAGACCCCAGTGTAACATGGGGTATCTAT
Organism: Neogale vison; assembly: GCF_020171115.1. Taxonomy (NCBI): domain Eukaryota; kingdom Metazoa; phylum Chordata; class Mammalia; order Carnivora; family Mustelidae; genus Neogale; species Neogale vison. Next base: position 63,345,936 of record NC_058096.1, on the reverse strand, counting down.
TCCAGATCAATGAAAATTCTTCAACCCAGCAGTCGAGTTCCTTACTCATATTTACTCTTGACCCTATACATCCCATGTGGAAGTTAATGTGGCCTTTGCTCTTTACAACACTATCCATCTATAATTTAGCCCAAAATGCTTTCTTTAATTTTCTCTGCCTATTTAATTTCTTTTTTTTTTCTTTTTTTTTTTTTGGTAAAACCCAGCTCTAATCTCATCTGTTCTAAGAAGTCTTTCCTTAATTATCTTATGCCAGAGTGATCTTTCCCATCCAGTCAATTCTCTCAGTAGTCTGACCCCATCAGCCTAGAAAAACTAAACAAAATGATAAACAACAAACTCCTTTATACTTGGTCCTTTGAAACTATAACTTTGAAACTAGTTATAACTAGAAACTATAACTTTGAAACTTGGTCCTTTGAAACTAGTAACTTTCTAGCTACTTTATATTCACTTTCATCTATCCATCCAACCAACCATTTATCCGTCCATCCATTCATCCATCCATCCATCCATCCATCCATCTATCCATCCATCCAACAGCCAGTGAATGCTTAGAATGTGCCAAACTTTCTGCTAGGTTCTGGCAAAGCAGGGCAAGAGGAGAACATAGCCTATGCCCTAAAGAACTATATAGTCTAATAGGAAACATAGAGAGTAGATATTCACACCCTGACCCGGTCTCAGCTCCCAACTCACCCAAAAGATAGAAAATAATTCCATCAATAACAGTAGCTTTTTGTGGTAAAGATTCTCAGGATGATTAAATGTATTGGGGTTTCAAAATGAACAAATTATATTCTCTCTTGTCCCATAGTCTTGAAGTTATAGAATAATAAGGGAGTTACCAAGAGCTGTTACTTTGGAGTATTAGGGGTACATGTGTGGCTTAAATTAGTTCCTCATATTATTCTGGATGGTTGTGGAAGTTGGATGGAGCTTGTTACTAAAGAAAGGGGCAGGCATAAAGGAAGGTACATATTATTAGAGTTACATGTGATTTTCTTTTTATCTCAATTGGAATAAAAGAAAAAAGATATTGAGATATTCAGAGTTCTTTGGAAACACTTAGAGGCAGCTATTATCTCAACCTGAGGGAATGATGTGGCTTGATATTGGAGAAGAGTGATAATTTGAGCTGACTCCTGAAGAATGAATAGGAGCTCACCAAATAGGTAAGAGGAAGGGAGTGGGCTAAATGGAAGCCATTACAGGTAGACGTATTATCATTAGAAGAAGCTTGATTGTTGGTGCATTAAAGTGATTGCAAATCATTGCTTATGACCTGAGAACAGGAAGCACGTTAAAAAGTGACAGAAGAGCCAAATTAGGGAACACTTACGAAGGGCTTAAATGTTATACAAAGGATTTAGGGTATTACTTAGAAAGTCACTGAAAAATTCTGAACATAAGTCAGCCATGTGTTTTGGAGACATCCTCTGGCAGTGGAATAGAGCATGAATTATGAGTGAGGGCAGAGAAACCAGGTGAGATGCTCTTACATTATCCCATCATTTCCTGCTGAGCTGAAAGTAGGAAGTCTTGGAATAAGGACAAGGGAGTGGATTTGGAAGATAACTGGTGCTGGTGATTTACTGGGCATGAGCATGAGGTGAAAAAGGAGTGTGGGATAATTCGCAGGGGTTCCTCTTAGTCCTCACAGGTCTGTGAGTGGTGGCATTATGTAAGATAGGCACTTCACAAACAGGAGCTCGTTTGGGTGATTTGGGGGTAAATAATCTTTCCCCAACTAGAATGTATTATTCTGAACGTCAAGGACCTTCCTGTCCTTTCTTTTTGTTTCTAGCCGTTGTGTCGTACCCACAAGTTGTATTAATAATTAATTGCTGAACAGAATAAAGAAGCACAGATGAACCATTAGCATTTTACTAAGGGGCACACTGAAGCATAGGAAATAGTTAAGAGAACCACATGCACATTTGCATTAAATATGCATTACATTTACATACAATTTGAGTAAATCTGTCAAAATAGTTTCATTTTTCATGTGCATTTGAAATATTCAAAATATGTTATTGATGACTTTTAAAGGAACGTATAATCATATTAGACAGAACTTCAGTAGCAGGTTTCAGACAAGAGGCAATCCTACTACCTATTTATTCATAACCAGATGCCCCCCGAAGGGCTATTCACTCTTCTTCCTAATGGCTGTTTGTTTCACTTGTGATTAACATAACATCAGAATTCCATAATATTGGAATCTAGCAATGATCTGGCAAAATTCACTTTCTCTTGTCTCAGACAACCTCTGTTATATACAGAAGTAGAAGTTAGTGCAGTTTGATTACTGGCATGGGAGTAATCATGGGAGGGCTTGAAAAGAGCTTATTTTGCAAGGAGAATATAAGATTGTACCCTCCTCTCAAAATGTGGGGATCTTCCTCTTTCATCATTATTTGAATCTCTTTAGAAGGAGCTGGACAGCTATTGGGAGGATTCTTTGCACTGAGTGGAAGGTAAAATAGATGCATGGTTCCCAACAGCAAGTTCTCCAGCTGCTTGCCAGTCTGGCTATGTTGGCATCACCAAAAGAGCTTGCCAAAAGACAGATTCACACTCGCCATCCCTGGAGATCATTTCTTGATAGAGCTGATGTAGGATTTTGACATATGTCGTTTAAATGGTCTTTAGATAATTCTGAGGCAGCACCAGGATTGGGAATCATTAAAAATAGATGAACTCAGAGAGTTCTTCAGATTTAGTGGTTTCAGGATTCTTCTCAACACCTGCCTCCAACAGAACAGTAACGAGAACTAGCAGTGTCTCCCACTCCTCCCGAGACCGGAGAAAGGCTCTGAGGCAGAAACATGTTGCAGTATAATCTGGATTCCTTACTGTGATTCAGAAAGTGCCATCCCAGGTTGCATAAAATCACGGACCCTCTCACCTGACCGTGGTAACCCCAGTTAGATATCTTGAGTTTGTTGAGCCAGGTTTGGGCCTTATCTCTGTCCATCCTACGTATACAATATACTTATACTCAGCTAATCATGTTTGAGATCTTTTCATATAACTGTCAAATATTTCTTCAGTTTCTTCCCATCTTGTTTTTCTTTCCTTCCTATCATTTCCTTTCTTCTGTCAATAGAAAATTAAGAGAGTGTCACTTGATATGAATAGTTTATTGAGCAATAAATAAACTATTGAAAAGCAGGGAAACTTTCAGCCAAAAGTGGTTAAGAAGCTTGACTTTCAGTAGTTACAGCTCAGTTTATATAGTGTATCAATGAGTAAATTTCTTGTTTTTGTTTCTGTTTTAATTTTGGTTGGTTACTAGAATCTTACATTTCTTGTCTTTAAATAAGCTTACTTGCTTGTAGTGTCTTGGCTAGGAAGCTATGAGATCACACTGACATGAAGAAAGCTTATTTTGTGTGAGGTCTTAGTCAGCATTTCAAGGAAATCAAGGCAGTTTAAGTTTTGGTGACTTAACCGTGAGTGCTTGGTCTAAGGGTATATTAAGACTGTGGCCTATGTTCTGATTTTTCTCAAATACTTCCTTAACGATGGGGGGCAAAATACCGAGTTCATCATATATCTCATGTTTGGCCCACTTTCAGCTTTGATCTGTTCATGGCCTCTCTTTTACTTATATTTCCCTCACTCTATCCCTTTTTCCTCTACAGACATAATCACCCACACTAATATGTTAGATACGTATTCTTCAGTATATGTTTTTGTGTAATAAATAATACTGTTCCTGTGGGACATGTTACATAAATTACACTGTGCTAGGAAGTCTCTATTTCTTATTTTTCCCTTTCGTACAGTTTTTAGGGTCTCCTCATTCCAGTGTGTTTATATTTGATTTATTTTTTCACCTAACTTCATGCCATTCTACTGATAACTTCAACACATTTTTCTTATATTGATGACCATATAGATCAGCTTCAATTTTTTACTGAGATAAGCAGTACTGAGACAAACATTTGTGTTCAGATCCCCTCTTAGATCTTTGAACGAGTTTCTGCAGATATATGTCCAGGAGTGGCTGTGTTGGGGGCATCAGGTTTAATGAATCGCTCTAAGTACTTCCAAGCTGCTCTCCATTACACTGTGGAGTTTATACTCTTTGCAGCAATACCGAGGGTTGTCTATTTCCCACCTCCTGCCTGATACTTGAAACCATCCAGACTTATTAAATTTTGCCAATCTTATCGGTGCTGATTGGTCGCTCAAGCCTTCAATTTTCATTTTTCTCATTATGATGGAGTTTGAATATGTCTTCATATATTTTTTAACCATTTGAGGTTCATCCCTCATTCATTTGTCTTATGACTCCCTGTCTCTCGTAAGAGAGATAAAGAATAAAGAATTGCTTTTAAAGATTCCCTGTGGTAACCAAACTATTAATCATGTGCCATTTTATATAAACCAACTGTCTTATCTTTCTCTCTTTGTTAAATGAAAGTTAAAAAAAATGTTGTACTCAAAACCATTAATTTTCTATTTTATAGTTTTGCTTTTTGGATCTTATTTGGGAAGTATTTCTCCATCTTAAAGACACAGAGATATTCCTGTTCTCCATTGTCAAAATTAGCCTTATTTGTTTTATGTATATATATTTATTTACATATATTTTTAGTCTAGGTTTATGTGTATGAATGTTTCTTAGGTCCTGCAAAATATCATGTTGGGATTTTTGTTGGGATTTTATTTAAGTTATGGATAAATTTTAAGAAAAAATAATACCCACATAATGGAAATTTATGCTATTTTTAACCTTAATCTACTCATTTATTCAATTATTACTTTTTTGTATTAAAAAAGTAAAAATAAATAAATATAAATTTAAAAGGAGGGCAGAGGGAGAGGGAGAGAGAAAAATCTAAAGTAGGCTCCACAGTGTGGAGCCTGATAAGAAGCTCAATCTCAAAACCCTGAGATTGTGACCTCAGCTGAAATCAAGAGTCAGATACTTAACGGACTGAGCCATCAGGCACCCCATTCAATTATTACTTTATGTTCTTTAAGAGAGTTTTAAGATTCACTCCTTAAATGTCTTATGATTTTAGTATGTTTCTAAGTATTCAGCATAAAGTTTCTATAAGTTTCTGGGATACATTATTCTTTATACTAAGGATGTTCTCTTTTTTCAGTTTTCTAAGTTTTAACTGATAGATTATATTTGCAAATAATTTTTCATCATCTATTGAGATAGCTATGTCATTATTTTCCTTTGTCCATTAATGTAATGAATTACACTGTTAGCTTACTGATGTTAAATTGCCCTTAACTTTGGAAATAAATACTTTCTAGTCAGAATAAATACCGTTAACATACTCATAGACTTGTTTAGCTAATAGTATTTAGAATTTATTTATGTATGTTCAAAATGTAAATGTAATTTCCATTTCTTGTACTGTTTTAAGTTTTTATTTAAATTCCAGTTAGTTGACATACAGTGTTATATTAGTTTCAGATGTGGAATATAGTGATCGAGCACCTCTATACATCACCCAGTGCTCATTATGACAAGTGCCCTCTTTAATCCCCACCACCTATTTAATGTTTTTATTTGATTCTTTGAATGTGAATAAACCAAGTTATTATATTTTTTTTCTATTTTGTAAAATACTTGTAAAATCTAAGAATTATCATCCCTTGAATTTTTATTAGGATTCATCTGCGAAATCACCTGGACCTTGGTTCATTTCTTATTTTGTTTTATTTGTTGATTTTTTTAGGGAAGAATATCTTGATCACCATGTTATTTAATTATTTACCTATTTAAGTTTTCTATTTTTTTCTTGACCTGATTTGGAAATTTTCTACTTTTCTGTTATTGTACTTTTTGTGTAGATTTGGAAATTTATTATTATGTAGTGGCCCCATAGACATTTTATTATTTTCCTCATTCTTGTGTGTCTGTTTCTCAGTTTCCATAAGTGACATTCACTCCCTTCCTCTCCCACACTCTCTTTCTCCCACCCTGATCCTCCCTTTCCCTCTCACCTGTGCCTGTCGGCTTCTCCCTTGCTCTCCCGGAGCTTTATCATTGCTAGTGTTTGTGCTCAAGTGCTCTCTCTCTCTTTCTCTGTCGCCTATTTGCGAAGTTTCTCTATTTTGTTAATTTCCTCAGAAAACCAACTTTTTGTTTTTATTATATCTCTTTTCACTTCAGTACTTTTTGATCTTATCATTATTTGTTCATTTTTATGTTTTTGGATTTACTAAATTCTTGAGTTTAAATGTTTAGCTTGTTTTTCAATTTGTTTTTGTTTTCAGATAAAAGCACTTAAAGCTACAAATTCCTTTCTATGTTACAAGTTAAGTTTAAATCATGTTTTTAACATATTCCATATCTTTCCCTTTTTTGGGGTGGGGGGTCTATCTATTCTGAGAAGTGTGTTTAAATCTCTAAATACAGAGTGCATTTATGTCATTCTCCTCTTAGTTCTGTTAGCTGTCGTTTTATGTATTTGGGGACTATGTGCTTAGATACATTTAGGTTATGTTTATGCTTGTTTTATCTCTAGTATGTTTTATATAATAATTATTTTTGTTTGTAACTATATCTTTGATAGGCTCATATGTTCATTGTCATAGAATCCTTGGATCTCCAGAGTCAGGAGCCTTCATTATCCTTTTGTCTCTTCTCAGCCCTACTGCGATCACAGCTTCAAAACCAGATATTAACTAAGCCAACCAGAAAAGCACCTTTATGAATAACTCTTCCTAAGTTTTCTTCCCCTATTGTCCAGTGTTCATGTGTTTCCTAAGTCAGGGAATAAATCACATATATGTGTATGAAGAAATGAATATTGAATTGCCCCTGCTAATAAGCATCTCACTCCTCAGTTCTGAGTGGAAAAGAGATTTTTCTCCCTCAATGGTAAATGGCAAAAGATGCTAACACCTGAAATGTCTCATTGTTTGCAGGGGAATGTAGGGCTGGGATGAAGAATATGAAGGATAACTCAGACATAAGGCACATTACCTCATTTTTTCTATACCTTTTCCAAAGGAGGTGGTCTTTTTCTCCATTTCACCAATAAAGAAAAAGGTTCCATGAGGAAACTTTATTTACCCAAAGCCACAGATCCAGTAAGTGATGGAAGTAAAAGAGGAGCATAAGTCATTTTGAGTCTGAATTTCACATTTCTTTGAACAAGGCCAAACTTCCATTTTCTCTTCTATATCAAGGGAATCTGAGGTAGGGGCATCCCTTTGATCTCTGGATTTTTGAGAGTTTGGAAGTCAGGGTGGAAAGACTGTTTTTACCCTTTGGTTTGTAAGTGGCTAGGGTAACTCTTAACAAAGAAATACAGAGGAGATAGGATTGTCTAAAAGCCAGAATTGATGACCAGCCTAGGACCGCGTTACTGAATGCCTTTCAAGGTTTTTCTTTAAAGAAATGCAACAGAGAAATTCAAATTGTTAAAGTTAATTGCAGGATTAAATTGCCATTTGTCAATAGCAATGTAATTTGTATTATAAATTATAGGACTGTAGCTTTCAGGCATATTTTATCAATATGTTTCCAATGATTTAATAACAATATTTCTCAAAAATAAGCCAAGCCACTTTTTTCCTCTTTTTAAATGAACATGTTCAGAGGGTTTTCATCAGTGTGCTAGCCAGCTCTGCAAAATTTCTAGTAAATAAATTATCACCAGGAGGCTCAAAATCCATTACCATAAAAAAAGCCATTTTTCCCTCCCTAATCGATTGCCCACTGTGCGACTGCTAATGGGACCATACACACATGTTGTGCAGAGGGAATTCATTTTCAGGTTCTCTCTCTCTTTCTTAGAATTTATTTTACAAAGAATTTCTCACTAAACTCATAAATTAGTCAATGCATAAAATGAACACTTCAGCTTCCAGCAGGAGAAACGTTAAGGTTGCGCACCTAGAGAAATTTCCAAGCTGGTTCCCAAGAAAACTGAGGTTACACTAGGTGCTTTGCAAACACTGTGGCACCTGCCTGGGAGAGCCAGCCCTTTTCCTGTTCCCAGAACTAGAGTTTACCTGCTTACATGTCCCTGCAGGCACACACATTTCTTATACGTGCTGATAATATTCTTTTTTTTTTTTTTTTTTTTTTTTCGTGCTGATAATATTCTGTCTGACAAGGGCACTGAACAATGCTGACCTTTGAACTTGGAAGTTTTAAAGTGATCTTGGGACAGATCTGTTTTATCAAGTTGTCTCTGTTGATTTCCACAATCTCATCTTTTCCCTCCAATCGCACTCTTGTCTCTTTCATACATGGTACTGTAGTTGAATAAATCCCATTTATAGTTCTCTATAAATAGAGCCTTGGCTACCAAATCTGCCTTGCCCATGCACAGAATAGCCGATCTTAGAGTGAATATATGGTGAATAGCATGGAAAGGGTCGATCTCCTAAATGTATTCCAACCAAGAGCTATTGAATCAGATATTTTATTTAGAAGTTATGTCCTTTGGCCACTCCACTTGCTTTCCCTTAACAACTTCGAATACTGAAGCTAGAAGCAGACATAAGTTCATTTACTTAATCATCTTTAGTTCATAGATGGTTTGTCTCTGCTCTGATAAAGGTGATAAAGCTGATGCTCTAATAAGAGGTAGAGTCTGGAATTTAGTCTAAATTTATGAATTCTTTATTTTTGAATGAAATTGCTCATTTTTTCTGAGGAGCATTGAAGTATTAGTAGAGTTAAGCCAGGCTAAAAAGGGGATGCCTACAAAAATGGGTGTGAGGTGAATATAAATAAGAGAAAGCAGGTCAGGGACAGGAGGACAAAAAGCATGTACAGGGATTTAGAGGATGGAAAATTATAGTGGGACACATAGTAGACTTGGGCAATTTCTTTGTGTGTGGAGACTTGGCTCTGCCCATCAATGTGTGCCTTGCTTCTCTTAAGATGTTTTAACAGTTTGCTTACAATAATCTATTTTTTTTTCTCATTTTCTCCTTAGGTAAGTTGCTGTTTCTGCTTTTAAAAACAGTATTGTCCCAGAAAAAGTCACATCTATGAACCAGGTAACTGCTATGTCATGCCTTCTCTACTCTTCATCTTTGGGTAACTGCTTTTTTGTGTCTTTTTTTTTTTTTTCCTTAGCTTGAGACTTAATTGCACAGAGTTCAGAGTTTTGTTTACTTAAGCATTGTAAAGGTCTGATGGTATAATCCTTATATGAGCCAAATGGTCATTTGTAGACTATTATACAAGGACTACAATGTTTGTTCACGTGTTTATGTTTACTATCCAGTTTCTTGTGAGTTTCTCACTGGGTATTGTCTGACAGATCTCGATGAGGTCTCAAAAACCAAAGGACGCTCCTTCCAACACTTAGCCATATAAAATGGTGGTATTCAGATTTCACAGTGGAGTAAGCAGTTTATTTATCTGTGCAAAAGTTACACAGCTAATGTCTTAGATGTATGCTGAATAATCAGGAATTCTTTGTATGGTTATGGTCTGGCATGTATATTTGAGAAATTCTTTTGCCTTTTCTTTGCAATTCTTTAGTTATGTTATCCTTTCTGATAGCTTCCTGTTTTATTTTACTGTTTTCATAGATTTAAGATTCAATGATAGATAGATAGACAGACAGACAAAGGAAGAATACCTGTGTACTTGAATGACTACTAAGGAACAAAAAGTGACTATTATTGAAATATCACAAAAAAATCATAAACAGTAAGGATAGAGATTATAAATGGTACGGATTTTTTTTTAAAGCAATGGAGATATTTAAAATGTCCTGTGATTCTGTTCTGATGTGTCATACCCCAAACAAACTAAAACATTCACTGCAACTTTTCTAAGCACAATCCCCTCCAAACACATTTTGTTACCAGTGTGTGTGGATGTGAGTGTCTGAGGGTGTGTATGTGTGTTTTGAGACTGGATCCAATCAAATCAGAATTTTAAATGGTGTTAACTGAACAGTTGCCAAAATGGTTGCCCTAAAACAGGAAATACAAATGTAAATCACTGAGTCCTGAAAATAGCCACAGATCCTTAATAGTCTGAAAATAAATAGCTGTAGTGGGATTTATGGTATTAAAACTTTGGTCTAATTATAAACATTAATTTTCTTTAGTAGCATTGCTATAGCAACTATATAGCTAGAGGGTCTCTGGCAAGACCCAAATTATATATCTTAGAAATTCTTTCCTCAGTTATTAACACCTTGCATTATTGAAACTTTAAGGTATTTTACATTCAAATGGGCTTTCATCAACTACATAATTTGTTTTCTCTTTTAAAAAGTTTTTAACCGTTTAGATAGAAAATATTTCCATGTTTAGGTTTTTCACTTTATTCCCTATTTCTCAAATACTACGTCAAGTTTCCTTTGTGTTTAGGCTTTTAACGCCACAGGAGAACAGATTTTAAAATATGTAGTTCATTGATATTTTCAGAAAAAAGAATCATGGTTGCTTTGGGAACTTTAACAGAGAGTTTTCTGACTCCTGTGTAATTATAATCTCAGTCTTAATGATACATTAGCATATTTTTGCATCTAATTCTATAAACAAATGCAAAACTCTATAATAACACAGTCTTGAGTGGCAAATCTAAAAGCATGGAAGTTAGGTAACCCCTAAACATGAGAAATAAGAGTGAAATATATTTCTTTCTATATAGAACATATATACATGCATATGAGGAAGAATATGAGGAAGAATAACTGAAATTGTAAATGACTAACATTATTTTAAGTTGTTAAATAAACAAATATAATTACTATTCCTCTTTACATAATACTGGTGAAATTGCACACTAAAAATAAACTTCACTGTAGACTATCTTTTTATCAGGGATGTCCAATTCAACAATTATTTAAAAAGCATCTCTTTATTACTAAAAGCTATGCTAAGTACTCAAGAATAGATAGATGTAAAAAATAAAGATGTTGTTCCTAAGTTAACTCTTAACAGAGTGGTAGGAAAAAGCAAGGTCTATACATAAAAATAATGTAATGTGGTTTATGCATATATTATATACTGATTACATATTGTATGTATGTAATATAGCATCTATTACATACAGTATATATTATATATATTATATAATATAGTATGTGTATGTGTGTGTGTATATATATATATACACACACACAATGAATAAGCAAAGTGGTATAGGTACAAAGAGAGAAGTAATATTTTGGATTGGAAAATTGGAGAAAACTTATGAAATGATTTCTTGTGAGCCAGGATTGGAAGATGGATAGAAATTTAAGGTAGTTTAGAATCATACTAGATCAAAAACCCCATGAGCAAAACCCAGAAGAGGAAAGGGCATTTTGGGAAAACCAGAGGAGTTCTAAAAAGAGATTGTTAGGAGATGTAATTGTCCATAAAAAAGAGAGAGAGAGAGAAAGATTAGATGATATAATTCTTAAATTCTTAAATTCCCAGTATTAATTAGGTATTTTTGATGTATATGCCTTTAAGATTATAAGAAACTTCATTTCATGACATTCTCCTCTTCTTGATTTAATACTTTAACCTTCATAGAAATCAATACACATTTGATAGTGAGTTAATTATTCCCACTAGAATTTAACTACCTCCACTGGTTTATAAATTCATTGATAAAGAGATTGTACAGTTGAGGAAAACGCCATTCATCTTCATATATCTGTTTTTAGCTAAATTCTTTTTATGTAGTTTACCTTAAGTAACATTGTTTCATTGCCTTACAAAGACTCTTCATTGTCATGACTTCCTATTCTACCAAACCACACATTATGCTTTCCTCCCTGGGTACCCAAACTATTTGACCATGTGCCCTAGACCAGAACATGGAACCTTGCAAATTCTTGCCCCACAGCAATGGTGCAAAGAACAAAAACTCTGAAATTGGCCTATCATTGAAACACTTCACCACTACCCCACAAGTATGACTCTGAACAAGTTTTGGAATATCTCTGTGCTTCTGTTTCCTTGTATATAAAAAAACAGGGATGAAAAATTTTGAAGTTTTGAAAATAGATATTATATTAATAGAAATTAATATTTTCTATTAATAATAGAAAATAGAAATTAGTAGATTGAAATACTTCTGGCTCATAATAGCTGTATAAGCTATTTTCCTTGCTATTTTCCTCTTTGAATGCTAACATATTCAAAACACAGCTTTTGTTCAAATATAGCAGAGGGTCTTTTTAAACATTAAATATAATTAAATACATATTATAATAATTCCTTGGAATTAGTTAATAAATGAAATTTATAATACATACCATATTCCTGTCTTAACAATCACTGAGCCTATGTATATATAGAAACATTTCATTTTTTTTAAGAAACATTTCATTTTAAGTAGAATTGTGTCTGAAGTTGTTTTCAAAGAATAGAGCTAAGCCAGAGAAATTTTAGATGCTATACCTTATGCAGCATGTCTTTGCCTACAGCTCAGTGTTTTTTTCTTAGCTAATGTGCTGTATATTTGTTCTTCTGACCAGAAATTTTACTAAGGAGGTCAGACTTATCTTTAATTCTCTTCTGGTGCCCCTCATTTATACTTTTATTGCCATTCCTAACAAACAATCCTGTGTCACTCAGGTTTTTTAGTATTTCATTCTGAACTGATAACTGAAAAGTATATTTGGTAATAACAGATATTGCTGTTTTCATTTGTCTCAAGTGCTATTTCTATTGTCATCTATTGCAGTTTAATGACCCAAACCTTGATAGTACTGTAGGATGAGCTGTGTGGTAGGCAACACTTGAGTGAAAAAGAGAGACTGATCAGCAGGCAGTGGCTCAGGGAGAGAACACGGAGGTGGGAGTTCCTTTAGAGCAAGCTTTTCCAGAAGACACAAGGACTCTAATGGGGATGTTTTCAAATTGTTTTCCCTGTTCCACTACAAATAGCAGGGAAATATTGAATAATACAGTTCACGAAAGGTTCACATATTTTATAAGCAATTTTATCAGAAGTGATGTTATTTTTCTAAATAGCATCCTTATTAGTCTTTGGATTGTGCCAGAAAACTGTGAATATGTCAAAAATCACACAATAGCTTACACTTATAGTGCAGGGTGCACCAAATCAAATATCGAACCAGAGGTAAAGTACACAGAGTGATTGCATTTGATGAAATTCACCAAAGTTTCCCTTTGCTTTGGAAAGTGAGAGAAGAATATTCTTCAAGCAGCATTTGCTTGAAACAGTAAAATAGCAGAATATAATTTAGAACCAGGAATAAGGGTTACTATAGAAAAGTTTTTGGTGTCAATATGGATGAGATGACCACTGGAAAAGCAGTGTAGCAAATAATAAGCATAGAATTCAGTATCTTTGCCCCCCTGCCCCCAAGTTCCTAATTGAATAAGGTGCAGAGGTAGAGTTTCATTGTGATACTTTAAACTTGGGATTGATTCCCTCAAGGAAAATAGATATAAAAATCCTTATAGGTTATAAAGAATTTTGTATACACACATAAAAATATGTTTAGAATTTGTTATTTGAATTTAATTTAATAGTGACATTCATCATTTTTTTTTTCAATTCAGGATATTACAGTCCTTTTAAGACTATACCCTGACTGTATTTCAAAGTGCATAGTGTGTATTTATGTATGTATGCATGCATTTAATTACAGTGGATAGATAGATAGATGATATATAAGTCAATTCATCCTTTTGTCTCAATGCATTCCCTACATTTACCCCTGCTCTGCTCTACTAGCAACACTTTCCACTTGGTTTCTGTTATGGTTAACCAATGGAAGGCACTGGTGGAAGGATGGCAATGAGAACAAATGAGCCAGGCTATTTCTGTCTATCTTGGTGGCTCTGCATCTCTTCCACAGTTCCAGCTTTCATAGGACAGCCTCTGCTTTGATTGTGGTTTTCATTGGGTAGCCTGACTCTCAGGCCATGGTAACAACTGCTCCTCCCTTGGATTCTGGGGATGGCAATATCTTTCCACCCTTGCTCATCTCTCATTTATTTTATCATCTTCTGTTTCATTTTTAGCCCTTCCATCATCACCGTACCTTCTTCCCTGGATTAAATTTCCTCTAGTGAACTATCTGCCATGAATTCCATTTTCTTGATTACGCTTGTATTGATTCTGTATGTTGTTCTTAGACTTCGGAGGATCAACCCATAGCCATTTCACATTTTAAATGGATATTCAGACATCATATAGGCGCCAACAAGTCCACCTCACTCTCCTTAGATTTTTCTATTATAAGGCACAACTTCACCAATGATACCTTCACATTAGCCTTGCACCTTTTCAAGAATACCCAGTAATGCTCTTGCTTTATTATGTCTCACTGCAGAAGCCAATCTGATTGGAGAATCAATTTGCTAATGTGCTTAAGCAATTAAAGAAAAAAAAATGTTCCAAAAGAATGTTACACTGAGAAACCAGTGGAAGTTTAAAGAGGAAAAAAAGATTTGGGGAAAAAAAAAAAAAGAGGATTTGGCATTATAATAATAATTATTATTCTTAGACAAGAGTAAGCTTCAGTTACACCTGAAAGGTTTATAGAGCATGGATGTGCCAATGGGAAATGGCCTTCTTGATAGAAAAAGAGCATGAGAAAATGAGTATGTAATAAACATAGGGAGCCATAAAGTACTGAGAGTGAGTAACACAGATGTGGGGGAGCTTAAGGAAATAATGGTGGCTAACCAGAAGGAAGCACTGTGAAATGTATATAAAAGAGCTCAAAGTGGCTGGTCCCCAACTTCCACTGAAAAAGTAGACCAGTCCCGATGGACTGAAATAGCTGTAATGCAGAGTGACGGGAAATTCACAGAATGAGGAGTAAGTTTCTAGTTATTGTTGAGGGGTTGGTTGATCGTTAGGTGAGGAACCACACAATTGACATCAGAAAGGTAAAGTGAAGATGGCCAGAAGTAACGTCTGTTGGGCCAGGTAGAATGCATTTTTGTCTAAAAACTCACCCTGAAGTATTGTACACTATCTTAAGCTCTTATGAACACCATAAGATCTAATATAGGTTTTGGAAAATAGACTCAATGGCATGTGTTAGTTTATTGAAAGGTGAACTAATGACATTTTTTTTTCAGATTAACATAACATATCCAATACATATTTTTAATTTTAGATGAAAGACAATTTACCAATACAAAAACATCTATTTAGATACTGTGCAGTCAGTGGTAAGGATTATGTTCTTCTTAAATAACAACCATTTGCAGTCTGATTTACCTTAAAAAATATTTGTTTCTCATTAACTCTCCAACTCCTCAAGGTTTCTGATTATAAAGTCACACTTGGTAGAAGTATCCTGAAAGCATTAAGTCAAGATCAGAAAGATTTGCATGAACCTGACACTTCTGATCACTTGTGGATAATATATGAGGTAAATTCAAATTTAAAATGAGCAATAAACCCAATGCATTTTCTTTTCAAGTTGCATTATAGTAAAACTAAAATTTAGAAAAGCTTATAAACTAATGTTAGTACTAATGTATTTTTTACTCTTTTATATTATTTTGTTTTATTTTTGTTTTCATCATGATAAGTGCACTCTTTAATCCCCGTCCCCTCTTTCCCCCATCCCCTCACTCATCTCTTCTTTTGTAAACCTCAGTTTGTTCTCTGTAGTTGAGTGTTTCTTAGTTTGTTTCTCTCTTTTTTTCCTTTGCTCATTTGTTAAGTTTCTTAAATTCCACATGTGAGTGAGATCATTTGGTATTTGTTTTTCTCTGACTGTTAGCATTATACTCTATCGCTCTATCCGTGCTGTGCAAATGGCAAGATCTCATTCCATTTTATGGCTGAAAAATATTCCATATTATTTCATATATATGCCACATCTTCTTCAACCATTCTTTTATCAAGGGACAGTTGAGCTTCTTCCATAATTTGGCTACTATAAATAATGTTGTAATAAATGTAGGGATGAATATATCCCTTTGAATTGGTATGTTTGTATTTTGGGGGTAAACACCCAGTAATGCATTTCCTATATCATAGGGTAGTTCTATTTTTAACTTTTTGAGGAATCTCCATACTCTTCCATGGTGACTATACCAGTTTGCATTCTCACCAACAGTACCAGAGAGTTCCTTTTTCTCCACTTTCTCACTAACACTTGATGTTTCTTGTGTTGTTGATTTTAGCCATTCTGATAGGTCTGAGGTGGTATCTCATTGTGGATTTGATTTGGATTTCCCCGATGCTGAGTAGTATTGAGCATTTTTTCATGTATCTTTTGGTTGTCTATATGTCTTCTTTGGAAAATATCTATACATGTCTTCTGCCCATTTTTTAATTGGATTGTTTTATTTTGGGATATTGAGTTATGTCAGTTCTTTAACTATTTTGATACTAATCCTTCATCAGATTATTCCTCTTAGAAATTCATAATGAATCTTAGAGGCCAACTAAAGGGCTATTTTCTTCACTATATAAATTATTTGATTTTAGATGCCACTTTTTTGCTGAAGTCTGTTAAGCCATTATGTTTATGAATTTGATGGTCTCCACTACTTCCTTTGGCTTCTTTAGCTTGGCCTCCAAGCTATTAGTTTTAAGACTAGAATGATTCTTTCATCCTTCTGTCTTTCTTCCTTCATACAACAGAAAATTGCTTTTGAATAGTAATAGGAAAATGTTAACCCTAACAATGTGTCTTGTTTTATCCATCCATCCAATAAAAATAAAAACTCAGATCTCAGCAATTCCATTTATTAGCTGTGTGACTCTAAGCAGATCATGACTTGAGAAACAAAGTCTCCTCAAATGTAAAATATGCAAAGTATTGTCTATTTTTAGAGTTGCAAGAGGGTTAAATGAATATTGCAGATGACAATGCTTTATGTATTTTAGAGGAATACATCAATATTAAGGTTTATTTTTTAAAAATTCATTTCTTCTATGTGAAAAGTATGGGTTAGGTTCTGTTAGGGAAGGTAGAAAATAGGACATGGCTTCTCATTTCAAAAAATTGGTTATACAGTTAAACAGTTGAGCTAGTCAATTTGCTTTATATGGTTTATAAAGCCAAATGAATCCCTGGGAAGTAATGTTTTCTGAGGCTAACACTTGTCTTAAAACTAGGGTTGCTCTTTGATTGTTCAGCTAGGAAACAGCTTGAAATCACATTTTGAAATTTGTGGAAGTCACATAATATCAGGATTAAAACAAATTCTAGCAAGCTTTAGTCCAACATCTTCCTTATACCAAATGATAAAACTATAACCTAAATAAATAAAGATATGTGTTCACAGTCACTCCTCAAAGTAGTGGATGAGTCAGGAATAGGATCCAGTTATCTTAATTTTAAGCACAGAAAAATAGGATTAATCATTTTACTTTTACTCATCCCAAATTCTATTGATCTGTACTTTTTATATGCTCTTACGTGGAAACTTTGATGATAATGTATCAAAAGAAAAATGTATAGAAGAAAAGAAGACCGGTAAGCCTAATGGTCCTTTGTTGTGGGACTTTACTGAGAAACATGTATCTTTTTCAGAATTGACGATTAGAAAAAATAGGTCAAGCATACTAAATTGAGAAGTATTCAGTTTTTAGGAAAGCTCAGTGTAAGTAAATAATTGGTATTATATGACTATTGTGTATAGACTATAGGCCTTGAGTAAATTTAAGGATAGGCAAAATATGTGACTTTGAATTATAAATAGTCATTCCATTGGCTTGAAAATCCTAGGAATTATATACTAGTGAATACCATACTAGTAGAGAAATTAGGATAATAATAAATAAAAGGATATATCCCAAGTATCTCACCCTAATTTCCAAATGACCCCTACTTCTATATCTCCAGTTATGTATCAGAGATTACCAAGTTATATAAAAATTTCCATTACAATGAATTAATAAATGTTAAATATTATCATATTTACTTCTAGTTCTTTTATAAATAAAACATTACAAATTGTGTAACGCTTTTTCTGATTCCCTTTAATAATTTATTTGTAACCCCATTTGCGTTTTTATAAACCTAAATGTTGATAGTTTCTACCATTTGCTGGACATATAAGAGATGCTTAACAAGCTTCTTGATTCTAATTCAAGAGAACATATTACTTTTCTGATGCCTTTTCAAAAAATTCTATTTCTGATTTTTGTGTGATTTTTATATTTCATCTAATTTTTAATATCCAGGATTCTAAATAATATTGAGAAAGAAAAATAAAATTAGAGAAACTGGACGACAAGGTATTTTTCCCATTTTGCACATTCTTACTAAAATAGCTTCATTTCCCTTCGTCTCATACCTTATTATAACTATTCTTTATTGAACCCTACTTGAAGATGATGGTGATGATGATGATGATGATGATGATTATAGTTGTCATGCCTAGAATACTTCTGGGATTTTGAGGAGAAACCAGAAGAGGAGAATCAGGCCTGAACTGCTTTGGTGGTATCTTATCCACATAGGCACCTCTTAAGTTTTGAGTTTTTCTGAGGCAAGGAAGATGTGTCCTTGTAATGAATTTCCTAAACTCAATTTTAGGGATAATTGAACAGAAGAATATCAGGAATCACAGTGAACTACATATGAGAGAAACCCCCTTAACATATTTTTTGGTCATTATTGAAATAGTCAGACAAGAGTTCTGATTTTTAAGGTTACAGCAGGCAGAAAGAAAATGATACAATGACTTCTTTCTACCTTGATGTTGAAAGCTGGAAAACAGTCTAGTCTCAGTTTGACATGAAATGTAGGCCAAGTTCTTGAATACAGATTGTGCCCTAGTTAAATATACTTTTTTTTTTTTTTTTTGGTCTAATGGCTACATGACTATAATGGGCTGGCCTCATGACACCTTCAAAGGCCAGTAAGAAGCTGGAGAGCCAGAGCAGGATAGTAACACCTGGACTAGTCTGGAATAAAAGGTCAAGTAGCACATGCATTTACATGTATTTCTTTACCAACTCCCAAGTTAACATACAACACAAGGTGTTGACAGGTCTGAAAAGGCATCTAAAGTGTGTGCATCAACAGAACCTGAGAAGAACACAAATCAAACAGAACATCCTGAAGTTCTATTACTTTAGTTTTCCTTAAATCTATGGTAACTAATTGCCTTGATTTTGTTCCTGCAGGTACTCTGTTCTGTTAACCTAATACAATGATATTATAAAAATTAAACTTAAAACCAGGCTATAGTGTTACTTTTGAGCTATCCGCCCACCCACTCACATAATGGAACTTCTTGATTTTGTCAGAACATGCTTTTATTAAGGAATCACAATGTTCTTTATAGATATTAACTCATTATTTTGTTTAGGTATCCGTCTGTGGCTCCTACAAAGTATTATTTTTCTCAGTTTTTAAGGGGAGAAAGAGAAACATGGGCATATTTTCCTAAGTTTACACCAAAGAGATGAAGGCAGGGAGAAGAAAAGAATAATTATACACTCTTCTGAGATCCCCCAGAGATAACTCATTATTTCTTCCTTTGAGCTTGTCACAATCTAAAAAGATTATCCCAATCCTCTCTTAGAGCTCACCAATGTGTGATCTTAGGTGAATGATTTCATTCTCTAGACCTCAGTTTCCTTATATGTAAAATAGTAGAAATGATATATTCAATTAACCCTTTTGAGAGGACTGCATTAGATCCTGTTTGTAACCTGCTTCATAGCGTCCCTTCTTGGTATATAGTAAGTATAATAAAATGAAAGTATTTCTTAATGAATTGAATTGCATTGAATGTCTTCCCAATATTCATAAGGTGTCTAATAATGAAAGTGCTATTTCATAAGGTGATGGATCACGTGTCACTGGAAGGGCCTAGAGAGACTGAGATCCATTGCTCATCCATGTTGGAGGAGAGACCACCCATTGGTGTGTATTGCTAGGTGGTTTCTGAGGTCCCTCCAACCCTACAGTCCACAAAGTAGTAGGTGATAAGTCATTGTATTGAGGGATGATGAAAATTCTGGATGCTTGCTCAGCTCTTTATAGTTTGAATGTACTATTATTACATATAATTCCATTTAATTCTCATAATAACCCTATGAGGAAGACAGGAGAGGTGGTGTCATTTTCTTCACTTTATATATGGGAAAGTTTCAACCATCAGAGAAGTTATATGACTTTCTCAAGGACATATATTTAGAAAGATGGAAAGCTAGAACTTACCCTGTTTTTCTGACTCTGTGACCTTGCACCTTGCATCATGTAGAGTCATTTATGTTTCTGTTCTTGGATGAGAACCTTTGAAATACACTTGTAAAGACTCCTCCCCTTCCTTTTCAGCATCTGTCCTTTGTGCTCTCTATATCGACTGAATTCCTCCTGCATCCACTAAGCACAATGTTGCAATGCCCACATGTACTGGTTGTTGACCAAGAGTGAGACTGAAAATTGGAAAGAACATTGCCACTCCACCCCCCAGCCTCACCTTCCTCCAAATTTTGCCCTAACATCCAAAGTAAGATGAATGCCAAGGGAAGGTAGCATCCTGTTATTCTCTGTGTAGCAATGGCATTCTGAAAGGTCATGGAGTAAGAGGAGGAGCATTTCTTGCTATGAATTATTCTTGAGATGAAAACTGCTTTTTAATAGAAATCTGTGGTTGTGTAGCCATTCTGTTGGTGACGATTTGAGGTGGCTTTGACTGGGATGGTAGCAGGAAGCCAATTCTGTGAGTCTGAAAATGGGCTCCCACCCTGTTGTAATTTACTGCCATAATGCAAGGAGGGAGGAAAAATACCACAAGTGTTTAATAGCTAAGCAAAGTGTTTTCAGATCTGGTTTTGTTTTGTTTTGTTTTTCCCCTCAAATATGAGACATACACATGCTAGGAAATAAAATATTTGCTATTCAGTTTAGATAACTTCAGCCATTTTTTTCATTTTTTGAGCTTAATTCATGCTGTATTTTTCCCATTTACCTTGACAGATACTTTATCTGCTTTCTTAAAAATAAGGTAAACACCCTTAGCTGGTGGAGGCATTGAATGTTCTTCATTACATCTCCTAAGACAGAAGACAAAACAATAACAATAACAACAACAACCAAAACCAAAACCAAAACCAAAACCAAAACAGCAACAACAAAAAAGACTTTAAGTAGATGTGAGTGCTCTTACAAGGCTGACAGATGTTCAGATTTTCTTCCCATTTGCCCCGCTGGGAAGTAAGAAGATTAAAGTCAATACATCTGAGGGGGTCCTCCTCGGTCCTCTGTTTTGGCCATTCACTGTGTCCTATTGTCTTTTTCTCACTTTATGCAGTAAGGCAGGCAGACCTGTTGTTGCAGGAACACATTAGTTCAGTGTGTATGTGTTTGGGCAGGTTGTAGATATATCCTAAATCAGAATGACTTGTGGAAAAGGCAACACCTAGTGAGTGGAATCATCAGCAAATTTCAAAAGGAGACAGTTATTCCTTGTTCCATTCCATCTTTCATTTTCTTACTCAATAAATACTGGAGACCATACAGTGAATATAAAGAAAAATTATAAAACTTTGAACCCTTCTAGTAACTCTCAGCCTTTCTTGGGGAACATATAAGAAATAAAACAATGAGCTCTGTGTGGTGTTTGATGGAAATTCACATGTTTTAAAGGCAAGAGGAAGTGACCCTGACTATGTCTGAGGAGAGCTGAAGGATTTCCTCAGAGGTAGAAACACTTGTAGAAAGTCTTAAAGAATGAACTCATGAGGTAGATTAAGAAAAAGGAGTCTTTCTAGACAGCAAGATATACAAGTTCATAGATGTGTAAGGGCCTGTGTTTCAGGCAAGTAGTTTGTGTGAGTGTGACTAAAGCAATATATACACCTGAGAGAGTGGCAAAAAGTGTAGTTTGTGAGCTATGGAGAAGTAACCTTTAAAAGTCCTCAGATGTCTTGTGAGGGAGTTTGGATTTCAGTTGAGAAGAGAGGTGATCTGGAGAAGTTTTTAGGCTGAGACAATTTCTAAAGCTGTAACATTTGCTGAATGTGAGCAGCAGCTGGTAAATATTGCTTTCTTCAACTTCTGGGTAAGCTGAGGTTGTGACACCCTGTTTCCAGAACCTGGTTGGGATGGATATAATTCATCTTCATCACTGTCCTGAAAGAATAGACTCAACCAAATGGCAAAATGTGAAAAACACAAACAAGAATTAAAAAAAAAAAAAAGCACTTTATAACATTTAAGGAAATCTTATGAGCTAGACTAAGGTTATCACAGTGGGGCTAGAGAAGGGAGAAACTGGAGGGGAATGGTTTGGGGAAAGAAGTGGTAGTACTTTAACTATGACTCAGTGGACCATGCAGAATCAATGGAGATGAGTAGATGATTCTTATGAGAACTGTAAGTTGGGATACAGAAGAGAGCATTTCCCACTCTGGAAAGACTTGCAGGAAAACTGCAGTCAGAGAGAAACAACTTAGAATCCTCCATTCAACTGAAGTTGAAGCTCACACATAGTTCAGAGTACCTAATTGTCCTTGATGTTTCTATAGCAGCCTTCATGATAAGTTTTAAATAACTTTACTTCAGTAATAATGTTAAATGGGCCTTAGGTAACCCTTTCAGTTTCTTAGAATTATGTGTAAGACAGCACTATGGGAAAAAAAGAGCATGGGGGCCTCTAAGTTTATGCTAAGAATAAACATAATTTATAAATAAGTATTAACAATATAAGTAATGTAATGAAATATAATAAGTTTGTGTTAACCATATTACATATTACATATATTGTCTCATTTAATCCTCTCAATAGTAGGAGGGAGGTAGTCTCATAATGACCATTTTATGGGAAAAAAATCTAAGAACCAGTAAAGTGGAATGATTGCCCAGGATTCAAACTATCAAGTGGAATAAACAGGATTTAGACCAAGGCTTGTTTTTAAAAAAAAAAAAAAATGAAGTGGAAGTGTGCGAGGCTAAATCGTGTATCAGTAATAACCCACAGAGCATCAGGCAGCCTATCAGCATGAAACTCCCAAGTAAAAAGGCTTTCTTTTTTCCCCAAATTGTTTCTTTAAAAAGTCTAAATGTATTAGTCCAGAGACAGAGAGAGACAGAAAAATCAAGACGGAAGCAATGCAAGGGATTTGTTTAGTCTATAAAGACTTCAAAAACTACCATCTGATTAGAGTGTATCCCATCATTTTATCACAGGTTATAAGGAGAGTATTAATCAGTAGTTTGGAAAAGAGAGCCACCCTTGAAGCAACCCATAAGAAAATAGCTCTGATGACTGTGCCAGAGCTTCTACTAATGAACTGCCTTTGCTCACTGGAGATGTCCCTAAAAGTGGCCTCCAGGCAATTCCCATAAACATTGCCACTGACATGCTGGTGCCAGACAGAAAAGCTAAAAGTAACCTGCTGCATGAACTCTCCTAACTAAGGAGAGCTGGAGGATGGTTCCTGCTGTCTCTCTGTCCATCTATCCAGACACATAATTTTTGGCATCTTGATTTCACTAATAGCAGAAAGTGAATTTTTTTATGGTAAACTTGCCAATGAGCTTTCAGGTATGATATCAAAATCTACCCTGTCTTCTTCTTCCCAGTGTTTCTTTTTCAAAGACTTATGGTGAGAAAAGATAGGTGTTCTAGTATCTTGGCTTAAATCCAAGCCAGGAAATTCTGTTAGGCTTCAAAAATTAGTTTCTCCAGCAGCTTCAATTAGGTAAGAAATTTTTCTTCCTTCCCTTCTTTAGGAAAGTGTAAGTACCTGTCCTACTATCTTCCTTTGGATTCAGAGACAAAAAAAAAAAAAAAAAGCACTTGTTAAAAAAAGAAATGCATTTGATAGAAAGGGGATTGAAAGATTCTGCAGAGATGTGAGGTTACTGCCGTAATTCTGTGAAAATCTATAGCCCAATCCCTGGCCTTTTAGGGAAAAAATAACGTGCTCTTTCTACAATCAAAATATCCAGTGGTGCCATTACTCCCAACACAAGGAAGTAAACACATAAATAAAATATTAGTGGTGATTATAACAGCATGTTCTATTTATTTTAAGTCTGTTATCACTTTCAGTAGCTTGAACAAGGCATCCTGAAATTCACCCAAGGCATTTGTGCATACCTTTTTCTGAAGGAAATTTGTAGTCATTGTCCTTAGTTAAGACTTAAAGCTGTTGAACTCTACTCAGCTATCATTATGGAATATCTGCCTTATGTTTCCTGTAAGAAATTTATTTTTCTGACTTTCCTACCCCTGTCTTCCTTTTTTCTCACACTTAAACAAGGATATTTGTGAAAAGAGATCTGTTTTGAGAGAAATTAGATGCAATAATGGAAAGAAGGGATGCCCGGTACCTGAGCAGGAAAGATATGCAGGAGGCAAGTAGTAATGAAGGAGGATTATGAGAAAATTAAACAGATAAATTTACAGAAACACCAAATAATCCTTTCCATGAATTTCTGTCTCTCTTCCCATTATTCTCTTTGAAGATCATGAGCCCTGTAATTCCTCTCTTTGTCTTTCTTGTCCTCTACTGAATCTCCACGACTTCTAAAACAAATCAAATCAAGAATTAACCTTTTAAGCATGAAATATATCTCTTTGTTATGCCAGACATGTCCTCTGTAGATCATTCTGTGGAACAAGTCTGGGAGATCTGCAAGACTCCAATCCTCATGTACTGACTCGACTCAGGAAGAGCTAGCGGTGGTTCTCCTCATTTAACGTGATGCCTTTCTCTGGCTGAAATACTGTTTTCCTATAGCCTTAGTTAGGAATGGTGCTTCATATAACTTCCTCAAGCACTGTACAGCAACACCACAATTATAAACCTAGTACAGTGGTAAGGTTATAGGCCCAGAGGAAAGACAGGTAAAACACAATTATTTGTGATTAACAAACTAATTCCATGGCCTAAAGCTGCTGAATTATGCTAAAACTAGAAATCACAAAAGAAAATATCAAGGAGGCAAGGCAATCCTGGGTTCTTACAATATTTCCCATCTAGCTTTGCCCAAGGCTGCTCACCCTACAGAACTCAGACCTGCTGGTTCCTTGCCATCTCATCACCCCTGGCCACAACAGTCATGAAAATAACAATGGCAACCATGTACTGCATGCCTAATCTATGCTAGGCAAGGGATACTGTTCCCACTAATCCTTCCCTTAACCCTGCAAGCTTCTCTGCAAAGTTACCATTGATAGCTGGTATCACTGGACAAAGGCTTTAAATAGCATCTCCAAGGTCACAGTGGGAGGGGTTGGAAGACTTAGGAATCAAACTTGGCAGCCTGACTCAACCTCTGGTCTTGCCTTAACTCAAAAGGAGAGTGCAGCCAACCCACAGGTCTTTGATATCTTCCCATTCTCTGTAAGTAGCTCTGCTCTAAATACATGTGCTTCTAGAAAAGGGGAACCTAAGGTGGGGAGGGGGGAGGGGAGGGTGCGAGTAGGATTTTCCTCTACACTGATATAGTGTGTGTATGTATGTGTATATACATAAAGTGACCCATTAGAAGACTGCAAATCATTGTACTAGCTAAGACTGTTTGTACCCTCTTGGGGTTGATAATGCCCCTTGAGAATGTAAGTGCTAATGTGACAGTGGTCGAAGCTCTCCTCTTATTCGAGCACCCAGTAGTGACCACAAAGGTCCTCTTCCTCTTGCTCACCTGGTGGGTGAAATGAATTATGAGAAAATCTCATTGCTGAGCGCCCACCGTAGATGGACTTAATAAAGAAATGTAACACTTCAGAGAATACTTGCAGAGTCCTCGGTTGGAAAAATCTAATCTCACAGAAAGCAGAGCAAGTCACAATACAGTTGTATGATCAAACTGATTGCCAGACATTAATTGTTTTTGTTTTGCGGGTTTTTTTGTAATTGTCAATTAATCTATAACTTGATAGTGGAATCCGGGATTTTATAATAAACCTTGGACTGAACGATCCAATTAAGAATATAGAGGCTCAAAGGAATGCAAACACATGACTGGATTTACTGAGAGACCAAGATGATTTTTAGCAGAGGGGCCAATTAAAATCTCCTGGAAAGTGGAAAGAGATTTAGATTTAGATTGCATTAGCCTGTATTAAGCACCCACTATACACCAGATATTGGTCTGGATATTTTTACATTCTCATATACCTAAGTTTCACAATAGCTTTGTGAGGCAGATGGACTCTCTCACCTTTTACACCTCAGGAACCTGAAACTCACCACAGATACTCAAGGACTACTTGTAGAAGATCATGCGACTGCCAAGCAGAGGATGAAAAGCCAGGGTCAAACATGCTTCAATAAAATCCAAAGTCTTACTTTGTTTTTGTTACGGTTATTCTCCACTTTATACAAATCTGATCTATGAAAATGTGCTTTTATACAAACAAGACATTGCATAAAACATCAAGTCACAAAATATTGGTATAAATGTATATTCAAGAATTCTATCACACTTATTTAGAAAATCTGACATTAACTTGTACTGTTGATATTTCTTAAATGGAGAACTTTAGAAAACCATACATTTTAAAGGTATCTGTGAACTGCTGACTGGCAAGGAGAGATGATTTTTTTTTTATTCTCTTGCCAGGCCTCTTCTATTCTCTTAATTTCTTCTTTCTTTATCTAAAACTGTCACAGATCAAAACTCAGAACAAAGGAGCAGAATATAAATTACTGTGCTTGGGTGTGGGATCTAAGCTAATAAGAATCTGTCTTAAATTGACTATAACGTGCAAAATTTGGGAAGAATAATCCTAAGCGTCTCTGCTCATTGCTCATTCCATGGAGAGCAGTGCACTATGCTTGGTTTTTCTTAACTCTTCCTAACCCGACTAAACATCACAAAGAAGAGCTGATTAGAAAAGCAGAGTTGATTCATTCGGCAAATAATTAAGAAGTAACTGAGATGCACCAGGCTTGTGGTAGACTCTGGCTAGGCATAAATATGTTTATTAAACAAGAATCACTACCCTCAAGGAGCTATAGTGTCAGTCAAATTAAACAAGAGGTCCAAATTAAACAACCAAACAAAAAAGCAAGTCCATGAATATCTACATTCATCGTGAGTTCTGTGGAGATGAGCCCTGAGTGTGGGTGGGAACTTGGCCATGAGAAAAGGAGGAAGATGCACCAAAACCTAAAGAAACAAGTAGGCTCTGGGGAAGAATGAGTTTGACATATTTGAGGAAAAGAAAGGAGGCCAAAGTGTCTGGAGTATTGTGGACAAAGGGAAAGCAGTCTGAGACGCTAGAGAATCCAGGAGGGCTGACTCAGGCTGACCACCGTGGGCGACCATAGAGATGGGATCCTATTTTAAGAACTATGGGGAAGCTTTAAAGAAATTTAAGACAGAGGATAGCAGGGCCTGCTTTATATATTTAGAAGCTCACTTCGGCTGAGTAAAACTGGAGAATAAGACAATATGGAAATCCGTAAATGGTCTATCATATTGTAGCATCCAGACACAATGGCTTGGTTGGCCATACCAGTAGCCAAGGCAAATGAAAACAACTCAAGGCCCGATTTTCACTAGTGTGAGGGGGCAATTCCCGACAGCTCTAGCTGGTGAGGGAGAAGATATCTAGGATCACTATAATCACTGTAATGCCCTCCTATAATTGAGCAGACCCCACATTTACCAGGACAAAATTAACATGTGACTGCCCATCTCTTAGTTCTTTCTGATTGCGTGTATTCTTTGTGATTTTCTTTCCCTTAAAAGTAGCCGTAAGTGTTTCTTTGTTTGTTTGTTTTTGTTTCTTTCAGGGAAAAAAAAAATCCTGTATGTAAGTATCTAGGATAGAGTTGGAGGAGAGTTGTATAGATGTCGATTTGCCCTGTGGCTATTTTTTTTTATCAACACTATTCCTAAGTTATATGACAAGATGATTTTTAAATACAAAACAAAATAATGTACTTGATTTCTCTGACCACAGAATCTTAACCTAAAGAATAAAAAATGCTGCCCTACTAAACTAGGAAAAATAATAGGAAAGTTGAATGTTACAGCTTCTCCAACTGAAATATAAACACTGGTATGCTACATGTGTTTTTGCTTATTGGTGCACATAATGTGTTTGTTAATTGTTGCGTTCTGCAGAACTTTACTACAAAAGCAAAGGGATACAGCAGATGACGACTCTTGGGACAGAGTATTTCCTGCTTCTGCTGGGATCTCAAACTGATGTACTTTCTGGGCAACAGCTGTGGGTGCACCCTTCACCCTGACCCATCTCGAACATGATAGCTTCTTCTGCGTTCCACTCTCGCTAGGCTGTGGTCAAAATGGAAAACGATCTGATATGCTCCTATTTCACAGCACCAAGGGGCATTTCTACCCTACAGTGTGACTCCTGCAGGGATTCTGCACTACGGCAGAAGACTCCTAGAGCCCAGATCCTTACCCAAGAAACAGAAACTTCTACTGTTGAAGCATGTGAGGGAGAGGCTGGTGAGAATATTTTCTGAGGGCAGCTGTCTTGTGAGATGCTGTCTTCTGATCAGATTGCAGAATCAAGTGGTTGTTCTATATGCCTGGGAGGTCAATCCTGCTGCTTAGGGTTCTAGGTGGTTTGTTTTCTGCTCTTGCTTGTGTGCTCAGAGATGACAGCATCCCTTCAGCACTGGAAACGGGCCAAAAGTCAGTCAACCAGCAAGTATTTATTAAACACTCTAGGGTGCATTGCCCTCTTGAGGCCTGGTCTGGTTGCAGCTTCTGTACTTTTCTGTGAGCCATACTTTTCCTGACAAGACTTAGCTTAGGGAATTTTTCCATTTTGAATGCAAATGTTTATGGGTTAAAAGCTTATTTAAGTGTCCCCCGGGTAGGTTGGGTGGAGACCAGCATTGCCTTCTTGTCACACATATTCTATCGAGAGCCAGTTAAAGACCGGAAAAATTGCTTGAGGAAGCATATGGAAATTTAAGAGGTAGAAAGCAATCAAGGAAACATTTTCTGAGAATAGTGTTAAAATCATGATTGGGAATAGAAATAAATATGAATCAGTCTCTTTTCCCTTATAAAATCATCAATATAATTTTGTGACTCTCTGGGATGGTTTGGGGGATGGGTGGGATAAATTACCATGTTAAGAGTCACACGTTTTATATTTTTTTCAAATGTCATGGAATTGTTCTTCTCACAGTGAGTGGAGCTAGCTGATGCCTGACATCTGAAGTATACTAGGAATGGAAAAGACTGGAAAAAACAAAACAAACAAACAAAAAAAAACCCTGCTTAAAAGTCCACAGTGATATTGGCAGGACACGCCTTCCTGAACCACTAATCTTGTGGATTTAGGGCTGATGGCTGAATGTCACAGTGCATTGCCCCTTGGAGGCAGAGAGCTCCCTGGCACTGCTGATATGAGTAGAGAGGAGATGACATTTCTTGGCAAAGATACTGATCTGAGGTGCCATAACACTAGGGTCTTCCTAGCTCAAAGGAGAGAGTGCATTCCATGATTGATTGGGTAAGCACATGTGTGTGTGCACGCGCACACATGTGTATACATGGGGGGGTGTGTTTCATGGTAGCTGAAAAGAGTCTGAGTAGACGTCTAACTAAAAATCCTGCATAGGCAAAGAAATGCTGGCAAAGATGTTCCTCCATTGACTTGATTCAGTTTTATTCAACGGTCCCCATGTTTTTCCTTAATGTTAAAGTTGCCTGCAAAATATTTATAGGATACGTACATGTCTCTCCTATTTACTTTCTCTTCCATTTATTGAGGTCCACAGACTTAAGAATTTTTACCTCAACATCTTCCAATCTGTTGTTGTCTCTCAGTGCCCGATGCTTTAGCTCAGCTCTTGTAGTTTCTTATCTAGACAATTTTAATAGCCTTCCAACCAATTTCCTTACCACCTGTGTCGCCTCTCTGCACCTTATCCTTCTACTACTGCCCAAGTGATTATTCTAAGTCCCAGATCTTGTTGAATTACTTTCTGCTTAAAATCACTAAATGGCTCCTAATAGCTTTAGCTATTATCTAATAGCTAACAATAATATCCTTTGTCAAGCCTGACCCATGTAGTAAGATGTTATGCTAGACATTTTCACAGGAATTCATGTGTTGAAACCCACCATTTCCTTGTTTTAGATGCTAGAACTAATTCGCAAACTTCAAAATAAGGAGTGAGTGGCAAGATTCAGAATACCAGGAGACAAAAAACAATCGAATGGTGGTTTTAGCACCTTTCCTTTCAATGCAAAACAATATTAAATAATATCAATATATTACCCATGTCATTTACCTATGTCATTTACCACATATCTGAGTCTATGTATGGGATGAATTCCTAAGAGGAATTTGCTCAATAAAAGGGTTTGTGTGATTTTACAGATCAAAACCATATGCCCAGATTACCTTCCCGAGAGGTGTCCAGTTTATCCTCACACCAGCCATGTGCTACCACATTTCACTCCTCTCCTGGTGTACAGAAGCTACTTGATTTTTACCTCTCTGAGAAATGAAAAATAGCATCACCTTATAGTTTTAACTTGTGTTTCTCATTACCTGAAGGAGGTTGTAGAAAGAGGGAATTGGGCCAATGATCTCCCTGCACAATTGTGAGAGAGGTGCTGCTATTTTTAAACTTTTTGTACGGAGTTAACGGAGTCAAGACACTCTGTAGCTTAATTCTTTAATCTGTTTCCTGAATTTATGAAGAACTTCTAATGCTTCTCTGTTGTATTCAGAATTGTATTCAATACTAACCCATGTGGGCTTCAGTATTCCCCACCTCTAGATCATGACACTTGCTGCCCTATCTGAAATGGCCCCCATTTCCCAATCCGTTAATTCCTTCTTATCCTTCAAATCCTTGTGTGAGCATCATTTTCCCCAGGAAGACTTCCCTGAGTTGCATCCTTCTCTTCCATGCCTTGCACAAAACCCTTTTCTGGCTTTGAGTCCACCCCTTAGTACCCTGCCTTATAGTCTTGTTTTACTGTAAGATCCTTGGAGACAAGACTCCCTACTATATGGCTCTGTTTCCCAGATACTTGGCCCAAGGTCTGGCACATAATGAATGTTAATTATGTGTTTGTGGAATCAACTAAAAGAATGGATGAGAAACTAATTGAAAGTTCAAAGAATGAAAAATAAAACATAAATTTTGAGTATTATTTTTTTCCACTCAAGATGATGCAGCACTACTTAATTGTGAGCACAATTTTATTTTCTCAGAGACTTGAGACTTTTTAGAACCTGCCACTTAAGGTAGTCTGGCTTATTCTTTATTTGAAGAGAAGACAGAGAAAAGGTCTTATATCTCAAGAGTTTTCAGTTGTCTTAGGGACTTGAGGAGCCCTCTGAAGGGATATGAAAGAGAGTGGATTTGGTGGACGCTACTTCTCCTCCACACCCCCCATCCCCTCATACTCACCTCATCTCTTTAAACGAAGTGTCATCTGTTTTTCATCTTGTATTCTTATGTAAGCTGTTTTTAATAGAAAGAGTTATGTGTTTCTAAGATGTTTAATAGTCTTTAGAAGTGAAGAAAGCCCCGGTCTTTAAAATAGATGAAATTTAGGGGTGCCTAGGTATCTCAGTGGGTTAAAACCTCCACCTTCAGCTCAGGTCATGATCTCAGGGTCCTAAGATTGAGCCCCACATCGGGCTCTCTGCTTAGCGGGGAGCCTGCTTCTCTCTCTCTCTCTCTCTCTCTGCCTGCCTTTCTGCCTACTTGTGATCTCTGTCTGTCAAATAAATAAATAAAATCTTAAAAATAAATAAATAAATAAACAAACAAACAAACAAATAAATAAAAATAGAAAATTTGCATTGCGGTTCTGCCTCAGTCTTTGGTTAGCTTTGTGTTTACACCAGCCATTCATCTGAGGCTTAGTATCCTAATCTGTGAGCTGAATCCTTTGGGCTAGATGAGGCCAAAGTCCTTTGTAGCTCTGAGCTGAATCCTTTGGGCTAGATGAGGCCAAAGTCCTTTGTAGCTCTAGAACAATGTGCCTGGTTATAACCTGTAGTATACTTAAAGATCTTAACCTTCTCTTGTTTTGAATGCTGTAGCGAAAACTTTCATTTTTTATTTACCACTTTGATTGTGAAACCCTAAAATGTCTCCGTCTTTTAAAACACCATTAGTTTCCAGTGCTTCGTATAGTAAGAACTGTTTTTTTGTGTGTGTTTCTGTTTTGTCTTTTGTCCTCACCTTCAAAACCCGTAACAGGGGAACAGAGGATCCTTATATCCGTGGTCCTCTTGTTTGCCTGTTCATCACGCTGGTATTCAGTCACTCATACTTCCTTTTTTTTTTTTCTTTTACTTGTTCACTAGACCTGGAAATTCTTTGCTTTTACTTCATTTATTTGTTTTTATTTTAAAACACACAATTATTTAGACATGGTCCATGAAATCAGCTCTATCTGACTAGTTAAAGGACAATGTGTATCACTTCATTTTTGTTTTACTCATAGGTTAAAACCCCTATGATGATAGACCTCCTTAATATATAAATATAAAAAAAATCTACTGTTAGTGTTTACTTTTTATGGAAAAGTCTCTTTATTGCTTAGGTCATGATCATAGATCAGAAGCTCCTTGAGGACTAAATTTATGTCTGTTATAACTACCTCATAAAGCACACATAAAACACTCATGTGAATGTGTGCATTTATAGATTTCTGTGTCTATAAGGGCTCAGATGTAAACTACAAGGGGTAGAAGATTCCTTGTTTGGAATCAGGGATACTTTGAAAGTAAAATTCAATTTAGAAATTATCCTCAAATATAGGTTTCTTAGTTCTTCTCTATTGTATCTCTCCCCCTGTAAAGGAAGACCATCCATAATTTTGTGCATATCAGTAATGTATTTTCAAAAGAAGTTCCCTCTACACCGTGATAATATCCTGGAAAGGAGAAGTAGTTTGTGGACTAGAAGGAAAACCCACTTCTGCCATTTCCTTTGTTCATCTGTCATTGTTTAAAAAAAAAAAAATCTGTCTCAAGGACACTTTTTGCTACTCCTTCTTCAAATTTTAATCTTTTAGCTATATTTGAAAAACACTGACCAAGTTCTGGAACAGTCCTAGATGGCCAAGTCTCTGATGTGGCATGTCCCTATTAATAAGTCAGGGTGGTCCCAAGAGACTTCCTCTCTGGGGGCTCAGGTACTTCTACAGTGGTTCAAGTAGCTCTTCATCTGTCCCCCACCTCCATCTAATGAGCTGGCTCCTCTCTTTATCTGGGACACCTCAAAGGCTTCACTTCCCCTGGGCCACTGTGGGGAATGGCTTTTTTTGCTATCCTTTTTTCCAATGAGGGTGACACCTTTACCTCCTGTGGGGCAAATAACTCTCTGAACTGCAGTGTCTGTCAGTTTCTATGGCTCCCTTTCTCCATCTCCGAGATCAGTCGCTTTTCCTTAGTCACTGGGATCCATACTGTGTGTCACCACCTCTTATAAAGCCAAGAATCCCTCCTCTTGTCTTACTACTCACCAGCAGGTCAAATTTCTATCCTGGAAAATTTCAGTAGCACATCAGCTGTGAATAGGCTAGACAACATAGTCTAGCAATGTAGTGAAAAGAAACTTTTTCAGTAGGAAAATTGCCCCCTTTAGTCATTTAGTCCTAAGAGGTTAGCCCAACACAAAATGACCTAGCAGAATAAATAAACACCCAGAGCACTGTGTACTCACCCACGGCATTCTTCTACCCTGCTGGCACTGTATCACCAATAGATGGAATGAGTCCTAAGGTCCTGGGCTCAACACACTGAGTGCTGCATGGAGCAACAGGAGGCAGAACATCAGTAACCCTGCCTCCCACTCACACCATCCTTTCACTGTTCTCATGTGAAGGAGCCCTCTGATTTTATGGCTTAATTTATTCTACAAGTTTCTTTTCATTGATAAATCAGAAAAGGCAATACTATTCTACATACATTTCCTAAGTAACAGTATTAACTGAGCCAGACTCTTAATGCCATTATGTGGGTCTGCAGAGTTCTGATTGCAAAGTTAGTGTGAAGTGTGGAGGAGAGGTGTGCAGAAAAGAGGGAGGGGGAAGAGAATGTAGAGAGACAGACAAGAGATGCATGCCCATACCATACACACATACAGACCTGTGTCACTAGAGACCTTTAGAAAGCCCAGGGAGTAGGGAGACAGAGATATCACTAGGAAATGATTTGGATTATAATACTGCCATTTGTTTGACATGTGTTTGCATAGAGACACGACATGAAACAGGAAGAAAAATAAAATTACTTATTATACTTTCTTACCTGTTATGGATGGGAGATTGACCTATCTCACAGACACAGGTTTTAATCTTAATTTGTTCTGTGTGTTTTCCTTTTCTTTATAGTGTTCAATCTACTTACTTTGGTCTGCTTCAAGAAGTCCTCATATTAGAGGTAGTTCCTCTGCTGTGGGATTGAGCCCTACTCCCTTCTTCCTGGGTGCCATGTTTTATTTTGCCCAAATTGTGATCAAGACAAAACTCGGGAAGACTTCCTCTGTTTGATGCATAATCAAACTGAATTTGTCTCTGGCTATTGCACTTACTCACATACATCTCTCCACATTTCTTATGTACCAAAAACAACCTATGAGATGTTGTTTGATACATGCAAGCCAACATTTAAAAGTGATTTTCCAATATTCACTGTGACCCTGAGGGTCCCAACCGGCTTGTGTATGGTAAATTCTTAAGATTCTGAGGTTCATATTACCTGTAGGCAGTGAAGTATCAAAGTTTTTTCCTTTTCAAATAAGAAGCTCCTCATTACTAATATTTAGTTGAGGTTTTAAGATGTTAATTACAAATAAAAGCATATTTAAATCAAAATTTGGGTCTCTATATAACTCTAATCATAATAGTACAATTTTAATTCTTAATACTCAAAGCACTTAGATGGGAGTTAGCAAGTCACTCTACAAATTATTTTCTATCCTAATCACCCCCTCACCTTCTGCAAAGAATTGTGAACCTTAACAGCAAACATATATTGAAGGCAAATAAAATTGGGGAACTTATCACTTGAGCTAATACTTAAAATTACATGCAAAAGACAGTTGGTTCTCATTATTTGCATTTCTTATATTCTATAAAATTGCCATGAACAACGAATTAGCAAATACTGAACTATCGCTCATGGGGTAAATATAAGATTAGGTTCCTACAAGCCTTACGTCACAAGAGTTACATCAAATGCTGAATACATAAATTCATTTTATGTATGTTTCTGTTTAAAGAACTTTTGTTAAATATATGCTGTTGATTCACTAACGCTAAACTTACACCAGCAGCACTGTAACTCATGCATGAATGAAGTTTATCTGACTCATATTCTGACGGCAGGTCACACTTACATGCACTTAAAAACAATAGCTGGCCCTTCAGCACTACACTTGGGGCCATTGTAAACAGCAAAATCACCAAAAAAACAAAACAAAACAAAACAAAAAAAAAACACAAAAAAAGTGAAAGATGCAGCACTAACCAGACTACAAAAAAGACTTTTGTTTATAGGATGAGTGCTGAATCAAAAAAGGCAACTCAGCTGGGAACATGCATGTGTGTTGGTCATCTCAAATTTTTCACTGTTCTGCACATGTCTACAAATGATCATAAAAGCAGTGTGTGTTGAGTTGGGGATAACAAATAAATTCCAATGAGTAGGCCAATTCACAAATAATGGACTCCCCAAATAATGAGGATCAACTGTAACCTACAATTGAGACTGGAGACAGTGCAGACTCCTAGCGAATAGACAGTACCCACCCAAAGACCTCCATGATCTGGTCAATCTCCTTCATCTTCCAGAAAACCCTTTCCGGGAACAGGGGCTTCTCCTGATAGCTCTGGGCTAATAAATAAAATTCTTCAAGTACTACTGGTAGCATCATTCTGTAGATGCTTTTGATTCAACCCAGTTCTTATAACATTCATCTTTTAGCTTTTTCAGATTCTCTTTTTTTTTTACTTAACTCTCTAAAATTTTGCTTATCATTGCATTTCAGACATTGCTTATTTCTGTCTTACACCTGCTTTTCCTTCCTATCTGAAATAATCAATAATCACCTTATCCTTTACAGCTCTCTAGAAGGGTGCCCTTCCCAGCCACCTGAGCCAAATACAGAGCTTCACTTCTTCTCAAGGTATTTTAAAATAAAAAATATATTACAGGTACACACACAGACACAAATTCACACCTTACAAGCATTTATGCACCTATCTACATATGTACATAATGAAGAAGGGAGTTATATTTATAATAAATAGCTTTGAGATTTGAATTCCCTAAAATAATTTCATTTTAAAATAAGAAAACATAGAATCTAGGCTGTGTAATGTAAGTTCTTTTTCCTCATGTTAGTAGCTGAAATTGATGTTTAAAAATCAAGAACACTAGAAAAGATGATAGACTAGAGTTCTATCCAATAGTTCTTGGATAAAGTGCAGAGTTTTTCCTGACTCTGCTGAATAGGACTCCAGAGAAGTCAGAGAGAACAGAGAGGAAAAATTAGTTAGGTATCTCGCTGATAATTCTTTAAGAAGAGTGACTTATTTTTTTTTTTTCAAAAGATGGAATTGTTTCATCAAACTTGTCTATGTTTTCCAGTAGCTGTATGGCTTAAGGGGACTTTTATAAAGATCTCAGATATCCTGACACAATTCTTTTCATACTTTTAACCTCTCCTGATATTTCTTCTGAGTGACCTGAACAAAATAAATGTCACTTTCTTGATGTCACTGGCCTTATTAAACTCTGCCTCTCATACATCTGCTGCTTGGAATTCTAGGTCTTATGCCACCTGGTCAGGGTTATTTCCTCTAACAGAGCAGTTCTCAAACCTGAGCAAGCATCAAGATCACGTGAGAAGTTTGTTAAAATGCAGAATCCCAGGCCCCAACCCCCGAATTTCTGATAAGTCTTCTGGAGTGGGACTTGGGAATTTGCATTTGTGATGATTTCTAGGTTCTGCCGATGTTGCTGGCCCAGAAACACCACACTTAAAGAACCACTGACCCTAATACACCCTGTTCCCACAGATGTTTTAGTGCCTACCAGATTGTAAATATTCAATAAATGCTTGCTGTATATTAGTTCAGGTTTCCTACTATCCAATAAATATGCTATTTTCAATCCTGTCTTTGTTTAGTTGCCCACACATTATAAATAGCCTATTTTCACCAAATATTTGACTGCTGGGTGGCATCCATCAGGATCCATCACAATCAATTTTCTTAAAAACTTTGAAGTCATCACTAACTCTTTCTTCCCTGAGTACACATTGATTCGTACTGCTTGTTCAGCCTTTTAATTATATATTGGCATAAATGTGTCCTAGTTTGTGTACTTGGTAAAATATTTGTTTTCATCTCAGTGAGGAGGTTGAGGTCCCATCTGGCACCTGTTCTATCCTGTCACAGGGTCCAAAAGAATATTGAATGGGCAGCATGGATTCTTTGCTCTTAGGGGTGGCAATATGCATTTACAACCATTTATGGTTGTAAAGAAACTGGTGAAAGTATGTATCTGTCTAATGAGAAAATAGAGGGTGAGAGTGAGAAAACAGTCAATGGCTCTTAAAGTACCCAAGGAAGACTAAAACAAACAAACCACTTCAAAAATCAAATCTCCTGTCAAATTAAAATCTGCTTCTTTACTTTTTCCTTATTGCAAAGTTTGAATGTTTTGAATCTCAAATCCTACTGCATAACTGAACCTCTTGTCTTCATTGTAAATATTAAGCATACATATATACTGCATGTGATGTAGCACTAGTGATACACATGTATATATGACTTCAGTGTTTTAGAGGCTCTGTTTGCTTCTCTTGAGTTCTATATCTAGGTCTCACTATCAAAAGCAAGCAAAGGGTGTGGAGAAAGGCAATTTCAAGGAGGCCACTATTACTGCTTCCATGACTAAGGACTGAAGTATGTACTGATAGGATTCGTGGACACCAAGCAGTATTTTATAAAGTTCTCCACATTTTTTTTTTTTCAAGAATACTGGGGGAGTTCCTAGTGAAGAGACTTCTCAAGCTTTTTCTCCTGTTTTGAACCCTCTCCTTTCAAAGGAGCCACATTGGTGTGGCTGTTAAGCATCATTCAGTCTGTTAAGCATCTGGCTTCTGCTCAGGTCATAATCCTGGAGTCTGAGTCCCGCATCAGGCTTTCCGCTGAGCAGGGAGTATGCTTCTCCTTCTGATCCTCCCCCACGCTCTCTCTCTCTCATATACACACTCTGTTTCAAATAATTAAATAAAATCTTAGAAAACAAAAACAAAAGAGCCACATAATTACCCTTTGAATTAAGCAATTGCTCTTCAGCAAAGTGCTAACTCCTATGCATTTTTTAATTTTTTATGGTGTTATGTCATTCACCATACAATATATCATTAATTTTTGATGTAGTGTTCCAAGAATCATTGTTTACATATAACACCCAGTGCTCCATGCAATATGTGCCCTCCTTAAGACCCACCACCAGTCTCACCCATTCCCCTAACCCCTACCCTCTAAAACTTTCAGATTTGTTTCTTAGAGTCCACAGTCTCTCATGGTTTGTCTCCCCTTCCGATTTCCCCGACCTTTCACTTTTCCTTTCCTTCTCCCAAAGTCCTCCATGTTATTCCTTATGTTCCACAAGTAAGTGAAACCATATGATAATTGACTACTTGACTTATTTCGCTCAGCATAATCTCCTCCAGTCCCTTCTATGTTGATGCAAAAGTTGGGTATTCATCCTTTCTAATGGCTGAGTAATATTCCGTTGTATATATGGACCACATCTTCTTTATCTATTTGTCTGTTGAAGGACATTTTGGCTCTTTCCTATGCATCTAGATGGCTCACTGGTAGTAAATTTGGCATAGAAAGGAATTACTTAAACAGCATTAAGCTTAACAGGTATCTCTCTAGAAAGTAATTTTGGTTTAGCAGAAACTGTAAATTAATTCATTTATTAACTCATTCAGTAAACATTTACTGAGTGCCTATTGGTGCTGGACGTTGTAATAAATGTTTTGGAGGATAAAAAGATAGATCATATATGGATTCTACTTTCAGTCACCTTAGAGTTGGTAGAAAATATAGGTTCATAAAGGCCTTCATTTTAAGTAGAAAGACTGAAGCATCATAAGAGGGCTAGATGTGATTCATGCTGAAAAAGAGTTCAGGGTCTCTAGAGGACTTCAGGGAAACTATATTTAGGTTCGGTCAGCAAGGAGACCCATAGATGTGTGGAGGTAGGGAGATGAACTACCTTTACTAAACCTGGTCACTCTCTATCCCAGTGGAATTCTAGAGAGATGGATCTGCCCAGGGGTCAAATGAAAGGATATGAATGTGGAAACCCCCTGATTCAGATTTCCTGGAGTTTAAGGGGCAGCAGGAAGAAGATAGGAAGAGCTGGCTGGTGCAGTTCAAGGAGGGCTGTCAACATTAGGTCAGGGACAATGGCGATATGCGATGTATGATGGGAGGGGTAAGTGAAATGTATCTATTTGTGCTTTAACGAGATTCCTCTGGCAATAGAGTATAAATGGAATTGTCTATAATATCACTTCTGGTTTCACACCCATGATTTTGATTAATCAGTCTCTTTATGGACCTTTTCCCCTTCTGGATCTTGAGATTTATAGGGATTTCTTGGAGAGTATTGCTTCCCTCAGTAAGAGAGGATCCAAGAATCCATGACCACCTTACCAAATGGATTTTTCTAGATGATTATGAAGTAGATTGAATAGACAAAACTCCTGAAAGAAATAGATGAACCTCCTGTGACTCAGTTGTATGTATACTTTATGACTCAAGGGGTATACTATGGACTTTCAAAAAGCACTGAAAGAGAAAAATCAAACACATTGTTTCCAGTAGCAGAGGTGATTTTTATCAAGCCCAAGTTGCTCCAGATTGTAGTCTGGAAGTGAACTTGAGAATCAAGGAGGAAGACAGATATACGCTAGGTAAATACTGACATCCTACAAGTGACCTTTAACTCTCCTGTAGGGATAATCCAGCAAATACATTTTTTAGGTGTTTTACATTATAAAGGTATTAGTGAGATCTAACAGTTGCTGTTTTCACTTTATATTATTGAATTATGCATGGCCAGGGTATTCATTCAAAGTGAGAAAACTTATGTCCTCCTAGAAAACACTATGATTTTCCTTTCAATGTTATTTTTGTACCTAAAGTAAGATGAGAAATTAATCACGATACTAATACAGTTGCTATCAATGTATTACTGGACTGAGGAACTCAAAATCAGCATTCTAGTTTTGCTTTTTTTTTTTTTTTTAATTGATGCAGAGTTGTGGAAGTTAGGTAGGTATTAAAAATTATGGAAAATAAGTGTGCATTAAACCTGCCCACACACATTAAGAAAATGGAAAGTTATCCTGTTTGTTCTATAAACCTAATACACTTCAGAGAACAAAAGTTCTTGAGTCTTATTCATGAAATACCATTTTTTCCCTGTTTCTCAAAACTCTTTGGGACTGCTCTGTGTTGCAGCATTTAGATGTTCTTGCCCACTCTCCCCAGCCTCCAGACCAGCTTTTTATACCTGTGCCCCCTCCCTGCAGATGGCTTAGTGGACTCCTTTTTTCTGAAGGCTTTAGGAGGGCTGTATCTGCAAAAGCAGGTCAATCGCGCCCTCAGCTGGCCAGAGAAGTGGTTACAGTTTGAGAATCCCTGAGCTTGAGCATAGCAGGCAGGGAGGCCACAAGTGAGAATCCGTTTTGAGATATGAAGACGTGCCTTCTTGTGAATTCTAAATTTTAGCAGCTTCCCAAGGCACACTCCTTATTGTAGATATTATTACCCCTTCCATGGTATTTCTGAAATTATCAAGGAAGAAATGACGAGTACACGCTGAGCTCCCCAAGGAGTACAATTTATCACGGGCATTTTCCAGACTGCCAGCTAAATGGAGTCAACAGAGGTTTAAGTTCTTAATAGGCATGTTGCAGGCCCATGATAAAAATCTCTGGGAAGGATAAGTGAGTGACTCAACTATTTCTCATTTGTCTCTCTAATTCACCTGTCTGCTTTTGGGGCGGGGGCAGCATTAACCTGATTTAGTACTTTCTAAATCTGAAGACAGAATTAAGCATTTGATGCTTGCTGCTATCCACCGGCTGGATGGA
The DNA here is from genome assembly GCF_020171115.1 of Neogale vison. Taxonomy (NCBI): domain Eukaryota; kingdom Metazoa; phylum Chordata; class Mammalia; order Carnivora; family Mustelidae; genus Neogale; species Neogale vison. Next base: position 63,304,952 of record NC_058096.1, on the reverse strand, counting down.
AAGAAAGGAAATAATCTCCCACTACCCAAGAGGGATGCTTAGGTGTGCTGACCATGGATAGGAAGGGTGGGGATTCTCCTTGCAGCCTAAGATACCCCAAGCAAGCAATCCCTCCCCTTCTACCGAGGAGAGCAGCCTTATTCCCGAGAGGACTAGAATGTGCAGTGACAGTGGAAGCAACCAGATCTCTGCCCGTGGCCTCAGGCTGCTTTGGAAAGGGAATCATGGACACGTTCTTGATGGGCCCACGGGGTGTAACTGGGCTGTCATTAAGAGCAGCCAGATATTCATAGTCTCAATTACTCACATCATGTAGTCTGTCATTTGCTATTTTTGTTTTCCGAAAGCCATTCACAATTTTTGCTTTCAAATGTTGCACTTTATACCTTAATTCAAACTGCTAAATTTTGATGCCTACAATGTCTTCAACTAATTTAGGCAAAAATCTAGTGACTGAAGGGGAAATGTGGTGGTAGAGAGAGACAGGTCCCCCATTAGAGATGTTTCCCTAGCAAGACAATACTTATATTGGCATTCTGTAATTGGTCCTGAGGCTTTGATAACAAGTACATTGTCAGAAATCTCTGAAGAGTTAGTACCACCAACCCTGACCTCAGCTCAGACTCACCACTGCCACCTGGTCTTTTTTTTTTTTTTTTTTCCTTTTAATTGACCCTCTGTTACCTGAAATTCAACACTTTAAAAATGAAAATAAACATTTAAAAAAGGAACAACATAGCCTTGCCCCTTATCCCTCCTCATCTTCCTAGCAAATTAACTTTGCCTGCTGACTTACCTTTTCCCTCTGTGATGGCATCATTTTCTCCCATTCATCTTTTATTACTCCCTTCTTGCGTCCTTTTCCACATACTATATCAGTATGCTACCTTGACTTTTCTCAAATTGTATTGCTGTCATCGTTCTTCCATTCATATCCCACATTCCTCCCCACCCCCTGAAATCCCATCCAGATTCAACTAGGTATGCAAAAGCAATGCAGCTCAGTTTCCAGCTCGGGTCCCTGTATCCTAACTGGATGCTCACTCCTTACTGAAAGAGCCAGTACTCTTAAGGCGGCTTCCAGTGAGTCCCAGATTTGTAACTCTGGTCTTTGCCGCGAAAGCTCCTACTCCATGATCTCACCTCTGTGTGAGCCTGTCTCTCATGTAGGTTCTGTGTTTCCTGGTTTCTAGAATTTTGCCATGCATTTCTCTCTACCACAAATGCCCCCCCAACTTCCTTTCATTTACTGAAACTGTATCCCTCTTTCAAGAATGAGCTCACATCCTACCTCTTTTCTGACATCTTCCCTGAATGCCATACCATGTCAAGAAAGAGATCTCATGCTCATCTCATCTAGCCTTCCAGACAAAGAAAAAAAAAAGAAATAAAAAAAAACACACCACACATATGGTACATGTTATCCCTTGAGCTTAACTCTCATTTATTTTCCTAGGTTTTATGCTATTTGAGGTCAGAAGAAATGACTCATTCATTTTTATATTCCATCAACATCTAAACATTGAACGTTCTGTAAATCTGAAATAACTATTTCTGTTAGTAATTTGAACATTTTTTTTAGGAGAAAAATGCACTTAGAAAGAAAATGCTAGGGGTGCCTGGGTGGCTCAGTCCGTTAAGCATCTGCCTTCGGCTCAGGTCATGATCCCGGCGTCCTGGAATTGAGCTGTGCAGCAGGCTTCCTGCTCAGCAGGGAATCTGCTTCCCCCTCACCCTGCTCTTATGCTCTCACTCTCTCTCTCTCCTACCTTCTCCCTCTTAAATAAATAAAATGTTTTTTTTAAAAATGAAAAGAAGAAAGAAAATGCTATACACTGATATTTCCTTTCTGTAAATCAAGAGTTTTAAGTAAATACTTTGCTAAAAGAAAACCATACTACCATGTTATACAGAAACATGTTTTTTTTTTTTAAGATTTTATTTATTTATTTGACAGAGAGAGATCACAAGTAGGCAGAGAGGCAGGCAGAGAGAGAGGAAGGGAAGCAGGCTCCCCAGCTGAGCAGAGAACCCGATGCGGAACTCGATCCCAGGACCCTGAGATCATGACCTGAGCCGAAGGCAACGGCTTAACCCACTGAGCCACCCAGGCGCCCCCAGAAACAGGTTTTAAAGAGTGTTTTAACACAGTTCTTTAGGGTGATTGCTTCAGTGAACAGGTTAAAATCAAATAGTTTGATTAATAAATATTGATCACTTATATGTAAACAGGTACTTTTTTAAAATAATAGTTGGAATTTTCTTTCCTTGATTGTTTTTCAACTTGCATTCTAAAACTCAGTAAGAGTAACCAGGTTAGGGGCACCTGGGTGGCTCAGTGGGTTAAGCCTCTGCCTTCCGCTCAGGTCATGATCTCAGGTTTTGGGATGGAGCCCCGCATGGGGCTCTCTGCTTTCAGTGGGGAGCCTGCTCCCCCCTCTCTCTGTGGGCCTCTCTGCCTACTCTGATCTCTCTTTCTCTGTGTCAAATAAATAAATAAATAAAAGTAACTAGGTAAGGTTAGCAATCCCTTTCTTTATAAATACTCTACCTACCCCATATCCAAACACATATTTTGAAACATTGTGTAACAAAATAATGAAATTCTACTGTATTACTTATCCCACCTAAGCTTGGGTCTCCTTGTACATCTGAATAGAATTCTGGTGAGATACTTGTCATTCACTAAATATTTACTGAGCAACCACACATGTCTGGCGCTAGTTAGCAAAATAGACAAGGTCCTTATCCTCATTTTAAGCTTTATGATAGGAATATGCTTATTTCATTTTCTGTCAGAAATATCATTTTAAGAATCTAAATAATTAGGTAAGAAAAGAATTGAGGAATATGAGCTAATTAGCAACATTTACCTCCTCTACCTACTTCCTTCTAACTTAAAAAATGACCAAGAACATATAATGAAAATTGAGTTTTATTTTTGCTTCAAAGTAAGAAAAAATAACTGGGGGGTAGAGGGATGGGAGCTTATTATCAATGTTACCAGAGGACATTGCTGGGTGTCTTCTGGTTGAGTACATGTAATTCAATTTTTCTTCTTCTTCCTTCTCTCTTCGAATCATATAACACACTAATAATGCATACCCTAGCTAGTGGAGAAACGAAGCAGAAAGCTTTATAAAAATTGAAATTTAGAGTTGAGAGGGGCCTTTGAGAGCCTTTAGTCCAACGATGTCATTTTTCCATAAAGGAAAAGAAAACTTAAAAAAAAAAAAAAAGACTTCCTGAAGAGTTTGCAGTGAATTAATAGCAGATTCCAGACCACAAAAAGTCTTCAAATAACTAGTTCCGGTCCTTTTTCTATGAACTACATTGTTCCTGACAGCTATTTTTTTTTTCATTCCACACGAGGATTTTTTTTCTACTATGTCTAGAATACCTTTGAAGTCACTGTAGATTAAGTAACAAAAACCCAATATATGCAACAGAACCTCGCAATCTGCAAAGGGAGAGTGGTGCAGTAGGGCGGTTTGATAAATGTTGTAATGGAAGATTGCATCCGTTTATTTGGGAACCAAGTAGAAGAGCATTTGACACACTGTGGGGAGCAGCTAGAGAGGGCTCAGTGAAAGAGCTGAAACCCATGCTGAGTCTTAGAAAGGTGGATAAATAATAGTTATTTACCTGAGAATGAATTCAGAGGACGATATTCCAGGCAGAGGTAACAAATATACAAAGGCTTAGAGTATGAGCTTGCATGACAAAGTGCAGAGGATATAGGGTCCAATGGGCAGAGGGAAAGAGAAAACACAAAAGGTCGATGGGGCTATATCACCAAAGGTCTTACATGCTTTGACCAAGTTTTATTTTATTTTTTTTTTAATGGTGATGAAGTTTTTAAATTTTTTTCGGTAGGGGATGGTGGGTATTAAATGATTAAATCTTTGTTTTCAAGAATCATTACTGAGGCAGTGCGGGGGACAGAGGTTGGTAGGACTGCAGAGAGCTCAGACAGGAGATTGCTTTGTTCATTCAAACAAATGATGAAAAACACTCAGTCTAAATCTCACATTTATTACTCATGTTGGCTCAAAGAAGATGTGGTCATCAGGCGTGCGATCCGCCACCGTATAAACCTACAGATCCTTTAGCTATGAATGAACTTCAGAAATATGTAAGTCCCTGAAGGTCCAGACAAATTTGGTGTATATGGATATGTACATTTCACCAAAAAGATAGAGGATATTCTTAGATTACATGAGACCCCCAATTTTTTTTTAATTATTATTTATTTATTTATTTTCAGAAAAACAGTATTCATTATTTTTTCACCACACCCAGTGCTCCATGCAAGCCATGCCCTCTATAATACCCACCACCTGGTACCCCAACCTCCCACCCCCCCGCCACTTCAAACCCCTCAGATTGTTTTTCAGAGTCCATAGTCTCTCATGGTTCACCTCCCCTTCCAATTTACCCAAATTCCCTACTCCTCTCTAACACCCCTTGTCCTCCATGCTATTTGTTATGCTCCACAAATAAGTGAAACCATATGATAATTGACTCTCTCTGCTTGACTTATTTCACTCAGCATAATCTCTTCCAGTCCCGTCCATATTGCTACAAAAGTTGGATATTCATCCTTTCTGATGGAGGCATAATACTCCATAGTGTATATGGACCACATCTTCCTTATCCATTCATCCGTTGAAGGGCATCTTGGTTCTTTCCATAGTTTGGCGACTGTGGCCATTGCTGCTATAAACATTGGGGTACAGATGGCCCTTCTTTTCACGACATCTGTGTCTTTGGGGTAAATACCCAGGAGTGCAATTGCAGGAGACCCCCAAATTTTTAACAGCTACAACACTAGGGGCCTGAAAGAGTTGAGGTAGTTTCTTTCATGCCTAACACCCCACTTAGGGAACTCTTATCATCCTGGATAATTAGGTCAGGGTGTTGCATAGAAGAGAAATGGTTTTTGGAGACACGTATCTTTTGGCTGAAATCGATGTAGTAGATTTGTAACTGCAGAAGCAATAGTAATTATCTTGACTCTCCCAGCGGAATTTGAGCATCAATGTATAAAATTTTAGAGAGAGAGAGTTTTTGGTGGTAGATGTGAGGAAGCATTGAAAAATGCACATTTGGTTAGCATCCCTTGATATAATCAGGAGTAGCTGGAATTTCTGAGACAGAAATAGTAGCAGAGTCCAGTTTGTCTTAACTCAATTTAGATTACTGGGATATATTCTACACTTCCATACACACACACACACACACACACACACACACACATATATGTATATAAATAATTGTGAGGAATCAGAATGTTTTGTGTTTTAGAAAACAGTAAGGAAAGTCAGCAGTCTCAAAACAGTATGATAGCTTAACCTGGATTATATAATATTGCTGCATAAATGCTTTGTAATATAAACTGATAGGAATATTTTATGTCAACATCTAGATTGCCTGATCCTTAATCAGGGAAAAAACACTGAAGTGAGTATTTCTTTGGTATTGTACTAAGTGTTGCATATTGGATACTCTAGACATTTATGGAAAGGTATCAACTGAATGATCCCAAACACAGATTGGGGCATAAATGCTGTCTTCCAGATGCAATGTGCTCATTGATTGATTATTGCCTATACAATAAATCCTCAGTTATTGAGAATTATGACTATGGAGCTTTAAACATACCTCATTTTCATATTTTGGAGAAATAACACATTTTAATGCTGAAATTTTTATTTTGTTTTATTTTTGTTTAAAGAATATTTTATGGTTATATACACATATATATACATATATATGTTGTGCATGTGGTATGTGTATATAAATATGTATCTATCCATAAAATATTATTTTATATACCATATAGAGATAATGACAAAGTAAAAATTAATAATGAATAATTGAACTTAAGAACTGGAATATTGTCCGAATTTGCATCTACCAATATGTTTCTTTCCTATTTCATCCCCTTTTCTCTCCCCAGAGGTAGGTAAACATTATTCCTAAATTTTGTATTTACTTTTTGATTAAATTGTTACATATATAAGATATATATATATATATATAGCAATATATACACCAATATATCATATAATGTGTGTATACATATATATGCTGAAATAATAAACTACTTTGTTCTACTTGTTCTTAAGCTTTATAAAATAATGTTAAATATACATTGTTTCAGAGGACTTTCTCTTTTCACTCAGATTATATGTTGATTCCATATCAGTGTATAATACCCTATTGAACAAAGTTTTGACAACCTGTGTATCCCCTTTTGTGGTCACTGGACATTAAAATTGCAATGTTTTTAATATAGAAAATGTTACAAAAGACATGTTACAGAAAGACATGTTACAAAAATGTCTTAATCCTATTTTTGCAGACAATTTATTATTATAATTTTCTCCATCTAAAATGGCAGTGTCTAGAGTGTGAGTCTACTCTCTCTGGTCTGGACATTGACACTGTTTAGTCTTAGGACTAATTCTAAGTTTTGTTTTGTTTAAAGATTTTATTGATTTATTTGAGAGATAGAGAGAGAGCACCAGTAGTGGGGTCAGGGTGGGTAAAGGGAGAGAGAGAAGCAGGCTCCTTGCTGAGCAAGAAGCCTAATGTGGGGCTCAATTCCAGGGCCTAGAGATCATGACCTGACCTGAAGGCACACACTAAATGGACTGAGCCCCCCAAGCATCCCCGACTCTAGGTTTTGACCTATTGTTTTCCTTCCTGGAAGTATTTCTGTTGTCAGCTGACTTTTCTGTCATTCACTTATTTCTTCTATTTGTGCGATAAAGAAAGATCAGCTATAGTACACCTTTGATGGTGCATAGGGCAGCCTTTCTATAGAACGATGTATTAAAACAAAGGCTGAAGCATCTTTCTTTCAAAAGATATTTTTGTGATCTAGAAAAAGTACCCTTTACCAATTGGGCAGCAATAGTTCTTTGTCAACTGTATGGAAATATTTTACCATCTATAAATCTATGGAGCAGAGGAAGGGATTCCCCTCCTTCTTCTGTCTCATTTGCTTGGAGATTATAGATTGGATGTGAAAAAAAAGTGCCCATCAGTACATTGGTCATTTTTATGAATGTTTGGAAAAAGTGTTTCTTCTGAGCTTTTATCATATTTGTAATCATCACTAACAATTAATCTTCAGCATCATCACTATTATTGCCCTCATCAAAATTATCTGTCAACATGAGACCTAGATAGTTTTTCTATTCCAAACTGATTTCAAATTTAAATAGAATTCTAGACATTAACACTCAAAGGTGAATCTTCAATGACATCACAACTCTTGCATTGTCAAATTGTATTTGTAAAACTATCAGATAGTTGGAACAATACCTTGATCCTTTGTTTAATTTAAGGAGATGATATTGTCAAACTTGAACAATGACCAGCTCTGCTGCCACACTGTTATAAGCAAAAGCATGACTTTGTTCTTTTTGAGTAAATTGATGACAGTCACAAGTTGAGAAAAATTGAACAAACCTGGGGAAAGAATGTCTTTGTTCATTCACAAATACACTCTATAAGCAGAAATTATTACATTATGATTACATTTTCTAGATACTGAAATTTTGTTTTCTCAACTATCAGCACATGATATATATATATATATATATATATATATATATATATATATATACCTCCCAGGCAGCTGGGAAACTGCGTAGGGGATAGACTGAACTTGGATAAACATTCTTTTTTTTTTTTTTAATTTTTATTTTTTCATTTCTTTTCAGCATAACAGTATTCATTGTTTTGGCACCACACCCAGTGCTCCATGCAATCCGTGCCTTCCCTAATACCACCACCTGGTTCCCCCAACCTCCCACCCCCCGCCCCTTCAAAACCCTCAGGTTTTTTTTCAGAGTCCATAGTCTCTCATGGTTCACCTCCCCTTCCAATTGGATAAACATTCTGAAAAGCTCAGAAAACTTTTTTTGCATCGTAGGTGCTTAATTTTTCATAACATTTATTATATATTTTTTCTTTTTAGTGTTCTTTCTTTTGTTAATATGCTAAAACCCAAGTTCTGAAATGACATGCATCCTAGACATTTAATATTTTCAGTGTGTTTATTTTGCTTATTCGCATGGCATTGAGTCTATATATTGGAGATATTGGCATGTGTTTTCATGGGAAAATACGGTGCTATTCCAAGCAGCGTTCTCCATAAGTGCAAACCCAATACAAGTGAGCTCGCTCCTTCCTGAGTTCCAGGTAGAGCTGTCAAAGAAAGGGAACTTTATTTGCGGCAAATAAGGAGACCATGGAGAATATGAGTCCATTTCTTTTATTTAGGGTTAGGATGAATATTCAGAAAGGGGAGTTCTGTCATGGCATGTAGAGATAGGTACCTATGGAATGAGTCTATGCGTGCATGGCATGATATGTTGAAGAAGCTTGTGCTCCTCTTGAGGCAGAGATTTTCACGTTCTAATGAGGTGTCCAGGGAACCGTGGGATACTTTGTGGTCCATCTGCATAGGTGCGAGTCCGTGGTAGAGCTCAAACTGGTCTAGGTCCCCAGGAGCTCTTCATATTTTTTGCTTCTAAAAGATAGGCTTAGGGATGCCTGGGTGGCTCAGATAATTAAGCATCTGCCTTTGGCTCAGGTCATGATCCCAGAATCCTGAAATCGAGATCCGCATGGGGCTCTCTGCTCAGCAAAGAGCCTGCTTCTCCTCCCTCTGCCTACCTGCCACTCCTCTTGCTTGTGCTCTGTCTGTCAAATAAATAAATAAAATCTTAAAAAAAAAAAAAAAAGATAAGCTTAATGTTCTGGTGAAGGAGAAGGAAGGGGTTAGTGGAGATCTTGCTGGTGACAGTTTTATTCTCATTAACCCTAGGAGGCAGAGTTTCAATCCTGCAAAAACAACTCAAGAATGTGTGTTAGGTCAATCTTTATTTTTGAAACAGCGCTGGGAGTTTTACCATTGATTTATTGTCTCTGATATGATTAGGCTATTTCCTGGTCTGGTAGAGACTGTTAGTTTTTACATTCCCTTTGTTCCCTTAAAGTCCTTAACTACTGAGGTTTTTGCACGCCTTTGTTCTAACTCCTGCCAGGAAGTTCTGCAAGAAGTGTGCTCTGGCAAATCAGGCACAGATTGGAGAAAATGGCTGGAGACCTAAAATGACTTCTCTTGTGTCAGGAAAGCTGTCTCACCTTTTTTCTTTCCTGGGGACTTTTCTCTCTTTCTGTCAACATAAGGAAAACACAAGCTAGGGAATGGGACAGCTCTCCTTGCCTGCCTTCCCATGATCTTATCTGCAAATGTGCCTTCACTTGCAATTAGATTATTTCTCTCCTCCCTGGTTACTACTGAGGAAGAACCTTTGTCCTACCAAAAAGGTATTTGTCCAAACTTCTGGAATGTTTATCCACTTCTCTGTCTGTGAGACAAAATTCTATCCGTTATTACACAAACATACATGCAGGTGCACACTTACATACTATCTCCTAAGTCTCTTTTTTCCTACATATTACAGTTATTCTCTTTTTACTATATTATTTCATTAGCAATTATGTAATCTCTAACAAGGTAAATAAACAGAAAGCCTTGAATGCAAAGCTATGCCCTCAGTCCTACCTCTTCATTGCTCTTCACAGACGCCCATGCTGTCCCCATCTCTCACTTCTATTCTCTATTGTCCATGTGTTTTTTATAGTATTTTAAATTTAAATAATGAATGATATTCTCTGTTCTCTCATATGTCCCTCTCCACCTTGGCTTCTACCTACCACCATCCCACTGATGTGTTTCTTGCTAAATTCACCAACGACCAGCATATGGCCAAATTCAACAATTTTCAAACCTCATTTTGTTTGACTTCCAAGCAGTTTTCAGCCCAGTTACTTCTGCCTTTCTTCTTATGACATTGTCTTCCATGGATTGTATTCCATTTGATTCCATGACACTGGGCTCTCATGATTTTATTCCCACATTTCTGTCTGCATCTCAGTTTCCTTTGCTGGCTCCTCTGTCTCCTAACTTCTACATGTTGGAGTCCCTCAGACCTCAATTTAGGATCCTCTTTCCTTTTCACACTACCTTGTGTTATCAAAGCCATCTCACATACTTGCCTGGTTTTACAGACCATGTGTAAGCCAAGATATTACATTTTCTCCTTCAACTCCCTTCTGACCTCAAAATTTGTACTCCCAGTTTTTAAGTGATATGTCTGCTTGGACACAGAGGCTCAGCTGTACTTCAGAGGTAAAATCCCTTTAATATCTACCTCTATCACAAATGACATGAGTTTCAGTGCTCAGAACTGTTGTGTGATGAAAGAATCCTACTGTAGGTAGATGGCTAGAAGCTCTGTGTAATTCTGAGAGTAAATAACAGTGACTTTGAGAGGAAATAAATAGAGAATGTTTTCTCATTGGTGCAACTCTGCCATTTTCCTCTTCTTTTATACAGTACTTAACAATGTTGATGGAATTCTCATAGTTCATGAAGAACCAATAATGGTGTCTCTCTTGTATGCTCATACCCTTTCTTTTTCAATTAACAGAGGTTGTTGTCTAAGAGTTCTGATTTTTTATTCATGGCTGTTCACACAGATTCATGAGAGAGAGACAGACAGACAGACAGCCATAAAATAAAGAAAATAATGAGAAGTTGGGAGGGCAGAACCTTGAGAAGGAAAGTAGCATAACAGTGAAAAGACCTGTAGAATATCAGTGTGAGTCAAACAAGTATGTGAGATGCCATCTTTTTTATTCTGTTCCCTGTGCCCCAGTTTATAACCAGTTTTTCCTTCCTTCCTTCCTTCCCTTCTTCCTTCCTTCCTTCCTTCTAGATTTTGTTTGTTTTAAACTTAAAACCCCAATATCAAGAGTTGCATGCTCCACTGACTGAGCCAGCCAGATACCCCAGACTCAGTCTTTTCAAATCCATTATAATGTGGTGTTCATTGCAGCCTGCCTTGTCAGTACTAACCCTGGGCCTTGGCGTGGCTCTTACACTGGCTTTAGGTTCTCAGCTTTCTATAGCAGCCCTGGCCTTCATCCTGCCCAATCTTTGAAGTATTCACAATTTCTTATGGCAGATATTCTTGTGGGATGGCTGGTCCCTTCCTCAATTCTCTGGGTCCCAAATCTTATCCTTGTTAGGATGAAAAGGAAGTGAGGAAGATACTTTGTGACTTCTGTGCAGTGATAAAATGCCAGAAAATATAATAGTTTCCAGCCAAGCAAGGTTACTAGGTAGATACATCAGAAGAGACACATAGTCAATCTACGGAAGTACAGCGAGGTGAAGACTTAGATGGATATTAATAGTGACTGTCAGATTGAATCCTTTTCCTCTTTATTGGGATCCATATATAAAGCATGTCTGTGCTGAAATTCTAAATGTGGCAGAAGATGTCTGACTCAATTGTTCTCTTTTAGTTATTACATGTGACCAAGAAAAACAAATATAAAAACTCAAGGAGCTGTAAGGAAAAAGATATTAGGGAGTGAATGGCAGAAAATCATTACAGTAGTCAATTCTTTCCCCCACCCCCACCTCCAGTGCCACCATTTTTAAACCAAACCTTCGTAACTTATATACATTCAAATTATCTTGACACCCTAGGGCCTCTGCTGGTTTGTTTCAGGATCTTGCTTTTAACACAATCATGTACTTGTACCTGGGTTAAAAAAAATATTTTATGGAAAGATGCTCTGTTGAGTTCAATTAAATTCAACAAATATAGATTGTATGCCTGCTGTATATTAGGCATTGTAATAAGTACCAGGGATGCCTTAGAGATCAAAATTAATACCATCCCTTCCTTTATGAAGCTTGTGGTCCAATCTACAAGATAGCATTTAACATGTAATATTTAGAGATTTATGTTAGCAAGCAGAAAATCCAACTCAAGTGAGATGAACTGTAAAATAAAAATGGCTCTGGGATTTATTAAATTAATAACTATTACATAATTTGACCTCTCCTGGAGAGACATAATTCATATTATCATGTTTGAAGCTCCAAAGAAAGAAACCGTCTTAGTCCATGCAGACTGCTATAGCAAAACTGTTACACACTGGATGGCTTAAACAGCAAACATTTTTTTCTCATAGTTCTGGAAACTGGAAAGTCCAGGGTCAAGGTCCTGGCCAAGTTAGTGTCTGGTGAGAACTCATTTCTGGCTCACAGGGCTATCTTCTTGCTGTATTCTTACCTATTAAAAGGGGCGAGGGAGCTCTCTGAGGTCTCTTTTCTAAGGGCACTGATTCCATCCATGAGAGCTCCACTCTCCTGACTTAATCACCTCCGAAAGACCTCACCACCTACTACCACCACACTGGGGGTTAGGAAGTCCATATATGAATCTGGGAGGACATAAACATTCAATCCATAGCAAAAACCCATTTGCTGTATTAAAGGCTCTTGTGGATAAAGAGTTATTCAGCGTCTGCATCTTGAGTTTTATTTAGTTTTCGTTATTACTTTGTTTTATTTTTGCAGTATATTGATAGGTGCATTTCTAAGGTATCATTTATGTTATTTCTTTTTTTTTTTAAGATTTTATTTATTTATTTGACAGAGAGAGATCACAGTAGACAGAGAGGCAGGCAGAGAGAGAGAGAGGAAGGGAAGCAGGCCCCCTGCTGAGCAGAGAGCCCGATGCGGGACTCGATCCCAGGACCCTGAGATCATGACCTGAGCCGAAGGCAGCGACTTAACCCACTGAGCCACCCAGGCGCCCCTATGTTATTTCTTAAAGAAAATTACTAGGAATGAAATTTGTATCATAGTTACATGCCATGCTTTTGATTACTCCAAACATTATAAACCTCCAAGCCCCAGTGACAACACACTAATCCAGAGATTTCTTGTTTCTCTCTCATGGATATAGTTGTATTTGGTGCTATTTGTTCAAGGCAGGTTAAGAGAATGAACTGTGTTCTCTAGGTTCAAGTGAGTCTTCATCTCACATACTTACTTCTCTATGTGGGTACATAATAGTCTTTGTTGTGGAATAAGATACTCCAAAAGGGAGGAACATGAACAATAAGGTATATGGATTAACAATAGAGTGTACGTTGAACTCTCAGCTTGAAAGGTAAAAAATGAAAAAGCAGCACCATTATAGAATATTAAAAGGTTGAGAGAAAGGAGTGGGGAAAAAAAAGATGTGGCATAGAAAAATAAGCATGTGTTCAATGGCAGACTTTCCTGGGTGGGAAGTACATGTATTTTATACTTCACAAAAGGGAAGGTGGAGACCAAGGTAGATGGCTAAAGATTATTTCAATAAACATCTATTGAGCGATAACAATGAGCATTACTAGGGATGCCTCCAAACAGGAGCAGAGGCAGTGGCAGGAGAAAGACCTTTTCTCCTCCGTGTGTTCCTGGCAGGAAAGAAACCCACAGCGTTACCTTATTCATTTTTACAGCCTGTGTTTCTAGCACAGTGACTTCTCAGAAAAGATACCAAACTGGTATTTGTTCATTTGGATAGACATTATCAGTATTAAGACAAATTCAACTCTGTTTTAGTTACTCTGAGTCACAGGTTTCTAGTTAAATCCATTGACGTCGCCACGAGAGGAAGTAAGAGAATGAACTTGAAATTAGCCTTTATTAACTACTTAGAGAATCATGTTCTGACATGCCAAAAAATGTATATATTGAGATATATTTCTTTGAGATCTTATTTATTTATTTGACAGAGTACAAGCAGGAGGAGCTGCAGAAGGAGAGGGAGAAGCAGGCTCCCCTCTGAGCAGGGTGCCCAATGTGGGGCTCGATCCCAGGATTCTGGGATCACGACCTGAACCGAAGGCAGATGCTTAACAACTGAGCCAACCAGGCGCCTGACATGTTTCTTTTTAATTGTCATAAGCCTAGGAAAGCCCATTATTTTCTTTATTTTGTAACATCAAGAAACCAAGGCTCTAAGAAGTTAATTAATTTACCAAAGGTAATACAGATAGTAAGTGTACAAACCATGATTTAACTCTAGTAAGTGGAAAATTATAATTTGAACCTGGGTCTGCATAACATAATAACTCAATCCTTGAACTTTACAATCTAGTTAGAGAAATAAGGAAAAACAAAAACAAAAACAAAAAAAAAACACAAAATAACCTAGACATTTACAGTGAGCAATACAGATAGAGAATAAATACTATTCATAATATATTGTTGCATTCTAGACTTTCAGAAGAGAGTTATCTGTGTGCATATTAATTAGACGTTATCCTTGGTGCTCACTTCATTAGCCAGAATCATAACACTAGTCACAAGGAATTAGCTACTCAAAGCAGGTTAGAACTCACATCTGCAACTAACCACAGGTCCAGTAGAGGGAGCCTCCATCTCACAATTCAGTGTTCAACCACAGAAGGTGCAAAATCCTCTTTTCTAAGGGAACCCAGTGAGATCCAGGAAAACAAATTATCTTTAACTGTATTTGTGGGAAGAATTGCTCCAATTTTAAAGCAGTTCTCTGACTAGATGCAAAGAGGAATACATAACAGTATTTGCTCATTACTTAAATTAAAGTTACTGAAATCCAGTGGGGAGTTAGATGTTGCCTCTGATTCATTGTATTTTTCAAAGGCTAGAAATAGCCACTGTGGTCCTGGCCATTATTGAGGATTTTTATTTCCTGAGGCAGAGCTGTGGCATCTCCTGGCCTCATTAATATAGGGACTAATGGGACCAGCTAACCTTCAATGGGTCTTCTCCTCCCATAATCTAATTTCATTGGATTCCTGAAGGAGAGAGTTAAATCAAGAGAAAGGATAGAATGAGAAATAAATATGCAGGTTTATGTGGATACATCCGTATTGCATGGAAGTTTGGAAATAAAGAAATATCTTAAGTTCAAGTAGAAAAAGCAAACCTTGGTTTATTTTTTTAATTGCATATTATCTAACAAATTCTCTTCTAAGTGAAAGGAGGGAATAGAAAAATGGGGGGGGCAACATATGTTCTTTTTATCCTGTATTTTAAGAGATTGCTATTATTACTCTTGTCATTATTATTTAGCTGTTTTCAAATAATTTATTTCTTTGTGATATGCTCCCATTTTTCCTCTGATTCTTTGTTTTCTCTCTGTTGCTTTATCCCATTTTCTCCTCTCCATCATCTTTTCTTTTCTGAGACATCTATTATTTCTTATTTTCTTTTTCTAACTGCTTCATGTTCTTGAAGGCATTCTGCCACTTCCCATGCAAATTAACTTAGCTTTTTTTAAACCAGCTGTCCGTTTTCTGGAAGTATCCCCATTGTACTGCATCAGTTCCTTATGATTTGAAATAGTGTGGGGAAGAACACGCCCAAATCCCACTTCTCATTCCCAAGGAAAAGGTGATCTCTAAGGGGGTATAGTAGCTGCTGAGCGCAGGTAGGAGACCAAATGCTGGCTGTGTCATTTGTCTTGTCTCTCTGATTAGGTAAAGTAGGGAGTAGGCACAATGGTGCTGGGATTTCATGTACATGAAACGTCACTTCCAGGATAGGAAGAAAGGCTCAACAATTAAGGGGAAGAGATGAAAAGCATATAGGTACATGGTATTTAGTGAAAAAAAAATTCTGGTAATAGGTTAAAGCTAGTATTAAAATACTAACTCTCTGACTAGCTGTGCTATTTGATTAGGTCTCTTAGATTCACTAAGCCTCAGTTTCCTTATTTAAATAATGGGAATAAACATCTTCACCCACCCCATCCCCACCCCCATCCCCACCACAAGTTTGCCATAAGGATAAAATGAGCAGTGCATATAAAAATGCTCATTAAGCAACTTGGATACAACCAAGCGTATGGTTTTGTAAAACAATGTGATTATGCGGCAAGTACACAGGCCTTGAAATCTGAGGTTCTGGTCCCTTCTGAGGCAGCGCTTTGCAGACCCATAACCTCCGGCAGAATTTCGAGGCAGATGCAGAGGTTTCAAACTCAAGTTCTGCTTCTGACCTGCTATGTGATCTTGGATAAGCCACATAAACTTTTGAGTTTCTATTTCTGCAGCTGGAAGATGAGCAGAAATAGTGCCTCTTCTAAAACTGACAAGATGGAATGTGATGATCCACGTGGAAAAGTGCTGCAGTCAGAAAGGCAGGCTCCTTGTCACCCCTTTTATTCTCCAGCACGGCAAAGCCTTTTCACCCGCCCTGTGGCGATCTCAGTCCCTTGACCTTGGCGTACAGCTTGCTCTCTGTTGTCCTAAGGGCTTTTCAGAAGCTCTTGTCTAGGCTTGCCACTGTTCAGTTGAACGTTCCTTCATTGATCTTCTGCTGTACACAGTGTACCAACGCCCAAGCTCGGAACACAATCACCTGTCACAAATGGCTCTCCTGGTTCTAAATCACAGTGCCTCCTGGAAGAAGATGCAAACACTATTATCCTCCTGGCTCACCACAGAATCATTCTGGCCCCATGGCCGCTGAGGCCCTCTTACTTCATCTCTAATAGATGTTCTAGGACACTGACTGCAAAGACTATTGCAGGACTTCCTTGTCAGGGTTCCAGTAAATAACACTTTGAACTGATTTAGCTTCCTGCCTCACTGAAATGATTGGGGTGGGGGGGTGGAGGGGGGGCAATCCGGTGCAACTATCCCTGCTTTCTAAAAATCCTCTACCTTTCTTTCACATGTGTATGCTTTTCTGTTCACAACCCAATCTTTCACCATTTCTTGTTTGTCTCCTTAATTCTGTCTCTTTTATTTTC
Organism: Neogale vison; assembly: GCF_020171115.1. Classification (NCBI taxonomy): domain Eukaryota; kingdom Metazoa; phylum Chordata; class Mammalia; order Carnivora; family Mustelidae; genus Neogale; species Neogale vison. The sequence goes on along the minus strand of NC_058096.1, from coordinate 63,288,270 downwards.
CCATTGCTGAAATGTGAACATTCCTAAAGACTTATTCCTAAGTGCTTCTATTATTCTAGCCTTACTCAAATGTTCTATTAAGTGCATCTATTTTTATACAGTCGACAATTGCTTTTGTCTAGATGACTTAAAGTCAGGATTTCCACCTTTGTTCTGTCTTATGGGATGCAATTTTTTTTTTTTTTTTTTTTAACATCCAGCTGCCCTCTGGACATTTCAAGAGTACTCGATATCAGTAACAATGTGGTTTAGGAAAGCAAGAAATGCATTCTTCTGTTCTTAGAGAGTACATTATTTTTCCATTGCTGCTGTAACACACTTAGCAGCTTAAAATTACACAAATTTATTATCTCGCGGTTCTATAGGTAAGAGATTCAGCACAGAATGGCTGAGAGTATATTGCTCAGAGTAACATCATACTGGAATCAAGGTATCTGCTGGGCTGTGGTTCTCATCTGGGGCTCCGGGACTTCTTTCAAGTTCACTTACCGTGGAAAATTCATTTCCTTCTGTGCTTTCCATGTGGCCCTCTTCATCTTCCAAGTAGCAATGATAGGTAGAGTCCTTTCCAGCCTTCTCATCTCTGACTTCTTCTTCACGATTGAAGGTTTGTGTGAATACATTGGCCCTAACTGGATAATCCGGGACAATGTCCTTGATTTAAGGTCTATTTTCTAGTAACATTAACTACATTTTCAAAGTTCTTTTTTGCCATGCAACATAACCCCAGCGATTAGAGTATGGTTGTTTTGAGGCCATAATTTTTCCTGTAGAAAACATCACTGAAGGCACATCCCTTAACCTTTTACATAGAAGATTGGAGTTGAAAAGAATTCTGGAGATCACCAAGTTGATAAATAGACCTGCCAAGGTTGCACAGCATTCAGTGACAACACCAGTGCTGTTCCCACTCCTTTCCTAGTGCAGCCTTGCCATCCACTAACTTAATCTCTTAGAAGCCTCACCAATTTTTATCCTTTTAAAATTATATTCAAACATGAGTTTTTTTTTTTTAAAGATTTATTTTATTTATTTATTTGACAGAGATCAGAAGTTGGCGAGAGGCAGGCAGAGAGAGAGGAGGAAGCAGGCTTCCCACAGAGCAGAGAGCCCGATGCGGGGCTTGATCCCAGGACCCTGGGATCATGACCCAAGCTGAAGGCAGCGGGTTAATCCACTGAGCCACCCAGGCGCCCCTCAAACATGAGTTTTCATCTATTATGATAGCTACCCATCTCAACTTTGTGTTTTTATTGAGTGAAACGTCTAATAAGAATACTAACAAAATAGTTTTTTTGAAAGATTCACAAAGACCTGAATGAAACAGCTAGAGGGAAATGGTTATACAACCTGTAAATAACGGAATCCTTACACACACAGGGGACCCAGAGCACAGGAGTGTTAAGCTGACACATAAGGAGTCAGGAAAGTCTTCCTGCAGATGGGTTTTGAAGCCAGATAGAAACATATTGTCAGAAAGTGAAGAAGGTACTGTTATGAAGGAAGAAGGCACAGATGTGGGAGTTAACAAGTTAAGAGCATCAAGCAGATTGGATTTCATTTCCTGGAATGGAAAGACTCTTTTGAGGAATAAGACAGGGGTGATTCTGGATAGATACAAAGGAGACATTTGCTAGAAGGCTTCAGATCTAGATCCATAAGAAGGTATGCAGAGTGGTTTTTGGAAAAGCAAATTGAACAATGTGTTCTAGCTGGCCATCTGTCATCTATGGGTAGGATGGGGAGATCCCAGGGAAAGCAAGCCAGGAAATGGTTGCAGGAATCCAGACGTGAATTAAGAAATGTGGAAGTTCTGTGGAAATGAAAAGAATGGACAAATCAGGGGAGCATGCAGGAAAGCGTGGAAGGGTCTGTGTAGTGATTCAATGTAGTGCACAAAGAAAGAAAATATTTCAAGTACAGGAATTTGAATTCTGCAGGGTTCTGGAGGATGCATATACAATCATCAGAGATGGAGGAATTTGAAAGATGGCTTATCTTCCTTTAATGTATGTGTATGACCTCATCCCAAAGCTACCATAGGTGAACTTGAAAGACATTACCCAAGGTATCATTTTCATTCTCTTTTCTACTTCGTTTCCCACAATAAGAACAACAATTATATAACTTAATAAATAAATAATAAAAAGAAATTAAAATTAAAGCATGAAAGGATTATTTGGACCCTGTATAGGTAAAGAAATTTCTAACATATATGAAATTGGTATTCGAAAAAATTTTACAGAAAAATGGTAAAATAGGGATACCTGGGTAGCTCAGTTGGTTAAGTGTCTGCCTTCATCTCAAGTCATAATCTCAGGGGCCTGGGACCAAGTCCCACATCTGGCTCCTTGCTCAGCAGGGAGCCTGCTTCTCCTTCTACCTGCCATTTCCCTTCCTGTGTGCACTCTCTCCTCTCTGACAAATAAATAAATAAATAAATAAAATCTTAAAAAAAAATAAAAGAAAAATGTAAAATACTTCTCATTTTCACTTTTTAAAAGATTTATTTATTGAGGGCACCTGTATGCCTTATTCTGTTAAGCGGCTGCCTTCAGCTCAGGTCATGATCTCGGGGTCCTGGGATCGAGCCCCGCATCAGGCTCCCTGCTTGCCGGAGAACCTGCTTCTCCCTCTCCCTCTGCCTGCCGCTCTGCCTACTTGTGCTCTCTTTCTCTGTCAAATAAATAAATAAAATATTTTCTAAAGATAAATAAATATTTATTTATTAGAGAGAAAGGGTGCAAGTGAGAGTGTAAGGGGAGGAGGGGTACAGGGAGAGGGAGAGAGAATCTCAAGTAGACTCCCCACTGAATGTGGAGCCCCCACATGGAGAGCATGACCTGAACCAAAATCAAGAATCAGATGCTTGGGGCGCCTGGGTGGCTCAGTGGGTTAAAGCCTCTGCCTTCGGCTCAGGTCATGATCTCAGGGTCCTGGGATCGAGTCCCACATCGGGCTCTCTGCTCAGCAGGGGGCCTGCTTCCCTTCCTCTCTCTGCCTGCTTGTGATCTCTGTCTGTCAAATAAATAAATAAAATCTTAAAAAAAAAAAAAAAATCAGATGCTTAACGACTGAGCCACCCAGGTGCCCCAGAAGATATTTTTTAAAAGGCAGAGACTGAAGTTGGACCTTCCAGATATATCAGAGTTCTAATTTGTAGAAATTTCTTTTAATTTTTTTCCTAATTGCTGATCATCCACTTTCACATTTACACTGCAACTAATGCCTATCCCTTCCTTCCTCATCCGTATCACAATTGCATTTCAATATGATTAGCTGGTGTATCTTGGGCCAGAGTTCTCCAGAGAAATAGAAACAATATTTTTGCATTCATACTTTTTTTAATCTATTTATTTATATTTATTATGAGGCATTGGCTCATACAACTATGGAGGCTCACAATCTGCTGCCTGCAAGTTGGAGACCCAGAAAAGCCAGTCCTAAGGCCTAAGAACTAGAGGACCCAACTAGATGGGGTTGGAATCCCCATTTAAGGACAAAAGAAGAAAAAATGAGATATATCTGGCCAAAAAAAAAGGTAGGGGAGGGACAAATTCCTCCTTCCTCTACCTCTGCCTCTAATTACATTTATGCCCTCAATGAATTGGATGGTGCCATCCTAAGTTGTGTAGAATCATCTACCCTACAGACTCCATTGATTCAAATGTTAGCTTCAACTGGAATTGTTTTTATAGACACACTCAATATAATGTCTAATCTGGGCACTTCATGGCCAGTCCAGTTGATACAAAATTAACCATCACAGCCTATGAATTGGGATAAACTGACTTCCTCTATTATTTTTAATAATGTGACAAAAGCTGCAAAAGTGTGAATGACTGGAGACAAAAATACGGTAGGAAAAAGGTTAGAAAATGCCCATTTATATTTATGTTCATTGGTTTATTATAATATACTCATCTCCTCCCCTCTGGTTTCTGCCTCCTCCTTCCTTTCAAATGAATTTTCCTAAGATCTCACTTCAATAATATCACTTTGTTAAAAGTCAAACAAGCAATTTTTAAATTGCTTCTCATTATCTAAAATACCTAACTCCAATTCTTGATGTGGCCAACTTTCTGAGATATTATTTTTGGGTTTTTTTGTTTGTTTGTTTTGTTTGTTTGTTTGTTTTTCTCTCCCAGAGGGTTCTTACCATTCCATTTCTTCTTTAAAGCAAGTAGTCAGGCTCTGTCCTCTCATGTCTCCAAGGAGGTCTGTGGCAGTGAGAGCAGAAGTTGTCCTCAAAGTATGTGTTCCCCTGGCTTTTGTTTTCGGAAAGTCAGAGATATTTAAGATAAACATTGGCAGGATGGAAAGAAAAAGCTTAAGTGTCAGGCCTGAATAACACTTAGGGATTTTGACTGATGTTGAAATCCGTGGGAAGTTGGGTATAGTGTGGAATGCATCCATTCTTGGGTAGCGGGGCACCTGGGTGGCTCAGTCATTAAATCTCTGCTTTCTGCTCAGGTCATGATCCCAGGGTCCTGGGATCCAGCCCCCAATCAGGCTCCACGCTCAGCGGGAAGCCTGTTTCTCCCTCTCCCACTCCGCCTGCTTGTATTCCCTCTCACTGTGTCTCTCTGTGTCAAATAAATAAATAAAATAAAATAAAAACTCACTTCTGCCCAGATGACTATAAGTCACTATCTTCAGTTTTGCTTTCTTTTACAATCTCCTATTCTTCATATCCAGCTGCCTGCTGGACATTTTGGGGGGTGGGGGGAGAGGGCTAGATATCCTTGAACAAGTTTAGACAATTTCCCTCTCTTACTAACTAGCTCAAAATTTTTGTTATGAGACATTTAATTTTATCATAATGCTTTTTCTGTGTTTATTGAGATAATTACATATTTGTTGTCCCTTTATCTATGAATGGAGTAAATTAAATTAATAGATTTTCTTATAATGTATTACCCTTTGACACCTAAGACAAAATCAACTAGGTTATGGTCATTATCTTTATCACATATTTCTGAAAAAAATTGTTTTAATTAGTATTTGGTTTAGAGGTTAACTCTAAGTTTTTTGAGATTGGTTTATATTTGTCCCTTCTAATATGATCATTACTTCTTTTTGGTATCAATATTATTCTATGTTAATGAAATCAGACAGATTTCTTATTTTTCTATTCTCCAAAAAAAAAAAAAAATGAGGTTAGAATGACCTTCTTCTTGGAAGTTTGATAGAACCCTCTGTGAAACTATATTAGCTGTATTTTTTTTATAGGAAAATTTTTTTTAACTGCTCACTCTGTATTTTAATTATCAGATATAGGATTCTTCAGACTTTCTAGTTCTTCTTGAATCAGTTCTGCTATGTTATATTTATACCAAATGTGTCTGATTTTCTTAAATTTTCAAATTTATTGGCATAAAAGTGCTTACATAATTTTATTACTATAATTTTAATCCCTAAATGCCTATTTTCTCCCTTTTTCCTTGATTAGTTTTGACAAAGTTTTATCTAGTTTTTTAGTCTTTTTCTAGAAATATATTTTACAGGGGTTGAATGTCTTTATTTTAGCATTATTTATTTTTATTAATTTATTCTACTATATTTTGCATCTTTTTTTCTATTTGGGGGGTTATTCTGATGCTATTTTTAATACTTTAAACTGGGTATTTAGCTCACATTTTAGAAAGTACCCTTGTAGTTTATCTGGAATATAGTTCTATTATTATAGGTGGGTCTTTCAAAGTATCTTTTCTGCCATACTGCCCCAAATGGAGGTCCTGGAAATAAAATTTCTTGAGCAACTGAAGAAAGGGAAGAGACTGAAGCTTCTCTGGCCACACCTGAAGTATTACATTTATTTTTCTTTACATAAAATTAAATGAGACAGTAACAAATGTAGGGTGCACAATGACAAAAGTAAGTAAGGTGATGGGATGTCTAAAATTCATGACATGAGGAGATACTAAAATAACTCTTGATTATTTAACCTCAGTTAAAATGGAGGAGGTGATGAGGAAGTCTTCAAAATCTTGAAGTGCTGCAGCATGAAAGGGAGACTGAATGCATTTTTTTAAAAAAATAACTAAATAAATAAAAATAAATTTAAAAATTCCAAATGATGAAAATTAGTTTACCAGATAAAATTCAGAAGCTAAATTTTGGATCAAGAAATATCAATAATCTACCTGGTTGCCAAAAATCCATTATCATGGGAATTGTTCAGAGGCTAGTCTACCACATAACTGACTATCATGGTAGAATATCATGCATGATTTAGGGACTAGCATTTGATTATCTCTAAAGTTTCTTTCCAAACTTGGGATTTTATGATTTTAAGTTCAGTGATCATCAAAAAGAGATCCTATATCGCCTTTTGTTTCTACTACAGTTTCTAAAACTCCCTAAATGAGCTCTTATGGATACTGAAAATGAATGTATAAATAAATGAATTATTGAATGAGTTAATCAGTCATAAAAGCAACAAATATATTAGTGGTCTCTCGCCTTTCCCACCTTGTCTATAGTTCCTGTGGCCATACACTTAAAGAAGCTTGTGTGTCTGTGTTGTCTGTGTGTGTCTGTGTCTGTGTTAGACAAGCAGGAGAAGATCATCTCTTAAAATTGAGGCACTGGAAGTGATTTCTTATTCAGAGTGAGTAAAACCCTCCGATGCTTCAATTCAGTGACACCCTGAGAATGTTTTATGAATCAGGTTTCATCACCTGTTAGCAGAGGGACTGAAATGCTCAGCTACTTTTGATGGATGACCCTTCAGAGTCTGTCTTTAAGACAGTACCCTTGGCTCGCCCCTTCTTAACTACTCCCTTTGTGCAGTGTTCTGATAATCTCGCTTTTGCTGGCTCCTGAGTCATTGTAGGACATCTGCTTTCTCTAGTACACTTCTGTCTGCCTCCTTACCTTCACTGTAAACTAATAGGACCGCTCATTCTTCCCATTCTCAGCTTGGGGAATTTTCTCATTAGTACTTTACCCTTTCTTGTCAAATAGTCTCCTTGCTTCCAGTTCACTCCTCTCGCCTCCAATCAAATTCCCAGTCAGCATTCAAGTGATCTTTCAACAACAAAAATGATAGTGATGCAACTTGTTTTCCTTTGTGAAGTGGTCCTATGTTACCTGATAAAGTCCTATATCCTTGCCTACAAGAAGCAACAGAATCTAGAACCTCCCTACCACGCCTATGTCTTTGCTCACCAAACCCTATCTGCACCGGCTCTAAAACCTGTGCTTCTTTTGATACCAACCATTCTCTCTGCCTTTTATCTACGTCTTCACATAAGTCATTGCCTATGCCTGGAATCCTCCCTGATACTGCCAAATGAGTTTGATTTGGCAAAAAGAATTTGAAATACTGGGGAAACGTATGGCAAGGGTAAATTTTAGTCAACAAAGCATACAAAAGTTACAAAACATGATTCCTGGGCGCCTGGGTGGCTCAGTGGGTTAAGCCGCTGCCTTCGGCTCAGGTCATGATCTCAGGGTCCTGGGATCGAGTCTCGCATTGGGCTCTCTGCTCAGCAGGGAGCCTGCTTCCTCCTCTCTCTCTCTCTCTCTCTCTCTGCCTGCCTCTCTGCCTACTTGTGATCTCTCTCTGTCAAATAAATAAATAAAATCTTAAAAAAAAAAAAAAAAGCATGATTCCTTTTTTTTTTTTTTTCATTAAATGAACTTAATCTCCACTCCAGGCTGTAGTCTTACCACCTTCATCAGAATTCTTCCAGCACCTCAGTCATCCTGCTAGCTGGCTTCTCTATTCCATTATACTGTAAAATACATTCTCTGTATTTCTCCAAGAACATTTTTTTTCTGGGTTTCAAATTTAATTAAGATATTTCCATGTTTAGATCATTTGATAGCTTTCTGTAGTCAATAGGATAAAATATGCTGTAGACTGCCTATTGTGCTCTCAAGATCCATCTCTCCCTTGTTCCTGCAACACTGACTACTTAACAACAGTACTTTTCCCAGCATCCCCTGAAGCTTCAACAAGCCCTTTGATTATGCTTTAGGCAGTGGGATAATGAATGGAAGTGAAGTCTACAAGTCAAAGTCATCTCCAAGTACAGAAATTTTACTTGGGGAATCTGGCCTGCTTACCTGTCTATTCTCAAATTTTGTACTTTCTAAAACTTTATTGTGATTCCCAGTTTTGTTGTGTTATTGCATGTCTATAAACTTACTCTTCTCCCTAATATGAAATACTCTTGTCCCTTTCATCATCTTCAACATTTAGAGCTTTATCTTCTCCAAGAAGTCTTCTTTATGTTCCTCTACTATTTGTTTTCTGGTCTGGGTTAGATGCCACCCTTGTGAGCTTCCGCCATACTATGTATACTAACATTTCTTATTTCTATATGTAGGATTTTAATTGAGCTAAAAGTTCCTTGAGAAAGCTGCTGTGTTGTATCCATGCCTATAGCCTTAATGCTTAACAAGTGGAGTGATACTCAGTAAATGCGTAACTGAACTGCTTCTCTTTTTGACCTTGATATTGCAAGTATTCTGGTGACGAAAGTCACAAAATCATCATGATTGGTTGAAAGTAAGTGATGAGGAGCTGGGAAAAAGTAAGATCCTTCAAGAGACATCAATGTCTGCTCAACTTGGAGATCTGGAAGAAGTCATTTTCCATTTCAAGAGAAAATAATCTTTGATTATGTATCTCCATTTCTTTCTGCATTGGACTTCCCCAGTTGCATTCTGTCCTTCACATTCCTTGCCTCCATTTTGCTCTTTGCCCACATTATCTTCATTCAGGCTTTTTCATAGCATGCTGCCATCACACTTCAAATTTTGGCGACCCCATTTCACAAAGTGCCACAATCCCAGTGGGCCAGAGAAAGCAATATAGTTCTAATTTTTCATTCCCCTCAATTCCAGAAGAGTGACTTGTGTGGTGAGATGTTACTGAGAACAGCAGGGAAAGAAATGTTTGGAGGAAAGATTCCTTTTATGGCACATTACCATAATGTCATATGTCACAGTGGTCACATGAAAATTCATACAATTCATTTGCTCTTATATCAGATATTTCGGAATCAAAATTTCTGACTAAGTGACTCAGATTGTAATCCATCAGTCCTCCTGACCACTGAGTTAAGATGAGCACTTGGTGTTATACGTAACTAAGGAACACTACATCAAAAACTAATGACGTACTATATGGTGGCTAATTGAACATAATTTAAAAAAATAAATTCTAAAATGTGTTCTCTGTGTTGCCTTCCAGAGACAAGGGGAATTTTTAATCCTTAGTTTTTCATCTTCTCAAATATGGAGACTGATTTTAGTGATTGTTAGCATTCTTCCAATAGTTTTGGAATCTAAGGCCCTTCTGCTTCTTCACACCATAGAGATTGCAGAAATATAACATTCCTACATGCAAATTTTGGCACGAAAGCTAGTCAATCATGCAAAAACAGTTGACCCTTGAATAACAAATGATCAAACTGTAGGAGTTCACTTATATGAGGATTTCTTTTTCTAAATACAGTGCAGTACTATAAATGTATTTTCTTTTCCTTCTGATTTTCTTTTCTTTAGCTTGCTTTATTTTAAGACTATAGTAGATAATAGTTGAAATATTAATCAGCTGTCTATGTTATCAGTAAGGCTTCTGGTTAACAGTAGGCTGTTAGCAGTTAAGTTTTTGAGGAGTCAAAAGTTGTATGGAGATTTTCAGATGTGTGTGGCCAGCAAGCCACATCACCACCTTGTTCAAGTGTCAACTCTATCTGTATTGAGCACCTTCTAAATTTGTGCCTTGATCAATGTCTTAAATTCTTATTTTTTCCTCTCCCCAATTTCCCTATTGTTTTGGCAATCTTGTCTGGAAGTTTTTAGCCCTCCCCAGAGTTCCTCCTCAACTCTCTAGAGCCCTCCTTCCTTTTCCTCATCAGGCGTCTCTTGGTGTTTTACTTCCACATGCGGTTCTAACTTGCTGTGAAGATACTCCCCAGCCAGGATTCGGGGGCATACCCTTTGTCTTAGTGGAGACTAGAGAGGTTTATTCCTTCCATTCAAGATTCGATTTCACTCTCAGGGTCTGAGGTCTGCTTTTCAAAGACTCTGGGCCTAACAGGGCCTCCAATGCCGACCAAGCTCTGAGCCTATGGAGAACATTTCCTTCTTTCTGCCTGCCTTGAGATAAAACTCCCTTCTGTCCTTTTATTCCATTGCCTTCCCTCTTGTGTGGATCTGTAATAATTGCTGGAGTGCTGGGAATTCATGCTAATAATGAGTTCTCAAGAGCGACTTTCCTTTTTTTTTTTTTTTTTTTTTTCCTTCTCTCTCTTTTTTTCTCAAGTGGTTAGGTCTGAAAAGAATAATTTATCAAATCATTTTTATTCAACTTTGGAAGAAGAAGAAAGAGGAAAAGAGGTGGGGGGAGAAGCCCTTTTGCGGTTTTAATTGCTTTGCAGTGTCTGCAGGAGGCTCTGCTCAGCTTATCAAAGCCCACACAGCCGAGGCCCCACGCTTCTGGCTCAGCACTGCCTCGCTGGAGCAGCCGGGCTCCGCTGATGGACCAGATAGTGCCTTGGCTATCTGATGGCTTCAGTGCTTAGGAGGTTAATTCAAGTGATGAATTGAAAAATTTGGGAGGGTACAAGAAAGGGGATAGGGGCTGTTTTTCAGAATTTTAAAAATTAGGATTAAAAAAATGAAGTCTTATTTCTCCCTGCTTCTGAGCATTTGATGAATTTGTGTATTTAAGGGAGAAAATGACTTCTTTCGCACTAAGATCATAATATGAATTTGAGTATATTGTTTGATTTACCATCATCTTCTTCTAATATTCAGGAATATCTCTGCAACATATGCCTCATGGAGGAAGCAGGAAATCCATGGGGGCATTTAAACTTGCAGAAGAGAAGGGTGAGACACAAGGAAATAGTTCAATTAAGACATGTAATGGGTTGTTTTAATGCTATGTTGACAGGATGGTCAAAATCTCTAGGAAAGCAGAATCAAAAAACACAGAGTCACGTTCACTGTGAGAAAAATAGACAAGCTGTTAGACGGACTTATAAAAACAAGTGTTTTATGAAAATGACTTGGGAACAGCTTATGGAATCACTATCAGCAGAAATAATCAAAATTTGATATTTTAAACACTGATCTTTACAGGTAGGAATGGGAGTCAAAATTAGCTCGTGATTTTTTTTTTTTTTCCTTTCAAGATCTTATGTTATCTTGAGGTGGTACCAAAATGCTTTGTGGGGAGGCATATTGCTGATTAAGCACCAACAGAGAAGACATACACTTGTCTGCTCACTGTGCTTCACAACACTCGTCTTCTTCCCTAGTGGTTGAGAACACCCACTTTGTTTTTTTTTAAAGATTTCATTTATTTATTTGACAGAGAGAGAGAGAGAGAGAGATCCCAAGTAGGCAGAGAGGCTGGCAGAGAGAGAGGGGGAAGCAGGCTCCCTGCTGAACAGAGAGCCCGATGGGGGCTTGATCCTAAGACCTTGAGATCATGACCCAAGCTGAAGACAGAGGCTTAACCCACTGAGCCACCCACGTGCCCCAGAACACGCACTTTGAAGCCAACAGCCTGCTTCACAATCTAATTCTACCATTTCATAGCTGTGGGATCTTAACTATGTTATATAACCTCTCTGTGCTTCAGAGTTCTAATCTGTAAACTTGGGATAATTATGATCACTGCATCATAGTGTCATAGAGTGCTTAGAATGGCACCTGGCACATAGTAAGCCCACTGCGAATCAAGCTATACCCTTGCCATGACAATCCATTGTCACAGCACAAAACAGACTGCTTCCTCCTCATTTAATTCTGCTACGATATAGGTATTAGGCCCCCAATTTCTTACCTTCTTGCGTACTGATGTCACAATAGATCATTGTTACCAGTGTTAGTAAGGTTTTGTATATGATGATGATGATCAATGTCATTATTACTACCATCTGCCTTCGTGGGTATAGATTCTTGAGTCAGATCAAGTTCAGGGAGGCAGGCCAGGTGGTATAGGGTGTAATAGAAAGTGTATGGATTTTAGGATCTCTTGGACCTGACTATGTTCAATCTCAGCTTTTTTTCTCTGACTGTGAGTGATTTATTTAACCTTTGTAAGTCCCAGTTCCCTCAATGTAGGAAAACTATTTTGAGGATAAAGAGGAAGATGGAGACGATTCAAAATGCAATCACAGCCATATCAGACTCCCTTTCAGAGGAAAATCAGACGATGCTACTTATTACTGCAGAGTCTGGTATTATGGGCAGCCATTAAGGGAAAGGATTTGTATGAAAAACATTTTTAAATAATATATTTAAATATCTTTTGAATAAGATCATTTATAGGTTCTATGTCTGTCAACCCAGTTAATATATATTTCACATTTTAAAAATTAAGAACCCTTTAACTACTGTTTCGATTAAATTGTTTAATTGGAGGCAGGATGGAGGCTTATTGCTTGTCACTTACATCTGATAAAGAACCTGTGTTTTCTGGTTAATTCAATTTAAAATAAATCCCATCACTTTAAATATATTAGGAGAAAGGGGAAAAAAGCCTTTCTCTCTTGAAAGCAACAATGGAGCAATCTCTTATTAAATGTCGGAAACGATGCTAATGCAACTTGATGGCTGAGATTTTTACAACACAAAAATCAGGAAATTCAGAGTTCTGTTTCCCACAGCAACCATAACTTTTCTCCCCTTGAGTATATGTAACATTTCATATTACCAAATATGCACTTAACTCTAAATTATTATATATGCACAATGGGGCCAAATTATAGTCACCATGGGCAACAGAAATGTGAAATTCCTGGTATTTGTGTACTTATGAATTTAAGTTTCAGTGGTGCTTTTCTTTCCTTCTTCTTTTTATTTTATATTAGTTTTTTGTTTCGTTTTGTTTTTTAACAATCCTCTTTTGAAGTGTTGAAAATGTTGTCACTGCCGTGAGCCTTGAGCTCCTTGTATGATTCAATAGCTATGTCAGAAAGACTACAGTAATTAATTCTTTCTGTGCATGAATTGGGTACGTACTGTATGCAAAACCCAATTCTGTGCTCTGCAGTTGAAGATTTATGCTCATTGCTCAAGTCCTGCAGTTTGTAACTTCCTTCTTGGACCTTAAAAACCATCAATCAACATTGATTAAGTTCAATGCCACAGTCAACAGTTTTTCTGTTTTAAAGTGGTATTTGGAGGAACTCACCCTGAAGTTTCTATTATTAATATTCATTCACCATCCATGTCCTGTCCTAGTGTACTTATTTGATTAAGAAAGACACAACTAGCCTTTTTGCATTAAATTAGTTCAAGATATACATTTCAACCCCTCTAATGTCTCTTCATTCCATGTAATCAATATCCAAAACAAAACAAAAACAAAAAAAGAACCATAATAAATGGTATTAGTCACTATAAAAAACAGTTTTTTAATGGTGTTATTTCAGATGAGTTCTTTGATGCTAGGAAATAATACACAGGGACATCTGGCCATAGTCTTTTGCCACCAATGATCCAGACAGAAAGGAAGTTACTAAAATAGTCAGGCACTTAGATTCTAAAAATCTTATGGATCATTGGATTAGAAATCGTGCTTCATGGAATTTGTCCAAAGCATCTAATCAGACAAGGGCACCAAGATATATTGTGCACAAGCAAGCATCACAGCACAGACTGTAATGTAAAAAAAAAGGTGGGGGAATGAACAAAATATCTATAATAAAATAATGCAGACTGGTTAATTAAATATTGACACAGCACTGTAATAACCGGTATTTAACAATGATAATACATATATATATATGTGCATACATGTATATAACAAGGATAATAAATACTTATGTGTATATATATATATTTATATGTATATGTGTATATATATATGTATACTTATAAAATTTGTCATGAGAACAGTTCCATAATACATTGTTAAATACAAAATACAAATTTTGAAGCCTAAATGCATTATATAATCTAATTTGGAAATATGGGTATGTATATAATCATAGGTATATGCTCACATTTGTATAGAACTTGAAAAAATGTCTGGAAAAATGTCTATAAAATGTTGACAGTGATTATCTCTGGATGGTGAAATTTTGGATATTTATTTTTCTCATTATACTTTATCTGTATAAATGAAATTTTTCTAATAACCATATATTGATTTCATTATCAAAAAAATAAACAATGAGTTCTTGAATACTGAAAAGAAATTTAAAAAATAATAATTAAAAAAATAAATCTGTGTGTATATGTAATACATAAATATGTATACATAGATATGTATGCCTAATTTTATGTCTTTCACTATACTAGAGCAAAGACACAGAAACCACAGACTATGACATGGTCAGAGCTCATATAATTCAACACTTGAGCCTTTGCTTTCTGACCAGATTGTGACAGTTAATTGGCCTCAAGTAAAAATAGAATCCTACCTAAAGTCACTTGGGTAGATATCCAGGGATCACATACCGAGGGTCCACATTTTCAAGATGTTACACTTTTAGAAGAGGCTGCGTAGAAAGGGTCCTAGAAGAGCCTGAGCATATATTCAAAGCTTGAGTAAAAGGGCACTGGGAGCATGTCGGGTGGGAGGAAGTGGTAATGGGTGCTGATAACAAAGCAGGTGTAAGTGGATGAGACAGATATGAGTTAAGGGAAGCATTTTAGAGGGACTTGCATATGGTGGAAGATGAGCATAGATTTTAAAGATAGGATTCAGATTGATTAGCAGGAGGAGTGGCTGTCAAAAGCCTAGACTTATAGTTCAGTCAGAATTTATTGAATGCTTATTTACCAAAAAGCCAGCCAAGCACTGAAGCAGAAATTTAGCAATCAGGAGTGAGAAAAGGAAGACATTCTGATGAAATGAAGAGATAGAGTATAATGAATGAGCATTGAGCCCATGCCTAGAACACCAAGAGGCAAGACTGAGCTACCTCAGCAGAAAATCTTTCACTGAAATTTTGTGTGCTGCCTTTCTTTCTCTCACACTGCCATTACCCTAATCTGAGCTGTTATTTTTCTTCTTAACTCACTCATGCAAAAGTTTTGTGTATCTACCATTTATCAGACATTGTGGCAAATATTTATTTGCATTATGGAGACAAATAATACACAGCCCTGACCTTGGAAGTTTACAATCTGATGGGAGAGTTAGAGAAGTGAACAGGTGCTCTTCAAGCATTTTAGCTATAATGATGTGGAGAGATGCCGTGGTAGCAATTAATTCAAACTGGCGGATTGGAGTAGTTTTATTTTGTTTTGTTTTCCTCTGTGTTATTTCTAGATTTCTTCAGTGGCTTCCTTATTGTAGGACCGTGTCTTTATTCCATTTGAAGCATCTTAATGCTGATAATAGATTCGGATGTTCTAAAAAAAGAAATTTAAGTCTGTCACTTTCTTACTCATGAAGTTATAATATCTATATTCCCATGTATATTTTAAATTGAATTCTTCACTCATTCATTTGTTTAGCTATGGTAATTGTACCCACCCCCTGCACTATAAGCAGCACAGAGTTTGCAAAGATGACTAAGATATGGTCCCTGTTATCTAAGAACTTATAGTTATATAGTTATATATAGATATTATAGTAATATATATACTATATAGTATATAGTATATATTACAAATAGTATATTATATATAGTATATAGTATATGTAATATATATTGTATAGTAATATAATAATAAAAATACATAAAAATGAGTACAATAAATGTATGATGCTATGGTAGAGCATATATGAGACACATTATAAAGGAAGGAAATTCAAATTTCTCTGAGAATAAAACTAACAGAAAAGTTAGAGTTTAAGCTAAATCTTAAATTCAAGTTGGAGCTTACAAATTAAAGAACAGCTTTCTTTGCTAAAGGATGAACACGAGTAAGAGTTTGGATAAATGAATCAACCTGTAATTTGAAAGAGAGGTTGACATTGAGACTGAGCGTAAGATACACAGAAAACTTAGGCACTGGAGATGAGTAGAGGCTAAATTATGACAGTTTTCTTTATGATACTAAGCTGTTTGTAGTCACTGAACTCCACTAAATGTTTCTAAGAGAGTGACATGACCAGATTTGGGTATTTTGAGCAGTATGGAACAGAGATCACTGGGAGGTGAGACCAGAAATAAGAAGACCAATTAAGAGCCTACTGTATTAATTTGGACAAGGGTACCACAGCAAAGGTGCTAAGACAAGTTAGTAAAGGGAGGACATAGAAGCAAGAACAGTTAAGGATCTAGCAATAAGAATCTGTGTGGGATAATTTCGGTATTTTTCATTTGGTATCTGGATAGATGGTTGATAATCACCATAGAAGAGATTATATAAGATTGTAAGAGGCAGAGGGGATGATGAGGAGATATGGGGAGGCAAGATAATGAATTCAGTCTAAGGTATGCTGAGTCTGAGATGTTTTGGGGTGATTCAAACAGACAGTTGAATATATAAATTTTAAACTTAGGAAAGAGTACTAGGCTAAAGGAACAAATTGGAAACCATATAAAAATTGCAATTGAAATCATGGAAGTTGATCCATTTACTCAAGAAATATTTAGTGGAAGTCAATTATAGGCCATAGAGTCTTCTAGGTGCTGAGGGTTTAGAACTGACCAAAATACCAAACAATTTCAATTTCTTATAGAACTAGCATTTTTGCAGGAGAAGCCAAATGGTAATAAATAGGTAAAATGTATATCATTGAGTGACAAATTGGACATGGGTGAGGGAATAGAGAGTGCAGAGGTGGTAATCACGTACAGGTGTGCAATTTCTGAAAAGTCAGTCAAGGAGGACCTCACTAAGAAGATGGCGTTTAAGCAAAAAGAAAAAGAGAGGCAGTAGCTCCCTAGTCATGGATAGAAAGGGTACGGAAAGTTTTCAGATCTCTTTCAAACTTAAATTTTTGAGGATCTTTTTATATAGTTGCAACCTATGTCTGGTGATGTTTTAACATGGAAGTATCATCAGAAAAATATCCATGCCTTGGGCCGCTGGGTGGCTCAGTGGGTTAAAGCCTCTGCCTTCAGCTCAGGTCATGATCCCAGAGTACTGGGATCGAGCCCCGCATCCGGCTCTCTGGTCGGCAGGGAGTCTGCCTCCACCCTCTCTCTGCCTGCCTCTCTGCTTACTTGTGATTTCTGTCTGTCAAATAAATAAATAAAATCTTTAAAAAAAAAAAAGAAAAATATTTATGCCTTAAGTGGAAATAATAGATTAGTTGATGGAATAGAGGAAATTATCATAAATTTGAGATGTTCACTTAAACAGTGAGAAAGGATATTTGACAGTGAGGTGGTTTAGAAAACCATTCTTGAATGTGGTTTCTATCCATATATCTTTTTTTTTTTAAAGATTTTATTTATTTATTTGACAGAGAGAGATTACATGTAGGCAGAGAGGCAAGCAGAGAGAGAGAGGAGGAAGCAGGCTCCCGGCTGAGCAGAGAACCCAATGTGGGACTCGATCCCAGGACCCTGGGATCATGACCTGAGTTGAAGGCAGCGGCTTAACCCACTGAGCCACACATCTTTCTATCTGTATATGTCTTCAAGTAACTGGATCATGTCTTGAGTTCATACGTTTGGGCCTTAAACAATTCTGCAATGGCCCTTCACCATGGTTAGGCTGTAAATTAGGGAACCTTATATTCTACAAGGGTTGACATTGAAAGATCATAGAAGAGAAGCTCAGAAATTTCTAAAACGCACTTCCTCAATGCCTTAATGGTGTGTGTGTGTGTGTGTGTGTGTGTGTGTATGTGTGTGCATGTGTGTTTTATCACAAACCTTGATTTTAGATATTTAAATTTGCTAAAAAATTGTACAGATGTAATTTAATATTTTCTTCCCTGTAACAAGAAAAACAAAATTTGTGGTCCTTTGTGGTTAATTTCCAAAGAACTGGAGGAAAGTGTTAATCTTTTCTATTCATTTACATGATTATTTTACATTTTTCTAAAGAAAACAGTAAGATTGAGTGCCCAGCTTAGAATTATTTCAATACATCCATATACTATATCTCCTGCCCTAACTGGACAAGTTAATTTCTAGGTGTAAGAGAAGTTTTTCCAGATATTTTTGTCATTCTTGCCTGAAAACATTAATTATATGTTGTTTAATTTTGTTGACTAAATTTTTCTTTTACTAATATCTAGATTTTTACCATTTAACTTGAAAGTCACAATTTCCTTAAAATATTCAATGCATAATCTTTAAATAGGAGCACAATTATAAATCTCATACATTCTCATATATGGAAAAGATTAGCTGCTCATTATCTTTACGACTCCCAGAGAGAATGCCAAATATCCCCAAGTTGCTCCAGGCCAAGTGTGTTCCCCTGGAGCCCACCTTACCCAGCCCACTTACAGTCTTTCTGTATAGGTCATTATGATGGTAATCCAGAAATCTCAAAATTTCCATTAACATCTGATATAAATCTTTTGCTTAGCTATTTACTTCCATCTATTAACCAGATTATCTGTGTGTTGATCTGTTACCATCATTCCTTATTAAGGAAATAATTCTCAAATACTCATCTAAAGCTCTCCTTATGTTTAAATTTCCTTTTGCTTTTTCTCTCTCTTTCTCCTTTTCACATAGCATTTTTTTCTCTCTCTCTCTACTTAGTGGACAATTGGACACATTACATAGCAACCAGTTTCACAGGCATGAATACATCTATTCATTATACTTATGGGGTATAGGGAGAATTTTGATTTTTTTAAAAAAACTTTTCCATTCTTGACTGTCAGCTTTTCCCTTCAGCTCAACTCTGCATTATTATCCATGTGGGGGGGTACATATGTATTTTCCACATTTCCAGTGTACAGTGGGCATACTGTTTTGTTGTTGTTGTTGTTGTTTGTTTGTTTGTTTGTTTTTGTTGTTGTCGTCTTGTTTTATTTTTTACTACAAAGCCATATTAGATGGACACTCCTGGAGTCCACAAAATGAGTTCTATGTGGGCCATGACTTGAGTTAAGCTGCACAGAGTTTTTGAGCTACACTATTAGCCACACCAATGCTACCCTCCAATGGTGTGGAAAAATCAAATGTTAACTGTATTTGCTTTTTGAATATTGTTATCATAAATCTCTCCATGTTCCTGGACTTCTCACATAGGGTCAGGTGCTTTATCTGGCAAAGTAACTGTGGCTTTACTCTTTGTTAAAGCCTTCTTGATTTTAGGCATGAGGGAACCAAAGATAGTAGGTAGCCTGCAGGCTCAGGATAAGCTACACCAGAAATGCACAGCAAATATCTCACAAAGATACAGTAATTACCCAACAAATACCTCTTTGCTAAGCAATGAATTATAGAGCCCAATATCCTGTAATTACAAACCATTTATATATCTGTTTAAATTACTGTGGATGCCACTTAGCGTAATCACTTTGGTGATTAATCAAACATTATGTGCAGTATGGAATACTTCAGAGTTCACAGGTGTGCTTGTTTTTCAAACGCTTGCCCTAAAGTATCAAACCATAAAGCTGCTAGCATTTTCTTTTCCCCATATTTTGCAAAAATTTCTCTAATCCCACATTTTGCTTAAACCATAGCTGTATGTTGGCTTTGGAGACATTTAGGAATATACCACCTAGGTTTCAGTGGTTAAAAAGCTTTGTTTTAATAATGACAGTTTTCAGAGCCCTAACATGCACCCACTTTGGGAGGTTAAACCAGAGATAAACTCCTCTTGCCAAGTGTTTGTTTTGAAGTGAATCGTTAGTGGCATATTCAGCTTCTGTTCTCTTAAGTGAGACCTTTAACAGCATTGTCATGGTGCATTCAAGAAATTGGGCCAACTGCCTACCAAGGTGTTCTTTGGGAAGGGTACAGATCTGCCCAAGGGCCGTGAATGACAGGGATTAGTCCAGGACTACTGGTCTGAGCTCTTGCATTTTTGGCTGCCAAAGACTTTAGTTTAATCTTCCTGGCAACGGTAAGTGCGGGTCAAATCGGATTATTCTAAACCAATATGAGAATAATTTGAGAACAATAGCTGGCTAGGGAGAGAATGTCATGCAACTGAATTACAGCAAATTATACAGAGTCTTGCCTTGGAAAGAATAGTTTGATCACAAGACCTGCAATTGACAATTACTGATTGCGGCAGGCCCCTCAGCAAGTTCATATGTAAGTCTCCTTAGGCAATAGGCTATCTGATCCCCTTCGTTTGCACATGATTCAAGTACTTGGATCTGCCAATGTTTACATTATATATGAACAATAGCTAGCAATTGCTATGTGCCAGGCTTTATCATAAGTGTTTTACTTATATTAACTGCATTGATCTTCACAATAGCTTCATAACACACACTTTCATTGCCCCATTTCACAGATGTGGTAACTGAGTGTGGATCTTTTTAAATAACTGGCTCATGTCGAATGAGTGGCAGAACTGGCTTTTCAACTGAGGCAGCCTGACTTCTAACTCTGTGCTTCTAAGCACTATGCTATAGAAGTCTCTCCTTAAAGTCTAAAACGAGCCCTGCTTGAAGTTATACTATCGATCGTAACGGTATGTTGCATCTCAACTGTATTCAATCTCAGAAGTCACATTCTTCCTGCCAGAGCTTTTGCACAGCTCTCATTTGTGCAACTGTGCAGGAGTGTCTTAGAGCCCCTGTATTTTATTACCTAGTGGTTTGGACCCAACTAACACCACTGTGTGCTATGACAGAATAGATCAGGGACCCAACTAACACCACTGTGTGCTATGACTGGCAGCACAACTCATTGGTAATTTACTGTCCTGGCTATCAGATAATTTACTGGCTACATGACTGTGTGCTGAATCTATCAATTTCTCTCTGTGTTCTTCTCCTTCTTCCTCTTCCTCTTCTTCCTCCTCTTCCTCCTCTTTCACGCCTCCTCCTCCTCCGCCTCCTCCTCCTTCTTCTTCCTCTTCTTCTTCAGAAAAAAAGCACCACCCTTAGACTGTAAACACTACCAAGTTGAACTTCAGACATTAGGCGTTTCCTTCCCCAGGCTTAAATAGGCAGGAATCCAAAAGTGAACAGCAACAAATTTGATCGGGGAATGTCTAAGAAATCCTGGAACGTAAAAATAACTGGTGGTAACAAGGAAGGTAAACTGTAGGGATGGAGGCACCAGAAATAAAAGTTAAAAACAAAAATACCTTTATCAGCTCCAGGAAAAGAAAAGTATCTGTTGTTCAAATGAATTTGCTCTTACACATCTGCTTTTGGCAAGTGTAATAATAAACACATTTGACTTGAGAAATATAAACATATGTGCTGGGCCATTGTGGACTGGCTTTTCATCCAAGGCTGAGGTAACAAGTACAGAGGTGTGGTCAGGGAGCAAAAGTAGAACTAATTATTAGAAAAACAGAAAGTTAGAAAGCATGGGAAATTTGCAGAGGGACAATGGAATCATTTTATTATTTTTGAGAAAGGAAAGGAAGAAATTAACTGGTAAATTGATATGTCTTGAAAGTGGAGAGAAACCTCTTAAAGGGACTTTTTTTTTTCAGGTCAGACAGGTCCTAGAATATAGACTGAATAAATTGATTAAAGGTTTGCTAGAAACTCTTGACACCAATTTGAAGCTTGAGGTGTATGGATAAAGCAATCCAACTCATTGCTGCATTCACTGAAACATGTTTATTGAGAATTAATACCACATAAGATACTGTGTTAAGCATTGCCCCTACTCTCCACACATCAGAATTTAGTGAAACAAAAGAAATATCTTCAAATACTGGTGTTTTAAAATTGCCGTTTGAACATGCACAGACACACACACACACACTGCCAAGAGAATATTGATATTGCAAGGAAGAGATAAAAGATGGTTGGGAAAGATTTAATGACAGAGGTAACATTATACTGGCCTGGTAGGAATACTTTCACAGGGGAAAGGGAAGAGTCCAGTGAAACCTGCTGAGAACCAGGTGTGACCCTTTGGACATGTCCAGGATCAACAGTGCTTAGCACTGCTTCCCTTCTGTCAATAAACATGGAGTCATTTAAGATGTTTTTTGATAATTGCTAATGAATTAGGCCTTATGCAAGCTATGCAGGATACCAAGAAGATGTTGTCCCTGTGTTAAAGGGTTATGAGCATAGTTGGAGTAAGATAATAGACCAGTAAACAGATAAATTATGATACCACCAGAGATGAGTGATAAATGCAGTCAGAGCATTAGGGAGTAAAACTCTGCCTAAAGATGACATTTGAACAAGCCTTAAATTGATGATGGAAGTGTTTGGCAAGTCAAGGAAAATATTCTAGGAGGAGAGAATAGTATGTGGAAAGGCCTGGCATTTTGCTTTGAAAACCACATTAACATGTAGATCCCACATCCAACTGCCATTGTTTGTTTTCCTTGCATGGGCTTGATTCCAACATTGAGGGTCTCTGAGGAGAAATTATGCCTATTTGTCCTATCTTATGTTGATTCCTTTTCCTCTAAATTAGAAAGTGGTATTCCATGTAGTGTACCTGTAATCAGAATCTTCATTTTTTTGCAGAATTATATTCTACTGCACCCCTCATTAAACTATAATTTTACATCATGTAGACAATAATTTCGAAGTCATCACAGGGTGTCCTAGGTCATATACTCTATTCTCTTAGCTCTATCTTGAAATTTGTTGCCTCTTTGAGCTGTCAGCCTGCATCTTATTGCATGGTTGTGTGTGTGCATGTGCGTGTGTGTGTGTGTGTGTGAGAGAGAAAGAGGGAGAGATTCTGCATTATATATTTTTAACCTCAAATAATCATTTATTATAGAAAATTGCAAACATATTAAAAAGTATAAAAAAACTACACTGTTATCAACAAATTTCAATAATTACCTATTCATGAATAATTTTGTTTCATCTATATTCCCACCCCATTGTCCTCCTAATAATTTTGAAGTAAATCTTCATCATATCATTTCATCTGGAGATAGTACATATCTCTAAAAGGAAGTTATTTATTTATTTATTTATTTATTTATTTATATTTTCTTAGAGTGGGGAGGGGCAGAAGTCGAGGGAGAAAAAGGGAACCTTTAGCAGGCTCCATGCTCAGTGTGGAGCCCATCACAGGGCTGGATCTCACACTCCTGAGATCATGACCTGAGCTGAAATCAAGAGTTGGACACTTAACCAACTGAGCTATCCAGGTACCCCTAAAAGATAGCAATGTTTTAAAACATAACCATAATACTACTGTCAATATGTAAATTAGCAATAATTCCTTCATATTAAATATTCAGTAGTATTCACAATCTTCTAATTTATACATAAGTAGGTAGATAGATAATCAGAATTGGTTTTTCTGAATCAAGTTCCAGATCATTGCAGTTTCTCTGTGCTTAGTTAATAACATTTCTTCATCTCTTTTAATCATCATCAGGGTCAGTAAATGATAGCCTGTAAACCAAATACAGCTTACAATCTGCTTTTATAAATAAAGGTTTATTGACACACAACTATGCTCATTAGTTTACATGTTTTCCATGACTTATTTCATGATAAGATTTGCTGAGTAGTTATGACCAAGGTTGTATTGCCCACAATGTTCGAAATACTATCTGTCCCTGGACAGAAAGTTTGCTGACTCCTAATCTGTGGGTCCCCCAAATTCATTTTCATCTCACTTGAAATGAAAAATTATTCTGGATAAATATCATATATACTTTGAGTATCAAGCCTGGCTGTAGAAGTAATGTGCTCCACCCATTAAAAAACAAAAATAGCATCCTACAAACCTCATATTCTTTTGAAGGGATATAGAAGAGATGCAGAAAGAAGGAGGTGATAGCTTGGTTCAGGTCTTCACAAAGTGGAAGTAACTTGCAAAGTTTACTCTCTCAGATCCACAACATTATTTGTACTTGGCTTTATCAATCTACTCAAGGGTGATGAAGTCTTAAGGACTAATCCCCATGTCTCTAACTCAGCTTCTTATCAGTATAATAATTTATAACAACAGTGATAAGATTTAACATTTAATTTGGAATTCAAGTGTATTACTAGCACTGTTCTAAATATTTTACATGCATTAATTAATTTAATTCACTCACAAACTGTTATTAACTCCACTTTATAGAAGTGGAAATTAAAGCATAAAGAAGTTAATGGAAATGCCAAGCTGACCAAAAATTCATGTCAGCCTGTATTTCTTCTTGTGTTGGAAAATCTACATGGGAAACCGGGTATTATCATCAGAAGGTTGCTTTTTGAGCATGGATCAAGAGCAAAGTAATGTAGGTAGATTTTCTTAGTAGTAAAATACATCAAGGTATACTGATATAATCTACTCCATTCCAACAGTGGACATAAATGTGCCAATAAGAGATCCATATTCACTCATCAAGGGACTCTCAGGCCTGGATAATGCTGAAGATACACTGACATCATTTCCTTGACCTTTGGCTTCCTTTATGAACCTATGCAAACCATTCTTTTCTGTTCTTCGATTGGTTAAAGAATGTGAGTTTCACCTTTCATTTTCCAGTCCTGCTTCTATAAATTTTGCCCAAGTTGTCTTACTTAAACTTGGGCATTTCCAAATCTGCTTAGCTTCACATTTTATAAACTCTCTCTGGCACTTCTACAGATGACTAATCTCTTACACTCTGCATTGCTTCTTGCTAATTTCACTCTCAGTGGGTAAACCGATTTCCATATTCTTGGAAGCACTTTACATTACCTCTATCTCCTTACTAAACTCTTGAGAGGATCAACTCTGTCAGAGGGATATTTAAAGATAGTTTATTTAGTTTCTGAGTCCATAATAGTGTACATGAGCATAGTCAGAATTGGCCTTTTATTATCTACTCCAGGAAAAAGGGCAAGAGTTATTTTAAAAGTTTGTAGATACTCTTAAGTCTGAGTGCCACATTTCTAAGACAGGACAGATCAAGGATGCAGAAAAACAATTTGCACTTCCAGTGTTGGTATGAGGCCTTACATGGACAATTTCTGCCTCCATGCCTGTCACGTCTCCCTATCTTCACCAGATGCAGCTTAAGTGTAAACTACAGGATCATCCTGGCACCACATGGCCACCCAGACAGTATTAGCAACTTTGTAGCAACTTTGTAGTCTTTGTTACTTTCCTATTTTACTTCTCTGTGAACATGAAATGGGAATATATGAGGGAAATTTGAAAAGGTAGGTTTAGGAACTCAGCTGTATGGTAAGGTCAAATAAGTTTAGGAACTCAGCTATATGGTAAGATCAAATGAATTTAGAATGGAAACAAACCACTGAGAAATTCAATATAGTGGTTATTACCTAAGAAACATTTTAGAAAGAATTCAGTTATATTCTGTAATGTGTAGCAAAGTGACATCTTCTCCCACCTCAATTGCTACTGCTTGGTCTAGTGTCTTAATATCCTATGAAAGTGAAGTCTTGGGTGTCATTCAAAAGTGTCTGCTCTGTGGTTAAGTCCATGTGTGGTGAGAGATAAGAGTCAAAGGAAGCAAGACAGGTAAGAGACTGAGAGAGAAGGACATAGGGGTAGAGGGTTATGATCATTAGAATAGAAGATCCATGAATTCACAGGAATGCTGGAGAGCATCAGTGAAACTTTGCAGACATGATAGGATAGGTTCTGAGCCAATGTTATTTGGATTGAAAATTAAATACTGGATTATATGAACACTAAAGTATGAAAATCAGGCAGTGGGTTTATGAAAGTTGGAGGGAGGACTGTTCATGAACACATCCGAAAGAAGAGTCTATTCTGGCCCAACGTAGAATCTTTTGATACCCTCCTATATGTCCCAGATTGTCCTGTCCTTACATACTGGGATGTACTCATTCTACTTATAGAGCTACTTTTATTGATTTGAAGAAAATTCTTAACCATTATGTCTTCAGATGCTGAAAGTTCAAGTGGAATTGTTTTCTCTTGATTCTTATGGATGTTCACACCATACAATATTCTGCAAAATGCTGATTTTCTGCATTATTTAACATCTTAGGAATAACTTGTTTTTGCTTACTTCTCCCTAAAGATACCCAGCAACCTTTATCATTTCTTCTTATCCATATTTCTACTTTGCTACAAAAAACACTTACTTTCTAAATTGGAATGCAAAATAAATATAAATCCTTCCCTAATCTCCTCTAGTCCATTCCCACAGAGTAGAAATATGGATGCCATGGTACTTCCTGTGTTAAATCTTAAAATGTCATTCTTCCATCAAGGGTGAGAGATTTATAATTTCATACTCAATTTTGAGTTTTTATTTTCATTTTGACTGCTGGGTATTTGGTGCTTTTGAGAACTGCTTTGTATAGGGAAAACGATGATCACAGCTTTTACTTATTTCTAAAATGTTCTTGCCCATTTATTGTATAGCTGTCAGATACTTCAATAAGACATCTATTTTTGCAGTTGCAACAGAAATGACCACTTCCTTTTAATGAGGTTTTTTAAACCACATCAAGGGGTGGGATATGTGTCTTATTATGGGTAGGTTTGATAACACAGTTACTCTGAAGGCACAGCTACATGAGCAAAATGCATGGATTTTTTGTATATCAGGATAGGGACCAGGCTATAATGGCAGGACAGGGCAGGAAGCTCCATGGAGGTTTCTATATTGTGCTTTCTTTAAGTGAAGAGCTGGAGAAAAATAAACTGTTGCCTGTTGCCTTAACGACCAGCATTGCTTGTGACCTTCATTGAATGTCTCTGCATTTTTTAGCAACATTGCTGAGTAGGAGGAAGGCATGGATTGGAGAAGCATATTCTTGGAGACTATTGTGCACAGCCTAAATAACCATCATAATGCATAAGTGTAAAAAAACACAAAGCTGCCTAATTGTAAGACTTGAGATGAAAGAGAAATCTGGTGGTATCAACTGGGGCCTTTGGCTCTGGGGTTGTTGAAAAGGTTTTGTGTAGGAAGCACTGATTGGCATGATTATGGGTCCAGGAACCAAGCTGTCAGCTGTGGCTATGGATGTAAAAATGCTTCCGCCATCTTACCTGGGCTCTCAGAGTGGGGATCAAATCGATGGTAGGGACTGGGAAATGAATTTAGTTTTATAGACCTTGAAGCAGGATAGGAAAATATCTAGATCAAAAATTAAAACAAAACGGTGGCTGAAACACATGCCTAATTATAGCTTCCTAGAGTCCTTCTTGTTTCACCTCTCCAAGTCACATAGCACTGAAATGCTTGAGGGACAGGTGAGGTGTCTCTGTATACAAATGGACTTAGGCTGACCCTGGCCAGTGGCATGTAGCAAGATACTTATCCTTTCATTCTTTATTCTCCCTCTCTTCCATTTGGCAGTGCTTTAGCCTGTGTCTGAATGAAATAAAAGAATGATTTCTAAGTTAAACCAGAGAATCTTGTGACTAGAAATAATGGAAATGAACATACTAGGACGTATTCTCATACGGTTTTCCTCACCCAAGCAGATAACACTTGGTCTATTGCTTGGCAAATTGTGGCAAAATTATTACAAAAGATAAACCTACCTATATTACGTATGCTAAGCTCAGGGGCTTGACTGTTTTAAGATATCTTTTAAAAAAAATAATTCCAATGTGCCCAAAACTATTGCCTTACTTTCTGCTTTGAAGGAGAGCTCATACTTATAAAACATTATGGCTTGCAGACAGAAATATTCAGATATATAAGCACATAAGTGTATTCAGTTGCAAACGAAATCTGAAACTGGTAGAAGTAAGTGTGAAGTAGGAACAGGACACAGGAACCAAGCTTCACATGAGCAGACCAATTAAGTCACAAGCTTCCTTATGATCTAACTGAATCTGTATTTCCTCTGAGCCCACCATGGGCCTGGAACTCTTGGTGAGCTATAGATCTTGGAGGGCAAAAACTTTGTTAGGAAACTAATTTTACTATTTTGATTCCCTTCAATAATCACTAACTTGGTAGTCCTTGGATCCCGGTGAAGAAGCTAGGAGTCAACATTTTTTAATTTGGAATCCTTCTTGAATTCATTCATTTAACAAATAACTGTTTGTGATAGAAAATTAAAAAATGGTTTAAGAGCAGTGTGGAGATTCCTCAAGAAATTAAAAATAGAGCTACCTTATGACCTGCAATTGCACTACTGGGTATTTACCCCAAAGATACAGATGTAGTGAAAAGAAGGGCCATCTGTACCCCAATGTTTATAGCAGCAATGGCCACAGTCGCCAAACTGTGGGAAGAACCAAGATGCCCTTCAATGGACAAATGGATAAGGAAGATGTGGTCCATATACACCATGGAGTATTATGCCTCCATTAGAAAAAATGAATACCCAACTTTTGTAGCAACATGGACAGGACTGGAAGAGATTATGCTGAGTGAAATAAGTCAAGCAGAGAGAGTCAATTATCATATGGTTTCACTTATTTGTGGAGCATAACAAATAGCATGGAGGACAAGGGGTGATGGAGAGGAGAAGGGAGTTGAGGGAAATTGGAAGGGGAGGTGAACCATGAGAGACTATGGACTCTGAAAAACAATGTGAGGGTTTTGAAGGGGCGGGGGGTAGGAGGTTGGGGGAAACCAGGTGGTGGATATTAGGAGGGCACGGATTGCATGGAGCACTGGGTGTGGTGCAAAAACAAAGAATACTCTAACACTGAAAAGAAATAAAAAATTTAAAAAAAAAAAAAAAAGCAGACATGATTCCTGCCCTCTTGGAGTTTAGAGTCTAGTCAAAGGGATAGACATTAAACAAAGCAGCACATAGAATAAGTACATAATTATCAATTATATTAATTATACAAAATATACACTTGTATCAATTGCATAATAATATGGTTTTTATAAGATACCACAGGACAAATCCAACCATTTTTTTTAAAAGATTTTATTTATTTATTTGACACACAGAGAGATCACAAGTAGGCAGAGAGACAGGCAGAGAGAGTGGGGGAAGGAGGCTCCCTGTTGAGCAGAGAGCCCCATGCAGGGCTCAATCCCAGGACCCTGAGATCATGACCTGAGCTAAAGGCAGAGACTTAACCCACTGAGCCACCCAGGAGCCATCCAACCATTCTTCAAAGCAAAAAAATAGTTATGTATAGCAGTAACTTCTAGAAGTATTTTTGCTATCTAGTGTTCCCTTTTTTTACAGTAATAGGGCTTTTCACTAGGTAAGTGGCCACCCAGATATAGAATATATTTCCAAGCCTTCCTTTCAGAAAAGTATGGCCCAGTGACTTAGTTCTGGCTAGTAGAATGTGAGTAGGAATATTGTATTCAAGTTTTGGGCTGTTTCCTTAAGAAGAGGCAAACAATGCCCTTCCCTTCTCCTTTCTCCTGACTGAAATGTGTTTATAATGATGGGACATAAAAAATATCTTGGGCCATGAGATGGAAGGCACATTTTGAGAATTGCAGACTGACAAGACCCAACACCATCAATCACAATACCATACCCAAATCATCTACCTGAACTTTTATGTGAGAAAGAAACAAATGCAGTTTTATTTATCAATGTATGATCTGCATCCTAACTAATATAATAATCCTCTTCTCCTAAAACACTGATATCAGTTTTCATTTGACAAAAATCTTCATTGCAAGAAAACAAGACGGCCATTTTGGGGACATTTTTCCTCGTGAAATTGTCTAAGATATTCTTACATTTCTAAATTTATATTTCTCACCAAAACTGCAACACTCAATAATGTGAATAAAACCCATATGATTTCATTTGCATAAAATTCAAAAACAGGCAAAACAAATCTATGGTGTTAGGTTTCATAATAAAGGAAGTTAACCATTCAAAGACAGCTCCATCTTCTAAAGATCTTAGAGAGCAGGGAGTCCTATGGCTTTGGGAAAAGAGTTGAGAAATCAAGAGATGGAGTGTAAGATGCTAGAGAGTTGAGCTTACCTATCCCATAATCAGGTTGCTTGGGTTTGTGAGACGGTGAAAGAACTTTAAGTCCTGGCACCCAAGAAGAAATCTCAGAAGCCACTACATTATATAAAACATTTTATCTCTTTTATGCCATTCCAGAGAGAATTAACTCACTGGATATACTTAGAAACATTAACTTAACTTAATCTTCATAAAATTACATTATCAAACAAATTCTAAGAATTTTCAAATTTTCATTTGAAAGGTATTTCATATGTTCCAAATCAACTGCATAAATGCTTAATTGTATTTTCACATTGATTATTTAAAAGGAAATGATATGAGCATAGAATGAGAATTTCTTGATGCATTTAGCAAACCAGTTTGAATGATATTCCAGAGGACAAACAATGGATTAACTGTCACACATGCTATGTATATCTTTTCCATCTATAATTCCCAAGAGTTTGACTACTAATATCATGAGAGAGATTGTGTCCACTAAGGAAAATAAACTCAGAATACAAGCTACCACATTTATCTACCATGTATTTATTGTTAAAAATATTTTATAATGTTCAGTAAGAAAATAGTTTAATGACACAAATTTCATTGCTGAAGTCTAAGTACCTTAGTCACACAACCATTAAAAAGTCCTGTAACTAATCAGAGGAGATAGTAAACTTGAAGTACCATTTGCATACTTTAAGTGAATTTAATGTACTTTTGTCTCATAGCCTTGCCATCTTTAATCAAGGGTGGTCAAGTCCTTAGGTCATCTGCTCTCTCCCATATTTCTACTCTTGTTCTGACCATCTAATTCCTGTCTTTTCCTGTCTATTCTGAATTCATCTTTCTATTCTAAATTCATCATTCTATTCTTGTCAACATTTTTCTCTTTGTATTCTGGAATGTTTAACCAATGATAGTTTAATTTTCAAACATCCTCAACTCCTTCCCTTCACTACTTGCTCTAATTAAAGCCTGATTTACTCCCAAGGATTTTGCTTCTCCAGGAAACCCTGGGTACAGAGTGATCATTTTGCCAGTAGATTCAGATTTCCCTTGATCATTGTTGTTTATTCGCAACCATTATCGTCTGATCTCAAAACAAAACAGATCTTCCTTCAGTTCTCATGCCGTCCATCTATTGCACCATACTAGGTCTCTATCCTTCCAGCTAGTTGATTTCTCACTGCTCCTCCTAAATCCTATCATCATCCTATATATATTTTTTAAGGTTCCATGTGGCTGGTCAGGGCAACATTCTAATTTCCCAATTCTTTGGCTTTTTTTGACTCTTATAAGTTTCAGCTCAACCTCACTGCAATTCTTAGTACTCAAATAAATAATGGATTCAAATTCATCATCTCTTAAAATGTTCATTTCTAACAGATTAAATTTCAAAATTTCACTTCCTAACCAAATCCACAACCCTCCACTTTCTTATTCCCATATTTCAACTATATTATCTTTGATCTCATTTAACCCTCTGGTCCCTTAACTTATCCACTTCTCTCTATAGATTTCCTATTTTAGAGATGGAATGAAGAATTAAGAATCCCAATGTAAGCATATTAAGACTGAGGATTCCTGGTAAAAATCCAAGTATAGATATACATAGACAGTTCAGAGCTCACAGGATAAATCTGCATCGGAGTTATAATTTGGGAATATTCAGCATAGAGATGACATTTAAAGATATAAGTCTGGATGAGATCAGCAGGGAGAAGTGCTGATAGAAAAAAATGGGCTTGGAAGGAATACCTAAATACTTCATATTTTTAAGTTTGATGGAGGAGAAGCCAGCCAAGATGTCTGAGAATAAAAGAACAATGAGCTGGAAAGACACCAGGGGGGGTTTGTACCATCATGGAAGTCTGGAGAAGAGAGTGTTTGAAGAGGACAGTGTCATCTATTATGTGGAATGCTGAATATGATAGGAAAGGAACCTATTCTTGAAATATGAAACATGGAATTTATTAGAAAGAAAAAAAGTTTGTTGGAATATGAAGTTGGAAAGCAGATTAGAGTGAGCAAAAAGATGAGGGGTGCCTGGGTGGTTCAGGCAGTTAAGCGTACACCTTCAGCTAAGGTCATGATCTCAGGGTCCTGGGATTGAGTCTGCATAGCATCACACTCCCTGCTCAGCTCTCCCTCTCCTTCTGTCCCTCCTGCTCCCCCTGACTGTGCTGATCTTCCCTCTCTGTCAAATGACTAAGTAAACACTTTAAAAAATGAACAGAAGATGAGGAAGCTGGGGTATGAAAGAGAACAGAAAAATAGTAAGGGAGCCCAGGCTGATAAGTTAGAGGAACAAACTTCCTTCCTTCCATCTCTCCACCCTCCATTCCCTCTTTCATTTTCTTTTTTCTCCATTTCTCCCTTCCTTCCCTTCCCTCTTTTCTTCCTCCCTTCCTTCCTCCCTCCCTTCCTTCCTCCTTTCCTTCCCTCCTTCTTTTCTTCCTTCCTCCCTCTCTCCCTTCCCCCCTTCCTCCCTCCCTTCCTTCCTCCTTTCCTTCCCTCCTTACTTCCTTCCTCTCTCCCTCCCTCCCTTCTCCTTATATATGAGAGATACTGACAAAGTTTGAATATGAGTATGTTTGAATTTTATATGGGAATGATTTACTGAAAGGAAGAGTTTCCCAAGCAGTTAAGAAAAAATGAAGGAGAAGGTCCTTGAGAAATTATTTGAAGATAGAACTTGATCTGAAAGTGGAGAGATTTTCCCTTTTCTGGGAGAAAGAATGTTTTTTATAATGAATTCGGAAGGCTAAAGATGCAAGTTGGTTTTTCTAATTTGTTACTGAGAGTGTAAAAAAAAAAATTTCCTCCAATAGTTCATTTTATTAATGAAGTATAAGAGGGGTCATCAACTTAGAGTAAGGAGGGGAATGGGACTGGGAGGTTTGAGCAAAGTTAAGAGTTATAAAATAATATATTCAGAGAAGGGGGAAGCATATTTCTTGAAGGAAGTAATGGGATTTGGGCTGTGGTCAGGGTCCAAATGAGTTTATGGTTATGAATTAAAATGAAACCGGTCATGCTGGTTGTATATTTACCTCCCGCGGCACCATTTAGCTGCTCCTATACAGGCTAGGAAAAGGAGAGGATGGTTTCAGCAAGGTGGGGTATGGTGGGGAGGTAAATCAAGGGACATGAAGAAGAAGAGAGATGGGGAGTTAAGGCCGATCGTAATGACCATAATGACAACCAATGGAATTCAAGACAGATTACTAGCTGGGACAAACATAAAATTCCTATCCCCAATCTAAGTTTTATTTGCTTCTTTAGTCTAGCACTGTTTTTTGTTTTGTTTTGTTTTGTTACTGTTTCCAGAACTTTTTCATGATTTTCAGACTTATTTCTTTAACACAGTAGTCTTCCTTGGGGAAATAGACCACATCCTCTTTTACTTTTGTTTCATCATAAGAATAGGTATACTGCAGGTGCTCAATAAAGTATACTGAATCAGTGAACAGACCATGGGGGTCCAACTCATCAAAAGTTGTATGTTAAAGTTATTATCCCATCGCCAGAAACTTATCACAAGAAATATTTGTTTAGTGTGAGTATTTACAGATACAGTACAGTAATTTTAGTGGGATTTTAATTTAGGTTTCATGTAGTATTCCCAATCCATCTGTTAATTGCACTGATTACATCCTCTGGCTGATTACACTGAAAATTGCTATCCATGCCTCAGGTCAGGCAATGAGAAAGTTGTGGGTTGAGTTGTGAGGGAGGATAAATCCGTGTGAATTGAAGTAACAAGCAACTGAAAATAAAGGCAGGGGATGTTTGGAGAGAGTGTGCTGATTAGTAACCATGCTAAGCATTTCGCCTTCAACAAAATCTAACTCTGTGGGCTGATTGAAAGCCTAAATTGCTGACTTACTGCAATAACACGTTGTTCCTTAGAGTAAACTTACCAACTCTCTAATTTCTTTTTATTTTATTCGAGTAGAGGGAATACACCCTTAAGTCCATCCATGAGGATTTTTACTGCCATAGCTGGTGACCAATTGTTTGAATTCCCCAAAGCAGTGTCACTTTGCTCTCTAATTTGACCTCCTTGGATGTCCAGTGAACTTTTCTGCATTCTCCAAAGCAATATAGCATCGTCCAAGACCTATGAGATTAAGCACAAGTCTTAGTTAGGCTTGAGTATTATCTTACTTGAGTATTTTCTTGAGTATTAATCTTATCTTTAGGGGAGGAGGAAACTGAAAGGAAGGGTGAGAAACTAATAACCTAAGTGAAGATTCTTTCAGGTCTGGTGTGTTCTCTCAAATACAAGAGCCTCACTTAAGGCCAGTAAATGAAACAGTTAAAAGAGAGAGAGAGACGGAGAGAGAGGGAGGGAGAGAGGAATGTTTAAACTAATCTGTATTTGGCTGATGAAATATGCTGGAAGTCTCTATCAACCTGCGTTTATACCTGCTTTGGGCCTTTCCATATTTGATATTTTTAGCGGTGACTTGGATAACAAAATAGAGGGCCTGCTTATTAAATTTTCAAAAGTCTAATTTGCGAGGGATCTCTCATATTCTGAATAACAAAATAAAACTTCAAGACTGTCAGCTTCAACAGTGAGCTAAAGCTAACAAGCTGAAAATCAGCAGGAATAAATGTGAAGTCCCACACTTAGATTACAACTTCCATTGAACAAGACAGGCTGGGGGAAATGTAACTTAATATCAGTTTATATAAAAACAGACACTGACTTTTGACACAATTTATGATAAAGAGTAGAGTGATCTTACACTGAGTTCAGAGATGTAGAACATCCAGATTTGGGGAGGTAAAAATCAAAACACACTCTGCAGGACTACCTTGATGACATCTGAAGCCTTACATTTAGCCTATCAATATAGTTTAAAGGACCCACTGAAAACTGGATAGTTTGGATGGTTAGAAAATAAATAAATCCGTGTCCCGCTAGGTGAGTGGCCTAGAGTAAGAGCAGGATATTTCATGGGGGCATGAGAGCCATCCTTTTATTTCAAGAGGTCTTGAGTGGAAGTGAGATTAAACTTGTTCTCCAAAGGCCAAACCCTTCTTCATAAATTAGACTTAATTCTTGGCTGCAATTTAAGGAAGTTTCTTTGTTTGTTTGTTTTTGGTGTTTCCCCCAGTACTTAAAGTGTGTTCGAGAAGTAAAGTTTTGTGAAACAGGGATCGACTGCTAGGAAGCCTGGAAGGCTGGTGGGATGAATAGGAAGGGCACACTGGCCTTGGGGAGTGGAGGGCGGGGAAGGGTCCGAGGCTAGAACAGGGGTGATCTTTAACCTCCCTGTGATTCTGGGAGAGGATATTGGATTTAGAAAGTTCAGTCTTGATAGTGAAAGTGTGCTACTTGGAATTAGCCATCCTGACTGCTGGTGGTGTGCACAGGCGCTGTTTGCTGTTCTATTAGCTCATCCTTGTCTGACGGACAGGTGTTGTTCCCAGGGAAGCTGGCTCAGCTCTCTTTGTTTTGGTTACTTTGAAGCAGAGGGACTAATCCCCTCTGGAGATATTTGCTTGTTTTTGCTGTCAAAGCAATCACACTTTTCCCTTTGTATCTCTTGGCTTGTTTTTTTGAAGTTTAGCTTCACAGAAAAATAGGCCTCGTGTTTCCTTGGTGATTCACTGGGTCTGGAGGGCCCCTCCTCCACCCCTCAGAACTGCGGCTGATGGGTTCTTCATCTGGGTTTGCATCTTAGCCTCCAGGAAGAAGAACGAAAGACCATATTTTGGGCCAAAACTTAAAAATTCCTTACAAAAATATCTCTCAGATGTCAAGGCAGGCTGGAACCACTTTTTTTTTCCTTCCTTCCTCCCTCCCTCCCTTCCTTCCTCTTTCTTTCTTTCGTTCCCTTTTTCTTTCTTGTTTTTTCTTTTTTTTTACCTTTTTTTAAAATTTATTTTTTATTTGTTTTCAGCATAACAGTATTCATTATTTTTGCACCACACACAGTGCTCCATGCAATCCGTGCCCTCTCTAATACCCACCACCTGGTACCCCAACCTACCCCCCCTGCCCCTTCAAAACCCTCAGATTGTTTCAGAGTCCATAGTCTCTCATGGTTCACCTCCTCTACCTTTTTTAAAGGTGTCTTTTATATGAAAAAAAGGAGGAAATATTCAATGTCACTTTATATTACAGGAGTTAATGCTTTTATCAGAAAAAATATAGCAACTCCCTATTAGTCCTATTTGGTAAAAGCATCAGTTGTCTACATGTGAGGCATTTGCCATTATGGTTATGGCATACCGACTCTTCTGGCTGTTCTTCTAAAGGGCGCTTTTCCAAAATAGGATTATTATCAGGGTGTGGGCTTAGAAACTTATTAATAAAAATTGAGCTTGACTTAAAAGAAGAACAATGTCATAAAATCTTAATGTAAATAAACTACAAATAAATATGTCTACTTTTTTTTTTTTTTTTTTTTTTTTTTTTTTGAGAGAGAGAGAGCAAGAACATGTGTATGTGCAGGAAGGTGGGGTGTTTTATTACCTGAATGTATTCTGTTAATACCATATGAAATTAAGAATTTCATTTCAAATATAAATTTTCTCTGAAATGTATGTGGCTAGTCTGTAGCCATCTTTTTTTTAACTGCTATGTCATATAGCTAGAATGAAAATGCCCTATAGAATCTTGCTATTCTAAATGTACTACAAGGACTAATAGCAATGGTGTAATCTGGGAACTTATTAGAAATTCAACATCTCAGGCTGTAGTCCAGACTTATTATATCAAAACCTGCATGTTAACAAGATTCCTAAGTGATTCATATATACATTGAAGGTTGAGACATACTGCTCTAGAAAATACACACTCAAAAACTTGCAGGCATCTAATATCTAACAGGTAGAGCTGACTTTAAAGTATATGTCACTATTTTAATGATAGCATCTCAGAAGTATTGTTCATGTCAAAACCATCCCTTGCTAAACTCTTCTTTGTATTTAGGCTAATTCCTGTGGTTTTTAAAGTGAAGGCCAATGTTTCCCCACCCCCAACCTCCTTATACTCCCCTAGAGGTTTTTATATGTTCTAGATCAAGGGCGCACATTTGTGCAGACATCCACAAATTTCAGGATGAAGAGAAAACTTTCTAAGAGTTCTTAGTTCTACAAGGAAGATTCTTCTGATTTGGGGAAGATCTTTTTGTTCTCACCGGATTACTTACTTTGGGATTGATTCTTTTACTTCTTCCCCAATAGATGTTATGGTATAGGTACTTTGGGGTTTCCTAATGGGTAAGAAATGTGTCCTTCTTTCCAGCAGAACTTAGAAAAAACAATAGGAAATCATTATGTGGACCAGGGAAAGGAAGCATGACACAGAGACCATAGTTCAGACTCTTATCTATGCAGAAGTTTCTTCACGACTCATACATATTCCAGACCAGTTCATCAATGGGGATTTGGGCTCAAAGCTCTAGTTAGAAACAATAATGTTCATAACTGGATTATTCTCTTAGTAGATCTCTATTGGAAATCTCACATGCAGTAGGTGTCTGAAAGGATTCAAAACCTGGAACCAATCAATAAAACACAAACAATATCTCTTAGTACATTTGAACTGCATTTCTTTAAAAAATTTGATTCACATTATACAACTAAGATTCTTGGAAGGTGTGGAGTATCATATTAAGTGGATCTCAAGAGTTTGCATCAATGAATGCTCTGAGGGCTGCAGCTGACAGAATGAGGGAGTCAAGGCATGATGGAACCCATCACCCAAGGGAAGAAAGTAACCAAATGGGAATCATTTTCACCAGGTCATCTATACCATTAAAAGATTTTCCTCAGGTAATACTTCATAACCAATCTATTGCAGCAAAAAACAGTAAGAAAACAGGTAGGATGAGGACTGTTGTTTTCAACATATCTCTAAATGCTTTTTCTAGATTGTGAGTGTAGTCTACATTGTATTGGAAATCTGGAAGATAGAACATTGGGAGAGCAAACAGATTATCAACTCAGAGTTATGCATGTTTTGCATGCAATTTCCTGTTTGCCTTGGTACCTGTGAAGAAGGAAACTTCAGCTTTTTCTTATTTAAGATTAATTGGCAAAGGCATGAGGTCATTCTGTTAATTTAGTGAGATGATGCATGTGGAAGCACTTGGTAAACTGAACAAGATAGCACAGATATTATATGTGTACACGCAAACAGATTGCCATTTTCTCCATGTGGGTCAACCATGATTGCAACCTAAAAGTATGAGATGCAACTTGTTCTCTTTAGACCTCACTTTGTTATTTATCAGAGTCTGCAACTGATGGCAAACACCCCCTCTTAGGAAATCTCTCCCGTTTCTTCAATTCTGTTCTTTTGCTCTGCTTATTCTGTAGACCATCCTAAAAAGTTCCCTCTCCTCTCTTGGTGTTTACATTTCTTCAAACACTTGTAGACAGTTATTATACGGCACCTCAGTTGTTGCTTTGCCAAGCTATACAGATTTCGTCCTTTCATCTTTCCTCATAAGTCAGTGCCTCCATCTCTTTAATCATTTTTCTTGCTGTTCTCTGAATTCCATCCAATTTGTTGATATCTTTCGGGCATGGAGGTGCCAAGAATGGAGTGTATGGTGTGATTAAGGAGCCGTGTCCATCACTTCTCAGCCAGATGGGCGGTTGTTACTTCAGAGGACATGTTGAATGTATATTGGGGCTTGAGATAAAGGGAAAGGAAACAGTAAATCTTGAAAAAGTAATTCTACAATCCATTGTCCCTAGGGAAAATATAATAAGCATTTAATTAAAAGATGCGTTTCTAGTTTTGTGACTAGCAGATGCTGTTTGGGTGAGAAAGGGAGAAAATGGCATCATTTAATAAGATAAGGAAATACTGTAGCATAATGTCATAAATTAGACCCTTTCTCACATTTGGGGTAAACAATGGTAAACAATGAACAATATTATCTTGAGAAATGCTTTCGCTATTTTACTCAATATGAAAGCAGAAGGGAAATTTGAATTGAGTCATTTAAAATATTTAACACACTTCTAATACCATGCTAAAGCAGATAATATCAGATTCATAAGATGTGCCCCACAAAAAAGATGAATTCTATGAATTTATAAGAGTTCCCATTAAAGGTTTTAGGTATGTTTTAAGATTTAGGTTTAGGTTTACGTGGAGGATGAGTGAGAGATAAAAGTTTGAATATCTGTTCTCTGGAAGGCCCATCGTTAATACTCAACAGCCAGTATTTTCTAGTGTATTAGACTGAAGCCGAATATAGATATTTCAGCCAGATGCTTTATTGAAGCTGAGTTTCACTGCATCCCTAATTTATCTTTAGCGTTTTGCTTGATGCTTATGTTTAAAGTTTTTACTGTACTCATTGAACTGTGCTTGATCATTAATAATGGCAGCTATCTTTAATGAGATGCGTGTCACCCTATAGCAGGTGGTATGGTCTAATAATCTGAGCATTGAATTATGAGTCAGAAAGGAAATACTTCTTATATAGGACAATATTGTAGAATGAGAAAAATACAAGTGTCTTAAAAATGGAATAACATTTGAAATGGCAGCATGAAAAAAACAAGCAAGTTTTCCCAAATGATAATTATGCCCCCTTCGTTCCCGAAAAGAGAAATCATAATTCACATATTGCTGTTATGAAATCCAGTAGAAGCTTGGTCAATAAAGTGCTGACATTTTTAGTTGAGATAGCCCATCTGTTACTCTGTGCTGTAAGGAAGAGGGAAAGAGAGAGATGGTTACTTCATAGCACATGCATTGTCTAGCATGAGAGCTGCCAGAGTAAGTTTGCATGTCCTTCCTTCTTAGAACTCTGAGAATATTTCTGAGGTCGTCTTGTCCTACATACTATATACATTTCACCAATGGTGATTCTTAGATATAGGCCTTGTTAAAGTGATTATTCTTAATTATTAATTCATATTTTCCCTTTGATACCTTTATCCTAAAATAAGGGTTTAAGAGACGGGAACATAATATCAAGATTTCTGGGCAAATTAACAAAGCTCCATTATTGGATTCAAAGGAAACTCAAGGCCTGGGTTCAGTTCACCCAGCAATGGAAATTTAGAGAAATGCCTTTTTGTCTTTAGATGGAGTAATATCCATGTTTTCTTTAACTCTCAGGATAGATAGGAATATGGGAATACCAAGGGGAGTATAGTGTGGTGTGTTAGTAAGGAAACTGCTATACAGAAAAGCACTATAAGTACTATTGTTTTTCACTGTGTGCTAAAGATAATCACATCTCCTTACATTTCTTTCATCTTCAAGGTTCATTCTTAAAATATGTTACTTTAGAAAAAGGATTCAATTCTGCAAGCATGTCAGTGTTGCTAGTAAGATTCAAAGGAGATAACAGGAAAATTGCTTGTATTGAATGAAAAGTAATACTTACATTTAGAATCTTCTTTCATAATAGATATAATATTTGGCTAATGATTGTGAAAATTTATTCATGTGTCTGTTAGCTATTTGTATGTCTTCTTTGGAGAAGTGCCTGTTCATGCCTTTGCACATTTTTTAACGTGATTATCTGTTTTGTGTGTGTTGAGTTTGAGGAGTTCTTTATAGATCTTGGATATCAGCCCTTTCTGTAGTGTCATTTGTGAATATCTTCTCCCATTCTGTGAGTTGCCTCTTTGTTTTGTTGACTATTTCCTTTGCTGTGCAGAAGCTTTTGATCTTGATGAAGTCCCAAAGGTTCATTTTCACTTTTGTTTCCTTTGCCTTTGGAGACATATCTTGAAAGAAGTTGCTGTGGCTGATGTCGAAGAGGTTATTGACCAATTAGAATGGCCAAAATCAATAAGACAGTAAACAAAAAGTGTTGCAGAGGATGTGGAGAAAGGGAAACCCTCTTACACTTTTGGTGGGAATGCAAGTTGGTGCAGCCACTTTGGAAAACAGTGTGGAGATTCCTTAAGAAATCAAAAATAGAGCTACCCTATGACCCTGCAATTGCCTTGCTGGGTATTTACCCCAAAGATACAGATGTAGTGAAAAGAAGGGTCACCTGTACCCTAATGTTCATAGCAGCAATGGCCACAGTCGCCAAACTGTGGAAAGAACAAAGATGTCCTTCAATGGACAAATGAATAAAGAAGATATGGTCCATATATACAATGGAGTATTATGCCTCCATCAGAAAGGATGAATATCCAACTTTTGCATCAACGTGGATGGGCCTGGAAGAGATTATGCTGAGTGAAATAAGTCAAGCAGAGAGTCAATTATTATATGGTTTCACTTACTTGTGGAGCATAAGGAATAACACTGAAGACATTGGGAGATGGAGAAGAGAAGTGAGTTGGGGGAAATCAAAAGGGGAGACAAACCATGAGAGACTGTGGACTATGAGAAACAAAGTGAGGGTTTTGGCGGGGATGGAGAGTGAGCCTGATGGTGGGTATTATGGAGGGCATATATTGCATGGAGTACTGGGTGTGGTGCATAAACAATGAATTTTGGAACACTGAAAAAAATAGATTTAATTTTAAAAATATATAATATTTAGAATTTTTAAAATTTAATAGATAAATGAGGGACAGAAAATTAATCTAACTCCAGCTGGGTCTCTGTTATCTCATTGTATGACAATAACCTAACTATATGGTTACCATCACTTTTCTGATCACTTTTTTTTTTTCCTGATTACTTCTTAGTGTATCTGAGATAGGAGGGATTTGTGCAACCTGCTCTCCTGCTTCTTCAGTTCAACCATCTCTTCTACTTAGTATTTCCTCTCTTCTGTCATATTTTGCTGTGCCATGGCTCACTGCACCCTTGTTGCTGGTGGGTCAGAGAGGCCCTGGGTGGCAGACACTTTTGTTTAAGCTGAGGCCCAGTCTCCCACAGAGAGGGAGGAGAAGGGTAGGTTTTCTTTTGTTCTCTTGTCAGTTACTCTCCCTGACAATAGTACTTGAAGAAACTAGATGTGCATATATATCATACCACTAAAACATTGGGAAACTATTTTTAAAATTATAAACATGTAGAAAAATTTAACTTGTACACTAGAGCATTCACTGTTTAAGAGAAATGTGCTCAAGAAGTTAGCATTGGCTTGGGGATATATCTGTGTTTACAGTCTGGTTTATAACACTACTGTCTTAGTCCTTGATCTTTCTACTTTTAAGAGGGGCTTTTCTTGTTTAAACCATTGGCACACATCTCCACCACATTTCAGGACACTTCGTCCTCTATCCACAGGAACTAATCCTAGCCATCTTCCTACCCTTAGCAGATCATTTCTCTGTCTTTAATATGGAATTTATTTCTAGAGAAACATTCCCAGAATAGACTTGGGTAGCTTTTGTCTAACAGAACAATCTAATGTATCATGGGAACTCCACTTTGTTTCCCATGAGATCATAGATTATTTCATCAATATATCCTCTCCCCCATGCTCCTTTTTTTAGTGTCTAGAAGTTACTTGCTAAATCATATATGCACAAATATATACACACAGATATATATTCTGCTGCTCAAGAAGGAAACATTAATTCTCAGAAACAGATCTTTCTAAATTTGAGTACTCAAACTAGCATTTCCCTATCCAAATTCATTCCACAACTATATATTTTATTTGGCCTATACAGTTTTTGTTTACTTTTAGAAATGGAGCTAATATTAAAAACTGGCAACTTTCATAGTAAGTTCAGGATTTATGGCTTTTCTTAAAAAATCATAATAAGATTTAGATACACTAGACCAACAGGTATGCATGACAAAATTTGGCTAAACTCAGTAAGCTTTAGACAGGAAGGAATTGTGGTGTTCATTCAACCACATTCTCTATTGAGTTCCTGTTACCACTCCCAACATGGAGGGCATGCTACTTGTTCTTCTTCACTTTGTTGTTGTTGTTGTTGTTTTTCCTAAGCCACTTCACTTAATTGACATTTGTTGCCTCTCCAGTATAGGTCATGGTCAAAACCCATAATCCTGAGTCATGGAAAATTAATCAATTTTCTAATTTCTGGCTAAACCTGTTCAGTGGCAGTAACTACAGTTCAAATTTGTCATGTTTTCATCTATAATAAACCAACACCTATAGCAAACATGTTACATTTTTTTTTAACCTTACAGTGTAAATGAGTGAAACTAAAAAAATCTACCTGATCAAAATAATAACTTTAAAAGTAAAGAAGGGGTAAAGACATAGAAAAATTTATCTAGGAGGACCCGGGGGGTTCAGTTGTTCAAGGATCTGTCTTTGGCTTAGGTCCTGATCCCACCATCCTGGGATCCAGCCCTGTGTGGGGCTCCCTGTTCAGTGGTGAGTCTACTTCTCCCACTTCCTCTGCCTCTCCCCCTGTTTGTGCTCTCTCTCTCTCTCTCTCTCATTCTCTCTCTCTCTTTCAAATAAATAAATAAAATATTTTAAAAATCATCTGATGAACAGGGAATCACCATTGAAAACAATCTTAAGTGTTCATGTGACTAGGCAAGGATAAACATACTCCGTTCTTTCCCCAATTCATAATGTCCCTGAGTAGGCTCCACAGAAAAATACGTAACAATTATAAAAATGCATTAGATTCCTTGAGGAGAGAGAAAGCAAAGTAAAATTCACATTTTCTTGATTCTCAAAATGTGAACTGCCTGATTGTGGTTGAGGGAAAAGAAATCATAGAATATTAGCTCTGGAATGGCTCTTACTAATATTTATCTTCTTCCACACCTCAGAAACTACAGGTAAAGGAAGCGAGAATCAGAAATGTTGAATGACTGGTCCATGGTCACACTACTCACCTTTTGGAAGGTCTGGAGAATAAGATTTTTTTTTTTTTTTTAAAGATTTTATTTATTTATTTGCCAGAGACAGAGAGAGAGAGCGTGTGTGAGCACAGGCAGACAGAGAGGCAGGCAGAGGCAGAGGGAGAAGCAGGATCCCTGCCGAGCAAGGAGCCCGATGTGGGACTCGATCCCAGGACCCTGGGATCATGACCTGAGCTGCAGACAGCCGCTTAACCAACTGAGCCACCCAGGCATCCTTGGAGAATAAGATCTTTGGCCAAGACATGGTGCTGCCCTTGATCATTAGAAATTATCTCAGCACATGCAATTGGCTGAGATCTTTTATGATCTTTTAAATCTGCAGGCTGCAAGGTGTACTTTATTTTTTCCAATAAGACTTAAGTTGGTAAAAGGGCAGGGAAGATGGTCGTCACATCAGACTGGGGACAATCAAATCAACATATTTTTGGTTAGTATAGAATGCTTCACCTCTGAACCTGTTAAACCATGAGGCTAATGAACTGAGTATAATCCATTGCTCCTTTTACCAATGTAACATGGTAGACAGAATGGAGACTTGGTAATAGCTCAGATTTAAGTTCAAGCTCTACCTAGTATTTAACCTTAAAACCAGGATGTCCAGGAAATTTAATCTTTCTGAATTTTGGCCACTTTAACAGTACAATGAA
The DNA here is from genome assembly GCF_020171115.1 of Neogale vison. Classification (NCBI taxonomy): domain Eukaryota; kingdom Metazoa; phylum Chordata; class Mammalia; order Carnivora; family Mustelidae; genus Neogale; species Neogale vison. The sequence goes on along the minus strand of NC_058096.1, from coordinate 63,244,052 downwards.
GAGAATGGTACCCAGCTTAGTGAAATGTTCATTTTCTCATTGAACAAGTATGTATTAAACCCCTACTCTTCTTAGTGCTAACAGTGAGCCAGAAAACAAATGCTCTACCTTACCTTACCTTCCAAAAGGCAAGATAGGTGTATGAATTAAATAAATGCCAACAATGGTTCGTGGCACAAAGGGCATGCTCAATCATACATTTTTCATTGTCTGCCCTATTTTCTCCAAAACCAATGCCTAAAATCAGGAGAATCTTTGCTCCTGAGCTTCAGTATAAATTGGGAAAGAAAAGCATATACATTGCCAGGGACAGAACTTTGTGAAAGCCAGCCAGACTCTAAATAACTATTTTCCTACATGCCCAGCTAGAACAAGGTAGGTGCTATAACACAATAAGGGTTAAGTGTATCAGTACCTCTGACTACATACTTCCCCATGAGCTCTGTTTCATTTCATTCCAAAATATACTTTCTTTGGTGCTATGTAGAGCTGTTTGATATGGTGAGTAGTGTTGAGAACATTGGGTGAATGTCATCAGACATCTATTTCAGGTGTGCTGCTAACTGCTACATGGTGTGGCTTAAGCAAGCCACTTGATCTCACTGTGCCATGATTTCCCCACCTATGAAATGAGGTGAGATTAGAATAGATGACTTGTAACAGCCTTGCAACTCAACAAAGCCAGATCCTCAAGGAGGTTTTGTATGTGCGTTTAAATTAGTTTTAGTGAAGACATCCGACTGCCCCCACTCTTTCAGAATCCTGGAAATATTCTGAATTATCACAAAAGCAGGGTTCCAGTCTTTCCTCAGAGGTATATATTTATTATTAATTCTAAAGTTCTTCTTGTACGTACCTGGGCACCAGCTCCAGATAAAATGAAGGACCAGGAAATGGGTACCTATAGTTATGCATCTCCTATTTCAGAACTCCAGATCCTCAATTACAAGAATGCTGTCTATTCCCAATATCTCCCTTGTTCTCATCTCCGTTTTATCACTAACCTTACCTTCTCTCAGCTATCTGATGGCTAACCCAGGCTAAATTATTTCTGAAAAATGTGCCATTATACTTTACATTCCTATATTGTACCAGGAGAAATCAAGGACTAACTTTCAATTGCAATTTCAAACTGTAAAGAAAGTGAGGGCTGTGGTGGGGATGGGGAAGAAAAGTTCAGTGAATTTGAGCTTTCTGAGCAGCCTCTACAGATTTAATTAATCAAGAGAACACCGGACACATAGTAGGAGTTCAACAAATGGTAGCTTTTCTTATTCTTGCTCTCAAGTCAGCTCCACATATTATATAATCTAGTCAGATTCCTAGTAGGTTTGCCCTCTTTTAAAATCCCCTTGATGCCTTTGAAACCTGGGACTATGTTTTAGAATTTAATGTATCAATTCTACAAATGAACCACTTTTCTCTTGCGCTTTCTTTTATCTTCCTCTGGCTCTTGTTAATCTTTTATTTTATTCTTCGTTCCCATGTTTTCTCTCATTTCTTCTTTTGAATTTGTACCTTTTACATCTCCAGAATTGCTATCCCCTCATATTCTTATTATGAGCCCACCTTGCTTGTGGTCATGGGGCAAAGTACATTCTCTTGCTCGGGAGAAAGTCTGGTAATATACAAAAGCACCATACCTGAGGTTAGGGGAGAGTTTAATACATATTCTAATCTCTTCTATGCCCCGCCTCTGTCTTCCCTTGTATTGAAGTATTGAGAGTTAGGCTTTTTTGTTTGGTTGGTTTTGGTTTTTTTCTTTATTTTTTTTTTCTGTTTTCTTTTCTCCTGCCCTGCTTTATTTTGTTTTGCTTTCTGTCGGCTTGTGGAAGACAGAGAATCAGGGATGTCTGATGCGTGAACCTAATATGTGAGCAGGAAAACAGCCGAGGGGGCGGGCAAGTACGGAGGAGCCTGCTGCCATATGCACGCAGACCACAGGCAGTCACCCACTGAAATGAAATGTATCCACTTCTTTAAAAGGGCAGTCAGCTGCCTGGTGTTTGATTCCCCTCCTCCCTAGGTCTTTGGCTTTCTCATGCCCAATGTTGCTTCTTCCACTCTGCTTTTCCGAGGTAATTGTCCTCCCTCTAGATTGGCAGCCGTTGTAATGATGGTGGTGACATTAAGTACTTCCCTTGTTATTCACAAACTCCATCATCGTGATTCCTGCGTGAGAGCTAGGCTTGCTTTTCCTGTGAGGACCCCCATTTGACAGATGCTGATGGGCAAGCAGACAGTGGCAAACCCCTTCTGCCTGCACTGCCCTTGTCAAAGTGATGGAGACTGAGGCCCTTGGGAAGGCATGACACACTCCCTTTTGCAAGTGTGGACCCCTCGTGTGAGCCACAGCAATGTATACCTAGGAATAAATGTCAAATGTTAAGAAAAGCACTCTACAGATCTGGGTAAGCTGACTGCCATTGTGTTACACTACTCTTGCCTTCTGAGTAATATGATAGTTATTTAATTCCTTTACTGGTTTTTTTTTTTGGATTTTTTTTTTAAACCCTTTCTTTCTTTCTTTCTTTCTTTCTTTCTTTCTTTCTTTCTTTCTTTCTTTCTTCTTTTTTTTCCTGGCAGAAATGGAATAAGGGGAAGGTAAAGAGCTGGCTGGGATGTTTTCCTTCTAGTAGAAGGAGTATCTCTTAAGAGAGGAAACAGGTGGTGAAGTGCCTCTTCCCTTCCTCACCCTTACCCTTACCCTACTCCTTATTTTTCCTCCTGTCTTCCTAGTTGGCACAAGAGTCTGGCTTTTATGCATCAGATTTACAGGAAATGTTTCTTCCTCAGCTGAAGAAATATTTAGACAGCAGCAGAGACAGACTTGAATCCCCCACAAGAGGCAGACCTTCTGGTATGATCCAGTCTTTCTCATGGGAGAACTGAAGCATGAAGGATGTTTCTTAGACATTTTAAAATTGCTTTTAATCATCACAGTACTCTCCTCCGTGGAGGCTGGCAGCGTTTTGGTTTGTTTTTGTGTTTGTTTGATTCATTTTTTTGGAGGTTTTTTTCTTCCTCTTCACTGGCTTAATTTTTGCAGGATTCTGTCCTTTACTCTCCTTTTTCTCTTTTTCGAGGGTAGGTAGGAAGTCCTAGTCTAGGTTATCAGGTGACTGGCAAAAGGTGCAATACCTGCTTCATAGTCTAATTGGGAAACTGTGTTAAAGGAAGGGATGGTTTCAGGACATTGCGTTTATTTTTTGTCCAAAAACCAGGCCAGTAGACACACACATAATAAAGGACCAAAAACAAACAAACAAACAAACAAACAACCCCCCCCACACACAAACACAAACAAATGAAATGATATTACAGAGAAACAAAATTCTTTCTCACAAAAGGGAACATGAAGGAAAAATTAGAGGCTGGTATACAGTGCAGGTATACCGTGGTGGTTTGGCCGTCCTCAAATGCCAGAAAAGTGGTCCTCTTGGTACTCAGAGTGCATTCCTGGGATAAGCGGCACATCCCCATAGCTTGTTAGAATAACCTGTTCTCAGATCTTCTGAATCAGCATTTGCATTTGACAAAAAAGTCGGATAACTTTGGGTCATAGCTAAAAGCAATTGGTACTTGCTCTTCCTGTTTCTGCCTTTTTGTGCCTGGCCTTTTTTGCCTGTACCTGTCCCTTTATTTCAGCACGTCCTTACTGAGGATTTTCATCTGACTTCTTAGCTGCTGGATCAAACAATCTGTTTGAAATAAATTGCATAATACCAAGAGGGAATCAGTATTTAGCTGGCAGAACACAATTCTGATGTCAGGCTAAGTGTCTCTGGGGGTGCTGGTTGTGTATGCTGCTGGGTGCTCTGTGGTTAATGTATACTTTCATTCTGGAAAGGCAGAAATTAGATCAATGTTTCTTCATTTCCTTGGATTTAAGAGTAACACACACCAGGATTAATAGGTCTCATTTTTTTTCAAAGCATTAAAATTTGTTCTATGTTGTCAGAACAATAAATCATTTACTCTCTGAGTTCTTCATGCTCAAGGAATAGTGAAACAATTACTAACTCGGGAAATAAGATTAAATCTTGAAAACAGTATTTGCCAATATATTCTGCACCAGGAGGTATCACCATTTTCTTTGCTGGTTACTATAGGTTAATAATAAACTTCTACAACTTGACCTGTACTTTGTTATTGCTTGATGCCAAGAAAGCACAATGAAAGCATCCAGAAAATTCTCACCAGCTGTTTTCCTCAAATACCATGACACCATGTTCGTTCTGCATATTACCATATAATTAGGACTCTAACCTGCTTCGGCCCCTGAGTGTGTTGCTGTGGTGTTGAGGTCTTTCTAGCATATTATTTTCAGTATAATAACTCAGACCATAACAGTACTCAGTCCTCTGTGCTCTTTGTTGAAGGTCTTACTCCCATTTGATATTAGAATAAGAAAAATTTAGGATGCTCTCTCCTCCAAAATTGAATACAGAGCCGAAATAAACTGGTATATTAACTGATGAATGGGGAGAGTATATGATTCAAATCAGAATAAAAATCCATTTGGCTAAGTAGGTTCAACTTTGCGAGAATTAAAATTTCTTCCATTCTGTCATGTCTACCACTGTGACTGGATTAGCTGTGGCGTTTGTAGTTCAGTATTTTAAACTCGTAGTCATTAATTGTACAGCAGAGAATTTGATCAACCTAGCAGAAATTTGATTTGATTTTTAATAGAGTAAAAAAAAAAAAAAAACCTCTTTTTCTATGTCAGAGGAACTCCATGAACACAGTAGGTGCTCAAAAACCCTTGTTTTATTTCCAAGATTCACAATAAAGATACTGAAATTCCACCCTATTCAGGAGTTATGCCCAAAATCAAAGTAACAGAATACAAGAGGAATTGTTCCTTTTCCTTAATACTAAAGAAAATACATCATGCTAGAAGAAAAATCCTAACATCAATAGTTCATTAATCTATTTCTAAGAGATATGCCTTTGCCTGGAGCTATGTTGATTGACCTTCAGGGTAATTTTAAACCCCGAGCACCACATCTGAATTGGATTCAAAACACACATCTTTCTTGCTGAGCACAATATTCTTTTCAGATCAACAAGAATTTATCATGTGTCCAGCATTATGGTAAGCAAGGGAAATGCTAAAGATAGAAAATATGTTCCCTCCTCTCAAGACAGCATATATGGTATTTCATAAAGGAATTAGAGAGAATCTAGAAGAATACATAAAACTGAGAATTATAGGTAGAGATTAAGTCATTATCTGTGTCCATTGAGCTGGCTCTCCTTCTACATGTTCACTTTTGCAAAGCATTACCCAAGACACCTGAGCCACAAATTCAGATTTCACCTGAATGCCACCATTTCTCTTCTTGTTTTATCCAATCAGTCATAAGTCCAGCTGAATCTACCTTCTTACTACCTCTTTATTCAATATCGTTCTCCCCATCTCTTAATGCTGGTACCTTAGATTGGTCTGCATTAACTTTGGCTTAGACCATTACCATAGCCTTTTAACTTTGTAACTAGTCTCTCTCACTCTGGCTTACTGCCCAAGGAGTTTCCTAAAAAATAGATCGAAAGCTGATGCTATTGTTATTAATATTACCTATTACTCACAAGGTAAAACTCTGACCTTATGTTTTCAACTTAGACCTTCCATTTTGTCTCTATCAACATGGATACCAACACCCTTACATTTCCAGCAAAACATATGTACCTGTTTCAGCATCTGAAGTTTTTCTCATTCTACTCCTCCTGCCTGTAGTGATGTTTTTTCTCATCTTTTATTTCCACTTGACAACTAACAAAACACCTTTCAAATTTCCATTTGAGAAAGTATCTGCAATCATTTTCCTAAGCAGAAATGACCTTCTTTCTTTTGGGCCCTACCAATAGGCTTGGCATACTTCTATCCTCATCCCTACTATGTCTTCCCATTCAGTTTTAAGACAGGATCCAGATCCTAGAAGAAGAAGAATATAACAGCTGTCAACACAAGGCAAATGAGAAGGTGAATGACAAATGAATGCCAAGAAAATGAATGGTCAAAATATGATATTTCTGTGAAAGAATATCTGAGAAGAGTCTCACCTGAGGTATTAGTTTCCAATTGCTGCTGTAATAAATTACCACAAATTTTGTGGCTTAAATAACGTGAATATATTACCTTATGTTTCTGAAGGTGAGATGTCTTAAATGGTTCAACAGGGCTGCATCTCTCCTGGAGACTCCAGAAGAGAAGCTTTCCTTGCCTTTTGCAACTTCCAGAGGCTATGTGTTTTCACTGACCTTCAGCACCACATTATGCTGACCTCTACTTAAATGTTGTTACATCTCCTTCTCTAAATGGTATACTACCCTCTTCCACCTTTGGTGGAATTTGTGATTATATTGGGCTCACCAGTGTAATTTATGATAATCTCCTTATCTCAAGGTCTTTAATTAATCATACCTACAAAATTACCATGTAAAGTAACATATTCATATTCCTTGGATTAGTATGTTTATATTTGGGAGGTAGGTGGCATTCTGCCCACTACACCCAGGATTAAGCCATTTCTTGGAAGTTGCAAATACTTTCTAGGTCCATTACAGGGAATGGAAGATGGAAAGTAACCTTGTGGTAAGAGATGGCTGGTGTAAAAGAAATCATAAATAAAACAAAAAATAAAGATCACCTGGGGTTCACAGGACATTTATAGACTGATACACATGCCTGATACCCAGCGAGCATGGATATACACCTGCAGATACTCATATACAATTATTCCTGATCCATCTCCAAGTCAAAGGCTTTCACTATACTCCCTGGACTCCATTTTGTCCTTGCACTATTTCCCAAACGTTTTCTGAAGATGAGCCTTAGTTTTATCTCATGTGTTATGGTGTCCAGTGGAAGTGATTTTCCCCACTTGCCTTCACCTAAAAAAGTTTTCAGGCTGGTAAAATGTTCTATTTCTGCAAGCTCACTTCGGTCTTCTCAACACAGCAAGGGACACTCAGCTCCGTCCTATTCAAAAGTACCTTCAGAAATCGGTTGGAACACTTGAGGGAAGAATATGAATCTTTTTAGTTTGAGGTGGTTATGATTTTCCAAAGAGTTGCTTGCTTTGTTAATCCTTTGAAAAGCCTCAGGAAAATGGTCAAATTGAATCCAAACATCCTCATGGTCTGAAATTCAGTTTGCTCATCTCATTGATATATGTCCACCTTTAAGATTCTCCATCTCTCTTCTAAGATCACAAGTTGTTTGGCCTAACTTTAAATACAGTTTTCTTGGTGCATGGTTGAAAGCTCCTTTGTATCCCTTCCTCCTTGGCTGTATCCCTTCCTCCTTGGCTGATAGATAATTGTGAATCAGTCAGACAATTGTTTAATTTCTCTGCTTCTATTCCCTTGAGGCCTGATGGCCCTTCCTGTCCCTATTCATTAGCCCTCTCTATACAGTGACTCTGAATTCTCTAAATATGTGTTTTTGCACTTGTGTGTGTGTGTGTTAGTATGCTGAGAGCCAAATGTCTTTTCTTTATCCACTTAATAAGTGGATTCATAATATAATAAGACTATGTTCTGAAATATCAACACTAATCCTCTTGCCCTGAAGGAAATGGTGTTTAGAATCTTGAAAGTCCTTTATCAGACTAAACTCTATTTCTCTATAACTGGAAATCTCCTTATATCATAAATACTTGTCATGCACACATCTTCAACTGACAAGACAATGCTTATCAATCATAAAATTTCAAGTTATGCAGATGTCTCCTTCTATCCTGTTTGTAGTCATGTGGATAGCACACAAAAGGTTGGAAGCATAGAAGTGAGAAACCTGATGGGGTCACTCCCCCTATATGCTTGAAAAAACAAAGACATGTTTCTCACTGTTTTTAAGTAACAGACTATTACTCATGCAAAATCAGTTAACTGTAATTAGACACTCATTTTATGATGGGACATTGGGTGAGCAGAAAAGGTGGCATGAGGTAACTTCCTAGCAAACTCAAGTTCTGAAGTGTTGACTGAATTTGATTTTTGTAGAATGGCTAACAACCCCAGGGCATTATCCAGAGCTGCCAGTTACATATCAAGAAGCTCTCTGAATTTGGCTAAGCTTATTAGGGATAGCATTATCATTTATAAGAAAATTCTGTGAGGTTTTTAAAGTACATGGAGTCCTCAAGCAATATGAAAAACACACACAGCGAACTAAAAGATAGGCAGAGCTTGGTCTCTGGAGAATGACAGGTTGTCTTGACCCAGGCTGGATTTGAAGCTGAGGTTCGAGATATTGCAAAGCTGAGTTTTAGATCACTAAGTAATCCCCTCTGGCTCATCTTTTTGTTTAGTCTGTGTCAATTTTTTTTAAAGTACCTGAATTACATTTTTATGTTGCTCTATAAATAAAGTGATTGTGACATTTTTAATACATTTACAGTTCCTGTAAGTCATTGCTCCTTTCACTTAATTGAAAGGCGGGTTGGATCGTCTGAATTTGGTAATATGTATCAAATGGTGTTCAAATCCAACTCAGAAATAAACAACCTCCTTCAAATTTAAGTACAAATGAAACATTAGGGCTGTTCAAGTCATAATTCAAAAGCATCTTTATTCAAGGAACTTACATCATTATATAAACTATCAGAGAAATCCACAACCAAATATAATAAACTGTTAGCTCTTTGAAAGTAGTCAGCCCATTTTATATTTCTTTGTTATTCAGGAGCCCTGTAGATTGTCTGGCATGCATTTAATTATGCATTCAGCAAACATTAATTTATGCCTATTACATGCCAGGACTATTCCAGGGCTTGGAGATAAATGAATATCATAGTTCCCTTTTTATGATGAGCTATGTGGAAAAAGCTGTGGGACAATGTTGGATAGTCCCTTTGCCCAGCCTTTGGAATGACAAAAGATTTCCTAGAGGAGACTATTCCTGAGCTTAGCCTTGCAAGGGAAGAGAAGGCAGCCAAGCCAAGGACTGGACATTAGAAGGTGGCCATTCTGAGAAGTGGGGAATAGTAACAGGAATGGAGTTTTCAGTGTGTGGAATAGGAATGGCAAGAGATGGTTGTTAAGAGGTAGCAACAGGACTGCCCTGAAGAGCCTGGGATAGCACACTAGTAGTTTGGGTCCTAACCAGAAATTCACAGGTAGGTGTTAGAAAGATTAAAGAAGTAACAAAATGGGATGTGATTTGGGTATCAAGAAGATGACTTTGACAACATTATGGAAAATAGATTGATGTTGGAAGATAGTACAAAACTGGAAGCAGGGAGATTAGTAAAATTTGTTTCAGAATCAAGAAGGTGGCTGTCTAATCTAGAAAAGGAAAGGTAGGAATGTGTGGTGGGAAAGGAAAGGGAAAAGTCAAGGATAACTTTTATTTTTTTATTTTATATTGTTTTACTTTATTTCATTTATTTTTTGCCTGAGCAGTTGAGTGGATGGCAATGGTATTAGGCAAGAGAGGGAAGAATAGAAAAGCAGTAGCTCTTAGAGAAAGAAAAGAGGTAAGAGAAGAGGAATGCCTTGGAGGTTAGGATGATGTCACATAATAACATTGTCATCATCATCATCATCATCATCATCATAAAATATTCTCAATAATATATTGATAATAATAATGATGATGATAAATAAAATATTCTCAAACAGCAGTGCTTTGCCTTTTTCTTTCAGCAGCTCATACCTTTCAACTCCTAAATGAAATATGCTTTAGCCATACCATGTTAACATGATGAACTCCTGTACCTCTTTTGGTTATGTCCCTCTTAGCACATTTTTTCTCTTTCTTGTAATATGCACATTTTTACTTTCCTTTCTTATGTAACTGACATGCCACTTACCTCTCACATCTTAGTATCCCTGTTTATGTTACAAGGCTAAATATTAGCATAGAGATTCCCTGCAGTCTCTTTCCACCTCAATCTCTTATTCTATGATTCTTGGGTGCAGCTTATCCATACAGATCTTCCTTTTGCAAATAATTTGATAGGCTTCGGTCAGTATCAAGTTTATTACAGGAAGGGTCTATCAGGGATGGGGAGCAGCTAAGACTCAACAAGTTACCCAAAGCTAATAACTACCCCCCCCCAGTTCTACTTCTGTATTTCCTTTATAAAGTTTAAGAGAAGAAAACTTGGTGAACCTTGGCGCAAAAAGACCAGGGAATACGCAGACTCTTCAACCTATTTCTGGACCATGAGCCATGTGAGTACCTTGAATTGTGCTGAAAATCATGGTTTTCTGAAAATTATTCAACAGAAGTCTTGATCATTACACAGTGGAATCAATCCCATAACAGGTCTACCTAAATATTTTACTCATTTAAAAAAAAAAAAGAGAGAGAGAGAGAGAGAGAGAGAGAGAAATAGAGGTATGGTGAGGAAAAAATGAATTGTCCAGAAAGAAGAGGAGAGTTACAAGTTTGAGAAGAGAAGGTAAATTTCCAAAATACAACTTTTGCTCCTCACTCAAAACTCTCTTCCATAAGTAACATAGCATGCACAATGATGTGCTTTTTAAGTGCACAAATGAAATCAAAGATGAGATATGGTATCTGAGTCCCTTCTGTAAATGTCCTTGTGACTACCTCCCTTACCTCCATGCAGTCTTTACTTAGATAATATCTTTTTTTGTGAGGGTTTTCATGGCCCTTTATGCAAAATAGGTAAACTAATGCATTCAACCTCCCCATTTACTTTCCTTGCTTCATTTGGTTCCATAGCACATCTGTTTAACAAATGACATACTTAACTTTTAATTTTGTTATATGCCCACATCCCCCTGCCCAACTAGAATATAAGTGCCTTGAGCATGTATATGTGTCTCTCTTGTTCACTGCTAGATACGCAGCCTCATAGAACAACACATGACATTTAGTAGACACTCAATAAATATTTGCTTAATGAGTGGTCAATTATTTTTGAGTTATTTGTATCTCTTAATATTCTTTTGTAAGAAATTTGTGATCATTTTTTTCTTACATTTTAAAAAATGAACTAAAATTCAAATATAACCAGGGTGCCTCAGTGGCACAGTTGGTTAAGTGTAGGACTCTTGATTTCTGCTCAGGTTATGAGATCTTGGGGAAGTGAGATCAAGGCCCTGTCTGGCTCTGTGCTCAGCGAGGCGTCTGCTAGAGATTCTCTCTTTCCTTCTCCCTCTGCCCCTCCTCCCGCTCATGATCACTCATTTGCCCTCTCTTTCATAAATAAACCTTTAAAGAAGATTTTATTTATTTGAGTGAAAGAGAGAATGAGTGGTTGGGGGAGAAGAGAGGGAGAGGGAGAAGCAGACTCCACACCCAGCAGGGAGTCTGATGTGGGGGCTTGATCCCAGAACCCAGAGATCATGACCCAAGACAAAGGCAGATGCTTAACCCACTGAGCCACCCAGGTGCCCCCCCCATAAATAAATCTTTAAAAATAAAATAAAATAGGGACGCCTGGGTGGCTCGGTTGGTTGGACGACTGCCTTCGGCTCAGGGCGTGATCCTCGAGTCCCGGGATCGAGTCCTGCATCGGGCTCCCAGCTCCATGGGGAGTCTGCTTCTCTCTAACCTTCTCCTCGATCATGTTCTCTCTCACTGTGTCGCTCTCAAATAAATAAATAAAATCTTAAAAAAAAAAATTTTAAAAAATAAAAAAAATAAATAAATAAAATAAAATAAAATAAAATTTGTATATAACCATAAAATTGGGAATAAAAGGACAATTGTAATAAGAAAGATGAGAAATACCTTAAGTAATTGATCTTAGAGGATCTCCATCCATTTGTTTTGAAGGGAGAAATCTGTTTCAAATAGGTTAACTTTAACTCTCGTGATTCTTGACATTAGAAAAATGGATTTTTAAATGATTTTCAAAAAAATTCTTTAAATTTCTTATGAAGTGTGTTCTGCAAATAATGCATATAATGGTTTAGTTCAGTGGAGAGGAAGTGTGGATCTTGTGAATATTTTGCTTCTGTTTTTGGAAGCTTTTTATTCTCATTTAAGTCGTTTGGATAATAGTCTCACAGTTGTTCCCCACTGTCTGTTAGATTTAGAGCTTTTGGAGGAAGCCCAGAAAGAAATGAATGAATAGGCAGAGTACTAATTGATTATACATATAAGCAGAATATTGTTAATTTATTAATTTCTGGTTCATGCCAGCTTTTCAAGGGGTGGGAGTAAAGGCATGCTGTGACCCAGCGGGGCTGGTTAGGTAGGCAGAAGAGGCCCTATGCCTTCTCCTACTGTGTCTTGCTCAACCTGAGATTCATAAAAACTCGACCATTAACTTCAAAACCATAAGGCTGAATCAGAGAAGGAGGGCAAATAAAGATAGAAGGAGTTAGTCTTTAGATACCTCTTAGACATGTTTTCAATTTTGATATGTTCATGTGTTCATTCATTTACTCAACGAACATTTCTGGATTGCTTACTTTGTATCAGGCACTATATTCTGCCTAGGTAGTAGAGGAATTCATTCATTATTGGAAAAATTTGTTGTGAGCCCTTATTAATGCCAGGCTCTGTTCCAAGCACTAATGATAGAGAAGTGAATACATCAAAGTCTCCACTTCTGCTGAACTCACGTAATATGAACAGAGAATGACAATAAGCAGGCAAACTAAAATAAAAACACACAAATACCATCAGATGCTGGTAAGTACTATGGTGGAAAATAAAGCCAGGAAAGTAGAATTGAGTGACATTATGGAGATAAATCTGAGAGGAAACAAATGGTGATATCATTTTTAGGGGCTGTATTATACTGGAGAAAGACAGCTCTATTAAATGTGAGGGCCAGTTTGGATAGTGGTGAGTTGGGGGTTGGGGATTAGGTATCATTGTAATTGCACTAGGCTGAGATGGCAGCGACTGGGTTGGGGGTGACTGTGAGATACAGAACAGTCTAGATCAATATATAGATCTATATATGTGTGTGGATATATATGTATGTATGTATATTTACCTATATATTATATACATGTATATATATAGATAGATCAATATTGAAGATAGATGATTGATAGGTAGATAAAAGATAGCTGTAGAGAGAATAAGTATATAGAAAGGATATAAGTTTTAAAAGTAATCTAGTTAGGCCTCAGTCATTCTTTAAATCTTTATTGAGCAACTGCTTGATTTGGCCCATGTGCTAGACACCCAGATGTGAGGTACATGTATGTAAATACACAGGGTTTTATGTAGGAAGGTCTGTTGTGTGTGGAACAATGTGGACTGTGTCTGCCACAGAGAATACTTGGCAAATTCATGAATTGGGTCTGTCATGTTTTCAAAAAGATAATTGCTTTTTAGAGTGTGTTAATAAAGGAAAATGTATTTTCATTTTAGAGTCATGTTTGTATTACATAAACAAGTTTTCTTTTCCTGGCAGGACACAAAACCTGGTCAGCCCTACTTTTACTCATAAAGCCATCAGACTTTCAGTAAAGAAATTGCCTTGAGGATGAAAAGTGCTAGCTTATATATAGCTCAAAAATTTACTGATTGCTTCCCATCCACACTACCCTGTCAACAATTTAGCCACCAAATTCATAAACACACACACACACAATAATTTTTTTAAAAGGATTCTTTAGTAGTGATGAGTTTCACTTCAAAATGCTTTCTCTTCCCATTAGATTGGATTACTGAGCCGAAGAGTAGAGAGTTTGTCCCTTTCTGACCAGAACATTGATGAGCCTCATAAATTAAAATTTATGTCTTCCCTTGTTACTGATGTGCCACCTGGCTCTTTTGAGTTATCACAGCCACCGAATGAATTTTATAGTCCATTGGGGGCTGTCCATGCTTGTTAAGGTGATATTTCCATCTCTGGCGTAGCATGGAATCTCATCTCCTTCTTGGTGAATAATCACAGTGCCCCATCAGCTATCTTTCGCTTCTTGCAGTGGTCTCTAAATTTTCTGTCCTCTACTTCTTAGAGGGCCAGTCAAAAGATGGAATTACAATCTAACCCTAACAGCCCAGTTGAGTATCTCTATTGTGTATCATCTTCAGACAACATGAGCCTCTGGTTTAGTGACATATATTCCCCAGATGAGTTCTATTTCCAATTGGCTTTTCCCTATTTCTATTCTTTTTTTTTTTTAAACTAGTTTCTATTACTTCCTATTTCTCTTTCATCTCTTATTCTTTTAAAGTCACTTAGGTTCACTCTTCTGGGAGATTTACCTACATCAACACATTTAATTCTTTCAAGATAGGTAGTTCTATTCCTAGATTATAGATGTAAGAAGGTCGCTCAAGGTCGTGCAGTTAATAAGAGGAAAGACCAGAATTCAACTTGTATTATAGGATTCCCAAGGCCATGCTTTTCCATATCTGATACTGGTTCTTAGAAAAGCCCTCAGTTCCCTCTCATTCTTCTAAACCTCCCTGTAGCAGCTTAGCAGCTCACAGCAAACTCTCCTGGGAGAAGAGAACACACCACAATATTCACTTCAGTGTCTTTCCAGCAATTTCCTTCTAAGTCATGAAAGCAATATGAGAAGATAAAGAACTAAAATTTTGGCTTAGGAACTCTGGTTTTGAGCATAAAGTTTTGAGTATATTTGAGTGTAGTTCTGGCACTAACTAGGTGAGGCAAATTGCTCTCAAGAAAAATGACATAATACTTAAAGTGCCTTGGAGTTGTGAATGGACTGAAATGAGACTACTTAGAGATGTCCATGACAGTCTGACTGACTAATCCAAAGGCATAAAATGGCTAAAGATGAATAGTTTGAAATCCCCTGGAAGTTTCTGCAAATCATATCCTGGGAAATACCAGAGACCCTGTCTTTCCTAAGCCATGTTTATATAAACCACTCAATATATTGTTCTAAAGTCGGCTTTCCCCCTAATGTAGACCAAAGTCAAGTTTTACTGTCTACAACCCAGGTAATCTTACTAATACAATATCCAACTTGCAATTCCCCATAAGTCTGATTCCCATGGTATCTCAATGAGACAAGATTTAAGGTAGCTACTATTCTGAAGCCGAAATGGCTAAAGATCATAGGCAAGGTGTTGCTTGTGAAACTATATGGTGGTCTCATCTAGTTGGGTTCTGGAGATATCATATTCTGTCCTTCCTTTGTGACCTGACATTACCAGATTGGTCATAAAGCTGGCATAAAGCTCAGTAGACGGAACCCTGGGGCCAGGATTAAATCAGACCAGGAGTAGATTCTGAGGGACAGCTCTATGTGATAAGCATCCCTTGAGCTTTCCTAGCTCCGTGGGAATAAGCATCCCTTGAGCTTTCCTAGCTCCGTGGGATGCCCACACTCAAGGAACTGAGAACAACAGTAAGTTCTAAGGTCGGTTGCTAACGAAAGCCACTTTGATCCTCAGCAATGCTGCCTTTGTTAAAAAGGAGAGACAGAGGTACATGTTCTAACTACTAGGTATCAGGCAAGTCTGGGTAGGCAGAAGTAAAGCATACCTCATTTTAATGCAACAGTTACTGCAGATTTGTAACTAAAGCCTGTAAATCTCGACCCTTAAAGAGCTTCAAGCTCTAGCAACTGAGTAAAACAGGGAGGAAGAAGGTAAACATTCTCCAAGACATTTACCTTTTCTCTCCAGCACAATTTGCCTCATGAGGAATTTTTAAAAATACTTACTATAAATATTTTCTTAAGGAAAGCCTCAAATTTTGGATTGGTTTGGGTTTGTTGGTTTTCTTGTTTTGTTTTGGTAGGTTTTTTTTTTTTTTTTTTTTTTTTTTTTTTAAGGACGGGATGTGTGTGTGTGTGTGTGTGTATGTGTGTGATGGCTTTATTTCTGGTTTGTAATTAAAGTAAAATTGAAATTCTGAATTTGGTTGGGAAATGACTGAAGACTATCTGATTTCCCAGCAATTGGGTCACTATTAAACTGCTTTCTGAATGGATCTCTCTTTTATTATTTTATGCAGCATAAGCAGTATACTTGAGGCTATACCATATGTGAAGAAATGAATATTCCTTTCATTTACAGAGATATTTAGTCTTTTAAGAGTGCAATGATTTTTGGATAATACATAAAGTCAAGATCCAGATGGCTTGCCAATATTAAAGATCTATTTTAGGCATATAATTTTCAGGTCTTAACTCATGGCCCCTTCGCCAAATCCAAATGCAAGTTAATTATTGTATTTTTCTCTAAATTCCCTCAAATAATTTCACTTGGGCACAGCACTCTTTCCTGTTGCTGGGTTGTAGTTCTGTTACTGCTATTAAACATTTCTTAGGGCCTATCTGAAGGGTGAGTTAAGGGATTCCTACCATTACTCACTTACCTCATCAGTTATGTGAAGCTTGAATACTTCATACTTTGAAAAAAATAAATGGAAATTGTTTATGTCAATTAAAAGATGGCATAAAAGTCTAGCATTTCATAGTTCGCTAGAAGAAAAAAAAATACAGATAAAAGAAAGAAGTTAAATGGAGAAAGGAGAAAATGAGTATTCCATTCAGGTCCATAGACTATGTGGCTCTCATTTGTGACTGCACAGTAGAGTGTCCTTTAATACTTTTAAAAAGACCAATACCCTGGTCACCATATAGACCATTTAAATGAGAATCTCTACAGGGGGAGCCTGAGTATTGATATTTAAAACAGCTTCTTAGGTAACTCTAGTCCATGATCAGAACTAAGTACATTCACAGAATTCCCATCTCAAGTGACTCAATCATTGGTATCACATCTGCCCCCCATTTTACATCATTAGCTGTAGAGAAAATAATGCCTAAATTACACATGCAAACTGTGCAAGTAAGACTAACCTAAAAATTCATCACCATGTGATAATATTAAGTTTCCTCCAAAATATTCTTTTTTTTTTTAAAGATTTTATTTATTTATTTGACAGAGAGAAATCACAAGTAGATGGAGAGGCAGGCAGAGAGAGAGAGAGAGAAGCAGGCTCCCTGCTGAGCAGAGAGCCCGATGCGGGACTTGATCCCAGGACCCTGAGATCATGACCTGAACCGAAGGCAGCGGCTTAACCCACTGAGCCACCCAGGCGCCCTCCTCCAAAATATTCTTACCTTACCTTCTTTTTGTACATAAAATAATCAGGACTCTTAGGTTATTTCTATGCTGCATTTCCTTTCTTTCCTAAGAACGAATATAATTTCAGCTATTTTAAATCTTGTCATAACAGTTAATCCTACTTTTAGTTCTTTTGGATGACTGCACAGCCACCTGGAAAGAAAACAACATACTAATTGATGAGACAAATCAGAGTTCAAAATGTCTCTTGAGTCAGGAGCTTCTGAGGATTTTATATATATATATATATATATATAAAGATTTTATTTAGTTGCTTGATAGAGATCACAAGTAGGCAGAGAGGCAGTCAGGGGGATGGGGGTGAAACAAGCTCTCTGCCAAACAGAGAGCCTGAGGCAGGGCTCGATCCCAGGGCCTGAGCCAAAGGCAGAGGCTTTAACTCACTGAGCCACCCAGGCATACGCTTCTGAGGATTTTGAGAGAGGTCAAATGCATGTGAATTTGTCCAGTGAAATTAGAATCAGGGACACAGCCGATCAGTTCGCCTTGTCTTGGTGGCAGCAATTTTTGTTTAATACTCTGTATCTTACCAATCAAGCTCTTACTTATTATAACTCTCTGAAGTAGGACAGAAAGGGATCATTGTACCCATTTTATTGATAAGGAAACTGAACCTTAAAGGTGGTTAGTAGCTTTTCAAGTATAATTCTACTGCATTTTTATCTGCAACACAATGTTGCTATATATGGGATGCTTTCTTCATATTTATACTGGCATTTGTTTATATGTAGAAAAGCTATTGGTTTTTATACATTAACTTTTTTAAAAGATTTTATTTATTTATTTGACAGACAGAGATCACAAATAGGCGAAGAGGCAGGTGGCGGGGGAGGGGAGCAAGCTCCCTGTTAAACAGAGAGCCTGCTGTGGGGCTCCATCCCAGGACCCTGAGACCATGACCTGAGCTGAAGGCAGAGGCTTTAACCCACTGAGCCACCCAGGCTCCCCCTTATACTTTAATTTGCATAGATTCCTGTCAAACTTCTCTTACTGATTTAATGCTTTCTCAGTTTTTCTCTGGTTTATAGATACATAAATATGTTCTATCTAAATAATGACAGTGTTGCTTCTGCTTTACTATTGATACATACGTTACTTCTTTATCTTGTCTATTTATAGTGATCTCTAATTATAACAGTGTTAAATACTTGTGATACTAAATATTCTTTTCTTGGTACTAACCTTAATAGGAATGTAATGCAATGTTTTACATCTAAATATGAAACTGGCTTTTGAGAGGAAGAAATTGTATGTGTTTATTATATATGAGCTTGTAAGATATATACATGTATAAAATGCAATATTAGCAAGAATCCAACTCTTATAACTCAACAACTAAAACACAAACTACCCATTTAAAAAAATGGGTGAAGGACTTGAATAGACATTTTGCCAAAGATACACAAATGGCTAATAAGCAAATGAAAATATTCTCAATGTTATTAGGAAAATTCTTGAGGGAAATGGAAATCAAAACCACAATGACATACTGCTCCATATCTATTGGAGTAACCATTTATTTTTAATGGAAAATAAGAAGTGTTGGTGAGGATATAGAGAAATTGGAGCTCTTATATGTTGCTGGTGGAAATGTAAGGTGGTGCAGCACCGGGAAAACACTTTGGTAGCTCCTAAAAAAGTTAAATATAAAATTACTATAATCCCCAGCAAATTCTATTCTTAGGTATATACCTCAACCTGAAGTTGTTTTTAAGGACTGTACTGCCCACCTCCCTCCACTCTTATGGATTCATATATGGAAGCTCTAACTCCTAACATAACTACATTGTAACTACATTGGGAGATAGGGACTTTAAAGAGGTAATTCAAGTTAACTGAGGCCATAAGGGTATAGCCCTAATCCAAAATGACTGGTGTCCTTATAAGAAGAAAAAGATTACAAGATTGTATGCTCACAGAGAAAAGGCCATGTGAGGACACAGTGAGAAGGCAGGCATTTGCAAATCAAAGAGAAAAACCTAAGGAGAAAACAGCCCTGCTGCAACCTTGATCCTGGTCTTCCAGCTTCCAGAACCGTAAGGAAAAAAAGTCCTGTCGTTCTTGCCACCCAACCGATGGTATTTTTGTTATGGCAGTCTTAACAGATTAATACAGATATTCAAACAAAGACTTGTACATGATATTTACAGCAGCAGTACTCAGAATAGCCAAAATGTAGAAACAGTGCAAATGTCCAACAACTAATAAATGGATAAAAAAATGTTGTGTTTCCATACAATATAATATTATTCAGCCATTAAAGGGACAAAATACTACATACTACAACATGGAAAAACCATGAAAACATTACACTAAGTGAAAGAAGTCAGAGAGAAAGGGTCACTTCCTGCATGATTCCATTTATATACACAATCCACAATAGGCAAATCCATGAAAATAGCAGATAAACAAAAGCAAAAAGATCATGTATTTTATTCAGATTTATTCACCTAACGAGAAAGGTGTGTGTTTTCTGAATATATGTTTAACATTTTCAACAAATTTTTATATGTGATCTCTTTAAAAGAAAAGGATTTATGGGGCATCAGGGTGGCTCAAGTCAGTTAACTTCTGCCTTTGGCTCAGGTCATGATCCTGGGGTCCTGGGATGGAGCCCCACTTCTGGCTCCCTATTCAGTAGGGAGCCTGCTTCTCCATCTGCCCCTCCCCCTGCTTTTACTCTCTCTCAAAAATAAATAAATAAAATCTTTTTAGAAAGTTTTATTTATTTCTTTGAGAGAGAGTGCATGAGCAGGAGGAAGAGGCAGAGGGAGAGGGAGTTGCAGACTCACTGCTGAGCATGGATCATGATGTGGGGCTCAATCCCAGGACCCAGAGATCATGACCTGAGCACAAGGCAGATGCTTAACCAACAAGCTACCCAGGTGCCCCTATACTTGATCTCTTAATATAGTGAACTGTATTAATAGATTTACTCATTGGGACCTCTCTTGCAGCCCTGCTATGGACCCCAGTTCATGTTCTGCTGTATGCTGTTGATAATATTTTATTTAATATTTTGCATCTGTATCTATAAAATATATACACGATTTCTCTCTTTTGGTTTGGGACTGGTTTGACTTTTCTTAATATCAATGTTTTGCTAGCTTTGTAAACAGAACTTGAAAATGCCCACCTCATTTATGCTCAAAAGCAATTAAATAGTACCAGAAAGATTTTTCCCTAAGTGGCAAAGACTATAAGTGGGTTTTTCGTTTGTTTGTTTGTTTTTGTTTTGTTTTGTTTTGGTAGTGGTGGGGATGGTTCATGAGAAGAAGAGGGCAGTTTTTTGTTTTTTTTAACAACTTCTCCAATTTTTTTTTTTTTTTAAATTTTAGAGGGAGAGAGAGAGAGAGTACATGAGCAGAGGGAGGAACAGAGGGAGAGGGAGAAAAAGAATATCAAGCAGACTCCCTGCTGAGTAGAGAGACCCATAGGGATCACTCTTAAGACCCTGAGATCATGGCCAAAATTAAGAGTCCAGTGCTCAACCTCCTGAGCCAGCTAGGAATCTCCTTTTTTTTTCCTTAATAGTACACATCTTGCTACGTTCTCCAGCTCTTCTAGGACCCATTTAAAAAACAACAAAAAAAAACCTTAAGGGACCATTCAAAGAATTACCACTGAACATAACTTTGTAACCAGAATACAGATATTGAACAGAATTTTACCAACATCCAGAAGCCCTTTGATACCCACTGCAGTTGCTACCCCACCCCAGGGGTAACTTCTTTTCCCACTTCTGCCATCATACATTAGTTCTCCCTATTTTTGTTCTTTATATAGATGGAATTATACACTAAATACTTTTGCGTGAATTCTTTCTCTTGACATTACAGTTGCAAGATTAATTCATATTACTGCATTGTTTATTTATTCTTGTTACTGTATAGTATTCCATTATGTGAATTGTGACCATAACCACAATATACTTTCATTCTTACATTGATAAACATTTTGGATGGTTTTCAGTTAGATGCCTTATGAATATTTCTGTTCTTCACATTCTAGCATATGTCTTCCTTTAAATTATGAGTGTATAACTATAAAATATATACCTAGAAATAGACTTGCTGAGTGGTGGAAAATGTGTCCTCAGGTGTAGTGGACACGGCAAAATAGTCTTCCAAATAACTATACAAATTTATATTTCTGCCAGCAGTGTATGGGGATCCTAATTGCTCCAATTCCCTACTAACCCTTGGTAATTTCTATCTTTTTAATTTTAATCATTCTGTTATGTGGATATTGCTGTGTATTGTGGTTTTAATTTTCATTTTTGTTAAGACTAATGAAATCAAACACCCTTGATATCATTATTGGCCATTTGGATAGACTTTTCTGTCAAATTTTATTAAATCATTTGGTCAAATCTATCAGATTGTCTTTTTCTTATTGATTTTTTTGAGTTATTTGTGTATTATGATTATGATCTATGAACACTTTGTTTTAAATATACTACAAGTGCCTTCTCCCAGTCTCTATCCCCTTTTTGATAGCACTGTATATATTTTTTTCTTTATGTTACCACTTTCTGGCTCAATTTTGCTTTACACCCAAGTTTTGCAAATATCAGTATACATTTAAGAAGAAAATCTCTTATGAGGCTTCTTGTGCATTATTTCACAAATAGTTCCCTATTCTTATTTCCAATTTTGAGTTTCTGTGGGTTTTCTCTCTTATTTTATTGACTAGATTCACTAGTATTGTATTAGGCTTTTTTTTTTTTTTCCTTCTCAAACAAGTACATTTGGATATATTTACTGGTTTTGTAGTTTTTAATTTGTAGTGTGTGTCCGTATTGTGGAGGATGGGGTGATATCAGACTACATCTGAAATAAACTGAAAAGCTATTAAAAGACTCACAAAGAAGGATGGCATGTGAAATTGTGTTTTTTTTTTTTTGTTAAATTAAATAACGTATTATTTGCCCCAGGGGTACAGTTCTATGAATCATCAGGCTTACACATTTCACAGCACTCCCCATAGCATAGCTCTTACACATTTCATAGCACTCACCCTCCCCAATATCCATAACCAGCCTCCCCCCACCACTCCCCAGCAACCCTCAGTTTGTTTCCTGAGATTAAGAGTCCATTATGGTTTGTGTCCCTGCCTGGTGCCATCTTGTTTCATTTTTTCCCCTCCCTACCCCCAACAAAATCCTACCCTCCCTTTCAATTCGTCATATCAGAGAGATCATATGATTATTGTCTTTCTCTGATTCACTTATTTTGCTTAGCATAATACCCTCTAGTTCCATCCATGTCATTGGAAATAGCAAGATTTTGAGGTTTTTGATGGCTGCATAGTATTCCTATACATATAGGAATAATATATATATATCACACCTTCTTTATATTTATATATATATGTAAATCCTTCTTTATATATATACATATACATCCTTTTACATATACATATATACACATCCTTCTTTATATATATATTTATATATAAAGTCATATATATATCATATATAAAGTCATATATCTTATATATAAAGTCATATTATATACTATATACATAAACTCATATTATATATATAAAGTCAGATATATATTACATATATATATAAAGTCATATATATATATATCACATCTTCTTTATCCATTCATCTGTTGATGGATATCTAGGTTCTTTCCATAGTTTGGCTATTGTGGAATTGCTGCTATAAACATTTGGGTGCATGTGCCCCTTGGGATCACTACATTTGTATCTTTAGGGTAAATACCCAGTAGTGTGATTGCTGAGTCATAGAGTATCTCTATTTTCAACTTTTTGAGGAACCTCCATGCTGTTTTCCAGAGTGGCTGCACCAGCTTGCATTCCCACCAACAGTGTAGGAGGGTTCCCCTTTCTCTGCATCCTCACCAACATCTGTCATTTCATGACTTGTTACTTTTAGCCATTCTGACTGGCATGAGGTAGCATCTCACTGTGGTTTTGATTTGTATTTCCCTGATGTCCAGTGATGTTGAGGACATTTTCATGTGTCTTTTGGACATTTGGATGTCTTCTTTGCAGAGATGTCTGTTCATGTCTTCTGCCTATTTCTTGATTGGATTATTTGTTCTTTGGGTGTAGAGCTTGCTAAGTTCTTATAGATTTTGGATACTAGCCCTTTATCTGATATGTCATTTGCAAATATCTTTAACATTCTGTCGGTTGTCTTTTGGTTTTGCTGACTGTTTCCCTTGCTGTGCAAGAGCTTTTGATCTTGATGAGGTCCCAATAGTTCATTTTTGCCCTTGCTTCCCTTGCCTTTGGCAATGTTTCTAGGAAGAAGTTGCTATGGCTGAGGTCGAAGAGGTTGCTGCCTGTGTTCACCTCAAGGACTTTGATGGATTTCTGTCTCACACTGCGGTCTTTCATTCATTTTGAGTCTATTATTGTGTGTAGTGTAAAGAAATGGTTCAGACTCATTCTTCAGTATGTGGCTATCCAATTTTTCCAACACTATTTGTTGAAGAGACTGTCTTTTTTCCATTGAACATTCTTTCCTCCATTGTCAAGGATTTATTGACCATAGAGTTGTGGATCTATTTCTGGGCTCTCTATTCTGTCCCATTGATCTCTGTGTCTGTTTTTATGCCAGTACCATACTGTGTTGATGATTACAGCTTTGCGATAGAGCTTGAAGTCTGGAATTGTGATGCCACCAACTTTGGTTTTCTTTTTCAACATTCCTCTGGCTATTTGGGGTCTTTTCTGTTTCCATATAAATTTTAGGATTTAAAATTAACTAAATTAGGATTTAAATTTTTAATTTAAAATCCTAATTTTTAAATTAGGATTTAAAATTAACTAAAAAAGGTTGATGGTATTTTGATAGGAATTGCATTAAATGTGTCGATTTCTTTAGGTAGCATAGACATTTTCACAATATTTGTTCTTCCAATCTATGAGCATGGAACATTTTTCCATTTCTTTGTGTCTTCCTCAATTTCTTTCATGAGTTCTTTATAGTTTTCTGAGTACAAATTCTTTGCTTCATCAGTTAGGTTTATTCCTAGGTATCTTATGGTTTTGGGTGCAATTGTAAATGGGATCGACTCCCTAATTTCTCTTTCTTCTGTCTTGCTGTTGGTGTATAGAAATGCAACTGTTTTCTGTGCATTGGTTTTATATCCTGACACTTTACTGAATTCCTGTATGAGTTCTAGCAGTTTTGGAGTGGAGTCTTTTGGGTTTTTCACCAAAAGTATCATATCATCTGCAAAGAGTGAGAGTTTGACTTTTTCTTCACCAATTTCGATGCCTTTAATTTCTTTTTGTTGTCTGATTGCTGAGGCTAGGACTTCTCTTACTATGTTGATAGCAGTGGTGATAGTGGACACCTGCCATGTTCCTGACCTTAGGCGAAAAGCTCTCAGCTCTTCCATATTGAGAATGATACTTGCTGTGTTTTTTTCATAGATGGCTTTGATGATATTGAGGTATGTACCCTCTATCCCTACATTGTGAAGAGTTTTGACCAAGAAAAGATGCTGTACTTTGTCAAATGCTTTTTCAGCATTTCTTGAGAGTATCATATGGTTCTTGTTATTTCTTTTATTAATATATTGTATCACATTGATTGATTTGCGAATGTTGAACAAACCTTGCAGCCTAGGAATAAATCCCACCTGGTCATGGTGAATAGTCCTTTTTAAAGTACTGGAGCACCTGGGTGGCTTAGTGGTTTAAGCCTCTGCCTTCAGCTCAGGTCATCATCTCAGGGTCCTGGGATCAAACCCCACATTGGGCTCTCTGTTCAGCGGGGAGCATGTCCTCCCCTCCACCCTCCTGCCTCTCTGCCTACTTGTGATCTCTCTCTGTTAAATAAATAAATTAAACAAATCTTTAAAAAAATAAAGTACTGCTGGATTCTATTGGCTAGTATTTTGGTGAGAATTTTTGCATTTGTGTTCATCAAGGATATTCGTCTGTCATTCTCCTTTTTGATGGGGTCTTCATCTGGTTTTGGGATCAAGGTAATATTGACCTCATAAAATGAGTTTGGCAGTTTTTCTTCCATTTCTATCTTTTGGAACAGTTTTAGGAGAATAGCTATTAATTATTCTTTAAATGTTTGGTAAATTCCCCTGGGAAGCCATCTGGCCCTGGTCTCTTGTTTGTTGGGAGATTTTTTATTCAATTTCCTTCCTCATTATGGATCTGTTCAGCTTTTTTATTTCTCCCTGGTTCAGTTTTGGTAGTTTATTCATCTCTAGGAATGCATTCATTTCCTCCAAATTATCTAATTTGCTGGCATATAGTTGCTCATAATATGTTCTTATAATTGTTTGTATTTCTTTGGTGTTAGCTGTGATATCTCCTCTTTCATTCATGATTTTATTAATTTGATTCCTTTCTTTTTTTTCTTTTTTGATAAGCCTGGCCAGGCGTTTATCAATCTTATTAATTCTTTCAAAGAACCAGCTCCTAGTTACATTGATCTGTTCTACTGTTCATTTGGTTTCTATTTCATTGATTTCTGCTCTGATCTTTATTATTTCTCTTCTCCTGCAGGGTTTCAGCTTTCTTTGCTGTTCCTTTTCCAACTCCTTTAGGTGTAGGGTTATGTTGTGTATTTGAGAACTTTCTTGTTTCTTGAGAAAGGCTTGTATTGCTATATGCTTTTCTCTCAGGACCACCTTTTCTGTGTTCCAAAGATTTTGAACAGTTGTGTTTTCATTTTCATTTGTTTCTATGAATTTTTAAAATTCTTCTTTAATTTCCTGGTTGACCTATTCACTCTTTAGTAGGATGTTCTTTAGCCTCCATGTATTTGAGTTCTTTCCAACTTTCCTCTTGTGGTTGATTTCTAGTTTCAATTCATTGTGGTCTGAAAATATTCAGGGAATTATCTCAGTCTTTTGGTACCAGTTGAGACCTGATCTGTGGCCTGAATGTGATCGATTCTGAAGAATGTTCCAAGTGCACTAGAGATGAATGTGTATTTTGTTGCTTTGGGATGGAATGTTCTGAATATTTCTGTGATGTCTATCTGGTCCAGTGTGTCATTTAAAGCCTTTATTTCTTTGTTGATCCTTTGCTTGGATGATCTGTCCATTTCAGTGAGTGGGGTGTTAAAGTCCTATACCATTATTGTATTATTGTCGATGTATTTCTTTGATTTTGTTATTAATGGTTTATATGGTTGGCTGCTCCTATGTTAGGGGCATAGATATTTAAAATTGTTAGATCTTCTTGTTGGACAAACCCATTAAGTATGATATAGTGTCCTTCCTCATCTCTTATTATAGTCTTTGGATTAAAATCTTATTTATTTGCTATAAGGATGGCCACCCCAGTTTTTTTTTTTTTTTGCTGTTCATTAGCATGGTAAATTGTTTTCCAACCTTCTTTAAATCTGGAGTGTCTTTGGGTCTAAAATGAGTTTCTTGCAGACAGCATATCAATGGGTCTTGTTTTTTATCCATTCTGATACCCTGTGTCTTTTGATTGGGGCATGTAGGCCATTTACATTCAGGGTAACTATTGAAAAATATAAATTCGGTGCCATTGTATTGCCTGTAATGTAACTCTTATAGTCTTTGTGTCTGTTCCTTTCCAGTCTACAACTTTTAGGCTGTCTTTGCTGAGAGGACCTCTTTCAATATTTCCTGTAAGGCTGGTTTGGTGTTTGCAAATTCTTTTAGTTTTTATGTGTCTTGGAAGCTTTTTATCTATCCTTCGAATTTTCAATGGTAGCCTAGCTGGATATAGTATTCTTGGGTGCATATTTTTCTCATTTAGTGCTCTGAATATATCATGCCAGTCCTTTCTGTTCTGGCAGATCTCTGTGGATAGGTCTGCTGCCAATCTAATATTTCTACTGTATATGTAATAGACTTATTGTCCTGAGCTGCTTTCAGGGTTTTCTCTTTGTCACTGAGACTTGTAAGTTTTACTATTAGATGATGGAGTGTGGACCTATTTTTAATTGATTTTTGAGGGGGGTTCTTTGTGCCTCCTGATTTTGATGCTTATTTCTCTTCCCAAATTAAGGAAGTTCTCTACTATAATTTTCTCCAATATACCTTCTGAACCCCTCTCTCTTTCTTCTTCTGGGATCTCATTATTCTAATATTATTTTCCCTTAAGATATCACTTATCTTATGACTTCTTCCCTAATGGTCCAATAGTTTTTTATCTCTCTTTTTCTCAGCTTCTTTATTCTCCATTATTTGGTCTTCTATATCACTAATTCTCTCTTCTGCTTCATTTATCCTAGCAGTAAGAGCCTCCATTTTTATTACACCTCATTAATAGATTTTTTTTAATTTCAACTTGATTAGCTTTTATTTCTCCAGAAAGGGATTTTATTTCTGCAGAAAGGGATTCTCTAGTATCTTCCATGGTTTTTTTTTTGAGGCCAGCTAGCATCTTGATAGTCATTATTCTGAACTCTAGGTCTATTCAATGATAGCCTAGTTGGATATAGTATTCCTGTCAATATGAACATCCTACTAATGTTCCCTTTGATTATATCCATAGCCATTGGTACTCTTGTTTTTTGTCTTTTGTTTTTGAGGTGAGTTTCTCTGCCTTGCATTTTATCTAGATAAGAATAGATGAACGAGAGAATAAAATTGTAAAAGGGTGGCAAAGACCCCAGTAAAATATACAGTAACCAAATATGAAGAGACCTGAAACCAGGTAGAGAAGAAAGGAGGGAAAAAAATAAAATTATATATTTATATAGTCAAATATATATATATATATTTGACTGGTATGACTGGTGACTAGAACAGAACCCTACACTTGCTTTTGGGTGTATTTTGTTCTGTTGGAAGAAACTGCCTCCCAAAATTAAAAAAAAAAAAGTATATATGTATGTGTGTGTGTGTGCATGTATATATACACACACACACACACACACACTATATATATATATACACAAAAAAAATAAGGGTATACAATGAAGGGATGGAATATGACTGTAAAGATGAAAATTAAAAATGATTCTAAAAAAGGAATTGATAAGATAAGAAGTTGGTTGGAAAAAGAAAATGAAAGAAGAAACAATTTAATCAGGCTGGAGACTAGACCAAAGCCATGCACTAGATTTAGAATACATTTTGATCTGTTAGAAGAAACTGTGTCCCAAAATCTTAAAGAAAGAAAAACCTATATGTAAACAAAAATTAAAGTTAAATACAATGAAGTGATATAATATGACTATAACAATGAAAATTTAAAAAGACTTTTAAAAAGGTATTGATAACATAAAATAGTTTAAAAACGCTAAAATAGGAAATAGGAAAAATTTTAAAAATTTAACTCTGAAAGACTAAAGAATCATGGGGAAAAAGCCATGAATTCCATGTGCTCTATTCTCAAAATTCTGAAGTTCTGAAGTTCTCATTAATCGGTGAATTTGATCTTGGCTGGAGGTTCTTGCTGATCTTCTTGGGGAGGGGCCTGTTCCTGTGATTCTTACATGTCTTTGCCTGAGTCAGAATTGTACTGTCCTTGCCAGGGGCCAGGCTAAGCAATCTCTCAGGTTTGCTTTTGGGAGATTGTTTCCTGAATGGTTTCCATAGATCTTTGGAGGATGAAAAGCAGTAAATCCCTCCTATCTCCCTGGTCTCCGGCCATGCTCCATGCCCATCCAACCTGTGACTGAGCATTTCTGTCTCTGATGCATGACTCCTTTTGAAGTCCCCAAACCCAGCAGATTCCTGCAGCTGTGCTCCCATGCCACCCCTCCCAGAGGAGGTAGGAGTCTGTCTCCCTGGATCTGCCACTTGTGGATTCCCTGCTTGAAGAGCAATGGCCCAACTGGGCTCTGGATCACGGTTTAAGGTAACCCCAAGCTGAGAGCTCCCTCCTTGGCTCTGTCTCTGCAGCCAGCCTCCTCACTCCAATTCATGGGAGTTCTGCCGTGCTGAGAAACCTCTGCTCATTTTGTGACCCTGCAGGTCCTGAGACCACACTGTCCCCAAGAGGGCTCTACCTCCTGATTAGCTTCTGGTCAAGGTCCCTCAGTGGAGCAGACTTCTAAAAGTTGTGATTTTATGCTCTGCTGCTCTACTACTTGCCGGGAGCCGGCCCCTCCCCCACAGTCTATCTTCCTGTCACTTCAGATTCACTTCTCCACACATCCTACCTTCCAGAAAGTCTTTGCTTTTCTCTTCCTAGAATTGCTGCTCTTTTTCTCTTCAATCTCCTGTTGGGTTTTGTAGGTGTTCAGAATGGTTTAATAACTATCTAGCTGAACTCCTGGAACCTGATGATATTTAGGTCTCCTACTCCTCTGCCATCTTGCTCCTCCCCTAAAATTGTGTATTTTTTAAATAGTGCTCTGACTGCAAAGTAGAAAATGTTTTTGAGGGGAATAAAACCAGTGATAAAGAGACCAATCAGGAGAGTATATTAATGCTCTGAGAGAAATATGATATTGTCTTGAATGACAGTGGTAACAGTGGCAATGGAGAGAAATGGAGAGATTTGTGAATTAGATTCCACGGGATTCAGTTATTTATTGGATTGAGGGGGTGCCAGAGTGAATGGAGTCAAGAATAACAACTAAATATCAGACTTGAGCAACTGCTGGAATATGATAAGTAGAAGTAAATTTGTTGGTGGATAGAATTTACACTTTGACATGCTGATTTTCAGAAGTCTCTGTGTATAAGCACTTAATTATATAGTTGGATATTCATGTAGAGAGCTCAGGAGACATCTGGCATCTGTGTGTGTGTGTTTTCTGTATATATTTGGCAATTTGTGCCATGAGATTAGAAATAACTATCCTCTGAAGTTTCTAAGAGTGAGAAAAACAGAAGAACCAGAACCACACTTTGAGAAATACTAGTATTTATATGGTAAGTACAGGAAGCAGAGCATGCACAGGAGACTGACAAAGAGCATCCATAAAGGGTGATGCCATGGGAAACCAGGGCATAGGAGTACTTCAATCTAAGACATAGAACCAAATAAGAATGCAGAATGGCATTGGGTTTCGTAGAGAGACTCAAGGATGTGGAAAAATCTTCTCTTCCTGTTTTTTTAATTTTTTCCCCCCATTGATACAAAGGGCATCTACAGAGTCTTCTTGGATCTCCCTTTCATTTTATACTTTTTCATGTTTTTCTTTGTCATTTGATTTTGTCCCCAATTCTGCCAGTGGGTACTGGCCTCATCCAACAAAACATACCCCATGGTTTTTGTGGTCATAAGATTGTCCTGGAAAGGGGTATCCGGTGTTTATTTTCTATCTTCAGTAGCTATTGCTGAAAGATCTAATCCCCAGAGTGGTGATCTATGGCCAAAAGCATCTTTCTCTTGATGATATTGGTCAACTCACATAGCTTTCATGAGTTATTATGAAAGTAGTGTCTCGTTTCTATTCTTACTAAAGACACCTGTTCCTCAAGGAGTAAAGAGGAAGGACACAAGGAAATAAAGAGAAAAGAAAATTCTATATTGTCACTCTGAACATATATGGAGAGACTATAGAGGAAATGGACCTTGTGGTTAGATGTGGTTATTCATAGGGTTAGATCTGATTATTCATAGGGTGAGAGAGCTCACAGATATTAACATACTCTCATCTAGCCCCATTATATTTTCAGGCATCTGCTTCAAATTGCAATTAAAAAAAATCACCTGTTATATATTAAGCTAAAGGAAGATATTTTTATTATTGTTATTGGTGGTAGTAGTAGCCGTAATAGTGGCAGTTGTAGTGATAATAATAGTTGTTGTCACCTTGGAAGTTTTTTCTCCCAAAAGGTAGATTGAAGCCAGTTCTATGTAATTTTCTAACTTCTAGCTTAATTCTATAGACATTCAGGTTTAACTGTTCTCTCTCCTAATCTCTGTCCCACCCCACTTATTTTTTTTTTTATTCCTCTTGCCTATCATCCTTAGCTTTTCTGATACTTTGCATATATGAAGAAGGAGAAGGGGTGGATAGAATTGCTACTTTTCCTTTTCTGGGTCCTGATTATTTCTCATTTTATTTTTTCACTTTATTACCATGTTTTTCCTCCTCCTACTCCATCTCACAAAAGGGAGAAGGAGAGAGAGAGCAAGAGCTTTTTAATATGTTAAAAAAGGAAAAAAACCTTTGAAATGATACGGTCTCTGTCACTTTACTCTCATTTTTTAAATTATAAACCAAAATAAAATTTGGCATATTGATAAAAGCTTTCAAGGCTGCTGCCAGCTGTTTCCTGGTGATTAGGTATGAGAAGGTTGCCTTTCTCAGTTTAGATAAAAAATATGCAAATGATGATATTTAAACCAAAATGACAGTGTAGTTGAGGAGGGAGGGGCACATTTTCTCCCCCTTTCTTCCTCACTCTTTCTCTTTTGTATGGCTATCTAAGGAAGAGTTTGTAACTTCTTGGATGAGGGGTTGACAATTAAGGAAAGGTTCATACACAACTGCACAGCAGTTCTTCACCTTGGAAAGAAAACTGACCTTGACTCATCTGTTCTAAAATGTTCCTTTTTTATTCAGATGATGCCTTAGGCCTTTGACTTTTCTGAATGGACAGGAATCTAACATGTTTTTAGCACCTGTTATAGGTGACCATTTATGTTGAGTACTTAAATATAGCGCTTCAGTCATCCCATACAATAATCCTCTAAAATAGACATCCTTATCCTCATTTTCACACACGAAGAGACTAAAACATACTGATATGATATATCCAACATTAACATATGGAAGAATACTGACTAGTAAGTCAGAGATGAAGGATTGGGTCTGTTTGGCTTTAAGTTAAGTACTATTGTCTTTTTTTTCCCCCTTTTTAAGATTTATTTGCTTATTTATGAAAGAAAGAAAGAGAGAATACAAGCAGGGGGAGGAACAGAAAAAGAGAGGGAGGGAATCTCAAACAGACTCCCTGTTGAGCATGGAGCCTGATGCAGGATTCAGTCTCAGAACCCTGAGATCCTGACCTGAGATGAAAACAAGAGTTGGAAACTTAACTGACTGAGCCACTTAGGTGCCCCTGTAGTATTTTCATTGTACAAGAAAAGAGATATGCTCAAGGTGGAAACTGAAGAATGGTCAATGTCTCTAACTTGTGTTAAAGTTAATGGGCATTAACTTGTGTCTGAGCAAAGCTGAAGACTAAAAACAGATGTCACATCTATTTTAATGACTTCCAATCATCAACATGGATGCTATCCAGAGAAGATGCAAACATCTTGTACAGAGACTGGAGGGGATATATAGAAAACTTCTAACTAGCCTATTTGGAGACCCTGAGGCCACTCTCTAGAATCTGAATCTGAGCTTTGAATTTCTATCATGTACTCTTGACATATTTATAGTCGCAGGCAATTTAATTTCTCACCCAATAAACTGATGCAGTCCTAAGTCCTAATATGTATACAGGCCAGGGATTGGGGTTTTCTGGTGTAAACAAGAATCTAGGAACTGTGACTTCACAAATATTGTAAATGTTTTGAAACTTAGTGGGTAATGGAGTGGAGTGTGAATGTAGTTTACTACACCTTGGCTGGATGTGAATTTGCCTGCACATAACTAGAAGTGTAGTACTCTGCACAAAAAAGGCTTGAAGAAGAACTGGAAAACTGGAATGGGTAAATTTCTCAAACAATAGCTGTGCTTGATGAGTGAAGGCTCTCAGACTGCTCAAATTCTAAATTTCCATTTTTAGGATGCTTTTAGTCTTAAAGTGACACTAACTGAGATTGCAAGGATAATTCAGCCCTTTGGATACAAACAATTTTACTGAGAAATGCTGAAGTCACATGCAATCCCTGCTGGATCCAGAAGCAGGCAAGGAAACTCATTTTCTCACTGAAAAAAGCTAATACTAACCGACCAGGGATTAAATTTTCACATATTCCTGGTACCACTTAAATATATAATTTAATTAAAACTTTAGAGGAAGAGGGAGAAAGAAAGAACAAGGTATAGCCAAAGGATCTGGTGTCTGCACCTTTGGGCAAATGGCTGAATGACTATAGTACTGATACTTATGATGTTTAAAGGGACACATATCCTGTTCATATCTAATGGCCTCATTATTCAGCAGCTTCTAACAAAACTGTCTTTTCTGTTACTTCTTTTCTCACAAAAGTTCAGTCCTTCAAATGGAGGGAGGCAGCGGTCCATCTCTGTAGTTTAAAAGAAAATATTTGAGTAGAATTGGACATCTGTGTCTTTCATTTTATTATGTGGAAGAGACAAAACAAGGAGGAGACAGGAGGTATGGTTAGCTGGCACTTTGCCTGTTGTGAAGACCATGGGAACCCCAGCCGCTTCCTCTAGAGACAATGCATCACTTTATTCTTTTATCAAAGAGAATTCATCATGTTGAAAGTCTAAACTCCTTTATGACAGAGAGAGACCTGATGGTGCTTTTGGTCTCTCATTGCTCACTACTGTTTGATGTATGAGCCTTTTGAGAAGTAGGTAGCACAAGACCAGGAATCTAATACCATGACAATCCCTGTCCTCACCCGTTTCCCTGCCTCCACTCACATGCTATGGGCAAAATGAGAATAAAATCTTGTGAATTTGGAATATGAGTCAGCAGGTTTTATATGAGAGAGAAAATGGGAGTGGTCACCAGATATCAAGTATAGTTTCATGTTATAGGCATTAGATTCTCTGTGAGATACAAATGAGATTCTTTATTAGACAAAATTGACCCAGAATCTGCTCAACATATTTCTAATGCTTCTACTTACACATGTAATCATTTGGGATTTGGAGAAACCAAAGAGCAACAAGATTATAAAGGTGCCATAGTACTCTTTTCCCTTACAATTCATTTACGGTCAGAAAAACCACCAGATTCATCGGCAGTCATGTCTTTAACCCAAATTCGTGAGGATTTACCAGTCTTATGTCAATCAACATAAGTGTCCCTTCAACGTATGTGCTGAAATTTACGTGAAAAAGTGGTTCCCAGTTCCTTTTAGCATTAGTTATTTCTGCTCTCACACAAGCAAATGATTTTATTCTGACATTGACGGGTATACTGCAATTCTGGCACCAAAGAGTCAGAGTTAGTGTGAAACTCCACAGGTTTAAGGGTATGGTTTCCACCAGGACTTGCCCTTGCTTCAGATGCCAGCTGCATGTTTGGAATCTCCAGGCCACTGGCACTTCCAACTGAGTGTTTTCAAATTCAGGGGCTCTTATGACCCCCTTTAGTTCAATAATTTACTATATAATCACATAGAACTCAGGAGAGTGCTATACTTACAATTAGAATTTTGTTGTAAAGGATAAAAATGAGGACCAGCCAAATGAAGATATACATAGGGCATATCTCAGAGCTTTCATGCCTCATTCTCATGAAATTAGGGCAGGTCATCCTCCTGTTGCATCAGTGCATCACTAACCAGGAAGCTCCATCAAGCCTGTGTCCAAGGGCTCACTCTCTAGGACTTTCATTACATAGGCATAACCGATTGAATCATCAGGCACATGTTCAACTCAGTTTCTAGCTTCATTTCCCCTCTCTGGAATTCAGGGTGGCTCAAAGTCCCAACTCTGATCAAGGGGTTGGTCTGTCTGGTGACCACCAGCCAGGACCCTGACTGTAACTGTCTGGGGGCCCACCATAAGACTCATTAGTATAGTGTCATTTGTGAGCCAAGGGGTTCATGAATAACAAACACTCTAGTATGGAAATTCAAGGGTTTCAAAGGTCTGTGCTGGGAACCTGGGACAAAGACCAAACAATTTTTTTTCTTATTACACAACAATGTTAGATCTAGATAAATCTTAAATGTTGTGCAATTATTGTTGACCCTTGATTACAAAACCACTGTGGCAGAAACAGAATGGGCCCTAGAACTGGGTTCTGTGGCTTCCTGCCATGTCTTGCGCTCTCCATGTCTCTCATTCATTGGGTTATAGTAAAGTGTCCTCCTAGAACTGTCTCTATCACATGCTTATTGAAATGGCTGATTTAAAATTAAGCAAATATTCAACATGTGGTAGGGTTTTCTCCCTTCCTCTCTCCCTTCTTATGCTACAGCCAGAAGCCCCTTAATTTCATCAAAATGGAGAGATCATATCTTAAAGATAAACATTTTGAGTGGAAAAAAGTTATTGAAATATATGTAACACTTTTTTTTTTTTGAAAAGGTAGTCCAATTCTCTAAGAAAGGTAGCCAGCTTTTCCGACAAGTTTTTGAAAGACCCTTGACAGTTTCTTCATTTTCCATTTTGTGATGTTCTTACTCAAACCAGTAATCCCTACATAAAATCCTACATATGATTTGATTTTCAAGAGGATATAGAGAAAATGCCTTGTCCTTGACAACACACTATTTAGATCCATTTTATCTTACCCATCATTCTTTGAGGGAGAAAGACCAACACTTTCCATTTTCTAAAAATCCATCAATCTCATCCAAATGCCTAGATGAAAATGGTACTTGTTCTTTATGAACTTCTGTCTTCTCTTAAGTGAGAAAAAAAAAATTCTTGTTCTCTGTTTGCTGATCTAACCACAGAAGACACTTATGATCCAGCCTTGGTGTTTGTTTTCAAACACATGTGGACATATTTACACATTAGCAAGATTATGAGCTTCCTACTGATTATTTGGGCTTGAAGAAAATTGTTGTTTTATTCAAGGTCTATTTCTCTTTTGGCTTGCCTTTGATTGTTTCTATTTGCCTGCCCTCATTGAGATGCTAAGCTGCCTTTTTATTTCTTTTCATCATCCATTCATCTTTCCTTCTTCCACCTTCCATCATCCCAAGTATTTAAAGTATAGTGAGAGACAATAGCATTCAATATTACTAAAACAACAAAACCTTCACTCTTATTCTACATAAAACTACTGCTTACTTTTCTTTTATTAAAATATAATTAGCATACAACATTACATTAGTTTTAGGTATACAACTATAGTGATTGGACCTTTGTATTGGACCTTTGTATACAATACAAAATGGACACTACAGTAACTCTAGTTCTAATCCATCACCATACAAAATTAAGACAATATTATTGATTATATTCCCCATGCTGTATATTACATCTAATGCCTTACTTACTTTATAATTAGAAGTTTGTACTTCTTAATTCTCTTTGCCGATTTTGTGCCACCCCTCTGCTGTGCAACTGCCAAGATTTTTCTGTATCTATGAGTCTGGGTTTTGTTTTATATTGTTTTTTAGATTCCATTTTTTCAATTTACAGTTCCACCAACAATGCACAAGGGTTCCTTTTTCTCTGCATTTTTACCAACACTTGTAATTTCTTGTCTTTCTGATGATAGCCATTCAGTTTAGGGCAGTATCCATTGTGGTTTTGATGTGCATTTCCGTGATGATTAGTGATGTTCAGCACCTTTTAATAGTGCCTGTTGGCTATCTGTACATTGTTATTTTTTTTTAGATTTTTAAATTATTATTTATTCATTTGACAGACAGATCATAAGTAGGCAAAGAGGCAGGCAGAGAGAGAGGAGGAGGAGGAAGCAGGCTCCCTGCTGAGAAGAGAGCCCAGTGTGGGCTTGATCCCCAAACCCTGGGATCATGACCTGAGCTGAAGGCAGAGGCTTTAACCCACTGAGCCACCCAGATGCCCCTGTACATCTTAATTCTGAGCTCTTTGTTCTACCTGTATGCCAATACCATAATCTTTTGATTACTATAGCTTTGTAGATTTTTGGTCTGTGTAGTTGTTTGTTTGTTTTGTTTTTGTTTTTATAGATTTGTAGTACAGTTTAAAATCCAAGAATCTCCAACATTTTTATTCATTCTCAAGTTTGCTTTGGGTCTTTGGGGTCTTTTGTGATTCCAAACAAATTTTAGAATTATTCATTTAGTTGTTTGAAAAATGACATTGGAATTTTTATTAAAAATTACATTAAATTCGTAGATTGCTTTGGGTAGTATGAACATTTTAACAATATTAATTGTGCTAATCCATAAACACAAAATATCTTCCCATTTATTTGTATCCTCTTCAATTTCTTTCATTGATGTTTCATAGTTTTTCAGTGTAGAAGTCTTTCATTTCTTTGGTTAAATTTATTCCTAAATATTTTATTATATTTGATGTAATTGTAAATGAGATGTTATCTCAATTTCACTTTTTTATTGTTCATTACTGTATAGAAACACAACAGACAGTTTGTGTATTAATTTTGAATCATGCAACTTTCCTTAATTCATTTATTCTACAGTTTTATGGTGAGGCTTTTAGGTTTTACTTATATATAGTATTATGCCACCTGCAGATAGGAACAGTTTTACTTCATCCTTCCCAATTTGTATGCCTTTTATTTTTCTTGCCTAATTGCTATGGCTAGGACTAAAATACAGTGCTGTATAAAAATGAAGAAAGTGGACATCCTTGTCTCATTTCTGATCTTAGAGGAAAAGCTTTCAGCTTTTCGCCACTGAGCATAATATGACTGTGGATTTGTCATAGATAGTCTTTGTTATATTGAGGTGCATTCCCTCTATATCCACTTTGTTGACAGTTTTGTCCCATATTGATGTGAAATTTTGTCAAAGGCATTTTCTGAATGCATTGAGATGATCATTGATTTTTATCGTTAGTACTATTAATATGGTATATCATGTGGTTGATTTGCAGATGTTGGACCATCCTTACTATCCCTATGGATAAATGCCACTTGATCATGGTTGGTGTATGATCCCTTTAATGTATCATTGAGTTTGCTTTGCTCCTAACTTATTGAGGATTTTTGCATCTATGTTCATCAGGAATAGTGACCTATAATTTTTTTTAATTTTTATTTTTTAGTGGTGTCTCGACTCACAAAATGAATATGGAAGTGTTCCCCTTTTTTCAGTTTTTTAGAAGGATTTGAAAAGAATAAATATTAAACCTTTTTTTGAATGTTTGGTAGAATTCACCAGTAAAGCCATTTGGTCCTGGAGTTTTATTTGTTGGAAGGATTTTATTTCTGATTCACTCTTCTTAGTTGTAATTGTTCTTCAGATTTTCTATTTCTTCTTGATCCTCATGGAGAACTTATGTTTCCATAATTTATTCATTTCTTCTAGTATGTCCAATCTGTTGTCTAGTTTGTTGGTGTATATTCATAGTAGTCTCATAAAACTTTGTATTTCTGTGGTATCAGCTGCAACTTTTCTTTAATTTCTGGTTTTATTTATTTGACTCCTCTTTTTATTTTTTTTCTTGTCATCTCTAGCTAAAGGTTTGGCAATTGTGTTTATCTTTTTGAAGAACCAACTCTTACTTTCATTGATCTTTTCTATTGTTTTTGTTATTTGTCTCCATTTCATTTACTTCCACACTGATCTTTACTATTTCCTTCCTTCTGCCAATGTTGGGCTTCATTTGTTCCTTTTCTAGTAACTTAGGTGTAATGTTAAATTGCTTGTTTGAGATTTTTCTTGTTTCTTGAGGCAAGGCTATATTGCTAGGAACTTCTTTTAAGAAAAACTTTTGCTGCATCTCCTAAGTTTTGGTGTGCTATATTTCTGCTTTTATTTGTCTCTAGGTTTTTTGTTGTTGTTGTTGTTGTTGTTTATTTGTTTGTTTGTTTTAATTTATCCTTTGATTTCTTTGATGACCCAGTGGTTGTTCAGTAGCATGTTGTTTAATATTCATACATTTATGTTTTTCTAGTTGATTTTCAGTTTTCTTTTTTAGTTAATTTTTAGTTTTATACCATTGTAGTCAGAACAGATGCTTGAAAAGATTGCTTTTTAAATTTATTCAGACCTGTTTTGTGGCTTGACATATGATCTGTCTTAGGGAATGTCCTATGTGCACCTGAGAAGAATGTGTATTCTGTTGCCTTTTATTTGTTTGTTTGTTTCAGAGAGAGAGAGGGAAAGCATGTCCATACACAAGTGGGGAAGGGGCAGAGGGGGAGAGAGAGAGAGAGAGAATCTTAAGCAGGCCCCATACTCAGTACTGAACCCAATGTGGGGCTCAATCTCATGACCCTGAGATTATGATCTGAGCCAAAATCAAGAGTCAGACACTTAACCAAGTCAACCAGGTACACCTATTCTGTTGCTGTTGAATGGAATGTTCTATATATATCTATTACGTATTCCTAATTTAATATATTGTTTAAGGCCAGTGTTTTCTAATTGATTTTTCTATCTGGATGATTCATCCACAGATGCTAGTGAGGTGTTGAAGTCCTCTACTATTATTGTTATTGCTTTTGATTTCACACTTTATGTCTGTTAATATTTGCTTTATTTATTTTGGTGCTCCTATGTTGGGAGCATATATACTTAAAAGTGTGATGTTTTCTTGCTGGACTGACCCCTTTAGTATTATGTAATGCTCTTCTTTGTCTTTCATTACAATCTGTTTTAAAATCTATTTCATCTGATAGAAATATAGCTACACCGGCATTCTCTTTTTTCCATTTGGATGTAATATCTTTTTCCATCCCTTTACTTTCAGTATGTATGTGTCCTTACTTCTGAAGTGAGTGTCTTATAGACAATCTATAGATTATTTTTATTTATTTATCTGTTCTACCACTCTGTGTCTTTTAGTAGGATTATTTAATCCATTTATATTTAAAGTCATTATTGATAGGAATGTACTTACTGTCATTTTGCTAATTGTTTTCTAGCTGTTTTTGCAGTCCCTTCCCTTTTCTTTGTGTTATAATGTCCTCTTTTAGTGTTATCTTTATTTTTCTTTCTCATTTTCCTCTGTGTACTTACTATATGTTTTGGCTGTGTGGTCACCATGAAGTTGACATATACCATCCTATTTGTATATTTTAGGATGAAAGCAACTTCCAAACTCTATATATTTTTTTAATCCCCCACCCATGTTTTATGTTTTAGATGTCACATTTTACCAGTTTTTTTTTAAATTTTAAGAACCCCTTAACTATTGTCGTAGTAACTTTCATACTAGCTTTCTAAGTTATTTATCCACTACCCTTACTATATATTTGCCTTTTCCAGTGAGATTTTTATTTTCATATATTTTTTGTTGTTGTTGTTAATTAGTGCTATTTCTTTTCAGCTTAAAAAAGTCCCTTTAGGGGTGCCTGGGCGGCTCAGTGGGTTGAAAATGTCCCTTAACATTTCTTTTAGGACCATTTTAGTGGTGATAGACTCCTTTAGCTTTTGGTTATCTGAAAAACTTTTCATCTCTCCCTCAATTTTGAATGATAACCTTATCAAGAATTCTTGGTTGGAAGTTCTTATTGTTGTTTTCCTTTCAGCACTTTGAATATGTTATGTACTCTTTTCTGGCTTGCAAGGTTTCTGCTGAAAAATCTGCTTACAGCCTTATGGGGTTTCCCTGGTACATAACAAGTTGATTTTTTTCTTGCTGCTTTTAAGATACTCTTTTTAGCTTTAACTTCTGGCATTGTAATTTATTAAGTGTCTTGGTTTGGATCTCTCTCTGTGTTCATCAATTTTGGAACTCTCTAGGATTCCTGGACTTGGATGTCTGCTTCCTCCTCTTGGTTAGAGGAGTTTTCAACCATTATTTTTTCAAATAAGTTTTCTGCCCCTTTATGTCTCTCTTTTCCTTCTAGGACAATTTAAATGTTGTCATACTGGTCTCTTAAGTTATCTTCACTTTTTCAAAATTCTTTGTTTCATTTTTGCTGCTCTGTCTGGTGAGTTCCAGTGCTTTGTCTTCCAGCTCCTTGATCTGTTCTGCTGTTTCATCCAGTCTGTTGTTGGACCCCTGTAGTGCATTTTTCAGTTCAGTTATTGTATTCCTAAGCTCTTTGACTTCTATTTGATACTTTATTAAAGTTCCCAGGATTTTTTTTGGGGGGGGTTGTTTATTTGTTTTTTGAAGTCCTCACTGACTCACTGTATTTATCCTTTTTTTTTTTTCCTGAGTTCAGTGAGCATCTTTATGATGACTACATTGAATTCTTTATCAAACAGATTAGTAATCTCCATATCATTAAGTTTTTATTATTTTTCCCCCTGAGGTTTGGTTTTTTTCCTTCATTTGGATAATGTTTCTGTTTCTTCATTTTGCTCGACTCTCTCTATTTGTTTGCATTTATTAGGTGAAATAGCTACCTTTTCCAGTCTAGAAGGAGTGGTCTTGTGTAGGTGATACGTCTTCTCATTCACTTTTGTCCTAGTTCTTGTTTGTCTGTTGAACATTTATGATTCTCTAAACAGCCTGATTTATATTTGATATGTCCCCATTGTTGAGGGTGTGCCAAGACCTATCACTGTTCTGAAGGGAGGAATTTCATTTAACACATGGTTTCAAGCTGATTGGAAGCCAGACCCTCAGGCATCAGCTTTTAAAATATGCAAATATATACAGTCCTATGGGGCAACAACCAAACCGTGCTGGCCTCTGGCTTAGGAAATCTGGTAGTATCTTTTGGAGAACAGTTGCAAAGATTGGGGCTCCAGATGAATCTATGTGCTCCTTTCCAAGAGGCCTTCTTGAGTTGTAGTAAAGACAAGGGGGTGTGGAAGGATGGCGTATCCCTA
The DNA here is from genome assembly GCF_020171115.1 of Neogale vison. Taxonomy (NCBI): domain Eukaryota; kingdom Metazoa; phylum Chordata; class Mammalia; order Carnivora; family Mustelidae; genus Neogale; species Neogale vison. Next base: position 63,202,606 of record NC_058096.1, on the reverse strand, counting down.
ATTACATTCTCTAAGAGTGCCTCCATGGTCCCTACATGTGTGAAAACCTGAAGCCTGTCCTTCAGGATGAAACTCTATGATAGGTAAGTAGGCCTTTTTCACAGGAAGACTGGGAGTATGTCTGTCTGCTGTCTGCAATACCCTAGAGGAGTCGGCCTGCAAAGAACTATCATTCTGTTTGTTATAGTTACTTGGAGCTCAGTAACACCAGCTGCTTTGGCCACCATAGGCAGGCAAATAAGGTATGTCTCCAAGTGGTTTTCATACATTCACTGTCTTTAACAGAGCCACTCTAGAGTGTAGGAGACAGGAATCACTCATTGGCTAGTGAAAGGCAGACAGAAAATGTCTTGTCTGGGTGTACCCATGATCTTCAGTGATGCTGCAGGAAGAGTGTCATGCCTGTGCATGCCCCCAAAGACTTAGGATCGGGCAGGAAGATGCCGTGACCACCTATACTTGCTAGCTCCAGGCAGGGTGCTGGGGAGTTTGAAACTGCTCTTGCTGACTTAAGCAAGGGATTGAAAATTGCCATGAACATTCACACTCTCCTGCCACAGCCAGGGAGCAGGAGATCACTACAACTGCATGCATTTTCTAGCCTCAGCAAGGCAGTGAGAGAGTGCCATGCTGAAGCCTGGCTGCCTGTACTAAGAAGGTAGGTGGAGAGCACACAAATGACATCCTCCAGCATCACACCTCCAGAGAGCCCCACCTGTCACCTGTCCCTCCAGCAAATGTCCCTAAAATAGCAAATGAATCTCTTTCACATACATTCCAGATGCTTTTCCAATTGGTGCTTTTGTGCTACATCCAGAGCAAGTGGGACATCATGCAAACCCTTTAAAAAGAGAATCTCGGGTTTTTATAGAACTTTAGCCATCAGTTCTGTTGGTTTTTTAAACCAGGAAGCTTATCTCTCTAGTCTAGACCCCAGGGGTTGGGGTGCTGATGTGGGGTACACCACCTTGCTCCTCCAGGAGAATCTCCAGAGTGGTGAGATCTCTCCCTATTGTTTGTCACTGTACCAGGGATGGGGATTTTGATGAGTCTGTGTCTCCACCTCTTCTACCCCTCTTGATGAGGTCTTTCTACCCCTCTTGAGGTCCTGTGTGATGGAGAACCTATTCATCTAGTTTTCAGTTCTATTTCAGAAGGAAATGATCCATTTGTAGCTATAGATTCAGTGTGTCCATGGAAGTTCAGAATTCTTCCTGCATTCCCATCTTGGATCCCTCTTCTTTCCACTTACTTTTATTTTCTCCCCAAAAACATCACCAATCATGTCACTGCTTGTCAAAAATCTTTTATGTTCTCTTCCATTAACTTTAAAATGAAGTACAGATTTAGCCTGGAATTCAAGGTCTTTCATAACAAGATTTGTCTCTAATCTTATAGTATCATATATATAATCTACCTCTAAACTGGTCTATAAAATGTTTCCTGGATCCCAGTCAACATTTTGCCAATTGCTTTTATTTTCACTGTCTAAAATAACATCTCCTCAACTGATAAAATTCAGCCCATTTCAAGATCCAGCATGAATATCTCTGCCAGAAAATCATTTTTTTCTGTCCATCTGAACTTCTTTTCTTCTTTTCATGGACAATAGACTTTTATTGATGACCCATCACGTGTTAGGAGAAAAATATTAGTTACTAGAATACCATTGTGAATAATTTAGCAGTAGGATTTTTTTCTTCTTTTTGCCTTCAGTATTTTTAAGCTCAAGGAGAAGCAAAAGAAAAGCATGTGGTATGCAAAGAATGCTATGATGGAAGATCCACAAGGTTCTGTGGGGATACATAACAGAGAACTTGACCCAGTCTTGAGCCATGAAAGAAGGATTCTGTGAACCAGTGACATCTATGCCAAGGTTGGAATCAGAATTTACCACATGTAGGGATGATGAATAAGGATGAGGGAAGAAGGTTCCATGCAAATGAAAAAACGTGTGTTAAGGTCCAAATATTAAAAAAAAAAAAATCACAGAATATTTGAGGAATGGAAAGAATTTTTAAGCAATCTGAGCATAAAACAAATTTAAAAAGTGATGAAAAAGCTGACTCTGGGAGGAAATAAAGGTTATAACAGTTCTTATCAAACTACAATAGGAAAGTGTATCCAGTGAGAAAGTGGTGTACAGAATAGGAAAGGAGAGAGCTATATTGAAAAAATTTAGGTCTGAGAATCTTCAGTATATTGATGGTCACTAACTCAACAGCAGAGTATGATATGACTCAAGATTAGTATGCAGGAGTGTGAACCTAAAACATGAAGTGGAAGAATACCAATATTTAAGGAATGGTCGAGGAATTTAAGCAGAAATGGCCAGAAAAGCAGGAGGAGAAACAAAGTGTGTGATGACACATCAGGAAGAAATAAGGCTAATCAATAGAGTTAAATGCTCCTAAAGACTTGTGTAAGATAAAGAATGGGAAGTGCCTGTTAAATTTACCCAAAAAGGAATTGATAGGATCTCTGGAAAAAACAACTTCAGTGGAACTATGGGGGCAGAGCAAGACTGCCCTGGGTTGAGATGTGAGTGGGAGTATGATTGTGGCATTGCAGTTGAGAGCTGTTATAGGCAGACTGGCTGGGAAGAAGTGGAAAGAAGGAGATGGACAACTAAAGGTAAATATGGCTTGAAAAGAGGTTATTTTAAGTTATGAAAAAGACAAGTTTACAAAATACAGAGAAGGTCCAGTAGAAAGTCAAAATACAGAAGAGAGGGAAAATTCTTCTAAATTTTCTGAATAAGAAGAAAATTAAGAAGAATTTCTGAGTAAGAAGAAAATTCTTACTCAGAATTTTCTTTTCTCAGAAAAGAAGGTAAAGCAAGCAAAATATTAGTCTTAAACAGGAAGCTAATTGATTATTTGTAACAACAGCAAAGACAGAAAGTTAAGTGTGAATTCCCAGTAATGTGTAGGTTTGGGGGGCAAGGAGTAGGGAAAGTCTCTTTCTGATGACTTATACTTTCTCCAGATTTCCATTATATTTCACTTATGGCCCCTTCTTGCATTTGATACCTGTCCCATAAGGTTTAGACTTATTTGTTCTATAGTCAACCAGATTATGGATCAGTGCTGCCCAAAACATACAGCCACTAATGTGAGCATATATGTAATTTTAAATTTTCTCGTAGCCAGTTTAAGAAATGCTAAAAACATTTTTTTTAAATGCAGTTTTATTTTTAAAGCAGTTTTGGATTGACAGAAAAATTGAGCAGAATGTGCAGAGATTTCCCATGCCCCCAAACATGCATAGCCTCCCCATTATCAACATCTCCTGTTGGAATAATGAAACTACATTGATATATCAGTATCACCCAAAGTCCACAGCATTTACATTAGGGTTTAAGGAGGTAATTAATTTTAATATGTTTTATTTAACCCAATGTATACAAAATATTATCATTCAACATATAATCTACATAAAAATTAATGACATATTTTACATTCTGGGGTTTTTTTTGTACCACATATTTGAAACTTGATGTGTATTTAACATTAGATTAAGTCTCAGTGTAGACCAGCCAGCTTTCAAGTGCTCAGTAGGCAGGTGTAGCTACTGACTACAGTATAGGACAGTACAGATAAAGATGGTAAATATCATGAAAGCAGATATTGTTACTTTCCTCTACATTTAATCTCTTTTGTTCACTCAATGGTTGTTGAATTGAAATTTCATAAAATGAGAACATCTATCAAAGTTGTGATAGGATATTCAAGAATTTCTTTTTTTTTTTTTTTAAGATTTTATTATTTATTTGACACAGAGAGAGAAACCATATGCAGGGGAGCAACAGGCAGATGGAGAGGGAGAAGCAGGCTCCAAGCTGAGCAGAGAGGCTGATGTGGGGCTCAATCCCAGGATCCTGGGATCATAACCTGAGCCGAAGTCAGATGCTTAACAGACTGAGCCACCCAGGTACCCCTCATTCAAGAATTTCTTAAAGAATACTTAATTGACCCGGTAAATAAAAATCAGCAATGCCTATGTAGTGTTTGTCAGCTTTGCTGCCAGAAAAGTTTGGGATTTTTTTTTTTCTTCTTCAAAGACGTTTGGAAAACTGAGTTCATCTTGATGAAGGGAAATGATGCTATGTGCCTTGTGAAGTATAGATGGGATTAGGAAGCCTTGTGACTAAGTCATGTTCAGTTGCTCTACCCCCGCTTTCCAACTTCTGCCCTTCCAGAAGCAATTCCAATCCAATAAGTATACATCAATATAGAATCTGTCTGATTTGATATTAGAGCAGTTGTTCTTTTTAGCAAACTACCATCTCCCTCGCAGGTAGTTGGTTTGGATTAGCGGAGGATGGGGGGATTGCAGGCTCTTTGCTACTGGCTAACCACACTCAGGAAGCAAATAAGCATCAGTTTCCTCTTCTCCAAATAGTCCTTGTGCAGATGGAAGAGCACTTTTTCTTAGAGATACAACCTCTGGTACTGCCAGTGTGCTACGTGAATGAATGAGTGATAGGAACACAAAATGTTGGGAGTTAGAAATGACCTTAAAGATCACCTTACTGACACTTCTACACCCTCTTCTCCCAAGTTCTTGCTTTATAAATGAGGAAGTAGACATACTACTGAATTTCTTCTGATTCTAAAAACAGAAGAGAGGACTTGCATTGAGACTTTCCCTAAAAACACATTTTGTTTTAAAGTGTGGTCAGAGCAGACTGAATGCATACTGTACCCTACAGAATAATTCTGGGACATTTGGCTTATATATTTGCATCTGATTAAAAAAAATTCACTCAGACAGATTTTCTTCCTCTAAATAGTTAAGCTTTGTGTATTTTTGAGGCATCGAATGTGTCCCTTTAAATGGATTCTCCCATTTATTTTAAATTTCCTAAAATAAAAAAAGATCCCCACTATGTATGGACTTCTTTGTCAGTTCCTGCCACTGTACTCCCAGCTGTGGCTACTGAAGAGCTCCCAACAGATTGCTCAGCTTTGCCTAATTCCTGAATCATTAAGATTCAGGCCTGGTGGTATATTAGAAACTAATTCTCTACCAGCAGGAATAAGAAAATTAGTCTGTAGCCCTATGCCAGGTGTCCCTTTTCTCCCAAGGACTGCATCAGCACCAAGCTGAGCTTTCTTTCTCTAATCACTGCCCCTCCCCTTCCCTGTGCATTTCCATTCCATTCTCCTGAGCTGCCTGCCCTTCTGTGCCTCTTGCAACAAACCCCAAGTCCAAGCCCAGTTGTGTAGGCCTCTAGCCCCCTTCTCACTCCCGCAGATGTCTCCCTTCAGGGTCTACATCCTATTCTTAGCATCCTCGGTCACTGTTGCGGTCCTGCTTAAACCCTGGTGGCAATCCCTGACAGTGGGGCTCAGTACGCTCACCAGCTGCTGGTTATCAAGCCAATCCCTTCTTGGCCTCTCTTAATTCTCTTTCTTTAAATCAGACCTTTTGGAAAACCCAGCCTAAACCCAGAGGATTCACTTTGTTATTTTGGATTTAGCAATTTGGCCTCAGACTCTCTTTCCTTGGAATTCTCACCTCTCCCCTAGGATAACTCCTCAGAGCCAAGATTTCCTTGTTACCGGATAGCTTTCTCCTCCCAACTCCTCTGCGACATGGTACAGCATGGCCCAGGCTGAAGTTATGCAGAGTCTCAAACCCTGGCCAATTCTTAGAAAAAAATAATAAACACTTGTTTGTGTCCTAGTGTCTCATTTCAGTGGTCTCTAGGAGTCTTCCTGCAGGCTTATGCTTTCAGTGTCTTTGATGGCTGTCTTACCAAGAAAAATCAACCATCTATCTAATTTTAAACATCTAGTTTAAAAGGTACTATTAAAGGTTTGGCTTTGGTATAGGGTCCCATAAAGATGAGAAAAGAGATTTTATTTTATTTTTCTTAACGTTTTATTTATTTATTTGAGAGAGAGACAGCAAGAGAGAGCATGAGTGAGGAGAAGGTCAGAGGGAGAAACAGACCCTCATGGAGCTGGGAGCCCAATGCGGGACTCGATCCCAGGACTCCAGGATCATGACCTGAGCTGGAGGCAGTTGCTTAACCAACTGAGCCACCCAAGTGCCCCGAGAAAAACGATTTTAATACTTGAGTTCTGTTTATATAGAATATTTGATAGTAGGATTGGTTGAATAAGAATGGAAACACATGTGTTCACCTTTTTTTTTTTTCTTTTGAGATGGTAAGAAGAAACCCATTGTACAAAGTCAGAATAGATTTTTTAGGTATAGAGATCTCAATTATCAGGACTATGCATACTAGAACACACCCTGCCTCCATATATTAGCCAGCAGAGACTTCATCATATATTAGGCTGCAGCAAAGAATGTGTTTATATAGCCATCTTGAAAATTGTCAGACAATATATCACTTGAAGGCTGTCATATAAAGTAAAACATTAAGAAGAATATTTATGGGGTTTTTGTGCTGTCCTAGCATTACAACTCCAATAAATCATTCGGCAGTATGTACCCCTCTTTCCTTTCTGCCTTTGTAAAAGTTGTGCAGCCGAACAGTTGGTTGGAACTTGGAAAGTCACAAGCCTCATAGAAACCTGAATTAGAGAGGGGTGATTAAAATGCCATCCTGTGGGATGTTATTCCCTAGCCCATGAGCACCAAACTGCACATTTCCCCTGTGTACACTTTGCATGCTCCTTGCATGAAATTAAAACTAGTTTGTTAAGGGGAGATGGCTGCATAATATAAAAAGCATTCCAGTTCCCAAATCGCCCTAGAAAACTGCAAATTAAAAAGATATCAAGTGGCCCCAGTCATTTTGACAATGTACTGACACTGAACAGTGAGAGACATCACTCTAGTAGTTTGGATTTAAGAAGTGCTGTTAATAAAGAGTTTATCTTAGAGCAGCTGTGAAGCACTCTTGCCCTTTGTTTGTTTTCTAGGTCTGGGTTGATTCCTGTGTCAGGCTCCATGCTGCCCTTGCTGAGTGGTAGGAGTTCCAAGCAAAAGTCAGCAGCTTTCATTCTGACAGACACCACCTTTTCCGAAAAAATAAAATAGCAATAGTATTTCTAGTGCAATTTCTGACATTCCATCCATGTGAGCAGCATAGTTGACTTGGCATTCAAAAGTAACTCTTTTATGTTTTATGTTTTACCTTAGATACATCGTGAGGTTGCTGGGGTGGGGGGTGGGGTACTCATTCAGCCAGAGATGCTAATGTATTCACAACTTAGAAGGAATAGAGGAGGAAATAGAGTTGGGTTTTGAGCACCATTAATATTCAGTCCAGAGAGTTCACAATAGAGACCCCTGGCCAACATGACAGGCAGGTGTGTGGGGCAGCCACAAAGTCCAGAGGGAGGGGTGCACTCAGGTCCCTATCTTCATCTGCATTTTGTCTCTGTACAATAAGACTTGCAAAAGAGAAGCCCATAAGTACCTCTAGGCTTTCCTTTTCTTTCTCTTCCATCTGTAATTGTTCATTTTTACAGGGATGGGAACTGATGTCCTTCTCTCATTTGAAAAATCTCTTTTCATCATTGCTAGGCTAGCAAGTACAAAATGCAAAATGCTGCCACAGGACTAAAAGAAAGAAATTAGCACCATGTGTAAAAGCTAGCTAAATATGACACAAATTTTCATATCTTGTATTTTACTCTATTGTTTAAGAAGCCATACATAAATAAATAGAATTTTTCTGGAATGTCATGAATGAACATTGTGAAATTCAAGCTACAGGCTTGCACTGAAGACCTAGTATGACTAATCCATAATTCAGTAGTGAGCGTGATCCACATTTCTATGATCCTACATGAAAATTGTGTGTGTGTGTGTGTGTAAATTGTTGTTTAATATGCTTACTTCCTTTTTTCCCCCAAGTAATTAAAACATATTTCTTAGATTTCCAAATCTTCCCTAACTAAAGGTTGTTCCCTTAAAAAAAAAAAAAAAAATTACCTTGTGTTTCAAGCCAACTTCCTTAGATCAACTTGTAAATTTAGGTAAGTGAGTCCTATTGATAACAATGGTCAACATTAACCTTGAAAACCAAATCAGTACAACACAATTTGCCTATATAATATAAAACTGTTCATAAAATTGGAGTTTACATGCTTTTAGTAATTTGTATATTACTCACAGATGGCATAGAAATGGAGAAAATGTGTATGTTACCTAGGAATAAAGATGAGGAGAAAGGTCTTATTTAGAGCCTCCCAACCCACAGGTCAAATTTGTGATCTTAGAGGAGTATTTTTCATTTTTGCTTACTGAGTTTGTGTTTGTAAAATAAATATCCGCTAACAACACAAGTATTGTTACTCCCATATTATTATAGAAATTTGTGTAAAGAAGCTGGCTAAATCACTGTGTCATCTTATCCTCAGTCTCCTACTAGCCTGTGAGATTCTTTCTCTTTCTTTCTTTTTATTTATTTTTTTTTTTTTTTGAAGATTGTATTGATTTATTTGACAGAGTGAGAGACAGGAGAGAAGGAACATAAGCAGGGGAAGTGGGAGAGGGAAAAGCAGGCTCCCCCCTGAGGAGGGAGCCCCTTGTGTGGCTCCATCCCAGGACCCTGGAATCATGACCTGAGCCACCCAGGTGTCCCTAGCCTGTAAGATTCTTGAAGACAAAGACCCTGGCTTTATATTCTCTGCTCCTAATGTAGTGATTGGCATATAGTAGACACTCGGCAAGGTTTTTTCAATTAAGAATGCAAGGTCCTTGGCTTTGGAGTGATACAGATTTAAGATCATATGATTCAGGTGACCTTAAGCAAGTCACCTGTATGTATTGGTTTTAGCATCTGAAAAAAAATAAGAGAGAGAGAAAAAAAGAGCTACTTCTTAAGGTAATTTTAAACTCTAAGTAAAAATAATTTACATTAAAAGACCTGGCACATTTTCAGGGCTCAAAACATATAACTTCTTTCTCTTCTCCCAACCCTCTGCTTTGGTATGGTAGGAATCTGAATTCAGGTCTAAAACAAGAGAAACTTGCTAATGCAATTGACCCTTGAACAACATAACTTTGAACTGTGTGGGCCCCCTTATATGTGGATATAGTTTGATAAATTATTGGAAATTTGGGGGGATTTGTAACAGTTTGAACAAACTCGTAGACAAACTGTGTACCCTGAAATATCCAACAAAAAGAAAAAAACAGGTATTGTAGGAATATAATATATAGTGCATGTATGAAATATGTGTTAATCAACTCTTTATGCTATCAGTAAGGCATCAAGTCAACAGTAGGCTATTAGTAGTTAAGATTTTGAGGAGTCAAAAGTTAAATGCAGATTTTTCACTGTGGTTGTTGGCATCCCTCATCCCTGCATTTTCAAGGGTCAACTGCACAACTCTCTAATCTTACCAGCAAAAGGTCTTTCTTTATATATATATATATGGAATAAAGAGAATGTGTCTGCAGTCAGGAAAAGTAAGTAGGCAGAGGAGAGGAAAGAAAGAAGGAAAAAATGTTGATTTGGCCTTTGGAAATTTGATGGGTTGTTGGAGATGCTTACTTTAAAATGTCATGATAAGTGATAAGTACCATGGATATCAGGCACAGCTGTCAAGCAAGTTGGTATGTGTCCCTGTACTACTCATTACTTTGCCTCTTCATAATTGAATCTTGATAGTGGTGGGTGGATGCTATTCTAGCTATTTGGGCCTTTGAGGAGCTAAAAACTCTAAAAACAGTATTCTTTCTCATTTAAAACAAAAATAGCAGAATACCTGGCTGGCTCAGTTGGAAGAGCATGTGACTCTTTATCTCAGGGTTGTGAAATAAAGACCCATATTTGGTGTAGAGATTACTAAAAAATAAAATAAACTTGAAAAAGTAAAATGTAAATGCATAATCCAGGAGGAAAGGTAGATATGTTTTTTAAAAATAAGTAAATAAATAAAATGAAAATAGCTATTTACCTTTTCTCATCATTAAGGCAATCCACACATGTATTATACAAGTATGGATTAAATACAGGGGGGGGAAAGATAAAATCATCTCTTATAAGACTCCTCTTCTGAGACAACCACTTTAACACTTTAGTTTATGTAATGTTTCAACATTTTTCTTTGCTAATATCGAAGAAAACTGAACTATATGCTCTAACACATTTACTCTCTCCTTTTTCAATAAATATATTATGGGAGATTTTTATGTCAGTAAGAATAGATCTACATAATTATTTTAAATGGCTACATAGAATTCTATTGTATATTAGAATCATTATTTGTTTAATCACTTTATTATTAATGACCATTTTGGTTATTTCAAGTTTTATATTCTTGTAAACAACACTTGTAAATCTTAAAAAATACAATTTTGATATTTATCTGACTGTATTTTGTATAATTTTGGATTATATTCTCATCTTAATTGTTGGGTATAAGCAAGTACAAATTTGGGGGCTGCCTGGGTGGCTCAGGTGTTTAAGCATCTGACTCTTGATTTCAGCTCAGGTCATGATCTTAGGGTTATGAGATTAAGCCCCATGTCCCATTCCACTCTGGGCATAGAGCCTACTTAAGATTCTCCCTCTTTCTCTGCCCTTCCCCCACTTGTTCTTGCTCTCTCTCTCAAAAAAAAAACAAAAAAAAAAAAACAAAAATGAGTATAAATTTAAATTATGATTCATTTTGCCAGACTGCCCAATGTTTGAGTCATTTTTCCTTTCCACTAGGGGAATGCTGACATATATACATGGCAATGATGAAATACTCTTTGGTGTTTGTGAAATTTTTTCATAGTCATACAATCATTTAGCCCTTGTAACTATCCTGTGAGGTAGGCAGAGCAGCTATAATATACACTTGAGTAAATGGAGGCAAGCTAGCTCATGTTCTTCCTTGATGATCTGACAAATGCTGCTTGAAGTGTGTCTTTCATTATCATCGCTTCGTAGAAGTAGAATGATAGTTTGGCATATTTATAGGTCAGATCTATTATTTAAAAATCTGTGCTCTCTGCTAAAGGAAAATAATGGGTGCCACTTGGCCTTTCATTTGCATGTGTTTTGCATCTAGTGCATTAGGTATCATTTTTACAGATACCTTCTTAGTCCTTATTAGAAAAAAAAACACAACACTTTTTTGGGTAAAAGTAACACTCAGACTTAAGGCTCATGCTGTTGAGGTACTTAATTGCTGAGAAAGAGGGTCTGAACTTTTGTGGTGAAGTTTATACCTAGCTATGTTATTCTTACTGGTGTAATTGTGAATGGGATTGCTTTCTTAATTTCTTTCTGCTACTTTGTTATTAGTGTATAGAAATGCAACAGATTTTTGTATATTAACTTTTTCTCCTGCAACTTTACTGAATTCATTTATTAGTTCTAAAATAAGTTGGAAATGAAAAGGACAGCATAGGGAATATAGTCAATAAAATTATAATAATGTTGTATGGTGGGGCACCTGGGTGGCTCAGTGGGTTAAAGCCTCTGCCTTCTGCTCAGGTCATGATCTCAGGGTCCGGGATCGAGCCCCGCATTGGGCTCTCTGCTTGGGAGGGAGCCTGCTTCCCACCCCCTCTCTCTCTGCCTACTTGTGATCTGTCTCTGCCAAAGAAGTAAATAAAATCTTTTAAAAAAAAATGTTGTATGGTGAGAAATGGCAACTATACTTATCCTGGTGAACATTGTGTATTATATAGAATTGTCAAATCACTGTGTTGTGCAACTGAAACTATTATAACATTGTCTATCAACTATACTTGAATAATAGGAAAGAAAAGAGAAGTTGGACCATGCAATGCCATTTTGCCTCCGTAGGCCACCTTCCCCATGGATTTTCTTACGAATAAATGTCACCATTTCAAAAATGCTTATAAGGTTTGATTTCCCTGTTAATTCCCTGTCCTTAGCCTGGATAAATAACCCTTCACTGGATACCCATTTCATAGCTGAGACAAGTCTGAAATATTCAAGTAACATATTAGTAAGGGAAACTCAACAGAGGATGCTTTGTCATTGTGCTATTGCAGACATTTGAGAATATAATGTAAATCACGTGTTCTCTTACTGATTACACATAAACACTCATGCAGGAAGTCTGTATATCAATTAACAAAATTAATGGATTCTTTAGTGTCCATATGTGGGCCATATATAATAATCTCTCTGTTGAGATAATCTCATTTGAAAAACCGTATCTTACTTTCTTGGATTACTGCTGATTTCTTCATAAAAATTTGTCCTTTCCTGAGTGTTTCCTAGTAGCCAGCACCAACATTATATGCCTATATATCTAGACTCTCCAAAGTACAGATCAAGAGAGGCCAACACGTATTACTAACAAAATTCAGGCCTCCTCTCCAACAGTTGACACTTTCTTCCCTGACCTCACCTATCAATCAATGTCCTGGTTCTACACAGACATCAAAAAACAAACAAACAAAAAAAACAAAACAAAACAAAACAAAAACCATGCTTCTATATAATACAGTCATCACAACACATACAACAAAAAGAGATAAATCCATACAGAGCTTGGGGGGAAAAGACCTTCCATTCCTACTCTGGTTTTCAGTTTCCCTCAACCTCTTTCTAATGTTTGATGTTTCATTTTTATTTGCTGAGAGAATTTGAAGTTCTATTTTATTGTGTTCTAAGGGATTCTAGGACTTGAAAAACCCTTCCTCTCTGAACTTAAACAGTTGCTAGGAGACAGCCGCTAAACAACCTATAAATCAATAAACCTGTGTTCTTCTGTTTCGTGGAAGTAGAGGGATAGTATGTCCCCATGCAGGAGAGAATATACTAGAGATTGCTAAGCAAACTACTCAGAGACAAGATCTCCTAGTTCTTAGCAGAGGCTGAGAGAACAGAATGACAAAGATGATTTCCTGAAAAAGGAACTTCTGAGATGAGATAGAAAACTGGGATTTGAGGCAGAACGTAAGATGAGAGTTGGTATTAAAAGAAATTGCTTTCTGCAAAGCCATGTAAAATTTCACAAGGGGATGAGAGAGGTTTGAATTTTAGAGCATCTTACCAAGCTGCTTTGCAGTCCAAATTGTGGCACCCAAGAAAGAAAGGAGTGCCTCTGTCTCATTTGGCAGTTTAGCAGAACAGCTTTCCCCATTTTTTCTGTTTAAGTTCAGTGAAAGTTTGTTCATCTTCTACCCCTCAAAAAATAAATCATGTTCACTGAGGCTTGTAGCGTGGGTTCCTTTTTTAGTGCTTCATAGTTCTAGAACAAAGCTATAGTAGGGTTTTGCTTTATTGTGTGATTTGAATAGCAATAAAAAGATTTCCCCTCACTTTTTTGTGTTCACTCATCTGTCTATGCCTCATTTTTCTCAATTATAGATTTATTTCCTTGACTATTAAAAGACTGTGGCATATTAAGCACACACTTTTTAGAAGGAAGGAAGGAAGGAAGGAAGGGTCCACTAAAAGATATTACTTCAGTTTTAAATCAAATCCCTTAGAGTAATTAGTTGCTATAGTGAACCAGAGCCTCAGCAAGATGAATGTTTGGAAGAGGGTTGAGACTCTGAGAGGGGAAATAGGTTACTGACTTCAGCAGTTTTGCCAAAGGTCAATCAGGCCACACCTCTAAGGATCATACAAATTCAGAGAGGCCAGAAAGGAAATTAAAATATCCGACTTGGGAGGCCAATTTGGGCTGTTCACTTACTCCAGCCAGAATTAGTACTCTGTAGCTCTGGTGTCCACAGGCACATTCCACCTCAGTGACCCCCTAGTTACTAACGTTCTTAAAACTCTATGCTTTTTCACTAATTTAGGATCTTGAATAGCATCTTTTCCAAAACCACACTGTTTTAAGCCCGAATGCCATTCAAACAGTGATGACCAATGCATTTTTTTTTTTCACAGTCATCTTGATGCAAAAGATGACTCATTTGTCTTTCATAAAATTTTAGTTCGGTTCATAAAAGGCTGTCTGGTCTTGCTGGTTCCCATTGACCTCAGCTCCAGGACTTCCTTAGCCCTCGGCCCCAGGAAATCTCCATATTGCTCTCCAGAGTTAGGTATCAGACAATGGTGTTAAATGTTGCAGCCTTAGGGGAGAGCTGGATTCCAGCTGTGATGATGAACTGTCTAACATTTTAGCTTTGGCAGGTAACTTCCCTGGTCTGGGACTACATTTCTCATTTGTACAAGGAGGATTCATTCATTCTTATTAAGCAGTTGCTTCCTAAGTCACTTACTAAGAACCTACTGTGTGTTGGCCAGAGTCTTGATCCCTGAATGACCATCCTTCCAGTAATCTATCCAGCCTTAACTTTCATTCTACAGACTGACTCTGCCTGGGGCATAGTTGGTGCTGGCTTTCCCTCAATAGAATGATTCTGCCACATTCTAATCCCACTTCTGACAGCATTCTGATTAAATATACCAACCAAAAAAATGGAAAATGCTTATGGCAAATCTTCAGGCAAATATAGCATACTTGGGCTGGTTTATTCTTGCTGTTTATCCAAATAGAAATGCCAAACGACAAGCACTCCCCATTCTAGCTGGTAACAAACCAAAAGGGAAGTGCCACATCTGATGTCTCATAGTCCCCTTTTCTCTGTGTGTGTTTTTGTTTTTGTTTTTGTTTTGATTCTGTGTCAAATATCTGTCTGTGCACAGTCTTTTTGCCTCCTAAATACTGACTCTCTTTGCAGCTGTGGTTTTAGAAACATGCACACATATATATGCAATTAAATGCAGGCTTTGACTTTTCGCCTGGGAAACTGGAAGGATAAGGTGAGCTAAGCTTTTAATTACAAGTACCCATTCTGGGAGGCAGGGAGTTTGAGCATCCGGCAGCTACTGCTGCTTAGCCTAATCCCATCTTTCAGGGAAGAAAAAGAAAAAGCCCACATGTATCTATCTACAAAAATGTTGATTTAATATATTCAACACTTTTTTTTTTAATGTTTGCTAAAATAAACTCTGCTTGAAAACCAGAGGAAAAAATACTACTGTTGGTGTTAAGGTGAAGGCTTAATGTACCTATGATTCTTTGATTCACCTTAGATTATTGCATTGTTCTATTTCTGTTTTGTTAAAGATTGTCTCATGATATACAGACATGCTAGTATTCTGCACTTTTATAACTGCTTTCATCCAGAATCCCAAATCTCTTTACAAATACTAATTACTGTGATCTAATGTCACTGGAAATTGTTAAATATGCTCCAAAGAGGTTAAACACTTTAAATCCCGATTTACAAATTAAAAACTAGAATGTGGAAAAGCTAAGCTGCATTTGGGGATTTAAATAGAGTTTTGGTTGAAACAACTGGAAATGACAGCTGTCAACCCAGTCCTCTAGTCCTTGAACTCATTTGATATCCTACACTTCTCGAATTATTATACATGTAGGAAGACAGGTTGCCATTGTGAATTCAGACACTGAAGATCTTTTCTTTTTTTTTTTTCTGCTCCAAATAATATATAATACCTAAAAATATCATTGTGGAGTTGTGCCATCTTTCCAGGTCAAACTTTAAGATTATTCTTTTTTATAGAAGTCATGTTTTTTAAACCATGGATTTTAATCAGTGAAATTATTCCTTACTTCTTTAGAAATTTCTAGACATCTACCAACTGAATTCAGTTTTGTAAGTTTAAAAAAGTAGAGATACATACACACACATAGAAGTATATGTGTATATATATGGGTATGTATATGCACATGCATATATCATAAATATTCATATATATCATATAAATATATACACAGAGAGAACATAAGACACACAAAATATTCCCACTGAAGATCTTGATTTAAAGGACAAGTAGATGAGAATTTCTTCTGTGTTATACAATCATGTGTCTTATTTCTAAAGACTTCTCTGTATTTAGAGTTTTGGTAAAGCAGGGAGACATGACATCCATACACACGAGCTTGTAGTCTAATTTCATCTCAGTATTATCTTATATTTTTCTCTTAGCAAGAGGTGCTTCAGAGGCCAAACTGTAAGTAGATAAACATAGACTAGAAAGTGTGCCTAAAGAATGAGACTGATCTGAGAATAGGTAAGAGGTGGCAAGAATTTTTTAAAGACTTTCTTAGGCTTAAAGTAAATAAATAGGCCATTAGGCAATGTCTGAGTAGATATTTAGAGAATGAGAGTAAGAACATGAGATATGTTTGATGGTTATGGATAGAGAAATTGAAAGACTGCCATTGGCACAAATATTGTGTGAGATTGCAAAGAAACCTTGCCAATGCAATATGCAAATGGTGCCTCATTTTCTCCTGAGCCATAGCCTAGAGCATTGGATCTTTTGTGTCTGAATCCACTGGACGTGTTTTCTTACCTGGATGTAAATCACACAGTATTTTTTGATGTAAGTGGGTGACATTATGTAGAAGACATATTGGTTGGTCATTGGTTAAGAGGCCAATAAAACAATTTATTTAGCTGCCAGAATGTTCTTTATGCTTGTCAGATAATTGGAACAATTTATTTCCTATTCATGAATATCCTTTTATTAGAATTTCTTTTATTTAATTTTTAAGTCTTCCCAAATATCCTTCCAGCATAAAGTGATGACTATAACCTAATATCTCTCTACCAACAGTTATTTCCCTCAGGATTTCCTTTGGGTTAAAAGATGATCTCAAATTTCATAATCTCAAATTCCACATGTAGAATACTATTCTGTAAACTGAGCTGATTCCTGACCTAGTCTAATCTGAGGAAAATCCTAAAAGGTAATTCTATGCTAGGTCACACAATTACAAGCATAAATACCCCCAAAACTAGAGTGTGCAGACTCCGGTGTTCAGGTTTTCTGGATTGTGTCTGATAATTGGATGATTTGGACATAGATTATATGTGAGAATTAACATGAGTTTGAATTATGGATGGCTTATATCTATAGTTATACACACACACACACACACACACATATACATACATACATACATACATACATCTCTCTGTTTTTACCTTTATTATAGGAATTAAGTAAAGTACATGAGAGTCCCTGGCCCATTGTAACTCTTTAGTAACTGTCACTGTCACTACTGTCGTTGTTACTGTTGTTTCATTTGTCATTTTGTTGTAGTCGTTATGTGACATAAAAACCTTCACAGGGAGATATGAACCGTAATTGGAGAATACTGGCATGATTAGCAACCTTTAGATTGACGTATCACACACCAACAGACATCCTAACTAACTCCTTCCTGGACAACAGGGCTTCGTCTCACTTCAGACACTGGCATCTTCCCTCTAGAAGATCCCTTCATGGTTGACAGCTCTAGTTCTCAGTCTGTCTCCTAGGAAGGAGCTAGAGGCCACTCAGAATGTAAGCCAATATGTATGACCCTCTAGTGATCTTTGAATAACCAGTCTCTGTCGTAGGTGCATTTTTCGTCTGGCCAGTTATTAGCAGGATTCTGAGAGTCCAGGCTACCAATGACTCTTACCGGGAGCTTTTCTTTGGCTTGATGAAGCCCAAAGGACTCCCACAAGCTGGCCCTGGAGATTCTGGTACTGTCTCATAGCTGCAGATCCCATGTCTCACGTTACCCACTTTCTGATTGATGCCTAGAGAAAGTGAAAGTATACCTGGTGTAGAACTAAGCTTTGTACCAGAATGAATTCTGAGTCACATTCCGTTAAGCCCAGGGTTATTGTGTAGTATCACATATGGGAGTAACATGCATCTTGTCACTGTCTATGCAGCACCTTCTCTAATTTTTCTCATGACTGCAGTTCATCTCTCCAGTATCCAAACTACCTGAAGACCTGCGACCATCATCATCTATCCTAAGAGCATCTGTTGTTAACAGTTAGAGGACATCTGCCAGATTCCCTAGCTTTCCACCAACTGATAGTGTTTCGTGGCTATTTAGACCATGGATTTTAGAATCAATCCAACTTGCTTCATATCTCTTCTCTAATTTGCTGGTTGGTTGATACTGAGCAGATTATTTAACCTCTCCTTTAGTCTTCCTTTTATTGCTTTGTAAAATGGTGATATTAAAACCCACAATTTAAAGAGTTTCCGTGAGGACCGAAAACAATGGTACATGTAAAGTGCTTGGCACTAGCTAGCAATTGTTTGATTATATGAGATGAATATGCAGAACACTTAATGCAATATTTTGTCATGGATGGGCACTCAATATCTCTGAGCTATCATTAAATATGTGCTTTTTAGGCCTTTTTCCCTTAACCCCTTCCTCAACCCTTCTCTCCCTCTTCTAGGCTCTCTGGGATAGAATAACCGAATAAGGGATCATCTCTGTCTCCCAGCTGTTGGTGGGCAGGAGAGTGTCAGGGGTAGAAAAAAGAGAAAAATAAACAAATTATCATAAGAATTCTGAGAAGGGCGAAATGGATTCTGACTAGGGAGAAAGGTGTCAAAGAAGCTTTACACTGTAGGTAACATTTGAGCTGACTCTTGAATGACTAAATGTGATTGCTTAATGATATAGAAAAAAGGAAAGAGAGGATGACAGGATATGTGATCACAGTCAAATACATTTGACGTGCTATAACTTGTCAGGTAGTAAGAGTGAGGTCAGCAAACCAGTGACTATGTGCTGAGACTGTGGATATAAGGAAAGCATTTTTTCGGAAGGATTTGGTTGAATATTCATTTGCTGTTTCTCTTTTGACTCTGGAAAAGACCTCAGTCAGCAAGCAGAAGGCTAGCAGTTAAATTCTTATTTTTGTTGTTGTTTTTAGGCACTTATAAAATCTGAAATAAAATGGATTTTTCTCTCAAGAAGTACATTTTTCTAAGCCAGAGATAAGATGGTTTGCAGTCTTATTTTCAAGGCACCCCACCCCAGTCCCTCACAACACAAACAGATCTATCCCCATTCAGTGTATTTGTATTTGTTGAATCATAAATAGAATAACAATGAAGGCATAAACATTCCTCTTTCCAAATATTAATCATGACTAACCAAAAGTTGTTTGGGTTTTTTAAAGACATAGCTAAAAAAAAAAAAAAAAATCCTTCTTTACAATACAGTTGCTTGTGATTGCACAAATACCATTTCAAACAGCATTATAAGAACCACAGCAGCTGGTGTGAGAAAGGAGAGATTAGCAGGACTCCATTCCAGGAAAATCGTTATGGTGATCACTTATCACTTGTCATTACACATAAATCCTATTGGTCTTTTTGCCTCAGTTTCAGCTTGGACTTAACTTACACTTGAGAAATCATTCTTTATCTTCCCCTCTTCTAGAATTTACTTCATTTATCTGACTGGCTGCCAATTTACCCGGACTATCCTATCACCACCTTCGGCCTCTCTCCCATTCTCTTCCCTAAAGCCAAAAGAAATAATGTTTTTGCACTTCCATGTTCAACAGCACATATACTGTTATGTTGAACAGGATACCTTACATGATGCAAGGCATAAATAAGGTACTCGGGATAGCATGCAGTAAATAAAATGTCATTGAATCCCTCCTAAAAATGTTGTATTGATAGAATATTTAGGAATTCTATAATTAATCATGGCAAAATCCATCCTCCCCAAAATTTGTACTTGGACTTTGGAATAAAACTCTAATCTGGATATTAGCTTAAGAAACAGATGTTGTCCCTTCCCTTTTTAATTATTTCCTTGCTTCCATATGGATCTTTTAAAACAAATGTATATTAATATGGACAACTATTAGAGATAGAGATATAGAGAGATACAGATATTCTTGTGATACTCTAAAAATTGATTCCTTTTTTAGCTTTCAGGTACAGGTTTTTCTCCCTGTATTTGACTGTTCCACCCTGTGCATACATCTATTTCTTAATGGAACTTTGGCCTGTAAAATAGCTCTAGGAGAAAAATCTCCATATTCAACATCAAAACAGCATTGGACATATAATGAGATCTCATTGTTGACTAAATGAATAAATGAATGAATGAAAATTAATAGCCAGGGATGCTAGGACCTATGAAAAGTGGAATTACAATAGAGTCTCTATTCTTCTTATATCCTTTATAGGTACTATATAGCAATAATCTTTTTTTAGCAGTGTCTTGAAGATGCTACTAAGTTGTTTTCATTAATGCATTAGTAAGTTTGCCATACAGATATAGGAAGAAACCCACAATTTCCGGACAAAAATGAATAAACTGCTAAAGACCATTGAATTTACTTTCAAAATGGTTAGAGAATACAGGTTTATATTTGAAACACAACTACTACTGCTTCATTAAAACATATATATGTTTATATATAACATATTTATATATATAACATGTATATATTTTAATATGTTATATGTATGTATATTTTATATAAATCATATGTATGAATATGTGTGTGTGTGTGTGTGTGTGTCTATGTATCCATTTGAGATGCACCCCTAGCTCTCTAGGTACCCTTGAAAAAGACTGTATTCTTTCATAAAGTTCTGCAACAGAAAGTTTCCTGTGCTAGTTTGCCAAGAGAGTTGTAATTCCTCCTTTCAATTAAGGAATTATCCCCTGATCAAAATATTAGGACGAGCGGCAGTAGCTCCTCTGATCAGGTCTTAACAGCTTAGCCTGGATCTATTTAGAATAACCTGGGATTTCCTTCCAACCAGGGCAGACAGGAGTCAAACTTTAGTGGGCAGATATATGAAAAGATAGGAGTTCTGTATTTACATACAAATGGACCAGAGTATCAAACTTGAAGGCAGGCCTGGATGTGGAAATGCACACTCGGAATTGGTTAGAATAGTGGATGGTGGGTTTGGTGATCCAAAGAATGAAGAAGGCATGGAATAAAGGGAGTTATGAAGATACCCATGTTGTCTAAGGCTGAACATAAACACTTCAGTCGGGTGAATTACACTTTGTACCCTACATATTAATAAGATAAATATGTTCTCACCGCAAATGATAACTTGTTGAAAATGAATAATATCTTCTTCTAGGCAGTAATTTCTACTGATTTACTATTAAGACAGCATTTCTGAGTAAGCATAATTTGTATCCTACATGACAGATAATCTTCCTTTTCTGCCTCTTCTGAGAATATACATAGGACTCTTTACAAAAATACAGTCAAATAGAGCAGGACTTCTGAAATCTTTGAGATCTCTGTTAATATTTAATGCTTCCTTATTGAAATAAACTTAGTAGTCTTTTTCAATTCTGGTGATTTTTCTTAATATTTTCTACCAACTTAAAATAAAGAAACCTTTTAAACCATGTTAGGAAGAATAATTTTACTTTATTATGAAACTTTTGTCATAACCTAGACATCAAATGACAGGTATTTATTGAGCATCTAGTATATACCTGGGCATTGGCTAAATCAAACACTCTGTAATTTACCAGCTGTAAGTAGGCAAAAAATAAAGACCAGAGAATAGTCTTTTTAATAATAAAGATAGAATAACTATAGACAAGAAGCACTCTATTAAACAATTCATAATTAGAACACCAATGATAGCCCTTTGTAGTGGGATAATGATTATTATGCATAGGTCACTTCTGCTTTTTGGTGGTCCTGCAGTCACATTTCACTTTTGCACTGAGTTTCCTTCTCTTTCTTCAGTATCCTGAATGTACACATTGCTTTCAACACAATCAGACCATTACTGCTCAGACTTTCCCTGATCCATCCTCTCTCCTTAACCCACCCTCCACCTTCCACCTTCCACTCAATATGATTTTATTTCCTGCATGCCCAAACACATACGTTTTCTCCTTGTACTCATTTAGCGTTTTCCTGGCTCATATCCCCCAGGAACCCCAGGGTTCTATCATTTCTCTCTCTTTTTTGTTTTAAGATTTTATTTATTTTTTGAGAGAGAGAGAACATGAGCAGAGGAGGGGGGAGAGCCAAAGGGAGAAGCAGACCCCCTTCTTGCTCAGCTCTGCCCCTGCAGAGCTCCTGTGGGGCTCGATTCCAGGACACTGGGATCATGACCTGAGCCTAGGGTAGATGCTTAACCAACTGAGCCACCCCGATGCTCTTATCATTTCATTAATGACATCAAAATGCAAGATTAAGAAATCCATGAGGTTAGAAGTTCCTCTTTTAAATCTTTTACCATCCCTTTGTCTTCAGATTGGGCTGTGCTTTTCTTTTTCTCCATTTATTCTAAGTTAAACTCTTTAGGCATGGATTTTATAAGAACTCCTCTGCTTCCTAAATCCCTAAATCTCTACTCTCTTTCCCAAATCTATAAGCCAAATGTTACTTGTCAGTTCATTGATTCTGGGTTGAGAGTGGAGAAAGAAAAGCCACCCACCTGGTAACTTTCTGTTCTACTTTCTCAATTCATGAAAAAAGACATATCATATGTAGATTTTTTTTTTTTTTTAAGAGTAGAACTGTTCCTAACAATAAAGACTTGGAAAGAATGCGAACTTCTTAGAAGAATTATGTCACATGAGAGGATGCCACCAAGTGCATTTTTGAGGTGCTTATAATGTATGTGCTTGAACTTTTCAACACAGTTCACAATGAAAATAATTTGGCATTAGAAATCAAATCTATGACTCTAGCTAAAGTAGATTTATTATTAAAATATAAAAAGCTGGTGTTCCTGGGTGTCTCATTCAGTTAAGTGTCTACCTTGGGCTCAGGTCATGATCCTGGGGTCCTGGGATCAAGCCCTGAGCTGGGCTCCCTGCTCAGTGGGGGGCCTGCTTCTTCTTCTCCCTCTATAGCTCCCCCTGTTTGTGTACTCACTCATGCTCTCATGCTGTTTCTGTCAAATAAATTTTAAAAAATAAAAAACACTTAATATATGTTATATATTTGATATATAGTATAATATGTGTGTGTGTGTGTGTGTGTGTGTGTGTGTGTGTGTATCCACTTAAGGAAATAAGACCATACGTATAAGAAGTTTTGTGGCCAGGATCCCAGGGGTAGAGTTAGGTTTATCATTACATTTATCAAATGAAATAATGCAAGTACAGCTCAGGTCAGTGCTGGGCACATAGAAAACACTCAGTAAATGTTAGTTTTCCTTCTCGTTTTTATATATGTGGATTTTCCACACCTTCAGTGTTATCTGTGTGTATGTGTGTATTTAAAATATACCTAAGTATTTGTTTGTGAGGTATCCTAATATTTTTTCTTGAGATTAGAGGATATTTAATAATAGCATATGGCACATGATAATGACTTTATGAATTTCTTCAAACTTAGAGTTGAAGATCAGCACATTCTGACCTAGACTGAAATATGTGATGGATAGCAATAAGGCCCATACATTCAGTTCCTGTAGTGCACAATAATTTCCAGTAGCAATTCTGACTTAGAAGCTAGTAGATACAGAACTTTCTTCTATGTGTTTTTTTGACTTTAGAATTAAGGACAGACACAGACAGAACTTTTATTAGCGTAATTCTTGGCAAATCAATCAGCCCAGCCCTCTTTTCGGTGAGCTTACTTCTAATTTTAAACTATTCAAAATTGTATGTTTCAATGACTACTTCTTGCCTCCTACTATATTTACAGAGCTTCTAATTCAATCCTTATAACTTCTAGGCTAGCATTTATTTTTGGTTGTTGAATAAACGAGAAGGCTATGAAATAATTGCTTTTGTAGATGCTCTCACAGCATTTCTATAAAATGTTTTCATAATACCCTCTACCTTCTTTCTCAAATCCCAGTTTCCTGTCTTTAGCTTTGATATCCATCATCTTCATAAGAGCCCTTTCCTTTATTTTCATCTGTATTTTTGTTTTGCCCATTTATTTTGCTCATTATGAAGTAGAACTAAGATTACAATAGCACACTTCTTGCTAAGTTCTCAAAGAAAAAAGATGGATTAGCTACACTCCAACAGTCAGAATTTAATTTAGAGAATTAAAATAATACATAATTATTTATAAAAGAAAGCTCCAAATAGACTTCAATGTACTTTCTATTAAGATCCAAAATGTTTTATTTCACTAAAATTAGCATTATTATATTGTTCTTTTACGAACATAAATACAACTTGGATGAATTAAAAAAAAAAAAAACACCTTTCCCAGTAGCTCCACATGCTTCACAACTTCCTAATTCATTAGAACACAATTAAAAGGTCTCTTACAACACTGAATACCAACACATGCCAGGCTATGATGAAACGATGTGTCTCTAACTAGAATACTTGCAACTGTGCATGAGTTTAGCTTATTCAAACTTGTAGACTTTGACTATTACCTAACTCAAACTTTTGCAAAACTCTAGATGTCCCATTATTAATTCCACACTTACATACTTATATTTTCATTTATCCATACTGTTCCTTGGCCATGCATTCTATTTTTTTCAGATTTCATGATTTATTTATGGTTTAAATTATGTTGACATAGTATTTACTGAACAAATATATTTCAAAATTTTATTACATACAGCACTGCTCTAGATATTGGGAATGAAGAAGTATAAGTAGAAATGCCCTGCTCTCACTAATAAGCACTTACTCTGCTTAGGGGAGATAACTGGGTAAAAACTAAATGGGTAAATTTTATAAGTAGGATGGTGTTAACTGCTGCAGAGAAAAATAGAGCAATTAAGAGGCATGAGGATTCCAATGGTGGTGATGATATATAGATGTATATGTGTGTAGTGTATGTGTGTGAAGTTATTTTTACTAGGGTTAGCAGGAAAGGTTTTATGATAAGAGGACATTTGGGTAGACACTAAATGAAGCAGTGGAAGAAACTGTGAAGCTCTGGAGAAGGGTTTTCTACAAGAAGAGAACAGCAGGTATGGGAGTGAGTCTGGTGGGTATGTTCAAGGAGAGTAAGGAGGCCAGAGTGTCTGAAACAGAGTGAAGGAAGGGAGTGTGGTAAGAGATGAGCTCTGAAAGTAACAAGGGTGGGTCTGAGGGAAGGAAGATTATATTCAGACCGCTAAGGCTTTTGTATAAATGCTGACTTTCTCATGGGACTATGAGAACAACTCCTTTGTTGTTTTTTGAATTATTATTATTTTCTTTATTTTCACTTAATGAAACAAATTTCCCACAATAAAGTGCTCTAGTCTTAAATTTTCAGCACTAGGAGGCTTGACAATTATATATTTGTATATATCCCTGTAACCATTGCCCCTAATAAAATAGAGAACATTCATATCATACCTGAAAGTTCCCTCATGCCCTTTCCATTCAGTTCTTCCCATTTTTTGTTCTTGAACTTACATAAATGGAACCATATAGACCATCTAATATGTACTCTTTTGTGTTTGGAATCTCTTGCTCAATGAAATGTCTATGAGAGTCATCCTTGTTGTTATAGAAATTAATAGTCCATTTTTTTATTGCTGTATAACATTACAGTGTTTATTTGTTCATATTTTTTATGTATCCCTCCTCCTGTTGATGTAATTTGGGCTGTTTCTAGTTTGTGCTCATTATGAGTAAGGTTGTTATGTCTTTTTGAGGATGTATATTTTTATTTATTAGGAGTATATACCTAGCTGGACCATAGGGTAGATCTATGTTCAACTTCATAACAAACTTCCAAACAGTCCTTCAAACTGTTTATCATTTTATACTCCCACTAGTATAAGAGTTGTGGGTGTGGGGCGCCTGGGTGGCTCAGTGGGATAAAGTCTCTGCCTTCGGCTCAGGTCATGATCCCAGGGTCCTGGAATCAAGGCCCGCATTAGGCTCTCTGCTCAGCAGGGAGTCTTCTTCCTCCTCTCTCTCTGCCTGTCTCTCTGCCTACTTATAATCTCTGCCTGTCAAATAAATAAATAAATAAATCTAAAAAAAAAAAGAAAGAAAGAGCTGTGGGTGTTCTCCACTGCTATTGCTAGTATTTTTTTTTTAAATTTTATTCATGCAAGTGGGCATGGAATAGCCTTTGTTGTTTTAATTTGCATTTCTCTTTTGGCTAATGGTGATGAACAGCATTCCTGCACTTAGGGTTATTCCTATATCTTCCTTGTATATTTTCATGTGGCATGCATTCTAGTACCTTAAGATCTCTATGATTAAAGTTAGACTTAAAAAAAAAAAAAACACAAAAGTAAAGTTAGACTTAACAACTAACCCCACCCTTGCTCTCTACAATTTTTTGGCTGGCTGGATGACGTTTGAGTCAAACAAAAACTGGGATGATTCCAGATGCTTTTCTTCCCTCTCCCACATAATTATAATTAAGTCTTATAATTTACCAAACCCTAGAAGAAATAGAAAAAATAAACACATATGAGGAAAAAATAACCTTCCTTTATATTCCTTTATAGTTCTTGTCAAAGAATTTTTGAGACCACATTTATAAAAATTCCCATTAACTTCTACCCCCTTGGTTTTGCTCACTAAGAAAGTCTGGCTCTGCTGAAGAGTAGTAAATGCAGCACATATTTGGATGGCCTGAGTTAGAATCAAGCCTTTGTTAGAATTATTGTTCTACTTCTTCCTAGCTGTAGGACCCTGAGATAAATTAGGAACTGTCTTTGTAAAATGAAAATAACATTGGCAATGACCTCAGATTAAGTTAGAAGCTGTGCTTCCCAATCTGGGGCAATATTCCTCCCAGGAGTATTAGGCAATGTTGAAGCCATATTTAATTGTACAGCTGTAGAAATGAGAAGAGGCGAGGACTACTGGCATCTAGTGGAGGTAGAGACCAGGGCTACTGCTGAATATCTTATAATATACAAAGAATTACTCAGCTCAGGATGCCGATAGTTTCAAAGTTGTCAAACCCTGGTATAGATATAGAATTATATTTGGTAAGACATATTTACTTATTTTATGTATATCTCTTCCCCTCTAGACTATATACCCACCATAAGGAAAGATTGGGTTGATTTTGTTCACCAGTATATTCCTACTGCCTCGACTAGTGCTTGTACACAGTAGATGCTCAGTAGAAAAGTTGATTGATTTCCATGTATTTTATTCATGTGTCTGTTTCTCCACTGGATTGCATTCTCACTGTGGGCAGACCAACTGCCTTCCCATCAGTGGGCAGCAGCATAAAACAGAGCCTGACATATAGCAGATGGACCATAGGTTTTTTTTTTTTTAGATAATATAAAAATATGCAGATTCTCTATAAAGAGGATGAAATGTGAAGTTAGCAAATACTCTATTTTTAATTCCAAAATCTTCTAACCCAACTTTTTTCTACATTCTTAGACCAAACAAACAGTCCATAGGAGTACTTTGTGTTTAGTATAATTAGTCCAAGTAAAAGAATTTGTTTTAGGGCAAAAAAGAAAAATAATTTTATTTCTCCATAAAATAATACCTTTCAGTCTAATTGTCACATCTAAACAGTAGAAGGAGGTGGTATTTTAAGTTTCAGAGAAGGCGCTATCTTTCTCAGTGATCTTTTGCATGCTAAGAATTCATGATTAAACAATGAAGATAAACATACAAATAATCATAATACAATGAGAAAGAAAAGAGACCATGACATTGATTTCTCAATGCCTAAAATATTGCCTGATTTAGAGTAGATACTGCTGGGTGAAGTTAAAAGGACCAGGTATAAGCCTGACAATAATAAAGTTCAATAAATGGCCACTTTCACTTTTCTCCTAATCGGTAAGAGTTCAATGTGTGTAAGCTCTTGTGTATATATCCTTAGCATTTCTACCAGATCTTTCATAAAGGGCCTGGCTATGTTTACTGGGGGATTAAGGGATCACCATGTTTTGAAGCTTTGCAGAGGCTCAGTATGAATTCTAGGGAGGAAAGACAATGAAAGGAAATACACTATCTTTCATTGGTTTTTGTCTTCATATTCTCATAGATATACACTACCCTTGTCCAAACTGGACCAACTTTAATTGCCAGACCCTGTCCCTTGGGGCTTCAGTTCATCTATTCGCTCCTCATGAAATTACTTTCCTCTCTCCTCACCTATCAAAATCCCACTTGCCTCTTAATATCCATCTCAGAAGTTACCTTTGCCATGAAGCCCAGTAGATCTCTCCCTCTTTGAACATCAATAGCACTCCATACTTCACTATTTTTGAACGAAGTCACAATGTACAGTCCACACTTAAAAAGTGGGGAGTTGTACTAAACCTCCTAGGGGTAGAGTATCTAAATATTATTTGGAATTGTTCTACATGGTAGATTTCAGGGCTCTCCCAGAGAAGTAGAACAAGTAGGAGATAGATAGATAGATGATGGTTAGATAGGTAGATAGATAGATAGATAGATAGACAGATATGACTTACATGCTTCTGGAGACTGGCAAATCTGAAATCTGTGTAGAGTAGGTTAACACAGGAGAAATTCTAGAGCTGATGCTCCAGTCCAGAGAATCCAGAGATGGAACAACTTCTTCTTCCAAGAAATGTTAGTTTTGCAATCAAGATACTTTAACTGATGGGATTATTATCATCCAATCCATTCTTGTCATTGGATCATATTATCAATAATAATCCCTTTTGCTTAAAGTCAACTGATATGGATGTTAACCATATCGATAAAATATCTGCATAGAGCACCTAGATTAGTGTTTAATTGAATAACTGGACACTATGGCTTGGCCAAGTTAACATAGAAAATTAACCATCAAAATCTTGTCTCCCTTATTTATTTATTGATTGATTTATTTATTTATATCAGCATAGATTCATGAATATTTCTTTTATATATCTGGTTATAACCCAACACTATTTTGTTTATAATGTTGCTCAAATTGTTCCACCTTTGGCCATCAGTAGATTTTTCAGTTTGCTACTGTGTGCCTTTGACATAATCTCACCAGTTTGCATTATGTATGTGTGTATGTTCATATTTGTAAGTATTTAACACCTTTTTACTTTCAGGCACTACAAGATGCTTATCTTACATATTCCCTGCCCCAGTCCTAGGATTAGGCATTTATCCAAGGAGCCCTGGTTCCTTTTATTGGAGAGTGATATTAAAAATCAGATTTAGATGTTAGACGTGCTTATTGGGATGTATTGTTTATAACCCTCCCAACTGACAGAGCAAGGAAATATATGTGTACCTACTAACCCATGTGTGTATGCACACATACTTATATGTATTTCTATATGCTTCCAACTTAATCCATTACTCTATGGATCATCCTAGCTTCTGACACTAGCTTATCTGGAGACCCCTCCCCACTACTCCCAACAGTAAGAAAGCTGGCTTCTACAATCTATCATCCACTTTCTAATTTCAGTTCCATTATATGTATATAGTGGTTTGAGAATTGTTAACCTGTACCCCCACGGGAAGCAACTTTATCAACTTCCAAAGTAAGGTCATCACCTTTTCCCCAACCCTCTTCCTGTGAGGTTGTTTCATACATTTTTAATATAGTTAGATATTTTTTCTACATTCTTTATTCCATCTGGGATCCTTAACCTTATAAATGACTTTTTAAGAATTTACATACATTAAGGTTCACTGTTTGTGCTACAAAGTTTTGTGAATTTTAGTAAATTCATAGTGCCATGTATCCGTTATTACAGTATCATACAAAATAGTTTCATCATCCTAAAAAAACAAAACAAATAAAAAACATGCTTTACATATTCTCCTCCCTGTTCGAACCTCGAATCCCTGGGAATTACTGTCCTTTTTATTGTTTCTATAGTTTTGCCTTTTCCAGAATGTTACATAACTGGAATTATACATTATGTAACCTTTCATTTAAGCTTCTTTAATTTAGCATTATGCATTTAACATTCGTAAATTTCTTTTTGTGACTTTATAATACATTCCTTTTTATTGCTAAATAATATTCCCTTGTGTGACCATAGCATAATTTTGTCTGTTTGTCTGTTTTTAACCTATTCACTTATTGAAGCAATGTATGTTGCTTCTAATTTTGGGCATAGTAGTATTTGATCAACAAAAGAATGGAGTAGGGGATTGAGTGAGCAAAGCAGTGCCTTTTAGAATTGAAGATTTAGAAAAGGGGAAGAACCTAACTCTTTTTATTTATTTCAACCTCAACTTCCTTCATGCTGATTCCTTCCTTTCCATTACCAAGCCTACTTAACTAAGAATTTATTTCTAACTTCTTCTCAGTGAGTAGTGTAGCTTTTGAAGTCAAAGGAAAATTTTGTAGAACTGTTATACATAGCCTGAAATTCAAGAACAAAGAAGAATACATTGTCATACCCTTTCCACTGAGAATGTATGGACAAAGCTCATTGACACAGAAGGGAAAAATGAGCCAAACATATAACCATCATGAATAATTGCAAGATTACAATTATTATAATTTAAGATGTTGTAATTAAAGTTCCCCATTTCTATACTCTCATGGACCAGAACTAAAATATGAAAATTGAAATAGATGGACCTAAACATGATAATTATATATAAGCTTTTATCTTTAACAGGAAATTGATGAAAATTGCATATACTGTGGGGTTTTTTGGTTTTTTTAATTTTGTACTCAAGAGCCTTAAAATCTTTTCTGGTTGGAAGGCAATACCCCTCATGTATTGGAAATAGAATTTGTATTGGGGCACCATCTCTGAAGCAGGAAAGAAAACACACCATCCTCACTGAAGCATGCCAGTTCCAAGGCTGATTCACATTCCAAATTGAGTTGTTTTGCCTTTCTTAGCTTTCCTTTGAATCTGTTTCCAAGCTATAATCTGTAGACAACTGTTCGCCCACATACCTGTGGTTAGGCATTGTGAGACAGCTTTAACTTTATTCCATATTAAATGTAAAAATTACTTTAATGCAGCAATGAAGTAAAAAATGCTGTAGGCACTCCAGAAAATAAAAGCCAGAAATTTCTAACTTAATGGTCCTACAGAACAAAAATCTCAGCTTCATTGTGTATCCTATGCATGTCAAAATGTACATTTGACACAAAGCTGAAAGATAAATAAGATAAACTACTTTCATCTTATTACTTATTATGAAGGATTTGAAAAAACATATCAAGGGCAAGCTGGGGTCTTACTCTTTTCCATGGTTTTGTTCGTGTGTATCTCTCTGGCCAGGGAGTTCTTTAATCAGATTTCCAAAATAAGCATGGGAGGAGGGCAGAGAAGAGAACTTTGCTCAAAATGTACACTCTGGTTGAATGTTGTATAAATTATCAATAAACTTTTATAGTAATGTGGTTTAATAGTTCTTTAAAAAATTGTGGAAAGTACTTTCATTGGTAAATGATTATTTATTGAAAGCCTACTTCAGTGGTGTCTGCCTGGCTCAGTAGGTAGAGCATCCAATTCCTGACCTTGGGATTCTGAGTTCAAGCCCCACAATGGGAGTAGAGATTACTTAAGAAAGGAAATCTTAAAAAAGAAAAGAAGAGAAAATGAAAAGAAAGCCTACTTTGGCCATGGGATGCTAATAAATCCTGAACAGACACCAAAATTCTAGGTAGATAGGCCAGATGTAATATCTACTTGGAGAAAATAGACTTAAAAGATGTTAACAATAAGATAAGATATGAGTAAGTGTCTGATAAGTAGTATAGACCAGTTGTTCCCATGAAAAAGACAGTGGTAACATTGCAGAAGAAAATAACAGGATCTCCTGGAACTATTGGTACAGTCAGAATATCATCAAGAACTCGGAAGAGAAAAAACAAACAAACAAATAAACAGAAAACAACCTCAGAAAAGAGAAAGAGAGAGAGCATCATGGACCAGAGTATTTAAGAAGGCATCAAAAAGAAGGCAACTAAACCAAGATATTGATTAGATTATGATTCATAACAAAGCTCACCAAAACTTAATGGTTTATTTCTTTTTAATTTTTCTCTTCTTTATTTTTTTATTGTGTTATGCTAGTCACCGTACAATACCTCATTAGTTTTTGATGTAGTATTCCATGAAAAAACTTAGTGGTTTAAAACAACTAATGTATTTAGTTCATGATTTTGTGAATGGCAGGTGATTGTTCTAGTCTAGGCTGGTTTTGCTGATTTCTAAAGGTTTTTCTTTCTTTCTTTTTTATTTTATTATGTTATGTTAGTCACCATACAGTACATCATTAGTTTTTGATGTAGTGTTCCATGGTTCATTGCTTGCATATAACACCCAGTGCTCCATGCGATACATGCCCTCCTTAATACCCACCACTGGGCTATCTCATCCCCCCACTCTCCTCTCCTCTGAAACCCCCAGTTTGTTTCCCATAGTCCGTAGTCTTTCATGGTTTGTCTCCCCATCTTGATTCCTCCCCTTCATTTTTCCCTTCCTCTTCCTAATGTCCTCCATGCTGTTCCTTATGTTCCTCATTTAAGTGAAACCATATGATAATTATCTTTCTCTGCTTGACTTATTTCACTTAGCATATTTGCTTCCAGTTCCATTCATGTCAATGCAAATGGTGGGTATTCATCCTTTCTGATGGCTGAGTAATATTCCATTGTATATATGGACCACATCTTCTTTACCCATTCATTTATTGAAGGGCATCTTGTTTCTTTCCACACTTTGGCTATTGTGGGTAGGTTCCTCCAAAAGTTAAAAATAGAGCTACCCTATGACACAGCAATTGCACTGCCGGGTATTTACCCCAAAGATACAGATATAGTGAAAAGAAGGGCCACATGCATTCCAATGTTCATAGCAGCAATGTCTACAGAGTTTTTCATGCATATGTGGGCAGCCGGTGCATAGGCTGATGGCTGGTAATTCAGGATGACCTCATTTCCATGTCCATTGATTTTATACTGTTAGCCAAAATATTCCTCCATCATGCTAGCTTAGGCTTATTAATATTGTGAGCTCAAGATTCCCAATGCAAGAAGAGGGGGCAAGCCCTAATGCAAAACCACTTTTCAAGTCTCTGCTCAAGTCATGTTTGCTATTGTCCCATTGACCAAAGCTAGTCACAAGACAAACTGGAGAAATAAATGACACATTTTGTCTGAAAGAACTACCATTTCAATTTGCAAAGTGGTATTCAGGTGAGAATGGGTAAAACCATTTTTTCAATATAACAGTATATAAAGCAATGATCAAAGATGTAGATCCAGTAGAGTACAGAGAGTAATGTTGAAAAGAAGTGAAGAAACCTAGTATTTTTGCCGTTCAATGAGCCACTGTAGGGTTTTTCTAGGGGAAAGAAGAGATAACTAAATTAACATTTTATGAATATTAATCTAAAAGTTGAACTGATTATAGTCTGTAGGAGAGAGAATTTAGAGAAACATCCAGTGCTTGTGAAAGAAGCTAGCAGTATCTGGCACCTATCAGTTGCTTACTAAATGATCCCTATATCTTAATCTGAATCCAGATGTGAAGTAATTAGGACATGCTCTCTGGTAATGGTATGAATGTGATGCAAGTGCCAGATGTGAGAAGCAATTCTGAATGAATTATTGGCATGCCTTGATTACTGATGGATCTGGAGGTTAGGGGAGAGAAGTAGAAGAAAATAAAAAAGAATAAGATAGATTCAAGGTTTCAATCCTTGATGACAGAGGAATATTTGTAATATAGTAACAGATACAGAGAAGGAAGAAAGAATTCAATGGAATACATTTTTGTTTAGACACATTGAATTTTAGTGGATGGCAACATATCCCATTGATCATGTTCAATGGGGCATTGGAAATATGAGTGCAAAGCTTGAGAAAGAGTCAGGATACATGAATAAATAAATATTATTGTCCATCTTCTACAGAAGGATGATTAGAAAATGTAATAGTTGGGTGAGTTGTCCGAGATAGAATACAGAGAGAAAAACAGAGCATGGAGACAATCATTGGAGGAAAAAAAGAGAAAAGAAATCAGAAAAGGATTATTCAAAAAAAAACCAGAGGGAGAAATGGTCAAAGGATTAGGGGTGAGTGAGGGGTGGGGAACCAGGTTATATAGTGTCAGAGAGGCCAAAATAGGAAAGAGTTCAAAACAATTTCCTGACCTTTTATCATGAGTATTAGAAAATAGAAATTAAATTGTGTTGTTTCAATAGGAACAATAGTAACGGGCAAAAGAGGTTGGCATGAAGTTGTCAGCAAAGCAAAAGAGCAGCCTAGAAGAATAACGGAGGCCAAACTCCCAACTGCAAGGTATCTCTCCTGGATCAAGGAGAAGATCTAATCACTAAACTGTGTTTCGGTTCATGAACTCTGCTTACAATGCACCATTTGAAAAACAGCAATTTGACATGATGATAAAAAAACTTTTCTGACCCAAATACATAGGCAGAGTCAATATTTTCTTCCTTCATGTTGTTCTCATTTTCTACCTTTTAAAATGATACCAAAGTTTGTTATTTCCTAATGTTACATGGAAGTCCCATATCTGCTCAGCCACTTGCTGATTATGAATTACAAATTCATTTAGTGAAAGCAGACAGACAATTAGGGCTCACTGTTTACATTGTGGTCATCGTGGATAAGGTCTCTTAGAGTTGCACAACACAAAATATGTGTGACCACTTATGACAGCTTAGAATGGAAGGAAATCATCTCTGAATGATTTACACTCTTGTGAAGGAAAGACAGGCAGAAAGAAAAACACAAATACACACAGCCATTGGAAAATCTCAAAATATTGATTTCGTAGATAGATCAGGCAAAGGAATCAGCAAAAGAGAGTTGTAAAAAGATTCTGGGGTGGTTTTGTTTGGAGGAGATGAAGTAGAGAAGATACACTGAAAGAAAGCTCATGTTAGAAAGAAGTAGATGACAAGGTCAGAAAACCGAAGATGTGGGTCTCCCAATACCAGATTCCATAGTTTGGATATTATTCTTAGGCTATATAGAAACTTGAGGGATAGGAACATTTTCAAAAGAATTCACAGTGAAGGGAAGCAATTAGGGAATGCTTTCAGGCAGAGTCATTATCTTTTTTTTTTTAATCTTAAGAGTTTTATACATATATACATTTATAGAGAGTTTATACATATATACATACAGAGAAATTTTTATACATATATACAGCATAAACTCATCTGCTTAGCCTGGGTAAGAATGCTAAGATGAAGCAGAACTTCTAAGTGATATGCCCTTCACATTTACTTTACAATTTATTTCTGGATTCTTAGGGACATCCTGTAAATTGAATATTTTTCACACGAATCCTGGCTTTTCATCTTTATAATATAAGAAAGCTTAAGTACATACATTGTAAAAAAACAAAACAAAACAAAAAAAACTCAACAGCCATTAAAAATGAATTGATAATGATCAGTGCCCAACATACTGGCCTAACATACTCTAATTCTTCTACTTCAGATTAAATGATGTAAGTTAAGACTGTCATAATCTTGTTGACTTGCTTAATTTGAAAAGCAGAATTGTCATTGAATTGATAGGAATAAAGCAATGGCTAATCAGTTTAAATAGCAATCATTACTAAACATTTATGGGAACTTAATTACTGTACAGTAGTGCCATGTCAAGTGTGAAAAAGCATTAAAATATACTAGAATGTGTCAACAGGCAATGTCAGAAAGTGCAATGGACTATGAACCCATTAAACTTTTATATTTTTATGCACTTTACTTGGACAAATTATCAGATCTCAGTGATAACTTGCAAAATATGCAAATGAGTAATATTGCACTTCAAGCAAGCCATGACACATTCTTGGCCTATCTGTACATTCACTGTATTTAACACAACTTACCATCCAGGGTTGCTGTTGTTGAGTACGGATTCCAGAGTGTTTCATTGAAAAGTCTGGTGACGATCTTGGCAGGTGGTGAAAACTATACCTATTTAAACAGTCCCATCTACATCAATCTTATTTCCTTGCAATATTTTGTACTTCATAATCTAGTTAATTTTATTGGACAAGCTTGCCTTATAAAATAGAAACAACACACATGAGACAATGGAAAGGCAAATGTTCATGCAAAGGTTGGGAACACTGTAGGGTGTTAGCATGGCTTGGGTCTGAGTTAGAAGCTGAGATGGGGGTTCTGTGAGCAATGAGAGTAAGAAGAAAGTGCCTGTAGTAAAGTTTATAATGTAAAGATAAATATCCCTACTTCAGAGTTCTAAAATAATTTTAGAATTAGAAATCACAAGCATAGTCATGGTAGAAAGGCAATACTTACAGAAAGTTGTTTGTTTTTTTTTTTTTAAGATCTTATTTATTTATTTGACAGAGAGAGAGAGATCACAAGTTGGCAGAGAGGCAGGCAGAGAGAGGGGGAAGCAGGACCCCTGCTGAGCAGAGAGCCCAATGCGGGGCTCGATCCCAGGACCCTGAGATCATGATCTGAGCCAAAGGCAGAGGCTCAACCCACTGAGCCACCCAGGCGCCCCCTGAGAGATGTTTTTACAGCTCTTGGTTTTATCCATCTTTCTCCTTTGCAAACAGACTCACATACCCCAAACAATGGGAGCACACACACACTCCCAGACACACTCACATACAGAAAAGTACACATCCTCTTTCCTTTATAATTAGAGACAAAAACCCCTTATTGCTACTCTTATCTTTTCACTACGCCTCTCCCCAGAGTCTTCTGTTGACCTTTCATTAAAAACTCCATTCCAAAAGCCAGATCCTCAGTTAGAAAGGAAAATATTCTTCTTCTATTAAATGAAAACTTTGTCTCTTATTTTGAATCAAAGGTGAAATAAAAGCAATCTGTTTCTTCAAATCATATTTTTATCTTATAGTCTTGAAAGCTTATTGACAAGAACACTATCATTTTGAGGGCTTTTATTTTGCATCCATTCTCTCCACAGTTTCTAGAAAAGGTACAATGTTTCTATATATTTCCACCCAAATTAAAGCAGTGTTTAGAAAATGGGAGGAGTATGGAAAAGGTAAGGAAAATTCAGTTTAATCAGAAAATAAAATTTTTTTAAAGATTTTATTTATTTATTTGACAGAGAGTGATCACAAGTAGGCAGAGAGGCAGGGAGAGAGAGAGGAGGAAGCAGGCTCCCCGCTGAGCAGAGAGCCCGATGCAGGACTCGATCCCAGGACCCCGAGATCATGACCTGAGCCAAAGGCAGAGGCTTAACCCACTGAGCCACCCAGGCTCCCCAGAAAATAAATTTTTAAAAGGGAAACAAATTGACTTGGCAAGAGAGGCAAAAATCAGAACACATGGTGATTGGGAAAGCCAGAAGGAAATCAAACAAGGTATGTAAGATTTGGCCAAAAGCTACAGGACAACTCTGACTGAGGCAGGTTTTCTCTGTTCATGTCTCAGCTGCTCCTATGTTCACTCAGAGATTTCATATTTTTTTTATTCCTCTTAAAAAAAGAAAAAAAATGAAGAACCTCTTGATGGATTGATTGGTGGGACAATTGCACATGTAATACAAAATGCTTCTCTCCCAAGTTTGACATCCTAGGGCCATGGAGACAAATGGTTGGAGATTTCTGGCTCATAGTCAAAGTTAAATTCCCCCAGCCTCCGGAAAAATGGAAATTTACACTGATCTGTATACTCAGTTTATGAGAAATGATATACATTTCTGTACTTTTGTGCTCACATGATCCATAACCCAAGAGTTTACCTTATCATGTATTCCCCCCTTGACTCAGAAATTTCCAGTATCCAGGCTTATAGTAATACTGTAGGGATAAGGCTGTGTTTGTCAGTTTTACTAATATACTTACACACACACACACACACACACACACACACGGGAAGGAATGGTGAAAAAGTGCAATCACACCAAGATGGCAGTGCTCAGAGTCTTGACTTGAAGAGTTACTGGACAAACACCAAAGTTTTTTTAAAGTTTTCTTCCATCAAAAATATATATAATGATATCCATATAAATATTAGTGTTGAAGGATGTGATCAGGTAAATAAGGATAAAAGAAAAGCATTCTGTTAAGTTCAAAGAAAATGTGTTCCAGAGACTGGAGGATATTATAAGTAACATTTCTTTTTAATATCTTGCCCTGACAAAGTGAAGAGAAGAGCTGAAGTATCTGGATATCGAAAGTTGTTGATGAAAAAGTTCTGAATTGTCCAAGCTAATTCTCTAATGAATCAAATTCCCTGGAAAATCGTTTTCTTTCTTCCACTTTACCCTAAAGATCTGATTCTTGTGTTTTGTCCATTTAATAAGATAAGCATCTCATTCAAAGGGAAAGAAGCTGACCTTAAAAATTTGTTGGAATCAATCTCCACTGAAAGGAGATACTGTGTCTCTGAGATCAAAAGTAGAACATGAAATCCATACAGGCTCATTAAAATCCTAGACTTCTTCAGGCCCATCTGTAATGATGACAAGTAGTAATCAATGTGATTGCAATGTGTACTTAATGTTTTCCTATATCAACACATGCATACATGTAGCATGGTTTAGAAGGTTTGGAAGTATTTCAAGACTGCTTTGCTCTCAAAATTTCAGACTGTATCATGGTTTCTATTACACGACATAATTGAAACGGGTGATGATCTAGATAGGAGAGGAGAAGCTGCTATTGTGACTTTTTCCCCACTGTGGGCTTTTTGGGTTTCAGCAGCCCAACACTCTAAGGCCCCAGTGTGATACCCCAAGATACTAAACATAAGCCAAACCACTATCTCGTGTTAACACCCAGAGATGATACACCAGCAAATGTTTCCTCTGGGAAGCCTCTGAGGATCCCAATTACTCTGAATCAAGAGAGAAGTCAGTCAGGCTTGAAGTGAGGGGCTTGCATTTAAAATCAGCAGAGAGGGAAAAGTGTGATGAACGGATGAAGTTTCTTGGCTTGTCAGAGATGCTGAAAACTATTACTGTCAAACTTACCACCTCCTTTCTACCCCTCCTTCTGTACAGTATTGATAAGAAATGCAATCAGATCTATTCTTCTTCATCTTTCTGCAGGAGCATGCGGTTGTTATTGACAGTCTCTAACTTTCAATCCAAGATGTTATTTTTCAGGACAGAATTCTGGAGAAGTCCCCTGATGTCCCTCCTTATTCAGAATTTAAACCCAGAATATATTTCCCAGGGAAAAAGGAAAAAAAAAAAAAAAGAATGTCTCCAGCCCTGTTTGCTGCCAAGGGACTTAATGAAAGATTGCAGGCACCACATCCTCTTTAATTGAATTTCAGCTTGTTTCACACATGGGAGTCCAGTTGTCACCAGGGAATTCTAAACGAACACATTGTCCTTCATGGCTATGGAGGCCAGTGTAGTGGAGGATGAGAAGAGCATTATTCATGGAAATTGTCCATGCCTCCTTAGAAGGGGTCAGATGACTGGAGTCCTTGAGCTGGGAGACACTGGAGCTGCGCTTCCAGGACACATTTGAGAGCCTAGCCAGCCAAATGTTACTCATTGTTTAAACATAGCGCTCCTAGTGGTTGTAGTAAGAAAGTGTATGCGCTAAGAAGGACACGTGATGTGAGGAGCGCCTGGTGTTATAGCAACTGATAATTCATTGAACACTACATCTGAAACTAATGATGTACTCTAAGTTGGCTAATTGAATTTAAATTTAAAAAAAGAAAGTGTATGGACATTCTAAGTAAATAATTTCTTCCCTGGCTTCTAAAACCAGCTGTACATTAGTATCTTTATCATATTTAGATATCTTTGGTCAAATAACTTTATTATAGATTATATTAGTTTTTAATAATGGGAAAAATATTAGCTATGATATAAAACATAACACAGAATTTACCATTTTTACCATTTTTAAAGGTACAGTTCAGTAGTGTTAAATGTGTTCACACTGCTTTATAACAGATCTCTAGAACTTATTTCGTTTTCCAAAATCGAAAATCTGTACCCACTGAACAACAACTTCCCACATCCCTCTACTCCAGTCTCTGCCAACTACTACTCTGTTTTGTTTCCATGAGTTTGTCCATATTCTGTGCTTTTATCCAAGTAGTTGGTGAATAGTTAACACTGTCTTAGCATTAATTCCACAAAAATTGAATTATACTATTGTAGCACCTATAGTAAATCCTAAGAAATAAGTTCTAGCCCTCATGAAACTCACACTATAGTAGAGAAAACTAATATTTGAATAGTTCCTACAGCGCAGTGCAATGTATACCATAAAGGCAATATATACATAGAGAAATAACACTTCAATTAACGATCTTAAATGTTTTTCCCAGGTTACTTTCTACATGATTTGATCACGATTCCAGATCAGAACATTTCTCTTGCATTTTCCTATTTTCACCATAGGTCTTATTCCCTGAAAACTAAGATTATATTTATATCTTTCTATTAAAAGTCTGAGACAGCTTTTAATTTCCTTTATATATTGATCGATGGTCATAAGTATTGTTTGTCACTTTTTATTGCTGGAGAATCTCAGTGAAAAACACCCCTCCCATTCCATCTTTTCTGTCAGCTCCATAGCTCTGTGTTCTAGCTGATGTTATGTAAGCATTTTTCTTCATTCTCTTAAGATTTCATGTCTTCTGCCAGGCATTCTTCCCCAGTCTTTGAGAAGTACTATATAGTTTCTAGAAATCCCTCTTTTTGGTATTAAATGTTGCTTCTTGACATTTTTTTCCCTTTGAAACAACCATAGATTAATTTTCACTTTGAATAGCTCAGTTCAAAAATCTCTTCCAGAATACTAACTTTTAAATGTAGATGGAGGTCCATTTGCACTTGTAATTACTACTCAGATTTTTTAATCATAGAGCTGAAGATCTTGAAGGGACACTCACTATCATTGGGATCAATGCTCTTATTTTGAAAATGAGGAAAATGAAGCCTAGAAATACGAAATGACTTGTCCAAGGTCAAAGTGTCTAAAGACACATTCCAGGTTTCTTTTGGCTCAACTGTTTGTTCCCACTTGAATTAACAGAGTGGGTAGCAAATGATAGGTTTGATGAATCTTGGGAGGCACAGCATCACCCCTTGTCTAAGTGCTCTGGGGAAATAATAAACCTCTCAATCAGCCTTGGCAAGGTACATAAAGATGGTTCTATAAGTGATTGTGCTCGTATCTTCCTCCTAAGGTCTGTGATAAGATGCCTTGAATTTATTAGTGCCAATAAATCCTCTTTAATATAATGTGGCTCATGGGAAGTAGCTGCTTCTTCAGTTGCTATGAGAAGAGACACATAATAGCTTTATTTTAGATAATACAGATTTTTTTTCCTATTGTCTGTGTCATGTCCTTCCTCTAAAACACTCTGAATCTCCTTTACCCATTCATTCATCATTCCACAAGAGATCATTGAGCTCCTAATGCATTTCTGCCATTTCACTTGGCATTGGGCATAAAATAGTGCATAAGATAGACTTTGTCTCTGCCTTTATGTCTCTGCTTTCAGAACTGCCTAGCAAGATTATTTGTGTTTTCTACCTGTATTGTTTCTTCTAGGAAGCCTTAGGGATTCCTTGTTGTCATCACTTTTTTTTTTAAACAAATATAAGGGTAGAGGAATATTCCCCAAGCTTTTTTTACTGTGACCATGCACAATTAGGACATCACATGTAAGAAAACCAATGTGACAGAGGCCTTCTAAGATGCTGAAATGATAACTTTCTTGTCCATTTCCTGAGACTATATATTAAATAAAAGTTCTCTGCCCTAGAAATTACCAGTGTGAATTGTAAGGGTCAATTGTTTGTTTTTTCCTCCTAGACCTGTTCACTTGTGGGATGTGCATACATCCAGTAATCCATAAGCTAGTTACGTGGGCTGTCAGTAGTAACATCTAGTTAAACACTGCTTATCCATAGTACCTAAAACGATATATAGTAAATATTATATATTTACTGGAATATATAATAATATATAATTATTATTATATATAATATAAAATATTTTATAATATTTATATTATTTATAATATTATTTTATAATATTTAATGGAATATAAAATAATATATAATTTACTGGAATATAGTAAATATTCAACAAATTTTACAGAATAAGTGAAATGAGTTTCAGAAAAGTGCTGAATGTATGCTGGCTGGTCATTTTCCTTTCTCATTCCTAGAACTGCCATTAACCTGGAAAAGGGTTAGTAATTTGTAATAATTTACATGAACCTTGCTATAGTTATAGCCTTGTTAAGGGATAATGGTTTTGGGGAGTTTTTTCCTATAATATTCAATAATGTTTCTTCCATATCCTGCTGCTTCCTTTCCTCAACCTCTCTTCCCAAAGGTGGTTGCCATCCTAGAAGCCTGGACACGAGTCCCAGTTGAGTGAGACCACCTCAGGGCATCTCAGCAAGGCTTGCTTTGGGGCAGGGGTTGGAATTAGCAAGGAGGGCTGGGACTTCCATAGTATAGCAAAGACCCACGATCTAGTACATATTCCCTTTTTGTGTTTTATTTATTTGCCTGGCTGATGGACTAGTTCAGAAAAGGTATGAGGCAGTGAATTTAAAAAAATGCATTGAATTAATTTTTTTTTTTCATTTAGTAATTACTGCACTGCAGCAAACAGAGCTGGGTCTGAGTGAACACTGACATCTAATTTTCAGGTTTTGGATTGCTTGGAGAAAAGCAGGTCTCTGTTTTCATCTACTAGCTTTTCACTGTGAGATAATTATGCGGAACAGAGTATGGTCCTGGGCAATGTTTAACACAGGCAGGTCATGGCTAGACAGAAAATGGACACTTGCTTTTAAGATAGGAATAATTAAAGGCTCATAATTTTGGAAGAGCAGTGATGATGCCATTTAATAGACACACACTTGCAAGGAATTGCATGCTTGAAAGGCATGTGTTTTTTTTACTTTAGATCACTCGTTAAACTGTCAGCCCAATTTGGAAGCAAACCTTATCTTCTCTCTTTGTCCTATTGTTGGGGGAACATGACTATCTCCAAGAAAGAGATTGTGCTTTACACAATTCTATTGATCTTGTTGATTTGTAAATGTATAGAGATATATATTCCAATAGATTATTTTCCTTAGGTTCCAAATTTGGAAAATGAAAATATAAGTGGAAAATAACATGGAATCATGGATTTGGAATTTTAGGGGTATAAAGAAGTTTAAAGATCATATTTTAATTTCTTTTTTTATATAAACTATACATTGCAAGAGTTAGGCACACTTCACAGTGTGAGGGAACAGTTTCCATGACACTACCATCACTGAAGACACCAGCCATAGTTCAAGGGTCCCCAAGGTTACTCTGATTTCAGATCATATGGCTACAAGTTTAGGGGTTCCTACGAGCAACCTTAAGTTTGTTAACTTGCTAGAATAACTCACAGAATTCAAGGAGGTGTTATACTTGTGATTTCAGTTGTATTATAATGTGAGAATGTAAGTTAGAACTACCCAAAGGAAAAAAAGCATAGGTAGTAATGTGGGAGGTTTCAAAACCTGAGTTTTCATCATCCTCAGGGACACCTTACCCTCCCAGCATCAACATGTAGCAATACATGAAGTACTTCCCACCAAGGATGTTCACCTGAGCTCTAATGTCCAGAGTTTTTATTAAGGTTTTATTGCATAGGTATGATTAATTGAATTATGGCATTCTCCATGTAGCCTCCCACCCCCACCTTCTGAGAACCAGTCATTTAATCACATGGTTGGCCTTGCTGGAGTGGCAGCCCTCATCCTGAATCATCTTCTTAGCTATAAACTACCCAGGAACCTGCTGTGAGTTGCCTCATTAGCATAAACTATCAGGTGTGGTTGAGGGGCTCACCGTTAATAGCAAACAAAACACACCTATCACTCAGAAAATTCCATATGTTTAGAGGTTGCCTTCCAGAGACTATGACAATGGCTAAAGCTCTCTTTGGGTGAAGACAAAAACTTTACCACACAAATGTACACATCCCAGCTTGCTGATTTGGTTTAAGGAAGTTCAAATACATTAGAGGAAAGAGCTAGGTATCAAGGAGAGATCTCCTGGCTCCTTGTCCAGAATTTTCTGCCCTACGCCCTCAAATGTTTACTAGAATATAAAATCTACTCTATAGCAGCTTTTACAGGATAATATCTTGAAAAATGCTAATTATATAAGGCAATGGAGGGGTGATTATTGATTTTAGATTTGAAGGTTTAATTTGCATACTATGACCTCCAAGTGAGAG
This sequence comes from Neogale vison, assembly GCF_020171115.1. Classification (NCBI taxonomy): domain Eukaryota; kingdom Metazoa; phylum Chordata; class Mammalia; order Carnivora; family Mustelidae; genus Neogale; species Neogale vison. Next base: position 63,158,877 of record NC_058096.1, on the reverse strand, counting down.
TGGGAGCCTAATAAATCAAGGCAAATCTGTTAGGAAGGAGAAAGAGGTTAAAAAAAAAAAATGGAGAGAAGGTTCTATAGACTATAGCTGGCTTTCTGCTTTGGGACTCAAGAGGAACAAACCAGGATAGCACTGTTTGGGTAAAAGTTAAGAAAAGGGTGGTGGTGGAAATTAGGGAAGACCATCACTTTAATGAAACTAGAGATTTTGAGCAAGTGTAGTTAAAGATGAAACTAAAAAGTAACATACAGTCTGTTTATCTAATTACTAAGAAAAGAATCTGCAAATATACTAGAGTTGAGTAACTGGATAGACCTCAGAATTAAAGAATAGGTCCATAAGAACCCTCTTTATCTTGTGGTTGTATCCATTTAGTACAGACACTAGATACAGTGTAAAAATACTTGCATGATCTTAGGATCTCTTCTTTCTCACTCATGAGTTGGTTACTGTAAAAGCATATATATCACATGCTAATTTTGTGTAAGAAAAGGGAAATAATAAAATATGTATGTACTTGCTTACTTTTATAAGGGAAGTATAGTAGATCAAATAATTAAAGGAATTATTTATAATTATAAGGCATTGGCAGGGGAAACAAAGTAGAAGGGGTAGGGGAGAATGTGAAACTTTTCTAATTTTTTTGTACAGTTTGGACTTTTGAAAGTTTTTTTGTATTCTTTATATTTAAAATATTAGACTAGAAAAAAAGAAAAGTAGCAACTGGCTAGAGCCAGAAATAAATAATCTCAGTCATCGTTTAAATGAAGAGCATAGCCACAAATAAAGGAAAAACAAAGAACTAATCCAAATATTTTCATATAATTATATATTTATTAAGATATGACTTACGTTTCATAAAGTTCACCAGTTTTAAGTGTCCACAAGTATCTTTTGAATATAGTACCTTGACTGAATACCCTTACTCTAGAGGGAAAAACTACAAACAAATCTTAAACTCTGATTTATCCTTTTATTTTATTTTTTTTTAATTGTGATGTGCGTATAACAGTTTTGAAAGTAATTTGTGTGCATTGTAGGACTGGACAAAGGAGTTAATGTGGTGATGTTGGGGAAGTCAGAAAATATGGAATAGGGAGTGAGGGAAGGTGAAGAAGAACCTGACAGGGTTAGATTGGAATGGGAGACATCGATTTCCTGTGTTCATTAAAAGTGCAAGAAGCAATGATGCTTCAGGAATAATGAGCATACTTAAAGCCTAGATGTTGGTTTCTAAATGTAATTGTCCACTAAAAGGAACCAGGGCTATTGAGAGATATGGCTGAGTCCAGGATCGGGGCAGGGAAGGTAGAAGATGAACCCGTATCACTTGATTGTTTAGGAGGTGCTAATAAAAAATTTTTTCAAAAAGCAAACATGTTAAAAGGACAGAGGAGCCAGCTTGAAGGGACTTCTGTAGTATGTATCTGGGGTGCTTTCAATATTAGGAAGCATAATGGATCATGAATAACATAGGAATCTATGAATACATAATGATCAATAATAGTAAACAAATAATGAGGAGTAAAGGAAAGCTCTTCCTAACTGATGCCAACGGATCAATGTGGAGAAAATAGTAAATTTGGGAAAACACCATTTTCAACCATCACAGAAAAAGTTATTTTAGGCAGAAATTATCAATGGATACAAAATTTAGGGAGAAAAGTTTGGTGAGAAACATAATATTTGCATAATCCCAAACTGTTTCCCCACAGATTGCTTATTAGTTGCAAGGGGGAAAATAGTTATTGTACAGTGGAGAAATTGGACAACACTCTGACGTGGTGCTCAAAATTAACATTACCAATAAGTGGCAGATGGATAAGGTGCCTTCAGATAGGATAACCAAGAAGGACACATCCCTTATATAATACTCCAACTGGGCATATATTACTTGAAATGAAATTAAGAGGAAATATCAGTTGTGACAACTAAATGCTATAAATAAACCATGAACTGCTGGATCTTTACTGAAGGAGAAAAATGCAAAAAAAGGCATAACTGAGCCATTTAATAAAATTGGAACATAGGCTGTAGTTAGATGTTATTGTATTATTGTTAAATTTTGTGAATTTAAATGTACATATCTATTTATATACATATATATTACACATGCATATATAGTGTGTATCAACATTAAACCATTTAATGAGAAGGAGAACACAAGTGCCAAAATGGTAAAACTGGGAAAGGTTATTCAGATGTTCTCTATGTTAATTTTGCAAACTTTTGTAAGGTTGAAATTATTTTAAAATAAAATTTTATTTTTAAAGATTTTATCTGTTTATTTGAAAGAGAGAGGGAGAGCAAGCATGAGAGAGAGAGAGAGAACACCAGTGAGGAGAGAGGCAGAGGGAGAGTGAGAAACAGACTCCCCGCTGAGTAGGGAGCTCAATGCCAGACTCAATCCCAGAATCCTGGGATCATGACCAGAGCCAAAGGCGGACACTTAACTGACTGAGCCACCCAGGTGCCCCTAAAATAACACTTTAAAAAGGAATACAAGGACTAAATTTCCAGGGAATGAACCCCTAAGTTCTTGGCTATCACAAAGTTAAGAAGGAAGTTTCTTATATCACTAACTTAAGATCCCTTTTTAATAAACCCCTTTAATAATCTTTCCTTTTCAGATCAGACCAGCTACCTCTCATGAATCTCAGCCCCTAATTTCTTCTTTCCTTCTATGATGGTGTTCCCATGGTAATGCGTGCGCTTCTTCTTTTGCTTCCCTCGCATTGTTGTAATCGAGAAGAGGCTCCGTCAAGAGCACAAGTGGGCATGTGTACAAACGCCTCGAGAGACTTGGGCAGATTCCCAGGTCATTCCTTCCACCAGGAACCCTTTTCTCTTTCAGCTACAAATCCAACTTCTCACTCAATTTAAGCAACCAGATGGCTCATTGCTTCCAACCGGCCCAATGTAATAGGTACTCACTTTACATCTTGTATAGCTGTTGAGAATTAACAGTCCTGCCTGGCCAAATTACATATTGCCTCACATTTGTGATGCCACCAGCAGCTAAGAGAACTTTAGGGACATCATTTCACTTACTCTCCTATGGTCTTTGAGCAGTAGATAAAGAGCAAGTACCACGTGCCCCATTCTTCAGAAGAAAGAAACCGATGCCCAGATTTATTATGTACACAATTCATAGACCCAGCAAAGCCTTCTTTTCAGTTAAGAAATATTTTGCCTATTTGACAACAATGTTTTGCTTTGAAATATCCTTTTGAAGTTGTAAGAAGAAATAAGAATTAAAAGGAAATGAACATATTATTATAACAAATCCAATTCAGGTCACCATGGATGGAATACCCTCATAGCATATATCAGAGTCTTCCTGTGTACATATGTGTACATATGACCTCCAAGGAGTGATGCCGTGTGTGTACATTTCAGTCGTCCTGCTAGAATATGTGTATTTGATTTAGCAGTGTTTCAAATTCCTCTCAGTTCCACATTTCCTTCTAGCAGGATCCATTTTACATGAATATTATATTCTTCCCTATTATATCAGAGATCGAAAGGACAGTGGGAACGCAATGTAGAAAGGGGGCTCACCATCACGATCAGTATATTTAGTAATAAGAAATTATGTTTTCCTATATACATCACTGGAGGTCTCCAGCATTGTTAACTCAAAATTTTTTATTCTTCTTTTTGTTCATGACTTATTAATAGTGTTGATTTTCTGCCTGCCCTCTTGACTTCACTTCCTTCTTTCACACTTTATTCTGCTTGATCCAGTTGCCACACAGTTTTCTTCTAAAACCCTTTGAGCATTGTTTGAGCCTCTGTATCTTCCTGAATTTTCCTCTGTATCTGGTTTTCCTTCTTTAGACTTAAGAGCGAATCTTTGAATCTGACCCTAAGGTCTAGTCTTTCTTCTTCAGCTAACAGTTACTAGATATAACAAGGATGCTGTGATTTCAGAGTGACTTCAGGGTTATTTCCAAGTTGTTTAGAACAGTTATTTTAACAGGGCTTTAACACAGTGGTCCTTAAACAGTTTTCCCCTGTAGGGAAATATTGTGAATTCATTTCTTATTTTGTGGCCCACAATTTTTGCATTAAGATTTACTAAAGGAGTGTTTATGAGATATTTGTTAATGGTGCTCAAAAGCTAATTTTCCTTTCGTGCAGCACACAACCACGAGGTGGATGCATAAGCTTGAGCTCTGGGTTTGGGTAGGCAAAAATAACTGAATCAGGTTTTGGTACAGTTTCCCCCTTAACTTTACTCCACATAATGTAGTGTTGCATATGGCCAACCTCACACAGCAGTGATTCTGGGAAATTATTGATCTTTCGGTGCTAGACATTGGACTAATTTTGTCAACCAGTTTGTTACTCTATTTGACAAATACGTATTGAGCACTAAAATTAGGAGGCATTGTTTTAGCTAGAAACTAGATGTGGGAGATATGGTGGTAAATGAAACACTGCTCTCAAGAAGAGTGGGCCTCAAGGGAAAAGACAACACACTGAACAGACAACGAATAGGGCAGCTTTACGTAGTAATAAATTCTATGAAGAGAAACAACAAAGACAGGGTATTTTGTGTGATCAAGTGAGGGATTAGGGGACTATAAGAGAAGTATTAGATTGGATATTCAAGGAAGGTTTCTCAGAAAAGGCATCCTCTGCATTGAGACCTGGATTATAAGGGGACTGCCATCGTGACTATAGATACAAAAAAGTCCTAAGACTGGGAAGACGTTGGTGCATTTGAAGAACAGAAATTGGGCCAGGGTACCAAAGGCAGCAGTGAGAGAGAAGTGCAAGATGATGTCAGAAAGGTTGGTAGTGCCCGTATGTGTTAGACATGGTAGACTAACCTGAAGATTCCTGCCATTTCCAATTTCATGCTTATTTTGCATCTATGACAAGCAGATACATTGGAACAAAGTAATTGTACAGAGGGGATGAGGCAAGGTAAGTTAGTGATGTAAGAACATAGATGTGCCATTTAGTCTTGGGGCAACGTGAATTTTTAACGCAGGCCTTTTAGCTAAAACATCTAGAGCCACTAAAGGAGGAATTGTGGGATCATTTCAGGGAGAGTTGGGCGGTTTGAAGATATTGTGTCACCATTTCCAGCTCATGATCGTCTTTCAACAGGCTAAGTTCCAACAGGCTACCATACCCTTACCCCCAAGGAGTACCTGCTGGTAGTGGGAAGACTCCAATTTTACACAAAAACCAGAAAGTGGATCTACTCTCCATGTCTTTTTTTTTTTAAGATTTTATTTATTTACTTGACAGAGAGATCACAGGTAGGCAGAGAGGCAGGCAGAGAGAGAGTGGGAAGCAGGCTCCCTGCTGAGCAGAGAGCCCGATGCGGGACTCGATCCCAGGACCCTGAGATCATGACCTGAGCCGAAGGTAGATGCTTAACCCCTGAGCCACCCAGGTGCTCATACTCTCCATTTCTTAATTAGCACAGAATGAGTTTTCCTGAAGCTTCCTCAGAGTAGAAGCAGTTTACTTATATAAAAGTCCATTTACCATTCTTTTGGAGAGGAACAGTGATAGTATGTTAGGAAGCAAAAATTATTCCTCTACCCTTCCAGCTCCTCCAGCTAGACTTAGAATTAAATTTATATGAGACAGAGTAACAGGAGAAGAAAAACAAACAAACAAACAAAAAACCTGTTTTACTACATGCTCACAGAGTCTCAATACTGAAGTTGAGACCCAACCAAATGACCAAGGCAGGCAGTTTTTATACATTTGACACAAAGAGACAATAAATTTTTAAGGAATTGACAGAAATAGAATGATAGATGATAGATAGGTAGATAGCAAGGGTGCCTGGGTGGCTCAGTCAGTTAATAAGCTTACTAAGTATCTGACTCTTGATTTCAGCTCATGTCAGGGTATCAGGGAGCTGAGATCATTGTCCACTGATAATGGAGCCTGATTAAGATTCTCTCTCCCTCCCCCACTGCCTCTTCCCCCAATACCTTCTCTCTCTCTCTCTCAAAACAAACAAACAAAAACAAAATGAAACCCCAAACAAACAAACAAACAAAATAAGCAGATGTTTGGGAGCTTCAATTAGTAAGGAACTATAAGCAAAATTTGGGCTGAGGTAGTAAATTAGTGCAAAACTAACAAGGTTTGTTTCTACAGCATTCTTGGATTTAAAACCCCTGTCTCTGGTGATACGCATGTCTTTTTCTTTTTCTTTCTTTTTTTCACTTCTTAGTACAGGGAGGGTACTTTCTCATATAAGAGATTTGTTTCCCGGTTTCAGGGGGCCAGAGGACAGTCTGAATGTCCTTGAACCAGCTGTTTCTTTTCTTTTTTTTAAGATTTTTAAAAAAATTTATTTGACAGACAGAGATCACGAGTAGGTGGAGAGGCAGGCAGAGAGAGAGGAAGGAAAGCAGGCTCCCCGCTGAGCAGAGAGCCCAATTTGGGGCTTGATTCCAGGACCCTGGGATCATGACCTGAGCTGAAGGCAGAGGCTTTAACCCACTGAGTCACCCAGGCACCCCAAACCAGCTGTTTCTTAAGTAACTTTTATTTAAAATAATTAGTATACCAGAATAAATTAATAAAATAAAATAATCAGTATGCCAAAGTGGCACATTTTGGGATAATGACCTTTGGCCCCTACAATAGTGGTAATCCCAAAAGACAACTAATGAACAATTTTATTTATATTTGGTTCTTAACTTTATTATACTGGTTTGGCATTGAGTTTTACGTCTTCCTCATCAAGTAACTGTATCACTACTAGCCGAGTCACTTAACCTCCCCATTTTCCTCTTCTGTATAACAAGAGTGATAATCGTACTTCCCTGACAGGATTGTTGTGAGAATTACATTAAGTGAGATAATATATGAAGAGCCCTCAGCACAGTGCCTTTACCTAATGACTATGCCACACAGTTAAAGAAGCTAACAATAATAATAACCATTCACATTTACATAATGCTTAAACTTTACATCTTCATATACATGGTGATGCCATTGGATGCTCACAATAAGCTGTGAGTTTACAGTTCTTACTCAAGTTCATGCAGCTGTAAGCGGTTCAGAGCTGGTTTTATCCATCTATCTATCTATCTATCTATCTCCATAGCACATACCCTCCCCAATGCCCAATACCTAGCTACCCCATCAGTTCCATCCCCTCCCCTCCCCTCCAGCAACCCTCAGTTTGTTTCCTGAGATTAAGAGTCTCTTATGGTTTGTCTCCCTCTCTGGTTTCAAAGCTGATTTTAAAATAAATCCTTATTCCTGAAGAGTAAGCATTTAGAAAGAGGAAGGGGACAAGGGAAGGCAGAAATATGTAATGACCTAGAGCCCAGCTAAATAGTAAAAGACTTCAGCGTAGGTTTAACATTTTTTTTATAGATAATGTACACAATAATGTTTTATGTATTGGTAATAAAATGATCAATCTATTTTGTGTGTTAATTAAATGTCATTAATGCAGTACCTTTCATTCTGTTGGAAAAATCATGTTAAAGATTCATAGCCAAATTGTGTTCCAAATTAGATTCACACACCATTCATTAAGTGATGCAGATGATCTGGTATATTTCTATTTCAGACTTATTTTTCTGACACCCAGCCAGTTCTAGGAAACAACACGGCCCCCTTCAACAGATATATACAGCTACTTAAACGCTTCACATAGGAATGGAAGAAGGATCTAATGCCCACTTCAAATGGCACAGAGATTTGGAATGACATCACCAGCAGAAATGTATAATTAATGTGCTTCTGTGTAGTGCTTGGAGTACTCTTAATAAACCCTGTGAGTTGTTAAGCATTCAGACTGGGATTTGGCTAATGCTCTGGAACATTCCTCCTCCAGCACAACTGCTTTCTCTCTTAGGATGGGAATAGAGCCAAGTGGACCAGAAGTGGTGCTAACTAGATTGATAGAGAAATGTCTGTGCTGGAGATATTCTCCTGTGCTACAGTTATGTTGTCTTCATTCTCGTCACCTTACCTTCAGGCATTTTCTCTCTTCCAGACAAGGAACGGGAGAGACACCATCCTTAACTGCCTTGTTATGCCTTCAGGTCAATGCCAGGTATTCAAAGGTCACTGACTTACAAAGGGAAGAGCCCTATCTTGTGCTGCCTCAGGCAAAATACAGGACTGGAAAGGTTCAGTGAGCTACCTTTGTGTTTTTTTCTTAGCCCAAGTTAACCTTAGGCAAAACTGTACAATAGTTGAAGTTTGAAGTTGATTTTTGGTTTCTACCTTTCTATACCCCATTCCTCTTGTTTAGGGTTTCTCCTATTAGGTAGGGCCTATACTGCAAGACACTGTGGGGAAGGTTATAAAAGATAAAGAAAGTTGTAAAGCACAGTCCTGCTCCAAAGAAACTTTTGTGAATGAAATAACTAATGACACTATTGAAATAGGCTCACTGGGTCCAAGAACCCAGAGGGGGTCTTACAGGATCAGCCAAGAGGATCCTTGGGTTTATGTAGCATAGAAATCAAACAGAAGCCCAGAGAAAGTGGGAGCAGAGTTTAGGAAAGCTCTAAAGAGATTGAAGATAGGGACAGAGTGTCCAAGAGCCTCAGAAAGTAAAGGGGAATGAGTTTTGTCTTTGCTTGGATCCTGGGGTTTTTATTGAGGATGGTGGTCTAGTAATCCAGTAACAAGGACAAGTGTTTAGGAATTCTCCATAAGTCACTTATGCCCTGAAGCCATGGGTCTTGATGAGTCAGTGATCTTGGGGTTCATGACCACCCCACCCAGTCACTCCTTAGATGTTATCTATTGTTCCAGAGTAAGGGGGGAGTGGTGTAGGTCCTAGCAAGAACAGAAGCAGGAAAAGGAGAGGGGAAAAAAAACAAAACAACAACAACAAAAAACAGTTTTTCTTGGGGTCCCTTTAGTTTCCCTGTCTTACTATCATTTCTGGCTTGGAGAAGGAGGGTCTCTTTATAATAGGAGAGAATTTTCCAAATTATATGCAGCTGAGGACCACTATGCCTACCTATGAGTGAGAGAGGGAAATGACCATAAATGACATGGCCTAGGGTGATTTGTCTTTGGAAGAGGCACTGGGTTGACACATCATACTGACTGTCCTTAGACGATTACTTACTTGTCTCTGGGGTAAAGTACACATATTATAAATCAAGAATCATGACTTAAAAACCCTCTGGGCATGACAGAATTACCTAGCTTATAGCACCTGACTGCTGCTCAAAATAAATACTCTCTAATATGTGTTTATTATTTTAGTCACAAATACTAGAAAATTCTAACATAATTTGCTGTACCTCAGTTTAATTTATTTATACATTTATGTAAACTGGCTCTCTGAGCCAGAATTCAATAATGTAGTTAACCTCCCCAATAGCAAATAATGGCCAAAAAGAAAGGAAACTGAGAAATATGGAGCATATTTTTCAGCTCAAGTTATAAATGAGATGTAGAGTCAATAGAGTTTTCAGTAATGCTCCAGTGAATAGCGGGTTCACACTTGGAAGAAATCACACTGCTGAAAAGTAAGAGCATAAAACCACTAGGACTCATAGACAATGACATCCCAGAGGTCAAACTTAAGATCAACTCATACACACACACACACATACACTTATACCCCTTACCTAGATCCTAGCCCTCTTGTATCAGTCTTACATGCAGTTTGCATTACCTACAGGTTTGGAGTAGGCAAAATTTTCCACTACCAATATTGACGTCTGGACTACATTCTTATTTCCATTACTCTTTGACTCAAGTGTAGTGCCTTCTAGAGAAAAACCAGTCCTGGAATCAGAAAACTTGAGTTTCAGTCCTGACTTAGCCATTTATTAGCTGTGTGTCCTTTGAAACATTACTTGTCATCTCTGACTCTTGGTTTCTTTTACTCAGAAAAAGGTTACTTATAGCTTGCAAATATTATTAAATCAATAATCTGCAGGTATATAATGCACATCAGAAAACTCCCTGTAAACTACAAGTCCGATGTTTACGTAATTGTAATGAGTTCAAGTTGAATGGAATTCAGAGGCTGTTTTTGTAACTCTCTTGGCTGGTGGTAAACCTTTTCACCAGGTTGAATGGTACAAGAGAAAATGAAGTCCATGTGTCAGTTCAGTGTGTTCGGTTGCAAGTAACAAAACAGAACAAATTTTGCAGTGATTTTAAGAATTTTTTTTTTTATTTATTTGAGAGACAGAGATTACAAGTAGACAGAGAGGCAGGCAGAGAGAGAGAGAGGGAAGCAGGCTCCCTGCTGAGCAGAGAGCCCGACCCGGGACTCGATCCCAGGACCCTGGGATCATGACCTGAGCCGAAAGCAGCGGCTTAACCCACTGAGCCACCCAGGCGCCCAAATTTTGCAGTGATTTTAAAATAAGGATTTCTTTCTCTCATAAGAAGGCCAGATGAAGGGGGCTACAGCTTTTATTTAGTTCAATATCTTGTTGCAACAGCTTATAGTATCAGCAGTATTCTTGGGCTTTCCTTTATGAATGTAACTTGATGACCTCAGGTCCAGATGCTGGGTTCTAATTAAGGCAGAAAGAAGAGTGGAGGTATGCGAGCCACAAATATACTCCCTTTCATCAGTAAAACAAGGCTTTCCCGGGAACCTCCAACAGATAGCTACTTCTGTCTCACTGACAAGGAAGAAGGTACTAAGACTACCTCTTTGTGCAAAGGGGACTGAAAGGAGTGGGTTTTCGCCTATGCACAGTGCTGCTCAGAACCTAAGGTGGGCTTCCTTGCAAGGAAAGGATAGAAAAAACAAATGTTGACTCATGGTATCTGTCACAAACTAAAACCTCAATGAAATGTTTTAAAACCAAATTATTGTCCCCGAACAGGCACCAATATCATCTTTACCTTGAGACATCAATCACCAACATCCATGATCCAAATATGCCAGCTCTCAAACAGGATGACTCCATTTGGTGTTAAACTTGCTTTTCTAATTGCTGACTCTAATTGAGGAACATGTAGCTTCTTGGAACAGAAACCATCCAAACTATGTTGTTTTCTGATATGTCTATAACTACAGAAATCAGCAAATGGGAGGAATCAGATTAGCAAGACATTGACTTGTGCACACATCTAAGTCTACCAACAGTAGCTAATTACTAGTTGTATCTTGATAAATGATAAATGGCGAAAACATGGCAAATTAGCAACTGTGACTCCCATGCAGGCAGCTGATTTTCGTTGCATCTGTAAATATGGCAAGAACCAGTAATGTGCTTCTTACAAGTTTGGAGAGAAAAATGCATGCTAATGTGTGCATAAAAACTTTTTGGACATTTGATCCAGAAGGTCATAGAGATATGACCTTTATATCATATATGAGTTTGACAGTGCCTTCTGTATCCATAGAGATAAATGCAAGAGCATCTATAGGGTCAGTTTATAATACTTGTGCGCTAAGGATTCTGTTCTAGTTATATACCTTAAAAGGTGATTTCAAGGAGGAACTGTATTCAAAGGAGAGGGCAGTCTGGGGGAAAGAGAAAGTGTGGAACAGGAAAAATCATCTATATTATTCAAAGGTCTAGGATGCATTTCTTTAGTTCCCTTCATCAGTCTTCTACATAGGTACAGAAATATGAGTGATACTGAATGTAACTTGAGCTTTGGAACTACAAAGAAATTAGACTATGATATGCACATTTTTTAGAGTTCTTAGCGAGTATAGACATGCATGGTGCTACTTGTCTCAAAATATTTAGATAATTATTCCTATGAAAATTAAACTATCTCCTAGCAATTGATTTATAAATATGAAGCACATCAAGATTTTCTCAAAGCTGAAGACACGTAGTATTGAAAAACTTCAGCTTTTCATTTTCATCCCTAACATGAAAGCAGCATCCGTCTGGCTTAATCTAGAGCATTGTTTTAATTGAAAGCATGCACTGCATTGGCTATTGTAAGAAATCCTTGTTAGCATCCTTATAGACTCTTGTAGGATATCATCGGTCAGAAAAACATGGAATAACAGAATGGTTTTGGCTACAGTTTACTCTGTGATTTCATTCCTAAATTCTAAACACAGGAAAAAAGGACTAATCCACTTTGCCAACCAATTCACCTTAAAAACAACAACCAAAAAAAAAAAAAAAAAAAGAAAGGAAGGAAGGAAGAAAAAAAAGAAAAAAACAAAAAACAGAGACTTTTAAAAGATCTGGAAAACTGTAACTCCCCTACAATCTTAGTTGTCTCAAATAACTTGCCAAGGCTACTTGATAGGTTTTTGTGTAACCCAGACTGCCTTGACCCCCTAATTAGTAAACTGGAAAACAGACATAATAAACCCATTAGTATGCTAAGTACTTACACCACTGTACTGTGAGCCATAAGAAGCTTTGAGGACAACACCATAACACATCCCCTGTACAACTGGAAAACTTTTTCACTCAGGAAGATTAAGAAAAGCATTATAAACCTTGGAGGCATTTCCCCCCAGGGATTCTGTAGATTAAAACAAAAAACACAAAAAAAAAACAACAAAAAAAAATACAAAACTTCTTTAGTAGTGTCCATGCACTATAGCATGAAAATAAGCCAACTGCTTCAATGCTTCACTGAAAAAAATGGAGGTTGTACACCAACCTGCAAGGGAGAAAAAAAATACAAAGCAAAGTTTCCATCCAAAGCACAAAACCAACCTGAGTGCTAGACAGTGACGCATTGATTGACTGTGACCCATAAAGTAAAATATAATTAATTTTTTTGCCTGTCCACCATCCCTTTATTTGAGTAATCATCATGTCCTCTTCTCTCATAACTCTGCTTGCCTATATAGGCCCAGGAAAAGGTATCTGCCTCAGAACTGGCCAAGTAGAACCCCCTCACCCAACCCTGACAATGGAGATTGCTTCAAGGGTGGTCATGTGACCAGGACTGATGCCTTGGTGTCCTCACCAGGCCATTTATGAAAGCTACAGGGCTGAAACGCTTCTTAGAGCTGCGTGTAACAAACTTCCCCTCTATATGGAAAGAAAATACGCCTGAGAGTGAAACCAGCAGAGAGAGAACAAAGCTGAGAGATGAAGGGAAGGAGAGAGAGAGAAACAGAGACAGGAAGAGAGACTGATTATAACCCAGCTGTAGTAGAAACTAAATTTATTTTTGGACTTTTACGGCCAAGATTTTTTTGTTCCTCAAGCTAGTTTGAATTAAGTTTCTCTCACCTGAAATTTTGAGTAAATACTGTCAATACACAAAATTGAAATTACAATGAGTTCCAGAAAGCAGCTTGTAGATTTAAGAGGTTTTTAGAAAACTAAAATGTTATCACATAGCAAGCCAAACCAGAGTCTGGCTTAGCAGTGGCCTGGCTAAGTGGGATATGAACTCTGGACCTGATGATCTATCCTGCCTGGCTCTTTCAGTGGTTTCATCACTATTATTCCAAGTCAGACCTGCAGCAGTCTCTGCCCTCATTGGCACCAGGCTTTAAGATAACTGGCAGAATACTTGTTATGATGATTTGAACTCAGAGCCCACAGCAGTAGTAACATATGAATACTCAGTAGGAATGAGCAGGACTATGTCTGTAGCTAGATGGTGAAATTGCTTTCACTAAAAAAAGTGAGGATTGACGTTACTGTTATTAAAAAAATAATAATAAAAATCAGTGAGGAGTGCCTGGGGGGCTCAGTGGGTTAAGCCTCTGCCTTCAGCTGAGGTCATGATCCCAGGGTCCTGGGATTGAGCCCCACATCGGACTCTCTGCTCAGCAGGGAGCCTCCTTCCCTTCCTCTCTCTCTGCCTGCCTCTCTGCCTCCTTGCAAGCTCTCTCTCCGTGTGTCAAATAAGTAAATAAAATCCTTAAAAAAAAAATTCAGTGAACATGAGTTAATTGCTGTCAATTTATGTACTATACTAAAATTTTGCAGTATCTTTTGATCTAAGGCAGAAAATGGTCCTATGTTTATCCTGAGGACTACAGATTGTGGGGAACAGGTCTTTTGCAGTTGTGCTTAGGGCCCTAAAATTTAGGGGTCCGTTGCTTCTCTACTCACCATTTAACCATAAGCAATACTGGGTATAAGGGCTTCTATATAAATAGCATGAGATAAATGGGAATCCTGAATTGTGAATATAAAACAAAACCTAAGGAAAACCAAAACTATCTACTTAGTTGAAAAAAAAGAAAAAAAGATGACTTGCAATGCTTATCTGTCAAAGCTTTTAACTAAAAAGCCACAGGACACAAAGAAAAGGAACTCTGCAGACCAGAGGTTAAAACCCTTTCCAGATCAGTTTCCCTTTGTACCTAGCCACTTGATATGCATTAGTCCAGTGGTTTTTCTACTTAATAAGCATGTTGTGGGGCTCATCTGGAAACCAGAGTCTTGTACACATTGGCTTTTTAACAGCTCCATAAGGGAATTGATCACAGATACTCTCTGGTTTTAACCTCAGAGCATGGGGTGGGCTTAGTTAAGTGCTCTCACTGTCAATATTTCTCCCCCATACATAATGCAGAGCACACGCTCCAAGTGCTAACCGGGTAATTCGGAGTTCAATACTTAGGAGAGTGAGAGAAGGAGAATCTCACGTTATGCTTTATAACCGTTGCTGTTTAACACTTAGATCAAAACCTTTAAGGCAATCACACCTTTGGTGCATTTTCCTTTTGCAAGAGTTGCTAGGAGTGTTTTATTTTTATTGTAACTTACTCCCTATGGAAAAAATAGTAAATGTCATTGGTGGGTACATTAGGAAGTGTACTGTACATGATGGTCGCGGAGCTAGGGGTGGTGGGGACAGAGGGTGCCTGTTGGTCTGTGGCATTCTTAGTCACAGACTGCTATAGCATCTATACGTTCTGATTTGGCATCCACAAATAATTTTGTCCCTGTTCTTCTTCTTTTAACCGTAATACGTATACGCATATATTCTCCGGATACCTAGCAGACGGGACTTGGACTATTTAGCAAGCTATATCAGTAAGTGTGCTGTGTGCTGTGTTCAACACTGCACAACTACTTGAGGGGTCAATTAGGAGACTGCAAATCAAGCAGTCCATTACCTGAAGTGAATCTCATGTTTTAGGGTATCACCAGATTGTCTCCCAGAGTCAAAGCTTTACATTATTTTGGAGAAGGGGGTTCTCTCCAAAGGTAAGCAGATGGTGCTACAGGTGAAGCAATGCTATGCTTAGGATAGCCCCAGTTGTGACCCCAGGGGGGTGGTCTCTTGTCTCCAGGGCAGGAAACAGAAAAGCCAGGGATTCAGAAATCAACAAAGGGTATCTCAGCACAGATCCTAGCCCTAGAGGTAAGAGGAGGGCTTATTCTCTGCTTAGAATATATTCCCTTTGACCTCTTCAGGATCTCTGAGCACTTCACGGAGTCTAGCCATGCTCAAGGATTAGTTTGAATTTTTGCATTTGAACAATTGCAAAGTCCCACAGATCTGGGACTTATGCCAACTCTCTGAGTCAGAATTATTTGGACATATTTCAGACAATCTACTGGTCCAGTTTCACAGAGGCGTTCATCACAATAAGCTGGGTGTAAACTGTAAATGTACTTTTTAAAGCAACTGTGAAGTAAGTGAGGTCTTTGCTTCTTGATCTCCACTTCGTCCTTTTAAAGAGAGAGAGTATGGAAAAGAGAGTTGGGGTATGGGCTTAGGAGCCAGGGTCACTGCATTCAGTCCCTGTGAACTTCAATCCCTGCATGTAACACACAACCCAGTTATTAATATTTTGAGTCTTGATTTCCCCTCAAATGGAAAAAAAAAGAAAAGTTTACATTTGCTCTCTGGCTAGGTGTCAGACACTGTGACGACTAAAGCTTCAGTGAACCTCCCGAAGGTAGGCACGGTCATTGTTCCTGCCACACAGATGAGGGCACTGGCACACGGAAGTTAAATTATTGGTCTGAATTCACAAAGCTAGAAAGTGATGAAACAGGGATTTCAACCCAGGAAAGCCTGACTGTCAAGACGTTTTTTCTTTTTTCTTTTCTAATTCTTTTTTTTTTTTAATTTTATTTATTATTTGACAGGTCACAAGTAGGCAGAGAGGAAGGCAGAGAGAGGAGGAAGCAGGCTCATTGCTGAGCAGAGAGACCGATGCGGGACTCGATCCCCCGACCCTGAGATCATGACCTGAGCCAAAGGCAGAGGCTTAACCCACTGAGCCACCCAGGCGCCCCTTCTTTTCTAATTCTTATACTCTACTTTGAATACTACTAATTTCTTTATGAGGATGGTCCTAAGTATAAAATTAAAAGCATTCATGAGAATATTTTGTTAACCAGAAGGATATAGCCAACATATTATTTTTAATCAAATCTAGAAGTCTCGCCCCCTCCTCCTCTGTGATCTGCTTGTTCTCTAGCTGCTGGAGCTGCTATTACAATAGCTCGTTCCAGATGCTTCCACTGCCCATTAGTTCTTCCTCCTTTCCAGTCTCTCAGAACTCTGCTCCTGTTTGAAGTCTAACTAAGTGTTGTCTCTGCTCAGTATACTGACAGTCCCTGATGTATTCCATATATTTATTTTTCAGGTTCATTTTAATCATATTTTAATAGTGCCCCCCAATACCTCAGTTAAAATGATTTTCTATTCAATACCATGATAAACCTAAGTAAGGGGGAAGATACCTTTAAGTCAATGGGGTTCTTCCATAGACTTCCTATAGAGAAGTCAACTTTGTAAGCTAGAATTTCCCAGGATCTAGCTTATAGACCACTTATCTCTAAATCATCCAGCATATATAATCAAAATTCAGACTCCCAGGCCCACTTAGGGATTCTGATTCAGCTGCTCTGGCAATATTCTCAGTTGACTCTTAAGCGTACTGTGGTTTGATGCTCATTTCTGTATAGTTAATTATAGGTCCCATTCTATACTATCGTACAAATGGTTTTGTATACTAGTAGGTATCTCCCTTGAGGGGCATCAGGGACAGTTAGCCTAGAAGAGTGTTGACTCTCAAGGATCAACATAATCCTCTTGAAAAAGTCTGTGCACAGCTTACATGAAGGAGTAAGTGAGCTGTAAAACACAGAGTGGTTTATTCATTAAGAGGGGTCTTTCCTAGTCAAGGGGCAAACAACATTGTCTTGTCTTGGTTTGCATAACACCTCTCCTGGAATCAACCAGTAATGCAGACAAAGCCAGACGCTTTACTTAGCTTCGTTTGTGGTGGTGGTGGTGGTGTTGTTGTTGTTGGGTAGTTGATTCACTTGCAGCTTTCTTTCAAATTATTTTCATTTTCCCTGAAAAAAAAATTAAGAAATATGCAGAGATATTTATTTTATTTTTTGAAGTTTTATTTATTTCTTTGAGGCGGGGGAAGCCCAGAGGAAAAGGGAGAGAGAGTCTTAAGCAGATTCTGTGCTGAGCACGGAGCCTGACGCCAGGCTCAATCTCATGATCTGGAAATCGCAACCTGAGCTGAAACCAAGAGTCGGTTGCTTAACTGCGCCACCTACACGCCCCCCAGAGATATTTATTTTAAAAAGTAGATTTTTCCATTGTTCCTCCTGTATACCATATGAAAGACAAGAGAAATGAAAGAAAACTTCCTCTAGGTCTGAGGAGATTCCAAACAGCCAATGAGCAGGAGGGAAGGGGTCATTGAAGCAGTACGTCTCTGATGCGGCACTAATTTGTAACTCAGGAACTTTTCCTGTGACTGAAAGGGAGGAAAAAGAAAATTAACCATCCTAGGAACATTGTGGTCTACCAAACCATGTACTCTAAGCAGCTAGAAAAATCTGAAGTCTCCCACTTCAAAGGTGTTGAAAGTTTTTCAAACGCAAATGCCAGAGAGCCAGGACCCAGAGCTGAAAGAGAAGAGCATGGTTTTTGTTTTTGTTTTTGTTTTCAAAGGAGAATAGTGTCTTCTGGATCCACCGTGAATACATTATTTTAAGTGGAGGGAGTTTCTATTTAAGGATCTCTGAAGCCAAGACGAAATATATAAGGTTGATTGTGACACTCGAAAGCACTCTCGTTCCCGAGGGTCTGCCAGTCATCAGATGCCATGCCCATTCTTTCCCAGCTGTAAAAATTGGCCCCAGGGTGCAGTATTTGACACAGAAAGCTTCAGTCTCAGAATATATCTCTCAACCCAATTTTCCTTAAAATTGGTCTGGCCATTAAGGTAGAAGACAGAAAATATAACCTTAGTGAGGGAGATACATTCACAGGGACATCTGCCACTCAAATCCACAGTGTTTCCACAGGCAAGTCTGTTGTCCATAAAGCACTGAAAGGCTCATGTCCACAGAAGAACATATGAAACATCAAATTTTGGCAACTGTTAGGAGATGAGTTCATGGAATTTGCTATAGATTTCTTTGTTTGAACAAATTGGGAGCTGTTCCCTTGAGACCCCACTCAGCATTTTAAAGTTTTCACTGAGTTACAGAAACAAAGGGAATGATCTTGTGGTTCAGAGGCTACACTATTAAATCATTTATTAACAGAGGCTTACTGCAAAAAACCCTTAAGAACCCATAAAATATAAATAACAAAATATTTCACACCTTTTGGAAATCCGTACATACACTAGATTCTCTGTTAATGGATGCACTTGGGCAGCTTTGAGGTTTTTAGCAGCTCCTCCTCCCTCTTGGTAGATGTTTACACACCAGAGGAACTATTCTGTATCATAACTGGTGTTCTGAGTAAAGACAGGAAATCCTCAGGAGCATATTGAAAATGGAAATCTGTTATGAAATGAAATTGTTTTTCAAATTTCTGAATGAACGACTTTGGGAAGCGTTCTAGAAAAACAGTTTTTATGATCTGACGGAGCCCATTGTTTAGCCCAAGTTCATCAACCAACTGTGTTTTTATGACGTTTGATGCATACTTCTCCCCCATTTGAGTTGTAGAAGTGTTTAAAGATTTTATTATTATAAGGTATGTATATGATTTTTCACTGGGTAGTTATTTGTTTCCAGATTCTGTGCATATGGCTTCAACAAAAACTACATTCCTCTGTTATTATTTATAGGAATCTGGCATATTTCTCTTAGTTACCCCTTAATGCTAGGGGTATGGTGGTAATGTGGAGGGTGCCAGGGTTCATATCTGAATAAAGTATCAGAGAGAACCTTTCATTTAACAAGGATTTTATGAGTGTCTAATAGGTGCGAAGCACAGTTCTGGATGGGGGGGTACAATTGTGACCTAAAGCAGCAAAGTTCCTCCTATAAGGGGACTTACATTCTAGTTGAAGTGGGAAGACAATGAGCAGTTAAACTACTAAATATATAGTATACCACAAGGTGATATGGAGGAAAAACAAATTGGACATAAAAAGTGATGATATGAAAGAGAACAGGTAGAGTTATATTACTGCATTTTGTCAAACAAAGACATGAGCAATTGCAAATATGCACCTAAATTTATATGCCAATAAATAGGAAAGAAAGCTTCCAGTTATAATTGTAAGATGCCATGAGTTGTAAGATGCATACGGTTCTCAGAGATATTCAACTTAAAAACAGAAAAGGTTATCCAAAAGAAATAATGTGTAAAAGAAAGAAAAAGAAAGAAAGAAAGAAAGAAAGAAAGAAAGAAAGAAAGAAAGAAAGAGTATAGTGGGTTGGCCGGAAAGGCTCTACTGATAAAGTGATATTTAAGCAGAGACCCAAAGGAATGGAGGCTGAATGATGTATGGCTATTAGAGGAAGAGCATTAAACAGAGAGACCAGCAGGTGCAAAGTCTCTGAGGTGGGGATGTGCTGTGAATGCTCATGTTTAAGGTATAACAGCAGGCTGCTGTTACTGGCTGCAGGGAAGAAGGCAAGGAATGGAGCCTGTAGGGCCTTCTAGGCCCTAGTAAGAAATTTAGATCTTACTCTGAGTGAGAAGGAAAGCCAGAGGAGATTTTGAGCAGATGAAGATGCAATCTGGTTTAGGATTTCAAAGCTTTACTCTAGCTGCTCCCCACTCTCTGGAGAATGGGTAACAGGGAAGAAACAGTGAAAGCAGAACAATATGGTGGGGAGCTCATGAAATCATCCATACACAAGATGACGGTGGCTTTGACTGATGGATAGGGTGTGCCGTCAGATTCTTCATGTATTTCAGAGTTACACTCCTTAAGAGTAGGAAGCTATGCATGACCCAATTTTTAAAAGGTGATATTATTCTCTAGGGTTGCCAATCATGCTTGTTATACAGTTGAACTGAAATCTAAGGGCACTTTTGAGAACAATAAAATTGATGGAATTCTATGAAGTAGTAGAATCCAGAAATAGAAGACAATGTCTATGACATCTGGTGGAGTTCTGGGCTTAGATGCTAGTTTAGGACTAGGGATTAGGAAGCAGAGTTTCTCTGGAGGGTGAGAACAGTCTGTGTGCCTAAGTAATGAATGCACCGTGGAAAAACCGCACCAGCTGAGAGTAGATGAGGAAAAGTCCTGAGATTCTGTAAACTGGTATTTTTATCCAGCCTCATTCGTGATCCCAGTCTATATTGTTCTATGAACTCTATGCCAGGCAAATCAATCTATTATCTATTTTTATGTTTGCTTTAGAGAGTACACTGCTTAGTAAAATCCCGCCTTTTTATTACTGAAAATTAAGGGGTCATAGCAGATGAGTGAAGCAAATTGAATATTGAGGTCCACACACCTGGGCCTGAAAGTCAGTCTGCAACCTCTTGTGTACCTCGGCTTGGGAAATTTAGTTAATCTCTCTGTACCCTCAATGCCAACCTCTGAGAAGTGCTGCTAACAATAATACTTTCCTCATGAGATCGTTGTGAGGATAAGAGATTACATAGTTTTGGCACCTAGCATGGTTAATGGAACATAGTAAATTTTCAGGAAGTAGCTGTCATCATCATTTGTGCCATAAATGCATAAGAATATAAAGAACAATATAATGCCCAGGAGACCAACATGGTGGCAGTAGTCATCTTCCCAGTACAGAACCAAGAAGAAATCTGCTGGTCTCTTACAACATCTAACTGCAAAGGGGAGAGACTAGGATGAGTTCAAATTGTGGCTCTTCTCCTGCCTGGATTTTCTTAACCTCACACAACACTGATTTACATGGCAAACCTGGTTCTCAGTCTAGTGTCTCCTTGAGTTCTGTATCTCCTGGAATCTCAGTGTTGTTAGCTGCTGAGAGTTTCTGAGGTAGTTATGGAAGCAGGTGGGAAACCTAGAGAAATCATAGAAGATTGGCTATTACGGGGCCCTTAGAGGATCTCTTCAGTGGTCACCAGGGGATCATCCTTTGTTGTAACTGTGCACAGTTGGTGGCATCTCAGAGAATCCCTGCTGAACTGGCTGTCTTGAATTTGTTGAATTAAACTCTTTGAATTCCATGTGGTGTTTCTCCTGTTCTGCCTTTGACTCTTGCTTTCTTCCTTCTGTTGCCTGCCTGAAGCATCATCTGGTTCCTCTCTTCCTCTCTCCCTTTCACTTTCCATCTGTTTGTCTCTCACTTTTCCCCATATCGTTTGTCTCTACACATTCCTACGGCACCTTTCACCAAAGATCTGCAGAGCTCAGCATAGTTGTTCCTTGGTAGGTTTTGTAGAGCATTCGTCATTGTTTCCATCATAGGTCCAATTAACTCTCCACTGACCTTCACCAACCTGTAGCAAGGGGCCATGCTGTTCCTGGTTAGTTTAAGGCAGCAGGGAGCTAATTGTTCCCTTAGTCAGTGTGGTGGTAAACTCTTTTTATGATGTTCACAGGTTCACACCCTGCTCTTAAAAGAAGCTATTTTTACTAACTTCTTGGCTGATTACCACCCTGCCTATAATCCACTCTTATGGCAGGAAAGGTACTGTCAAGGCAGCTCTAGGCAAATTGGGATAATACAGTGTTTTTTGACACCTTTCAGTGTGAGCACGGGTTCCCTTAAGTAACAGAGACAGACTGCACCATTATTTTTTTTTTAATGTAAATTAATTTATTTATTTTCAGAAAAACAGTATTCATTATTTTTTCACCACACCCAGTGTTCCATGCACTCTGTGCCCTCTATAATACCCACCACCTGGTACCCCAACCTCCCACCCCCCCCCCGCCACTTCAAACCCCTCAGATTGCTTTTCAGAGTCCATAGTCTCTCGTGATTCACCTCCCCTTCATCATTATTTTTAAGGAGAAAGATGTCACTGTGTGTGAGTTTGTGTTCACTAATGTGCAGATTTGGGAGGCCATCATTTTCTATTTTCCTTGGATGCATTGTCAAGAGATGGATAGAGTAGAGTGGGCCCTGCCTCACATTTTAATGCTACAGGGCCTTGAAAAATGTAGGCATTCCACAAAGGCTAGAATTTACAAACAGTGTGTTCATACCCATCTGCGCATTTGTTAGTCTGTAGTTAACACCTGTATGCACTGTGAATGAGTATTAGAAATATTCACGAGAAATGCTAAGTATAGGCAAGGCAATATTTCCCAAAAACCTCCGCAATACCTGTGGGAAAAAATCTGCATGCTCTTGATATTATGGAAGCAAATTTGCACAGTAAAAATGTTATCTTCTCCATAAAGCCCAATTATTGATTAGCACCTGCTTGTTCTACCTGCCCAACATACACCCTAAGATACTGCCAACAATGAGAAAGACAGATTTGCCTACTAGGACCCAATATCCTGTGGATGTACAATACACATTAAGCCAGTACTGCTGCAGTAATTGAAATATAAATGAATTTGTAGTAGAATTGATTTACTGACACTATTTATGAGTTTGTTGATTGTTTTAGGTGGATTACCACACACACACAAACACACCCACACACACACACAGAGGCACAAACTCTTTGCTTTTCTACCTAACTCTCCTCTTCCACCTCCTAACCCTCTCCTGCCTCCTTCTAACCTACGTTACCTCCATTTCTAACAGTTGTATTTTCCCTTGGCCTCTTAATGATTCTTCTGCATTAAGTTATTTCAAACAGCAAATTTGAGACGGTCTTCATAACTTCCAATCAGTCCACTGCTTCAGTTCTCTCTCCATCTCTCTCAAATTCATCACCATCTCTAATCCCACAGCCTCTACCTTAGGGCTCCTTTGGCACTGAGTTGCCAACATCAGTCTCTCCTACAAACCGTTCATCCTTCATAACCTTCTCGACAATCTTTTCTTTGTCACTGCACCCCACGCCACTAGTGTGGTCCTTGAAGACCTGAGTCACATTTAGCATCAAGCTCAGGACTCAAGACCCTCTGTCACCTTCCCACAGCATTCTGTCCCAGGGACATCACTTGTTACCCTTGCTTTGGGTCTGCTTCTGTTCCAGCTATGCCCCGTTGCCTCACACCCCCATCACGCGGACATGTATCTCCTCCATGTCATCGTGAAGTCCTTGTACAGATCGTCCTGCCAGCACCCTGACAATGCATGGGCTTCATTTCCTTAGGAGGGACTTCAAGCTCTTACCTTCCTGGAAGTGTTTCTGGAGATTGTCATATATCTTTATGTATGTTCTTCTGCTTTGCATCATTGTACTTTAGGTATTAACATGGCCAGCAGCCAGCTTTCATTTGTTGTATTGTTACCTAGCAGCCTTTCTCAGGGAATTCGAAATGTGCATTTTCTTTTTTTCATACATATATGTGTGTGTGTATATATATACACACACATGTGTGTGTGTGTGTGTGTGTGTGTGTATTATTTAACAGATAGAGACACAGTGAGAGAGGGAACATAAGAAGGGGGAGTGAGAGAGGGAGAAGTGGGCTCCCACTGAGCAGGAACCCTGATGAAGGGCTCGATCCCAGGACTCTGGGATCATGACCTGAGCCGAAGGCAGATGTTTAACGACTGAACCACCCAGGCGCCCCTCTTGTGAAATTATAAATCATACTTATCACTGATCTTGTTAATGAAACGTTTTGCATTTTGCTATGACTGGTATCATATTGTATACATAATAAGAACTAATTGAATGTTTAACTAATTCTTCTCTTACTTCCTTAATGATATATTCTTTGTGCTGCTGTTTTTTTTTAATGTAGGTGTAATAAAAAAACTCCCTAGCTAGATTACAAACCCCTGAAATTGTACATTCCTAACTCTTTTATAGAGCTCTGCACTCAGTGAGTAATCAAAATTGTCTTGACATAATAATGAAATTAATGACTTCTTCCAGTAGTTATGAAAAGGTTTATCCTTTTTTTTTTCCTTTTTGCTACTACTTCTGTAATGCAAATTCCTGTTCCTTCCAAGGATTTTGGCTGCTAATATTATCTTTCAAAGAAATTTTTGGTCCTTGAGGGCAGGATTGACTTCTGTACCTGTGTCTTCCTGGTGCACAACAATGAAAAAGCTGAGCTGAAAAAGCAGTAGGTACTAAGAAATAACTTGCTGATTGGACTTTAAAAGAGGGAAAATTCTTGATCTATTCAGTAAACAGCCTAACCTAGTCAGCAGTTAGGAACATGGACTTTGGAGCCAAACTGCTTGAATCTGAATCTGAATTCTACCCCAGAAGCTGTGTCAGTTGGCCGAGTTACTAAACTTCTCCAGCATCAGTTCACGCATTTGTAAATGGAAATGACAATACATGCCACTTCACAGGGATGTTGTGAAGATTATATTGAGTTAATGCGTATAAAACACTCACTAGAAAAAAAGCTTCATGTGTAAAAATTACAAAAAGGTGTTTGCTATTCTAGCTTGCCCTCACACACCGTAGTCCAATGGATAGTTTTCAACTTAAGTTTAAGCTTTGTTGACCAGGATGATCAGACTCTGCTGTGGAGCTTTTCTTATGAATAAATATTGTAAAGAAATAATAGTACTAACAAGTGTCCCGTGATTGTTTTTCTGTACAATGGTATTATTGATTGATCCTATTACTATAAGCATCTCTAGGAATGCTAGTCTATAAAATAAAAAAATAAATAAATAAAAATTTAAAAAAAAAGAACACATCATACAAGATCTTCAGAGAACATACAGAAAATATACCTTCAAAGTGCAATTGAAACTAGAGTTTATATTGCCTCAGAATTCAGAGCTCTTGACGAGAAGGATATAAATAAGCAGGCATGGGCTAATGATGATGAACATTTTTTCATGTGTCTGATAGCCAGTATGTCTTGATTGGAGAAGTGTCTGTTCATATCTTCTGCCCATTTTTTGATATGTTTGCCTGTTTCGTGTGTGTTGAGTTTGAGGAGTTCATTATAGATCCTGGATATCAACCTTTTGTCTGTACTGTCATTTGCAAATATCTTCTCCCATTCCGTGGGTGCCTCTTTGTTTTTTTGACTGTTTCCTTTGCTGTGCAGAAGCTTTTGATTTTGATGAAGTCCCAAAAGTTTATTTTCGCTTTTGTTTCCTTTGCCTTTGGAGACATATCTTGAAAGAAGTTGCTGTGGCTGATATCAAAGAGATTACTGCCTATGTTCTCCTCTAGGATTCTGATGGATTCCTGTCTCACGTTGAGGTCTTTTATCCATTTTGAGTTTATCTTTGTGTACAGTGTAAGAGAATGGTCGAGTTTCATTCTTCTACATATAGTTGTCCAGTATTCCCAGCACCATTTTTTGAAGAAATTGTCTTTTTTCCACTGTATATTTTTTCCTGTTTTGTCGAAGATTAATTGACCATAGAGTTGAGGGTCCATATCTGGGCTCTCTACTCTTCCACTGGTCTATGTGTCTGTTTTTATGCCAGTATCATGCTTTCTTGGTGATCACAGCTTTGTAATAAAGCTTGAAATCAGGTAACGTGATGCCGCCAGCTTTATTTTTGTCTTTCAACATTTCCTTAGCGATTCGGGGTCTCTTCTGATTCCATACTAATTTTAGGATTATTTGCTCCAGCTCTTTGAAGAATGCCAGTGGAATTTTGATCGGAATGGCATTAAAAGTATAGATTGCTCTAGGCAGTATAGACATTTTAACAATGTTTATTCTTCCGATCCAAGAGCATGGAATGGTCTTCCATCTATTTGTGTCTTCTTCAATTTCTTTCATGAGTGTTCTGTAGTTCCTCGAGTACAGATCCTTTACCTCTTTGGTTAGGTCATTAGCCCTCAGGGAGAGTCAAATTAAAACCACATTGAAATATCACCTTACAACAGTTAGAATGGCCAAAATTAACAAAACAGGAAACAACATGTGTTGGAGAGGATGTGGAGAAAGGGGAACCCTCTTACACTGTTGGTGGGAATAAGTTGGTGCAGTCTTTTGGAGAACAGTGTGGAGATTCCTCAAGAAATTAAAAATAGAGCTTCCCTATGACCCTGCAATTGCACTCCTAGGTATTTACCCCAAAGATACAGATGTCGTGAAAAGAAGGGCCATCTGTACCCCAATGTTTATAGCAGCATGGCCCCGGTTGCCAAACTATGGAAAGAACCAAGATGCCCTTCAACGGATGAATGGATAAGGAAGATGTGGTCCATATACACTATGGAGTATTATGCCTCCATCAGAAAAGATGAATACCCAACTTTTGTAGCAACATGGACGGGACTGGAAGAGATTATGCTGAGTGAAATAAGTCAAGCAGAGAGAGTCAATTATCATATGGTTTCACTTATTTGTGGAGCATAACAAATAGCATGGAGGACAAGGGGTGTTAGAGAGGAGTAGGGAATTTGGGTAAATTGGAAGGGGAGGTGAACCACGAGAGACTATGGACTCTGAAAAACTATCTGAGGGGTTGGAAGTTGTGGGGGGGTGGGAGGTTGGGGTACCAGGTGGTGGGTATTATAGAGGGCACGGCTTGCATGGAGCACTGGGTGTGGTGAAAAAATAATGAATAATGTTTTTCTGAAAATAAATAAATTGAAAAAAAAATAAGCAGGCATGGGTATTTGGGGGATGGTGGATCTGGATAAAGGTGCTTTTCTAGAGTTGTCCTTGGGAAGTTGTAATTTAAACGTATGTGCCCAGTGTGGCTGGGTTACTCAAGACAATCTACCCTCAAACCAGAATTCCCTTTCTCCTCCTACAACCATGTTGGGCCTCCACCCACCAGGCAAACTCTTATTCATATTTCAGAACTTAACTTATGGATCATTTTCTGTTTGTCTCTCTACCTCCATAAAATCAGTTCTTAAAGCTGCTTCCACCACTTACTCATGTTCCTATCATGATATTTATTAGCTGTATTTTAATGTATTTGTTTACATGGGTGTCTTCTTTTAGCTTAGTTACTTTATGAATGGGGCTTTAGAAAGTCCTCTATCCCAAGTTGCCAGCCTAGTTTCTAGTACACGTTAACTGTCCAAAGTTTTTGTTTGCTTATTGGTTTTATGACATTTTAAAACACTATATAAAAATGTTGTGGCGTTGTTGAATGGGGAATTGAAACAAAGAACCAAGAGCATAAATCCAGTATTAGTAAGAAAAAAACTCTAACAGCAAATTAGAAAAGAAAAAAGCAAACATGAAGCAAAGATCCTTCAGTGAAGAACGTCCCTGAAAGAGACATACAAAACTCTCTAGGAGAGATCTATTCTCTATAAAAAGAGTCAGAATGACACAAAGCAAAAAAATCTTAAACTGTGTTTGCTCACAGAAAGCTAGAGACTTTTAAGTCTTTTAGCAGAAGTCACAAAGCATTAAATTCGAAGAGTGTCTAGGGCAGGGGGCAGTATAGGAACGAGCGTTAGCAACTCATCATGTGACTTTAGGAAACTGATTCTAAATCCTAAATTAATCCTAAACCTCTTAGTCTTTGTTTCCATCCATGGAAAATGAAACTTACCTCTGAGGGCTGCTGTGAGGCTTAAGAATCCCAATGTCAAATGCTTGACTTCTGTAACTGCCAAATAAATGTTAACTATTATCATCATTAGTATTGATAAGATCTAAGTTTATCAGTGGAAGAAATGTAACATGACTATTATCTTAGTTCAATTTAGCAAAATTCTTGAGTAATACATTCATAGAACTTTGTTAAAAAAGAATCACATAGAGGTGCTTCTACAAATGTTAGTACCTGATGTTCATATATACTTGGTGTTTATACATGTATATGTTCATTTTCAGGCCAATTTATTATTACATACATCTGTGTTTCTGTTTTTTTTTTTTAAAGTAGCATTTTAGTACAGAAAAAAATAAGTCAGTGACTTAATGATACAGTAAATGATGACCTGTCTTTTTGATGAAATTAGATATAAGAAGGTGAGAGTTTTAAGTTTTTAAAGGTATTATTTACTTATTTGAGAGAGAGAGTGAGCACAGTTGGGGGTAGGTGCAGAGGGAGAGGGACAAGCTGACTCCCCACTGAGCAGGGACCTCTAATGGGGTGTGGAGCTCCATCCCAGGACCTGGAGATCATGACCCAAGCTGAAGAGATGCTTAATCATCTGAGCCACCCAGGTGCCCCACAATGGTTTTTGTTGTTGTTGTTGTTGTTTTTTGTTTTTTTTTTTTAAAGATTTTCCTATTTGAGAGAGAGCATGGGTATGGGAGGGGTTGGAGTGCAGAGGGAGAGGGAGAAGCAGACTTCCCACTAAGCAGAAAGTCCGAATCAGGGCTCGATCCCAGAATCCTGGGATCATGAGCTGAGCCAAAGGCAGATGCTTAACTGGCTGAGCTATCCAGTTGCCCCATAACATGGTTATTTTTAAGGGAAGAAAATTTAGTTTGTAGCATGGTTTCATTAGCAATCTTATAATAAGTTAAAGGGACTGGCAACCTAGAAAAAACAGAATAAAGTGCTTCCCTCTTCATTATTATAAATGTCCACTAGACCAAGAAGGTTGGGTCAGTCCAAGCCTGATGTATTGTGGAGATCTGATTGAAACAGTCTTTATCTGTTGTGGAGATCTTCCTCCACACAATCTAAGAACAAAACGTCACAGAGTCCCCACTTTAGTATGACTGCATATTTTTTTTTTAATTTATTTGACAGAGAGAGATCACAAGTAGGCAGAGAGGCAGGCAGAGAGAGAGAGAGAGAAGGAAGCAGGTTCCCCACTGAGCAGAGAGCCCGATGCGGGACTCGATCCCAGGACCCTGAGATCATGACCTGAGCCAAAGGCAGCGGCTCAACCCACTGAGCCACCCAGGTGCCCCTGACTGCATATTATTTTTACTTTATATTATTGTTATGTGTTTCTTCAGAGCACCCCTTCGGAGATAGGTTTCACTTAACATTTTCAGAAAAATCAGAATGTAGCAAGCTTAATAACTTTCCCAAAGTCACAAGAGAGCCAAGTAGAGAAAAATTCAATGGACAAGGGTCAGAATGTAACTTGACACATTGTAAATTTTCTAGTAATTAGTTGAGAGGTAATCCTTAAAAGATAAAAGAAATGTGTGCCTACATATATAAGGATTAGGAGATATTTGGAAGCTTGAAGCCTCCTTAATAATGTATTTCTTTGTGGACACATTTATTTGTACATTATATCTCCTTCTTCGTCCTCCCCCACTCTTTATTACATACACAGGGCTCCAAACAAAGTATCCTCATAAAGACGTGGCCTGTGCCCCTCAAACTATTCTCCTGCTTATACACTCACTGCCTGAGTTTGACTGCTAAATCAATTAATCATTACCAGGCTCCTCCTGGCGCTGACACAGAGGCCCTTTCAGTTGGCAGAAGACCAAAAAAAAAAAAAAGACAAGAAAGATTGAAAAAAAAAATTATAAATCGTTTTAGTAGATTAATACTTCATTTGCATTTACTTCTCCTTTCACAACTTTTGAATAGGATAAACCCAAGTTTCCAACTAAATAAAATTTCCCAAATTTTCCACTGGCATAAAAAATAATAAGAATTTCTTAAAATGCTATAGTACAGTAATGCCTTTTATTTCTATCTAATACGTGTCTGTGTTGAAATCATCTAAAGCAGTTTAATGATTTAAAGAATAAATACTATTTCTCATCTGTCCTTTTCTATATAACCTTCATTATATAAGATAATCACTACTGGTGTTCTGAAATAGAACTAGTTCTTACGTTTCCTATTATGGTTTACTTAAGATTGATGCTCCCTCCCTTTAAATCTCACCAGAGACAATTTCCCCCTTTGGGGAGCAAAAAATAAATTCTCCCAGGAGAACTTATGAAAGACATCTGCAATGGTTCCAACTTTCTCCAGTATCTATGGGCATCTCAAAAGCCTCAGACAGTCATAGGCCCTGGATATCTTGGAGCTGGATGTAATCTGCCAGAGGTGTCCCAAACTAAAGAGAGTTAAAAAAAGACTGCCTTTATGATAGGTAGACTTGTGGACAGAGAGGTTCTTCCAGCATGGGATTCGGATGGGCCATTGGATTTAACATGAACTACACTCTCAGATCCAGAAAGAAGTAAATAGTATTATTAATAACTCCTCTAAATTCATAATGTATGCCTCTATATCCTTGGTGGACCAAAATAGATATCAGAGTTCTTATAATAGCTTGGTTCATTTTGAGGTTGTGTTCATATAGTCTTGACTTCTGAGTAGCAGAGATTTCAAGGATGAGAAGAAAACTGGGGCACTGCTCACTTCATTTTGTCATTATGCCAAATCCTCACCAGTATGGAAGTCCTTCTGAGATCCTCACTGTTCAGAATACCTAGGTATAAGAGCTTTGTATCTCTCTTCTCAGTCCTGAAGCAAAAATAGTCATATACCACACACAAAAGGTTGGCAATTGCATATTTTGTAATAGAGTGTGATTTTTTTTTTCCTGTTTAGTTTAGTGATGCCTAACAGAATGGGAAAGAAAAGTAGATAAAAATGCAATAGAAGTTGATTTAGATGGTTAACTTGACATGCACTTAAAGCACATGCTCAGTTGGATACACTAGTGTTAGTTTCTGTAGTTATAAAAGTATTCTTAAAGTGGAAAAGGTAGCAAGTAGTGCAATTACCTAAATCCCTAAACATCAAAATATAACTATCAGAAAATCAGATAAGATTACTCACTGAGGTGTGCAGATTTTACTTTATCAGTTTGAATTCAGAACAAAGAAAAAAGAAAACTTGATATTTTATAATTGCACTCACAATGTTAAATAACACTTGGATTATGAAACTAAATTCAAGGCATTCAAGTGATCACAGCTACTATACCAATGGTAGGGATTCTGCCGTAGAAACGTTTAATGTATCAATTGAAATCAGTTCTATCCTTTATGGGAACAGAAAATAGAATAGTCTCCCAGGGCACTGATAAAGAGAAACGTGCCTCCTTCCACCCCCTGTCAGATCTAGTGATGAAGCTGAGATTGTACCTGCTTAGTCTTTAATTGAACTAGAACACTGGCTAAAATTGTAATTCCCACGGTAAGGCTTTCCAAGACATCTCTTCCCTTCTTTTCCATCATCTCCTTCTCTTCCCCTGAAACACACCTACTGCCCTTTCTCTTGACTTTTCAAAGAATGAATGTACGCAAATACACAGGAAGTACCTATAAGAACAGGGAGGTAGTAAATGCCCCTCTGGGAATTTTCTCAATTAAAAAAAAAAAAAAGATACTTATTCCTTTTTAACCACAGCCCTTTCGTTAGCTTTCATTAGCTTCAAAGCTAAAGTAGATTTGAGCACCAGGATTCTCTACATCACTGAAGCTCATTGCCAATGCTGTAAAGGAAGAATGGTCTCAAACTCTCTCTGGCCATAATGAAAACCTTCCTGAGAGCAGGAATATCATAGTATTTTCTGAAGAATTCCCCAAAAGATTTGAAAGGAAAAAAAATGCATTGCCAAAGAACTGCTGGGGGATATTGACATTATTTTAAATAGATTGATACAGAAGTATTAATATTATGTAACTTGTTTTGAGAATTTCAAGACATTGAAATCATTACTTGCCTCGTGTCTCAGAGAAATGTACATGTGCTTTAAATATTCAGGATTTAAAGAGAAACCCATCCTTTCCTGCAACAAAATTCAGTCTGGGTGGTTTGTATTCTGACCTTCCTCCTTTGGGTTTTTGTGCTTATACATTTCAAACATAAACAGCAATTAATTTTTTTTTAGATTTTATTCATTTATTTAACAGAGAGACATCACAAGTAGGCAGAGAGGCAGGCAGAGAGAGGGGGGGAAGCAGGCTTCCTGCTGAGCAGAGAGCCCAATGCGGGGCTTGATCCCAGGACCCTGGGATCATGACCTAAGCCGAAGGCAGAGGCTTTAACCCACTGAGCCACCCAGGCACCCCACCAATTAATTTCTTTAAAATGAATTTTTTATGCTGTTAGTTCACAAAACACATTTTCAGTGATGTTATTTCTTTGATGATTTGTGATTAATTTCATTCTACTGTATCACAATTTCAAAATAACTATAATACTTCTCTTATTAATCATTATTCCACTTTGAATTATTTTGGCTTCTTTTTCAACCCGCGATGTCTAAATCTATCGACCAACTGCTGCCGTCTCTTGCTCCCTCAATTTTTTCTGTTCCTCTCTCTGTAGAGGACACCCTCTCCAGAGGTCTGAATTATCACAAGGGCCACCAACCCCTCTCTTTCCCTTTTCCATGTGGTTTTCAATCTGCCCTGCTCTCCACAGTTAAATGGCACTTTAAAAAGACATTTTGATGATAATTCACCATCTTTTAAAGCTTTTCAGGAGATTCTTTCTTTGGGTGGGATGTTTTAACCTGACAGTTAAAGCCAAAATTTATTGACCATAGTCGGTTTTCCCAACCTCTCATCCTGTTAATTTTCCATGAGTCCTTCTGTCTAGATAGAGCATGGTGTGAACTGTGTACAGAACACACTCACCCCGTCTTTTGGATTCTGCTCATACTGTGCTCAAAGTCTAAATTCCCTGCCTCTTCCCCTTTGCTTATAAACATTGAACATAAGCCCATCTTCCTCTTCCATGAAGCCACCCTTCCAGAACTTCTCAGGGTTAACTCCATAACTCATGCCTTTATCATTCCCTCTGTTGGTTAATTTTCTCTCATATTATTATGTAAGTATTTCCCCTGTATACCATCTAAACTAACAACTCTGAGCATTTCTCTTTCCTTTGAATTCCCAAATCACTTAGCAAAATTCTAAGGGGTAATGGAGTGAATGCACAAATGAAACATATTATTAAAAAATATTTCATAATGAAATACCCTGATTTTCATTAAAACTATACTTTAGTCCCAATAAACTATCTTCATTGTTAAGATGTTAAACACTCAAAGCAATGCATTACAATCAGCGGTAGGCATCTGGTCATTTGTAGTTTTAAGGTAACAAAAAGTGATATTTGTTCAAATCTGTGCATTTCTCTTCTTAAATGTATCATTTAACAAATTATAACACTGTGTTTAAATGCCCATTGTCATACCCCTATAATCACTGTTTTCTATCATTTTTTTCCATTTCTACTGTTTTGGGGGCATTTTAAGGCATGGTGATAGTAAATTACTTTGGGCTGATCACTCTGTATTCCCCATCCGTAACTATTCTAGTCCTATTTTCCAGTCTATTATTTCCATTCTATTATATAATCTGCAAGAGCTAGACCCTTCCTTGGTCCTAAAACATGTAACTTAACCTTTCTTGGTAAAAATAAACATTTTCCTTGTCAGGGATGACAATATAATCCATGTAAACCTCTTGATTACTACTGTCTATATTGGAAAAGTGAAAAGCCAGTTATTTTAAAACTACCTGTATTGATATGAATAAAAATGAGTATTCCAGTTTTAAAATGGAATGTATATTCTGGTTGGCATGTACGATGGTACAGCCACTGTGGAAAACAGTTTAATAATTCCTCAAAAAGTTAAACACAGAATTGTTTATGACCTAATAATTTAACTCCTAGGTATATACCCAAAAGAACTGAAAACAAGTATGCAAATAAAAGCTTGTATGTGAATGTTCATACCACAATATTTAATATACAAAAGATGGAAGCAACCCAAATATTATCAATGGATGAATAGCTAAACAGATGTCATTTATCCATACAAAGAATGTGATTGGTCCGTATGAAGGAATGAAGTACTGGTTGATATATGCTGCAATATAGATGAACTTGGTGAACATGTTAATTGAAAAAAGCCAGTCACAATATTACACATATTATGCGATTCCATTTATATGGGATATCCACAGTAGATAATACTATAAAGACAGAAAGTTGATTAGTGATGGCTTAATGCTTGGGGTAGGAAATTGGAGAGAGAGGCATGATAGCTAAAGGTTGCAGTGTTTTTCTTTGCGGTGATTAAAGTTCTAAAATTGTGGTGATGGCTATACACATCTATGCATATACTAAAACTTACTCAATTTTCTATTTTAAATGAGTGGATTGTATGGTATATATTGTATGCTATATAAAAAACAGCTTAAGATGGAGCTTGGAACAAGTGATTTTCTGCAGATAAATAGCTATTTCCATTGAGGCATTTACTCACAAATAATGGAGGAGTTAAACACAATCAAGTTTCTTTTTTTTTTTTTTCTTTTAAGATTTTATTTATTTGAGAGAGAGATAGAGAGCCCAACTAGGCAAAGAGGCAGGCAGAGAGAGGAGGAAGCAGGCTTCCCGCTGAGCAGAGAGCCTGATGTGGGACTCGATCCAGGATACTGGGATCATGACCTGAGTCGAAGGCAGCTGATCAACTGACTAAGCCACTCAGGTGCCCCCACAAGAATATTTCAGTGTTGCCTCCTGATATCCTAAGCCCAATGGAAAGAAAGTAGAAGAATCCTGCCTTAATTCACATTAATTTTACAGTTTCCTTCCAGTCTAGGGAAGCATGTGCTAATGTTAAGGAAGCTGAGGGTCCTCAGAGAGTTATATCCCTTGATCACATGTCAGAGTAAAGACAGGAAGTGTATAAGGTCCCAGGCAGACAGAGGAGCAGTAGTGTAGTCCAAGTGTGCATCTATTTACTGCAGGTTGTATTGGACAGAATCCATCAAGTCTCCCCTTTTTTATAATGTTAGCCGGGGATAGTCTGGTATTTACTGCCATAGGACAGCACTTGAATGCCAGACAACCTAGGCACTCCTAACGACCAGCTGTTAGAGATGCTGGATGCTCAGAATTCTGAAGATGATTAAGTAAAACAAAACAAAACAAACAAACAAAAAACCTCACTAGTCTTTTCAGAATACATGTTAGGGCCTGAATTCAAGTTATTGCATTCCAAAATAATTATTTCCTCCTCCATATTTTATACCCCTGGCCAGATATATTTCTAGGATTTATAGCCTTTATTTCACAGAATGACCTATGATCAACAAAGAGAGTCACAGTACACATGGCATTTACTGAAGAGGAAGAAGCCCTAGAGTGGGTCAGTTCCAGGGACCGTTGACCAAAGCACTGCCCTCCTGCCCCACTCTTCTAGATTCTGCTCCTAAATGATCTCATTTCACCAGGGGGTACGATGATTTTTTCTGCAATTCATTTCCCATGTGCAGGGAAAATGCCATAAATGATATCGTGGGCTGCAACTGTTCCTCATCCTTCTTCCCTTTGGTTCCATTCCCAAACATGAAAAATAAGGAAATTATAAATGTAAACACCACCTGTCATCAGTTGCAAATCGTTTCCTCGCACAAGAGACTTTTTTCTGAAAATACAAATTCTCTATATTACATTTTTTAGTTAAAAGAAATAGTTAAGGGTGATATTAAAGAACTCTAGCTTCTGATTTACTTTATTGACTTCCCACTATTGTTCACTAAGTAAGATTATTAATATAAAGGCCGATGAAGCTTTCTGATGACTTTCATGGTATGTAGCCCACAAGTAGCATGACTTCCCTTTCCTTGCACCCACCAAAATCAGGGTAAAATATTAGCACAACAAAGATTCTCTCAGTAAATATAAAAAGTGTCATCTACCCTTTCCGATGTTAAAAACTAAATAATTTAATAGTGTAACCGAAATATATCATGTGAGTCATATACTAGTGTTATTACTAAGTGCACTGATAGCATCCATATAGGTCTGTATGTTCTAAATGAAAAATAGGGGCAAATAAATACATGGGGCAGTTGGTGCAAAACACTGCCCTGCTCAGAAAAAAAATTTTGTCGTAAAATTTTATTTTTTTAAGATTTTATTTATTTATTTAACAGGCCGAGATCACAAGTAGGCAGAGAGCCAGGCAGAGAGAGAGAAAGAGAGAGGGAAGCAGGCTCCCCGCTGAGCAGAGAGTCCGATGCAGGACTCGATCCCAGGGCCCCGGAATCATGACCTGAGCCGAAGGCAGAGGCTTCAACCCCCTGAGCCACCCAGGCACCCCATGTAGTAAACTTTTAAAACCATATAGACATATATACACACATGCATAGTACAAATTTTCAAATCTCTCTGTCTCCCTCTCTCTCAGTCTCATCTCTAAGTTTCCACCACCCTTTCCAGTCATGGTATAATTAATGTAAAGTTGATGTTCTAGTGTAAATATAAGTGTTCTGCTGGCAAATGCTTGTGATAAGTCACAGTTGTTCGATCATACTCCTCTTGATATTACTAGGCAGTCCACTATGAAATGTGTGTGTGTGTGTGTGTGTGTGTGTGTGTGCGCGTGTTTCTTGGCAGTCATAGCATATGATTGCAGAATTGCTGGTCTGACAAATGACTCTATATTTCTCTTGGGCAAAATTTAAAAAAAAAAAAAAAAGCAGCAACACAGATACGTGCTCACATTCATGCTGCTTCCATCTTCTGTCTCCTTCTCCACACACCCTGCACTATTGAATGGTGTCTTTGGTTAGAATTCCTGACCCAGAAAAGAAGAATGGGCTCTTGCTGAAGAGAAGAAAATCTCCCTGATAACTCTTGGACTGTTTGCTCACTTACCTGGAAATGGCTCAAAATACCTCAATATTAAAAGAAATGTGGAATTTTTCTTCTGTGCTTCGCAAAGTAGGAGTTAGGGAATACCAGGTTTCTAGAATCCTGATACGTAAAACCATTCGAGTTTGCCCACACTGAAATTAATCCAAGAGTAAAAATGGGTTCCAGACCTGAGAAATACGCCAACAAGCTGAGAATTACTTGGTTTCCCCTTTATACTGAATCTTTTCTCATTTTACCTTTTTTCATTGTGGGCTTTTGGAAGTTTTTAAGTTTGCTAGTCCACTAGTTTAGTTTGTTTGTTTGTTTCCAGAAGTAAACTGTTACTATTCCCTTATAATGAAAGAAATTCATATTGTCATTTTATTTCACCAAATCTTCCAACCCCACAAAATCCCAAAGACTGAGAGAATCCACCCCTCTTTCCTGTTGAAGAAAAGACAGTCTAATTCTCCACTGTTTTTTTTTTAATTTTTTAATTTAATTTAATTTAATTTTTTATTTTCAGCATAACAGTATTCCTTGTTTTTGCACCACACCCAGTGCTCCATGCAATCCCGTGCCCTCTCTAATACCCACCACCTGGTTCCCCCAGCCTCCCAACCCCCGCCCCTTCAAAACCCTCAGATTGTTTTTCAGAGTCCATAGTCTCTCATGGTTCACCTCCCCTTCCAATTTCCCCCAACTCCCTTTCGTTCCACTGTTTTTTAGGGTTTTTTTGTTGTTGTTTTTTTTTTTTTTTAATAAAAGAACAAAATCTTTCTCTTTGGTGGAAATCATTAGAGCACTGTGCATCATTTTGTCCTACAAAGAGGGGTGTCCTAGGATCAGGAAAGGCTCAGAGAGGCATGAATGACACTATCCTATTGGGCATACAAATTGGGTCTTTATTATAGATTCAGAGGGTACCTTCCTAGCGGGGTTATATAAGCGCTTGAACATATTTTATTCAATTGACTGGACTTGGAGGATTGAGTTAAATGTAGGAAATGTTGATATAGGTCCGACTTGATACTCACCAAAAAAGCATCCCAAGCTTTCATATTGTGGAATGTTGTCCAACACTTCTCTCATCCCTATCAAGAGTAACAGCTAGAGTAGAATACTTGGATATGAGTGTGAATTCCTGGGTTGCAGACATTTATATGGTGTTATTAATTCTGGTTGGAGCTAAGTCCCTCCCTGAGTAGACCAGATCAGGGCTATGGATTCCCACTACACATAACTCCTAGAGAGCAGAGAACGATCTTTTCCTTCTCATCATGCAGAACACAAACTCATTTTTTAAATTTAAACTGATTTGCTAGAATTTAAGGGAATTTAAAAGGTTTTTCATTTCCCTTCCTTACCCTTTTCCTCCCACCTCTGGGGTGAAATTGTATTGCCGTTTTTTGTGATGGAAATGTGATTGGATGTTATGTAAACTTTAATGCGTCCCTTATCTGGGAAGACTAGGTTAGTGTCAGCCATAAACACATTAGTTCACAATAGTGTATTAGATTTCTGATAAAAAGAAAATCCCCAAAGAGTGGAGAAAAAAGATAATGATCTTGGACTACTGCAATGGTGGCTGAAGCAGCTGGCAGACAAAGGGATTGGGGAAAGAAAAGGAAAATAAGAAGGCCTTGGATGCCC
This sequence comes from Neogale vison, assembly GCF_020171115.1. Taxonomy (NCBI): domain Eukaryota; kingdom Metazoa; phylum Chordata; class Mammalia; order Carnivora; family Mustelidae; genus Neogale; species Neogale vison. Next base: position 63,120,583 of record NC_058096.1, on the reverse strand, counting down.
ATTGGGTACAAAGCCTGGCTGCAAAGGGAGCAGGGAAAACAGATGTGACCTACTTTTTAATTATACCTCAGGCAGACATCCTTGGGACTTAGTTCTGAGAAATTTGGAAACTTGAAACTTTTTTTTTAAAGATTTTATTTATTCATTTCAGAGAGACAGAGAGACAGAGAAAGAGTGGAGAGTGTAGTGGGGGTAAGGGTGAGGGAGACGGGAGAGCAGAGAGAGAGAGAGAGAGAGAGAGAGACAAGCAGTTTCTTTGCTGTGTATGGAGCCCATGAAGGATTCCATCCCATGACCTTGAGGTCATGACCTGAACCAAAAGCAAGAGTCAGATGCTTAACTGTTAGAGCCACCCAGGAACCCCCAAACTTGAAACTTTTATTATGAAGTTTTTTATAGCATGGGGCACCTGGGTAGCTCAGTCATTAAGCGTCTGACCTCAGCTCAGTTCATGATCCCAGGGCCCTGCGATCAAGGGCCACATCAGGCTCCCTGTTTGCCGGCAAGCCTGCTTTCCCTTTCCCAGTCCCCTTGCTTGTGTTCCTGCTCTGTCTCTCTCTGTCAAATAAATAAATAAAATCTTTTAAAAGGAAGTTTTTTATAGTAAATATTGGGGAGAAAACATGAGTCAAAGAAAGATTTTATAAACATATATATATGTTACATATATGTATATACACATATATGCATACATGCAAAGGTGTTGGGTGGTTCAAAACTATTTTTCTTTGTATAGGTCAGGTTTTAACTAAAAACATATAATAAAATGAAGAGAAACAATTCTTGATTAAACAAAAATTTTCTATATAGAAGCAGAGTCACAGTCAAAATCACCCATTTCAGGCCAGCTACTACATAAACATAGATAAACAAGTGAATCAATTAACCAAACAAATATCTTTCATCCTTGCAGTTTGGAGTTCTTAAAAGACCTTGTGATTTTCACAGGGGAAAAAAAGTTATTTTTGAGTTCTGATGCCAGTTACTTGGCATTCTATTCTCAGAATAAGAGTCCAAGCCTATTTTTATATTGTTCATTAGAAACTATGTATGGTGATATACTTGTTCCAAAAGCATTTATTGCGAGCCTTCTGCGGGCAAGGCAATGAATGCTACCAATGCACACATGAATTGCACAAATTTCCTGCCTCCCAAACCTTATTGTATTAGAAGGCAGATGTGTAAACATATATATAAAATAAATAATAGCTGTAAGCATCTATGCCTTGCTTGCTGTGTGCCTGATCCTGTTTTATGCACTGTATCTCTCCCTCCCCACTTCTGTATATGTATGTACTTAAATCCTCAGAGCAACTTTGTGAGGAAGGCAATATGATTATCCCATTTCACAGTTAAGAAATTTAGGCATAGAGAGATTAAGTTAACTTGTCCAAGGTCACACAGCTATTAAAAATGGTAGAGTCAGGATCTGTACCTAGGCAGTATAGCTCCTGAGTTTACATGTGTAACCACAGTGCTATGATGGAAAAAACACAAGGGATGTAAATGTGGAAAGTTGTTGATGGGAAAGAAAAGGTGTCCTAGAGAGAGAGAAACATAAACCGATTCTTCACAAAAATGCGTAAGAATGAGCGTGAGGAAGTGAGGGAAAAGTCAGGGATTTATGCTCCTGGTACAGTTGTTCTTATTAACAAGGTCTCATTTTGCTAAACAAATCTTCCTTTTTTTTTTTTTTATTGTTAAGATTTTTATTTATTTATTTGACAGATCACAAGTAGGCAGAGAGGCAGGCAGAGAGACTAAACAAATCTTCTAAACATTACTAAACAAGGCTACTTCCATTCAGTCAACTGCACTTCAATTAAGAATGAGGGGGAGGGACGCCTGGGTGGCTCAGTGGGTTAAGCCTCTGCCTTCCGCTCAGGTCATGATCTCATGACCTGGGATTGAGCCCCACACGGGGCTCTCTACTCAGCAGGGAAGCCCGCTTCCCCTCCTCTCTCTCTGTGTACTTGTGATCTCTGTCAAATAAATAAATAAAATCTTAAAAAAAAAAAGAATAAAGGGGAAAATTGGTTTTCCTGATGTCCTATGTGTTAATAATTCAGTAGTATGATGGAGGGGAAAAAAAAATAGATACCCTGGTTGATCAGTTACATGAGGTGGAGTGAGGGAGGGCATCATTTGATTTGATGTAACATAGAAGTGTTAAGAAAACATCTACCTGAGCTAAAATATTTCCTCTACTTATGCTTTGGTGGTACAGCATGCAAGGCAACAGATGCTATCTGGAAGGGATAAGCCCTTTGGTGGTCATTAACACATTAGCTAACATTATGTTTATCAGCTCCCTAGCAGAGAGCAGAAAGCTGGAATGTTAGACAAGTGAGGCAGAGGACAAATTGGATATGCTTGGGGGGATTCAAGAATTTGAAGAGGAGAAGAAAACCGAAAGAATGGTGTAGGCCTTAGGGGCTATAGCAGGCCCAGATAGACAGTGATGACCAGGGCAGGGGACCACGGGCAAGGGCAACTTACGTAGCCAGAAGTTGCATTCACATGCCGAGTAGTGTTTATCTGGGAAACATAGTTTAAGGAGGAAATGGGTAGTTTTTTTTGTTGTTGTTGTTGTTGTTGTTTTTCCTTTTCCTATGTATGGGGCGCTGCAATATTCATCTGAAGGAATGGAATATGAGAAAACAAACTGGTCTCTGGATACAATTTTCTTCCTTGACTGGATTATACGTATAGTAAAGAGGTTAAGACAATAGCGCAAAAAGAACATCCAGTTCTCTTTGAGGTTTGAAATCCAGGATTATTCTTGTCAGTTCAGTCATCTCCCAATTCATGATGTAACTGTCACACTTTTGCTGCTTTTGATGCCAGACATTATCTTGAGAACTCTGATAATTTTCCCAGGAGTACATTGCACCTTGCAGGAACATGCTGACACTAAGTGGGACAGGTACCTCAATACTCCCTCTTCAATTTCCTGAAGAACGCATTTCGCTTTCATTGCTTTGTGCCCTCTCAAAGATAGACAGATGGATCCAGAGAATATATATGACAAATGTTGTCAGGCTTAGCAAACCAAAATAGAGAACATCCAGTTAAATTTGAATGTTAGATAATAATACATTTTTGGTGTAAGTATATCCCATGCAATTCTTGGGATGTACTTAAGCTAAGAATATTTAGCATTTGAAAAATCAAGCTTGGTGGGATGACCTGTATTTTATCTGGCCACCCTATTTATAGTAGATTACATATAGCTTAGGCCTTTGGTCTCTAACAGAAAAGGAAATCAAATCCCAATGCTGCTAACTAGCAGATATATGCTTTTGGTGAATTAACCTACTCTCTCTGAACCTGTTGTTTCCTTTGAGCAATAGAAATAATACTAAATCTATCAAAGGGTTGGAGACAAAATTAAATAAGCTAATACATGAACTCTAGTAGAAGCCTACAAATTGAAGTCTTTATAAATGATGGCTCAACCTGAGGCATAACACCATTCAGAGAGTACTATAAAAACTAGTAATAGTTATTAATGATGGAGTTTTATTTTTTCACCTTCTGAAAGGGTTTTCATTATCTAGATGCATAATCAATATGCAATTTCCATGTAAATTTTAATTTTTTTAATTTCTGAGGGATTTCAGGGAACTATTTTTATGTAAAATATATCAAATTCTAACTGAAAGCAATTAGTGCTAACTTTTCTTTGCAAATTCATCACCCTCTAAAAATTTGCTTGTTGCAGGCCTGTTTGAGCCCTAAAGTTGTACAGACACTCTAACAATTACCATTCTTCATTTATATCTTATTAGTGCATGTGAATTCTGCAGTACTGCAACTTCTGCCTCATTATCTCTCTCTGTGTCTCTCTGTCTCTCTGTCAGTGTCTCTGTTTATCTCTTTCTTTCGTACACACACACACACACACACACACACATCTGCCCTTGCTTGGGGAGAAAAGATCCAATTTGTCTGTCTCAAAGAGAACAGGGTAGGTGTTCTAGAGATTTTTTTTTCTTTTAAATGCATTTTCTATTTAAAGAGGAGAGAGAAAGAAGGAAGAAGAGAGATAACCCCCAAGAAAGTCAAACTATCTATTTATTTAGTTATGTGTTTTGGGTTGCATTTTGCATTAATCGTCACCACACACAGGAGCCCTGCAATTTATTATTGGTGATAAGTGTGGACAGTAGCTATTATTTTCTCTCCCTGTTCTAAAATGTGGCATAGTGGGACACTTAGATTTATGGAACATGCATTATTCAAAACTCTAGTTCTGGGATGGCTCAGCGGGAAGACTCCCAGTTATTTCCATATCCTTTCTTCAAAATTCTTCTTTACTTGCTTTCTTTCTTTCCATATCAGGGTGTTAGAAATCACTCAAAACTCAGAAGTGGAAGAATTCATCATGGAAATCTATCACTACAGTATCTTTCACAAATGGGAATAACTATGAACCCCTATTCTACAAAATCCACAGAAAAGCCCTAGGAGGAAGGAAGTGGATTTTCATTGCAAGTAATGAGATAAGATCACCTAATTCACTAGCAAATCCCTTAAGTGTTAAAGACCCAAATAATAGAGTATCATTTTTATTTTGTACCCCCCCGACCCATGCAACTTGAGTGTTCTAGTAGCCAGGAAGTATTCATTATCAATAATTTAAGGCATTTTTTTTTTTTTACTCAATATCCTAGTTTTTCACACATATACAAGACACTTGAAAAGAAGAAAAGCAAATCAGGAATCTAAGAAGAATATAAAATATTAAAAAAATAAAGAAATGGAAAATATCTAGGAAATTAAGTATACATATATAATATGCTGTATATATTAACACTGATATATGTAATGAATGAACTTACAAATGAATTTATAAATATAAACCATTGAGAATTTTCAGAGTTCAATATTTCTAATTGCTACTAGTAGTAATTATCATTGTATTATATAATTTTACAAAGGGTTCTATATGAGTGAGAATAAAGCACAATTAAAAGATATTCAGTTTTTGCGCATAAGAAATCCATTTAAAATGACTCTGGACTAGTATGAGAGGTGGGAGCTCTCGCAAGGTTGAGTTGGAACACCCACCATTGGGAGAAGTCTGAAAATGTCATTTGGATGCCATGGTAACTTGTGAAGAATCAATAGGATAATGTAATTCTTGGCTATAAACAATCCAGAAGAGAGATAATGTAGAGGTGTGGTTAGTAACCTGAGCTCAAGATTGCTGCTGTATAGTTCTGATTCTATTTGACAATTATTTCTCTAGCTTTTAAAAGCTTACTTCTCTGCCAGACTTTATTCAGGTTTCTGAAACTTTGAATTTCTTAAGGGCAGAAGCCACACTTCTCATTCTGTGGCTCTGAAATGCTCAACTCTGTGCCATCATCCATCCTCATTTGTGTTTGTGTATGCCAAATAACCATTTACGGATAATTTATTATATGTCAGCCTCCGTGCTTTATCTATCCGTCCATCAATTGGTCTATCTGCAAGATCTTAGTGAATTCTCACGTCACCTTGAAATTTTGTTTCATTACTATTAATATCCCCATTTTTATAGATGTTGTAAAGGTGGGGAAAAGTTTGGTTGCTGAATTCTTAAGGAATTTCTCAATATTGAAATAAGGGAATGAGGCTTTGGTTCTCTGAAACCAGCAATTACCTGAAAGCGTTGCTTGCATTACTACAGTTCTCTTGACTAGAGGCTTCTGGGAATAACCCAGCAATGAAAGTACTATCTCATAGGTTCGCTGGATCCAAGTTCTGCCATGTGAGCTGGACCCGCTTCAGTAGAGCCTAAGTGGTTAAAGACTGGGACCAGACTCTTTGGGGTTAAATTCCAGTTATGCCATTTATTAAAATATAGCCTTTGGAAAGTTCCTCAGGTAGGAAGAAAAGACAGTAGCCATGTCATGGATTTGTTGAGAGGATTAAATGAGTGAATATGTGGCATTTAAAGCAGTGCCTTGCACATAGTGAATGCTATTTAAGTGTTAGTTATTTTCACTATCTATACTCTTGTTGTATCCTGAGTGAACTGAGACTTCAGGATTTTCTCCATTGGGAATAAGCAGGCACCTTTAGACAGTGCAAGGGAGGATCCTGGACTCTGTTAAATAGGAATGGAGAAGTAAGACACAATCTTGCCTCTCCATTCCTGTCTTCTCAGGGCAGTTCACAATTTTCTAGGGAAAACAGGGATGACAATTCAGACTATTTGAATATCTGTGATTCTAATTGGAGAGAATGAGAACATGCTACCAGTCAGATATAAAACAGAATCCAAGGTGACCTTTTAAGTGGCAATCTTCTAAGAGTTGCAGTTTTGTCCTTCTGTGGCTTAATCACATTATGGCATATTTTGCTCATCAAGGTAAGAAACAGCTTTAAAACAGAACCTATTCCTTTATGTCCTCCTTGATTGGTGTGTATGGATGGGTGGTTTGGGGAAAGTAAGGACTGACAGAGAAAGAAAGAAAACGGAACAATTAAAAGCATTCTGAAAAAGTTACCTCAATTGTTCCATGTTTGTGTTAGAATTCCAGGTGAGACTAAGACTTCTGAGGTCAGTATTGTGTTAAGGAAAGTGGCAAATTAGTCGCTTGAAGCAACTGTTTACAACAAAACTCAAGAAAAGTTATTGTTTGACCTGTGAGCTACTTAAGAATCAGCTTAAATTAACATTAAAGCATAAATGAGTTTTTAGTTAGTGGAAAAAAAGAATTGATGGGCTAGTTAGAAGCAGTATTTTTAAAAATACAACTTGTATTTTATCTGTTTACACTCGTAATTCATGTTCATTGAGGCATATGTAAAATATGCATCTAATCTCAAGAACCAGATATAACCAATCTTTTTTTTTTTAAATATTTTTATTTATTTATTTGACAGACAGAGATCACAAGTAGGCAGAGAGGCAGGCAGAGAGAGAGAGGAGGAAGCAGGTTCCCCGCAGAGCAGAGAGCCAGATGCAGGGCTCGATCCCTTGACCCTGGGATCATGACCTGAGCTGAAGGCACAGGCTTCAACCCACTGAGCCACCCAGGTGTCCCAGATATAACCAATCTTAACATTATGGTGCATAGTTTGTAACCTTTTTTCCTTGAATATATGCATCAATCATATTAATACTATTTAACAATCACTGTGGCAATAAAAATTAATATATAAATCAATACATAAATCCCAAATTTTAAATTCCACTCTGTTTTCTACACATTTTCAGTTGCGGGTATTACAGATGTGTTTACCAAGTGATACGAGTGGTGGTGTAATTTTTTCATTAACTCATTCTAATAATTTCCGAATCAGTTGCCTTTTAGAGATAACTAGTGCCCTCTGCTCTCCCAGGTGTGACCTTTTATTTGCTACCCCTGCCAATAAGGAAGTGGTGCTCCACTGTGCATCATGACTTGACATAGAAAACCCTATCAAACTCACCCACTGATGTTTTCCTTGAAGTGATAATCGTTGGGTGATTGGGGTTCCAATAACTGGAGAATCAATCATATTGTCAATGGCACTTAATCCACTTGCAGTCTCCGCCAACTAACAGAAATCACAATAAAAAAAAAGTCAAGCCTTTAACATATTACTTGCTAAGTCAAAAATATAGCAAATAGCTTTATCATCGACTCAATCATAAAAATCATTTATTGGAAAGTTATATTTGAATAGATGGAACCTGCTCTTTCAGGCCAGATAAGCCATGCAGTGAGGCAATAAGAACCAAGATCTATTGCTAGGTTTCTTGAGCTAAAATTCTTGCTCTACAACTTACGTTTTAAAAAATTCTCTTTCTCTCAGTTTCCTTATCTATAAATTAATATTCTATTCAACAGGGATGATAAAAAGGACGCTCCCACATGAGGTCTCCACTGGATCCCAGTGAAGTAGACTCGCACTCATCCCATCTATCCCTTACGCTTCCGTTTTGTCTTTGGAGTGTTGCCCACCAGTGCTTAAGACCCCAAGTCAGTGCCTAGAACAGCTCCATTTGTTTTTGTTCTTTGTGGGTTTTTTTTTTTTTTATGAGTTTGGTTGGGTTTTTGTGTTTGCATTTTGTTTTGTTTTACCTCCTCTTCCTTATTTCTTGGCTTTTCCAGAGCCCAAATCCTCCAGAGATGAACAGATGAACATCAAACCCTTGCCCACCAGGACCCTAGTCACCCACAGGAGTGCTATTGCTCCTATCAGCAACTGGCTGGCAGGAGGGATTAATAAGCAACATTGTGGCTAGACATAGAACTCCTGGCTGGGATATTGCATTTAAGAACCTTAGGACAGTGGTTACTTACCCTCTCTATAGAAGAATCATGATATTTTAACAACTGCTGGGACTGTATTAGTGTGCTTGTTGAATATCAGCCCTGTATACATGTATATATGCTCACATACATCTATTACTATGTAACACTATATGGTAAACCTCTTGTATAAAGCCATCTTACTTTGAAAGATAAAATGCCCTGAATAAAATTTGGGCCTCCTTTAATTTTCTCAGTCTCTTCAATCCTCTTCACAGATGTGGATTTGGTCTTTTAAATTCTGGTGTCAGAGAAATAAGTCATCAAAAAACATCTTGGGGGAAAATAAACTATTAAGTTTATCAGGCACATTTTTTTTTATTTTTTTGAGACATGAAGCCTTATGAGAAGTCAGTATGTAGTTAGAGGGAAGTATGAACAACTGACATTGCAGAAAACATCATAATGACCAAAAAAGGAGAGCAAACACAGAAGAATAGATGCTGTGAGTGTTGGGCTTTTCATAGTTCCCTTGGATTATAATTGTGTTTTAAATAGAAAGATATTGTCATTGCCCCGACTTATGGTATGCAAATGTTATACTATATCATTCATTTGGCTTCTACTTATTGGTCATGAATATGGATGCCATTTACCCTGTAATTAAAATATAGTCTAGTAATTTACACCTGAATTCAATTACAGCCTTAAAATAGATTTTCCACTGAGATCTTACAAAGCAACTTAGAGTTATATTGCTCTTTTTTTTTTCATGCTGAGTAATAATATTGGCAAAGTCTTGTCCTACCAGCCATCCAATTCTCTTGCTATTGCACGCAGGCATTCCTAGAGGCGTCTCCCTTTCCATATTTCAGCCTCATTAACCCTAGTTTCATTACACATTATGCTTGGAGAACATCTATTCTACTTCCTAAGTCATTTTTTAAAAAAAAGACAAATATATATACATACATATCTGTGTATATATTTGTTTAGTTTTTGTTTAATTATTTTTATGAACATATAATGTATCATTTGCCCTAGGGTACAGGTCTGTGAATCATTAGTCTTACGCATGTCATAGCACTCACCATAGCACATACCCTCCCCAATGTCCATCACCCAACCACCCTCTTCCTACCCCACCACCCACCAGCAACCCTCAGTTTGTTTTGTGAGATTAGGAGTTTCTTATAGTTTGTCTCCCACCCGATCCCATTTTTCATTTTTTCCTTCCCTAACCCCCTAATGCCCCGCCCTGCCGCTCAAATTCATCATAGCAGAGAGATCATATGATAATTGTCTTTCTCTGATTGACTTGTTTTGCTCAGCATAATACCTCTAGTTCCATCCATGTCATTGCAAATGGCAAGATTTCATTTCTTTTGATGGCTGCATGGTATCCATTGTGTGTGTGTGTGTGTGTGTGTGTGTGTGTGTATACCACATCTTCTTTATCCTTTCATCTGTTGATGGATATCTAGGTTTTTCCCCATAGTTTGGCTATTGTGGACATTGATGCTATAAACACTTGGGTGCACGTGCCCCTTTGGATCACTACATTTGTATCTTTAGGGTAAATACCCAGTACTGGGATTGCTGGGTCATATGGTACCTCTATTTTCAACTTTTTGAGGAACCTCTCCATGCTGTTTTCCAGAGTGGCTACACCAGCCTGCATTCTTACCAACAGTGTAAGAGGATTCCCCTTTCTCTTCATCCTCGCCAACATCTGTCATTTTGTGACTTGTTAATTTTAGCCATTTTGACTGATGTCACTGTGGTTTTGATGTATATTTCCCTGATGCCAAGTGATGTGGAGCACTTTTTCATGTGTCTGTTGGCCATCTGGATGTCTTCTTTGCAGAAATATCTGTCCGTGTCCTCTGCCCACTTCTTGATTGGATTCTTTGTTTTTTGGGGTGTTGAGTTTGAGTTATCAAACTCATATCAGCCCTTTACCTGATATGTCGTTTGCTAATATTGTCTCCCATTCTGTCAGTTGTCTTTTAGTTTTGTTGACTGTTTCCTTTGCTGTGCAAAAGCTTTTGATCTTGATGAGGTCCCAATAGTTCATTTTTTTTCCTTGCTTTCCTTGCCTTTGGCGATGTTTCTAGGAAGAAATTGCTGCAGCTGAGGTCAAAGAGATTGCTGCCTGTGTTCTCCTCAAAGATTTTGTTGGACTGCTGTCTCACATTGAGGTTGTTCATCCATTTTGAGTTTATTATAGTGTGTGATGTAAAGAAATGGTCAATTCTTCTACATGTGGCTGTCTAATTTTCCCAACACCATTTGTTGAAGAGACTGTCTTTTTTCCATTGGACGTTCTTTCCTGCTTTGTTGAAAATTAGTTGACCATAGAGTTGAGAGTCTATTTCTGGGCTCTCTATTCTGTTCTGCTGATCTATGGTTCTGTTTTTGTGCCAGTACCATACTGTCCTGATGATTACAGCTTTGTAATAGAGCTTGAACTCTGGAATTGTATGCCACCATTCCTCTGGCTATTTGAGGTCTTTTCTGGTTCCATATAAATTTTAAGATTATTTGTTCCATTTCTTTGAAAAAAAATGGTGGTATTTTGATAGGGATTGCATTAAATGTGTAGACTGCTTTAGGTAGCATAGATATTTTCACAATATTTATTCTTCCAATCCATGAGCATGGAACATTTTTCCATTTCTTTGTGTCTTAGTTTCTTTCATGAGTATTCTATAGTTTTCTGAGTACAGATTCTTTGCCTCTTTGGTTAGGCTTATTCCTAGGTATCTTATGGTTTTGGGTGCAATTACAAATGGGATCAACTCCTTAATTTCTCTTTCTTCTGTCTTGCTATTGGTGTATAGAAATGCAACTGGTTTCAGTGCATTGATTTTATATCCTGATACTTTACTGAATTCTTGTATGTGTTCTAGCAGTTTTGGAATGGAGTGTTTTGGGTTTTTCAAATATATCATATCATCTGCAAAAAGTGAGAATTTGACTTCTTCTTTGCTTATTTGGACGCCTTTAATTTCTTTTTGATGTCTGATTTCTGAGGCTAGGACTTCTAGTACTATGTTGAATAGCAGTGGTGATAGTAGACACCTGCCATGTTCCTGACCTTAGGGGAAAAGCTCTCAGTTCTTCCGTATTGAGAATGATATTTGCTGTGGGCTTTTCATAGAGGACTTTCATGATATTGAGGTATATACCTTCTATCCCTACACTGTGAAGAGTTTTGATCAAGAAAGGATGCTGTACTTTGTCAAATGCTTTTTCAGCATATCTTGAGAGCACCATATGGTTCTTGTTCTTTCTTGTATTAGTGTATTGTATCACATTGATTGATTTGCAGTTGTTGAACCATTGCAGCCCGGGACTGAATCCCACTTGGACGTAGTGAATAATCCTTTTTAAAGCACTGCTGGATCATATTGACTAGTATTTTGGTGAGAATTTTTGAATCCATGTCCATCAAGGATATTGGTCTGTCATTCTCCTTTTTGGTGGGGTCTTTGTCTGGTTTGGGGATCAAGAGAATGCTGGCCTCATAAAATGAGTTTGGCAGTTTTCCTTCCATTTCTATCTTTTAGACCAGTTTTAGGAGAATAGGTATTAATTCTTTAAATGTTTGGTAGAATTCCCCTGGGAAGCTGTCTGGCCCTGAACTCTTGTTTGTTGGGAGATTTTGATGACTGCTTCAATCTCCTTGCTGGTTATGGGTCTGTTCAGGTTTTCTATTTCTTCCTGGTTCAGTTTTGGTAGTTTATATGTCTCTAGGAGTACATCCATTTCTTCCAGATTGGTAAATTTGTTAGCGTATAGTTGCTCATAATGTGTTCTTATAATTGTTTGTATTTTCTTGGTGTTAGTTATGATCTTTCCTCTTTCATTAATGATTTTATTAAGTTGGGTCCTTTCTCTTTTCTTTTTGATAAGTCTGGCCAGGGGGTTATCAATATTATTAATTCTTTCAAAGAACCAGCTCCTAGTTTCATTGATTTGTTCTACTGTTCTTTTGGTTTCTATTTCATTCATTTCTGCTCTGATCTTTATGATTTCTCTTCTCCTGCTGGCTTTAGACTTTCTTTGCTGTTCTTTCTCAGCTCCTTTAGGTGTAGGGTTAGGTTGTGTACTTGGGACCTTTCTTGTTTCTTGAGAAAGGTTTGTATCACTATATACTTTCCCCTCAGGACTGCCTTTGCTGTGTCCCAAAGATTTTGAACGATTGTGTTTTCATTTTCATTTCTTTCCATGAATTTTTTCCATTCTTCTTTAATTTCCTGGTTGACCCATTCATTCTTTAGAAGGATGCTCTTAAGCCTCCATGTATTTGAGTTCTTTCCAACTTTCCTCTCGTGACTGAGTTCTAGCTTCAGAGCATTGTGGTCTGAAAATATGAAATGATCTCAGTCTTTTGGTACCAGTTGAGACCCGATTTGTGACACAGGATCTAATCTATTCTGGAGAATGTTCCATGTGTACTAGAGAAGAATGTGTATTCTGGTACTTTGGGATGGAATGTTCTGAATATATCTGTGATGTTTATCTGGTCCAGTGTGTCATTTAAAGCCTTTATTTCCTTGTTGATCTTTTGCTTGATGATCTGTCCGTTTCAATGAGGGGGGTGTTAAAGTTCCCTACCATTATTGTATTATTGTCAATATATTTCTTTGATTTTGTTATTAATTGGTTTATATAGTTGGCTGCTCCAATGTTAGGGACATAGATATTTAAAATTGTTAGATCTTCTTGTTGGACAGACTCTTTAGGTATGATACAGTGTCCTTCCTAATCTCTTATTATAATCTTTGTTTAAAATCTAATTTATTTGATATGAGGATTGCCACCCCAGCTATCTTTTGCTGTCCTTAGCATGATAACACCCTCCCTTTAAATCTGGAGGTGTCTTTGGGTTTAAAATGAGTTTCTTGCAGACAACATATCGATGGGTCTTGTTTTTTTATCCATTCTGATACTAATCTGTGTCTTTTGATTGGGGAATGGAGCCCATTTACATTCAGGGTAACTATTGAAATATATTAATTTGGTGCCATTGCATTGCCTATAAGGTGACTGTTACTGTCTTTGTGTCTGTTCCTTTCTGGTCTACTCCTTTTAGGTTCTCTTTGCTTAGAGGACCCCTTTCAATATTTCCTATAGGGCTGGTTTTGTGTTTGCAAATCCTTTAATTTTTGTTTGTCCTGGAAGCTTTTTTATCTCTCCTTCTATTTTCAATGACATCCTAGTTAAATATGGTATTCTTGGCTGCATATTTTTCTCATTTAGTGCCTAGATATATCATTCCGTTTTCTCTGGCCTACCAGGTCTCTGTGCATAAGTCTGCTGCCAATCTAATATTTCTACCATTTATGTTACAAACTTCTTTCCCGAGCTGCTTTCAGGATTTTCTCTTTGTCACTAAGACTTGTAAGTTTTACTATTAGATGATGGGGTGTGGACCTACTTTTATTGATTTTGAGGGGGGATTCTCTGTGCCTCCTGGATTTTGATGCTTGTTCCCTTTGCCGTATTAGGGAAATTCCCTATCTCTCTCTCTCTCTCTCTCTTTTTCTTCTTCTGGAATCCCAATTATTCTAATATTGTTTTGTCTTATGGTATCATTTATCTCTCAAATACTCCCCTCCTTGTCCAGTAGTTGTTTTTGTCTCTTTTGTTCAACTTCTTTATTCTCTGTTATTTGGTCTTCTATATTACTAATTCTCTCTTCTGCCTCATTTATCCTAGCAGTAAGAGCTTCCATTTTTTATTGCACCTCATTAATAGCTTTTTTGATTTCAGCTTCACTTGATTTTAGTTCTTCTATTTCTCCAGAAAGGGATTTTATTTATCCAGAAAGGGATTCTCTAATATCTTCCATGCCTTTTCTGAGCCCAGCTAGCACCTTGAGAATTGTCATTCTGAATTCTAGTTCTGATATATTACCAATGTCCATATTGATTAAGTCCCTAGCCATCAGTTCTGCCTCTAGTTCTGTGTGTGTGTGTGTGTGTGTGTGTGATGCTGAGTTTTTTCACCTTGTCATTTTATCCAGATAAAAACATATGAATGAGAGAATAAAATACTAAAATGGTCGCAAAGACCCCAGAAAATTATCATTAACCAATCAGAAGATACCTGAAACTGGGGAAAGTAGAAGGGGGAAAATAAAAATAAAAAAATTAAAAATTAGACTGGTGAATATAGTAGAGCCACTCACTTGATTTTATGTGTATTCTGCTCTCTTAGAAGAAAGTACCTCCCAAAATTTTAGAGAAACGAAAACTTATATATATCCAAAAATAAGGGTAAACACAATAAAGAGATGAAATATGACTGTAAAGATAAAAGTTTTAAAAAAGATTCTAAAAAAGGAATTGATAAGATAAGTTGGTTGGAAAAAGAAATTAAAAAAAAAAAAAAGAGGAGAGAATGTAATCAGGCTGGAGACTAGAACGAAGCCATGTGCTAGATTTAGGGTATATTTTGATCTACTAGAAGAAATTATATCCCAAAAATTTAAAGAAAAAAAGCTATATGTATACAAAAAATAAGGTTAAATACAGTGAAGTTTTAAAATATAACTATAACAATGAAATTTTAAAAGATTTTTTTAAAAAAGGTATTGTTAAGATAAAATAGTTTAAAAACATTAAAAGAGGAAAGAGGAAAAGTTAAAAAAATAGAAGAAGAAAAAAAATAGAATTAAAAAAAAATAACTTTGCCAGACTAAAGGATCATGAGGGAATGCCATGAATTCTCTGCATTGCTTTCCCTAGCTCTGGAGTTCTGCAGTTCTCATTGATTGGTGAACTTGGTCTTGGCTGGATGTTCTTGCTGATCTTCTGTGGGAGGGGCCTGTTGCCATGATTCTCAAATGTCTTTGCCTGAGGTGAAATTGCACTGACCTTGCTAGGGGCCAGGCTAAGTAACCTGTTCACATTCGCACTCGGGACCTTTTGTTCCCTGAACACTTGCCATAGAGCTTTGGAGAAGGAGAACGAAGATGGCGGCCTCCCAGTATCTGGCCCAGAGGAGCCGAGAGGTCAGGGCCCCACTCCTCAGTGCACCCCCAGAGAAAAGAAAAGCTGATTCCTCCCATCTCCCTGGTCTCCAGCCACACTCCTTGCTCACCCAACCTGTGACTGATTGTTTCTGTCTCTGGTGCACAGCCCCATTTGAAGTCTCCAAACCCTGTAGATTCCTGCTGCACACTCCTACACCACTCCTCCGGGAGGAGGAAGGGGGGGTCTCCGGATCTGCCACTTGTGGGGTCCCTGCTCAAAGAGCAGGGGCCCAAGTGTGCCTTGGATCATGGCTCAAGGTAACCCCAAGCCAAGAGCTCACTCCTCAGCTCCAGCTCTGTCACTGTAACTGGCTTCCCCACTCTGATGCCTGGCAACTCTGCCACCCTCAGACATCCTGGTCTTTCTATGACCCCGTGGGTCCTGAGACCACACTGTCCCTGTGAGGGCTCCCCCCCCCCCACTTAGCCTCAGGAGCGACATCCCTCAGTGGAGCAGACTTCTAAAAGTTCTGTTTTTGTGCTCTGCTGCTCCACCGCTTGCTGGGAGCCAGCACCCCCACCCCTCATGGTCTATCTTCCTGTCACTTCCGATTCATTTCTTCTTAAGTCCTACCTTCTGAAAAGTGGTCGATTTTCTGTTCCTACAATTGCTGCTCTTCTTCTCTTGTATCTCCTGTTGAGTTTGTAAGTGTTCAGAATGATTTGATAACTAGCTGAACTCCTGGGACCTAAAGCTATTTCAGTCTGCTACTCCTTTGCCATCTTGCTTCCTCACTCTCTTTATATATTTTTATATTTCTGTACTACATTTGCCATACTTCTGTTGATACTTATCAATTTTCAACTTTTTTTTACTGTGTCTCTCCTCCAGTAATACATAGGACTCTAGCGAACAGATATTTGTCCAATTCATGTTGGCCTCACTGTGGTAAGCTTGGTAGCTTATATATAGTAAGTATTTAAAAAATGGACTAATGTATGAATGGAGTGAACAAGCAAGGCATGCAATATAACAAATTCCATAGTAGATAAAATTATCGTCTCAGTGCTTATTTTGAATGGTTGTTTTAGGAAAGATAGGAGGTATGTACTGAGGAAGAAGTATATAATTATTGTCTTGTCTTTGCTTCAAAGTGTGAAAGATATATTCTAAATGCCTGTAACTCCCTCTTAGAAACACTTTATGAATCTGTCATTCATTAGTTATCCAAACTTTTTTTCTCCATCCTATATCTTGTAGGAAAATATGTTGGGATGTTTACCATTACCTTTGTAAAATAACGCTTCCTTTGATTAGTTCAAAGACAAATTACTTCCAGCCTTAAAGTGGATGTTCTGTTTTATTATTCTAGAATTTTGTGGATAAGGTCACTTTCATCTCATTAGTAACTTTCATTGGTTTAGGGCTCATATTCCTCAGCAACCTCATCATGGCAGTAGGAAGCATTTTTAGAGTATGTGTCTACCATCACAACACATGCACATCACCACTTTCTTCCATTCCCTTGCTAATTTTAATCACCGAGGTATATGTTTTATTTTTTGAAAAAAGATAACAAAAATTATGAATGCCATTTTAAGTGGGAAGAAGTATTATTATAAGTACAATTATAATTTGGATTTTATTTCTAATCCCCTTCCTAACAAAAAACAGTCTCCTACTGCTTATCTTTTTATCCTACAGGAACACTAGCCCAAATTTTTCAAGGATTAATCAAGACAGTTTCTAATATCCCTTTCCAGGTTATATCTATTAGGCCTGCACTTATTGAAAGGGCCATAATGTCCTTCTGAACAGTTTTTTTTTAAATATTTTATTTATTTGACAGAGAGAGAGAGATCACAAGTAGTCAGAGAGGCAGGCAGAGAGTGGGGGGAAGCAGGCTCCCTGCTGAGCAGACAGCCCAATGTGGGGCTTGATCCCAGGACCCTGAGATCATGACCTGAGCTGAAGGCAGAGGCTTAACTCACTGAGCCACCCAGGTGCCCCCCTGAACATTTTTTTAAAGTTATTTGAACATGGGCAAGTAGAAGTTATTTATTAACCACTGTGTGTGTGTGTGTGTGTGTGTGTGTGTGTGTATGAAATCAACAGAGCCTTTAAGGTATTTTTGCATTTTAATGTATACTGAAGAACTTAGAGTAACTAAAAATCTAAAATTTTCCCCAATTCCAGAATTTTTAAAAAAAACAGTAGTTAAAAGCAAGAAAGAGCAAAGATACCTGGGTATGTCCTCTATACTTTTTCACCCAAATGTATACTGATTGGTTTGTTTGCTATTATTTTTATCTATACTTGCCTCCTTTCATCATTATTCCATTTTTTGTTGTTGTTGGTTAACAATTTTTAATTAAATAACAGTTGTTGTAAGAGGCTTTAAGAAAATTTATAAAAATAATTGTTACCAATTTTTCTTTAATCATATAATATTTACCTTCTTTTAGAAACCCTAGCTAATTAATGAGCATGTGTCTACCCTTCACTAGATACTATATTCAGGATATGTCTTTAGTTTTCTCTGTCTCTTTTTAATTAGAACTAGAAGGAATATTTTAGAATGAAGAATAGTAATATGACCCCTAAGAAAGAGAATAATTTAAAAAGAATAACAGCTAGCATCTATTGTGAGTTTCCTATGTATTATTTTAAGTGTTTTCTAAGCACTTTAAATGTTTTAAACCATATAATCCTCTTAACAAATTTCAGTGAAGCCCAGAAATATTGAATAACTTTCCCAGGGTCTCAGAGCTAGTTAATGGTAGAGCCAAGATTCAAACCCAGAGAGTCTGGATTTAGAGCCTGAGGGGATTTGTTTGTTTGTTTGTTTGTTTGTTTGTTTTGAGAGAGATAGAGAGATAGCTGGAGGAGGTAGAGAAAGAGAATCTTAAGCTGGCTCCACACCCAGTACAGACCTGATGATGCAGGCTGACACAGGGTCCACCTGGGGCCCTACAGAGCTCAGTCTCATGACCCTGAGATCATGACCTGAGCAGAAATAAGAGTCAAGAGTTGGATGTTTAACTGACTGAGCCACCCAAGTTCCCCTAGAGCCTGGACTTTTAACCATTCGATGACGCGAGGTCTCAACTCCTTTTCTTGTGATGAAGTTGAGACTATACCCTTCATACATACATCTTTGAATGATATAAGAAGAATCCATTTTTTTTTCCAAACTAGGGAAGAAGTGAATCCCTTATCACTGTTTCTAACTTAGTTGCTAGACTGTTGAGTCCCAGAGAAATGTTTCTATGTGATAAATTTCCAAGGGTTCTATTTATAAGGTAACTATTATCAAGTAATAGTTATAATATTTGCCATAACGTGTATTTTTTCAATGAATAACACATAAAAAACCAAATTACCTTAACATGAAGAATATTTTGATTGTGCTTTCTCTTGGGTCTTCATAATTGTTACTCTTGGATTTTTTCCTGACTCTAATTCAGAGATGCCTCTCAGGGTCTTTTGTATACAGTGGTATTCAAGAGTATTGTCAGAAATGAATGAATTGCATAAGTGACAGATGAATTCTTGTATTTTCTCAGTGAAATTCAGTTTTAGAAACCTATCTCCTTTGCCCCTTCAGGTAATATAACTGTTGTTGCACTGCTGTTATAACTGTTATTAATTTTATCCAGTGTGTACATTTAGCTCAGCACAATTTTAAAAAAACAACCCTTGTAGTCAGATAAATGTAGATTCAAAGCTCCAGCTGACATAGTAGTTTCTTCAGATGGTCATAGTAGTTACTTCAAAGAGTTGAGAATTAAATGAGATAATCTACATGAGGTACTCAATACACTACCCACACATAGTAGGCATGACATTAATAGTAACTAACTACTCTTTAACAGTAGTAACATTAATAGTAAATAACTATTCTTTAACAATAGTAAAATGAACTACTTTCAGATACTGTTGCTTAATTTTCCCCCTCACAGTTAGTATGATCTTAAAATCTATTTCTATTAATTAAATTTCCATAATGTTAACTGTAAATATTTTCTTTGGTATAGCCTTTTGTTATGCATCAGCTCATTGAGCAGAAGCACCTTGCAGAGAATACAGTTCTGAGTACAATTAGGTTTATGATGTATATGTTTATATTTTTTTATGACTAAGAATAGAAAATGGAGAATACATACGCTGTGTGGGGAAAAAAAATGTTTTCCTTGGCCGTTTATTTTCCCATGAAGGATCTGTTGCCTTAGAGAATCTATCTGTCCCCATTCAGTCCCACATTGCCTTTGTAAAACCCACCAATTCTTCCTTGCTCCTCTGAGATTGAAGGGCTGTCGTCATCATTCTTATACTTGCATAATTACACATAATACACATCCAATCTGCCATTCTAAATGTGGAGAGCTGACATTCTGGCATGTTCATGCGTGTATTCCAGGCAGTGCTCTAAACCCTGTGGGCACCTCTTAGCACAGCTATTGAGGAATCCATAAAGAGCCATGAGTCAAAATTAGGTGAGCAAAAGAACTAGGGGTATGGGACAAAGGAATACTTACACTGGGGTCTTAACTCAAATGCTTAGGCTTTATGTTTCAGGAAATTACAAGAAATGCTTGGATAAAGATTATGCTTTTTCTATTCCCAAACACATTACTTATTAGGGGGTCAAAAAAAAAAAGGTTGAGGTCATATTTGCCACAAAACACTGTAAGAATGGAGTGGAAGCAAGAGTCAAGCATTTGTTAAACTCCTGTGACAATCCAGATAATTAGCAAAGAATTTCTAAACACATTATTACATTTAAATCTCACACAGTTCTACAAGGCAAAGCTCATTTAATCCATTCTGGAGATGAGAATTCTGGCCCGAGATGTTAAGGAGTTGTTCATATAGCTGAAATCTTAAAAAAAAAAAAAAAAAAAAAAAAAAAAAAAAGAATATTTCTGATTCTAAAGCCCACAAGTGCTTCTAGTATATAATACTGCTTCTACAGGAACTATATGCATAAGGACATATGCCAAGAGTTAAGGGCATAATTAAAGTCGTCAGGGAAGACACAGTGAGAAATTATAAATTTCTATTATTTAGATTGTTCTAGGATCTCAGCAGCATGAGCTTCCTCTTCCCACCGCAGTCTTCAAGAAAGAGGGTTTGATTGTGAGTCATGATGAAAGGGAAAGGAAATGGTTGAGCAGTGGATAGGAAAGAAATTTGGTCCACTTGACCTTGTATTGAAAGTTCTTACCTTGAAGTTGTCCCAAGTCTGCCTGAATAATGAGGGCTGTCATGAAGGAGACTGATAAAGACTGAATGTCTGACACTGACAACAATAACATTTCATCATTGGTAAAAATGTTCCACAAGGGGCTGATAATATACCTAGGGATCATGCATGACTTACTCACATAATGGCAGTGGATCCCATTCAGAATAGCCTCTGAAGACAATGGGACATGGGCTGACAACATTTCTGCTCCATCAACAAAGACATCTTTGTCCAGCAGAGAAGCGGATGAAATAACATCACTTGAATCCTCTTTGTGTATGTCAGAAGGTGGGAGGATAAAAGTTTAAGGCAAGATTTAATCGTCCTGTGTACTATTTATTAGTATATGAAGTAGACTTTAAGAACCAAGAAGAAGATAAAGGTCCTTTGGTATTCTAGAACTGATCATACTGAGGGAATCCATTTACATCTCGGGCCATGTGTGATATCCTTTGAAAATAAGCATAACCACCTGTGGATTTTGTAGAGTTCAAGCAATGCAATAGACATTTTTATCTGAAGATTTGGCTTTACTTTAAACTTTGTACAAAAGACAAAGGGGGGTGCCTGGGTGGCTCAGTGGGTTAAGCCGCTGCCTTCGGCTCAGGTCATGATCTCAGGGTCCTGGGATCAAGTCCCACATCAGGCTCTCTGTTCAGCAGGGAGCCTGCTTCCTCCTCTCTCTCTCTGCCTGCCTCTTTGCCTACTTGTGATCTCTCTCTGTCAAATAAATAAATAAAATCTTTAAAAAAAAAATAAAGGAATATAGTCATCTAGATTTATTTGATTGTCCAGTGTATTCCTAAACATGCAGTGAGATGGAGAAATGGGCATTTCTTTTATATGGGTAAAAATGTAAATTGATACAAACGTTTTTGAAAGCAGGTTAAATATACTTCTTAAAATTTAATTTTATTTGTGGTGCCTGGTTGGCTCAGAAGGTTAAAGCCTCTGCCTTTGGCTCAAGTCATGATCCCGGGGTCCTGGAATCAAGCCCCGCATCAGGCTCTCTCCTCAGCAGGGAACCTGCTTCCTCTTCTCTCTCTGCCTGCTTGTGATCTTTGTCTGTCAAATAAATAAATAAAATCTTTTTTAAAAATTTTAATTTTATTCATTGATTCAGTAATCCCTATCATACAACATCCACACAGAAATAGTTATATAAGTACACAAAGATACACATACACATAACCATTCCAGTGTTCCTCATGATGGCAAAAAAAAATTATAAATGATCTCAATAAGGGATTAATTAGATAAATTTTTGAAGATAGATATACTGGACTACTAAACAGTTGATAAAAAGAATAAGATTAGATTTATGTCTAGACATAAATATCCATGATATATTGTCAAGTGAAAAAAAGCAAACTAAGAATAGTATATCTTATCTCATCTTATAAAATTAAAAAAGATAAAGTGTATATACATTTCTTACAAAAGCAGAAAAT
Source organism: Neogale vison (assembly GCF_020171115.1). Taxonomy (NCBI): domain Eukaryota; kingdom Metazoa; phylum Chordata; class Mammalia; order Carnivora; family Mustelidae; genus Neogale; species Neogale vison. The sequence continues at coordinate 63,098,664 of NC_058096.1, read as the reverse complement.
AGAGGTTAAAAGAAAATATTAAGAGGTATATACCAAATAATTATTTGTAAATGGTAATTATTATGGAGATTTAAATTTGCCCCATTATACATTTCTGTATCATCTTATTTCTCATAATAAATAAGTGCATATATAGAAAACATTTCATATACAACTTTTATATTAATAAAAATAGATATGTATTTGTAAACAAACACTACAAAATAAAGGAAGAAGAGCAGAAACCCAGGCCTATGGAAGCTTTTAAAGCTACTGGCTATGGCAGAAGTACATGGGTAATACTGCTAGAGTCTCCAGTGTGTACTAAGGATAAGACCATAAAACCTCAAAAGCACAAGTCAAAAATACCTAAGATTTACAGTTCTTTGACATTTCCCAGTTCTTCCTAAATAATTTTCTGAGTATCTTCATATTTCTCTGTCCTTTATGTTTCTTGCTGACTGGTGTTCCTACCTGGCTTTTAATGGACCAGAGAATAAGCAGAAAAATCTCCTATAAGAAGAAAATAAATTCAATAGTTAGCAAAGAAGCATTTGAGGTTTTGATGTCTGAAGCCTTGAAATTGAGGAAGGTAGGGCTTGATGTCATTGTACATTGCTAGATAAATTTTATGAAGTATAGTATTCTCAGCAATGTTTGTTTTTGAGCTGATGTATGGCCAATGCTATGAGAAATTTTTAAGTATTCGTATAAAAGAGGGAAGCCTGGGTGGCTCAAGTCAGGTTAAGTGCCCAGCTCCTTGTTTTGGCTCAGGTTATGATCTCAAGGTCATGAGTCTGAGCCCCACATCAGACTCCATGCTGGCTGGGAAACCTGTTTAAGATTCTCTCCCTGCCCCTCCTCCCTGTGCTTGTGTACATGCTCTCTCTTTCTCTCTCTCTTAAAAAAAAAAAAAAAAAAAAAGAATTTGTAAAAAGAAATATACATTTGCATTATTATTCTTTTTGAAAGGCTAGTTATAAAGAATTAGTTTCTTGGAACCTTACATTTGGCTTTCATTTATTTATATTTGATTTCTACAAAAAAGAAATGATGCCACACATTTGAGTGAACTTCTATAGAAATTATTTATTGAGAACCTAGAAATACACTCTGACCATTTCTGGAGAACCTAGAACTTCATACAGTATTTGTCTTTTTCTGAATTATCTTACATAGCATTGTATTTTCAAGATCCATCCATATAGTCATAAAAGGGAAGATAGCTTCCTTTCTCATAGCAGAATAATATTTCATTGTATATACATATAACATCTTTTTTATCCATTCATCCATCAATAGGCGTTTGGGTTGTTCTGTATCTTTACTATTGCAAATAATGCTGTAATAAACACAGGAGTGCATATAATCTCAAAGAAATCTTGTTTCCATTTCCTTTGTTTATACAGCCAGAAGTGGAATTTATATTTTAAATTAAATTAGTGGGATTTAATTTTTTCAGAACATCCATTTCTATCAACAATATATAAAGTTTCCCTTTCACCAGATCCTCACCAATACCTGTTTTCTCTTGATTTCTTGGTGATAGCCATTTCAAGGGTTGTTAGATATTGTTAAACATCTGTGATTTTGATTTGCATTTCCCTGATGATTAGTGATGTTGAGCATCTTTTCATTGGCCATTTTAATGTGTTTTTTGGAGAAATCTTTAGTTTTTCTGCCATTTTTTTTCATTGGATTATTTCTTATTATTGAGTCGACTGGGTTATTTATATATTTTAGATATTAACCCCTTATCTGATATATGGTTTTGCATATTTTTTCCCATTCTGTAGTTTGTCTTTTCAGTGTGCTAATTGTTTCTTTTGCTGTGTAGGAATTTTTTTTTTAAATTTAAATTCAGTTAGCCACATACAATACATCATTAGTTTTTGATAAAATGTTCAATGATTCTCTAGTCAAGTATAACACCCAGACGCATCACATCACTTGTGTAGAAGCTTTTGAATTAGATGTGGTCCCATTTATTTTTGTTGTTTGTGGTTGCGACTCCATGCCCCCAAGATTATCACCAAGAACAATATTGATGAGCTTCTTCTTCTAGAAGTCTCATAGCATTAGGTCTTATGTTTAAATCTTTGATTCATTTTTAGTTAATTTTTGTGAATGGTGTGAGAGGTCCAATTCCATTTTACAACATGTGTTTCTACAGTTTCCCCAGAACCATTCGTTAAAAAGATTATCCTTTCATCAGTGTATACTGTTGGCTCCCTTGTCAAGTATTAGTTGACAGTACATGCTGGGGTTTAAATCTGGGATCTCTATTCTGTTCCATTGGTTGATGTATCCATTTTTTGTGCAAGTACCATACTGTTTTTATTACTGTGGCTTTTTAGTATAGTTTGAAATCTGTGTTATCTCCAGCTTTGTTCTTTTTTCTCAGGATTGCTTTGGCTTTAGGACCTTTTGTGGTTCTGCAGAATTTTTAGGATTATTTCTTCTATTTCTCTGAATAACTTAAGCATTTTGATGGGGACTGTATTGAATCTGTAGGTGGCTTTGGGAGTATGGCCACTTTAACAATATTAATTTTTCCAACTCATGGACATTTGTTGTCTTTCCATTAGTTTGTGTCATTTCCAGTTTCTTTCAGGAAAGTTTCATAGTTTTCATTGTATAAATATTTCACTTCCTTGGCTAAATGTTTATGTATTTTATTATTTTTGCTGCTATTATGAATGGGATGATTTTCTTTCTTTTTTAGATGCTTCATCGTTAGTGTCAAGGAATGCAATTGATTGCTGTCTGTTAATATTCCATATTCTATATGTTTTGTATCCTGCCACTTAACTGAAATTTCTATTAATTCCAGCAGATTTTTTTAAACTAATTCTTTGGGATTTTCTATGTATAGAATCATATCAAATAACAATTTTACTTCTTCCTTTCTGATTCGAATGCTCTTTATTTCTTTGTCTTGCTTAATTGTTCTAGCTAGACCTTCCAGTAATATGGAGTGGCGAAGATGGGTATCCTTGCCTTGTTCCTGTTCTTAGAGAAACATTTTCCTCCCCATTGAGTATAATGCTAGCTATAGATCTGTCATATATGGTCTTTATTATGTTGAGGTATGTTCCTTCTATATTCACTTTTTTAAGGGTTTTCATCATGAAAGAATGTTGCCAAATGCCTTTTCTGCATCTTTTAGGATATGATTTTTATCTTTAGCTTTATTGATGGGATGCATTGCATTTATTAATTTGCATATTTTGAGTCAGCCTTGCATCCCAGAGATAAATCCAACTTGGTCATCATGTATAATCTCATTTGTTCTTGAATTTGGTTTGATAATGCCTTGTTGAGAATTTTTGCATCTACATTCATCAGGGGTATTGGTCTATAGCTTTCTTCTGCTATCCTTTTCTGGTTTTGGTATCAAATGAATGTTCCCTCCTCCCTGATATTTTGGAAGAGTCTGAAGAGAATTGATACTACTTCTTTAAAATGTTTGGTAAAATTCTCCAGTGAAGCTGGCCCTGGAGTTTTCTGTGTTGATAGTTTTCTGTGTTATTATTGTTGTTGTTGTATTACTAATTCAAGATCTTTACTTGTTATTGATCTATTTAGATTTTTTATTTCTTCTTGACTCAGTCTTGGTAGGTTTTGTGTTTCTAGAAATGTATCTGTTTCTTCCAGGTTTTGCAATTCCTTGGCCTATAATTGTTCATTCCTTGGTCTATAATTGATTTTATGTATTTCTACAACATCCTTTATAATGTCTCCTTTTTCATTTCTAATTTTGTCTTTTTCTTAGTCTAGCTAAAGGTTTCTCAATTCTATCTTTTTCAAAATGAGTTTCATTGATCCTTTCTATTATTTTTTGGTCACTATTTCATTTATTTCTGGAAAAGATCCTTATTTGCTTCCTCTTGCTAAATTTGGGTTTATTTTTCTAGACCTTTAGGGTGTTAAATTAGGTGGTTTGAGATATAATTTCTTAATATAAGGGTTTGTTGCTATAAACTTTCCTCTCAGTATTGTTTTTGCTGCATCATACACTATTCAGTAAGTTTTGTTTTTATTTTCATTTGTTTTGAGATCACTTTTTAAAATTTCCCTTTTGATTTTTTCTTTGACTCAATGGTTGTTTAGGACTGTGCAGTTCAGTTTCAATATATTGGTAGATCATCTCACTTATTATTGATTTCTAGTTTCATACCATTTTGGTCAAAAAAGATAGTTGGTGTGATTTCAATTTTTTTTTTTTTTTTAAGCAAGAGAGAGAGAGACAGAGACAGAGACAGAGACAGAGAAAGAGAGTGCAAATGGGGGTAAGGAGAGGGGTAGAGGAAGAAGGAAAGAGAATTCCACGCAGGCTTCACACCCAGAGAGAAGCTTGGTTTGAGCCAAAATCAAGAGTCAGACACTCAACTGACTGAGCCATCCAAGAACCCCTAATATGATATCAGTTTTAAATTTGCTACAGTTTGTTTTTGCCCTATCATATTATCTATCCTGAAGAATAATCTTTATGCACTTGAGAAAAAAGTGTATTTGGCTGCTCTTGGATGGAATGTTTTGTATATATCTATTAAGTTCATTTGTTCTAAAGTGTGGTTCAGTTCTGACATTCCTTTGTTGATTTTCTCTGGATAATCTATCCATTGCTTATAATGGAATACTGATAACCCTTACAATTCTTGTATTGTTATTTCTCCCTTAAGATCTATTATTAATTGCTTAATATTCTTCAGTGCTAAGTTGGGCATATGTATATTTATAAGTTTTACATATTCTTTGTGCATTTACCTAAGGCTGGGACCCTGTGCTTTAAGTCTGTTTTGTGTGATATAAGTATGTCTGTACCCACATCCTTTTGGTTTCTTTTTGCTTTGAATAACATCTGGCATCCAGTCATTTTGAGCGTATATGTGTCTTTTAAGTGGCATATAATTGATTCTTTTTTTTTTTTTTAATCTATCCAGTCACTCTATGACTCTTGATTTGTGAGTTCAAATCATTTATATTTTGGGTGATTACCGATCTGTTAGGATTTACTACTACCATTTTATCTTTTGCCTGTCTGGTTATTTTGTCTCTTCATCGTTTCTTTGTCTTTCTGTTTCTGTCTACCTTTCTAAGCTGGTTATTTTCCATGGTGATTTGCTCAGTCTTCTGTTTTTTGTTGTTGTTGTTCTTGTGTTTTGTGTTTTTATTGTAGATTTTTGCTTTATAGTTATCTTAATGTTTACTTACATCAAACATCTCATAGATATAATTTTTTTTCTTCTGATATCAGTTTATCTTCATTTTCCTGTAAAGTTTCCATTCATTTATTCTTCCCCTTTCATATTTTTTTATGTCACAAATTACCTCTTTTTTTAAAAATATTTTTTATTTATTTGACAGACAGAGATCACAAGTAGGCAGAGAGGAAGGCAGAGAGAGATGGGAAAGCAGGCTCCCTGCTGAGCAGAGAGCCCAGTGTGGGGCTTGATCTCAGGACACCGGGATCATGACCTGAGCCGAAGGCAGAGGCTTTAACCCACTGAGCCACCCAGGCGCCCCACAAATCACCTCTTTTTATGCTGATTTTTTTTTACTAAGATTAGAAGCTATAACGTTTATGCTATAGTTTAGAGTTTAATATAGTATTCTAAAAAAAAAAAGTTACAGTCTTCTATCATCTAATCAGAGTTTTCTGTACTCTCATCTTTTTATTTCAGTTTGAAGGCTCCTTTCAGTCTTTTCATAAGGCAGGTTTAGTGATGATGAACTCCCTCAAATTTTGTTTGGGAAAGCCTTTATTTCCCCCTCATATCTGAAAGATAACTGCTGGATTGAGTATTCTTGGCTAGCAGTTTCTATCTTTCAATATTTGAATATGTCATTCTACTCTCTCCTAGCCTGTAGACTTTCTGCTAAGAAATCTGAAGAGCCTAATGGGTATAATTTTGTAGATTATTTTGTCCACCACCAGCTGCTTTTAAAATTCCTTATCATTGACTTTTGACAGCTTAGAGATAATGTCCCTTGGGGAAGGTGATTCAGCATTGAGATAGTAAGGTTTCTGCTACCTTTGTGGACCTGTGGACTTGAATATCCAGTTTGTTCCCCGGGTTTTGGAAGTTCTTAGCTTTTTTTTTAAATTTATTTATTTGACAGAGAGGTCACAAGTAGGCAGAGAGGCAGGCAGAGAGAGAGGGAGAAGCGGGCTCCCTGCTGAGCAGAGAGCTTAAGGTGAGGCTTGATACCAGGGCCCTGAGACCATGACCTGAACTTAAGGCAGAAGCTTAACCCACTGAGTCACCCAGGCGCCCCAGCTTTTATTTTTTAGAATGTGTTTTCTACTCTCTTCTCCCTCTCTTCTCCTTTTGGGACATCCATTATCCTTATGTTAGTCTTCAGTTCTTTCTCTTTTTTTCTTCTTTTTCTCTTTTTCCCCCTTAATCATTTCCATAATTCTATCCTTGAGCTGCTAATTCTCTCTTCCATGTGATTGCTCTATTCCCAGTGCATTCTAAGACATTCTTTATTTCATTTATTGAGATCTTCAGCTTCAGAATTTGCTCGGTTCTTTTTTAGAATTTTAATCTCTTTGGTAACGTACTCCTTCTGTTCATTAATTTTATTCCTCAGTTTATTGTATCACCTTAGGGGTATTTTTTGTTTTGGGTTTTGTTTTTTTTCTTTTGTTTCGTAGCTCATTGGTTTTCTTCATAATGCCTATTTTAAACTTTTTATCAGTTAGATGCCATTCTCCCACATCTTTAGATTCAGTTGCTGGAAAATTGTCAGTTCCTTTTTGTGATATTATATTACCATGATTTTTCATGGTGTTTGATGAGAAGTGCCTCTGCATTTGAAGTAGCAAAGACCTTTCTTGTTGAGGCAATGCTTTTACTTTGATTCTAGCAGTTCAACAGGTTGGTAGTAGGAACCTTCCTTTTGTCTTCCAGAAGGTGGTGCTACAGTACCAGTTTTTGGTTTCCCTTAACAAAGCTGACCTAACCCTAAGGCCTGGACCCTATGCATATATGTTTAAAAACAAAACAAGACTTGGTGGCAGTGTGTACTGAGCACTTGGGGCTCTGGGTATGCCCACAGCCTGGTGGGGGAAATCCTCAGGTGAGTGGAGGAACCCCAGAGATCCATGGTCAGTACCCAGTACTTCCCAGGGAGACAATTTCTTACAGTTTTCTTTGCCTATTTCCCTTTCCTTTCCCTTCCCCCCAGGCTCTGGGGTCCCTCTTCAGAGGGAGCAACTAGTCCCTCCAGTTATAGCACACTTGGCTGGGCATGTCTCCACTCACCACCTTCACCTCTCACCTCTGCCAGGAAGGTCATGATGGCTTGCTGATGAGCCTGCCACTGCCTTCTCTGTGGTCACCAGCTCCATTGCTACAAGCTCTACTGCCCCTTCCCTTGTGCTCTGCCACTTCTGTAGTCCAGTCCAACTCCTTTCAGGTGCACAGATGGATGGATATCTAAGGTATCCTTGTATGCTGTACTACACAGGCTTTTAAATTTTTTTTTAATTGTTTTTGGCTTTGGAAGTCCAATTAGCTATAAATCAAGGGGAGAGAAAAAGGGAACAACTGATGCTGCCAGACATCACTCTGAGCTACTTCTCCTTATTACTCCAAGTCCTCTGTTTGAAAACTAGTATTTACATATTTGTTTTGAGACCTTAAAGGGAGGTAACTATTTCCACTTCAATCCAGATAAAAACTAGGAACTATTAAATTTTATCCAGGACTCCAGAAGTAAACAAAATGTGACAAACCCAGGGCTGATGTTCTGCCCACTGTGAATATCCAATAATTAGCCAGATAATTCCTGAAAATAGGTCTAAAAACTGACCCCATATCTATTTTGAAATTAAATGGTTTTAGAATATGTATTTAACTTCTGAAACACAGAAAACCCTATTTTTGAGGGGAGGGCGTGATCCTTTCCTAGATACCCAGAAAGGACATTGGGGGAACAGCGCTTCTTTGAATCAAAATGTTGTGCTATGGTTTGAGTTCCTGGCACTATCAGTCTTGGGCCCAAGGTAGGACTCCCTAAATGAGGATTATAATGTAGTTTTGACTGAATGTGTAATAGACAGCTTTACCCAATCTTTCTACATCTACGTGCCATGTCAGAAACTTGTTAGGGAGAATGATTTGTTGTAAGGCTGCAGGGCTTGTGGTAGTTTTGAATTCATTTTTGTGCAAACAGGGTGGGACAAGTTGTTATATCTGTACTAGCCAGATAGGTGTTGAAAAGAACTTATCAATTACTATACTGACAGGACCATATCATTTTGAGCACAGCCATAGCATAGCTAGCCCAGCTCCTCTACAGTTAAGGTAGTAAATATTTCTGCTTTTTAAAATATTGCATCCCCAAATTTTGTGCTGACAGAAATAATACTTGATGCTATATAAATAACAATGTAGGTCATGCACCATTTTACTACATATCCTCACTCTGGCCCTACTCTTGTTATTCTTGTCTCTTTTCTTGTCATTCTCCCAGGTAGTCTGTAAGCTTCTTGAAGGTAGAGATCAGATAGTGTATCCTCAGAGTGTAACTTAATGCCTGGCAGAAACTAGGTTCTCATATTTTTTGAAGAATTTAAAAAACTATTAAAAGGCTACAACTAAAGACACAATTAGCCGGTACTTCCTTGAGTAAGTATGAATGGACTGTGTATAGACTATTTATTCTTCATGTTTAAAATCTCTACATAGTTTTATATGCTAACTGGTTAGAACTGCCAAGAAGGAAATGAAAGCTTAGTATTCTTTCTTAGAAGATACTGGGAAGATTATGTAGATCTTTTACAGATTGAATTTTATTGAATTATGTCACCTCTTCTAGTCTCTTTGGGGGGAAACTCCAAATAAATTATAACCTCAGTAAATGTAGGTTTCATATGTATTTTGCCAACCACTTTATCTGCAGTGACAACAGTGGTGCCTGGCATATAATAGATATTTAACATATAATTGTTGAATTATCACTGAGCATTTTTGTTGATTTACACCAAGCATCATTCTAAAAATGATAAGGGAAACCTTACATAAATAAATACAAGTAGAAAATAAATGTATAAAAATTAGAGCAAGGGGAAGTTATGTACAAGGAATAAGTTGAAGGGGTAAAACAAATATATGAAAATACGTGAAATAATAGTGTTGTACAGTTGTTAAATATAATTTTTTACTGTATGTCAAAACAAAAACAAAATACCCAAGACAGTAGCGCTGTGGCATATGCTCTCAGTGCTCTGCTCATGTTGCCTAAGACTGTCAGTGTGTTCCAACCAGCATTCAGGTGACCATTCCTGCATCTGTGCCTAGGACTCCTTACCCCCAAACTTTAGGAAGCATATGAAAGTGCTGAGAGCTTAACACCACCGAGGAGCCTCAGCTGAAGACTAGCAAGAGTTGGTATTTAAATATCCCTATTCCCCTATCACTTTGGTGTGACCCTTCTAAGGCACATATTTTTTGGTTGTTGTTGCTTTAAACCATTTCCCATAGTCTCTGTGGAATTAAGCTTCAGTAGCTGATGCTTGTAGCTTTTTCATTTTCCTTCTATCTTCTGCAATACCTAACTACTTCTTTGTAGTGTTTCCTGCTCTTTCCAAATAAACTACTTTTAATCTAATCTTTGTCTTAGTGTACATTTCTTGTTAAAACCAAAATAAGACATAAAAATAAAAATTATATCCCAAAAGTGACAAAGACAAAATAAGCTATATGGCAGGAAGGAAACTTTTCTGGAAAAAAAACAAAAAAACTACTCCATGGACACTCCTAGAGTGGGCAGTGGCTAATGTATAAAAAACAGTATCTTTGATGATATTGATCAGGCAATGTCTCTGTCTCCTATGATCATGATGATTTCTCACTGTGAGAAGAATTTGAGGAAGGTAAAACAACATTTAGTCCAGCTGTAGAAAGCAGAAATCTTTGTTGTGGATTCTGTATAAATTAGTATTAGGATTATTCTATCTTTGCTCACTTGACTACCATTCCATTTTCAGCCTATTCCTCATCTACTTTGTCACTTTGGTTTCATTTGAAGGCTGCTGTTCATTAGCTACTTGTTACAGTTTTGGCTGACATACTGCTCACTTTCTAAATCTCTCCACACATCTGGTGTCACATGTTTTCCTTGCAAATTTACCTTGCAGAGTAAAAGTTGTCATGCATGATCCCTATGGAGATGAGCAGCCTTTCCTTTGTTTTCTCCTGGGGAAAGAAAAAGGAAAAGATAATGTGCTGACACATAGAATATTTAAGCCAAACACTTCATTAATGTACCTATAAATTTTTTATTAGGAGTCTGAGGGGCAGTGGTAGTCCATTGCATGCTTGCTGGTCTTAGACACAAATAATTGTCATGTACCCTAAGTATCTGCCGTACAATTCTAGAAGTGACTCAGCTTGACTTTTTAATACCCCTGTTTCTTTTGTCACCCCCTAATTTAACAAAAGGCAGAAAACAAGGTTCCAGGAAAGCAAGAGTTAATAAAGAATTGATTGAAGTGAGAGATTCAGGCCATGCTTAGATAACTGAAAATAAGCAGATTGTGCCATAGTTGGTCTAGTTATTTAAGCTTCTTTGACAGCTTGTTCAGAGTAATGTAGTCTAGCTGTGATTAATTGTTTGGCTATCACTCGTTAATATGGCAGGGGAAAAATAAAAAGGAAAAAGAAAAAAACAACTATGTTACTGAAGATTAGGCATGTCCTACAGACATAGGGAAAAAACTTCAAAATGAATTATATTACTGAATAATTAAGTGGTAACTAATCAGTACAAACCACAAGTATGGAAAATTCAGCATTTCTCCATGCCTGCCACCCTCCCTACTCTCCCTTCCCCAGCTCTCCCTTCTCTCTTCTCCATTTCACACATCTGAATATGTGCTCTCTTTGGTAGGTACCAAAGCTGTCAGTTTGTTTATATATGGTAAACACTATAGCTAAATGTTAATGGAGAAACAACACTTGCCTCTGTCTAATTTAGGAAAGGCAATATCACTCTGGATCTTAGAAAACAGATTAAAAGAATATAGGTCCCTGGGGGTCGAGGTCAGCACAGATTTGGAGAGTAGGAGAACTATTATAGGGGATTTTATTAATAATAAACATTTACTGAAAACTCATTCAGTGCTAAACTCACAACTAAACCCTCTTTATGCTATTCCATGTTTAATCCTGACAATAATGTTGAGTTAAGAACTACAATAGTCCTTCCTTAACAAATGAGGGAATTGAGCCAGAGAAATATGTTGCCTGAGAGTAATGGGTAGAGTTAGAATTTTTACTCAGACCGATCCCAGAATCAACAGTTTCAAAGGAACCCCAATATCCAGGGAGCCAGGTAAATGTAGCTGAAGGATAGCTTATTGCAAAACTAAAGAAAAAATAAATGAGAGAAGAGCATGAAGAATCTGGAAATCTTCAGTAGCTGGGTATGAGAAGAGGAAGATGTTAGGTTCCAGCACTTCCAGAAATTCCAACAATACAAGGAAGAGATTTCCCAGGAACACGAGGACACTGAATATTGGATCAGAATTGGCTTGGGTCTATGCATCTAAGTTGAGTATTCAAGAAAACATTATTATCAACCAAGTAAAAAATAATGTCTGTACAAAAAAAAAAAAAAGTCACTTGAATACATTTCCTGCATGTCATTAGCAACTTAAGAATAGCTCTTCATTGAGACCAAGTGTGTTGCCTTCCTCAACACTTGTTTCTTAGTTGTAGACTCACTTTAGGAGGGTAAGAAAACTGAGGAGCTGGGCTAGCCATCCAAACCATGCTTATACAACATGCATATACAATTGACTATGGGGCATCATAGTCAATTGCTTTTTACCAGGTTTTATATCAAATTTACTTCAAAGATTGTTTCAGAACTCAACTTTAATCTGCCTATGTTGGTAAATAGAGAACAATAACAATAACAAAATTTTATTTTGCTACATAATCCAAGTACTGTAAAGGAAGTGAGAAAGAATAGGAATAATTTTTTTGAATGGAGTAATACTGAATAATGAGCAGAAACATTTATTATAAGTTAATGAACAAGGCTAAAATAGGTTAATTTATGTATTGTAACTTTTACAGATGCTTTATATGAAAGAGAAAGGTTCAATGTTATATGTGCTTTTCTTCTCTTAGTTATTTTCATTGCATATTTACATATAAAAGTCCTGAAAAATCCTTCTATAAAGAAATCTTACTAATTTTGTTTAACTTTGTTTCCCAAATATAATTTATCCATAGAATCTATTTTCCAGAGAATGCCTTTTAATATCTAACTGATAAATCTTAGACCCAATTTTGGAAAAAAAATTATGTGGTTAAATAAGTTCATTTTAGATAAAAAGAGATTAAGAGTTAATTCATAGAGGTATAGATATAAACATTTATTGAGTCCTCATGGCAAGAAATTATTCTAGGTTATTGATAATGACAAAAGTCCGTGCCCTTATAAAGTGTGATGTTGCCTGTGACAAGTTGTCTTTTCTAGAACAGAACAGTGTCATTGATAAGAGACTTCAGCTGGTGATTTTCAGAGCCTTCCCAAGAATCAAACTGATATTTCAAAGAGATTAAAAACTGAAGGGAACATATGATATCCATTCAAATCTGAGACTTCAGATTTAATGAAGACTGTATCAGGATGAGATATTATTCAGATATTGAGCTCATTTATGTAATCCATATAGACTTATAAATCAGTCACATTAAATAAATATTTATTTTGTTTTAATTGTCACTTTGTTTCAGGGGTCTCAATTCTAGTTTCTTTCAATATTTAATAGATATGATTTTCATTTCTAAAGTAATCTGTACATTTTTGTTTTATTTTTTATAATTCAAATTTAGTCTGGCTACTTCTGCAGGATTTAAAGATTATGTTTTGGTACCCAATTTTGAAATATTAATTCCTACATTTTCACAATTAAATCATTACAAAGTGACATAATTCTCTCCACCTACCCCCCAAGCCTAGATACCCAGATACATGTAGAAACCAGCTTAAACAATCTCCACTTAACTTGCTAAGACTGTAAACCCTGCCTCTGTATTCTCCTACAGATCTGTCCCTTCAAACCTGCTTACTCAGCAGTTCTTCCACAGTGTCTCCTGACAAATTTCATTCTACAAGCAGCCCAGAGAGTGACCTGTGCCAATTCCTGTCCTGGAGAAAGGGGAAGATAACCACATACAGCCCCAAAAGTAGGCTGAGGACAGACACTTGCTCTAATTGCTAGCCCATCCACCAACAAAAATCTCAGAGAACAGCACAAGTAGAGAGCCCTGTACCTTGTGGTCACTCCAGCCCCAACAGATGGACTAAGGGTAGACATCTGGTCTGACTGCAGGTCCTGTCCACCAAAAAAGCCTCCCAAGGGACAATGCAGGGAGCATGCCCGGCAGTTTGCTGTGACTGCAGCTCCAGCAAATTGATGGAGGGCAGGCCTGGTGTGATATAACTAAAAATACAAGGCAGCCCTAAAATGACACATTCATGGCTCAGGAACTAAGTCCTGCCCATATCAGGCAAATCCGGCCATTGCAGTTTATTGGACTAACAGCAAACGCAGCTCAGCCACAATAGGAGAGCACATACAACACACATAGGAGACACCCCCAGAAGTTCCTGGTTCTGGTGAATAGAGGGCATTGCACTACAGGGCACCATAGGACCTCTTATTCATAAGACTACTACCTTCAAGATCAGGAGACACAGCTGTCTTCCCTAATACATAGAAATAAACACAGAGGTTACAGAGAATGAGAGACAGAGGATATGTCACAAATGAAATAACAAATTGAAATCACAGCAAAAGAATTAAGTGAAATGGAGATAAGCAAAATGTCTGGTAGAGAATTCAAAGTAATGGTTATAAAGATACTTACTGGACCTGGAAAAGAGTAGAGAATCTGAGACCTTCAAGAGAGAGAGAAACTGTTTTTAAAAAATCAGAGATGAAGAACTTAATGACTAAAATTAAAAGTACACTAGAAGGAATCAGTAGTATATTAGAGGAAGTAGAAGAACAGATAGCCAAGCTGGAAGACAGAGTAATGGAAAGCAATCAAACTGAATAGAATGATTTTAAAAATGAGTATAGGTTAAGGAAACTCAGCAACACCACCAAGTGTAGTAGCATTTGCTTTATAGGGATCTCAGAGGGAGAAGAAACAGAAAAGGGGGCAGAAACTTTAGTTGAGTAATAGCTGAAAACTTCTCATATATAGTGAAAGAAACAAACATCCAGATCCAAGACATACAGCGATCCCCCAGAATAATCAACCCAAGGAGGTCCATACCAAGATACACAATAATTAATATGGCAAAAAGTAATGATAAAGAGAGGATTTTGAAAACAGTAGGAAAAAACAGTTACATACAAGGGAAACCCCATAAAGCTATCAGCTGGGTTTTTTAGCAAAAAGGGAAGGCCAGGAGGGAGTGGCATAATGTATTTAAGGTACTGAAAATAAAATAAAACAAAAACCTGTACCAAGAATACTATATCCATCAAAGTTGACTTTCATAAAGAAGGAGAGATAAAGAGTTACCCAGACAAAAACAAACAACAATAACAACAAAAAATTAAAAGTTCATCCATCACCATTAAGGCATCCTTACAAGAAACATTATAGAGAATTCTTTCAGTAGAATGTAAAAGTCATAATCAGAGTAGGAAAATTAGGAAAGGAAAAAAAATTCACAAATAAATACAACATAATAAGAGTAGATTAATGACTTAGAAAACCAGTACAATAGGTTGAAGCACAAAAACAGTAAAAAATCAATTATATCTAAAACAATCAGTACAGGGACTCACAAAATAAAAGAATGTGAAGTATGATGTCATGCACATAAAATATGGGAGGAGGGGTAAAAATCAAGCACTTTTAGAATGGGTTCAAATTTAAGCAACCATCTACTTAATATAGACTATTATATGTATAGGTGTTATTTATCAACCTAAAGGTAACCATAGATCAAAAAACCTATAACAGATATACAAAGAACAAAGAGAAAGGAATCCAAGTATATCACTAAAGAAAGACATCAAACCACAAGGAAAGACAGTAAAAGAACTACAAAAACAACTTTAAAACAAGTAACAAAATGGCAATATGTGCATACCTATCAATAATTACTTTGAATATACATGGACTAAATGCTACAATCGAAAGACATAGGGTAATGGGATGGACAAAAATGAGGCCCATGTAGAAGAAAGTTACCTGAGGCCTAAAGACACTTGCAGAATGAAAGTGAAAGTTGGAAAAACATTTATCACTCAAACAGAAGAAGAAATCTGGGATAGTATTGCTTATATTGGACAAAATAAAGTTGAAAACAAAGATTGTTACAAGAGACAAAGAAGGACACTGCATAATCAGAAAGAGAACAATCTGTTAAGGAGATATAATAATTGTAAATATTTATGCTCCCAATCATGGGAGCACTCAAATACATAAAGCAGCTGTTAAGAACTCGATAGTAATGAAATAGTATTAGGAAACTTTAACACCCCATTTGTATCAATGGATACATAATCCAGACAAAAAATCAACAAGGAAAGAGTGGCTTTGAATGACACATTGGACCATATAGATCTAACAGATATATTCAGAAATTTCCATTTAAAACAGTGGAACACATTCTTTTCTGGTGTACATGGAACATTCTCTAGACTAGAGCACATGCCAGGCCACAAAACAGGCCTCAATGAATTAAGAAAGATTAAGTCATACCATGCATCTTTTCTGACCACAATGTTATGAAACTAGAAATCACAAGAAAAAAATCTGGAAAACAAATACACAGAGACTAAATGACATGCTATGAAACAATAAGTGGGGGTACCTGGGTGGCTCAGTCCGTTGAACATCTGCCTTCACCTCAGGTCATCATTTCAGGATCCTGGAATGGAGTCCCACATAGGGCTCCCTGCCTAGCAGAGTGTCTGCTTGTCTCACTCCCTCTGCTCCTCCACTGCAACTCCTACTTTCTACTCAAATAAGTACATAAAATCTTAAAAGCAAAACAAAACAAAAATAAAAACAATGAATGGGTCAATCAAGAAATCAGAAGAAATTAAAAAAAAAATACACAGAGTCAAATGACAGTGAAAACATGATTGTCCAAAATCTTTGTGATGCAGCAAAAGCTATTCTAAGAGGAACAATTATAACAATACAGGCCTACCTTAAGAAGCAAGAAAACACTGCAAACAAACAACCTAACCCTAAAGCAGAAATAAATGAAAAGAGACTGAGAAAACAAAAGAATTGATCAATTGAATATAGGAACTGGTTCTTCAAAAAGATAAAGTTGATAAAACTTTAGCCAAACTCATCAAAAAACAAAACAAATACAGAAGACTCAAATAAAATAAGAAATGGAGAAGAAATAACAACCAACAATACAGAAACACAAAGGATTATAAGAGAATATTATGAAAAATCATGTCAATAAATTGAACACCTAGAAGAAATGGATAGATTCCTAGAAATACGCAACATTCCAAAACTGAGTTAGGAAAAAAAAGAAATAGAAAATTTGAACAGACTGCTTACCAGCAATGAAATTGAATAGGTAATCAAAAAACGTCCAACAAACAAAAGTCCAGGATCAGATGACTTCACATGTGATTTCTACCAAACATTTAAAGAAGAGTTAATACCAATTCTTCTTGAATGATTCCAAAAGATAGAAGAGGAAGGAGAGCTTCCTACAATTGATTCTATAAGGTGAGCATTACCTTGATATCAAGATCAGATAAAGACACTATGAAAGAAAGAAAGAAGAAAGAAAGAAAGAAAGAGAGAGAGAGAGAGAAAGGAAGAATGAATGAAAGAAAGAGAGAAAGAAAAGAACTATAGGCAATATTTTTGATGAACATAAATGCAAGATCTTCAACAAAATATTAGCAAACCAAATCCAATAAAACATTAAAAAAAATCATTCACCATGATAAGGTGGAATTTATTCCAGGATACAGGGGTGGCTCAATGTTCACAAATCAATCAACATGATATATCACATTAACAAAACAAAAGATAAAAACCATATGATCATCTCAATAGATACAGAAAAAGCATTCAACAAAGTACAACATCCATTCATGATAAAAACTCTCAACAAAGCAGGTTTAGAAGGAACATAATGCAATATCATAAAGGCTATGTAGGAAAAACTCACAGTTAACATCATCTCAATGGTGAAAAACAGAACTTTTCCTCTAAGATCAGGAATAAGACAAAGATGTTCACTCTCACCACTTTTATTCAACATAGTACTGTAAATCCTGGCCACAGCAATCCAGGAAGAAATAAACAGCATCCAAATTAGAAAAGAAGAAGTAAACCTATTTGCAGGAGACATGATACTATTATAGAGAACCCAAAAAACTGCTAAAACTGATAAATTAATTTGATAAAGGTACAGGATACAAAATTAATGTACAGATACAGAAACATGTCATAGTTCTGTACACTTATAATGAACTAGCAGGAAGAAAAATTAAGAAAACAATCCCATTTACTATTATAAATAATAATTTACAGTTCCAGAAATTGTAGGAATAAAATTAGCCAAGGAGGTGAAAGACTTGTTAAAATGTCCATACTACCCATTAGCAACTACAGTCTTAAAGCAATCCCTATCAAAATACCAACTACATTTTTATAGACCTAGAACAAATAACCCTAAAATTTGTATGGAACCACAAAAGACCCTAAATAGCCAAAATAATCTTGAAAAAATGTAAAGCAAAATTAGAGGTTATCAAAATCCAAGATTACAAAGCTTTATTAATTAAAACAATATGGTTTTAATTTGAATCTCCCTGAGGGCTAATGATGATGAGCATTTTTTCATGTGTCTGATAGCCATTTGTATGTCTTGATTGGAGAAGTGTCTGTTCATATCTTCTGCCCATTTTTTGATGTGTTTGTCTGTTTCGTGTGGGTTGAGTTTGAGGAGTTCATTATAGATCCTGGATACCAACCTTTTGTCTGTACTGTCATTTGCAAATATCTTCTCCCATTCTGTGGGTTGCCTCTTTGTTTTTTTGACTGTTTCCTTTGCTGTGCAGAAGCTTTTGATTTTGATGAAGTCCCAGAAGTTTATTTTCGCTTTTGTTTCCTTTGCCTTTGGAGACGTATCTTGAAAGAAGTTGCTGTGGCTGATATCAAAGAGATTACTGCCTATGTTCTCCTCTAAGATTCTGATGGATTCCTGTCTCACGTTGAGGTCTTTTATCCATTTTGAGTTGATCTTTGTGTACGGTGTAAGAGAATGGTCGAGTTTCATTCTTCTACATATAGTTGTCCAGTTTTCCCAGCACCATTTATTGAAGAGACTGTCTTTTTTCCACTGTATATTTTTTCCTGTTTTGTCAAAGATTAGTTGACCATAGAGTTGAGGGTCCATATCAGGGCTCTCTATTCTGTTCCACTGGTCTATGTGTCTGTTTTTATGCCAGTACCATGCTGTCTTGGTGATCACAGCTTTGTAATATCACCTTACACCAGTTAGAATGGCCAAAATTAACAAAACAGGAAACAACATGTGTTGGAGAGGATGCGGAGAAAGGGGAACCCTCTTACACTGTTGGTGGGAATGCAAGTTGGTGCAGCCTCTTTAGAGAACTGTGTGGAGATTCCTCAAGAAACTAAAAATAGAGCTTCCCTATGACCCTGCAATTGCACTCCTAGGTATTTACCCCAAAGATACAGATGTCGTGAAAAGAAGGGCCATCTGTACCCCAATGTTTATAGCAGCAATGGCCACAGTCGCCAAACTATGGAAAGAACCAAGATGCCCTTCAACGGATGAATGGATAAGGAAGATGTGGTCCATATACACTATGGAGTATTATGCCTCCATCAGAAAGGATGAATACCCAACTTTTGTAGCAACATGGACGGGACTGGAAGAGATGATGCTGAGTGAAATAAGTCAAGCAGAGAGAGTCAATTATCATATGGTTTCACTTATTTGTGGAGCATAACAAATAGCATGGAGGACAAGGGGCATTAGAGAGGAGTAGGGAATTTGGGTAAATTGGAAGGGGAGGTGAACCATGAGAAACTATGGACTCTGAAAAACAGTCTAAGGGGTTTGAAGTGGCAGGGGGGTGGGAGGTTGGGGTACCAGGTGGTGGGTATTATAGAGGTCACGGCTTGCATGGAGCACTGGTTGTGGTGAAAAAATAATGAATACTGTTTTTCTGAAAATAAATAAATTGGAAAAAAAAAAATATGGTACTGGAATAAAAATTGACAAAAAGATTAATGGAATGTAATAGAGTCCAGAAATAAACTCACACATTTATGGTCAGTTAATCCCCCCAAAAGGAGGCAAGAATATGCAATAGGAAAAAGACAGTCTCTTCAACAAATGGTGTTGGGAGAACTGGACAGCTACATGCACAAGAATGAAACTGGACCCCTTTCCTACACCATATACAAAAATAAGCTCAAAATTAAGTAAAGACCTAAATATGAGCTCTAAAACCATGAAAATCCTAAAAGAAAACATAGGCAGTAGTTTCTTGGACATTTGCTGTAGAAACATTTTTCTAGATATGTTTTGTCTGGCAAGGGAAACACTAAAACAAAATTAAACTGCTGGGACTACATCAAAATAAAAAGCTTTTGCACAGCAAAGGAAACAATCAACAAAACAAAAAGGCAACCTACAGAGTTGGAGAAGATATTTGCAAATGATACATCTAATAAGGGGTTAAAATCCAAAATATTATAAAGAACTTATAAAATACAACATCCCCAATAAAATAATTAATTAAAAATGGGCAGAGGTTATGAACATTTTTGCAAGGAAAATATACAGATGGCCAACAGACACATGAAAAGATACTCACTATCACTAATCATCAGGAAAATGCAAATCAAAACAATGAAATATCACCTCACATCTGTCAGAATGGCTAAAGTAGAAAAGAAAAACACAGAAATTATAAGTGTTGACAAGGATATGGATATAAAGGAACATTCAGGTACTGTTGGTGGAATGCAAACTGGTACAACCACTGTGGAAAACAGTATGGAGATTCCTCAAAAAATTAAAAATGGAACTACCCTACAATCCAGTAATTGCACAACTGGGTATTTACCCAAAGAATATGAAAACACCAGTTCTAAAAGATACATGCACCCTTGGGTTTATCACAACATTATTTACAAGAGTCATGATATGGAACCAATTCAAGTATTCATCCATTGATGAATGGATAAAGCAGATGTGGCATATACACACAAGGTTACTACTCAGCCTTAAAAAAGGATGAAATCTTGCCATCTGCAACATGAGTGTATCTATAGGGTATAATGCTAAATGAATAAGTCAGTCAAAGAAAGATAAATGTCATGTATCTCACTTATGGAATTTAAGAATCAAAACAAATTGAACAGCAACAACAATAACAAGAGACCAAAAAATAGACTCTTAAATGTAGAAAACAAACTGGTGGTTGCCTAGAGGAGGTGTATATGGGGGGATGGGTGAAATAGATAAAGGGGATTAAGAGTACATTTATCAAGTTGAGCACTGATTAATGTATAGAATTGTTAAATTGTTAAAGTGAAATAATATAACACTGAATATTAATTATACTTGAATAAAAAATTTTCAAAGGTGAAATGATCTTGCAGGAGTTATACCTTCCAATATTTAAAAAAAAGTATGTAACATAATCATAATCATTTAGAAAGAAGTGTAAATAACAGAAACATTTGCTATTATATTTTTATACAATTCTCAGGTTTTAATTAGTAAATGAAAATACTAATTTTGAAGAGGATCATCATTCTAGGAGTCTAGGTAAAAAGAGCGTTTTAAAGTTTAGATTCTGGAGTGCTTTTGAATTCCATTGTTGTTGAGAATTTTATTATTTTGTAATGAAATAGTTTGGGTTTTCATTATTTCTGGATTACTGGATATGTTATGAATATTAGAAAATGAGTAGTCACTGTGAAGTGAAACCAGATTGTTCAGAATCATAACCTTTGTGTGAGATGAATAAGCTCTCTGAGGACAAATTCTGAATCAACTTTACATTCTTCCAGAGCCAGGCAATTTGTAAGAAGGGATTTAATAAATATTTGTCAAATGAGTGAATGAATAAATGAATTATTTAACCAATGAATGCAATAGCAAATTCTGGCCACCTTGAATAATACTTCCCCAAAGTGCCAGAATTAGAAGTTTACAAAGTTCAGAATGAAGGATATGAGATTAATTCCGTACTTGAATTGCCTGGTGCAAAGAAGAGTAGCTAATGATGCGGAGGAACATTTTGTTATAACTATAGCCCAGAAAATAGCTATTTCCATTGCAAAGACAATGTCTGAGATCTTATAAATACCATTTCATTCATTCAGGCATTGTTCTAGGTATTGTGGATGCAGTAAACAAAATTCCTTCCTTAATGATTTTGTGGAGTTAAATAAAATGTCATGTAGTAAAAAATGTTATGAATTTTAAAAAAGTGGAATAAGGGAGGCAGTGAAACATATTTAAAATATGCTTTTAAGTTATTACATTTAATTGATATTTATATTTAAAATATATTCAGGGAGTTTTATAGATTATATGAATTGAGATCTGAAGAAAGTAAAGAAATAACCCATTCAAGATCATTCAAGATCCCTAGGAATCATTTTCTAGGGAGAGAAAACAGGTAGTAAGTAGAATTGCCTTGAGGCAGAAGGTAAAGACTAGCATAGAGGCAGTGAGTCTAGAAGATAGTAAATGAAAAAGCAATAATAGGAAATGAGGTCAGAGAAAGGTAGAAGGTGATGGATAATGTGGGGTTTTAATATGGGAAACCACTTTTAACAAGTGGGTAGTTTTAAACAGTGATGAGACCTGACATATTTTGAAAGGATTACTCTGGTTATTGAACGGAGAACAGTGTCTATGCTAGAGAATATTATGTGGAAGGAAAAATGCCAGTTGAAGTTACTGCAGTAATCCAGATAATAATCTGAATAAGATAAGGTCTGGGACCAGCTATGGTGGTTATAAGGTCAGTTTGGGGATATCTTTTGAGAGAATAGACAAGATCTGTGCCTGGATTCTATGTAGGTATAAAAGAAAGATATGACTCTAGAATCATTCCATGATTTTTGACATAAACAATTAAAAGAATGGGAATGTTGAAACTGTGATGGGAAAAAACTAGGTAAAAATTAGGTTGAGTGTGGAGGAGTTGATACGAAGAGTTCTGTCTGGAACGTGTTACTTTTGAAATGCCTCTGGACAAAAATCATAGAGATGCCAGTTAGGCAGCCATAGGGTTCTGAATAAAGGAAGAGGTGTGTGGATATTTATCTGGGGTCCATTAGGCAGCATTTTAAGCCTAAAGACTACATGAAATTATGTGAGGATTAAGAACAGATGAAAAAGGGTAATGTAACACAAGGTCCTAGGTCATGTCAAATGATGAAGCAATTAAAATGAACAATTAGATACGTGAAACAATTCAAACTATAACAAAACAGTTAACACTAGAGAAACAAAATTTAAAGTTTATATTTTAGAACCAAGACACAATGCACCCAGTGATACAATTTTTCCCCCAAAGGAAGGTATTGGGATTACCTTTCAAGGTCTGACCCAGCCATTTAGGCTGTAACTCTATTTCCTTGAAATTTCTACCTATAAGTGTCCTTTTAATATTTCCCTTGCATTTGAGTCCTAAGAATTATTAAAAACTAAAATACCAGCTCCTCTTGAGATATTGAAGTTATATAGAACACTGGATCCAAAATCAGATATGAGGTAGTCCCTAATGCAGCCTGTTGATTTTGTGAAGTTTGAGGATCACAGTTCTTGGTGGTTTAGCCTCCTAAGGAACTAAGAGTCTTGATTGCTGGCAGAGTCAAGGAACCCCAGGTTCTACCACATCTTCTTCATAAGGCAGTATATGCCTTCCTTCATTTACTCAAAAGTAAGAAACAAGTCTCTCTGACTTTGCTTCTCTCATCCTACAGGATGGGAGACACTGAAAATCACACCTAGCCCAAAATATTAATTCTAACCAGTTGCTGGTTTTACTAAGAAAGAACATGAAGGGCACCTGGGTGGCTCAGTGAGTTTAGGCCTCTGCCTTCGGCTCAAGTCATGATCCCAGGTTCCTGGGATAGAGCCCCAAATTGGGCTTTCTGCTCAGCGGAGAGCCTGCATACCCCTCTGTCTCTGCCTGCCTCTCTGCTTACGTGTGATCTCTGTCAAATAAATAAAATCTTAAGGAAAAAAAAAAAGAGCATGAAAAAACAAAACAAACAAACAAACAAAAACCAACCAGGCTTTCAGAATTGAGTTGAACATAAGGAAGAATGTTCAACAACAAGGGTTGTTACCTTGCTGAAATACATTATCATTTCTTAAAAATGTTAAATATTTGAAGAGGTTGTAGGCCTCCATTTTTTTTTTTCCTACAAGACTTTCAAAATCTCAAAGTATTTCTTATCTAGAAATGTTTTAGGTGTAATTTGGAATGAAGGGCAGTGGCCATTCTAAATTAATATCTTCCAAGTTCTCATCTAGTACATGATTTTATTATTTTGTTTCCTTGGGCAGTTTAACCTCATTTACCTTTGATGTGGCAGAAGCTTTTTTTTCCCCTTTCATCGTATTTTCCAGATGACTGTGCAACCATTAGAGAGATGCATGGTATAAAGAATAAGAAGGGGGGAAAAAAAAAAACCCACAGCAAAGAAAGTCCACAAGGGAATAAAGCAAGCTAAACAAATAGATTTTGTTTCATGTTATGAAAATCAAACTACTACCTCTTTACCATAATAGGTGAGGAGGCTAGGGATTTCTGTGGAAAATTACCTGTCCCCTAAACTTCTAAATCTAGATACAATTAGTTATAGTTTTTTTTGTTTTGTTTTGCTTTGTTTTGTTTTTGCTTTGTTGCAATATAAAAGGAAAATAAAATTACAAATGCTAAGGTACTTAGAGCCCAAAGTATGCAAATATTATAGATTAAAACCTTGGAAATAGACTCAGAATGTAGAATAACTCACAATACATCACTGATAAGATAACAGTGCTGCTCTATGTGATTATGAATCATAAAAGCATGTCTAGTTAAAGAAAGTTCTGTATTATGGAGAAAGTATTTCATTCCTTGAGACAAATGGAAATGGCTAAATAAGGATTGTCTTCCAGGATTTCAAATACTCTGAACCCAACTAAATTTGTGAAGTTTAGTTTTAAAGAAACATTTACTAAGTTTGAAGATTGCAACTGTTGCTCACCCTTGTTGAATGTGACCTTGTTAAAAATAAGAGCTATTGTAACCCTGTGGTTTTCTCCTTTTCTTTTAAAGATTCTTTTTTTGCCAGAGTCTCTAAAGGTTTTTTTCCTGCCTCATTACTTACTGCATCCAAGTTTCCCTAAGAACTTACAAGTAACAAATATTTACTATGTTTGATACACCTCATTCCAATTTTAGTTTTCATTCATTCCCTTTTCTTGGTGTATCATCCTGCTCGTCAGTTGTTGAGGCCAACATCTCAGAATGTGCAAAATTTGCCAAAGGATTCTGTGCTTGTCCCACAATTAATCATTGACAGTAACTGACACAAAGGAATAGGCATTGTCTTCTCTATGTACACACAGCATAGCCAGAGAGTATTCTAGGCACACAGTGGAGCTGTTTAAAGTATAAGTTGTAGAATAGCTTTCTAGATCCATCCATGGATCTGTTGCATGGATAGATGGATCCACTCTTTCCACTCTATCGATTCTTTTTAGATACAGCTATCCACTCTTGGGTAAGTCCTAAACTACTAAACTTGAAGCTGCAGAGTCTCTTGGAAACACAGAAGAGTCATCACAGAGAAGCTGCCATTTATGCAACATCATGGGTAGTAGAGATCTAATATCCCAAAATTTTTATAGTCTCTCTTACCTTCCCTATTTTCCATCTATCTCCTTCCTTTATTTCCTTTCTATGATATGTTTATATATCTAGGTATAATCTATCTATCCTGTGTAGAGTGCATTAGGTAAGTCTGGGAACCCAACACATTTGGCATTATCTTTGGTACAAGATCTATAGAGGTGAGGCAGTTGAATCCCTGGAGGTTCTCCCATAGAGCCCTGGATATTTGAGTGTGTGTGAGACAGAGACAGAGAGAGACAGAAAGCAAGAGGAGAGAGAGCAAGAGCTGAGAGATTACTTCAGCTTTTCTTCAGCATTTTTCCTTCATGTGAGGCCTCAGAGATTTCCATATGAAAGATATTTTATATAACTCTGAGGTGTAGGCCTCCCTAGAAGTCATCAAGAGGCTTCATTTTACAGACAAAGAATTCAGGGCCTGGACAGTTCAGGTGACACTACCCATTAATAGCCGAGCTTGCATCTTATACGCACACGACCTGATCTTTCAATCAATCACAATCCTTTCCCTCCACCCCAGCTTAAATCCAAAAAGTTCTTCCTCTATTAAGAGAAACATAAATCAAATATGAATGACTATAAAGTGCAGAAATATTAAAAGGGAGAAAAGATGAAGGGCAAGTACAAGTACAACTTAAAAGTTACTAAGTTTTCCTTATTTTTTCACATCTTTAACATTTCTAACTCTTTTGAATTAAGATAAAAAAGCACATTTGGTATGGTTAATGAGTTGAACCTATTTATCAACAGTTATAGAATATACTGCCTATCACAGTAGAATATTTTCAAAACATGTTGAAAGTTCTTTAAAAACTAGTTGAGAAAGTCATCTAATACACTAAGATTAATGCAGCAATATCTGTAATTTCATGACTACTGTAAGTGTATAGGCCTTAGAATAACCACAGGAGGATGTGAGGGCTTTTCCTCAGTACTGAATAAATTATGTGTACATTAACTTGTACCAAACAAAGTTTTGATCTTGAAGAAACAACTGTCACCATTTTTTCATCCACATGTGTCATATTTATAGCCAAGGTTAAAAATGCCTTCTGAGACACCCAACAGAGTGTCTGACATTTAGCCAATCTTAGGGTCATGACTGTGGAATTGCTATTTTTTTTCCCTAAAATAATGAGAAGCTTCCTCCTTAGTTCCCAAAGTATATTAGCATGGGATCCTCTAAGAGGCCATGTCCAAGTATGCCCATGATTCCTTATGGGCCTGTGGAGCAAGTTCTTTCACATAAAATCAAGCAGACACACAGTCTCAATACTCCCAGGTTACTGGGAGTTCTCGAGGCTTGAGGCACGCACGGACCTACCCTCCTGCACATGAAAGAAAATAAACTTGGATAAAGGTAGTTGTAGAAAGAAGACCTCTAGACAAGCTGCCTTAGTTTCCTATACTAAGGACACTTACAGCCTTTCCTTCCACCAAATTTGAAGTTTTAAATTTAAAACTTCCCTTTTTTTCACAAACTAGTTAACACAAAATCTGTCCTTATCTATAATCTCTCAGTCATGGCCTTGTACAATATTTGATGGATCGAAAAGTCTATTATGTCAGAAATGAATGCATTGAGTTTATAATTTTGTTGAGTCCTATAAACTAATTTTTTTAAATTTTAATTTGAGCATAGTTAACATATAATGTTAAATTAGTTTCAGGTGTATAATGTAGTGATCCAATAATTCTATACATTACTCAGTACTCATCGTGGTAAGTGTACTCTTAATCTCCTTCACCTATTTCACCCATTCCCCAGCCATCTTTCTCTATATTTAAGAGTCTGTTATGTGATCTTCCCCCGCCCCCTTTGTTCATTTATTTTCTTTCTTAAGTTCTTATGGTATTTATCTTTCTCTATATGACTTATTTCACTTAGCATCATATTCTAGACCTATCCGTGCCGCTGCAAATGGCAAGATTTCACTTTCTATGTCTCAATGATATTCCAGTGTGTGTATATGTTTGTGTGTGTGTGTGTGTGTGCGCCTGTGTGTACCATGTCTTATTTATCCATTCATCTATTGATGGACACTTGGTTGCTTCCATAATTTTGCTGTGGTAAATAATGCTGCAATAACCATAGGGGTGCCTTATAACCTTTCAAGTTAGTGTTTTCATGTTCTTTGGGAAAATACCCAGTAGTGTAATTACTGAATCACATGGTAATTTTATTTTTAATTTTCTAAGGAAACTCCATACTGTTTTCCACAGTGACTGTACCAGTTTTCATTCCCACCAACAGGGCATGAAATTTCCTTTCTCTCCACATCCTTGGCAACACTTGTTGTTTACTATAAATTAATTTTATCATTAATTCCCAAAGAGTTAAACTCAGCAAAAAGTTCCGTTATCTTTGGGAAATAGTATTCATGATGGCTTTCCTTGCCAAGTTTTTTAAAGTGAGTAAACAATTTGATGACCATAGGTCACTTAAAGTGCTTTCTTTCAGAGGAGCTGTAAAACTGAATACTATCATAACACATTTCTTTATATAAAATAGGTGTGTCTGAACTAAATTATTTATTTATTGTGCTAAAAAGTAAGGGATTCATTTTCTTCATTCATTTTTTAAGCAAAAATTAGATAATGTGTGACATTGTTATTAAAACCTCATTCACTACTATTAGCTTTAGACAGGGAAAGGAAAACCACAACCCATGGGCCAGATCCAGCCCACCACCTATTTTTGTAAATAAAGTTTAATTGGAACACAGCTCTGCTTATCCATTTACGTGTTGTACTTGGCTAATTGTGCACTGCCACAGTTGGGATGGCAATCTTGTGTCCTGCAAAGTCAAAAATATTTACTTTCTGAATTTTTATTAAAAAAAAAAAATCCTGGCATAGCCTCAAGCTGTGATTTGATGGGAAGACAGCTCCTATAAATCCCCTAGTAGTTTCTGGTAACATATCCTGGTCAAAAAATGTGATTCTTGATATTTCAAAAACTGAGGGATCTGAAGTCTTAACCAAATTTTGAAAGGCCATGATATATGTGGAGAAGTATTCTCTCTTGAATCCAACGTTATTATGCAGAGCCAGTGTGCCCATCTTTTTTTTTTTCTTTTTAAGATTCTATTTATTTATTTGACAGACAGCAGAGATCACAAGTAGGCAAAGAGGCAGGCAAAGAGAGAGGAGGAAGCAGGCTCTCTTGCTGAGCAGAGAGCTCCATGCAGGGCTCGAACCCAGGACGCTGGGATCATGACCTGAGCCAAAGGCAGAGGCTTTAACCCACTGAGCCACCCAGATGCCCCCACTGTGCCCATCTTTAAAAAAAGATTTAATGTGAATTTTATTTTCATTTCCAGGAGGATATGTCATTTATTTGTAGTTGTTTTTTCCACCACCCTTTCTGTTCCTGCCATAATACCTATACAAGTTATCTACGGTCTGTGTGAGAGATAGAATGTGTCCAGAAGCTGGAAAACATGTTTTCCTTGATTAATTTTTAATGCATTGGTTTATTTGCTTACCCTAAAAACTATCCCTACTTTTAATCCATAGAAAGACTTTCATAGGACATCATTCAAGATTTCATTGTTATTACTATGTGTTATCTTCTACTTTACTCTTCAATTCACACTTTCTTTTTCCATGTCACACATGGTCTTTCCCAATCCAATGATCTAATCCTTTGAATAGTTAATGCTATTTGAGTAGAAGAGATAAAACATAGCCGTCCTGGTCAGTGAGCAAACGGTTTTGTAGTTCTCCTGGACTTCAGGAAAAAAAAAATTATCTTAGTTGCTCTCTAGAACTTTGACTTTTATTAACTATTTTAAACAAACCTTTTCTACTGAAGAGACCAGAAACAAAGTACAATATTGGTCATTTCAATAATATTTATCATTATAAATATCAAGCCAATTCCAACTGGACCTGTCACTGGATAATCAGACACTAACGATAAACTAAGGGATGATGTAGGTAAATACGGAACAACCACTTATGTTAAAGAAATCTTGCTCAATCTGATATGTAGTAAAAGAGGTATCAAAATTTATAGAAGCCATTAGGGAGACATACTTACAAATGTCCCAAATAGAGGATTATAAGCTTCTTGAGGAAATGAAGCTAATATATCAGTCCCTTCTGATTCTCTTAGTAGTATACTAAGTTCACTTACTAAAAATATACAGTAAATGCTAAGAGTTGGCTGATGAAAATCCTGTAGGACATTAAGTCTTTCTCAGTAGCTAAACAACAAAAATTAAAAGTCTTATTTCAAGTCTTTTGGAGTATTGTTGAACATCACTCATTCCTTTTTCCAGCTCTGAGAGTACCTTGCCTGTTTAATTTTTTAAAAAGTAAATGGTCATTTATTTTCCTAATCTCTAATGATGTAAACTTAGAGAAACAATCTTAAATTCACCTTTTTATAGAAAAGCATACCATTTTAGACAAAAGTCATTATGGAGCAAGAAACATAAAAAGGATGAAAATATCAGGCACCTGGGTGGCTCAGTTGGTTGAGTGACTGCCTTCAGCTCAGGTTATGATCCCGAAGTCCTGGGACTGAGTCCCACACTGGGCTCCCAGCTCCATGGAGAGTTTGTTTCTCCCTCTGACCTTTTCCTCTCTCATGCTCTCTGTCACTCTTTCTCTCTCAAATAAATAAATAAAATATTTTTTTAAAAAAACTAATGATTTACTATATGTTGGCTAACTGAACTTAATTTTTAAGAAAGGATGGTAATATCAAGTATATTTAAAATCACAATAAATGTCTACTAAAGTGTAGAAAGATAAAGTTCCATATCCATCCAGCAGTCTAACCTATTACATTTCATTGTCACCTGAATCATATAGTATACATTTCATAGACATTCCAAGTTAGGTCATTAGAGCAACATGAGAAATAGATGGCATGTTTGTCTACAATAGTTTTAGTCACCGTATAGAAAGATTCATTTTATCCTCTGCCCACATAGTTCTTAATACAATAGAGAAGTGAACACAGATTTTCATTTTCTGGAGAAATTCAATTCCAACTTTTAATCAATTTCTTAGTAAGTATCAGGTATCAAACACCATATCTTAGGCACAATTGGAAATTACAAAAATCCATTAATTTATTCAATAAATGACTTTAAGTATCTCTCATGCGTAATTTGCCATGTTCAAACATGAGAAATGAAAGTCACAACTCTTCAGTGAAGAAATAAAACAAATTCACTAAAAATTGTGATACAAGGCAATATGTGACAAGCATTATTCAGATACTATAATCATAAAAATTAAAAAAAAAGAAAGAAGACATTTCTAGCTGTAGGGACAAGAGACAGTCCTGAGGGAGATGGCATTAAACTGTGTTTTAAACAAAGTATAAAAATTTAACAGATATAGATGTGAGTAATGGGAATTGGCGTTCCAGGCAAAGGGAGTAGCATAAGCAAGGACATGAGCTTGGGAAATATGAGTGTGTATTAATGGAATCTAGTGTATTAATGGAATCTAGTGTATTAAGAGAATGTGACAAGGGTTAAAGTGTATTAATAAATCAATCTGTATGTTGGGATAGGGTACAGGTGAGGTAAGAAACAAAAGAGAAAAGTATAAGGTAAGAACAGATTACAGAGGACCTGCAATGGCAGGCTTAGGTGTTTGGTCTTCCAGAGGCAATGGAAGGATTTTAAGTAAGAGATTTAACTTCATACATTAATTTGGCAACACTTTTTGGGAGAGAAAGTAAGGGGGAAAGAGATGCCATCCAGTGGCTGGCTGCTATGTTAACAGACTAGTGAAGAACAGAGCTTATAATATCAAGCCAACACAGTGGATAGACTGTAAGAGAAAGATACTCAGAAAAGAAGTTGGTTCAAGTAAGTGAATCTAAAAGCCCTCATTTTAAACCATTTTATATTCATTTAAATGTGTTGACAAGTGTGAGGAGAGGTAGAGAAAATGTGTTAAGAGAGCTCATGAGATAAGAAAGAATTTATCCAAGGATGACAGGGAATTTTTGTTTGGCTATAAAATGTTTTGCCAAGAAGAAATCATCATTCTTCTAAATTTTAAAGTGGGTTTTGATATAATATTTGTTGAAGTCAATATTATATATTTATATGCACATATGCATTATCATATACCCATATACATATATATATATATTTACTTATACAATACACAAATCATTTGGGACTCTAATAAGTTTGCCTGTACTACTAAAATTTTTATATTAATTAGTGTCTTTTTATAGACACTGTCTTTTTATGGTGCTATAACAAAATATGAGAGAATGATTGGCTTATAAACAACAGCAACTTATTTCTTACAGTTCTGGGTGGTGAAAATTCTAAATCAGGTTGCCAATATGGTCGGAGTCCAGTGAGAGCCCATTTTTGAGCTGCAGACTGCTGACTTCTTCATTTATCCTCACATGGAAGAAAGAGGGCCAGAGAGCTCATGACCTAATTACTTCCCAAAGCCCCCACCTCTTAATGCCATCGTACTGGGTGTTAAGATCTTCAACATATGAATTTGAGGGGGGACATGAATAGTTGGTCCATAAGAGTGTTAAAAAAAAATGAAGTACATGTTTTCTGTAACCCACTGTTTTTTGTTAATACTTATTATCTATTGCCTATTATGGTGACCTGATTATTAATTTAAATAAGAGATGATTGAATGCGTATATATCTGTGGTGGTTATAGGTGTTTAGACTTCACTGAGTAGCTTCTAAATCAGCCTTAATTGTTTGCCACACATTAGTTCTTCAATAAAATGGTATGGTTCTAACTATAGTTTGTGATTCACCAACTTTGGTCTTATTCAATCTCTCCTCCTTAGAGAATTGTCTCTCTTTACCCCATCTTCTTAAACACCATCAATTCATTTGCAGCACATTCTAATGTATTATATAAACAGAAAGTGTCAGTCTACAGTGCCCAGGTTTTAACTACAGAAAAATGAGGATTGTTTCTTTTTCCTGGGCCTTGTTCTCAGCAATGTCTTACTTCTGCCCCCATACTCTATATCCCAGTGACTTTTCACCCTTCTTTTGGGTGACTTCTATATGTCTTCAGTGAGTTTTGGAAATAATCAGAAAGACCTCCCTTCCTTGGTTCTTTGGGTACTCTCTGCCCAGATCAAATTTCCCTTCCATCCTGTAGATTCTATCATATCTGACTTTTGGGTGCACAGTGATCCCCTTACGCATCACAAATAGTGTGTGGAAAAATAAAATTTTCTCAGCATTTAAATAAATTTGATTAGGCTTTACTTGAATGGAAAAATATGTTTACATAAAAAATATAAGGGCAATGGATGGATTTGAAGAACAAATATTTCCGATCTGAATGATTACCTAAAAATAGACTTGGCTTGGCTTTAGGAAGCTGTTGATTTCCCTCATCCCAAATATCAAAGACTTTAATGTAGAAGAATACACAGTTGACCAGAACACTCAAATAGCAACTCCAAGGCTTGTTTGGTTTAACAATAAGGACTTTTGGTCTTCAGGCTCTCTCATAATCTATGTTAGGTGTTTATCTACAGGCTAAGATCCTAGCATTGTTCCTTTCATTCCAGATAGGTAGAAGTTTGTACTCTGAATGCCCTTGACCTTATTGATCTTTATCTCTAAAACCAAGCTATCTGCTCTTCTATGTTTCTCTATACTTGGAGCCCTAACTCATTGTTCTTTTTCCTATTTGATTTACCTAACCACCAGTGGGACTGGTGGCTCTTCAACAGAGTAGCCAGGGACAATTTCCTCTACTTTGCCTATAAGAGTCTTGTGGCCTGCACGATGGATCAGCTTCCTTTCTTGAGAGTAAGTCCACCTCACATCATCTTCTTATATCCCCACCCTTCCTTCTGTTACTCACTGACCAAACTCTAACGTGCTTCTATTTTAAAGTAAATGTTAGCCACCTTTACACAGGGAGAAGAAAAACATCATGATATGAAACTGAACCAATAGTAAAAAGGCATTGTTATTCCTGATCATTTTAAAATATTTTCCCCTTTCTGCAACAGTCAAAACTTTCATTTATTGCCCATTAATGTGCTCCTAAAGATATGAAGTTTAATGTCATTTCTAGCCCAGGGGTTGATTATCCTTTGTCCTATCCTTTCAAGGACTGCTTTTATTTTCTGTTTTAATCTCAATATTATATTTCCATTCCAAACATATTCTGAGAGGTCATAAGACACCAACACCATTTATGCAAATCAAATAAAAATGTACAGGATGTTTGGTTTTTATTTTCAAAAGTGGTTTGTCATGTGCTCCTTGCTACAGTCTGCACATGCAGATGCTTAAAGACTCCAGTTCTTTGGCCTTGGCATCCTAACTCCAGTGGGCATCTTTTTTTTTTTTTTTTCTTGAGAAGGCAGAGGTCACATTATCTGTCTTTACTATGTTTAACAATAGGCAACCACAGGGTGGTATTTTCTCAGAATCCAGTACTGTTCCTATATTTTGGCACCTGCATTTTGAAGATTTGGTATGTATTTGGTTATATTAAGGAAGCAATGCAAAGGTTTTTCTTCATTGTCCCTTTGGACATCTTACTGAATTTCACGGAAGTTCTTATAGAGAGATACTTAAGCACCACACTTTGTTACCAATAGGATTCATTCATAAGATTCAAGATTCTGTAGCCAAGTCCCCCATCGGCTTTACTACCTAGAATTAATGTTTCTCTATGCTCAAACTATTTGAAAGACTTATTTTTAGCCCCAACACCTAGAAAATAACTCCTAGGTAGTTCACCCATAGAATATGCAATAAAACATGGTCAAGAGCACGGTTTGGGGAGACAGATAGACTGGATTGAAAACCACTGTACTCTACAAAACATATGACTTTGGGCAAGCCACTTGACTTCTCCAGTTTCTTCCTTGATAGCACCATCTCACATGTTTATTAATTATACTAACTAAGATGATGATTATAAAAACACCTAGACAGGTCTTGGTACTTGTTAGGTGCTTGGTACGTAATAACTATACTTACTACTAATCATAGCTGGAATCATAGTCTCAAAACATGCTCCCCACAGCTCTCCTTACTATCCAAAATAGCTCCTATAAAATAACTCCTAGTATTAAGACACTGTCTTGAGAAAGGCACTGAATAGTAATATCACATCACCCAACTTATTTGGTTTAATTTATAATAGCTGATTTTATCTCACTTTCAAACATGGCCACAGAATAATGACAAAAGGCACAGAAACATTTTGATAAAAAGATGAATTTGAAGGATATAAAAATCTAAAACATGGAGTGAGGATGGAAGAGACCTGGACTTGGAGGCAATGTGCCAATTAAATTCTGGAAACCCAGAAACACCAGGGTAACCGCAATGCAGATTCACTTTTCTTCCTATTTCTACTTCATCTACTTCTCCTAAAATTCAAATAGTATTGCCTAATCCAAAATACTCTCATATGAAACACAGGAGACAGATGTATCTAAATTACTATAAAATTTAATCTGTATATGAAAGGCAACAATTGCTTTAAATTTAAAGAATAAATGTAAATATGCATACATTATTCTTAATATTAATAGATATTATTTTCATTTTTTACATAAGTAAAGCTCAATGGATTACCTACCAAGTTCCCTTACACAGTAAAATTTGGATAACATAAACCCCAAAATGAAAAATAGAGGAAAACTTAACGCTAATTCTGGAATTAGTGCTATAAAACCCTGCAATAAAACCCAAAGATGGTGAGACAGCCTCAGTAGTTTTTCATTGTAAAAAGTCAGTAACATTGTAAAAAAATCCTTTGCAGGGTTTTATGAAATCACGCATATGAAAGTACAAGATGGTATGTGGAAATATGTAACATAGTATACGACATATTGTGCTTGTTTACCAAGTGCTGGTTTTCATCTAACACTAAATTCCATACCCTTCTTGCTATCCCATGGAAGGACACACCATTACTGCATCATTTGTACTTCTAAGTTGAAATAAGGTGGGGTGCCTGAGTGGCTCAGTGGGTTAAGCGTCTGCCTTTGGCTTGA
Source organism: Neogale vison (assembly GCF_020171115.1). Taxonomy (NCBI): domain Eukaryota; kingdom Metazoa; phylum Chordata; class Mammalia; order Carnivora; family Mustelidae; genus Neogale; species Neogale vison. Next base: position 63,063,733 of record NC_058096.1, on the reverse strand, counting down.
GTCATGATCTCAGCGTCCTGGGATTGAGCCCCGCGTCAGGCTCTCTGCTCAGCGGGGAGCATGCTTCCCTCTCTCTCTCTGCCTGCCTCTCTGCCTACTTGTGATCTCTCTGTCAAATAAATAAATAAAATCTTAAAAAAAAAAAAAAAAGGAAAAAGAGCTGGGCCTCTTGCTTTCTCCCCTTAATCTGGGGCTTTCTCCCTTTCTCTGTTTATCTATCTACCCATCCATCTATGCTACACATTCTTCATCCACTTATTAATTTCCTGTTTACAACCCTGTAATACATTCTTCTTTCTTCAGCTTTTTTCTTTCCAGTCAAAATACGTAGCAGTTAAAAAAAAAGTGGTTATGAAAAAATAATTTAAAAATAATTAAAAAGTGGTTAGGAGCATAAAGATTGATTTTCAGAGTCTTGGACTTCTAATTACTACCAGAATGCTTGGTTGCTACTACACACTCCCTATAGAAAGCTGGCCTTTCATGAAAATGTAAGAAGAAACAGTCAACCACCAATGGATTCTTAAATGCTTTCTATATTTAAGAAATATAATCCAGCTAAAGTAGTATGTGTAATAGGGAAGACATCTTAGACTGTAAGAGAAGATACCTAAATTTCAATACCTTAACACAATAGATATGCTTGGATAGGTATTCAGGAGAGCAGAAAAATTCTCCTAGTGATCATTAAGGGATCAAGTTCCATCTTGTTGTTCCACCATCCCACAGAGCCACGTCATAATAAATAGCCAGCCGGAGAAATAGTGGAGGAGAGCAATCATGGAGGAGACACACAGCATTTCATCACAGCCTTGGTCTATCAGTGAGCATTGTCACATTTGCTCATACTTATTGGCAAGACATTGTCATATAGACATACCTCGCTACAAGGGAGGTGCCTAGTTATAATCCTACCCCTAGAGGAGAAAGCATAACAGAACTCACTGAACAGTGAGAGATCACTGCCGCCATAGCATATCAAAGAGAAGCTATATTTCAACTGTGTTTTTGTTTACTCTAAAACAACAACTTGCTAGTCTACTGGTACTTATCCCATTTTGCTGAAGGATCCCTCAAGGAATATTAATTTATTCTGCCTTGTTCCCCAGTGGATAACTTGTTATTTGGGAGTGTGGGTGGCATTAGTTGTAGAAGGGGGGATGATCTTTCTTAATGTAATTTTAAATAACAGACCGAATTTAGTGCAGCACCAGCAAAGTATTCAATTAAAAACACATTATTAAAATAAAAATTAATGTTCTGTTGTTGAACTGCTTGGCTGAATGCACCAATTAAAAGTTTTCTTATCTTCCCGACCTCCTCTCCAATCTCTTTGAAGAAGAGAAAAGACATACACACAAACACACACAACTTTCTGACCAAATAAATTGAGGTTAATGATGAACTTTGTCCCTCAAATACTGTAATCTTAAAATTACCTACAACATTTGACACGTGTTGTATGGAAAATAACTGTTAAAAACAAACAAACAAACAACATAATGCAAATCCCCAGAAGAAATCCTCGTGCGGGTAAGCCTTATTTTGGCTCAAGTGCTCTGTGGGTTGAGGCTTGTCCTCACCTAGACCTACAGGTCATGTGAATCTTTCACAGTGCCTGCTCCCCAAAGGCCTTGTCATTCCATTTCTGGCTCTTCCTCACCTGCCCACGTGCTCAAGAGGGATGGTTAGAAGCTGATCCTTAGGCAGTCTTCTGCTGGTCCCAATGTTAAACATCCTTTCTAGGGCTGCAGACCTTAATCCACAGAAAACTATCTTAGAGCCAGCTGATTGGCTTGTCCATATACAACTTGAAGATGAGCTTCATAATCAGGTTCAGGTCCAGCTACTTGACCATCTTTTCAGTGAAGCCCAGCTAGGAGAACTCCAGGATCATTCAGTCCTCCAAGGGCTACTTGAGTGCAGAGTTCTTCATGGAGCTCAGCTGGGCTTGGCAGAGATGTCATCCTTCAACTGCATATGATAAATGCCTCTGGACTGTGCAGACATCATGGGGAAGCAGTAATTAAGGTTCTGTTGCATTTTCTCCTATTTAAGCATTTTCTTTTCCACTTTTTGTTTGCAGGGTATTTCATACCTAGGGCCCCCTGATATCACCTGCATATAAATTTGCTCTACGAATTTCCTTTCACCTCTTGGGAATCCTACTACAGAGGGTGTATTTTAGTGTTCATCTACCTTCAGACAGTTTCTTTCTCCTCAACATCCATTTGTGGATATAAGAAATGTGGGATTCTGTGCAATAACTAGTTTTCCAGACAGATCCAGCTGCTGTTTCCCTTCTTCCTTCAATCTTTTATCTTTCAGTGAGTTAGCCTTTCTATTCTAATGGAAAATTCTGTCAAGCTTATCTGTAAAGGTTTATATTCAGATGAACAGTGATTATACCCCCACTACTGCAGAGCTGTGAGAACATATAGATGATCATAGCAATTGCTGTGGAGTTGCAAACCAGCTTCCTCATTTGTGTGTATTTACATGTGCTGATTGACACATGTTTTGTGAATTCCATGAAGTCAAGGTTCCATTGTTTTAAAAGAACTCTAGGTCCTCCAAAAAACCAAATGACCAGAATGGTACCTATTTGAACTGGTTTTAAGATGTGGGAAGTGGAGTCATAACCTCAATTTCTAAATTAATCCTATTTGATGCTCTTTGTGATGGGGTAGCAGGAGGTGAGAAAATAGTTATTAACATTTTTAAAAATGACCGATACAGACAGCTATCAGGGATGGTCTCTTGTCACCTTACAGTTTAGTAAAGAAAAGCCATAGGTTCATAGGGAATTTTGCCTGGGAAGAGTCAATGATATTATGCATGAACACAGGTGCATATGCAAACACACACACCATATATACAAACTCAACATATACACACCTGGATAGAAAGACCCCTGCATTCTAAGACACAGTGCACATCTATATACTACAGTTAGAAAGAAATTGGAAAGAAAACCAGAGGAAGAGGTTTTCATGGGTAATCTTGAGGCTATGTTCTGAAGCTGTCTCATTTTTCCAGACTTTTAAAATTGGGCAGATGTCTCCTGGACAGTAATTTTCATTGAGGACAGAGCCTAGAGAACATAGTCTTTCATTCTAGGAAGCCTGTACATTTGGTGCAGAAGTAACATTCTGTTACCAGAAGCTGCTATGCCACCAGAGGCCAGGAACACTACCTGGTCATTCTTCCTGGCACCACAGGACACCTCTCAGTCACTAAACCAACATCCCCATCCCGGACCAATGGTTTCAACAGCATTCAATTTTTTATTTGGCCATTTTTAAAGAGTTAAATTATGCCTTTCTCAGGAGCTGACTCAATTATTTAACTCAATTTCAAAATTGAATTACCTTAAGTGAGTGCACTTTACTCCTAATACTTAAAATTTAAAAAAGAAAATCTCCATATAAAGGATTTATTTATGAAGATTTTATTTTTGAATATGGTTTCTATTATACTGTGGATAAATAATAAATCTTAAAAAAAGAAAAAAAAAAGCTGTATGAACAGATTGCTCTCCCAGTGGGAATGAACTCCAAATATCAGGGAGAGAGATGACCTAGAATCTTGAAAAGCTGAAACATTCCCAGGAGGAGGCAGCCTCTCAGGTATTTTTCTTCTAGTCTTTGCATAGCTTCTCATCCCTGAGAAGTGCACAGTAATGAAATAGGTCAGCATGTGGAGAGATATTAAAGAGGTGTTATCTGCCCTGTGAATCATGTCATTCACTGCTTTATGTTCCCCTAGAAATGGAGGAGAAGCAAGAACTCATTAGAGCAAATCAGGCCCAAATTTACAAGCATGTTTTGACTCTCCTGTGATGGATTCAGCTCTACTTCAGGTTGGCAGGATGATAGAGGTCAGGGCTGGGGAACGGCAAAGGGGAATCAGCATGCACCTGCTCTTTTTCTAATATTGTTTATAATTCACCCATGCTTCAGATGTCTGTCTTTTCATTATACATAATACTGGGTAAGTGTTGTCTAGGAGAAAATCAAGGCTGAGTTGCAGGTACTGCTTTCCAGGAGCTGGCAGTCAGGAAGGGACAAGGAGAAATGTTAATGTCCACATTTAATTTGAAGGCATTACGTGAGTTATAGTTGTGTATATATCTGACTCAGCCTCTGACATTTATCCAAAGGCTTACTAGATGAGGCACTGGGTATGGATTATCTCATTTCATTCTCACAAAAATCCAATGAAATGATTATATACTTGGTTCCATTTTGCAGATAAGGAAGCTGAAGTAATGAGCTCAAGGTCACATAGTTAAGTGCTGCATGTAATCTCTTCAAACTTTTATGTGTTTTGCACACAATTGCCAGAGAAATCTTCCTAATACAGCCTTCATCTGTATTTAACTCCTTATTGACCCCCGCCAGTGATCCCTACTGCCTACGTAATAAAGCTGTGGTGGATTTTAGACCTCAGTGTCAGTGTCCTACTTTGTTGCTTTAGTGGCCTCTGCTCTCTCACAGGACCAACTGTTTTTGCCTTCTTCTCTTGCTATTTCTCCACATAACTTACACTTTCTGGTGAATGAGCTTGTGCTCCCACCCTGTGAATTCCTTGATTTCTGGAAACTTGGGATCTAATCTGCCTGTCACAGGGAAGAAAGGTCCGTCAGCATGGCTGTGTCTCTGCCATGGCACTGGCTGTTTGTTTAGCTTTTATCCTGGGCTGTCCTTTTCTGACATCATACCTGCACTGGTTGTCCACAAGCCATTTTCCCAAGTTGGCTGCCTATGTTAGTTTTCGAGGGCAACATAACAAAGTACCACAAACTGAGTGGCTTCTATATGTTGTCTTACAGATTTGAAGGCTAGAAGTAGGATATCAAAGTGTCAGCAGGGTTGGTTCCTTCTAATGGCTGTGAGGGAGAAGCTGCCCTTCTTCTCCTCTAGCTTCTAGGGGTTTGCTGGAAGTCTTTGGCATTCCTTGGCTTGGAGATGCAGCACCTCAATCACTGCCTTCATCTTCACATGATGATACCTTTGTGTGTGTGAGTGTAAATAAAATTCACCCCCCCCCCCTTTTCTAAGGCGACCTATGTAGGAGTGCTGAAAACCATGACTCCATCTTTGGCCCTCCATCTTGTTCATGCCTGAGAAATGACCTATTTCGTAGGTACATGTTCCAGGCTCACAGGAGGTTAATGTATGTCCTGACCTGGATGTAGGATGGCTTGTTCTGATCCTCCCTAAAATGGCACACAGAAGGCTCCACTTTCGATAAGCAGTAGAGATGACTGGTGCACAGAAGTCCCCACTTTAGATCCTAGTAGAGATCCTCTGGCTCACAGATGATGCCAATTTAGATAACTACCCTCTGACCTCACCATCTTGCCTCTCATTCTATAAATGCTGGGGATTAAGGCCAGGATTGGGCAGAGAGTGGGGGCAGAAAGGAGTTATGCTGCTGCCATGAATAGTCCTTTGCCAAGTCTCCTTGTCAGTAAGTTACCCTGACTAAAGATCTCTAAATAGTATACAGTGGCTTGTGTCATTTTTCAATCTCAAATTGTCTTCTCAGTCTGGAGTATACTTCACTGTCCTTCCTCTACCTTCTAACAACCTGTCATGTTGGATTAGGGTTCACCCTGATGACCTATCTAATTAATTACATCTGCAAAGAACCTATTCACAAATAAGGTTACATCTAAAGTACTGGGGATTAGACCTTCAACATACAAATTTAGAGGGACACATTTCCACTCATAACACTTGCCCATTATTTATGCAGTGGTCTGTTATGGCAACCACTGAGCCCTACATTTTTATACCTTTATTACTATATGCAACATCTGGTAACCTCTGGATCACAGTAGGCACTTAGATGAAAGCAGTTAGGAAAGATCCTACTGTGAGTCAAGTCTGATAGTTCCCCTTCCAGGAACTGCTTCACAACTCAGAGCTCGGTAGAGAACAGAGAGCATTTCAAGTCATAATTATTGGGAAAGGAGAACTTTGCAAAATTATTTGTTGGTTGTTGTTGGAGGTTTTGATATTTTTTTTCCATCTTAATTTTCCATCTTAATTATGAATTTGATGCATTGGGCCCTATAACTGTCTGCAGAATTACAGCTTAATCATATACAATGAAGTATGGCTGAGCTGGAACCAAGGAAAATGTCATTAAATCCTTCCAAATGTCATCAAGACAGTTTTTTGGATCAAATTAGATGGATTAAATGTTTCCTTCCTGCATCTGGAACAAAAGTGCAAAATATAGCTTATCAGTGTCTCTTTGAATTACCATGTAATTCTACAAACACATCACTTTACCCATGTAACCCATCATAGGGCATTCACAATAACATTAGGACATCGTAGGGACTACAAATGTGGCCTGTTAAACCAATGAGATATTTTTAGCTTTTGGCGGATGTCACTGGGGCTGTGTTTAAGAATTGCTTTGTCCTTTTACATTTCAAACCATTTTTTAAAGGTTAAATAGAGAAAAACCTATTTTTGAGCCAAAGTTCAGAAAACATTTTAAAAGATTGTTTTGAGGTTTTGTAACTAAGTTGTACAAATCTGCTCTGATCCCTATTCCAAAAGGAAATTCATACAGTATTTACTAGCAATTAAAAAGAGAATATGTTTAAATCCCAAAGGAATAAAAAACAGAGAGAGAATGAGAGTTTGTCTTTAGAGTAAGTATATTAAAATTAGAAAGTAAAAGTCAAAAGTTTGTTGGTAATTGGTAGAGAATAAGGGCTAAGTAGGCTTTTAACTACTTTTTAAATTCTAACCTTTTCTATTTTATTTCCCTGATCTGTTATTTGCTATGGTACTATGGAAAATACTTGAACTTTTAGGAGAGCCTACTCAAGCCAATCCCTCATTTGTCTGTAGAAAACCACTAAATCCTTGGTCAAAATACTAAGAGGGGCTAACTTGTTTTGAACATAAAATACGAAGTGAAGCCTATATTTTTGAAATAGTCAATATCTTGGGTTTGGACCCCATTAATACCATTTTTTCCAATGAGTATCCATTGTTTTAACCAGCGCTGACCAGAACTTTCTTAAATGTAGCTGACGTTGGTCTACAGTGAAGTTTGGGAGATTTTGACATTTGTTGTCAGAGATTTAAGGTGTCACTATGACAGGGACATGAAAAGTTGGCAACACAGACAGAAATAGGCAGCGGCTTTTAAGCTTTTGTGTCAAAAGAAACCAAGCCAATAATATTGGAAAATAATGGGTATGAGAAGAGGATTAAGAGAAGGGAGCTCATAGCATAAGTACATAAGGGCCCCATGAAAAAATGACAAAGAGCACAGTGAATCTCCACAGAACAAGACAGGACAGAAATCTTAGAGAAATGCAAAATGAGATAGCACAAGGCTTTATGAAAAAATGACTGAGATTGTTATAATTTTAAAACTTTTCACACATTTAATTAATAATGAAAAGATAAGAGGACTGTTTACAATTGTAGAAAAGTAAATAAGTAGTCCTTTTTTTTTTGTATCCACATGAGTATAACATGCTATATTTCTCCCAAGAGGCAAAGGGTCTCTTTAGAATATAAAGAAATGGGCTGCTCAGTAGTCATTTAAAGCTTCCCAGTTGCAGAAAAGAAGAGAGAAAACAAGGAGAAATTCAGGATTGGTAAATACCAAGAGGAAGATGAAGACAGGAAATAAAAATTTCCCAAAGGCAGGTTTTAGTCAGGGAAAAAAGTGATGTCCTTTAAACAACTTTTCATAACTTTTTACTACAGTTCATGATTTTAAAATTATTGTTAATTGTTAAAGGTTCTTTTGGGCATGTTTTGGGTCTTTCCTATCAAATTTTATTCCCTTGAATTTTGTACTAAATATTTAACAAGTCAAGTTCTTTAACGATGATTTTGCTTAGATTTCCCTCCTATAAATGTAGATAATGTTAGTTACTTGATCTTAGTGTTGATGGAATGGTGCTAGCTTCGGCAGCACATATACTTAGTGTTGATGGAATGGCTTGTTAAACAAGCTTCAACACAATGAATACTCAGCGAGGAATAGGAATAGCTGTTACCATCCAGTAATGATGAGATCATTTTTATGTGAATTAAATAAACAAAAAATATTGCCTCCATCTTCCAAATTGAATGTGGGGTGTGTGTGTGTGTGTGTGTGTGTGTGTGTGTGTGTGTTGGCATCATTTGTATTTTGCATTGTTGGAGAATACAATGAAGACATTTTAAATCTGTCCTTTAAAAATTGCATGCACTATCTTATCTAAAAATTATTTTCTGCCATCTTTTGTCTATTTTAAAGGCTATTTTAGAATGCACTTTATATCAAAGGTAAGTTTGAAAAAGCCTCTGTAGGAATATGATACTAAGCGAAATATAAGGCAATATACACACACACGCACACACGTAGACACACACATGTGCACTCACACACCCTAGATAATATTTAGTAAAATATCCCACCATTAGAAATGTCTTTTTACCTTTAAATATTTTTTAAATGTAATTTTAAAACATCATGTTTGAACAGTGGGAAAATCCACTTTCTCGATTGGCAAAGGCTGTCATGTTTATTGTGTCAAAACAGTTTGAAATGGAATTTTTGATTCTGAGCTCCTTTAAGACAAGGATTAAGTGTTACTTATATAGTATGCTCCCTGGCTCATTGTAGGCATTAAATACATATTTATAAATAAATGAATAAACCAACCAATACATGCATGGAAGAATCAAAAGCAAAAAGTTAGAAGCAGAGAACCACAAAAGGAGCAGAACAGTGACCATATATATCCTAAGTTTCCCCAGTTGTTTTTCTGTTTACTACTTTGACTGGGAGATCCTGGGCACATATTTTTAGGATGCTGAGGAACTGTTTCTTAAGCAAGAAGCATGTCACTCTGAAGACTGTAGTAGTAGTGGGCAGCTTCAAAGCTTCATATGCTTTGATAACTTGAATCAAGGGGCACTGAAAAGCAAATCTAAGCCCACACTCACAGACCAAATCAAAAGGTTGTAAGAGGATTTAATAAAGAAAAAGAGTACACATTTAATTCTTTTTAATATTGCACTATATATTTTAAAATATAGACTACATATGTAAATCTTAGACTATAAACCCCCGGGTGGCAAAAACCTTCTTCACCCTTCTCTTCTTGGCACCAGCATAACATTGTGCATGTTTTTGTTTTTATTTCAGTAAGTTTTTGTGGAATGGATTAATGAGTTAATTAATGATACTACAAAATGTTAAAATGTTAAGGAGTCATAAATATTGGCTGATAGGAAAAAGGACTGGCATAAGTAAATTTAAGACAGTGCACAAAAAAAAAAAAAAAAAAGAAAGGCATTGGACAAACATGAAGGAAGTGTGAAAAGAAGAGGTTACAGATTCCAAGAGAAAGTGAGCAGCATGGCCTAAGGAAAGAGGTCTTGGAGTAAAGGTTTGGCCATATTGAGGCTTATTTTCTCTAACCAAAAAGTATTTAAGCAATTTGGGAGAAAGGCAAAATTTAAAAATCACAATGTAAGCAAGTTATGTATTATGTTCCTCTGTTCATAAAAGAGCAATTTAGCTTGCATGTTCTCTAAATGTTTGTAAGAGAATGTATTATGAGCATACAGATTTTAGATTCTGTCCCATCTCTGACTCTTAACTAATTCACTTAAAAAGCAAGATAGCTTTGTGTACCTGGCAAACTAAAAAGGCTTTTCTGCAACGGGGGTCTTTGATTTGGAGATTTGCGCTCTGGGTTGGTCACTCTCAAAATAACCATAACTGAAAAAGCCATTTTTAATAAAAGCAATTAGAATTCAAATAAAGGCCAGACTAGTCAGATCTCAGTTTCTTTAAACTCTCAGCTTAACTCACTAGAAAGGGCTCAGTGGCAAGTGATGACAGTTACCACTTTAGGGTCAAGAAATTGGGGCTGTCTCTTTCCATGATGCACAGATTGCCCCCTCAGGTTTACAGCTTCACAGTAAACAGATATTATCGTCATTAGTGTATGTAATAAGAATAAAAACCAATAAGATGAGGGCTTAAAAGGATATTGGATGGACACCTTTGTTTTGCAGGTAAGTATTATAAGGATAAATGTCTTACTCAAGGTCACAAAGCTAGTTGAGGATGGAAATGTGAGTAACACAACTCCTGATTTCTGTATCACACTTTCACTATATTTTGTACAAAAAAATAGTTAATTATGTCGACCACAAAGAGAAGGATGTAGTTGAGGTAAGTCCTAGAATAGCCTAAAAAATTCCGTTTATTGGATTTTTTAACTTTATGAGAACTGTCTTGTTCATTACTATATCTCCAGTGAGTTGCACAGAATATGGCACAATATATATACATATATTGTATATACATACAATATATACATGTATATATTGAGATGTAATTTACATAGAATAATTTGTACAGATCTTAAACATTCAGTTTAATGAATTTTAGTCATTTTATTTAACCATGTACAGAATATAACTACGTACAAATATAAATATTCTGTATATGAGTCCTTTGTCGGATATCTGTATTATGAAAACTTTTTCTCAGTCTGTGTCTTGCCCATTCTTTTTCTTATTAACATCATCTACACTACCCCAGAAAATTCCCTCTTGTCATTTTATGGTCAATCTCTGCTTCATTCTCTCCCCCCACAGAGGTGACCACTTTCTGATTTCTATCTCCCTCTATTAGTTTTATCTATTCTCGGAAGTAATATAAATAAAGTAATTGAGTCATGTTTTTGTGGCTGGTTTCTCACTCCTCATAATGTTTTTTTGAAATTTATATAGCTTTTGCCTGTATCAATAGTTTCTCCTTTTATGTAGTAGCATTTTATTGCATGACTATAACACTTTTTGCTTATTCATTCTGCTGGCAGATATTTGTGTAATTATGAATATGTTAGTTGCTGTGAACATTCTTTTACAGGCTTTTTTAGACTTTTTTGGACATTTTGAACACAATTGCCAACACTTCTTGGCAATTTGTATTTCTTTGTGAAGTATGTATTCAACTCATTAACCATTTTGTAATTTGGTATGTCTTTTTATAATTTGTCCTTTTCTTAATGTATTATAGGGTTTCTTTAATATTCTGGATACAAGTTCTTTGTTAAATAGATGTATTATGAAAACCTTCTCACAGTCTGTTTTTTGCCTATTAATTTTCTTAATGTTTCTTTTAATGAGATGTAAATTTTAATTTTGATGAAGTTCAATTTGTCTATTTTTTTCTTTTAGAGTTACTGATTCTGTGGCCTGTTGAAATCATCTTTGTCTGCTCCCGAGGTTATAAAGATATTATCTTTTTTCTGTGCTTCATACATTTAAGATTGATCTCAAATTAATATTTTATTTATGGAGTATAAGGGTTGAGTTGCTCTAATATCATTTGTTAAGAAGATTTTTCTTTCTTCCATTGAATGAACTTGGTGCCTTATCTGAAGATCTATTGACTTCATATGTGTGGGTCTGTTTCTGAACTTTCTTATTTTCCATTGATGTGTATTTTAATTCTTTAAGTCAATTTTTCCATTCTGTTGCTTATTATAGCTTTGTAATAAGACTTGAAGTAGATAGTGTTAAGTCCTTTAACTTTTTTTTAAAAGATTGTTTGGGCTATTCTAAATCCTTCTTATTTCTATCTGAATTTTCAGATCAGTTTGTTGATATCTTCAAAGTAGCCTGTTAGAAATTTGATGGGTATTATATTAAGTCTATAGATTAAGAGAGAAAAACACATCCTTAAAATACTAAATTTTGTCAGTAAACATAGTCATAACTCTTTATTTATCTAAATTTCTCAACAATGTTTTACAGTTTCAAAGTCTTGCATCTTTTTCAGTAGATGGTTTATATATTCAGTATTTTTAATGATATTATATATAATTTTACTTGTTTTCCTAATTTTTGTTTACTTGTATATAGAAACACTTGATTTGTTGTGAATATGAATTCTACAGTTTCACTGAATTTAGTCCTTGTTCTTTCGTAGATTCTCTGAAGGTTTTCTACATTTACAATTATTTTGCCTGCAAATAGCTCAACTTTAATTATTCTTTTAGATGGTTAGGCTTTTATTTATTTTCCCTGCCCCATTGTACAGAAGGGAAACTCCTGGAAAATATAAAATACAAATGATTAGAGAGGGCATTCATCTTCGGGAGAATAGTAGGAAAGCCTTATTTCTACATCAGTCGAAATGATTATGTGGAGCGTTTTTGATGTTGTTGTTTTCTGTTTATTCTGCTAGTATGGTGAATTATATATATTTCTGAAATGTTGAACCACTTTTGCATACCTGGGATGAAAATCCATCTGTTCATGAGGCATCACTCTGTGTGAGTCTGCTTGCTGTACTCAGGTTGTTTCTATGTTTTTCAGATTTTGCATCTGTGATCATAATAGGTATTACTCTATAATTTTTTTTCTTATATTTGCCAAGTTTTGGTATCAGACCATATTATTTGAATAGTGTTTCTTCCTCCTTCAGTTTTTGAAAGAATTTGTGTAGAATTGGCATTATACATTACTTAAATACTTGATAAAATTTTAGTGAAGCCATTTGAGCCTGAAATAACTTTGGGGGAAAGTTTTTGATTGTGAACTCGATTTATTTTATAATCAGAGGGCTATTTCTTATGTTATTACATCAGTTTAAATAAGTGTTCAAGGAATATTTCATCTAATTCATAGAATTTATTGGCATAAATTCCTTTTTTATCCTTCTATTTTTTTGCACTCTATTACTGTCACTTTTCATTCTTGATGTAATTGTATTTCTCTTTTTTTCTTGGTAAATCTTACTAGAAATATGTCAAGTTTATTAATCTTTTTAATGATTCTACTTTCAATATTTTGATTACCCGTTGTTTGCCTTATATTCTGTTGATTTATATTTTTGTCTCCATAATTTCTTCTATTTACTTTGGGCTAAATTTACTCTGTTTTGTCTAGCTTCTGAAATAGAAGTTTTAGTTATTTATTTTTGAATTATTCCTCTTTTCTACTATAAACATTCAAGCTCTAAGTGTTCTTCTAATGGAGCTTTAGCTGAATCATGCAGATATTTATATATATATGCTTTTATTATCATTCATTTTGTAGGCTTTTTTAATTTTCCTTTTGATTTCTTCTTGACCTATAGGTTGTTTAGATACTGGTTGTGAAATCCCAAATACTTTAGGATTTTTTATATAGCTTTTAAAAATTAATTTCTAATTTGATATCATTATATCCAGAGCCTATATTCTAAATGATTGTAATTTTTAAATATTTTTGAGACTTTATAGCCCAGTTTATAGTCTGTTTTGTTGGATAACCCATGTGCACATGCAAAGACTGTGTAGGGTAGTTGGGGTAGAATTATACATATACAGTTACTGGGGGATGGTTATATAAAATTTCTGACCACAAACATGGACTTGTCTACTTCTCCATTTACTCTCTCAAGTTTTGCTTAATGCATTTTGAAATCTTGTTATTGGGTACATACACTTTTAGAATTGTTATAATTTCTTGATGAATCAATCCCTTTATAATTATGAAATGTTTCTTTATTTCTCCAGTAATATTCCTTCCCTTGAAATAACCTTAGTCAGATATTAAGATGGGCAAACAATTTCTCAATCTTTGTGTTTCAATAGTATCTTTAACACAACAAATCTTTCTTATATAATTAAATTTCTTAATCTTAGTGTTTCAGTGGTACTTTTTCTTACACATTTACTTTCAATTGCTCTGCCTTTACACACAAAATCTATAGGTTATGTCTTTTTATATAATCTTATTATCTCTGACTTTTACATAGAATGTTTTGTTTATTAACACTTAATGTAATTATGGATATAGTTCTAATTTAATATCCTTTCTTCATAGTCGGTTTTTATTTATCTCATTTATTAAACATTTCTGATTTTTTTCCTGCCTTCTTTGATGTAAATCACATTTTTTATATCTTATTTCTACTTCTTTTAGTATTTAGATTTATATCTTTGAGTTGTATTTTTATGCTTTATCTACAGCAGTGATGTCTGAAATAACTGGAAATCTTCTATATCTGTTCAATCCAATATGATGGCCACTAGAGATATGTAGTTACATAGCACTTGAGATGAGGCTAGTGTAACTTAGGAACTGAATTTTTAATTTTATTTAATTTTTACTAACTTTTGCCTAAATTTAAATAGCAACACGTAGCTACTGATTACCCTATTGGACGGTATAGCTTCAAAGTTTAAAATATAAATCTTAGATTCATTATAGCCTACCTTCAAATAACATTATGCTATATTGCATTTTGTTGGGGGTGTTGCCATCTTTTTATCCTTTATGCACTTCATTTCTTTTATTTTAGTTCTATATATGCTAAAAATCCCTAAATAATTTTGACATATTATTATTTTTTTTTAAATGCTCTGCAGTCTTTTAAAAATATACATAGATATAAATACAGATATAGATTGAAAGGTCTTTTATATTTTCCCAAGTATTTACTTTATTTTATGCCTTTCACTCATTTCCTGCAGATCTGGGGTTTCATTTGGCATCCTTTCTCTTCATTTCTGAAGAACTTCATTTCTGAAGAACTACTTTCAGCATGTCTTACATGTAGGGCAGCTAGAGGCAAATTCCCTGAAGTTTTGTACTCTGAAATGACTTCATTTGCCCTCTTTTATAAAGGAGAGATAGATCTATATATAATATTCTTAGGTTGAGTTTTGTTTTTAGGACTTTATGTTATTGTTTTGTCCAATAATATATTCTCCAATTATTTTTAGTGATAAATGAACCATTATGCAAATTATACCATTGACAATAATGTCTATTTTTTGCTGACTGCTTTTAAATTATTAAATTTTGTTTTTAGCAATTTAGCTATGACGAATTTAGGCATGCTTTGTTTTGTAGTACTCTGCATGGGGTCCACGGAGTATCAGGTATGGCTTAACATCTTTCAATAATTTGGAATCAGTCTCTGCTATATTTTCTTTACATTTTTTTTTACCCTATTCTCTATCTTCTTTTTCTACACTCATGGTGGGCTTGATATTGTCCTACAGATCTCAAACACTTCTCTTTTTTCTTTTACATTTTTTTTTTTTTTTGCTTTAGTTTGGAGGCCTTCTATTGCCCTGTTTTGTTTTATTCATTTTAAACAAGAATTTTATTTAAACAAGATGCTTGACTTGAATTGAAAAAATATCTAGGAATCTCCTTTTAGATTAATTTATTCCTACTTAAGACAGATCATGCCACGTGTCACAAATGTATACAAAAAAGTTATAAAATTGTCCTTGGTTTTATAGTGATAAATGAAAAGTATTGAAATTCTCCAACCAAACAAAGTATGCAAGGATTTTTATGTTGTTCTTTTTTGTTTTGCTTTGAGAGCAAAATAACTTACTGAGATATAAAGACAGGAGTTGAATGCAACAAATGGAGACAGTGGTATTTTCATAAAATCAATATTTTTCCCTATCTCATAGCCATTTGGTGCTGATCAAAACATATCATTGGCCATTTAGTTAAAAAAAAAAAAGTGCAATATGTTTGGGGCGCCTGGGTGGCTCAGTGGGTTAAAGCCTCTGCCTTCGGCTCGGGTTGGGATCCCAGGGTCCTGGGATTGAGCCCCGCATCAGGCTCTCTGCTCAGCGGGGAGCCTACTTCCCTTCCTCTCTCTCTTCGCCTACGTGTGATCTCTGTCTGTCAAATAAATAAATAAAATCTAAAAAAAAAAAGTGCAATAAGTTTGTGTATATACACCAGTTGCTTTACGTGCAATAAAAGGAATGGGAAAAGGGAAAATGAAAGAATTGAGAGAACTCTACTGTAGTAGTCAGGATGTAGTAGAAGCAAATTGCAGTTTTCCTATTTAGGTTGTCCTTTTGGTCTGGAGAACCAGAGTTCTGGAGTAAAGTAGCAGATTCCCTTTTTAGTAAACACTTCCTGTTTGCTGCTGCAACACATCAATTGTATCTTCATCCTCCATCTCCAAGTACGCAGGAATGTCTGTTTCATTGATTGGCTGTTCATCCCATTGGCATCTGATTTGCCTCATTGACGAACCTCATTGATAAGCCTATTGTTCATAATAAGCTTTCATTAGTTCACTAAGTGCTGTGTGCCTCTTAATCTTAAATGGCACCACAGAACCATCCAGACACAACACCTTCAAATTAACATGATCCTTGCTCCCAAACTTGACTCCTTCCTTGGGCTTGTCATCTGCCGGGGTATGTGCCACATTATGCTTGGCTGCCACTTCATAAACAGGTCAGGCTCTCACCTGAACCAGCACACACAAGCAGCACCAGGAGCTCTATTGATCTGTCTTCCAAGATACTTCCTCTTTTCAGATTCCAGTCTGCTGTTAAATTCACTGAATGAGTCCTTCATTTATGACATTGTATCTTTTCTGGAATTTTCAATAGATTTGTTTAATATGTTTCTGCTAAAATCCCTCATCTCTTTACTCACATTGCCTACTTTTTCTGCTTCCTTCCTTACATTCCATGTAAAAAATTCCATACATTTTATTTAAAATATCTGATAATTCCAACATGTGGGCCATCTCTGGTTCTGCTTCTCTCCATATATTCTCTTTTGGACATGATTTACATATCTTATTTTTCAGGCAAATTTTATGGCACTAAGGGTATTTTGTGTAAGTAAACAATACAAACAATGGATGTAAATCATATTTATTTCTAGAAAAGATCTAGAACAGAGAGCTAAATAAGTCTGGTCTCTAGTTGAGATGTGTTTGGGATTTGTTGCAGCTTCAGTTTGACCACAGGCTTTAAATGTTTTGTAAGTGGAATTAAAATGAAACCCTGCAGACTCGGGGTCTGAGCCCTAGTGAGATCCATATATTTCTCTGCTTCTTTGCCCAGTGCTAGCTCTTTAAAACATGAAGATTTCTGCTTTTGTAGCACTTGCAGCTCTCCGGATTTCTAGGAAGTTTTCTTTGCTCTCTTCCAGCCCTACTAAGACTTTGTAAGCCCAGGAAGATCTTTCTCTTCCCAGAATGCCTCAAAGCGGTCCCTCTCAGAACGCTGTCTCCAGCTTTTAGAAGCTGAAATCTTGAGGTGAAATCAATCCCTCTCAATTCTCCTCCCCTGCCTTCTAGCCTGTGGAGAACTGCTCCTGAACAGTCAGTAAAGACCCAGGCAGTAGAATTGGTGAGTGAGTGCAGATTTATTCTGTGACTTCACTAGGAGTATCAGAATTCCAGTCTTTCTTGGCAGCCCACATACAGGCCTTAAAATAATGTTAAAGATTCTGCTGCCTTTTGGTCTATGGAGAAAGTTTTCCTTTCCTGCTACTCAGCCAAGGAAAGTAGCTTTGTGTGTCTTTTCTCCTATGAAGTAATCACTGGAATTTGGCATATTTAAAGAGTCTTTCAGTGTCGCTTTTCTCAGGGACTCAGGAAAATTAATTTAGTACCTCACATAATTTGTTTTGCTTGTTATGGTGAGAGTTACATTCTCTTTTAACTTCCTGCTTCATCGGAATAAAGAGATGCAGAAGAGCAGGCTGTCCTGAGTGAAGTTTTCAAATTCTAGGTCTGTTCTTTTTTTTTTTTTTTTTTAAGATTTTATTTATTTATTTGACAGACAGAGATTACAAGCAGGCAGAGAGGCAGGCAGAGAGAGAGGAAGGGAAGCAGGCTCCCCGCTGAGCAGAGAGCCCGACATGGGACTCTATCCCAGGAACCTGGGATCATGACCTGAGCCGAAGGCAGAGGCCTTAACCCACTGAGCCACCCAGGCGCCCCGTCTAGGTCTGTTCCTAATTTGTTCCTTTCTATATTCTTAAGCAAGTTGTTTTTTAATCTCATTTTTAAAATATTTTATTTATTTATTTGAGAGAGACAGAGTGAGAGAGAGAGACAGCATGAGGTAGGAGGGAGAAGGAGACTCCCCACTGAGCAGGGAGCCTGATGAGGGACTTGATGCCGGGACTCGAGGACCATGACCTGAGGCGAAGGCAGTTGCTTAATCAACTGAGCGACCCAGGGGCCAAGTTCTTTCTAACCTTCTGTTTCCTCACATGTAAAAAAAGGGTTAGTAATGATACCCAACTTGTAAATTTTTTGAGGATTACATGAGTTATATAAAGCACTTAGAGTGAAGCCTAAAACATAGTAAAAAGTTATATGAAATCTGTTTAATTTTTTAAAAATTTATAATAAAGTTTTCTTCAGAAAGTGTAGAATGTGTTCAAAAATCTCAGCAAGAGGGACGCCTGGGTGGCGCAGTTGGTTGGACGACTGCCTTTGGCTCAGGGCGTGATCCTGGAGTCCCGGGATCGAGTCCCACATCAGGCTCCCAGCTCCATGGGGAGTCTGCTTCGCTCTCTGACCTTCTCCTCGCTCATGCTCTCTCTCACTGTCTCTCTCAAATAAATAAATAAAATCTTTAAAAAAAAAAAAATCTCAGCAAGAGAGAGAATCAAAATAATTATCCCCCCACCACACATACACACACTTTGTAGATGGTGGAATTAAAAACCACTACCAATTATTAAAACAAAAGGTATTTCTATAAATAGAGTAGTGTTTAATCAACCCAAATAACACTTTCAAAGTTACTGGTGAGGTAGGTGCTTCATTGGTGGAATTAGGCACTTAGTTGAGTGGGGGAGAAAATATGCTGTTACGTAAATTAAAACAATTGAAGGGGTAATCAGCCCCTCTGGCACTGAGATATACACTCTCATTTCTGGTCTGTATACCCCCTGGAGTTGACGAAATATCCTACAGGGCAATGCACAGTTGATTCTCTTACCTTTCTTTATGTCATTCCTCAAGCAGCACTGGCCAACTGTGCCTTATTCTCAGCTCCTAAGATTGTCTAAAAATGAAAGAAGCTGCAGAAACCAGATGGAACATCTTTTTTAGTCTCCAGTTTTTCTCTCTTCTTAATCTCTCTCTTTAAAGTTTTTCCCTCTTCAGAATCTCTCTTACATTTTATTACCATTGTGGTATCTTCCAGTAATTGTCCTGTTTTCCCTTCTCCCTTCTTCTCACATACTTCAGGTCAAAATAACAATAAGTAATAATAATAATAGTAGTAGTAAGTTATATAGATTAAGAAGATGAATGAGTGCATGGTATGCTTCAATAAGTGTATTTTTTTTAAGATTTTATTTGTTTATTTGATAGAGAGAGATCACAAGTAGGCAGAGAAGCAGGCAGAGAAAGAGGAGGAAGTAGGCTCCCTGCTGAGCAGAGAGCCCTATGCAGGGCTGGATCCCAGGACCCTGGAATCATGACCTGAGCTAAAGGCAGAGGCTTTAACCCACTGAGCCACCCAGGTGCACCCAGTAAGTGTATCTTTTATATTAACAATTATTCAAAAACTCCAAAATTGTGGGAAAAAATTAGAAGTGGGAAAGGGTCTTTAAAAATTAAAAAAAAAGAACAAACAAACAAACAAAAACAAGCAAACAAACAAAAAACAGAATCATCTAAGTCAGGTCTAGCCTGTCAAAATTGCAGTCTGGAAGAACTGTGACTCTAATCCACAACTATATTTTCTTGGGTTTTCTCAGGCTATCCGGGGTCTCTCCAATTACTAAGAATGTGGTCAGCAGCAAGGTTAACGTGTTTCCTACCATTAGGAGTACTGAAATACTCCATTTCTCTCAGCTTCATTCTCCTCTAACACCCCCAAATGATATACAACTCTGTCTAGCACTCTCCATCTCTCTCTCTCTTTCTCTCTTTCTCTCTCTCTCTCACACACACACATTCGCACACCCCACTGAAAATAATACATCTATTCTGATGCACTTTCAGATTCTGTGACTGCTGGTTCAGGGAAGTATTTTTACATAAGGGGCTCTTCCAGTATAAACAACAACTTATGCAGAAGTCTGGCTCCATTCCTAATGAATTTGCTGAGAAACAACAGTTTTCAGGATATAGTAGGCACATTTTCTGAAGAAAGAACTGAAAGTGGGCAACCTGTACTCCCTCCCATCTTCTCCTGTGCACTCTGCTAGGCAAGCAACCAATATCGGTCGCAAGGTCTGCTCCACCTACCCCGCTGATGGATTGTTTTCTCTTTGCCTTGTTTTCAAGGTTGATACTCTCTGAGCCAAACAGATAGTCAGCTGCGGAGGACAGGGGCACAACTCTTAAATCCTGTAGATAATTGCCAAAGGCAGCTGAGTTCAGGAGCCCCACCTGTTAATGAGCAGCCAATTATTTCTATGCTTATAAATCACCTTTTAAACAAACACTAATAAACTTTGGCTACTGGTTACCATGGTAACTGACTATTCACAAAGGAGAAGGAGACTGCTGACATATGAACAATGGGTCATTGGTCCAGTATGTCCTGGGACTGCCATTTGTATTCCTTCACATGAAACTGTTACATCTTAGAGCAACTTAAAATCACATGATTAAGGAGGCATAGGACATGATGAAATGCCTGTTTTTCCTGTATAGCCCAGAGAGTGTAGAATGTGTCCAACTTCCCACAAGCTATGGGGACAAGCTGCCCTAACTTGTTAAGTGGCAGTTCCTATGTATAGCCATACAGCTGGTCTACTTAGGCCACCTGCTGTCAGATATTTTATTCCCCAAAGCTTCCTAGGCTGCTGGGTTCTACTAGTCTGAAGAGGTTTTCCTAATATATTCAGTTTACTGTTGCAGATGGGTAAGACTATAGGCTACTTGTGAGATGCTCAGTAATATTTAGTGAGATGCAAGGAGTGGTTTCAGATGAAAAAGAACATATTTTTGCTCCCAGCAAATGGATGGCACTTTCTCTCTTCTTTTAAAAGCACAGTGAGAAGGCAACCACCCGTGACCCAAAACTCTTTTTATAGTAGAGAAAGAAAACCACCTTCTGCCTTGAACTGGCTTTCTAAACTAGATATAGGGAAGCTCACCACAAGTGGTATGGGGTATGAAATGACAGCTCAAAGAACCTGATGGTTTCAGGGCATTAGTGAATAGTGACCTAATCAAGCAATAGAGCAACGTGATTATAATCATTTTGCCATGACTGACCCAGAAATGGCTTTTTACCCTGATTTCTGAAAGAAAACGAGTTTTCAATAAAAAATTGAATTGCTCATACTATAGAGAAGTTCCTTACCCTTCAGCAGGTGTTCAAATTGATACCTCTAACCTCCCAGCTGCCTGCTCTAGGGCAAAGAGCATGAGCTTTAGATTAGAATTTATTAGTATCACTACCATTTATGTGCCTCCCTCAGCTGGAGGATCTAGGAAATGGATGTAGCTCTCCACAAATATATTATTCCTTCTAATTTGGGTTCTCTGCATCCTATATGCTATGGAGGGTAGGGGGTTCAGAAGCTGCATGAGATTTATTTTATATATCTGTAAATTTTATATATATGTAACTAAATGTATGTATGTGTTATGTTGGAGTTATGCATTTGCCACTATTAGGAAATTCGCCTTCTCCTGCCATTGTTACTGTCTGTGAAGGATCATCTGCTTCATGTTTGGCTACTAGTTGTTCTTCCAATCTCTTATGCTTGCTGGACCGAATATTCTGATGAAAATTTAGAGTCTCTACAAAAGGGTGAAGATAAAATCAAGTCCTGGATAGTATATTACAGAGGGTTGTTCACCAAATGAAATATGCTGGTATGAGTAGGGTGACTAATTGAATAAAAATCTAGTGGAAGAAAAAATGTAGGGCTGATGAGAGGTCAAAAAAGAATCAGTTATGTTGAAAACATTGTCAAAATTTAAACAGTGCTTAGATGAGAAAGCAATCAACCATGTAGATTGTAGGGAAAAGTTTATGAAGGAACTTATGGCCATTTGGTCTTGCTCTAGCAGATTGGTGGCAAGGTTGGCAAGGTGAAGGAGTAATTTGTAAGTGTATGCATGAATGATTTAGTAAGAACCAAGTCATTTGAAATGTCAAGGAAAAGCAGGCTAATAGTCCATGCAGATAGGAATGTAACACAACCCAACGCCCCCACCCCAATCCTTCTCTTCATTTGGAATACTCAAGTGGAAAGAGTGGAAATGAAAAAAGGATTCCAACCCTACTTGTTCTTCTGAATAGCTGTGAGCCAATGGGCAAGTTGTTTTGGGGTCTTAGTTTTCATACCCTTTTCTGTATACTTTGTAAGAGTATATGAGTTCATACTAATATAATTAATGTGTAAATCTATGAAAGGTGAACATTTCTCAATAAAATATCCATTTGAAAGACAATAATATTGCTAATGATAACAATGACCCCTCCAGTCATTTGGCAATGGGCTAATATCCTCAGAATTGTTGAGAAAAGAAGATATTCTGTGAACTACATAGAGAAACTAAAATGAGATGCTCTAGATAAAACTATAAAGTGCAAAAGGAAGGAAGAGTGGGAAATTTTTAAAAAGAGATAAATAGATGTTAACAGGATAGAAAGAAGAATTAGAAGAGTCAGATGTACAGTGGCGGAATTACTTCTGGGTAGAGATTCTAGAAACCTGGTTCTAAGCCTGGTTCTGTCGTTAGCTCAGTGATCTCAATCAAGTTGCTGAATCTCTCAGACCAGAATTTCTCATCCACTAACAAAAATATCTTTTATCAAATAAAATTGAAAGTGGTACTTCAGTGTCTAAAAGCAGTGTGAAGTATTGTTTCTTTTGTTGAAAACTTTCTTGGCATTCTTTTGCCCCCATTCCTCACTGTGGCCTTGGATCATCTGTTTAAAAATCAAAAATTTTGAGGATCATACTCTGAAAACCAGGAAAGTGGATGACATCTGATGGGTTACTTTTGAGATTAAAACAATCCTAGAAATGTTTGAAATCCTGAGAAGGGAATCGATATAGATGTTAAAAGATCAACTGGAAAACGTAGCTGGTTGTTGACCAAGTTTATTGTTGACTGACGGGTGTGCCAACAAACACCTAGAAACAGTATTCACCATAAAAGAAAGATGAGTTCATGAGGAAGGAATTTTCTCCAAAGCAATATTTAAGTAAGAAACATATAAGTGTACAGTTGACTCTTGAACAATATGGGCTTGAACTGTACAGATACACTTATGCACAATTTTTTTTATAAATACAGTATAGTGCTGTAAATGTATTTTTTTCTTGTGATTTTAATAACATTTTTTCTTTAGCTTACTGTAAGAATACAGTATATAATATACATAACATAAAAATATGTCTTAATTGACTGTTTATGTTATTGGTAAGGATTTTGTTCAACAGTAGTCTATTAGTTAAGTTTTGGGGGAGTCAAAATTATAGACAGATGTTCAACTGTCTGGGGGATGCCCCTAACACCAGTGTTGTTCAAGGATCAACTATAGTAGGAAGAGGAGCCATGAAAATACTCCTGAAAATAACTTGGATCAGCAGACTGAACTCTGCATATTCATTATCAACACAGTCTGATAAAATTTGTGACTCAGAAGGGTGAAATGACCCAACGCGTCCCAACAAAATGTTGGTAGGGATACTATCTCTGCCAGTTCATGCTCACTCAAGCTTCTTTGTCCCATTCTTTCCCTCCTTTGCCTAATAATTTATTGAACTTCTCAAAGGGAAATATTGAATGCGGTGGTCCATTCCTAGCAAGAGGAAGTTGGACAGACATCTAACCAGGTCATTCAGACTTTTGCATCCATGAGTAAAGGAGGATTTGGAGGATGTGTGGGGAAGGAGCTACCTGTCTTTTCAATAAAGTCATCATTTTTTTCCAAAAGAATTTTGCAAAATGCTAATCAACAGTGCTTTATACAAAAAGTTCACCCAACTCTTGTCTGAATTTCCGAATAGGATCATTACCATTTGGGGCTTTTAAAGCTAGTGGGAAATTCTGAACATTTTCACCTTTTTTATTCAAGGCCGAGATTTCAATTTCCAATTTTGAATTCACCCAGTGGTCTATACACTTCCAGATGGGCTACAGAGTTGAGAGAAGAAATGAAGAAATAGTGCTTTGGATGGGAAAAACACATTCATATGATAGTCCTCTGACAGCTCTCATCTATATATTGTTGATGCAGTAACAAGTCCATGAAACTAGATGTTAAAATATATGTATTTTTAATCTTGAGAAGTATTTTAAACATTCTGAATTTTAAAAGTCTGCTCAAATATTTCAAGTTTCTGTAACACCCAGTTTTGTTGGTTTTCAGATCAGATGCTTTCACTAAGGATTAAAAATCAGATATTTGGCTGAAATCTCACTTGTTAGGCCTCGTGATCTTAGAAAGTCAGGTTATTTTATGGCTAACAGGGGCAAATGATGAGTAAAAGGAACTGCCATTCTCTCTCTTTATTGAGGTATAATTGACATACAATATTACACAAGTTTCAGGTATACAACATAGTGATCCTACATTTGTATACATTGTGAGATCATCACCACAGTAAGTCTAGTTACCATCTGTTACCATACAAAGTTAATACAATATTTATTGGCTATATTCCTCATGCTGTTCATAGCATTTCCATGACTTACTGATTTTATAATTGGCAGTTTGTACTTCACCCATTTCACCTTCCTCCATCCCTTCCTTCTGGCAACCACCAATCTGTTCTCTGTATTTATGAATCTGGGTTTTATTTTGTTTGTTTTGTTTTTTTGCACTCCACATACAAGTGAAATCATGCAGTCTTTTGTCTTTCTCTCTTTGAATTATTTTACTTAGTGTAGTACCCTCTAGGTCCATCTCTAGGTCATAAGTGTCAAGATTTCACTTTTTTTTTTTTATGACTGAGTAGGATAGATAGATAGACAGACAGATAGATCTCACCAGCATTTTCTCTATCCATTTATTCACTGGTAGACACTTAGGTTATTTCCTTATCTTAGCTATGGCAAATAATGTTGCAGTTAACATAGGGGCACATATACCTTTTCAAATTAGTGTTTTCATTTTCTTCACATAGATACCCAGGAGTGGAATTGTTGGATCATATAGTAGTTCTATTTTCATTTTTTTTTAGGAAATTCCATATTGTTTTCCATAGTGGCTCTACTAGTTTAGAATCCTACCAATAGTGCATAAAGTTTCCCTTTTTTCCCACATCCTCAAAAACACTTATTTCTTCTCCTTTTTTTTTTTGATAATAGCCATTCTGATAGGTTTAAAGTGATATTTAATTGTAGTTTAGATTTACTCTTTTGACTAGTGATTTGTAATGACCAGTGACGTTGAGCATCTTTTCATTTGCCTGTCATAGTATGTTTTCTTTGGAAAGAAATGTCTATTTATATCCTCTGGCCATTTTTAATTGAAAAAAATTTTTTACTGTTATTGAGTTGTATTAGTTTTCTTACATATTTTGGATATTAACTCCTTACTGGAATATGATTTGCAGATATCTTCTTTAATCCAGAAGGTTGCCATTTCATTTTGTTGATGGATTCCTTCACTGTGCCAAAGCTTTTTACTTTGATGTAGTCTCATTTTTTTTTTTTTTTTAATTTTGCTTTTGTGGCCCTAGCCTTTGGAGTCAGATGCAAAAACAAGACAAACAAACAAAAAAACAAAACTAAACAAAAAAAATCATTAACACTGATGTTAAGGAGCTTAGCATCTACTTTTTTTTTTTTTGAGGAGCTTTATGGTTTCAGATTTTACATTCAAGTCTTTGATCCATTCTGAATTAATCAATCAATTAATTAATTAATTTGGCACAGACTCACTCTTCCACATGTGGCTGTTCAGGTTTTCCAACACCATTTATTGAAGAGACTGTCCTTTCCCTATTGTATGTTCTTACTTCCTCTGTCATAAATTAATTGACCATATATGCATGAGCTTATTTCTGGGCCTCCTATTTTGTTTCTTGACGTCTGTTTTTATGCCAATACCATACTGTTTTGATTACTATAGCTTTGTAGTATAGTTTGAAATCAGGTAATACACTATCTCTGGCTTTGTTCTTCTTTCTCAGAATTGTTTTGGCTATTTGAGGTCTTTTGTGATTCCATATAAATATTACAATTACTTGTTCTAATTCTCTGAAAAATATCATTGGGATTTTGATAAAAATTTCATTGAATCTATGGATTGCTTTGGGTGCTGTGGACATTTTAACAATATTCTTTGAATCCATGAACACAGAAAATCTTTACATTTATTTGTGTGTCTTCTTCAATTTCTTTAATCAATATCATAATTTTCAGTGTACAAGTCTTTCACCCCCTTAGCTAAATTTATCCTAGGTATTCTTTCTGATGCAACTGTAAATGGGATTGGTTTATCTCTATTTCTGATAGTTTGTTATTAGTGTATAGAAATAACAACCAATTTTTATATATCAGTTTGGTATCCTGCCACTTCATGAGTTAATTTATTAGTTCTGACAGTTTTTTGGTGGAGTGTTTATGGTTTTCTTTATAGCATCATGTAATCTATAAATAGTGACAGATTTACTTCTTTCTTTCTAATTTTTATCCTTTTTTTTTCTTTTTCTTGCCTAATTGTTGTGGCTAGGACTTCCAATACTATGTAGAGTAAAAGTGACAAGAGTGGGTATCACTGTCTTCTTCCTGATCTTATAGAAAAAGATTTATCTTTCTACCATTAACTGATTACTCCATTGACCCAACTGTTGGTCAGTAATATATTCTTTAATCTCCACATATTTGTAGTTTTTCCAGTTTCCTTCTTGTAATTGTTTCCTTATTTTAAATCAGTGTGTTTGGAAAAGGTGCTTGATATTATTTCAAACTTCTTGAATTTCTTGAGATTTATTTTATGACCTAACTGGTGATCTATCTTGGAGAATGTTGTATGTGCATCTAAGACTGTGTGTTCTGCTTTTGGATGGAATGTCTAATATACATCTTATTTAATTTATTGGGTCTAATGTGTTGCTTAAAGCCAATGTTTTCTTCTTGATTTTCTGTTTGGATGATCTGTCCATTGATATAAGTGGGGTGTTTAAGTCCCCTACTGTTATATTGCTGTCAACAACTTTTTTTTTTTTTTAAAGATTTTATTTACTTATTTGACAGAGAGAGATCACAAGTAGGCAGAGAGGCAGGCAGAGAGAAAGGAAGGGAAGCAGGCTCACTGCTGAACAGAGAGCCCGATGCGGGACTCGATCCCAGGACCCTGAGATCATGACCTGAGCCGAAGGCAGCGGCCCAACCCACTATATATTTTTAAATATTTTGGTGCTCTTATATTGGGTGCATATATATTTATATATGTTATATATTCTTGCTGAATTGACTCCTTTATCACTATGTAGTGCTGCTCTTTGTCTTTTATTATGGTCTTTGTTTTAAAATCTGTTTTATTGGTTGTGAGTATAGCTCTACAAACTTTTATTTATTTATTTTTCCCATTTGTATGACTGTCTTTTTTCATCCCTTCACTTTCAGTATGTGTGTGTCCTTACTTTCAAAGTGAGTCTCTTATCGTAGACAGTATATAGATGTATTTTTTTTGTTTTGTTTTTAATCCATTTAGCCACTCTTTTGACTGTGAAACTTAGTCCATTTGTATATAAACTAATTATTGATAGGTATGTGTTTATTGCCATTTTGTTAATTGTTTGATGGCTGTTTTTATAGTTCTTATAGTTCCTCTTTGTTCCTTTGTTATTAGATAAACTTCCCATTTTCCCTTTGTGTATTTGCTCTAAGTGTTTACTTTGGGTTACCATGAGGTTTATATAGATCATCCTATTATAAAATAATCTATTTTCAGTTGATAGCAACTTAAATTGGAACACATTACAAAACTACATTTTTAGTCCCCATTTTATATTTTGATATCATATTTTGCATCTTTTTTATTTTATGTATCCCTTAACTGTTTTATTTTTAGTTAATTGTGCTACTTCTCTATTTTAATCTTTATTGTAGCTTTATAATTAATTAATCCACCACTTTTACTACATATTTACCTTTTCTAGTGAGATGTTTACTTTTGGATGTTTTTCTTCTTATTAACTAGTGACCTTTTATTTCAGTTTAAAAAAATACCTTTCTTTCTTTCTTTCTTTCTTTATTTATTTATTTATTTTAAGGCCAGTTTAGTAGGGATGAACTCCTTTGGATTTTGCTTGTCTGAAAAACTGTTTATCTCTCCTTCAATTCTGAATGATAACCTTGCTGAATAAATAGTCTTCACTGGAAATTGTTTTGTTTGCTTGTTCTGTGTTTTTCTTTCAGCATTTCAAATATGTCATGGTACTCTAGTATGGCCTGCAGAATTTCTGCTGATAAATGTGCTCATAGCCCTGTAGGGTTTTCCTCATATGTATCAATCTGTCTTTCTCTTATACTTTTTATAATTCTGTTTTTATCCTTAACTTTTGATGTCTTAATTATTGTGTCTTGATGTGGATCTCTTTGGGTGATCTTATTTGGAGCTCTCTGGGCTTCATGGACCTGGATATTTGTTTCCTTCCTTAGGTTTGGGAAGTTTTTAGTCATGATTTTATCAAATAGTTTTCTGCCCCTTTCTCTATCTCTTCTCCTTCTGAGACCCTTATGTTGAGAATGTTTTTCCACTTGATGTTGTCCCATAGATCCCTTGTGTAAACTTCTTTTAAAAAGATTCTTCTTTCTTTTTGCTGCTCTTTTTGGGGGAATTTTATTGCTTTGTCTTCCAGCCTGCTGATCTATTCTTCCACTTCACCCTGTCTGGTTTTGAATACCTCAAGTGTATTTTTTAGTTCAGTCATTTTATTCTTTGGCTCTGTACTTATATTTGGTGCTTTATAGTTTCTATCTCTTTGTTGAAGTTGTCACTGTGTATTCTTCTCCTGAGTTTGGTGAGCATCCTTATGACCATCACTCTGAATTTTTATCAGATAAGATTACCTTTCTCCAAATCATTAAGGTATTTTTCTGAGGTTTTTCCTTTTTTTTTTTTCATTTGAAACATATTTCTTCATTTTCTAATTTTGCTTGGCTCTCTGTGGTTGTTTCTATATATTACAATGGCTAGCTACATCTCTCAGTCTTGGAGAAGGGGCTTTGTGAAGGTGATGAAATATTCAATCTTGCCCTAGCTCTTTGTTTTCTCTCAAAACTGATTATCCCATTCCGTGAATTGCCTCTTTGTTTTTTTAACTGTTTCCTTTGCTGTGCAGAAGCTTTTGATTTTGATGAAGTCCCAGAAGTTTATTTTCGCTTTTGTTTCCTTTGCCTTTGGAGACGTATCTTGAAAGAAGTTGCTGTGGCTGATATCAAAGAGATTACTGCCTATGTTCTCCTCTAAGATTCTGATGGATTCCTGTCTCACGTTGAGGTCTTTTATCCATTTTGAGTTGATCTTTGTGTACGGTGTAAGAGAATGGTCGAGTTTCATTCTTCTACATATAGCTGTCCAGTTTTCCCAGCACCATTTATTGAAGAGACTGTCTTTTTTCCACTGTATATTTTTTCCTGTTTTGTCAAAGATTAATTGACCATAGAGTTGAGGGTCCATATCAGGGCTCTCTACTCTGTTCCACTGGTCCATGTGTCTGTTTTTATGCCAGTACCATGCTGTCTTGGTGATCACAGCTTTGTAATAAAGCTTGAAATCAGGTAAGGTGATGCCGCCAGCTTTATTTTTGTTTTTCAACATTTCCTTAGCGATTCGGGGTCAGTACAGACAAAAGGTTGATATCCAGGATCTATAATGAACTCCTCAAACTCAACCCACACGAAACAGACAAACACATCAAAAAATGGGCAGAAGATATGAACAGACACTTCTCCAAACAAGACATACAAATGGCTATCAGACACATGAAGAAATGCTCATCATCATTAGCCCTCAGGGAGATTCAAATTAAAACCACATTGAGATATCACCTTACACCAGTTAGAATGGCCAAAATTAACAAAACAGGAAACAACATGTGTTGGAGAGGATGTGGAGAAAGGGGAACCCTCTTACACTGTTGGTGGGAATGCAAGTTGGTGCAGCCTCTTTAGAGAACAGTGTGGAGATTCCTCAAGAAATTAAAAATAGAGCTTCCCTACGACCCTGCAATTGCACTCCTAGGTATTTACCCCAAAGATACAGATGTCGTGAAAAGAAGGGCCATCTGTACCCCAATGTTTATAGCAGCAATGGCCACAGTCGCCAAACTATGGAAAGAACCAAGATGCCCTTCAACGGATGAATGGATAAGGAAGATGTGGTCCATATACACTATGGAGTATTATGCCTCCATCAGAAAGGATGAATACCCAACTTTTGTAGCAACATGGATGGGACTGGAAGAGATTATGCTGAGTGAAATAGTCAAGCAGAGAGAGTCAATTATCATATGGTTTCACTTATTTGTGGAGCATAACCAATAGCATGGAGGAAAAGGGGCATTAGAGAGGAGTAGGGAATTTGGGTAAATTGGAAGGGGAGGTGAACCATGAGAGACTATGGACTCTGAAAAACAGTCTGAGGGGTTTGAAGTGGCGAGGGGGTGGGAGGTTGGGGTACCAGGTGGTGGGTATTATAGAGGGCACGGCTTGCATGGAACACTGGGTGTGGTGAAAAAATAATGAATACTGTTTTTCTGAAAATAAATAAATTGGAAAAAAAAAAAAAAACTGTGATTATCCAAACAGACTGCTTTATTCTTGATATATTACCATTGTTGAGAGTGTGCCAACACCTATCAGTATTCCAAAGGCGGTGGAATACTGCCTAGTTTTGGCTAGCACCTAGTTTTGGCTAATTAGAAGCTTGCCCCTGAAGCAGCAGTTTTAAAAATATGGAAATATATACCATCTTGTGGACTGCAATCATAATCCCTGCTGGTTCCCAGACCAGAAGATCTATAGGTGCTCTTTGGACAAAAGTTGCAAAAATCAAGACTCCAAATGAGTATATAAGCTACTTTCTGAGAGGTTTTCTGGAGCAATAGCAAGATCACAGTTGTGTGCAAGGATGGTGTCTCCTGCTTACATTCCCTAGAAGCTTCTCCTTAGCCTCTGGATGTGTGGGGACTCTGAAATCTGTCCCCTAGCTTGAAGCTCCAGGATAACTAAGTAGGTTTGTTTGTGTCCCCACCCCCCCACAGGAAGACTGGTTTTTGTTTCAGTCTGTTTTCTTTGTAGTCCCCTGGGGGTAGTAGCCTGCTAAGAACTATTTTCTTGATTGTTACATTTCCATGGAGCTCAGGAATCTCAGCCCCCTTGACCACTAAGGTGAAGTGATCAAAGACTGTCCCCTGTGTGAATTGCATGCGTCCATTGGCTTTGTCAGGTAGAAGCAGAATTTGTTGTGGGGGGAGAGGACTTGCTTGCTGGCTTCAGAAAGGCAATTGGGGGGAAAAATGTCTTGACTGGGGGTACCCACAGGTGTGAGGAGTACAGTACGTTTGCCATCTTTAGAACAAGAGCGGGAAAATGCCATGACTGCTCATGTTCTCCAGCCCCAACCAGGGAGTTGAGGGAATACTGCAACCACCATATACCTGTTTAAGCAAGGCTGCAGCAGAGAGCCAGAACTACTTCCTTCCTTCTGTCTTTGCTAGGGGGCAGGAGGGTACTCATCAGAGCTCTTGTGTGCTAGTTGGGTGGGTGGAGAGTTTAAACATGGTCTCCACCAGTGCCTTCATCTCTAGGGAATTTCAACTATCCCCTGCTTCTCTAGCATATGCTTTTAGATTAGCAAATGAACTTCCTTCATATATAGTCCAGGTACTCTTAAAACTGCTGCCCTCCCACCCCCCCACACACACCCAGCTGCTCTGGGCCCTGAGACAAGTGGGAGCATATACCAGCTATTGAAAAGGGGAATGACAGCTTTCTATAGTACTTTGGGTCCCTTTGGCATCAGCCCCATTGGTTTTTTAAGCCAGACATAGAGGAGTTTTTCTCCATAGTGCAGATACTACAGGTTGGGTAATTGATGTGAGATACACACCCCTTGCTCCTCCAGGAAAAGTGTCAGACTGGTAGGATATCTTCCCATTACACATCACTATGCCAGGTAAGGGGTTTTTAGCAAGACTGTGTCTCTGCCTCTCCTACCCATCTTTTATTGTTTTTGTTTGTTTGTTTGTTTGTTAATTTATTGTTGGGAAGAAGCTGTTCATTTGTTTTCAGAGGGAAATGATACATATGCAACTGTAGACTTGGTAGTCCATGGGAGGAGGTGAGTTTAGGATCTTCCTACACTCCTGTCTTGGGGGTCTCTAAAACTGTCATTCTACTATGTTTTAGCTCTTGTCTAAGCAGTTGAAGACCTCACTTCTAGTCCTTCCTCTTTTTCTCCTGTCTTCCCCTGCCCCCCTTTTTTGGTCTGTCTCTAACTTTCCTAATTCTCTCTATAAATGTGTTTATGTGAGTATGCATATGTCTCTGTGTGCATGTGAATGGTATGAAGAGGAATGGGGGAAGAAAAAAAAATATGTATTAGGTTTAGCAATTTGGGGAGAAAATAGAAGGAAATATTTAAGTAATTTTTTTCATTATTTCAAGTCCTTTTTATGGAGAGAACTGAGCCAGACTCTAAAATGAATACTTAATTTGGACAAACAAGTTATATTGTACTTCACTGATGTAGAAAGAAAATGAAGTATTTAGTATAAGTAGAGTGTGGGCAAAAAATCTATGTGAAGCGGGCACCTGGGTGGCTCAGTGGGTTAAGCCGCTGCCTTCGGCTCAGGTCATGATCTCAGGGTCCTGGGATCGAGTCCCGCATCGGGCTCTCTGCTCAGCGGGGAGCCTGCTTCCCTCTCTCTCTCTCTCTGCCTGCCTCTCCATCTACTTGTGATTTCTCTCTGTCAAATAAATAAATAAAATCTTAAAAAAAAAAATCTATGTGAAGCTACAGAGGAAGTGTGGCTCTATGATTGTATATGTTGTCCTCTAACATCTTCACTCTTCCTATTTGGTTGCTAGCAGGTGTCAGTGCAAGTCCTCTGTTACTTGACTCCTGTGACACTCTCTAGAGCTCCTACTAATCGTTTTCTTCTAGACATACTAAACAGCTTGCAGTATCAACCGAGTGGTCTAATATGTGGCTCTCTTCCCACTCTTTCCTATTCTCAATTAAAAGA
Organism: Neogale vison; assembly: GCF_020171115.1. Classification (NCBI taxonomy): domain Eukaryota; kingdom Metazoa; phylum Chordata; class Mammalia; order Carnivora; family Mustelidae; genus Neogale; species Neogale vison. The sequence continues at coordinate 63,030,758 of NC_058096.1, read as the reverse complement.
AATGTATTTAACTTTGGCATCCTTTTAACCATAGAATTTTCCTTGAAATTATTGACCTTATTCCAGAATCTTGAGAACACTTTTGTGTCTGCAGTCTTCCTCCTGCAAATGTCTATCCTAATATCTTGAATTTCTGGGATGCTAATGTGCTAGTTTGCATGATATTCCCTGTTCTACTGAACCATGGAGGTACAGTATCTGTAATTCTTCCTTGTATTCCCAGTATCGGACAAATTACCTGGTACCTAGAAGTTACTTATATACATATATTATATAATATTATAGTAACATCACTTAATATATCATCTATATTGTATATAATATTATTGTAATACCTATTAATTAATATATATTATATTATAACTAGGATATAATTATATAATAATTAAAACACAATATATGTTATATAATATATATAGTAAATTATAGCAATATACCTATGTATACTACACATACATACAAAATATCATGAGAAATCTCATTCTTGCAAGAGGCTCAGAGCTTCTAGTTACTTGCCAATTATTTGCATTCTAGTTTGATATGCTGGATTTTACGATTGGTTTGCTATGAATGCTACTTCTGGAAGAACAAAGCTGGGAGTGTAGAGAACATTATAGGAGATCAGAACCTGTGGCTGGGTTACTGAGTCTAGAGGGTGAAGGAATGGCAGTAAAGACCATTGATCACATCCTGCCTTTGCTGAGTTGGTGTCAAAGAATGAAGCAAGCCTGGAGTTCTGCAAGGGGGCTGACAGCGGGTTGAAAAGCCTGGGGCTGATTAAAGCAGTGTCAAGAAAATGAAGTTGTGGTGACATTCATGGTTTGAAAACATTAACATTAACTTTACAGAACTGTTTTCCTAAGGCCTTGGGCACATTCTAATTTGAACCAGCAACAATATCTGCTTGGCTCCAAACTGTTGGGCATCTGCTAATGTTTCTAACCACTTTAATCATTTTGGGGGCTCTGCTTTAGAACCTCTCCAAATCTCCTCCTTCTCACTAAAGTCTCAAGTCTTCAAAGTCTATGCCAATTTTAATAAAGGTCTAAAAGGATTACCTTATGTTCCCAATTTAGTATTTCTGTTTAATATTCCATTCTTTGTCTCACTTAATATATCAAAATGCGGAGTTGGAATCCTTGATTTCTGTGAGCCAATGACTTACAGAACAAAAATTTGAAATTCAATCTCAGGTCACACATAAGCAGAAAGTAATTTGTGTGTCTGCCTTACCAACTACAGTATGATGTTCTTGAGGACAAGGACTTCATCTTTTCTAAAAAATTTCCCTGGTACTTTGTATAGTACCTATCTCCTTTTTTTGTTTCCTTGTCAAACATGAATATTTAGAGTGAGTTTAGTATTTTCATTTTCAAACAGTCCTAATTAAGAGTGCTTGGTAACTGAAAACCAAGTAAGAAATTAAAAAGAGAAATACAAAATGTTTTAAGCATCTATAGTGGATCATTTTTAAAGCTATGACTCCCTTTTTTATGGCCCAGTGTGAGACATGGGGTAAATGGTGAGGTTAAAAGAGAGAGAGAGAGAGTCCTAAAAAAAGATAAAGGAATGCAAAGAAGGGAAATTTGGGGAATAGGGACTAAACTGAATATGGATCAGAAGAGTAGGGAAGCTGAAAAAGTGAAAACAAAAGCAGAGGGCAAAGACAAAGATGTTACATGCTAAAACAGAACAAACACTGTGTGTGTGTGTGACCCTCTCCCCCAAATTCCCCAGTGATCAAGCTCTGTCGTATTTCAGCCTGGCAAGGTCTGCACATATAGCGGAGTTTAAATGATCTTGCAAAATCTGCCATTTCAGACATAGCTGAACTAGATGGCTGGCCCTTCTATGTCTTGTCCTCAAAGGTCTCATTCATACATTCTAAAATTGTAGCCTTCTCTAAATAATCTATTTTTAGTCTTACAGGAATAGATGTGATAGTTCAGATATTCCCCAAAAGCAAATCTTCAGGCTAGTGAACAGATCATTAACTGAAGCATCACCCACTTAAGATGAGGCCTGAAATTTTAGGTTGTCTCTGATGACTTTAACCAAATAGCTATAAATGGCTGAGAAATATCACACAGGGAGATAGCAGAAGATTTCAATAGATCTTGAGAAGTTATAGGTAATATTTCTTTAGAATAAGACTTAGCAAGAAATGTAGGTACCAGTGGATGTGGTCTATTTCATGTAGGTTATCAAATTTGTGGGCATAGACCAGCATTGCTTCTGGGAAGGAAAAAAAAAAAAAAAAACCTGGTCTCCAGCCTCTGCATCCCCAAAAGTACTCATTAAAGTTAGGTCCTTATTATACTTTCTAAGTATTTAAGAGGAATTAAAATAAAATGCAATGTGATCCCTACATAGTACAGGTATAATTCTTACACTAATTACTCTGAAGGGTAACATTTTTGCTCAGTTGGTCTAAATGAAATTAAGCTATTTCTACAAGTTTTTTGGAGCACTCACCATTACCAAGCACCATACACATCATACATTGAAAGGCATTCAAACTCCTATCCTTAAGGAGTTTATGATGCAGTGATACTAATTTATAATCTATTCCAATGAAATAGGCAGAAATGTTTGCAAAGAAATCTGATGTGTTTGACAACTGTACTACCGAGTCATTTCAAGTGCTTTCTAGGAGGTTAAAGTAGTGGACAGGAATAGATGGTATTTGAACTGGGTTTTGATTAAAGAGTAAGAATTCGTTGCTTAAAGAAAAGTTGGAGTGACAAAAGTTGGGGGAGGGGGGAGGGATAGTCTACTTAAGAAAACACATCAAGCAAAAGAACACACACTTATATATAAACAAATACACACTTGTGCACACACTTATGTGTCTTGGAAGTCAGCATATTTCAATCAGGTTCTGAACTGAGTATTATGAAGAAATGCTTTCTGGTACTAGCCTTGCTAGGATCCATTGTATGACCTTGAGCCAGACTTTTAAAGTCTCTGGATCTTAGTTATTCCATTTGTAAAATGCAAAGGCTAGATTCTATGATGGCTGGAGCTCCATCCAGTGAAAAAAACTAGGAAATAGAGTTAAAACCTGTTTGATCTGAAACTCACAATTTAGGAGACACAAGCATGGTTTATGAAAAGTGACCCAAGCCAGCTGATTTCTAAATTTCATATAAGGGAAAACATTTTTGACTCTCATTAGTAGGAAAGATAATTGCAAATTTAATATTTCTCCATTCCATATTTCTTTATTATTCGGTAGCACATATATCTTGGGATATAAATGTAACATTTTTCCTTAAAAATTAAGGACACTCCCCCCCAGTCCTCTCCCCACCACCAAACTTCAGATAAGAAAAGGCACTGCTAAGACCTAGGACACTGACATATAGTACATTATAACACTCTGTCTGGCTCTGCCTAGGCAAGTGGAGATGATAAAGAATCAGTGCTGTGCACAGCTTCGAGTTCCAGGTGACAGCGAGAATTGAATGGCTGGAAATACAGTGGGGATGTACCAAATCTTCTGCTCATATCTAAATATCTGTAGGATTTGCATTTGTCAAATATGAAAACTTGAGCTCAGAAACTACATATAATACCAAAGATAGCACTAGACATATTATCCTTCCTCTGCAAACATCTCCAAGATTTGGAGCTCAAGGTTTCATCTTCAGTTCTCTGGTACTTCATTTGCCCCATCTGGAAGCAACGTGAGCACTGCTAAGAAACAAACTTGAAATTTAAACTATGCTAATTACATTGTTAGGTTTTAGATGAATTAATAATGAGTTAATGAATAAAAATTAACTTGTTAGTAAGTCACCAACTGTCCAGTTTTTTTTTTCATATATTTGTGGTGAACGTATTTTTGCACATGTGCCTCTGTGTATGTGGAGGGGGGTGTGTATAATATTCCATATCTTTTCAAATGAGATTTAAAGTACTTCTTCGAGAAAAAAATAAGAATTTATAGTGCTGCTTACCTAAGGTAATTCTATTCATTTGTAAAATGCTTGGATACAATCAGAACCTCAAACTGTATTTACAAACTGGAATAGCTTATAAAATGGTAGTTTAGGGACTGGATTCCATTTCAGTTGTTTACTAGAAAAACACATTAAACAGGTGTTTAAGCTGCTCTCTTCTTAAAGGGCCATCATCTGCTAATGATTAAGTTATGGCCTATGATGTTAAAATTTCTCTTGGAAACATGGAAGTCCTGTTATACACATAGTAATCATCTCTCTATTCATCTGTTGATGAATCTCTCTACTCATCTGTTGAATTCGTGACAGTCCCAGTGGAACTTTAGATAAGACAGAAAAGCACGGTTGGAAAAGAGACCACCCCTCTCCTTCAATGAGTTTATCATTCTATCGCAATACATAGGAATGTCCTAAGTTTTCTCTGCCCTGGGTTCTCATTGTCCTTTGATATTGATCCAGACCACTTAGTGATGAATACAGGCAGCGCTCTCTTTCTATTTAAAGACCTTGGGTATCTATTATTGTTTCTATGTTTATTATCTAAATACCTGACATTTATGACATCTTTCTTCCAAAGAGCTCTCTGGAGTGCAATAGGTGCCAAGTAAAGACAAATGAACCCTGAAGCACTTTGTGCTCTACAGATGAAGGGGGATTCACTCTGGATCTGCTGCTTTCCAGGAATAGCTTCTCTTGCTTCTTGTTTTCTTACTCCAGCATGGCAAGCCCTACCCATGGTGCAATTCTCAGACTCTGCTCTTCTTTATCTTCATTAACTCTTTCAAACACACCCACACCCATCCACCCCTCCCCTCCCACACACTTCAACTCTCATCTTTATCCTGATGTCTCCCCAATCTGTATTTCACTACTGGATCCTTTCTTAAAACCCTGCTTCATATTTATAACTATCTTTTGTAAATTTCTTCTTTAATATTTAAACAAATCTAACACACCCAGCATAGAACTCATTATTTATTTATCATTAGAAAAACTATCCTATAACTTTATTTGATATTCCAAATGCATCTTGAAATGTACAAAATTTTAAAAAATGGCCTGACCCCAGTTAGAAATAGACCAATCTATTTGTTGTTCTTTCTGTAATAAAGAAATGTAGAAGAAGCTCAAGGGTAGAGGATTATGATGAACAAACAAGTGTAGTGAGCATACCTTGGGATATTTTGAACTCTAAGAGTTTGAATATGAGATCTAGTGAGAACTCATTAAAAAAAAACTAGGGTTACATTAGATGGAAATTTAGGATAATCAACCTTTAGTAAGGAATGTTCACTTTAGCCCAGGTGTTACCTATATTTTGGATTTTTTTTATGTGTATCACAATTTTAGAGAGTGGATATTAGAGAATAACTAATGCTATTTTATTTATGAATAATTATAATATAAGCATGAATACTGAAAGGATCATATGGGGTTTTTTTGGAATTTTTTTCTTTCTTAATTATGCACATCTGGGAAATTCATACCAATCGAGCTAATGCAGCCAAATCCATTAACAAGTATAGTCCCTCCAGTAAGTGCTACTAACTGAATGGCAGTGCTTCTGCTTAGAGGCAATTAGTTCCTCACCCTCCCCCATACCCAGTATACTACACTCTGCTTTTTTCACCTCCCTGAACTTTAGCAATGATAACCCCATTCTCCAGACACCCAGAGGGGATTCACAGGACTCATTGTGGATACCTTCCTCTTACCCATTTCATGTGCTCAGTTAGTCAGTGATTCCTTTTGACTCTTCCTTTATATCCCTGACATTTATCCTTCTCTCCTCTCACTGTAAGGTCAGTACCTTTCAAGCCTGAGTCACAGACATAGTATCCTAATTGGGTCCTCTGCTTTACACAACTATTATACTGATGGCCACTTTCAAAACCTTGCCCAAGAAAATAAGACACGCCTTGTGTGCTGATGTATTAAGTTTAGATTTCTCCCATCCTGTCTTTTAAGACTTTATAATTCATCTCCTTTCTCCTCATCCAAATGACTTTCATACTACTCTCCAGCAGGGGTCCTTTCTGGTCAGGGACAATTTCTTCCTTGCTATATTTCTTTGCTCCAGGATGCTGGCTCCTAACTCAACATTTATCCCTCTGGGTTGCCCTTGTGAACTTTATTCCGCACTCATTTCCAACTGTTAACATCCCAAACAACCTTATGGACCCAGTCCTCATGTATTACCTCCTCAGGTGAATTCTTTTTTAGGATACAACTCTGTTGCCACCTCAGAAAACCTTCCCTCCAGTGTGGATTAGGTGGCCTGCTTTATGGGAAACAGTACCATGTAAGCATTTGTCCAGTTCATACTTATTGTCATTGTCTAACTATTGGTAATCTCTTTTCAGAGCTAAGAGCCAGGGTTTTCCCCTGTGCTTCTTTGTGATCTCAGTGCCTAGTATCTTGACTGACATGTAAAAAGTTGAAGTGAACGCCATGTTTGAATTTCTTTGCATTTAAAGCAGTTTTTCTCAAAATTTCAAACTTGATTGCTTGCTGTTTTTGAATCTTTCACCAATCTATTTGTTGATCTTCTTTTCCTAACAAGGTTGAATTTTTTTTTTTTTTTATTACTGAGCAACCTTATAAAAGAGCCCATAGTGAATGGTTCCCATAGATCTTTCAGGATACCTTTCAGAAGTAAGTATTTCAGAATACTTACACAGAACTGATCATTAAATTCTTGTTATCTAATTAAGTAATCAAACTATTAATAATATCATAAACCAAAAATATCATAAGTCAAATTAGTAGGAATGGAAAGAAGTTGCAGACCATCATTTAGTATTGTTTCTTAACAACAAGGTGGTCATATTTGTCCCAAGAAAAATAATTTTACTCTTTTACTACATACATCAAAATAGGTACCAAAATTAGACTGTCTCACATTAGCTGATTAATAAAAATTATCTATTTTAAGAAATAATAGATCATATTACAAGTTTCTTTTCACTTATTATCTTCCTCTCCATCACCCCTGTTGTCTTGTACTCCCTCTTGTTCACTTAGTGCTTTCAGATCTACATCTTCACACCTGCTTATCATTTTCTCTATCTTCCTACTTCCCCAAACTGTCTAGTCCTTATATCCAAGCTAGATATTTTCTACATCAAAGCTCTAACTATAACCTATTTTTCCTGAAACAGCGAGTATTTCTCGTATCAGCTCATTCTCATTGCTTCCAAATATCACAAAAGGCTTCTAAAGCCACTTACCAACGGGATTCTAGCCTAAGATCAATACTCTGGCATGCTTTCTTACAAGAGAAAAAGAGAACACCACTAAAGAAAAGGACTCACTCTAATTTTGATTTTGCTACTGGAAAAAAAGTCTGTTTAAGAAGTTTGACTGATAAATTGTTGTTGGATATGGGTATTGGAAATATTTACCAAGTATACTGGATGTAGTCAATGTTTTCAAATTGTCTATATTTGTTTCTATTTGTGTGTGTGTGTGTGTGTGTGTAATTTTACTGGCATTTCTTTATTTCTGACCAATATCTATCATCTGTATAAGAACTTTTTTTAACAGGTACAATATATTGAGTTGATAGTCTAAGCTAAGTTTTCTTCTTGTGTGAGGGGATATTATGATTTAATGGGTTAAGATGATGTAAATTCTCTTTTTACTTTAAATTTTAGGTCTTTTAAGTTACTTTCATAGTTGTTGATTCAAAGGCTCATATCTTTGTCAGTAAAAAACAAGAATTACTAAAGGACTCTCCCATTTGAAAACAAACAAAAATCCTTCTCTATTGCTACTTATTTCTACTGAATAGAAATTTACTGGAGGTTTAGGACACCTCCTTGTATAACATTCACATCCCTTCAAAAGTTAGAATTTACCACTCACACACAAGAATAAATAATTTTAATTGGCTTTTTTATCTGCCAAGAGAAAATGAGAATATCCATTAAGAATGGAGATGGCTTTGGGGACACCTGGATGGCTGAGTCAGTTAAGCATCTGCTTTCAGCTCAGGTCACAGTAAATAAATAAGTAAGTAAGTAAGTACATAGATAAGTCTTAATAGAAATAAATAAATAAAATCTTAAAAAAAAATAAAAGCTTGGAGATGACTTTGGAGAATAGGATATTGGGTGAGTAGCCAGAGAGCTGTGATACACTATCTGAAGGAAGAAGAAAGTGCTCCAGGTGGTTGGAGGGTGAGCAATTCCTCCAGGTCTTCTGCTGACACAAGAGACACTCTGGCATCTCTGAAAATCATCTCAAACCTTGCTATGGTTCTAGACCCCCAAGGTGGAACAGACCGAAAATCTATTCAAACACGTAATTGGGGATTGGTCTTTGCCTTATTATCTATTTGTTCAATTGACCTACCTACTTCTTGTTTTTGTTTGTTTGTTTGTTTGTTTGTTTCTTACTTGCCTGTTTCTTACTTGTTTAACGTAGCTATGGACTGTTCTGTTGCTGTATAGATATAGCCTTAGAAAAATGGGCATGTCTAAACTACAGTCCAGCCAAACGTGTAAATGTTTCATCTGTGGCATAAAGGATTAATATCCTGATAGTATTAGGCAGACAGCATGGTACAATAGAAAGAGGACTGTTTTGAGAGTTGTACTCTCTGTATACTGTCGGTGATCTGAAATAACTATAAGCTCTAGGCTTCCATGTTTCAGCTGTAAAATGGAGGGACTGAACAAGAAGATCTTCGTGGTCTTTGCCAGCTTTAGTAGTATGCAATTCTTTTAACTACATATGTTTCCTGATTTTCCTCTGATTTCTTTAATTAATTAATGAGAGCTTAATGGGTTGGAATCAAAGTGTTTTTCTGACAAGTGGGGTGATAACACTTGCATTGTTTATCTCAAAGTGTTACAGTGAAGATAAAATATAAAGTTATGCGTGTCACTAAGCATTATGAACTGCAAAATCCCATACTTGTGCATAACCAATTATTATTGTATATTTCTATTTCTATTTCTATTATAAAAGACCTATGATACTTCAGTGTGCAACCAGCAGAGGGAGACAAGTTCAGATTATATTTCTTCTTCGAACATAGAAGCAGTTAATTGCTGTATGCACATGTGTTTTTAAAAATTAAAATGAGGTTCATATTATTAGCAAATATATCACTAACTCAATGCTCTATTTGTATATTAAAGTTACAGAAACAAATGAGAGAAAGAAAACATGAGAAAAAATTGGTGGTGGGGGAGAAACGTTTGATTTCTGGGCTTACTTTATTACAGGATTCAGAGATAGCTCTCCTACGAAGCATGTCGTATTCTTCTGACAACTTCCTAAGCATGTCCATCTGGAGGTACAGACTATTTGAGTTCCAATTTAGGAACCAGTTCAGAATTCTAAAAGTAGAATTTCCAAATTTCCTCTGAAACTAGTTTCTTAACTCAACTTTCTCATTTTACCAGCCTGGACTTGAAGGAGGAAAAATACACACACACACACACACACACACACACACACACACACACACACACGGGTGGGTGTGGGGGAGAGAATGAAATCTTCTGTATCCAATTAGTTGACAAGTCCTATCAGTGCCTCTCTGAAATGCCTCCAGAAGTCTTCACTCCTTTTTTCCTTACACTGTGCTTGTCCTGTGACCTGCTTTTATTATCTCTTGCCTTTTTTATTTCAGAAAGGTTATAACTGGTCTTCCCTGAGTTTGACTTGCCCGAGTCCATCTCCCACTCCATTGCCAGTTAGTTATCTTCTTAAAACACAAGTCTGATGATGTCTCTTGCTTGAAGCCTTTCTTTAATGGCTTCCTTTTGCATATAGAATAAAGACAAACTCATTAACCTGCCTGCAAAGACCCTCACTGACCCCAACTTACAAAAATCAGTCATTTTCCATTCTAACTTTTTCCATCTCTACCTCCATATCCTTTCCTACAACTTACCTTCTCCACTAACATAAAGTCGCTGAAGGAAGGTCTTCATCGTTACGAGAAAGCAATAATGTATATAATGAATGATGCTCATTCCCTTTTTCTTCTGTCTCCCAACAGCTTTATTAGCCTTCTAACTAGTTTCTCCACTTCATCTTCCTTCTAACCTCTAATTTCTCAGTGCCAGAATTATCTCCCTAAGATGCCCATATCTCATCTCACTCCTTCACAATTTAAAGTAGCCTTCCAAATAGGAGATGAAGGGTGTCGTGTGATTCTTCATTCAGGGATTCAGGATTCTCCATTACGTAGGTTTTCTCTTCAGCCTTTACTCTCTCCTTCTTGCTGCTAGGCAGACAAGTCTTCCTCCAGGTCCATTCTTTGTTTCAGGATGGTTCTCTTGGCCATCTTTTGCATCCCTTGCATAAGGTGATGCCTTCGTCCAGTCTCCTCTTATACATCTTCTAAGGGTTACCTAAAATACCATTTTCTCCAAGAAGCCTCCTTCTCGATTACCTTTTCCGAACCACCATGGTGTTTTGATTCTGCTCCCTTCTAATTTAGTACTCAATTGTTCACTGGCTATCTTAGTCTCTGTTTCAGAAGTCTTCACCTAACTTCTCCATCAGGGTTGTGGGTCCCTGAATTTTATTATTTTGCAGTACTGCTCAGTACCAGAGAGGACTAAGCTTATTGACTAATTTTGGTCCTGTTCTGTGATGGAAGAGGCTTACCTTATAACTGCACAAAGATGATGTTTGGCCCCTCTCTAGGAGGGGCCTTGGATGGCATTCCCCTTATTAAACCCCATGAGGACAGGGTGTCAGTTGTGTACATGATTGTTTCTGCAGAGTTTAGTACACTAGTTACATGGTAGGTCATCAAAAAATTGCTTATTTTAGTGAATTGTTTTTTACCTAGCAACACCACTGATGAGACCCATTTTACTCACACAGTCTGTGCTCCTACATTCATTGCTAACAGGAGAGAGGGCTGAGAATGTGATTTGCAGATAGAAAAGGAAGACACTTTTAAGCAGGCAAACTTCTGGGACCTTTTGAATAAAATAATGACCTAATGCTACACTTGCCCGGCAGCTCAATATTGTCAGTAAACTCTTGAGAAAACATATTAGTGTTATTTACATGATTTATAGCCTCAAGATATTTAACTAGGCATTCCATTTAGATTTAGCAGGATAACTATTGCTTGCTAAATAAATACAGATATATAAGAAAATATTTAGTAAAGTTTAGCAATTAAGTGGCATCTGCTCATCTTGTTAGGTACTTCTTAATCTGTAGCAAAGCACTTGCTTACACTGACATTTAGTTAATGTATAATAACCGTATTAAGGGTAAGTGAAGTTTATACCCAAAGAAAACACCAACTGAGACACAGTTTTGTTTTTGTTTTTGTTTTCTTGACTAACTGGTATAAATTACGGTCTACTTGGCATTCTGTCAGTTCTTATTTGATGAGTGGTGTCTTTCTGCAAGGAATACCAGGATTGGTGTTTGCTACACCAATACACCAGTACAGTAGAATTGAACTAGTACAGTAGTATGTGGGAAATACTGATCACTTGTGATAGAACATGGCTTTTTGGGGGAGGGTCTTCCCATCATAAGCAGGTCTAGTTAACTCAACTTTTCCTTCATTTCCGTTGCTATTCCTCAGTCCAAGCCAGTTGACAAGGACTTACTTTCATTTTCTCCTTGCTTCCACTACTGCTCTTCTACAATACATTCTCCATAAGATATTTGGAGCAATCTTCCTCTCAGTCCCTTGCTTAAAATCTTTTACTGATCCTTCAAGTCACTAAAATCTAAATTCTTGCCTTGGGATATCTTCATTATTACCCCTCCTTAATTTCTAATCTCACCTGCTTTTTCTAGCTACCTCCCACAGCATATACATAAACCAAATTCCTGGGTCACTGTTCTTGTTTTGTTTTCTTGCGTATTGTGTATTGGTCCCTGCCTCAGAACCTCTGCACACGTCATTTCCTTTACCTGGAAAAGTTTTCTTGCAGGTATTTGCATGTCTGCTTCCTTTAGATTTCAGCATATACATTCATTCCCCTCACCTTACCTCTAGGCCTTTTCACTATATCACCTATATTTTTCTCCATAGCATTCACTCTCCAACATAATCTTACTATGTATTTACTTGTTTAGTGTCTATTTCTCCATCAGGATGTAAGTTCTGTGAGAACAGAGTCTTAGACTGTCTTGTGTAACTATCATATCAATAAACACTGAACGAGCAAATGACTCATAAACCGACTGGGCATGTCAGAGTACAGAACGGCACACCTGCCTCCACTGTTTCTCATTTCTCCTTGGCCTACTTCCTGTGTATAGGTATCCAAGTCACCACGGTAACCAGAAATAGGGGATATAATTGTCTGATTACCTGCTTGTACTACCATCTTGCTATATTGAAGATGCCGTTACCCCCATCTTTCCAGCTGTTGCAGTGTTCTTCCTGTATGGGAGGGATGGATAAAAGAACAGCAGCAGTGCAGATGCAGCATTACTTGGCAATTGCCACCTCCTAGTCCAGGGTGACAGACTGGACAACTCAGAAAAACAGAAGGTCTAAGGGATAGTACGTACGTGTCTGTGAAATATAAAGACACAAAGAAGAGTAAGTTTGCTGGTGTGGGAGGACCCAAGCAGCAGCTCAAGAACCTCAAAGACTTTATGAAAACTTGGACAGATCCAAGTACTGATACTTACCAAAACAGAATGAATGAGCGAAGAAGCAGAAGACAAGTGTGGTAACAATATACCACAAAGGCATGAACGAAAAGTAAACCATGAAAGAGCACTTTTAATTGTGCAGACTACAGACTGAGTGAGAGTGCTGTAGTAAGGATTTAAACAATATTTAACTGACTTGAAGCTGATTGATTCTGTTAGGCAGGGAGGCGCTGGATGAAACCACCGTACCCAAAGGAGCCAGATTCTGAAGGAGATTCACACGCGATAGTGCCATGCTTATGAACATAAACTGAGATACTTGAATATTGCTGAATTATGATGAAATCATTGAAAATGTCATAGCAGGAATCCTAAGGAGAAGTATTAACAGTTCTGCATTTCTAGTTCGTATGGAAATGCTAATTCCACTTACGAAAGTAAAGTACAGGCATGGCGTTATTATGATTAAGACCTTACAACTGTAGAAACGTAGAGTGGTACATTAATAATATTATAGACATGTTTAGCATAAAATGCAAGCAATGTAACTAAATTAGTTGTACATTCCAGGCTGCATCTGGATTTCCTGTGAGCCTGTTCCATTACAAAGCTAAACAGAAGAATAAACCTTTCATGCTTCTTAGGGTGCTCAGACGTTAGCCAGTTTTTGTTTTTCCTGCAGCATTTGTCCCTGGAGAGTGCCAGAATCTTCTAAAGCCTCTTTTAGAAGGCAGTATGTTATTTTAAAGTAGTAGTTAAGATCATCTTACTTGGGTGATGATGGCTGTTTCACATGGCTAACAGCCATACTTGCCTCACAAATAACCCGAAAGTATGTTCATTTTTGCCAGCCCTCTTGGAAGAATGCATATAGTGGTGTACAGAAAAATAGCTTGCATAAATTTCGGTTACTTGTCTATTTGTTTCCTTCTTTACATTTCTTAGGAAAGCAAGCAGAGGAGTTCATATTGAAATACATTTGGGGAAGTGACCATTAGGATGAGATAAGTTAATATGTATATATTTTATATATATATATGTATATATGTAGTATATAGATATATATCCTATATATATCTATATGCATACAGATACAGATATATATGTATATATAGACTATTGGATTTATTATATATGTATATATGTATATATAGACTATTGGATTTATTAGAATTTATTAGATCTCACTGAGAGATCCTGGAGGCAAGAAAAGGAGTCCACAAGGGAACAAAAAGAGGAAAAACTCCAAGAGAACATAAAGTTGAAATCCAAGTCAATGGTACACTCACAAATAGATTTATTACCTTATAAATGATGGGACAAGCCACGTGAGTGGGCTTAGGCTTTCAGTCATTCCTTTATTCTCACAATCATCAATTGTAGAGTGTTGCCCTTGTGCCAAGATTTGGGTTAAGAATTTGTCTTTGAAGTGCCTCCTGGACATACATTATAAATATTAAAGAATTAACTTACATATTAAACTTCATTTAATGGAAATTCTTCAGAAATCCAGTATAAATTATCAGCCTAAATTAGAGAATTTTTAAAAAGTAATCTTCTTGAAAAAGTTAAAATAAAATGTAGTTGTCCTTTTGTGTTTTACTTCCAAGAAACATAGTAAGTCAATTTAGTTTAGCAAAAGTGACCAATAAATGGACTTTAATGAAAAAAAATTTTTTTAAACCCTTTTAATTACATTACATCATTTCTTTCTATATACATATGGCACTTTCAATGTTTCTTCTTGGGTTAGGCACATCTATTCCATTTCTGATTACAATCCTGATTAACTTAATATATTCTTTCCTCAGAACGATTATATTGACAAACTCCAGAGTTGATTGATTTGTTATGAATCCCACATTCCTGTTACTTTGGTGTGAATTATTTTCAACCCCAGTATGTTAATCTTTATGGTTAATGTTAATCCTACCGGTAATTTGAGATTACTTGTATAAACATTAGTCAGCAACCCTTATACAGCATCTCAAGCAAATCATATGCTACCATCCCACCATGCTTCCTTCCTGCCCTGGAAAAAACCTCTTCATTTCTTCATTCAAAGTGTAGCCCAATGATACAAGAGGATACTGATGTTCTAGTTCCCATGCGGAGAGAGGGGTGTCTGGCCTCATCAATAGAAATAGATTTTCTAGTGGCCCCAGTCCTTCAGGTCTTTATTTTCTTCCTCCTGACACTGGAGAAATACTGCTCACGCAAAGAAGAGGTTCTATCTAAGACTATCCTTCATCTCTAAAAGATCAGAAGAAGTCCACTGGGGATTGTTAAGCCCATTGGCAGGTATTGGTGAGGGTGGGTGGTCTTTTCTCTGCAATCTCTGCATAGAGTTATGTAATCCAAGCTTCTCCATTTGGCCCTTGAAGCTCATTCTTCCATTGGTCCTGGGAACCACAAGATTATGGGTTTTGACTTAATCATTTTTGTGACAAAAAAATCCAAATTTTAAACAGCTGAGTTACAGATTAGGGGTGGAACATCCCTGGTTTATTATCTGGGCACTGCTTATCAGCACCCACACAATGCAAAACACTTGAAAAACACAAATTTTTCCTTACTTTCCTCACATAATCTGTAAGAGTGCACCTACCTTTTACACTGAAAAAGTTCAGCGGATAAATTCTCTGAATTCTGGCAGGACAAGATAGGTGTCAAAACAGTAAATGCCTCTTTAGGGCTTGTACTCTGATGGGACTTGTTAAGAATTCCTTAAACAGGGGTGCCTGGGTGGCTCAGTGGGTTAAAGCCTCTGTCTTCAGCTCAGGTCATGATCCCAGGGAACCTGCTTCCTTCTCTCTCTCTGCCTACTTGTGATCTTCGTCTGTCAAATAAATAAATAAAATCTTAAAAAAAAAAAAAAAAGGAATTCCTAAACATACTCTCTCTCCCACCCCGTGCCCTTGGCTAATCATTTGTGTAACTAAGAGGGGTGGACATAGTATGTGTGCATGTTTACTTATATATACTTGAAGATTTAGGGGAAGTTGTATAAGACCTGGAAATACTTGTTGCCTCCAAACAGGAAAAAATGTTGCCCAAAGACAGGAGTAGGAAAGGTATCTACAATTTGCTCTGCACCATTCTGTACCACTTGATTTTTGCATCATGTCCATGCCTTAACTATGCAAATAAACAAATTTTAAAAAGAAAAAAAAAAAGTCCTTGACTGGTCTACCCCTATCTTTTATCCTCAGCATCAGTAGTGAGGGAGATGTCTAACAGTGTGGGGCTGTCACATAAGTGACTAACAGTGTTAGCTTCTTTGGTTCTTATCACTTGGCTTGACTCCTGGAGTAGAATGACAAATGATGGTAACCCGCCTGCCATCGCACGCAGGAGTGCTGTATGTAGCCTAAATGTGGTCCTATAAGTGACAAGCATTCTGATAGACCAATCTGTTCCTTACATATGAATATTTTTTGAGAAAAACGTGCCAGTGGCAACTTAGGTAGGAACAGCAACATGACATTTAGACAGTAATCCTTAGTACCATTCCTCACATGTGGGACTGAGTGAGGGGTTCCTGGAGAGTGAGGTTGATTTAGGGATTGGGGATCAGCTGCTGAGACGGGCACTTAGAAAAGACAAACCAAGCATTCACACTCCAGACCACTCAATACCAGCATTGTCTCCAATCCATCTTTCATAAGGGGGCTCCAAGAGGGGGAGGGGTTAAAGGAACGAGAGAAAAGAAACCTTTTTAATCTTGTAAAAGAAAGTGCAGGAGAGAGGAAAGAATGAACAGGAGGTGAGTGTGAAAAGCCCGTGGCCAGGACTATTTAGTTTCTAAATCAACTTTGCCTTTTAATCTGAGCCTTCCCTGTCAAGTTTCTGCTCCGTTTTACATGCCCTATCCCATCTTTGGGCACTGGTGCTCCTCCACTCCCTATGCTTTCTTATCCTTCTGTGGTTCATTCCCTTCATCTCTCCCAGTTCGCCTTCTCCATGCCTTCTCTCCTTCCCGGCTCCTTTTCCTTTTTTCTCTCCCTTTCCCCCCTTTCATCCTTTCCCACACTCTTTCTCCCGTGCTTTTACAGCCTGAGTCCTTCTCCTTCTCCCCTTTCTCTTGCACAGTACATCCAAGCTCCATTCCCTCTTCTTAAGGAAATCAGCCAGGCCTCAGATGGAGCTGTTGTCCTGACAACCTAAAGGCGCATCGGGCTTTCACTGAGGCTGGCTGCTGCTGAAGGGGGCAGTTGTGCAAAGCGAGGGGCCAGGCCGGAGGGAGGGCGGAGGGGATGACGTGGAGGGGCTGTTGAAATCCGCGGGGGGGCGGGGGAGGTGCGAGCGGAGGGGAGGGGCTGGAGGGAGAAACAGGAAAGGGGGGGGGGTAGAGACTCTGGGCTGCTGCCGCTGCTGTGTGGGTTTCTTTACACTCCCTGGCAGGCTGGGTGCCGGCTCCCTCGCCCGCCTGCCCGCCCGCCTGGGAAAGTGGGTTAGGGAGGGAAGGAGCTCAGCTCAGACACTGGCAAAGGAGCATCCAGCCACAGACCGGAGAAGAACACCTTCCTCTTGCAGCTTTCTCTTCATCTTTTCTAGAGGGTTTTCTATGTGTCCTCTCGCCTTTCAAATTGTGTTCCTTTGACTTTCCCCCCCACCTCTGCTTGGGGTTTTATGCGGGCTTTGTTAAGTCTTAGAGGGAAGAGAGACTGAGCCAGGGAAAGAGAGGCAAAGTGGAAGGGAGCACAAACTGGCCAAGCCCGTTCCGCCTTGGCTGTTGATGAAAGCCCTGGGTTTGTAAAGCCCTCTCGGCGTGAGCGGCACGCACACACCCTCCAGAGTCCACCGCGGACCCGCACCTCGGCGTGGCCACCATGGTCGGCAGAGTTCAGCCGGATCGGAAACAGTTGCCGCTAGTCCTACTGAGATTGCTCTGCCTTCTTCCCACAGGACTGCCTGTTCGCAGCGTGGATTTTAACCGAGGCACGGACAACATCACCGTGAGGCAGGGGGACACAGCCATCCTCAGGTAGGGCTTTGGGGCAACTTTTCTTCTGTGCGCCGGTGTGTGTGTGTGTGATCTTCAACTCCAGATTCTGATGCTGCAGGCGTGTATGTGTGTGTGTGTGTGTGTGTGTGTGTGTGTGTTGTGCATGCACACGCGCCTTTTACTGAGTGGCCCAGGTGTCTGCCAACACATCTGAAGGGAATTCTGTTTCCCGTCAAGGACCAGCAACGTTGGTTAAATGTTATTTGGTTTCTTAGGACCTTGTTTCTCTCACCAAGAAAGCGTAACTTCACCTATGGTGTTAGTGACATTTGGGCAGTATTCTTGCTTTGGTAATTTTCGATGCTTTGCACTCAAGAGTTTTGTTGGGGTTCTTTAATAGGGAAAGAAGAGTTGTTGAATTATGGCTCTCAGAGAGTGGTACACAGTACTGCATTCTCTATGCTGTGTGTGTGTGTGAAAGAGAGAGAGAAAGAGAGAGAGGGGGAATATATGCACATCAAGGCTCTCGCCCTGCCCCCGCAGTAGTTCGGACTAGAGACTTTCTGTAAGGATCATCTAATTGACATCGAGGGCAATAAACCAATCTTAGAACTTTGGTTGGTTACTGAGCCTTTTCTGGAATGTGGATAGACATCAACACATGAAAGTATGGAAGAAAAAGAAAAGGAACTTGCCAAATTGCTGATATTTAAGAATAGGAGTATTAAGCGCAAAGATTAGGCAAAAATTAATCTGGTGTAAAATGGGTATTTCAAATTGATTATTCACCTTAAGTCCCATCTCTGTGTGGCTCTGCCAAACTCTGAAATAAAATTTGGGATTGAAATCTGGACAGGGAGAGTCCCAGTCCTTGGGAGTTTGACCCTCTAAGGGACAGTAAACTGCAGAAACTCAGATGGAACCTAGCTGTAATTCCATTTCTAAAAAAAAGCTTCAAGCTTCTTTTCCTGTGTTTCTCTTTTCTCTTCCCCTCCTCCACCCACTGTACATAACCCTAGTCTTTTTTTTTTTCCAGTTTTCTTAAATTTCTATCAGATACAAAAAATAAAAAAGAATGAATAAAAAAATTTTCCTTGGAGATCCTTTAAAATCTCATTTTGTCCAAATAAAATGACCCAGTGTCAGTCTGTCCATACAGTTAATATTGCTTGTTGCGGCAATAAAAAACTGTAGACTACAGAAAGTAAACCTCTAATCTGTGTGTGAGGAGCTGATAGTGCATAAACCCTGGGGCATCAGGGAGCAGTTCTCTAGCAGAGCTGCCTACAGCAGCAAAGTTTTCTTTCCTTTCCTCAGAAATAAATTTGGTTGGCTGTCACAGTGTCCTGCTTTGGGATCTCGAGCCTTGTTAGAGAGGAATGTGTACGTGTTGTGTGTTGTGTTGTGTGTGTGTTGCTGCAGATTGTAAAAACTCAGAAAATCCTAATGTGTAAATGCTCTTTTCTTCGTTTCCTGAGCATTGAGTGATTATGAATCCCAAAGATCCTACTATCCAAAGCAGATTTTCCCTACCAGCTTTCCAGCCCTGTAAACCTGCATGTGTGATTTATCCACATGGAGTAATAAGATTTATAGAGTAATTTATCTGTTTGCAAAGGGATTTGGATATGATGCAGAAAATGTTTTTTGCAAACACGTAAGCATGCCATCTCAACTGCTAACATTCAGACTCCCTAACATCATTAACCCTTACTAGTGAGGCACTCTATATAAATTTATGCTATCCCCAGGAAGACTTGTTTTTGCAGATTATGAGACTGAATATAGGGAAAGCAAATACCTGGATGTGTAAGTTTTTATTTAAATGCCCATGAACTTTGTAAGTCAGTATCACCTGTATCTTAAGTTGTAGCTGTCAAAGGGTTAGATAAACATCTAAATGTTTATTCAGAGGAAAAAGAATATTCTTATACTTTCATATTGCATATGCATATAAGTCTATGTCTATGAGAGGTGTCTTACTCCATAAATATCTACATATGATATAGATGTGCTTTCAAGTGTCTCTGACTTAAAAGAAATGGAGTTTTTAAGCATTACACTTTAGTAGACATTACGGTGTGGAAATGGAGGGAGTGAGAAGTGAGAATAAATATAGAAGCAGTTATTCACTGGGAAAGAGAAGCTAGACAAACAGAGCATGCAGAGAAGTCACCTGTGAGAGTCCGTTGCTTTTCCAGACCTCACCTAATGTGCCCTCTTTTAAATTTCCTCTGCCTCGAACAAGGCTTTTATTTCTGGGTTGGTGGAGCTCTATCAGAAGTAACTATGGAGAGAGTTCCTTTTGTTTTCTTCCCTGACCTTCTTCTCAATCTCTTTAACTGAGCCCAGTAAGCTTTGTGGGTCAGTTTCCCGGTGAAGAATGGTTTTCTTGCTTTCTGTTTACAAGTCTAGCCTGGGAAATACTTGCTTCTACTTTATTTGTGACATTTTACTGAGAGCATGAGCTTCCAGGGGAGGAGAGGAAGGAGAACTTGATTCATTGGAAGTCACAGTAGATGTTTGGCACTGAGAAAGTGAAATGGCAAGGAGAGAAAAAAAAAAAAAAATCTCTCAGTGAATCTGTGGCCCTGAATAATCTGAAATGTTAAAAGGAAACAAGGAAGGTTTGTAATTCTGGTGGTCCAGTGACAGGAGTTTGGTTGACCATCCCCAAAACATTTACCTTTACTGCCTTACTCCCATGAAAAGAAAAGTATATATTTTTTTGGAACTGATGCTCAATTTTGTATAATTATGATAGGAGATGAATTCTAGTCTTGGGTCTTACTTTGTAATTTCTATCTTTTTGGGGAAAACAACAACAACAACAAAAGACTATAGAGTGAAGGTAGCAGAACTAGATGGAAAGAAAAATACTCTCATGTATCCCAACCTCACCCTGTTGTTTCCCAGACAAGAATCTAGATATCCAGAGGTTTCTTTTTTTTTTTTTTTTAGATCCTTTAAGAGCTAAAGGAAACCACACACCATATTCTATCTCAGGGCACAGAATCAAAGTACCATTCGTAGACCAGTGGGAACAGCGGCACATGGGTTTCTTCCTAGATACTGAACCAGAATATTTGCATGCAAAGTAAAGTACAAGACATACCCACAGGACTTGTCTTATGGGAGTGTCTCAGGTGTTTTTCTGAACAGAACACACCTGCCACACTGCCACCCCAACAAGTGTAGGAATTCATCAATTACTGGACACATTTCTAGCACTGATTTTTCTAACTTTCTACCCTTGCACACAGGCTCACAAAGAGGTTCACCTCCTGGTTATTCTTGGCAGGTTGAAATCATGTGGCTCCCTTGATAAGTCAAAGGAAAAATGGAAATAATGTTCTTATCTAGCCTTTAAAATTTCATTTTTAACAGTCCCACTGACTATATTTTTATTATCAGTAGCATATGTCTAGAAAGATAATTATAAAATAATTGATCCTAACGTATCTGCTCAAAAGGTAACTTTGTAAAAATGACATATTTATGCATATTTGTACATGCTGTGTAAGTGCATATATGATAAAATGCAGAGGTTTCATACTATCGTGGGTTTAAATATTTTAAATTTGAGGTGTTGGAATTTTATTTATTTCACAGTTCTGACCCTATTTCATGTTTGTAAGATACTATAATACTTTTTATGGTGGTAACGTTTTTCCCATTTAAATGTAAATGTACTTAATAGGAGTTAGGTATAAGAAATTGAGTATCTAAGTTCAACATAGCTAAGTTTTTAATTTTTCAAAATTCTGGGTCTTTATTCTCTTGTTTTAACACTAGGGGAAAAAGAGGAAGCAACACAAAAGATATGATTATTTGACAGTGCAGTCTGAGAATTTTGTGCAAATTTCAAGGGAAAAATGGTTTCTCTTCTATAAGGCATCTGGAACGCCTACATTTACAAAGAAAGTGTCAACACTCAAACATACTTCTGACACAATATGTGATTTTTCTACCACTTGTAATTCACTATTTGAAAACAAACTTTGTGGGCATCGGTCTTTGGGGGAAGTTTGTGACAATTATGAAGGTTTCTTTTTCTTGTGGCTAAATCTCTAATCAACGTTTAGTGGTTATTACTGATATTTTAAGGACACTTCATTTCACATTAAATCCTTTATCAAATATATTTGATAAATGCTAGAGTATACCACACTATTCTCTTGTCTAGGAATGTGGCATATTAATTACACTTTATAACATTGATGTACCTGTGAATTGTATCATTTGTTGTTACTTATGGACAGAGGAACACAGCAGCCAGGTCTCATGTGACAAATGTAGTTTGTGATTATTTGTGTTTTTATAAATATGAAACACATAAGTATGTATACACACACCCCACATATTAAGGTGATTTTTCTGTTCTATGTCATCTGACTTTGAATGAATTATTTGTAGAACTGTGGAGTGAACAGCCAAAGGTGACTGACTTATCCACTAAATTAGTTTTTGAGGGTTAAACATTTGTGTTTCTTGAAGTTGCTTCTATAAAATAGCACACTCAGGCAAAAAAAAAAAAAAAAAAAAAAAAAGGATTAGTGCATATTTTTCTGTGGTCCTTGAGAGCTCCAGGTACAAATGTCTGTAACTCATGTGATAGGAAGTTACCTAACTGTGTGCTGGTACCCCTTGCTGTTATCACTTAGACCTTAGAGAGTCCTTCTCTTCAGGCCATTAGTAAATGGCTTACAGCCATTTGCCCTGCTTTCAGATGTCCTGCTTGTTAGTTTGTATGACTCAGAAGACCTAGACTCTAATTTTGGATCCATCCTTGTATGCTACATGACTTTGAACAAATCCCTTAAATATTTGAGCTTCAGTTTCATTTATAAAATGCTGAAACTGCCTATTTTAGTGACTCTAGTTACTGTACAGAGTTGTTTTAAGAAGCTCAGAAGAGATAAAGGAGGGAAGTTTGTTCAGTTGTAAACTGCTACACAAGCATAAAACTATTAGTCATTTTCCAACCACATTCAACCAATTGTTTAGACTTTAAGGAGCTCTTTTGCTTAGACCAGTGTTTCTCAAACTTGAAGGTGTATCAGAAGGTGTACCAGGGAAGCCTGTTATAACACAGATCGCTTGGCTTCTACCTGCAGAGTTTTTGATTCTGTAGGTCTCTGGTAGGGTCTGAGGTTTGCATTTCTAACAAGTTCTTGACGATGCTAATACTGCAGGACTGGGCCACACTTTGAGAACCACTGACTCTTGCTGCTCCAATCGTGTTCTGCAGATGCGTATTTTAGGTATCACAGATGCGTATTTAGGTATCCCAAATCTTGGGGTCTATCCCAGACCTTACAAGTCAAAATCTGCATTTTTAACAAGATCCTCAAATAATTCACAAACATCTTAAAGTCGGAGAAGTGCTGCTTGAGGTGGTTTACAACTCTGGCTGCAATTAGGTTACAATTGGTTACAATTGTAACCAATTAGGTTACAATTAGGTGGAGACCTTTCAAGAAATACTGAAGCCGCATATTCTCTACTTTCAGAAATTCTTATTGAATTAGTTTGGGGTAGGGCCTGGCATAAGTATTAAAAAAAATGATTCTGATATGTATATAGAGTTGAGAACCACTGCTTTACCAGTTGAGGAATCTCTTTTACAAAACATCTTTGGGGCAGTGCTTAATGGATACGTAGTAAAAAATTAAAGTCATGTTGTATGGCTTGGGAAGTATGGCAGCAGCAAAGATGTACAAATTGAATTGGGAGAAAAGAATGAGACTCTCATAGATCCATTTCTTTACCACACGATTCTATAACTACAATGTCATGGAAAATGGAGTGACTTCATTTTAATATGGATCCAATTTACATAGTATCTATTGAAATAGCATTAAAACTTGGTTTTTAAAAGATTATTGCTTTGTGTTCTCACTTCCTTTTATATTAGGCAAGACATGGAAACACTTCTACTATTTTTTTTTTTTCAGGTCTATCTCTAGGAAAGAAAATAGATAATTCTTAGGCAAGGAAAAGATCTTCAGTGATAACTTATTCAACAAGCTTGTCACTTATGTTGCCATATATGTAAATATATGATTCACAGTATGATAGCTACGTGTTTGTGGACTTCATCTCAGTCTTACATGGTGATCAGTCTTTAGCTGAAACTGAGGATCCAGTTTTTGTGTCATAGGTAAATACCGTCAAGGATCTAGTAAGTTCAGAATGCTTAACAAGTACTCAGAAGACCTAGATCTAAATACCTGGAAATAATTTGATCTATTAAATAAGAATAACTGACAATTACTTGGCTTATTAGATAAGCTATTTTTATGATGATCAAATGACCTACTATGTATTACTGTTTTATAAAGTATAAAATGGCATAAAATAGAAGCTCTTATTAATAATCATAGTTATTATATTCATAGTAGGAAATAACCTTTAGAACATTAGGAAATTTGATAAAATGAGCTTTTCATTTTTATTTCTATGGTCGAGGTTGGCCATTTGTCCTATGTTTGTATCATTTCCACCCCCTTTAAAGTCATTTAAAGTTACATGTATCTTAGAATATTAGTTGAGTTTCTTATCAGGAGTACAAGGTGAATAAACAATTTTTTGGTAGTCACTTGAATCAACACATAATCTTAAGTTAATGAGTGATTAACCTTCACAAAAGAAAACACTTTCCTTCAGATTTTGTTAATTACTATAGGATAAACTTGTGGAAATCTAGAGAAGGAAAGGCCTTGGAGATTAGGCAATCCACCATCTCATTTTATTTATTTATGTATGTATGTATGTATTTATTTATTTATTTATTTATTCATTTATTCACCTACTTATTTGAGAGAGAGAGAGAAAGTGTGTAAGCTGGGGCAGGGAGGGAGACGGTGGAGGGGGCTGAAGGAAAAGGGAAATAGAAGCAGGCTCCCTGGCTGAGATCATGACCTGAGATGAGTACCACCTAAGCTCCCCCCACCATCTCATTTTAAAGTGATGTACCTGAGGGAGTACCTGGGTGGCTCAGTTGGTAAAGTGTCTGCCTTCCCCTCAAGTACTGATCCTGTCTGGGTCTTCCTGCTCGATGGTGAGCCTGCTTCTCCCTCTCCCTCTGCCCCTCTCCCCAGCTTGTTGTCTCTCTCTCTCTCTCTCTCTCTCTCTCTCACATGCAGGCTTGTGTGCTCTCAAATAAAAAAAATAATAAATTGATATAACCGAGAAGAGAAAAATTTAGTTGGTTTTCTAAAGATTTGAGTAATTCGAACTAGAATTCATGCCTCCTTGTTCTTGTTCAGTGATTTTTATTCCACAGTAGCCCTGAAGTTATCTTCCTGGTTTTCATGCTATCTCATGATGTGCTATTTAAAATTATGCCAAAAGGGTCTTTCCCCTTATTCTTTTCTCTCTCCCCTCCTCCCTCTATCTTTCCCTTCTCCTCCACTTGCTTCCTCTGCTGTCTCTTCCTTTTTCTACCCTTCTCTCCCCTTCTTTCTCTCTCATCTCTCCTCCTCTCTTCCTTTCCTCTCTTCTCTCTCTCATCCCTGAAAATCAAAGCTGAGCCTTCCTTTGAATGATCCTCCTGTTAGTGCTGGTCAAGGAGGAAGTTTTCAGTAAATACTTTACCGTTTACATGCCGAGTATCATCTGTCTTAAAAACATAGGCTTACTTTCTTCACTTGGAGCTTCCATCTTACGATATTTGCAAAGCCAGTCTTATATTTGGCAGAACCTATGTAACATTTTCTTACATTTGTTTTGTTTTGTTTTCCTTTTTGTTTCTGGTACTCTGCCTCTTACTCAGCTTTCTTATCTGAGTTCTTAACTCTTTCCCTCAGTATTTGACTTGGGTTCCTCAAACCTACTACCTCCTTATTGTTACTTACCACTTTCTACGTGGTTAAGGCTCCTATTACTTGTCCCTATTGGAGACACTGATCAGGATGATTGCATAGTGAGATCATGGTTCAGGGCTTGGGTTTCAGCCTGTAGCCCATCATTTACATAACCTCCAGGGGTGCTCTACACATTGTAGTCATTGTAGATTATACTTAAAATCCTTTGAGGAAGGTAGAACTTATTTTCTATTTGTACACAATTTATTTCTGGCTAACAATGAGCTGATTGTGGTCAGTGGGAGGAACTGGACATTGAGATAGACCAGTCTCTTGGGATGGTGGAGGCACTGGATGCTAAGTTCCACTATAAATGCCTAGGGGGTTTCTTGTGTGTCATGTAGAATGAGGTTTCATAACGCTTTCTTAACAGGTGAGCCAAGGGAGGTCCAACATGTTCCGTGAAAAGAACTCACAGTCAGCCCTATAGATAGGCAGGCAGGTATCACAGGGAAGTGTGTTAGCTTGTATAGAGATGTAGCCACAAGGCAGAGGCTCAGAACACAAGGGAGTCTATGGGATAAGGGCTGGCTTACATATGTCCGCGTAATAAGGGACTTAGACCCCAGACATCCTACCAAGATAGCTACCTTGGTCAAGGGTACAAACGAAGCTCTGTATCAAAGCTGTTGTAACCAAGGGGTAACATGAAGATAACTCTCAGAGCACCAAACTCCCATCTTTTTAAAACTTGTTTGGGGGGCACCTGGGTGGCTCAGTGGGTTAAGCCGCTGCCTTCAGCTCAGGTCATGATCTTAGAGTCCTGGGATCGAGTCCCGCATCGGGCTCTCTGCTCAGCAGTGAGCCTGCTTCCCTCTCTCTCTCTCTGCCTGCCTCTCTGTCTACTTGTGATTTCTCTCTGTCAAGTAAATAAATAAAATCTTTAAAAAAAAAAAAAAAAAACTTGTTTGGGATCATAAAACCCGATCTAGTGAGGTGGGGAAAAGATAGAGGTGTGGTGAGGTGAGGGAAAAGATAGAGCTAGAGGTCTGAAATGAGGTACGAATTAACATTACTTGTTTTTCCTTGACTTAGGAAACTTCGCTAGATTACATCTTTATTCTACTTAATCCTTTCAGACCCCAGGTAGTTGGCAGAATCATGGACCTGAACTCATCTGACTATCACGGGCCAGTTGTTTTCCAGAATCAATCTGGATATATCCCCAGAACCTTTAAAATCTTTTCATTATCTACAACATAATGTCAAAGGTCCTCAGCTTGGATAATACTCCATGCCCTACTGCCTCATTGCATCTACTAATTCAGAACCACTTTCATTCTCTGTTCATGAGCACGTGAAAGTGTGTACACACACACTTCTCTTACATATGTTCATGAAGCTCTCTCTACCCAGAACCTTCTCTTCCTCCCACCTCTCCACTCTTCCCAACCATGCCTCTTTGCTTGGTTACCTTGTTGCTCCTTCCAGGCTAAGGCTGGTTTTGGTGATATCTCATTCAGAAATCTTCTCTTATTCTCCCAGATTCAGCTAAATACTCTATTTTTATTGGTAATATCCTCTCTGTATATGTTTTTTTTTCTCTCCTAGTTTTATTGAGGTGTAATTGATAAAATTTTATGTATTTAAGCTGTACAGTGTGATAATTATGTGTATATATACACACACATTATAAATTATTACTAATATCAAGTTAATTAACACATCCATCACTTCACTTAGCTACCTTTCTTTGTGTGTGATAAGAACACCCAGGATCCACTCGCCATGCAAATTTCACATTACAACCCAGCATTATGAACTATCATCACCATGATGTACATTAGATCTCTAGAATCTATTCATCTTATAACTGAAAGTCTACCCTTGGACCAGTATCTCTCCATTTTCCCACCTTCCAATTCCAGGCAACTACCGTTCTATTCTCTGTTTTCATGACTTAGCCCTTTTTTAGATTCCATTTATAATTGAGACTGTACAGTATTTGCCTTTATCTACCTTTTTTTTTTTCCACTTAGCAAAATACGCCCCAGGTTTATCCATGCTGTTGCAAAAAGATCTTAACAATTTTTATAGCTAAGTAATACTCCATTGTGTCTCTGTGTGTGTGTGTGCATAGAGAGATAGATATAGATGATATAGTTATAGATACATCTCGTGTTTTCTTTTTCCGTTTATTCATCCGTGTATGTTTGGGTTATTTCCATATCTTGGCTGTTGTGAATAAGGCTGCAATGAACATGGGAGTACAGATACTACTTTAGGACACTGATTTCCTTCAGATATATGCCCAGAAGTGGGATTGTTGGCTCTATGCATACCTCAACTTAGCATTAACTACACTTTAAGGGCACTCTTGTCTTGCCTCAAATGTGTTATCAGTCCTTCAAAGACAAGTGTCTCATCTACCTTAATTTTCTACTCATGAATTTAGCTTAGTACCTCTAGGTGGTCAGATAAATATTTATTCACTGAATTAAACAAAGAGGGTGTAGTCATACTGTAAATCAAGCAGATCAGAAATTGGTTTATGAAAGAGGAGATAAGTTTGAAGGACACAGAGATGAAGCAAGTTATGTTAGTGAAAAAGCCAACCACTACTAGGGAAATTATAAATATGTGGTCAAAGAAGGTTAAATAGTAAAATCAGAGATGGATTATTTTCTTATCATTGGTTGAGGGTATAAGGTGTTTGTCTAGAAACACTCCCAGCATTTTCCATTGCAGCTCCTTTTTTTAAGCACAGCTTTTTAGAGCATGAGAAAGGCATACAAGGGCATTTTGGGGGAGCCTAAAAGTTTAGTCACCAGTGCCTAAAGTATGCTCCATTCACTGATGGATGAGTTTCTGACAAAACTAGGAATCACTCAGTGCTCCTGAAGTGAGTCATGTCCAGTGTCTGTAAAGAGCTCAGAATCCCAGGTAGTTTAAGAAAAGGAATATACCTCCTGGGAGCTGCTGAAGCTTTCTCCCTGTAGAGGTGCCTATAACCTTTCAGAGACTGAACTGAGCATTTGAGAGTTACTTATGGTTGGCAAGATTGTTGTGCAACAGGTATATTCACCTCATCTGTCCTGCTTTCTTGTGAAATGAGACAAAGTACAGACCACTTGCACTCATTTGACTCAAAGTAATTATTCATACTGAACAATGATGCCAAGTTGGGTTTTGCATTGTTGACCTCTTTACTCACTCCTGGTGAAATTCAAACTCGAATGTACCATGGACTTTTTAATAATCCCAAATTCTCTCTGTATGTTTTGCCGTAATGCACAAGAGCATTATTTATGTGAGGTCAGAGGAAAAGTCTATAACTCTGAGGACAATGAAACCCAGCTTCTCATACAATAATGCCTTACTGTTTATTCCATTATAATTTTTTTGGTGATGCATTTCTATATTGAGTTTCTATATTTTGAAGTTATCAAAAGTTAATAATATCTTTTCTAAAATAGTGCTTTAGTCATGCTACTATTTGCCACACTTCTCTGCTAGGAACAATGTAGACAAAAATGAAAGTCATGCAGTTCAACACTAAGTCATGCATAGCCAAATGTATACATATGAAAATATTGATTTGGAAAATTACTCAGTTTCCTAATTTCTAATTCTTGTGCTTCTTCAGTCATATTTCACTCTAGGACACTTACATCAGACCTGTTTATTTTATGGGGTTTGAGTCATATATGGTTGCCAGTTTGCGACTGATTTTTGTCTTGAGATGACTAAGATTGTTGTCATCTTATGCATGTTCATGATGTAAATACACGAGCAAATCTTAAGATCAGCATTTTATATTGCAGAATCATTAAGTTAGCAGATGAAATTTTCTTTGACTTTCTGACCTTTATTCTTCTGTCTTTTTTTTAAGCATTTTAAAAATATTTATTTATTTATTTATTTATTTATTTATTTTAGAGAGAGAGGGAGAGAGAGAATGTGTGTGAGCAGGGGAGGGGCAAAGGGAGAGGGAGAGAGAGAATCTCAAGCAGACTCCCCACTAAGCACAGAGCCCAACTTGTGGCTTAATCTAATGACCCAGAGTTCCTGACCTGAGCTGAAGCCAAGAGTTGGATGTTCAACCCACTGAGCCACCCAAGGGTCCTTTTTTTAATCTTTTGTTACTCTAATATAATGAACAAATACTATCTAATATCACCAGCACCTCAAGGAACTCTCTAATGTCTAGAGAATACCACTAGATCAGGTAAACTAGATTGAACACCAGCGGATTTAGGCTTTATTTCCATAAAACCTTAACTGTAGAAAGTTGGGAATTAGCTTTTATTGTTTTAACTCCAAAATGGGAATAATTCCTACTTACCTCTTAAGCAAAGATTTTGGTCTGGTCTGACATTAAGTTTTTCAATATAATTGAGTTCATTAGAAGAAATGTGTGATGTAGTAAGTGGGATCGTGATATACTCAAATAAAAAAAAATAAACTGCATTATCTTACAATATCATGGCATAGGAAACTTAAAGATATTTTTTCATTAATGCCTTAATATTTGTATAGAATAAGACAACTTAAAATCTAGTTCTTCTAAAAATAAAAGCATGTATTTATACAGAATGTATTATAATGTGTAAACAAATTGTCATACTTAATTACATCATGTGGATTTTTTTGAACACATGATTTTTTTTAAAAATTAGTTTCTTTTGCATATATTAATAATATATAAAACAAAAGCATATATGTATTTTTATATGTACAATAAATTTACATATTTACAGTATGAATCTGAATATTATTGTAAACTTGGGTCATAGTATTCTTTAATAGGAATCCAATTTAATTTAATATACCAATGTGGAGAAGTTTACTGTAGAAAACTAAATTTTCCAGGTTATCAAGGATATTAACAGGTACAATATATAAGAAGCACCATAGTATGTCTTTTTAATTTGTCTTGATTAATGTTTTATTTTTAATTGTTATGCAAGTGCGAAAATTCCTTTGTAAGAGAAGTCAGACTTAATGTTTTTTTTTCCCCCCCAGACTTAATGTTTCTTGTTTCTGCTATATCTTGGTTAGCATACATAGTAGTCCCTAAGGAGTAACATTTCTTCTATTTGGATTATAGGATAGACACTAATGGTGTATTAGCTAAGTGAGAAATAATTTTCAAAAATGTAAAGTCAATTCCTCAGATTTTTGATCTTCATTCTAGACTAAATTTACATTTTCTTTCATTCTAAGTCACCAAATGATGTCATGATCTGTTAATAAGCATGCTTGTTGAAAATGAGAGACTGGGGGCGCCTGGGTGGCTCAGTGGGTTAAACCTCGGCCTTCAGCTCAGGTCATGATCTCAGAGTCCTGGGATTAAGCCCCGCATTGGGCTCTCTCCTCAGCAGGGAGCCTGCTTCCCCTTCTCTCTCTCTGCCTGCCTCTGCCTGCTTGTGATCTCTGTCTGTCAAATAAATAAATAAAATCTTAAAAAAAAAAAAGAGAGACTGGCCACTGAAGGAAAAGAATAAGAATTCAAATTAAATTTCAATTTGTTTATCAAGTAAAATTACCATAATTATGCTTTTATGTCCTTTTCAATATTAAAGATTCAAGGCAAGTGAAGAAATGATTAGAATAATATAAATAAATTCAGGTGTAAGACTCAGATGCATTATATCCAGAGCAATAAAGCAGCTTGGTAGTATGACCAGTCTTTGGCAAATGTGATGGTCTTTGGCCATGTTCAATATTTGGATAAAAACACAGGAAGCGAACTTGCTAACATGTGTATAACACAAAAATAAGAGGATAGCTTTGTGTCATACTATGTGTATGGCACAAAAATAAGAAGATTGTGGTTTTTGGCAGAATTATAAGGTAAAAATGGATGCTAGCTTATAGAAGAATGTTATTCATATGTGTGTTTGTTATATCACACTTCATCTCCCCCCCATGAAAAAAAAGAAAGAAAGAAAGAAGAAAAGGAAAAGAATTTAGGATAGTTTATAATTAAAATAGAATATAATTTAAATAAGTAAATCAGGTTGAACTCTTTTATAAATGATCTTTCAAATAGTTTTATAGCATGATGGAAATAACATATCTTCTACGCCAGGAGACCTAGCTCCAAGTATTCCTCTACCAATCCCCAATTTTGTAAGCAAGGGCAAATAAGGGAAAATTATCCCTGCTGGGCCTCAAGTCCTCTATTAATAAAAATGAAAATGATAATACTTACCCTCTTATCTCAGAAAGCTAGTATAAGAATGGAATAAGAAGGACCTGTAAAATAAGGATCTGTATGTGTGTGTGTGTGTGTGTGTGTGTGTATATATATAAAATTATATATATATATATATATATATATATATATATATATCTGGGTGCAGGTATATTTATTTATATTATATATATAAATATATAATATTTATATATATTAATCAATATATTAATATAATATATTTATATATATATTAATTAATATATATATTAAAAATATATATATATATTTATTTTATAAATGTTCCTTGCTCTTCTGCCAAGTGGAATAGATTTCCTTATAAAGAAGTAAATTTTAAGTCATCTTCATATTTAAACAGAGGCCAGATAACCACAATTAAGAAATGTTATTTAAAAAGGTCTAAAACAGGGATACCGGGTGGCTCAGATGGTTAAGCGTCTGCTTTCAGCTCAGGTCATGATCCCAGTGTCCTGGGATCCAGCCCCACATCAGGCTCCCTCCTCAATGGTGTGCCTGCTCTTCCTCTTCCTGCCACTCCCCCTGCTTGTGCCTGTGCTTTCTCTCTCTCTGACAAATAAATAAATGATTGTTTAAAAAAAAAAAAGAAAAAGAAAAAGGAACCAAAACCCCAAAATCTTTATGTAGTAGAAGGTTGAAATGGATGATTTCTCATATATTACCATTAATATTCCCTCATTCTCTCACATTCTGTATTTCTACTCCTTATTTTGTATGTGTTTATTTATTTATTTATTTATTTTGCTGGCATGCATTGTAACTTTGCTTATGAAGACTTTCATTCAGAAATACATCCTCTAATTGTTTTTCAGTGGGTTTTAATATTCATACCTCTACTACTTTCTTCCCACTGGAGAATTTACAAACATGTTAAGAGAGAGGAACTGTGTTTCATTAAAATAGAAGATCTTTTAGGCCTTTCATCTTTCTATATAGATCAATATTAAGACAAATCTAGTCTTAGAAAGATACTTTCATATTCATGCCGCTTCACAGAGATAGGTAAGATTGATCGGTCAAATAGGGACCTCATTTCTTACATTGTTCAATATGGCTCGAATTGTTACTTTGTTTACTCCCCCCAATGAGTAAAGCATGATACTACCTCCCAATTCATGCTTCCTGCTGGTTCTCTTTCTACTCTGAGGACTGACGTATTCTAGGCTTTGAACCCTCCAGTCCTGGCTCCCTGTGAGCACTGACAGGACTAAGCATCCCCAGCTATTTGATACAAGAACTTTCTCGCTGCTGACTCCTTTAGTATCATCAGAGGTCATCTCCAGTAAGATGGGAGTGGAGCAGCAGTGTCCATGGGCTTTACCTGTGGGTAAATCTGCTATTCCTAAGTTGCTTTATTTGCATCACTCCCTTACTTTTGGTATTACCTACCTTTCCCAGAAATAATGAAGCAAAAGAACTTGAATGTGTGATTTGCTTTGCTTACAATTCAGATAACCTCTGCTGCCACTAAATAGGAGGTCAAATAATGGCATGCATCAATAAGTCTAGGCAAATCATATTTCCCAATCTTGCTGAACCTAGTCTCTTTCATCAACGTCAGCATTTTTGCTCAATTTTTATATGCATGTTACCTTATTTTATTTCTTTTTGTAAAATGACTTTAATTTATCTGAAAGTTCAAACTGTTAAAATCTGTAAACAGCGATTATCAGAGTATTTAACCAGTCTCCTTTCTGTTGAGTTGACAGGTTCTTAGCCAATTACCTCATCAGTGCTTTAGCTGTATTCATACAGAGAGAATCGCTGATGCACAGCTTTGTCTGTAGAACTGGGGTGGGATTTTGGGTAATAGTTTTGAAAGAGCTCAGAAAGTTCGAGCAAACCAAACTGAGGATTTGAAGGGAGAAATGAAAAGACAGAGACAGGTTAGGGCGAAGCCGATTAGGAAAGGACCAGATGTCAGGATGTCAGTAAAACATACATAGCCCCATTCCAAAGTGAGTTATCTGTGTGTAAAGCTGAAAATATTCCCATGAATGTCTGTTTCCAAATGGAAAATTGGTGGATGCTAAAATAAAAATAGAACTTGTTAAAACATAATGACAAGGAATCCTAAGAATTATCTAACAAAGTCCTAAATATGTCAGAGTTAATTCCTTGTGGATAATGTCTCAGTTTCATTCAATATTAGTCCCAACTGAAAAGGGTGAGGCAATCAGTTCCCAAGCCCTAGTCTCTTTGGCAACTACAGAATTCATGAAGAGTTTCCAATCTTCCATATGAAACTTAAGCATTATCTGTAGACATTATATATCTCACAGGTAAATAAATTATTGTTTTTCAAACCTGGAGGAGGTAAGGATAGCTTCAACTAAAATATTGGTTGGAAATGGAAATGAGAAGCCTGATAGAATGATAGAGACAGAGGGAGAGTCCTAAGTAAATAAGGTATAGTATTACTGGAAATACAGATACGGAAAGGCCAGGAATAAATATGAAAGGATATGCGGAATTAAACAGATTTTCAAATTAAGATTGATTTTGTTGGTTAAATTGAGTGTGAGGGGCTGTTAGATATTCAGGTAAAGTTGCCCATTGACAAGTGAATCTGAGAACTCTGGTGTTCAGAAAAAGAACTGCATGACTTAGGATCATGGAATATTTCCCTATTAGGGGATAGTTTTATCTATAGTTTAGATGAAATTGCTAAGGAAAGAATGTAACAGGGGTAGTTAGTGTGCACAGCCCTGTGCTGGACATTCCACGGGGATTAAATAAATGTCCAACAGAAGTAGATTTAAAATGGAGTTTAAGCTTTGGGGCTCTTCACTTGCATGGACCAGCTATTCTGAAGTTTTGTCTCTAATTTGTCATTTTGCATTTTTTAGAAGAAAGGCTCCACACTGTATAAATTTCAGGATCCACAGAAATCTGGATCCATACTTGTTCTAGTTCCTCAGGAACTTCTACAAATGAAAAATTAAGTGACAGTGAAAGCGCTATATTCCTAACGATGGTTCAGATGGTTTTTCAAAAACTGCTGTGGGCTGATGTGTTCCTGTGGACATTTTTAATGAAAGAGCTGAGTCTTAAGCATTGTGGTGAAACTTGAACGGGGAGAGGACGAGTAAAAGCCAGGCATTTCAGTAAAGAAGTGAGGATTTAATACATAGAGTGACCCAATCTCAGGTTGTGTATTACGAGAAAAATACCAGGAGCTCTTTGTCTCAAACTTCTTGGCACACCTCTTCACCTTGGGCAAATTAGTAATTATAATTATATCCCACCATATTGTAGACTACTTTGGCTCATCGTTCTTTACCGTGAAATACAACCTCACTCTGCTGTTGACAGCTCTGTGTTGCTTCAAAGTTAGGAAATATGGCGATAACGGCTCCAGGGTTCAGGACAACGAGAGAGACACAGGGCAGTCACAGAAGATATATAGTCCCATTTCAGATTTGATTTCCCAGTTGTGCCACAGTGCTATTATAATTTTTATTATTGATATTATTATTTTTAAAATTTTTCTTCATACTTGATAATTTTAATGAGCCATCATGGAGTAATAGAACTCCTTTATTCCCACTGCTACCGCTCTATTCCAAACCCTTATCAGTGCATGGCTGACCTCAGTCTTTCCATATATTGAATATTTGCTTTATGCTAGGCACTGGGCTGAGTACTGGCAACGAGCAGTGAGTGATACGGAGATTATAGTCTAAACTTCTAGATTTTCACCACTGTTTAGATTCTTCTGCAAACACAGCTTTTCATCAGTTCCTTTCCTTGCTTAATAAACTATAATTGACCTCCAGTCTGTGTCCCATCAGCCTCAATTTCTAAGATCTGGTCTTAGTATGTCTCTCTATAATATCCATCCTCCCTTTTTGTTAGGAATGTTTCCTGATACCCTCTGCCCACATGTCCTTTTTAAAAATATTAATGTTTTAAAAATATATTATATGTTTTTTAAAAAAAATTAATGTTTTAGCTTCCTTCAGAATTTTTATGTTTTATTTTTCCTCCTCCACTTACCTGCATTCTATTCACCTTAATTCCTTCCTCCTGTAAGAAACCATTGATTATTCCAACCTCAATTTATTTTTTGTAAGATTTTATTTATTTATTTGAGAGAGAGAGAGAGAGAGAGCATGAGTGGTGTGGGGGAGGGGCAGAGGGAGAAGGAGAAGCAGATTACTCCCCCCCAGCCCCCCCAGCAGGGAGCCCAATGCAATACAGGGCTCCATCCCAGGATCCTGGGATCATGGCCTGAGCTGAAGGCAGCTGCTTAACCAACTGAGCCACCTAGATGCCCCAATTATATCATTCTCAATTTATTATTTTTCCTAATTTGTTTGCTTATTTATTTATTTATTTTTTTCTTTTTGGACTTGTAAGCAATGCCAAACAATTTAGTGCCTAAATGTTTGCTAATGGTTTCATACATTTTAGGTTTGTGTCCTCAACTAGGATGCAAACTCCTGAAATTATAGAACCAAGGGAAGTTGGAGACCACAAAGTACCTTGGTCTGAGTAACCTCTCCAGCAATACTTGTATTGTTATACTACTCAAGTGTATTATATTATCTGCATTTTAAAGAGGAAGAAAAAAAACTCTAGGGAAAATAGTTATTAGCAGATCCTAGTCTTCATCACTACCGTTTCCATGAAACCTTCTTTTCTCTTCCCTATGTATTCCCTAGAACAAAGCTGTACAAATGACAGGTACTCAGTAATTTCTTTTAATGACAGACATAGAGTGATGTGTGTTGGTTGCTATATTCTATTCTATGGATCATATACAGCCAGAGGTATGGAGTGAAAATAGGATGTTTGTTTTCCCTTTGTCAGAATTAAATATGGGGTGATGAAATCTTTAGGGGTAGTGAAAATACCAAAGGTGAACAGTTCTTTTGAAATTATTTTCATGATGATTTTGTGTGATAATCAACATTCCCAGAGTGGATGACTTGGCAAAAGTTTTATGACTTAGACATCTAGTATTGCCACCATGTCTAAATGCCCAGCCCCCTCACAGAAGGCAATGCATTTGGCTTGGCAAACTCCCCTCTTTTTTTTTTTTTCATTAGTGAAGTTGGCCTCCTGTGGATGGCATTTTTAAGAGTAATGCAAATACTTCCTTTCCTATCAATAAAGCTGTGATTTACAGTATTTAATCTAGTTGAAGGGCAAAAAAAAAAAAAAGGAATTTTGCATACAGGAGAAATGAAATTATAATAAAATGGCACACTCCCCAAAGTTTTCTTAATATGTAGAGTATTAACCTGGCACCCAGCCTTATTTGCTGCATATAGAGCTCCATCAATCAGAAAAAATGGAAAGCCTGGTTTTCCAAGACTCTTAATAAAACATTTGACTTACTAGTTTCTGTAGATTTTATTGAGTAAATAACATGTTATTTAATCCACAATATCTCCTCTATCATCTTTTGTAAGACTGAGTCTTGGTGTAAAAACCTCGAGATACTCCTTATAAGTTCTGCCCTGTGTTATCTGAGTTCTACCTTTTATCCGCATATACCGCTACACTCTGTATCATCCTATGACCCTCACTTGATTATAAAACATTTAGCTTTCATTAGTAAGAGCTTTCTCTGATTTCCACACCACCTCGCCCAACAATTGCCCCTTGGAGAAGGCAAGACTGTGGAAAATTAGAAGTTTTTGTCACTAGCTTAGAAATGCTGGAAAGAAATTTAAATCTTTCCCCAATGAACTATAAACTGCTCTCTCTTGCTCAGCCTCAAAACTTGAGTGTGATTTAATGTTTATTCAGCACCAACAATATACAGGCACTTCAAAAAAGCATTCTGTTTATCTAGCACTCTAAAGTTCTAAAGACATGTCACATACTTTGCCTAATTAGTACTCACCAGGCCCTAGTGAAGAAGGAAAGGAAGATACGCACATTATCCTACCACATACACTGGAAATAAAGCTCAGATTTTTTAGCAAGATAATTGAAGTCAGTAGCCATAGGACGTGAATGGAACACAGCTCCCTGGATCATTTTGAACTAACCAATAAATTACATTACTTATTTTCTCCACTTTCCCTTTTTAAATCCCCTAGTTCCACCACCTGTTTTAGAATGAAGTTCATTCTTGTCTTAAATTGGTAAGAAAACAGATGTTTTTTTTTTTTTTTTTTTTGCTATATCCTTCTCCCCTTTGTGCAGTATTATCAGTCCATTCCCTTTTCCCTTTCTTCTTTCACTTATGATTGCATTTAGACTCATTCTTGTAAGAGACATCACCAGAGGGATAGATGGTGAAGACATTAAGATGTTCTCTCTTTCTCTCTCCCTCTCTCTCTTCTTGTTCCTGGTGCTGTGTTCAGTGCAGGCTCTCTGTTCTCATTGAGGCTGCAGTTTCTTTGCTGAATCACTGCTTTGTATTCAGCCAGGGACCATGGAGTATTCCCAGTGTATTTATTTTCTGTTCCTGAGCTGAATGCTGGGTGCTTCTTTGTCCTGATGCCTTCTGCAAAGGAGTTTAGGAGGTGGGGGATGGAGGGGAAGAAAGGAGGAGGAGGGGTAAGAATGCCAATAAAGCTTTCTCTATCCCCCAGAGGAATGTGTGCAAACGTCTTTAACATTGCTTCACTCAATGTTCTCCTCTCTGCTGCCCTTGCTCTTAATTGGATCTAGACCCTAGAGAAAATCACTTTGTTAATGGGATGGTTAAAGAAAAAGAGAGGTGGAAGTTGGCTGTGCTCAGTTCTGGCAACTTGTCCTCTCTGGGAATAAAAGTCTCAGATGCCTAATCTGGGGAAAGGGTGCTGTTTTCTTGATCATGAGGAAGTACCATTTCCCTTCTGTTG
Organism: Neogale vison; assembly: GCF_020171115.1. Classification (NCBI taxonomy): domain Eukaryota; kingdom Metazoa; phylum Chordata; class Mammalia; order Carnivora; family Mustelidae; genus Neogale; species Neogale vison. The sequence goes on along the minus strand of NC_058096.1, from coordinate 62,992,389 downwards.
CATTTTTTTCCCCTCTCAAAATGGATTATTTTCTGTGTCTCCTAAAAATTCATAAAACTAATTTGCTTAGAAAATGTGAGTCATCCATTCCTGCAGCCATTTTGTATTTATCCATTTATTTATTTATTCATATATTTGACAAATGGCTGCTAAACATGTTTTTGTGCCAGCTGCTGTTCTGAGAATAAAATGGTAAATGAGAGAAATAAAGTACCTGCCCTCGTGGGGCTTATATTCCAATTGAGGAAGAAAATAAACAAGTATTCCAATGCATATATAATAATTATAGCTTGTGATAGTGATACACTTGGAAATCAAAATAATCTACTAATAGAAATTATGAAGGAGATAATTTATTTTTTATTTTTTAAATTTTTTTATTAACATATAATGTATTATTTGCTTCAGGGATACAGGTCAGTGAATCATCAGTCTTATTCATTTCACAGCACTCACCATATAACACATACCTTCCCCAAGTTCCATAACCCAGCCACCCTCTCTCTCCCCTCCCACCCCCAAGCAACCTTCAGTTTGTTTCCTGAGATTTAGAGTCTTTCTTTTGTTTTGTCTCCCTCCCTGGTCCCATCTTGTTTCATTTTTTTCCCCTTCTTACCCCTCGCGACCCCCTGCTCTACCTCTCAAATTCCTCATATCAGAGAGATCATATGATAATTGTCTTTAAGGGGGTACTTTTGATAGAGGTTTCAGAAATACCCCTCTGAAGAGGTGATACTGAAGCTGAGATGTAACAGCCTTTACAGAAGCTTATCAGCACCATTTATTTGTTTTTCGCAGTCTTAACGAGGTGTAACTTAACATATCGTAAACTTTACCAATGTAAAATGTTCAATTCAATGATTATTAGTAAATATATAGAGAAGAGCAACTATGACTCTAACCCAGTTTTAGAAGATTTTCACAATCCCCAAATGATTCCTTAAGGCTATTTTAGTCAACCCCATTCTCGCCTCAGACACTGGTCACTCACCAGTCTCTGTATATCTGTGTATTTGCTTCTCCTGAACATTTTGTATAAATGTAATTATACATATGCGTGGTCTTTTACATCTGTGTTCTTTCACTTAGCATAATGTTTTTGAAGGTTCACCCATACTGTAGCATGCAGCATAGTTTGTTTGTTTTTGTTTTTGTTTTCTTTTTTCTTTTTGAGAAAGAGAGATTGAGGACAGAGAGACAGAAAGGGGTGGAGGAGGGGCAGAGGAAGAGGGAATCTTAAGCAGGCTCCACATGGGGCTTAACACATAATATGGGTCTCTGTCCCGCAGCCCTGAGATCAAGACCTAAGTCAAAATCAAGGGGTGCCTGGGTGGCTCAGTGGGTTAAATCCTCTGCCTTCAGCTCAGGTCATGATCTCGGGGTCCTGGGATCAAGCCCCACATTGGGCTCTCTGCTCGGCAGGGAGCCTGTATCCCCTTCTCTGTCTCAGCCTGCCTCTCTGACTACTTGTGATCTCTGTCAAATAAATAAATAAAATTTAAAAAACAAACAAACAAACAAACAAACCTAAGTCAAAATCCAGAGTCAGATGCTTAACCAACTGAGCCACCCCGAAGCCCCAGGTTTGTTTGGTTTTTTTCTTTTTTTAATGACAGAATAGTATTCCATTATATGGATATGCCATATTATATTTATTCATTCACCAGTTGATGGACACTTTGGTGCTATTATGGACAATGTCACTATGAACACCTGTCATAGCATATATTTTCATTTCTTTTCTGTGGATACCTAAGATTGCAATTGCTAGATTGTATGGCAAATTTATATTTAACTTTTAAGAAGTCACCACATTGTTTTTCAGTGTACCTATATCATTTTACATTCTCATCAGCAATGTATGACAATTTTGCTTCTTCACATCCTTGCCAACTTTAAGTAGTATTTTTCTTTTTGTATAGCAGTTGGAGTGAATGTGCGTATTGATATTTTACTGTGTTTTTAATTTGCACTTACCTAATATGTAATGCTGAATATCTTTTCCAGTGCCTGTTAGTCACTTGCATACCTTTTTTGATCATATGTTATTCATACATTTTGCCTATTTTTAGTAGGTGTGTTCATCTTATTGAATTGCAAGATTTTTAAATTTATTCTGCATCTAATTCCTTTATCAGATATATAAATTTATAAATATTTTCTTAGAGTCAGTGGCTCATCTTTTCATTTTATTTTGAAGTACAAAAGTTTTTAATTTTGATGAAGCCAATCTATCAAGTTTTTCTCTCATGATTTGTGCTTTTTCTATCAGAACTAAGAACTTAATTGCTTAGCCCAAAGTTACAAAGATTGATCTAAATATATTTTCTAAATTTTTTATAGCTTTAACTTTTATGCTTGGGTCTCTGATTCATTTTCATTCCTTTCTGTGTATGGTGTGAGGTAGATTCTAAATTCACTTTTTTCAATCTGCATATCCAATTGGTTCAGAATCGTTTGCTGAAAAGACTATCCTATCCTTATAGATTTGATTTGGCAACTTTGCCAATATATTTATTTTTAAATTACTCTATTTCAGAAGAGAATAGTGGCCCATGAAGCGGATTTTGTTCATAGATCATTCGTTGCCATAGGATGTTTGAACAGTTATAGTATTCCCTCTCTGTTACTGCCTAGTTTTCTAAAAAATATACAAGAAGTAGTCCTTACAGTACCCCTCTTTTTTTTTCTTTCAAAAGTTTTTGATGTCTTTTAAATATTATAAAGAGCAAAATGAAGCAGTTGGAATTTTTAAGTCAAAAGAAGCTGACTATGAAAGTCGTTTTAATGAAAGACACTATGATAAATATATGACGGGTTGTTTAGTTGTGTAACCAGAATGTTGGCTATAAGTTCCTAAGTGGCCAGTACACATAGAAAAATACCAAGTATTATATCCATCGCTATGTTAAACAATAATCAAATTACCCTACCTTTCCTGGTCCACAGTGTCTATTTTTGGCTTTATGTTGTTTGTTTACACCCTGTTAATTTACACACTTTTGTTTCTACCAATCTGCCTTGCTTCTGTTGATGCCTGTTTTGCATTGTTTAAAGATAACTCTTTTTATCCTGAAATAATTGTCTTTGAAATCTTGCTTGTCCTCACACTCTAAATTTTGCCCCATCTTGCCCCACTTTACTCCTCTTCTGTTTTTTTTCTAGGGCCATTGTCTTGACTTAAACTCCAGCAAACCAATTTTCTAGAAAACAAATTGAAATTATTCTAAAACCAGTATTACTTAAAATCTTGTTAACCTCCTTGCCAAACTTTCCAGAAACAAAGGAAATGATCTAATTACTATAAATCCCAAATACAAGCACTAAATGATTTGTTGAATAAGAATTCAGGGAATTTAAAAAGAGAGAAATCACTCAAAGTGGGCATGGTCAAGGAAAGCTTTGAAGATATATGGCAAATGAAGATCCTTAAAGGATGTTAAGATTAAGTTCGAACTGATGTGGGAAGAATAGAAAAATAGGTAACTCCAGACAGTATAGTTTGATTTGTTTATTCATACATCCATCCATTCATTATCAGGTATGATCCTAGAGAAAAAGAAAGCATTGGATGCTTTTGGAGAATATGTATGAGTCATCTACACAGAGTGGGAGAGAAAGAAAAACACATCTAGAAAGATGACGTCAATATTGAATATTTAACATTCAAGTAAGAATTAATCCGTAATGGTTAGATGGAAGAAGAACACATGTTTCCAGATGAGAAAATAACATGTGCAGAAGTAGAGACACTTAAAGGTGTATGGAGAATTTAGAGACACGAGAGTGGGTTGGTATGTTTGAAGCATAGTATGCACGTGAGCATGGGCAATTGAGGTACAACTGGGGAAGCTCAAGGTTATTTTAGGAAAATAGTGAATCTTTATTGGGCAAATATGAAGATTGCAAAGAGAATCAAAGTAGATATATCTGGAAATGTAGAATGGGTCAGTTATAAGTAACCTTAAAAACCAGGTTTAGGAGAGTGAGCTTATTTTTGTTTTTTGTTTTTTTTTTAATTTATGTATTATTTTTCAGGCAAGGAGACATGATTTGGTAACTCACATTGGTATAGTCTGGCCTATGAGATAGCCTGACGGTGAGGAAAGGCTAGAAACAGGAGCATCATGTAGAAGCTTACTGCAATAGCATGTGTTTGATGTTGAAGAGATAAGCTACAGTGTTGAGAAGGAATTGAAAAAAATAATAGATATGAAGAAATATCTTGAAAAAATGACAACAAGCATTTGTGGACTTGTATGTCAAGGATGGGTGAGGAGTCAAAGATGTCACTGAAGTTCTAAGCTTGCAAATAATAAAAAATTAAGGAAAGGGAGAATTTTTGGTGAGGAAAAATGATGAATTGAGTTTTTAGATCTGCTGATTTTTGAGATGGCATTAAAATATCTGAAACTTTTCTCTAGCCAATTACGACAAATGACTAAATCTCATGAGTAACATCAGTGCTGAAGATTGGATTGTGAAGTTTTACAGAATAGTGGAAAAAAAAAAGAGTAGTAGTTTAAAATAAACATAAATGGCATAAAAATTCATCTACTGTGGTTGTCACATGGAAAACAACCATGTAAAAGTCCAGGTACCAGTGAAAAGGGATGAAAAAGAATAAATGCATATTAATGAAACAAATGCCCTAAAGCTGATACAACTTTTAAAGATTGCATCAGTGATATATCAAGGGAGTTTAGATTATTAAAGTAACTGTGATTAGACTCAACTCTGTCACTTCTGTCTTTCTAGGGGACAATTATTTCCCTCTGCAATGTACAGAAGTGCCATGGACCCTTGCTGTGACCTCTCCAATAGGAAATCCATGAGGTCCACAGGACTTGGGTCCTGGTACTTAGAGACAACAAGCAAAACTTTTTTTCCCCCTTTTTCTTTCCTTCCTTCCTTCCCCCTTTCATTTTTTTTTTCTTTTTAACTAATGGAATCTCAAAGAAATACAAAAGAGTTGTGTTGACCTCTTGTTATCATTTATCATAATCAGGACTGACGAGTGAAACAGCGTCTCATTCCCTTAAAGCAACAGGGAACTAAGCCAGTTGATTAAACAACATACACACCCCTTACAAAAAAACAAAACCAGAAAGACCAGGACATAAGCCAAACTCTCTTTCCCTTGCTTTCTCATCCCCTTGTCCTATTTCTGATTTGTTTTCCTGTCAGCATTTTCTCCACAGATCGATTCCCCTTCAGCTAGTCCCAGTGATTTTTAAGCAAAGAGAGAAGCTTACTCTTTGCAGGTGAGAGATAATCAAATTGAATATTACACAGCCCCTGAAGTGCAGGCAGCTGATAACAAGAGCCAAACTCAATATCCTGACAGATGTTGTCTTGGATTGATTAATCTCTGCTCTCACTCCAGTATAGCCATCCTCCAGCATGGACAGCACAGCCCCTTGGCCCCATCCCAAATGGGTTTTCACGTGGCTGGGGCTGGCTCAGAGAAACAGCCTTGTTAAGAGTGCAACAGAATCCCTTCCTTTTGAGGAGGAGGAAATTAAACCCTAGCATGCCTACCTATTTTGAAATCCATTGTAGTGGAAGGCCAAATTCTGGGCTTACTTAATGGTGCTCACAATAAAGGAATAAAGATCTCTCCTTTGAGTTTTCACTTGAGGGGAAAAAAAAAAAAAGAAGTTTTTGTTGCCTCTTGAACTTTAAGAATTGAGAGATGCATATTTTTGTGGTGGGAAAAAAGTAGGAGATTAGAACAAATAAGAGTAAAATAAGAGTAAAAGTGAAAATAGAAAAGAAAATAATTATGAGCCTACTTCCAAATGTGAGAGAGGAAAAAAGAGAGATTTATTTATTCTTTCATTTCTGTTCTTGCCTTATCCTTCCCTTCCTTTGCCTTTTCCCTCCCCGCCATTGCCTTTCTTTTCTGCCTGTCTCTTCTTCCTTTTTTCTAATCTCCTTCTTTGATTCTATTCAACAATATGTTATTATTACGATACTCTCTAAATGCTGAGAATACAAAGAGGACAAAGAAAAAAAGAGAGAGAGAGAGAGAAAGAGAGAATTCTGTGTCATCATGGACATGCTGTCAACTTAGCAGAGGAGCCAGGAAGCAGATAAGTCATAAAACAGCAATGTAAGAAGCCCATAATGGAGCACCATGTGCTGTAGGAACAAGAGAAAAAGTGAGGGAGTCTTCATGTAAGAGAGCAGATTTGTCCTGGGTCTTAAAAGGTGGCTAGGTATTCATCAAAAGGGTAAGGAGAAGTAAGCATGTGCAGAAAGAACATGGTGTATTTTAGGTAGTGTGTCAGCTGCATACAAGCCCCCTAAATTATAGCAGTCTTAAAGTAAGCATGTATTCCACCTTGAAAACTGCAGCAGATTTACCAGCACCTACCTTGATTCAATCACTTAACTTCATTGTTTTCTTATCCCCATTTTGCCTCATTCTTATTCCTAATGGAGGATCTCAAACTTGTAAACTAGTGTTTAGTTCCTCCAGCTCTAATTGTGGTGCTCCCTTAAAACCCCCTATTTAGCAGTTGCATGTCAATACAACTATAAGTTTAAAACGATGCCTCTTTTCCAGACCTGGTACAAAACACGTGTTGGCACCTACCAGGGAGGGGTTCTGCATGGTTTGGAGAGTGAGGAGTTAGGTGGCTTGAAAATGGAGAAAGTCATGAGACTAGCCCAGGATGGATCTTGAGAAGGAGATGAGCTAAGAATATGTTTGGGCTTGGAGTAGAAAATGCTAGAAGTAGACACAATAAATAGAACAAGTGAGAGTACGAATTCCTTGAGACTTGTCCTGTCCAGCTTTGTTGTCCCAGCACTGGCACAGTTCCTGTCTTGTAGAAGTGCTCAATTAGTGAATCATTCATTTCAATAATGCTGACTGAAGGCAAATGACCCAGAACCATTTCCCACTCTATCTTGGTTTTATAGAATAAAGTAAAGTTTTAATCTGTGGAAATAAAACCCATGTGAATGATAACTTCCACTTCTTTGAATTTATGTATGATTTCTATGCTTAGAATTATAAGAATATACAGTGAAGGCTTTGTGAATGTCATCGCTTTGAGGAAAGTGTTTGAATTGGAACAAACATTTTACTTTAAAATTTATAAAATTTACGGAATGCATTTGCCCCAGCCCTGTTCCTTTCATTCCCATCCCCCATTAGACCACCTGTCTCTCCTGTTCTGGCTGCTTCTGGCTCCATCCTTTGCCCAAAGCCCTGTTGACACATTACAGAGCTTTCATTTGCATTCTCTGCAAGGGCCTATGTTAATTTGACATCAGCGGCATTACAATGCACATGAAGGGTAAAGCATTATTATTATTTATTATGATGCTTTGAGTTTACACTTTACCTGTGGGAAGTTTCAAATGCCTGCATCATTCTAGTCTGCAGTAATCATCTATACATATAATTTGAGAGCATGTCAGCTCTCTCTCCAAGAAAAGATGAAGACAATCTGGGTAACTCATCCTGCCACAGTTCCAGAAAATAATCCCCTACCCTAATCATTCTGTTGTGCATATTGAAAAGTACCAAGGAACCTGTTTCTTGGTCTGAAGCTCATTGACCTATCTATATTTATTGTAGCAGATTTAACTTGGTCCTCTGACCTTTGTCAGGTTGGACTTTTGTACCTATAGCCCATCTTCAGCAATATTGTGAAGTAGGAAACATTTCTCTTTATTTTGTCAAGTAACAATTTTTAGACACATCTCTCTGTAAACCCTTACTCCTATAATTTATTACCTCAGTATAATATATATTATTATATATATTAATAATAACAACTGCCAAATCAATATAAATCTGGCCTTAGATAGGAGAAACTTTAATTACAAAGCAAAATGATCACAATAGGCAGAGCACCGTGATGGCAGAATTCTTCAAGTTTCTCAAAAATCAAACAGAAAAAAAAAAAAAGTGTTATTTGATAGGGTAAAGGAGAGGTAAGCAGAGATAAGCAGAATTTTTGGAGGGGAAGCTAGACAAACAACGGGAAATGACCATTGAGGTATGGTAGGGAAGTATTTCTCTGTGGTCAGTTGATTCTGAGAAGAAACTAATAAGGGGGCACAATTCACTTTCTAGTGAATTCTCTCAAGCTTGGTGGTAAGCAGAGTTCAGGGGACTGTAAAAAAGACAGAAGCTTGACTAAAGTTTGGTCAGAAAAAGACAGAGCAAAGGTTAAAAATTGTTCATTATGAACTGTGGAAACTTGATCTCTGCTAGATTTTTGTGGAAATTAAATGACAGTGTGTATGCAAAGAGTTGAGCATGATGATTGCAGCAGACCACAGAGTAGAACTCAAGGAACTCATTGAAGTTCTGTGAGCCAGTAAAGATAGGATCCAACGAAAGTAGTGTGATTTCTCCCAGACTCCTCAAGGCACACAAAGAGTCTAGTTAGGCTTTCTTATGAATTAGGTGTTTTTCCTCTGATATCTAATTCCCACTGAGATGAGAAGGACCCAAGGTTGGATGATTGCTCTGTTTGCTCTAAACTGTTGTGATGGAAGTTTGTGTAGGTCAGGCATACGTGTCGGATGAATGAATGAGTAAATGAATGAATTAACTATCTTGAAGGCACAAGGCAGTCAGCATTGTGATATGCTGAAGAAATTGTGCAGTAAACCACAGAGGATGAATGTTATTATTGAAATCCACTATATTGCAGGATAGAGCATTTTGAGTACCTGCTACTAAAGGAATGGGGGATATTTTAGGGAAAAATAAAGATTCTAGTGCCTTTTTTTCTGTAGTGAATACTTTTGTCATTTCTGCTTCCACAGTGCCCATTGAACAGTGATAATAGTCTCTACATCACCTCTAAAATTTACCCTCCCAAAATATAAATTTCCCCAAATGAAAATTAGTATGATCTGATAGCATGCAAGCCCACTTTAAAATGAAGCGGGGGAGTAATGTCACCAAGACAGGCATATAGGTTGTTAGTGACTTTACTTCTAGTCTTAAGAGGAATTAACAACTGTTTAAGGAACATAATACCTTGAGAGAATCCTAGAACAAGTGTGAGGCTGAAGAGTGAGGCTGAAGTACCCTTCTTCCCACCAGCACCACAGAGACCAAGACAATGCATTAGAAGAATAAGAGAAGAGGCTACATGTTGTCTGCATTGCCCTTTCCCCAACCAGCATAGCACCATGCAGAAAGGTCTTCTCTGAGCCTCTGGTTCTTCCATTGGGAAAAGAGAATCCAGAAGGCACAGCCAGCAACCCCCCACCCCCAGTATTGTGGATCATTTTGTAGGAGCCACTAATATGACCTCATACCATAGGGATTGCAATGGAATCTGAGGGTCTCAACCACTGGGAATCTGACTGGGATGAAGAAGGGGGAGGACTTGCAACAACTAGCACAAAGATCTTGGCAAAGCAGCTTTGTTCATCTATGGAACCAAGAACAGGTCTTATTTTGACCAGAGAATTCAATGGGGTGCAGCTCTGCCTGATTTTATGGGCCCTAGAACCTTTTTGCCCTTGCCCTAGCAAGGAACCGAATCACAACCTCACCCATAGTTGAGAGTGTCTTCTGGCCCCATTGGACCTGCAGGGCTAGGGAAAATTTCTTGAAGCAATGTGGCCCAGTGGCACTTGAACCAAGAGGTGGACATACAGAGATTATCACAAACATAGTGTTTCAGGATTTCTTTTCCTTTAGTACCCACAGTTCTTAGTCACACAGCTTCAAACAATGAAGAGTTAGAACTGAAGAAAAGTGGTGGGCAGCAAAGCCAAGTTTATTGAATAATAGTACAAAGCTCTTGCAAAGGGAGGCCCCAAGAGGGTTGCCATTAGAATTTCAAAGTCTAGGGGTTTTTATGAGAATGCTAGTGGGTTGTTATAGTCTGATTGCCCCTCCACCTGTCACCCAATCAGATTTTTGTCCATGTGCTTATCTGCCTATCAGGTAGTTGTTCATCTGGCAAAGGGTGAAGGCCTCCTTCTAGGATGGTGTAAAATAACAGCATAGGGTCTTTTTCCTTTTAAGAATAGTTTCCTCTTTGGTTGGGGGCACCTTGCCCCAGCCTGCCTTTCTTCCAGCTATCCTCCATTAATAGCAAAGCCAGTACAGGGTATGGAGATTTCCTGTGTTAAACACAGGCAGGGAGGATTAAATCATAGCCAGGATTGAGAATCCTGGCCCATCAGCCAGAGAGTCGATTCAGGGAACTGGGATTAGCCTGAAGTGGGCCCTCTCACTTCTTTCCAGGCAAGGGGGCTGAGAAAACCCTGCCTACTGTGTAGAGTATTTCCTGGCCCCACCTGGCCAGAAGGGCTAGAGAGAACTTTTAGAAGCTGTGTGGTTCACCAACTCTTAAGCTGAGAGATAGGCAGGCAGAGCCGATAGTTTATAGAACAATCCCAATGGTCCTGTTCAATCAGGGCACTTTGGTTGGGGGTCAGCTTGAGTTAGCACAACAAACAAAGAGCTTTACTGACTTTAAAGCTGCTTCTCTCACTGCATCTGAGTAGGGAATCCGATTGATAGCACCACTAATTGTTGAATATAACTTTCAGCCTGTTGGACTAGGGAACCTAACCAGAGCACATGCAAAGCTGCCTCACCTATTCAACAGCCCTGAGTACAGTGGCACTTGGACAGAGAACATAACCTGTGGCTTCTGCAATCTGGAGAACAAAACCAATGGCCTCACCTGACCAGGGAATTCAGTATACACTCTCGTCTGACTTGGGTTTCCAAACAATGAAATGTATGGGCTCTGGGTCCCATCATGATGCCCTGCCAGCCTCCTACTACTGAATATAGTACCCAGTCCCCACCATTTAGTAAGTCTGACTAGAGAATCCAGGTAATGGTGGAGCCAATACTATAGCCTCACTTGGGTAGAGAAGTAAACCAGCACCCTCTTCAACTGCTCTCAGCCAGTGGCACATCCACCCATTTCTTTCTTCAGAGCTTGAACAATTGCCTCACCCAAAATAGATCATGCCTACCCAAGGACATGGCCAGCAAACACACCCAGAAACCCAAACTAAGATGTTTGGTGTAGAATTGTCTCTGCTAAAACAAACCTGTCAAGTCTGGAAGAAGAGCCCAATTACTCAATGCAGAAGAAAGATTCAGTGACCTGGAGGATAGGACTCTAGGAATTACCTAGTCAGAGGAGCAAAAAGAAAAAAAAGAATGAAGAAAGCCTATGGGAATTATAGGACATAATGAAAAGAAACTATATTCATGGGGCGCTTGGGTGGCTCAGTGGGTTAAAGTCTCTGCTTTCGGCTCAGGTCATGGTCTCAGGGTCCTGGGATCGAGCCCCACATAGGGCTCTGCTCAGCAGGGAGCCTGCTTTCCTTCCTCTCTTTCTCTCTGCCTGCCTCTCTGCCTGCTTGTGATCTCTGTCTGTTAAATAAATAAATATAATCTTTAAAAAAAAAAACTGTATTCGCATTATGAGAATTTCAGATGGAAAAGAGAAGTAGAAAGGGACAGAGTATGTAAAGCAATAATGGAAGATAACATTCTGAACCTGGAAGAGATGAATATCCAGATCCATAAACCCAAAGAAACCCAGATAGGTTAACCCAAATAGGTTAAACCAAAATAGGGCCACAGAGAGATACATTATAATTAAATTATGAAAATTCAATATCAAAGAAAAATCAAAAGACAAAGACAAAGAATTTTAAGAGCAGCAAAAGAAAACAAAGAAGTTACACACAAGGGGACCTCCATAAACTCTGGGCAGATTTTTCAACACAGACTTTTTAGGCCAGGAGAGAATGAAGTGACATATTAAAAATATGGAAAGAAAATACATGTCAACCAGTAACATACCCAATGAAGCTCTCCTTCAGAAACAGTGAAGGTATAAAGACTTTCCTGCACAAATAAAAACTGAGGGAGTTCATTACCATCAGACCTGCCTTACAAGAAATGATAGAGGGAGTTTTTGTTTTGTTTTGTTTTGAGTAGGAGTAAAAGAATGCTAATTAAATCATAAAAAATAAAAAGATAGTATAAATGCCATTGACATTGGTAAATATATGGTCATCGTTTTGCAATGGTGGTACATAACTCATTTACAACTCTAATTTGAAAGTTAAAAAAAATGAATGTAGCAAAAATAATCATAACTGTAATGATCTATTATTAATATAAAATGTACATTGTAATGGAAATAAATGAGGAGAAGTAAAACTATAAAATTTATAAATTCTATTGAAATTACCTGATCAGCTTACAAATTTAAAATAACTTATGTTAGCTTCGTAGTAACCACAAAGGAAAATCTTATAATAATTACACAAAAGAATATGATAAAGAAGTCAAAGATACCAATACCAAAAGACATCAAATCACAGCAAAAAATAATAGGATAAGAAACTCCAGACAGAAGAGCTATAGTATAAAAAGAAAATAACAAAATGTCAATAATAAGCCCTTATCAATAATTATTTTAAAAGTAAACAGATTGAATTCTATAATTAAAAGACAAAGAATGGCTGAATGGATTAAAACAAACAAACAAACAAACAAACCTAAATCCAACAATATGCTGCCCACAATAGACTCACTTTAGCTTTAAAGACACACACAGACTGAGAGTGAGGAGATGGAAAAAGACATCTCAAGCAAGCAGTAACCAAATAAATGCAGGGGTAGTTATATCAGGCAAAATAAACTTTAAAAATGGTTAATAAAAAAAAAAAGACAGAGAAGTTCATCATATAATGATAAAGGGGTCAATAAGTCAAAACGATGGAATAATTTTAAATGTGCATTCAACATTGAAGTACCTAAATATATAAAACAAAAATTAATAGAGTTAAAAAGAGAAGCAAACAATAATACAATAATAATTAGGTTTTAAAGTACCTCAACAATAGATAGATCATCTAGACCCAGAATAAATAAGGAAATAGGCCATTTGAACTACATTGTAGACCTATGGACCAAACAGACGTAAACAGAAGATACTCTCCAACAGCAGAATATAGATTCTTCTCAAGTGCAATGGGAATTTTTTTTAGGAAAAATCATATGTTAGGTCACAGAAAAGTCTTAGTTAAGTCAAGGACATCAAAATTACATACATTGTCTTCTCTGACCACTTCAGCATGAAAGTGGAAATTAATAACTGGAGGAAAGTTGGAAAATTGATGAACACATGGAAATTAAAAACACTTTCTTGAACAATCAGTGAATCAAAGAAGAAATGAAAGGAGAAATAAAAAATGTTTCTTTAGACAAATGATAATGGAGAACAACATATCAGAACTTATGAGATGCAGCAAAAGTAGTTCTAAGTGGGAAGTTCATAGCAATAAACACCTACATTAAGAAGCAAGAAAGATTCCCAAATAAACAACTTAAACCTATGCCTTAAGAAACTAGAAAAAGAACAAACTGAGCCCAGAGTTAGCAGAAGAAAGAAAAAAATAGAGATTAGAGTGGAAGTAAATGACAAGAAGAACAGAAAAGCAATAGAAGAGATTAAACAAACTGAGAAGTGATTCTATGGAAAGGTGAACAAAATTGACAAACCCTTAGCTATACTAATCAAGGATAAAAAGAAAGTACCCAAATCAACAAAATTATAAATGGGAAAAGAAACACTCCAATGGATATCACAGAAATTCAAAAGATCATTCGAGGCTACCATGAACAACTGTATGCCAACAAACTGGACAACCTGAAAAAAACAGCAAAAGTTCTTACAAATATATGGCTTACCAAGACTGAATCAGGAAGAAATAGAAAATCTGAAAAGATCAGTTACTAGTAAGGAGATTGAGTCAGTAATAAAAAATCTGCCATGGAAGTAATGCCCAGGAACAGATGGCTACACTGGTGAATTTTACCAAACATATAAAGAATTAACACCAATCCTTAAATTCTTCCAAAAGATTTAACAAAAGGGAACACTCCCAAATTCAATTGACAGCGCCAGCAGTATTCTGATACCACAACCAGAAAAGGAAACTACTAGAAGAGAAAACTGTAGGTCAAGATCCCTGATGACTATAGATGCAAAAATTTACAATAAAGAACTAGCAGACCAAATTCAGTAATGCAATAAAAGATCATAATCCCACCATGATCAAGTGGGATTTACCCCTTGATATACCCCTTATACCATACAAGATGGTTCAACAAATATGCAAATCATTTAGTGTGATACATCACATTAAAAGAATGAAAGAAAAGAATTATATGATCATTTCAATGGGCACACAGAAAGCATTCAACAAAATTCAAAATGCATTCATGATAAAAATTTTAACAAATTATGAATGAAAGGAACATATCTCAACATAATAAAGCCCACATATTTTAAGTTAACAGCTAACATCATACTCAATGTTGAAAGACTGAAAGCCTTCGTTAATATCAGGAACAAGACAAGAAAGAGTGCCTGTTCCACTCCTATTCAAAATAGTACTAGAAGTCCCAGCTAGAGCAATCAAGTAAGGAAAAGATATAAAAGGTATCAGGAACTCTAAAGAAAGAAGTAAAATTGTTTATCTTTACAGATATCATTATTTCATATGTAGAAAACCCTAGAGACTCAAGTAAAAAACTAAGATCTAATTACTGAATTTAGTAAATTTATAGGGTACAAAATTAACATACAAATCAGTAGTGTTTCTATTTTTTGAAACAAATTTTTTTTGTTTTGTTTTGTTTTTATATAGTTTAATTTTTCTTTTTTTTCCAATTTATTTATTTTCAGAAAAACAGTATTCATTATTTTTTCACCACACCCAGTGCTCCATGCAATCCGTGCCCTCCATAATACCCACCACCTGGTACCCCGACCTCCCAACCCCCGCCACTTCAAACCCCTCAGATTGTTTTTCAGAGTCCATAGTCTGTCATGGTTCACCTCCCCTTCCAATTTACCCAAAAGCACAACCAAATTTTTTGAAAAAGAAAGAAATCTTTCCCATGCACAATAGCATGAAAACAAGCAAACAAACAAAAAAAACAAGTTACCTTAGGAATAAAGGTAACTAAGGAAGTGAAAGATTTCTACTCTGGAAACTACATGATATTAATGAAATTTATTGAAGAAGACTTAAATAAATGGAAAGATATTCTGTGTTCATGGATTAGAAGAATTAATATTGTTCAAAGGTCAGTACTAACAAAAAAAACTAGATTCAATGCAATGCCAATCAAAATCACAATGGCATTGTTTATTTATTTATTTATTTATTTTGCAGAAGTAGAAAAAACATTTCTAAGTTTTATATGGAACTACAAAAGACAAAAAAAATCCTGAGAAAGGAGAAATAGCAGGGGGGCCTCAGTTTTCTGATTTCAAGCTAGGTTATAAAGCTACAGTCATCAGGACAGTATAATGCTGACATAAAAACAAACAGATCAACAGAACAGAATCAGGAGGCCAGAAATAAACCTAAGCACATATAATCAACTAACATGTGTCAGGGGAACAAAAAATATTCAATGGAGAAAAGGCAGTCTTTTCAATAAATGATGCTAGGATAATTGAATATTTGCATGTAAAAGAATGAAACTCCACCCATATGGTACATCACCCAAAAAAAATAACTTGAGATGAATTAAAGACTTACATGTAAGATCTGCAATTATGAAACATCTAAAAGAAAACATAGGAATAAAGCTCCTTGTTACAGGCCTTGGTAATCATTTTTTGTATAAGACACCTAAAGAACAAGTAATAAAATAAAAAGTGAATAAATGGGACTATATCCAACTGAAAAGTTTCTGCACAGCAGAAAAAAACATCAATGAGGTGAAAAGACAACTTACAGAATGGGAAAACATTTGCAAACCATATATCGAATAAGGGGTTAATATCCAAAATATATAAAGAAATCATATAACTCAACAGCAAACAAACAAACAAAAACAAAACAAATAACCCAATTGAAGAATGGACAGAAGACCTGAATAGAAATTTTCCAAGGAAGATATATGAAAGACCAGCAGGCACATGAAAAGATGCTCAACTACACTAGTCATTAAGGAAATGTAAATTAAAACCACAATGAGGTAACACTTCATATCTGTTAGAAAATGGTCATCATCAAAAAGACAGATTTTGTCAACCCTGTGGAGACAGGGAACCTTGTGCACTGTGGAATTTTTAAATAATTTATTGGCACAACCACTCTGGAAAACAGTATGGAGGGCCTTCAAAAATTAATTCTATCTCTGGGAATATATCCAAAGGAAATGAAAAGATAATTCAAAAGATATGTGCAGCTCAAGAAGATATCTGTACCTCCATCTTCATATCAGCATCTATTTACAATAGTCAAGACATGGAAATGACCTAAGTGTCCATCAGTGGATGCATGGATAAAGAAATTGTGGTATATCATTCAGTCTTAAAAAAAAAAAAGAGAGAGAGAGAAAGAGGAGATCCTGCTATTTGTGACATGGATACATCTTAAAGCATTGTGTGAAGTGAAAAGAGTCAGAGAAAGATACATACTACATGATCTCAGTTACATGTAGAATCTCAAAAACAAAAAGGCAAAAATAAACTCAGAGAAAAATCAAGCTGGGGTAGTAAGAGGTGAAGTGTTAGGAGAGGGGATATTAGAGGTAGGTGGTCAACAGGTATAATCTTCCAGTTATAAGATAAATAAGTACTAGGAATGTAATATACAACATAGTGACTCTAGCTAACACTCCAGTGTGATATATAGGAAAATCGTTAAGAGAGGAAATCTTAGGAGTTTTCATCAAAAGATTTTTTTTTTCTTTTTACTGTATCTACGGATGAATGTTGGCTGAACCTATTGTAATCATTTCACAACATATGTAACTCAAACAAAGGGAATACTTTTTTTTTCAGATGATTATGTTAAAAAATAAAGAAATTTATTTTAAAAAAGAATAATGTGCATTCTTTTTTGGATCTTTTTTTTTTACCCCACCCCCCCTTCCCTAACTGCTTTCTTTTTCACCTCTTTTAGAATTGTGTAAATATTACTGACAAGCATGTTGTATAAAGGGACAAAAAGACTATTTTCCAAAATCTGTTTCTTATGTCTTTTTCATTTCTCTTTTTCATTTTTTTTCCCCTTGCAATTAAGCAAGTTACTGTTTTCATCAATCAGCCTGTGCAGACTGAAGCCACAAGTTTGCTGTGGAGGCCTTTGCCTCTTTCACTGGGCATCCTCTTGAATTTTTTAGTGCTTACTTACCAAGGATACCCTCAAACCGCAATTGATGTTGAAACTTTTTCTGAGGATCATTTGTACTGAGTCTTCATTGCAGAGTAGCCTCTCTCTTACTTGTCAAATGGATATGGGAAGCAGAGGAGGAGAAAATGCAGGATATCACTGATTATCCAGTTTAGAGTCTAGTAACCTTGTTAATGGTGACTGAATTATTTGGTTCAATGAATATCTAATCTAGGAACAATTAGATTAAACCTCTCCATCTTTCAAGCAAGTAAGAGGGCACGTAAACACATGCATTTGATGTATTTGTAGAGCATTTGAATATCTTGTATAAATATTTTAATGATTACTTGGAATATCTGTAAAGACTAGGATAGTACTCAACATAAAGTAGGTGTTCAGTAAGTAAGGAGATGTTTCTTTTTTTTTTTAATGATCTTTTATTAAACATTAAAATAATTTTTAGGACTTCTAAGTAAGTTGTTAAATTTTTTAGAAGAACTGATTGATTGTAAATAAATGTAGAAATATGATTATATTTATCTCTCATATTGCATGATGTGTTATGACATATATATGTTATAACACACACACACACACACACACACATACACATGCCACCAAAAGAATGCTTTTTCTCCAAAAAGCATGATTAATTTGAAACCATTTGTAGTTTTCTTACTAAATAGCTGTTATAATGGGATAATGTTAGGGTCACTGAAACCTACTGTAGACCAGTACTCTTAAACTTTAGCCTGCATCATAATCATCTGAGGATGTATTAAAACATAGGTTAGTGGGTCACACCACCCGTGTTTCTTTTCTTCTTCTTTTTTTTTTTTTAGATTTTATTTATTTATTTGTCAGAGAGCATAAGCAGGGAGAGTAGCAGGCAGAGGAGGAGGGAGAATCAAGCTCCCCACTGAGTAGGGAGCCAGACGCAGGTCTTGATCTCAGGACCTTAGGATTATGACCTGAGCCAAAAGCAGATATTTAACTGACTGAACCACCCAGGTGCCCCAGCATCGTGTTTCTGATTCAGTAACTCTGGGTGGAACCCAATAATTTGGTTTTCTCATAACTTCCTCAGTAAAGCTAAAGAGGCTGATCAAGCAACCACATTTTGAGAGTCATTGCTACAGTCCAGTGTTGGAACAGCTGCTGAGGAATCAGCTACTTTCACTTTTCCTACCTGGTTCATTACAAAAATATTAGTGTTAACGTTAAGAAATGGCTTTCTTCTTCTTCACCAACACTTTATTAGTGCTTGCACTTCAGATTTATTCCCAGGTTTGTGTCTTTATGTTGAGAATAATAAAAGACTCTTTCATTTCTCCCTGATTCTTAGGTTTATTTCATTTTCTGTAATGTTTAGAAAGTTACCAACTCATAACAATGTTAAATACTAATGCTGTAAATTAACAAAACAGGAAACAGCATGTGTTGGAGAGGATGTGGAGAAAGGGGAACCCTCTTACACTGTTGGTGGGAATGCAAGTTGGTGCAGCCTCTTTGGAGAACTGTGTGGAGATTCCTCAAGAAATTAAAAATAGAGCTTCCCTATGACCCTGCAATTGCACTCCTGGGTATTTACCCCAAAGATACAGATGTCGTGAAAAGAAGGGTCATCTGTACCCCAATGTTTATAGCAGCAATGGCCACGGTTGCCAAACTATGGAAAGAACCAAGATGCCCTTCAATGGACGAATGGATAAGGAAGATGTGGTCCATATACACTATAGAGTATTATGCCTCCATCAGAAAGGATGAATACCCAACTTTTGTAGCAACATGGATGGGACTGGAAGAGATTATGCTGAGTGAAATAAGTCAAGCAGAGAGAGTCAATTATCATATGGTTTCACTTATTTGTGGAGCATAACAAATAGCATGGAGGACAAGGGGTGTTAGAGAGGAGAAGGGAGTTGGGGTAAATTGGATGGGGAGGTGAACCACGAGAGACTATGGACTCTGAAAAACAATCTGAGGGGTTTGAAGTGTCGGGGGGGGGTGGGAGATTGGGGTACCAGGTAGTGGGTATTATAGAGGGCACGGGTTGCATGGAGCACTGGGTGTTGTGAAAAAATAATGAATACTGTTTTTCTAAAAATAAATAAATTTAAAAAAATTGGAAAAAAATACTAATGCTCTATGTTATATCTCAATAAAACCGGACAATAATAAAGTTAGATGATAAAATTCTCTATTTTAAAAATATGGACATTAGTTATTCCTTAGATGCTTAATGATATGACTGCCTCTTTCGGTCCAAGCCAAAATTGCGTAATTCGTGATTTTCTAAAGATGCTGCTAAACTGGGAACTGTCAGTGCTTGTTTAAGTCTTGCTTGGTAGTAGGTTAGGTTCTCATTGAAAACCTTTTTCTTGGGGCATCGGGGCGGCTCAGTTAAGTGTCCACATTTTGGTTTCAGTTCAGGTCGTGATCTGATGGGTAGTGAGATTGAGCCCATGTCAAGCTCTGTGCTGAGGGAGAAACCTGCTTCAAAATTCTTTCCCTCTGCCCCACTCTCCCCCACTGGAGTGCTCTCTCTTTCTCTTTCTCTCTCTCTCTCAAATAAATAAATAAATATTTAAAAATTTGTTAAGAATCTTGTTTCTTATTGAAACAGGTCCTTGGTTTCTCAAAACATTCCCTATAAAGGAGGATAAGTGTTCAAGTGATTTGCCAGAGATGTGGAAAAAGACATTAGTAAAGCAAGTATTTGCAATGCCCTTAATGTTGGAAACTGCAATATTAGGACCGTATATCCCAAGGGAGTTCTAGGCAGGCAGAGTCAAGGGAATCCTCTGGAACTTTTCGTAGAGAGTAGATCTTTTTAACTTATTATATCGTACCATGTTGTTTCCTTCTTCGTTTCATGATTTCATCTCCATTCTGGTTGTTGGGCAGTATAATCATACATGAACAATTGGCACTTCTCGCTGTGTCCAGCCAAGTCCCTCTGAAGGAATAGTTCCAGGGTAGCAGATTTCATGATAATAACAGTTTCAGTAAAACCTATCGCCTAGCAGGATAAAGCTGCTATAGGGGAGGGAGAACCACTGCTAGAAGGAAGGTAATAAATTGAGAAAGTCATTATAAAACATTTGCTGCTCACACTTTAGAAGTATGGGTTAGACTAGGGAAGAAAAACCTTAAGAAAACTCCATCTCCCCCAACAGGGTGACCAACCTTGGAGGACAGAATGTAAAGAGAGGGAGCACTTAGGTGGCTCAGTTGGTTAAGCGTCTGCCTTCAGCTCAGGTCATGATCCCCGGGTCCTGGGATAGAGCCCCACATCAGGCCCCCTGCTCAGCCAGGAATCTGCTGGTCTCCGTCTGGCTCTGCAACTTGTGCATCCTTGTGCTCATGCATGCAGACTCGTTCTCTCTCTCTAATAAATAAATAAATAAAATCTTAAAAAAAAAAAAAAAAGGAAAGAAAGTAAAGAGAAGAGAGCTGATGTGAACAGAGAAATGGGCACAGAATTCCACAAATGGGCCAAACGACAACTTGTGTTGTGCACTTGTCTGATCCCATTTTATTTCTCTGTAATATAAATTTTACTCTAAATTTTGGTATGAAAAACAGTTAAAGAGAATGTTTTAAAAACAGAAGCTAGAAATAGAAGAAAGCAAAGGAAGTTTGTGCCAATATCAGAGAGACTAATTTGGTAATCTTGCAAAGATTTTACACACCAGCAGTTTCAGAGGTGAATTCCAGCAGGTGATGGAAGGAGGTTCTAGGAGCTTCCTTTAACACTAATTCTCCAGCTCTGCAGTGTCCTTCAGCTTTGCCAGATTCCACTGGAATAACAAGACACTGGAAGTCTTTGTGTGAAACTCCTTCATAAAATCTCCTCTTGGTAATTCAGTATTTAAGTTAGCCTCTGTTGGTGGGGCCCAAGAAGCAAGGGTCTTATTTAGAAGAAAAGATCTGTTCTTCCTGTTCAATATCACAGTCTATGAAGAGGGCTAAGAATCCTATTACTTAGAGTTATGATTTTGGTGTTATAGGGAGATTTAGAAGAAGAAGAAGAAGAAGAAGGAGAAGGAGAAGGAGAAGAAGAAGAAGAAGAAGTTGTCTCAGTGTGATGAAAATTGTATCCTAATAATGAAAACTCAGGAAAGATTGGAAATTGAGATTCACCTGAGGTCCGCTCAGAGACTATTCTTGAAAGACACCATTTAAAAAATCCATGAGTCCTCTTCCCATGGCTCCGCCTCCATGACAAATGCCCTGGCAGAGAAGGCAGAGAGAGCTGGGGATCCGAACAGCAGATCAGGAGAGTTAGCTTTAAACACACCAATAACTCTCTCTTTTAATTCAGAATAGGTCTGTAAATAAGTGTGTTTCTTTTCCATTCAGCTCCTCCAAAGTGTTTACAGCTCCTTAATTAGACATATGTCTGCCATTTATTACCATTTAAAAGGCCAAGATGTTAATGTCCCATTGTGAAAATTCCAAGTAATTAATAATTAACTAAATAAGCTCAGCTTTTTCTCTACCTACCTCATCTTTGGTTGTCTCCTTGTATTTATATATTAATATGGAGTAATTAAATGATGGCAGGGAAAGTGTTTCAGAGCTGGCATCAGCATAACAATGGATCTACTGCTCACCCTTCCAGTCTTGATTAGTGCTGTGTCTAAAGGGTAGAATGGAGAGGGCTGATTCTACTTCTTGTTGCCTTTACTTTTCCAGGTTACCAGGGCAGTTTCCCATTGGTATAAATTGGAGCAGATGTCTTTAGCTTTTATCTTTAAAAGGGAGGACAAGGGGCGTTAGAGAGGAGTAGGGAATTTGGGTAAATTGGAAGGGGAGGTGAACCATGAGAGACTATGGACTCTGAAAAACAGTCTGAGGGGTTTGAAGTGGCGGGGGGTGGGGTGGGAGGTTGGGGTACCAGGTGGTGGGTATTATAGAGGGCACGGCTTGCATGGAGCACTGGGTGTGGTGAAAAAACAATGAATACTGTTTTTCTGAAAATAAATAAATTGGAAAAAAAATAAAAAAAAAAATAAAAGGAGGCATGATGAATGAAAGCTACAGACCTCAGCTTGCAAAGCAGCTTCCTGGTGCTGATTTAAACCAATAAACAAACAATCAAACAAACAAAAAGACTACATAATGAGTTGTTTCATTTCCCTGAGATATTGCTCATCAGTTAAGGGGAAGATGACCCAGGTCACTGTAAAGGGCCTTTACACCAAATTTGGCCTGAAAACTATGCTTTGTGCATACCTGATTTCATTTTGCCTGAAGGATCCAGAGGGAAAATGCTTAAACAAACAGCTGGTGGTTAAGCTTTTACTGTGTCTCGTAACAATGTCAATGATAACTTAAAGCTTTGTACTTAAAAGCATCTCTCATCCAAGAGACCAGAAGTGCTTTACACATGATAACTCATTAGAGCTCCCAACACATCTCCAAGGGAACTAGGAGCCACATATGATCTCTGGTGTGCAGATGGAGAAACCAATGTAGAAGAATAGCAAAATACTTTTATTTTTCCCATTTCTGCAATGGGAATTGACTCAGTTCCAGTCCAGGGACTAGAATATATGTCTCCTGACTGTGCTCTATCTGGGTAGTCACTGGGCCACACACTTAAGGAGGAATTTTCTGTGAAAAAGACTCTATTTACAACTAAAGCAAAAAAGGCTTTATGCTTCTATAGGTATTACATATCTGAGAATCAGTAAGCTAACTTATTTTCAAACTGCCCGTTGTTATACTTTTACACAGTTATGCTCCTGGTGTGATGGATGTTGACTTTGAGGTCAGATTGACTCAGCCACTTAACTAGCTGTGAGATGTTGTACAATCTAACTTCTCTGAGACAAATAAACTAGGGGGAAATAATAGATATCATGCACGATGGCTGTGAGGATTACATACCTATTTTTGCTATGCCTATTTTTTACAATGCCCATAGTCAAGATAGGAAGCTTCTCAGTATGTTGAACATTCATGTAAAGCCTGTATTAGTCATTCAAGTGTGGTTGAATTCATAGGGAGAACAACTCAATGCCACTGCTTTTTTTCAATATAAAATATTAAAAAAAAAAGATGCTAAATATCCTTCCCTATTCAGATTGCATTTTTAGAAGTTACACACTGCAGGGTTGCCTATGTTAAATAAACTTATAGTTTAGTGAATTTCTCCAAAGGAAAAAAATCATTCTGCATTTATAGAACAAACACATAGTATTGATGTCCCATTCATCCATTAATTGACTTGCATTATCGTTTAGCATTTTACAAGTGTAACTTTTTATATAAATAAAGAGTTTTCAGTGATAAACAGTATACACTCATTATGTAAAATTTAAATGACACAGATATGTGTAAAGAAGGAGAACATGAATATTACTTGGTGTTTTTCTTTATAATTTCTCCCAAGAATATGTTTCTCACAGTGCACATTTTATCTCTAATTAGTTTATGACAAGAAGTTTGTGTAATAGTTACCTCCAAGATTACTCCTTGATAAATGTATATCAGTCTCTGATATTTATCTTCTTATCTACCATGGCTCATATAACAGTATGTTTTAATACTACATAAATGTTTAAAATGTTTAAAACATTTCCTCTTAAAAAAAGACTCATTTACAGTCTAATTGTGTTCCGAGAAGTTTATGGTTTAGGAGAGTGTCACTCAAATGGGTTTCCCTGTTGAATAATAGTTGTATCTGGAGTTAAGAATGAATACCATCCGTGGCCACCAGGAAAGCTGGGCTTAGTAGGAACTGGCCTCTGGATTGCTTCTGTCATACTCAATTTATAGATCCTAGCATGCAAATTCATCAAATTACATGACAGGGCAAATCAAGCATGCAAATCATGTACCCGGTAGTAAGAGCACTACATGAACAATAAATAACAATAGCCTAAGACTGAACAACCCAGACTTGCCTTCACAAGTCACCATTTGCTTTCCTCAAATCCTTAGGCTATAGTTACACCTTTGTCATAACGTAAGCATCTGTTGCAAATGCCTGAATATAGAGAATATAAACTTGTCATATCCCTCCTGGGATAACAAAACAAAACCTGTAAGAAGCATAGGGATTCCTCAAGGCTTGCTACCATTGACAATGATTATTATTTAAGATTTACAGTATTCAATATTGAGATTCAACTAAGGGTCATCAATTGTTGTAGACTAAGGTCTTTTAAATTGACTTTAATTTTAATTACGTTCATATTTCTGCATCAAATTGCAAAGCTATTTCTGCTTCATTCAAAATAGTCTCCCCTCTGTATCTGCTTCACATAGGTGTTTGATGGATGCATGGTTGGAAAGACACATACATAAATAATGCACCGGTGTAGACAAGTTAGATGGAAGATGAATAGGGAGAGGGATACATGAATGGGTGATGAACTGATGGAAGGTACTGTGTGTTCCCTTTGCAGACAGATATGCTTGGCTATTTTTTTTATCTTTCTTTTTAAAGAACTTGAAATTTAAATAAAAAAATCAATTAGTTAAGGAAGAAAGTTATTTTTTTTTTTCGTACTCTTACAGCAGATGCTTTGAGAATCAAAGACAGGTGGCTTAAGAATTACTAAAAAGAGCCATCACTTGTCTTTTTCTTTCTGTATATCCTTGTTTTCCCAATAATTTCTTATAACTGTCTTTCCCTTTTTTAACTCTTTATTACCTTCATCTTGCTTTTCTTTACGCTTATATATTCTACTGCACTATTTGTTAATCGTTAGTCTCTATCTCCCTGTTTTACTTTTTTTTTTTCACCTAATGTCTGTCTCCCATCAAAGTAATGATCATTTATTTTAGTTTTTATTCTTTATTGTAGGGGTGCAGAGTAGAAGGAAACAAGAGGAGATAGGACTTTAGAGAAGAAAAATTAATGCTTTTTAAGTTTCCTATTTTTCATCTCTTTTGCAATAGTGGGCATTTTCTACCCAACTCCTAATCAAAGACTGGGAAGAAGATGCAGAGAAATGAAAAGATAAAGTGGAATAATTTGATTTAAATATCAATAAAAATAGGAAAGGTAGGATGTAAATGTATGCCAGCACAGTAATGGGGGGGGGTTAGTGAGGCATAATCAAGAAGGAAATAACAAAAAAGGATTCATAATGATATCATTTGTCCTGAAAGAAAGCCATGCCTCCAAGAATTTAATCCTAATAAGACTTCGATGCCCCTTATTCATTCTAGGCTGTACTTTATATGACTTACTTTAACCTGGGTGTATAGTGTGAGTTCCAAGGCACAGAAAAAGTTGAATGTTTGCATACATCTCTTTGTATGTTAATTTATCCATTATTAATATTCGTAGCCTCTATACCTTCATTCATATGGTACATCTCCAGAATCCCCTAAACTTGAAGTAAATTATTATTCTAAGAAGGAAAGAATTTTGGATACCACGTCCCTTGTTGACCTTTTATTTTTTGGTAGCTGTGTATTTCTGGATTTTAGCCAGAACTAAAAGAAATTATAAAAAGAGATAAAAATTTAACTGCTCTGGGATAATCGTATTTGGACTTACAGCAAAGTGAATGTAGGAAAAATCTAGAAGTCTCACAAAGTTTTTGCCCAAGGGTCCAGATAATTTTCTAGACTAGGACACCAATAATAAATTTTAATTTGCGTTATTTCTAGTTTATCCAACTTTATGTCGTTTTTCTGGTCTCCACACTTTGGTTCACATACATTCCTCTTGACAGACCAGAAGGATGGATTCTACCCCTTCTCAGTTATTAACTGACTTCATGATCTTATATAGGTTTCAATATCTGTGGATTTAGAATCTTCACCTGAGGGGGTTAGAAACGATTAATCAATGCTACTTCTTATGTGCCTTATATCTCTAAACATTTGAGACTCATTAAAAATTTTCCTCTTATACTTTGCACTATTGTTGATCACAAAAAAAATGCTCATTTAGTAGACTTGTTTTACATGTTCTTTACTTGTTCATTTAAAGTCAAGATGTAACACCTCCTTTCATACTGCTGATGTGTTTGTTACTATCAGTGTGTCAGTCAGATAAGACATCTCAAAGAGTGGCACTTTTGCAATCTAGACAGAGAAGTCCCGACCACTGTCTGTCTCCCAGACAGTCCCTACCTATCATCTTCCCATGTCAGGACGATAAGTAAATGGCTCATCTTCCCCATACAAATAATTTAATAGCTTGTCTGTCTAGAAGGTAATGGCATAGCATCTGCAATTCCTGCAATTTTGATAATGTAATATAATAGGATATAAGACACCCCCAAACTGCAACCCAGGCAGTCCTGTTGTTAAGAGTGGGACCTTACTCTGGCCTCCCATTCACAGAAATTTTTTCATCAGCACCACTTGCCTAGGCTTGTTCTTTGAGTCTTTTTGAGCTACCTACCTCTAGGAAGTAAATCCATTTTTTTCCTACTAACTCTCTCATTGATAGTACAATTTAAATAAAAACTCCTAGCTCTGAATAAAATTATCTGGATCTGTTTTAATTGCTATTTCACAATAATAAGTCTTTGTTATTGTGCAATGTTATATCCAAAGTCCCAAGTTGCATTATTACACCAACCTTGGATACTAAAGGATGAGACTTTTAAAGGGAGAGAAATAGATTTGCCATATGTTTGAATACTGTACACAAGTCAAGAAGAAGAAAATTTCTAGGAAAAAGAATGACCAATATTCCTCCTTTTACTTTAAGCATGGCTTTTGATATTTAATCCAACAAAGACAAGTTTGTTTCATACTTGGAATCTTGTCATCTGTCTAAGGTCAGCTGATGAGAGGGGAAAAAAGTGTATTTTATTCAATTAAATTGGAGTAGTTCTTTTATGATCTATAGAGATACAGTGTGGCTGTCATCATAGTCATTATCATCATTATCTTTATAATAATACTAATGAAAGCATGTCTTCCTTCACCTGTATAACTTATTTGTATTTACCTACCCCTTATTCATCCATCCATACATTCATCCGTCAATCAGTATCACATGTTTTCTATGCATACATTTTGTAACTCACAACACAAGTTGCCAGGAACTGTCCTCAAGGAGTTTAAAATGACCATCTATTCAAGCCAATTATGTCTACTAATAAGTGGACATATTCTTACTTTATTAGAAGCCAGAGGGCAGGAAGAAATTACTATTGTCTGAAACATTAAAAATAGAATTTCATCTTTAACTGTTACATCATAAGAAAGAGATACTTAAATTTGATTTTGTTGGAGTGGACTCTAAGACTTATCAATATGATCATCAGCTCATAGAATATTCATATCCATTCTTGCTATTAAAGATCTGTAGCAACATTTCAAATAGTGAACTCTTTACCATTTGTTTGTTTGTTTTTTGAACTGTGAATTAAAACATTGGGGGAAAACACTTTTTTCATAAATCTCTTATTTTTAACATGTAAATGATTCTAAGCCAAACTTAAATTTTGACACTTTTCATGTTGTTAACATTTATGTTTGGGAAACATTCACCATGTCAAACTTTAGAAAATATGTAAAATAATAAGCCTATATGTATTCAACTTGTGCATTTTTGAGAGCACACCGAATTATTTCAATTAGACTTTTATTAATGTGGACTTGGTTAATGCATGTTCTCCAGGTTGTAAGTCGATTTGATTAGCACCAACGAATATTTTTTAAAGATTTACTTATTTATTTGAGAGAGAGAGAGAGACCACAGGAGCAGGAGGGGTAGATTGACAGGAAGAGAAAATCTCAAGCAGACTCCACACTGAGCAAAGAGCCCCATGTGGGTTTTGATCTCACAACCCTAAGATCATGACCTGAGTCCAAACCAGGAGCCACTCACTTAACCACATGTGCCCCCCGGGCACCCTCCAAGGAATTTTTTTAAATAGCCTTTGAAAATAAACAATATTTCCCAGATGATTAATCAAGTCTTGTTGGTAGATATTTATTAAGTAAACATGTATTATGGAAGGAAATTCTAGGGTGCATAACTAGGTATCTCAATGTACTTTAAGTGATTTTTTTTTCTCCCAATTTATTTATTTTCAGAAAAACAGTATTCATTATTTTTTCACCACACCCAGTGCTCCATGCAAGCTGTGCCCTCTATAATACCCACCACCTGGTACCCCAACCTCCCACCCCCCCGCCACTTCAAACCTCTCAGACTGTTTTTCAGAGTCCATAGTCTCTCATGGTTCACCTCCCCTTCCAATTTACCCAAATTCCCTACTACTCTCTAACGCCCCTTGTCCTCCATGCTATTGGTTATGCTCCACAAATGAGTGAAGATGTGGTCCATATACACTATGGAGTATTATGCCTCCATCAGAAAGGACGAATATCCAACTTTTGTAGCAACATGGACGGGACTGGAAGAGATTATGCTGAGTGAAATCAGTCAAGCAGAGAGAGTCAATTATCATAAGTGATTTTTTTATGGAAATAAAAATCCATTATTCCTTGTTTCCAACTATTTATAATTTTTTTTATGACAATCCTTCATCTCAACGCCACTGTCCTATGTGGCTCCTAAGTGGCTGTCCTGACTGTTTTAGGTATAGACTCCCTTTTAACCCGCTGAGCCACCGAGGCGCCCTAGACTCCCTTTTAAAAAAGAATTTGCTCCCCATATGGAACCCATCTGGCTTCCCCTGCTATTGCCATTCATTCAAGGATAGTTCTCCAGTCCTTATTTCTACTTTTTCTGACAGCAGTTATTAAGCTGGAAATGGTATGTCATCATGAAGATTTCCTCCTATTAGGTGTTTTGCGTCTCTGAAACCTTCCTAAAATGCTATTCCTTAGATGAAATGTCTTTCACCTTTCAAATGAGCATTATTATCTCTAGGTGACTGGT
Organism: Neogale vison; assembly: GCF_020171115.1. Lineage (NCBI taxonomy): Eukaryota > Metazoa > Chordata > Mammalia > Carnivora > Mustelidae > Neogale > Neogale vison. The sequence goes on along the minus strand of NC_058096.1, from coordinate 62,963,375 downwards.
TGTTCCTATTATAATTTTTTAAAAGATTTTATTTATTTATTTATTTATTTGAGAGAGAAAGAGAGAAGGAGGGAGAGAGCAGAGGGAGAAGCAGACTCCTCACTGAGCGGAGAGCCCAATGCAATGCTCGACCCCAAGACCCTGAGATCATGACATGAGCTGAAGGCAGAAGCTTAACCAACTGAGCCACACAGGCACCCCTGTTCTTGTTATAATTTTACAATAATTCACATATGCATATAACTAATGCTTGTACAAGTGTGTGTATTAGGGGACATTAAAATTTTGTAACAAAAATTTACCCATTGCTATACAGGTTTAGAAATTATGTGTTTCTTTTCCATTTTTAACATTACAAAGGAAATGCACTAGAGACAGGCCATGAACTGCTGAGTACATTTATTTAATCTGTTGCTAAGTTTAGAAGAATTTATTAAATTTTCATTGGATGAAGGATATAGGAAGTGTATCAAGTTTTCTTTAAAGGAAATATACATTTCTCTTAGGATGAGTATATGTACAATTTGGAAGAATAAAATAATAATTTAGAATAATTTAGAAGGGATGTTACATCTATAAAAAAGAATTGGAAGGAAAGACAATTTCCTGAGTTATATGCCAACTTGTAAATATTTTGGACCCTTGGATTTAACCTGTGTGGGCCTCAGTCTCCTCACCTATAAAATAAGGGACTTGAGCTAGATGTCCTACAATTCATCATTCATTCAGAGATATGCAGGTAAGAAAATCTAACTCTTCCTAGCTTGAGAAAAAATAATTGTCTGTACAGATACAAATGAAAATGGCCTTAGGGTGCAGTTGAATCTAATTTTCTAATTTGTGTACACTCATTTTTTTTTTCTATCCATCCCTCTTTATACCTTTTCTCATTTCGGGCTTCTTTCTTCTGTGCTGCTCATTGGCTTTTCTCACATATTAGAGGACTACAGTGTTGCTGGAAGTGCTGGGCTTACACCTATAATTATAGAGTTACAACCATAAAGGAAAGGAAATTTTCCATGCCATTACCATCTAGAAAATCTCTAGGAAGGTTATCATTAGTCTTTGTTTATTATCCAGAAAACTGTAAGCCTCTTGTCTCAGTGTAACTATTAATAACACTCTTTCACACTCAGAAGTCTAGTTTGGGCAATAAATTATTTAATCACCGTACCTTGGAGAAGACTGATTAACTTAGTTTAGGTTTTATGCCATCTCTGGAGCAATCATTGTGATCAGAGGAACGGGATACTGTGGTTGTCCATATCTGGATCATATGCTAACAGTAAGGCAAGAGACTTGGGGTAATGGAATTGGCAGCTTCCCTTCAAAACAGGTGAATGAGGGGTGCCTGGGTGGCACAGTCAATTGAGCATCTAACTCTTGGTTTTGGTTCAGATTGTGATCCCAGTGTCATGAGATTAAGCCCTGTGTCAGGCTCTGTGCTCAGTGTGAAGTCTGCTTAAGACTCACTCTCTCCCTTTGCCCCTCTGCCCGCACCTGACATTGTCTCTCTCTTTCTCTCTCTCTCTAAAATAAAATAAATAAATTTCAAAAACAAAAACAAAAAATGGAGGTAAATGATAAGGTGGTAGTCCCAGCAAGTGAGAGTGGTTTCAACCAGGTGAATAAAAAGCATGAATATGTACTTACTGCGTAGGAGAAGCACACATATGTCTACTGGGTCATGACAGAGTGAAACATATGTACAGGGAATGCTGAATAGAGGCACAGTCAGTGTTAGAGGGGGTTTTATAGTCTTACACATAGTGGATTTATTTTTTTTAAATTGGAGGTAATTATAGTGCACGGTGTATATAAATTATCTCAGTTTTATGCATGTATGTGTCTAATGATGTGTATATATGTATACATACATACATGTACAAATAAGCACACATGAATACATATCCGTATATATTCACATGTATATACATATATATTCATATTTATTTATTTATTTATTTTCAGCTTTAATTTGGTTTAATGTACATAAATAATAATTTAATTATTAGAAAACTAATTTAGTATTATGATTATTTTGATATTTCTATAAATAATTAAAATGACTTTTTGTTTAAACAAAGATCTTAGAGTATTTGTGTGTTAAATTTCTTTACTTCTGATCATTGAGATATTGAGATAAGCTGATTTTAAATTAAAGTTGTAAAGTAATGTGCAGACATTTCACTTTTCCTAGTCCATCTTAACCTCAGTCAACAGTTTCATAGGATGACAGTTTTCAGGGAAAGTCAAGCTCTTTCTTAAATGAAAAGTAATTATTCCTCATAATAGAATGGCAAGCAGTACCTTAATAAGTGGATGTGCTAATGTCTATTTGTTCTTTAGACATATTAGCCTAAATTTGTTTTTAGCCCTAACATGTGAAATCACAAATAAAATACCTAATTATCTCTTTAAAATAGCAACATATCAGCTGTTTTTACAGTATATTTAGGCTCTGAGTCACCAAATGTTTTCCACAAATAAGAGACAGAAGTGTATTATTGAAAAATGACACTGGTTGAATTTTCTATTTTGGTTTTTCTATATTGGGCAATGGAAGCATGAAATAAGATTTTTCATGGAGTAGCAAGTGGTTTAGTTCTTTTCATAGAAAATTAAATACCTACTCTACATCAGATATAGTATTAGGTAGTGAGGATGCAAAATAACAAGACTAAGCCTCTGATCTCAAGATTACAATCTATAGAGTGAACAGACTTGAACAACTTAAATAAATGTGTGTATACATACACACACACACACACATACACACATATGTATGGTTTTATATGGCTGAACATATGTAGCCTTTACTTGGTCTATTTTTCATGAATGGTGAATTAATTAGTATGAACTGCTGTGCTCTGAGCTATTCAGAGAAAGAAAAACCCAGTTCTGCATAAAGGAAGAGTCAGAGGCCTGGTTAGGTATGCTTTGCTAGAAAAGATCACAAATGAATCTTGAAGGATTAGAAGGAATGATCAAGTCAACAAGAGAGGGTGTCGGGTGATATAAAGGATTCATTCTCGATATGTTGAGCACAGCCCAACAAGCTTTTACCTATCCAGTCTTTCCTGCATGTTATATGGAAGCTCTGAGATATTCAGTATGCGGCAAAGTGCAGAGAAATAGTAAGTAACCAATAATTTCTTAGAAGTCATTACCATTTTCATGTCTCAGATGTCTTGACAGCCAGGGTTGGCCCAAGAAAATGCAAGGCTAGAGCAGAACTATAGCATTACCATCAGTGGGCCTTCTCTTGGTGGATCTGTACTTGTGTTATTCCTTCCTAAAGGTGAGGGTGTAGAGATGGGACACTATTGGCTTGTAGGTCCATGGGATGGACCTACCCATTTAGTGCATTTGTACAGGTGACTAAACAGTAGGACCAAACGATTATGGAGACCTAAGGATAAGTTAATAAAACTACTAAAGAAGGAGTCAAACTGGAGTGTGAAAAAATAAAAATGCATGCAGGGGATAAAAAAATGTCCTACCTAGAAGGAACAAGGTCAGAAGTGGCTGGGAGCGGTACTGATGTTGGCAAGCCAGGGGGGAAGAGCACTCGACTTTTGGGAAGCTTAGTGACAATGCCACCACATTGTTGATGACTCTGGATTTTTTCTTCCCCCTTCGTAATGACAGAGCCTCTCTTTCTTCACCCATCCTCAACGGGAGTTTTGCTGCATTGCCAGTTTCTAGTTCTACGACTCTCTGATTCTAACCCATTGACTTCATTTTGTTTCTTCTCTTTTCCAGAGTTTTCTGCAGTGAGTTCCTGCCGATTTAATTTCTTCAACATTTTTAACTTTATTCCTTTATTTTTCTTCCCTGTCATCACTACCCGTACTCAGGCCTATGTTATTTCTTGCTTGAGTCATTGAAAGAATCTCCCACTAGCTTCAGTGCTCAGTGTTATACTCCCAACTGTACAGTCACCAGACTGTAGGCAGAGCTTTCTAAATGTGATTCTACTTTAATTATGTCATTGCTTTGTTATAATACTTCTGTTGCTCTCTATTTTTTTAGAATAAAATTGAAATTTCTTCCAAAAGTAAACAAGCTCTTTGTAATCATGCCCTTACTTATCACCTTCCCAGTCTCATTTAAAATTATTTTCTGCTTACCTTCTCTTCCTCTTTCTGCCTTTCTCTGGCTTTCAGTCCATTTGAAATTGAACTACACTGATCTTCTTCTGCATCTTCCAATGTGCCATTTTCTCTTTCACCGTTCTTTGTAAAGCATCTAATTCCAACTCTTCCTTCAGTCTTCATCTCAATTTTCACTCCTGGGAAGTCTTCCCTGAACACCAGTGGTCATGGTTAGGTAACCCTTACATGTCTAACATTGTTGGGTTCATTTATTTCATTATGTTTCCCCACTCCAGAGATTGCCAACTCCTTGAGAACAGTGATGTTTTATTTATTTCTAGCATCTAATATACAGGTCGTTACATACAGGTACTTAAAACTTGAATTGTCCCTTTTATACTAAGATAATATTCAAGATGCTTTCCATATAAATTAAAACACTTGTCTAAGACTCTAGCAATTAACAAATATTCTTCACCCTCCTTAAATATATGTTTCTAAAATTTCTCCAAACACATTCAATATTTGGGTAATTTTCTCATGTACTCTAAGGATTACATGGTTCAAGGACTATCTCTTTCTTTATTCATTAAAACAAACAAAAAATCTTAAAACTGTATCTCTCTTGGAGTTTTGTGAGATAATGAGTCAAATTAATAAGACAATCTTCTTAATCATACATGGTCATCTTGTAACATCTTCCTTCTCCTCATTTCTTCCCTCCTCAATGAGCACTCACTCTCAACAGTAAGATATATATGTATATATATATATAAATATGTGTGTGTGTATATATATATATATATGTGTGTGTGTATATATATACACACATACTATCTTTTTGCTCAGTGAACATTTATTGAGCAAATACTAGGCAGTGTTACTATATTGGCGATATAATTGTCAAGCTCAAGATTATAATGCAGTATTATTTTATATTTTAAATTTGTGGTTCATAGTTTTGTACTTGTTTTTCCACACCAGAATGTAAACTTTGGGTTGATAAATCCTATTTCATTTACCAATTCTGTATCATAAGTCTGCTATTGTATATAGAATGCTATGTAAAAGAGATATTTAACTCTATTTTAGAAGTTAAATATTCAGAGAAGAAAGCATGAGGAAAATTTATAAAACAATATACAAAACACTCATATAAAAGGCATCATAACAAATTTGCTCTCCAAGGCAAGGAGAATAAATGTCCTTTCCTGTATGTAGGTAACCAGTGGTTGAGTTTGGCCTGGAGTCTACCACTTCTAGCCATGGGGAAAACATACAACTATCCACGGCAGAGGAGAAATGTGCTTTCTTTGTGTAGTGCCTGTCTATGAGATTTTGTTCAGAGCAATTCCCATTTATGTTATACTCTACTTATTTAGTAAGAGCTCAGGCATTTAGCAGACTATAGTGCCTATTTATTCATTCATTTATATATCATCAAAATAATTATTGAGCATCTACTTCTTGCCTAGTGATATTCTAGCACTGGGCAATAGAGCAGTGAACAAAATATACAAAAATACCTCCCCACCAGATGTTAATATTGAGTGGAGAGAGACAGATAATAATAGAAATAAATAAGTAGGCATTTTAGTATGTTTAGTATGTTTAGATAGTGATAAGTGCATGGAGAACAAAACTTAGTTGGAAAAGGGTATCCAAAGGTGTATTGCCAAAGGTGTATGTAGGTGCAGATAAAACAGAGAAAAACAATCTAAACTGAAGGAACAGCAAGTGAAAAGGCCCGTAGTCAGGAGCTTACATGGGCTAGTTGAGTAATAGGTAGGAGGCTTGTGTGCAGGTATGAAGTGAATGGTAGAAAGAGAAGACAAGGTCAAAGAAATGGTGGAATGTCACTAGGGTTTTGTAGATCACTGTTAAGATGTTAACACTGCCCTATTAAGACTTTTTTAAAAAAAGATTTATCTATTTATCTATCTATCTATCTATCTATCTATTTATTTGACTGAGAGAGAAAGAGACCAAGCACAACCAGGGGGAGCAACAGAGGGAGAGAGAGAAGCAAGCTCCCCACTGAACAGGGAGCTCAACATTGAGCTAGATCCCAGGACTCTGGAATCATGACTTGAGCCTAACACAGATGTTTAACAGACTGAGCCACCCAAGCGCCCCTACCCTATAAAGACTTTAACGCTAACTATGAAATGTGAAAGCCATTGGAGGGATTTGGGAAGATAAGTGACATGATCTGACTTGTGTTTTCAAAGGACCTCTTAGCTCCTATATTGAAAATGGATTGCAGGGTGCAGGATGGAGACTAATTAGCATATTTAATATGTAATAGTATTATAATAGGAGAGAGATGATGTTGGCTTGGCAAAAGTGATAGCAATAGAAGTAGAAGATGTGATCATGTTTTGGATTTGATCTGATGATAGAAATGAGATAATTTCAAGATAAATGAGACATTAAGTATGGCAGAAAGATGAATCTTTCAAAATTTCATGAATTTTGGCATGAACAACTAGAAGGATGGGACTTCCAAAAATTGAAATAGTGAAAACAATGTGTGTGGCAGACTGTAGAGGGAAAAGATCAAGAGTTCTGTTTTGAAGGTAGGAAGTTTAATTGCATATTAGACTTCCAAGGGGTGATGTTGAGTAGATAGATGGATAAAGAAGTCAAAAGTCCAAGGGAAATGTCCAGGATGGAGATACGTTGGATATAATGATAAATCCTACAGGAGATAGATGGTAACTCTAAAATACCATTTGTGCTTTTTAGAAATGTATAATCTGCTGGCTCGACCTGATACACCCATAAAAGTAATAACCAATGCAAAGCAGGAGATGTAGTACCAAAATGAATGCTGGAGGTCACAAGTGCAGTGATACCTCAGAGAAGGGAGATGTACACTGAGGAAAGGGCCCAAAGAGAAACCATGATTTAATAGCCTAGCAGCAAGTGTTGAATTTCAGTAGTTGCAAAAGGAAGAGGTATCCTGGGCCTAGGAGGCAGGGAATGGGAACACAAAACTCTTGAAACACTGATGAGATCTTCCCATCTATCCAGGAATATATGGATGGAAGTCCCCAGTTAGATTATAAAAGCTAGAATTGCTTAAGAAATGATGTGAACTTGATCTGGTCAAAAAGTAGACTTACAGCTTTTTGACTTTGTGAATAACATATGTAATGCATTGTTTTCCATAAAGGAATCCAATGACCACATTGGATATTACTCAGTTGGGCAAATCCAGCTTTAGTACTGCCTCCAAAATATTGTCCATCAGAGCACTGAAGTCTAGTTAATAAAGGGACAAGAACGTCTAATTCCATAGCTTTGAAATACTTTCACTATTTTAAAATATAAACAGATGTAAGAAAGTTATATAAATACTGTTCATATAAAATTATTATCGTGTTCTCAAGTTCATACTTGTAACCATTAGGCAGAAATCATATTAATATCGTAAATTTGTATATTTTAGGGCAATATATATTCTTTTGCTCTAGGCTAACTAACTTTTTTTGGCAATTTTCCAGTGACCAGTAAAAACCATCCTGCAAAAGAGGAAAATAACAGTAGGAACTAAAGAGGTTGAAATACTTTAAACATCGAAATATGTTTGCTTGCTATGAAGTGGCTTTACTTGCCCTGTTTCTAGTCACACCTTAAGTTTTCCAAGCAGACTGTATAATCTGAGTCTTTCTCTGGAGATAATACAGGGTGCAAGCCCCTTCAAAGAAGGGATTTGTGCTTGCTTGCAGCTCCCAGAGCTCTGGTCTGTCTAGTAGTTAAGATCTCCGGAGTGGCTTATGGGCTTTGTGTAATTTCTATCTGCACCCAGACAGCCAGACTTCATTTCATTTTATTTGCATTTAATAATAAGCTGCCTTTCCTTAGCTGTTAAATTGTGAATTATCAAACACTATCAAATCCTCCTTCCCATATTCTGAATACACTTACTTTGAAACAGACCCATTGGTAACATGCTGGTTCCAGGGAAAAGCTGGGCTTTGTGCCATGTATTTCTGGGTGGGAACTACTCTGATATATTTCTTTTGGGGCTTAAAAAAAAAATGCCATTTTTGATCTAATGTGAACACTGGGAACGGCAGAGCAAGCTTTGTGGTGGATTCATCTTTAATTATTAAAACAGGAGAGATCATTCATGCCTCTTTGAAGTTCTTATTTTATTTTCAGGAAAGGAAATGAATGTACTAGTCACTACATGTGAAGCAGGGTAGATAGTGATGGTAAAAAGGGGGAATAAGAAGAGAATAACAGAAGGAATAGAAAATAACGGGGAATAGTGATTACAAAGAGGAAAGGAACTGTAGAAATGAGAACAAAGGACAGAGTTGTCCTGGTTGGTAGGAAGCTAGTGCAGGGCTCTCAATAACATTTGGAAATAAGTAGATTTGAGATCATTTTGCTGAGTCTTTGTCAGTCAACGTAAATACAACTGTGTTTTGGCAGCCACTGGGCTTATAAGAGCTAGTGATGAAGGAAAGGATGTGGTTTGAGGGGGAGATATTTTACATATTAAAACTTCTTGGGGAATTATGTCCTCTTGCTATGGATTTGGGAAGAAAACCACATATTAGTTCAAAAACCTTGGGGAAGATAGAACAGAGAGAGGAACTGTAAGCAAGAAGGAGTCACAACCACAATAAAAAGTCACTCGACACTGATCACCAGAGATCTCAGTGTGTGGTTTTTCTATCTGTCTAAAATTGTCTAGTCCTACTAAATTAGAAATTGAGCATGAGGGGGCTGGTCTGAGTCATGCTTCAATGAATCAAAATTATAGCAGGCTGGCATCCATTACATGAAAGCACTTGTATGTGTGGTGGGGATTGGGAGAACAAGGTGTCATTTTTTTAGGAGAGAAGATTACTAAAACTCCACGTATGTTGAAAGAACTGGTCTTGGGCCTAGGCTGGGAGTAGCAGTGGGACATGGGATCCGAGTGCATTCATGGACTCTACAATTGTCATTCTCAATGTTGCTATAATCATGGATAATGTTGAATGCGGATATCAAAAACTAATGATCATTTGGTTGATTCTCCTGCTTGAGGAATTTGAGCCTTTTCTGGCTTACAATGAAATAACCATAAGATAAAGAATGGGTTGGGACTAGAACAATGTTGCTGATGTACACAGAACCTGGATGTTTGCCACTCTAATAAGGTCCCCCCTTATTTGATTGTCCTCTAACCTGACATATGGGGAATTGAAATGAATTTTCTCTAATCAAGAGAGGAATATGGCTTTCCTTCTCTGAAATGCCCTTAACTAGTCTCTTCCCTTTGATTGGCTGATGTACTCTGGCCCCATCCTTGATGTCCTACTCAAGCTTTACCTTCTACATGAAAATTTCTTTAACTGAGCCTGGAACAACTCACATTCATTCCCTCATAAAACTATTGCACCTTTAGTCATTAACATAGGACATAACACACTGCATTGTAATTTTTCATTTCGATGACTACTTACTTTTTCTATGTTTTTATTTATCTTTGAAAACTTAGAACCCTTGATCTATGTCTGGCATATAGTTAGTATCAGTGAATCTGTTGAATGTAATTTACTGTATGAAAAAGAATTTGAATGTAGGAGACATTGAGGTTTTTACTTGGAGGATCCTTTTGAGTTAATGAAGTCTAAGCTCCCACCCACTGTAGAAATCTCTGTCCATTTCGACCACAACCAGTGGGATATTTGGTCTGTTATTTTAAATAATTTTTTTTAAAGATTTTATTTATTTATTTGTCAGAGACAGAGGGAGAGAGAGCGAGCAAGCACAGGCAGACAGAGTCAGGCAGAGGCAGAGGGAGAAGCAGGCTCCCCGCCGAGCAAGGAGCCCGATGTGGGACTCGATCCCAGGACCCCAGGATCCCAGGATCATGACCTGAGCCGAAGGCAGCCACTTAACCAACTGAACCACCCAGGCGTCCCTTTAAATAATTTTCTGACCCAAAATGTCACCTTTTGTTTAACTACGTGTCCTATAGCAGTAACAATTGTGGGAGTGTTTGCTCCTTGGATCTCCATACTCCTCTCTTTAGTAATTAGAATTTATATTGTGCTCATAATTCCTTTTTAGTATTTTAAATAAAATTTTCACAGAAATAATAATCGTGTATTCACAGTCAACACTTTTTAAGTTGAGAAGTCAGTAGAGAATATCAACATGGATTATATATTAATATCATGCTCAAAACTGACACTGTTCCATCCCTGGATATTTCTTGGACATTCAGTTTTGTTTGTGTGTTTTCCCCTGATCATGTCAAGGGAAAGATCTTCTCTTGCTGAGTCTTTTTCTATGACCCTTTGTAATTCGTATGACCAAACTTTTGCAATGCAGTTTATGACTTTCAAGTTGTTTAATGTGAAGAGGAAATGAAATCTAAATAACAACTGAACAGTGTTTTGTCATTATCAGAGAGACAAAGAATGTAGAATTTAGACAAGACACAGGCCTGTTGGGGCACCTGGGTGGTTCAGTGAGTTAAGCATCTGTCTTCAGCTCAGGCTGTAATCCTAGAGTCCTAGGATCAAACCCCAGATTGGGCTACCCGCTCAGCGGGACATCTGCTTCTCCCTTGCCCTCTGCCTCTTCTCCCTGCTTGTGCTCTTTCTCTCTCAAATAAATAAATAAATAAATAAATAAATAAAATCTTAAAACAAAACAAAACAAAACAAAACCATACAGGCCTGTTTTAGGGGCAGAAATCATGGGTGATCCAGGAGAGTTTTGATGTATAACTGATATAAAATTGTTTTCAATGTGAATTTATCCGCATCACGGTAACCAAAGAAATCCCTCCCCGCCTGTTATTGTTCACAGTTAGAAAGTATCTTTTCTGCTCTTTAAACAACTCTCCTGTACCCACTAGGACCTTTTTCATCCCTTGCCTATCCTACCACAGCTGGAAGTTGGCTAGCTTTCGGAATCGACACTAGAGAGCCTGTGTTTGCATTTTTTCCTCCACACCATCTGTTCACAGAATGGATTACAGTTGCCTCCAGTTAAAAAGCAGATTGTCTTGGCCCAAGGTCAGGAGAGAAGTCTCCGCATCATGTTTGATTGTTGAAAACCTCTTCCCCATCCCTGCAAGACAGGAATGTAACATCTGTAGTTAGAACTTGGGTCCCTTGACTGGTTCCTCTGGCTATTGCTTAGCAACTCTCAATTGGAATTTCACAAAAGCACCTCTTCCTTCTCTGGCCTGCTCCCTTATTTCTTCATTTCAATGGGTTTTCTATTAGGCTCTTTTTTAAAATTTTAAGATGCCTGCTGTCAGCCTTGATTTACCTTCAAATGTGCTTGTGCTCAGAATTCTCAGGGCTGTGGTGCCAATATACATTAGGACTGGTGAAAGACCTGTAGTTGTCTTTTGCCAAGTCACTTTGGCATCATATTCAAAAGAAAATTTTGTATGTTTCTGTCTCTTTACTTTGTTTATTAGAGATCAGGATAAGAGGAAGAGATGATAGTGTATCTGAACATTAAAATCTTCCACAGATTGCTAGACCACCACTTTGGAAGAGAGGTAAAAAGACATGTCGTGTATATATTTATTTTCAATCTGCCTCCTTCTCCAGAGCTTTCTGTTGGCATGTAGTAAAAGAATTTTCCATATCTCAGAGCCCTTATTTTCATTTTATTTTATTTTTAAAGATTATTTATTTATTTGTTTATTTATTTATTTGAGAGAGAGAGAGAGAGGGATTGAGAGTACATGTGGTTTGGGGGAGGAGAAAAGGGGTGGGACAGAGGAAAGGGAGAGCGACAAGAAGACTCCCAAGCTGAGCATGGAGCCTGAGGTGTGGCTTGATCCCACAACCCAGAGATCATGACCCAGGCCGAAATCAAGAGTCAAAAGCCCACCTGACTAAGCCACCCAGGCACCGCAACCCCTCTCCTCCCATTTTCAAAATTAAAGGAAGTAGAAAAGTTCCTTTGTTAGATCCAGCCAATTGCAAAGTTATATGCCTTTTGGGGGATAGAAAATGCTGTTGGTATAAATTGTCCAGAGCTGTAAAATGGCAAGAGTAATTGAGAATGAAAAAATACTGAACATCTGTCCCTTCACCTTAACCTTCAGGTGTACTGACGAAAGAGAAGGTGTACTGACGAAAGAGTTATTTGAAATCCAAAAGTGTAGGGTCAGTGTATGATTCTTCCTAAGGATTTCCTAATTTCTTAGTCAAGTGTCCTGACTTGTTTCTTCAGTGCATCTGCAACATTCACTCTGCTACAGTGTCTCTTTTTCATTCCCATTCTTCTCAGATGTTAACCTCCCTTCCTCCAAAGTTCCAACTTCTACCTGTCAAAATTCAATGAATCCTAGAATATCCAGTAAAAATGATATTATTTTTTTTCCCATCAAGACTTCCCTAAATGCATTAGCTTGAGTTTCCAGGATGAAAGAGGGCTTTTTAGATAAATGGAAAAGACTATGAGTCATAGATTGTACTAGGAATAATACTATGGAGGGTTTTTAATCATTTGGAGGGGCAACGTAGATTATAACCAGGTGGCAGATCACTTGAACATCTACTCAAGATAGTTAAATATAAGAGGTAAAAGTTGTAAAATCATGAAGGTTTTTATTTATCAGAACAGAACATCAAGAAGGTTAGCTCTATGGCTGAATAGAAAATTTATTGGAGAAAACCCCTCTCAGATACTCTGTTTACTGCAAGCTCTATCTTTTTTTTTTTCTTTTTCCAAATTATTTATTTTCAGAAAAACAGTATTCATTATTTTTTCACCACACCCAGTGCTCCATGCAAGCCGTGCCCTCTATAATACCTACCACCTGGTACCCCAACCTCCCACCCCTCCGCCACTTCAAACCCCTCAGATTGTTTTTCAGAATCCATAGTCTCTCATGGTTCACCACCCCTTCCAATTTACCCAAAAGCACATACCCTCCCCAATGTCCATAACCCTACCCCCCTTCTCCCAACTCCCCTCCCCCCAGCAACCCACAGTTTGTTTCGTGAGATTAAGAGTCACTTATGGTTTGTCTCCCTCCCTATCCCATCTTGTTTCATGGATTCTTCTCCTACCCACTTAAGCCCCCATGTTGCATCACCACTTCCTCATATCAGGGAGAGCATATGATAGTTGTCTTTCTCCGCTTGACTTATTTTGCTAAGCATGATACGCTCTAGTTCCATCCATGTTGTCGCAAATGGCAAGATTTCGTTTCTTTTGATGGCTGCATAGTATTCCATTGTGTATATATACCACATATTCTTTATCCATTCATCTGTTGATGGACATCTAGGTTCTTTCCATAGTTTGGCTATTGTGGACATTGCTGCTATAAACATTCGGGTGCACGTGTCCCTTTGGATTACTACGTTTGTATCTTTAGGGTAAATTCCCAGTAGTGCAATTGCTGGGTCATAGGGCAGTTCTATTTTCAACATTTTGAGGAACCTCCATGCTGTTTTCCAGAGTGGTTGCACCAGCTTACTGCAAGCTCTTTCATTGTGCCAACTAGCCACTGTGTTATTGGTGCTTCCTATATGCTGGGGACTTTAGACTATTCAAAGAGATGTGGATTGTAAAACGGCCACTACTGCTTCACTCTCTGTGTAACCCTGGGCCAATCTAAGAGTTAATTTCCTCATCTATAAAGTGAGGAAAATAGTATTTAAAATTTCACCAAGTTCTTTTGAGTATTAAAGGAAATAATGTATATAAAGCAATTAGTATAGTTTCTAGACTATAGTAAGTATTCAATAATTGGTATATATTATAGTATTATTACTATTAATATCAATAATAATAACTACTCTTTGCTTGATTTCTTCGACTCATATTTCAATAAGATTGTTGTACACATAGCTACTAAAATCACCCATGGCTAAGGTTCGCTTCACGTATAGAAAATGCTCCTTGTTCTGGGCTAAATTGTGCCCAAATACCCCCACTCCTCCAGAACAAAAGCAAAACCAAAAAACTCTGTGAAGTCCTAACCCTCAGAATTTTAGGATGTGACTTTCTCTAGTTACAAGGTTTTTACAGAGAAAATTAAGTTAAAATGTGGTTATTAAGGTGAATCCTAATCCAGCATGAAAGGTATCCTTATAAGAAAAGGAAATTTGGGTACAGGTATGTACAGAGGGAAGGTGATATGAAGACACAAGGAGATGATGGCCATTCACAAATCAAAGAGAGAGATCTAGAACAGATCTTTTCCTCCCATAGGCTCAGAGCAACCAGCCCTGATGGCACCTTGATCTCGGACTTTGAGTCTCAAGAAATGAGAAAGAAAATTTCTGTTGTTTAAGTCAAATGGTTTGTGGTACTTTGTTACAGCAGCCTTGGCAAACTAACTTACACCCCTAAAAATTTCCCAAGGCATTCGTTATCTTTTAAATTACTTGCTTCATTCAGGGCCCCAGATGATAACTAGAGAGGGTAGATAGTTTAAAATAGACAGGCAACCATATTAAGTAAAGGCATTCCTATAAAATGTAGAGAGGCTTATGAGAGTCTCTTAACAATCATGGGAGACAGAGCCTGAGATCCTTGTGAATTCTTAATTTGTAAAGATGACTAAAGAATGGAAATGCCCCATTAATGCTCTTCTTATGGATAGGTTTATAGTTTGCCTCCAGTGCAGCCTCTTCGGACTTAAGATTCAACTTGGCCCCAGCCAAGATGCATTTTATTGTATTCCTTGCAATTTGGGGAGTACTCTCAAGTAACGGAAACTATAAAAATAAACATTTGAATGCCAAAGATCTACCTAACACTGCTGAAGTCTGCTTATGTGTACCCTACTATTTGGGACTCTAGGAAGTTGTCTCATAGAATCACAATATTTTACTGCTTGCTGAGAATTAAGAGGATTTTAGTCAACTTTCTCATATAACGGGTATAAAAACTGAATCCAGAAGATGGGAAATATCTTGGTCAGGGTTTTGCAGCTATTTTCAGTTTTCCCTAATGTCAATCTTCTTTTTTTAAACTCTTGGAGAGACAGAGTCAGATAAACACAGTATTTCCCCATCACCTTTTTCTTTTTGGCATTGTCTTTTATTTCCTCCTTCTCAAGGTTCCTATGGAAATAGAAGAAGCTAGATTCTGACCCTGTGACTGAGTGGAGCTCAATAACTTACATGCACCCCTGCTTGTCCTATAATCCAGCCAGCCTGGGGGAACTGCTTAGCTTCTAGCATCTCAATAATTCATTTCACACATTCTAGTCAATGTTGTTTTGACATACAGCATTTGAAAGTGAAGGGAAGGAGAAGTGAAGGGAATTTCGTCCTGGGTATCCATTGCTGGACTTCTTCAAATTAGGAGAACATAATCACACAAAAAATAGTGTGAGAGAATTGTACCTTCTAAAATATATTCCTTAAAATTAAATGTGTTTCCTTTGTAGGAGACAGGTAGTGATATGCAAGAAAAGGGGGAAAAAAAATCACAAAACACGCCCTCAAAATTACCTTTTCTCTAACTAGGATTTTTATATTGTTTGCATGTACCCATTACAGTGCACCCTCTGTCATCAATATTGGGAATAATCCAACTGAATTGTTAACTTTATCACTTTATATATCCCACATTACCCAATATACCACATTAATGGGCCTTAACATATATTGGAAGATGCAATAACTCCCAACCCCCACTGTACATCAGACTCACCTTATTAGTTTAACAGAAATAAATTAACATAGATGCCCATGTCCCACTTTCAGAAATTCTCAGTCATTTGGGCTGGAATGTGGATCGTATGGCAGTTATTTCTTTAAAATCTTTCCAGGTGATTCTAATGTACAGACTGTTGAGGACAAGGCAATTGATATGTGAAGTGGATGATATACAAGAATATTCCTCAGAATAAACAAAATAAAGTGAGAGGTTCCCTCTTACCTAGTTGAGATCTGAGATGGCAGAAGCCTGAGAAGTAACCAGAAAAAGTCTGGAGGATGCTTCTGTAATCTTTTGTTCTTCCCCCAAACACATGGCATGTCATTTTAATCAGAGGAAGATGGTAGATTGCCGTGCATTGCCTGGCAGAGATGAGCCAAATAATTCTCTGGCTTCATGAATGAATTTCCTCCTAAATAAGTGAAATGGATTTGTACTTATTTAATTTAACAAAGTCCTTTTATATGGCTTGGTCTGAGGTTAGTACATGGAGTTAGTGGATGAAGGAGGAAGGTGCTAGTTAGAGAGCAGCTATTAGACCCCAATATACTAATGAGCGAACTATGGCATGTCATCAATGTGTGGAAAATGCGTAATTGTCACTAATGCCCTGCTAATGTGTTCATAATGATCTGTCAAAGTACTAGAGCTAATTATTGTCATGGCAATTTGGCCCAACTTTGCTGGGATAATACTGGGCATTGGTGAACAAGAACATGCATTGCCAGTTTGTTACCCACTTTGAGTCTTTTTTCCTCCTTGTATAGAGATTCTTTCTGTCATTTTCTATATACTATAAGTATTTAAATACATCATTTTTGCTTTATTTCCTTGTTTTCCAAGCTCTGTGTTTCATCTTTTTTACCCCTATTTCTTTTTATTTTTATCACAGACTCAAGTAGCCATACAATCTCATCTTGGTTCTACTATAAGGGCAAGTCACTTCATCTCCCTGAACCTTTTTTCCTTAAGTATAGGAATAACATAACTAGATAAGCAGTAATGAATGTCTTTCTTACTTTGAAATAGTAGACTTCTAGAATGCAACACTTCTTGCATGTCTGCCCTGTGTCTGTATCCATAGAATCATTTTTATTCAGTTTATTTATCACCATGATGACTCATTTTTCGAACCATAGGTTGTACAGCAAGCCAGGTGCCTGCTGTTAGTAGTCAGTGGCATAGGAAATGAAGTTCACTTGCTATGGAAATGTAGAGGAGCGAGAAGAAAATAACCTTTAAATATGAAAACATACTTGCAAGTACATTGCAAGGTGACGACATTGCCACCTCTAAATTTTCTCCTAGAATAGTTATTTTTATGGAATAATGTTTAATTAATAATCTCTTAGAAAATAAATTATTGTAGCAATGCCGAGGGTCTGTATAGCATCTAATGAAGAGATCATACCTCTTCTCATTTCAGTTTATAACATCCCAGAGAGACAGTTGGACAGATAAAAATTATCCCTTCTTTTTTGGTAGGAAGCAAGATTTGGCCTTTGAGCCATAGTTTGCCAACTCTTGCCTTAGAGTCATGCCCATATTGTATGATTCTGAGACACTTAGACCAATAGGTACACTGCTGTTCACATTCCACTGTTCATAAGGAGGGATATTAATATATCAAGATGAATTAAATTAACATTTAAGAGATGACCTCTGTGCTGTTCAACTTGACGACCACTGAAAGCAAGACTCATTTCTTGGAATGCACAAATTTTCCAATAAGCAACATGGTCTTTAATACCAGATTTCCCAATTCGGTCCAAAGGTCATTGGGCTCCAAGTATAGGTGGTTGTCCAGGCTGTCTCTGGCTTATACAGCTACTGTGTTTCTGAAAAACAATACTAAAGTTGAAAATCTGTGAGATGATTTTTTCCCCCCATATAACTTCATCTATGACTTCTCCTGGGGAGGAATAATATTATGAAACATAATAAAGAGTGTGTCTTTTTTAATACTAATATTCCCTTCATTTTTGGTAATGAACAATTTGTATTCACTTCATTCTCCTCTACAGTCCTCATTGAGAAAATTAGTCAAGAGATAACCAATATACATGATCTTTCATACACATATAATGCACATATGCTTATGCCTACATGCCCACACAGTGCTAGATACGTCAATTAGTAATACCTGTTTCATTGGGCACTCTGAATTGACACTTAGAACTTAGTATAACTGCAATAGAGAGTCCTTAGTTGAGAAAAACAAGATAAATGCTTTCTAGGAAAGAATCCACCAATCTATTAATATGCTTCACTTGTTTGGATCTGATGCAACAAAAGGGAATAACAAACAAGGAGTAAATAGCTCTTTTTAAAAAAGCAAGCATCTTCCTATATGAGTGCCAGTGAAGACTGATAAGTGCATTTCATCAAGATTCGTTAAATATGCATAGTTTTGCTCTATACAATAAAGGATATAAGGTAAGAAGCAGACTTTGATTTAGCAATCTTAGTTGAATTAACCCTATTAATAATAAGATTATAAGTCCACACTGTTTTTGCTGTAGCAATAGTTGTAATACACAAAAACAACAACAAAAAAACAAAAACTATAATCAATCCAAATATTCATCAATAAGAATGCTTGAAGATATCATGTATATTCATATTATGAAATTGTTTGCCATCATTGATAAGAATGAGGTAGATCTGAATCTGTTGATGTGGAAGAATGTCCATGATCCATTAAATCATGGAGTCATTTATATCATGTGGCCCCCACTTTGTAAAAACAACCCCCATGATATGTGTATAGGTTTAGATGGGCATGGAGAAATATGAAAACAAATATATCCAGGTTGTTAGCAGGCAAAGATGCATGGAGATTGTGAAATTTTACTTACACAAGTTAGCAAAGAAAAATAGGGGAAAGCATGCAGATAAAGGAAATATAGGATATAATTACATAAATGTATCCTTAATCCTAAACAGATAATACCAGTTAATGAGGTGAAGTATACATCAATTATATGCCAACCAAAATATAAGAAAACATTAATTAATTTTAATAATCATAGATTATATAACTTTAATTTGACATATAATGTAATAATAATGGCTAGGGGTGCCTGGGGGCTCAGCTGGTTCAGCTTCTAACTTTTGATTTTGGCTCAGGTCATGATCTTAGGGTTGTGAGATTGTGCCCCATGTAGGGCTCTGCGCTCAGTATGGAGTCTGATTGAAATTCTCTCTCCTCTCTGCCTCTACCCCTCACCCCACTTGGGTGTGTCCTCTCTCTCAAAAATAAATAAAATTAAAATCTTTAAAAATAATAATAATAGTAGCTAAAACTGTAATTCTAAATGTATGATCCAAGTACTGTGCTTAGCACTTTATAGGAGTTTTTCCACTCACAGCTGCAACTGGTAACTCCATTCTACAAATGAGACAACCATGATTGAATCAGTTGTTCATGCTCTTATGGTCTGAAAGAGGTTGCATTGAATTTTAAATCCCAATCTGCCTAAATCTAAAGCTGTTGTTCTCAGCCACATGTTGCAGTCATACAAAAGTATGGTAGTGTCGTAGAAAGGCTCCAGGTATACAGAGTTTTACACATGGGAAAACCAGTGATTATAGAATGCTGAATCAGAAATTCTGGATACAGAAAGGAATCTGGGTGGGACCCACAGTTTATGACAATGATTGAGTTTCCATCCTTTAATTCTATATTTGTCTGCAAGTAGGTGTTTTCCTTTATGACATTATCCATGGTTATCACGTTAAACTAATTTCCTTTCTTGTCAAAATATTTCTTCTAATCCTCCTTCTTCTGTTTATCACAAATCTTTCTGACTGTGCTTGTTCATAAGGCTTCTTTCTCCAGTCAGACAATTTTTTTCCCTTCCTAAACCCTCTAATTTCTATAAATAATTCTTCAATTTCATTTCCAGTTAGACCAACTTTTACCTCCATTCTGCATGCCCACTTGATCCCAAGAGATTTTGATTTGGATAGTTTTCTAAAAATGTAACTTATATCATGTCACTTATATACTCAGGATTCTTTAACATTTTTCCAGAGCTTTACAAATAAAATCCTAATTCCTACCCCATCCTACAAAGGCCACACATTGTCTGACCTTTTTCTAATTTCCAATAACATGTACTCTACTCTCCATGACTCAGACTAGCTATACTCTCTTATTGAAATGCCCAACCCTGGATCTCTGAGTCTGGGTCCTTGTCTCTTTCACTTCAGAGAAGTTTATCTGGCTACCCCAAAACTTTCTATATCAGCAGACTGTTTTAATTCTCAGCATAACTCTGAGTTATTCTCAGCATAGCTCTGAAAACATGTAGGATACATTCTTTGTTATATCCGTGAATAATCATCTTTATTTATTTGTAATTACTATAACAATAAAATTTATAGTCAATAATACAATTAAATTCTTCACTGATACTTTTATGTCTTTAAAATCTACCTGAAGTAAAAACAACATTCAGAATGCCTACAAACATACAAATGCTTTTAATAAGAATGAACTTGTTTATAGCATGGTAGGACTCACTATTTTTTTCTCTAAGCAATTACAGATAGTAAAAGAACAAACCAAGTGTAAGTTCTAATACAAGTGTTACTTCTGCCAAATAGGACTATCTGAACTTGGCCAAGGTTAATTTGACTTTGTCAAGTTCCAGTCAATCAGTTGTAAACTTAAATTGATACTATCTGAAACACAAACTAGGTGAAATGGTTTTATAGTTGAGGGGTAAGGGGCTGGGGTTCTTATGTCAACCTTACTGCAGTATTTACAGTTGTAGCTGACATTTATTTGTATAATTAGCTTATTTGTTGTCTGCACCACTGGACTGTATATCTCATGATGTCAGGGATAGTATCTATCTTGTAAGTCTGTGAATCTTCAGCATCTAATTCAGTGCCAAAACATAGAAGACCCTCAATAAATATTTATGGAACTAATTAGTTTTTATGAGGATCAAATAAGATGATATGTGTGGTATCTTTTTATGAATTCTAAAATACACTATAAATGCATAGTAGTAAATTATTCTCTTTACTACCCTAACTTCTTATATTTCATACCGCAGAAGGAAGGCCACCCCTAGGGTGAGTGGGTTTCTGGAAAATATTTTTGTAGAGGCTTTTATCTATGTAAATTTTAAAAGTTCCCCAAATTAATTTGTCTGCATTATTTTGGTAGCCAAGTGTCATGTGATCCCTTGAAAGAAATTCACATCAGCCACCAGGAGCAATCTATTAACCCAGCCACCCACAAGGAACTGGGCCTGGCCATGGGACCTCAGGTTGACTCCACAGTCATGAGTCTTGACAATGTCTTGGGGACATTTGTTTGACTTCACACAGAGAGGAGTTTTAGAGTGCACTGTGAAGAGGAGAGACAGTTGTGCCTGGCTTTTGGCCCTAGAAGGTTACGAAAATTTTGAGAAAGTCAATCCAAGGTTTAGACCCCCTTGAGGCAGAGGGATAAGGTCATGGCTTTTCTTTCTTGGGTCTGGGGTGGAAGAGGAGTGCTGATACCTGGGGCATGGTACATTCAGAGAGATGTGCTAAACTAATCTGCTGGCTCTAATTCTGGCTCCCAGTTAACTGGTTATTTTCAAGCCATCTGCATTCTCTATTTCCTTATTGGTTAAAGGGGACCTCTGTTGTTTTTCTGTTCTTTCTCAATAGTCTGTGTGTGTATTTTTGTGTGTCATAGACACACATACTCTTGATGAAAAAAAGAAACTGTTCTAAGGAATTTAAATATTAACAGTCATGAAAATAAAAGGTGAATTTGCTCTGACTTTGAAGAAGTGTAGGATATTGGTCAATAAATTAAATAGTGAAGTTTTGTGTGATAAGGGAAACAGTATTTGAACTGCTAGGTGAAGAAAAGAGGGAATCCAAAGTAAAAGGCTTGAAATTGTCTTGGAAATACATAGATACAGATAAGACAAATTCTGTTCATAGCTATCTTAAAATATGGAGCCAAAGAGTTGGATTTTATTTATCTGTAGAGAGGTTATTGAACATGGAACTGACTGACAAAAAAAGTTTTGGAAGTATTGATTTGGCATTAAGTAATGGATTATATAAATATTTATAAGTGTTAATTGACCCCACAGGGGCATCTTTGAAATGTGTTCTCCTCTAGCTTCCTTTAAATTTTGTTTTGGCATGAGTAAAAATACCTAGTCTGTGAATATCCAATATGTAAATCAAAACAGTGCTGTTACTAGTTAGATGTAAAAACTGCTCTAAGGAAAAATGCTTAAAGACAGATTGGCAAATAGTACAGAAATGTACTTTCTTTTGCTGAATCTAAAGAACCGTTAACAACAAAAATTAAACCATGGCTTTCATGATGTGTTTGTATACTTTCAAGGGTAAAACTCCAATCTCACTGTAATTGCCTGATACAAAAGGTGTTGTTATTGTTTTGTCTTTTGTTTTGGAAACATTAGGTCAAGCTGTAGTTAGGCTTGTGAAAATAAAACATTTTGTTACTGTAATAAGAAGGAATTGTTTTTCATCACACATTTTAACCTATAATGGGAGAGACCAGGTTTTTCTATTTGAGAAATAAATGATTAGATGCAAGAATACCTCATCATCAGTATTTAAAATTAATTCACCCACTGGGTGTTTTACCTTATTATGATTGTATTTATCAGAATTCAGAGTCTTCCTTGTAAGGAACTGATAAGACATGCAACATTAATTGCTGTACCTTTCGAACTCAGATTGTTCCAAAAGTTTCTTGGCAAGCCTTATTCTAATTATTTTAAAGTTCTGAAAAGTCAATCCTGCTATATTAATAGCAATACTCACTGAATATTAATGAATTTAGTATATTGTTAGAGTCAAAAATTGTGAAAAGTAAATTATATACATGGTACAAATATGCACAATAATTATTATCCTGCAAAGAAAGTAGTCATAAATGATAAGCAGTTCATATAAATGTTTATATTTTGAAGTATTTTTATATAAAATGAAACTTCAGTATATAGTAAAGTGTGTTGGGACTTTAATCATGAAAATACTATCAGATTCAATGACAAAAATAGTAATCTAGAATGCTCTTGAAGTGAATGTGTTAATTACACCCAGTTTCTTTATAATAAATTTCAGGATGATCACGAGTCTCAACTATAAAAGTTAAGACAATCCCTTATAGATATTATAAATGAAGTCTACCATTAAGTTATTATTATAAGTAACTAAAAATTCTTTTGTTATTATTATAAATAACAAAAATACTTTTGTTGATAAATGAAGAGAAGGAAGGAAAGATGCAGCATTTTATGGATACCATGATAAGCATAATATAAAGCAAAAATCAAACTAAGACATAAAAATTCTTACAGGAAAAATATTAAGTGTTAGTAGTATTTATCATTAGATGGAAGGACTAAGGGAGTTTATTATTTTTATTTTTAGGTGTATGATGAATTTCCTAATTTGATAAATGCATTTTCTTTAAAAAACATTTTAAAATTTATTTTTAATGATGGAAGTATTTATTTATTTATTCATTCATTGATTCATTCAAATACTATCCCAGCAGCTTGGAACTATCCCAGCAGCTTGGAATTTAGCATGGAATGCAGCTTAGAGTTCTTTTCCTCACCAGTGGTTAAAATAGCCTCTCTTTCTTCTCTCAGTAATAATATAATTATGATCATAATAGTGATGATAGACAAGGAAGACAAAGCATGTATTTGAAAATCATTACATGCATTTCAAAGCAATCTTCACATAGCTTTACTCATTTGGTCCTCATGATATCAACTCTGTGGTGTACGTAAATAACTTATTTACCAAAAGAAATCAGTCCTTTTTTTGGCCGGGTCCAAGGCAGAAGGATTAAAGGAGCTATACAATTGTCAGGAAGGTATCTTGCGTCTTGGCTGAGCCATTATTTATTTACCCAGGAGTATATTCCTCACACTTCCTTGTTCTCAAAACCTCCATTGGTAGTAATTCATACTTTGGGATCCTAGAAGAACTTGTGACCTCCAGTTCCCAAGTCTAGATTCAGTTTCATAAGTTGTTAGAAAACCTTGTAGGCTGATTGTAGTTTGGGTGATACCAAAAAATACATCAGCAAAGAAGTGTTGATAGTTATAGTGGCTTCGAAAGGAAGCAGTGATTGTCAACAACAGGGATTTTTCTGTTCACCCTATGTTGCACTTTGCTGTTCTTATTGAAATTTGATGCATTTGAGGAATAATAGAGCAAACCAAAAATAGCTAAGGTGTAGATGACAAGATGTCTAGTTTTTATTGTTACAGTTGACTTGTTTAATGATATGGGGTCAGACATTTCATCCCTCATTTCATTTCTAGTAAAATATATGTAATATTGTAATAATACTTGTTAAGCTTATTGAAACTTTTAGAAGGTAGGTACTGTCAGGTGGTAGTATAGCCGTAAAATGACCAACACTTCTTAGTTTCCTCAAAGCTTTTCACAAAAATAGAACGTCTCCATGCAAAAAAAATAAGTATCTTCTTGAATACGTTACAAACCAGCTTCTTATCTTATTACAACTTTATGCAGTTTTATTGAAAATGCCAAGAGAACCATTGCTCTCCTCAGCAGAATAGAGAATTTTCCATTTTCCTGCAAAGTAGTAATGACTTTTTTTCCATACAAGATCTAATCTCTTGACTACTGATCTGTCTCATATAAGTTGAGTACTATGTAGACGACACTCTCTTTCATGTATGGTATTAATGACGGAACATTGCATTATATATTAAATGGAGGAAATTGAAGAGGTTACTATAATACAATGTAAAAATTCTCGTATGTTTTGTGTCACCAGACTAGGATTTTTAAAAAATTTTTTAGGTAATTGTCTTTGATCACATTGATCTACTCAACCTAGAATGTTCCTCTTCACCTTTGGTGTGTGCAAAATCAGTTGTTGGTTTGCAAGCTTCCCAGATATAACCTGAAACCAATCCCTGTATGTGGAGAGACTGAAGAAAGAGGCAGACCATTCCACAGTGGTAGGTGGCAGTTTTGATGAGCAAGGGAATTAACATAGAAGAGTTGCTGTGGGCAGCTGCTAGAGAAGTAGGTCTCTGCACCTTCCCACCAAATCTTACAAGTTTAGAAGAAGGCTTTAACTGAGTTCAGTCATGTATACTGACAGAGGATCTCAGCATCACATCACTGTCTCAAGGTTGTGTCTTCACCTTGGGGGTGAGGAAGGCAAGAAGAATGTCCCTTCCAAGGATGGGGAAGGAGGTAAGGAACTCTGATTGCTGGGGTTGAACTGATGGGTTAATTGGCTGTCATATCTTTTTGATGACCTCCACCAACACCAATCCAAAGTCAACTACCCCATGAGATATAGATATTGATTACAGAATCTCATTTTATAGTATGTGATAATGTAGATGCTATTTACCCAGATTATTGGAATCCCCTTTTCTTCAATATGTTAAATGGTTCAACACAAATTTCATTTAATGAAAGAAATTCAGAAGTCTTCCTCACATTTCTGAAAATATCTAAGTTGTTATTGGGGGAGTTATGGTGGGGGGAAGTTGGAGAGATTATGTGAATGTCTGAATATCTGGTAACTTATGTCACAATTTTGTATTGTGGTAAAATACACACCACATAAAATTTAATGTCTTAACCATTTTTTTTTTTTGGATAATCAAGATTCTGTTTTATTGCTGAGCACCTCTGGATTTTTCTCGGGGCTTTCTTTGAAACAATTAACCTCATTAATATAGCTACACTAAAATATTAAATAAGCATGAAAGCAAATGGTATTTTAGGAGAAGCTGTCAGCAAACAAACATTAAGATGTATAGAATCCTAGTAAGATCATTTTTTTCCTTTTTTTTAGACTTTTTTTTTTAAATTTCTTTTCAGTGTAACAGAATTCATTGTTTTTGCACCACACCCAATGCTCCATGCAATACATGCCCTTCTTAATACCCACCAGCTGGCTCCCCCAACCTCCCAACCCCCACCCCTTCAAAATCCTGAGTTGTTTTTCAGAGTCCATAGTCTCTCATGGTTCACCTCCCCTTCCAACTTCCCTCAACTCCCTTTTCCTCTCCACCTCCCTATGTTCTCCATGTTATTTGTTATGCTCCACAAATAAGTGAAACCATATGATAATTGGCTCTCTCTGCTTGACTTATTTCACTCAGCATAATCTCTTCCAGTCCTACCCGTGTTGCTACAGAAGTTGGGTATTCATCCTTTCTGATGGAGGCATAATACTCCATAGTGTATATGACCACATCTTCATTCTCCATTCATCCATTGAAGGTTCTTGGTTCTTTCCACAGTTTGGCGGCCGTCGCCATTGATGCTATAAATATTGGGGTACAGATGGCCCTTCTTTTCATGACATCTGTATCTTTGGGGTAAATACCCCGTAGTGCAATTGCAGGGTCATAGGGAAGCTCTATTTTTAATTTCTTAAGGAATCTCCACACTGTTCTCCTTCTCAAACTCAACACACACAAAATAGATAAAATCATATCAAAAAATGGGCAGAAGATATGAACAGACACTTCTCCAATGAAGACATACAAATGGCTATTAGACACATGAAAAAATGTTCATCATCACTAGCCATCAGGGAGATCCAAATTAAAACCACATTGAGATACCACCTTACATCAGTTAGAATGACCAAAATTAGCAAGACAGGAAACAAAGTGTGTTGGAGAGGATGTAGAGAAAGGGAAGCCTCTTACACTGTTGGTGGGAATGCAAGTTGGTGCAGCCACTTTGGAGAACAGTGTGGAGATTTCTCAAGAAATTAAAAATAGAGCTTCCCTATGACCCTGTAATTGCACTACTGGGTATTTACCCCAAAGATACAGATGTAGTGTCTTAACCATTTTAAAATGTACAGTTGAGTGATATTAAGTACATTCATATTGTTGTACAGCCATTACCATCATCAATCTCCAGAACTCTTATTTTGTAAAACTGAAACTCTACATTAAGCAAGAATTCCTCATTCCTTTTCTCTCAGCTCCTGACAACAACCATTCTATGTCCTGTCTCTATGATTTTGACTATTTGCAGTACCTCATGTAAGTGAAATCATACAGTATTTATCTTTTTGTGACTGGCTTATTTCACTTAGCATAATGTCTTCAAGGCTTATCTGTGTTTTAGGATATGCCAGAACTTACTTATATTTTAAGGTGGAATAATATGCAATTGTATGTGTATATTACATTTTGCTTATCCATTCTTCTGTCAAGAGACTCTTGGGTTTCTTCCACATTTTATCTATTGTGAGTAATTCTGCCAGGAACATGAGTATGCAAATATCTATTCAAGACCCTGATTCTATTGTATATATACTCAGAAGTGAAATTGTTGGATGATATAGTAATTCTATTTTTAATGTTTTGATGAACCACCATACTATTTTCCAAAGTGGCTGTACCATTTTACATTTCCACCAACAGTGTGCAAGGGGTTCAGTTTCTCCATATCCTCACCAACAGTTGGGATTTTCTGTTCTTTTGATAAAAGCCATTCTAGTGGGCATGAAGTGGTGTTTCATTGTAGTTTTGATTGTATTCCTGTAATGATTAGTGATCTTAAGCATCTTTTCCTATGCTTATTGGTCATTTGTTTATCTGTAGAAATGTCTATTTAAATCCTTTGCCTATTTTTTAATTGGGTTGTTTATTTTTTGTTCCAAAGTTTTATGAGTTTGCTACATATTCTGGATATTTATCACTTGCCAAATACATGGATTAGAAACATTTTATCCCATTCTGTGGATTACTTTTTTACTCTGTTTTTGGTATTTTTTGGTGTGTGAATCTTTAACATTTTCACGAAGTTCATTTTGTCTATTTTTTTTTTTTTAACCTATGCCTTTGTTGTTAAATCCAAGCAATCTACCAAATCCAATGTGGTAAAGCTTTTGCCCTATGTTTCCTTTGAGGAGTTTTAAAATTTTTTATCTCACATTTAGGTCATGGATCTCATTTTTTTTCTTTTATCTTTTCTTTTAAATTTTAGTTCATTACCCAACATATAGTATATACTTCATTTCAGATATAGAGTTCAGTAATTCATCAGTTGCAAATAATACCCAGTGCTCATCACATCACATGCCCTCTTTAAAGCCATCAACCAGTCACCCCATCTGTCCACCCAGCCCCGCTCCAGCAACCCTCAGTTTGTTTCCCAGTTAAGAGTTTCTCATGTTTTATCTCCTTCTCTGATTTCTTCCCATTCAGTTTTCCCTCCCTTTCCCTATGAACCTCTGCAGTGTTTCTTATATTAGATGTGAGTGAAACCATATGATAATTGTCTTTCTCTGACTGAGTTATTTCACTCAGCATACTACCTTCCAGTTCCATCCATATCAATGTAAATGGTAAGATTTCATCATTCTGATAGCTGAATAATATTCTATTAAATATATATATTTTTAAATTTTAATATATATTCTATTAAATTATATATATATTATATATGTATTTTATATATATTCCAATGATCTGGGTAAATATAGAATATCTACATTATCACATACTATAAAATGAGATTTTGTAATCAATATATATGTGTCAGGGCATAGTTGACTTTGGATTGGTGTTGATGGAGGTCATCCAAATGACATGATAGCCAGTCATGTCATTGATATATATATATATATCCATTCCTCTGTCAATGGACATCTGGGCTGTTTCCATAGTTGGCTATTGTGGACATTACTGCTATAAACACTGGGGTGCAGATGCCCCTTTGGTTTACTACATTTGTATCTATGGGGTAAATCCCTAGTAATGTAATTGCTAGGTTGTAGGGTAACTCTATTTTTGACTTCTTGAGAAACCTCCATATGTTTTCCAGAGGAGCTGTATGAACTTGCATTCCTACCAACAGTGTAAGAGGGTTCCCCTTTCTCTACAGGTCATGGATCTATTTTAGGTTAGTTTTTTAGGTGGTGTTAGGTAAAGATCCAACTTAATTTTTTTGCATGTGAATATACAGTTTTTCCAGCACCTTTCTTTTTCTTTTTTTTTTTTTTTTTGTTTTTCTTTTTTTTTTTTTAAAGAGAGAGAAAGCACACACAAATGAGTTGGGGACAGAGAGAGGGAGGGGCCCAACTTGGGGTTTGATCCCAGGACCATGACATCATGACCTGAGCCAAAGCCAAGAGTTGGCTTAACCAACTGAGTCATCCAGGTCCCTGCCCCAACCCCAGCATCCTTTTTTTTTAAAAAAAAAAAAAAAAAAAAAGATTGTCATTTCCCCCATTTAATGGTCTTGGCTCCCTTGTCAAAAATCGTTTGGTCATGTATTTAAGGATTAATATCTGGACTTTGTAGTCTGTTACGTTGTAAGTCTGATTTTACTCTGGTACCTTACTGTTTTGATTATCTTTGTAGCAAGTCTTAAAATCAGGACATTTGAATTCTCCAGCTTTATTCTTCCTTTTCAGAATTTTTTTTTCTATTCATGGTCTTTTGAGATGCTGTCTGCATTTTAGGATGGGTTTTTCTGTATCTTTAAAAACTGTATTTGGTGGATAGTAGATCATTAAAAAAAAACTGTATTTGCGATTTTGATAGGGATTGCATAAATGTGTAAATTGTTTTTGGTAGTATTGATATCTTAACAATATCAAATCTTCTAATCCCTGAACAGAAATGTCTTCCCATTTATTTTTGTTCTTTTAAATTTCTTACACTTTTTAAAAAGTGTACAAATTTGTCTTTTTAAATTTAAATTTCATTTAAATGTTTTGGGGTGCCTGAGTGGCTCATTCAGTTAAAGCAGTTGTGTTTGGCTCAGGTCATGATCCCAGTGTCCTGGGATTGAGCCCCAACATGGGGCTCCCTGCTCAATGGAGAGCCTGCTTCTCCCTCTTCCCCCACCTTCTGCTCTGCCTACTTGTGCTCTCTCTCTCTGTCAAATAAATAAATAAAATCCTTAAAAAGAAAAGAAAAAAAATGTTTTGTGGTTTTCATTACCCAAGTTTTTTACCTCCTTGGCCTATTCCT
Organism: Neogale vison; assembly: GCF_020171115.1. Taxonomy (NCBI): domain Eukaryota; kingdom Metazoa; phylum Chordata; class Mammalia; order Carnivora; family Mustelidae; genus Neogale; species Neogale vison. Next base: position 62,933,602 of record NC_058096.1, on the reverse strand, counting down.
AAGCATTTTCCTTTTTTTCAGTGCAATTGCAAATGGACTTTTTTTTTTAAATTTCTTTTTTGGATTGTTCATTGTTAGTGCATAGAAATGAAACTGATTTTTGTTGACTTTGTGTCCTCCTACATTGCTGAGTTACTGTATTAGTTCTAATCTTTTTTTTTTTTTTTTGGTGGAATCTTTAGAATTTTATATATATAAGATCATCTCATCTGCAAATAGAGGTAATTACACCTCTTTTGTTTTGGATGTCATTCGCTTATTTTTTTCTTGATAATGTCTCTGGCTACAACTTCCAGTACTAAGTTGAATTGAAGGGATGAAAGAGGGTGTCTTTGCTATCTTTCTGATTTTAGAGGAAACACTTTCAGTTTTTCACTTTTGAGTATGATGTTTGCAGTAGGCTTTTTGTATATGGCTTTATTATGTTTAGGCAGTTTCCTTTTATTCCTAGTTTGTTGAGTGTTTTTTACCATTAAAGTGTTATATTTTGTCAACTTTTTCTCCTGAATCAATTGCGATTTCATGTTATTCTTTTTTCTTTTTTTTTCCTTCTTTCTGTTAAGGTAGTTTCTATGGTGATTAAGTTTTATATGTAGAACCACCCTTGGATTTCAGTGGTAAATCTTACATGTGCCATAGCGTGTAATCTTTTTAATGTGATACTGAATTTGATGATGCTTTGTTGAGGATTTTTGCTTCAGTGTTTTCTTGTAGTGTCTTTGTCTGACATTGATATCAGGGTAATACTGCCTTCATACAAAAGTGCACCTTTCTCTGTATAATTTGGGAAAAATTTAATAAAGGTCGGTGTCAGTTCTTCCTTAAATGTTTAGTAGAATTTACTGGTGAAGCTGTCAGGTCCAGGGCTTTTCTTTGCTGGGAGATTCTGGTTACTGATTCTATCTTCTTACTAGTTACAGGTCTCTTCACATTTTCTGTTTTTCATTGTTTGGTCTTGGTAGGTTTTTTGTTTCTAGGAATATGTTCATTTCATCTAGGTTATCCATTTTGTCACTGTACAATTGCTCATAAGGCTCTCTTATAATATATTTTTTTTCTATAGAATTGGTCATACTATCCCCACTTCCATTTCTAGGTTTAGTAATTTGAGTCTCCTCTCTTTTTTTCTTAGTCCATTTAGCTAAAGATGTGTCAATTTTGTTTATCTTTTTGATAACCAACTTCTTTTTTAAAAATTTCTTTATCATTTTTCTAGTCTTTGTACCACGTATCTCTATACTAATCTTTATTATTTCCTTCCTTTTGATAGCTTTGGCTTCTTCTTTTTCTATTTCCATAAGTGCTAAAATTAGATTGTTGGTTTGAGATTTCTTTTTATTTTTAATGTAACTTTTTTTTTCAATTTATTTATTTTTAGAAAAACAGTATTCATTATTTTTTCACCACACCCAGTGCTCCATGCAAGCTGTGCCCTCTATAATACCCACCACCTGGTACCCCAACCTCCCACCCCCCCGCCACTTCAAACCCCTCAGATTGTTTTTCAGAGTTCATAGTCTCTCATGGTTCACCTCCCCTTCCAATTTACCCCAACTCCCTTCTCCTCTCTAACACCCTTTGTCCTCCATGCTATTTGTTATGCTCCACAAATAAGTGAGACCATATGATAATTGGCTCTCTCTGCTTGACTTATTTCACTCAGCATAATCTCTTCCAGTCTCATCCATGTTGCTACAAAAGTTGGGTATTCATCCTTTCTGATGGAGGCATAATACTCCATAGTGTATATGGACCACATCTTAACTTTTTTTTTAGCTTTAATTTTCTCCCTTAGTATCGCTTTCATTGTAATTTATAAGTACCAATATGTTGTGTTTTCATTTTCATTCATTTCTACATATACTCTAATGTCCCTTGTGATTTCTTTGATCCATTGATTAAGAATGTGTTCTTTTTAAAAAATTTATTTATCTATCTATTTATTTATTTTTAATAAACATATAAAGTATTTTTATCCCCAGGGGTACAGGTCTGTGAATCACCATGTTTTACACACTTCACAGCACTCACCATAGCACATAGCTTCCCCAATGTGCATAACCCCACCTCCCCCTCCAGACCCCCCTCCCCCCCAGCAACCCTCAGTTTGTTTTGTAAGATTAAGAGTCACTTATCGTTTGTCTCCCTCCCTCCCAATCCCATCTTGTTTCATTTATTCTCCTACCCCCTTAACCCCCTCCCATGTTGCATCTCCACTTCCTCATATCAGGGAGATCATATGAGAGGGTATCATGTTAGTGAAATAAGTCAAACGGAGAATGTGTTCTTTTTAATTTCCACAAATTTGTGATTTTTTTTAGTTTTACTTCTGTTATTGATTTCTAACTTCATCCTGTTATCATAATTTGTAGATATCTAACCATTGAGACTTAATTTGTGACCAAATATACCATCTTTCCTGGAAAATGTCCCATGTGCACTTGAAAAACATGTTTTCTGTTGTTGGTGGGTAAAGCGTTCTCTATATGCCTGTTAGAGATCTAGTTGTTTTGTTATGTTGTTCATATCCTCTACTTCATTACTTATCTTCTATACAGTTTTCTATACATTATTAAGAGCAGGATATTGAAGTCTCCAACTTTTGTTGTAGAAATGGCTTCCCCCCTCCAGTTCTTTCAATTTTTTCTTCATATTTTGATGGTCTATTATTAGGTGCATAAGTGCTTATAATTGTTAATCTTCTTGGCATATTGAATGTTTTATTAATATGTCCTTTTTTTGCTTACAGAATTTTTTTTAAAGATTTTATTTATTTATTTGACAGACAGAGATCACAAGTAGACAGAGAGGCAGGCAGAGAGAGAGGAAGAAGTAGGCTCCTTGGTGAGCAGAGATCCCGATGCAGGACTAGATCCCAGGCCCCTGGGATCATGACCTGAGCTGAAGGTAGAGGCTTTAACCCACTGAGCCACCCAGGTGCTCCTGTCTTACAGAATTTTTTAGTTGAATTCTATTTTGTCTGATGTTAGCATAGCTTCCTCTGCTCTCCTTTGGTCACTATTTGCATAGAATATTGCTTTCCATCCCTTTAATTTATTTATGTCTTTTAATCTCAGGTGAGTCTCTTATAGACAGCTTATAGGTGGATCATGGTTTGTTTGGTTGGTTGGTTTTTTTCCCATTCTACTAATCTTTGTCTTTGATTAGACAGTTTTTATGATTACTATAGACCACCTCTGTGCCAAAGTATAATCCTGAGGAAAAATTACACAATTCTTAGGTCCTTTGTGTACATGTATCTTCCTTTGGGCTTGTTCAGTGATTCTCTCATTTCCTTGGGATATGTGGTCGCGCTTAACTATCTTAGTCTTCAATATCTGGCTCCCAAAAGAGGAATAAAAATGAGGAGAAAGAAGTTGCCAACCCTCTAATCCTCTGGAATTTACTTTAGCCAAAGGCAGGAGTTTGCAATAATGAGAGGAGAGGTGCAAGAACAATGGCCTCCTCCTCTTTCTCTTCACATCTCTGATTGCTGTCAGCAATCAAAGCGCAGATCTCCGATAGATATTTGGAGGACAAGGTCCTCTTTGCCCACCTTGGTTTGCATAGACTGTGTGAAAGCTGCTCCATGAACATGTATATCATTGTCTGCCATGTGGCTGAGGTGGAGAGTGGGGGGATGGGTAACTGCTGCTGTGTTAAACCAAAATTTATCATCCAAGCCTTCCTCTGGAAAGTTTTCAATAGACTGAAGAGTTTCAAAATAGTACATCAGCTAGATTCTCAGGGCAATTGTTGTCTAGGTCAGGAAGACAGATTTCTGATGTTTCCTACTCCACCATCTTCCCAGAATCCTCCTAGTTCTCTTATAACTTTTATGCTAAATTCCTGCTCTTGTTGAATTCTTAATTGTGTATTTATAGAGTCCCTTATTTTAGCTGATGTCTCGTCTCTGCCTTGAATTCCCTCCTACACCACTTCTCTTCTATTCTTCAAAACACTACAACCACAAAATTGTTATGTGAATAGAATTTTTTGAAGGCTTGATTATAAGAAAGGGACATAGAATATAGCACATAATAATTTAAAATTATAGTTTTTCTATTATAATATTCTTCTTTCTTCCTGACTTCATAGTGCTTTGTATTAGTTTGCTAGAGCTACCATAACAAAATGCCATAGACTTAGATATCTTAAATAATTGATAATATCTAACAATTCTAGAAGTCCAAGCCCAAGGTTCTAGCCCTTCCCTTATATAAGGACACTAGTCACATTAGTTTAGGAACCTGCTCTAAATGTCTCATTTTGAAATGTTCATCTGTTTAAAGGTTTTATCTCCAAAAATGATTACATTCTGATGTCCTAGATTAACCTATGGATTTTGGATGGACAAAATTTAACCCATAACAATCTATTTCCCCTAAGATCCCAGACTACCTTTATGTTCCTCGGGTAACCCTTCCACTTTCCTATGCCAATCCACTAAAAAATTTGTCATTCTTGAGCTGCAAGAGGGCAACCCCACTTTCCTGTACTTTATTATTTCTTGGTCTCTTTTCTTTTGACAGACCTACCAGAGTGGGGAGAGGGACCATAACCAAAGAGTACAAAAAACATGTTTTCTAGAAGATAAGAGTAATTTTCTTCTTGGAATGAATGCTCCCATCATTGTGGCTCAGATTACAGCTGGTGTTGTAAATAACATTTTTCTTCTCACTACTCTATGTGCATCACATTCAGTCTTTTATTAAAACCATTTGCTACATCAATCTGCCTCACCCTGTAAGGTGTTTGTATGCAGACGCTATGTCTTATTTATTATTGTATTGCTTACAACCTCTGTCTGAAGACCTTTATATCATAGGGTTTTCTTTTTTTCTAGCTTTCTTCTTTATGCTCATGGAAAAGCTGTGAATTCCTTTCAATGTTATGCACTTAATAAAATTGTTTCTTCTTTAGAATTTCAGGGTAAACTTTCACAAGTTCAGTCTCAAGCTTTGTTTTTGAATCTGTCCTTACAACTTAACTTACATTCTTCCATTAGTACAAGTTACCTTATCCAGCTCCAGAATGTTTACTTATTAATTTCATAGCTATCTTGATTTATTAAAAATAAGTATTCTTTTCTGATAAGGTAAAATTCTAGTTTATTGGCCATAAATTTATATTCTATCTTTTAAAATACTGCCTGTTTTTGAAATTTTATATAAGGCAGTATTATAACCACCTTTGGATTTTTCTTCAGTTCAATGTATTCACACACATATATACATATATATACCTGTGTACACATGTATGAATATATATGTGTATATGTTTGCATATATATATGCATACATATAATTATACATGCATATTATGTAGGCCTTGAAAATACAAATATTTTTCCTAGGAATAATTGCAATTCTTCTATTCTGACTTATGTCTGTGATTATAGAGGCATTTCTCATTGCTCTAAGAAATAACTCCACAATTAATAGAAGTACTGACTTCTATTATAGCCTGTCTCTCTTTTTTTTTCTTTAAGATTTTTATTTATTTATTTGACCGAGAAAGAGAGAAAGAAAACACAAGCAGGGGGAGTGCAAGAGGGAGAAACAGGCTCCCCCACTGAACAGGGAGCCTGATGCCCGTCTCCATCCCAGGACTGAGCTGAAGAAAGTGTCTAAAGCAACTGAGCTACCCAGTGCCCCTATTATAGCTTGTCTTGATGAAACATTCAGTTACTAGTTCTAACTTTACCATGTCATATTCATAGTAAATCCTAGCAAAAGTGTTCAGTGTAATTGTTGACATTACTTTTCCTTTGAGTTTGAGAGCTAAGAATTCTATTTGGCTAGAGTCAGCTTCTTCAAGCTAGCCATCTTTTAGGAGGCTTATAAAGTAGATTCAAAGCCAGGCTTCTCCAAATAATACTCACTTAACCTTGAGAATATTTTGTTGAACAAAGCTAAATTCTTTTTCTTTCAGTTGATCCCTTATTTTGTTTAGAATCTATAATCACTGTCAGTTATGGAGATTTGTTAGAACTTTTCACTTGATGTTTTTCTATATTGAGAAAGATGTATGTTTTCCAACATACAAGTGGACTACCTAGGTATTAACAAAAGTATTTTGGAGCACTGCCAGAAGAGTTAACATGACTCCTGCCCTACTCTTGGAGTTCTAAGTGCAAGGTTGTTTCAGTCCCGTTTCACTGTATATTAGCATGGTTTTAACCTGTCAGGGGATGTTCTCCACCTCCTCTATGCACAGCTGCTGAAGAACACTGTGGGCATCCTTCTGAGACTTTACCAGTGCTCTTCTCACACTGTTAATTAAAGGAGAAATATTATTACAGCATTTAAAAGAACCTATCAGGCAGCTAACATTTTCCACCCACCTGCATTTACCAGGAGCAATCTTGCTCCCACTCACTCACCTGCCACTCATGTCCTTAGGTTAACAGAATATTTGTTTGTGCTCACAGACCCACATATTCCGAGATGGCATATAGTCACAGTCATTATGCCTGGAAGAAATGTGTGGGGAAACAAAGATAAGAGAGCCAGTGAGTAATTATTCTTGCTTGTAAGCAGTGAGTTTTATATGAAATAAAAAGAAAGGTTAAAAAAAGGAATAATTGTAAGAAGAAGAAAAAAATACCTGTTCAGAGATGAAGAAACTTAGGTCAGAAAGAAGTACATTTAGTAGGAAATGAGGAAATAAAAGAGATACAAATCATAAGATATATTTGCATCCTAATATCTTTATAATGGATGGTTGCCTGATCCTTCTTTTTATGTTTTATGAAATGTTTAGCACACACAAACTCCACGCCCAGCTTAAGAAATGGATCAATGACTCTATCTTGAAGATGGCAGTTGGTTGTGATTTCTTTAGCTTAAGGCGTTGGATATACATATTCAAAAAATATAGGCTAGGGGCGCCTGGGTGGCTCAGTGGGTTAAAACCTCTGCCTTCAGCTCAGGTCATGATCCCAGCCAGGGTCCTGGGTTCAAGCCCCGCATCGGGGCTCAACATGGAGCCTGCTTCTTCCTCTCTCTCTGCCTGCCTCTCTGCCTACTTGTGATCTCTGTCTGTCAAATAAATAAATAAAATCTTAAAAAAAATATATAGGCTATATCTGTGCCTTTGTCTTCTAATGCAAGGATCCAATTAATTTACTATTAATCTAATCAATTGTTGTACAGGTTATTAATATCTAATGTGCCAATTGGAATTATTTAGCAAGGTGTGGCAGTAATTGTTTCAGGTGCAAAATATGTCAGCTGCCTTTTTCCCAAAGACTGACAAATCAAATCAATCCACACCTCCCCCACCATTCATATTTTGTGAAGAGCTAAGCAATGCAGATAGCAGGAAAGGGACTCCGAAAGATAGAAAGACTCTGTGTGTGTGTGTGTGTGTGTGTCTGTGTGTGTGTCTGTGTTTGATAAGAAAATTCAAAAAAGATTACAATAAATGGGTCTTTGGTTCTGGTACCTAGAACATTCCTTCATCCCTTTTTAAGTTAATGTAGGGAGGATAACTCTGAGGAGCACAAAACTGATCTACCATGTCTGAATTCCAGCCCTTAACACCAAATAGTTATTCAGTAAAATGATTTTCTAAAACAATAAATGAACAAATGTGCATTATTTCTCAGGCACTTCCTCAATGCCTCCTTGGGGACTATGTTACTAAACTTCTTTGATCCTTTGAAACTTTTCACCATGTTCCTTGAATCTTTATTTACTTACATAAAAATATGTGTGGAGAGCATCTTGAAAGACAGTTTTTTTTTGGAATAGTCATGTAAAGACACAAACAGTGATAAAAAGTCCGAGTAGTTAATGTCAAAAACTATTGCCGTGGGTGTAAAAACACACTGATTCTCATTGCTTATCAATCCTGGTCTTCACTTTTATGAAAAGTTGATGAGTCTTGGAAGGAGATGCTTTTGATAGAAGTAAGATATTGGCCTCAAGGAAATCGAGTCTCTCCTAGCTCATTTCACTAGAAAGAGATAAAGTTTACTTGGAGTAAACTGCAGTTTATTGTCAAGGATATTGTTTCCAGATTCATCATCCTAAGGATTAAACCTAAGGACATTCTTGTTGAGTTCCTTCCTTCAGGCTCTTTTTCCTGGTGTTTTATTTTCCCAAGGGCTGTGTTGTAAAATCCCCTCACTGTAAAATCCCCTCAAAAAAAGCTGCTGAAGGGCATAGGATATGCAAAATTTACACAATATAGATACCTAGAGCTGGGCTGACCTTTGATACCTTTTCTGTGTTACCAGGATGATAGGATTGTTTAATACAGTGTGAGACCTCAGTGCTGTGTTGAAGACAGGCCAAGTCTATTTCTTTATTATTTTGCCATTTTAAAACCTTGAGTATCTTGATCCTATTTATTTGACCAAAAACATTTTATTCTTTCTGCAACTACTAATTCAAGGGGAAATGATCTTTTTTTAAGAAAAAAATTATTTATTTATGTATTTGAGCAGGAGAAAGAGAAAAAATATGGGGGAGAGGAGGGGCAGAGGGAGAGGTAAATACAGACCCCTAACTGAGCAGGGAGCTTGACTGGGGGGTGTGGACCTGGATTCCAGGACCCCAGGATCATGACCTGAACCAAAGGTAGACATTTAACTGAGTCCCTCAGGTGCCCCAAGGGGAAATATGATCTTTACACATTGATAGATGGATTAATTAATGAATTTAAAATATGCACATAGTATAGATGTACCTCAGCTTAGAATAGAGCTGAATTCAAAGTAATATATATTACAGCCTATGTTCTCAATAAGTTTACAAGATAATCTGAAATATATTCAATAGTAATCAAAATTCAGAGGTTCAAATAAACCAAAATTTCTTTCATGAGAGCTACATTTTCCTTCCATTACTTTAGTTTGGCAAAAAACAATTTTATACAAAGTAAAGATATCAAACAGATAGGCAGATATGTAAATGCAGTCCAGAGTTTATAACAGGACTATTTACTTATTACATCCTACATAACTCCAAAAATGCTCTTTGGTGGAGAAGAATAATTACCAAATACATTATTCAAATCTGTATTTGTTCTGTTAATAATTCTTAGCTTTTTATTTGTATATATTACTATTTTTTTTAAATCATTAAAATCAGTTAGCACCTTTCATTAAAGAATAATGTTTGAACATCTCACATTGTTATTTCATAGTAGGGACTTTGATTTGGTCAACATTTTTATATAGAAACAGGTGTGCATAAAGACAGAATGTCTTTCATCTAATAGATCACTCATATCAAAGTATTAAAAATGCATTCCAACTGATGAATTTATTATTGTGTTCCAGTAATGAGCAAATATATCTAATGGCCTTTTTTTTTTTTTAATTCTTCTATCAGATGTAACTTGGCATAACAAAGCTTTTCTTCCTCCCAAATGTGAGCAGGCTATGGGCTTTTGTGACAGTCCTTCTTATGTGCCCTTGCAATGGAGGTTAATGCCTTCTTCTCAAGGAATCTATCTAGACTGTTACCATCAAGCAGCTTCCCTAAATTCATATATCCACACACATTAACTCACTACTGAAGTCTGATGAATGCCTGCGTTGAATGGAAACATTTGGCCTGCCAGATACCTTTTCCTTTATTTCTGAAAAAGCAACTACCTCTCCCTTTGGGGACCTGCCACTCTTGCATTCCACCTGGTGCTATTTGGGGTGTCAACTATGAAGCCTTCTTTACCTTATTAGGGTGACTAGACTGAAAAGCTCTTCTTGGTAGTTTAATATGGATTATGCACATGTGAAGATGGAAAGCAATTGGAACTCATCCTGAAGAGGAAACTTAAGGAGACTCTTAGTGAGTCTTGCCACCATGCTCTCTGAAGTTTCCCTGGTCTTCTATTTCCTTAGTTCCTGTCTATTCAACTCTCTTTTTAATTCAGTCTTTCCTTGTGAAACCAGTCAATTCAATTTTTTTTTTTATCCTTATATTGGTCTCAGTGGAAATTTTCTGATGCTTTCAGTGAAGAACAAGAACTGATATAAATTTTTCTTAGACACTATTTTCAGAGTTTATTTATTATTTATTATCATTAACTTTGGAACAAGATAATTGGGCCCAATGGTTGTAACCGTGTAGGATATACATAAAATTGGCCTAAAACAAACCATTCAGTTCACATGCTTGACCATTTCTTTAAGGAATGTACACTGTATATAAACATTTCTTTTTATTGTCTTATAATGTACTGGTTGAATTATGGTTTCAAATGTCCTAGACCCAGGCTTCTGGGAATGATTCAGTTACCACTGTGCATGATTTTGAATTACCTACTTTTACCTTTAACCACATAGATGTTATCTATTGTCAATATTTGATACATATCATCTATTGATACATGTTATCTATTGTCAATAATAGATACATATCATCAAGCACCATAGTATCCTAGCAGGATACTCATTGCCTTTTTTAAACTTGAAGAGACTTTGTTCCCATAAAGTCTCTAGTAATTTCACAAAAGATTCATATTTGTCAAAGAAAATTCTGATAATTTACTTCTCAGGGCAAATGTTGAAAATGATTACTTTTAAATGAATATAGCTTTTTTTGCATTTAATTACATAGAGATTAATTAAATGAGTGAAATCTGCTTTTATCTTATAAAATCATAGTTTTCAGTATTGACTTTAAAAAGTAATATTGGGGTAGTTAGACCTAGTGATCTTGTTTGACAATTTGCTGATCGTTCTGTAAGGTTAAATAAAGGCCTAACTTTGATTAGGTCTATAATTATAAGAAACTGACTTCTTATAGGAAAAAATTAAAAAAGATATTTTCATATAGTAACATTTACTTCTCAGGGCAAATGTTGAAAACGATTACTTTTAAATGAATATAGCTTTTTTGCATTTAATTACATAGAGATTAATTAAATGAGTGAAATCTGCTTTTATCTTATTATAAAATTATAGTTTTCAGTATTGACTTTAAAAGGTAATATTGGGGTAGTTAGACCTAGTGATCTTGTTTGACAATTTGCTGATCGTTCTGTAAGGTTAAATAAAGGCCTAACTTTGATTAGGTCTATAATTATAAGAAACTGACTTCTTATAGGAAAAAATTAAAAAAGATATTTTCAGATAGTAATTTCTAATCATCATGAATGCTCATCTTTAAAAAAAGAATTATTTTAAAAGAAAATTCACAGCAGACTATGTGAATTTGCTTGTTTTTTCCTTATTGCAGTTTTTACTCAAATCTTAAAATTCAGAATATGTATGTACTTATAAATGTGGAAAACAAATATATGTTCTGAACCAAAGTTACCTTTATGTAGTGGAATTCATTTTATAGAATCAATAGCTTAATAGAGTCAGCTACTTATTTGAACTAATATAAAAGCCAATTCTATATTATCACATAAGAAAAAAGCAACATCTATAGTGAAATGCTGGAGAATTAGTCATGCCATTTAGATGCAAGTTCGTATGCAAGTGTCTTAAATCTTCTCTTCCTCAAGGTAATAAAACACACACACACATACACACACACACACATACACACACATACCTTTTTCCTGCAGTCTTAGAAGTCTGATGGCTTTCTCCATCTTCCTGTATGGAACTACAAAACACTGGTGATACCCCCAGTGTCTATCCTGATCTCTGTTTCCTTTGAGAATACATAGGTAGTGGATATATGTTGATCTTTGCTGTGACAGACCTAAGGTAACTTATCATAAAACGTTGCATTTGCATGTGATGTCCAATTCAGCTTTAAATCTGAAGGATCTCTTCAGTCCCTCTGAGCCCTAAAATTTTCATGATTCTGTGATTCTGGGTTCAAGAAAATATTGGTGCTTCCTCATTGCCAAGGAAAAACCACCAAAACTGTGATTCTACAAATTCGGCAAAGACAAAGCAAGATTTTTGGTAATTATCAAAGCCATGGCTCAGACCATAATGCAAACAGTCAAGCCTAGAATGGCTGTCTTGGTGGGCAAGGTATTTCTAAGAAGGTGGTTTAAATAAGGTACAGGCAGAGAAGTAAGGAGCATCAGCAAGGTCTGTGGTTTGCATTGAAGTATCTGATCTTGAAAATGCCTGCATTGGATTTTGATTCAGGGATGGTCTTAGAAAGGATCAGGGATAAATGGCTACAAGGGATAGGATGAATTCATAGGATAGGATGTCTGAAATTCAAGCAAAACTAACTAACTAACTAATTAACTAACTAACTAACTAACTAACTATATATATATTCCCTTCTCAGGGAATAGAGTCAGCTCTAGCTTCAAGAGTTGAAAGAAAAAGATGAGAAGAGTTCTAGCAGATCCTGACAGTATCAGCCAAACTCTGTTAGTGATACTCTAGCTGTTAAGTACCAAAAACAAACAAACAAAAACAAAAACACGCATTAGAAGGCATTGAATGGATACGCAGTTATCTTAGAAACTCTTCTACAATGATTTTCATGAACTTTCTCTTTTTTTAAATTTTTTAAAAAAATTTTTAATAAACATATAATGTATTTTAGCCCCTGTGAATCTCCAGGTTTATACACTTCACAGCACTCATCATAGCACATACCCTCCTCAGTGTCCATAATCCCACCATTCTCTCCTGACCCCCCTCCATGAACTTTCTCTTGATTGACTCATTTAGATAGATTCAAGTGATTGTTTCCTGAAGTAGGTCTCATAATGTATAATCAAGTGGTGTATGAATATGCTTATACCTATATACTTTAACTGGCAGAAATAAGGCATTCCACTGTATTGAAATATGGGATGGAGAATAAATTATATGACTTTTATTACACAATTTCCCAATACTCATATCTATACACACTTTTCTCTTATCCCGTTTTTGTTTGTCACTGAGTCAGATAGGAGCAGAAAGAAATTTATACTATCCTAATTTCAGCTTAATTTGTAAAGATTCTTACCTAACGGTGCAATTCAGTACAGAATTATGGAGCATTCTCTATGTGCACTGGTTTATCTGGGGAGCTGTGGAGAAATCAAATTAGGTAGAAAGACTTGATCCCTGCCTTCAAGGCGTGTACAGTCCTGTTAAGGAAATAAAACTTGTGAACATGAAGCAATTAAATAACAATACCAAGACAGTTTATAATAAAGTGTTAAATTACATATCATCAAGCACCATAATTATATGGTTCAAACTGTAATTCTTATAGGCAGAACTCTCCAGAGTTAATTGATCATTTTGAATAATTCAGCAAGAGTAGAGAGCTATAATTTATCTTTGTCTTAATTTTTCCAGTTAGGTCACCCAACCCTTTTTATAACTTAGTCACATTCTTAAGCATGTGGCATTATTAACCGTTGTTTCCTCTTGATTTGCCCACAGCTGTATCTCTATCTCATGATCCTTATGTTTTTGTTTAAGTATGATACCCAGATTAACTAGAGATTAGACTGGAGCTAATCACTACCAGCCAGAATGTATTCTGAACATAAGAACAAGTAGAGATGACTCTGAGGTTACAAATTCCAAATGAGTGAGTTTTAGAAGAGGGTGAACTATACTTGTGTTCTTAACCAGGTTGGATATGAAATTCAAATCCTGTATAAAGAAGAAAGCATTTCTGCATACAGGCATCTCATGACAAAGAGGAAAAACTAAACAGCTATGACCTTGGACAGGATCTGAGGCATCCAGATTGGGGCAAACAACCTAAGTACATACACTATGAGATCCAAAAAAACTCTTTTACTGCCTTACACAAGGCAGTAAAATAATTGATGCTTGTTGGAATGGAATACACATGAGTTAAGTAAAATAAATGATTGATATATTTTATAATTAGTTACAAGAAGAACTTTTAAAATGAAAGCATGTTTCAAAGATTAAAGAGATAACTTTCAGTTATTTTAATGTTTTACTTTGAGGCATACCACATTTTTTGGAGAGAAGGATGTAAAGGAAGTATTACTGCATCTTTTTCAGAATATTTCCATATTAGAGCTCAAAACTTGAAAGCAGATTTATTTAATGGCCCATCATTAGTCTTAGAGCTTGTCTCCAGCTGACACTGTAAAGTAAACAAGACTGCTTTGCCTTTTCTCATTCCTATCTCCACCTGTAACTTCTCTTGCTCCTCTTCTGATTGTCTTTGTACTGCTCTCCACGTGAGGTCCCTAGCTCCCTACTAAAATGCTCCCATTCCAGTTGACCTCCAGGGCCAAGTTCCATGCTTTGGATCTATCTCCTCTTTTTCTTTGCCATCCCAGCTCTCTTCTCACATACATTTCCAAGCCCTGTCTCTCCTAGATACCTTGATAACCAATGTCCCGTTAATTAAATGGGTGTTAAGGAGTGATGTGTGGCTTTTAAAGGGTCCTTTCTGTTGACAGCTTACCTTAGTGGTGGCAATGTCAGAGAACTCAGGAAGTATTTGTAAGACAAGTGGACCTTTCTGCTTAAATACCTAGAGTAGATGTCTGCTCCCTCTGTTTTTACATATGGTGAAACCTGATTAACCTTTTAACCAAATTACAGAGCTGACAAATAATCATGTCACAACAATTGAAGGGTTAGCCAAAATGACCTCTGGCATCATTGCTGACATTTTCAGACTCTGTTACCTGAAAAATAACCTGAAAGAAGAGAATACTCACATGTTGCTGATACCGGTTTATTTAAATAAGGAGCTAGTTGGTGTTTCTCTCTGAGAAGAAATGTTACCACACCTTTGTTTGGCTTCTAGTTAATACCGTTCTTGAACATTTCAAGCCCTTCGAATGCATTTACCCAAAGCATGTGTGAGCCAGAGCAGTCAGTTTGAAGGGAATGATACTGGAGAGCAATAACATCGTTCCCATTTTCAGCAGCAACCCAGATAAACAGACAATGGCTTTTGGGCCCATGTTTTTATTTATTTAATTAGTTCATTTGTTTATTTATTTATTAGTTTAATTAATAAATTAGTTCATCATTGTCTTTTATTATGTAGTTAGAATGTCCTTCTAGTCATTAGAAAGAGGTTTTAGACCAGGCTAACAAATTCTGATTTTATTCAGTGAAGAAAGAGCATAATCACATAATGTGAGAGCTAAGGTGGATGGCTACATATGTGAATATGCTGCTGACTCTGGAAAATTCTTCAGAAACCTTTCCTAACATAGCCAAGGCCAACCCTGTCTGCAATTACCCTGTCAGGTGCTGAAGCCACCTTTCCATTATTCAGGGATTGATGCTGCTGAGGTGTTCTCATTCTGTTTCTTCTCCCTTCAGATGTTTAGCTTTTGATCTTTTGTTTTGTTTTGTTTTTGTTTTTAACAGTCCCTCCAATGAAAAGTAGGGTGTAGAGAAGAGACAAAGGCAAAATTCAAACAAATCAGTTGCATTGTGTGTGGGATACAGCAGGTGTGCTGCCTTCACTCTCAACAATGTAGTCCTTATAGTCTCCTCCCCCAGACCCCAACCCCCAAATCCCGCCTTCCTTTATGCAAACTGTTTCAACAGACTGGATGGCAGCATTCAGGGTTATAAGAGGAAACTTCTTTACAAAAGATACTGAGGTAAATCTATACATAAATCCCCTGAGATAAGTCAGTGTACTATACATAACGTCATCAATTAAAACTTTTGTGTCTTTAATCAACATTTAACCTCTGTAGATGAGCCTCAGTTGCCTTACCTACCAAATTCTGGAGAGTTCTTGAGTGATACAAAGACATATTTATATTTCAGGTCCACTGGCATTTATTGAGCACCTACCATGTGCCATGATAGGAAATTTATTAATCTGATGTTTGGTCATTTTTTTAATCTCTTATTTCTTTTTATTAAACACTTATTTGCTCCAATTTTTTTAATCAATTAGTGTCAAAAATAACATTTGCACCAATAAAAAATGTGTAAAGAGACAGTAATAGCCTTCCTCAATCTTGTTTCCTTTCAATCTCTATCTTCCCTGAAGTATTCAACTTTAGTACCTTGGTATATTCTCTTCTTTACATTACCTCATGTTCATAAAAAACATACAAATACATGCACATAATCAGAAAATATAGAACTGTACTTCACCTTTTACCTCTTTTAGGATACTGTTTTATTAGGACTAGTCTCCCCCTGCCAGCCCAATATCTGTCCTAACCATCCCAATTTAAAGTTAGGATCCCACCAACCACCACTGCCTCCTCAGATACTCTCTATGTGCAGCTACACTACTTCATTTTTTCCCCCACTATAGCACTTATCACTATTGGATATACTGTGTATTTTACTTAACTGTTTGTTTTGGGGGTGGTCCTTGCCCCCTAGAACTTAAGCTCCTTGAGGGTCAAATTTTGTGTCTGTTTTTCTTATTGCTGTAATACATTTGACAGTCAGTGCTCAACAATTATTCATAGGATGAATATAAATATAAAGAGCTCGTTTCTTTGGCAATGATAATTTTGCTTTTTAAAAAGTGGGATTATTGAGGCGCCTGGGTGGCTCAGTAGGTTAAAGCCTCTGCCTCCAGCTCAGGTCATGATCCCAGGGTCCTGGGATCCAGCCCCGCATCAGGCTCTCTGCTCAGCAGGGAGTCTGCTTCTTCCTCTCTCTCTGCCTTCCTCTGCCTACTTGTGATCTCTGTCTGTCAAATAAATAAATGAAATCTTAAATAAAATAAAAAGTGGGATTATACTGAGCAAATAGGATCTGTGGTTTGCTTTTTTGTACTGAGCAATCCAACAAAGACAATAGATACACGACTAACCCATTTAAACATTTTTAATGTATATAATATCCCATAGTATGGATTGCACATTATATGTAATCATTGTTATATTGATGGACATACAGTTTTTACATTGAGAAATAACAACGTATTTTCAATGTTATCCAGTATTATCCTTATGAAAGCTGGTGCTTTCATTTCTAATATGTAATAATAACAGCTAAGTTATCGATTGTGTTTAGGCCTGGACTTTCCTAAACATGTTACCTGCATTAACTCATTTAATTTTTCCCATAGTCCTATACAGCAGGTTTAGTTTTTATTTCCATACAGTGGGATACAGTGGAGGGAACTGAGATAGAGAGGGTTTAAAATACTCGCCCAGACCCGCACTTCTAAAAAACTGAGCTAGGATTCAGACCCTGGCAATCTGCATCCAGACCCTGTTCTCTTAACCAAGATGCTGATTTTATCAAAGATAATCATGTTTGGCTTTTTTTTTTTTAAAGATTTTATTTATTTATTTGACAGAGAGAGATCACAAGTAGGCAGAGAGGCAGGCAGAGAGAGAGAGGAGGAAGCAGGCTCCCTGTTGAGCAGAGAGTCCGATGCGGGACTCGATCCCAGGACCCTGAGATCATGACCTGAGCTGAAGGCAGCGGCTTAACCCACTGAGCCACCCAGGCGCCCCAAAGATAATCATGTTTTAAATGTAATAGTTGATTCCAAGTCTCAATTACCAAACAAGTAGTAGAATTCATACTGTCACCAGCAATAAATGAGTATCTGTTTCTCTTTATTCTTATCAATAAATTTTTGATGTTTTATGTCATTTTATTGATTTTTAAAATTTTACAGAAGTAATGGATTAAAAAAACCCTGTTTTTGCAAACAGCTTCTAGCGAGGATTAATCCTGTGGTTAGGACTGAAAACTGGCGTGGTTATGTTGTTTTACCAGTGAAAATGCCTGCAGTAAATGCCTTTAGTGAAATGGGAGTGAAGTCTAATTGCTCCTGGTTAAATAGTCATGCACCTTTAATTTACTACTATGGATACAGGGATCTGGGAATGCCCATTCCTAGCAATAGAGGTATTTCTAATCGTCAATGCCCTTTTCTTTATGTAGAATAGAATGAACCAAACCTCGGATGTCAGGTGCTTTGTTAACGAGACAGGAAGTTGAAAGCATGATAGTTGAGTCATGATGCTAAGTACGCTTGGGTTGTTGGTGTGTTGGTACTGGGCTAGGGATTCACTTGGCTCATCATTAAGAGTTTTCCAATAATGCATTTTTGCTGAGTTTATCTTAACTAGGATCAAATCCATTGTATTCAGGCATGAAGAGAATATGATCTTTTAGTGAATGAGTCTCTATTATGAACAATGGGCTGTGAATGAGAAATGAAATAAAATGTATTTACTTGTTATATTGCCAACCTATTTTGAGTAATTTCTATCTTTTGGGTAACCATATAATTTGTTTGAATTGTGAAACTTTTGAGAATGGAAAGACTGCAGCCACTAGTTACGCTAGGTAACAGGTGTACACCAAGATTTTTCCATGCAAGCCAAGACATATCCCAGACATTTATTTTTTACTTTTTCCACATATATGCTTCAAAGTCTACTTGTGAAAAAAATATGGGAAAAGTGATGGGAGTATTGTTTTCCAATTCATTTACTTCATGTCTCCCATTTTCTGTCCCTCTTTCCTTCTCTAATTTGTTATTTTTCCATCTTTCCACGTTGCCATATTCCTCAATCCTCAACATACATATTCTTCTTCTAATTGTTAAGATTATAGATAGGAGAAAAAGAACTGAAGCCTGTCATGAGTTTCTTGGGTTGTAGTATGGATGGACTATGGAGTAATATCCTGTCTTCTTGGTTTGGACTCTGCTTGCCCTTTTTATAAAGTCTGACTACTGCCGCTTGCATTTTAAAAATCTGTTGTATCAGTTATTTCTAGAATACAACGTCTTCAATCAATGAAGATAAACCTATCCAAATATTTTAAGGGCAAAGAGAAAAAGAGAAATAGGGAGAGACAGAGATAGGCAGAGAAGAGAGAGAGAGAGGAAGAAAAAGAAAGAGACTGAAATAATAGTGAAAAGGAGAAATGGTGAAACAGACTGACACTATAGTTAGTGTCAGTCTTCTACACACATGCTGTAACTGCTTGACCATGTTAAACCAGACCTAAATGAATCTACCTGTAAGTATAAAGAGAGCCAATATTTGTTTTCTGAAGTGATTATTTGGCTGACCTACCAACTGTGAAAATGTTTCTTCAAGTTAAGGGAAAGCTTAGGGAAAGAGAGTCAAGTTCTATATACAACATGTGAGGATTGACCTTCATCATCAAAGCTCATTTCATGAAGGGCAAATAGAAGGAAATACTGTTATTATGACTTTGTGCTATCTTGTATGCATAAAATTATCAGCACTTCGGTGCTCAGTGCATGGCTCTAAGCATTGTCCTGTATTCTTCTAGCAGTACTCTGGATTACCCAAGCCTTTGTGAAAAGTTGATTTTCTGTGTTATTGTTTCAACATAAAGTAAGAGCATCACTTGGCTATTTTTCAGAACCATCCCATAAATAAATCATTTTTATTTATTTATTTATCAAGTTCAGGAACAAGAGGGACTTGTTGTGTAACAGTCTACTCTGGGGAGTAGAATGAATTTACGGATTTAAAATATTGGGAAAGGGAAGGAGACACTTGAGCATATGTCAGGAGACTGCTGTTATGTGATATGTGTTCAACAAAACCAACACATATTAGGGACTTAATGAATGTTTGCTAGATGAATAAATTCCCAGACATGCCTGAAATACCTGTGTGACATGTATACACATATGACCTCTCTGGTTCTCACTATTGTCCTCTGCAAAATGAAGGTGTTAGAACATAATCTGTAAGGATCATTTCATCTCTAAAATTGTTTGATTCATGATGTTATTAGTAACAATCAAAATAATAGTGTAAACTGTCTTCACTACTGATGCTCATGGAAACTACAGACCATTATTAGAGCTCTAATAAGATATAACTAGCCCTTGGGAAATAAATAATCTGGTTTTAGTGGGGGCAGGGGAGTAACTCATTGGGCATATATGTGCACATCAAATTTAAACATCTCATTGATAGGAACATCTAACAATGCAAAGGCAAGCAGTAGAAATGTTTGTCTATGGAGATATGGTTATTTCTAATTAAAAAGTAATTTTTCTTTTTCCAAATTTTTGACCAAGGTTACAGAGTATAACCCTTCTAGGATATGTGTTATTTTTAATAATTTACTCTCAGACATTTTCATTCATAGACTACTTCTGGTTTCTCCCTTCATTTTACTTCAAAATTCATTCTTCCTTTAGATTATGTACATGCATATCATATTTATTTATTCACCAAGCATGGCATTCATAATAAAGGAACACTCCTGTAGGAAGCAATCAGTAGTTATTACTATCCCCAATTTTGTTTTTCCTTTTCTATTTTATTTCGCATTTTTTTTTCATCACATGATTATACCAGCTCCTTCAGGCTTGGTAGTGGACCAGCAACTGACAACTACTATGCCAAAGTTTAGGGAACACTTACTGGTCTTCCTGGGCTAGGTACCTGTGTATTAACAAAACATCGTTTCTTCTCCCTTAGATCAATCAAAAGAGAAAACAAAACAAAAAGAAATAAAAAGACCCCCAGAAGTTCTAAAAAATGATGACATTGGAAAGTGGGTGGATTAAAGTTCTAAAAACCAAAATTATAGAAATTAATGAAATTATAAGCACAGTTTTGTTATTCATTATAACTGAATATCTATCCCAGTTAGCCTATTCCTGGATGTCACTGGAAATATCCCATTTCAATGATTGTCATTCTCATATGGTAGTTATTTCTCTTTTCATTTACAGAAAAGAGAAGATTGGCATACCCTGAGACTTGAACCTTGGGGCACGTGTTTAGTTATTCTCATTTCTCCAGGTGACCCTGCTCTGAGGGTTGACAATGCTGCAGAATTCTAATTTCTTCAATTTTACAGTAATAAAAATTACTTCATAACTATAATAATGATGATGATGATAGTATTTTAAGGATGATCTCTCACATATGGTTGATTCCCTTAAGTAGCTACATGTTCCTCTTTATAAACCCTTCTCCACACTTCTCCACACTTCAGTGCATTGTTTTATTTTTGTTTGTTTGTTCGTTTGACTTTGACTGCTATTTGGTTTTAAATAATCTTGCCTCATCAAACAGAGAAGATAGATGGTGATCTCTGTGAGAGGAAAAACCATGCCTGTGGTACAGTACGTGGCACAGTGCCTACCACAGAATTATAGATACAGTAGATATCTGTTGAACAAATAAAATATTTAAGTGCATATGTGGGCGCATACACACTCAGATACAGGTATCACAATCTATTTCCTTATAACCTAAAAGAAAATTAAAGTAAGTTTTAAGAAACGCCTATAGTGAATGATATAGAAATCAGAGAGTGAGGCCTAAATGATTTTAAGGAAATCTATTTATCTCTTGTCATTGTTTCTCTGATGGAAACTTTAGAGTTAACTATACTTGGCTTTGAACTTTGAGTGCTAAACTGACAATATAAATATTTTTTTTTCCTTCCAGTTTCTTCCTCTTTAACATCAGAATAATAACACTTATCTCTTAGAGTTGTGTATGGATTAAATATATTTATGAAGCCCTTGACACATTTTGTATCTAGATAGATAGTTATTATTCAGTTGCATGGAATTTAGATTTGGGATCATTCGGGGTAGGTTTTCTAGAAGTTAACATTGGATAAGTTTCAGATGTGACAAGGAGGTGGATGGAAGAGGTTGGAGGTAGAGATTTCTTTAGTAAATATGGTATGGTTAATTTAGGTTTATAGGCATAATAAAATTCTCTCTGTTAAAAGGGTTCTCGAATCTCTCTACATGCCTAAATTGACTTTCACCATGTTTCCCCCTCTATTCCACTTTGTCTATCAATCAGTTAGTATACTTTACATTTGGACTTATATTGTCCCACAAGCCACAGGTGACTAGGGATATTGTGGGTTATTTACTTTTCCTTTTACAATTTACAATTATAATCGTTTCTCACTCAAATCTTTTGCATGTCTCTTGTTTGTATCTGAAATCACAGCTGACTTGGACTAAAAACAAAAGTTCAGTGCACTTAATACTTGTAGCCAATCCATGTGGCAAAAGTACTTGACATTGAATGGGGGATGAATGAGTATCATTACTCAAATGTGGTCACAGGATCCTCCTAATTTTTTGTTTTTGGTTTTTTTTTTTTTTTTTTTTTTTTTGCTTATTTTTGGTACCTACAGGATGAGCTCATCATTCTACAGTTCAAATCCTTATATTTCTTGAAATGTTGCTTTTTTACAATAACTATTACCTTAAAATTGTGGCAAAGAGATTTTCACATATTTTAGATTCTTTTTTTACTCATGAATAATAAACATATTCTCACAGTGCCTATACAGTGATTGTAATTGAAAACTACCCAGGTTTATGTGGAGAACTCAGGTGGCTGAAGAATCCCTACCTATAGATGGTTGAAACCAAAACAGACTACAGGCTGGCTAATTTTGCCTATCTGTATTTCAGAGTAACTTGCATTCTGTCTTTGCCTTCTGTGGTGTTGACCCAGGCTTTGCCTCTTGGGAGCTAAGCTAATTTATAAGACGTGGCTAAAATAGTTTTTATGTTTGACTACTAATAATCAACACAGAAAGCCATGCTATCAGTAAACCCTGAGTGAACTGCGTCCATCATAAAAACTGCCTTTGGCCAACATTACAGGCCATTTTATACACAGCACAATACATTTTACTGACCATGTTTGGCTAAACTGGCTGCCTTAGGTGACTATCTTTGTTTCCATTAAAGTACTTGTATTAGGAAATTACCTGCACCCTAAGAAGCCATTTTCTTTACTATTAGAATATAAATAACAAGTGGACCCTGGTGATTATTATGTTGCTTTCACATTCTCCATCAATCCCTTCAGGCCAGTCGGTGGCAGATCTGGAGTGGGTTTTTTCTCTGCCTGCATTGCCTACTTTCAGGGTCACAAACCTGTCCTCTCTGTAACTTAGGGGCTCTTTAGTGACCCATGTGTCACTGTGTTTGCTCTACAGCAGATGTCTGACTCTTTAAAGTTTCCCCTGAGCAAGATATCCTGTCTTTCCAAATACATCACAAGTAGGTGCAGGAATTTCACATTTTCCTTCTTTCCACTCCAGGGTTCAGTGATGAATGGTCACTGCAGTCTTTTTTTTTTTTTTTTTTTTTCTTCAATTTGCCCCCTTGTGTTTGCTCACCTATATACTTATCATTCATTTTGTTTCCAAATTGTATCTTCCTGGTATTCTAAACACTTAACATATAATGGAACAACTTTTCATCTCTTTCACCTTCTTTCTCCCATTTTCATTTTGGAAAGAATTCATTAATATTGACTCTTGAATCATGAAAATGATCCTCAGTCGTTGAATTATAGAGTCATAGAATGTTGGAACTAGAAGGGAGCTAAGTTATATTTCTCTTACATCTATGCTTCCAATAGAGCATGTCCTGGCTTGTTGTAGCTGCATGAAAATTTCCCCCACATAGCTTCATATGTCATAAAACATGTCATATGCGCTTGATGTTTGGGGTTTTAATGCAAAACCCCAAACATCTATTAAATTGAGCCCATTCAGCCTCTAAGACGGCACTGCAGCTGTTTTAGCAGCTTGAAATGGTGCAGGGGGCACTTCCAAATACAAGCATTTGCCACTTGAAAGCTTAGAGAATGTGATTTGAAGGGCACAGGGATGGTTGATATCAAAACATATTCCTCATCTATTGGACAGAGACCTTTTGTATATTGTTATGCATGTATTAGAGAAATATATTAAGCTGTTTTCTCACAGACTAGCATCTTAGTATAAATTGGTTCAGAGCCTCCTTCTTTACTGTTTGAATTAGGAGAGAGTTCCTGGAGAATGGATAAGCAAAAGCAATATTTGATGTGGGTTCTGGAAACAAGGCTGAGCAGATTAAATTTTGACTAAAGAGTAAGTAATGGAGGCTAGCATTAAAAAAAGCACAAAAACCATGTACACAAAATTTAATTGCTCCCAGTAACAACTCCGAGCAGTTCAAGGTTCTCTACCACGAGATTGAGAAGAGGGGACCTGTCCAGTGTTTTACAATAGCATGACAACTGAAAGGACTATTGTCAGTTTAGCTGATGTCAGGAAGTGATCTCAAACATTAGCCATGTACGCAGGCTATTCCATCCCCTCTTAGATGCTTTCCCAAGGCATCTTTTTTTTTTTTTTTCCAATTTATTTATTTTCAGAAAAACAGTATTCATTATTTTTTCACCACACCCAGTGCTCCATGCAAGCCGTGCCCTCTATAATACCCACCACCTGGTACCCCAACCTCCCACCCCCCCCCCCCGCCACTTCAAACCCCTCAGATTGTTTTTCAGAGTCCATAGTCTCTCATGGTTCACCTCCCCTTCCAATTTACCCAAAAGCACATACCCTCCCCAATGTCCATAACCCTACCCCCCTTCTCCCAAACCCCCCTCCCAAGGCATCTTAATACTGTTCCTATTATTTCACATTTATATAGCCCTTTCTCCTGAGGAAAACGACAACTTTCAAATGCTGACTTAGTGCCACCCTAGGCCCGTTTGTTGTCGCACATTGAGGCAATACCTATTTAGCTCCTTTAATCTTTTCCCATAAAATACATCATTCCATTGCTTTAATCATTTCAGTGCTATCCTCTGCACTCATTTCTGTTTCTCCAAACATTTCAGGTATTGGGAAGCCTGACAGTAGTTTAGCCTAAACAGAGTCAAGGAAGGTGGGAGTCAGTTCTCTCTATTTTTGCTCTGTCCCCAACATAATGGATCATTGTAGTCAGTTCAAAACAGCATCAGCCCCTTTGGCAGCCATATTACATTGCAAACTGAGATCTAGTTTGTCCTCCATTATCAGCTCCATGTCTCTGTCACAGTTACTACTCTCTAGGTTTCTCCTGCCCCCTGAATTATTTTGATGAAGATGTATTGGTTTTCATTTTTCCAAGCTGAATCTCATTTTGTTATTTTTGACTCAGATCACTACCCTCTCTGGGTCCATTTATATAACATCTTAGGAGCTTCACGGGTGCCTGCCATACATCTTCACTTATCACCTGGAAATCCCATTAATGAGCTATTTTCACTCTTTCCTTACCTAAGGGATCATTAACATAATGAAAATAACCCTTCTTCCACGTCATATTTAGAGAGATTTATTAGGTAGGACCTGAGCTAAGAATATCCCCAAAAGAAAAATATTGTGTAGCATTATTTTCATACATAACAAGAATATTATTTTGACACCTTTTCCATTTTGAATTAGGTGAATCTGTGGGAATTATTTTGTTAATAGAGATTTTGAGAGTTTTCTAATACTTACGTATTGTCATAGAGACTACATCTTACCTATGCATGATTTGGATTTGTTAAAACAAAAATCACTGTTGAAAGTGCTTAAATGTCATGATCTCAGTTACTTGGAGGCCATTTGGATCCCTAAAAGGATCGTTTAGCTTCTCTTTCCTCCATATGCCAGACAAATAATCATACCAGCTTCCTTATAGGTACACTGATGGTGATGTGTACAGAGCTTATCAGAAATATTTCCCTTCTATTAAGAGCAAAAAAGCAAAACATGTTTCTAATTGGGTGTAGTTACACAGTATCATTCTTGGAGATAAGTGGCAAAGTGTCACTTTTGGAGGTAAGTGCCAAAGAGATACTAATTTGTGATAAGAATTCCAAGGTTGTGAGGTATCCTGAGCAATGAAGACATTTGTTCTAATAGAGCTTTGGATCTGTGTTTGGAGAGTGTTGTCTGTAGGCTGTGTGACAGGTAAACACAGCTATTTTTAATATGTATATAGATGTTATGGGTTAGTAACCAAACATGTCCTTTTTTTTCTAAAGTAAATACTATCATATGAGTGTTCGGTGTTTTTGTTTGCTTTCTTAACATTAAAAAAATACTTATGTTGGAAAATGTTTCATTCACAGTTCTGAAAAAAATATTTCAACATAGTGTCTCATCTGTATAAGGGGTATATTGAGAAGAGCAAATTCTGAAATCCTCTTTTCACTGTAAAATTTATTTTCCATGACTTGGACGTGTTCTCTTTCTTTCCCTCAATCCTAAGGGGTAATGGCTTTGATCGTAACTGAGATACCTAGGGATCTTTGATAATTATTTACAACAATGTCAACAATAATAATAACAAAGATAACAGTGATAATCATTAAATTCCCACTAAATTATAGGCACTGTGTTAGGCACATTCTTACACATTGCCTCTTTTAATCTATACTATAATCCTGAGATATGCTTTTTTTCTCCAGCTTATATATTAGGAATCTGATCTTCTGAGAACATGAGTAAATTACCCAAAGTCACACAGCTTTTAATTGAGTGACAAGGATAATTGAATGACAAAGCTAGGGGTTGCTCTGCCCACAGTGCCTAGAATGATTTCTGGCCCTGATGTATGTTCTGCCCTACAACTTGTCACTATAAAACAACCATTATGCCCAACACTCTATGGATCTGGAATTTGAGAAGGGCCTTAAAAAGATAGCTTGTTTTTTTGGTTTTTTGTTAGTTTGCTTTCTTTTGTTTTTATTGTTGTTGTTTTTAAAGAAGGGAGGGGGTGGGGAGATAGGGTAACCAGGTGATGGGTATTAAGGAAGGCACATGTGATGAGCACAGGATGCTATATGCAATTAATGAGTTGTTGGACACTACATCAAACACTTATGATGTATATAATATGCTGCCTAACTGAACATAACAACAGCAATAATAATAATAATAATTTTAAAAGTTAGCTCGTTTTTGCTTCATAATATCTGGGACTTCAACTGCAAAGACCCAAACCTGTCAGTGACTTGAAGGCTTGGAGTAACTGGACATACAGAGCTAGTAATATCTGGGGGCATCTTTGCTTAGATATATAGCCATTGGTGCTAGCTGTTGGCTGGTTCCTCAGCTGGGGTAGTTAGCCAAAATACCTATAGTTAGTTATGCCTTTATGAGGAGCATGGTAACCTAAGACTTCTCACCTGGTGGAACAAGGCTCTGAAGACAAATATCTTAAGAGAATCAGGCAGAAGCTGTACCATCTTATATGACCTACACTTGGAAATCATTTAGTGTCACTTCCTCTGTACTCTGGTCAGCTGTTCCCTAAATTTAGCCCAGGTTCAAGGGGGAGGGGATATAGACCCCACTTCCTTATGGTAAAATGTCAATTTTCAGACATGTTTAAACCTCTATAATTCAAGTATTGATGTGGATGCTTGAACTGTCTTATGGTTTTGATTTATTTACTATGGTTCTCAATTATCACTGCAATTCATCACCTTGGGGAGCATGATAAACCTATCAAGTTCCAGACTCTACTCCAAATATTCTGAAAAAAATTTCTAGGAAGGGAGCTTGGGAATTTGTAGTCTTATCAAGCTCCTGATGATTCTTAGACAGCCAGTCTAACCTAAGCACCAAGTTTTACTTCTACTGCTTCCAAGGCAGAGATGTTCTTAAAAGCCTGTAGCCAGGTCCAGTCTTGGTAGGATTACCCCAATATGGTAAACTCCTTGGTGTCTGATATTAGGGCTGCTTATCAGTCATCTCTGCCTCTTCTCTCTGCCTTGGAGAGGCACTGGACGCTTTACAAAGCACCACCTTTATATCTGCAAGAGGAATCCTGGGAGCTCCCTTTCCCATCTCATCATGGATGGATGACAGGACTTTAAGCAAAATATCTGCTGAAGCTATCACAGCAGGGGGATACCAGCTTAAAGCTGTCAGGTGATAATCACTCTACTGTGAATGGTTGGGCTAGTGGCACCTAGTGATTCAATTTGCATATTTATAACTTAATGCATGCACGGAAGTGCCACTTTGGGGTGCCACTGCAGCAGCTCCACTCCAATGAAAACATCTTCAAAGAGACTTGTCAGCTTCCTTCAGCATTTTTTCTGAGGTTTAGAACCAGAGGAGGGTGGCAGTCCACACCTCAGGAGGAATGGCTGATAAAATCTATTAACTCTTTTCTCCTCTTAGACATCATCTCTCACATCTGCATCAGCAACCAGTCCCCTCAATGGGAACTGGAGCGATACTTAAACTAAACATAAAAGAGAAAGGATGCTTCTGTTTCACCTGCCTGGGATCCAGTCTTCAGATTATGAGGAGTTTCACAAGTTCTAATATCCATGCATGGAGTGGGAGAGAAGAGACTTAAAAGATCATCTGGGGAGGATGAAGAGGTTGGAGGAAAATGCTTACAGTGGGAAGAACTTTATGTAGCTTTGAGGCTGGTGACCAAGGGACAAGTAGCTAAGGAGATTGTCCTGTAGTTCAATAAGAGGGGCTATAAAAAGAACCCTACTGCACTCATCCACTGGGCAGGAAGGTCAAACTCTACTTGCTAAATTTACTGGATTATAGTCCTCCCAAATCTCAGCCACTGTTGCATCACACTATCCATCAGAGACTAAAGAGAAGAGAATCAGTAAGAATCATGTTCCCCAAATCTTCCACAGAGGTAAGAGTCTTTGCGAAAAGTAGATGAAAACAAACAGAACCCAGTGAAAACCATGCCATATTCTTTGTAGGACTTGAAGTAAGGTTGTATACATCAAGAAAGCAAGAAGGAAACATTTTCTCTTCCTTTCTCTCCTCTTTGGTGATTTCACACAGGGTCCAGCTAAGTATATCTTCAAAAGTGTATTGCTTGAACAGTCCACCTCAGAATCTCCTAGGAATTTTATGAAAAATGAAGATGTCTAGAAACCACCTTAGATCTACTTAATCAGCAACTCCAGAGATGGGGCCATAGAATCAAAATTAATGAGGAGTTGCCCAGTGACTCGGAAACACACTATAATTGAGGAAGCATTAACCTAGATCCCGTCATTGCCAGTGTTAGGGGTGCTAGGAATAGTGTTGCTAAAGGTTTCTATTAACATGCACACACTCTTCCTCTGTCCTTGTCCCTCAGGGGGAGCCATGGGCACGAAGAGGGTCTTTTGAAGTTTGATGGTGTTAAGTGGTTGACCTTTTATGAAGTAGTTAGAGTCTTCTTTGATATTAATTAGTCATTAGGTCAGCAAACATTCTAAAGGACAGGGCTACCTACAGTGAAGAATACAGTAAAAATGACTCTCTGGTTTTTGAATAAAATGTAGAGATTATTTTCTATATTTGAACCCAGCAAAATTGCTTGTCCCTATGACTTAGTACTAATTTTCCCCAGCCCTGGAAGAGCCAGTAGAAGCTGCGTAACATTCAAATCAAAGTCCCAACAGATATCAAATTAACAATATCAATATACTTTAATAAATGGACACTATACAAAGATCATGTGAGTTAATTACCCTATTTGACTATATTTCTTAGAGGAGTGATGTAGAAAAAAGAAATGGAAAGTAATCATTATTTAGTAACTTATATATGCCAGACTCTGTTATCTTTGATATCCAAAATTTCATTGAAATCAGTGCAAGGGTGCTTTGTATTTAGATTCCAAAAGGTATCATTTTAAATAAGTTAAAATTCTTTCTTTTTTAATAAAATTCTTATTGTTTATTTATTATTATTATTTGTGGCACTTATTGCCCCCCCTTGCCTCCCATGGATCATAAATCACTAAAAATAAAATGGATTGGAAATACAATAAACTGATTGGAAAAACAAAATTTAGGTGCAATGCCATCTAATATTTGAAGTGAAGTTAAATGGTACATTTGTTCCAGTCCAGTCTTTACCATTATATAATAAAGCCCTCCTCCATAAAATTCGGAAAATACATGAACACCTGGTGTTGGCAGAATTACCGTTGAATTTTGAAAATTTGGACATCCTCCCTTTGTGACTTCTTTGGTAGCTAAAGGTTTGCATATGTAGCCTCAAAGAACTTTAGATCTGGTTAAAACATTTACTCTTTAGAAGAAGAAGCCAATGTACAAAAATCATATTTATTTTTTTTTTCTCGCTAACACTTTTCAGTCTTATTCTTAATAGGGGAACCTACTTTATTTTCAAAGAATTTCATAAAATCAGAAACAAACAAATAAAATTCTCTCGGTTAAACAATTTTAATAGAAAATAATTTAATTCAATGTTAAAAGATATTGTGTGTGGATTTCTCCACTTACAACTGATGTGCTCTGGATGACTGGGCTTTAGTTTCTTTAACTCTAAAATGGGGATAAAAGATGGATCGAGTTCATTGGGCTATTGTAAGAACTAAATTAGGAAATGTACTTGCAACGCTTAGCATAGAGCTTATTAAAGTTCGATACATGTTTCCAGTTATTATTTAAAAAGGTAAATTTATAACATGTATTAAATTCTACCTATATGCAGTAGACTTATTCTTATTAGAAACTGCCCTATAATTCGTACATTGTAGTAAGCCAAAAGTGCTTTAGCCTACATGACTCTGAATTGGGTGACATTTTACCTTGTTCATAATTATGAAACATTTGTGATGGTAATGAAATTCTGAATTATAAAGATCTGGAATTTCAAATTCATTTGTTTTTATTTCTACATACATCAAGCTATAATCTTAAATTGTAGAGTCATGGAGGTTTATTTCAATGTTAAATAGTAAAAACCATTTACCCTTAATTTTCTACAAAAAGCATATAGAGAAATACACATGTTTTTAAATAACTTAATCAGATAAAAATGGGCCATCTTTGAAGAGAGATAATTACCTTATTTTCATTGGCCATGTATAACAGCACCATCCTTTTCCCATTGTGCACTGGTAAATGTCAGTGTACAGAAGGGCCTTCTTTGTTGACAAGGTAGT
The DNA here is from genome assembly GCF_020171115.1 of Neogale vison. Classification (NCBI taxonomy): domain Eukaryota; kingdom Metazoa; phylum Chordata; class Mammalia; order Carnivora; family Mustelidae; genus Neogale; species Neogale vison. Next base: position 62,903,024 of record NC_058096.1, on the reverse strand, counting down.
AACTATCACCCTTCAGCTGTTCTCATTAGCGCCTAACCACCTTCATTTATTACTACTGATTCCCTCATGTTCAGTATATTAAATGTTAACAAATGGTTCTCATTTTACATGACAATTCTAATAATTAATGATTATAGAAGCATATTAGACACATAATGCCAAAATATATTACCTGTAATGTTAATCTCGAATTTGAGTTCCTTTCATATGTTGAAAATAGAATATGCTTTTTAGAGGTCAAAGCAGGAACACAAATGTACCTCTACACCTCTTCTCAATCTTAGGCCTATTAATTTAAGTCAGTGAAGAATTCGAAATCTAATTTTCCATTAGCAGTGTCAGGCTTGCAGGAAAGATCTCTGAGACCCAGAGAAGAATAGCTGAAATTCATAATGGAAAAAGATTGAATGTGATGAAGGAAAATATTCTTGGCCTGACATCTCTTTAGTGCCCAAGTGACTACGGGAGACCATTTCCTTTGCATGATGGATTACTGCTCTTCCTCCTCTCCAGCGTTGAAAAAGGAGGATGAAAGCAAAGAAGCAAACCTAGACCCTTGGGTACTCAGCTAATGAGCACCAAGAGGGCCATAGACAAAACATTGGAAAGGAAAATACAAGAGAAAGGGAGGTGAGGGAATCAGTGCCTCAGAAGTAGGAAACAGAACAGAGTTAACTGATGGAGGGTGGTTGCACAACAATACCTCAAGTGTCTTGACCTTTGTAATGTCTCAGCACAAATTAGGATGGGTGTGAGAGAGACTCACTGATGTCCTCAAGGCACATGTCACACAGACTCCAACCTAATTCACTCTGCCTGTTATAATTTTTTAAAGATTTATTTTCTGGCTATTTTTATTTTTATTTCTTTATTTTTTAAACATCTATCACAGTCACATTCTTTGCCAAGTGTGTTATTTCATAGCAAGAAGCATAATAAGCTATTAGTAAGGACTGACATTCTACCTGACTCTGGACTGCCTGATCAGCTAGGTGTGAGTGCAGAATTCAGCATGCTCTTTATATACTACTTAGTTGAGCACATATTTACGAAGTGCTCTATTATGCCACAAAGAGTGTCAGAAGCTGGGAAAATACAAAATTAGGTGGCTTTTTTGTCCTTGATAACTTCAGGGTCTTATGAGAAGTAATAGCCACATAAATTAAAACTTGATACAAATGTGTCATAGAAAGGATAATAGTGCAACAACGAAGATTGGAGGTTTCCAGGATAAAATCCTGGAGAAAATAATCTTTTGGCAGAGTTCCAAAGAGTTGTGAAAAATAATATTCTAAACATAGAAATTAAGAAGAACTAAAGTATAGAGGGAGAAAACCACTAGAGTGTTCCTGGAAACAGCAGTTTAGTCTTACTAGAAGAGAAGATACAGGAACGCTGGTAGACTATTTGGTAGGAGAGGAAGGCAACAAATCATAGAGGGTCACGTAGAACCTTGTTACTCAAAGTGTTATCCACAGCCCTCAGCGTTGTCCTTGGCTGGAACTTATTGGAAGTGCAACTCCTTTGGCCAGATATTCTACATCAGAATTTGGATTTTAACAAGATCCCCAGGTGATTTGTTTGCACAATAAAGCAGGAATAGCACTGGCATAGTATTGTTGGATAGATCTGAGGAAGAATTAATTGGAAGCTGAGGGACAAGAAGTTTTCCTCAACCAGTCTCTATCTTTCTCTTTTCCTTCCTTACCAAGAATGGACTCCTCAGAGTAGCTTCAAGTTTAATTTGGGCCTTGAACTCCTGCTTTCTGCTGCTCGATTTCAGTGATACCCACCTCCGACCCCCAATCCATATCATTGCAAACCTGGCATGGAAAGCCTTGGGTATATGAGGATAAAAGGAAGGTAGCAGGGACACTTTGAAAAATCTTGAAGGCTAATGTTAACAACTTAATATTCTTCTACTGTATAATGGTTGTTAGTTTTTCACATATATTTTCCTCACTTCAGCCCTGTGAGATTATGATCAATCTCCTCATTGTGCTGATGAAATAATTAAGACAAGTGATATCAAGTACTAAAAGTCACATGACTGGGGGAAAAGTAAAAAAAAAAAGAGAGAGAGAGAGAGGAAAGAAAAGAAAAAAAAAATGAAATTAGATTTTCCAATATGAAATTCAGTACTGTTTCCTCTTCTCCAAATTGTCCTCCTAACTTACGGGCTCATGGATCCCTGACCTGGATAGACTCTGTTGCTATATTGTATTATAATATCATTTTTCTTAATATTTTATTTTTTAAAGTAATCTCTATACTCAATGTGGGACTCAAACCCACAAACCCAAGGTCAAGAATGACCTGCACCACTTACTGAGCCACCCAAGCCCCCCCTACCATTATTTTGGAATGGAGGATTTGAGGACAAGGTAGTTGGGAGACTTTCAGAGCAGAGGTCCACAAGGGGATGGTTGGGTTTACCCATTCAGGGAGTTAGGGTTCAGTGAAATGTTAAACCAATATAATTATTTTTACTCTTTAAGCAGTTACAAAGGGAGACAGAACAAAGCCAGGACAAAAATGTAAGTTAATTTAGATGAACTCTAAATAAGGATAGGGATCAAATCCTGATGCAAGTCACCTTGCTTTTCTTTTTCACTGCTCAAAAGTATAAAAGACCATGACTGCAGATCACAGCATCATGGCCAGTTTAAGGTTTAGAACACATCCTAATGATTAAATTAAAATGTCTGCACAGATAATCTAATTGATTAAATTGAAACTGGTCATCACTTACATAGTTAAGTTGGAAATAAAGATTCCATTGAGAAATGTCCAACTTGGAACTATGAGTAGAGTAAAACTTCCCACTCCTTAATTATAGGCTCTTTGATAATTAGTTGAAAATTGTGATAAGGGACCTGTGGAAAAATCGTGAATATCTTTAGATATGTTTGTGCTCTCTTCACTCTATTTTCTTTGAACGTTTGGGATCCTAATCCTTTCTTTGGCTGGTGGAGAGAAAGTAGAACTTTTTTCATCATCAAAATAGGAGGGCTTCTCTGCTCTGGTGGTTACCAAATAATACTTTGGTCATTGAAGGGCTCAAAATAGCTCTATATTCAGTTCTTTGGCAACTTTAGCTCAGAGACAAATAATGTTGCTTAAATCCTACACCCTGAAACTCTGCATACTGTTAAAAATTCAGAGAACAGAAATCACAGAGAGAAAGGATAATATTTAAGAGTCATGAGGTTAAGAAAGTAGAAGTATGATGCATAGATCTTCTCTCCTATTAGAAATAAAAATATTGATTTATATCATGATTTGAGGGACCTCTATGCCTTTACTGAAATCAAGGATGTTAGCTTTTAACAGCAATATGTGGCTTTCCCTTGTCATTCACTTCATAAGAATAAGAACACCAGAAAGGTAGGGGAAAGAGTATGTGAGTAGAAGGAGAAGAGAGAAGTACTGACTTCTTGTCAAATTAATTAATTAATTAAAGAATATATAAAGTTTTATAAAATATATGAAACATATATAATTTCATTTTAAAATATATTTTAATATATATTTAAAACAAGTGGATAATGAGATAACAGATCTGTGGTCAGATCTTCTACAGACAGCCAAAAACATTTAAAAAAAGTTACCATCTTGGATTATGGCATGTGAGAAGGTTATGAGAGTCTAAGGAGCCCAATCTAACCCTGAAAGGGCAAAAAATGAAATCACAGTCCATGTAGCCTGTCAAAAAGAGAGGCAGTTAAGATGGAATCTAAATGACTATAAAGTCTTAAGTATTACAGATAATGCCAAGGCACACTGAATGTTTTGGGCCAGCCTGGAGAAGATAAACAGCAGAAAAGAAAAAAATAATTTCTCTCACTCAAGTGGAAATGCTTTTCACACAGGAACTATGGGGACCAAACATGACTTGCAAAAAGATGAATTTAAGGAAATCAAGAGCAGAATATCCAGGGGGAAAAGAAAGCCTTATTTATTGTGGCTCAGGTGTCTAAGAGCTCAGAATGAATAGACTGTGACACTAGTATTATTAATGAAAAGAAAAGTTTTATTGACTACATAGTGTGTAGATGTCTATATAGGTCTGGCTAGGTAATCTAAAATAAGCAAACTTCTGGGGTCGAAGTCTAAAGTAAAAACAAAGGTGGATAATTTGTGTCATATCTCTGCCTGCTTGACTCCAAAGGCAAAACTCAAGGTTTAGAAAGAACTTTTATAGCCTGAATATCCCAGAGACAGAATTAAAAAGAAAATGCTCAGATCTATGAGTGTCTGGTGAGATGCCCCCCAACCCAGCTTTGCAGATAAATAGAATAAATCAGTTGAATCCTATACTTAGATTTGACTCGTGGATAATGATTACAGACAAAGGGAAAGCTCTGCAGTATGGACTGTGGCATCAGTTTGTTGATCACTGCCTTTATTCATTTGTTCATTCTTTGACTTATTCATTCATTTGTTCACTCACTCTTTAAATAATACCTGAATGCCTGGGAAAGGATCAGAGAATATTCTGAGTGCTCGAGCAATAGTCATTACCAAGAGACCTCCATCTTCATTCTCACAGAGCTTATAAACCAGCAGAGAAAGACAGATTAAAAAAAAAAAAAAATGCCAAACAAGATGACTTCAAATGACAACATTACTATGAAGGAAGAGAATAAGATGACATTATGGAGACCCACTGCTTAAATAAAATAAAGAGAATAGAGTATATATATACATATATCGCTCTACATACATGCATATGTAGAGTAGTCTGGGACGTCCTCTTTCACGTGTCAATTTAAATTGAGACCCATGGTGAGAAGAAGCCAGGCTACATCAGTAATATGCATATATTTAGCAGACTACAAAGGATTTCTAATTTGTTTCAGAATATGCATATCAGAGATTAAAGAATAATTTGCTAAGATGTAAAACCCTTAATTTTTTTTTTAAGGGGAAGATTCTCTCTCCCTCTTTCTCTAATTATTTCTCTTTGTGTCTTTATCTCTCTCAAAAGTGGAAACTAGCAATTCTTTATATGGCCGTGAAGTTCATGTGTCTCTGTCTTCTTAAGCACAGCAAAAGCACATCTAGACTTTTATAGTTCTTAAAGAGAAACTGGTTTCAGTCCATCAGAGTTCAACAAATTATCTTTAATACAGTATTTTGTGCATGGTTGTTGCTCAATAAAGACTAATTTAGAGAATGGAATTTTGTTTAAAGATGCTAGATGCTAAATACATACTTTTGGTTAAAGAATGAAATTAAATTTAATGGGATTGCATTCTGTTTTAATGATTCTTTTCTAAACACTCTAAAACGCTTTATTATTCATCCCACAAGTAACTGCCATTGTCTTGACTAAATCAGGTACAACTATGAACCCTGAGAATAGTAACCCTGAGTAGTGATTCTTAATGTTGGTTCAAAGATGAGATTCGATTGAAAGCAAGTTTTCTGTCCCTGTCACTAAAATGTTATTTAGATAAATGCTAATACAAGGGGAAACACGCAATGAGCTATCACCTTACATCTGTCAGAATGGATGAAATTTTTTAAAAGACAAGAAATAGGGATGCCTGGATGGCTCAGTCTGTTAAGTGTCTGTCTTTGGCTCGGGTCATGATTCTGGAGTCCTGGGAGCAAGTCTTGCATAGGGCTCCTTGTTCAGTGGTGAGCCTGCTTCTCCCTCTCCTTATTTTTCCCTCTGCTTATAAGTTCCCACACTCTCTCTCTTTCTGATAAAAAAATAAATAAAATCTCAAAAAAAAAAAAAGAGGAAATAAAAACTGTTGGTAAGGATGTGGAGAAAAAGGAACGTTCATTCAATTAATGTTGGGAATGTAAATTGCTGCAGCCACTACAGGAAACAGTATGGAGTTTCCTCCGAAGATTAAAAGTAGAAATACCATATGATCCAATAATTTCACTAGGGGGTATTTACCCAAAAACAAAAACAAAATCACTAATTTGAAAAGATGTCTGCACGCCAGTTTATTGCAGCATTATGTACAATAGCCAAGATATGGAAGTAACCTAAGTGTCCATCAATAGAAGAATGGATAAGGAAGATGTCACACACACACACACACACACACACACACACACACACACTGGCTTTTTAATGCAACCATGAAAAGGATGTGATCTTGCCATTTGTGACAACATGGATGAACCTGGAAGGCATTATGCTAAGTGAAATAAGTGAGAACGGGAAAGACAAATACCACTTGATTTCACTCAAATGTGAAATCTAAAAAACAAAACAAATGAATAAAGAAATTTTAAAAAAGCAGAATCAGATGTATAAATACAGAGAATAAGCTGACGGTTGTCAGAGGAAGGTGTTAAAGGGATAGAAAAAATGGAGGAAAGTGAATGGGAGATACAGGTCTCCAGTTATGGCATGAATAGGTCATGGGAATAAAAGGCACAGCATAGGGAATCAATGATATTATAATAAGGGTGTATTGTGAGTAGACTTGTGAATGGTAGATATGCTTGAGGTGAGCATAGCATAACATATGGAGAAGTTGAATCACTATGTTGTGCACCTAAAAACTAATGTAATATTGTGTGTCAACTATACTCAAATAAAAATAAATAAAATAAAATAAAATAAAATAAATGATGGACTTTGGAGACTTTGAGCTAAAAAAAAGAGAAAACATTTTTAATATATGTTTTTTGTTTTCTGACTAGATTATAAAATATATGATTTAGGAGACAATGATTTATGCCTCTTTGGAACTCTAATTTCTAGCATATACAAATGATGGATGTTAACTAATCTTTAAGGCTGTGTGGTGAACTGCAAAAACTGTGTTTAGAGCCAGACAAACTGTTTCAAATCCTGGTCTGCAATTTGCCAGCTCTTTGAGATTGAGCAAATTGATATATCAACTGAGCCTCATTTTTTCATCTATAGAATAGAGATCCCATTGCCTTTCAAGGTGGCTTTAAGGATTAGTGATATTTAGGCAAAATAACTATAGGATAGCTATTAATATTTAAAAACAAGAAGAGAAACAGACACACTGTTCTATTAAGTTCTGTAAGGGCAGGAATGGGAAGTGTAACTTTCTGTATCCACAACTCTTGGTTCTTAGTAGATACTCAACAGGTATTTGCTGAATGAATGAATAAAATGAATATTATGTTTGATGATTTGAGGTGGATAGGAAGGTAAGAATTACAGAGAATTGAAGAATTTAAAGACTGCATTAGATATCATGGCACCTGCAAATTTCTTATTGCCTCTAGGAGGAATACTATTACATTATCTCTAGAAAGAAAACCATCCCTTTTATTCATAAAGTACTTCAAAAGAAGCATTTAAAATTATTCTTACTTTCCTAAAGCAATTCCCTGCAAGTCAAATGAACAAAACATTTAATCAAATAAACAATACCAAACCATTTCCTCAAATGTTACTTGCAGGAGTTACCATGCAATGGTTCTTTTAACAATTGCAGTTTGGCCCAGGGAGGAAGAGTGAAGATTGCTTGGGGTCCTTTAGTTCTTAAATCTTCATGGGGAATAAGTGAAGAAGTTTGACAAAACTGAGAGATTGTTCTAAATGATGCAGTTGAGTGGTCCCTGTGCTTAGAAAGCAGGACAGTATGTTTTAAGAATTTCTGAGGGCCATGATCAAAATCTACAAATTAGTCGACATACCTGCTGGAAGTGTTAGTATGCACATAAGGAGATGGAAGATTCTGATTTTCCAAGGACCTGAGAATCTGAGATGAAGGGCTGTTTTATACTGATGGTAGAAATTAGAAGAGTTACCAAGGAGGAAGGGAATTTATCTCGGTACAGAAATATCTGGTTCTGATTATATGAAGAATAGGGTAGTGTAAAGAATACTAGGGGTGCCCAGATGGCTCAGTTGGTCAAGCCTCTACCTTTGGCTCCTGTCATGATTTCAGGTCCCTGGGATAGAGCCCTGGTCTTGCTCTCTGCTCAGCAGGAAATCTGTTTCTGCCTCTCCCTCTGCCCCTCCCCTCCACACCCACTCATGCTCTCTCTCTCAAATAAATTTCTTTTAAAAAAGAATACTGCTTATAATAACTCAAATAGACATTTTCATTATGGCACCTGCAATGAACACAGCCCTCTTGAAAGGAAATTGTCTCACACTACACCTGTAGCCTCTGGTGGGAAACTGTGTTATCATGTTTTTGCCATCCTGCCTTCTTCTGCCCAAGCTATTCTTGGGCAATTCAACCCAACCACAATTCACTAGAGTCGATCTGCTAATTGGGGATTGAATCTATAAACTGGCCAATGCAAGATAAAATGGGCTAAAGAAATTTGTTCTGGACTTTGGAGTGGAGGTATCCCTACAATATGGCTTACATAGCAATGGAAATTGAAGCTGAATCATGCAGCGAACCCATGACTTAATGATCTTAAGAAGCTTGAGTTGTGAAAAAACAAGCTGTAACTAACCAGAAGTTATGAAGTTGAAAAAAGGTATGAAAAGGGGCACCTGGGTGGCTCAATGGGTTAAAGCCTCTGCCTTCAGCTCAGGTCATGATCCCAGGGTCCTGGGATTGAGCCCCGCATCGGGCTCTCTGATCCACAGGGAGTCTGCTTCTCTCTCTTTCTGCCTGCCTCTCTGCCTACTTGTGATTTCTCTCTGTCAAATAAATAAATAAAATCTTAAAAAAAAAAAAAAAAGAAAAAGGTATGCAGAGGTAAGAGGAGGAAGGTATTCCCAGTGCAGGCGGGCACTAGGAAGAAAAGTGCATATCCAGAGATGGAGATTGGTGGAGAGCAACTGAGTGATATTTATGATCGACAGATATTAGCAATCTCTTGTTCTTCCTGCAGCCTTGCTCTTACATAATTCCTGCTCTTCCTGAGTTTTGAGTTTGCAGGTTTTTTTGTTTTTGTTTTTTTTTCTGGCTCACTTGACAGCATATGTTCACAGTTAGACCCTATTCTTTGTGGTAAACCTACTTTATAGCAAAGCTATCCAGATTAAAACTTTATGATGACCAAGCAGCCAGTTTTCCTTGGTGTATTCTCAGTTTTATATATTTTGTCCCAGCGTTCACACACAACTAGCAAAGTTGGTTCTGTTAATGGTTTGGAAAAATAGGATTGCTCTATTCTTAGTTGGCCTAATCTAGTTTGCAGAGAAGGGAGAGAGAAGAAAGGAGGAAAGAAGGTTGGGAAGCAGAGGAGGAGAGTGGAAGGGATAGAAAAAAATAATGGGAAAAAAGAAGGCTAAAAGAAATAAGGAATGAAAAGATTGAAAGATTTGGACAGGAAGAATATGATCCAATAAGTGTTAGTAAATCCCCTTAGGTGAGTTTGGAGTTTAAGGAGATTCGTTTCCCATGGTGCCTGGGTGGCTCAGTCAGTTGAGCATCTGACTCTTGGTTTCAGCTCAGGTCATGATCTCAGGGTCCTGGGATCGAGCCCTGCAACAGACTCCACGCTCAGCGGGCTTCTGTTTGAGGTTTCTCTCTCTCTGTCTAAAACAAATGATTTTTTTAAAGAGGATTTGTTCGCCTATAATAAGTCTTTTAAAGTTACCATCTGTCAAAAAGAATAAGACAGTCAGTTTTGAAAATTTTGCATGTCCAAATACATAAGTCCTAAATCTGGGTAAACAATATGCCTCCAAGTATAATGTAAAATAAGCAGACTCAAATACTGATAAGAGAGAGGTGGTGTTTGCATGTGACTTGTGTACCAAGAATCCATGTACTACTAATATTGTCTTTTAAAAAAATGTATTAAGCCTCCTTACAGAACACAAAAATATTAAAGAAGAATGTCTGGTTGTCCCTGGTTGAGTTCACATAAAGGAGGTAGGAACATTTCCATATAACAACTCAGTGGAGTAGTTATAGCCATTTCAATAATATAATACAATAAAATTTATTTTTATGTTGGGCCATAAAATTACTATACCAGAAGTGGTCAACAGTTTATCAGTTCTCAAAATGGGTAGTGTAGGATGTGACTGGGAAAGGTGTAAAATCCCTCAAATGTGTCTAATTATCCCAAACTCTACGCCCAAGGGAAATATTTTCCTAACCCTTTCTGTTGATCAGTTTATGTTATAAAACATATGGGTTGATGACCCTTACAACATAGTTTTGCTTCAGTGGATAATGTAACTACAGATCTCTTTTATTGTGCTATAAATACTCTGTCTTCCCTAGAAATAGTACTGCATTCATCGTGTGTCTTTCACAAATTGTTTTCTCGTGTCATTATTTCACATTAATATGAACATCACTGAACATCACTAAGCCCTGTATAGAATGAATGAATTTTGGAAAAGAACTATTGAAAATGACGTAGGCTTTAGAGCATGGAAGTTTGTTGAAAATAACTGGGACCAAATTTAAATTCCAAACCCTGTCTCACCAGTAGTCCCAGATATGACACAAATTAGTTGGTTTTGGAGGAAAAGGAGCGGTTTAGATGTCATTTACTCCTTTCTTTTCAGGCTCTAAGAATGAGTGAGAGAGAGAGAGAGAGAGAGTGTGTGTGTGTGTGTGTGTGTGTGTATGTTTAAGAAAGCAACTCTGAACATTGAGATGAAACAATGAAAGTCAAGGTACTTAAATTTGAACCCAGTTTCCATCACTTACCAGCTACTACATGATATTAGCTAATTAATCCTTCAACTCTCTTTTCTCAGCTATAAGTATCGATAATATAGCACCTTCCTCATAGAGTTTTCCTGAAGACCGGTGAGAAAGAGACTGAAATGCCCCTCACGTGGTTCTTAGCATCTAGTAAGCAGCTAGTAGAGGCAAACTGCATAACTATTCTTGATATAACCTGTCTCTGTGTGTAGAGAGAGGGATTTCCTTTTTCAGTGTCTCTCCTGGAAAGGTATCCTCACAAAAAAATCACCGAGAGAGGTAAGGGGCAGCTTTGGCTCAGAAAGCTTTTACGTAAAAGAAAGTTGGAAGAAAAATACATAGCCCAGTTGCCCTCACAATGATCCTAAAGTCTAGAGGAGAAAATTCTGAAGGCAGATGAAGGAACAAACGTGGAATGAGTGTATCCAAGTGTGGTATTCCATTCACTGCTTGTTCGTGATATCCCTGCTTGTGATAATTCCTGTGCTACTGCTGCCACTGTAATGAAGGCTGGGTTTGGGGTAGTAAATGGTGAGAGGGAGAGAAAAACCATGCTCCCTTCCACGCCCCCTCCCAGTGAGATGTAATTGACATATAATATTGTCTTAGTTTAAGGTATAGCACATAATGATTTGATACATGTATATGTTACAAAATGGTTACCACAATGAACTTAGATAACATTCAGTATCAAGAGGACAGTCAACAAAAGAAGCAGAAAACAGGGTGGAGAGAAGCAGGTGAGAGTGAGGATAATTGACATTTAAGCTTTGTCTCAATATTTGATTCCTGACCCATTCTGACCATGATTTCTGAGCAACACAATCAGCTGGATGCCACCGCACCCTCAGAGAATCGAGTACTTCTGGCTTGTGCCAACGGTCATGCATGCTGACACAGCTGTACAAAGGGAGAAATGGAGGAAAGTTTAACTGGTGTACAGAATGATGCCTCGCCAATGCTATTAATTGCTGCCATTGTTCCAGGACTGCCGCAATGGAAACACAATAGCAGTTTTCTCACACATTTACCTGAAAGGCTAGTGTCTGACATCATTTCAGAGGAGTAGAGGTTGGGGGTTATAAACATAACGTATTGTTTTGCTGACATATGCAAATGTTTGGAAAGTCTTCCAATTTTAAAGGAGAAAAAAAATACAACATAAATTGTAGTCACAGAAAAAACAACAACAACAAAAACCCCACATTGTTTGGTTTTCCATCTTCCCTGGGGAGCAGCTGCTGATTTCACTCTAATTTTAACTGCTATTGCTTTGAGCTAAACTTTCCATTTTTATTAAAAAAAAAAAAAAAAAAAACTTTGAGTCTAGAGGATTACAAGCTCCTGTGCTTTTGATTTTTAATAAAAAGCAAGCATTTACCTCTGAACAGTAGCAGCAAGAAAGGGAATTAAACCTGAGGCTAGTGAGCTGACCTTTAGAGGGGTGCCGATCCAGAGGGAGATGAGAAATTTAACACACATTCCTTTTCTTTCTCATGTACATACTCTCCAGCTAATATTCTTCTTTTTATATTTATTTAAATGGGAGAAACCATATGATTTTTTTAAAAAAGTCTTTGTTCACTAACGTTTGTGTTTCGTGAATTGGCTATATGGATGCAGGTCTTTCCAAGGGCTATGCCTACTGGTATGGTCGGATTTTCATATAGAATATGAAATGAATGGTGATGGTGCTGATAAAATGTAGAATAGAAAGAGAAATCACATATCCATCTCTATACAAGACTCTACTGAGTGGGGAACCTGGGGTGATGCGTGACAGAGTAAAACTAATCGCTCCAACACGGCTGACAAACTATACTTGCAACTGGGAGTATGTATACCCAAATTGCAGGAAAAGTTCATTCTTTAATCTGTTCACTTTTTTACAGAGGAAAGGAAGCACAGAAAATTTGGTCTAATTTGCATATGACTTTTCTAAAAAACAAGTGTATTCCTGTGACATTAAATGAATACCACTGTTTAAAGAAAAATGGGCTATGATCCATGAACTCGGTTTACAGGTAACTGTTTTCATTCTTCCCCAATCCTCCCCCACCACCAATTCTATGCAATAGTATTTTGTCTCTGCAAAGGAGCTCACCTATAACCGGCTTAGAATACAAAATGTTGAGCCTCAAACTCAGCCTTCTACTTCTTTTGCTTTCCTTGTTCTGCATTTCTCCTACCTCTTATGGAGAGAGTCTCAGCCCCCTAGAGTAAAGCTTGGGAGTTTGCGTTTCTATTTGAAATCATTCATAACTTTAATTCTCTTTGTCGAATGGATCACTACTCTTACAGAATTTAGTTCTCTTTATCATCCCCAAATACTTCACTTTCAGAGAAAATATTTAAAGATGTAGTTGTTAGAGTATCCAAACATAGTATATTGTGCTGAGTTTTGTTTCATGAGTTTTGCCTTCATGTGGGTATTGGCGTTAATTAGATGTGTACATTGAATGCTCTCTGCATTATGTTTAATTACTTTTGATATTTAACTTTCCTTATAATTTTAACCCAGCTGAAATATATCATGGGATAATAGAAACCTCTCATGGAGCTAATTAGACTAGGAAGGATCTTTTATAAAGGTCAGGCTGGCAGTTGTCTTGGGTGAAAAAGGAAGTTCACTGGGTACGGACTGGCAGTGAGGAGACAGTCTGCTGTACAGAGTTAGAGAAGCTCAGACTGGAAGAGCTTCAGAGACGGTCATGCTGAAACCCTTCTCCTGGGATAAAGACTAAGTGGAAACAAGGTTCTATATCTGCCTATGACTTGCTATGATTTCTTTAGATGAATAATTTAATTTTTCAATGTCTGGTTCATACAATCTATTATTAAAACCCCAGCTTTTGATTAGTGCCAGGTAGGTTGTCCAAGGGACGCAAAAAATTTGCTGCAGCTCTGCTGCCACTTTGCTGCCATAAGTGGTAAGTGTGAATGTTGTTGTCGTTTAAGATTCCTTTATTTATTTGAGAGAGAAAGAGAGTGTGAGTAAGTGCATGGGTGGAGGAAGGGCAGAGGAAGAGGGAGAGAGAGAATCCCAAGCAGAATCCCCACTGAGCACAGAGCCCAACATGGGGCTTGATCTCAGGACCCTGAGAGGATGACCCCAGCAGAAATCAAGAGCCAGACTCCAAGTCGAACGAGCCACCCAGACACTCCATGAGTGTTTTATTACTGAATTTATGGAAGACACTTGGATTCGCAGTTTAAATGAAGAGACTTCTGACTTTTAAATGGATTCTTGATTGAGTTGCTTACTTACAAACCTCTTTTCCTGCTACTAATTAAAAGCAAAAATTATGGACTGTATCTGTAGCCTTCATTTTCTCTTTTAACATCATGCAGACTAGGTTGGCTCTTTTCATCATAAGAGCAGTATTCATGAAAATCGCTTAAACAACCCTCCAGCCAAATCGAGTATTCCTCTTTACTACTTTCATTCTTCTTCACTTCATTTTGAATGAACTCAAAACTTACCACCTCATTTTGGAAGCACGCCTATTTTACTTGCCTTCCCATACTGCCCTATCCTATTTTCTCCCAGATACCTTCTCCGACATTCATTTATGACCACCTACAGTTTGCCTCGGATTTTGCTGTGCATGGAGGGTACATAATGAATAATAAATGATTCTTAAAACAACCTAAAAAATATAACAAGGAGAGAATTTTGTGGAGAATGGAGGATTGTGTGATACAGTATGAAATCCTCACAAGTAAATCCCAGTGATCAGTAGTTTCGGCCCAGCATCTTACTGCTTCACTATGACCAGTGATGATTCCATATTACTTGAATGATCATATCTCAACTTTTTAAACTATGGTCAAGGTCCTGTATCAAGTACTCTAGGGACAAATAAGGACCAAGAGGTGAAAAAAACGACACTTGATACAGGGCAGTACTTTAAACTGTGAATCCATGTGTCTTCCATAGAGATAATAATAGTTCCTACCTCCTGGAGTTCTGGACAGGATCAAAGGAGGAAATAGGTAGGCAGATAGATGACAAAAACATAGAGATATCCCTTCATCACTTAGAACAGTTATTGGAACAATAAACATTCAACAAAATGTCAGGTGCTATCATTATATTTATATTTGTAAATAACTATTCTCTGAGTATATATCTTATATCTTCAAGCATAAAATTTTAAAGGTAGTGTCCCTATATTTTATTTCTTCTGTAGCCAGTGGAGAGCTGTCTATGGTGGTTGTCATATAACAGACACTAAAATTGACTGATTGTGGTGTTTAACAGCTCTTTTTTTCCCCCCTTTGGCTCTGTCTCTGTCCCCAATATAGATTCATAGATTTCTGTCCTCTACTTTTTAAAAACATATGCTATCCGCTATGGGCCTCAGCTTAAGAGGCCATCTAAGACTAGTATAGTACAAAAAAAGAAAGCATAGATGAGACTGGGCATCAGCAGAAATTTTTGATTCCTTAAGGTGGCTTTAGGAAGGAATAAGCTTCTGAGTGAATCTTAGAGGCTTCAGTACATAGAATTTAAGACATAAATGTTAGGATATGGGTCAAATTAACCCAGATGGAGGGACTGGAATGAGCAAAGTCCGGAAGACCAGAAAGCATGGAGACAGGTTAGGAAAATTACAAATCATTCAGTTTAGTGGGTAAAGCACAATAATGGAGGGAAAAAAATGAGAAAATTGGGTTCAAGCACTGAATTTTAGGGCCAGTTTTTAAGCTTGAATGATATTTTTATCTGATTTACATTTTTTAAAAAAATATCATCATTTTGGGGCACCTAGGTGGCTCAGTGGGTTAAGCCTCTGCCTTCGGCTCAGGTCGTGATCTCAGGGTCCTGGGATCGAGGTCCGCATCGGGCTCTCTGCTCAGCGGGGAGCCTGGTTCCCCCTGCCCCCCGCCTGCCTCTCTGCCTGCTTATGATCTCTCTCTGTCAACTAAATAAATAAAATCTTAAAAAAATAAATAAAATATCATCATTTAGTAGATTAAACAAAAACGTAGAAATTGATTTTGTCTTCCGTTTTCTGAGAATTGTGAGACTTTTTTTTTTAAGGGAAAATGACTCATTCTTAGGTCTTATATATGGCATGCTTGAATAAGAGGAGTTCAGCTTTATATAAATGTTGACAGCTCTAAAAACAGCAGTACTAATGGTCAAGCTAAGCTCTCCATACAGCAACACCAGAGGGCTTCCAGAAGCAGGCAGGGGGGTTCTGAGTTAAAAATGGCCCCTGGAACTACCTTATCTATCTTTACCAGTTAAACCCATAACTATTTTCTGGCACAGCCAGTTTTCATAGATACCATTGTGAATTTTGTTTTCCTTTTATCAAAGTAGACTTATTTCACATTTTACAGGATGGAAGAGCTAGGTAGGGATTCTCCTCTGAGCTTCCACTACATTTCCTTTTTAACTTTATTTTAGTATTTGGTATGTTGTGGTATAATTTATATTTTATGTGTCTCTCTACCCCACAAGCCTGTGAGCTCTGTCAGGAATTTCTTGAAATCTTTGCCATGTTTCAGGCATTGTGCTAAGGGTTTTACATGATTAATTTATTCACCTTCCTAACAATTCTGTGAGGTGGATACTATTGTTCATCTCATTTTATACATAGAGAACTGATGTATATAGAGGGTAAGAAAATTACCCAGTTTGTATAATTAATAGATGTTAGAGCTAGGATTTGAACTCAGTGTAATTCCTGAGCCTGGTTCTTAAATATCACCCATGCAGAAATGAATATCAGTTGAATGTATGAATAAATGGAAGAAATGTAATATGCACATTTGGTAGAAAGAACACGGGTAGGGAACTAGAAAACTAGATCTCTAGTCCTAAGTCTGCTTCAAACTAGCTGCATGACCTTGGGCAATTATCTTAACTTCTTTGAGCCTCATTTCTTTACTTGATTGTTGTGAGAATTAAGTTATATGACATGTGTGACAGTGTTTAGCAAAAGGCCTAGTACATTTTAAGTTTTTATAAATATTAGCTTTTCTTTCTTTCTCACCCTTCTTTGCCCTGAGAGGCCTGTAAACCAACCTTGACTTTTCTAAAGCACATGACATCCTGTCTCAGTCAATGCCCAACCCTCATGGGCCAGAAGGTCCTTATCCTTACTTGAAGGAGGGAGAACATGGGCTGCACCGGATGACTATGGAGAGAGCAGAACTCACGGAGGTTATTGCAACTGCCAATTCAATGACCAGTGATGGCAAGGGGCTACCACATCAGTGCAGGGCCCCATGTGTCCATGCTGGGTTCACCCGCCTCTAGTCACTCTGGATCTCTCATGTGAGTTACACATGTAATTATCCAGGCAGCAGGCTAAAATATCTCCACAGATAGCAAAGTTTCATCAGCAGAAGGGCACATTTTGTTTTGTGCCAAGTGTTATAAAGCTGTGGTGATTAATTGAAGGACAAGTTAGAAAGTCATGGAATAATATGTCATCCTATGCCCAGGCCTCCAAGGGTTAAGCAAAGCAAGAGGTTAAGGAATACACCTGAGCTTGTCAGAAAAAAAGATACCCCTAAAATTATTTTTAGCTATGCTGCCTTCACTAGAATATGCTTTTCTTCCAAAAAGCTCAGAATCTGTATTTTTGTTACCAAGTCCTTAATATTAGCTAAAACTATTACCGCAAAATAAGGTGAGAGATCACATTTTATTGTTTCTTTATTTTATTTTTTTAATATTTATTTATTTATTAGAGAGAGAGAACACATGTTCATGGTGGGGAGGCAGAGGCAAAGGGAGAGATGAGCATGTAGCTCAACACTGGCCAATCCCACAACCCTGAGATCATAACCTATGCCAAAACCAGGAGTTGGATGCCCAACCAACTGTGCCAACCTAGAAATCATATTGTGGATGAAATTTTGTCAGAGAGCAATGGCATAAGTAAAATAAACATATTCTGTTAGTTGTGTGCCAACAGAGCAAAAGAAACACACACATATACATGTTTGCAAAGACACACTTGAAAAAAAAATCATGTGAACAAAAACCTTATTATTCTCTTATTGTGGTATTGTTCTTACTTCTATTATCTTTCCAGTTGACCTCAAGTTCCTGACAGGAATCCTCTGTTGTGTGTGTGTGACGCTAGAGACTATACTTCTTGTAAGGAGTAAAGATAGCTGCTAAGCCCTGTGTTATCTTGTGCACCTAAGACTTTGTGAGAACTGTGGATAGGTTAAAAGGCATAGAAAATGGAAGAAAAAAAAAAAACAAGGAAAATGGAAATAAAATAGATCATGAAAAAAATGCAAGGAAGGAAGCCTGCAAATAACTCAGAATGGAAAAGAGGGGAAGAGAAGAAAGAGGTGAGCATAGTCAGGAGGGATATATGCCACCAGGGTCATCTGTGGTGTTACATGGTAACTGACTATCAAGGATTCCTAGACTGACTCTTCGGATATTAAGGCTTCTATTATGCTTAGGATATTTATGTCATATTCTCTAGACAGGTCAAAGAAAAGTCCAAAGACCAACAGGGTTGCTGAGCCAATATTTTTTTTAAAAGATTTATTTATTGATTTATTAGAGACAGAAAAAGCAAACAAATTGGGGGAGGGGCAAAAGGAGAGGGAGAGAGAATTTCAAGCAGATTTGCTGCTTAAGCAGGGAATCTGACTTGGGGCTGGCCCCCATGACCCCAAGATCATGACCTGAACTGAAACCAAGCATTGGACGCTCAACCAATTAAGGTACTCAAGCACCCTACTGAGCCAACATTTTTATGGAGAACTTTCTGCCTGACCTACTCTCTTTACTGCTATCTGTACCAAGTACCCACATAAATACCTTGTTTATGACCTGGCATTATGTTTTGATTTTTGTTTTGATTTTTGCCTTTTTTATTAGAGCTGTTAAGGAGAGAGAAATGGGAATGTACAGGGACATTTTAGTGATGTAGCAAAAGGGTTGAGATGACCGGGTCTAGACCACCTTTTACCTGCTTATTGACAAGAATGTAACTGAATCAGTTATTATTTGTTAACAGATTGCATCTACTTTTTCCCTTTCCTGCATGGCCACTCTATCTGAGATGAAGATTAAATAAATAACTTGGTATCATGTACTCCTCATATAGGTATTAGTTGTTGCTCAGAGCTTTGTCTACAAAAACTAGATTGTTTTAGTTTGTTCCTTAGTTTAGTCAAAAGGTATTTACTGAACAAGTACTGCTATTAAACCACTGTCTTTACCACTATAGCCACAAGTTAGCATTTATTAAAAACCCATATTAATATGGTTTACCTGCTTGATACATCATCTTACTCATATTTTAGACAAACTTTTTTTTTTTTAAAGATTTTATTTATTTATTTGAGAGAGAGACAGTGAGAGAGAGCATGAGCGAAGAGAAGGTCAGAGAGCGAAGCAGACTCCCCATGGAGCCGGGAGCCCGATGTGGGACTCAATCCCGGGACTCTGGCATCATGACCCGAGCCGAAGGCAGTCGTCCAACCAACAGAGCCACCCAGGCATCCCGACAAACTTTTAATGTATATAAAATTATACAAGCAACCAGGGCTCACCTAAGTTTTTTTTTTTTTTTTTAAAGATTTTATTTATTTATTTGACAGACAGAGATCACAAGTAGGCAGAGAAGCAGGCAGAGAGGGTAGGAAGAGAAGCAGACAGAGAGAGAGGCCGAGCAGAGAGCCCGATTCAGGGCTCAATCCCAGAACCCTGGGATCATGACTCGAGCCGAAGGCAGAGGCTTTAACCCACTGAGCCACCCAGGCGCCCCTCACCTAAGTTTTGTAACTTGCTAATGTCATGGAATTAGTGATGGCAGGGGCTAGAATTCAAGCTGAGATATGTCTGGCTCTAAACTACTGTCTAGATCACTGTGCAAGAAATAGGGTTAGGTCCATACCAAATAAATAAGTAAATACATGTATAAGTACTATCCTCTAACTTAAAATTTATTGGATGAAAAGACAGATACATAAATAAATCTAATTCACTGTAAATAGCGTTGAATGTTCTGAGCAGTGATTTTCAAATGATTCATCAGAATCACTTGGGGACTGTATTAAAAATGTAGATTCTAGAATGCCACCAAAAAACTCTGGGTTGGGACCCAGGAATCCATAATTTAAAAAGAAAAATGTGTGAAAATCTCTGCTGATTCCAAAGCCAAGCTAACTTTGAGAACTTCAGTTAATCCTTAATAGTCAAGGCAATATATTATCCCTTCTAATAAGAAGGGATATAGGGTAGGGACGTTTGGGTGGCTCAGTCAGTTAAGTGTCTGCCTTCAGCTCAGGTAATGATCCTAGGGTCCTGGAATTGAGCCCTGAGTTGGGCTCCCTGCTCAGTGAGGAGCCTGCTTCTTTCTCTCTCACTTCCTCTGTTTCCTGCTCTCTCTCTCTCTCTCAATACAATAAATAAATAAAATCTTAAAAAAAAAAAAAAGAAGGGGTAAAGGGTAAAATAGATCCAACAAGAAGAAGTAGAGTGTGTGGAAGGCTGTTTGAGGATGTTTCGTTGACTTAATAATTTCCAGGGTTATCTATGTCACAGAAATCACATGATTTTTGGAAGAGTTGTTGGTAGCTTTAGACTAGTCTCTACGAATTCTGTAAATGACTATCCTTAACCCTTGCTGGTTTGAATAGATCTTATGTTTTAAAGTGCACTTAAATTGTACTTTGCTACCATAATTTGATGTTCTAACTTTCAGTTTACTTAGTCAAGTAATCTAGTTACCATACATAAAACCAGAAGTTTATCATCTTCATCATCTTCATCATCAGCAGAAGCAAGTTATGACTGTCAACATTTTTGCTTAGACATGATTTGTACATGATCAAGGTAATTCATGTCTCTGGGCCTAGACTTCCCATCTGCGTAATGAGGAAGTTGGATTAAATAAAGTTGTGACACCCCATGGAATTAAGATTGTGGGCCCTCTTCCCTCAGTACACTATTGTCTTGAGATGTTTTTCTTTCCAATTGAGAAACTTTTTCACAATTCAGTAAATATAGAATGACTATTTCAAAGGCCAGCTCCGGAATAAGTAGGAATCATTCTGGGCAGACTTGAGGCTTGTGTCTGAGAAGCTATATATACAGAAAGCCTGGAGGATCGAAATAGTCCAGAACATTTCAGGACTGGACAGCTGATGTGTGGGTAAAGGTTGCCTGTGCCTCACTCTGTCAGCTTGTCATTTTAATGAATATCAGAATCACCCACACACCAAATTGAGAAGCCCAGGACCTCATCTTAGCTGAGAATGAGCCCCTCCCAGAACCTGGTTTAGTTGTATGAAATAGTTTCAGCAGCTAAAAGTTCCATTCCTGCCAGCCACTGCAAAGACTCGGATTGCAGGAATTCTGTGACCTCGCTTGTCCTTGATTATAATATAGGCGAAAAACTGCCTTGAAAAGATAAAGATATTTTACATGATTTACAGTCTGACCTTAAGATGCTCTTGACAGTATGTCTGAAGAGAAAGAAGGAATGGCTGTTCCCAGACAGGTTGAGTTCTTTCCTTATCAGAAGGGTTAAAATAAATATTCTTTCTCTTCTGTGCCTTCCCAGTATTTCTCTGGCTGATAAAAGGGGAGATCTGTGTGTTGGACTGAGAGTTATGGGGAAGCAAATCTGAAGAGATGGGACAAACTTTTTTTTCTGTGTCTGTGCACATTAAGTGTGAGTTTGCAGAAAAAGAGAAAGAAGGACTTTGTCAATCAGAAAGGGGGTCAGCCAGCAAAAGGAGAGTCACGAAAGCAAGGGCAGTAGTACCCACCAAAGCAATAACCAAGGAAAGTCTTGGCTGGCAGACTGAGTGTTCTAGCAATAAGACCAGTTTGTTATGTTGGCCAGATTATGGTAACCAGATGCCAGGAAATGTTTGATTCATCCAGTCATTCTCCTTGTTCTGATTCTGGGCCCTTTAAACCAAGCTCAGATCATAATGTTATTCCAATGAGGAAAAGACACCATGCTGAAAGTCTAAGTGGAGATTTTCTTTCCCATTATAAAATAATAAACTGCCATTCTTTTTTGAGTGTTTAAGTGTTCATTTGGCTAATGAGCAAATGCTCATGCTGAATACAGTGACTAGTTGAAACTGTACTATTTAACACAGTAAGTAGCCACTAGCCAAATATAGCTATTTAAATTTAAATTCATTAAAATTGAATTTAAAATAAAACTCTTTAGTCATACAAACCACATTTCAAGTGCTGAAAGCCACATATGACTAGTAGCTACTACGCTGAATAGAGCAGATTATCAAACATTTCCATTATCAGAGAAAGTTCTACCAGGCAGCCCTGGATTAGCAAGGAATTCTCAGTTTCTTTGTCAGATCATTCTTGGTACTATGCAATAACACATGTAGATTTAGCTGTGCCTCAGTTTGCTTTTGAAATAGGAGAAGGATGCTATCCACCAAACAGGAATTATGTGGGCATTTTTAATGTAATTGCTAATTGATGCTTTATAAATAGAACAAAATAGAGTGTTTGTATATTTAAATATTAATGTGAGTAACACTCCTCATTTTCACTGTGTTCCATAAGAACTCTATTTAGCAGTTTTAAACGTCTCCATCTTTCCAATAGCTTCTTTGTAAAATGAGGTATAGGGAAATACGGAAAGGTTGTCCTTACTCTTGTCAAATAATTATAGGCAACTGTAAATTTGTAAAGCAGTCTAATATTTAATGGGAACTTCTGAATGAGGAAAGCTTTACCAGCAAAATAATTAAAGATGTTGCTTTATATTTGTATGCTGCCTTTCCAAAATGATACTTTAATTGATACTTAAAATAACCTTGTAAAGTAGATTGGGGAGGCAAGGTGTGTATTTTCATCCCTATTTTACATGTTCAAAGAAGTTAAGTTACTTGCTCAAGGTCATGTGGTTGGAGCATCAGCAATAGAGCTTTTGACTTCTGAGTTCATTTTTGATTCTGTTTTACCACCTTGTTCAGTTATCAGGACAAGTATTTTATTTTAGAGAAGACAACAATAGAAAGGGAATAGAAATGTTGAGAATTTGTAGTCATGGAATACGGACTGAAAATATTCCCCATTCTTCCTCCGGGCCAAAAAAGTACACCTGAGCCTTTCGAAGGCACAGAAGAAACTGCTTTTCTTCTTTCCTTTCTGCCTGCTTCACTCATAAAACCTCGCTTGCATTCATTTCATTCATTAATCCAATGGAATGACCACTTTTCCTATGCCAAGCACTCGCTAAGCTGTGGGAGATACAAAGAGGAGCAAGACATGCCACTGATATTGAGGGGCCTACATTCTGATGGGGAAAGAGATATACATTAATTACCATCCTGTAGCATAGATACTAGGATATGTTTACCACAAAATGCTTTGACAGTGCAAAGGAAAGGGTGACTAATCCTTTCATTTTAAAAGTTCTTTTTTTTCTTTATTTAAGAGAGAGCAGAGCTATCGAGAAAGAAAAAATGAATGTGGGGTTGTGGGAGAGGCAGAGGGAGAGGGAGAGAGAGAAGCAGACCCCCTGCTGAGCAGGGAGCCCATGTGAGGCTGGATCGCAAGACCCTGGGATCATGATGGGATCTGAAGACAAATGCTTAACTGACTGAACCACCCAGGCCCCCCCAGAGTGATGAATTATGTCTAGATATGGATGGTCATGAGAAAAATAAAAAATAAAAAAAAAACACAAAAAACTCCATTTTCTTTTTAGGTAACATGTGAACTTGACCTCAGAGGACAAGTAGGAGCTAATAGGTAAAATTCAAAAGAAGTGGAATAAGTACCATGAGCAATATTATTTGATTTAGAATAAATAAAAACAGTATTCTGTATTGTACTTACTCTATTCCTTGCATTTCGTAAACACATTAAACAACTCTTCATCTTTATAGCAACACTATGAGATAGATACTGCTATTACCTGCATTTTACAAATAAAGAAACTGAGGCTCAGAAAGGTGAACTTATTTAGTCTAGGTCAAATAGCTCACAACTGATATAATCAGGAATCACAAGTACTTAGCTAGATTCTAGCAATTGTGCTCTTAACCATGGAGTGGTGATAATAATGTATAGTCCATTTTATAACCTGATTTTTCTTCCCTTTTATGGTATATCATAAGCTCTTTCTCAAGACATTAGAATTCTTTATAAATGCTATTTTAATAGCATAAGAACTAATCTTACTGATATATTATAATTTAGCTAGTCCTTTATTGTTGGACATTAAGTTGTCTGCAGTTTTTTACTATTTTGAATAACAGTGCATGATTATTTTTGTGATTCAGGATTTTCTTCACAGACTCAACCTTCGTATATCCTCACAGAAAGCCCCAGAGATGTCCTTGGTATTAGCACCATAGTGAATGTGCTCTATCTTGGATTATTCTTTTAGGGAATTATCTTCAGTATATTAAACAACACTAAGTTGCTACTTCGAAAGACCTGGATATTTCCAGGTTTCTGCTATCTAGTTAGACTATCCTGAATGATTACAAATTAGTTTTAATATTAACCTAAGAAAAATATAATTAAGAAAGCAAATCAGTTGAAAATGTTATTTCAAACCCAAATAGAGGTGATTTTTGGATTATCTGCTCTTCTGAATTACTTATTACATTGCTCTGTCCATTTAACTGAGTGCTGGCAGTTTTTGATTGCTTTGCCCTAAGTCAAATTTGGCAGAGAGAAATGTGAAGGTTTAGGGTAAGATGTGAGATTTTTTTTCCCTCTAAATGAATGCAATTAAAATTACTAAACTTCGCTTGACCCATACTGATTGTATATCTCTTTTCTTGCTTGGTGATGGAATCCATTTTAAGGGAGAAACCTAAAAATGTTCTGTGAAGAACACATACTCTTCATTTCCAAAAGGTTCATTTTCCACTCCTGCTTTAGATTGACAATGAGCTGTAGTTCAAAGGCTGCCCTGCAGGGAAGCTCATATACCCTATAATTTAGAGGGCCTGAGACGCCTCATGGGAAACTTGGTAAAACATTCTATTTAGAGACATGCCTGCTGATATGACATATATTTTTATAGTTATACCTCTTTATTGCTGGGACATAAAACCTGTTTTCACTCAAAATGTGCCTGCTTTTTCAAAAAACAGAAAAAGAGACATGCAGAAAACAATGATTCTATTATCATGTACTGTAACTTTTGTTTTATAGTTCTCTTCTGCAACTCATCTCTTTGCCCTGAAGCTATGGAGTCTGGACTAAGCCCAGGGATGAATCCCAGGTTGTAGACTAGTAATACCTGCTTTGAAGGTCACTTCTGTAGCCCTCATTAACTTTTGACTAGTCAGGCCTTCTCAGTACAAATATAAAAGGGTCATTCATTCAATTTTTCATTCCTTCATTCCCTTTAAAAAGCCATCTATACAAACATCATTTCAGAAGTACAGTTATGTGCTAAGAATTGTTCCACTTGTTGCCAAGAATATGCACATGAGTAGAAGATTCTGACCCTCTCCATCTATCTCAGCAATTGATCATCCCTTGTAGATTTTTGCATATGGAACATTCTCCAGTTCCTAACTAAACCTGACTATAACTTCCTAACTAATCTGACTATAACTTCACCCATCTCTTCAGCCGCCCACCTCCTGTTACCACCTCCTGGGGTACAGTTCTATCTAAGAATAATCCCTCCATTTCACCCCCCACCATCTCCCCTCCATTTCAGGTTAGGAATGGCACCTGCATTTATGTACCACTGGGTTTTCAAGGTCAGGCACAATTCTGGGTACATGATAATCCTCAATAAATATTCATATAGGGGCACTTGGGTGGCTCAATAGGTAAAGCAGCTGACTTTGGCTCAGGTCATGATCTCAGGGTCCTGGAATAGAGCTCTACATTGGGCTTCCTGCTCAGCAAGGAGTCTGCTTCTCCCTCTCCCTCTGCCTGCTGCTCCCCCTTCTTGGGCTCTCTGTCTCTGTCAAATAAATAAATAAATAAATAAAATCTTTAAAAATTTTTGTTGAATAAATAAATAAGTGAATTTTACTTTAAAAGACTGATAGCCTAATGTGGAAAATTAGATGCATGCTGGGCACAGAATAAAACCTCAAAATATTAACTGAAGAAAAATAAATATAGGATTAGAAACACTGAAGAAATAATTTCAATATCAGAGACAGAGGAAAATATTCTTTAGAAGTTCAGAATCTCTGAAGCTTGGAGACAAGAGCATTTTTTTACATTTGTGATCGTACCTCCAGGAAAGCTGTTTTCTTCTATTATATTCACTAGGTTAGATAATTTCATTTTTCAGTATTCTATTACAAAATGAGTCTTAGGAGGATACTCAGGATACACACACAAACTTGTGTGAATATAAATAATATGATTATTTCTGTGAAATTAAGAAGGATTTTTTCACTGTTTTTTATGTATTTTTAAAAGTTTATTTATCTGAGAGAGAGAGAGAGAATGATTGTGGGGGAGGGACAAAGGGAGAGAGAGAGAGAGAGAGAACAGGCTACCTACTGAGAAGGGAGCCTGATTCGGGGCTCAGTGCCAAGAGCCTGGGATTATGCCTGAGCCAAAGGCAGATGCTTAACCGACTGAGTCACCCAGGCATCCCCACTGGGTTCTGATGTTTTTACTTTTATAACAGTGGCATATATTTCTTTACAGTTTTTAATTTTAATTTCAGTATGTTAACATACAGCGTTATATTAGTTTCAGGTGTGCAAGGCAGCGATTCGAAAATTCTGTACATTACTCAGTGCCCATCATGATTAGTGGACTCTTAAATCCCCTTCTCCTACTTCACCCATCTTCCCACCCACGGCTCCACAGTAACCATCAGTTTGTTCTCTATAGTTAGGAGTCTGTTTCTTGGTTTCTCTCTCTCACCTCCCCATTCTTCTTCTTTTTTTTTTTTTCTTTTCTCATTTGTTTCTTAAATTCCACATATGTGTGAGATTATATTGTATTTGTCTTTGACAGGCTTACTTCACTTAGTATTATACTCTCTAGATCCATCCATGCTGTTAAAAATGGCAAGCTTTTTAATGGCTGAGTAATATTACACATGCACACATATACCTATACACATACATACACCACATCTTTATCCATTCATCTGTCAATATACAGTTGGACTGCTTCCAAAGTTTGGCTATTATAAATAGTAAACATAGTGATGCATGTATCCCTTTGAATTAGTGCCTTGTTTGTTTGTTTAATTTTGAGGGTAAATAGCCAGGTAGCACAATTACTGGATTGTAGGGTAGTTCTATTTTCAGTTTTTGAGGAACCTCCATGCTGTTTTTCAGAGTGGCTGCATCAGTTTTCATTCCCACCAATAGTCCACAAGAGTTCCCTTTCCTCCACATACCTACCAATACCTGTTGTTCCTTATGTTGTTGATGTTAGGCATTCTGACAAGTGTGAAGTGATATCTTATGAAAATTTTGATTTGTATTTCCCTGATGATGAGTGATGTTGAGCATCATTTTATGTGTCTGTTGGCCATTTGCATGTCTTCTTTGGAAGACATTGTTCCACTTGTTCTGTGTTCCACTTCTGCCCATTTTTTAAGTGAATTATTTAGTTTTTGGGTGTTGAGTTGTATCAGTTCTTTATATATTTTGGACACTAACACTTTATCAGATATGTCATTTGCAATTATCTTCTCTGATTCAGTAGGTTGCTTTTATTAGTTTTATTGATTGTTTCCTTTGCTGTGCAGAAGCATTTTATTTTGATGAGGCCCCCTATAGTTTATTTTTGCTTTTATTTCCCTTGCTATGGTTGATGTCAGAAGAAGTAGTGTCATGCTCTCTTCTAGATTTCTTTTATGGTTTTAAGTCTCACATTTAGGTCTTTAACCCATTTTGAGTTTATTTTTGTGTATGGTGTAAGAAAGTGGTCCAATTTCATTCTTTTGCGTATAGCTGTCTAATTTTCCCAACACCATTTTGTTGAAGAGACTTATCCCCATTATGTGTTCTTCCTTTGTAGAAGATTAATTGACCATATAACTGTGGGTTTATTTCTGGTATTTCTATTCTTTTTTTTTTTTAAAGATTTTATTTATTTATTTGACAGAGAGAGAGATCACAAGCAGGCGGAGAGTCAGGCAGAGAGAGAAAAAGAGAAGCAGGCTCCCGCCAAGCAAAGAGCCCAACGCGGGGCTCGATCCCAGGACTTTGTAATGTAATTGAAGTCTGGAATTGTGATACCTATAATTTTGTTTTTCTTTTTGCAAGATTGCTTTGGCTATTTGGAGTTTTTTATGGATCCTTAGAAAGTTTAGGATTGTTTCCTCTAGTTCTGTGAAAAATGCTATTGGTATTTTGATAGGCATAGCCCTAAATCTATAGATTGTTTTGGGTAGTAAAGAGATTTTAACAATAGTCCTTCTTCTAATCCATGAGCATGTATCACCTTCAATTTATTTATCAGTATTTGATAGTTTTCAGAGTCCAGGTCTTTCACCTTCTTTGTTAAATCAGATTACTATAATTGGGATATATGATTTTTATATGATTTTGAGGGAACTATAATATAATTATGTATAGGCTGTATTACCACTGTAATTCATTGGCCTTTTGATTGAAATAGGGAAGGACATTGGAACTATGTGCCTAAGCAAAAGTGCTGCTGTGTCCTTGATCTTCATTTAAAAGACAAACTTGTTATACAAAATCAGGTCTAGCTATCTGGTACCATCTTGAAATCTTAACAACATCTGAAGTCAAGTACTTTTACTTCTTTCTCTAATCTTCATCTTGGATTCTGTAGCTCAGCTTGTGACTCTCTTCCTCTTCTCCATAAGGAAATCATTCTGGAGCATAAATAGAACATTCTTGCATAAATTTTTGTTCATTCTACTTCCACATGCACATTCCCTGTAGGTACCATCATCACCATTGCCTTACTGTAAGTCCTTATCAGCAATCACC
This sequence comes from Neogale vison, assembly GCF_020171115.1. Classification (NCBI taxonomy): domain Eukaryota; kingdom Metazoa; phylum Chordata; class Mammalia; order Carnivora; family Mustelidae; genus Neogale; species Neogale vison. The sequence continues at coordinate 62,874,528 of NC_058096.1, read as the reverse complement.
AGGACTATCCATAATATATTTCATACCTGAGACTTGCACCAAAATTCATTTTTCCCCTAAGTGCTTCTAGAGAACTCTCCCTAAAATCTACATCTGACTTTCTCATTCACCTGCTGACAATACTTTGTTTTGTCTTTATTTTAGATGATTACAAGCATGTCATACAGACCCATGCCTTCCTGCTCAGTTTCTTCTCCCTCTCACTCTCTCACTCCACACTCATCCTTCATGCTTTGAACTTTAATAAATGTGTCTCATTTGTTTCCTAATGGACTCGGTGTGATTTCACTGCATTGGTCCCATAGTTTTGTTTTTTTGTTTTGTTGTCTGTAACAACTTCTTTATGTCTGAATGTCCAATTGTCTTTCACCTACTAAGGGAAGTCTCCCTGATTATGAATATTCCTTTCAATCCCAGGTCCCACGTTATCATTTACTCCTTCCTCTGTCTATTACTTTATCTTACCTGGTTTTCTATGATTATAAGCATATTGGGATGAACTGTTTGCATGTCTCCTTCCTTCCTAATAACTCTTGACTCTCTGAGACAGAGGTTGTCTCTTACTGGTTCTCAGGTCCTCAGGATGTATCACATAGCAGTGTAGCTTAATATATTTGAAGAAATGCATAGAACATTCTACCAGATATTCAGACAGAGCTGAGTTAGCACAGCCAACAAGAGAACATATTAATAACTATGCTCCATTTAGTAAGGTAAAATTTATTTATGACCTGTTCCTGATTATTCTTGAAAGGTTTTATAATGCTTTGCCCCTAATCTCACTCCTCCATGGGTATTACTCCAGCCCTGTCATTACATCCTTTTACTTACCTTTAAGTGATGGTGTCCCTTAAATTTGTTTGGCTGCTCTAATACTTTCATCAGTTCACACTTAACTTTTCACAATGATATAAGAGATAGCAACCCAAATATCACACACCATATAAAAGATTGCTCTGTGCATCCACTTGTTAAATCTGTTGTGCTCTGGGTATGCTCATGCCAGTCTGTACATACAGATTATTCGCTTGCAGGGTTAGTGACTGTAACATTTTTGATTAACCTCTCTGTACACTTCACAGGCACTTACTCTGGGCCATGTTCAGATCATGAAGATACCCTGAATCACTGAGATGTTGCTGGATATCTGTTGACATAGTTTTACCAGTGTGGAATAATTCAGGGTTCCTTTAATTTAAAGGAAAGTCAAAATAGCATAGTTTTCTGCTTTTGTTCATTTTCATCTCAGACATAATGGACAATGAATTACGAACGAAGAAGGAGAAGAAGAAGAAAAGAAAGAGAAAAAAAAATCCATTGCAGATTACTTACATCATGCCTACATACCAAAATTTGTCTATTCCTTCAATGTTTTTACCTTAAATAAGTAGAATGATGCATATCTTTCATATATTTTTAAGCTTTATTGACATATGGCAATTTTCTCAAAATCTTTATTTCTTCCAAATATCTTCTACAGGACATAAGACTTCTGTAGTTTGCTTAATTCAACTCAGAGACAACTTGACATTTCAGTTACTATTTACCCTCCTTCAAGATGAAGTTAGGCATTTGCAAGAGATTGAGAAGCCCTCCCTAGTTGTTTCATTTTCCAATGTTCATGGGCACACATTAATTTCAGAGGTCATGAAAAAAATAAAAACAAAAACAAAATCAGTGTATATCTAATTAAGAACTATGGGCCACTTATAGCCAAATGACAAAATAGTTTAGAATTCTATATTCTCTAATTTAGAAGAATTGTATATTTGTTTAGTAAAATGACAAATGTATATATAACTAACGTATAAGACTAGTTTTTGCATCCAGTGTGTCCTAATGGAAAAAGTTATCTTGGGGCTTAGAAAGATGAAGACTGAGGACTAGATAAAGGAAGAAGGAGCTAGTACAATGAGCAAACTTAAAAAGGGATAGGGAATTATGGGGGAGAAATTTACTTATATACAATTTTGCATAGGGCTATCCTAGATATGACTATCTAGAAAGGAATATTTTCTGAAAATGTGCTATGGTAAGCAAAATGAGCACACCATGTAGAATGCCACTGGGAATTACATAACCTGTGGACCCTTTCTGTTTTATTCTTGGGTCACAATTATTATTGTTTTCATTTTGAAACACATTCTTCCTTCTTGACAGAATGCCATGATCTCTAAAATGAGTATGGTTTAATATCTGGAGTCATTGAACAGTTGTATCTGTAACAAAAAAGAGACCTGAGCTGGAGAACCTGCTTTTCTTTATCAAGCAGAGTTGCTCTGGATGGTGGAAATGTGGGTGAATTTTGACTATGTTCACACAGCTGCAATTGACCATTTTTCTATAGGAGGTCTTTTCACTGGGGTGGAGGGAAGAACCACTAATTAGGATCAAATTGCCAGTTCTGTCTTGATGGTTTTGAGCCAAGGAAATATTTTGCTTGCTATCTGTCTTTATAATATCTAAAATCACAATTTTATACTTTCATTAATTTTTTTCACTTAACTTATAAAGCCTTAATTTCATGGTTTGGTAGGAATACTTTTTACTATGAATATATGTATGAAAAATGAGGTTCAGCCATATCTCCAATGACTCATCCAATGAAATGCATAAATCTCAGGCCATTATTGGAAATACCTCTCAGTCCCTTCAGGGTGGACAGCTTTCTCAAGAAACCATTTTGCGGAAGAGATATAGTCTTAGAAATCAGCAATTTATCTCTTTCTAGGACAAAAGAATATTGAAAAATGTTGTTGACGTAATCTTCTATTATCTTCCTTCACCTGCATCACTGGATTATATTTGTTATGGTCTCCCTCTTTGGTCTTATTTTATTTCTTTTTGTTTGTTTGTTTTGACCTCAGGTACAGGAGGTTGAGTTAATCTTCTCCCGAGTTCCATGTCAATTGTCATCAAAATCAATTTGGTTGTCAGAGGGTCATATTTTCAGCTGTATCCTACAAGTAATTTGATAGTCTGTCTTTGCCCTTGGTTAAATACTTTAAGTCTCAAGCATAGAAGTGTGGCTTTTTAATTGCATATTTCCATTCCTGGATTTTCATTTTAATAGACATATTTAAACTGGTATGATCCTGGTTATGGGTGATTTCAAATTTTTTTCTTTCCTTTTCCAAATATTAAAGATAATTGTTTTAATTCCCCAAATATGTGAGAAATGTACTCAGTATATTAACTTTTTATTATTTTTAAATAAATAATATTCTGAGGCATTAGGTGAGTAACCACATATTAAAAGGTTATTTATTGTTTTGGGTTTTTTGTTTTGTTTTGTTTTTGTGAAGACAGACACAAATGACCTGGAAGAGTTAAGTCATTTCTCCAAAATGAGCACCCTGTTTCCAGAAGTTAGACTGGTCTTATCTTATGAATATCACCTGCAATGTTATGTGATGAAATAGAGTTAGACAAGACAGAGCATTGCTCTAAATTTAAGTGACTCTATTTATGATACTAATCAAGTCTATGGGAGAGCAGAGAATAAATTCCAAGACTCCCAAGTACTTACCGCCATGTGATTACATGTTCTCAGGTCCTATGTACTCAGGGTTCAAACCCTTGGTAACTGAGGTCAAGCTCTTTTCATTGCTTTCTAAGGTGGCTTTGCCTGAGCAAGAGGATGGATGACTGAGTACTGCTGCGCAGCCAGCCTGCTTTCCACCTCTCTGTGAAATGGATGTGATCAAAATGGGCCTTAGACACAGAAGCCTAAATAATGGGGTTGCGTTTCCTTGTGGAGCTCAGTAATATTTACTGAGCCCAACAGCTTCATTTTCTTTGGTTTCTGCTGCGTTAATGGCTGGCTTCAGGGAGGGAGGTGAGAAGGGAGGGAGTGAAGAATTGCTGAGAGGGACTCAGGCGACTCGGTTAACAGATGGCCTTATTAGAGACACTTTCCCTAGGCCTAAGTGAAGCCTTTTTGTCTGAGTCGGCAAGAAGTGGGTCATTTTCCTGAGCTGTCAGGCTCAGTGCTTACTTGACTTGTGGCTGTAACTGCAGCCAGCTGTGGGTTTCCCCACTGGCTTTTTGTTTCCTGAGAGGTGCTATGAAGGCCCTGTCTCTCTGGGTCTTCCTAGAGCAGGGCAAGACTTCTACACAGGCCATTTGTTTGTTTTCTAGACCGTAGGCTGCCTCATAACTGTGTGCCTCCCACACAGCCAGCCACGGGCAGGGATCTCTGACTCTCTAACCCTAAGGCTGGGCCCTGTTCTGAGCTGGTGCAATGGTCCAGATACCTGGAGAGAAGGGAAATACTGTGGAGTCTCATAATCGTATACACACCAAGAAACATCTGTATGTGGGACAAAGAACAATCCGAACTCATTGCTGTTATTTCCCAATGTAAAAACATGTTATGGCGAGTAATATTCAAATTCATTTTAAATATTTCTGAATTTATTGCAACTTCCCATCACTATGCAATTTTCAATCCAATGGATATTGAAGGAATGAGCAGGGTTCCATGTGGTTCTATACCGTTCTTTTACAATGTTTTCATAATATTTGCTAAGAATCTGCTCTCCATCAATACTATTTCCAGTATGTGACATGTTGTCTCCTGTAGGCTCTACCTGTCACAGATTATACATCAGTGACCTTTTAGCAAGTCAATAGTAATCCTTCCCCACCCACAGCTGCTGTTTTGGTAGAAATTCAGTCATTGTGTTTCTACTTCTCCCACTCCATCAGTTTAGGACCTTATGGGTGGTCATTCCCTAGGGATATTGAAAGGGCAGAATACTTAGACAATCAAAACAAAAGGCAATCTACAGTCTGTTACTTAGTAAGACTCTGTACTCTGTGTCATTTGCATTAGTCTACATTCCCGTCAGTCCTGCTGCTTTTTGACTTTTGGGTTTTGGGTTTTGCAGGGTTTTAAAATTTTTGGTTTCATTGTCTCCCCACTTCTTACACACCTTTCTTCCAAAGTCCTTGGCATACATACATATATACTATATATCAGGGTAGACACTGGTTAATTTAAAAAACCTGTACAAAGGCAGGTTGTACCTGTTTGTGACTCTTGCACCAAGAAAGTGGCACAGGAAGAGAAACTATAATGTACCAGAAAATAAACCAGTCTCATTATACACTCTCTTGCATATTTAAAAGTCATTGGTGCTTGGTTAAACCTGACTTGAAAATCATTTCCATCTCCAGCATGAAGAAGAATAGAAAATAAAGTGTAACTGTGCCTTGAAATTCGTTCTCAAAACATATATAACATACTTAAATTGATAGATAAGGATATAATTTTATGGAGATATTTTTTCTCCAAAGCCACAGATTAATGACTGGATCTTGACACATTAAGAAGAGAGCACTTAGATACATTTTCTATTCAACAATACTGCCCAGGTTTATTTGTGCCTTGCTGTTCTCCCCTTACTCTCTCTTTTCTCTAGCAAACTCCAGAAATCAGAGAAAATCTTCCTAACTCCCAGTGTTTTTTTCACTTCTGAACACATACATCTTTCAAACACATTTAAACATGTTGGAGCCAGAAGATATAAAGCTGCTGGTTTTAAGTCCATGATTTATTTGCTAAAACTGGGCATGATTTTGGGCAGAAAATTAGAAAGGGGAACAGAAGGAGGGTTTCTCCCTTCTGTCCATGGCTCTGCAGGGATTTCTGCTGGAACCAGAAGAGAAGAATCAGACAGAAGTTTTCTTTAACTTCCAAGAGAGAGTAAGTCAATTGTTGCATTATATTTTAGGTGTCTGTGTCTGCAACAAAAGCACAATGGATAGCTAGATGGATTTATAGATAGATACCTAGATGGATGATAAAGAGAAATAGAACATGTGTTGAAGAATTGTGTCACAGAATGCCTTTTTGGACGATTATTTGGCTGTCAGAGTTGCCACACATAAAGAAGATAAAGGAGAGCCAATAAGCAGGAAATCTATTATGACTACAGTGTTGGTGGATTCTGGAAGAAGAGAAGGGGTGGTTGTGCGAGTATCATAGAAGAAGAATAATGAAGATAAAATTAGAAAACATGAACAAAACCAAAATACTATGCTTTTTTCCTCCTCCTGTGAGCTCCAAGGATAAATAATTACTTTCTCTAAAAAAGATAATTTTCAGTTAATTTATTTGTATCATATATGAAGAAGCCAATGTACAGATAAGTTCACTGACTTTATCAGTTTGCTTTAGTGTGTCTTAAAATAATCTTGAGATTTCTACTCTCGGGCTATCCAGAAAGACATTTATGAAGACAAAGGTATTGAAATAGAGCATGCTCTATGATCATTGTCAAACTTAACATTTAGATAGTAGGTAAATCAATAGATACTATGATATTCTATATCATTACCTATGCAAGAAACATTCTTATTTTTGTCCCCACAGAGAATAACATGAAGGTTTCATTTGTCAGATATTATATATATATATATATATTATAATTTTTACTATCAACCAGTATTTTCTTTAGCACACAGACTATTATATCATGACTGTGCTTTCAGTTAGGGGTCTCATTGCCCTTTGTTATATAGACCAAATTTCTTGGACTACAGCAGTGATGTCAGATCCTGGGGAAGTTTGGTGGTCTCCCCAAGATTTTAGTGATTCTGGTTAGAAGAGTATTAACAAGCACTGTGAACTTACAGCTTTCTTTGCCTCTATATGTTCTACCTGTGTGTCCCATCTCTCTTTCACCCATTTTTAATTTAGATACAGAATTCAGTCTCTTCACCAGGATCCTCCCCCCAAAAAAATCCAGTCACATTTCCTGACTACATTTTACTGCAGAAAATTGGAAAGAACATACTACATGGTGCTTAGAATCTTTCCTGTACTTTTTACCTCCACCAACAGAGATGATAGATACTAGAAAAAGAATTATTTGAGGGCATTCAGGATATGTGGTGTTCCGTGCAAATCTGCCCTTACTGACTATGTGATTGGGGGCTTGTCATTTAAGTTCTCTGGACCCTTGTCATTTGGGTTTCTTATCTATAAAATGAGAAACTTGAACTATTTTTCCAGGTGTTTTCATGGTTGTACATTCCAAGGACCTTCACGCATAGGGCTATGCCTTCAACTTCTTTGAATCCCCCACAATAATTGGTCCATGGGAATGGATTCTCAGTGGATATTTAGAATTTCTTAGGAAAGAAAGAAAAAGTCCTTGTTCTGGGATAAGCCTAACACCTGAAAAACTCACAGGGACATGAAACTACCTCACTTGGACAAAGCAAACAGTGCTTTAGTAAACAGTAAAATATGAAGCTATTCTCACAAAATCTCTTTTAGTGCAAGTTATTTTTAAGAGATCTCTTAAAGTACACAAAGCTGTTATTATGATTTAAATAATCCACAAATTTTATCAGTTTTGTCTTTTTCAATACTTAAGAAAAGAGTTTTAATTCGAAGTTTCCCAGGGAATTAACAAAGGGAATAGATCAGCAGCTGCGATATATGTTCATCTCATGCTCCTTAGCAGTTGATGCAGTTTGTCTGTGTATGATTTGTCTGTAGGACCATACTGATACTGACACCCGTGCTAATATTTATTGCATTATGTGGCCAAAGTGGTTCAGTGCACCCAGCACACACAAATATGGATCTTGTATACTCAGTGGAAATGGGTGATTTATTCTAAATTCTAGCTTACTGTCTCTTTCAAGTTTATGTAAGCAAGTATGTAGGTTTTCTAATGTGCTCTTCTAAAGACATGAAAAATACTTCATCCCCCTTGTGAATCTGAGGTTTGAAACTTTAGGAGTGTAATTCCTCACATAGTGTCTCATCAATGCAACTATTTTCATAGCAAAATACTCATAGAGTCTTCCTTTTAGGGGCTTAAGGGAGGAATCAATATATGAAACCCATTTGTTGCCCTTCTGAGTTCTGATCCAGTTAAGAAATAAGACACAGAGGCCAGTATCTCTTCTGATAGGAGGAGATGGTGATTTCTTTATTACTGATGATGCTAACTGGAGCTAAACCTATAGAACTGTGACTAAAATGATGGCTAACACTCTCTATCCCCTCTGTCTCCCTCCAATTTCCTTTGCCTCCTATGTCTAGACCTTGGGACTGACCACAAAGTTGGTTTAACTCTACAGAATAGGCACACTTAGCATTATAGTTTTATGTTTTTCAAGGTGGAGAAAGAATGAGCAAATTCCTGGAGCATGCAACTATTAAATGGAGGTCAGCCCCATCTAGTCAAGAAATGTGGATCCATGGACGTCACCAGATACCTAAATAACTCAATCTTAGAGAATCAGAAGGTCATTACTGAACTGAAAGTCCTTCAAGGTGGAAAATAAAAATCAGGAAAAGGATGTTTCCCCTCAGCCTCAATTTTATTCAGAATTCTAAACTTCTTTAGCATTGACCAGATGTGTATGACTCCCCAGGAACAGGACAGTTGTGTGATGTCAATTGCGGACATTTTTTCTTTTTCCCTCAACTATGAAGATGTGGTTTTCATATCATCTTTTATCAGTCTCCTCCCAGTAGTAGTCCCTCAGTCTTGGGTGTCCCATACAGGACCATTCTTATACCCCTAAGGCCAGGAGATAAAACTTGCCATATTAGTTTCCTATTTCCTACTCCCTTGACAATGAGTTTTAATTGAGCTTCAGGAAAAGATTGCAGGAAGAACTTTGCAACTTACAGCTCCTTCGATCTGGCCTGTAGTCAGCATAAATGCTGCAAGTTCTATTGGCAACAAATTGAATTTCTTCACCCTCTCTCACCCTCCCTCACTACCCCCTATGTCCACTCACCATGGGCTTAAAACTTAAGTGCAGGTTACTTTTGTTATTTGATGTTAATGGTGAAATGGCTGACCCTATAATATTCCACATCAGGTATTATCCATACAACATATAAATTAACCTTAGGTTCATAACATTTCTTAATATTTAAATTTAAATAGCAACTTAAGCTTGTAACATTGTATGTTGCTTTTAATACCGTGAAACACAATAGGAAATGCTGATTACTATAATACTGAATCTGTATGAGTAGTATTTAAAAATCACTGCCGCTATGGTAACCAAAGGAAAAAGATCCCTACTCTTTATTATAGTCTGTTAAATGTTTTCTTTTTACTTCAGATTGATTTTCACATGCTTTTATTCATTTCATGTAAAATGACTTTTCTGAAATAGAAGTGATTATTTGTTTTGATTCTTATTTCTGAATCTTAGAATATTTAAACATCTTAGTACACTATAGTAAGATTCAGCAATCAACCTTTGAAATAATTACAGTAAAATCAGGACTCAAAATCACATAGAAATATTGTTCCCAAAACATTGTTCTCCAAGCCTATTTTATGAAATTCAACCATAGTTGAATAGTTGATAATCTTCACTGAAGAAGCTGCTATATGGACTGATTATCACCAATGTCCAATGTCAAATGGTTTTTCTTCAGCTACCTACAATAGGTTTGGCTTCTTATGCTCTAGTGTTAGTAAGTACATGTGCAAGAGGTATAGATCCAAGATGATGGCAATGAAGATAGTTATTCCTTCTTTCATGTATTCAGTTATGCATTCATTCAACAGCTCAGCTTCACAACTAAACAACCAAAGAAGTAATCAGCTAGTATCTACTGAGGACATGGTGTATAGCACTATTTTTGTGTTGTAGATACCTGGAAAGATTAAAAAGTATGTTTTCTAGGGTTTGTAAAATAATACATGAGCATGACTAAAAACATTAAAGTATAGGGTGCCTGGGTGCTCAGTGGGTTAAAACCTCTGCCTTCAGCTCAGGTCATGATCTCAGGTCCTGGGATCGAGCTCTCTGCTCAAAAGGGAGCCTGCTTCCCCCCTCTCTCTGCCTGCCTCTGTGCCTACTTGTGATCTCCGTCTGTCAAATAAATAAAATCTTTAAATAAATAAATAAAAGCATTAAAGTATAGAACAGTCTCCTACCTTACCTGCCCCCAAATCCTACTTCCCAATTTATTGTTTGTTTTGTTATTTTGAGTAGCTCCATAGATTTCACTATAACACTTATAATGATTCTACTAGATTTATCAGTATTAGGTATTATCTGTTGACTTTCTGTTATGATAACAATTTGGTCCATTCAAACCATCCACTCATTTTTTCAACCCTACATGACTATAAATATAATCTTAATTTTCTTACTAGTTACTTCCATTTTTTATTCCATGAACCATAGATAATATTTCTTATCTGTATCTTTTAAGTTAAGAACATTTAAATTTCTGCCTCTTCCTCTAGCTTGTTTCTCACCTTTCAAAGGAATCTTTTAATGGAAGTAGGAAATAAAATGTTATTCTAAATTTCTGTATGCTTCCTAGTTTATAGAATTTTCAGGTTTAGGGAGTTACCTTCAGGGTTACTGATAGACTCTATTAGAATTTAAAATGAAGGGGTATCCATATGTGGATATTAGCCATATCCCTCATAAGTTTCCCTGATACAATTACAATCTAGATATGGTACTGTGTATTGAGTCCTATGAAAGAGAAATCATCTCGGTGGCAACACCAGTAACATGGGACATCCAGAAGAAGTATTGCGGCCTCACAGGATAAAGCAAAAAGATGTAAGATGAACAGTCTTTGAAGAAAATGGTGGCGGGTATAAGAAAATGAAGGTGGTACAAGTGAAGGCCTTTGAATTGGTATTCATTCACAACAAAGATAGAAAATAAATGGAGAAAGAAATGGTTTTTGCTTTCTTCTGTTAAGGTTGACACAGGAATGTTCAAGAGGTAATTCTCCATAGGATTTGGACTTAAAAAGGTTAATGTGATAGCCTTTGGGTTATTGCACACTGATATTATTCTGAGCTTTACCCTTACTTGCTCTTAGGTTCACTATCTTGTAAATGAACACTTTCAGGAAAACAGAGACACTATGTGAGCAAACCATTTAACCTTGGGAGCTTCAGTTATCTTCCCTGGAAAATGAAGGTGGGGAACAAGATCATTTATGAAGTCATTTTTTGGTGTTAAATTTTATACTATGGATCAGAAGTCAGAAGGCTAGACCAAGATAAGCTGAGGTTGAGTAAAAAAATCTATGAACAATTTCTTACATTTGTAAAGCACATACAAATTATAAACTCAAATGTTCACCTTGCCCTATTGATTTCTCTGGACAACTCTGGGATATGCATTTGCGGTATTTGCCTAAGATCTTATAGTTAAATGATGGCTAAGTTGAGATTACAAACCTGATTTCCTTCTACTTAGTAGAATTTTTTCTTATCTTGTGACATAGACAACACATAAGCACACAATATATTTTATCAATATTCATAATTTATGTCCATCACATAAACACAATTGGTCCTATATAATAACCATTTGAGAAACTGTGGTTGACCTCAACATTTTATTCTTGTATGCTGCTTTTGCATAGTAAGACCCAGGATTAAAGGTGAGTTTGACTTGATGCACTGAATATTACTATCTTGGGGGAGACAGGAGCCTTGTCAGAGTGTGATATCCTTTACTACTTGCATTTAATTATAAAATGTATATTCAATTCAAACTGCAGAAATGAAATAAACAGCAGAAGTATAAGATATTCTAAAAGATAAATTTTAAATTAACTCACTCTACATCAGGAGAGAAAATACCTTCTTCTGTACATCTTTTGTGAGGGGTGTCATTTTACATGGATGGTGTTCCCAGAAATAGTATGTTTCAAAGATCTATAAGTCTTTCTAAGATTTGTTTGTTTGTTTGTTTGTTTGTTTTTTGTTTTGTTTTTAGGTTTTTGGGGGGCCAGAATTGTTGTTATATAATTTACTTTGAAAATGATTGCTGAGTGGTGACCTTAGAGCTGGGGAAATTTGTAGGAATATGGAAGAGAGTATGACGAGAGTTAAAGAGAAAAAATTCAAGGAGTTGTTGCCTGGCAGATTGTTCCATAACAATGGGAGCTCTGCCAGGCACTTTTATGCTTGAGTCAAGGACTGTTTTTCCCAAGAAAACTGTAGATTAAATGCAACTTCTGAAGTCTGGTCTGTAAGCGGATGTGTCTATTTCATAACTGGGTTATTCTGCCAAAGTTTCAAGCACCAATTTATCTGAAGCCCTGGTGAGCACAGGAAGTTGCAGTGGAGCATAAGAAATACCTGGTCTTTGGAGGAGGAAGGGAAGAAACCACCAGAGCTTGATTTGTATATCTGAAATGAGCCTTGCATAAATCCTATACCCCAATTCTAACAAGGTCATTTCCCAACCTAATATTAGTTGTGGGAAACCACTGAAGCCAACTTCTATTAGAATGAAAACATTCATCATGGCATCTTAGAATGTGAGGAATTAAAAACACTCCAGGTATCATCTAGGTCAAAGCACTCATTTTGCAGATGAACAAACTGAAATCCAAGGAGGTTAAGTGTTTTGCCCAAGGTTAAGTAATTGTTAGTACTATATTTGAGATTAGAGCCCAGATCTCATGACTCAGGCCAGTGCTTTTGGTTAGATTCAATATAATTATCCATAAGGCCAAGTCTCCCAAGTCCCTATGACAGAGTCCTCAAAGATCTAGTTCTGCCACAGAAAATCCAAGCTGGTCATTGTTTTTTTAAAATTCTGTTTCCAATTCACCTACCCATATGTGTCAACCCTAATTAGTAAGGCACAGGCTTGTAATTTAGAGCATGTATGTGCAGACAAGTAGACAGACTAGATAAGGATAAGGAAGCAAAGATCAATGTGTCCAGCAGAGCAAATAACCTGAGAATAGACATAAATATGAGAATTTGGCTGGTATCCTTAGCAACTAGTGCAAAGACTAACAGTTTTCTGTTGGACAAAAGGAGTACATAAATTTAAAGATATATATAGTTCAGGGTCAAGATATCTAGAGTCTTCAGTGAAATTTCAGAGTTTGGATGGGATCTTGGGTACAAGGAAGGGTACTGAAGATTTTTTGAAACTGTGGCTTGTCCTAACTGTTCTCAATTAGACTAATGCAATAGCAAAAATTAGAATTGATTATATCAAGGAGATTTTAGAGGCACAAAGACCAAGTAGGAAAGTATTTTTATGTCTAGTTTATGTTTACATGTTTCCTGGGGAAGATGGGACAAAATTCTTCAGTGTACAGATTCCAGTTTTTAATGTCCACTTATTCTTCAATACGGTACAGCACAGACAGTGTAATTTACATCAGTGTAGCAGAGGTCATTGTACAGGGACACGCCATGTAAGGATACTGCCACATACGTCTCTTATGAACTGAAATGCAACTATTCCATTACCTTCTCATGGCAGTCATTATAGGCTGCTCAAACGAAAGCCTTTATGAATGTAAGAGGGAGCTGTACATCAAACACTAACATGCCATTCTAGAGTCTAAGAGATCAATTGATACAAAGAGCTCCGCACATTAGGGTAATTAATGATTTGCTAATCCAGCGGAGTAGCTGCCTCTGGTATTTGTCCTAGGAAATATGAGAGGATGGACCAGCAGGTAGTGAAAAGAGAAGACTAAAAAAGTCCAAAGAGAGGGAGAAATGAGGAAAGTCACTAGTTGATACAGTTGCCTTGTGCTATGATAGACTTATAGTTCAGGTTTAGCTTTAGACTATACGTCTTCACTATAAATCCTGTTTTCTTAAGGTGGCCTGAGTCTCTGTTTTTTGCAGCAAATTGATAAATATTTTAAGGTAATTTTGGGGGGCTAATTTTCGATACTGTCAATTGATAATTTAAAAACTTAGTAAGTGAGGTTCGTGTTAGAGACAGCAGACGAAGATTTCCATTAGATGGGTGCCACCAAGTGCCTACCAGATGGCGTATTTGACTTCAAAGGATATTGCCATTGAGCTACTTTGAATTAAAAAAAAAAGTCGAATAGAAGATTTTTTCTGAACCTACTGTTGGGATATTACATGCATAAAAGAAACAGAGTAGAAAGATAGGAGAAATTGATTACAATGTCAATGGATCTTCAGTAGCCTTTCTTGCATCATTTGGCTATTGACGTAACCAACCGCTTCCCCAAATGAGTTGTAACAAACTAGGGAATCCTGCAACTGTTAGTGGGCATTCCATTTTTCTGGGGGAAAAAAGTCTGTTCTAGTTAAATATATGCAGGGATTGCTGTTTAAACAGGTTAACCAAATTAAACAGGCTTGGGGAAATGGACTTTTCAGAGCCTTTTATATGTTTTGGTGCATTGTGAATAACTCAATAGTAGTACAATATGCAGTTGTTTTCAAATGTTTGGCCAAAAAAGTCTCTACCATCAGTTTTTGAGAACTGGTTATTCATATCACAGGAGAATACCAGTCTTGATTTGCCCCTCTCTCTTATAAATTGGTGTGTTCTCTCTTGTGTTAGGCTTTCTCTGATTGCTGTCGATGCTACTGATTGTTTCTTTCATGGAATTTTATAAAGCATATCAACAGAAACTCTAGGTTCTTTCTGTGAGTTTAGTTTCCATCTCCAAGAATGCACTGTATTTTAGAGTAAATCATCTCAAGCCAACCTAATAAACCCATGGGATTTAAGACTGAAAAAGCACGGATCTGTTTTTACTGTGTGTGAAATGGCTTAAACATTTATAGAGATTTGAACTTCACTTCACTTCATTTATTCTCAAATGAATTGGCCTACTATTTGCTTGTTTGTCTCTTCTTGGTCTTGACATATCTTAAATAGTAGGGCAGTTAATGCAGGAGCCTAGCTCTTGTTGGAGGTCTCCTTATGAAAAATATTCTATTGGGTGATTTGGGAGCAAAAGAAATTGATAGTGCTATTCATAGGAAAATGAATAGTGCTGTGTTGAAGACCCAAGAGATCAGAGTGGGTTGAAAAAAATTCAGCAAGTGCATGTTATGAGGAAGTCAGCAAATTGAAACTCTCCATACTTTTAGGGGCTTATCAGAGAAAACCTTCAGACTTCGTGAGAGAGAGCACAACAAATTGGAATGAAGTTTTCAATTGGCTTTTTAAAGTTTAAAGAGTTAGAAATTTCACAAACCTTCACTCTACATGTCCCCAGTGAGAATCAACAATGTGAGAATAATCTCATATGTACCAATGTGTGTGTGTGTATGTGTGTATACATATTATATACATGTATATGTATATACACATATATGTACGTGTATATAATTCATATATATGTGTGTATACATATTATATATATACACACGTACATATACGTATATATATATACATATATATAATATGTATACACACACACATATATATAATTCACTGCTTGTATGTGTGTGTGTGTGTGTATCTATACACACACACATACACACACACACACATATATATAATTCACTGCTTGTAATGGTGAATGGTAGGGAGGAGGGCACTGGCTAATGGCAGTTCTGCCTTGGTTTGCATTTTTTTTTCTTGCTCCTTCCCTCATTCCCTCCACCTCATTTAGACAACAGCATGAATGACACCAGGGTGGTCATCTCTGCCTTCTTCCCCCTAAAATAAAGAAATGAAACATACCCTGTCCTCTTTTACATGGTCATAGTATCCTACAAATTTTTTTTTTTTTTCTGCCTCTCTTCTGGGGAGGTAGCACTGTCTGTTCTCTTTCAAGGTCAAAGTTATTAGAAATGAGGAGGAAGTATCATGCTTCCTGAGTCTAAGCCAGCTGGTTTGGAATTACATAAAGTCTGAGGCTTGTGCAGTGTTCTTAGCCAGGGTGGCTGCTTGTGGTTGAGGGCAAACTAAGAGCTCCCTTGAATAAGAGCAGGCAGAGAAATCTGCATCGTAGGGTTAAGGATTGGAGCATGAGATGATCAGAATGGAGGTGGGGCTTTGGGACATGCTGGTGATGAGAATAGGAAAGTTAGATAAATGGTCATTACTTTTGGTTTCCATCTTTTTCATCTGATAAGAAAGAAACATTCTTTTTAAAATTTATTTCCTTTCCAACATTCTTTTTTTTTTTTCCTAGACTTATTTTTCTAGTGCCTTTTGCTTTCAGAGTCCTTAATATTTTACATCTTTACTTTTAGTCTTTGGAAAATGCTAACTCTACCAAGCTGCAGTAAGTGATGAAGCCAGATAAAATACGCACAAAGAAATAAACATTTCACAGGCAGCCTCTCTCCACCCGTGTGCACAAGCACACAGGTACTGTACCAGAGCCTGATGATTATGCCCTCAACCCACTTTGACAGAGGGATTTGTGTGGATTACAAATTAAGGCTTCGTGCTTGGGAGTGCATCTTCTCATATTACAGGGTCACGTTGTGAGAGCTCTAGGTGAGAAAATCACAGAGGAGCGCTCAACAGTTCTGACCTCACCTCCACAAAGCAAACAACACCACACCAGTATCTTATCTGCAAAGGGGAATTTATGGCTCTCTGCATGTGATACCATCTCCATTTTCCCTCTGAGGGCTTGTACACACACACATGCACAAACACACTCCCATCAATCCATAAGCAGTTGACTTTTTACAAACGAGTTACACATGAACATCTAAGAAAACGTTACAAACTTGAGCCCATTCTGGTTATATCTGCAAGTGTCTATTATGGGGCAAACACTGGAGACTGGAGGGGAATATGCTGTCTTTATCTAGATGGACATAGATAGAAGGAATAAGGTAGTCATAGCTAGTGATGACATTGTCTTTTTATACACCTATTAGGTCCTAGTTTTTTAACTCACAGACATGGTATTGAAGTAGTAAATGCATAACCAGGACCTGGGAACTGGGAACGGCCAATCTCTGGCATTAATATTTAGCATTGGTCCTTGTACTGATAAAAAACTAGCTATATGCACACTTTCTTTCACCCCTGACCCTGTTTTTGCATGATACAGATGATCTATGTTACTTTTGGTCTAAACAGTTTAAAAATCACTAGTCCTCATTGAAAAATGTGATAGCAGTTCCTCTGCTAATCAAGGTAAATGAACCATAGTCAGATAGATGGAAAGATAAACCAAAAAATGAAAGGTGGGGGGGGGAAGGGAGCTGAAAGGGGTGAATTAGAGGAAGAGAAGTGATTAAAACCACAGAAGCCTCATCTGAGGACATGAGCCTGAAAGAGAACAGCATCGCTCTGAGCCTGAGTTACTGTAAGAGCTGTGCCTTTCTGTCATTTTTAATGGAATGTTATTAAAGACAAATCTGGAGTAGTGAACCCTTCAGTGCTTTCTTTTAATTTATTTATTTCTGCAGAAGGAAACCCTGTTAACCCCAGCAGATAATGTATTCAACAGCTTGTATCCATGGCAAGGTTGTTTCCTAAAAATTTTATGGGATAAATTTAGTTCAACATTTGCACATATTTACACATGAGGTCTCCATTTCAAGGTCTTTGGCTTAAGAAAGAAAGTCATCCCAAGGCAGAATGTCTGCCAGGGCTGCAGAGTATATTCCATATGCATCATAAAGCTCCCCCATTTCCTAGGACATGAAGAGGACATTGCCTCTAGTGACCTCCTCTCCTCTTGGAATTGCAACGTGTAGGCTAGGACTGCTGCAAACCCCACAGGACACTTGCTATGGCAAAGCCCTCTGGGTCATGTCTCAGGCCTAGGCTGGCTCCCCCACAGTCTTTGGCCTCCTTTTTGTAAGCCCTACAGATGAAGCCTGCTTTCCTTTCTCTTTAAAAGAGCTCTATCCCCACTGTATGTTAACTAAACTGACATTTTACAACTTTTAAGAGCTCTTCCCTGGCTAGCTCTTTTCCCTAAAGGAACTACTCTGGAGTGGCACACCACATAACCATCCTGTCTCTCAGATTGCCATTGAGTCTACAAGAACCTTTTCTCTTTTCTCTTGCAAGGGTTTTATAGCTAATATTAGTGTAGGGAGGGGAGTGGTAGCAAGAGAGAACGCATTCATTTTTACCTCCTATTGACATCTAATGAGCACCACAGTTGACCCTAAAAGAAAAGTCACTATTTTCATGACTCCTACATTCTAGTAAGAGAAAACAATAAATACTGTGGCCTGATTTTTATATACACTCTAAGGGGAAAAAACCTGAAGCAGGGTAGGGCTTTGGGGGAATGGAGAATGGGGATGGGGAATGTTTCAGGGATGGGGAATATTTTGGAAAGTATAGTCTGCTTTTTAAAAACATACATTTCTCAGGAGCAGTTACATTAAAGCAGAGTCCTAAAAGAAGAGGAAATGAGCTGTACAAAAGTATGGAAGCAAAGCATTCCAGGGAGAAGAAATGGCAATATCACCAGTAAGTTTGGACTGCTTGAGGATTGACAGGGTTGCTAAAGTATCCAGAGGAGCAAGAGCAGAGCAGGGCTTGGTGGTAGATGAGGACCACCCCCTGTACAGTCATCAGTAAGATGTTGGGATTTTAGCCCGTGTGATGGGAAGACGCATCAGGAAACTGGCACAAGATGATTTATATTTTAGAAGGTCACGTGGTACAACTAAGGATCAGGGAATTGAAGGGAGTACCCCAAACACTCAGTCGATTTGGGGCTGAGCCAACCCTGAAGTTCAAGTTTCAATTAAGACTGACTCAGGGATTGGGGATTTTAGTCTCAGCTTTATAATCAAGACCTTTAGGTTCTTTGTTCCTTTGAGTATTTATCCTTGAAAGTAACAAGGTCATTCCACTATTTGCTAAGCAAAGATGCTTTACTACAGTGTGAGGAACTCTTGGAATATACTTGTCCCGGTTTATTTTTGTTTTCATAAGTGTATCATATTTTATGTTTCTTCAAATAGCATTGAGGAGCAGATGATTTAGAATTATGGATGAAGTTGATCATTTCAGAAATCAAGTATTTTAATTTCATATGCAATTGATCATTTAAGGAGGATTCTGAAGTTTGGAAACTGTCTTATGAGTTCTTTGGGTTGGGGCTCCGTGAGAAAGAAGTGACATTGCTGATGGGCTGTCCTACATACAGAGGGTGACAGCCATGGAGGAGTTAACCTCAGTAGTAATCCTTTCTTCAGTACAATGTACAAGTGCCCTATACTGGAGTCTAGAACGAAACGGCTCACTGGGTGGCAGGAAGGAAGATAGGCTGAATATCTCCGAAATGCTCCACAGCCTCTGTTATGTATTAGGCTTAGAGAAGATAAAATTTAATATTAAATTTGAACAGAACCATGCAAATACATCATTAGCAAATTGCATGCTTTCCACGTCATTTTGAGTGCTAAAGAACCTATATGTTTTCTCCTAGGGAAAAAAAAAAATTTAAAAAAAACTTAAAACTATATACTGATAGTTCTGTGAGATCAATACATAACAAATGATCATTTGGGGGGGCACAGAATTCTAAATTAAAAAATCCAGGTAGTGGATTACTCCACAAGAGAAAACAACACAACAATGGAGAAGCAATTTCAGGCATGAAACAAGATGATCTTTACAGTGAATTTCCATCTTTATTTTTAGAAACCACAAGTAATGAAAGTGTTTTCCGTATACTTGTCCCATTATTCTAACTGTTCCTGAACACATATAAAATCATAAACCTCTATATAAATAAATGCCTGGAGTAAGTTGGGACCATCCTAATGGGAAGTGAAATAAGAACTATAAGATGGAGAAGAGGGAACTGTGATTTTTTCCATTGGTTACACTCCTCAGACCACAATACCCTCTCTCTGGACTTTGAAAAAGCAAGTCTTAAGGGTTTCATTTTAAATCATCTTTATTTTTTATACTCAGTATCTCTTTAAAATTTGTTAGGGATATTTTTCCCCTTTCTTTGACCAGAACTTTGCTGATCACTTAGATAGTACAAAATCCTAAGCTTTAAGTGCAAAGCATAAATTTGATTTTAAAGTAAACTGTTAAGCTCTGTTAGTCAACAGTTTTGTCTTTATTCCAAGGTTCCTACCACATCTCAGGATAAGATCTACTTCAGAAAGAGAAAAGAGGATACCAGCCTCTTTTCTCTTTCCTTCCTCTTAGTAACTGTTCTTTTTTTCTTTTTCTTTCCTTTTTTTTTTTTTTTTTTTTTTTTATTTGTATAGAGGGGGGCTCTGGGGAGAGAGAAAGCCTAAGGAGAACAGGAACTAAAATTTTACATTCTCCAGTCCTGGAAGAAAGCTGACTCTTTCTCTAGTGGAAACCTCCTTCAAGGATTCTTAGGAGGGCCCATTCATCTCTGGAAAGCACTCACCTGTAGCTCTTTTGATCACACTGACTGCATCCCTCTCCCAGTGATGACTGGTTTCTTCTAAAGCCCTGTAGGAATCAAGTTATAGAACTTCAGTTGATCTTTGCTTAACCCTGTTTTTTTTCTATAGTTTGCCCTTTTGAAAAGGACCTAAGAGGACTTCATCCTGGCTCTCTGCCACATAGAGCATATCTCTCATGTACAGGAAATGCCCAAAGATTCTTGAAGATACTGGGGTGTGAAGACCATATTGTTTAATCACTTCATCATAGCTCCACTCTTAACCCATCTCTCACCCTTCTGAATGCTCAGATGGAAGTCAGATAGAAGTCCACTATAACCACTCACTGCCTATAAAGCTCTCAGAAAGTCTTGCTGAAACCTCTCTTGAGGTGACTGGGGAGCTGACAATCAATTGGGAAAAGGGCTCTAGCACAGCTTATTCCAAAGACTTTCTCTTTCTTTATATCCTTTAGCTTCCAAACCTTTTATGTTTTGTTGTTTTTTTTTTTTTTTAAATGTTGGTGTGGAGTTTAAAAGTCTTCTAACTTACCACTGTTTTTTTTTTTCTAAAATGAATCTCACAACTCCCTTTGATATTTGATATTTTTCTCCACCAAGGCTTACATTATAACATTCTCAATACCTCATTTAACTTGGGATAGGCTCTGTGTTCATTAAAATCACCTCAATAATTGTCCCTCTTATTGCTTCATTTATTGAGGAACCTTTCAAGTGTTCTAATTTAGGCTTAGGTTTTACCAAAGTGTATACTTGGAATATATTTCACCCAGGCTATTGGATGGGTAACCTGCATGTGCATGGCTTTGATAGGCAGCTTGTCTCTATGGCATAATTTAATGGTTCAGAAGACCTTTATGCCTTTTAATAACTGTCTTCCTCTATTTCCATCTCCATCAATAACTTGTAGGGTTTTTTGAAATTCCAAAGGAAGAAAGCATTTGCTTTGAGTTCAAGTCAGAAAACCTGAGTTTAAACCATTCCCACTTCCCTACTCAACACCTGTAGGATTTTTATTGATAGTAGTACAAGATATAACTCTCTGAATTTTAATATGCTCATTTGTGAAATGTGGTCAGAAATACCCTCTCACCCAGTCCTGTCATAATGATTAAACAAAATGATGATATTTGAGGACAGCACAGGATTAAAGTATTCACCAAATGTAATTTGCCATGATTACTGCTGTGCTTACTATTGTTACTACTAGCATAGCTACTACTGCACTCCACTCATGAGAGGGAGAGCAGAGAGTTGCCTAGGGTCCACTGTTACAGACCATTGGTGGTGCCAAGATGGTCAAAAGCAGGATGAGGGTAATAAACAGCTCGTTAGAAGGGATGTAGAAGAGAGTAGAGGCATTGAAAAGGAAACTGGCAAGGGGTCCAAACAAAACATTTCCATGAGTTTGCCTCAGGTTTGTCTTGGTTAGAAGAGAGACATTGGATTGGCTTCAGTTTAGATCTCCATGTCAGCTGTGAAGTGGACTGATGTCAGCTGTGAAGTGGACCATGTATAGATACTCCTCATTTTTCCTTCATAAGAATATCAGTGTAATTCCTGAGTTAGTGGAAGGTCTTCTGTTTGGCAAAAAGTTATATCGCAATGTCCTTGGCTTAGTTACATTCCAGAACATTTTTGTTGTTGTTCTGTATGGTCTGCTTAGGGGATAGTTAAAATTCATATACCAGAAGGTGTAATTTTCAGAGACCTGAGGCCTACATATGTACAGATTAAGGAGTGTGGGCACAGAGTTCACAGCGTAGCTTTGAACGTCCACCATATCCATATGATATATGTATGACATGTATAAGATGTAACTTGCATCCCTGCTACACTGAAGCCATTTAAGGAAGTTATATTGTAATTTCCTATCGCATGAAGAAGTACCCATAAGGAAAGGACATATTAAGAGAAAAAAAAAAGTGTTACAGTGACCTACAGATAACAATTAAGTTAGTTTTAAGAAGAGTTTAGCTACCACTGGCTACAGAGATTGTGTTTGTATGCCTATGTCTGTGTGCACACACACACATCCCCAAACTATAGGTTGTTTCCAGGGGTTGACTCTCCAGGAAATATTTTGTAATTACATGGTGTTCTTGCTCTTGTAAATCAGGGATGGGAGAAACCAGAGGCAACTTGCTCTGACCTTTACCTCTAACCCCTCTCCCTATATCTTATCCTCTCTTCCTACTTACATCAAACCAAACTGTCATTATTTCAGTTATGTCCTGCCCAGATGAGCCTAGTCCATGTTCTAAGCATGGAAATTTATCAAAATTATCCTCTTTTTTAGTAAAGAGTGAAGATGTTTTTAAAGAGCATCTTGATTTTCTTGTAGAAAATAAACAAAGCAGCAGCACATGCATAATCACTTAAATAACATGCCTTTCCATAAAAGGAATTACATAGCGTCCCTTTCCATATTGGCAGTGTCAGAAGGTTAATTAAGGAGGCTGTTAATGTGGAGAAGGATGTTTTCGTTTCAGATCAACACCTCTCAAGATATAAGCATAACTTACATTTATTGATTAGTACTAAAAGATGACATAGACAATGTGAGGAAACACCCAATAGCTATAGAAGACTCAAAGTCAAATCCTGGGTGGAAATATGTTCCAGACCCTTGTGGTACTCTAAATAAAATAATCTCCTTCTCCAAAGACGTAACTAATATCTTTAGATTTAAAAGTGTACCTAGCTAACATAAAGAGATAGATGCTTGGATTTGCATCCATGCTAAAAGTAATGTAGTAATAGCATTTTATTATTTGTGTAGTGTTTCATGTTTTACAAAATGGTTTCATGTTCAAATTTAGTCCTCACAAGAGTCCTATAAGGTAGTGTTATTGGGCCTGTTTTTCAGATGGCAGTTTAATGTAGGCTCTAACTGTCATGTATGAATCTGGCCACTGTAGAGATAAACCATGGCTCTTCTGTTTGCATTTATCAGTTATGATAGCTGTCATGCTTTCTCCTTTAATTACAAAATAAGTAATTGTCATGAACACTAAAGGAAAGGGATTCTCTCACCAACTTTCCTAATAAGTACTTCTCTTTGCAAACTCCAAGATGTCAGCTATCGTGGAGCTTGAAAAATAGACTGTAAGAGTTCCAGAAGAAGTATAAGATGTCCTTCCCTGGCTCTCCACTACTGTACTTCCATGCATCTTTAATGTCTTTCTTTTTATCCCCCTCTTCAAACCTCCTCAGAATTCTCCACAAAACTCTTCAGCCTAACTTCCTGTACTTTTTGTCTTCCCTTGTTTCAGGAATCCCACACCTCTCAGTCCTATAAGGTTTCAAAGCTGTGACTGCTGGTTTTCTTTCATATTTTTTCTACCACCTGCATTTCCTTTACCCTTTCATTTTCATTTGTGAGCTCAATGTCTTCCAGTTTTGTTTCTTTTTTTTTTTTTTTTTAAGATTTTATTTATTTATTTTGACAGAGAGAGAGATCACAATTAGTCAGAGACTCAGGCAGAGTGAGAAGGAGAAGCAGGCTCCCCGCTGAGCAGAGAGCCCCATAC
This sequence comes from Neogale vison, assembly GCF_020171115.1. Lineage (NCBI taxonomy): Eukaryota > Metazoa > Chordata > Mammalia > Carnivora > Mustelidae > Neogale > Neogale vison. The sequence continues at coordinate 62,850,879 of NC_058096.1, read as the reverse complement.
AGGGCTCGATCCCAGGACACCGAGATCATGACCTGAGCCGAAGGCAGCGGCTCAATCCACTGAGCCACCCAGGCACCCCTGTCTTCCAGTTTCTTGAGGATGGGATAATTTAATTTACTTTTCAGATGGGTGTATGTATGGGTGTATTTCTTGGGTTTTCACAAGAGGCAGCATGTCATTCTCATTCTACTCTTTAAATTTGTACTGAGTAATCACTTCCCGTGGCTAGAGGGAAGGAACAGAATCATGAAGGAGGGAAGCGAGACACTGGAAAGAAAGAGGAGCCGTAGGACAGAAACCTAGGGAACGCTCTTAGTTACCCCCTCCTGTGAATGAACCACACTCTCAGAAGATACTTATTTTCAGATCTGTACAAGTTTGTGTAGAAGCCCCAGCTGCTAAACACATCCAATAACACAGCATTTTTAAAACTTCCTGGCCAGCGTTATGGAAATGGATGCCAGGATTAGGTCTCTTTCCTCAGTCAATTGAATCCTGACCTGCAGCCAAGCTACTTTAAGAAAAGAACAATGTAGCCCATATAAATTGTAAGTTCCAGTCACCAAGTCCCTGAAATTCCTCTTCTTTCCTGTTTAGTATGGGAAATAAAGCAGAGAGGACTGGGGCTCAGGAACCTAGGTCCCGTTCCCTTCAGGCCCACTCACTGCTCATGGGACCCTGAGATGCTTCAACTCTCAGAGCGTCTCTGTGATGAGTATCTTCATTTCTGAAGTGAAAAATATCTGCCATGCTTGCATCATTCAGTGTCATGGCGGGGAGCCGAAATGATTTAGGTGAAATATGTCAAGGTTAAAAAGTTGTTATTTATTGATTTAATTCTACTATCACCTTTTATTGTTTTGTCTTCTGTGGTGTAAGTATTTCCAGTCTGATTTTGTTTTGCCTTAAGTTACACCAAAACAGAAAGTTCAAAAAAATCATCAGTAATTAGAACCACTAGTAATTGGAACCACTAGTATTTTGTTTTGTTTTTTCAAATATTATTTATCTATTTATTTATTTGACAGAGAGAGAAGAGAGAACAAGCAGGGGGAGCAGCAGACGGAGAGAGAGAAGCAGGCTCCCCCCTGAGCAGGGAGTCAGACATGGGGCTCAATCCCAGGATACTGGAATCATGACCTGTGCCAAAGGCAGAGTCTTAACTGACTAGGCCACCCAGGCGCCCCTGGTTTGTTCTTTAAATATAAAAGATTCCTTGTGAATACATATATTACAGAGTTCATATTTAGCCCAAACTCAGATTTCTGAGTTATTTTTTTTCCTAACCAGGACTGGCCATAAATAATGATAAATGTTGGGAATGTATCCCTAAAATTTCTGGCATGTACCAAAACAGACAATATTAGGAAAAGGGGTAAATTCAGCTAACCTATCATAGCATATACAAAACTCATTTACAACTGGGCACAATAATCATTAACTTATAGAATTTGAGGAAAATGTGTCTTCAGAGATACTTAGCATTTTAGATGAAATTTTCATGTCCTGTAAAACAGATTTCCAAAATTCAATACAGATAATATATGCTCAGCAGTCAGCAATATACAAGTAACAGTGTTATTGAACATAATTTTATTTCTTCAATAATTACAAGCAATAAAATACAATAACCAAGAATATCTTTTCTTTAGGCAAGCACATAATTCTTTTTAAAAATGTGAAAAATTTATACAACTTTCCAAGATTTGAGACTAACACAAGCAAAAATCAACACAGAGAATCCTCCACATGACAGCCACAATGACTAGTGGGCTTCCTGTTTCTTCTAAAGATGGTTTTAAGCAGAGACTATAGTTAAACTAAAGAAGAGATAGTCATCTGGGAGAGAAGTATACTTTCTGGGCAGCCAAGACATCTCATATCAGGGATGCCATCATTGTGGAAAGACACTGTTGGAAATCACGCCTTTTGTGAGAAGGTGCTTTAGGCAGTGCTCATGTGTGATTCTTTTTCCTCTGGAAGACAGACTTCTTGTGACTATTAATTTACTAAGGGATGATGTGTATATTTGAGAGCAGGACAGAAGGCTCTTCTGCTCTCTCCTAGTTTCCTCTGTACCTTTTTTTTTTTTTTCAATAAGGACACATAGAATTCAATATGATTTTAAAATATAGGACAGGAATGCCTGAGTGGCTCAGTAAGTTAAAGTGTCTAACTCTTGATTTGGGCTCAGGTCATGATCTCAAGAGTTGTGAGATTAAGCCCCATGTTGGGCTCCCCGCTGGGTGTGGGGCCTGCTTGGGATTCTCTTTCTATTTTTCCCTGTCTCTTTCTCTTTCTCTAAAAAAATTTTAAAAACATTTAAAAAAAATAAAATATAGGACAAAAAATGGTGAATGCATTTCTGTGACTCATATCCAAATTTTATTCAAGTGGCAAGTACTAGCAGAAAAGATTCTTTATGGAACCTCCCCTATGATGAAAGCAAACACCAGATACAAAGACTTGCTGACAGTGTTGTAGAATGAAGCATCACATACACTCTCCCAGGGCTCTGGCAGAATAAGGGTTTTCTCCTTTGTCCCTCGAGGCTAACCATAGGCCAGAAGAGCCACCTATCTTCTGTGAGGCAGATGAGTTAATACAAAGGATTACTAAAGCATTCAGTTTGGGAGATACATATTCTAATTCAATCATACATATTTTTCAAATATCCATTCAACAAAAATACATTGAGCAACAACCAGAAGCCATGTTGGTGTTGGATATTGATTTATAACCTGATTAGCATCAAGCATGGACAACTTTCTCATCCTAGGAGCTAATTTTGGTAAATATGTGTCCAACAGAAAAGGGGTTTCTTACTTTATCCATGGCCACAATTATGTCATAGTAGAGGTAACTTTCAGTTACTTGAAACATAGGTCGTTAAATCATCAATTTAGAGGTGAAAAGAGCCATATGAATACCCATGTCTCCCCAGAGACTCCTCTCTTCCTGGCTTTTATGTTTCACAAATCCTTCCATTCCTCTTGTTTACTTCCCCCCACTGAATTCATGTTCCTGTTTGGTTGCTTTGCAGATGAGTATGATATGAATTAAGTAGAATAACTTCAGGTGGAGAATAAGCAGTAAAAAAAAAAAAAAAAAAAAAAATCCGCTAATAGTTTCATTTAAATGTTCTCAGTAGTAAAGAGCAGGAAGAGGAAACCTAGACAATATATAATCTAGGAGCTGAATTATTTTCAAATGGAATAATTTTCAGAGTTCCACAGAGTGACAATAGCTCTTAAATCACATGAAGGGAAAAGCTTATTTCAGCTTCTGGGTATGTGTGTGACTTTTTTTTGCTCCCCAAAGCTAGAATTGCTCTGATAATCAGCACACAGAAGGGTTGTCCTGCTGGGACTAAATTATAAATAAGAGAAACGTTCAGCACCCTCCAAGGATTTTACCTGTGGTAATAGTGCTTTCCATCTTTAATACACTTCACTTTTATTATAGGATTATTACTTCAACCCCTCTCCTAAATGTGTAATTTTGCCAGCACAATATCTCATAGAGATAAATAGCATTAAATAGGGTTGCAGTAATTATGAAACATTACAGTGACATCTTGAACATCACAGTACTGATATCAAGTAAACATCCAAAAGATAAGATGACTTCTTAAAATAAGCGAGAAATACGACTTTTTTCTTTTGTATGATGGAGGTAAGAATGAGCTAACTCCATCGTGTCTTTCTAAATATTTGGTGTGTGTATTCTGGGACATTTACAGCCTTATAGCTGGTGACCATTAAAACTCTAAACATATGTAAATGTGGGTAAAGAGATTGTGATCTACACTGTTTTGCAGATGTAGAAAAACTGGCACAGGAGGAACAAATGAATTGTTATGTTAAATGCTAATGTTGAAAAGTAAGAGGAAAAAATAGCCCTGGAACTTCTTGTATCTGGAGTGATGCTACATACTTGCGAAATTCAGTATGTTACCTGACGTAACAAGTATTGACTGTTAATATTATTAGCTCCATGAATATTAGCCACATGCTGGTGACATGGAACTTCCTTCCAGAGTATTATGATTCACTTCTGTTAATAGACCTACTATTGCTTGATCGTTCTCGTCAGGGACCATGTTCTTTTGCCTGTTTGGTGAGCATTCAAGGGTTCCGAGAGCCCTACTGCTACCACTGCCTTTCCTTTCAATTCCTTTGTCTCCTGCTCCATGTGTGCGAACCTGTGGGTGTCAGCATCTGCCACAACCATGACTGTGAACGAATGTGAAGAACATGAGTGCCCTGGAGTCCTTTTCATTCCGGAGTTCGTCCTTGGTGACCGTTAGTGGTCAGCTCATTCAATAATGGACGCGGCTTGGCTGCCTCTCTCAGCAGGTTATGTAGAATGTTCCCAGGAAGAGCTGCTCCATCAGGCCAGTGCAGCTCAGTGTTAGTTCTGATATTCGGTTTCTCGCAGGATTTGTTTACACACTTGAGGCTTTCAGCTTAGTATCTATCACCAAAATCCCCTTCCCTTAATAATACCTTGTGTATCTAGTACCCGTGAAACTTCTTAATTCTTTTTTGAACTGCGTTTATTTTCAGCCTAAACTAACTCTTAAAATAATCCTTACATCTTGCATTGACTAATCATGCATAATCTAATGTTTTTTTATTTCAAATATATCTTTTTGGGAGCTTTAAAGGTGCATCCAACCCGAACATGAAGGAAGCAGGTGGGTACATTTATTTTCTTTCTAATCCAAATATTTTCTAGTTATAACCACCTAGTTTTTACTACCTTCTTTCCTAAGATTAAAAAAAAAAAAAAAAGTCCTAAACTATAGTGTACTCAGTATATTTAAAGAAATATTTTCCTGGGGGATATCCATCACATATTTACAAGGAAAATCCTTTTGAACCCATCAAATCAATTAGCTCTAATATTAAAACACAGCCCCTTCTAAGTCTGATTGCCCTTAAAATCTGTAGTTGGGAGGGGTTTTTTTGTTTGTTTCTTTTTCTCTTACCTCCTTGTGTGAGTGCGTATATATAGTTCAAGAAGTTAATGATCACATGTTTTCACCTTTGTGCTTTTCTCTAATTTGGTCTTCTTCAGTTAAGTGTAGAATGATCCTACCATATTATACCTTTCTCCTGTTTGCCCATTATGGGAATAAAATTAATTGTTATATAGGTCTTAACTTTGGAAGAATGCAGGGAATAGAAGATGTATATGTAGGGGAATTGAGGGGGAATGAGGTGGTTACCTCATATACCTTATTATTATTAGTGATGTTTAATCCTCTTAAGCAGCAGAATTTGAACTTTTACCCACAATGCCTCTTCCAAAAATCAGGGAAGACTATTAATTTTCTTTGATGATATTTCTACATTAGTCTGAAAGTCTAAAAATGGGGTTACAAAAAAGAAAATGCAGTTATCTCCTATATGATTTTTTTCTCTTGTTGTCAAGCTTGGGTTAAAGAACATTTAAGTTGTAGATCCCCATCCCCATCACCACCACTTAGAGACACACATTGGCTTTTCCCACAAAAATGACAGAGATGGTTACACGTAGATGTATTTTAGATCTCATTTTATGAAGAAGAGATGGAACAGAAATTTGTGACCCTGTTTATAAGATCACCAACAAATGTTTTAAGCGGTTCAAAAATAAAAGCCTGTGTTGTGGGTAACAGTTTTTTGGATGTTACTACTTGATGCTATTCTTATCAATTATGGAAATATTTTATGAACATTGTTTTCTTTATATTCCCTGTTTTTAACAACCCCTGGCATTTATTTATTCTGCTATTACATAAATCTTAGTAATAGGAACAGCAAGATAATGTGAAAAAACACAAGTACAAAATATGGAATACAATAACAACTTATTTTAAATCATATTCCAATACAAACTGCATGTCTTCCAAATTGTATGACACGAACTCTGATACATGGAAACTCTGAGAGTGAAGTTCAAAGGCTGATTAGAAAGGGAAATGCAAATTTTGAAAATAATTTACCAAGTGTGAGACTGACCAGGAAGGAAAACTCTACTGAGGATATACACAATGAAGAGGTGATTTTAGTGAGAAAACAGAAAGGATGTGGATAGAAAATAACAGACTGGAGCCAGAGTAGAAACTTAAACTTATGAGGGATCTTAGTGGTCACTCTGGCTAGTGTTCTGGCCTGTGGTAAAACACATTTACAAAATAATAGGTGGTCATCTAAGTTCTTCTGGACACACACACACACACACACACAGAAAAAGCACATTACACATATATGTAATGCATAGTAATTGTAATTCTGAAATGGATTCCTCTAAGATAGCAGTAATTCATTTTTCTCTGAGACTGAAACTACAATCCCAAAATTTTTTGGAGTTAATGTTTTCTGTATTATAGATCAGAGTGCCTGTTATCACTCCTGGGATACATTTTATAAGAATATTCCACTTCTGTCAGTTGCCTCTGTGTATTAATATGGGCTAAGTTTCCATCGGTGACTGGAGGTCAGAGGTTACAGAGCGAATCAATTTAGAAGCCAGTATGAGAATGGAAAATCAAGGAGTCCTTATCCAGTGCTGTGTTAGTCAAGGATAGGGTGAGGTAGAGATAGGATTGATAGGGACAGAAGTTTGGCTGGTGTAGCAGGTCACACATGAACTCACATTTGATATACAGATAAGGTCCTCTGTCCTGCTTATCTCTTTCTGAAATTATTAAGTGCTTTGATGACCTTTGGGGGAACAGTGAGAAATTCTAAGTAGTGTTCAAACAATGAATGACAGCACTTAATAACATCAGAAGGACTCAGGGAATCCAAGGGAACACATTAGCATGTCATAAAGTCCTAGAAATAATTTACCTGATTCTGAGAGGTTATTTATACTCAAAGTGCTGCTTCCATGAAAGAGTAGAAAATTAAACAACAAGAAAGTTAGTTTGTTATAGCTAAGACATTTAAATCAAATAGCAAACCAAAATTTCTGGATTTTTTTTTCATGTTAATAGACTTTTCTACTACGTAGATTCCTACACATAATGGATGACCGATTTCTATGTGCCCTGAATCTGTGGAAGCCAAAATCATGCAAAAATAATGGATTCACCAGGAGATGAATAGTTATTCCTATAGTTTTTGAATCAAAACAAAGCTAAAAACAAGAAAATACTATGATCGGCAGAAACAGAACATCAATGTAGATCAAACTTTTTGCTTTAAAATGCAGAACCAAGACAAATTAGGTTAATCTTTATTTAAAAAAATGTATTTCCTCATTGGCCAGTGGGCCAGCATATGACAAATTTGATGATGTGTACTGAACTTCTACCTCTAGCCATTATCAAATAGTTAGCTTGAGAATAATCACTTAATGTATTTAAAAAGATCATTCTAAATGGTCTTTGTATCAAACACTCAGGACATATCTTGCCAAGTGAAAGAATCCTAATCAAAGTCTTGGTGTTGTATGTTTTTGTATTTTGTTTTCTAGCGTTATTTTTGCTTTTCTCCAAATACTTAATTAGTGGCTTCAATTCCGTGATATAACACGACTCATGAGAAGTTCTGTCCATGCACCAATGCATCATTAGGCAGAAGTTTTATTAAGATATATATGGTCCCTTTGTTTGTTACATCCACATTTAGTTCTTTATGGTTCTGGGACTCAAAAGACATATGCATAGAAAGATGGTCAGTGCTGTCACAGACGAAGAAAAAGGGCTTCACTAATTCCTCTCAATTTTATATTAATCTTCTCTTTCACTCTGCTTGCTTTTCTAAAATCCCATTTTCATTTCATCACTCTTTTTATTTTTTTTTCTTTTCACAATTTCATCTTGCCCATCTTTTTTCCCCCATACTCAATTCAGATAGACTGTGTAAGAATGTATTCATTGTACTTTCTTACTTGTCTCCTTAGTGTTTCTAGCTATCCTTCCCTGTAGCAAAAAAGAGCCTAAGAATGAGTTTGTTTATAATTATTGGATTATTGCTCTACAAGGTGGTCATAAAAGTCCAGCTTCCCTTTTAAACTAACTACAACTTGACTCACTATCCCTCAGCAAATTGTATTTTATGCTCTATCCACAGAGTAGATTATACATCTATGATACAAGATAGGAAACTTGAAAGAAAAATATTTCCATTCTTTTCATACTGTTAATAAAGTAGGATGTTCTTGTTCAGTAATCCTAGGACACCTAGCCCCATGTGTTTACTAGCACAAACAGTTTTGTTATTATTTCCACCTGAGGAAATTTAAAATATGAAATTAGTTAACTGGGAGTAAGTAAATCTGGACTATTTCAAGTTAGGCAAACTCAGGGAAGATATTTAACTTCTCTAGGTCTCTTTCTTCTTCAATTAAGTTATGCATTAGAGATGAATTTTCACATATTATGTGAAAAACATGTTATAGCAGCAATAACAGGATACCTTATATATGGATACTGAAAACAATTGTATCATATCAGAAAGGCTGAATTCTGTTTTTATTGGCTTAACTCTTGAGTTAATTCTCTTCCTGAACATCAGCTCTTTACAGTGGAACCATGGAACATCATTCTATCACCCTATAACATCCCAGGTTTCTATCTATTTAGGGCTTCAAAGCATCACTTCTAAAATGTTAGTTATGAAGGGAACCTAGAATATATATAGGCCAATCCTCTACTTTTACATATGAAATAATTGAAGTTGGGAGAATTAAACAGGCTTTTTTAAGATCTCAGAGCTAATGACTAATACAACCTGCACTTTAAATTTTCCTGGCTTTAAGTTATGGTATTGTTACTGCTTATCATATATAGCTATTCAAGTGGGATGTTTGGTTGGGTAGGGAAGGGTTAAGAAACATGTACTGATGTTACTTAACATCTTCTGTAAAGTGACATTCTGTGTTCACAGCTCAAACAAGATAAACAGGGAGCCCTCACAAAAGTCACAGCTGAAAGTTTTTCCGAAACCTGCCAACATATGTTAAACATTAAAACTCCCTCAGCACTCAAAGTCTTCCAGAGTTTAGCAATGACAGTGCCCGAGTGGTTTCAGGAATACATTTTCCTGGACCTAGCTGAGAACAACTTAACCAGTGTTTTATTTCATGATTAGACACTGATGCACCAAGGCTGTGGATGGCATTCTGACAAAATCAACTGCTAAGATAATCACAATCAAGATCCCAAATACAACAAAGAACCTTTATGGTTTATCTTACCCCACAACCTCAAGTGCAGACCACTTGGGTTTGATCGGGTAGAAGGATGTTAATTCTTCGGCCACCCATGGAAATGGGGAGCTAACTTGAAAGGAAATTGCCCTTTCACATTGTTTAATGACATTCCTCTACCAGTTTTGTCTATTAACCCAGTAAGGTGACAACATTCATCACAGTGAAGGTCTTGTATGCCTGAAAGAGTCCTAGATGACTTATTGATCATTCACATGTTATTAGGACATGTTTCATACAACACTCTTGTGTAAAGGTATATCATGCTTCGGAAATCTCAATATAAAACTAAACAAAACGTTATTTAATTTATAAGCAAGTAAATTGGACATCAGTTCATGGTCAGTAGGTTGGTTATTCAAACTTTAGAATTTATCCCTCTAACAGTGTTTCAATACAAAGATTCTTTATAGAGTGCCCTCATGGAAATGTGTATGTACTTTCATTTATTAAAACCCAGTAAACACAGTTGTTAAGGAAAGCAATATGTTGCACAGAGGAAGGCACACTTGTACAATGTTTAGGCAGCTCTCTTGGCTTAAACATTGAGAGCATTGAACATATGCATGTTTTTATAATTACGAATTCATCTGCAATCCTGACCCAAGGGATCAAGCAAAGAATCATGTGCTTCTTTTCTTTTTTTTTTTAAGATTTTATTTATTTATTTGACAGACAGAGATCACAAGTAGAAGGAGAGGCAGGCAGAGAGAGAGAGAGGGAAGCAGGCTCCCCGCTGAGCAGAGAGCCCGATGCGGGACTCGATCCCAGGACCCTGAGATCATGACCTGAGCCGAAGGCAGCGGCTTAACCCACTGAGCCACCCAGGCGCCCCGAATCATGTGCTTCTTAAGAAGGTGATTATATGTATGTCCCTGTTTTCCCAGGACAGTCCCAGTTTATACCAGTTGTCCTGCAGTAATTATTAATAATGCTCCCTCTTTGTTCTTGGAAGTATCCTGGTTTGAAATATGTGGTCTACTTATTGATAGAGTTGTTGCACAATGGAATAAGCTCAATATTAGCTTGGATATAAAATAGTATTACACAAGTAAAATTTAACAAGGACTCAGAACACTGCCATTAGGACATTCCTTCATTAGTTCATGATATATTATTCAAACTTTAGTGAATATTTATTGAGCATTGTGGGTCAATAAATATTTTAGAGCAATTTATTGAGCATGGTGTGAGGGATGCTAGAGATTCAAACATAAGCTACAAATCGACAAAGTATATAACATGTGTTTGTGTATCTCATTTAATATTTAAGAAGAGGTTGCAATTCACATTGTATAAGTGAGGAAATAGGGTTATGAAGGTTTCATTTCTTATTATCAGACAGCTCATACATAGAAAAGTTGAAATTTATAGCTACTCATTATTAAAATTTTGTACTTGTCCCTCCATTATTTTATCTTTAGGCTTAGTTGAGAGATGGATTAAAGAACCTTGTGCTTAGTATATGGGAGGAAATGGACTGAGATAATGATGAAAAAGGAATGGGTAGAACTCTACTCAACACAGCAGTTTTTTGAGGTATAGGGACCATTCAATGGGAGGATTTTTCTAGGCCTTACCAAGGCAACTCATGACCCATGTGGACACACTAACAGGGACAGCATGGCTATCCAGCCCACTGAATGATCTGATATTACATAGATTTTCCCATCTGATTGGACTTCCATTTCATTTGTTATTTAAATACCAAGAAGGTCCTCCTCTCTCTCTGCCCGACCTCTGCCTCCTTGTGATCTGTCAAATAAATAAATAAAATCTTCTAAAAAAAAATAAATCCCAAGAAGTTACTTCCTTTTTTTTTAATTCCACGAAATTATCTGCCCTCTTACTAGCCATTGTCTCCAACCTTCAGAAGAAGACTATTTCTTTCAACGTAGTTTCTAAAACTAAGAGTAAAGTCCAAAAGAAATACAAGTTAAATAAAACAGAAGAGAGAGTGTTTGAGAGAGAAGAAATGAAAAAAAAAAAAAAAAAACAAAACTTTAGAAATCCTGAAACACACACAAAATATTGAGGTTGAATAAAAATGGAAGGATTCTATGCTTAAGCTTTTCTATGGAGTGTAAGTTTTTTCTGTTGCCCTCACAGATTGAGTGCTGTAAGGATGTTAGAGAGGTGCCATGAGTCTTTATGCTCCCATCCTGCAGGAGCACATAAAGAAGCTCATCCTCTCCTTCCAAATCTGCTTAACCCACATGAATTCCTCAGATACAGCTAAGAAAGAAAGAAGAGAGGGGAAAAAAGGCATGCCTTATGTGAAGGGTAGAGTATGGAGTGACAACTGATCTTTGAATTATAGCAAGGGAAAGGAGTTTTGGTCAGCCAGGCAAGGGAAGCAATCATAGCTGACATGACTACTATATTTACCAAAGGAGTACCCCTTAATATAAACAAGAAGTGGTGTTTGTGTTTTATCTACAACAAGGGAAAAAATGGCCGTTTGTATTAGTCTAGGAATAGTAACAAGAAATTGGGAAAAGGATGTATTAGTTGAAGTTAGATTTAGTTGCATATTCCAGAAAGCCCAAATAAAGTGGTTTTCAACAAATGAGGCCTTTTAATTTTCTTTAATGTAAGATTGTCCAGAAGAGATTTCTGGAAATGAAATGATGTCACAACTATCCTGAGCCTAGAGTTTGACTCTGTCAATTCAATGTGTTGCTTCCCTCTTCAAGGTTCAAGGAAGTATTTGGAGGTCCAGCCTTTACATTTACATCTCCCCTTCAGAGAACATCTCTGGAGCCTCTGTCCAGTGACATTCATATATTTCATGGGCCACTCCATTTACAAGAGTGGCTGCAAAATGAAGGGTTTTAGCTGGGCTCATTGCCAATAATACAGATACTCTCTTATGGTTGGAAAAGGGAAGAATAAATATTGGGGCAAACACAGATGGAGATTACATTTTATATTGAAATGTACATGCTATACACGTGATGGCAGGAAAACAGACGTTCCTAACCTAATAAGCAATCCACTAAGGGAGTTGCTGTTCTAGTGACAGATTCTCTGCCAACTTAACTCTGGGATTCCCAAAGGGGCAGAGATAGGCAGTGATTTCTCCCCTTTAAAAGAAAATAAGTTTCCTATAAATTCTGACTGCTGCTTTTCTTCTTTCAGTTGATAATAAGACTTAAGGAGAAAGGTGTTTAAGGAAAACACCAGCAGAAGCACATCAAGAAGCTTAGTACAAAGCTGGGGGGAGATGGCAAAATTAAATTATTTGCTATGCTAATTTTTTTATTTCAAACTGTGTTCCTTAACAGAGTTTGAGTATTAGATCCCAAATACATGGGGTGGCAAGGTCAACTCAGGAAAGGGATGGATCTTTTCAAAGTTCATCTACATTGCTTACATTCCATTGTTAATTTCCACTGAAATGAGTACCCGTTATAGTATGGATGAAGGGAGTATGGACACTCAAAACAGCAGCATTCACCTTGCTTCCCAGTTCATTAGGTACTGTGGGAATTCATTCTTCCTGGTGTATTGCAAAAGTTCTTAGTTTTGAATCCTTATTTTGAGATAATGGTCAAGAGACACAGCTTTAGAACCCTACATTGACCTTATCATAGTCTTCTCTAGGATGAGAGATCTGTAAGACAATGCATGTAAAGTGCTTAGCAGATGCTTGTCTCGCAGGAAAGGAATCCCCAGTAAGTGCTGGTTATCACTGTCATTAGTGTTAGTGTTACTATCTTCTGGCTCCTTGCTAACATCCCTCCATATTCTGTTTCTAATACTTTCCTCACAGACAAAAGTGGTGATAAAAGGAAAAGACTTATTTCTTCCCTTTTCCTTTTCTCATCATATCCCCTTTTTTCCATCTCTCCGCTTCTCTGCATGTCCAAGATTTCACTCCACATGAAATGCCAATTTTTGAAGACTGTCTTGGGGGGCTTTTAAACAACTATGCTCAACTCTGTGGATAGATGGCATTCATACAAGTAGCTAGTCAATGGTTCACTTTCAGTATGCTCGTCTTCCATCCCTGGGCCCACCAGAAATAATAATGAGACCTCCCCATTTATTGAACACTCTCTGTCATGTGCTCTACACATCCCATGGTTTCCTATAAACCTGATCATCAGATTTGTCTCTTGGTTTCAGCTCAGGTGTTGCTCTCTCTGAGCGATTTTGTTGCTTAACCTTTCTGCCCTCTCCCAAAGTTCTTGGCTTGTAAGCGGCATAATAAATTCCCACCTCATCATCATTAACTGTCAACTGGAAATCCACAGCCAGGTGAACGGTAGAATAGGAATCCATGTCTTGTCACTAAAGCATGCTGGATCTCTAATAGCTCATTAGCATACCATACACAAGCATCCTGCTTTTAATTAGTTACGTGGTGTGATAATTAAGCAGTATTTCTCTGCAATTTCCCTTCATGTGGGGAAAAACGGGGGAGGAAAGAGTTTGGCTAGCAATGGAAAGGGGTGTTCAAGCTAAGTATAAAGTTTTAAATAATTGTGACCCTGGAGACAAAACAGCTAGCAAACTCTCAAGGGGAGAAAATAAAATACATCTCTTATGTTAAAAAAATAAATAAATAAAGAGATAAAAACCTTCCTGTTTCCATAAGCTTTTTAAAAATGTAAATCAAAGACAAAAGCATATATCATGTTTGATTTGATATGAGAGCACGACTTGTGTTATATTGCTAGCCCAAGTCAGAAGAGGACAAAGGGAAGACATCTGCCCAAATCATCAGCTGACTAAGGAACCCAAATGAGGCCTTGATTATTCAGCACCAGAAACATTCTAGAAAACCTGTAAGTGAGCTCCAAAGAATGGCCAAGATAATTATACCGTATGTAACTTCTTCTCACCTGTAAGAAAAATGATGCACCATTTCTCTAGACAGTTGTAATGGCATTGGCCTGAGGCAAGACATTAGGGGGGAAATTTCTCCTCTTAAAAATTCCATCACTTTGGGGGTGTCTGAGTGACTTAGTTGGTTAAGCATCTGACTGCAGCTCAGGTCGTGATCTCCAGGTCCTAGGATCAAGTCCCATGTCAGACTCTGTGCTCAGCAGAGAGTCTGGATCTCCCTCTGTCCCTCCCCCAACTCATGCTCTCCTTCCCTCTTTCTCTTTCTCTTTTCCTCATAAATAAATAAATAAATAAATCTTTAAAAAAATACAAGATAACTCCTTCATTTTGGAGCAATTATTTAGATTACTATGGCCAGAGCAGCAGGACATATAAACTAAAGTCGTATTCTGGCAGAGCATAAACTATCAGGTTTACTCTAATGAGGAAACAGATGGCAGGGCTACGAACCTCTATATGTGGATTTGAAAAGTTACCATATCATCAAAAGGACAGTTGTAAACCTGTTAGGATATAAAGTACCAAATGCAGTTCCACATTGAACCTTAATAGTAATACAGTCCTATAATCTCTTGGAAATTATGTCCACCTCAAACAAGTGCCAAATTTCCAATTAAAAAAAAAAAAAATTCCAGCATGAACTTTAGCTTCTCTCCAGGTGACCCTCAGGAAGAGAGGAATCAACAACTCTGGTGCTCTTGAGAACATAATTTATCATGCCAAAGGTGATTTTCAGTAAAATGTATGCAGCATTATAAATCTGTTTCAAATTAGAGACTAATCTCTAACCAACCTCCCTCATCTAAAAGTTAATATTAAGAGAATAATACAGAGTAGCTCATCGACATTAGAAAGCAGTTGCCAAATCACTAGGGACATTGTCAAAGAAAAAGACAACCCTAATACAGAGACTTGGAAAATAAATGGCTTAAAAATAGAATAAGGCTGATGAGTTCAGTGTTTACCCATCCCTGCCACCATCTTGTCTATCTCTTCTTTATCCCTTCCCTCTCTTATTCTGTTGGTATTCACTGCAAAGCAGAAACAGTAGTCTCCCTTAGTGAGTCTCCCAGAGTCTGACCTTAGAAACTAAGCCATGCCAGCAGTCACCTGGCCTGCACAAGAGCCATGAGTTGGTGTCTTGAAAATGAGTCTTTTCCAGTACATGGGAAATATCACAAGACCAATTCATTTCCCAAGGTTGGCCAACCCTCAACTCCAGATAATTCCACCTTGGTCCAAAGTGAAGTCTAGGTTAAGAATAATCTGAAAGGAGAACAGAGGGAAAACTTTCTTATCTCTTCATCCCAGAAGAGTGAATTTTTAGGGTTCTATGAGCTACAAAGGGAGAGACCAAGGAGGTGGCAAAAAGTGTTCTGCAGGATTACTAGATGAATTAGTATTAAAAGGTGATGTTTCCCTTCAATGAGACAGATATGTAATAACAGCAAAGTGCAAGCTGACATGTAGACATGTTCCATTGTTATCCTTCCTGGGAGAAGCACACTGTCATTTTCAGAAGGAGCTTCTCAAAACTGATCTGTACTTTCCTCTTTACTCACCTCTCATTCTCCCAGGAGGCTGAATATGTCCCATTACCATCAGAGTGAAGAAGTCACAAGTGACTTTCTTCCACTCCGAGTAAAAATCTTGGTCTCAAAACCATGCTGCCATATTTCCCTTAGAAGTCAAAGGATGCAACAAAGTGAATAAGTTTTTTATGTAGATGAATATTCATGATATTAGTAGACCTAATTATTAACTGTTAGAATGGAGTCTTGTAAATACAAGGTCTTATTTCTAGAATTCTCTGTACTTCAAGACATAAAACTGTTGATGTAATAAGAAAAAATATAAAAACTATAATCTTGGTATATGCTTATGAAAGCATGTCTCACATTATAGAAGCAAAGCTGAAAATATTATTTAAACATGGCTCTTAATATATAGTTCCTTACCAAATATGTGACTATTAAAATATCTATCCTTTTATATAGTAGATTAATTCCTACAATTGAAAGTATACATAGTTAATTTTGATCACCTATCTCTGTCCTGATCACATTCTTTGTCATCTTTACCATTCATAAATTAAACAAATGGCCTTTTACTATGTTTTTTTCTTCCTCTCCTACAGAGCATCATCTTTTCTATGTCTAATGGAGAGCAGACAGGTTTCCCCAGTGAGGTTGGGTGGAATGACAGAGCCCAACCCATAGAGTATCTCCGTAAACAAACCATTGCTTTAAGAGCCAACAAAACAAATCACTGTATTTTCTACTCACAGGGCACCTAGCAAACCAGTTTCTGTGAGTGCATCCGAACCTCTTAGTCCCTGCATCTACTTCATGAGGGACCTAGAAGAGGGTTCCAAGCACAGAAAGCCACATGCTATATGGCTTGCTTTGACTTTGATGATTTCATGCTTCCCCAGTAAATGTCTTATTCCTTCTTCTTAAGAACATTGTATCCTTTTGAGCATTTTCCCTGCTCCCTTAGCAAGATATGCTAAGTGACTTATGACTAGAAATTTGCTGCACTCTTTTCTGTGCAGTGGTGGCTTTACAGAGAGAGAATTCTATAGTCTAAGGAAGTTTTGGTAGTCCTGTTTTGCATGCACCAAAAAGTACCTGCCGTCTATCTGGTACTCACAGAGAACATCAGAATGAATAGTAAGTCACATGCCCATAGCCTAAAAACTCAGAATCTGAGAGGATGTTGAACAT
The DNA here is from genome assembly GCF_020171115.1 of Neogale vison. Classification (NCBI taxonomy): domain Eukaryota; kingdom Metazoa; phylum Chordata; class Mammalia; order Carnivora; family Mustelidae; genus Neogale; species Neogale vison. The sequence continues at coordinate 62,834,092 of NC_058096.1, read as the reverse complement.
TTTGATGAGTCAAAAATGTTCAAAACATCAACACCAAAAAAATGCACCTATGGATGTATTCAAGACATCAATACGGAGTCAGAGAGGAAATTTATCACTTATCCCCTAAGCATATATATATATATATATATATATATATATATATATATATATCACTTATCCCCTAAGATCTAAGCCCAAGAAAACTAAAATCTCACAGCATGACTAGGATCTATGGTTTATGATTTCTACTTCCCAGATAGTTAAAATTAAATTTTAGGTTTAATGTTAACAACACAAACACTCAACAAAATTTCCTATTAATTCTCTTCGTATAGCCCATGACATAAATGCTTCTCTCTCTCTCTTTTTTAAGATTACTTTATTTATTTTAGACCAACGGAGGGAGGGAAGGGGCGAGAGAGCGCGTGCGCACACGCACACACACGTGAGGAAGAGGGGTGGAGGGAGAGGGAGGAAAAAGTCCCAAGCAGACTGCATTCTGAGGGCGGGGCCTGACTTGGATTTAGTTCTTACTTCCTTAGATCTCAACCTGAGCTGAAACCAAGAGTTGTGTGCTTAATGGACTGTGCCACCCAGGTACCCAAGATGCTTCTCTTTTAATACAACAGTCACTACACTCAGGTGAAAAACATATAAAATGGCAAATATAAGATGAGTAGTGTATTTCTACTCAATCTGGGTCAGAAAAATAATAAGAAAATGGTAAGGAAGAGGATCTATTAGGCTCATTAAGGAAGTGATTTAGTATTTATTATATTCTCAAATTGTTCTTCTATTATATACATCAACTACATAGAGTATTAAAATATTTGCTCAATCCTGTCTTACTTTACTTTAGGAAAAAGATGGGAATGTAGATATGCATACCCAAAAGGAGAGACACAACACATTCTAGTGGCAAAAAAAACTGATGAAAATTGGAGAGCATTTAGGAAAGGAGATTTCCAAGACCAGTGCATTCTGCAAACCTGCCCACAGTTCGCAAAGAATTTTCTGAGAAACTTAGTCTTCAGAAAGTTTGGTTGCTAATTGACTGTGCTAATTTCCTAGAAAGGCCATTGTTTCCTAAACAGGACATGGTGCAAACCCACAGATCACTTCAAACAAAGCAAAACTGGAGCGGGTGTGTGTGTGTGTGTGTGTGTGTGTGTGTGTAATTCAAAGCTATGAGAAAGACTGAGAAGCTAAAGTGGAAGGATGCCATGAAGAAGAGAGAATCAGATGACAGTTTTCTAAATAGCAAGGTGACATGCTGATAATTCAATGTGATGCTAAGATAATAAAAATGCATGAGAACATTGGCTTCATGAACAGACTCATGTTATCGCAGGACAAGAAAGCTGTAGCCCATAGCTCCTGTTTGTTCGGTAAGGAGAGACTCTATCTGGCATTCCCCTCCTAAATCTGAGTGCCCCAGGATCAGAAAGATACTGATAACTGGAAATGAAAGAAGAAACCAACAACAAAAATGATTAAAGAACTTTAGGACGAATGAGGAAAGATTACAAGAATAAAATAGCTCTAGTTTCACTGTGATAACTAGGAAGGAATATGCATGATCACTATCTACAAGTGCTATATCAGAAAGTTGTAAACACTAAGGAGGCGAAGAAATAATTTATAATATTGTGATACCAAGGTGTATGTGGCTAAGGGTAATAGGATAGAATTACACTATGCAAAACATAATTTGAAAGCTCTGGAATAGAATTCTGGAAAGTTAATTGTGCACAAACTCTTTCCCATGCTCAGAATGTTAATCAACTGCACCCTCCCTTAGGGGATGCTCTATCTTTGCTTACACCTCTACCCCCATCAACAAACACTCAAGAAGCACTTCACTGAAGGCCAGGTCTCCTAGCAGAAATGCTGCCTTGGACTATGGGCCTTGGGCCCATGTTCTCTCTCCCCAAGGCACAGATGCTTACTAATTGGCTTCTGTTTCTCTGAGCCTCACAAATATTGATCTGGCTCAGGCCAGAGAAAATGCAACTGGAGATAGGAAGCTAAAAGTTATGCTACTGAAGCAATATAAATGTTCCGCCCAGCCCAGTCTGGGAGCCTCCCCAAATGAGCAACAGCCCCCCCCTAAGTGTCCAAGTTCAGTTGCTAATGACCTGGTAGGTCAAGCAGTAGTCAAAGACTGTCCCACGAGTATGCACTGAGGTCTTGAAGAAATGATTCAAAACACTATATTTGTATCTCATAATAATAAATTGCATTTTTATTTTTTAATTTTATTTTTTAAAAATAGTATATTTATTTATTTGACAGAGATCACAAGTAGGCAGAGAGGAAGGCAGAGAGAGAGGAGGAAGCAGGCTCCCCACTGAGCAGAGAGTCCGATGTGGGGCTCAATTCCAGGACCCTGGGATCATGACCCGAACCGAAGGCAGAGGCTTTAACCCACAGAGCCAACCGTTCACCCCTATAAATTGCATTTTCAATATATTAGTATGACATAATGTTTTAGTAAAACAGTTCATGCATATTATTTAAAAATGAGCACCTATACATAGATTGAAGTCATGTGCTTTAATACATTTATTTTTTAATTTTTTAATCTACGTATTACTGGATAGGACAGAGACTCCTAGAAGTTAGAGTCGTACCCACCACTAGGGGCCTCAGTAATACCAAATGAAATAAAATGTGTTTAAGACCTTTGAAAATTTAAATGTGCTTATACAAATGTAAAAAGGGATCTTTATTAAAAGATTAAAATAAATGATTCTAGCATTCCTTTCCTTAAAGAAAGAGAGCACCTTCCTGAATTCAAACCAGAGATTTGACCCTATTTGTGAGACAAATACTTAAACGAGGAAATGTACCCTTTCAAGGGACAACCCATAGGGAAATGCACATAGAACGTTGTGGAGAAAAACCTATCGTTTTTCTTTCTATAGGGTATTTTGAGATGAAATAAAATGAGAACAAAGAAGAAAGAGTGCATAGCGATGTTATTGCAGAGGTAGGAAAGGCTGGTCATTTTGATGGCAGGGAGTGAAGAATTTGGAGAATCACCTTCTTATATCTGAGGGTATTTGCTACCAAAAGAATCCTCAGTCATCTTCACACTCAACCAATAGGAGATTGCAAGCAATGCTGCCACATCCCCACACATCAACACCACCAGCTCCACTACTGCACATATTTCTGTGCTGCTTTCTAAAGAATCACTAGTTCTATTCACTTCACATCCTCATGGCTTCTAGTTGCAATAGAGAAGTAATCTATCAAAGTGTGTATAAGCTTTAAAATAGGATAACACAGGGGTGCCCGGGTGGCTCAGTATGTTGAGAATCTAACTCTTCATTTTGGCTGGGCTCGTGATATTGGGGTCCTGGGATCCAGCCCTGCATCTGGCTCCCTGCTGAGCAGGGAACCTTCCTCTCTCCCTCTCATTCTGCACACTCCCATGCATACTCATTCTCTCCCTCTTAAATAAATAAATCTTTTTTAAAAACAGGGAAACACACATAAGTTATAAAGAGCAATGAACATAAGAAAAGACTTTGGCAAAATTTCCCAGTTTCCATTTATGTACTGTACGGTGTCAGGACTGAAAATGAACCAGTCCAAGTTCTTCACCATTTGTGAGCAAACTATAACAATTGAATACTGTTTTATACCTGTAACACAATATTGGACCATGCAAACCACATTTTGTTTGGGTGCTTCTAACTAAATAAGCTAAATAAGCTAAATAAACTAAATAAATAAACTAAATAAGCTAAGATAAATGTTTTGAATACATACAATTAATTGATTGAGGTCTGTGCATTGTTGGCAGAGATCATTGGCATTTTCATAAAAAAAATGAAATCTTGCTATTTACTACAATGTGGAAGAAACTGGAGGGTATTATGCTAAGCGAAATAAATCAAACAGAAAAACAGTTATATGATCTCACTCATATGTAGAATTAAAAAAACAAAACAGAGGACCATAGGGGAAGGAAGGGAAAAATAAAACAAGATAAAATCAGAAAGGGAGACAAGACTCTTCATTATAAGAAAAACCCAAGGGTTGCTGGAGGGGAGGGGGTTGGGGAATGGGGCAACAGGGTGATGGACATTAGGAGGGCATGTGATGTAATGAGCACTGGGTAGTCTATGAGACTAATGAATCACTGAACTCTACCACTGAAACTAATAATACACTATATGTCAATTAATTGAATTTAAATTTTTAAAAAAAGAGAAAAAAAGATAAAGGCTAACGAACCTGAAAAAAGAAAAAAGAGATCATTGGCATTTTAAGGCTGACGTGTTATTGAATAGCTAAATGTATATTGTGAAAATTCATCAGCTAAAAACATAGCAACTGCACGATTCTGCAGAATTTTGAATTTTTGTTGTTCTAATTACCAAACACATTGAAGAGTGTTAGAGCCCCAGTGAACTAATATGTTTTGATGAAGAAAGGAAGAAAGAAAGAAAGGGAGGGAGGGAGGAAGGAAGGAAGGATGGAAGGAAGGAAGAAAAGAAAATCCTTGAATAGGGCCAAGCCAAATTCAAAAGTCTATAGATCCACTGAAGTCTATAGATCCATTTTTTAATGGAATTTTTATGGGTCTCTCTGCTGGGAGCAGCTCTCCTGCCACACACCTTCCTCTCCTGAAAACACACACCTGCTCAGAGTTTGCCTCCAGCCTCTTCTTGGTCAGGAGCACCTCTCAGCGGTTGCACCAGTCAATGTCTCCAGTACTGCTGAAACAACCAGACACTGACAGATGAGAGTGTCGGCAGCTTGGTAGCCCCAGCCCCTGACCTCACTTACTCCTAGCTGGAGCCTCCCTCTCAGGGGACATTTCAAGGGACGTCAGTACAGCAGCCAAGTTCCCGAGGGCTGGGGCTGCCACAAGTAGAGGGGCCTAGCACTGGGACTGGAATTGGGATTGTGTTTGGCAGCCTCATCACTGCTTCTGCCTGGAACCCTTTCATGAAGCAACAGCTCTTCGCCGCCGCCGTTCCGGATTTTGCCCTCTCAGAGGTCAGGGAACGCTTTAGCCCAATGGTGGCCTTTCTCATCCTCTGCCGTTTCTCGGCCTCCCATACATAGGTCTTTCTCCCGTATCTCATCTGCCCTGTTACGTTCCATACTTCCTCAGGCAGCCCGGGGGAAAGTTGTTGACTCAGGGCTTGACAGAAGGAAGACAAATAAATGCTATATTAATAAGATATTTTAAAAATGAAATTTTTATTGATGGAAAATATCAGTCCAGTAATTTTCAAGAGTGTTACACATAAACCATTTGCCAAGAAATGCAAATTTTTGCATAAATGTGTTTCTGTCGTTCTCTTTCATGTTCCTACTGAGTACTCACTTTACATAATTATACATAAAAAAGGCGATCCCTCTAGAAGCATATGCTCACCTGAAAGTAACAACTCAGTTTTACTGTTAGGCAGTGGTGTTCCCTTCAGGAGGCAGAGTTAATACGTGGTATTATTTTCCTGTTGGTGATTGTTGCTTCCTTAATTCAAACTGTGGACCTGGGTGCTACTTAATAAACTTCTGCAGAAGAGATCCCCATCACCTAATTATAGTTCAAGATTTCTTTAAATGATGCTTTTTTCTAGAATTCCTTTAAATTTTAGTAAAAAGGAAAACCTTGAAAAAAGTTGTCCCTAACAATCTGTTCAGTATATTTTAAAGACTAAAGTTTTCAAATATACCAGTCTTTCAAATGGAGAGGATTCTTAATGGGAAAAAAAAAAAAATGAAGTAAAGCTTCCCTACTTAACTAAGTTATTATTAATGCTCAAGCAATAAAGGATATTTTAAAAGCTACTGAAAATTCAAAAAAGATCTATACAAATGATAAGAAAGATTATAATGAGGGTTGGAAAACAATTTGGGAGAAGATAGATTCATCCTTGGATTACTCATTAATTTTGTAGAAAGGCAACTGTATTAAATTTAGTTCAGGAGGCTGTACAATTGTACATTCTTTATTCTTTGATAAGAATGAGATTAAGACAAGAAGACAAGCTGGAATCAAAGAATTGGTCAAAAACAAAGTGGGGTGACAATTAGGGTCGATAAGGATCAGCTTTAATTCCTCCCATTTTATCTGATAATTGTCAAGTTATTAATTTTATAGTCTTAATTAATATTACTTACTTAATGAGGCACTGCAAAATTCTGAGTCATTAAGGAAAGTCCAAATATGTTCCTGTGTTTGCTGAGGAAGCAAAGAAATACTTTTTAAAAAATCAATAAAAGAGTTGGAACAAGAAAAAAACACAACAAATAACATTTACTTAACTATTTATTGATTTAACTAATATTTATGAAGTGCCTACTATGTATCAGAAATTCTACGTAATGAGGTTACAGTGATAATAAGCAAGACTAAAAATGTCCCTAGTGCTCATTGACTTAAATTCAAACAATCAGAAAAATTATATTGTTCAGTATAATTCTTAACCAGATATCCAAACTGATTCCATGTTCTGTTATTGCTTTTGTTCATTTTACAATTAGCAGCAAATATTTAGGGAGAAAAACACCTATAATATTATATAGGATCTACAATAACACCTTTTATATAATCCAAATTTGTTACATACAGTAGTCATACTGTACTACACTTTGAATACTTACAAATTGAATCTTGTGTGACTACTCAACAAATTATCCAAAAATGTTGGAAAGCAGAAAAGATAGCAGAGGGGAAAAAAAAAAAAAAAAAGCAGACTAAGAAAATAGAGAATGAAAATCTGTTCCAGACTGAATATTTGTGTCCTCTTCAAATTTATGTTGTAATCCTAACCTTCAATGCAATGGTATTGGGAGGTGAGACCTTTATGAAGTGATTAGGTTGTGAGGGTTGGGCCTTTCTGGATGGGACTGGTGTCCTTATAAAAGAAGCCTTGGAGAGTTCTCTTGCTTCTTCTGCCATATTGAGGACACAGTGAGAAAATGATAATCTATGGATCAGGAAGCAGGCTCTCTAAGATACCATAACTGCTGGTGCCTTGGTCTTAACCTTCCCTGCCTCTAGGACTATAAGAAATAAATGTTCATTATTTAAGGAACCAATCTGTGGTATATATATATATATGTATATATGTATGTGTATGTATATATATATGTACATATACATATGTATGTACGTACATATATATATACATACACATACATATATATACACAGCAGTTCAGTCTAAGACAGCACCTGTGATAAAAGAACGCTTTACATATTGTGTGTTTAGAGCCTACCACTCCTTCCCCTGTCCCCACCCCACGTTTCTGACGGATAGAATATATATGCATATATTGGAACTACTCTGATTGTAAATGAGTACCAATTTCATTCATCTGTGCTACAAGTTCCCTGTAACTCCAATTCTTGGTCCTCCTCTGTGGGGGACATTAGGGGCCATGACTCTGAAGCTGAAGGGCAACCCCTAGCCTCCATGCTAAGTTCAGAATTCAGGACTTCCACACTGGGTGTGCCTTTTTTGAAGAGCACAAGTTTGCTATGGAAACCATGCCCTGGGCTTTGCCCAGAGGGACCTCAGCAGTGGGATTTGGAAATAGATGACCCAAAGCATGGCAGCCCCAGGAGGATAGAAAAGAACTGCTCACTGCACCTGAGTATATGCAGTTGAAGAAAGGTAAAATGGGGCTCGTTTCCTGCTACTGAAGAACAGCCATTAGTGCCACTCATAAAAAGTGACCTAATGGATGTCAGCATTTGATCCATGAGATTCATTTTTTCTATTCTTCCTCCTCATTTGGACTGGAGAAAGGGAGGGTATGAAATAGGTCGAAATACTCAATAAGAAAATGAGATGATGAGGACACAGAAGAGAAAAGAAAGTACCAGGCACAGAAGAAGTGGATAAATTGTATTAGAGATTAGACAAGATCAGGTATTTTGCACAGCTTTTACATACTAACCTGTGTAGGTAAGTTATATATAATTACAGCTGGAGGCATGTTATATGTTAATTATGTCATCAGTGTACTCTTCTGTCATTCCCTCCAAGCAATTCTTCCCCTTCACTCAAGCTGCAAATCACACTATCAAAGATGAAAAGATGGAAAACACCTGTGAGGTCATAGGTTGTCCTTTCTCTTGAGCAGCAAGAAAAACCAATGTTTTCCTCAGTATTTTGTAAGAGTGATTTTCTATCTTCCCACGCTGGCATGCACAAAGGTCTGCCTTGCTGGTTGGTTTTGCACAGAGACAGGTTTTAAACACACTGGGGGAAAGCAGCTCTTGCTAAATGTTTTATAACGTGTCAGGAAACCTTTATCGAACATTTAATCCAAAACCTGGCTTTGAACCAGGGAGGCATACAATTCCGTAATTAATTTTTTTTACCTTCTTTTGCTAATCGCTGATAAAAAGCTTAATTCTATTAACAACTCGACTTGACAAATTGCACCGCTCAACGGAAGCGTTTAGAAATTAATTATGCATTTTATTGCATTAGATTGGATAAACAGGGAAGCACCAGCAAGAAGAAGGAAAACTGGGACAGAAGGAAAATGGTCACAAATATAAACAGTCCACTGGTGTCTGACCCTTTCCATTGCGACTCAGTGTGCCACTTAAAAAAATAAAATAAACACACGACCTTCTCGAACGACACCTTCTGTTTAAGTATGGTTTCTCTTCTAGGCCATATAAGTAATACACATTTCTTATTCTTTTTCCTGAAAGCATACATTTCCCCCCCAAAAGCCCAAGCTGATTTGGATTCCTAAAGGGACTCCTCATCTAATTGTCATGGAAGCTCAATCCTTCCCCTTCTTAGATCCTTCAGCTTCTAGTTTTAGGAATCTCAGAGCATGGCCTTCAGGGATTTAACTAAGAGTAGCAAATTGTAACAGTAGGTGTAATATTGTAGCTCCGAAGTATTAAAACACTAGGAGAAAGATTAAGTTGGCTTCCACTTCACTTCTCTAGTTAAAGTTAAGTGCTCAAGCAGTCAAAAGACCATATGCAATTTTTATGGCTCTCTTTGTCTATAAATATACATGTTTCAAAGTGGCTGTTGAAAGAGACTTCTGGCATGTAATCAAATTGTGCTAGCATGTGGACTTCTACACTGTGCCTGCACTAACTGAAGAATTTTACCCAGTAGCAAACTTGTCAGTAAATTCATGTTTAAACCATCATACTCTTTCTCTCTGGTACTCCTTTGGATCTCTCTGGCCAATCTTCCTTTTCTTTCTTTTTCTTTCTCCCCCTGCCCTTTTATTTATTTATTTGGTGTTTGTTTTTTGTTTTTTGTTTTTTGTTTTTCAGTGTTCGAAGATTCATTGTTTATGCACCACACACAGTGCTCCATGCAATACATGCCCTCCTTAATACCCACCACCAGGCTCACCCAACCCCCCATCTCTCTCCCCTCCAAAACCCTCAGTTTGTTTCTCAGTGTTCACAGTCTCTCAATCTTCCTTTTTTTAACTGATGTGTTAAAATAAGATTATGCTTTAAGATTTTCTTCTAAAATCTAATGCACTCAATTATTCTTTTTTTTTTTTTCATTTACAGTTTCATAATTGTTATGTCAGGACATAAGCATGTTATTGAAATGAATATCACCATCAGTGATGGTGGGCAGGTCAGGAGAAGAGGGTCTTGCCTATAAAAATCTAGAACCGTTCTTTGAAATGAGACAGAAATGTAGATAAAATGTCATGTCACACAGAGAACAGGAGGAAGGTGCTTTTCTGATGCCCAACTTTAGTAATTGGTAAAGAGGCCCTCCCCACCTCCAATCTGAAGAAGGTTGAGGGTAAATTTCTTTTCAGAAATCCTCTCCAGGGAAACAGAAGAGAGATTCAGAAATTGACCAATACCCAATGCAAAAGTGAATATTCTTGGCAAATTTGTAAGTTTTTAACCAGGGAGGTTTGTGCAAAAAATGTGTTATAAAATGATTTTTGAGTTCTGGGAAATTTCTTGTGAAATAGTTCCAATCATCAGAGTTTTTTCTAAAGAGATTAAATTAATGAGTTCAACCACTACACAGATTGTAGTCAGAGTTTCTTATGAAGCCACATGCTAGCTTTTTTCTGGTCCTGGTGAAGTCAGTGGCACTTGCTTCAAGTTTGAGTCTCAACAATATCTGTCTGTGACATTGTTGAGAAGAGAAGATACTGTTGAGAAGAGAAGATAGGGAAACTGGTTTTATTTATTCACAAGAGGCAGAAATGGAGTAAACCAGATAACAGTCATTTCTACCATGGCATGTTGGGCCCCCTCTTCTAATCTCTGTCTATTTTAAATTGTCTCTTCTCTTCTCTTATTCTTGGTTTGGCCACATGATGCCATTGTCCTTTTCTTGAAATGTAAGTAGGAAGTAATGAGTGAAATCTGTGTAAATCTGTTTGTTGCATGAATGAATATGAGAACTGTCAAATCCAGATCTAATTTTTAGACAGACTGCTGGTTATAAAATGGATGCAGAGGTTTTATCATCAACTGATAATTTTTTACCACCTTCTCTGTGTGGGATGACAAAGGGGTTTGGATACTATTAGATATATCATGGTCTCAGTCCTTAGAGAATATTGCATGCATATATAGGGTATGTTAACAGAGAAACTACTGTATAGGTTATCATATTAAATATCCCCCATGGAGGATGTATACAGTCAGTGCTGCTGGACTAGGATTTGGGCCCATTCTGGAACTCTAGGGAAAGACAATAATGGGAAGAAGCCCAAGTATTTAAATTGGGAAGAAGTTGATGATTTGAAAATGATGTATGAGCTTGCAAAATGCTATGACGATCGGAGAATGAGAATGATCTTGCTGAGTTCTTTTGAGAATGGCCTTTATAGCCATTTGAATGCTACCTTTCCACTCTGGTTTCTTGACATTGCCCTTCACTCTTAAATTTCAAACTCTGTTTTATCTATTTTTTTTTTCTTTTTCTGCTTTAAAACTTTGAGTTCGCTGAAGCACAGCAGCTGCTAATGTCCGATGTACAACAACAAATGAGAAATTTCCGTATTTCTAAAAGGAATACACAAAGGTCTTCCTGCAGACTAGCTTCCGCTGTATGAACAACAAAGAGAAATCTTCAGGTTTATTACACTTAATGTTATCTAGTGCTCTCTTTTTCCCTTGCCTCTGCAGTCTTATTTTGGGCTGCTGTGAATTGTCGTCTGCAAAGATATGTGAAAGATAAAAGACAAATAATAGTAATAAAAACATGCTATATGTATTACATATATACAATGTTCTAGAAAAATGTGTTTCTCTAGGGAGTTTAGCTGATGTTTACAACCACCACAGAAATTCTTTGTTCAGAGATTGGATCTTGCTAATGGAAAATACCACCTCCCGTTTTCTGTCTTTCCATGGATGGCATCTGATTACTGAAAATCACATTATATGGCTGGCCGGTATGTGCAGATGGTGAAGGGTGTTTTATCTCTGTATTTGTTCAATTTGCAAAATGTATGCATTTTTTAGATTCCTTTGCAATAGTAATGTATCAAGAAGATCCCTAGCTCTCTCTTTAGGAAGAAAGAGGAGGGGAAGGTTGAGGCCATGTGCTGTGCTCCATAGCTCTGATAATTCTCCAAATCTGGAATAGTTCTGGGACAACAAGTTTAGCTGAAAATCACATTCACCAAAAACTCTAGAAAGGGATAGACTTACTAAAACTTTAGTGGGTTCCCCCCATGCTACCCCATTGGGCAGGACATTGTAGACCAAAGGGGCTCTGTCTTTGATCAGGACTTACATCGCCAGCTCACTGGAGTCATCCCCTAATTCTTAATTATGGATGTTATGGAATTTGCCTTCTTGGAGGCTAGTTACAAATCAGAAAGAAATCCTTTAAGGTTAACTTTATGGTGACATTTGTGAAGTCAAGTAGACATTTATTGCAGTAAAGTTTTCCTTGAATTATTCACATTCATAATACTAAAATATTTTCTTCACAGAGAAAAAATTCAACACATGTATTTAAAATGTTTAGCTACTTAGAGTCACAGGGACTCATGATTACAAGTGCCTCTAAAGATTTTTCAAATGAACCAACCACCTACTGTCCCTAGAGTGCGCCCTCTGATTTCCCCCCACAAATTATTGAGGGAAGCGGCATGGAAAAACAACAGTGATGAAATTCTTTAATTATTCCAAAGGCTGAATAAGAATCTTCATCTTGCAGGTCAGAGGTTACCTAAAACTCCTTCCCTTATAGCTAACTTTTAAATGGATGACTTGAAAATCTTGTTTTGTCTGTATTGATCTCATGAGGGTTTCTTCTTTTGTGTGAGACTACTGGGTTCTTTCTCTAGCATATCCAAATTGTCTCCAGTGGAGGCAGAATGCTCTACGAACTGCCCCAACCTTCTAAGTGTGTACTATTGGGGTGGCCGTCACATTTGTCTCTTTGGGTTTAGAGACAGCATGTATCTTTGTAGATACTTGGCTCAGGATTGGCTGTGTATACAGAGGCTCCCCAAACCCCCATGTGTTTAAGAACAACGAATGTTAATGTTGATCATAGCCAGCAGTGAGAGGAGCAGAGACACTCCTAACAAGAGCTGACACGAGGAGAAATACTAGCTTTTTGTCTCTCTTGTATGTTAAACAATTCATGAGGTTTGGGGTTGAGTGAAACGTTTAATAAACATTGGCTGCTTGGGCTGCCTACAGCTGGTGATTTGTCACTACTGGTCAAATGTATGAGAAGCAGAATGAGTTTTTCAGCTTTGAGGACTTAAGGCTTAACAAATAGTGCTCCTTACTATCCATTTAAATTTGAAGGCACAACATGATTCAAGTGATAAGCCCTGAATTTTGGTCTATCTAAAAGAGTGAGGCTTCCATAAGATGAAATTAAGGTGTTTACAAGTAAAAATCTTTCACAGGCTCTTAGCACAGGAATTGTTTTTAGATGTCATTCAACCTTAGCACCTATCACATTATAGCAATCCCTCCTGAGGAATGGGTCAGCTATCTATTCTTGCTGAAATACTTTGCCTGACCTAGTTCAGTTTCTTTAAAGGAGCTGCCCTCTACAGTCTTGATATGAAAGAAGTGACCCGCTGGATTTGAACGATCTTACCTCGCCTGCCTGTATATGTGTTTGTGACCTCTCTTTTGCTAATGACTTCACCTTCTTTCAGTGTGATTAACCTTTTGGGTAAAGCACCTGCTGAGTGGCTGTGGCCCCCATGACCGACTTCTGTTAGAAAGGTTTTCTTGGTATTAAGGTGCTTGCTGCTTCTTTCCCATCTCTACGTTTTATACTAACCATGCCACCTGCAAAATATTAACATAAGTTTTGTGGCTGAATTAGTAATGTTAGATAAGAGAGTTTATGAAATTCTAATGAGGATTTCATCAGAAAAATCATAAGTTAAATACAGGCTCAAGTCAGATGTTTCTACCTTAAATTAATAATAATTTGCTCCCACAGAATATTCTTACAACTGATCTGTGTAAATGGCAGGGATGTGTTTTATAAAAAGGCAAACAGTTGCTTGGAGCAGCATGTCTTTGCATGGGGGCAGTGTGTCTTAGCAAGCAGGGGTCTGAACACAAGGCAACAAGATGAAGGTGGACACATGGACAGCTAACCTTTTATCTCTGGAAGAAACCCTGCCTAAAGAATGATACAATCATCCATTCTCTGCTTGCATATTTTGTTCCACCTCTAAGAAGGAGGTGGGCACACGAACAGCAGTGATTCCTTTTCCTTTTTTTTTTTTTCTTTTTATAGCTTTTTTTATTTTTTTCATCACAGTTTTGAACATCTGAAGGAAGAGGTATGAAGTATCTGCTCCACTGTGGCTAATAATTTATGTTTAATTTCTATACAGATAGGGTACTTTCTTGGATTTTTTTTTTTTTTGGATGAATTGAAAAATGAATGGATAGACAGCGTAGGTGGCTCAGTTGGTTAAGCATCTACCTTTGGACCAGTTATGATCTCAGGATCCTAGGATCGAATCCCACATCAGACTCTTTGCTCAGTAGGGCGTCTGCTTTTCCCTCTCCCTTTGTCCCTCTTCCTGACTCATGCAATCTCTTTTCCTCTGTGTCTGTCTCAAATAAATAAGATCTTTTAAAAAAAGAAAAATGAATGACAGTCATGGTAAAGGAAACAGCCCTTTAACAAGGGAAGTGTAGGGACTTCTGGGTGGCTCAGTCAGTTAAGCCTCTAACTCTTGATTTTGGCTCAGGTCCTGATCTCAGGGTAATGAAATGGAGCTCCATACTGGGTTCTGCACTGGGTGTAGATTCTGCTTAAAATCCCTTCTCTCCCTCTTTCTCTCCCCCCAACCTCACTCACACACTCTCTCTTTAAAAATAAGTTAATTAAAAAAAATAAAATTATAAAAAAGGAAGTGTTACCAAATGCATTGTCAATAGTAGTGTAAATTTTTTTCTTTTAGATTAGATAGAAAGTTCCAGAAACTTCTGATACTATGGATTTTACATCATGTCTTGGGCCGCAAAGAAGATGTCTTCTCACTTGAACCAAGTATTCATGGAGGAACTAGCAATACCATCCTTAAACTAAAATGGGGGAGGAACTACAGTATGAGTATTACTGCCAAGCACTATGTTACTCATTTTAGTGAATCTGAGTCTGTTAGGCACAGATCATCATTCTGGGAGATCTGGGTTTTTCTCTGGCACTGCCGTCAAATAGCTGAGTGATCCAGAGCAAGTCAGTTATTTCTCTGGATCTCAGGCTCCTTATTTATAAAATGGGGAACATTATAATATTTATTTTAGGGTTCATGGGGAAGTTTAAATGAATGCACTTGGAAGCACTTTGTAAAGTGCTTATTTTATTTTAAATAATCATTTTAGTAGCCCGGTTATTGATAATATGATATTGTCATTGGTGAAACTATAACAGTAATAGTAAATTTATGCTACAAAGCTGTACTGGCTTGTAGCTTTAGCTAAGTGTTATCGAAAGGGGCTTCCTGGAGTGGTATTTTCTGGGACTTTCCTAGGCATGCTGTTCCAAAAGACTAGATATTAAAGGAGCTTCTCTAGTTTCCAGAAGCATCTGAGAACCATTAGCTCCCTAGATTAGGTAGACAACTTTGCCAAGCACCAAGGCAAAAGGAGTATCAAACAAAGTAACTAGATAACTTACTGATCCTGAAATCAGAGCATATTATTTTGGATACACCTTAGATCAATAAATACCCTGACTCTCAGAATCTCAAAGGGGTTATTAAATTTTAGTGCATTTTAAAGACTCTTTTTATAGACATTTTATCAGCCTGAAGAACAGATGCTATTTTTTCACATATAAGGCTATATAGACCTATGGCTGTACTCATGTCTACATATACGCACAGGCATCTTTGGCCTGGTGTCTTGCTAAGGAACCTCAATGAAGCATGAGCAGGGTAGGGTAGAGAGTTCAAGGCAAAAGGGTCCAAGAGGAGCTGACCTGAAAATTGAGCAGCTTGGCTATGACATAGAAGAGAGCCTTGTTTCCTTTGCCTGACTTCTTACCAACTCAAGGTAACGTTTGCAGAACAGAAGGTTTGGACTAAGTGGTTTATTCTGTCCCATAGGTTTTGTGCAGACATCACAGACGCTTGGAATAGCCCTTTCTCCTTTTCTAGCTTTCAAAATCCACTCATTTTTTAAGGCTCTGGAACCTAAAATCCCATTGCCTTTCCAGAGACATTTCTAACTTACCCCAGGAGTCAGACCTTCCTCCTAGCTCCTAAGTAAATTAGTTATGTATGTATCAATCTTTCCTTCTAGTATTTGAACTCCTAAAGGTAAGATATCTGTCTGCTTCATCTTTGTATCTCTAGAACCAAGCACATTACCTGGCACAGAATTTGATAACTAGCACTACCCAGGTGACTAATAGTATCACTTTTAAAGAATATGTCCTCAGGGTCACCACCCTTTTTGTTACTCTCCTTTGATTTTTCTACTATAGCGTATGGATGCAAACCCACCATGCTGTATAGCTCTCTAGATGCAAATATGTTGATTCGTTATCTTTTAAGTGAAGTAGTAAGTAATTGCATGAGCTTTCTTAGATGGGTAAGTTTGGCCTGGCACAGATCCCTGTTGGTTAGTTTTCATGATCATTTTAGGTTTAATTACATTATTTCACCTGCACTTTAAGAAGTCAAAGACCAGAGATAGACCTCAGTTGCTAAAGTCTCTTATTTTGGATTCCATACTTGATTCCAGGCCACAGTTCAGCTTGATAGGAGTGTACCCATAAGCTTACCCTAGTCCTAAAACTTCTTCCTACCCAGAATGTTATTATATACTTTGCTCCCACAATTTCCCCAAAAATGTCTCTAAATATCTCCATAATTTTATTTTTCTATGTCATATTAGTGGAACTTTTATTTCTCAAATTGGCAAAATATATCTTGACACGTTAACTTTCTTAAATACTTATCCAACGGCCATATTAGGGTCTTAGAGGATAACACTGATGCCATATAATGATTTATTTTATTTAGAAACTAAGAAACTGTGTGGTAGATACATCCCCAAAATGTCTACAAATCCTGTTCTGTATATAGAAACGTCTTTGTGTGATAGAACAAGGGAATGAGTTTGCTCTCACTGATTGTGGACAAACAGAAGCCTGCTAAATACAGAGGCAGGGAAATTAGAAGAGCAATTTAAATATTAGATAATGGTCACTCCCAGACTTAAGATTCTCTCAACTTTCACACCACTTCATTGAGATTAGAGTTCCATGACCTCACTTTTATGTCTTACTAACAATGGGATATGAGGTCAACATAAATATTGTTAATACCACACGATGTTCTGAAATTAACATCACCCCCCATCCCTACTCCACCTCTGTCCTGTCATCACCACTACCAGGACATTTGCAAAGTAGGAAACAATCTGTCCTATTGCTGTTTGGGTGTTTCTAGGACTGTCCTCCCATTCTTTACTCCGAGTGTGCAGTTCCTGCCTCTCCCTTCCCCCGCCCTGCTATATGCATCGCTTTGGATGTGACACAGGGGGACCACATCCCCTCCCCTCTCCTGCCCTGAGGTGCTTGTGGAGCTCAGAGAATAATGTGCAATTGGGTTGTTTATCACCATGCTGAAAAATGGAAGGATGGCATCGCTACAGGAGCAGATGGCACTGCACGCTTGGCATAATTTTCTCAGACAAACTAGGACTAGGGCTGCGAATATTGGCATTTGCCTGCTATCGTCGTTCATATCAAAACATAACAATGAAAATAAGGTACTTTTGCAGAAAAGGTATAGAGATTTATTTTTTCAGAGACTTAACATTACATGTGTTTAAGTGGCATAGGCTCCTATTGTATGTATACAAGATGTTTGCACCCCTAACCTTTTATTTCAAGTGAAAAATAATATATGATGTTTTGGGTTTGTTTGTTTGTTTGTTTGTTTTAATTTATCTTTCTATGTATTCCCCTAAATGTACTTAGGCAATGATATATCCGAAAATTGCATTTAAGCTTGTAGAATGTGTTTGGAACGTAGAAATAAAAATGGTAGTAGAAAGAATAAGGTTGTGTTTTAATTCTGGAAACTAGCAAATGTCTAAAAGAAAAATTCGATGTGTGAAGGGATCATTAATCTTTGTTTTAGAAAACTCAAAGTTCTACTACTTATTAAATGAATGATTTTAGGCAAATCAAACCTATTGTACAATTTTTCTCTTTGGCATAGTAAGAGTTTGGACTGGATGATTACTAACATTTCTTCTACTGTTCTTTGATTTGAAATTTCTATGAGAACTAATGAAACAGTAATGCAGACCACCTACCTTTTGATCTGTGTGTGTGTGTGTGTGTGTGTGTTCATTTTCCTTTTTCTCTCTCCCTCCTTCTCCTTTTTCTCTTTAAGAACTATGGAGTGAAAGTCTGCATTTCATTTCTGAAGTATATTCCCCTTTTCTCCCCCCTTTCTTCCTTCTCTTTTCCCTTAGAATCATCCTTCTCTGTTTCAATTTTGATTTTCTCTGAGAAAATAAAAAACTCCCAAGAAAACGGCTATAGTCTTCTATTGTTTGAATTAACAAATGTATGTATTCATCTATTCAGATTCCATTGCAGGCAGGTGTTGGGCTACAGGGATACAGTGATGGTTAAGATATGTTTCCTGCCTTACAAGGATTGGCAGTCCATCAGGAGGCACACTGCCTACATATATACGTAGTGTGATGAAGTAAGTGCTAAAGTAAAACACAGGGGACAGAACTGATTTTGTTAAGATATGGGGGAAATGTCACAAAAGAGGTTACCTGGGGTTTTAGAGGAATTGTTATGATGAAGAAAGAAAAAAACTTTATGCAGAGGGAACAGTATATGCTAGAACTAAGGGTCTAATATATTTGGACAAAAGCGAGAAATTTTATACACCTTGAATATAGGGTGTAGTTGAAAAAGGTAGAATAAAGGCTAAGAAGAAAATATGGGTCAGATTTTGAAGGGCTTTGTTTTCCTAAGACATTATTAAAATTTTACCCTTTAAAGAAAGAAGAAAACAGCAGAGTTAGGTTTTATTGTTGTTGTTGTTAAGATTTTTTTTTTTTTTTTTTTATTTGAGAGAGAGAGAGGAGAGGAGCATGGGGAGGGGTAGAGGGAAATGAAAAGCAGACTCCCACTGAATTGGGGAACCCTATGTGGGGCTGGATCCCAGCACTCTGAGATCATGACCAGAGCCAAAGGCAGATACTTAACTGACTGAGCTACCCAAGTGCCCCAAGAGGTTTTTTGTTTCTTTTTTTAATTGAAGGAAAAATGACACACAATTTTTTTATTAGTTTCAGGTATACAACGAAGTGATTCAATATATACATTACAAAATGGTCACCATAATAATTCTGGTTACCATCTGTCACCATACAAAGTTGTTAGAATATTGTTGACTGTATCCCCTATGCTGTACATTGCATCCCATGTCTCTTTTGTTTTAATAACTAGAAGATTATACCCCTTAATCTCCTTCATTTATTTTGTCTATCTGCTACCCACCTCCCCTCTGGCAGCCATCATTTGTTCTCGGTATCTGTAAATCTGTTCTCATTTTGTTTTGTTTTGTTTTGCTTTTTGAGATTGCATGTGTGAGTGAAATCATATGGTATTTTCTTTGTCTGACTTATTTCACATAGTGTAATATTCTCTAAGTCTATCCTTGTTGTCACAAATAGCAACATCTTACTCTTTTTATGGCTGAGTAATATTCCATTGTAGATACATACTATATCTTCTTTATTCATTCATCTGTCAGTGGATATTTAGGTTGCTGCCATACCTTGGCTGTTGTAAGTAACGCCACAATGAACACAGGGTCTTTTCAAATTAGTATTTTAATTTTCTTTGGATAAATACCTAGAAAAGGAACCGACGTATTATATTACAGTTGTTTTTTTTTTTTTTACAGTTCTATTTTTTAATTTTTTGAGGCACCTCCATACTGTTTTCCATAATGGCTGCATTAATTTACATTCTCATCATTAGTACACATCAGTAGTGCACAATTTATATTCTCATCCCTTTCTCTTTGCAAACATCTCTCCTTGCAAACATTTGTTATTTTTTATTATATTTTATTTTATCCATTCTGTTATGTATGAGGTGATAGCTCATTTTGGTTTTGATTTGCATTTCCCTGATAATTAGTGATGTTTAAAATCTTTTAATGTGTCTGTTGGCCATTTGTATGTCTTCTTTGAAAAAAGTGCCTATTAATGTGTTCTACCCATTTTTAATTGGGTTATTTGTGACTTTTTGGTGTTGAGTTGTATGAACTCTATATATTTTGGATATTAACCCCTTATCAGATATATCATTTGCAAATCTTTTCCTATTTGGTGGGTTGTCTTTTTGTTTTGTTGATTGTTTCTTCATTGTGCAAATGCCCTTGTATTTTGGTGTAGCCCCTTGGCTTAATTTTGCTTTTGTTTCTCTTGCTAGAGGGCAGCTGTTTTAAGCTGTTTTAAGTTGGTGTGGTTAGGTAAGTCTCACTGGCAAAGAAGAAAATGATAACAAAAATCCAAACACTCAAAGATTAGTAAGAGGGAGGATATTCTAGACACACAGATGGATTCTTGTTTTGGAATTTAAATAGATTAAAATGAAGGAAACAGATAATGTTTGGAAGAGAAGATAAGGACATGTTAGGTATCAAAACATAGATTTCCCTGGTAGGGAACTGGAAACATATCTGGCTACATAAAAGGAGATTAGATCATTGGAAATGAATTTGGGAATAAATAAGGTTAGAGGAAATTTGAAGTTAAATTACTGAGGTTGAGAAAGAGATAAACTAGCAAATTCCAAGGAAGAACCTAACTGATAAAATGAGAGAAGTGGAGAGGATAGTTGCTAAGACCCAAGACAGCACAGGATTCCAGTGTGAAGAAACAGAGTATTTCCTCTGTGATAGGTATTAAGTAAAGGTCAATAAACCCAGAAGTGTTAAAGTAGTAGGAGAGAAAATTGAGAGAGATCTTACCTAGAGGACTTTATTTTGAATGTTTTTGAGATGTGGACTTCAAAGCAAAGTGGTAAGAGTTTTGGGCACCCACTATAGGAAATTCATAAGAGAATTATGAGGACAAATAAAAGATTTGCCAAGCAACAAAGGACGTTCTGCTGAAATGACTACCCTTTTCTGCTCCTTCTGCCACTCACTATATTTATAATACAGAAATACAAATTTCATAATTGTAAGTCTTCAGATCATTTATAATAGATTAAGTATGGTTTTCTTTATTTTTTTTTAATTTTTTTTAAGATTTTATTTATTTATTTGACAGAGAGAAATCACAAGTAGGCAGAGAGGCAGGCAGAGAGAGAGAGAGAGGGAAGCAGGCTCCCTGCTGAGCAGAGAGCCCGATGCGGGACTCGATCCCAGGACCCTGAGATCATGACCTGAGCCGAAGGCAGCGGCTTAACCCACTGAGCCACCCAGGCACCCGATTAAGTATGGTTTTCAAGTAAAAGAGTACTTGTCATAAATTCCACTTCAGTTTGCTCCTTCATATCTTCTTACTATATCACTGTACACATTTGGCTTGGTAGTGGTTTATGAATAGTTAATGAAATAAGTAAAAGTCATCTCTGCACAGACACACTATCTTTTTCTAGTCCCAATTCTCCCCAAATTGTGTGGATACAAAGGGGAAATTTTGTCTGGAAGCATAGGAGTTTTTGAAACTTCACTCTTTCATGGTAGTTACTTCGAAGTTAAAACATTGCATTGAGTAGTCAAGGTTTTGAGAACTTAGAAATTTCAAAACAGTTCAGATGTTAGGTCTCTTACAGATCATTGAATTCTGTTTGACCCAGGCATTGATAATTTGCTAATGTATGGGAGATGAAAATGAAAAAATAGAATAATCCATTTCCTTGCTATGCTAAAGAGTTTTGAGTGTGCTGGCCCCCAGTTGCTTCTTAAAACCAGTCCTTACACTGTTCTGTTCCTCTTCTTGTAGCAGGAGTTTGACCTTCATAGGTTTTTTGGTTCCAAGACTCCCCTGTTAAGCTGACCTTACTGGGCTCAAGCAATGGAAGACATGGTGGGGAAACAGGAGAGCAGGAGAGAGGGAATAGCTAGACTATTTCTCTCCCTCTTTTCTAATTGGTATCTTGGACAGCCTACTGAGTTTCTCTTGTGACTCCAGATTCCCAGGACAAATCCACATAGATCCAGTTTTTGCTCCTGGGTTTAAGCAATACTGTATATTGTTTAATTGTTTAAGCAACTCTGTATAGTCAAAGGAAGGAGTAGCTTTCTTCTGCTGCTAATCACTTCTTGGCCTTAGTGTCCCCTGGATGACTTCTCATCCTCTTCTAGTATCTGTTTATCAAGTTCCTTTATTAATTTCCTTTAAAGACTTGTGAAAGATTGTGTTTTTTCCCTATACCTTGACTAACACAATAAAACTAGGAACTTATTTCAAAGTAAGAGATTCTGGTATTTTAACTCACAATGGAATAAAATTCAATGACTATTTGAAGGTTTTTTCCCTAACTACGATGCAGAATATAGCAAAATGCTGGAAATATTCCTTAGAAGCCAACTTTTAATAGTTTTTTTTTTTTTTTCATGTTAAAATTCAAGTTAGATAGGCTGAACATGTTTGGGCTGCAAAGATCAGTACACAAGGAAAGCATATTTATAAGTAGAACCAAAGCAAGAAGAGAAAAAGTATTTGGGGAAACATGTTAGAAATAATAATGGGGCAGCAGAGGGAAAAAAAAAAAATGTCCGAAACACAAGGGAAAGTGGGAAACCAGAGGATCTAGAGAAGAAAAAAATACAGTCTTAAAAGCAAAGAGATGAAGCTGACACAGAACATGTCCACACTGATGCTCTCCCACTTCTTCTGGATCACTGGACCTGCCTGGAGTATCCAAGAAGCTTTTTAATTTCGGTTCATAACCAGGTCTTTCCTTCCCTTACCATCAACCTGCTAATGCTTTTCTAATAATTACCATTTTTGAAACTATTTTGGCTGTTAAAAATGTTTCTTTTTAATAAGCTGATTAAAAGAGGCTGCTTATTAGCATAAGCTCTTTGCTGTTCAGCCCTCTTCCTAATTAAAAGCACTCATCTGTGGAGACCTCGATTTTTCCTCCTCTCTGCAATGAGTTTTTGGATATTTTTCCTTGGTAATTTGTTTTATTTTACTTTTCTTTCTTTTCATAGTTTTCTGCTCCTGTATTCCACAGAGATAGAAGCTAGTGTGCAAAATAACACATGGGAGGTGACGTGCAGTCTGAGTGTCTGAGAGAGGACTGGAAGATGCAGCCAATGAGGTTAAGTTGGATCTAAAGAGGAAGTGCTAGTTTTATGGTGGTTGTGTAGTGTGTCTAATTTCCAGGATCGTGAGTTGCCAAAAATCATATGGAGAGGTGAAAGACGATGCATCTAAATCTATTGTTCTTTGCAAAGGATTATAACCACAGTATCAATAGATATGCCTTGAAAACATTGAGAGCATGTATTTGAGAGCACATATTTGAAAGTTTCCTCATGATGAACCTAGAACATGAGGATAGCCAGTGGGTGATATTCATTGACTGTAGATACACCCAACCCCTCAGAAACTGTCCTTAAATATGTGATCAGGGAACTTGTGAAGCGATGAGACCCCAAATGGTGTGATTGGTATGATAATTTTATATACATTTTATGAGCAAAAGTTTTTAATACAAAGAAAATATATATTTAGAAATGTCTGCCTAAAAGAGTAACAGAAAGGGTGGTCTGCAAGCAACCTGGAACAAAGGAAGGGAAAGAGAAAAATGTGTGTGTCTCAAGTTGTTGAAGGCAGAGAAATTTCTGTATGGATGACATGAGATTTCTTGTTCACTTGGCATGGCACATTATGTAAAGCTTAACATTGTTTGTTTTATGGACCCTCTTGAGAATCTGATGAAACTGTTGCTTTCTCAGTCCTGAAAAGCAAACATTTGCATATAAATACACTGCTATTTTTTTTTCAATATCTTGAGTTTCACAGATGCTTTAAAGCCTAAGAGTCCATAGACATGAGTTAAAAATATTTGATAGAATTTCTGCAATTGGTGCTTCTAGCTATATAGCTCATTTTTCATTTAGGCTTTACTCTAATCTCATTCTCATCAAGTGAACTTCTAATATCAATTTTCCTTCTTCTGTAGTGTTTCCTGTAGGGGAGAGATTGTGCCAACTAGATCTAGTAAAAATGTTGTGCTTCATTTGGCAGACATATTCATCAATGAAAATTAATAATATTGCATTCTTGCTTAATATGCATTCTTTTTGAATATTGCTACGGTGGATTGCTCCTTTGAGTTATGTGGCAAGGTTTTCCTTTGATACTCAAAAAGCAACAGATCCAGGTCTGGTGATGTGGTTTTCCTCAATAAAGTCTTATGGAAGAACTTATGGAATTTTATGGGTTTTATGGAAGCTCCAAGAATCATATCATGAATATCTTCTTTATAAAGGGAAGATTAAAGAATATTAGTTTTTGTAAAGCTTCTTGCCTTATTCTCAGAACCACACTTCCTTATAATAGCTATTAACTATGCAATTTGGGGATATTTTCTATATTATGAAGATTTTATAAAAACATGAAGAAATAATCCAATCACATTATTTTATGGATATTAACAAACTGATTCTAAAGTTTATATGAAGAAGAAAAGAGAACAAATTGCTGAAGGAGAACAACAGTTTTGGAAGACTGACACAGTTCAACTTTAAGACTTACTATAAAGCTACAGTAATCAAGACAAAGTCCTATTAGCAAAAGAATAGACAAATAGATCAATGGAACAGAATAGTAATATACATACATAAATAAAGTCAACTGATTTTTATATGAGGAGCAAATACAATGGAGCAAAAGTAGTTCTTTCAACAAAAGGTCCTGGAACAACTGGATATCCATATGCAAAAAAATGAATCAATATATAGACCTTCCATGCCTCACGAAATTACTTCAAAATGGACTGTGGATCTAAGTGTAAAATGCAAACTATAAAACTCCTAGAAGGTAACATAAAAGAAAAACCTAGATAGACTTGGGTATAGTGGTGCCTTTTAACACCAAAGACATAATCCATGAAAGAAATAATTGATAATTAAAGTAAAAAACTTAGGGGTGCCTGGGTGGCTCATTCAGTTAAGGATCCAACTTTTGGTTTGGGCTCAAGTCATGATCTCAGTTTGCTGAGACAGAGCCCTGTGTCAGGCTCCACACTCAGCAAGGAGTCCTCTTATCCCTCTCCTGCTGTCCCTCCCCCTGTTCTCTCTCTCTTTCTCTCAAATAAATAAATATAATCTTTTTTAAAAAAATTAAAAACTTAGGGGCACCTGGGTAGCACAGTTGGTTGAGCTTCTGACTCTTGGTTTTGACTCAGGTCATGATCTTGGGGCTATGAGATCAACTCCACATTAGGCTCCACACTCAACCCCAAGTCTGTTTAAAAAAACAAACAAACAATACCTCTCCCTCTCCCTTTGCCCCTTACCTCTCTCTCTAATAAATAAATAAATCTTTAAAAAGTAATTAAAATAAAATTTAAAACTTTAAAAAATTAAATACTTATACTCTGCTAAACATAATGCAAGATACTTAAAGGATAAGTCACAGACTGGGAGAAAATATTTGCAAAAATACTTCCAATAAGTGACTTCTATCCCCATATACAAACAACTCTAAGAACTCAATAATAATAAAACAAACAACCTAATTAAATATGGGCCAAAGATCATAACATATACTTCACCAAAGAAGATATACAGATGGCAAATAAGCATATAAAATATGCTCCACATCATCAGCCATCAGAGAAATGCAAATTAAAACAATGAGAAACAATCATACCCCTGTTAGAACAGCCAAAGTGCAGAAAACGGACAACACAAAATGCTGCCAAGGATGTGGAGGAACTTTTTTATATGTTGCTGGTGGCAGTGTAAAATAATACAGCCATTTTGGAAGACAGTTTCACACTTTCTTATAAAACTAAATATAAAATCCAGCTATTGCACTCCTTGATGTTTGCCCAAAGGAGATGAAAACTCATGCCCACACAAAAAACTGCCCATAGATGTTTATAACACCATTCTTTGTAATTGTCAAAACTTGGAAACACCCAAGATATCCTTCAGTAGCTTAATGGTTAAATAAACGGTGGTACATCCAGACAATGGAATATTATTCAGTGCTAAAAAGAAAATGAGCTATCAAGCCATGAAAGACATGAAGGAACCTTAAATGCCTATTCTAAGGGAAAGAAGCCAATCTGAGAAGGCTACATACTATATGATTCCAGCTATATGATCGTCTAGAAAAGACAAAACTATGGGAATGATTAAAAAAAAAAATCAGTGGTTGTCAGAGGGGCTGAGAAGATAAATAGACAGAGCACATAGGGCTGCAAAAATACTCTTCATCATAATATAATGATAGATATATATACTTATGTATGTGCCCCAGCCCATAGAAAACATAATACCAAGAGTGAACCCTAAGGTAAACTGTGAACTTTGATTATGATGTGTCAGTGTAAGTTCATCCTTGGTTTAAGAAAAAAAGAAAGAAGGGCATCTTGGTTCTTTCCATAGTTTGGCGACCGTGGCCATTGCTGCTATAAACATTGGGGTACAGATGGCCCTTCTTTTCACGACATCTGTATCTTTGGGGTAAATACCCAGGAGTGCAATTGCAGGGTCATAGGGAAGTTCTATTTTTAATTTCTTGAGGAATCTCCACACTGATTTCCAAAGAGGCTGCACCAACCTGCATTCCCACTAACAGTGTAAGAGGGTTCCCCTTTCTCCACATCCCCTCTAACACATGTTGTTTCCTGTCTTGTTAATTTTGGCCATTCTAACTGGTGTAAGGTGATATCTCAATGTGGTTTTAATTTGAATCTCCCTGAGGGCTAGTGATGATGAACATTTTTTCATGTGTCTGATAGCCATTTGTATGTCTTCATTGGAGAAGTCTCTGTTCATATCTTCTGCCCATTTTTTTATATGATTGCCTGTCTTGTGTGTGTTGAGTTTGAGGAGTTCAATATAGATCCTGGATATCAACCAAGATGCCCTTCAATGGACAAATGGATAGGAAAATGTGGTCCATATACACTATGGAGTATTATGCCTCCATCAGAAAGGATGAATACCCAACTTTTGTAGCAACATGGACAGGACTGGAAGAGATTATGCTGAGTGAAATAAGTCAAGCAGAGAGAGTCAATTATCATATGGTTTCACTTATTTGTGGAGCATAACAAATAGCATGGAGGACATGGGGAGTTAGAGAGGAGAAGGGAGTTGGGGGAAATTGGAAGGGGAGGTGAATCATGAGAGACTATGGACTCTGAAAAACAATCTGAGGGGTTTGAAGTGGCGGGGGGTGGGAGGTTGGGGTACCAGGTGGTGGGTATTATAGAGGGCACGGCTTGCATGGAGCACTGGGTGTGGTGAAAAAATAATGAATACTGTTATGCTGAAAATAAATAAATTTAATTACAAAAAATTAAAAAGAAAGAACGAACCATTGTGGTGAGTGATGTTGATAATGGAGGATGCCATGCATAATTGGGGGTGGGTGGACATTTCTGCTTCCCTCTCAATTTTGTTGTAAACCAAAACTATTCTAAAAAATGTCTTTTAAAAATGAACAAATATTTATATAATACTAGATGGCTTATAAATGACTAAATATATTTATATACACATATATATGTATATATCACACAAATATATATGTATATCACAGAAGTGACCAAAAAAAGAAAGAGCAATAGCAATTAGAATGGGGACGCCTGGGTGGCTCAGTTGGTTGGACGACTGCCTTCGGCTCAGGGCGTGATCCTGGAGTCCCGGGATCGAGTCCCGCATCAGGCTCCCAGCTCCATGGGGAGTCTGCTTCGCTCTCTGACCTTCTCCTCGCTCGTGCTCTCTCTCACTGTCTCTCTCTCTCAAATAAATAAAATCTTTAAAAAAAAAAAATAGCAATTAGAATGCATTCAATTGAGGGGACTTCAAGTGGTAGAATTTATAGATCATACACTTCTTAATATGAGGAATCATGGAATTCAACCTAACTGGTTAAATCTAACTAGAGAAGAGGAAGCAGATATGACTGTCTCCAAATTCATGAAAGACTGATATAGGAAGGAGTACAATTATTCTAAATTGATCCAAGCATCAGAACTAGGCTAGTGAGTATGAGATACTCACTACAGAGGTACAGATACAGAGGGGGTGAGGTAGAAAGAAACAGATTAATATCAGGATGACTTAAAGCAAATAGATCCATCCAACAGAATAATATTGGATTTTTTAAATAGTAAGCTCTCTATCCCTGAAGAGTTCAAGCAGAGGCTAGATAACTATGCATCAAGAGGCCTGTTGGGGTGCCTGGGTGGCTCAGTGGGTTAAGCCGCTGCCTTCGGCTCGGGTCATGATCTCGGGGTCCTGGGATCGAGTCCCGCATCGGGCTCTCTGCTCAGCAGGGAGCCTGCTTCCCTCTCTCTCTCTGCCTGCCTCTCCGTCTACTTGTGATTTCTCTCTGTCAAATAAATAAAATCTTTTAAAAAAATTATTTTAAGGATTATATTTTAAAAATTATTCTAAATCTAAAATCTATGAACTCATATATAATTGTTATATACTTGTTTTCCATCACTAGTTGGAAGGTCTATTTACTTTTTATACTTAGGTGCTTCTTACTGTTTTGAAAGTCAATTTATCTTCTTTGCTTCAATCATTTAACAATTTAAATCATTTTTATTTAGGTACTATTAATTTATTCAATAAATCAAATAACATTTCTTAATATAGTATTTTGTCTTAAATTTAATTAGGATTTTAAGAATAGGATTCCTGGCCTTCAATAGATCTTGATTTCTCCAATCTTTTTTTTTTTTCTTTTTCTTTAAACATATGTTCTGGATCCTGTATTCTGGGATTTGTGGGACTCGAGTTATAATTCCAAAGCTTAGTGAGCCAGGAAGTCACTTCAGTTTTCTATAGTTTAGCAAGTGAACTTTATCAAGACAGAGACATATGGCTGTGTGTGCATGTGTGTTTCCACTTGAACATTCACTCAGCAGTATATCATGATTGGGACCCCAAGTCCTCCACTTTATTCTCCCAATGGCGAACTATATATCTATTTCATAGTCCTGTGGTGAGGTCAGCAACCCTCACAGAAGAAGAGCTGGAATAGACTCTCTTTATTCTAGACTTAGACTATCACAGGTGATATGACACAAATGCAAGTCTACTACTCATAGTTTCTAAAATCATAGCTATCCTCAGCAGCCACATAGGGAGAACTAAGCTGAATTCCCTCTCACCTGGTGAATCATCAAAACCTTGTCAGTCGGGTTATGGTTATAGGATGTCATGTTGATGATGCATGGGGTGAGGGGGAAAATAAAAGCACAAGACTCCATCTGCTTTTAAGATTGCAGGCAGACTGGCTGAGCATTGCTACTCTCCAAAACAAAACAAAAGATAACCATGTCATCATTTCATTTTTATTTTGAGCACATTTTTCTGCTGAAGTCTGCAAATGCCAATACATATGACTGCCTTGGTATCAAGTTTATGTTTTCTTAGCTAACTTTAGAGGAGGGGCAGGTGGACTGAAATCTCACAAGCGGATTTTACAGGGCACAAAGAGGAGAGATGACTGCCATGACGTGAAACTGACGGTGACACTGACATGACAGCATAGGGGAGGGTCTCTAGTACCACTCATTAAATAGGTCTTGTAGAAAGACATTAGACACAGTTATCTTCTTCCCCATCTTCATTCCTTACCTTCCTGGCTATCTTGCATCTGAACTGTGAGACCTAGGGAACTCACAGACTTAGAAAATGTTGTCTTAGTCTTGGTCCCAAATAGGAGTAACCTCCTGCAGCAGATTTTCCTCAACTTATGTTGGGGTTGTGAATTCAATTTCACAAATTGAAAATATTGTAGGCCAAAAATCCATGTAATACACCTAAGCTACTGAATGTCATAACTTAGCCTCGCCTACCTTAAATGGACTCAGAACATTTCCATTAGCCAAATGTTTGGCACAATCATCTAAATGAAGCCTATTTTATGATACGGTATTGAGTATCTGGTGTAATTTATTGAACACTGTACTGAAAGTGGGAAACAGAATGGTGGTGTGGGTCCAGAGTAGTTCTCAGTGTATTGGTGGTTCACCCTCACAATCACCTGACTTACTGGGAGCTGCAGCTCACTGCTGTTGCCCGGCATCATGAGAGTTTCCTACCAGATACCACTAGCCCATGGAGAGATTAACATTCAGACTTCCAGTTATGAGTTTTACTGAACGTCTGCTGCTTTTGCACCATTGTAAAGTCAAAAAATCATCTTAAGTCAGGCCCATCTGTGTTGAAGCAGATCACAATTATGCAGGGATAGTAAAAAATTCAGAAAAATGTTCTCAAAATTGCATCTATTTTATGCTTCTGTTCTAGAATCTTAACCATTTTTTTAAAAAATGTCTGGCGGAATCAAAATAGTGCTGCCATGATCAAAAGAGCTTGATTTGCTTAGCTTCTGAAGGCCAGAAACATTATGTTGTTTAGTGAAACTTTGAGGGACTAATTCCTTGGTAGGAGAGAACTAGAAGATCTAGGCCCCAGAAGGCCAGTTATAAGCATCAGACCCCTTTGGGGAGCACTTACTCAGGTGGTCATGGTAAAGGTATCATTCCTCTAGAACCTGGGGCTTTTTTCCCCCCAGAAAATAGCTGGCAATGTCTAGAACCAATTTTGGTTGTTACATCTTGGTGCAGGAACCACTGAATGCTAAGACATCTAGTGAGGCAAAGCTGGAGATGCTGTTAATTATCCTACAATGTACACAGCGGTCCTTCACAAGGAAGTACTATTCATCCTAAAATGTCAAAAGTGCCAAGGCTGAGAAACCTTGCTTGAGGAGGTTATTTGGACTGGCCTTTAAATGTGAGCCACCTGATACCCTGTCCCTTCACCAGTTCTAAGACACACATGAGAACTTGGTTTAGTATGTTGTCGAATTACACAGTGATAAAAGCGTGGGCTTCACAGTTAAATAACCTGGGTTTGAGTCCTGGTCAGTGAGTTTTGTGACCGCTGATCTCAGCTTCTTCATATATAAAATAGGGCTAACAACGTTTCTAGGGTTTCTTGTGAGGACTAAATGCTGATGTATTTCGTAAATGATGGTGAATATAAATGAAGGAAATGAACTAGATGCCCTGTGATTACAATACTGTATATTCATTGGGTCAGGAGACATGTATGAAGCTCATATACTTGGCACTGTGGTAAGTGTTCCATTGCACACTTCATTATGTTGTGTAAATGGCAAAGCTTCTGGCGCTCCTTTTATTTTTTCTGCTTTGCTCAATGATTATCAACAATTATTAGCATTGCCACCATAGAGGCTAAACAAAAGAAGAGAGAAAACAAAGAGTAAAAATTACAGAACCACTATGGATTTGGATGTTTCAATGTACTTTTCAGTACA
This sequence comes from Neogale vison, assembly GCF_020171115.1. Taxonomy (NCBI): domain Eukaryota; kingdom Metazoa; phylum Chordata; class Mammalia; order Carnivora; family Mustelidae; genus Neogale; species Neogale vison. The sequence goes on along the minus strand of NC_058096.1, from coordinate 62,803,093 downwards.
TTGAACAAAGAGTTACACATATTAAGATAAAAGGAACATCCTAGTTATAGGATCTGTATATCGTTACTGATACTGCTGTTAGGCTCACCTTTGCTTGAGTCTTTGCAAGGAAGAGTGGAGAGTCCATTTTTTTTTTTTTTAAGATTTTATTTATTTAAGAGACAAAGAGCAGGAGCAGGGTAAGGGGCAGAGGGAAAAGCAGACTCCTCACCGAGCAGTGAATGGGATGCAGGACTTGATCCTGGGACTCCAGGATCATGACCTGAGCAGAAGACAGACACTTGGAGAGTGGATTTAACAATATGTTAAGACAGGACTAGGCCTTGTATTCCTACTAAGTTTTATTTATGCAGGAGTGTTTTTGACGTTACCATCAGAAAGTAGATTTAGTGTCTTCAGTTTTTACATTCCAGATTTTGAAATGGCAAATATTATGTCTGAAAAAAATGTGTATATTATTTAAATTGTAGAGGCATAACATTTTTGAAGTAGGAAATAACCTTATAAATCATCTAGTATAGCTCTTTTGCTTTACAAATAAAGGATCTAAGGCTGATGTAGGTAAAGTAACACATCAAAGTGTAGCTCAAAGGAAAATTTTTCTGAATATTTCTTGAATTCATATATTGTTTCTCATTCAAATCTATAAAGATTAAAAAAAAAAAAACTTTAAACAATGGACCTTTTCCAAATACTATAACATTAAAGACCATGTATGAGCCCAAAAGGTGTTAACTAAGCATTTAAATAGTATTCAGTAGCTTGTTCAATTACAATCATGCATTTGCTATCATCTTATGATCTTGGGGGATGCTTTTTATCTTACCCATTTAATAACTGGGGGCAACAAAAAGCCATTACTTCATGTTATAACATGGTTTAGCATTTCATAAATGAAATCAAGGTGGGCCCAGCATGAAATGAGGGTCAAAATGAAGGTCAGCATTGGGAATACAGGGCACAGAGAATCTTTTTCTTTTTCCATTTTTTTCTCTTAGTATATAGTATTCTTTTCTTTTAGATTTGATGTGAATTTCAAAACACAGGTATACAAAACAAGAAAGATTAGGCTTTATACTATACATTAATGGGCCAGGAATGAATCCTTTTCCCAACCTTCTGACTAGGACAACCTGGGTCATTTGTGTGTGTGTGTTTCAAAGAAAATGCACAGCAGATTTAAAATCATAAATTAATAACATTAAAAAAATCTATAAACCAAATATAGAAAAATAAAAATATTTTTAAAGGGAAATAAAATGGAAAAAAAAAGTAATATTTCACTAAAAAGCAAGTCCTTCTTTATTCTAGTTACTAGTGAATTGGGCTCCACTTGTCCTTAGTTCTTTGGTGATGATCAGTACAGAGTGGAGAAACACAAGTGGTGTGCAGATACACTAATAATTTTAATAATAATGAACACCACAGACATTTACTTAACATCTATTGTGTCCCCCTTGGAGTTTTTACGTATGTCGACTCATGTGTAAAAGAGTGGTGTTTGGAGGTAAGATCTAAAAGCTGGAAAGGAAGACACATTTTAGTCTAAATCCCAGCACAGTAACTGGATTAAAATAATTATACAGGATTTATTCTTCAGTCTTTTATTTAATTTAAATGTAAAAACAGAATATCAACATCACAGGAAATACAGGGGTCTACTACTCTCTACATAGAAAGGACACATCTTGGATTTATTCTGATCTCTTCAGAGAAAAAGATGATTTTGTAATAAATATTCTAGTAAAGTCATGAAAAAACATATGTAATGTACACTTGAAAGGTGAGTGATGCATGGATCTTCAAATGTCATTTCCATGTATAAAACGACAAAGATTTGGAGACTAAGTTATTTAAGTCTTAGGGCAAAATCAATCTGCATCTCTCTCTTCTTTCTGTCTCTGTCTCTGAGTCTCTTTCTCTCTCTCTTTTCATCACTCCCTGACTCCCCCTCCCTTTCTCCTTCTACCTTTTCCTCTCGATGCATTCATGCATGTGCATGTATGATTTTAAAAGTTAATAAGGACATCCTATAGCAAGAAAACAAACACTTGGACGGTTGACCTCCTTGAGTAGTCAGTCTGTGTTCTTTGCACAGTAATGACATGGCATGTCCTGAGTCATGTCTCTTAGAATATTTGTTCTGGGGCGCCTGGGTGGCTCAGTGGGTTAAGCCGCTGCCTTCGGCTCAGGTCATGATCTCAGGGTCCTGGGATCGAGTCCCGCATCGGGCTCTCTGCTCAGCAGGGAGCCTGCTTCCTCCTCTCTCTCTCTGCCTGCCTCTCTGCCTACTTGTAATCTCTCTCTGTCAAATAAATAAATAAATAAAATCTTTAAAAAAAAAAAAAAAGAATATTTGTTCTGCAGAACATAACTGTGTTCCGTTAAATATATGCGTGTGTGTGTGCGTGTGCACGTGTGTGTGTGTATGTGTATGTGTGTATACATATTCAAGGTCCAAAAGTTTGTTAGAGGTCTGGATGGCTCGATCTGTTAGGCGTCTGCCTTTGGCCCAGGTCATGATCCTGGAGTCCTGGGATCAAGTCCCTCATCTGGCTGCCTGTTCTGTGGGCAGTCTCCTTCTCCCTCTGACCCTCCCCCCTCTCATGATCTCTCTTTCTCACTCTTTTTTCTCAAATAAATAAATAAAATCTTTAAATAAAGAAAAGTGTGGTCAATACCAACCAAAAGCGTTTTTTCTATAGGAAAACTCAGAGCCTTTAGTGTGTTTGCATGGACTGTGAATTTCCAAAGAGCATATTATTATCTAAAATATCCCAAACATACCCCAAAGAACCCACATGTCTCATGAAACATAATTTTGGGATGTGCATTACACTTCAGAGTTGAAAGCGATAGGAAAAAAGTTCTGCAAAAAATAGCTGTTTCCATTTTCAATATCAAGAAATCCAAGTACTTGTGTCCTCAATTCAAGAGCAGAGAATTAAAAATTGGGATGTGGAAGAAAAGATAAATTTCATTTTACAGAAGAGGCCTTGTTTTTGTTATCTTTCAGTTAACACTGTTAGAATAAAATTTCTCTCTTTTCTAATAGCCTATTCCATGAGGACTAATGCAGTCAGCTCTGGTGGTAATTCTGTGGCTGAATTTTAAACAAGAAACATTTTTCCTTTGATGGGATGGGATTTCTTATTTAAATGAATGAACGAATGAATGAAATGCCCTTTACCATGTTTGTTTGTTTTTTTTTTTTTGAGAAGTCCCTCCTTTTTATCCTATCAGGCAACATTTGGGCATTTCACGTATTATTCTCTGTGTATGCCCTTTCGTTCTTTCTCTCATAATATTCATGCCCCAAGAGAAATTCATGAGTGACAAATGAATGAGCCTATATTGTCTAATCCATGGGATCTGTGATCAGACCTGTAAACACCTAAGAAAAGCCCCTGTTCAACATTCACAACAGAAGAAGACTGAGCTACCACAGGGAGAGTGTGCTTGGAGAGGGTTTGTGTCCGGTGCATCCAGCTCCCAGATCTCTGACCTCACTGTATCTGTTTCGAAGAGCTAAGCCTTAAAGTATCCCAGCCAGTAGCTGTGCAGGTGCCAGCTGCCAGTTCAGCAGTTCTTTGCTCAAACCAGATTGTAAGTCCAGAACTTCAGGTGGAGAATCTACAAACAGTCAGCAGGAGAATGCTCTGCGGCTCACAGAGCATGTTGCTTGCCTTCTGGAACTAGGAGGGGAGAATCAGGTAAACCACGTGACCATTACAATTTGAGCTGCAACATGGAATTTGTAGAGGTCACAGGATATCAGTAATCCACCTTAAGCTAGGAATGTATTATAATTTCTATCCTGACCCGTTTTCCCCCACAGTGCTTCATGACTCCAAGGTCCAGCTTTTCTTGTCATCACAAACATAATCTAGTTCACAATTTCTTTTTTTGTTGTTTAAAGATTTTATTTATTTATTTGACAGACAGAGATCACAAGTAGGCAGAGAGGCAGGCCCCCTGCCGAGCAGAGAGCCTGATGTGGGGCTCCATCCCAGGACCCTGAGATCATGACCTGAGCCAAAGGCAGAGACTTTAACCCACTGAACCACTCAGGCGCCCCTAGTCCACAATTTTTTAATTAAAATGTGGCTGCACACTTTTTTCTTGCAAGCTCTCAGATATTCTAAATGGTGGTTTTCCTTTCTACGAGGTTCTAAGGAATGTTTAAAGAAGGCTAGAAAAAGAATCCACTGTATCTCACCTCTGTCGATGCCACCCAAGTCGACAGTAACCCATACATCAGAAAGGCAGGTGGGGTAAACAAATGTCCTTTGCTTTTTAATTTTTTGCTGATGTAGCAAAAGGATGCTTCTAGTTGGTGCAGGCCTCTCCCGGATTTGAGCCAGTGCCCTGAGACCACCTGACATCCATCAAAAGCCTATGCTAGTTTCATTGAACCAAACAACTCTACTTTTTTGGTGTTTAAGACCTATGCTCATCTGACACTCAGGACCTTCCTTGCCTTAGGTAGCACATCTACCCTGCTGCTTAAGAAAGCAAGAGAAAAGGAAAAAAGACGGGGGTAGGTCTTCAGACCATCTCTTTCTCGACCTAAGCTAGCTGGACCTATAATTGATTTTTCTCGCTTGGAAATTAGATGCTCCACCAAGCCAAGACCTTTATAAAGCATCTGGGCAGCTTCTGGAGGACTCAATAGATTGTCAGCAAGCTTTGCATCTAGATATTGAATGGACCAAGTGAACATTTTTTCTCTAAACATCTTTGGTTGAAGGGACTTTTACAAATTCCCTTTGCACAAATACAGATGGCTGCACTAAGAGAATGTCAGCTTCGTTCTTAAGTCTAAGGAATCTAATTTTACAATCTGTAGCAGACGTTGAAGAAGTAAGTCATATGGTCACGCTTACTACCAATTTCTTGGAAAGCTGTTACCTGGCAATGCTAGTGAAATGGGCCCAAACATGGGATGACTGTGGAATTGGAGGACTATATGTAGTACTTACGGGAGATGATCTGAAGGCTCTCCAGCAGTAATTCTTGTACTCATTTCAAAACTCATGCAGAAAGCGGTTGGTTCAATGTGTATTTCTCTAAATGTGCTTAGTTCATGCATGAAGACTAGGGCCCTAACCTTGAAAGATGAACCATATGATGATTTCCATCTACAAACTGTCTCTGGCTGAAAATGTAAGGAAGGCATATCAGAGACTGAAGGCTTAAAAGGGTAGAATATTCAAAGTGTGACAATCTGTAGAACACCAAACAGAACCAAAGGAGTCTTTTACATATTATTAGACTACGAAAGCCTCCCAGAGTGCTTGAGAAATACCGGCATCATTTACCTGCTGACATGTTTTTTTCCCCCTCCTGACTGATGACTGAGATATATGGAAATTGTGTGTACTCCACTGTGGTGAAAGTTTTTCTTCCTTACCTGTGTCCTTTTTCCTGCCGTTTTTCCCCCTTAGGTTCCTTCTCTCCACAAAGTCACTACTGACTTCTCCAGATCAATGTGCTTTGTTCTCTTCAGATAGACTTTCATTTCACTCAGAGTGTCAGAGACGTTAGCGCTCCTAAGTAGTTTATGCAACTTAGTTTTTGGTTTTCTAGTGAGTGTATCAGGTCTGGGAAGACACAGGCAATGTTTTTCACTCTCTCTACATGCCCTGAATCAGGAGAGCGGAAGATACAGAACTTGTCTCTCACCAGGCCTATGGTTCAGGATGGGAAGGAGTCCGCTTTCTCCCTCCAGCCCTGATATAATCAGTGACCGAGTGTGTCAGGGCTTTGTTCTGTAAAAAGAACCAGACCTTTTCACTGCATCAGGTGTTAAAAAAAAAAAATCAGGCATCAGATCTAATTAATAATAATATAAAAGCCAATTTCACAGCCCATTACCTCAAACAGACCAATCCGGGAAAACTGAAGGGGGACTTGAACAAACATGGGCGTTCATATCTGTGGTCTTCAGAGTGACCCACAGTCAAGTCGAGGAAAAGTAGAACTTCCTTGTATTCCCTCCCAGCTGATGGTTTTGGGCTCCATTAACCCAGATGTAATGCAAATGAAAAAGAATCAGGAGAAAATTTCAAGCCCAGCCTCCTCAGTTTGCTTCATTAATAAGGCTACAAACTCTTTGTCAGGTTCCTCCTCCCTTTACCCCTCCCTTTCTCTTTCCGTTTCGTTTAACTGAAGGCAATTCATCTCATTTTAATTAATTTTTACTTGAAGCATTATCACCCTGAGTATAAAGGCAGAAAGTTTTTTTTTTTAATTACAAAGCTAACGGCATTAATTACTAGTACAGTGAATGCATCGGCGCACGCAAGCCGAGTGGGTTCCAAGGAGCTGAGGCAGCAATTGGTGAACATCTCAACAGCTGGAAAAGGCTTAGTCACAAAGGAGAAACCTTTCTATGGCAACAATACGAAGGCTGTCTTCACACTGATTGAGCCACTGTTTAATTGAAGGTGACATAGCCTACAGACTAGGGACAGCACTATTGCATTACCGGGAAAAGGTTATTCATGGAGTCTCTCTGGACTTCCCACTAGCCCTACTGTCTGATAGGAAACTCAGAAATCAAACCAATTGTAAAATAAAGGAAAAGAGCTGCAGTAGCATAATATAATATCAAGTGTCCTTCCCCTCCCCCCATTTTGTTTTTGTCCTGTAAATTAAGGAGCAGTCTCATCATGTGCTGAAAAGCTAAAACCCAGTATTGAATTCATGGCTGGAGAGAAGTGGCTAAAGTTGGGTGTTTGTTAAGATCAGAAGGTGTGTGTATCAACCTGGTAAAGATAAGCCAAAATGTTCAACCAGGAAGCTTGAAAGGCTCAATAAGGATACCAGAACAGAGCCTTATAAGTGTTTTTCTTCAGGCGATGTGTGTGTATTCTCCATCTGTCAACCAACGCGTCCTGCGGAAACATCCCTGCCACTTTATAGACAGCTCATAAAATAAGTAGGCCCCTATTTCTGCCCCCAAACTTCCCTAATTTGCTGCCAAAAGATTATACATTATTCTGCATCTCTATCATTCTCTGCATGCAGCTCAAAAATTTCCTCCCAGGCAATCTCCTCTGATTCCAGACATTTCTACATGCTTATTTGAAAATCTCCTCCCACACCACACCCCCATTTCCTTGTAAATCAGGTACCCTCTCTTTTTCTCTCTCCGTTACATTTTTTAGTCAATACCTGATAACACTTAAATATGGTTCTGAAAACCTACCTGTAGCATCTGGAAGATACAAAATTATTTAGGGAAAGAGAGAATCTTACCTAATAACCTCTGAAGTCCTTGAAGATGCCCTCATTTGTGCCTTCTTCGGAAACTCTACCAAAGATAACTCAGCTCTCTTCCCTTTTAAGTTTTACCGTAGTTTCTCTAATACATACAATTTTAAAGAAATAAAAGATAATACTTTTATTCCAATTTAGACTTTTCTTTTTATTTTATTATTGAAAAATTTCATTAGTTTCTTTCTGTAGATACAAAATATACCAATTTTATATAAAAGTAGTGTCTGTATCCTTACTTATGAGCTTAACCACAAATTATGAAAGTATTTCTATGGCAGTTCTATACGACTGAATTATAAATGAAATTTTGGAATACGTGCCTTGTATATTGGCAGTTGCTAGTACTTATTGTTAATCAGGAATGTAACTTAGTGATATCCATATTAAAATTTATCCCTAGCCTAACAAAATCTAAAATAAGCAGGATTTTCCAACTAATTTTACCTCTGTGGTATTAACATTGATCCAAATTTAGATTTTATTTGTAACTACTCTAAGAATATAACTTTTAGATTTCCTTTTGTTTTCCTTAAATAAGTAAATGAGTCTGTATTCTTCCTTGAAGATGTGAGAGAAAGGCAAATGTTTCTGCTGATTTTTCTCTGAATATCTTAATTTTCCAGAAAAAGACTGTAATTCCCCCCAAGAAAATACTTTCAAAAGAAAGTTTAATATCCTTTGTATGTGAAATTTCCATGAGAAAGCTTACAAAACATGATACAAAATTTAGAGAAAATTAATTCTTAATTTTTTCCAAATTTTTATGAAACATGATGTCCATTTTGGATTTGAGTTTGTCAAACATTTTTATTACTTTCTTAATCCAGATGGTTTCACTGATCCCTGAGGCATCATGATGGAGCTGATACTTCCCAAGGGGTTCTTCAGTTTTTCATTTGAAAGAGCCTGTAGGAGTTCCTGGATGGGTTACTAAATAGCTGCTCACCTAAATGCCCCCAGCTTCCTTCATGAGTAAAGAGGGAATTAATGTTAATCTCTTTTTGAGAGTCCAGACTAGTTTTCTTATGGTACCCATATTTGCTTTCCTTGATACGTTTTCTGTATGAGAGCACTTAGAATTGACCTCCCTTATTTTGCCACTTTGTTTTCACACTTTATAAGAACAAAGTGGTCACCACTGTTCTCACAGCAACAAAGTGATACATATGAAAATCACAGTGACAGTAGTAGCTATCATTTAATTGAATGCTCCCTCTTTATACTTATCCTCTATTGGACTAAGCAATCTTGGGGCCCATTCAATGACCCTATCAGGTAAGATAGCATCATTACCCTCGTTTTAAATGTAAGGAAAGTGAGGCTGGGGGAGGTCAGGGCTTTGCCCCAAGTGACATAATTGGTAGGGAGAAAACTTCACTCAACCCAGATCCATCGGATTCTGGTGCCTGAGTTGTAACTATTCTAATGATACTAATGATTAATGCATTATTAGCCTTGGCCCACATGATTCATCATCAGATACCATCACAAGTGCTTTTCTGAAGGGATATCTTCTCTCGTATTTTTGCAACCTCTTCAAGAAGAGTTTTGTTAAGTAGGAAAAACTATGGCCCACATGCAGTAAAGAGGATTTAAATAACAACCACAACCAAATTTAGAGAAACTAACAAAAATTATGCTCTCTCCCTTTTGAAGGCAGGCTCTACTGAACTTGTGCATCCCATATTTTGTATTTAGGACCAGTTTACACTACTTGTTCCAAAAATAAACAAGCAAACAAAAATTAACTTGTACTTACTATGTACAAACAGAGCTACACCTTTGTATATAATTAATATGAATTAATAGAATACAGAATGCTTTTTCTACAGTCTCCTTTGGAACAGTACCAGCATGACTGAATTTTGGTAAGACTTGCAAAATTACAGCTATTGGTATGATAGGCAAAATTTTGTGGTTGAAAATTATGACCCTTTAAAATGTGAATCAACTCTCAGTTCCATTGTTCAATACTTAATAGATGCTGCATGGGGCATGTCTCCATAGGTGAGCTGTCACCCAAAAAATTGATAAATAGGGTGGCAGAGAAAAAAGAAGAAGAAAAGAAGGGAGGGACAAGATGATAAAACAAGAGAAATAAGAGGAGAGATAAGAGAAAAGAAAGAAAAATAGAGAAGGGGAAGAGGGCCAAAATCCTGTTAAGAAAGGAAAAGAGCTTGGGCCTAAAATAGATATATATCAGACATCAGTTAAGCAGGGTAAAGCTGGGCTCTGAATGAATGCTGTGCTCATTCATTTAACACATACTTATTGACCATATGTATGTGGTGTATGTAGTGCTGTGCTAGGTTTATGGTAATGAAGAAAATAGACATGGAGCTTTGAGCCAAGTAAGGAAAGTAAATTTCAACCCACAAATTATGTATGAGTACATAATCTGGTTAGCATTAGGATAAAAAATATGCCTGAGGGATGTGCCTTAGATTGTGTGGTCAGGTAAGACCACTCCGAGGAGTGGTTAATTGAGACCAGAAAGATGAGGACTCTCCCCGTGTGAAGAGCCGCGCAGGAGACGCTACATAAGTGTAATTGACAATGACAAGCCAATGTGTAGGTTATACTGAAGACATTCATAATGCAAAGTAACTTCGTGAATCCTAAACACATGACCTGGTAATGATTTAGATACCTCACTAGGAAGGGAGATTGATTTTAGATGAACTTGAAACAAAATGGCAGACCTAAGTTTCCTTTTCAAGGAGGGCCTTTTTAATTCCTTTATAATTGTGATTGAAGTTATCAGGGTAAAACATTGGCTGCATGCTTCTGGAAAAAAAAAAAATCCATGACTTAAATTTGTTACAGAATGGAAGGAGAAGGAAGGAATGGCTGCAAAAGACAAAGTTGTGGTCGTGTAGAATTATGGGATGGTGGGGGGAGGAGGAATTTGTGGAGCTTGATTCCTCAGCATCTACTGCAGGACAGGTACAAAGAAGTAGTTTCTCTGTTACAGTAATACCAGCCATGCAGTTCATGAGTCCCATCTGTGATATGTCTATAGTACACACACAAAAAATAGAGAATGACCCTTAATGGGATTAAGCCATCTAATATATAATTTTGCAAGGATATGGGCCATAAAAGGATGAAGAACAGTTGATAATAGATGTCACTCTCTCTAGACAAGGAATACCCATGGTGGTACTGGGGCCTTAAGTGATCAAAAAATGTATTCTGTTGGCTAGAGGATGGTGTCACTGAAAGACAATTATGAGAACAGTTTCTGGTGATAAAATAAAGCAAATGGACTGCTCTGTCCCTCTAGCAAAGATCAGCAATGGGATGAGAGAGAACCAAGGAACACCAGAAAGAAAATTTCATTTGCTCAGATCACCTTCTAGTAGAAGTGAAGTAAATGGCAATTTGTCAAACTTTGATCTCATCCCTCTGAGTTAGACAATCAGCTCTGTTCAGAAGCTGAGAAGACGGGCTATTACCGGAGGAGGGGACTTGACCATGAAGCATGAAAACAATCACCAGCTTAGCATCTAATGTTTAGGGGAAGGGTTAGGAGTGTGGAGATTTGTAGTGGCTGTTCTGCATAGCAGTTTGTGAAGTTTGGGGGAAGAATTAGAATAGAAGATTGTTCACTGGTTAAATCAATGATTTTAACCTGAGAAAAAGAAAACTATGAGGAGGTATCATGAAGAGCGTTCAATTTGATTTTGAAAGCTGGACAGTTAGATGCATAGGGCAGACTTGTGAAAAGATTAAATGAGCCAGTCACACACATCATAGAAGGAAAAAATTATGGAGATTAGAGCTTTCTTTTAGACATTGGAAGATGATTTGTAAAATTGAGTGTCTGTTTTGGAGAACTGATTGTTCTTTTAAAGAACTAAACATCACGATGTAAGACAGCTTGAGGAAGTGTTTACTTTCAGCATTTTATTTATTATCTTCATATACACAGGAAAAATAGAATAATATAGTAAATACTCATATTCAACTCCTAGATTCTAAAATTATTATCATTTTGTCACATCATCTATATTTGGATGATGTATTTTAAAGTCAATTAAAGATGGCATATATTCCATCTCTAAAAACTTTTTACCTTCAAAATTTGTTCCTAAATAGCCTCAGTACCATTATGACACCTAACACAAATAGCAACAATTCCTATATTTCTTAATACCCTCTGTTATAAAGCCTATGTTAGTTTTCTAGAGCTACCACAACAAGGTACCATGAACTAGGTGGCTTAAGACAGTAAATATTTATTCTCTCAAAGTTCTGGAGACCAGAAGTCCAAAATCAAGGTGTGTTAGGGATGCTTCCACTGAAGGCTGTAAAGGAGAATCTTCCTTTGCGTCTTCTACCTTCTGTTAGCTTGAGGAGTCTCCTGGCTGTGGAGACGTAGCTCTAATCTCTGTCCCTGTCTGCAGATGGCCTTCTTAACTGTGTGGTTTATTTTCTTCTCTGTGTCTTCTCTTTTAAGAACACAAGTCCCTGGCCACTTAAAGGATAATCTCATCTTGAGATTCTTAATTATATCTGCAAAGAACCTATTTTCTTATAAGGTCATGTCCACAAGTACTGGGAATGAGAACTTGGGCTTATCTTTTTGGGGGCCATTCGTATACTCACTACATGCACATATTTGAGTTTACCCCAAATGTTTTCTTTAAAATACTCTTTATAGCCAACTTGTTCAAATTACTATCAAAGGCTATTCATTGGGCAAAGTATTTAAATTACAAGCTGAGAAACATTAGTTTATGATCCATAAATCAAAAGCACTGTAGATTCATTCATTCAATAAATACAGGTTAAAACTGAGGTCTTACTATAGGCAAGACATACTATCACAGGTGCTGGGTGTACGGTCGTAAACAAGATAGAAAGACAGCGAGTTACTAAGAATCAGTCATTCTAGGGCTGGCAGCACTATCACTGAGCAACATGACCTCACAAGTGTCCCTTCAAGCCAAACAGGCTGAAAGGAGGATGGGTCACATAGGGATGTAAGGTTGCCTTTTCCTTTGTGCCTTTTGACTTCTATAAGGTTAAGAGGGCTTTAGCTTAGGTCTCAGAATTTCCATCACATGTTGCTTCATTGATGACATGTTTGTAGGTACTTTATAGGTCAGGATGATTGTGAACAGGATCGTGAACAGGAAAGTGTATAGGCTCTGAAGATTTTCAGAAGAAAAGGAATATTTCTGGATCCTTTTTATCTGTTTGCCTCCCCTCCCCCCCAACAAATCAAATGTTTATTGCATTACCTAGTTCTGGATTCTGTATCCTTTTGTCAGATTCCATTGGAATCATCAAAGAAGTTGAAAAGTTATAAGAAGAAATGGAAGGAACTGAGGATGAGCCTATACTATTTTTTTTTAAAAGCTCATAGAAGTATGATTTTTAATATTGCTCTCCTGTTTCTAGGATGTGTTATGCAAATGACTGATAAAGAAATCTTGTAGAATGCTTGGATATCCTTGGGTGAAGGGTCTAATTAAGTGAGCATTACTATTTTTATTATTTTCTGGTTTAACATAATTATGATGGGATCATACCAATAGTTGTTCCTTGAAATAGCTAACTCGGCAGCCTAGTAGGGAGGTTATGATCTTGGACTTGTAAGCCTAGGTGAATCATTAAGTAACAGAGAGAACAATCTAATTAAATTTGACATCCTCACATGGGGAATCATACCCACAGGTAGTACTACAGCATGAAACTTGAGGAAGGATTTTTTTTTTTTTTTTGAGAAAGTTCATTAGAAAGAGACTGAGGGGAAAAGTTTGAAAATGAAAATTTATGAAATCAGCAAAGGAGCTACTTTCAAATATCCCCCTGGAGAAAGAATTAGAGCTGAAAGTATCAGCAGTTTCCAAAGGGTTATACAATCTTCTGTGCAGTTGGTACGCATATAGTGTCAGACCTCAGGCAGCCACATTGTGGGACTGGAATCACCGTGAACCTTAAGGAGCCTCTTATGTAGTTAAATGCCATCACACTCACACCAAGTGTAATTAGGGAATGAGGCCCCTTTTTATTGTTGAACAAAAGTACTATACTATTGATATTAAACACCATCTTCAAAAGGATGATGCAAGGACATCACTATTGTAATAAAAATTATGTTACTTTCTAAAATATTTCTTCAAATCAATGTCATGTGAGCATATATATTACATGGTTGAGATGCTAGTGGGCAAGTTTGCTTTTTTTTTTTTTTTAGTAATCTGTACATCCATGGTGGAGCTCAGACTCACAACCCTGAGATCAAGAGTCAGATGCTCTACTGATTGAGCCTTCCAGGCACCCCTATGGTTTGCTTTTTTATTTATCATGATTGCCTAAACATTTTCAGTAGTTTTCATATGTTTTAATGTAAAGTGCCTTCATACTATTTGAATAAATCGATGTGCCACAATAGCTCAATCTTTCGTTTTTTGACATTTAGATAGGTTCTAATTTTTTATTATTATAGATAAATTTCAATCAACTTTTGACTGATTTAAACAGTTCCTGAAAAAAAAAAAAAACAGTTCCTGATATAATGGAAGTGCTTGATAAATATTTGGTGAAGAGATTAATACAATTATTTTGTCCTTTCTTGGCTAATATTACTAGGGGTGTCATTCTGATTTTGAAATTTCTTTCACTTGTCCAAAGGGTTGTATATTATACAGTGTCACCAAATTGTATGTATACTTTTTATTATCAATCTTTCCAGTATTTGTTGCCTATTACACATTTAAAGACAAATCTAGGGCGCTTGGGTGGCTCAGCAGGTTAAGCCTCTGCCTTTGGCTCGGGTCATGATCTCAAGGTCCTGGGATCGAGTCCCACATTGGGCTGTCTGTTCAGCAGGGAGTCTGCTTCCTCCTCTCTTTCTCTCTCTGCCTGCCTCTCTGTCTACTTGTGATCTCTCTCTGTCAAATAAATAAGTAAAATCTTAAAAAAATAAAATAAAGACAAATCTAGGGGCACCTGGTTGGCTCGTCATTTAAGTATCCGACTCTTGACTTTGGCTCAGGTCATGATCTCAGGATCCTGATATTGGTGTCTGTGCTGTGCGTAGAGCCTGCTTAAGAGTCTGGGTGGCTCAGTTGGTTGGACGACTGCCTTCGGCTCAGGGCGTGATCCTGGAGTCCCGGGATCGAGTCCCACATCGGGCTCCCAGCTCCATGGGGAGTCTGCTTCGCTCTCTGACCTTCTCCTCGCTCATGCTCTCTCTCACTGTCTCTCTCTCTCAAATAAATAAATAAAATTAAAAAAAAATCTGAAAAAAAAAAAAAAAAGAGTCTCTCTCTCTCCCCCAGTCCCTCTGTCTCTTACCAGCACCCCATGCCCATGCACTCTCCCTCCCATTCTCTCTCTCTCTCTCTCTAAATAAAATAAATAAAAATAAAAACAAATCTAGCTTAATAGTTCCTTTAGTTTGTGGGCATTGCATTAGGTCTATTACACTAAAGAAAACTATTCTACCCTTAATGTAATTTATGTATTTTGAAAAGAGGATTATTATCTACAAAAGTCTATTCAAATATGGGTGAGAAGATGAAAGGTGAGAAAAAAGAGCAACAGAGGTAATGAAGATGTTAAATTCCAGAGTCTACCCCTCACTTCCATAAAATGATGTACATTGGCCTTTCTTCTCCTTGACTCATGCCCCAGTACACAGTATTCATAGCACGAAATTCAAATATATCTCTTACTGCAGAGGCTTCACACCCAGACCTGAAGTGCAACCAATAAAATTAGAATGGAAAATTACAAGCTTAAGCCTCTTCCTAACTCATTGAAAGAACTAGATACAGGGATGCCTGGGTGGCTCAGTCGGTAAAGTGTCTGCTTTTCTCTCCAGTTATGATCCCAGGGTCTTGGGATCGAGTCCTGCATCAGGCTCCTTGCTCAGCAGGGAGCCTGCTTCTCCCCGTGTCTATCGCATCCCCTGCTTGTGGTCTCTCCTTCTTTATCTCTGACAAATAAATAAATAAAATCTTTAAAAAATCAAAATAAATAAATAGCTAGTTATAGAAATGAGTTTATTCTTCAAAGGAGATACTTTAAAAATTTAAGACAAACACCAAGCAAGCAGTTATTAAAGAGTAATTTCATCCATGGCAGGCAACTGTCAGTCCATAGAATGCAGCACTATGGAAATAGAAAAGTATCTAATTGGGTTTTTTTTTTTTTTTAACTTGTAAAATAGGCATAACATCGTAGAACGTCAGAGCTGGAAGGGGTCTTATGGATCACCTTTATTTCGTAAATGACAAGAGAGTGACAAGGATTCTAAAATCCTTGTGTTAGTCTTAGAGCTGGGGCTAGAAGCCAGATCAGTGAGCTTGTACAACCCGGTCTTTATGGATCTTTCTTCCAGAAAGAGAAGCAGTCTCCAATTCCAAGTGATGGAAGTGAGCCCAATGAGGTGAGACTGACTCCTCAGATACCCCTCATAACAGATGCTTTCTAGTCATCTATTTTTCTTAAGATTTTATTTATTTATTTGACAGAGAGAGATCACAAGTTGGCAGAGAGGCAGGCAGAGAGAGAGGAAGGGAAGCAGTCTCCCTGCTGAGCAGAGAGCCTGATGCGGGTCTCCATCCTAGGATGCTGGGATCATGACCTGAGCCGAAGGCAAAGACTTTAACCCACTGAGCCACCCAGGCGCCCAGATTTGTGCTATTTTGTGACGATGACGGCTCTTCCTCCACTCACAGGTACACACACACACTTTTGGAAAGTACGGGTCTAGATGAGCTGTCTCATTTTACCTGCAAACCGGTGGAGACTCAAGCAGGTGGAATGGCTGAGTGACCTCCCCAACTGGTTGGAGATGAGGTGGGAAAGGGCTGTTAATTTGGAATTGTTACCTGCGGCAGAGTCTGCTTTGTGTAAATGAGAGTTCTAGGTTCTTGGATTCCCCATGAGAGACTGATGTGAGAATCCGCGCTCCAGTAAAGACAGTGGGAAGGAAAGTAGCAAGCACAGAGTGGTTTATGGAGGACAGTGCACTCTCAAGGTCTTGAAGAGAGTGGGCAGGCCCAGCCGAGGCAACTGCTCCGCGCTTAGGGGTATCTTGCTTTTTAGGTTTAAAGAGGTTATGAGTCATTGTGAAAGTGGTTTCCTGCCAGCTGAGGTTGTTTCCAATCTTCTAAGAGACTCTTCCTATGGGTTGGGAGGGTGAGGTTTTGGCCCTGAAAGGTTCTGGTGGGAACTGTCCCACCATCTCTGCGGGAGATGTCAAAATCCTGGCATAAATATATGATAATGAAGCTCTAGGTTACCCTGGGGCAGAGATAACAGAGACTGCTTGTTCTGCACCTGTGGCTCCTGGTCTGT
Source organism: Neogale vison (assembly GCF_020171115.1). NCBI lineage: Eukaryota > Metazoa > Chordata > Mammalia > Carnivora > Mustelidae > Neogale > Neogale vison. Next base: position 62,786,488 of record NC_058096.1, on the reverse strand, counting down.
CCTCCCATGGGTGTTGGGAGCTTTAAAGCCAGGCCATTAAGAGCCACAAAGTCAGGATGTTGTGCCCTCAGGCTTCTAGGGTGTGGGCTGTGCATCACCGCCTTGGCCTCCAGCTCTTGTCCAAGGAACTGCCTACTCTGTCAGAATCCTGAGGTTCCGGGTCCCAAACCCGCCGCTGAGTTTATCAGATTTGTGAACCTAGCCAAATTAACTTGCTGAGCCTTGGTTTTCTTGTTTATAAAACAGGGTAATTACATTTTTATATAGGCCAGTTTTAAGGAAAATGAAGCAGTTTGTGTAAAGGAGCAGTTTTCAGTATTTTAAATAAATGTTCTTTTTTTTTTTTTTTTTTTCTTGCTCATTTCACTTTTTCTTCATCTCAGGGTCAGGACTGGGACCAGGCTTCCTGAATCCCATTTAATACACTTTTGAATACAGAAAGGCTGCTTATTTTGCCCGTGTCAGAATTGTTTCCCCATCCATTGTGCTTGATTACGGCAGTAGATAAGTGGCCCCCAAATCCCTTATCTCATTCTTCAGTTCCAGTTTGATAAATACAAATCCTGAAACTCCTGAAGATAGGATGCCTGAGAATCCATAACGGTTGCTCCATGACACAACAAATCCTGAAACCTGATATGAATAAGGAAATGGTGTTTTGAACTGTCCACCTTCTCTAACGCTTGGCAGCACAAAATGTCCCAAAGTCCCCATACTCTCTTTTCCAATCACTGATAAATTATGCTTTATTATAATTTTCCCACATTTAGCTTCTGTTCCAATATCAGCTCCATCTCTTGTCATTGACCCTCTTTCTCTGGTTCTTCATTCCTTTTAGAACGATCTTCTGTGTATATGTGTATGTATATGCGCCATACACATAGTGCATATATATATTATACATATACCCATGCACATGCATGTACACATACACATGCATATATGCAAATGGCAGAGCAAAGGGCAAGACACTTTTTTATAAAATGTAGGTAGTCCTTTTGGTACTAGGGCTCAAGGGCAGAAGCATAAATTATTACCAATAAAAAATGGTGAGCCAACGCAGAATAAAGTTAAAAAGCAGAGGACTGATTACTCAGTATTGAAAATGAAAGCAGAAGTAGGGCAGGGGGTATCTACAGCCGTTTGGGAAGCTATCCATGAACTCCACGCAAGTACTGCTGGTCACAGAGAAGACCTCGGTGCTGTTAACATTGGTTGGCAAACTCTTGGCGGATAGGGGATGGTGGTGGGATAAAGGAGGTATGTTGCAGCAAGTTAAACAATAAAATAGTGACTAATAACCAGGAGAAACTGTTTCTGTACCTTCTAAAGCAGAATTAATCAGATACAGGAGTGCCTGGGTGGCTCAGTGTGTTAAAGCCTCTGCCTTCGGCTCAGGTCATGATCTCAGGGTCCTAGGATCAGGCCCTGCATCAGGCTCTCCGCTCAGCAGGGAACTTGCTTCCTCCTCTCTCTCTGCCTGCCTCTCTGCCTACTTGTGATCTCTGTCTGTCAAATAAATAAATAAATAGAATCTTAAAAAAAAGTAAAGAATTCATCAGATACAGCCTGTTATGATCTACTACACTCTGTAGGTACTATGTTGACATTTGATCCCTGCTGTTTTCTTCTGGGATCAATTACATCATTAATCTGTATCTTCTGGATCGATTACATCATTAATCTAGAACTTCTTTCTCCTAAATCCGGTGTGTTAGTCTGCTCTTTCTGACATCTAATGGGCCCTACTTCTCTTGCAAGGTGACTACAGAAAAGGAAGGATTTCCACTTATGTTCCTAGTTTCCTTCCCAATCTCCAACCATTGCCTCCTACTCCTGAGTACCAGGACCACACAATCCCTCTTCCCTATTCTTTGTCGTGTTGTTGGATTGCTCAGAAGCATCTTCCCGTGCTCAAAGAGTTCAAGACTAGATATGCTATGCACCCAGTTTTAAAATGTGCTTTCCTGGGACACCTGGATGGCTCAGTCCGTTAAGCATCTGCCTTCGGCGCAGGTCTTGATCCTAGGATCCTCCCTGATCCATGGGGAGCCTGCTTCTCCCTCTCCCTCTGCAGCTCGCCCGGCTTGTGCTGTGCTGTTGTGCGTGCTCACTTGCTCTCTCTCTGCCAAATAAAGAAATAAAATCTTCAAAAAAAAAAAAAAATTTTTTTTTAAAGTGTGCTCTTCTTTCACCTGAACCACTATGGAAATGAAAGCCTCTCCTAAACTTTGTGGACTAAATATTATTATACCCTGGGTCATGACCTAGTGTGGAAGCTCCTGAGGGGTTCCTCCAGTCCCCTCTTATTCCCCACCTGGCACTTAGGTGGATATAAGTAGTGCGGTACTGAGTCTGGGAACAGAAGAACCAGGCTTAGAAATACCGGATTTCAAATATTAATCTGGACATACGACTTACACTTCCTAGTCCTCAGTTTTCTCATTTGTAAATGAAGATACTAATATCTTCATAGCGCTTTTGTGCAAAATAAATAAGCAAATACTGTATAAAATGTTTAGCACAGTCCTTGGCACCTGGAAGCCCTTTAAGACAAGTAAGGAGAACACTGTAATTTAATATGCTTCTTCCCACTAGACTAAATTGTCTGGAGCAGAGACGTGTCTCAATAGCTGTGCCGAATGTAGTAGGCACTTAATTAATTTGGAAGTAACGAGTGCAAGAATGCATGCATTTACGAACAAATTCTAAAATGAGAGCTCGGAAGATTAAATAACTCGCCCAAAGTCATCCATTGTTCGAATAGCTGGAATTTGAAGCCAGATATATTTTATTATATGTTGCCAGTCAGTCTTCTATAACATAAACGCTTTTGTTAGTTTCTTCACTTGGTGGAGGGTTGCTCTTGCTTTTTCAAGCACAGTTCCTTGAACTGTACAGGCTTGGTGATGAAAACAGCCATAAATCCTTGAGACTCAATATTAAAATGTTTTGGCCCAATTACCTGCATGAATTTATCTGGTTGGTAAAGGTGTGGGTTCATACCATAACAGCCACCAGCAGTGAGAATTAATCTCCTGAGTCTTAATTAAAACAGTCTTTGGAGAATACAACTGCCTCAGGAAGTGCCAGAAATCTCATTTGAAAGCTTCCTGATTGTGATATTTCCAATGTCATATCACAGATTCAAGAAACTTGGGTGTTTGGAATAAGCTTCGGATAAGAACAGCCTCACTTTAAGTGTTTATCTGAACCACCATACCATCTGTTCCTCTCCCATCACGGTTCTGAACAGTACCGAGAAACAAACGTTCCTCTCTCTGTCCCACTTTGCATCTGAACATGATCTCCTTCCAAAGTAGTTTATTTCTCTCCTTTCCCCATTAAGTAAAGCAGAAACTAGCTGGGAACATTGCAACAGCACTGAAAAAATCTCTATCTTTTCCTAATACCTCCTCCCCAGCACTCCTTCCCAAATTTCCCATTTTAAACTCATAGTTATTTCAGTGAAGCTTTCTATTATTTTCAAATTTATTTATTTTTTACATTTCACATCCAATTCAGTACTATACCTACTATTTTTTTTCCTCAATGGTTTCTTGTATCTCCCTCTTCCTTGTCACTCATGCATTAGATTATTACTAAATTCTTTTTTTTTCCTTTTTTTTCTCTGCCTCTAGAATCTTCCATGCTCCTACCATCTCAGACAAGATCTAAGGGTAATTGGTTTTAGATAATAGTGAAGGGCTGCCAGATAAAAGAAACAAAAAAATCTTTAAAAAAAAATAATTTGACCTTATTCTCTAAGACGTACTGTGCCCAGAACAAGAACAGTGGATATCACTTTTTTTCTCTATCCTCATCAGGACATACCTACAGTAGCACATTCAATTCTGGGTACATTTGAAGAGTGATCTAGACAGCAGTGGGCTTGGAAGTCCTGGAGGGAAGGGGCAAGTTAAAAACTTCTGAGGAAGTTTATTTGAAAATAAAGAGGCTAACGGGGTGTTATATAATAAGAAGATTGAAGATATATATATATATATATATATATATATATATATTTTTTTTTTTTTTGGCCACTTTTAAAGGTAAAACTTGAACTTAGTCTCCTGAGAGACTAAGGAGAAGTGGCTTTCAGATCTCTCTAAAGAAGAATTTTCTAATCATTGCTCTTAAAAAAAAAAGAGAGAAGCATCTTTGTGAGGTAGTGTCTTTCCTATACAAGAAGCTGTTGCCTGGCTACTTATTCCTAATTTTGTAGGAAATACACATGTACAGAGAAGGGAAATACACCACATGACCTTGTTAGCTGTCAGCTGTGCTGAGTGACTGGGACTCTACAGTCATGTGAGCCTTGCTCCTCACCATTTTCTTTTTCTTCCATTTGTTTCTGTTTGTTTTAAACAGCCTTATTGAGACGTAACTTACATATAGAAATCACGCAATTTAATGAACATTTTGAGCTTTTTGAGAATTTATTTTTTTTAGAGGAGTTTTGGTCACACCAAAATTGAGAGGAAGGTACAGAGATTTCCCATATAGCCACTGCCCCTGCACGTGCACAGCCTCCCCCATTATCAGCATCCCTCACCAGAGAGTTGCATTTGTTACAGTTGATGAATCTACACGGACACATCATTATCACCCAAAATCCATAGTTTATCTTAGGGTTCATTCTTAGTGGCTACTTTCTGTGCTTTTAGACACAAGTCTAATGACTTGTATCCATCACTGTAGTATCATAGAGACCATTTTCAGTGCTTTAAAAATCCTCTGTGCTCTGCCTACCCATTCTCACCTGGCAACAACTGATCTTTCTACCATCTCCACAGTTTTGCCTTTTCCAGGATGTCATATAATTAGACTCACAGTAGCAGCCTATTGTTATTGCCTTCTTTCACTTAATAATATTCATTTAAGGTTCTTCTATGTCTTTTCATGGCTTGACAGTCATTTCTTTCTCATTTCTTTTCTAATGCTGAATAATATTCCATTGACTGCATAGACCCTAGTTTATTTGCTTATTTATCCATTCACCTACTAGAGAAAATCTTGGTTGCTATTTTTCACTTCTTGGTGAGCCCCTCTTTCTTTAATCAACTTAATTATCCCATCTATTATGGATTATCCTGATCATGATACCACTAGATAGATAGATATAGATAGATACAGATATCTTCAACTTCTAGACATTTCATGCCCACCGTCTTCCTCAAAATCCACTCAAGGAGTCTTCTCTAATTAAACACACCTCTCTGAGTGCTTGGCAGGTGAATTAGTTAGGGTTCAGGCTAAGGGTCTGTCACAGATAAACCAGGGGGAAAAAGACAGTGGCAGAAGTACAATGTACCATTTCTCTGTCAGCTTACAGCTTAGAAGTAAACAGTCTTTATGTGGGTGGTTTTGCATCCTCTACAAGTGGCATCCATCTCTCTGACCCAGGCTTTTTTTTTTTTTCCCCTTCTCACCTTTTTGCAGCAGCAAGCTCCTGGAAAGGTGCCAAGGCAGTGCATGTTCAATCATTTAAAGTACAAATGTGGAAGTGGCACACATCACCTTCCCTCACATTGCATTAACCAGAATTTGGTCTCATGGTTGCATCCAACTGTAAGAAGACTGGGGAATAAAGTCTTCCTTGAGTGACCAGAGTCAAAAACTTGATTATAGGTGAAAGGGACAATGGATGTTGGAGAACATCTCACAGTTGACCAGGAGCTTCCCCTCAGCAGTTATTTACAGGGGCAGGGGAGGGGGGAATGTTGTGTTTTTTGTTTTTTTTTTTTCCTTTTTATGACAGTAAGTTTTGCTTTTCAGAAAGCAAACAATTTTATTTTGAACTATAATCTGCCATTAAATTCCACTGAAATTTTAAGGTTGAATTCATATGTTTAAAACTTATAACCTTTGATCTATCAATAATTTTAACATTGTCTTTTTTTCAGTATAAAGTCTCTGTGCTTTAGTTTGTCAGAGAGAGAGAGGCCAAGCAGGGGGAGTGACAGGCAGAGGGAGAAACAAGCTTCCTGCTGAGCAGGGAACCCGACTGGGGCTCCATCCCAGGACCCCAGGATCATGACCTGAGCTGAAGGCATACGCTTAACTGACTGAGGCACCCAGGCATCCAAGTCTCTATGCTTTAAAATAAATGTCCCACTGTTCTTCCAAAATGAGAATTGGTAATAGTGAAGTTTCAGAATCTTTGCATATGGTTTTATTTATTTTTTAAAGATTTTATTTATTTACTGACAGAGAGAGATCACAAGTAGGCAGAGAGGCAGGCAGAGAGAGATGGGGAAGCAGGCTCCCTGCTGAGCAGAGAGCCCCATGCGGGGCTCGATCCCAGGACCCCGGGATCATGACCCGAGCCCAAGGCAGAGGCCCAACCCACTGAGCCACCCAGGTGCCCCTGCATATGGTTTTAAAACACACAAATTACATGATACTGTGAAAATTTCTCCTATTACTGGGCCTTTTCACTTGCTAATGAGACCTAAAGTCTTTATATTTTCACACAGGTTATACTAGCGTAACACAACTTGGTGCTTAAAGAGACAAACAAGTCAGTTTCCCTGCAACCTCTGCTCCCCAGTATATAGGTGGGATGGTGGGTGGGTAACACAGGTTATCATCTCCCACATCATGACAAGGAAAGAAGGCTAAAAGGAACTAGCACCTGCATAAACTGACAACTCTGAAATCTATTTCCCTGATTTTTGTAAGCTTTAAACATTAGTTAGATGGTCATTAAATGCTTAAATAACATTTGTTATATCAAGTCAACTCAGAAGGGTGTCTTTGAAGTTAATTTTACTTCTGCAGTTTCTTTGAAGTTTTATTTTGTCTCTAAACAAAATTCTCTACATTGAATCTCTGCCTTAATAGGATAAATGCTGAAAGTATGATTGCATAGTAAATATGGTCAGAAGAATGCCAGTCAGTATGGATTTGTTCCTCAGTTACGTCCATCTCTGTACTGTTTAAAACTGGCTTTTCCTGGGCACCTGGGTGGCTCAGTGGGTTAAAGTCTCTGCCTTCGGCTCAGGTCATGATCCCAGGGTCCTGGGATCCAGCCCCGCATCGGACTCTCTGCTCAGCAGGGAGCCTGCTTCCTTCCCTCTCTCTGCCTGCCTCTGTGCCTGCTTGTGATCTCTGTCTGTCAAAACAAACAAACAAACAAACAAAAAACTGGGCTTTTCCTTTGATTCTGATGGTTATCAGGAAATATTATGGTATTGCCATAAATGGAAAAACCCTCCCCTTTTAGCATCGTCAAAATTTGCCTGAAAGTGAAGTTTTTCACCACTATTGGGTCATATTGCACCTAGAACTAAACTTTGTGCATTTTTTCAATTGTCTGATCATAAGTAGTCTCTCAATTCCAACTTCCATTTATTTGCTATCACAGTATACATGGTTCATTATTTTTTAGAAGTACCCGACTATGAATTGCCTCGTGGCTGCTCAACAAAGTGTGACAAGCAATAAAACCCCGTGTCACTGGACTGGGCAAAAGCCTTCTTCCTTCAGCCTTCTTTTCATGGCCTTTATCACAATCAGAATCCAACTGTAACCTGACTTCTCTCTTCTATTACATATGAGGAAGCACCATTAGAATACTGACATAAGCTCTAACCCGTAATGCCAGAGTCTCCTGCTATGATCTCTCTCCTGGCCATCCCTCTCTGTTGGTGGGAATCTGAAAATAAAGGCTGGTAGATGGCAGAGTCCTCATTAAACAAGAGGTATTTCAGCCTCTTCCTTTAACATACATTATGATCCAAAGCTATTTGTCATTGTTTTGTTAGATTGACTATTTCTTTTAAATCCAAGACCTAAATCTGGGACATCTAGTACGAACTCAGTCATCTACACATAAAGTCAGCACATTGCTGCCTGCCACCATATTTAAGGGTCAGTCTACTTTAAACTTTCTTTTGATTCTCAGTATTTATTTTAAGTACCCTAAAAGCCTTTGGCTTCCCCCATCTTTCTGGCTTGGCAAAGTGTAAAGTCAGCCTCACTTAATACAATCTTGGTTACTGTCTTTTGATCAAATGTCTCTTTTTATTTAGTCATTTGGTGTTAGAAGTTTTTTCTACTCCTGCCTATACTATGTATTTATATTTCCAAATCATCATCATCATCATCAAAGAATATCATCATCATCACAAATAAAACCTGGGACACTAAAGCCAGATAGGTATATATTATTTCTTTCTTTCTTTTTTTTTTTTTTTTAATGTATTTATTTGACAGAGAGAGAGATCACAAGTAGGCAGAGAGGCAGGCAGAGAGAGAGAGAAGGAAGCAAGCTCCCCTCTGAGCAGAGAGCCCGATGTAGGGCTCGATCCCAGGATCCCGAGATCATGACCTGAGCTGAAGGCAGAGGCTTAAACCACTGAGCCACCCAGGCGCCCCTATATTATTTATTTCTAATCAGTTTCCTCTTAAATGAACACTGAAAAAAATCCAAAATCTGTTTGTTCAGTTTGAAACTCTAAGGACTAAATTCCAGCTCATTGATCACTGTTCACATTTCTCTGGGCTCCACCTTAACTCTTCTTAGTTCTCCAAAACCAAAGTACCCTCCTCACCAAACACACAGGAACATATCCACTGAAATCAAAGTACATGCAGTATTTCAGTTTGAGCCTTTTGGGCTTGTTGTCATGCACATATGAAAAATTTGGAGACCTGTATGCATTGGGGGGAAAAACAAAATATACATAGTTCTAAAAACAGATTGGAATTTGGAATTTGGGGAGGGTACTTATGTAAAAAGCAATTGAGAAAAAAAATTTGATAAAATCTTATATACATTCATAATAAACACATTTAGTAAATTAGGATTAAATGGGAACCTTTTTTCTTAACCTTATAGTGGAAATCTAAAAAAAAAATAACAAAATACTTACTGGTGAAATTAAGTATCACCTTGAAAATTAGTAATGAGACAAAGATATTCCATATCATAACATCACACTGACAGTCTCATAGCTAGTGCAGCAAGACAAGAAAGGAAATAAAAGACACGAAGATCAGAAAGCAAGAAATAAACTCTTACTATTTGTAGAAAATATGATTGCCTACATGAAATAAGATTTATACACTATTAGAACTATAAAATAGTTTGGCAAAGTGGTTGGATACAAAATCAATATACAAAAATCAATTGTGGTTTGTATACTTTAGCAACAAGGAACACATTTCCATATTTCTCCTTCTCAGGAAACTTTAGTGGTAGGTACATACAGTGATTGGGGCCTGGATGCATAACTTGCAAAGGGATGGGAACTTCCAGGGAGAAAGACAGAAGTAAGAGCATTCGAGGGGAGTTCATTTAGGAGGAAAGTCTCTCTGGAGCAGGAGTTACTGGAACTAGTAATGAATGTCAGTAGGAATGAGGAACGGATGTGGATGTGTGGGACCAGGGTATCCGGGCTCAAGTGAAACACAGTATAGAGATAGAGGCTAGAGCAAACACAGAATTGCAAGTGTCAGAGAATAAATCAAAGACCTCAGGGGAGAAGATCAGTTGCTCATCTTTCCAGGCAATACCAGGGAAGAAATTCATTGAGTGGTTTACAGAAGGGGAAATGCTAGGGGTTTCTAAGTAATGGAAGGTGGGGAATTCTTGGTGTTTATGCCAATTAAGGATGAAAAACTAGTACCCCGAATAGGATAGAAGGAGTCAGTTGGTCTCAACACAGTTAGTTAAAGAAAGTCCCACTTTTTATTGGTCAGAAGAGTCTTCCGTAAAAGTCTGCAGATGAAGGGGGAAGGAGACCCCCAAAACTCAGGGTACTTGAACAGCTTCCACTGGTGAGAGTAGTTGCCTTTTGTTTCTGTATCTCCTGGGCAAACGCCTTAGTAAATGAAATATTTTCCTTTTACAAAAGTAATGTGGGGTGACTGGATATAGATTAGAGGCCATTTTTAAGGGTTCTTTTAACCTGTAGGCAACCGGATGCCACAGAGTACTCCCAAGAAGAGAATGGCACAGACAGATTTCTGCCCTGGGGGTTGGGAACACTGGCAGCCATGCAGAGGACTGTCCTGTTGGGAATCACAGAGACAGTTGACCACCCACGGCTCTTCCACAGAGAAATCAGTTTAGTTTTATGAAAAGACACTACAGCACAAAGATGAGGAAGGCACAGCCCCTGCCTTCCTGAGAAGTGTTAACATTTTTGAATGTTTGGATGAGCTTGGTGTAAAGAGGCAAGGCTGTTTTAAAATCTGTACTGGCTGGTGCCGCCTGCGCTTTCCTCGGGCCTGAAGGAGGCTCTGCTGGGAATGGCCATTAACAGTCTAGGCACATGCTAGCCGCCAATGCATGCAAATGAGAAACAAACAAACCCGAAGGTGGGATGGAGAGAAGGAGGCGCAGGGGGGAGGGACAGAGAGCACATGAAACAGCGAACCCACCCATCCAGTGAATTCTTCTCTGCTCTCGTTTCCAAACTGCACAGGCTTGGCTGAGCGCGCACCTCACTTGTTAATCTCCTTTTTGCATCCCTGTTTTTGTGGCTGTCAGAACTCCATATTATGCAAATTGGGTTTAAGCAATTAAGGCAATAATGTTTCCCTTGAAGAGTTTGACAAGGTGGTGGGAGCTAGGACTGAATTTTGCAGACGGGAGCTTGGATGCTTATTTACCTACAAATAGAAGAGGAACAAGAAAAGGGAAAACACTGCAGCACCAGGCTTACCTGAGCTGTGCTGCTGATTTTCTTGCCTTTCCTTGGTGCTTCATAGGAGAACAAAGGGTCACTCCAGAGAATAGGTGGGGGGTAAATTTAAAACAAATGGATACTTTTCACAAGACGCAGCTTTAACCTGTTGAATTACCCATTGCAGAAGGACACCGAATGGAAAGGAGTGTCCTAGCAAGATTTGAACGACTAGGCAATTCTATGATAAATAACATTTTGAATCCCCTGGGGTTGGGTCTCCTGTGTTTGGGGCCAGAAGCTGATTGTCTTGCATCTGGAGAAAAGCAAGTCCAGAAAGCTGGACTTTGTTTTCAAATTGCACAGCAGATGAGAATGTCACATTTACCTTCTTTTGAAAAATCCACTGTCGTTAGGAAACCAGATATGATATATCAGACTATTAATTGGGAATGACACATTCCACATTGCTATACTTAAGGGAACAGTACCCAAATGACGCTGTCCTCAACTTGAGCATGTGGCCCAAAAAAACAAACAAACAACAACAACAACAACAAAAAAACTCTTATAGTTTGCCAGAAATAGTTTTTAAAATATTTACTAAACTTCCAATATATGATTGTGAATGTTTCTCTTCCTCCAATAGTGTGTTTGAAGCTTCCCGAAATGTCCGAGTATCAGAAGAAAATGGTGCCTTCCCTCCTGACTTGGCATTTAGCTGTTCAACCTCTCATTAGTCTATCAACAGATAGTTAGAAAATGCCTGCTATGCCTTTAGCTGTGTGTGTGTGTGTGTATGTGTGTGTGTGTGTGAGAGAGAGAGAGAGAGACAGACAGACAGACAGACACAGAGATAGGGAAACATATGAAAAGGGAGACTATAAACAACAAATTTATAACAACAAAATTAAAAAGTGTCTTTCTCTTCATTCTTTAGTATTCTGTTACTATAGTTCTCATTCCTGGTTTCTAATGCACACCCTTTCAGTTTACATCATATGCAAATCACTTGCCTAGCTTCCCTTTCAATACCAACATCTATACTCTCCCTTTCTCTTAACTCTTTTTCTGTTATAGTCAATGGTTGGTGGAACTACCTCCTCTCTTTCATAAGTTCATCAAAAAACTGAATTCCGATCTCTGTTCCCTGAGATAAACTTCTTTTTAGGAAAATCCAATTAAATATCATTTCCTTAATCTAATCAAGCCCTTCTCCTGACCTCACTCTACTTGACTGCTCTGCAGCTTTCACAGCTAGCCATCTTGAAATTTTGACTTGCTTTCAACCCATCCTTTTGCTAAATGTCTGTCACTGTTCTTCATTCTCTTTATTGGTTCATTCATTCATTCCTTCATTCATTTTATTCTAGTCATGCAATAGACTTTTCTGTACTAAGAACCGTGATATGTTGAAGTTCTCATCTTTCTCCGTTAACCTATGGGATACATTGGTCACCAACTTCTGCAGATTCCACCTCCCTAAAGAGCATCAGATCTACTTTGTCCTTTTCAGTTCTGTAGCCGTGATCTTCATCATAGTCTCATTATGAATAGTGATCTCTTTGATCACTCCTGATCTCCCTGAATTTAGTCTCATAGAAATCCTTACAGAAGAAAGTCCATGCATTTCTTTAAGATTTTATTCCTTACCTTTACCTTTTCAATACCAGCTTTCCTTATTATTTTATTCATGCCGTGTACTTCTCCCAAACCAGACTGTTCCTGCTTACCTGAGCAAGTCATTTTTGTCTATATCTGTGTGCTATTTCTCACAGTGTTCCTTATTGTGCAGTAACCTCTCCCCTTGCTCTGGTGAAGTTTAATTTATTCTTTACATCTCAGTTTAAATGCCACCTTCCTGTAATTCTCTGGGAAGAATTAGCTACTTTCCAAACAGACAGATACATAGGTAGGTAAATGTATCTATTTTATATGTATATTAAACAATAGCATATATCATGTTACAATAAAGTCAGCTATATATGTGTCTGCCCACCAGACTATATCTACTCGGGATCAAGGACTGGATCTTATGCTAGTGTTCAGTAGATGCCCAGAAAACATCTACAGAAGTCAAGTTTGGTTCCCTGGGCTCAGTTTCCCACTATTCCGAAGAAACAGGGGTTCTTATTTTTAAGAATAAGATGATTTAATATTGGAAGAGAGGAATTAAGATAGAATTGAGAGGAAAAGAGAACAATCCAAATGATTGGGTTAAAAATCTGCTGTCCTGCCTAGAAAGTTAAATAGAGAAGGCTTTGAAGAGTTAGCACAAAGCTTTAAGCAATCTTTAACTTAATACGCTGAGTCTGTAGAGTTGTAACTTATCCAATCTAGCTGAGTAAGGTGAGTTTGTATACTTCATACTAGTTTGTAAACCATGATTGCCTGGCACTGTAGTTTAAAAAAAAAATGATGTTGTCTGCATCTTGAAGCAGCTGGCTCTATGTGAATATTGAAGGTGAGCCGTTTGGAAGGAGGAGTGACAAGGACACAGTTATAAATTCCATACCTACAGTCTGCATTCATGCAGTCCTTGCGCATCTCTCCCAAACCCATTCTGGTCTTTCCAAGATAAAAAGGGAAAACAGAGACAAGTGGTGTGTGTGTGTGTGTGTGTGTGTGTGTGTGTGTGTGTGTGTGTATGTGTGCGCACGTGAGGGGTAGTTACTTTAGTTTCAGGGCTGCCCAGAGGACCTATTTGATCAGAGACTGCTGCTTAAAAGCTCTTGTTATTTGGAAGAGATTTCAAATGGCCTCTAACCCCCCCCCCCTATTTAATTTAGTGGACCTTTTGGGAGATGCAGAACACTTGGCCCGTAGGTGAAGAGAGTAACATACCTAGAGACAATGGCAATAAAAAGCCCAGAAAGCCCAGGCCCTGAGAGGCAATGGGAGGCTTTGGTGTGTTGATTACCATTAGCAGGGATGTGGTCACAAAGGCTGTGATAGTACAACAAGGAGGCGATTTCTTGGCTAAAAGAGTGCTTGAAAAGAAGGTGATGCAGAGAAGTCAGTGGGAAAAAAGGAAGGAACAGGAAGGTAAGACTATAAAAGAAAGATCCACTTCACCCAGTTTCCGGTTTTACCCAAGGTAGGCACTGGTTTTGTATTTTGACTAGGCATGATAAAGCAGATTTCTAAGAGGGAAAAATTCCTGCTATTTTTCTCCCCCTAAATTCTTCTCTTTTTGCAATACAATTTTCACAGAAATCGAAATTTTATCTTGGCAACAATAGCTGAAATAAGGGGTGCCTGGGTAGCTCAGTGGGTTAAAGCCTCTGCCTTTGGCTCAAGTCATGATCCCAGGGTCCTGGGATGGGGCTCTCTGCTCAGCGGGGAGCCTGCTTCCTCCTCTCTCTCTCTCTGCCTGCCTCTCTGCCTACTTGTGAACTCTGTCTTAAATAAATAAATAAAATCTTTTTAAAAATAGCTAAAATATGAATCCTTGAAAATGAACATGATAGCTTAGGTAGTATACTGAGGAGAAGTAAAATCAATACTATTATTAATTATGATCTACTTGAGACGGGACTCAAATGTTTTCACTTGCCCACTGGTAAATTGACATGAAATGAAAGGGTTTAGTGAAGTTATTGTTATTTCAACTCATTTCAACAAATACTTACTGATAGACACTGTATCGCGTTCTGTGAATAAGGAGATGATAAGACAGTATCATAACGAAATATTTACTTACTAGAGCTTAAAACTGTTCTAGTTGTTGTCATAAGATGGAACCTAATATCACTTTAACTATAGATCAAACTTTGTCCTCTTGACTACTTAATTATCATCTTAGTCAAATACTAATAGAATTCACCTAAAGGTCCCTGTCAAAATTCAGCTGAAGATCGCCAGCAGTTCTCAGAAGATCAGTAAGAAGATGGGGTGAAAGGACTGACAATTATCTCTTTTGTTATAGAAAAAAGAAGTTTTTACATTTCTGAAATATGTGTGTTGTTCCAACTATCAATTTATTACTGCCTCAGTCATTTCAAATCACCAAGAGGATCCTGTTTTTTTTTTTTTTTTTAGGACAATGGCCCTCAAAATGTAATGCATATTAAAAAAATCACTAAATGGGCTTTTTAATTTTATTTTGTTTATTTTATTAAATGTATTTTTTAAGTAGATTTCTGGATTCCATCTACCAAAGATTCTAATTAATAGATCTAGGAACAATTTATTGTTAACAAGCAGCTTGAATGATTTTCATATAGTTGGTCTAGGAATAATACTTTGAAAAACATTGCTTTATAGAGAAAACTTTCTTTGGAAAAATTGTCCCCATTTTTTCTCCTGAAAGACCTTTCTCCTGGAACCATTTTGTTGTTGTTGTTTTAAATCCATTCATTTATTTTTGGACTTCCTTCTATGCCAAAAAATCCTATATATTATTTCGGCTTTCTTTCTGCTAATTTATTTTGCTCCTTGTTCATGCTCCAGATGCTAGTGATTGTGGTAGATTACATACTGATGTCGATTCATTGTCTTACCAATTTAGGAGAAAATTTAGCAAAACTGTTTGGAGATACAGTTAGATTGTATATATTGGCTACCTAATTTAATTATATTTGTGTCATATTCATAATATGACACGATGATTTAATCAGATATTAAAATAGATTTTAATACTAGAAAGTCTGAAAAGAAATAATTGTTGAGTCAGTGAAGGTACAACCAGGAAAATAAAAATTACAGAGTATTTAAATAAAATAAATTTAAAACAATTTTTTTACACAGGAAATGGAATTGTGAGAAGCCAATCAGAAGGCATGACAACACCAAGATTAGCCTCAACTACAGAGATAGTGGGAAGGATTAGGATTACCAGAACCAAGAGACTGATCTCCAGGGGAGATATAGCTATAGGCAAAGATGGTGACCAGTGACAATGGGAGAGAAATACCCTGGGTTTTCTCATGACCCTGTCCTCTAATTTTCTACCAGTTCTTCCTACTAGATGAACTCAGTTGACAGGGGAGCTTGTGAAATGCAATGTGCACTTGTTAGCTCCACGGTGATTCAAGAGAAGGTGGGGGTGAGGAATGGCTGCTAGGGTTGTTAAAAGATAAACTGAGGCATATTAAAAATTTACGAATTTATCTGAGCAAAAATCAGTTGGAATTGGGCAGTGACAAACCAGTGGTTAGAAGCCTTCTGTCTAATGCAGCTGGGAAAAACTTAGGAGAGAAAGGGGAAGCAAAACAAGGAAATTATTGAGTGGCTCTGGCTTAAAACCTAGTTGGCTGTTTGTGATTGGTTGTTCTTAGTTTTCAGTTTTGTAGCCTTGAAGTATTTGCAAGCTAAGATTTTGGTTTGCCAGCAAAACCAAACTCTAATGTCGGCATTAGAGCCACAACAAGGTCCTCCTTGTTTAATTAATAAAACAAAGTCATAGACCCCAGGACCAGCAAAGAGGTGAATATATCCCCAAAAAGACCTTAATGATTCTCCCTGATCTACTTTAGTGCCAAGAACTTTGATACTCTTTATCAGTTCCTTTTTATCTTGTATCCAATCTGAACCTTAAACCATGATTTACCTGAGCATAGGCAAGGTAGAGGGGTGGATGGGAGGGTCATTTAAGAATGCTCTGTCTCACCACTATAGTTTGCTTCCTTGCGAGGGTAGAGCTTGAGATCCACAGAAGTTGAAAAAGAAAACAGCTTTTCTCTGCAGGTCTCTTCCACTGCTGACATTGTTCCTAGATTGCTCTCTGCATTTCTCTCTAGGGTCTCACGTGGTGGCCGTGTGCATTTGGCAATCTTTTGCTTGATATATTCTGATTTATGCAGAAAGATCTTGTATCCATTTCCTAACAGCCATCATCACTTCTCATGCCTGACCTCTCTTGCTTCCTCCAGTTCTTCCCAGTGTGATTTTATTTATTTATTTATTTATTTATTTATTTATTATTTTTTTTATGTTGACTTCTTTCTTTCCTGGGGTTCTTTAGCTGGTAAGTCTTAGGAATGGCCAGTTCCATTTGTGACATGAATGCAGCTACAAAAGGTTGTCAGCTCTCTGTCTGAAACTCAGCATGACTTAGCTATAAAAGGAAACGCTGCACACACTAAAACAGCAGCTGGAGGATTGAACTGGGGTCAGCAAAGAGAGGACTGGAGCTGGGGATAGTGTGACATTTGATCCAGTTCCTAAAGAGTATTACAGTTAATATTTTGTTGTTTAGCCAGGGTTTTATGTTTTGTTTTCATGTTTTTGTATTCTTCATTTCACTTTAATGTTTAGCTGGACAGTGTAGGTCAAAGGGTGGGAAAGTTTAGGTGTATTTTCCTACATTCTGGTGGCTAAGCTCTCGGCTGCCATTCTTAACATGACTTTGAGGTGGTTCCAACCCTAAAATGAAGTATGTTATTGCAAAATGGGATTAGACTTTGTCTAGCACAGTACCTGGCTTGCAGTAGCATTATTTTATTTTGTTTTTGTAAATATATCTTTTTTTTTTTTTTACAAGGTTCAATTCTTTTAGATGAGGGGCATTTCATTTAAACCTGAGCAGTTGTATTGCAAGACAAATGATACCTTGCTTTTCCAAAAACAAATGCCTTAATGAACTCTTCCTCTACCATCAGTTAATGATTTCTAGGGCTGTAGGTCACATGCATTGTGAAATAACTCTATGGATAGAAACTTTGAGGAGAAGACTGCCTGAGTTCAAATCCTCCAGTTATCTGAACAAGAGAGGAAAAATGGAGACAATCCAAATTTACCTTTTTTTATGGGAGATGGGAGATAGCCGTATATAGTTCCTGGTCAATCTTGAACAAATCAAAGGATTTCCAGATCAGCACTCTCATTTGTAAAAGATGGTAACTACATATAACTCATGATTTTAGTGAGGATGTAGTGAGTTCATGAGTGTGAAATTGCTTCTTAAACACTAAAGCATTATACAAGTAAAGGATGTTGATTAACCTCCCCCTCATCCTCATTTCTAATTGTACAAGAAACTAATCATCTACCATGGGGCTGTTCTGTCACAGTGCAGTGGTTAGCATATCATTACCAAAGTTATCTAATTAAATGGTAGTGAAAGCACCTCTGGTAACCAGTGTAATCCAATTACATTTACCAGGTAAAAGAAATTAGACTGAGAATTTAATCTCTGGCTTGGACAGCTCCCTGTTTGTCAGTCAGCCTTTCAGAGCTGGAAAGCTGCTTTAGTGATCATCTATTCCAATAGCTTAATTGGTTCATGAGGAAAGCAACTGAAAACCAGAGGAGAAAACCCACTAACCATTACCAAAGTTGTAGCAGTCATGGTGGGGGAGGGGATGTCAGAAACTCTATCCCTTTGCCTGTATTTGCAGACTCATCCACCTAATTCTTTAATTTTCCATTTTTCCAGATGCCACTTACTGTTAATATTTTGATATGACTTAACGTTCTCCCACTTGCTCACTCTAATTCCACTCCTCTAGCACATTGAGAAATAAAGGAGAAAAGAGAGTGGGAAAGGAAGAGATACATGCAGAGAGGAGGGGAAAAAAAAAAGGAAAGGTTGGGCGCCTGGGTGGCTCAGTGGGTTAAGCCGCTGCCTTCGGCTCAGGTCATGATCCCGGGGTCCTGGGATCGAGCCCCGCATCGGGCTCTCTGCTGAGCGGAGAGCCTGCTTTCCTCTCAATCTCTCTCTTTCTGCCTGCCTCTCTGCCTACTTGTGAACTCTCTCTGTCAAATAAATAAATAAAATCTTAAAAAAAAAAAAAAGAAATGTCCCTATATTAAAAATATGTGGCCCATTTAAAAAAAAAAAAAAAAAGGAAAGGTTTACTGGAGAAATTGGAGGAATATGGGGAACAATGAAATGCAAAACAGGTGATAAGGATGGCTGGGCCTACAGGCAAGCCATTAGAAAGAGGCAGATGGCATGCTAGGGTTTAGAAGGAATGTCTGCTATTTCCTGCTCTTGTCAGATTTCCTTCCAGATCACATTTACTCCTGTGTCACCACCCCAGTATATGGTGGTTCTCAAGCCACTTCTCACTGACAGGAACAATCAGAAAGTCTCTATTAAAGCCTTTATTAGGCTTATGAATTATTATATTAATACCTCGTGCAATGGTCATCTGTTCTCAAGGATTTAACTGTCATCTGACCACACAAGCCACACTAACTTGTGTTGCAAAAATAATACCTTGCTGTAATAGGATATTTTAAACCATTTTTAAAAGTTAGTTTATGTCTGTTATCTCATTTTTCCTCGTGGTAATTCAGAAATTTAGACTAGTTTATGTCTGTTACCTCATTTTTCGTCGTGGTAATTCAGAAATTTAGACAGATATTTTAAACTGTTTTACAGATGAGAAAGCTGAGACCTATGGATATTAAGTAACCTACTGGATTTCATCATCGAGTTAATATTGTATATCTAAGTGATAAAGGAGTTAAATCTGATTCCTGAATGAAATAATCAGGATATGGTTGAATAGGAACTAGAGATGTTATTTGGACGTTTTTAAAATGTACCATTCTTTCTAAAAACTTTTATAGTTTAGAAAACCTGGTTTTAGAGTCCTTTAAAAGCCCTAAAATTTGCCATTGGCTAATTGAGGGAATTTGGGGTCAATAAGACAGTACACAAAACCAGAATCAGACAAGAGTAGCTAAAGCAAGAAATCAGACTAGCAGAGGAAATGAGTTCCATTTCTCCAGACAATCTTCCAGGTTGACTATGGACCTTAATGAGGCTGGTTGGGATCCAGAAGTTGAGTGGAATCCCCAGCTGTTCAAAATCATCTTGTCTCCACTACGGTTCTTATCCTTCTTTAAATTGCAGACCCATTTGGAATCCTGAAAAAAATGCACAGTTGTAAGAACTCACTAGTGACGATTTCATTCACTATGACAAGCACAGATTACCCAAAACCTGTCTATAGACTGTGTTTCTCCTTGTACACACGCCCCTGGGACCACTTCAACAGAATCTCCTCAAATGCTACTTCTTAAAATGCAAATTCCTGATTCCCATCCCAAACCATTAAAACAGTCTCTGTGTATGGTGAAGGCTAGGAATTTGTGTTTTTAACAAATCCTGTAGCTCATTTTTATCCAATGTAATATCTGAGAACCTATGTTACAAGTATCCATTGGCCCCCAAAACCCATCTGTCTTAGAAAAATAAATTTGAGACTGCCCCACAAATTCTGCCTTCCCTGTTCTGACATTAAACAATGTTTCCATGTAGCCCATATTAATGCTAAGATGAACACTGCCTCCGGGAAGTCCAGTGGTCCTCGATTCTTGTGTTTTTCTCCACTGAAGGTGCCCAAGATAGGAGGTCCATCTAACTTAGTGTATGAGACTCAGAGGGCATCTAAGAGAGTGCTTTCACGTTTCTTAATGCCATCTGAAACCGTATTCTAAGCTGCTAAATTCTGTTTACAAAAATGTTGTGATCCCATTTATGCTAAAACTCCACCCATACTAATAGCAAATATTACTTCCTTGTAGTTTTCCACTGCCCATGACACATGTACTTTTTACTGTATCCCTCTGGTTTGGAAATATGAAGCCAGTGTAGTAAAAAAGTGAATGAGCCGGTTGGTTTATTTCCATTAAAATGCAGGTACACACTGTTTGTTTATCTCCCTCTGGGAACAAGCTGGGAAACTGTTAGTGTTGGGGAAAATAATAATAAAAAAGAAGTCTTAAGTGTTGACTCTACATTTTCAGGGCTTGATAAGTCCTTCTGAGTGTGGCACTCCATCACTTTTCTCAGCAGGGTATAATTACTCATAACTTGAAGGTTTTATCTCTGGGCTGCTTCTAATAAAAAAGTGGGGAAGAAGGCATATCTGTCACTCACTGGAAGTATAGATGTTTAATTAAGTATCACATATAATTGTTTCAGTCTCTTGTGTGACAATTGCACAGTCCAGGAGTTTAGGGTGGGGGTAGGGAGATCATCTAGCAAATTTATGAGGATTTATAAAATAAGGATTTTTTTTTTAATGCATCCTCTGTGTGTGTGTGTGTGTGTGTGTGTGTGTGTGTGTGTATGTGTGAGTGCATGGGTGTATGCATGTGTATGCTTCTACTGTGTCTGGGTCTCATCCTGCTGTTTGGTCTTTGAGGATTATGTGGCTTGATACTCATTTGCATTGTGTCTGGGTACCCTTCTCAGTATTTTTACACTGTGAAGTAATTATTTCCTCCTCTTTTCCACTTTATGTTCCCTCTCTTGTCCTGACCAGGGTCTCCTATATTTAGCGTTTACATGTGGCGTATCTGACGTAACCGCACAGGACAAAAACAGAGAGCTGGCAAACTGGGGTTCTGCATTGAGAAAAAGGTGGAGAGGTGGGGATCATCGCTCCTTACAAGTTAGTACAGGCCATTTAAAGCCTCAGGAGACCTTCTCTGTTGGTTCTTTCCACCCTGAACCTAAACAGCTTTCGGAGTTTCTAGGCACTGTGGTTACAGGGTTGAAGCCCTGGGACTGTCCATCTCTTTTGGAGATCTTCTTTGGAACAAAGATGGTTTTGGAGGTTTGAGAAGTACTCTTTTTCTCTGGATCTCTGCAAATGCCCAACAGTGTATTTTCTGACCCTGATTTGTAGTGTTTGCTAATTTTCATGATGTAAAGACTCCCATCATGGCCAGCTGAGGGGTTCTGCTGTATCTGTTCAGGGTTTCTTCATGATCCTCAGACTGTCCACATCATTCTCACCTCAGAACTTTTGCTATAGTTACTCCTTATGCCAGGAAAATTCTTCCCTTAGAACCATCAACTAGCTTTCTCTACCTTACTTCATTTAAGCCCCCACTATTAGGTCATCTCCTCAGAAAGGCCTTCACTGACCACACATTATTTTTTATCCACCTTTTCTTCATAGCACTCATCATGACCTGAAACTCTATGTCTGTTATCCATTTCTTCAGTTGGTTTTCTTCACTATTGTGTCTCCAGCACCTAGAATAGAGCTGGCATGTAGTAGATACTTAGAAATAATTGACTGAAGATATAAAATATATGGTTAATCAATAGCCATGAGATGAAGACTGCAAAGACTGTACAATTTCAGACTTTTTCAACTTTCAGTATAACAAGATCTGTCCATTCTACTGTGCCTTCCATGGCCCCCACTCATCTTCTTATCATAGAATCTATTGAGTATATGGTGATCTTCTTTTTTTTTTTTTTTTTTTTTTCCCTGTTAGGCTAGGAACTTCTTGGAGGAAAGCATCATTTTTCATTTACTCTTAAGTTTCTCATATCTGGAATATAGTAGAAGCTCAATAAATACAGAGAGACTGAGGATGAACAGGCCACATGTTCTGTTTTCTTATTTCCTATCTTTCAGGGATGGTTAGTAATAAATCTTATCTTTCAGGGATGGTTAGTAATAAATCCATAGGTTAGAATAAAAGGGGCCTGTGTGCAGCATCTATCTATCTCTCAGCAAGAACCTGAGAGCCAATAAAGAAACTGTAATTTTGTACCACAAACAGGCTGGAGGGAGGAGAGAACGTCTGGGGATGAAGTGAGTTTTGGCAGCTACCAGTGGGAAGCATCTAAAATCCCCAGGGTCTCAGGGCAAGAAGAAGAAATCCTGAGGCTAAACAAATTAATGGCTTCCATGGGAGCCCCAGGACATGTGCAGATGCCAAACATTGCTAAATGTGGTATAAGATGTTGTATTAGACTTCTAATCAACTGAACATTCTATGATAGTCTCAAAGTTAACTGTTCCTGGGGAGTCTGCCAGAAAAAAGCATGACAGGAGGATCTACAGAGGCAATGTATTTTCCACATCTGCTTCTTCTTGTACCTAGCTGGATCACTAAATGAGACAAAGAACTCCCCTTAACAAGTGTTCAGGATAGGGAGAGCATTTAAGGAAAGTAGGTATGGTCTTCGACATCAGGAAGGAAATCAACAAACTTATAATGAGCCTAATGTTTTTATGTATTTGGATGATCTGTATAGATAGATGTGTATAAAGGTAAGAAATGTCTTCTGTAACTATGTATTAAAAAAAAAATCAGGTGTGTTCTACCTTTGGTGTGGACACATATTGAGGGGAAGCTATGTCCTGGGAAAAGAATGACGTTGAATGAGTCAGAGGGGAGTTTTAGAACCCAGTAAATTACTGTATAATAACCATTGGAGAAGAATCTCCTCTCAAGAGGGAAAGGAACAGAAAGAATACGAAACTCTCATGTTGTGCTGACTACTTGATCCATCAAAGAATATATAGCTGACGTTCTGAGGCAATAGAAAGATCACAGCAATTGAGAAAGAAGGAAAGAAAGGCGGTTCCCGCCTGACAGGGATTGACCCCAGGGAGTCTTCAGATTCCCCTTAAGACAGTCCACTTTTGCACTGTACTTCACTAGGATTTCCAATTAAACTGAGGCCCTACTACTTACATACCAAGTATATATGGAAAAAAAATGTAAAATAAGTTGATGTGGTTCTGGAACGTAAGAGAGTTGAAATCACTGAGAGGAACTATGAAAGCCAGAGAGGTCAGGGCAAAGGACATGATGCACTCTGTGATGCGCGTTTGCGCGCGAGCGCGCGCGTGTGTGTTTGTTGTTTGTTTGTTTTAGTCCCAGAGAATGTGGTCATTATTACCCATAAACCTGACCACCAGAGTGTCCCCCAACCCCCCAGAGGTAGTCTTGGGCAGGTTCTTTCTCTGATACTAACCCAGCTCTGTTCAAAGCCATTGGCTTCAGTATACTCAGGCATATCCAGCTGAAGCAAATCCTGCTGGTGGAATAGCTTTCCCAGGCAGAGGGATGGAGTCAAATAGCAATAAAGAGAAGGCAGGGGTAGAGATGGTAATTGAGGTCTTCTGAGAGTGAAGAGAGAGATTATATGGTATACAAAACAAGAGTGTGGAAAAATGGATTGTAGTCCTGTAATTTCATTGGACTAATTGTGAGTCCTTGAAGCTCCATTTCCTCTTTATAAGATGAGGGGATTTGTCATGATGTTCTAATGGTGCCAATGTGATGTAATTCAAGAAATAAGCCTTATCTTGATTAGGTAAATAGGACTTGATTAATTCCACTCTGATTAACCACTGCTTCTCAAAATGTCCTAGAGGCTTCTACCCATCCTACCCAGCAACTCACCGTATTCTCCTGGCAGAAATGAAAAATGCTCCAGTATCCTTCATGATAAAGATCAAGCCAAAATCCAAATGCTTCAAAACATAAAACACTTCCACAGATGGTTGTGGTTTGCCTCGCAAGTGGGATGGCTTTGGTGGAGATAAGATGATGAGGGGAAAATGCGAGGGGGAGGTATAAAGGAGAGGTCCTTTAAAATATCAAAAAGACTTTATACATATTTTCTGCCCTTTCATAAAGACTTCATCTGGCAGCCAGATTGCCTTAATGGTCTCCCTAAAAAGGCCCACCCTGGCCTGACAGAGCTAGGCACACACTCTCCTCTTTGCTTTGCTTCTTTGATGCTGTCACATGTCCTTCATTTTCTACATTTCATTCATTCTTTGCCTTTAAGCTGTGAGGATAAAAGTGCCTACCATTAAAAAAATCAGCTTACATTTTTTAAAGGGGTAGACATTTCATGCAGCCTTTGATTTTTTTCTAGGAAAAAATGTTACTTTAAGGAAAAACGGGAGAGATTTTTCTACTTTCTTTTCCCCCTTTGCACCCTTCACCTCGAATCTCCCATTTTCAGCAGGAAGACACAGCAGTGGGTATAGTACAGGAAAGGGTAGGGGAATAATTGTCTCTTAGAAAGCATTTAAACCACTACAGTGAATAAAAAAAGCCTGAACATTCATTTACTGCTAAACAATGACAAAAGATAATTAGAATGTTTGAAAGCACTGCGCTGTTTTCAACATCTGTTGAACACTGGTTGAGATAGCTGTTTTTAAAATTAGGTGGTGTTGAGGAGGAAAGGTAACCAGTAGAGTATAATGCTTATAGCTTTCACAATCTATATGAAGGGTACATAGAGATGTCTGAAGCATTGTTTATGAAGGAGGGTGTAAATAGTAAAAACCTTATAGCAGAAGGAAACACTATATGATAGAATTTCTGTGTGTGGAAATACTTAAGTAATAAAATGTGGCCAGAGGGATACTCTGTAGATTATCTCTCCAAAATAATGAGCATAATCTTAAAATATGGAGGGACACAAAGAATCTGTAAGAACAAGGAGCAATACTAAGGGATGAGAGTTGGCTAGAAATGGAGTATGAATACACACATGGGGGAAAAAAAAATAGGAAATGGCAAGATTTCCAGATAGGATAAATGACATAAGAGGTGTTTAGAACCCAAAGGAAAAGGAAATGTTAAGGTGATCCTTGGATTTGAATAAGAACTGATGCTAGAGATATGCATAAATGTGTAACAAACCAAACCAAGCCTCACAATTCTAGAGGGAGAGGAAACAGTGAAGAAATCCATCACCCAGTTATCAAACTCCAGGAGAGAAAACTGTGCCAAAATGTGGGAACTGAAAAAAATAAATGAATAAAAATAAAAATAAATAAATAAATAAATAAATAAATAAGACCTGCAAAGTTAAGTAAGCCACAAGGAACCTGGAAATTCAGGGTAAATGTGTTTTGAAATCAAACAGACCGAGGGCTGCTGAAAGAAAACAAAACTGAATAACCAGCAAAGTCAAAGAAGCTCTCACTGGAAGAAACAATAACAACAACAACAACAAAAGAAAGGCATCTTTGGGAGATGGCAAAACAATTAAAAACTGGAAAATCAACCAACCTGAGCAAGCACCAAGCCCACAAGAAATCCACATAAGACAATCCTGTGAGAGGTACTCAAAATACAATACTAGGGCACCTGCGTGGCTCAGTGGGTTAAACCCTCTGCCTTCAGCTCAAGGTCATGATCCCAGGGTCCTGGGATGGAGCCCTGCATCAGGGCTCTCTCTGCCTGCTTCTCTGCCTACTTGTGATCTCTGTCTACCAAATAAATAAATAAGCTTTTAAAAATATATATATATATGTATATATATATACATACACATATATATATATGTGTATATGTGTATGTATATATATATACAAAATACTAATAGTGGCTTTTGGTCAGGTAGCCAAGTCCTCTTTAGGAGCCTGATGAAGCTCACTTAGGCCCACACTTCAAGGGATAGAATTCTTTGGGGCATTTGCCCCACCATTCCATGATCAATGTATGAAGAGTGTGCTTAGATGAGAAAAAAGGAAAGTCAGAGAAGCTTATTTCAATATTGACTTCCTTTTTTATAAAATAGGTCAATAAGTTCTTGTTAGCCGATACTCCGTTCAGAGCAATTAGGTAAAATAATGACAAAAAATAATCGACTATCCTACTTCCATACTGGTTTTACCAGTGGCATGCATGATGAAAAGAAGGCTCAATCAATGCTTATAAATCCTCCTTTGTTGAAAGAAAGAAAACACATCTCCTCTAAGTAGAAGTAACATAATAAAATTATTAAGACTCTAAGTTTACCACATTTAAAAATTATTACTAAAAAAGCCATATGGGGAAGGGGTACCTGGATAGCTCAGTCAGTTACCCATCTGACTTTTGATTTTTGCCTCTGGTTATGATCTCTGGGTCCTGAGAGAGAATCAGCAAGTTAAGCTCTACATTGAGCATTGAGCCTGCTTAAGATTCTCTCCCTCTCTTCCCCCCCACCCAAAAAAATCCATATTGGGAAATATTTTGCTCTTTTAATATGGGCCAAGATCTTAACTTTAAAATAGGAACTCAAACATAAAGATAACACACAAAATATTGGCCCAATACAAATGTTTACACATCATACTTTTTGTGAGAAAGCCAAAAAGGGAATAATTAGTAATGTCTTCCAAATGGTGCCAGCTTTTTGGGGGTTCTGAAATGCCAGCTCAATGGGAATAGCTGAAATAAACTCTTAAAAGAGACTGTAAATGATCAGAAAAGGGGTAGGTTAGACCCAATACAGGCAAGTTTAAGAGGTCAACAAAAGTATAATAAAGGATCTAGAAGCTGTTATATGTCATTTTCTACTGATACCATCTGGATTTGATATCAGTAAATTCATCCAAATTTACACATCATCATATGGGAATTTATAACTAAACACAACAGGGGGGCCTGGGTGGTACAGTCCAACTGAGTTAAATTATCCAACTTTTTTTTTTTTTTTAAAGATGTTATTTATTTATTTGACAGAGAGAGATCACAAGTAGGCAGAGAGGCAGGTGGGGTGGGGGGTCAGGAGGCGGTTGGTGGAGGAGCACACTCCCTGCTGAGCAGAGAGCCTGAGGCAGGGCTTGACTCCAGGACTCTGAGATCATGACCTGAGCCAAAGGCAGAGGTTTAATCCATTGAGCCGCCCAGGCGCCCCAAACTGTCCAACTCTTGTTTTCGGTTCAGGTGATGATCTCAGTGTTGTGGGATCAAGCCCCATGCCTGGCTACACATTCAGCGTTGAGTCTGCTTTTCCCCTCTCTGTTTCTCCACCCCACTCACTGTCTCTCAAATAAAATCTTAAAAAAAAAAAAAAAAGCTAGACACAATATAACCTTGCTCTTATTCATCTGAACTGCACGTGGCAAAATAGAGCTATACAGAAAGTGGAGAGTGAGTTAAAGGATGAAAGGAATGGGAGCCCCAGCTGTGTGGAGACCAACCATATGGAGAGAATGAGACTCATTAGTTAGAATACAGGAAAGCTGAGCTGAGATCGAACCATGACAGAAATGTTTAGTGAGAACATCACTTTTAATAGAGCATGAGATGCCAGCATTACAAAGCACCCCTGAAAATATTAAAAAGGTATTTTAGGACAAGTAAAAGGAAGCTACATTGTGCGTGATAAATTTGTAGAACGTCAAAATCTTTAAGTGGTAAATGCTAAATATATGAACAATGTAGTAAAAGATGTATATGATTTGAAGGATGCTAGTTCCAAAATAGGGTTTTAGTGGTAGTAAGAGGGAAAATGTGAAAGTTCAAACTTTAAGGTTGAAAACTATGCCCTTTCACATTTGATTCTTTGGCACCTCTGTCCACTAAAGAATATTCTCTACTGGGTTAGGATTTCACTCTTAGTTTGTTGTTTCAGGGCTTGAATTCCCAAAGGACTATCGGGAAACTATCAAGAGGTCAGATGACTAACACTATGAAGCTTCAAATACACTATTTGGTGAAGGTGATGAGGGACTCCATTAACAAATGTGAATATTTTATGTACGTCCTCCTGTCTTATGGCAGCCCCTTCTCTAGTCTCTAGCCTTTAAATTATGCTATAGGAGTGGCTGAAGTAGTAACTCATGGCACTGGTTATTCGGCTGCATCATTGGTCTCAGAGGTTTCGTGAAGGTTCTTGGAGTTGACCGGTATCTACCAGGTTATTTCCATGGGAAAATGATTTCCAGCTCCTTTAATTTAAAAGAACTTTCAAACGTGACACATTCAGGGCCCACCTGTATAGAGCAGGCAGGCAATTCTCACTGAAGCTGAAATATAACATGTTCTTCTCATTTTTAATAAAGTTAGTATCTCATCATCTCTGAATTTCCTTTCACAGGTGTTCTGTAACAAAGGCTCCTAAACACAATCATTACATAGACTGAAATGCAGTTGCCTGGAAAAACCTTACGCAAATACAGATTTCCTTTGGAAAATCTGTGGTAGGATTTGTAAATATGAATTTTTTAGACCTCCTCCTAAGGAGGGTCGATGCAGGAACAGGCAATCACAGTCTTGGGTCATAGTGGCTATGAGGTTGGGAGTCTGATGCTTGAAAAACATGGCTTTCTACCTCAGGATATTGTGATGAATGATTAAAAACAATTGAAAGTGCTTTTGGAAAGTAAGGGAGCATACAAATGCCATGGATTTAGGAGTACGGTAATATTTTTACTTTGTATCTCTTATACGGGTGTCATTATGCAATATTTGCAAGGGCTTTTGATGCTGTGAGTGATGGGCATGCTTAGGGAACTGAGGTGCATTTGGGATGTCCTAAGTCACTACAGACATAAACTTTCTCAGTAGATATGATATCAGGTATTTCTGCAACAATTATACCAGTTCAAAACTCATTTCAATGTCCTTTACATCAACTGTAATATTTGAGCCTGAAAACTGGTGAACTATATATTGAATAGCACCTTTCACTGTGGTTGGAAATCTGTCCCTTTGTTACTGTATTAGTACAACTTGAGTGAAGAGAAAAATCAGAAAGTTTCAGAAAGTTAAATAATGACCCAGATAAGACTACTTGAATTATTATAAACTGTTTTAATTTTTACAGATAAATTATAACTGGATACAATAAGCTAAGTAAGAAACTTCTACATAAATGACAGTCTCATAACTTAAATAATTACTTGAAATACAAAACAGTATGAAAATCATGTTGGACTAATCTTGGCTCATTTTCACCAGCACCCATTTGCTGTCTTTTTTTTTTTTTTTTTTTTTAAGATTTATTTATTAGAGAGATTGAGTGTGTGTGCAAGTGAGTGGGAGGAGTGTCAGAAGGAAAAAAATCTGAAGTAGACTTCCCCCTGAGCACAGAACCTATACAGGGCTTAGTGTCATGACCCCAAGATCATGACTTGAGCCAAAACCAAGAGTAAGTTGCTCAACTGACTGAGCCACCCATATGCCCCATCTGTTTTTGTGTTTTTTGTTTTTTTTTTAAGATTTTATTTAGAGAGAGAGTTCAAGATGCGTGGAAGGGCAGAGGGAAGGGGATAGAGAGAATCTTAAGCAGACTCTGCCTTGAGCACAAAGGCCAGGGCAGACTGAGTCTAATGGCACTGAGATCATGACTTAGGCCAAAAATCAAGAGTCAGTTGTTCAACTCACTGAACCGCCCAGGCCCCCCTACTGTCTTTTTCTTGAGCAGATCTCTCAGTGTTCTATGAATCACATTCATGGATCACTTCACCTACCTTCAGATGCATCCACGTTCAGGGTCAAGAGTAATAGCTTCCTCATAGCACTGGCCCACCAAAGACCATATTAAGATATTATTCTCTTCTCACATGGTTAAAGGGATTTGTAATAATGACAAAAATGATAGCTGTGCATTTTAGTATGCTGTTGCTTTGCCCTACTTATAGACCAGAGGTGTGATTTAGTAACAAAAACATAACTTTCTTAAGTTTCAAAAGAACTAGCTCATAGAACTATTGATCATCAAATCCAGTCATATCTCATATTTACTCCTTCTTAACTTCCTCAACCATGAAGATGAGTAATTTATTACATCCTTAGGGGATTTTGTGATCATTTTCTTTCTATAACAGCCCAAAGCAGTCTCTAGTGACTCTGTCCATGTTCTTCATATTCCCAGAGGTCTTCTCATTGGAACAGCTCTTCTCAGCCATGACAGACACTTAACTAATTTAGCACCATCTCTAATGCTTTGGGTTTTAAGAAAAAATCTAATACAAAACATCTAGAGCAAGAAACCTAAATCTTTAAACCTTCATATCTTCAGGTTCTGGTAAAGCACTCCCATAGCATCATGCATTTTGCCTCTCTTTTCTTTATCCCAATTGTCATGTGTTCATTGGAGCAGTTAACTTGCTTGATATTATCAGCCACCCCAAGTGAGCTCTAAGTTCCTTGAGGGCAAGGACAATGGTGATCTAATCCAGGGATACATCCCCAACTCAAAGGATGGTACCTGACATTTTTTCATTGTACATAACCCCTCTGATGTCCTAGGGTATGTATTTATAATCTTTAAAGCTCTTGTCATATGAAAAAGTTATTGACTGAAAATGAATAAACATCCCCAGACCTGAGCCCAAGCTGTTTGCTATAACACTATTAAAAATATGCTAGATGTGGGGTGCCTGGGTGGCTCAGTGTGTTAAGCCTCTGCCTTTGGCTCAGGTCATGATCCCAGGGGCCTGGAATCCAGTCCCACATTGGGCTCTCTGCTGAGCAGGGAGCCTGCTTCTTCCTCTCTCTCTGCCTGCCTCTCTGCCTACTTGTGATCTCTGTCAAATAAATAAATAAAATCTTAAAAAATATATGCTAGATGTACCTAGAACAAGTACAAGCATGCTTAAAAAAAAAAATCAATAAAGAGACTGAGAAGTCAAAGTATTTCTTTCTAGCAGCAATTGATTATGTATAATTTTATTACATTTTTCTGACATTAGTATCATTGGGGACTGTCAAGCATGCTCATTAATCATTTGTCCCCTTTCTAACCACCTCCATCTTTTGAAATTGATCTTCCAGTGCTCAGGTATAAAGCATGGAAAGGGTTTTTCATGGAAGGTGCTTGAGTACAGAAGTTATGCACCCCAGTGATGTTACTAATGTATCTTTTTGTGGAGCTGAGGAACTGGATATGAGGAAGTGACTGTAGATGAAACTGTTTCCAAGAAATGTCTGCAAAGGTTTTTGTGGTTGCACCCTAGAGCAACAGGAGCAGGCAGAAAGTAGCCTTGGTCTGTTAGTCCTTATTTTCAACCCGTTAGTCCTTATTTTCAACCTGTTAGTCCTTATTTTCAACCTATTGGACTATACTCTTGGAGAAATGTAAACTATGATGCAATCATAGGGGTCATTCTTCAGGAAATAGGAGGTGGCCACTGCTTTCAAGAGGCTTTTTTTTTTTTTTTTAAGCCTTAAAAGTTGGGTAGCTGAGATCCTTGCATAGGCGCCAGAATATAATACCTTTTCATGAAATAGGAAGTAATTAAAACTTGATTTGATAGACTCTCAAGGATTCAGACTGCTTCAAGAGAAGAGAAGTGGGAAAAAAAAGACTTGGAGACCAGATAATACTTAGATAACAAGAGGCTTTGGGTAGGAAGTTTTTACCAAGCAAGAACTGATCGTTTTGTCAAAATTGCTCCCTTAGTATCTCCTTTATCTGTTTAATTTTAAAATTTAACTGTTTTGTTAATATGTATTTTACAGGCTAAAATAGTCAGGTGAGAAATGGATTTGGTTTATTTTGGACTCCCAAGCGCCAAGAATGTGTTCTTTTTTCAGTGGTAGCCTTTTTTAGGGGAGCGAAATATCTGTTACCCACATGTCTTATTTCTTCCTGCTTCTTCTTAGCATTTATAGCACGCACCCCCTCATCCATCCAGCCCTTCCCACTCTCTCTACCATCTCCCTGGTTTATGTAATAAGGCTAAAATTATAATCACTGCTTATCTGATCCATCTGCTCTAAGTCTCTTCCTTTTTGTATGCATGTGTGTGCGTGTGCAAGCATGTACAAGTATGCATGTGCGCACACACATGCACATATATGCAGGACGGTCAGTGTGACTCCCCTTAAAGACAGATATTATGTACAAACTCTGCTTGTGGTGTTTTCTCATTTTCTCATTTGAAAAACTAAACTTCTCTCCTCCTTTTAAAACTCTCCATTGATTTTACTTCCAGTATAGAGTAAACTCTGATAGAATTTAACATGACCTGCCATATATCCCAGCAGCTTGTTACGGAAGCATTATCTCCTTCATCTAGACTGTGAACTCCCACAAGTCAGAGACAATGTTTTATTGATTTCTGCATCTCTATAATAACTAGAATGTGATTTTCACATAGTAGGTGCTCAATGGCTCGGTGACAGTTTTCCGTGATTTTGATGGTGATCTCATCTAGGTCATTAAAAGAATCTAATAAAATTATCCCCCCTTTCTTCCCAGTGAGATGAATTTTTACAAAAACCTTCAATAAGATTTATTACAGTTCTTTTATCTGGACCATTCTTAAGGAACTATTTTTATTTATTACAATTTTTTTTATGCTCTCCCCTGATCTTGCTCACATGGTGACATTTCTCACTGTAAAATGCACACAAAACCCGTTTTGCTACATTATAAAAACTTCCAAGCCCATTTTATAATTACTGAATCTCAAGAGGCTTATATCATGCTTGCCTTGTGGGAGATGTCTTATATATTCATATACTCTGTAGTACATAGATTCTTATTTACTTTGATCAGAGTGAAGTGTTTCTTCCTTTGATTCTGGTCTAGTTTCTCTTGTCACTTATAAAATGTGGGATCCAAACATTCCTTATTCTAAGTCTCTGAGACATACTACAATTCAGAAATGGTAGCCTTGGGAATTACTGTTCCTATCTGCAGTCTCTGTTGCATACAAAGCTGAAATCCAAATACACAAACACTGCACCTTAGAACTGCAATGCACTTCTCGAGTCTTTCAGAGTAGTGGTTCTAAACCATATCCCCATGACTGTTAGCATTCTTAAAAGACTTCTCAAGATGTTACCTCTGAGAAGAGCTGCAACTGTCGCCAACTTTGCTTCTAATCTATCTTGTATAACTTGGGTCCAAGCATCCACAACAACATTTCCCATGCTTAGGAAAAAAAAAAAAAAAAAAGGCAAAATCAACTATATTATAGGATAAAAACAAAGGGATGGAAACTGGTACTAACAATAAACAGTCCTTCAAAGACTAGAAGCTTTTAACATCCATTTCTAATTTTTCTTAACACCCATCCCACCTGAAAGTCACTTATGGAGGCAGAATGTTATTGCTTTCTTTCGTACCCACTTTCCCTTATAAAATGTGTTCAAGATTCTATGAATATTTTCTGAGTACCTCTATGTGCCAGACATTAGATATATTGCTATTTTTTTAATTTTTAATTAACATATAATGTATTGTTATCCCCAGGGGTACAGTTCTGTGAATCACCAGGTTTACACACTTCACAGCACTCACCACAGCACATACCCTCCCCAATGTTCACACCCCAACCACCCTCTCCACAACCCCCCTCTTCCCGGCAACCCTCAGTTTGTTTTGTGAGATCAAGAGTCTTTTATGGTTTGTCAGATATATTGCTATTTATAACTAGTTCAAACAAATAAACAAAAATTAGGTCTCTGCTATAGCCTGAATATTTGCATTTGCCCAAAATTCATATGTTAAATCTGAATTCACAAAGGAGATGGTATTAGTAGACAGGGTTTTGGGAGGTGATTAGATCACCCAGACAGAACCCTCATGAATGGGATTAATGCCCTTATAAGAGGCCTCAGGACAGATCCCTTTTACCTTCCACACTGTGGGGATATAAGAAGTCTGCAGCCTGGAAGAGGGCCCTCACCTGACCATTTCTGACACCCTGACCTTGGACTTTCAACCTCAAGAATCATGAGAAATAAATTTCTGTGGTTTTATGCCACCCAGTTTCTAGTATTTTGTTATAGCAGCACGAAACTGATTGGACTAAGACAGTTCCTCCAACACATGTACCTTTTTATTTAGTGAATATTACTTTTTGATATCCTTTATTTTATTTATTTATTTATTTATTTATTTATATTTTAAAATAAACATATAATGTATTATTAGTCCTAGGGATACAGGTCTGTGAATCACCAGGTTTACACACTTCACAGCACTCACCATAGCACATACCCTCCCCAATGTCCATCACCCACCCCCCTAACCCCCCTCCCCCCGGCAAACCTTAGTTTGTTTTGTGAGATTAAGAGTCTCTTATGGTTTGTCTCCCTCCCAATCCCATCTTGTTTCATTTATTCTTTTCCTACCCCCCAAACCCCCCACGTTGCATCTCCACTTCCTCATATCAGGGAGATCATACGATAGTTGTCTTTCTCCGATTGACTCACTTTGCTAAGCATAATACCCTCTAGTTCCCTCCATGTTGTCGCAAATGGCAAGATTTCATTTCTTTTGATGGCTTGATATCCATTATTTCTGATACTAAGGAAGAGCCTTTGGTCCCTTGGTTGATTGGTTAGTTGTTTGCTTTTTTGGTTGGTTGATGCACCATTTATTAATTTAACAAATAAGATTGTGTCAGTGGTTACATTGAGACTGGGGAAGATAATGAAATGCTGTTAATTGTTCTTAGATATTTAATACTCTGTTAATAATTTACTCTGCTCCAGTTTTAACATGGAGTGTTTACTTCCACATTAGCCCTGCACTTAGGATTTCCTTTTCATTTTTCTTTTGTGTCTTTTTCTGAAGACTTGTGCCTTCCTGCCTCTTTTGAAGGGCCAAAGTTATTTCTCATCCGTCTGTGAATTGCTCTATTCCCTACTGTTTCTAGTGCAATTATTTGCACGTATAGGGTACTCAATGATATGTCTGAAAATGCCAGTTATTATATGTCTGCATTTCTGACTCTCCCAGTGAGGAAAATGATTGAAATATTGCAGGTTTTTTTGTGCCTCATGCCGAGCTCTGTCAAGGTGGAGAATTATTTTTAGCAAGAATATTATATCATGAATTCCTGCATCAAACAAGGGGTTAAAACTGAGTGACCTCCAAAGCTTCTTCTACCTCTTAATTTTTATGATTCTGTGTTATTGCACAAGGGTGCAATTTTAGAAACAGAAAAATAAGTTTGCCTTTGGGTATTAGGCTTTCACATCCTTCAATCTGAGTTTTCATTGGATTTACTATAACCATTAGCACAATGTTCTTTGCATTGTCCTGAAAGTCAGGAAACTTGGCTCTGCTGCTTAGCACAGTAATGCCTTCATCATGAGCCATGCTGCAAACATGTCTGCTTGCACCTCTAAGACATCCACTTTGACCCAGTCTTTTGTTTGTTTGTGTTTGCTTTTTTCAGGAAAAAAGGGAATAATTTGAAGATGTGTGTATATGCGATTTTATTTGTGTATCACATGTTCTGTCACAGGTCTGTTTCCTCTTCATATTCCTTGGGCGTATACCTTTTATATAGTCATTTAATCCATTTTTTTTTTTAGTACTTCCTGGATTCCTATATTGTTCTAGATGCTTTGGTAAAGTCAAAGAAATAAAAGGACATGCTATAGGCTTTGCAGAGCTTAGTCTAATTAGGGAGAACTAAAAGTACTAGAGAATGATAACCTCAGATGTCTTGAGACAAGTTGGATATACCATGAGAAAGGATCACCACATAGGCTAAAGAAAGGTTCCAGTGGTGAGTTAGTTATTAAAGAGGAACTCTTGGAGTCTAGATTTGTCATGTTGATGGAAAGGCCATTTATGAAGGTGGGTAGTAGAGGAATGGCAAGAGCCAACACAAAAAGGTGAGATACCAAAAGAATAAAGCCAGGTGATGGGAAATGGGTTGAAACAAAGGATAACCCACATATTCAAGTTCTAAGACAAGAACGGAAAAGAGAGTGAAGGTGGACAAGATAAAGGCTATTTTGAAAGGAAATTAGTAGAGCTTGTATACAGTGTGATAGATAACGGAAAGCTATTTGACATGATATGGGTTAAGTAAATATTGTATTTGAGATAGTCTTAGCTATATGTAGGGGAGGAACAGAAAGATAAGAAAGCCATCTGGAATGTGAACACAAAAATCTCCCTGTGATATAGTAAGTTGCTCATTATTATGGTTGTGGAAGGGAAGGAGACAGGATAAATATGAGATATGACTGGATTTGATGCCCAATAATTTTATAAGCTAATTTGTCTAGTGTTTCTTAGTGAAGTTATGTTTTCTTACTGAATACTGCCTCTCTTCTATGAGTAGGGCAAAAGAATGAGTATAATAAAATCCGTAGTTATTATGATTGCTATTATTATAAAATCTTCTTGAAGATTTGAAGAGAGAATAATGTCTTAATGTGGTGTTTTGTGGACCAGTGCTATGTGAAACAGCTATTACTTTTTACTCTAAGGTGGCTGCATACTGAAGATAGGTGAAGTGATACCCAAGAATATGGCTTGCAGAATGCATAGGGATCAGGTCAAATTAAAGACACCATATAAATGCAAGGTGTCATTACCAATAGTCATAACCATGCTGGTTGGTTATTGTTGTCTTGGGAAGTTTATAAGAACTAATTGTAATGGTTGCTCATACTGTAGCCATTAGCTATAAGAAATAATCTTTTGAGTCATAATCTTAAATATGTCCAAAGGCAGCTAAACAGCCTTTGGAAATAAATGAGACTGCTTTGATTTTTACCTGTGACAATGCACAAATCTGGCATTTTCTGATTTGGAAAAGTTCTGAGTCTGGAAATTAAACTGTCAGAGTTGAAAAGTATGGGAATGTGAGGACCAAAAACTGTTTAATCAAAGTGCTAGATACTTTTTCAAAAGGGGTAGGAAATGGATTGTCCAATAACAATGTAACTGTGTGAAATGCATCTTCCGAACAAGGAAAGATGGAAGAAGTGAGAGAAGGGTAGAGAAACAGGAGATTGCTTTTCCAATGGTTAAGAAAGGAAAATGTTTCTTTATCCTTTTCATCCATTATGCCAGACATAATAGCAACTGTTAAATAAACTCTATCTTTACTTTCAATTAAAACACCTGCCTTTAAAATTCTTTTTTAATCTAATATGCACGTTTCTGGGTTTTAAAAATATTTGATGGGAGATCAGAAACATATACATCATAAAAAGATAGAAACAGACAGATTTGATCTTTCAGTTTAAATAGTTCTATTTCTACTAAAGAAAGAAATGACAGATTTACATATCTTTTAAGTCCTGAATTATTAGTGGACATATGGCACTCTATTGGGAGCTCCTGAGTTACTATTAAAGTTTTTCTAATAGATCTTTGTTATCCACAACTTGATTGGTGTGTAACCACTTAACTGACAGACTGAAAAGGTCACAGTATATATCATGCTCTATTATTTCAAGGTTTGGGAGGAGCGAGCAAGAGAAGTGCAGTAGGATTTACTGTGAATAAGGGCTTCCTCTACCTAACCAGTGTTTAGGGCAGCTAACCTGACTCTTTCAACTAACAAAATTCATGTATGTTGAAATAAGTAGATATTAAGCTTCTCAAGAATTTAGTAGATCACATTATTGACAATTTACTTGACTCTTTAGGCCTTACTTAAGAAGATAGAAACGTCTTCTCTCCTTTCAGTCATTCATCTTCCTGGCATTTTCTGATGTGTTTTCCAGTAGTCACTGTAAGTGTGGAGACTTCATCCTGTTTCCTGGATAAGGGCTGGGGAAAACACTTCACTCAGCAATGCCAATGTAAGCAAACTGATCCTCGCTTTTAGGTTACAGAGCAAAGCTTTAAGCATGACACACCACCTCGATAACACTTGATGATTCTGAAGCAAGCCTTCTTCAGAGAATATTTGAGAGCAGCTACGTGCTTACATTTCTATCCCATATCCTCTTTACAGTACTGCCAGCAAGTACCTTGGGAGTTTTCAAATGCTCTTAAAGCTAGGTTTGTAGTTGTCTTTATCTTCACTACATTTTCTCTTCTCTCGCACAAGTTTAAACAAAAAATATCAGTTGTTCGGTAAGCCCCAATAACAGATTCCAGATATTTGTATCTGGTTCCTGTGGATATTCTGATCTCTATGGGAGGGAGAGATGCTGGTAATTAAGGTAGAAGAACTTGAAGGCTTTTGACAAAATTTGGAAGAAAAAACCTTTAGACAATGAAATTGCTGAATACCCACTTTTACTTCTTCCTATTCTGCCTCATGAAATTTTAATCCTCTTGGCCACCAAGTTATGGAGGATTGTGAATACACCACCAGGCAGCTACAATCACTATATCCTCAGAGGTTCTATGTTTATTCATCAACCTGTAACTAAATGCCCAGTATCTGACAGGATATGGATTAATTAATACTTGTAGAATAAATCTGGAGGGAAAATTGATAGAACCATATACCAAATTAATTAATTTTATTTTACATAAATGTGTTTAAATGAGTACATGCTCACCTCTTAAAGGATCCATGTTTGTTCATTCACTGTCTCCTTTATTCATCAGACATCTTTTTGAGGAACCAAGTGCACTGGGCACTGTGGTCATTTCTAAGGAGATACAGATAAATATCTCTTGCCCTCCTCCTGAGGAGTTTGTCCCCTTTCCCACATAGTTTTTATATTCCTGCCTCTCACAGTTCCATTTTGTTGTTGAACTTACCTCACTAGAGTCCATGGATCTTCGTTCCCTAGAGGACAAGAAGGCTCAAATGTTCTCCATCCTTGGGCTCAGATCCTACAACAGATTTCAGATGACTCAAGACTAGAATATAGTCCTATTTCAGTGATATCATGAGTGACAAGTAGTTTTGCATATATATTTAAAACAATAGTTGTTGAAAAAGGTATGTTTCATGTTCAAAATAACAGATAAAAAATAAAATCATCAGGTATGGTTCCCTGTAGTTCAGTCAATAGATCTTCATTTTGGGAGAAAGATAATGCAGTGATGTTATTAAGTAAAATAGGAATACTAAGAGTATTAGTGCTTGAAGTGTGGTGATCAGGCATGGTTGTCTACCTGATGTAAATCAGTTTTGTTAAAATTTCCATTCACCCACATGCTTCAGTGAAAAGTGACCTTTCCTCCAGCTCATAAACTGTGATTAATTTAACCAATTCCTCTTCTCAGTGATTGGCTTAGAATTTAAAATAGCAAATAGTTCTTAAACATTTGTTATGTGCCAGGCACTGTTCTAATTGTTTGCTTTGTAGTAACCCACGTAATGATCACAGCAATCCAATGAGGAAGGTAATAGTGACATCTTGATTTTATAAATGAGGAATCCAAGGCACAGAGAAATGAAGCAATTGTTCAGAGATAAACAGCTCTGAATTGCAACACTGAATTCAAACTTAAGCCGCCTTATTCCCATTTTCATTTTCTTGAACCACTGTTTTATTCTGCACGTGACCCAATTCTGGACAATGAGATGTGAGAAAAAAAATTGCTGGGAATTTTTTTAGAGAGTATTCTTACACTTAAGAAAGGAGGAAATTGCTGGGAACCACAGAGAAGCAAAGCCAGCAATCTGACATGCCCCTCTGGAGCCTGTCCCCACTCTGTGTGTCTCATTACATGAAATAATATACGTCTTTTTTAGGGGCACCCGGGTAGCTCAGTCAAACATCTGTCTGCCTTGGGCTCAGGTCATGATCCCAGGGTCTGGAATTGAGCCCCACATCAGGCTCCCTGCTCAGTGGGGAGCCTGCTTCTCCCTCTTCCACTGCCTGCCACTCCCCCTGCTTCTGCTCTCTCTGTCAAATAAATAAGTCAAGTCTATAAAAAAATTAAAAAAAAAATAAAGATCCATTTTATCTAAATCCTATGTCAGGATTTTCTCTTGTTTTACAGTCAAAAGCATCCAACCTCTTATTAATATATTGAATGCTATTCCCAGTCCTTAACACATAGCAAGTATATGACAAATACTATTTTATGTGATCCTTGCAACTTAAAATAGGTTTTACTATACCCTTGTCCAGACTGAAGGTTAACGAGATTAACTAATTTACCACAAATTGGATAGCACCGAAGAGGCAGAGGCCAGTCTACGGACTCTGGAGCCCAAGTTCTTAAACACCAAGCATGACTATCTTTTCCAATCACAGAATTATTACATAATAATAACCTGTTTATCCAATGTCTATAACACAAGGTTTACTTTTTATAATAGGAAAACCACACATAGAGATAGATCATTCTCTCTCTATCTCTATCAAGCCCAAGTCAAAGAGCAGCCCTGTGCCACCAAGCAATTAGATTGACTCAAAAATACTGGTCTCGTCTGATTGATTTCCACAAGTTAAGGCAGTTGATAGTAAAAATGTTGGCATTTTTCATACTTTTTCTTGCTTTTAATGCAGGTTGAAAACTATTTCCTAATTGAGTTTTATTCAGTTATGTTTCCTATATGGCTAGTCTTAAATATATATATATATATGTTTTTTATGGCATTGCCTTATTGTAGAGGAACATGAAAAATTTTGGTGTCTGAGAAATGTAAATATTATGGTGAAAGCACACATGAAAACACAAGAAATGTAAGAAATGGATTAAAGTCAAACAGGCGAGCTGCCTGTATGATCGTGATTTCTCATAGATGAGGTATAAAGTCCATCAGTTATCAATAGCTGTGGGCTTTGGCTAAGTACATTGACAGTGCCCACCATTGGTGTTTATAGCCTATAACAATAGGCACAAGCTTTACTCAAACTCACACCCATTTATTCTAAAAATGTACTGATCAGGCGGCAGGCATTAAAAATAGATGAGTCTAGTTTCACGAGACCCGTTGACAGTAATCAACAGCATAGGGAGAAAACAGTGTAGGGAGAAAAGCAAATTAGATTTTTAAAACCTTTCAGCTGAAATCGTCAATGATTCTTCTGATCCTACAAATAATGCAATGAGTTTAAAGAAACAGTTATCATTTAAAAATGAAGAAGGCCATAAAAATAACTTTTCATTTCTGGAAGGCCTTGCTTCTAAGCAGTGATGGCTTTCTCTGCAGGGAGTGGAGAGCATTGCTGAGCTCCAGACTTCCTGGAAACGGGCTGAAGGACTGTGTTCGTCACTGCTACACCTCTTGTGGTGGGAAGCAGAGAAAGAGAAGGTGCACAGCATTTCCTGCGAAGCAGGCTCTGGGAGGTTAATGCATGGCAAATGCCTCAGGCCCTGTGCTTAGCTCTTGCCTGAGCTGTCTTTCTCATTCTGTTTTCTGGTTGGAATGTAAACTGGAAAATAGAAAAGGGTCTTCAAGAACAATTGTTCCACTACTTTGATTCACTACTGGCAGTTTATGGGAAAAAGCAATTCAAGTTTGGGTGCTTCTTGCCTTTTTCATTTTTCTCTTATGCCTTTTTCTGACTGGTAAGTGTAGGGAGTAAAACTATTTGGTCAGCAACTCAGTTTTGAAGTCTTCTATATCTGTTTCCTTTAAGAATTAATTCCCATTGTAGAAAAAGATACCAGTAAGATAGCAGAATTAGATGTAGGGTTTGTAAGTACATAATGAATCATACTGTGCTTTTTGGTAATTAAATTAAGAAACTGAATGTGCAAATATTGTGGCTAATCGGTAATGGCTCCTTGATTTCCCCTAAGTATTAATCACTAATGCTGGAATTTTAGGCATCAATGGGGGAGATGTTCAGGTCATGGAGGCTGTCTTCTGCCCTGTCAACTCTCACCACAGGGGTGAAAACGTATTGCATAGCCAGGGTATTCCAATCAGTCTCGTCAGGATTCAGTAAGTTAATGCTCAGAGAGCAGGTGTACGCAGAAAAAAATGCCTCCATCCACATGACTTTTGGGGGACCTTCTTAGAGACGGTAAACATCAAAATCATCTCATTAAGATTTTACATCCTGGCTCTGGGATGGATTTCTATCAAAGGTTTACTTGGCAGTCATGATGAGGGCCAGACTGATTGGAACAAAACTGACAATAAAATGATGGATTTTTTTTCCTTTCATTTCAAATGTAAATAAATGTCCTTTGGTTCTTGAAAAATACAGCCACAGTTCTGTCACTCCCCATGGTTCAGAGAGAGCTGCCCTCTGGGGCTATCATCTTCTCTACCCTAAAAGGCCCGTTGGTCAATAAAGAAAGAAAAGCTCTTGGGGAATCTTCCCCAGAGAAAGCACAGGGATGTTTTCCTCAAGGATTTTGATGGACTCCTATCTCACATTGAGGTCTTTCATCCACTTTTTTAAAAGATTTTATTTATTAGACAGAGAGATGGATGGAGTCTTGAAATTCTTTAGAAAAAGAAAAGCTTTGAAAAACTTCTTTACTTCCACTGATAGATCTTTTTTAAAAACACTTAAAAAAATACTTTCAGATGAATAGTCCTACTTCTCCTGGCTCCATTGGATCAATCTGCTGAGTTCGTTGGGACAAATTTATCATTCCTTCATTTTTAATTATTTTTATTTTTAGTTGTTTATTTATTATTTTTTATTAGCATATAATGTATTATTTGCCCCAGGGGTACAGGTCTGTGAATCGTCAGGCTTACACACTTCACAGCACTCACCATAGCACATACATTCCCCAATGTCCATAACCCAACCACCCTGTCCATAACCCCCACCCCAGCAACCCTCAGTTTGTTTTGTGAGATTGAGTCTCTTATGGTTTGTCTTCCTCCCAATGCCATCTTGTTTCATTTTTTCCTTCCCTACCCCCTAAACCCCCCACTCTACCTCTCAAATTCCTCACATCAGGGAAATCATATGGTAATTGTCTTTCTCTGATTGACATATTTCACTCAGCATAATACCCTCTAGTTCCATCCATGTCGTTGCAAATAGCAAAATTTTGTTTCCTTTGATGGCTGCATAGTATTCCAATGTGTGTGTGTGTGTGTGTGTGTGTGTGTGTGTGTGTGTGTGTGTATCTCACGTCTTCTTTATCCATTCATTTGTTGATGGACATCTAGGTTCTTTCCATAGTTTGGCTGTTGTAGACATTGCTGCTACAAACATTTGGGTGCACGTGCCCCCTTTGGATCACTATATTTGTATCTTTAGGGTAAATACCCAGTAGTGTGATTGCTGGGCCATAGGGTAGCTCTATTTTCAACTTTTTGAGGAACTTCCCTGCTGTTTTCCAGAGAGGCTGCACCAGCTTGCATTCCCACCAACAGTGTAGGAGGGTTCCCCTCTCTCCGCATCCTCACCAGCATCTGTCATTTACTGACTTGTTAATTTTAGCCATTCTGACTGGTGTGAGGTGGTATCTCATTGTGGTTTTGATTTGTATTTCCCTGATGCCGAGTGATGTTGAGCATTTTTTCATGTGTTTGTTGTCCATCTGGATGTCTTCTTTGCAGAAATGTCTGTTTATCTATTCATGTCCTTTGCCCATTTCTTGATTGGATTGTTTGTTCTTTGGGTGTTGAGTTTGGTAACTTCTTCATAGACCTTGGATACTAGCCCTTTATCTGATATGTCACATGCAAATATCTTCTCCCATTCTCTTGGTTGTCTTTTGGTTTTGTTGACTATTTCCTTTGCTATGCGAAAGCTTTTGATCTTGATGAAGTCCCAATAGTTCATTTTTGGCCTTGCTTCCCCTGCCATTGGTGATGTTTCTAGGAAGAATTTGCTGTGGCTGAGGTCAAAGAGGTTGCTGCCAGTGTTTTCCTCAAGGATTTTGATGGACTCCTATCTCACATTGAGGTCTTCATCCACTTTTTTTAAAGATTTTATTTATTTATTAGACAGAGAGAGATTACAAGTAGGCAGAAAGAGAGAGAGACAGAGAGAGGAAAGCAGGCTCCCTGCTGAGCAGTGAGCCTGACGGGTTACTCAATCCCAGAACCCTGAGATCATGACCTGAGTGGAAGGTAGCAGCTTAACCCTTTGAGCCACCCAGGCACCCTGTTTTTCATCCATTTTGAGTCTATTTTTGTGTGTGGTATAAGGAAATAGTCCAGTTTCATTCTTC
Organism: Neogale vison; assembly: GCF_020171115.1. Lineage (NCBI taxonomy): Eukaryota > Metazoa > Chordata > Mammalia > Carnivora > Mustelidae > Neogale > Neogale vison. The sequence continues at coordinate 62,742,673 of NC_058096.1, read as the reverse complement.
TGCATGTGGCTGTCCAATTTTCCCAACACCATTTGTTGAAGAGACTGTCTTTTTTCTTTTTTTTTTTTTTAAAGGTTTTATTTATTTATTTGACAGAGAGAGATCACAAGCAGGCAGAGAGGCAGGCAGAGAGAGAGGAGGAAGCAGGCTCCCTGCTGAGCAGAGAGCCCGATGCGGGCCTCGATCCCAGGACCCTGAGATCATGACCTGAGCCGAAGGCAGCGGCTTAACCCACTGAGCCACCCAGGCACCCGAGACTGTCTTTTTTCCATTGGACAGTCTTTCCTGCTTTCTCGAAGATTACTTGACCATAGAATTAAGGGTCTGTTTCTGGGCTCTCTATTCTGTCCCATTGATTTCAGTGTCTGTTTTTGTTGCCAGCACCATACTGTCTTGATGATGACAGCTTAAATAAATAAATAGAGCTTAAAGTCCACAATTGTGATGCTGCCAGCTTTGGTTTTCTTTTTCAACAGGCTCTTTTCTGGTTCCATATAAATTTTAGGACTATTTGTTCCATTTCTTTGAAAAAAAAATGATGGTATTTTGATAGGGGTTGTATTAAATGTGTAAATTTCTTTAGATAGCATAGACATTTTCACAATATTTTTTCTTCCAGCCATGAGCATGGAACATTTTTCCATTTCTTCGTGTCTTCCTCTATTTCTTTCATGAGTACTTTATAGTTTTCTGAGTACAGATTCTCTGCCCTTTGGTTAGGTTTTTTCCTAGGTATCTTACGGTTTGGGGTGCAATTGTAAATGGGATTGACTCCTTAATTTCTCTTTCTCTGTCTTGTTGTTGATAGATAGAAATGCTACTGATTTCTATGCATGGATTTTATATCCTGACACTTTACTGAATTCCTGTATAAGTTTTAGCATTTTGGAGTGGAGACTTTCGGGTTTTCCACACAAAGTATCATATCATCTGCAAAGAGTGAGAGTTTGATTTCTTCTTTGCCGATTTGGGTGCCTTTAATTTCTTTTTGTGGTCTGATTGCTGAGGCTAGGATTTCTAGTACTATGTTGAATATCAGTGGTGATAGTAGACATTCCTGCTGTGTTCCCGATCTTAGTTGGAGAGCTCTCAGTTTTTCCCAGTTGAGAATGATATTTGCTGTGGGTTTTTCATAGGGCTTTGATGATATTGAGGAATGTACCCTCTATCCCTACATTTTGAAGTGTTTTGATCAAGAAAGCGTGCTGTACTTTGTCAAATGCTTTTTCAGCATCTATTGAGAGTATCATATGGTTCTTGTTCTTTCCTTTATTAATGTATTGTATCACATTGACTGATTTGCAGCCCAGGAATAAATCCCAATTGGTTGTGGTGAATAAACCTTTTAATGTACTGTTGGATCCTATTGGCTAGTATTTTGGTGAGAATTTTCACAACTGTGTTCATCAAGGATATTGATCTGTAATTCTCTTTTTTCATGGGGTTTTTGTCTGGTTTTGGGATCAAGGGAATGCTGGCCTCATAAAATTAGATTGGAAATTTTCCTTCTATTTCTATTTTTTTGGAACAGTTTCAGGAGAATAGGTATTAATTCTTCTTTAAATGTTTAGTAGAATTCCCCTGGGAAGCTGTCTGGCCCTGGGCTCTTGTTGGTTGGGAGATTTTTGATGACTGCTTTAATCTCCTTCCTGGTTATGGGTCTGTTCAGGTTTTCTATTTCTTCCTGGTTCAGTTTTGTTAGTTTATATGTCTCTAGGAATGCATCCATTTCTTCCAGATTGTCTTATTTGCTGGCATATAGTTGTTCATAATATATTCTTATAATTGTTTGTATTTCTTTGGTGTGGGTTGTGATCCTTCCTCTTTCATTCATGATTTGCTTAATGTGCGTCCTTTTTCTTTTCTTTTTGATAAGTCTGGCCAGGGGTTTCTCAATCTTATTAATTCTTTCAAAGAACCAGCTCCTTGTTGATTTGTTCTATTGTCGCTTAGATGAAACTACCTCCCAAATTTTTTTAAGAAAGAAAAACTTATATATATATATATATACAAAAATAAGGGTAAACACAATGAAGGGATGGAATATGACTGTTAAGATGAAAAAAATTTTTTTTAAATTCTACAAAAGGAATTGATAAGACAAGTTGGTTGGAAAAAGAAAGAAGAAAAAAAAAGAAAAGGGCCGGAGGAGAGAATGTGCTCAGGCTGGAGACTAGAACAAAGCCCTGTGCTAGATTTAGGGTATATTTTGATCTATTAGAAGAAATTGTATTCCAAATATTTTTAGGAAAAAAAAAAAACAACATGTATACAAAAAATAAGGTTAAATACAATGAAGGATAGATTCTGACTATAATAATGAAGGTTTAAAAAGATTTTTTTTTAGAAAGGTAAACTAGTTAAAAACACTAAAAGAGGAAAGAGGAAACGTTAAAAAAATCTAGAATAAGAAAAAAATAAAATTAAAGAAATTTAACATTGCAAGACTAAAGGATCATGGGGAGAAAGCCACAAATTCCATGCACTGTTTTCACCTATCTCTGGAGTACCGCTGTTCTCCTTGATCAGTGAGCTTGGTCTTGGCTGGATCTTCTTGCTGATCTTCTAAGGGAGGCGCCTGTTGTAGTGATTCTCAAATGTCTTTGCCTGAGGCAGAATTGCATGACACTTGCCAGGGCCAGGCTAAGAAATCTGCTCCAGTTTGCTCTTGGGGGTTTTTGTTCCCCAAATGCTTCCTGTAGAGCTCTGGAGGACAGGAATGAAAATGGCATCATGCAGTCAGTCTCCAGCCTGGAGGAGCTGAGAGCTCAGGGCCCTACCCTTCAGTGGGCTCTCAGAGAAAAAGGGACAATCACTCCTGTCTCCCTGGTCTCTGGCCACGCTCTGGGCTCACCTGGCCTGTGATTGAGCATTTCTGTCCCTGACACACAGCTCCATTTCAAGTCTCCAAACCCAGCAAATTCCTGCCTCCAGAGGATGAAGGTGAGTCTCCCTGGATCTGCCACTTGTGCAGTCCCTGCTCAAAGGGCAGTGGCCCGACTGAGCCACCGATCATGGTTTAAGGTAATCCTGAGCTGAGAGCTCACTCCTCAGCTCTGTCTCTGTAGTCGGCTTCCCTGCTTTGATATCTGGGAGCTCTGCCACACTCAGACACCCCCAATCTTTCAGTGACCCTGTGGGTCCTGAGACCACACTGTCCGTGTAAGGGCTCCATGCCCACTTAGCCTCTAGAGTAATATCCCTCAGTGGAGCAGACTTGTAAAAGTTCTGATTTTGTGTTCGCACCACTGTTGTGCCACTTGCTGGGAGCTGGCCCCTCCTCTGCGGTGTATCTTCCCATCACCTTGGATTCACTTCTCTGCACATCCTACCTTTCAGAAAGTGATCGATTTTCTGTTCCTAGAATTGCTGCTCCTCCTCTCCTGTTGAATTTGTAGGTGTTTGGAGTGGTTTGATAACTATCCAGCTGAACTCCTGCGAGCTGATGTCATTTCAGTCCACTGCTCCTCCGCCATCTTGCTTCTCTCTGTCATTTCCTTGATTCTGTCTTTTCCCCAACTTCTCCTACTTTTGCTCTGGGTTTCATACCCCCACTCTCCCTTCACTGCTCCTTTGGCCATTAACCAGTGCTTCTCTTCTGGATAGCTCTGCCTCTGTTTCTGCTCTCCCTTTGGTCTTCACCCTCAAACACAGATTTTTCTCCGTCTTCTTTACAAATTGGTGCTGCATAAAAACTCCATATTGGATGAGGGCCAGGGAGTGTTGAGAACAATACATGCCAGTATGTACCTCCATGGGAGCAGGGGCAGTATCTGCCTTGGTCACTGCTTACATCACTGACACAGCAATGGGTTTAGAGTGGACATTTGACAAATAGGTGGGTGGATGGATAGAGAGACATATGGACCCGGTACAAAAGCTATACATGCTTCATAAGATCCTGAGGCCGTTGTCATTTCAGTTTACTTTCATAATTTTACACACACAGAGACGCACATAGACACACACATCATTCTCTCCACCTTTTTGAAGAGTTGATTTGTGTAATAATCTCTCAGGCCAAATGATACTGTGAAGAAATATGTCTTCACTTATATACAGTACAAGTGCATGGATTACTCAAGATCTAAGTGGAATATGTTTGATATGACTTCAGGTCACAGGACTCTGCAGGTGGTCTCCTGAGTATCTACATTCGGTTTTTCTTCTGGCAGCAAAGACTGTGTGTTCTAGTATGCTGTGGGTCCAGTGCGATTACAACACACACACACACACACACACACACACACACATATACATATACACGTGTGCATGCGCACACACACACACACACACACACTGGACCTTTTTTCTTCAATTAATTATTTTTATTAACATATAATGTATTATTTGCCCCAGCACTACAGGTCTGTGAATTGTCGGGTTTACATACCTCATAGCACTCACCATATCACATACCCTCCTCATTGTCCATTACCGAACCACCCTCTCCATTTGGCCCCCCCAGCAACCCTCAGTTTGTTTTGTGAGATTGAGTCTCTTATGGTTTGTCTCCCTCCTGATCCCATCTTGTTTCATTTTTTCCTTCCCTACCCCCAAACTCCCTACGCTGCCTCTCAAATTTACACTGGGCCCTTTGTTGTTGTTACTGACTTACTTGTGCAGTTTCTTATGATAATGATGTAAGTTGAGAGTTGATATAACACAGTCGTGAGGAGCGTAGACTCTGGAACCATTCGTGTATAAGTCTGAATGCTCCTTCTGCTTTTTAGTAACTCAGCGAACATGGCAAAGTTTCTAAGGTGCTCTGTGTTCCCTCTGCTTGAGTTTCCTCATCTTAAAAAACAGGGATAATAATAGTGCTTGCCCCCTCAAGTTTTTGTAAGGATTAAATACATTAGTGTGTCAAAAACTTAGTACAGGACTTGGCAGCTTCTATGTAAAGGGCGGTTCTGATGGGATCCATTGGGAGATTATTACAATAGCAAAAACTGCTGAAAAAAAAATTGTTTTTCCCTGAGTAACTATTACCTTAGTATAATATTCATTCATTGATTTGGCATGTCATTGAGGATGGCATGTGATGAGTATTATCGTAGTCACTGGGACTGCATAGGGAATAGAATAGAAAAATTCTCTGTCTCCACTGAACTTACCCTACAGTGGGAGAAGCAAGTTTTTAACAAAAGGAAGTGCATGATATCTATATCTGATAGATAGGTAGATATCTACAAGCTGACTTCAGATCATTAAGTCTCTAGAGATTATACAACAGGGCTAAAGGGCTCCAGAGAGCCTGGGTGGGATTGGAAAGCTACTGAGAACTGGTGGTGGGAAGCTAATCATGCATAGAGTGGGGGAGGACATTCAAGGGATCAGCAGTGCAGGGCCCCTAGTGATCAGGACCTTGACACTTCTGCTGCATCAAAGTTAGGCAGGGGGAATGGGGTCACACCAGATGAGGCCTATGGAGTCAAGTCGAGCTAGCCTGTTGTGCTCACATTTCCCTCATAACTAAAAATAAATTATCTAAACCACTCTTAAATTTCCAAGGCACAGATAGAGCCCCCATTTTCCTTAATTATCATTTCCTGTCTAGTAGATTTCCAGGGAGGGGGAGGGTAGACACACACACACACACACACACACACACACACGCACGCACATGCAGAAAGACAAAAGGCATATGCCTATCTTTATTTGGGCTTCTGGTTAATCCAGTTTTAATCCATCCTCCTAATTGTGCTTTGCTGTTTTCTCTTTCTTTATCCTCCAATTGCTCCGCTGGGTGGGGGGTCTGGAGGGCAAACACATTCATTATGTTGCCAGCAAACAAGATAGGAATCGCACTGCAGGGGACAAAATTAAATTTACAGCTTTCCCTTGTACATGTCATAAACTATTGATTTAACACAAGAGGAGAGAGCTGCAGTGATGGGGCACAATGGTAGTATGGAGCCAGGTTCTGGCCAAGGAGATGTTAGTGGTGACTGCAGATAAGTCTCTGGCTTCTGAGACCAGCCCCCATCCCCAGCCGAAGGGCAAAAGGTAGATAGACCTGGTTTATGTGCTGAATGTAGAAGATTTCAACCTGGGACAATTCCCTGCTCAGAAATACCAACTTTATGCCTGGACAAAATATTAGTGACCAGTATGGGTAAATCAGATTCAGCAAATATTTCCATCTACCATCCCTGGTACATTAGAGCTGCATGGGATATTTTTTAAGAGTTATAAGTGAAGAGTCAGGCTCAGAGAGGCAGTAGTTGATAAAGACCACCCACTTTTAAGTGATAGAATTAGTTCTTTTGGTATAGGAAACCTTCACTGAGACCTTCACTGAGACCCTGTCCCTAGGTCAGGGACAGTTCTGCATGTCCCTTAACACTGTATACACATGGCAATTGTATTGCTCCCTATTCCTGTCTTCACTAAGCTGGGAGCTCCAGTGTGGGGAAGGCATTGTGTGCATGCTTATATCTGAAGTGATGAGAAGAGATCTGAAACATAAAGGTACTCTGTATTTGAATTAATAACCCCATGTTGATTTCATGTGAGACAAGTTTAATTACAATGAAACATCCTCTCCACATGGAGATCTTCACCTCAAAACCTCTTCCTTGTCCTCATTTTCTTTACTATTTGGCACAACTCTTAGGAGATGGAATCAGGAATGAAAGGGAAGGAGAATGGGCTAGAATTTCAAAGGATTTAACTACACCGTCTCTGTTGCTCTATCCGTCCTAATAGGGCATTGTTGGGTATTAAATGTGACAATGGAAACCAGATGCTTGTTGTTAACTGCATTTTGTGTAAGCAAAGAGAACAGGAATTTAAGAAGCAAGATGAGTGGTTGTGTTTAAAAACGCTATAATCCAACATTTGTACAAATATTCAGCATATTCACGATTCAAAGGACCCAACTCAAGCTGAGAATTTAGTGGGAACAGTGTTAAAATGCAAAACAAAAGTCAGTAATATTTAACAACCTTTTCTGGCAAACTTTAGCCTCAGCTATGAATCTGTCTAGACAATTCAGACTCCCTGGGATGCATGTGTGATTCTTATTTCCAAATGGAAAGCATTTGAAAACTATAAACTACATGTGTATGGCCTTCTTCCTTTTTCTTTTCTTTTTGTGTTGGTTTTCCTCTTCTCCAAGCTCCTTCCCTTTTTCCACAGCCCCAGGAACTTCCAGTTACCTGTTGACACCAGTGGGGTCAGTGTGCAGGAAGTCCAGGGCACAAGGATACAAGTAGGTTAATGGGCAAGTCATGGCAGCCCTAAAATCCATGCAGGAAACATCATAAGAGAGAGAACAAAATTGCTAGAATTGCTGCCAGAAGAGTAGGTCAGAGATTTATCGAGGCTATGACATCTTGCAAATTAAAGCTTTAGAATGCAAAGTATATATACACGCATATATACCTACACACCTATGTAGATAAAAAGACAAAATTGTCAGTGCAAGAGTAACATCCACAGCTGAGTAACGCCAATCTTTTTATTTCTTTTAAATGAAATCTGTAAATGTTTTTGTTACATTATTTAGAAACATAGTGTTAGGATAGGTGATAGTGCAGTGTCATAAAATGCACCTGAGATGAAACACCAGAAAACCAGAATTTAAATTCCAAATGAACTCCTGGCTTATCATATGACCTTATTATATGAGCTTCCACTTTCACGTCTGTAACATTGGGACAGAGGAGTTCAGCCCACAAAGTGTTACTCACAAAGGGAGACTAAGGTGTGTCATGTAAAGGATAGCTTTTAAAGCATTATACCAGGGAACCTTTCCCGAGTGTGATTACAAAGAGCACCTTAAAGAAAGGATTTACTAACTAGCTGAGCCCTCACTATATCCTGACTTTGGTGGAAACATTCAGAGACATTGGCTGCAGAATCCATCCCTCCCTGTTTTCTGGCTGGTACCAGTTTTACAGGAGAGGTTCTCTCAGGAACCAGCCACTTCACGACATTGCACAGGTCGTGAAATATTGCCAACACCAACTCATACATAAAATACATGTACCATCGATCACCAGATTTCTGAAAACAATTCTCTAAGACCACTTATTTCCAGCCACATGAAGTTGTCTAAGATTTTAGTTAGCAAAGTAGTAATTTGCTATAGACTAGCATCAGAATTCATTTTCATTTGCCAAAATGCTAATGTGAATGGTGCAGAGAGAACCTTTGTCTTTGGGGGCAAAAGAGGTGGCTCCATTAATGTTCTTTTTTTTCTGCCCTACTTCCGTTTTGTTTTATTCTCTGCTTGGGGGTGAGTTATTTTGACATGATTATGCACTCTCATTCCAGCATCCAAATACACTATTCCCCACCCTTGCCTGCCAAACAAACTCCATCTATTTAGCCGGGATGTGTGTGTGTGTGTGTGTGTGTGTGTGTATGCACACATGCACACACATTTTTTAGCTTTTCTATCTAAATGCTATTTTCAGAACAGGTCCAGTAATGATAAAGCTTCACATCCCTGCTAAGTCTGGCATAGGAGTTCAACCAATATTTGAAGGAGAATCTGCTAAATTGTTTCTTTTTGTTTCATGAATACTAGACCTTGATGCTCTTTGATTTAGAATATTTTTTTGGCACTAAACCCATACGTGAGATAGCTTGGAATCTCCATCTGTCCATTGTGACCTTCTTGGCAGTCAGCATTGCTGGTGTTTGTTTAGGAAGGAGAGGTCCATGAATATGGGGAGCTTCTCAAGGCCATAGTATAGCCCATTCAACCACCTTATCAAGGCTTAGGTGCCTGACCTCATTAGCCACAGGCAGAATAGTCATGAAGCTTACTGATGGGATTGTCACAAGGTCCAACAACATACCCATTGCACAGTGCTCATTCATTTTAACCACAAATAAATGGAGATAACCACAGATTATTCATTTAGTTCACCCTATGAATATGACATAACTTGCTATGTACAGACTAGGATAGGAATAAAAATGTTTATTCTGATAATATAAAATCACACTTCTATACGCACTGGTGGATTGAAAGGACGCATCCTGCAGAAAATGTTATTTCATGCTATTCCTACTGAGATCTAGTATCTCTTGCTTCCTCACTGTGGTGGGTATAATGCAAAAGGAAATGTGATGCTCCTTGTCCCCGAACTGTATTCTAAAGCTCAACTCTCCAGTATGGCAGTCACTAGCCACATGTGGCTATTTAAATTTAGAATAATCAAAATTAAGTAAAATTGAAAATTCAGTTCCATACCTGCACTAGCTGCATTTTAAGTACTCAACAACCACATGTGGCTAGGAACTATCTCATTGAAAAGCACATACATAGAGCATTTCCCTCACCCCAGAAAGTTCTATTGGAGAGCACTGTAATTTCTCCAAATGCAGTCTGTACAGTTGTTCTTTCTGCTTATTAAAAACACAAATTTCTGGCACCGTTCAAGACCTACTAAATCAGAATCTCTGGGGTGCAGTCTTCAAATCTGCATATTAACAAACTTCTCAAATATTCTGTTTCTGCAGTGAAGTTTGAGAACGCTTTGTGTGTATGTTCCAACAACCATTACACATTCAGCTACCAGTCACCAAAATGTTGCCAAGTATATTTTATTTAAAATAGTTCTCCCTTGCTCATTTTCTTCTTTCTCCTTCCCTCTCTCTCTCTCTTTCACTCAAGTATGTTTTCCCCATATATTTTGGGTCATAAGATAATTCCTATTGGAAGAGTAATTACTAAATTGTTTTTATTGAATTGATGAGCAAGAATCTTTGTATCTTCTCTTTGCCAGGGACGGCATAGGCAAACATCAGCAGAGAATAAAGTATAGAACATAGGAGCACCTAAAGAAACTAAAAATTCTCACTGAAAACCTCATAAATCATAAAGTTTTTCAAATCCTTCGTGATGCTTTTCTCCTTCTGCCAGTTCTTTGATTACTACTATCTCTAGCAGTTCTGCAGGAAGGTAGAATGAGGATCTTGGGGATGACTCTAACCACCAGTGTTATATATTTATATACCGGATGAGATAAAACAAAGGTACAGATAACCAGCATTCCTTCCTCCAACCCCAACCCAAATTAGAAGGGTGTTATGGGACCTCAGGCATTCTTTTACTCAACTTTCAGGTTTTCAAGGAGGGAAATCTGTTGCCTTCTGTGACAGGTACTACAAACGGATCTGATCAGTTCTCTTACGAGTCAGTCTTAGAGGTCTCTTTCCCCTTCTTTCATTTTCTTTCCTGCAGTGTGGGATTATAGGTTTGCCACCCCCTGCCTAGGAACTCTGAATGAGACCTAAAGAGAGCTGGAATTTTCACCAGTGTCCTAAATCACCATTATTAAGTCCGAAGAGCACATCCTGAACAGGAAAATTGCAGCAGCATATGGGCAGCCCTCTGCACTTCATATGTTATCCATCACATTACAGAGCCCCTGCCACATGTTCCTGAAGCGGCCAGGGAAGAACTTGGCTCAGTGCTTGCTGAGTAGGGCCTCTTAATCTGTTTTACAGCAAACAATTTTGCAATTACTGTGGGCATCATGGACTCAGCTGATATTTGAGCTTTGTCCTGACAAGTCTATAGCAAATAAACATATGACACAAAAATAATCCACTGGAATTGATGGGAAAAGGAACTAGAGAAATGGAGAAAAGGTCTATTGGTTCCAAAGAGAGAAGGAAAAAAAGCTCACCCTTCAAAGGGCTTTTATTTTGAGCTAATTTATATATGTATACACAAGTACATGTTCATTTCAAATATATGTATATATGTAGATGTTGCAAATGTGTATGCTATATATTTCAAATATGTATACATTTATATGTTCCATACACACACACTCACACTTGCCCCTCCATGTTCATTAAATATTTATCAAGCCCTTACTATAGGTCAGACAACATGCAAGGCATTGTAGAAAAAAAAAGTGATAAAAAATGGACTTCGGTGCCTGCCTTCATTACAGAGTCTAGTGAATGAAAACAGACCTTAATTAAATAGTCTCAGAGATAAATGTAAAATTATAACTACCACTATGCTTCACAGAAGTGTCTCCTGCTATGACTCTACAGGGAGTTTTTGTCTTAGTCTGACTGATAAAGAAAGGCATTCGTAATGAACTAAACAGTTGAGCCATTGGAATATTTGTGATGAGGTCACAGGAAGAGATAACAGTTGAGACACTGGCCTGCAAACAATTATTTTATATCATATGCTCCAAATATGCATTTATTATGTATAAATTACCTATATAGGTTCCTGCCTGTGGATATTTCAATATTTGAAAGAGTAATTTACATTTAAGTTTAGGTAAAAATAAATAAAAATAAAAGCTTCCCCCTCAACCCCCCCCACTTTCCAGGCCCGAGAGGACTGACTGTCTTGCATTCCCCCAGTGTGCATACATTCTACTTTGGAGACCTCTTTGAGGATGTCATGAAGTGGACTAAACAAAATGAGCAGGGATAGTGAAGAATATGTGTCAGGGCCTTGAGGAAGGAGGAAGCAATGTATGCCCAGTATGGATGGGAGGGAGAAGGGACAGTTAGGTAAACCTCAAGAAGATCTTAGCTTCCAGACCAAGCATGACCTTGTCAAACACAGTGATGTCTTAGGTTATCAACCTAAGACCAATGGGAAGCTGCGAACTGTTTCATCACTGGGTGAGAAGATTCTATTCGGATTTTGGAACAATCGTTCTCAGTAATTGTGGAGAATGAGTTTTACCAGAGCATATTAAACCTTGAGCTACTGATTTTGTCAGTGAATGGTCGCTTAAGACAAATTAAAGTTTATGAGAATACTCTTTGTGTTCCAAGCGTTGTTATTAAAATGTCTTTCTAAATTAGTCAAGGTACATAATGTACCAAGTGGCATAACAAAAATAATTGAATCTTTGGTCTTGTAGTTCCTCAAGGAAGGCCAGTATATATTGTGATTGATAATTATCATGACAAGGCCATCATCGCCATCATTCTGAATCACATTTTCCTTTGGCATATTGCTTTATTGTGTGAAAATACATAACAGAACAGGAAGTAAGGACCAGACTTGCATTTACTTTGTTAATCCTCACAAACACACTATGAGTTAGGTAGGCCCAGGAAAACCACGGGGCTGCTTATGTTATAAGCTATCATTGCAGGTTATTCCATGATAGTAGCTGTTTTGGTAGATTTGTCCAAATTTTTGAATAAGTAAACACAGATTTAGAATGTTTACTTTGCTAGAGTTCTAGTTGGTCAGTCGGTTGGTTTTGATGCTCTGGAAATAAGGATTGGACAACAATTTTGTATAAGATTTATCTTGGGTTTCCTTTCTCTTATTTACAGAGTAAATCTACCAGATCTTGTTAGCCACTGTAATGAATGAGTAGTCATTAGCAACTGTAAATGTTACAATTTAGACAAGATTTTAGTTAAAGACAAATTGTTAAAACTATTCCTAAAGAGATCTTATGAAATTGAACAAAGAGGTTTCTAGGCCAAGTGCCCCTTGGAACTTGTTCTCGACCTTAAGCAAAGGCTGGGAGATAGAAGATCTAATTGACCCAATGCCAATTCTCCTCTAAATTGTATGACAACTCACCCATACTTTTCTATGAGCTTGTCACATTATCATCTTATAAAACCCTTATTGTTTGGAATTAAATTTATTCTTGGTTTTATATATTACCATAAGTCTATACAAAAATAAAAAATAATTTTATACACACTGCTTCATTAAAGTTGGAATAATGATCTGTAGTCCATTTAATAGAACAGGACAATTTGAGAGTTCCAGTTTGATCTTGTATATTTTTCCTTAATTACTGGAATCATTATTGGAAATTTGTGGCCTTTCTAGTACCAAAGCTGTTTTCATTTTTATTGAGTTCTTTTGCTTAGTCAGTTTAGTAAAGAGATAGCACAGTTTGATAAGTCATCTCTTCTTAAGAGAAAGCAAGCCCTCCATAGCATGTGGTATAATTTACAGCCATTATTCAGGGGTAACCCTGCAGAGCTTAGTTCCTAAATATGGAATTGCTCTCATTTTCCTGTAGTTGAGTTGAGTCATTAGCTAAGTCATGTAGGTACAGTCTGAGAAATCCCTTTGTGTTCTCAGATGATCTGGAGTGGCCGAAAGATAACAGAGGGGCTTCAGCTTTACAGGAACTTGAAAAGAGCATGAAATCAAACTCCAAGGAATTTTGGAACAGAGCATGTAGTGGTTTGAAACATTCAAAAAAATTTTTTTCAAGAGGATTCTTTTTTCAGTTTAAACATTTTTTTTTCTATTTGTATATCTTTAACTTAGGTCATTTTTTAAGTAAAAAAAAAAAACAGTTTAAAAAACATTATCCACAATATCATGGAAAAGTAAATACTGATAATATTTTGGTAAATTTACTTCTAATCGTTTTTCAAGAATTTATTTGTAGAACTGAGACTATGCTCAGAGGCCCTTCTTTGAAATAGGATATGTTTATGTGCCTTGTAGTGTATGATTTACAAAGCCAGTAGAATGGAATATAGATAGGTACTAGATTCTAGTCCACACTTTTCTAATGATATGTTTATAACTTTAGGTAAGGGGTGTGTGTGTGTGTGTGTGTGTGTGTGTGTGTGTACTTAACAATGAATTTTATTTGGGGTCGTTTAATTTGTTTGTTTTGCTAAATAAGTAAATTGGACTTGATCTCTGGATCTACAGGTTCTTCTTCACATGATCTTCTGTAATTACCATTACACCATTAGCATTCAATGTACATAAGAATATCAACCACATGATTGCTTGCCTGTGTAGCTAGATGCCCAAAATAGTGAGCTTGATACACAGATGTTGCTTATTCAATATTTATTGATCACTTTTACAATAAAGGACCCAAGTGGAGATGCAATTAATAGCTTTTCTAAGTGAGTCAAGCTCAGTTTAGTACAAGTGAGGCACAGTACAGCAAAGCAGTTGAGAAGCACAGGGTCATGGCTGAAAAGGCAAACTCTGAAGGGAGGTTGCCTGGATGTACATACCAGCTCCTCCACTTACTAGGTATGACCTTCTACACATTCCAAAGCTTTAAAGTTATTGATTGAATCACAGAATGTGGCTCACAATGGCAGATAAATTATAGTGTGATTATTAGGAGTAAATTAGTTTATGCATGGAAAGCAGTTAGTAGAAGGGTATCTGCCACATAGTAAAGCCCTCAATAGAGTCTTGCTATTAATCATAGGGTGTATTGCAAGTCTACGGAATGAGAATAAGACAAAGAATGTCTTGGCTTTTAAAATTTTTAAAACATCATTATATTAAACAACTTAACAATATTAAAACAACTTTTGTACCTAGAGGTTATATCAGACTTGCTCTGAGGCAGGAACTAAACAAGCTTGGTGAGGAAGAACAGTCCAAGAATTTTGTTTACATGAGAGGTAAGAGATCGTTAGGTAGGCCTGAGGTCAGATCCAGAATAGTCAGATAACCGAAAAAGAAGAAAACAAAGAGCAGAAATACAAGAAATTCTTAATCCTTTGCTCCCCCAACGAATTGCTGGTCTTCCGGCTAGAGTCTTGTGTCAGTTCTGGGTGCCTCCTTTAAAAAGAAACATGCACCTATTCAGCCCTCTTCACGTATCTAGAAGCAAGTGGCCAGCAGAGCTTGTGGTGTGAGGAGGCAAAGGGGGTTCATGGGTCTGTGTTTTCAAGAATAGGTGAAGTTGAGTGACCTGCTCCGTCTCAACAGAGTTCATCAAGTTCCTGGAGTTTGGTCTCTATGGGCGGGCCCTGGCACATGGCAGGCACTGTGTCCAATCTGTGGTTCAATAGCAAAGTCAGATTTTCCTGTCCCTCCCCTCCACCTTAACTGAACAACTTGAGGGAAGAAACTGAACTGATACACAGAAGGATAACAGATATTTTTATATTTTAAAAAAAGTATATGTAAAAATGGAGTGGACCCTGGCTTCTTGTATTTGGAGTTACAGTGAATTTTATGTGGTCCCTAATCAAACCAATGTCCCTCTGGTCTCCAGACCCCTGAAGATATCATTGTCTTTCCCTGGAATGCTCATTCCTGCTACTTATACTTAGTTAATGCCCACACATTCTTAAAAACTCAACGGACATGTGACTTTCCTTAGGAAACCCACTCTCACCATGTCCCTTCCACCTCAGTTCAGGCTGAGATGAATAAATGGCCTCCTTTGAAACCCAATCACACCCTAGAGATATGCATGTTTCTCTCATAATCTAATACACCATTCATAAATTCTACTATTACTTTTCTGTCTCCCCCATTAAATTAGAAGTTTCTTGATGCCAGTGACTTTGAATTTCAGCTCAGTATCCTCAGGGCCTACCTTTGCTCATATAAGGAGGGATTTCTGAAATAATAGGGTTTAAAATGGGCTCTGTCAAGAAGCTCTATACTACTTAAGGATGGAATAGAGCCTATGGCTATATGCCTTGCCTCAAAGGAGATTCTATTGAATGACTTTCCCTGTCCTTACAGGGGATCCACTAGGATACTACCTGGAAAGATAGTTTAAATATGCTAAAGTAATGAAATTCCTTTCCTTTAATATATTTAGATTTTTACTGCAGGTTTCTCTTCTCCAAATTAGTAGTTTTTATTATACCAATATATCTTCATATTTTTCTTTATATTTTGAAACTTGCTTCTCACATTTTCAGGTCAAACTAGAAACTGCTTGTTCCCTCTCTTATGACATCTTCTAAGTCTTGAAGTACATAGCTATGTGCCTCTTTTCATTGCCTCCTTAACCATTATGGCCTGTGTAAGCATGTATCATTCAGCATCAGATTCCTTCCCTTGGCCCTCATCCCCATGCAGTCTTCCACACTTTGTTTCCATCTCCATCTCTAGCTTTTCTTTGACCAGTTTTTTTTTTTGTTTGTTTGTTTTGTTTTTAAGAGAGAAAGAGACAGAGCGCAGGGATGGGGTAGACAGAGAGGGAGAGAGAGAATATTAAACTGGTTCCACATTCAGTGGAGAGCTTGACACTGGGCTCAATCTCACAACACTGAGATCATGATCTGAGCCGAAACCAAGAGTTGAATGCTTTGTAGACTGAGCCACCGAGGCACCCCTGGCCAGTCTTTTTTATTGGTAATAGAAATGCCATCTTCCACTTTTTTTTTCTGCTACCATATAGCTGGTATTTGAATTATTTCAACTAAAGCATCCATTTGCAATTAAAAAAAAAAAGTCATAATAATCCTCCTTAAAAATACCTCCTTATTCTTGAGGCTTTCAAAAGGTTCTTTAAACTAAATGTTTAAAAGGATATTTAAGTTGACAGGTGCAGACATTAGACTCAATTATCAAACAATAGCTAGAGTCCACAATAAGGGAGAATAATTAGCTATTTTATGAATTAGAGATCCATTTATACATTGGAAATTAAAAAAAAATAACTTGTTTACTTAAATAACCTCCGGACCTTGATTTCTTGTGTTAGTTTAATTGAAAGTGATGACTAAGCTCAGGCCTCTGCTGTGAAAAGCAAGTGTGTGAAATTCTAACACACTCGTAAGGTCAGGAGAGTATAATTTACTAATTAAAGCACGCTAAATGGTTTTAATAAAGTCCATCTACTTTTGAATCAGCTTTATGCATTTGGTTCAACATTGTGTAAGTCATCTAATAATTGAACATGTTAATTGCAATCAGATTAATGAAGGTCATTATTTCTTTTTCATATATACCATGAGCAATATCCAGTGCTATAGTAGAAAGATATTTGCTGTTTCAACTATATATGTATTTTGTGGTAGAGTTATAGATATACAAGGCATTTTCATGTACCTCTCAGCTGCTGAAGTCAGTATGTGTATAAGAAATGCTTCCAGTCTCTCAGAGCCCCCCTTTAAAAAAAATGATATTTATTCAAGAGCTCCATCAAAAAAGAAGTGCATCACCATCACAACAGTCTCCTTCCCTGAGATCTTGCAGAGTAACGGTACATATTCAGATAAATGAACCATTGAATGCTGTCTGTAATAGCAACAGCTGGCACCTCTCAGATAACACTGAGCTGCCCAGCCCCCAGAGATGAGAAAATAGGCAACGACTAAGTTGAATTTTTATAGATCTGAAGTCTGCTGAATACCCATTGAAAGACAGAAAAATGTGCATTAGACCTCACTGACAAATGCCCAAGGTTCAATCTCTCCCAACAGTCTTGCAGACCAACAAAAAACAGGAGTGAAAGGGATTATCTCCATCCTCAAATTTTCAACATGGTCAAAGGAACTGTAAAATCCTTCTGGTGAGCAAGCCAGGTTTAATGGTCGGGAACAAATGCTTCTTTAGTCACAGGCCAAGCCTTTTGGATTTGTTGTAATTTCCTGTTAGGGGCAGCAAAGGCAGTGCACAACCTCCTCTCCTACCCACCCCCATCCCTCACCCTCCGGTCCCCTTCGCCATACTGTTTTCTCTTCCTCTTTCCTTTCTTTTCTTCCAGCACAATCCAAGTTATACTGCAGGTTCTCCTGGAGGCTGCCCTTGGAGGGCGTAAGGGCCATGTTGTGATCCATTCACCACAACTCTGCACATAAACCCACTCTCCAGAGAAGTAAATATGTACCCAAACTGCTGACTGTAAACATAATCGGTGCCTAGTGGTAGGTTGAACAGAGTACTAACAACAGATCATTAGGGGCTGAATAGATGATCTTATACAATCAGTTGCTCTGTGACTGTGCCTTAGCATAGCAGTGGGCCCCTATTATAATTAGTCTTTTCAGAGCCTGTGCCATTTTCTCTATTGATGTCTGTGATTGCGGATAGTGGAAAGTAGGTACTGTTGTCCAAAATCAGTAGTTTGCTATATGCATACACTACTGCAAACTGCTGCCATTCTTTTGAAACATACTGGGGACTATTGTTCAATATCAGTTACTCATTTTTTTCTGAGTCTGGAATAGACGTCTTTCTGTTTACCAGTTACATGTTAAATTACTCTGACACATGCATTTTTAAAGGCAAGTAAATTCAGTCCCTGAGATTAAATGGAACAAAGATGTTGGATGGCTTGTCATTATCTTCTGGTGTCATTAACTCACTAGGACTTTCATATCCATGAATTTCCTACATGGCTAGAAACAGCCTTGATTTATTAGTGGTTCCATAGTCACTTCTCAAACACTGGTTTGTGCTCCAAATAACTTCTTTTATTTGGAATTGGGTATAACTGCAAAGATAAAATGTCTCCCTGATGTGAGGAATTTGAGAGGCAGAGTGGGGGTTTTGGGGGGTAGGGAAGGAAAAAATGAAACAAGATGGGATCAGGAGGGAGACAAACCATAAGAGACTCTTAATCTCACAAAACTGAGGGTTGCTGGGGGAGGGCGGTATGGAGAGAGTTGTTGGGGTATGGACATTGGAGAGGGTATGTGATATGGTGAGTGCTGTGAAATATGTAAGCCTGACAATTCACAGACCTGTACTCCTGGGGCAAATAATACATTATATGTTAGTAAAAATAATTTTAAAAAGAGTGAGGAGTCGATGTCTTCAACCGTATAATGTAGGACCTTCACTAATTCTTGAAAAATATTACAAACACATTACTAACTTAATTGTGAGAAAAGAAAATGGTGGTTTCTCTGAGCTGGGACAGAGTCACTGAAAATCAGGTGATATCAGACTGATTTCATGTGCTTTTCTGACTATCTTACAACACTCTTTGTTAGAAGACTGGTGAATATGTAATATAGATGAATGTTAGCCAAACATGAGAGAATATATGCCCTGATATCATTGGTGACAAAATGGAGAAAAGTAAGCAGAAATTTTAAAAACCAAGTTCATGTAGAGGGAATTTCTTAAGGTAGGGATCAACATTTCTTTTAGTGGATTCTATGAGGAGATAAAGCACAGAGATTGGGCATGTAACAGAAATGTGGATGAACATATAACATACTGATGAAAAGACCTGGAATTTTAAAAGTTTTCAGGAATTTGGAATAATGATACAAATCTCAGAAAATAAGACTGCAAGAATATATGCCAAATTGAACATTTAGATATACGGAAAACAAACAAACAAAAACAACTTCTGCTGTCAAGTTGACTGCACTTTCAATTCAAATCAATAGTCTGACAGTTATACCAAAAATGAAGAGAAGCTTAGGTACAATAGAATTAAGGGGAATAATGACCCATCTTACCTCTAACCATGAGATTGTAATTCCACAGTTTTCATTTTGCTCAATTTTTTTAATGATTCATTTTAATTCCTTCAACAATACTTTTAGTAAGTTGTGTTGTGTTTCAACCTCCTCATACCACAAAACAGGGCATTCTATTTTTATATAGTTAAATTGTCATAAATGTCTTCTTTTAGGTCCAAATTGATTTGCCTATGACTTTTGTCAAATAGATATAATTCTGTTCACTTGAATCACACAGAAAAGTCTTAATCCATCTTCTATCTGACAACTCTTTAGGTATCTAAGAATTTCTTTCATTACCCTTGTCAGATTGTATTTCCCTTTTGAAATATATACTATCATGTCAACATCTCCTCTTTTGTTAGTGTTGCCATTCATTCATACAGCACATAGTTACTATTTCAATTGATGTGCTAGTACTGGTGATGGAAAGAAAAATAAGATTTTTTCTCTGCACTAAAGGGGGCATTTTGTCTAAAAGGGAACAGCCTTCTATTGACTTATAGTGGGCTCGTTGTCAGCTAAGATCTATAATCTGATCTTCTTTTGTTTCTACAAATAATAGCAGCTATTAAACCACGTCTCACCTATTTTACCCATGCACATAATTCAGTGTGAAGCCCACTGAAAAAGAGATGCTTCGTGGTCTGATAATATTAAATTGTCTTCAATTTGTAAATTCAAAACAACCAGCTTATATTAGCGATCAGTTATATTCCAAGTACAACTCCCACTCTTAAGACCACCAGTCTAGAGGTAGATGGAGAAATATAAACCAAGAATCACATTATAATGTTATATGTTTTAGAGCAGAGATATGTAATGAATGGTACTGGAATACAGAATAAAAAGCAGAAACTATTTTGCTGTTTGCTATTTCCGTGAAAAGGATTCATTCACAACTGCCCATATGGCACTCTTTTTAAAGACAGTTGGCATATGAGATTTTATTTTTTAAGAACTGGAGCTATTTACCTGGGGAAGACTAGAGGAAGATCTGAATGCTATCATCCAAATAATTGAAAGGCTAATATACAGAGATAGGTATAGATATTTGGCTCTGATTCTCTGAAGAACCCTGACTCATACAGAATGAGAATGCCAAAGTAGACCTAATAAGAGTTTCAGAAAAAGAGAATACAGGTATACTTCAGAGATATCGCAGGTTTCAGACCACTACAATAAAGAAAATATCACAATAAAGCAAGTCAGAGGCTTTTTGTTTTGTTTCCCATTGTATATAGGTTATGTTTATACTTACTGTAATTTATTAAGTATGCAATACTGTTATGTCTGCAAATATACATATACCTTAGTCACAAATATTTTATTACTAAAGATGCTAACTGTCATCTGAGCTCTCAGTGAGTTATCTTTTTGTTGGTAGAGGGTCTTACCTCTGTTTTGATGGCTACTGACTGATCAGGGTAGTGGCTCCTGAAGATTGGGGTGACTATGGCAATTTCTTCAAATAAGACAACAATGATGTTTGCTCCATCAATTGATTCTTCCTCTCATGGAAGATTTCTTTGTAGCATGAGATTCTGTTTGGTAGCATTTTGTATGCAGTGGAACTTCTTTCAAAATCAGAGTCAATCCTCTCAAGCCCTACCACTCCTTTATTAGCCAAGTTTATGTCAAAGTCTAAATTCTTTACTACCATTTCAACAGTCTTCATGGCATCTTCACTAGGAGTAGATTCCATCTCAAGAAACCACTTTCTTGGCTGACCCATTAAGACACAACTGCTCATCCATTAACATTTTGTCATGAGATGACAGCCATTCAGTCACAACTTTGGGCTGTAATTCTAGTTCTCTTGCTATTTCCATTACATCTGCAGTTACTTTCTGCACTTAAATCTTGAAGCCTCAAAGTCATCAGCGACGGTTGGAATCAACTTCTTTCAAACTCCTGTTAATGTTGATCATTTGACCTCTTCCCATGAGTCATGAAAGTTCTTAATGGCATCTAGAATGGTAAATCCTTTCCAGAAGGTTTTCAATTTCCTTTACCTCAATCTACCAGAGGCATCACTATCCACGGCAGCCTTACAAAATGTATTTCTTAAATAATGAGACTTAAAAGTTGAAATTACTCCTCACTCTATGGGCTGCAGAATGGATATTGTGCTAGCAGGGATGAAAACACCATTGATCTCACTGTGTATCTCTATCAGAGCTCCTGGATGACCAATTGCATTATCAATGAGCAGTAATATTTTAAAAATCTTTTCTTTTTTCTGAATACTGGGTCTCAATAATGGGTGGGCTTAAAATATTCAGTAAACCACGTTGTAAACAGATGTGCTGTCATCCAGGCTTTGTTCTTGCATTTATAGAGCACAGGCAAAGTAGATTCAACATAATTCTTAACCCCCCTGTGATTTTCGGAATGGTACACAGATATTGGCTTCAGCCTTATGTTAGCAGCAGCCTTAGTCTGTAATAAGAGAGTCAGCCTGTTCTCGGAAGCTTTGAAGCCAGGTGTTGACTTATCCTCTATCAAAGTCCTAGATGGCATCTTCTTCCAATAGGAGGCTGTTTCATCTACACTGGAAATCACCTGTTTGGTGTGGCCATGTTTATAAATGATGGGAGCTAGATTTTCTGGAGAACTTGCTGTAGCTTCTCCATCGGCACCTGCTGTTTCCTCTTGCACTTTCATGTTATGGAGATGGCTTCTTTCCTTAAACTTCATGAACCAACCTCTGCCAGCTTCCAACTTTCCTTCTGCAGTTCCCTTACCTCTTACCTTCACAGAACTGAAGAGAGTTAGGACATTGTTCTAGATGAGGCTTTGTCTTAAGAGAATGTTGTGGTTGATTTGATCTCTGTCCAGAACACTGAAACTTTCTTCTCATCAGCAATATGCCTATTTCAATTTTTTATCATCTGTGTGTTTACTGGAGTAGCACTTTTAATTTCCTTCAAGCACTTTTTCTCTGGCATTCACAGCTTGGCTAACTGTTTGGTGCAAGAGGCCTAGCTTTTGAGCTATCTCAGCTTTTGAAGCATCTTTCTCCCCAAATTTAATCATTTCTAGCTTTTGACTTAAAGTAGAGATGTGTGACTCTTCCTTTCACTTGAACATTTAGAGATTATTTTAGGGTTATTAATTGGCTGAATTTCAATATTGTTCTGTCTCAGGGAATAGGGCACCACTGGGGGTGGGGAGAGAAATGGGGAACACCTGGTTGCAGGAGCAGTCAGAAAACACACATTTATGGATTACATTTATCATCTTATACAGCCTGGCTATGGCATACAAAACAGGATAGTAACATCAAAGATCAGAAATCACCAACCATATGTCTCAATAACAAATATAATAATAATGAGAAGTTTGAAATACTGTTAGAATTACCAAGATGTGACACAGAGGCACAAAGTGAGCAAATGTTGTTAGAAGTGAGCAAGCACACCAGTAGACTTGCTCACTGCAGGGTTACCACAAATACTCAGTTTTTACAAAATGCAGTCTGTTAGGTGCCAATAAAGCAAAGTAGGATAAAATAAGGGATGCCTATTTATAAGATGGGGAAACAGAAATATTCAAAGGGGATAATAGAAAAGGTGAATAAATTCAAAAGCTCATTATTTTGAAAAGGCTAATAAAATAAAAAAGTCTATGCAATGCTTGATCAAGTAAGAAAAGAGAAGGCAAAAAAATCATTGATATGTATAAAAGGTGACATCATTAAGATATAGTAGAAATTTTTGTATCATAAGAGCAATAAATAAACATCTTTAAGCCAACACGAGAAAACTTAGATAAAATGCATTATTTTTGGAAAAAATAAATGATAAAACTTATGTAAGAAGAAATGAAAAAATGTTTTTTTTTACCTTTTTTTTCCCCATTATTCGCTTTGGTGAGGAGAAGTAATATATGTTCTAAAGAGAATGACTAAGTTGATAAGCAACGTTTAGTAGTCACTCCTTTCCCTGTCTTGTTCTGTAATTTAACTTGGGATTTGGGGAAGTTATTAGTGAGAATAGGAAGGTTTGGAAGTAGTAATGAGATGGGGGGGGGGATGGAAACAGAGGAAGAGAAGAGGAGAAGGTGAAATAGAAGGCTGAGAGTGAGCTACTTCTTTTTCCAGCGAGAATTATTTTTTGTCCTTCTTTACTAATGTACAACACCCTGAAGCATCCCTCCCTCCATTTCTACTCACCCTTCTTCGAATCCCTTCTATTCACTTATCTTCTCCCTTCTCAGAAGTAGAAACTGTAGGCAATGGTTGACTGGTATGTAACAGGGAGAATTCTGTTTATAATGAGGGAGTCTAGATACTTATTGTAAATAAATTTTAATATAAAATATATATGATTTCAAATAAACTATAAATAGAATTTCAGTCGTCTTGGCAGTGAGTGTATTTGAGACATTTTAGTAGCAATGAATGGAACTTAAGCCACCAATTCTAACCTCTTGGGCAATGGCGTGCTCCTAATTACGAAAGTAGCTTTCTGACTGCTCTGGCTCCACTGGATTTTATTTTTGTAACTATTTCATTCACACCAAGGTAAATCCCTTTTAGTTATCAAACTCAAGCCTACAGAGAAAACTACTGATCATTTTTCCCTTCTCCCTCTTCTTCCTATGCTGTCCAGTAACCTGAATTTCCCATTTTATTTGGATTAGCTGAAATATTCCCCTTCTGTAGTTTCACTTCCTTAAAACTGTGAACATTTCAGCAAATGAATCCCAAATACTCATTTTATCTACATTACTTAATATAAGCACATAAGATCTACCTTTTGGACAAAATTACATGAGTGTTATTTTGCTATAAATCTGTTGCCGTCTATTGCCTTAAAGTCTCAGTGCTTTTGTGTCTTGTTGCCATCGCGTAAAAAAATATGAATTACATCTCATACCTTCTTTAGTTCAATTTAGCTGATCTGATTTTCAGAGGAATTGCTGAAAATTAGCTTTTCAAACTGCTTACCAGTTTTCTGAGATGATCCTGTCATTCTGGCCTATTCAGCACTAGGGTAACCTTCCATCACTGTCTCTTGGTGTGTGATCTCATCACATTTAAATAATTGTAATTAGGAAAATAAATTCAGTTGGTGATTTCACTTACTGTTTAAAAACAATCATGTGATTTTTTCATTCACCTTTCTGTTAAAATGTGGTCCCCGTCTACAAAAACAGGTCCTGCTGCTTTTGAATCAGATTAATTTTAGAAACACTGTCACCTGGTGGTATATTCAAGTGATTGCACTTGGCTTTTCCTCAAGTTTTTTCAGTGTCCACGTCTACAGGAGAAATGAATCAACCTCCAAAAACCTAAAGAAAACATCTTAATTTACCAAGTGTGGTTTGGAGTGAGAACTACACAGACCTTTTCCATCATACTTTTCAAAGACTTTAATTCAAAGATCATTCCTCATCCTGAAAAGTCCAACCTAGTATTTGGAGATCCTTTGTGTCTATCCTCACTATGTCTTTAATCCCATGTATTTGTAACTTGTAGAAACTTGAAGAAATCTTGGGAACGTTTTGGGCCGATAAAACCATCTCTCTTTTATTGTGCCTCTTTGCTTATTTGTGAAAAGTGAAACATATATTCCATAAGAACACAGGCAAGATACTGTACCCCAAAGAAAACTCTGTCTGCAGGCACAATGCTCTTCTCTCTATACTCTATACAATGCACACCTGGTGAGAGAACAGGAAACAGTGTTGTCTCTTGCTACATCTTCCCTGTTCTTCTAAATATAGGAACCGTGAGAAGCATTATAGGTCTAAAAATATGTCTCATACGTTCTGTAATAAATTGGTCTGGATTGACCTTTAGGGAGAATTATAAAGGTGCATAAGTTGACAGTGAATGACTTCTGCAATACAGCTGTACTTCAAATCCTGCAGCATACATTTGGCAATTAGCTAGCTTATCTGATCAATGAAAATGGCAAAGCCATATATTTCATCCTTCATGTCTACTCTGAGGGTGAAGAGAGAGTTAAGCTTTTTGAAGATAAACTCTATCTTTACCTTATGCTACGAGATTTGCTTAGGGCATTTAAAAGAGCCATTTGCCATCTTCTTTGATACATGATGAAGGACTCCAGGTTGGCCTCCAAATTCTCAGTCCACCGATTGGAGAAGAATCGTGTTTAATATCAGAACTAAGTATTTTTGTAGTCTTGAATGCTTCTGATCAAAATAAGTTTAAATGTGAACAGTTATCCTTTGAAAATTGGGCCCTGATATGAGGCCATGTTTGTGATGGTGGCAGCGGGAGAGTCGCACTTTTTGTGAGATTTACTGGGTGAAACTCAAGATTCTACAACTTCCTTTGAGTCTTCAGCCCACAAGAATATTGGCAAGTCACTACTGCCTTCCACAGCAGGAGTATGAGCAGATTCCTCAGCTCAAGTTTCCCAGGACCTTGAAGACCCTCCTGAAAATGTATATTATACACACACATACACACACACGTAATGATCATGATGATATATTTTCAGTTAACAGTGCAAACATCTAAATGACTGTTAAGATCAGAATAGTCTTTAGTGGATTCTCATTCAAACGACTCAACAAATTGCCTTGGCTGCTACCTGCCTATGAAATCCCCAATTTTAACCCAAACCAACATGAAAAAAGATGCAATTGCATAAGTTTAGTCTTCAGTGGCCAGGGACATTACTCTCTAGCATATCTCTTTAGCAAGGCATAGAATTAAATTAAATAAAAAGCAAGAACCCATTGATTTCTCTATAAGTGAAATACTTTCTTCTGTGGATGTTTTATTCTCTCTTTGTGAGTCATTCCTGCTCATTGCTGCATCTGCTTCCTGCCTGAAACCCATGGCACAGTTCTGATTTTTGTTTCTCCCAAAATCTGAGCAAGAGTTCTTACACTATCTCCCTGAAAATCATCTTTAGCAATCTCACTGGTGTGGGGCTGTATCTTTTAGAATAAAGACCAATTGTATCAATTTTTATGAAATTAGTAAATGTAGGTTAACTTTTTTTGCCTATTTATAAAATACTTTATTTCTGTTATTTCCCTTGTATTGTTTGAAAATGAAGGTAGATGCCAAATATTATATTTGAAAAAAATCCACAACTGGCTGAAAGAGAAACTCTTGAGGATATGGATTATATTGCATTTATCTTTGTATTTACTAAAAACAATTGCTATAGAATAGGAGCCCAGTGAATGTCCACTGAATGACTTAAGGCCTTACAATCTTTAGCCTATGTGAAATAATAATTTGCCAGCTCTGTTGGAATAACTCCTCTATAATCTTGGGACTCAAAGTGTGGTCCTTGCTCATTATCAGAACTTGTTAGAAATACAGACCCTCAGGTCCTACCACTGATTGGAATCCACATTCTGACAAGAGCCCCCAGGTTTTTCATATGTGAAAACACTGCTTCTCTATATGTCTATTCCTTTATTAGGATGGTCAGGCTTTATTTTCCTAAGCTGTTGTCCTATGAATGTATTTCTCAGTTCTATGTTGATTCCTGTGGGGTATTTCACTGAAAAGGACAGAGAGGATCTGTTTATATCTATTGCCCAGGGACACAAATGTGCCCTCCCCACTCTTGTGGGTATTCTTTATACTTTATAAGGGCATCATTATCTACATTAATATGAGAGAGATCGTCTCTACATAAATCCCAACGGTCTCCTTTGTAAAATAGAGAATATTTTATAAGTATTCAAGATTTTTCTGTCCTTTATCACATTCTTCTGAAGATTAATCAGTAATTCCAAAATTAATTGATTAGCTGGGGCAGCTATAAAAATTTCAGTTTAAAACTTGCCATATATAGGGTACCTGGGTGGCTTAGTTGGTTAAGCATCTGCCTTCAATTCTGGTCATGATCCTGGAGTCCTGAGATCCAGCCCCACACTGGGATCTCTGCTCAGCCAAGAGTCTGTTTCTCCTCTGTCTCTCACCCTGCTTGTGCTCTCTCTCTCTCAATAAATAAATAAAATCTTAAAAAAAAAACAAAACTCGTCATATATATATCTTTAGTATAGAGGACTGACCATTTATTCTTTTTTAAAAAGATTTATTTACTTATTTGAGAGAAAGAGAGAGAGAGCAGGGTAGGGGAGGAACCAAGGGAGAGTCTTAAGCTAAGTTCAGAGTCCAAGGGAGGGGCTCAGTCTCATGATCCTGAGGTCATGACCCTGAGATCACAACCTGAACCAAAACCGAGACCTGGATGCCTTTAAATGACTGTGCCACCCAGGCACCCCAAGAACCAACTATTCCCTTTTTTTAAAATTAACAATAATGTATTACTTGTTTCAGGGCTACAGGTCTGTGATTCATTAGCCTTACACAATTCACAGCACTCACCATAGCACATACCGTCCCCAGTGTCTATCACCCAGCTGCCCCATCTGTCTCACCCTGCTCCCTCCCCTCCAGCCACCCTCAGTTTGTTTCCTGAGATTAAGAGTCTCTTATGGTTTGTCTCCCTCTCTGGTTTCATCTTGTTTCATTTTTCCCTCCCTTCCTCTATGATCCTCTGTCTTGTTTATCAAATTCTTTATATCAGTGAAATCAATGGGTAATTGTCTTTCTCTCATTGACTTATTTCACTTAGCATAATACCTGCTAGTTCCATCCACATTTTTGCAAGATTTCAATTTTTTGATGGCTGCATAAAGTTCCATCATATACATATGTATACCGCATCTTCTTTATCCATTCATCTGTTGATGGATGCCTGTGCTCTTTCCATAGTTTGGCTATTGTGGACATTGCTGCTATAAACATTCAGGTGCACATGCCCCTTCGGATCACTACATTTATATCTTTGGGGTAAATACACAGTAGTGTGATTGCTAGGTCATAGGGTAGATCTATTTTCAACTTTTTGAGGAGCTTCCATACTGTTTTCCAGAGTGGCTGAACCAGCTTGCATTCCCACCAACAGTATAGGAAGGTTTCCCTTTCTCTATATCCTTGCCAACACCTGTCGTTTCCTGACTTGTTAATTTTAGCCATTCTGACTGATGTGAGGTGGTATCTCATTGAGGTTTTGATTTGTATTTCCCTGATGCCAAGTGATGTTGAGCACTTTTTCATGTGTCTGTTGGCTATTTGGATGTCTTCTTTGCAGAAATGTCTGTTCATGTACTCTGCCCATTTCTTTGATTGGATGCTTTGTTCTTTGGGTGTTGAGTTTGGTAAGTTCTTTATAGACCTTGGATACTAGCCCTTTATCTGATATGTCACGTGCAATTATCTTCTCCCATTCTGTCAGTTTTCTTTTGGTTTTGTTGACTGTTTCTTTTGCTGTGCAAAAGCTTTTGATCTTGATGAAGTCCCAATAATTCATTTTTGGCCTTGCTTCCCCTGCCTTTGGCGATGTTTCTAGGAAGAAGTTGCTGTGGCTGAGGTTGAAGAGGTTGTTGCCTATGTTCTCCTCAAGGATTTTGATGCACTTCTATCTCACATTGAGGTCTTTCATCCATTTTGAGTCTATTTTTGTGTATGGTATAAGGAAATGGTCCAGTTTCATTCTTCTGCATGTGGCTGTCCAATTTTCCCAATACCATTTGTTGAAGAGACTGTCTTTCTTCCATTGGATGTTCTTTCCTGCTTTGTTGAAGATTACTTGACCATAGAACTGAGGGTCTATTTCTGGGCTCTCTATTCTGTCCCATTGATTTTTGTGTCTGTTTTTGTTGCCAGCACCATACTGTCTTGATGATGACAGCTTTGTAATAGAGCTTAAAGTCCATAATTGTGATGCCACCAGCTTTGGTTTTCTTTTTCAACATTCCTCTGGCTATTCAGGGTCCTTTCTAGTTGATACAAATTTTAGGATTATTTGTTCCAATTCTTTGAAAAAAGTTGATGGTATTTTGAGAGAGATTGCATTAAATGTGTAGATTGCTTTAGGTAGCATAGACATTTTCACAATATTTGTTCTTCCAATCCATGAGCATGGAACATTTTTCCATTTCTTTGTGTCTTCCTCAATTTCTTTCATGAGTATTCTATAGTTTTCTGAGTACAGGTTCTTTGGCTCTTTGATCAGATTTATTTCTAGGTTTCTTATGGTTTCGGGTGCAATTGTAAATGGGATCAACTCCTTAATTTCTCTTTCTTCTTTCTTGTTGTTGATGTATAGAAATGAAACTAATTTCTTTGCATTGATTTTATATCCTGACATGTTACTGAATTTCTGTATGAGTTCTAGCAGTTTTAGAATGGAGTCTTTGGGGTTTCCCACATAAAGTATCATATCATCTGCAATGAGTGAGAGTTTGACTCCTTCTTTGTTGATTCGGATGCCTTTTATTTCTTTTTGTTGTCTGATTGTTGAGACTAGGACTTCTAGTACTATGTTGAAGAGTAATGGTAATAATGGACATCCCTACCATGCTCCTGACCTTAGGGGAAAAGCTCTCAGTTTTTCTCCATTGAGAATGATACTCGCTGTGGGTTTTTCATAGATGACTTTTATGATATTAAGGTATATACTCTCTATCCCTACATTGTGAAGAGTTTTGATCAAGAAAGGATCCTATACTTTGTCAACTGTTTTTTTTTTTTTTTTTTTCCCTGCATCTCTTGAGAGTATCATCTGGTTCTTGTTCTTTCATTATTAATGTATTGTATCACACTGATTGATTTGCAGATGTTGAACCAAACTTGCAGCCTAGGAATAAATCCCACTTGGTCATAGTGAATAATCCTTTTAATGTACTGTTGGATCCTATTGGCTAGTATTTTGGTGAGAATTTTTGCATCCATCTTCATCAGGGATATTGGCCTATCATTCTCCTTTTTGACAGGGTCTTTGATTCTGGGATCGAGGTAATGCTGGCCTCGTAAAATGAGTTTGGAAGTTTTCCTTCCATTTCTATTTTTTGGAACAGTTTCAGGAGAATAGGTATTAATTCTTCTTTAAATGTTTGGTAGAATTCCCCTGGGAAGCTCTCTGGCCCTGGGCTCTTGCTGGTTGGGAGATTTTTGATGACTGCTTCAATCTCCTTCCTGGTTATGTGTCTGTTCAGGTTTTCTATTTCTTCCTGGTTCAGTTTTGGTAGTTTATATGTCTCTGAGAATGCATTCATTTCTTCCAGATTGTCTTATTTGCTGGCATATAGTTGTTCATAATATGTTCTTATAATTGTTTGTATTTCTTTGGTGTGGGTTGTGATCCTACCTCTTTCATTCATGATTTGCTTAATGTGCGTCCTTTTTCTTTTCTTTTTGATAAGTCTGGCCAGGGGTTTATCAATCTTACTAATTCTTTCAAAGAACTGGCTCCTACTCTTGTTGATCTATTCTACTGTTCTTTTAGTTTCTGGTTCATTGATTTCTGCTCTAATCTTTATTATTTCTCTTCTCCTGCTGAGTGTAGGCTTTATTTGTTCATCTTTCTCTAGTTCCTTTAAGTGTAGGGTTAAGTTGTGAATTTGAGACCTCTCTTGTTTCTTGAAAAAAGGACTATTTCTTAGAGGATGTATATTTATGTCATTGGAAGGAAGAGAAAAGTAATTAGTGCCCATAGTTTCTTGATTCCCGTGTTATTAGCTAAATTTGTATACTTGTGGTTAGTCTTAGAAATATATATTATTTTCAAATAAAATGTGTATTATTTGTTTAAAAAAAAGAAATACCTTTAGTATACTTTAATTAATTAAATTGAATATCTATAAACAACTGTACTGAGTTCAGTAGCCTGTTCAAAGATAATGTCTAAAATCCTCAAAATGTAACCTTATTTAGAATAAGGAACTTTGTAGATATAAGTAAGACAAGGATCTCCAAATGAGGTTATTTTAGATTAAGAAAGAGGCTGAGTCTAATGAGGAATGTGTCTGTAAAAGACTGAAGAGAAGACAGCAAGAGAAAAAGGGATGGAGGCTATGCAAAAATGAGAGCAGAGATTAGAGTAAAACCTAATTCTCTGTAAAACCAAAGAATACCAACAATTGCCAGCAATCACCAGAAGTTGGAAGAAGCTGGAAAGGATTCTCCTGGGGCCTTTGCAGCTTTGCTGACACCTGGATTTTGGACATTTGGCCTTCAGAACTGTAAGAAAAAAATAATCGTTGTTTTAAGCTACTGAATTTGTGATAACTTATTACAGGAACCATGGGAAATTGATATAATAGGCTAAATAAGTTAATTGCTTGGTGATACTGACCAAGTGGCTTTGACATTATAACACCCCTGCCCAACGTCATAACACCCCTACTTCGATATCATCTTCTGATTCTGTTTCTGCATGTGTAGAGGCATAGACATATACAGGAGGCAAGACACATCCAAAGATGGGTAAAGATTGATAAAACAATAATCGTGGACAAGAAGAAATGATACTGCCAGGAATGGGAAAATTGGCAGGGAAAGAGAAAGGCAAAGAGAGATTTTTAAAGTAAGTTTTGAAACTGTAAGGCAGAGATTTAAAAGAAACAAAGCTCTAGAACAACTGTGTTTATAAAGGGCCATAACCTTTGGATGATGATACTCCCATTACATAAAGAAATTCTTAAATTGCCTTTACCCTGTAATTCAACAATCACAGTTTAATGGGGGCCAGGGAGAAGAGAGGAGGCTTTGGAGTTATTACAGTTATAACATTACATTCTCTTATTATCTCCAGACTGACTTCTGTGTATGTGTAATTGCATTGCATGTGTGTGTGTGACTAATAGAGAGGGTTTGGAAACACACTCTTACCTTCTAGGATGTGTGCCCTGCGCTCTTTCACAACTAGTGTGGACAGAGCAATAGTCATTCATCTGGCTGAATGAATACTTGTGCAATATATTCTACGCATGCTCTGATCCCTTGCCAAAGCTGCATGATCCAATAGGGTGTTAAAACTATTGATGTATTAGATGTGTGAAAGAAATGGGTGGTTTTTAAATAGTTTGTTCCATCTGTGTCACTAATGTGGGTCTTGCCACCTTGTAGCCTCACAAATCAATATCCAAATTCAATGACAAACTCTTTCAAAAACATAACTCATTAAGCTTTAGTGCTACTTAAGACAAGGACCTTGCCTGTGTGAGGCCATCAAACACCGATATTGACTCTCTAGGACATTTTTAAGGCTATTTATATCACAATAAAGGCGCTTTATTAGCCTCATCAATCAGAACAGTGCAAATTCCACCCTGGAATCCATTCTGCCAGAGCCTGTGGAACGGGGAAGGGTGAGAAATTATGGGATGCATTATCTTCAATCTCATTTGAAACATCCTAATTGAAACAATGGACGAGCACAGTTTATTGCTTATAAAATAAATGAAGGAGGTACCACTACTGTAATAATGAAAGTTTGGGCTTGTGGTTGTTTTTCCTCTACTTGACAGAGAGTTGGTAGTCAGCCAGCAGAGTGATTCCTGGTTTCCACAGTCAGAGACACGGTGCATCTGTCATTTGTCCGAGATGAATTCACCAGCCATGCAATAGGGCTGCGCGGCTTGTAACACAGGCCTAGGCTGATGGTTCCTGTCACCTGTGACTTGGCAAGTTATACCACCTTTCACTGGGTCAAGGAAATGCTATCCCAGCATAGTTAATGGTCCATTCTGAGGAGTTAGACAAGATCGGGTTCAAATTCTATCTGACTTATCTGAGCTGAATTTTTCTCATGAAAAACAAGGGACCTGCATCATAGGATTGGTGTGAAAATTAACAGAGATAATACCCTGTGCATAGTAAGCACTTGAGAAATGCTTTCTAGTAACAGTATTTGTTGAGACAGGCTCTCACTTCTGTTTGGGTCTCTAGGACAGGCATGAAAGGATGTGACTGGTGGTGATGTTTGTGAGACGAAGAGCACCACTTTTAACATCAGACAGAATCGGATTTGATTCCTAGCTCTGTCATACAAGAACTGTGAGTTCTTGGCTAATAAACATATTTTCTCTGGGTCTTATTTCCCTAAGTTGTGAAATGGTTACGAACATAATAATGCCACCCTGTCAAAGCTGTTGTGAAGACCAAATGAAAAATACATGCTGGTAATGTATGTTGAGTGCTTTCTCTATGCCTTTAGTGCCTCATACACCATAAACGTTCCATAAATAACTTTTTATAGGATTATCGAGAGCCCGGCAAAATTTTAGAAAGAAATGTCTATGTGCACACCCAGAGAATTATTTAATTTCATAGATTTTATACATTTACTTCACAAATATTTATTGTCTCTTACAGCTAGACAGTGGGGATACAGAAGAGAACAAGACTGTAAACTCTCTGCTTATAGATCTTATGATCTGCCTGGGGAAGATGGATTTGTACCCTATAAAATAACTAATAGGGGGTAATATGAAGGAGAGTGATGGGGAATGGGAAAAGGTGATTGTTCAGCACTGGCCACTGTCCAGCAGTGCATTTTGGACTAGGAAAGAATAAGCAATGCAAATATAGAAAGGAAAGATGAACACATTTTAGTCCAAAGTTAAAGTTAACATTACAGGATGACTCAAGAAAGTATATTTAGAGAGGCACACATCCTATGGCCAAAATAAACTATGAAATGATTCATTGAATCATACCCACTCATTAATTATTACTCAATTGAAATTTTGATTGTTGTTATTCCAGTTGAACAGAAATAAAAGTGCTAAACTGCTATAAGAGATGTAAGGGAGAGAACTAAGGGAAGAAAGGAGAGAGAAGAAAAGGGGACCATTGTAGAAAAACCAAAATGATACAAAATATTGCCTGAGGCTCTATTTCTCTTAAAAATTTGGGGACTTTTGCAGTCATGAGAAGTTCATGAGAAGCAAGTTATGTACTGGAAGATTGTATTCTCCTTTTTTTATTATTTGTTTTAAGATTTTATTTATTTATTTGACAGACAGAGATCACAAGTAGGCAGAGAGAGAGGCGGGGTGGGGGGTGGTAAGCAGGCACCCCGCTGAGTAGAAAACCCGATGCGGGGCTCCATCCCAGGACCCTGGGATCATGACCCGAGCCGAAGGCAGAGGCTTTAACCCACTGAGTCACCCAGGGGCCCCTGTATTCCCCTTTTTCGTTCAAGTTCTTATAGTTCCTGTTTCACAAAGGAAATATGAACAAGTGTGTCTTTTTACAAATAATCCATCAGGAGGCGCCTGGGTGGTTCAGTCGTTAGGTGTCTGTCTTCTGCTCAGGTCATGATGCTAGGACCCTTGGATCAGACTCCCTGCTCAGTGGGGGTCTGCTTCTCCCTCTCCCACCCTACCCCCCGGCTTGTGTACCCTCTCTCACTCTGTCAAATAAGTAAAAAATCTTTAAAAAACAAAGAAACAAACCCCAAATAATCCATCAAGTGTGCAGCAGGGAGGTGAAGACATTGTGACCTCTTGCATTCTCTTCAATCTGATCCTTGTTGCCAAGTGGTGCTGGTTAGGGCTTATCACAGCTACTGGGTGTCCTGTGGGGAATGATATATGTTAGCAAGTTAAAGATGCTTGCCAGTCAAGGCCCCAAAGACATTAATACTAAGGCATTTGAATTATTTTCTTTATTATATCTTTATTATATAGCTCTATTGGTAACTTGCTATTGAGCTACAAAGGATTAGAGCAGGAGTTCTCGATACATGAGCAATAGTTGTTCAAAGCGATTCTTGTACTTGAAAATGTGGGAACTACTTGTATAGGACTCAGTCTCTGATGACCTGTTTGGCTTTGTTTATAGGGTGGGTTCATCATTAAGGAATTTTTGGTTACAAGACACAGAATACTTAAACTGACTTCAGCAGAGAGGGAGTTCATTGATTCACAAAAGTGAGAAACACAGTGGAAGATTTAGCCACAATGATCAGTTGACTACGTTTTCTGTGCCCTGCTTTACTTACTTTCTTGTTAACTGTACTCCTGAATAGGTTCTTTTCTCATACAGAGATAAGGTTCTTTTCTCATATAGCTAACTAATGATAGCTGTAGAGCACCAGACCTTGTATCGCCTACGTGATGAATCCTTTGGGGGAAGAGCAAGCCTGACTTTCCCAGCAGTCAGTTAAAATCCTAAACCACCTCATTCCATCTTACTGGTTCTGACTGGATCACATTCCTGTATCTGAACCAATAACTGATCCAGTGCTTGACCTAGCCCTCCATACCATCCCTGCTGTTAGTCATGGGTCTCAACCAGCCTACCAAGGTGAAGAGATAAATGTGTGTATCCTTAAAAGGATCCTTAAGTAAAGCTAAATGAAGCCTGAGTCACTTAAGAACAATATGTATTCTTTACAGCAAGACTGACTAAAAGAAGTAGAAGGACTTGAAGAGGAAAGAGAAGGATACTGGAGAAGAGGAAAGGAGGAGGAGTATCTACACAGACATGATTTGTACTTAGAAATATGTTTAGGGGCACCTGGGTGGCTCAGTGGGTTAAAGCCTCTGCCTTCGGCTCAGGTTATGGTCTCAGGGTCCTGGGATAGAGCCCTGAGTTGGGCTCCCTGCTCAGTGGGGAGCCTGCTTCCTCCTCTCTCTCTCTCTGCCTGCCTCTCTGCCTACTTGTGATCTCTCTGTCAAATAAATAAATAAAATCTTTAAAAAAAAAAAAAAGAATATGGGGCTGCTGTTTGGGGGTTGGTGTCCCGAATACAGTGAATATTGAAAATGAGATTAATAACCCAATAGCTCTAATTACCCTTCAGATATACACCTAGAATCTAGAGTCCAGTACATCCCTCAAGGCTTTAGTTTCTACTGGGCTGTCCCCAGAAAGATAGACCATATCCATGCTGGAATACATGCATCCCTAGGGCGGGTCAGGCAGAAAAAATATTATTTCCATGGAAACCTTGTATATACTTACGTGAGCACATCCCCACCTGGCTTTTGTCCTTCTAGTGACTAATGAGCCAAATGAGGCAATTTCTGCTGTGGCCACTGGAAACATGGCTTGCTTCATTAACACCATATCGTGATAGTAGGATTATAGGGAAAAGGGTTTGAGCTTTCTTTAGGAAAGGCAATTTTCTACTGGGCCCTTGCCAAAGGTCGTACTGACTATGTTTGGAGACAAGCTGGGCCATACCCTTCACATAACTGCTGTGTGCTTTGTGGCCAGAGTTCCTTTTTGTAAATAAAATCCAATATATCAGAGACCTACTTACCTTGGGAAAGGGGAATGCTATTTACCCAAGGTAGGAAATTGGCACTATATTATCAGAGGGTATTTTCTGAACAAATATTTAATCAGAACCTCTCCTGTTTGTCTTTTTTGGCCTGAGGATGTTCTGTGAAGTGCAATGCATTTCCATTCTATGTTCATGATTTACTCAGAGCTTTGCCATAAGCTGTTGTAGATGCAAAAGGAAAGTTCAGTATTTTTAATTACATTGTGTAACTAGTCTGTTATCTGACCCTTCTGTGTTGCAAAGTAAATTTTTATCAGTATTCCTTATTGCCACCTATCAAGGTCTTGTGAATCCATATTTTGTTAAGTTTTTCAAGGGATATCATGGATGTAATATAATCACGTAGACTTGCACACTCTTGCCATACCGTGGATATCTATGAACTTATTGAACCCATTCTCTTTGTGATTTTATATTTTTCAGTAGCCTGAACATTTGTTTTTGACAAATACCCAGGAATGTTGTCACATGGCTGAAAGGTTTTTAGTTAACTCAGGTGACATATGATTGGCATTGAGAAAAAATATTAGTGACTTGTTTTAATGTTCTTTTTCTTTGTGGAGGTCACATGTAAATGAGAATTAAAAATTTCCCCTTTTCTGCATTGTGTTCTTATTCTACTTATTAATCTGAGTTAATGAAGTATGTTGTCTGGATCTTTTCTCTAAGTCTCCTTACCAAAGAGTGTGAGGAATGTCTTATTCAGTTATAATGATGGCACAGACCTCACATAGACTGATCATGATCACTTCAACGATATTATTCTTCAGACTATTGAAACATGTCCCATGGTGTAATCCAAATAGGTGGCTGCACAGCTGTTTCCTAAATTTTGTCCATTATATTGTGTGATGCAGACCACAGAACAATTATGGGAGCTATGGCTCTGAGAATGTGCTCATAACATGAACAAATCCAGTTAACCTCTCCCCCATAGACATGGTGGGAATGTGTACATTCACTAAAGACTAGTGGGGAGAAACTGCTCCATCGGTTTCCAGAAACATCATTTAGTGGGAAAGAAGTATGATTTTGGAACCAGAATCTCAGGTGTATGATGAATTCCACTACTTCTTCCATCTAGCTACATGAAACTAGCCAAGTTCTCTGAGCATCTTCATTTTTTTTTTAAGTTTATTTATTTATTTATTTGATAGACAGAGATCACAAGTAGGCAGAGAGGCAGGCCGAGAGAGAGGGGGAAGCAGGCTCCCTGCTGAGCAGACAGCCCGATGTGGGGCTCGATCCCAGGACCCTGAGATCATGACCTGAGCTGAAGGCAGAGGCTTAAACCACTGAGCCACCCAAGCGCCCCAGCATCTTCATTGTTTTTATAGGAGAATCAAATGAAGGGATATATGGAAAAGGGCTCTGATTGGCCATAATTATTCAATCAGTATGACTCTTCTTCCACTATGCTATGATCTTGTTAGGGTAACTATTATATCTTTATTCCTGATATCCACCGAACTTAGGGCATTCCCTGAGAAAACATTCCATAAGTGTTTATTAAATGACTGAGTGAATGTTAACCTTCGATAGATGCAGACGATCACACCAGAGATTCTAATTAAAAACTGAAATGAGCCAATAGAAGTACCCTAAGGTCTTGGATCACCCCCATGCCTTTTGATGAGAGCACTGGCCTATTGTGATAATGAAAATAAAACTGAGACCTGAGGAACCTGTTGTACAATTGACAGTAAACCTTTGAAAATGTCTATTAGAGATGCTAAAGCAATATGATATATGAAGTTGACACTTAGCAACAGTAGTTTTAGAGGAAATACATGTTGCTTAAAATCAATTCTCCTAATAAATTAAAAAACAGCAATAAATAAGTGCTTCATTTTTTGGTTTGTCTCCATCAAAATGTCAAAGGTTTTCACTATTTGTCTCATGAGCTGATGTCTATACAAGAAACTTCCACAAACACTGAAAAGAAAATATTTGCTCACTCAGCTTTTAGACTGTCTAGAGACACTAATTCTCACTTCATGAGAAGGTATAGTCAAGGAATTTTTTTCCCTCAAGTTTTATTTTTAAATATGGTATTTTTGTACTTGTGAATTTGCACATCTCCTAAAAACGAGGCAAGACTTGCAAATGTATTCTGATAGTATTAATTTGAACATGTGTTTCTCTTCTTTTACTGCCTTTTATCCACCTGTTGGAAAAAAGAACATTAACTGAATTTGACTAAGGGGGGGTTCATAGATGCAAAGGGATGAGAAGAATAAATCTATATCTTTTGACCAGTATACATGTCAGTTGGATGTGATTATCAATAGCCACAGATAATTGTTCAAACAATCATATCAGCCACCATATAATTCAACATGTAAACCAAACTTGTTTGGTATGTAAGTTAATTGAACTTTCATGTGATAAATAAAACAAGCATATGAATTTTTCATTTTATTAGTAGTCAGTTCTAGCAAATCTTGGAGGTACCTGCTATATTATTTTAGTTATTCCTTGTAAATGAATCAACATACATGAATCCAGACATCTAAGAAGTTTACAGAAATGACTAGTTAGGACCTAATCCAGCAATTCTCATTTTACCTAGATTTTTATTTCACAGAATATCTTGAATTTCTCCGGAACAAGAAAGAGTTAGGATCCAGACAAATCTCATGTGCAAGTAGTAGGATTTATTGGCAGATTTTTATCATCTCTCCAGCTAAATTCTTAACTCTTTCAGGGATAGATCAAAATTCTATTCATATCGGCAAGCACCCAACATAGTGCTCTGACTCTTGACTTGGATGCTTAAAAAATACAAATAAAGGACATAATCCATGATACTATTTTCTATTATTCATTAGACCTTGACTCAACCCTGCCTAACCTCCAACAAAAATTTGGCAGAGGGATTGATATCATGTCCCATTGTTAATGTTCTTGAGAGGGACTTGTCTTCTCACATTCTGCCTCCATAGATCCTCAGATTTCATGAGTTACATTGAGGCATTTACATGAGTCATCACTCATAATGATTGGCTGAGATTTAAGTTGAGTTTTCACATTACCAAATAGAAAATTCAGATGTGTTAGTTGTATGTTTCAGTTTTCTTGTTCTTATTATGATTTTTCATTTCATAGAGAAGCCTTATATCAATATATTCAAAGTTCAAAGCCATGATTATTTCAATTTCTCAATCTTCCAACCCCCAATCCAAAAAATAAATTAACAAAAACAAAAACAAAAACAAAACAAAACAACAACAACAACAACACTAAAAAGCTTTTTCCCTTCATTTGTGGCATCTACAGAAGAAATCTGCCTGCAAATGGATATAAAATGGAGTTAGAGAGTCAGAGTTCAGATTCTATTATCCACATTTTCCCCACAGTTATAGATCTCTTAGGGTGTGAAAAAATATCATTTACTTTGAAAAAGCAGTGAGCTCAGGTACAACCATAGATCCTAATTCCCTAACACTGTCTTTTTTGGTTACTAATTATAAATCGTTTCCAGTTTTCATTGTTGCTAGGAAAAATACCATCAAGTATACTTTTCCACGTTTGTGTGTGGGTGTGTGTGTAAGACTTCCCTAGCTTATAAAGCCCATTATGAGTAGTGGATTGAAAGTGAGTTCAGAGCACAACACCTAGGAAGTAATGTGCAAGTGTCCTTCATTTCATAGTTTTTCCAAATGAAATAGAAGAGCAAATAAATACACTCAGTCTGTGGAAAACAATTATGTTGCATATAGGACAGTCTAGGAGAGTTAAAGAAAAGGGTTATGTTGCGTATAGGACAGTCCAGGGGAGTTAAAGAAAAGGGTTGGGGAAGGTGTTGGAAAAGCAAAAAGGAAGTCAAGGCAGTGAAGGAGGATACAAGCAGGGGAGAATGCCCCTGGTTGAAAATTCAACCAAGAAAGAAGGATCACAAGAAAGGAACATATAAACACCAGGAAAAGATAAAGGAACCTGCTGGGAAAAAAAAAAAAAGAGAAGAAAAGTGGAAGGAGAGAAAAAAAAACTGCGGTAAGTAATTAACAACTATGAAAGGAAGAAAAATAGAGAAAGGAAAAGCAAACAGAATATCCCAAAAGATGGTATCTCTTGATTACTGTTAGAGAAAACTACATATGAAACAAATGAAGTCTCATTTTGTTCTCATAAAAGCTTCATTATAAGATGATATTTCAGAACTGGCTTTAGATATGGAAATGACTTTGTCACTGTCTTGGTCCCTGTAACAGAAGCCATTCTCTGCTTTCAAGGAGTGAAGAGAAAACAGGAGCTAGGACATCGCACACAATGGGAACACATCTGGCTCAGCCAGAGGTTCCTGGGAAATAAATGACCCTGAAAAAGCTACAGGGACAAATTTCTTTTTCTAACTCTTTCCTTTTGAAACCCCAAATATCAGCATCCTTCCAAACACTGCTATGTGATTTGTGGTCCCCAAATTAGCACAAGCCAGTCAGTTTTCTGTTGTATAAAATTCAGAATGGAGTTTTCAAATGAGAAGAATAATTGTTCACATGTATAAAATGAATATTTTTGTAGAACTTTCTAATATTTATGACCCCAGTTGTGTCTGCTTCTTTGAGTGTGTGCATGACAAGGTCCATGTTTACAAACAGTCTCTAACCGCTATAAACAACTTCATTTCTTTACTTAGCATCTAACTCTATGCATTCTGTAGTTTTAAAGTGGAATGGAGAATATTTACTATCTTTTCTATTTTCCTCACATTTTTACATTTTCATTTTGTGTTTTCAGATCTCTCTTGGCCAGAAACTTGTACACAACTGTAATATGCTTTTACAAATATAGTTAGTGGTAAATAGACTCTAAAATGTTTTCAAAGTTGTTTACATTTTAATTAACTTAAAATGCTTAAATGTTAAGGATATATATTTAGATTTGTTTTTTTTTTTTTTTCAAATGACTTAATCTGAATAAGCTTTTCAAGGCTTGAGACAAAGACTGCACCTGAACGGGTTCCTGAAAACTAGATTAGTTTGAGAATGTAGTACTCTGGTATACTCCGGAGCAACTCAAAAGGCTTGAGAGCCCACAAATAATGATCATGAGTGAGACAAAAGGATGTCTTTGATTATCTGAGGGTATGGGAGTGATAGGTGGGTCTTCTAATCAAACTGTAAAACTTTCAGTGATAATGAAGCTTTTAGGTCTTGCTCCATTCAAGTTGCTCAGTTACTTCCCATTTTTGAACATCAGTGGACGGTGCTGAGTGTTATCATTGTTCTTTCTGGAGGAGAAGTTAGTCTTCCACCAGACATATGAAAACAATTCATATTTGTTGATTTTATACCTGGTGGCCCCAACCATGTTAGGTAGTAAGGAATCTTTGCCTCATAGTTATGATATTCCTTTTTATTAAGTTTTTAAAAAAATTTTAATTCCATTATATTTAAAATACAGTGTTGTATTAGTTTCAGATATACAGTATAGTGATTCAACATTTCTATACATTACTCAGTGGTCATCCTGGTAAGTGGACTCCTTAATCCCCATTACCTATTTAACCTATCCTCCTACCCACCACTCCTCCGGTAACCAAACCCATAGTTCTATTCTTAGAGTTTCTGAGTGTATAGGTCTTGTTCTCTAAATCATATCTTGCTGGGAAAGAAGGCATGTGACCTCTCGTTCCAGAGGTGTATTCCTGTCATTCATTAAAGAAGAGACCTTTTCTCTAAATCATACCTTAGATTATCTGACTTAAGTCGTCTCAATTTATGGGACTCTTTTATGGTGTCACATGCAAGGCATTTAGGACATACTCCAAGGATGGACTGGGTAAACCTGACTAATATCTGCTGTACTAACAAAGTTTCAGGCCAAATGGAAACTTTTTTCCTTTTTTCCATTAATTAGACCTACTATCCTGGATATACTTATTCATTTAAAATAGAAACATAATCCAATAAAACACTTTTGATTCACAATGGTTTTAATAAGAGGTAAAGAAGAGAGTGTAGCAGTTAAAACAGAATGGCTTTTGTTCTTCTAGTTCCATGGTAAATTAATAATTGTTATCACTCTTTCAATTTTCTTCCACATCATAATATTTCCCCATGTGTTACAGTTTTGCTATTATTGGAATGTCATTGAAGTTGAAAAAACATAGACTTTCCTTGCTATTTCTTTCCATATGCCTTGTCAGAGTTACAAGTTAAATTTAGAATATATGCAGAGGGTAAACTGTATCTCTGAGAAAAATGTTTCAGCTGCGGCCCATGTCTGAAGGAGGTGTCACGGGCCACTTTCTCAAAGCTCCTTTTAGGACACAGTCACTCTTATCCAAATGAGAAGGCAGCTCACTCTACTTTGGTTATAGCGATCTATAAATGAGCAGAGAAGACCTGATCAAACACTAATAATTTACTGCTGTTTTTCTATTATTGATTTCACTAGGAATTGCTTTTTTAATTTTTTGATAAATTAAAAAAAAAAAAAAGTGAGCTGCTTTGGCTTCTCCTGTTTGGAAAGTAACTCAAGAAAAGGTAGTCTTTCTTCTGAGTGCCTATAGCTGATATTTGCTCTCATGTTCTCATGTATCCCTTATTATGATAGAATTATTTGTTTAAAACTCTTTCAAACCCACTGGATGTAACTGTCTGGTGCACGCACGTGTGTGTGTGTGTGCACATCCAGTGCTCCATGTAATACGTGCCCTCCTTAATACCCACCACCAGGCTCACCCAACCACCCGCCTCCCTCCACTCCAAAACCCTCAGTTTGTTTCTCAGAGTCCACAGTTCTTCATGGTTGGTCTCCTCTCCAGTTTCCCCAACTCACTTCTCTCCATCTCCCAATGTCCCCCGTGTTATTCCTTAAGTAAGTGAAACCATATGATAATTGACTCTCTGCTTGACTTATTTCACTCAGCATAATCTCCTCCAGTCCTGTCCATGATGCTACAAAAGTTGGGTATTCATCCCTTCTGATGGAGGCATAATACTCCACTCTATATATGGACCATATCTTCTTTATCCATTCATCCATTTTTTTAAAGATTTTATTTATTTATTTGACAGAGAGAGATCACAAGTAGGCATAGAGGCAGGCAGAGAGAGAGGAAGGAAGCAGGCTCCCCGCCGAGCAGAGAGCTCGACGTGGGACTCGATCCCAGGACCCCGAGATCATGACCCGAGCCAAAGGCAGCAGCTTAACCCACTGAGCCACCCAGGTGCCCTATCCATTCATCCATTGAAGGGCATCTTGGCTCTTTCCACAGTTTGGCAACAGTGACCATTGCTGTTATGAACATTGGGGTACAGATGGCCCTTCTTTTCACTACATCTGTAT
Organism: Neogale vison; assembly: GCF_020171115.1. Classification (NCBI taxonomy): domain Eukaryota; kingdom Metazoa; phylum Chordata; class Mammalia; order Carnivora; family Mustelidae; genus Neogale; species Neogale vison. The sequence continues at coordinate 62,699,150 of NC_058096.1, read as the reverse complement.
CTTTAGGGTAAATACCCAACAGTGCAATTGAAGGGTCATAGGATAGCTCTATTTTTAATTTCTTAAGGAATCTCCATACTGTTTTCCAAAGTGGCTGCACCAACTTGCATTCCCACCAACAGTATAAGAGAGTTCCCCTTTCTCCACATCCTCTCTAATACTTGTTGTTTACTGTCTTATTGATTTTGGCAATTCTAACTGGTGTAAAAAGAAAAACAAAACTGGGGACATCACATTGCCTGATTTCAAGCTTTACTATAAAGCTGTGATCATCAAGACAGCATGGTACTGACACAAAAACAGACACATAGACCAGTGGAACAAAGTAGGGAGCCCAGAAATAGACCTGCAACTCTATGGTCAAATTATCTTTGACAAAACAGGAAAAAATATACATTAGAAAAAAGAGAGTGTCTTCAATAAATGGTGCTGGGAAAAATGACAGCTATGTATAGAAGAATGAAACTCGGCCATTCTCTTACACCATACACAAAGATTAACCAAAATGGATAAAAGACCTCAACGTGAGGTAGAAAACTATCAAAATCCTAGAGGAGAACATAAGCAGTAACCTCTTCGACATTGGCCATGGCAACTTCTTTCAAGGCATTTATCCAAAGGCAAAGGAAAAAAAAGTGAAAATGAACTTTTGGGACTTCATCAAGATCAAAATCTTCTGCACAGCAAAGGAAACAGTCAACAAAACAAAGAGGCAACCCATGGAATGGGAGAAGGTGTTCACAAATGACACTACAGACAAAGGATTGATATCCAAGCTCAATAAAGAATTCCGCAAACTCCTCGGCATCAGGGAAATACAAATCAAAACCACAATGAGATATCACCTCACACCAGTCAGAATGGCTAAAATCAACAGGTCAGGAAATGACAGATGCTGGCGAGGATGCAGAGAAAGGGGAACCCTCCTACACTGTTGGTGGGAATGCAAGCTGGTGCAACCACTCTGGAAAACAGCATGGAGGTTCCTCAAAATGTTGAAAATAGAACTGCCCTATGACCCAGCAATTGCACTACTGGGTATTTACCCTAAAGATACAAACGTAGTGATCTAAAGGGGCACGTGCACCCGAATGTTTATAGCAGCAATGTCCACAATAGCCAAACTATGGAAAGAACCTAGATGTCCATCAACAGATGAATGGATAAAGAAGATGTGGTATATATACACAATGGAATACTGTGCAGCCATCAAAAGAAATGAAATCTTGCCATTTGCGACGACGTGGATGGAACTAGAGCGTATCATGCTCAGGGAAATAAGTCAAGCGGAGAAAGACAACTATCATATGATCTCCCTGATGTGAGGAAGTGATGATGCAACATGGGGGCTTAAGTGGGTAGGAGAAGTATAAATGAAACAAGATGGGATTGGGAGGCAGACAAACCATAAGTGACTCTTTTTTTTTTTTTTTTAAAGATTTTATTTATTTATTTGACAGAGAGAGATTACAAGTAGGCAGAGAGGCAGGCAGAGAGAGAGCGGAGGAAGCAGGCTCCCTGCTGAGCAGAGAGCCCGATGCGGGACTCGATCCCAGGACCCTGAGATCATGACCTGAGCCGAAGGCAGCGGCTTAACCCACTGAGCCACCCAGGCGCCCCATAAGTGACTCTTAATCTCACAAAACAAACTGAGGGTTGCTGGGGGGAGGGGGGTTGTGAGAAGGGGTGTGGGGTTATGGACATTGGGGAGGGTATGTGCTTTGGTGAGTGCTGTGAAGTGTGTAAACCTGGCGATTCACAGACCTGTACCCCTGGGGATAAAAATATATGTTTATAAAAAATTTTTTAAAAAATTAAAAAAAAAAAAAAAAGAATTCCGCAAACTCAACACACACAAAACAGATAATCTCGTCAAAAAATGGGCAGAAGACATGAACAGACACTTTTTTTTTTTTTTAAGATTTTATTTATTTATTTGACAGACAGAGATCACAAATAGGCAGAGAAGCAGGCAGAGAGAGGAGGGGGATCAGGCTCCCTGCTGAGCAGATAGCCCAATGCAGGGCTCGATCCCAGGACCCTGAGATCATGACCTGAGCCAAAGGCAGAGGCTTAACCCACTGAGCCACCCAAGCACCCCTATGAACAGACACTTCTCCAAAGAAGACATACAAATGGCTAACAGACACATGAAAAAATGTTCATCATCATTAGCCATCAGGGATATTTAAATCCCCAAACCACATTGGTTGTAACTTTCTAAAGGCAGGGAACATCTCCACCATGTCTCCCATGGCTACGATAGGTGAGCAAGAACCAGTTACACATGGAGATAAGTGGAAGGAAAGAATCAGTGAGCTTCCGTTGGTTAAATTTGAGGTTGAGGTTTGCTATGGTAAAATGACATGTTTTAAGAGTATGTTAAGTAGTAGATATATCATATATTCACTAATTATTTGTTCACTCATTATTCATTAACTATTTACAGAGCACTCACACAACTTTCTAAATCACGAGAATATGAAGTGAACAAGAGGGATGTGGTATTCATACTTGGAGATTACTTATAGCAGAAATGATAGACAATAAAAACATGTAAGAATTGCTAGTAAAATATGATACTGAAGTGTGATGATATAATTCTTATCATATAGAGATATAAAGGAGTACATAAGCATCTCCTTCACACTAGGGCATTAGGCAAGGCCTCTCTGAAAAGGTGGTATTTGAACTAAGTTCTAAAAAACGAAAAGGAGCCAGCTGTGCAAAGATCAGCAGAGTGTTCATGAGAAAATAAATGAAAACTACCTATTTACCTACTACTTGGTAATCATCCTAATTAACATTTTGATATACATCCTTTTATGTGTGAGTGTCTGTGCAGGTATATATGAGTGTATGTATAAATGGGTTTTACTATAGAGTATATTTGCTTTATTCATTCAAGAATATATTGTGAATATTTTTTGCAGCCTACTAAATTTATTTCTACAATCTATATCTGAATGACAGCATAGAGTTCAGCCAAATTCAAGTAATAATATTTCATCAACTCTCTCTGTTATTTCTACTTTTATCTGATTTCCAATGTTTTGATATTTTAATTTTTATATTTGCACAGTTGAGAAGGGGATAAATCAAAATAATAAAAAGTACAGGCTTTGAAAGCAGCCTGCCTGAATTTTGACCTGGCTCTGCCACTTAAAGTCATACAGCTTAGGCAAATTGCTTAACCTACCAGTTTTCAAAGTGGTCATAATTATAACACCTACCTCATAGCATTGCTGGTAGAATGTTTCATTAATATGATACTCACATTGTATACAGAGGAATGCTTGGCACCACCTGAGAATCTCACTAAATGTGAGCTACCAGGGGCACCTGGGTGGCTCAGTGGGTTAAGCCTCTGCCTTCAGCTCAGGTCATGATGTCAGGGTTTTGGGATTGAGCCCCACATCGGGCTGTCCGTTCAGTGGGGAGCCTGCTTCTCCCTCTCCCTCTGCCTACCTCTCTGCCAACTTGTTATCTCTGTCTGTCAAATAAAAATAAAATCTTTAAAAAAATAAATAAAAATAAAAATAAATGTGAGCTACCATTCAGAACCATTCAGATTCCAGAGAACTTGGCAGAGAATGAAGTATACTGTACCAACCAAACTTTGTCTGTTATTATCCTAATTGTGAGGGAAGTTTGTGATTCATTTTTAAAAATCTGTAAGAAAGTTGAGGTAAAGTAAAAATTGTGTGGATTAGAAAATAGTGCATGATATCCTCCAGGAACTGACTCAAGAATAAATAAATTTTCATGACCTATGAAGTTTGTGGTTGTTTTTCCGGGGAAGGTCAGAACAGTGGCAAACTTGTTGCTGGGCTCAATGTTTGTACATTGACAAAGTACTTGTCTTTTACTCACTGAGGTCTCAATGCTAAACAAAAATGCAGTATTTCAGTTTTTAGCTGTAGGTCTTACAGTAAGCAACTATTATTGGGTGAAAAGGTCTCCAGAAATGCCAGCGAGTTCAAGTAATGAGAAAAGTGCACACAAATGAAACGTGATTGGGATGAAAAATTTGAAGATGTTGTCACCTTCATGACTCTAGGTCATCACACTGCCCCTAGCTTAAGTGTTCTTAGCCTGAAGTTCCCATAATGGGCTTCATGGAATCTGTCATCCACCTGAAATTGTTGATATTCTGTAATCAGAAGGTCACTTGATGAGCATACAATTAAAGTAAAGGGAGTTAGCAAGAATATCTAAATGGCTCCCAACCTCAAGTTATGATGATAGCCTGATGCACCCATTAGATTTAGTGTGTGTGTGTGTGTGTGTGTGTGTGTGTGTGTGTTTCATTTTCCGTTTTATAAACTCAAGAGTCCAGTGAAAGCTTAAAAAGTTCTGTGATATTCTTAAAACCCCTGAGCCCAAACCAAAACTTTGCACATGTGTGTATATTTGCAGATTTTCTAAGTAGAAGTTAAGTACTCTTGGTCAAATTTCCAAAAGTATCTGGGAATCAAAACTGGTTAAGGGCCAGTTTTGGATTTCTCCAGAAGCTAACCTCAGCCTCCTGTGAACATTGCTTTGGTGATTGTCCTGTCATTGGCTTCCCAGAAGCTTGTATCCATGACTTCTGCTGCAAGTAAAGAGTTACTGGGCTCCTGTCATTGTCTCGGAGTCTCACTCCTGAACATCTGTCTCCCAGAGACTGGTTTCCATTCATTTGCTGCCAGAATTCTCTAACTAGAAAAAGTTTCTTGTCCTTCTTTCTTTTCTTTGCTTTTCTCTTTTTTTTTCTGTTGTGCTTGTTTTCATATCTACTGACCCCAGTGCTGAACCTACTTAGAATGAGATTGTATATTCTTAGAGATCTTGCCAATATGTAATATCATTTGTTCAGGGGATGTTTTATTTCTTACTCCATAAACCAGTTCACACCTCCCACTATTCCTCTTGCTGAGCTAATTTCTTCCTCATTTGGGCTACCAGCCTACCTTGTACTTCTGTTAGAACACATCTTAGTTGAAATTTCTTTTTTTTTTTTTTTAAGGGAGGTTTTTGGTTTTTTTCAAAGATTTTTTATTTATTTATTTGACAAAGAGAGAGAGACACGGTGAGAGAAGGAACACAAGCAGGGGGGGTGGCAGAGGGAGAAGTAGGGCTTCTGCAGAGCAGGAAGCCTGATGTGGGGCTCAATCCCAGGATCCTGGGACCACAACCCAAGCCAAAGGCAGATGCTTAATGACTGAACCACCCAGGTGCCCCTTAGTTGAAATTTCTTTATCTATCCCTAGGACTATGAGCTCCTTTAAAAACTGTGCCTTATTGTCTCTCCATCTCTAGATCCCAAAGTTATGCCTGAAAAACTTATTATCTGGGTTGCTTTCTAAGATGGATATTATAAGGGTGTCCTTGACAGTGTTATATGAAACATTACATAGTCCTCTCTTTATAAAGGTATACTAAATAAATTATCATTTTAGCCAAAATGACTTATGTAAATGATTGTATATCTATTCATTTTTTTGCTAATTACCAAGAGCTGTATTTATGATACCCCATCATTAATGTGCTGAAGTCACAGCACATATTGTGTTCTGATCTCAACATTTTTTATTTTATCTTATTTTATTTATTTATTTAATTTATTATTTATCTTATTTTATTTTATCTCAACTTTTTTTTTTAAAGATTTAATTTATTTATCAGAGAGAGAGAGAGCGAGCACAGGCAGACAGAATGGCAGGCAGAGGCAGAGGGAGAAGCAGGCTCCCCGCCAAGCAAGGAGCCCGATGTAGGACCTGATCCCAGGACGCTGGGATCATGACCTGAGCCAAAGGCAGCTGCTTAACCAACTGAGCCACCCAGGCGTCCCTATCTCAACATTTTTATTTTATCTTTCTTATTGTCATCTTCCTTTTGCTTTGATTCTCTTGCTTCTTTTAGTAAATACTACTTTCATGCATAGTTAAGCTATTTTAAATGAGTTTGGTGTAATTTATAAGGTATGATACACACACACACACACCTGCACAAGTCGTCATGTAATAATTTCCAGTCCCAGCCATTTATCTTCTGGATGGAATCTAGTTCCACACATATGCAATGCTTTATTTGTTTTGTTTTCTTAAAAGATGAGTATACTCTCACATTGTATCCTATGTCTTTATTCAACCAGCAGGTTGTTCTGAGCTCCTACATTTTTCTTTATCCAGGACAACTCAACTTATTGCTACCAAGTCCTGATATTGACAAAATTGTTATGCAGATGGTAGCTCTGCAATAGAAATAAGATGTGAAATGGCATTTTACAATGTCGGAATATAGGGGCACTTGAGTGGCTCAGTCAGTCAAGTACCTGCCTTTGTCTCAGGTCATGATCTTGGGGTCCTGGGATTGAGCCCTGCATTCCATAGGGCTCCCTGCTCAGTGAGAAGCCTGCTTCTCCCTTTCCCACTCCCCCTGCTTGTGTTCCCTCTCTCCCTATCAAATAAATAAATAAAATCTTAAAAAAAAAAAAAAGCCAGAATACATAGTGCCATTACTAAACATCCTTGCTATATATGTTTGTGGTCCTTGGACCAGCAGAAACTCAGCCCTGCCCAGACTTACTGAATCAGAATCCACATTTTAAGATCCCCAGGGCATTTATATGCACATAAAAATCTGAAAAACACTGATCAGCATGATCTAATGGATGAAAAATTCCATTTTAAATGTTGAAAGTACAAACTTTATAAGTGATGTGGGGTGGGAGTTTAGTGTAAAGTAAAAAATAAAAATTAACTTGATTTTAGATTTATATTTGAGTCCTGGCTCTGCTTCCTATTTTCATTTATAGAAACTAGAATTAACTCCTACTCTATCAGGCATGTGTGTGGGTGATGGGGATACAAAGATAAGTAAAACAGAGCCTCTGGTTCCACAGAGCTAACTCTGTAATCCTTAAACAAATCTGTGAAAAGATGGTGGATTGAACACACACCCACTTCTACTCTCCCTAAGTGGTACAATACCTACTATAAAGGAGCTCTTTTTCCCTAAAGACATACATACAAGGGGAGGTGGGGAGAACAAGATGAGAGAGCACAGCAAAAGCAATTTTGGAAGCTGTAAAGCACAGGGATAAGTGAAACTGATTTAGCAGACAGGAAAATTCTGAAGTCTAAGCTAGTAACAAGGAGAGCTGAAAACCAAACTAGTTCTTCCTATGAACTGTTCAGATATTGGCAGTACCATATACCATTGGGAGCTGGAGAAACCTCAGATTAGGGTGGGGGGAGCAACTAAAATAAGAGAAGTTTTTGATGCTTAAAACTGAATTAAATCCCTAAATCTCTTCTCTCTGATTCTTCTTAGCTAAACCAAGCAACAAAATTTAAGTTCATTCTTGTGAAGGAAGTAAAGCAGTGTCTCTGTACTGGGGATACCAGATACAGTTAAGAGTAGGGTACATGATATTTGTATAGTAAATATGAGGTCTTCCACCCCGATACTAATTCTCCACTGAGATCCCCAAATACTGGCAGCCAGATTTTACCTCCTCTGCGGGTTATGACTCTTTCCTGGGGAATATAATTAATTAAAAAGAATAAATGTAGGGAAAATGGGGAAGGCATCATAAAATAAATATCTTTAGGTCCATACTAATATAAACAAGTGTTTAAGCAAATAGATTTAGAAAGAAACAAATCTCCCACACAGAATTCCAAATAATCTATGTAGCTATTCTTCCTTCCAAGAAATGGAGCATAACTTCCCACTCTTTAAACATAGGCTGTTTGTAGTGGTTTCCTTTCAAAGAGGACAGGTTGAAAGGAGAAGAGAAAATGAGTAATTGTAGAGGAGAGAAACCTAACAACTACTTCTTCAGGTGGATGATTGAGGTCAGTGGCAACAGTGACAATTCATATTGATAGAATGTACTCTTTGTAATATGAGATGATGAAAATAGCCTTTACCCTTGTGGTTTCCTTCCCAAGACCCATAACTCCCATCTAATTATAAGAAAAACAGACACATTTTATTAGAAGACAAATTTTATTAGAAGATCCTACAAAATACCAGACCACTATTCCTCAAGACTATCAAAGTCATCAAAAACAGGGGAAGTCTGAGAAAATGTCACAGCCAAGAGGAGCCTCAGGAGACATGACAACTCATGTGGAATCCTGGATGTGATCCTGGAAGAGAAAAGGACACTAGGCAAAAAGTAAGGAAATATGAATAATGTATGAATTTTAGCTAATAATAATAAGGTTTCAAGGTTAGCCCATAAATTGTGACAAATGTACTATACTAATATAAGTTGTTAATAAGAGGGGGAAGTTGTTTAGGATTTATGGGAACTATGTACTGTCTTTGCAATTTTCCTATAAATCCAAAACTGTTCTAAACGTTTATTTTGAAAATAAATAAATAACAGGGGAGAAAAGACTGTGCTGTTCCTCTAAGAAACAGCACAGCCAGATTGCTCTTGGAGTCAAGTTCCTAGTCAAGGAGTCCCACCCATACATTAGAGTTTTGAGTCACCATTTCTTTGACCGTTATAGCAAGATGCATTTATTTTAATTTACCAGTATTTTGCACATCACTTTTCCATGTTAGTCATATAAATCTAGTGTTTTGATTATCCCTTGCTGCACTAAAAATTACCGAGATCTTCGTGGCTTAAACAACCGTCATTTTATTTTTTTCTCAAGATTCCAGAATTTAGATAGGGCTTGATTAGCTGATGTGGTGTTGACAGAAGTTGCTCCATGGTATTCAGCCCACGGCTGGGCTAGTGTGGAAGGTTCAGATGGGCTTCACTCAATTGTCTGTCACCTTGACAGGATGGCTAGACAGGTGGGCTCACCTAGAATTCTTGGCTGGAGTACTTAATACACATGGACTTTCCAGCATGGCAGCCTCATGGTGGTCAAATATATGACATGGCTCCTAGAGACAGTCTTCCAAAAGCTCACATTTTATTCCCCATTTTAAATATGAATAGCATATAAAGACTACCAGATACCTAAGGAATGGCTGAAAGAATGTGAAAGAAAGAAACCAAAATAAACACATAATAGCAACTTGAAGAAAAAAGACAGGGTTTGAACAGAAAAATTTTAAGTATCATTGATATTCTTGGGAAGAAAAGCTAATTGATGATTGAAAAGAGGTCTTGGAAATGTAAAACATGAGGGTAAAAAGGAAAACTCAGTAGGTATGTTGACATTAAAAGCTGAGAAAATCTCTTTGGAAGTGGAGGCAGAAGACAAAAAAAAATTGTCGAACAGAAGGAAAAAGAAAAAAAAGATTGCATTACAGAACAAGTATAGAAGATCTGTCCAAATAATGGTAATTACAAAAATAGAAAGTTGAGGTAAAGGAAGGGAGGAAATCACTGATGAAATCATTCAATAAAGACTTTCTAAACTGAAAAATGTGAATTTCCAGATTGAAATTATTGAAAGCACATGGAAAGTAGACCCACCTCAATGCATTTCACCTTGAAATTTCAGAACACTGGGACAAATACAAGAACCAGTGAACAGCCAAGTGGGGGGAAAAAAAGATGAAAAAGCAAGTCACATTCAAAGGATCAGATATTAAGTGATTTGGGATTTTTCAATAGCAAAACTGGGTTTTAGAATTCAAAGGAGAATAAAATTTGGGAGGAAAATGATTTCCAATCTAGCATTCTCTACTCAACAATGTTGTTATTGTTTTTGTTGTTGTTTTTACCCTCACTCTTGGTTGATAGACATCAAATTTATCACATAATTTACATGTCACACATTTTAATCAAGAAGCTCTTAAAGAATGTGTTCTACCAAATGACTAAATAAATAGAAAAAGAGAAAATATGAACTAGAGGAAAATAAGAGATTGAACCCTGGAAAGAGGCAAAGAGAAATAATAGGATTATAGATCTGCAAGAAATGGAGGAAGCAAACAGTTGAGAGTAGACCCAATTCTATTCCCAACTCCACCATTTATTAATTGAGATTCCTGGAATAATGTAATTGACCTATTCATGACTCACATTCTTTCTTTAAAATGGGAATAGAAGTACCCAAAATATGTAGGGCGCCTGGGTGGCTCAGTGAGTTAAGCCTCTGCCTTTGACTCAGGTCATGATCTCAGGTCCTGGGATCAAGCCCCACATCGGGCTCTCTGCTCAGCAAGAAGCCTGCTTCCCTCTCTCTGCCTGCCTCTCTTTCTAATTGTGATCTCTCTCTCTCTCTCTCTCTCTGTCAAATAAATAAATAAAATCTTAAAAAAAAAAAAAGAAGTACCCCAAATATGTAAAAATTATAAATATATTTGAGCAATGCCTGGCACAGAATAGATGCTCAACAAATATTGACCTTTACCATTTATTACTAAAACCCCTCTTTGCTTTGCCCCCATTCAGTCCCTATTAAAAGTAGCATAAATGTATTGTTTTATTAAAAAAAAAAAAAGTCCCCCAAATGCATGCCACATTGTTTCCATTTTATCAGGCCATAAAATCTGAGCTAGACTAAAGAATCCATTTAAAGTGTTTCCAAAATCTTTAAAACCTGCAAACAATTATAAAGAGATGAATAATAAGCAAAACAATTCCTTCCACTTCATAAAATACTATTGAAAAGCATCTATAATTCCAAGTTGTCCTGGATACTAAAAGTGGTAATATTTGGCTGTTAACCCAGTGGCACAGAATGAAAGGAAAACATAATAAAATGTAGGGACTCTGCACCCTGCTGACATAATAACTAAACTGAAGAGACAAAGAACACCAAATTCCTAACTTTATGACCCATATAGAGAGATGTTCCAAAGCATATGTAGATCATCGGAGTTTAAAATCTACCTGAGGGGTTCACTTTCAGTATTTTCATTATGTGACTTATTTGGTGGGTATTGCAAGATTATAAATGCTGAGAGTATTATGTTAATGTTTTATAAAAGTAAAGTTGCTATTTCTCTAAAATATGTGAGTGTAAAAAGTGGTACTACTGCTTGCGTAAGTGTCTGATTTTATTACATTTCAGGATTTCATTATATTCAGGGGTCTCGGATTTTCTAATAGCAGACCCTAAGGCACCAGAAAAAAAAATGCATTTCTGGAATGCATATATTTTGTGAAATAAGGGATAATATAATGAATGGGTTCACCCTCAAATAGGAATAATAACTTCCCTTTCTACCCTCATCCTACCATCCCATGCACTGTCCAGGATTGCTCTGGGCACTACTTCTGTCCTATGTTTTCCAAAGGGCAACCCAGCACAGGGAAACATTGTGATGCATGCAAAAAACAAAAGGCACCAGACTGTTTACTGATATGTTATTCAGGCTGTTGCAGTAAGAAGTAGGAAGCCTGAGATTTGATAGGGCCCGGTGGAATTCATGAGGAAGAATGAGGCTGAGTCTTGCCTCATATTATGTGAAGGCGCTGAGGTCCTTTGCAGTCAGCCGTTTCCTGGAACACAGAGCAGGGAGATTTTCTAACCATTCCTGCTTTAAGGGAACACTGGGTTTAAATAAAGTTCATTGTTTTTCCATGTGGTCTTCTACTATTTCCTTTCTTCCCATTCAGAAGTTCTGCTCACTAAATTATATCTCAATCAGAGTTTTCTTCAGAGTGGACATTTTGGGGACCCTCCTTAAAATTATTGACCCACTTGATTCATTCAAAAAAATGTCTCCCATCTCATCTTTCCTCATTCCATTTTTGTAGCTAGTAAATAATAACAATGGTAATGATAAAACATCAATGACAATATCAGCAGTTCTATATAAAAGTTGCTGATCATTTTCATATGCCAGGTGCTACTCTAAGGTCTTTACATGAAGTGATTTATTAAATCCAAAAACAACCCAGTGAAGAAACAGAGACTTAGGTGAAATAATTTGCCTAAATTATTGTAGCTGATATGTTGAGAAGCTGAGATTGGAACTTCCTCAGTCTGCACTACTCTATTTTCGGAGTACCACACCACACAGCAGCAACAGTACCCGGGGACACAGCCCAGTGTTAGTTAGAGACAGGGTAGGAATCACTTAGAAATCCTGGGAGTGTTAGTGAGGGAAAGCTTTTGCAGCTTAGAGACTAACAATTTCTCCAACTGAGGTTTAATTAATGAGCACAGAGAGTTAACATTAAAGTCTCCTGTCGTGCCTGACATGCTACACAGGTGTTAATGTTGGTTGTCCCAGAACTTCTAGTCTATGGGAATACCTTCTAGAACTACTGGGAAGTAGGGAAGAGTAAAGTATATTACACAATGATTAACACAAACTACTTGTCTAACAGAATCATTTTTAAAAGCAGAGTTCAAAGTTATGTACATTTACAAGGGTATAATTTATAAATTATAAGCTCAGTATGATTCCAAATAAACACTAAGTGTGTCTGTACAACTTTAAATATAAACCACTGGAGATGAGCATTATTAATAATCTGATGGGCTTTTTTGTTTGTTTTTTAAAGATTTTATTTATTTATTTAACAGACAGAGATCACAAGTAGGCAGAGAGGCAGGCAGAGGGAGAGAGAGGAGGAAGCAGGCTCCCTGCTGAGCAGAGAGCCCAACACGGGGCTCGATCCCAGGACCCTGGGATCATGACCTGAGCCGAAGGCAGAAGCTCCAACCCACTGAGCCACCCAGGCGCCCCTGATGGTTTTTGTTTTATCTGTATTTTTCCATCTTTTCTGGATTTTTGATGCAGAGCAGGTACTTTTCATAATCATAAAACATACGGTGAAAACATTTCTAAATTTCTAGACTTCTCTACCCTACATCATTTACTGATCTTTCAGGTTTGCTGTTTTACAGCAGAGTGGGAGAAAGGATGTGGGACTTGAGATGCAGAGAGAGAGAGCGTGACCTAACATTTTTTAATGCAATTATTGTTATTTCTCTTTTCTGTACCTTCTACTGAAAGAAAAGTCATTCTGAACATCTATTCTAGAATTTCCCATGGATTTTCACATCAACTTTTTTATCTGATTCTCCAGTAGTTGGTTTGCAGCATCTCTCTCTTTCTGTCTCTCTTCACCTTCTCACTGTTTCTCACATTGTCTCTCATATACATGTTTGTATACGAATCTCTCTCTCTCTCTCTGCCTCACACTCTCTCATGCTGCCCTTATTTATTATTTTTTTGTAGATACTTTTCTGGTTTTCTTCATCTGCCTGAATATACTAAAACAAAACAAAATAAAACAAAAAATATCTGAACACTGGAATTCCAGAAGTTTGAACTCACTAGTACTTAAAAAGATATTTCAGAATCTCCTCTCAGAGCCACATAATTTTCAAAAATATATATGTGAAACTCAGATTTAAAATCTCAAAGCCTAGGGGCGCCTGGGTGGCTCAGTGGGTTAAGCCGCTGCCTTCGGCTCAGGTCATGATCTCAGGGTCCTGGGATCGAGTCCCGCATCGGGCTCTCTGCTCAGCAGGGGGCCTGCTTCCCTCTCTCTCTCTCTCTCTCTCTCTGCCTGCCTCGCCTGCCTCTCCATCTACTTGTGATTTCTCTCTGTCAAATAAATAAATAAAATCTTAAAATAAATAAATAAATAAAAATAAAATAAAATAAAATCTCAAAGCCTAAAAGTCATGGCAGTTTTTAGATAATGATTGATTAAAATGTAAAAAGAATTCTTTAATTGTCAACTATTGGTAAATCCAATAGATTGCAGATGCTGGTTATTGAAATAGCCTAGTGTGGGGTAAAAGAGAAATAAAAATATAGATTTTGATGTAGGAATATAGGAATGAGTTAGCTCAGGAAGTTGAAAGAAGATTCCCTGGAGAGACAGCATAATTAACTGCCCTGATAGATCTCCTTTCAAAGCAAACTCTATCCTGACTTCCTTCTCAAAGTACTAACAATTACCAGGAGTTCCCAAACCTGCCTTGTAGATTCTGCCAAATCCATTCCTTCCAACTGCAGACTTCCTGGGCTGGTTCCTATGTTTCAAAAAATTGTTATATATTATAAGCTATGGATCAAAAGATCCATCTATTAAGACACTAAACAATTGAGTAGAGATTATAAGATTTCACATTAAACAAATTGTGAGCCATTCTAATTCCTGGTGTTTTTATTAGCTTTTTTGACATAGTCATTTGGAAGTTCACGTCCATCCCTACACCTCTTCTGTGAATTATAAGTAAAAAATGCACTGCCTGTTGTAGACTGTGTAGACAGGCTGAATTCTGTTCTCTCCCATTCCACCCTCCATCATACTTTGAGCCTTTCATTAAAGTGTACCTTATCTGCATACTCTCCATCACTGAAGGAGTCATTGGTTTGGATCAATTATGATCCCAGGATCCACATTTTTAAAGGGTATACTTGTGCTGATCTTGAACTCTCTTATTAAGAACATTTGCAGAGCTCCAATTTCTCTGCGAGAGCTATTCAGCCTTCCAGGTTAGAATGCAACTTTCCGTTTTGTAGTTCAGCTAGTAAGTCTTGTCCTTGCAAGAAAGCAGGCCTCACTGAGAGCGCATGGCTTCTGTCCAGGTAAATCCCACTGAGTAATTATCTTTCACCTACTGAAGGAGAAGCTGTCTTATGCTATCCAAACCCTTCCTTTCATCTCCCTATCTCTGCCTTGAAATTTCAGGGCTAGTTAGCAGAAGCACAGTGGCTTTCACATGCTGCCAACTTGTTGCTAGAGTCCCCTTGATTTTGCACCAACAGCCATTATAGAGACCACCGCGACCTCACTGAAAGTGCATTTTAAAACAGACAGCCAACATTGAAAGACTCCTATCAGGAGAGTAGTAAAAAGGGAGTGATTTACCCAAATTAATTGATAAATTAGCCATGAATTAATGAAACAGAATTTTAAACAACAATAGCCTTAAAACCTGTGCAAATAACACAGTTAAAAATTTTTTCATAAAGTTTTTTATAAAATTTTATGGCAAAAAAAGGTATGTGTTAGAGGGAGAGAAGGAAGGAAAAGAGAAAGAACCACATTACTTTGTGAAGATCTGCTTTTACATAGGGTGGTATAGATCCAAGCTTCAAAGAAGGGACATTTTGAAATCAGCATTTATTAAGTGATTCTAAGTAAGCTCTTCAGACACTCTAATGCCACTGATGAACATGAAGAATTAACTCCTGTCTCAGTGCAAATTTATGAACCCACACATGTTAAGAATTGCTTTCTCCTACGCACCAGTCAGAAGGAATAAACTCCTTATTGGTTAAAAGAAGACACAACTACTTATGCAGCCATTTCTCAATGGCAGTGCCTGATTGGCTGCACATAGTTCACAGCCAACTGACTATCTATTGAGCGATGTGCCTGGCAGTCCATAGATCGCATGAGAAGCTGGGAGGTCTTTGTAGCAGTTAGTCCTTTCACATTGTGCTTCTACTCTGGCTGGAATGGAGTCTTGTAGGATTGGCTGGCAGTGCTTATTTCCTTATTCTGTACTGTGTATCACCAGTGCAGTGGAAAAAAAAAATATTCTAGGCTAACTGAAAAATATCTCTTTGTGAGCCAAAAGCCTGTAAATGCCTTCTCCTTGCTAACTATCCCACACCCCAAACTTTCAAAGGCTTTTAAAAAGTAGATGACTCTTCTATTTTGTGCATGTATGCTCAAGCCCATATCCTGCACTTTTTGTTAATACTGGACTCTGCCATGATATCATCTGGAACATTCAAAGAACAGCTCTAATTCTAAGTTATAGAATAACTGTAATAATATAATATAATATAATATAATATAATATAATATAATATAGCTGTTGAACATTTCAGGAGGTCAGCAAGTAAAAGTGTGTTAAGTCAAGTATGAGTCTGGCCTATAGTATATTCTTACTAGCTTTTCCTCTGACATTGAGAAGGATTGGTATAGCTATAAGATCTTTTGGGAAAATTTTGTCATGATCTCACACCTAGCATCACCAACTGGAGAGGTAAGGTGAACAGGTTTAGTATTTTAAAGTAAGATGAAAGAGTTAATTGTGTTTTCTAATTTTAGATAAATTTGCCCTAGTTCATTTGCGGGTGGTCTGCAAAGGGTCACTTTTTAAAAGCATATTATTTCCTACAATATCTTCATCTTGTGCAGTATCTGATCTTCTATGCTATTTAAAAATGAAGAATTTAGGCAAAAATAATATAATAGAAATGGTTAACAGCTGTTGTAAGATTGTTAATCTGTTCCGATCTTACTTGTAAAATAATACTTGACATCCAACATGATGGACAAAGACTGGGTACACTATATGGAAGAACAGAAAATATAAGTCTGGTTTACTTCTGTTGTTGGCTTGTTGATTTTTTTTTTTTTTTAACATTGCCTCTGGCAGATTTGCATCTAGCTTTAGCCTTGCAGAAACATACTTTACTACACTGTGGAGAATGTTCTCCACTTATTTGTTGCTTCTGGCTAACAGGCTGAGCTGTTTTGCATTGAATATGTATCTTTTGATCTTGCTTTATTTCCCTCTTGCTATTTTGTTGCGGCTAAGAGCTGATGATTAGGAGAAATCTGTAAGTGAAAACTGCCAAAGGGTTTTGAAATAATGAGATCGGACTCACTGGCCAGTGCTCACACTGAGTTCTATGGGGACCACAGAGGGCAGGTGTAGAACTCAGTGACTGGGAAAGGAAATCAGCTTAGACTCACTTAGAGGAAGCATCTACTTAATGAACAGTATATTCTTTGCTCTTTTGTGCTCTGATTCTGCCCCTAAATAGAGATTTTCTAAAGTTACTATTTTGTTACCTTTAATCACAGTATTCTGTGATTAGATGTTATACAGAGGTAGAGTAATTCATAGGAAATTGTATATTTGAAATTTCCTTCATTGTTAGAGAATTTTTTTTTATTGAATACCCACAGATTTTCATGCACTCAAATCATTTCTGGACTGATATACTTAGAGAAATTAGGGACTCTGACTTCCTTAATTTTATAGTTTAGCAGAGCTATAATTTTAATGTGAAGCATCATGTGACATAGTAATAAGTCTTATCTAGACAAAAGGAATGTTTATAAGGATTAAGGGACTCATATTATATAAAAGCAAAATGTAAAGGCATATAAATTAATTTTCTTTAATTCATGGTCTCAGTTGTAAAGAGTATGGCAGAAAAGAGATGGAATGAGAAGAAAGTGACATAAAATATGAGCAAAAATATATTTATACCATAACTATAGATCACCACATTCTAGATTCAAGATAGAATAAACATAGTGATTAATGTTTAATAATTAGTAAATAAACTAATAGTCCACTTCTGAATAAGGCCATCCATACCACCTTTCCTGAAGTTTGAAGATGAAGACATATCTTGAGCTATAATAGTTCCTTTAATAGAGTTCTTTGGGAGAATACTGTGATTCAGGATAGCAGAATAAATACTCTAGGAAATTTTCTCTTAGAGGACAAAAAAGGAGCAAGATATAAATAAAAAATATTTGCTAATGCTTATTCTTCTCTCATTCTGTATTCTGGGGAAGTTTTGCATGATTCTAGTGTTTGATTTGGAGGCTGACATCCAAAATGAAAAGATTATATCTTGTAATAATCAGAGTAAAGAATGTACCAAATTTACTAATATTAAAGAATGGGTGGGGTGCCTGCGTGCCTCAAAGGGTTAAAGCCTCTGCCTTAGGCTCAGGTCATGATCCCAGGGTCCTGGGATCCAATCCCAAATCCTGGCTTTCTGCTCAGCAGGGAGCCTGCTTCCCCCAGCACTGCCTCTTTGTCTACTTGTGATCTCTGTCAAATAAATAAATAAAAATCTTAAAAAAAATAAAGAATGGGCATAGTTTTTTCTGAATAATAATAGTATCCCATATTGACTGGAAAACTCTAGAATGTCTAAAATCAGTAGCTTCTCAGACAAGAAAGTATCAGTAAAGAAAATCTCACTTTATCTACCTCTTTATCACCTTCCCTGGTTGTCTTCTTGGTCATATTATTATCTTGAAGGAAAAAAATAAGTGCTAATTTTACAATTAAATTTAGTGAGGAAAGAAAAATTTGTAGTTTTTTGAGATCAAATTAACCTATTTCAGTAGAGATGAACAGTGAAATTATTGGGTATGACTTAGCCAGAGACCCACTATAAACTCACAGAGATTAGGTTACATAACTGGAGGTGATTAGTCCTCAGTGTGACATCTCAATACTTATAAAAATTATTAATTTCTATCCTTAAATACTCCTCTAGGGGAGGAGACACCAGTAAAATAATGTCAAGTGTAGTATTCAAGCCCACCAGACAAGAAGAGGGATGCTGGTGAATTTGAAAATATCTTATGTTTTCACCATACAGCATAGTTTGAGAAAATTTTTGAGTTAAGTTTCTACCACAATTGTATTTCTTAAAAAAAAAAACTGTTTTTATGTATATATTATAGTGTATCATAGATATATCATTAAAAAAATTGTAACAGTTGGGGAGGGTATGTGCTTTGGTGAGTGCTGCGAAGTGTGTAAACCTGGCAATTCACAGACCTGTACCCCTGGGGATAAAAATATATGTTTATAAAAAATTTAAAAATTTTTAAATAAAATAAAATCTTTTAAAAAAAATTTAACAACAACCAAAAAAAAAAAATTGTAACAGGGCACCACGATGGCCCAGTTTGTTGAGCATCCAATTCTTGATTTCAGATCTATTCATGATCTCAAGGTCATGAGATCAAGGCCCCAGCCAGGCTTCATACTCAGTGCAGAGTCTGCTTGAGATTTTCTCTCTTCCTCTACCCCTCCACACTCACTCATGCTCTCTCTCTCTCTCTCTCTCAATTATGTTAATTATTTAACATAATTAAATAATAAGAATTTTTAATAAATAAATAAAAAGATAGTATCATCTCTTCCAGGCAAAGAAGGACAGAGAAAATGGTAGCATCAAGTGAAAGGAAATAAAATGGCTAGATTCTTAGAGAAGACAAAAGGGCTTTATCCTGTCATACTTTTCTTTCAAAACCATTGGGAATAGTAAGATTCTTCAAGATTGTATTAGGAAGCAGAAATCTCTAAGAATGTGAAATGAGAGGAGAAAGGTTTTTGGTATATTCATTCATCCGTTAAATAATTATTAAGGGATTTTGTGTCAGGCATTTTGTGAGACAACAGAAATCCAAAGATTGAGAAGACATGGGTCATGCTTCTCTCACTCTTAAAATAGTGATGGGAGGCAGAGAAAGAATTAGAATGCTAGCAGGAGCAGGGAAGCAACTATGGAATTAGGGAATACATCACAAGGGAAGGCACACCTGAGATGAGTTGTATAGTAAATAGGAACTTACCAAATGAAAGAATAAGGTTCATAGCAGAGAGGGAGTGAAATATCTATAGATCAGTCTGGAAAGGTAGATTGAGCTGACATATGTTATCTGATATATGTTAATCTCTATGAACTCTTAAAAGTAAAAAGACCAAGTGTATTTAAATAAAAGGTTTATATGATCAGCTTCATGTATGTTCTGTATGAAAAACTATAGGTAAGGGATGCAATGTCAGAGGTGATAACACCAGTTGGAAGTGATGTTGACAACAGAAGAGAAAGTTCTGAACAATGGTAGTGACAGTATAGGTGGAAATAAGGGGTCAATCTTAGGGGAAAAGATGGAAAAATATATTTGATTACATAAATGACTTGAAGGAGAAGGAAACAAAGACAGGTCTGGGGCTACTAGTTTGGTTTAATAGATGGATTATGGTCCTATTACCCAAAACTGGGAATTTAGAAAGGAGACAAGCATAAGATGAAAAAAAATGAGTTTAGGTTCAAAACATGCTGAATTTGAGGTGTCTTTAGATATCTATGTGGAACAGCTGAGTATGCTGTTTTAGATTTCAATATGATAGAGTATAATTGAAGCCAAAAAACCTGATGAAATGTATGAGGACTATTCCATGAAGCCAGGAGGTGAGTGGAGAAAGCAGGGCTGATTATAGAAATTGAGAAGTAGTAGGAGTCAGGAAGAGAGACAAGAAAATGAAGAATGAGTGGCAATTGTGTTGAAAGCTATATAGAGATTAAGTAGGACAAATACTTAAAATAAATCCATTGGATTTAGCTATTAGTGGATTACCAACATCCTTCTAAAAGTGTTCTTGATAGACCAGGTGAAAGTGACTTGACCTTAAGAGAAAGTGGACATTAATTAGTCAACTTAATATTGATTACTACTATCAACATTATGATTAATAACACAATGTCAACATTATGAGGACTGTTAATTAGTTGACATAATTTTTGTTATTACTCAGATCATGTTAGTGACCACATTCAGAGAATTCAACAGAGTTTCTGGAGCCATCTCAAAAAATCACAACCACAAATGGTGTAAGTAATCCAGAAGAAATAGAGGAATGATTTAAAAACAATGTCTTACTGATCTCTACTTACATTTAGCTCCTTCCCTCTCTCCCTGCCTGTCTTTTCATATAATAGCCAGATTTTGAGAGTTGCTATAAGAGAAGATACCTCTTCTGTAGTACAATCTCTAAGACAAAGTGCCCTAGGGACAAATAAGTGGGAAAATGAAATACAAATGCTCTCAGAGTAAATAAATGGTACTTTTGAATCATGTGACTCTTCCTAGAACTCAGAGTGTGACTTTCACCTTGAAGTATCTGCAGCTCTCTCTTTAACTGAGGTTGGCTATGAAATTTTAGAATTAAGTATGTGGTGTAATAATACAAAGTTTGACTGGCCTTTAACTTCCTCTCTCTCCCAAGTCCAGACACCACTTACTTTCTTTCACCTCCATCACCTTCCCAGGGTCAGGGTTGTGTGTAAGTTGGGGATTACAGTGGCAGATCTCATCCTCCAGTTTGAGTAAACTAAATTCAGCAGAGTAGCTCACAGATGGGTTTTCATCTCAAACTCATCAGATCTTACCTTCATGCCCATTCTCTTGATAATTTCTGAAGCTCTTTTTGATTACTTAATCACAAGTCCCATTCATGTTCTGATTGTTGATACAGTCAAGACAGAAAGGCCTGCAAGGAAGGGTTTAGGTGAGAGGAAAAAAACGATGGAGAGAGAAAGAAGAAAAACCACAATAGTTGACTATCACACAAGGATGAAGGCATTTTTCAAAGAGCTGAAACAAACAATCCTAAAATTTGTATGGAACCAGAAGATGCCCCAAATTGCTAAGGAAATGTTGAAAAAGAAAAACAAAATTGGGGGCATCATGTTTTCAAGCTTTCCTACAAAATTGTGATCACCAAGACAACATGGTTCTGACACAAAAACAGACACATAGATTGGTGAAGCAGAGTAGGGAGCCCAGATATGGACCCTCAACTCTATGGTCAAATAATCTTCGACAAAGCAGGGAAAAATATACAGTGAAAAAAAGATAGTGTCTTCAATAAATGGTGCTGGGAAAATTGTACAGCGATGTATAGAGGAATGAAACTCGACCATTCCCTTACACCATACACAAAGATAAACTCGAAATGGATAAAAAACCTCAATATGAGGCAGGAATCTATCAAAATCCTAGAGGAGAACATAGGCAGTAACCTCTTTTCATCGGCCACAGCAACTTCTTTCAAGACATGTCTCCAAAGGCAAAAGAAACAAAAGTGAAAATGAACTTTTGGAACGTCATCAAGACCAAAATCTTCTGCACAGCAAAGGAAACAGTCAATCAAACAAAGAGGCAACCACGGAATGGGAGAAGATATTTGCAAATGACACTACAGACAAAGGGCTGATATCCCAGATCAATAAAGATCTCCTTAGGGGTGCCTGGGTGGCTCAGTGGATTAAAGCCTCTGCCTTTGGCTCAGATCATGGTCCCAGGGTCCTGGGATTGAGCCCCACATTGGGCTCTCTGCTCAGCAGGGAGTCTGCTTCCTCCTCTGTCTCTGCCTGCTTCTCTGCCTACTTGTGATCTCTGTCTGTCTAATAAATAAATAAAATCTTTTTTAAAAAAAAAGATCTCCTTAAACTTAACACACACAAAACAGATAATCGTGTCAAAAAATGGGCAGAAGCCACGAACAGACACTTCTTCGAAGAAGACATACAAATGGCTAATAGGCACATGAAAAAGTGTTCATCATCATTAGCCATCATGGAGATCCAAATCAAAACCACACTGAGATACCACATTAAACCAGTTAGAATGGCCAAAATTAACAAAACAGTAAACAACATGTGTTGGAGATGTGGAGAAAGGGGAACCCTCTTATACTGTTGGTGGGAATGCAAGTTGGTGCAGCCACTTTGGAAAACAGTGTGGCGATTCCTCAAAAATTAAAAATAGAGCTACCCTATGACCCTGCAATTGCACTAGTGGGTATTTACCCCAAAGATACAGATGTAGTGAAAAGAAGGGCCATCTATACCCCAATGTTCATAGCAACAGTGGTCACAGTCTGCCAAACTGTGGAAAGAACCAAGATGCCCTTCAACAGATGAATGGATAAAGAAGATATGGTCCATATATACAATGGAGTATTGTGCCTCCATCAGAAAGAATGAATACCCAACTTTTGTATCAACATGGACAGGACTGGAGGAGATTATGCTGAGTGAAATAAGTCAAGCAGCGAGAGTCAAGTATCATATGGTTTCACTTACTCGTGGAGCATAAGGAATAACATGAAGGACGTTGGGAGAAGGACAGGAGAAATATGTATCGGAAGGGGATACATAACATGAGAGACTGTGGACTCTGAGAAACAAATGGAGGGTTTTAGAAGGGGAAGGTAGGGGGTTGGGTGAGCCTGGTGATGGGTATTATGGAGGGCACCTATCGCATGGAGCAGTGGGTATGGTGCATAAACAATGAACTTTGGAACACTGAGAAGAAATAAAACAAAATAAAATGGAAAAAAATTAGAAAAAGAAAAAGAAAAAAAGAAGGAAGTGCTGAGGGGAAAAATACTTCTGGAGATAGGAAACAAAGGAAGCAAGGTGGGCTAGAATGTAAGTGATGGAGAAGCAAACGTGGAAGTCAAAAAAATCTCTATGATTGTAATTCTCCATGTGAGAACCGTCCTTGTGATTTATAAACATTCATCAGTGATCTATTGGCTTCTTGTCAGCAGGGGGAGGGGACCACTACATTTCCTTCAGCTAAGATAGATTTGTTTGACAATATACGCTCCTTCAATTTGTAGCTCCCAGAGTCCCCTATTTCACATCTGTATCCACAAAGTACATTTAAAAAATAGACTTATTTTGCTCTTTATATTTATCTGTCTTTATTTCTGCTACCTCGACCAGGGAAGGCAAACTAGACAGCAGAGCCCTTTTGTAATGGTAGCTCTGATAGACAGTCTCATTACTTATTTATTTACTTATATACTTACTGTATGTTAACTCTGTTATATCATACATGCTGTATTTATTAATTGCCATGTCTTACAGGGCATAATTTAATCCAAATTGTATCTAAATGCATGTAATGAGAAGTTATATTATAACATGGTTCTGCTCCAATGATAACATTTACATAATGCTGTATATGATAAGACTATAAAGTAAGGGGCTGGGTTTTCAAGTGAGACTTATGGAAAATAGTCTCCTGACTTTATGGCCGTGTCTCATACAACAGAATGCTCATCCTAAGTGCATTGTAATTTATTGTGAGCACTTTTATTTCTTCCTACTGCTGGAATGAGATAAAGAGTAAACTCTGCATAGTATAGAGCACTTTTTTTTTTCCTTCTAGAACTTAGCATACTTTTGATATTTACTTTGTAATGACTCAGAAGGTAACAGAATTTTCTTTAAATAGCTGTGGATTTGTTTTTAATTGCGTGGTGAGAAATCCAAGCCAGGATTCTAAGACTTGCTTTATTTTTTTAAAGGTACAACTAAAAGCAGCCCCCGCCCCGAAATGAGAGAGATTTTTCACAGAGAACAGAGACTCATAGCAAGAATCGAAACAAAAGCAAGATTTAAAATTGCTTCTCATCCTCATTCAACCAAGTGGTGAGGAAAGAGGAGAATCTGTAATCCAAAGGAGAGGAAAGAGTTATAGATACTTGCTGTTTTGGTGAAAGGATAATTGCCACTCACACACAGAGAAGAAGAAAAGATAAGCCTTGTTCTTGCAACCTGAGGGTACATAAAGCAGAGACCATGATTCATCCAGTCCAGGAGGAACCCCAATTCTGCCAAGCAGATTTCAGCAGATCACAACATACAACAGTGACCAGCTGCCTGATCGGGCTGCCCTGGATGGGGAGCCATGTGTGGGCTCTGTCTGAATCTGATTGAAAGTGGTAAGGCATTTAAGACCTAAGCTGCCTATGCGCAGATAAGAAAAATAAATAAGTAAATAAATAAAACCAACAACAACAACAAAAAAGACCTTAAAAATGTTCAGAGATGGCATTAGAACCTCAATTTACACTGTTGTACCATAACCATACTGTATCACCTTGCTTTCAATTTAACACATGTGGGCTTTAGGGGACCAGTTACTGATTAGAGGGGCCAGAAAGGTATCAGATGCAAACAAGCAAACAAACAAACAAACAAAAAACTAGTTCTGTAGAAGGAGATTTCCTGGAAATGGCTGTTAATAAGTAAGGAATTGGGTTAATTACTTTCTGGGGGTTGCTGGATTTAGCCAGACAATGGGATTTATGTAGAATGAAATGCCCAAGATTCAAATTATGAAAAGTGATGGGACAAGATTTTATTAGGCTCTTGCAAGGCTTACTGGGTATTCTAAATATTTTAGCCCACTTAATAATCACAATCATATGAGAAGAAAGTCATTATCTGTGCTTTGCTGAAGAAAATGACTGAAGCTCTTTGGTAAGAATGAACCCTTTTTGGGCCAGGCAGTGCTCTGTATGTTTAAAATTAACCCATTTAAACATTACAACTACCCATTGAAGTAGAATGTATTAGTTTTCATTTTACAAATGAAGAAACCTAGGCACAGAGAAGTTTAGCAAGTATCACGAGAGCACAGAGCAAGTATGTGATGGTGATAGAATGCAGAGCAGGAAACTGGCTCTTGCTCCTCAACTTGAGCACAGTTGTCTTTCTCTGCCAAGTTACTTGCCAAAAGCTACTAAACTATGGAACCCACGACTTTTCCACGTCACTTCTCCAAAAAAAAAAAAAAAAAAAAGGAAGAATCTTGAGTTACGGTGTGGCTAAGAATATAATGATTTGTTTTTTAAACTGATCGAGACTCTTGGAAAGAACCTAGAAGAGCTATTTCCAGCCACTTATAAACATTCCTGGGATGGATGTTAGCTGAGACTGCCATAGAACTCTGTTCTCTCCTGGCCTCAGCCTCAATTCTGATCTCTTTTTAGAATTTCTCTGTTCCTGTTTTCCATTCATTTCTTCTGTGTGAATGTAGAGATGGCACAATTGATGAGAAAAGCAGAGGAGCACAGATTGTCCTAGAATTGAGAGATTGTGGTGACGTACTTAGTTCCTAATTTGGAGGATAATTTCTGCTCCTTCTCTACTTGCTTTCTTCACCTGTGCTACCTGCATGAATATGTGCTAATGCTTCTTCTTAAAGACAGTGAACCTGGAAATAAAGCAATGCATGTGTCATATCATGCTTATATAAGGATGCATGTGTGGCTGGACTAGCGCTCCCTCCTGACAGTGAGAGATAAAAAGCATATCTAGGGAGGGCTTTTCATTGCTTCAGAAATGACACAAACCCTTCGCTCTACCAGTTGCCATTGTGGATTCTCTTTTGCTCTTATAGGTAGTGAATCATCCTATTAGATAGTAGTCCAATCCCAGAAAGTGTGCTTTGTCAGCTTAACACATGCAAATGACTAGTTCAAATTGAATATTTAAAGAACTACATGATTGATCAGAGAGTCTGGGAAATAATACATATTTAGTGGGTGTCATCACACTCTGTGAAGAGATAAACTTTTTGAATGGCCTAGGGAAATCAGTGTTTTTCCTTTATAGCAACCCCTATATATAACTATTTTATTCTTATCTGCCATGAGAGACTATGAATATGAGCACAGACATTGTTTTATATCTTATAAAATATTTCCGTGTTCATCACCTCATTTTATTCATGGAGTAATTCTAGGAAGTTGGGTAAAGTATCATAAGCTTCATTTTACTTATGAAAAACCAAGATACAGAGAAGCTAAGTGACTCATCTGTGTTCTGAAGGCCCGAACTAAAATCAGTTATCATGCAGGAGGTAAACAGTATGTCTTTTACCCTAACATTCTATCAGAAGTGTACAGATTCCTAAATTGTTATGCCCAGTAATAGAATCACATGAATCTGGTTCCTGTGGTTTGCTACTTCTCCATTCTCACCCTCATCTGTCACTACTTCTATGTGTGTTTATATGTATGTGTGCATGGGGCACTTGTACATGAGTGTGTGCCAACCAGCTGGGGTGAGGGGAAATCATTATACCATGTAGATACTGTATTGGTGTTAATTGGACTAAAATTCAGTAGGAATCTCGAAAAATAAATTATCATCAAACCAAGATCAGTTCAAGAGGTTCAAGAGAATCAAGAGTAAGAGAGCACACATGCATAAGAACAATAGAATGAGGCCAATAGAGTAGGCAGGGTTCAAATCTGTAAGTCAAATTTGGAAGGCAATAGAAATGGGAGCAAGACAGCTAGAGAGCTAAAGCTTCTTGCTGTAGACAAGGCTAGCAGGAGCACCTAAGGGTCACCAGTGACCCACAATTCTTATACTTCTGAGTTTAATCTTATAGCATGGTAATGAAACAGAGATGACCTGAAATGATTAATACTTCCAAAATATTTAAATTAGTTTTTAACTAATTTAGCATGTATTGTTTTTAATGTGTTTGCAAAGTGCTGTTGGAATTTATTATGCTTAAAATAATATGATAAAATTAAACTAAGGACCTCTGACTCAAGAGAGCCTACATTGTTCCATCCATCTACTTTTCCTGATTTCATGCACTCATGCTGGGAATGTACAGACTTACCTCTCAGACAGAGAATCTTTCCTTCTACACTCTATGATAATTTTGATGATTCACTAAGGATTTTGTTTGTAGGTTTAAAGTTACAATGCAAACAGCATTAAAATCAAGGGCAAACATATTTTTGAAGACTTCTTTTTCATTCATATCTTAAATCATTACGCATCTTACAAAAGAGGGAGAGTCACAAAAATAATAAAAGTTAATTTAAAAATAGCTTTCCATTTATTTTAATTTAATTTTTAGTTTTTTTTACTTTTTTATATTAAAGTCTAATAATTTCCTTAGAATTCAAATCCTCTAATTGAGTTGATTTTCCCTATCTGTTCTGGATTTAATGGACCCATTTATATAAAGAGGAAAAAAACAAAAGACTAAATTTAAATGATTTCTTCAATATTAAATTAGGAAGTAACCAAGTTATAGCTTTCTTGTTCACCATCAGTAATATACAGATCTTCCTTACTCATGATGGGGTTACATCCCAATAAACCCATTGTAAGTGAAAACATGGTAAATCAAAAATGCCTAATATCGAACATCATAGTTTTAGTCTAGCCTACCTTAAATGTTCTGAGAACACTTACATTAGCTTACATTTGGGCAAAACCATCTAACACAAAACTTATTTTATAATAAAGAACTGAATATTTCATGTAATTTATTGGATACTGAAAGTGAAACACAGAATGGTTGTGTAAGTACAGAATGGTTGTTAAGTGTATCAGTTGTTCACTCTTGTGATGGCCAAGCTGACTGGGAGCTGTGGGTCACTGCCACTGGCCAACATCACGAGAGAGTGTCTTAACTAGATATCAGTACCTTGGAAAAGGTTAATGTTCAGAATTCAGAGTATGGTTTCTACTAAAAGTATATTGCTTTCACACTGTTGTAAGGTTGAAAAATTATGAGTCAAATCATTGTAAGCTGGGAACTGTCTGTATAAGACTATATTGATGTATAATTATGATACTAAAATGAAACAGCAAAGGGGTAATGTTTCATTTCTTACTAACTTATAACCAGAGCATGACTAGACTTCATTGTAGTGACTCTGTCATGAACATGACTTACAATTCAGGAACTTTGCTGGTGGCCATTAAGTGTCTGTAAATTAAGAAGCATATGGTTATGGAAAAAACTCCATTGCACTGTAGACATTTACCCTATGCTTCCAGATATTTAAACCAAGAGACTGAGGTCTGACTCAGCATTTTTTAGCTCAGCCCTGTAGACACATGGGATGTCTTTATTGTGGCAGTTGTCCTTTATGTTGTAGGATGTTTAGCATCATCCTTGGTCTCTACCCACTAGATGCCAGCAACAACCTCCCCACTTCATACTGGACAACCAAAGAAATGTCTCCAGATATTGCCAAATATCATCTGCACACACGAATTGCCCCACTTGAGAACTACTAATCTCATGTTCATTCTTAATTTTATAAACAAATCTTGTACTGATCCAGTTCCACAGCCTTGGTCCTTATAGTTGAAAAGTATGAAGATAGATAACTGGTGAGAAATCAAGTAAAATGTACTTACTTGTGATAAATGAATAAATGCCAGATTATATTCCTGTGAATGAAAGGAAAGTTTGGATAAATTCTAATGCTAAGTCAAAACATTTTCAGCAGCAAGTTGTTTGTTAAATATGAAGAGATATGTCTGTGGCAATTGAACAGGCTTAATATCTGGTAGATCTATATCACTTATATCATGGATACAGTCAGTAAATATGCTATGAAACAATCTATTGCTACAGATTGAATTTAGCATGTCTTTTCTGCGTCCAATTATACTCATCCTTTTAGAAGCAGACTTGGACAGTATGAGTAGAATTGTCGATGTATCTCTTTGTATAAATGTGCATAATATGCTTGGTGTGAAGTGTTTGCAGAGATCCAATGCTTGAGATTTTTATGAGTGCATTGATTTTTTGTGACAGTTTTATGGCTGCAGATATACTGAACAGGGAAGATAAAAATTTGTTTGCTTGCCTTTCTTGTAATTTTTTTAAAAGTTGATTTAAAAAAAAAATCATAGGTCCATGGTTAAAGTGTGTAACCCACCTGATATTTGCAAGGTCATGGTTAAAGTGGACAACCCACTAAACATATTTCTAGTGCTTTATGTTTCTTTCACTTTTTCACATATGACATAGATTATGTAATTCCCAAGGATGATGTTTCTTTATAATGAAAGCCCACTGAGCATATACTTTTCTCTCCTTTACTTTCATGTTACTACCACATTCAGTAATTCTCTTTTAAAATCTCCCTTTGTATCTGATACTTTTAATTATTTCAAAATGTTAAAATAGTTACCCTTCTATTTTGCACCTCTTAGATAATTACCAAATATTTGATATTTGACCTAATAGCAATGTATTAAATTAAATTCAGTTTATTTATTCTACATCTCAGTGAGTAATGAGATGGTGGGTATGTACATGGTGGGTATGTGTAGCTAGGCCCTGTGAGGGCTCCTTAGGTAAATTCCAGGAGGGTCATTGTCATTAATAAGCTTATGAAGAAAAGTGAGTATAGATAAAACTAATGCTATGTGGCATATGATGAGGTCATAAAAAATATCCATGAGGGGCAGCTGGGTGGCTCAGTGGGTTAAAGCCTCTGCCTTAGGCTCAGGTCATGATCCCAGAGTCCTGGAATCGAGCCCCGCATTGGGCTCTCTGCTCAGCAGGGAGCCTGCTTCCTCCTCTCTCTCTGTCTGCTTCTCTGCTTACTTGTGATCTCTGTCTGTCAAATAAATAAATAAAATCTTTTAAAAAAAGAAAAAAAGAAAAGAAAAGAAATATCCATGAAAAAAGATGGAATACTAATAATAGAAGTCTTCCTAGAGAAGTAGTACTCTGTATTAAAACCCCATGTTCTTAGCTGCCTGCCAAAAAATCCCACCTGAAGTAAAGGGACATTCTCTCCCTCTCCTCTTGGCACTAACACCCACTCTCTTTAAGGAACAGTCCTTTCTAAATCTGGGAATAATTTGCAACATCGTGAGCTCCTGGAGAAAACATTCTATTAAATCTAAATAATACACAGCACTTATGGATTTTTAAAATACATCTCACCACCTCATACCGGTCAGAATGGCTAAAATTAATGACTCAGAAAACAACAAATGTTGGTGAGGATATGGAAAAAGGGCTAAACTTCTTACACTGTTGGTAAGAATACAAACTGGTACAGCCACTGTGAAAAATGGCATGGAGGTTCCTCAAAAAGTTAAAGATAGAACTGCCCTATGACCCAGAAATTGCACTACTAGGTATTTATCCAAAGGCTACAAACATAGTGATTTGAAGGGACACATGCACCCTGATGTTTATAACAGCAATATGTGCAATAGCTAAAATATGGAAAGAACTCAGATGTCCATCAACAGATGAATGGATAAAGAAGATGTGCCATATATATATACATATATATATATGGCACACATTTGTATATAACACATGTATATACAGTGGAGATATATATATCACACACACACACACACAATGGGATATTACTCGGCCATCAAAAAGAATGAAATCTTGCCATTTGCAACAATGTGGTTGGAACTAAGAGGGTATTATGTTAAGTGGAATAAGTCAGGGAAAGACAAATAGCATATCATTTCACTCATATGTGGAATTAAAGAAACAAAACAGATAAACATAAGGGAAGGGAATGAAAATAAAATAAAAACAGAGAGGGAGGCAAACCAGAAGAGACTCTTAACTCTAGGAAACAAACTGAGGGTTGCTGGAGGGGAGGTGGTAGGGGAGTGGGATAACTGGGTGATGGGCATTAAAGAAGGCACTTGATGTAATGACCACAGGGTGTTATATGCAACTGATGAATCACTGAATTCTGCCCCTGAATCTAATAATACTATATGTTAACTAAATTGAACTTAAGTAGAAAAATATTTTATTAATAAAATACATCTCTTCATACTTTTCCAGCTTTAGCCACAGCTGATATTAAAGATAGAATCATTAGGTATCCAATTCTAAACTAGATTGTCTGGTATTGAAGCAACATTCTGAGTAGGGAGTAATTCCTTATTATATTATGATGGTATGCATGAGAATTCTCGTTTACTCTACAGGAATGCCTACTGCACAGTTAAACCAGCTTATCTCCTAGATGGAAGCTCACGATGCTTGCTGGTCAGTCAGTGCATGCTAGGAACCTGGGTCTGCATTAAATCAGCATTTCTGCATTTTTTAATAACTAGGTGTTCCGTGACTACCCTGTGTGACTGGTTATTTTCTGAACAATCATGAGCTCTACAAATTGAGATTATTTTGACTCTTACCATCTTTTACTTATATACACTACTTACGGTTTGAAATAGTTGCCACCTTAAATCAAGATATCAAAATTTTAAAAAATTAAATTAGTTCTGAAAATGCATTATTTTTGCCATTTTTCAGTATGAAAGTTTTAGTCATGCTGCGGAAAGATTATTTTCTGGTTTATAGAATCAATATGTTTCCTTTGGAACTACTGACTACATAAAAAAGAACCCTTAAATATCTGGAGGAGTGGTTTTCCTTTTAAAAATACTACACTGTTGGGGCACGTGGCTGGCTCAATCAGTAGAGCATGTGACTCTTGATCTCAGAGCTGTGAGTTCAAGCTCCATATGGGGTGTAGAGGTTACTTAAAGTAAAAATTTAAAAAATGAAAATACCACATTGTGGTCTGCTTAGCTTCTTGGCTAACTATACTGTTAGTAAAAAGCGTGAGTGTATATGTATGTGTATATACCCTAATATATCTTTCACTTATTTGTAAGTAAAAGATAAATTTTAAAAGTAAATATAAGTGAAACACAATGTAAGAATAAGCTGTTATGTAGATTGTCATAGCAAAATTTCCACATAATGTATTGTTTTGGTAGACACATTTTTGTGGGTCTGGTAATTTTGCTGAAATAGTCAATTACATCTTTAGGTAAGATAAATCTGAACACTCTCAGAGAATAATTTGGGATAATGATCTGTGTGATAAGTTTAACTTATCCATGGACAAAAATTGCTAAAATGTCCAAAAGACCCTAAACACCTAAGTTAGTAACTCTACCTTGTGCTGGTTAGGAAATTTGTTCATTTGTCGATGTTGTAGGATTTGGGATGGGGACGTGGAAAATAGGTAACCATATGTCCTCTTCTCTGTGAGGGTGACACTGTCAGTTTAATAGCAGGCATTCCCCAAGTACCTGTATTCTATGAGATTAATTTTTGGAGGTACCTAAATGAATAGAGCAAAATATCTGCCTTTAATTGATTTGTAAGCCATAGTTACATAAAATTGGCTATATAGTATTTTTTTTTCCAAAATGAACATATTAGAGACATATTTTTGGCTAGACATTATTCAGAATATATTTCCATGACATAGTGTATCTGTTTGCTGCTATGTTGAGCTACATAGATGAGAAAAGTGCAAGGAGATACATGATAGAAAAATTAAAATGCATATACAGAGGTAAATTTCCATTCTCTGTAGAAAAGAAAAACACAGTAAACCTACATCAACAACTGCATAAAAGTTCTAGAAAGTGGCTAACAGCCTATTAACTCATAAATGATTCTCAGTTGAGAAGAGCCACATATACCATGAAGGACAGAGAAAAATGCCACAAAATAATAGAACAGGAAAAGTCAAGTATGGAAAGAAACAGCAAGCATCCACGAAGTTAGCTTTGTATTCCCTCATGGAGAAGTTCTCAATTATCAAACATTTAATTAATCACAACAATATCTCCATGGTAGAGAGATACATATTGGCTAATAGAGACACTAAATGATGACTTCATCTACTTATGTTCTGGATAATAATTAGGTAGAGGAGAAAAAAGACCTATGGATCATGGAACTCAAGTAATTAAAGTTCTCATGTTCAATAAAATATTCAGTTCACTTAAAAATAATGGGAGTAGGGGGTCTTTTGAACCATAGATGAGGTATTTTAAAAGGGTGCATCTTTTCTCCTTCTAAGGCTGAATTGGCCTCTGTATATCTACTGTAGACAGCCTGTAGATAATGCATCAATTTCCTGTCTATGCGTGGGTACAGAATCTCTATGACTGACTTTTTTGACCTGAGAGAAAACCTGGATTTGACTTAGTTTGAGAATACAGAACATGGTATTTTAATTGTTCTGCTGTCATGCTCCTGGCTTCTCTCACCATCCCTCATGCCCCAGAGTGCTGAGCAGATGGCTCTACAGTTGTGAACAGGGTCTGGGACAATCTCCCTGTGGGGCAGACATAAATCTTGCCAAAAGGATACAGAGAGAAGTTCGTTTATTTGTTTGTTTTTTTACTTGATTTTTCCATTTCCAGATTCTCACTGGAATTGAAGGAGAAAACTGCATTCACCATGAAGCCTCTACCCTTTCCCCATCCATCTGTATTCTTTGCCTCTTTCTTGCAAGTTTCAGAAAGAGATCCTTGTAGGTTTTTAAAATAAGTAGTCATTCAGATAAACATTTTTCCTTCATCTTTTTTGGAATAGGAACTGTGAAATTGGTTCCTTCATCTCTCATAAAATATTGAATTCACTCTGATGCACCAGAAATGCTGGTTGTAAGCCGTCCTGCCAGCAGACAACTTGCTGCCTAGAGCAACTGGAACTAGACTTAGGCAAGATGACGCTAGCTTTGATTTCCTTGACACAACTATCTGCTTACCTTCAGATCTATTCACACACTTCTCACTCCTGGGAGAGGGCATTCCAGACTTACAAGAATCTGAAGCAAATTCTGAAATCTTGTCTAATTCCTACAGTAGTAGGGCATAAATTATAGCTACCATCACACAGGAATTTAGGAAATACTTATTAGAGAATTAATACAATTCAAAACTCAGTAAATGTGTCACATTATCACTTTCAAATTCTCAGGTACTTAAACAGATGGAGTTCTATGTGGTGACCTTTTCCTAGTCAAGAAGAAGATAATCCAGTGGGAAGTCAATACCTATTTAATTTTATTTGCTTGCATTTTTCATATTGATTGTTTATTGCCAAATTGAATCTAATAATAGTGACATCCATCCATTGGATGGTAATTAGTCTTAGGACAACACTTAGGACTCTAAAAAGTGGCTTGGCGATGATTCATCCTGCATGTAATTATTGTTCTTGGTCTTGTTGAGGCCAGTCATAAGGAGAATGAATGCAGGTGCAGGTAGGGCTGAGGTTCTAATGTTGTTATTCTGCTCTGGCAGGTGCGTTGTAGAAGACAAGAACTCGAAGGTGGCCTGGTTGAACCGTTCTGGGATCATTTTTGCTGGTCATGACAAGTGGTCTCTGGACCCTCGGGTTGAGCTGGAGAAACGCCATTCTCTGGAATACAGCCTCCGAATCCAGAAGGTGGATGTCTATGATGAGGGTTCCTATACTTGCTCGGTTCAGACACAGCATGAGCCCAAGACCTCCCAAGTTTACTTGATCGTGCAAGGTAAGAAAAAGTTGGGATAAGTGGTTGGTAAGGGAGAGGTGAGAAACAGACATTAAACATGATGTACAAAATATTTGCAAAATGCTTTCTGAAAAATAAAAAGCTTTCAATGGCATTATTGCATTTTAGTGTCTATATTCTCTCAGGATAGAGTTAAAATAAGAGGACTTAGGAGAATATAAAGAGTGCCTCTGTGAACCAGGACCCTTGATAAGCATATTCTCTCCTAGCCCTTAATATAAAAGCATGTAACAAAGGCCATATCTATAAGAAGAGCACACAGAATACTTAGAACCATGTGAGGTGCTCTTTATCAGCTGTTAGGTACTAGATGCTTTCCTGAAGACTTGATTTTTATCTTCAGCATAAAGAATGTTGCTAATTATCTGTTTTCATGATAGTAAATGCTATTTGGAAAAACAAAAATTTCCAGGGGCCTTGATATCCTCTCAGCTGGCCAGATTCTCTGTAAATTGTATCTTCTTTTAATGCTAAGTTATTTGTGAGTAAATCCAATGACCAGGCTTTACAAAGTCACTGGAGACAATCTGCTTCTAGATTGGGGTTTCCAAGGGCACATCTGAGTCATGGTTTATAGGATGAAAACCCTAAGTGGCATACACATGCCCCCAAACTATAGCTCTCATGGGTCCCTTTCCCCATGATTGCAGAATGAGAACAAAGCTGATCAGCTGCACAATTTTATTGCAAGCGAAGTCAAACCACCAGCAGCTTCAATCCATCTATCAGGAAAGATCTAAGCACTAACAAATATTAGGGCTGTGTTCATGTATTCTTGATTTACAATTTTATGTAAATTTAATGCAAATCAGGCATGGCCCTAGGGCTCCTGTCAGGATTCCAATGCAGTCAGTGGTGTGGGAAAGTTTGACTGTAGCTTCTATTAATGTGTTATGGAATTGATTATTGGAGCGTTTAAATTATTGCTCTCCCAACTCCTCTGATTAATAGATGGAAACTGGAGTGAAATACATCGGAGACTGTCTGGTCCAGAGGTGGTTTAATCATGTGACCTCTATCTTGGTCCATTTGGAATGGCTGATAGCTTCATTTTATTGCTTGTTAAAGGCATGTCTACTGACTTGCAAAGTTCCTATAACAGTCCAGGCATAGAATGTTTTCCTTGTAGTTGAGTACAGAGTGCTAGAGCTTATACCATGATACTTCAAGGCTTAGATCTCAGGCAGTCCATTTAAATGTGTAAACATAACCAGAGATGTGTAAATATGTAAATGGGTTAATTTGCCAGCTCCCTCAAAAACACTAGTATGACATATATTTTCCCTCTCTCTCTCTTACATACACACATACACACACAAACACATTTTCCTCAAAACAAAAGAAGTTCTACCTC
Organism: Neogale vison; assembly: GCF_020171115.1. Lineage (NCBI taxonomy): Eukaryota > Metazoa > Chordata > Mammalia > Carnivora > Mustelidae > Neogale > Neogale vison. Next base: position 62,663,411 of record NC_058096.1, on the reverse strand, counting down.
GTGCAATGGCAGATGAAGGGGAGGCAACTAGTTTTCTTAAAGACCCTCAGAAAAGATTTCATCCAATAACCAGCTCCATATTTTATTATGAGATTCGTACACAACTTTAATTCCTTTACAGCCTTTAGTGACACTGGAAAGCCACTAGAGACCACAACTAGAAAATGTGTATTGTACTATACTAAATAAAATTGAACAATTTAAGTATATTTCTTGGTTTCTAGATGAGGAAGCAGAAGTTCTTTAAATTTAAGTTACATGCTCAAGGTCACATGGAGAGTTTAAGGAGTGAGTAGTTTGGAGCCAAGGAGACCAAGAATCAAATCTGAAACATTTTCAACTGGAAGGGAAATTTATTGTGATGACTTTAGAAACTATCATATCTGTATTTAAGTCAGCTCTTAGCACCAAATGTCCCAAGCCCTTCCCCCTTTTTTTTCTTATTTAGCTATGTTTATTTTAGTTATGAACTAAATGTACTAATCCTGAGGGGCTTAGAGCTAGAAGTAAGTTGGATCATATTTGCATATACCTTCATACTGTGTTGGCACAAATGAAATTAACCTAAATTTAACTAACATGAAGTCAAATTTAATAACTTCGTATTAAATTAAATTTAACAAATCAATATTAAGTGATGGAAAAGAACCTACTAAGTGCCAGGTACTGTTTATTCTGTTGGGAAGACTTCAAGTTTCTTCTACCTGGTCTAAGAATTAAATTGACATGAAATAGATTAGTAGGAAAAAATCAAATTTAATTTCATATGTATGGGTATCCACATAGACATGAGATTCCAAAGACAGGCAAAATGAGGTATATATATCATCCTGAACTAAAGAGAAGGGGCCACGGGTCTGGGACTTTAAAGGAAAAAGAAATCAATTCACAGGAAAATGAAGAAGAGTAAATGTTTGGTAAGCAAATGTTGCTGAGCCATCCAGAAACAAGGGGACATAGGGAGGACTTTGATCAAAGAGTGCCTGCAAGGATTCTCCTTATCTACCACTCCAAGTTCATATTATATAAGATAGTTATTTATGGTGATAGCTCTTTTGCTGGAGCAGGTCTTCTGTCTAAATTCTTTTAAGCAGTTAAGGGGAAGGTCAATTTTTCTTCCTGAGTCATTGGACACTGATTATTTTTAGGTCTAAATAATCTGCATGCCAAAGGTGCAAATCTTGGGGCAACTCTTTCTGAACCCCTATAGTTCACTTACCCATTTGATTCTAATAATATTATTATTAAGTGTGTATTAATGACTTTATTAAAAATTACATAAAAGCTTCAAGTTCAGATATAATAAGGAGCCTGCCTAAGGCTGCCTGTTGGCTTAGGACAGGTTTTCAAACCCATATCTGTATGATTCAATATACTATTAAATATAATTTTTAATCATGTTGCTGTGGAAGAAAAAATGAGCCATAAAGCCTATACTTGAAAGAGAGATGAGGAAAAGATCTTCTCCTCATTGAGTCCAAGTCATGAAGGGTTTTGTTTTTTTTTACCATTATATGGATGTTGGCATTTCATATTGAGCTCCAGATGGCTGATACACTTCTCTTTAGGACATTAAACCTTATGATCGTATCAGTAATTCTATCCCATCATCTTGTTTTCTTCATACTCTTTCGTACTTGTGCTTCAACCCTGTGTTTTCACCATATCAGCGATGCTGTTTCTAGGAATGGCTGCCAGTCTTCCTTCCAGCCCCACCATCCTTCAAAATATGAGTCTTTTGAGTTTTTCAAATTCTGCCTTCCTCACCCTCCATGGTTTCTCTTTATCCAATTTAACTAGTCATTAAATAAATACTGGGTTCTTTTTTTCCTTGCCTAATGGTGAGGACACCTTTAGCTCCAAGATGCTATGAGATATCAAGAAAGAAGAGCAGTTGAGAACGTGGGCTTTGAAGTCACACTGCCTGCTTCAAATTTCAGTTTTCTTTCTTGCTACTTAAATAAATTTGGTGGTAAACTGCTTTATTTCTCTAAGGCTCCGTTTTGTCATATATTAAACAGACAAAATTTAAATACCCACAAATTTATTGTAAGGGTTAAGTTAGAATTCTACATAAGCCCCTAGTCCAGTGTCTGGATCTCATGAGTTCTCACCCACTAAGATGATGATAATGGTGATGATGATGGTGGCGATGATGATGATGATGGTGATATGATGATGACGGCAACCACAATGCTGCTGCGGCTCCCATATCTGTCACAAGGCTGACTTTGGCCCTACATCTATTGTCCAGAGGCTAACAACTGCTTCCACTTATGCTCGTTACCCTTGTGGTGGGCTTCTTCAGCTTTTATTTTAGATCCTTCCTGTCCATTTTCTTCAGTTGTCCTTTCCTCAGCGTTCAGTCTTTCACTTTACTTCCTTAGGATTCTGACGGGCTTCTTAGACCAGTATCACTTTAAAGTTCTTAGTTACCTTTATTGAGAATATTAAGGAGAAAATTCAGTATGCTTCACAGTAACACTTAGAGAGTTTGTTAAGTTTTTTAATTTTTAAATTAAATTTGTTTATTTTCAGCATAACAGTATTCATTATTTTTTCACCACACCCAGTGCTCCATGCAATCCGTTTAGACTGGTGGGAGCTTCCCAGAATTTCTGATGAAGTAGTTCTGGAGATAGGGGCTGAGACTATGCATTTCTAACACATTCAGAAGTGATAATGATGCTACCAGTGCGAGGACGACACTTTGAGAACCACTGCTCTAAAAATTTGTATACCTTAAAAACATCAGAAGAAATATTCCTGCATAATTTCATTAATTTGAGATAGTTCTATACCCGCAAATACTCCTAAAACTAATCTCATTGAACATGAGACAGGGAATAGGTAGATTGACAAATACCTTAAATTTCATGGTAACATCTTGGGCCCTCTGAGATTACTTACCTAGCCTAGTTCCGTGGAAAGAAAATCTCTCTTCCCAAACTGTCCATTTGCAGATAGCAAAGCTAAAAAAAAGAAGGAAAAAAAGAAAAAAAGAAAAAAAAAAAAAAAGGTTGAGACACAAAACTGCTCCAGGCTTCAAAAATCTCATCTGTATAAATTTTAAAATTTGTATCCCCTCATGTTTTTCATGTTTCATTTTCCCTGGAAGCCTCTTTTTCTTTTATATGTATTCCCAGCACATTAGTGACTGTTTAACATCTCCAACATTTTCTGTCTAGGTTTTTTATCAGTTCATGAGGGTCATTACACATAAAATACCCTGTGTTAAAATAAATATGCTACATGGTTCACTAAACTCAATCTTTAGCGAAATGACATCTCTACACACCTTCCTCATGAGATACACAAGTGAAAGTTTTGCATCAGCAAATATACAAATCAATAATGATCTCTGGGTTGACTCGTGATTAGTAGTATTAAATGATACATCTGTGGAAGTCAAAGTTATTCAAAAGAAACATGCATTTGAGATACTTAATGAATGGTGGGACTCATTTCTCAAGCCAGGTATTTTGTTTCCCACACCACCTTCTTTATAGATTCTGAGACAAAAGATTAAGAGAACATCATCCTTAACTTTAATAAACAAAGTACTTTAACATCCTTCCTATTAATAATGCTCATTTCTTCTCCGGAGGTTATCCTCCTATGATATATATTTTTTTTTCTGACCACGCCACAAATGGAAGCACTTGCATTACAACTGTATTTCTCTTTATGTGATCCTAGCATAATCTGCAACAAAGTCAACAATTTGGTTTATTATACTTGTCAAAATGTAGACTCCTGAGAACTACTCCCAGAACAATTAAACCAAAATCCCTGGAAATATAGTCAAAATTTGCAAATACATTGTGCTCTGCAGGCAATTCAGATATATGTGAAAAACCTAAAACTACTGTTCTAGGGATCTAAACAATTAGTGAGAAGAATTTGCAGCTACCTGCTTGTTCATTTTCCTGTAGGACATAGCATCAAATTGGATATAAAGCTCTGTGGAGCAGATGCTAGAACCTTATAATAGAAAAATAAAAATAAAATAAAATAAACCTATGTCCTTATTGAAAACAGATGTTCTTGAGTGCTGGGAATAGTGGCCTCAAAAATGCGATTTTTTTTAACTATAATATTCAGAATCTCCATGTGTATACGAATACAAAGGAAACCCTAACATGACAGGATTTTTAGAAAGTGAACCTTATTTTTAAATATCTTATGCAGGAGCACCTGGGTGGGTCAGTCAGTTAAGGAATGGATTCTTGGTTTCAGCTTAAGTCATGATCTCAGGGTCATGAGCTCTATCCCTGCATCGGGCTCAGCACTGAGTGTGAACTCTGCTGTAGATTCTCTCCTACCCCCTCGACCTCCCACCCCTGCTCACACGCTCTCTCTCAAATAAATAAATAAATAGATAAAGTCTTTATACGTAAATAAATATCTTATTCACCATCCCTTGCAATGTTTATCATATTTTCAAATTTTTATTACATTGTACTTGTGCTCAAGTACCATACTAAAATGATCATTTCCATGTTGAGTCTTTTGCTCTCTTTTTATGCTATTCTAATTTGGTTAGCATTTAATTGTAGAAATGCCCTAATCTGCATATAATAACATTGGAGATTTTTTAGAAAACATATTTTGGTTTTTTAAATGTATTTCTAAATTAATAAATGTTTAAATTTCACTATAATAGTAAAGAGAATACCAGATATTTTTCTCACCACTGTGATACAGATCATATGCATGGATTCTGAGACTATTACATGTAAGGAGATTTATTGCATGATTACCTTAATTAAGCCAATAACATTATGGAAAAAAATGAAAGTGGCACTCCTTGTAAGATCATATTTGGCCTTTTCTTTCAAATCCACATACCTAAAAAACCAAATTTTCTGTACCTCGTTAATTTTAGAATATTCATATTGACTTAAAATTATAATTCTATAGATTCCCTTTTAATTTAATAATTGAAAACTCAACTCTTAAGAAACACAAATGTAATTTTTTTCATGAATACTAGTCTAAAACTTATTGTTTCTAGGATTCTTAGAAGTATTTTAAATCCTATCAAACATTCCTAATTTTGATATGAATGTAGTACCCAGAACTCCAAGCAGGTTTCTCTTTTATCTCTCTTAATCTGTCTTTTCTTTATTTCTTTCATTACTGTATTCCCCTTTTATTCCATTTTGTTTTCCACAGTTTTAGTTACCCACAATCAACTGTGGTTTGAAAACAAATGATCCTCTTTCTGACAAATAGTCAGAAGGTCAATAGTAGCCTAACATTATAATGACTATGTCATTCACCTCACTTCCTCTCATCACACAGGCATTTTGTCATATTATCACAAGAAAAAGTGTGAATACAATACAATAGGATACTTTGAGAAAGACCACATTTACATAGCTTTTATTATAATATATTACAGTATACAATATATTGTTCTTTTTATTATTAGTTATTATTTTTAATCTCTTATTGTACTTAATTTATATGTTAAACTTTATCAAAGGTATGTATGACTGTATAGGAAAAACCACAACATCTCTAAGGTTTAGCACTATCCATGGTTTCAGGCATCTACTGGGGGGAAGGGGGGTCTCAAAACATATCTCCTGCAGATAAAGAAGGGGCCTACTCTACTTCCCTTATTCGCCTTTCCCTTCCATCTTTATTCTTTACCTTCTTTAAACAGCATCATGTTACACTGATTGTTTTTTCAGTAACTTAACATTGTCTACAAAATTTTGTATAAAATAATTTGCCAGTGCATTCTAATTGAACTTAGCCTGGAGCTCTTCATATTTTTAGCACAAATCTAATAAAATAAGGAATTTTAAATCTTCTTTACTTGGATTTGATCTATGGTTAATTTTATTGATTATTGAGAATCATAATAATTAACTGGAATTCTCATTTGGAGTTTATATGCTGAAATCTACTAATTTTTCTATTCTATTATTCTATTCTAATTATTCTATTCTATTCTTCAGCTTAATTTTTCAAACAGTAGCCTCTTGATTGCCTATTAAAACCAGATTCTGTCTTTAAGGACATCACTATCCACATCAGCAATCACACAGCTAATATAATGGGAATAAGTGAGTTTTGGGGACTAAAATATTTGAGATTATTTTGTTGGGGAGGAAAAATTTTTATGTATCCTTCAAAGTTCTTCTTGAGAGTCATCTAAGAATCATATTGACATGAGACAAATTAGCAGGAGAAAAACAAAACTTTAATAATATTTATACGTTCTGTATACATGTGAGAGACCCAGGAATACTAAGGAATTCCCCAAAATGACTAAAGCCATCATTTTAAATGCCATCTTCAGCTAAAGTCAAAAGGTGTTGGTGGTGGGGAGTCAGTTGTGGGGACTTACCAGGAGAAGCACAGTAACAGTAGTTAAGATTGTTGTGCAGAGCTAAAATCATTCCCTTCTCCATGGATAGGAGTTTCCAGAGACTTAGAGTCAACTTCCTCTTCCTGGTACAGCAAGGGAGACACTCTCACAAAGGGAGATTTCCTTTACAAATGTAAATGTCTCTTACAAATGGAAAACTTCTACTCAGTTTTCAGAGCTTCTGTTATGTTTGCAGTTTTAAGTTGATATTCCACCTGTGAGAAGGACTTCAAATTTTATCTAAATCAAGCTCATCTCCCCCAAATTAATTACTATCTCCAAGTTTTCTATATGTATTTGCAGTCCACCTTTTAGCAATCAAAAGAAATCAAGTATCTATATCCATGTATTTTCTATTCTAGCTTGCATTTGTCCTTCTTGAAGAGGACAGAAAATAAGGGACCAGAGACAAAGTTATTTTAAAACCCAGGGTTCGCTCTGTGTAAAAATTGACTCAATGAAAAGAAGGAAAGCTACCTGAAGACAGAGAACAATTAAAATCAGCTATATTGAAATCTTGAATCTTTATACCATTACACCAACTTTAACATATTATAGTCAGAATTTTGATGGTGATCAGGAAGAATTTGTGAGTAGGCATTTATTCCATTTGGAACTGCATATACTAAATTGTTTAGCTGTATCCAGTTTTCCTTACATTTATTGTTTTCCTTACATTTATATATCATGTGACAACTGACAGATGGGCTAGTTTTTATATAGATATTTTACCTATCAAGGATAGCTACATCTGTATTTTTTTTTACCCTCGTAATATTTTTAAATAATACTGTAAGCTACTTTAAATTGTGATCATCAGTAACATTTATGTTTTCTACAAATTACCAAAAACAAATACCCCCCAAAAAACCTGTGTACTTTTAACAATATTAAAGGCAATTTTTGAAGTCATATATTTAATACTTAAGAAAGATGGCATATATATTTATTTGTATTTTTCATATACAAGTACTTTTATTCTTTTATTGTTTTCAATTTGCTCTAAATAGGTAACATTTATTTTTGGACAATGAGATGATTTAGGTTATATTTAAAATTTGTCAAGTCTTAGATGTACTTCAGTGACAAAGTATAGAAAACATAATAAAGCCCCTTTCCTTATTCTCAGTCAAAAAGCTAATGGGCAAGGTCAAGTGTAGTGGGAAGGCAACCCAACCTGTGCCAGGGCCTACTCAAATGGAATACAAACACTACAGGGCCCAGGGCTCACAAAAGGACAACATCTAAATGAGGAGGTAGTCACAGAGGATTAGGACCTTAGCTACAGTCAAGAAAATTGAGAAAGTTAGTAAATATATTGAGGTTAATGATAACAAATTTTTCGTTATTGGGGAAGAGAAGTATAAATATGGAAAGGGGAGAGCTAAAATGAACCAGATGGTGTTAGATCAAAATTGGAGTTATTAGTGTTTATTCATGAGTTTTAACAGAAGATAGAGAAAATGATGTCTACTTATTTGTATATTTTCTACTCTTGCCCAATGAGAGGGCCTTAGAGCACTTACATCTCAGTAGCAGTGAGCTTAGCTGGCATCCAGATGTTGATTTTAGAATATCACTGTTAACATAGGCAGTAATTTCTTTGACATCAACCATAGCAACATTTTTCTATATATGTCTCCTAAGGCAAGGAAAACAAAATAAAAAATAAACTATTAGGACTACACTGAAACAAAGAATCTTTTGCACATCAAAGGAAACCATCAACAGATCAAAAAATTAGCCTACTGAATGAAAGAAGATATTTGCAAATGATATCCAAAATATATGAACAATATATAAAACACAACACCCAAAAACAAATAATCTGATTTAAAATGGGCAGGGAAACTGAACAGACATTCTTCTAAAGATGGCCAACAGACACATGAAAAGATGTTCAACATCACCCATTCATAAGGGAAATGCAAATCAAAACCACAATGAGATACGACTTTACATCTGCCAGAATGGCTGTTATCAAAAAGTAACAAGTGTTGCTTCTTGTTATGGAAAAGATATGGAGAAAAGGGGCCCCCTCATGTACTATTAGTACAGTACACTGTAAATTGGTATAGCCATTGTGGAAAACATTATAGAGGTTCCTCCAAATATTTAAAATATAAATATCATATGATCCAATAATTCTACTTCTGGGTATATACCCAAAGAAAATGAAAACACAAATTTGAAAAGATACATGCAGACTTATGTTCATTACAGCACTATTTACAATAGCTAAAATATGGAAGCAGTCTAAGCATCCATCAGTAAGCAAAGGGATAAGATATATATATATATAAAAGGACATAAAAAAGGATGAGATCTTGCCATTTTGACAACATGGATGGACCTAGAGGGTATTATACTAAGTGAAATAAGCCAGACTGAGAAAGACAAATACCTTATGATTTCACTCATATGTGGAAGCTAAACAACAAAACAAATGAATAAACAAACAAAAAACAGAATCAAACCTATAAATACAGAGAACAAACTCATGGTTGCCAGAGGGATGGAGGTTTGCAAAATAGGTAAGCTGGAGTGGGAGATAAGGTTTCCAGTCATGGAATCACTAAGTCAAGAATACTCAATATTATTGAGTATTGGGGAATACTCAATATTAGGGAATTAGGGAATACTCGATAATATTGCAAAAGTATTGTATGGTGGCAGGTGGTAGCTACCCCTGTGATGAGCATATGATAAAGTATAGAGATCTTGATTCACTATGTTGTACCCCTGAAATTAATGAAACATTGTATATCAATTATACACAAATAATTTTTTTTTTTTTTTTTTTTTGAAAATAGAGTATCCCTCTCCAGCAATAGGAACAAAGGTTACTTAGAGAAATAGGTGATTGCAGGACTGGGACAAGGAAGGAACAATATGAGCTTGGAACATCTTCTGTGTCATTAAGCAAGGAAAACTTCAAAGAAAAACTTGGCATATCAAAAGTATACAGAAGCCAGCTTAAAATGGATTTCCACTTGCCAATTCTGAGACAATTTGGTTATTAAAATAAATGATAGCAACCTATTACAATGCTGATATAAACTAGATAGTTGTGCAATAAAGAGAATATAAAGCTCTTTCTTATAATGGAATATCAACTAATAAATGTAGAAGGAATGATGGAATTGAATATTATTATTTGCCATCATTGTAGAAATAATCAGTTCAGTCAAGAAACATCAGTGGATTCTAAAAATAGCAGATAAAAATGAAATAAGGACTTAGTTTTTTACATAATCTCAAAGTAGCTCCCCACAAACTATTAAGTAATATTTATTAAGGGGAAAAAAGAATAAAAAAGAAAAAAGTATAAAAATCTAGTTGACAACATTCACCATTAATATTATCAGTAATAGGACAAATTGGCATCATGTGCCAAATGATAAAATGCAATAAGCAGAATATAGCATCACTTCTGTGATATGTCTATCAAAATCTGATTCTAATCAGAAGAAAATGTTGGGCACACCCAAATGAAGGATATTTCTATGGAAGAACTGACCTGTAATCTCGTAAGTGTCAAGGTTATATAAGTTAGGAGAGACAGTGGAACTTCCCCAGATTGAAGGAGGCTAGAGATGTGGTATATCTGGGTGTAATATGTGAACTTACTTTAGAACATTTTGCTAGAACGACATTACTAGAACAAATGACAAAATTTGAATAGAGTCTCTGTGTGAAGAATATACGGGGGTTCTTTGTTTCATTTGTGCAATTTTCTATAAAATTGAAATTATTTCAAAATAAAAGTAAAACAGTCTCCATAACACTTAAGGTAGGTATCAGGGTTAAATACTAGTGAATAAAATCCAAAATTGTATTATATACTAAATGTAGCATAATCAAGTAGGATTTTTTTTCAAGCACAATCTATTATAAAGAAATATTAATACTCATAATTTAGTAAACCTAGTCTGTAGTAGATATCTTTTTTAACATGAAAAAGATAGATAGCCTTAACAGTAATTGGTTCAGGAATAAGGTAGGGATACCAAAATCATTACTTTTTTTAAAGATTCATTTATTTGTTTTAAAGAGAGAGAGACACACAGGAGCGAGGGGAAGGCAGAAGGAAAGGGAGATATAGACTCCCCGCTGAGTGCCCCCTCCCCCCCAGTGCAGAGCTCAGTCTCAGGAAACTGAGATGATGATATGAGCTGAAATCAAGAGACCAATGCTCAACCAACTGTGGCACCCAGGAGGCACCCCATCAACAATCATTACTTAACATTATTCTGGAGATTGTAGTCAATGCAATGGGAGAAGCAAACAAATTTTAAAAATTTAATTGTAAGAAAGGAGGAGAGAAACAATATTTTTAGGTAAAATAATTACTAACTTTTAAAAAAACCTAATAAATTAATGACAAAAAACCATTAGCACCAATAGCCATTTGATAAGTTGTTCTATTTTCTAAAGAACTATAAAAAATTAATAGTTTTTACATTTGGTTATTAGAAACACATAAAATATTCTATAAAATGACCATTCATGAAGTTTCAATAATATAAAAACATTTAAGAATAAATTAAATAGCTCCCTGATGCCAAGTTATGTTGAGCACTTTTTCATATGTCTGTTAGCCATCTGGATGTCTTCCTTGCAGAAATGCCTGTTCATGTATCCTGCCCATTTCTTGATTGGGTTCTTTGTTCTTTGGGTGTTGAGTTTGATAAGTTCTTTATAGATTTTGGATACTAGTCCTTTATTTGATATGCCATTTGCGAATATCTTCTCCCATTCTGTCAGTTTTCTTTTGGTTTTGTTGACTGTTTCCTTTGTTGTGCAAAAGCTTTTGATCTTGGGAAATACAAATCAAAACCACAATGAGATACCATCTCACACCAGTCAGAATGGTTAAAATTACTAAGTCAGGAAATGACAAATGTTGGTGAGGATGTGGAGAAAGGGGAACCTTCCTACACTGTTGGTGGAATGCAAGCTGGTGCAGCCACTCTGGAAAATAGTATGGAGGTTCCTCAAAAAGTTGAAAATAGAGCTACCCTATGACCCAGCAATGGCACCACTGGGTATTCACCCTAAAGATATAAATGTAGTGATCCAAAGGGGCATGTGCACCTGAATGTTTATAGCAGCAATGTCCATAATAGCTAAACTATGGAAAGAACTTAGATGTCCATCAACAGATGAATAGATAAAGAAGAGGTGGTATATATGTACACACACACACACACACACAAGAATACTATGCAGCCATCAAAAGAATCAAAAATCTTTCCTTTTGCATTGATGTGGATGGAACTAGAAGGTGTTATGCTGAGCAAAATAAGTCAGTCAGAAAAAGACAATTATCATATGATCTCCCTGATAATGAGGAAGTTGAGAGGCAGGGCCAGGGGTTGTGGGGGTTAGGGAAGAAAAAAATGAAACAAGATGGGATCAGGAGGGAGACAAACCATAAGAGACTCTTAATCTCATGAAAAGAACTGAGGATTGCTGGGTATGGACAATGAGGAAGGTATGTGCTATGGTGAGTGCTATGAAAAGTGTAAGCCTAATGATTCACAGACCCAATCCACAGACCTAATTATTTGCCTATAATTAGGCAAATAATACATTATATTATTTGCCTAATGTATTATTTGCCTATAATTAGGTATGCCTAATTATATATGCCTATAATTAGACAAATAATACATTATATATTAATAAAAACAACAACAACAAAAAAAACAAAATAAAAAGAATAAATTCATTAAATAGTGTAGAGAACTTAAATGCAGAAATCAATAGCTCTACCTAGGAAGATAAAATGATGTTTTGTATGTCTGTTTTTTGTTTGTTTTTTAATGGAGGGGAAATACTTCATTTTTGAATGAACACACAAATAATGTAAGGCAGCGGTTCTTCCCAAAGTAAATATAGAACTTTTTTTGTAATTACTTTGAGGGATTTTTTTTTTTAAATTTTATTTATTTATTTGAGAAAGAGTGAGAGTGAGAGAGAGAGAGAAAGATCACAAGCAGGGGAAGTGGGAGAGCTCAGCCCCACTGAGCAGGGAGCCTGTCCTGGGGCTCAATCCAAGGACCCAGGCCTGAGCCAAAAACTGAGCCAATCAGGCGCCCCTGCTTTGAGGGATTTTTTTTATTGAATTTGTACTAAATTTATCAAAATAATTACCAATAGGTGGGCAGAAAGAAATAATTTTTTAAATTGTTTTATTGGAGCAGGAAAATTCTTGTACTGCTAGATGCTAACATATGTTGTTAAGATAAAATTATCAAAACACCATATTTTTGGTTTAAGAGTGACCATATCTATGGATATAAATGAAATGTGTAAAATACTACCACATGTAATTAGAACACACGTGATCTAGATTTATTTAAAATCATGGAGAAGGTATGATTATTCAACAGATGGTTTCAAATAACTAAAGAAAAAATAGAATTGTATTTTTACTGAAAAAACACTCATGAAAATTAATACCATATTTTTTTAAAGACTTAAAAGTAGAAAATCAAGGAAAAAGCTGATCCAACGATCAATAAATATGTACCTTAACAGAGTTAAGAAGGCTTTCTTAATATAAAAGCAAGTGCAATGAGCACAAAGAAAAAAAATGAGTAAATTTTACTATGTATATATAAATGTATAAAATTAAGGGAAGTGATAAAGTGATTTAAAAATAAATTGTTAAAAAATAAAGTTTTAATGTTGGTATATGAATACAGTTCAACAGGTCAATAAAGAGAAAAAATAGCAGTATAGAAAATATGACTAAAATTTGTCTAAGGGCATAAAATCACCAGTTTACAAAAGGACCTGTGGATATAGCACACATATGAAAAACTGAAAACCTCACTAATAATTAAGGAAATGCAAAATAAAGCAGCAATAAATTATCTTTTAGACCAATAATACTGGGAAAGGGTTAACAAAATGTGGCTAGCCTGAATTGGCAAGTCAGTATGAAAACTGACACTTTCATATCTCCCTGTTGAGAGTGTAAATTAGTAGGAACTTGGCTAGGGTATTGTGAGAATGTCTATCAAAGTTTTAAAACGTATTTGTATCATTTGACCCAGTAATTCCACTTCCATGAAAATCCTTTGAAATACAAACAGATTATTGTACAAAGTGGTCATCACCAAATTATTTTTAAAGAAAAGTATGAAAACACCCTAAGTATGCAGAATAAGGAATGAGGAGGTTAAATTAAGGTCATTTCCTAGGCAGAAATGCCACTACAGTGAATATGAGAGTAACGTGAGCACTCAGACCTCTCCCCTATGTTTACAACTTTTGTCCTTTCGGTATTGGGATGTTTTCTCTTTCTTCCAACTAAAAACTCTGAGCCACACAACTAAGCAGCCATTGACTATCATGCTTTATAAAACATGTTATTACATGATAAATGTTTGCTATATATGGTTAAGTGAAATGGTAGGTTACAAAAAAGTATAATCTGTACCCTGAATTTTGTAAACTATAATAAATGTACACACCATATGCACTCATACATCCATTGGAAAAAAAGAAAGAATGAAATATACCAAAATTGTTTTTACAGTAATTTCTTAAGTATTGTCTTTATAGGTAAATTTTTACATTATTTTGTTTCCAAATGTGTGTGTGTGTGTGTGTACGTGTGTGTGTGCATATCATCTTTGGAGAATAGCCTAAAAATTGTTAAAATAATAATCATGATTATTGAAAGGACAGACTTTTAGAAAAAGTTTCAGAGCACAATTTCTCTTTGGTGCCTTCAACCTCCATTTTTTTATTGTTGTTTTTTTTTCCTCCATCCTTTCATCATTCCCTTGCCTGAGTGTTTTTCTATTTTTTTTTTCCAGAGTAGAAGTAAACTCATAAAATCATGTATTCTAAAAATAATAATGACTTAATTTCTTATATCTTACAAAGATGTATTCTTTCTAAAGCAGATATTATAAAGATAATGCTACACACACACACACACACACACACACACACTACAATGTCTTGGAGAAGAGGAACAAACACAGAGATTTTATGTGAAAAGACCTTCTCAGCCTCCTCAAATTGAGTACAACTATGGAATAAACAAGTTTTTGTATAAACTTCTAAGTCATATCCTGATTTCAAAACAAACAAACAAACAAACAATAAACAAAAAACACAAAATAAAAACCTTCTCTCTAAATTTTTTTTGGATGCTGCTTTAATATTGAATTCATTTGTCTGTCTACCCAAGCTGGAGCCCACAGTCTGACATTTTAGTAGTCTCCTTCCTGGAACCCTAAATTCGAGTCTATTTGATTTTATCTTGTTTTGACCCCTTCAGTCCCTAGCCAAGGGGTAACTCCATATTATTATTCTCTACCTTATCTAAAGGTTGCTAGGAAATGAGATATCATAATATTTTATTTAATACACTACAAAGTCATGCTAATCTCAGCTGAGTCCTCATGTTTTCTAGAAATCTCCATTCATCACTAGCTGATTTTCAATTCAATTGCCTAAAATGTTTCTTCCTAGTCTTCCTTATTCTAGGTTTACAAACTTCCACTGTTCCTCTCTTTTTAAAGTACCAATCTTTTTAGAATTTTTTCCATTTATGCTCTTTTGAAAAAATTCTATTAGATATACTGCTAATAATTCTTTTTCTTTTTTTGCAATTCCTTTTCTTCTTATGTCCTGAAATAATGCCCTTAGTATTTTGTCTCTCAGACTATACCAACTTGAAATTTTTTAGTTATATGATCTTATTTCTGTATGTTTCATCATATCTGTCCACGCTTCTCTCTTTTTCGAATTCTGTCCATTGATGACCTCATCTTTAATGTAACATCTGTATGTAGAGTTTTATTCTAACTCTTTGTTGCCAGTCTTTCCACTGCAGGGGTGGGGGGTGGAGTAAAGAAACCTAGTCCAAAAATACTTCATGAGCATTTTTTTCTATCTACCAGACACTCCATGTTTATTGTACACAAGTCAAAATTAACCACTCCTCCAAAGTAGCTCCTCCTCTTCCTTCTGATTTCCCTTTTTTCTTTTTTTAAAAATATTTTGTTTATTTGAGAGAGAGAGTGAGAGAAAGAGAGAGAGAGAGAGATTGAGAGAATGAGGTAGAGGAGGGGCAGAGGGAGAAACATGCACCCCACTGAGCAAGAAGCCCAATGTAGGACTCAATCCCAGGACCCCAGGATCATGACCTGAGCCAAAGGCAGACACCTAACCAACTGAGCCACCCCGACACCCCTCCTTTTTTTCAACAACAGCACACTTGATCTCTCTGGATGGAGGGGTATTTCTAACTTTTCATCCCCATCTATCCCAATCTAACTTTTCTATTTAATCAGTCACATATTTTTTGTGAATCATGTTTTCTACATTCTCTATTTTAGTTCCTCATTACCACTTTCTCATTTTTTTTTTCAAGAAAAGTGGTATCTCTTCCTCTCATCTTTCTGTATTCTAAACTGGCCTTAATATCACTTTAAGATATTTGTCAAATACAGCTCTGACATTAACATTCCTTGTCTCAAAACTTTCAACTTCTCATAACTGTGCACAGAATAATCTAGTTTATGAATGATTTTTCCTCAATGTATTGTTCAAAACTAACTTCTTATGTGCATACTCTATACCCTAGATAATTAAACTCTCCCCCAAATTTGTGAAAGTAGAGTTAGCCAGGCATGGAGTGTGCTAAAGAGGATTCCAGGTAGAATTAGGGCATGTGGCCAGTAAGCTGGAATATGGTTAGCAAGGAGGAATGGGAGACAAGAGGAGGCTGCAAAGATACACAGATCCTTGCAAGGAATTTAAGGATTTTATTTTGCTTTGGTTTTTGGAGGGTGTATTTGTGTATACCAAGTGTGATGGAAATCAATTGGAAATTTTATGCAGAGGAGTAACCTATTCCCATTGAAGTTTTTAAAAAATGACTCTAAACACTCTGTAGAATAGTTTTTCTATCATGACTTATTTAACTGTACCATCCACAAGCAAACTCTCTCTTCTATAACACTAGAAGCACTTTATCCCTCTCTGAACACATATCATTTTCTACTTTATAACATGACTATTTGAATACACATCTTATCTCTTCTATTAGTATGAGCTCCCAGCATGTATGGACTATGTCTTGTTTCTCTTTGAAACCACACAGAACTTCAGAAAATAATAAGTTCAGAAAATACTTGATAAAGGATCAATAGTCTTACTTTCTAACAATAACATCCAGGTTCTTAGTGGAGGGTGAAATCATATAAGGAATGTTCATAGTGGATGAAAATCTTAGTCTTTACTCATTGTGATTCATCATCACCCTGCCTTTGTATGGAAGGAGCAAATCTTTCTAATTATCTGTACCCTATTCCTTCTATCTTTTAAACACCAATAAATCTCATCAACTTCTTTACAGTGGTCTAATAAACATCACCCAACTAATAACTATTTAATATTTTAAGTTTTCCAAAGAAAAAATAGCAGTTTTCTCTTTTAGTATTTGCTATAATGAGGAAATATTAAATCTGAAAGATAAATTACTCTTTTCTATTAAATATCCAGTCACAAGGGCTGTACCAGGACTATAAGTTAACAAAAATTAGAGTGTTTCAGAAGGCTCCAAAGCAGAAGAGGGGTAGCTATCTCTTTTCTGAATGCTGATTGGTTGCTGAACAGATAAAGATTTGTAGCACATTTTAAATTACTCTTCTGGATGGAATGGTTCATGAATGGGGGAAATGGGGTTATTCTTTAACATCCTGAAGAATCTAAACCCTATGCAACTTCCATTGATTTACTCTCTGCTGGATAATCTTGCTATTTAAAATCGATGACATATTAACTTCTCTCAGAATGCCTTTATGGTGTAAACCATCCTTCATCTTTTGTTGAGAAATAAATTCTTTATTCACCCCCCGCATTAAATGAGTTTCCATAGACTTTGTGGTTACCACAAGTTTGTATCACTTATATTTTTTCATCCTTCTCCCCATTTCACTTCCATTTCATAATCATGTTTGATAACTTGAGAGTATAGAGGTTTTTTTTAGACAGAGTAATCTTCAAGAGTCTCTGAAAAAAAGATGAATAAACTACCAATCTCTGCACATGGTTCATTACCCGTATCCCAGCAGAATCTTTCCTAAAAGTTCTTTAATAAAGAGAAAAAAAACATTAGCTTGATGTTTCTGTTTGTTTTGTTTGACAGGGGATGAAGGGGAGAGTTTAGATTTTTTTAAATGGCAAGATACAGGAAAGGATATGTCCAGAGAACAATAAACTCCCCGTATCTCTGACTCAGAACAAATTTTATAGCAGTTTATTTCATCAATGTAAAAGAAAAGTTGTTTGAGTTACACTGTGTTAAAAGGGGGAGAAAAACCTGTTCAAGAATGCAGCCTGGCCAAATGGCCCTTGATTGATGGAGCAGCAACAACCAGGGGGTATTTGCCAACTCACCATTGCCAAGTCCTTAGAGTGATTTTGCTGCCTATGACAGCTGGTGTTCTCTATTGGAAGGCTGTGTCTGTATACATCTATGATTTGCATATTTATATACCTCGGCTGCTGTATGAGGTCTGCATTTCACAGCAGTGTGTGTAAGTTGTGCAGCTTTGCTGCTTGAGTGCCTCTGGGCATGGGATGGTAGAATTTGTTTGGGTAAAATTAGAATTTTAAGGTTTTGCAGGTTAGCCAGTAATATCACATTTTCGTTCATCTCCCTCTTCATCATCTTACGGTAATATTTTTGAAGCATCTCTGCATGGGCTACCATTTGAGGCAGACACATTATATGCTCTCTCTAGGAGGCTACAGGCTCAGATATTAAGACATCATACACAGAATGAAAGGATGACATCAAAGGAATATATTTAGTCAAGTTGAAGCCTAAAGAGGAAATTGTGGGACTTATACACTGAAGGGAGTTACTGATGCTTTTTTCTAAGTTGATTTAAGAAGGTAAGAATTTCTCGTGAACTCAGCTAAGGCTTCTCTTTCTAAATAGTAATACCACAGATTTCCTGGAATAGATGGGATTTCCCCAGTTATTTGGAAGATCAGTTATGGAATGCAGAAAAAAAATGGGGGAGGGCTCTGGAGGAAAAGAATAAAAAAGCTTAAAGAAAACAGGAGTTGGATAAAACACAATGACTATGTGGAAATGAAGTGATTTTAAGAACAAAGAGGTGGTAGGTGATTAGGAAGAAATATATTAGGGTAGAAAGTGTCACATAAAGAATTTTGAAGGTAATTGATATGAATATTAGTCTTTGTTCCCTGTGAGACTGACAGTCTCTTAAGGTCAAAAAGCGTTATTTGGGTAAAAATGATGGGTGGGATCTTCAGTGATGGAAAGATAATCTGAAGTAAGATATTTTTGAAGTCAGTTTCTGGAAAATAGTATCAGGAAGAGGACATCCAGATTAATGGTTGAAGAGAATGGGGCAATTTTTAGACAGGTAAACACTGTAATATCGGGCAAAAATATCCAAAATGTGTCAGAAAACAATACAGAATTTAAAAGTTAACTAAAGCTTTCTTCTAAGCATGTTTCCACTTGAGCGGCATGGAGTGCCATGGTAAGGCAATAGTTCCCATTTGGGAGAACCTACCATATGTGTCAGACATTCATATACCTACAAACTTCACACAAACCCTCTAGAATGAGTATTATGAGCCCGGTTAAAGATGAGATAATGGAGGCAGAAAAAATTAAATAACTCACTTAGTTTCACACAATGAATATGTGGTAGTCCTATGATTCAGACTTGGGTTTTTCTGATTGCAGAAGTCATCTTGCTTATTTGTTCGCTTGTTTTCCTAACATGCTGCTTCCTTGGACAGAGGAGTGATACAAAGAAAAAAGAGTGAACAGTTCTCTTGGGAATATTTAATTGGAGTTAGCAGGGAAATGGCCATCTGGAGTTGTTGCTTATACGAAGTACTTGCCGGTTTGTTCTGTGCATACCTGTGAAATGTGCGACATTAAGTACTATGGTCCCTATTTGAGGAATAGAATGGATTAATGACTTGATTATGTTCATGTCAGTGGTGTTGCTGAAAGTGAGTGTGATCCACATGCCATATCTGCATTTATTCCAAATTACCACCTGCTAATACAATACTGGTCACTGGAACAGCATTTTGATTGCCTTACACAGTGACAGCAAACAACAAACAACAATTACCACAACTATCAACCAAATATAGAAAAAAAATTAAATATATAGTTTTTAAAAACACTAAAGGTACAACTGCTCTTGAGGAATTACTATGTCATGAAATAATAAATATCATATTTTTTAAAGTTTTAATTTAAATTCCAGTTAGCTAACATACAGTGTAATATTAGTTTCAGGTGTATGAATCTGTTTTTTTAATCATCATTATTTCTTTTCTTATTTGGCTTGGCATAGTTACAGTTTGGACCCACTTTCAGCCTATTGGTCATATAGTCCAAATGAACAGCTGTTCACAGAATCCTTTGCTGGCTCAGTCACAAGCTGCAAGGTGAATGCTATCCACCCATCTACAGAAGAGGTGTTTTGTTTTTGTTGTTGTTGTTGTTGTTGTTATTGTTGTTTTCTGGTTGTGTTGTCTTTTAAGAAATATCTATCAAAGTACTGCTCCTGAAACTTGTTCTTATGCATCAGGTAAAAGTCTATCTGAAAACCAGTTCATACTTGATAACTTTTTAAAAAATATTTTATTTTAAAAATTATTTTATATTATCTTAAAACCAACATTTAGAATATTAGACTAAGGACCTGCTAAAATGCCATATATAGAATGCCAAAAAGATTTATTATGTAGTAGCTTAACAGCATAGATTCTAAGGTTAGAACATATGGATGATGATATAGACTGATTCATTTGCTAGCTATGTGATTTGGTGCAAATTATGTTCTCTTTTGTGATTGTATTCCCTTTCCAGTAAAAAGTGAATGTAACAGTAATGTTATAGTTGTGTTAATGTGTGTGTGCATATGAAGACATTGAGAGAAAGAGTAATCTAAAGTCTTTTTCACATTACCTGACATATAAGTAGATGCTCAATTAATATTAGTGTTGGTTTTTTTTTTTTAATTTTATTTACTTCACAAACAAGTTAGCTACATCTGGGCTATTCTGTACCAATTTTTTATATTAATAAAAATATTTTAAATAACTCACCAACCTGGATATCTATACAGGAAAAGGATACACATTTATATTCTATGTTTCTGAAATTTTTCATATTTATCTTATGTAGGAAATGCCAAATGCTTTGACATTGAAGAGGAAGAAAGTGTGATTATGAATGAAGTCTGATTCATCAAATTATTGATTTTTATTAGAACATTCTTCTTCTGAGACCAAACCCTAAAAAAGAAGAAAATATGACCATAGTCCACTGGATTACTCCTTTTTTTTTTTTTTTTTAATATTATTTATTTATTTGACAGAGAGAGATCACAAATAGTCAGAGAGGCAGGCAGGGAGAGAGAGGAGGAAGCAGGCTCCCTGCTGAGCAGGGAGCCCAATGCGGGACTCGATCCCAGGACCCTGAGATCATGACCTGAGCCGAAGGCAGCGGCTTAACCCACTGAGCCACCCAGGCGCCCTGGATTACTCCTTTACATCAGCATTCATTTATTACATTTGCCTAGAATTTGGCCAAGGAAACAGTAAAAAGCAAAATAAATACGATTAAGTTAAAGAATCCTTCAAAGTATGAGGGAAAAATAGGCTTGGAGGGAAGAGGGAGTTAGGAGAAATATAAGTGTTTTAATAAGATGCCATGCCTTCTGAAGAAAAGAGTATTCCTTTTTTTTTTCAATAGATAATTCTAAAAGGTATTAAAATTAACCTTTATTTGATATTTTTCATATGTTTACATTATTCAAAACATTTTCATTTTTTAATTGGTCTTTATTTTGCATTCATATCTTCAGTGCAATGTTGGGCTTTTATAGAGCAGGATACACAGCTATTCTGTTTATTTTCCTGTAGGATCAATGAGTCAATCCTTTTGAAACATTATATAAATTAAGTTGCTTTTGACAATGGATAAGAATAACCTTTTTCCCCCATTTAAAAGAAAAGTGGTTTAGGCTGCATTTTTTGTGTTTTGCCACTTCAGGGTGTTCTAGCAGCTTAATTGATTAAAAAAAAATCTACTGCTTAGTTCAGAAGGAGTAGTAGAAACTGTGTAGCAGTTTCAGTTGTAAAATGCTTAATGAGGTTTGTCAAATCCAAAGATCAGGATGCTATAAACAGAGGTCCAGATTTAGTGTTTAGATTAAATTAGATAAATTTATTCTAATTTCTAGGTGGTTATTTGTACACACACACACAGCAAACAAAAACAAACATGTACAGACACAAGGAGTATTATAAAAATAACAAGATTAATTTACAAACAATGTGAGTTGTTTATAAATTCAAATTATTTTTATCCTTCAAAATAGTCCTGTCTATTTGAGTGGTATACTCTTCTTTGAAAGTTGTAATCCATTCACCTTTTTGAAGAATTTATTTACTGATAAATTTATGAACAATAAGAATTGTTGTTGAGGTGCCTGGTTGTCTCAGTCAGTAAGTAGATCATGGGATTCTTCATCCTAAGGTCATGAGTTTAAAGCCCCATAATGGGTGTAGAGATTACTTTTAAAAATTTAAGTAAAAAGAGGAATTTTTGATACTTTATGAATATTATTTTTTATATTTCTTTACTGAGCACAGTATTACCCAGCTCAATCACACATTTTAATTATTAACATTAGGATTTAGTCTTGGTAAATAAATATTTGTTGCCTTAGTACCAGGGTACCAAGATCTTAGGAATCACTTCTAAAAATAATTTCTAGAAATAATTTGAACAATAATTACATTATTGAAGTAAGGATATATTTCTCTAAAATAAAATTCCTGAAAAGCTCATAGATAGTAGCTAAAAGACAATAGTTCTGTGGGCATAATGTAAACATACTAGATATGTCTGTGTCGACTCATAATCACACATACACACAGATTACATCAATGTACCATAATAGAACAAATCCCACTTTATGATCTCTGTATTTAAAAAAAGATAAAATTTTTGATGATACTCTACCATTTCAATTCAGTTAGATAAGAGAAGTGATAATAGTGGCTGTTAATAAAGCTATAAACCATTATTAATGTTATACACCTTGTCTCTCCCTTTTGGCTGACAAAGGTAGTTCTCCACACATGGCACAATGCTGAACACATATATCCAAGATGGAGTTTTTCAAGGTAATCCAAGACATTCATCAGGATAAGATATGTTTAAGAGTCCTAACTAACAGGGTCATTTCCAGATGCCAAAAATTAAGGGAAAACACACTTAGGTGAACAGAGTTTAAAAGTAGAAGTCCACAGTGGTAGCAGAACTGGTAAAGTGCGAAGACATTCAACAAGAGTAGAGTTGATAGGACTGGTCTTCACACTTAAAGCTAGGAGCTAAGAAGATCAGCCACTAAGAAAACTAGCTGTGGAGTAATTCCACCCCACTGTTCAAAGACCTAGAATACAAATAGTTCTGAATAACATCTGGATCTGAAACTAGAAATTTATCCACACCTGTATTGGTCTTTCTTACTTTCAAACACGGAAATAATTTAAAAATAAATAAATACTGGGCTCAGGGTTACCACACTTTGTTACTGTTTATTCAAGTGTACATAACAAATGTATATTCAAAACTAATGATTATCACATATATCCAGCAAAAACAATCATGAGACAGGGCACCCAGGTGGCTCAGTGGTTAAGTGTCTGCTTTTGGCTCAGGTCATGCTCCTGGGGTCCTGGAATTGAGCCCTGCATCAGGCCCCAGGGAACCTTTTCTCCCTTTCTTCCCTCTGCCTCTTCCCCTGGCTTGTGCTCTTGTTGTCTCTCAAAAAAAAATAAATAAAATCTTAAAAAAGAGAATCCTAAGATGATCCCATAAGGGATATCTTTGACCTAGCACTTCTTTCAGGTAAAAATTTCCATTCAAGATGAGTTTATAGATTGAAAATCTATAAAGCTCAGGGTGCCTGAGTGGCTTAGTTGGTTAAGCGACTCCCTTTGGCTCAGGTCATGATCCTGGAGTCCAGGGATCGAGTCCTGCATCAGGCTCCCTGGCTCCCTGCTCAGCAGGGAGTCTGCTTCTCCCTCTGACCCTCCTCCTTCTCACACTCACGCTCTCTCACTCTCTCTCATGCTCTCTGTCTTCCTCAAATAAATAAATTTTTTTTAAAAAAAAGAAAGAAAATGTACAAAGCTCATAAGGAAATTTGATGCCATTAAGTATACTGTCAAAGACCAGTATATTGGAGTATTCTACTTGCTGATTGTAGGATGATTTTTAAAAGACTTTAAAATGACTATACTTACATTTTTAAACATTTTATCCATTAAGCATGAACAGTATATCATGAGAAAAGAACAGGTATATTAAAAAACAGAATCAAAACCTTCCCTGGAAGAATTAAGTTCTAGGTTATACATGGCAGGAGTGTTAAGAAACTGGAAGCTAGATCATATGAGTCACCCAAGATCAACCCATGTTGATAAACTTATGGAACATCTGAAAAAGAAAATGTTATGAAGTCTGAAAAATTGAATAAATTGTTAAATATGTCTAATAGTGGTTTTGGAGAGACTAGAAAGAACTGAGGAGAGATATTACTTGAATTGGGCTTGAAAAAATTTTCCAGAACTTAAAACATAAATCATAGTTTAAAGAATCATATTCAGGCAATACAAAGAATAATATTTACAAATTGAGACATTTTATGATGCAACTGAAACACACGGAAGACTGGGAGAAAAATCTCAAAACATTCATAATAAAAACATATTGCCTATAAAGGAAGAATAAGCTGTTTGAAAACCATCCTTTGGTAACAGTACATTCTGGGAAATAATGGAATAATTTGTTTTAAAGAGTTGAGGGAAAATAACTGTAAACTACCTAAAAATCAACCCAAGTAAAAATATATATATATTATTCAAGATTGAGGGCAAAACAAAAATATTCTCAAAACCAATAAAGACTGCAAGGCTATAACACTCACAGACCTCAATGATCAATCTCCTTGGGGGTAAAAATGTTTTTATAAGAGAAAAGGTAAATGTAGAAAGAAGAAGTAAAATCCAGGAAGAAATAGTAAACAAAGATACCAACAAACATTTTGGTAATTATATATAGGTACTGAATTTTAAATAGTGCCTAATTTGTAGTTAGATCACCAGAGACATTCAAACTACAAAACAGAATAATCTGTGAGATTGTCACTCTATCTGAAAATGCTTTGTGCTTGACATCTAGAAATCTTCTTGACTGGCTGCCCTCAGATCTCAGAAACTGGGATTATAATCTGTTCCAATCATTAACTGTTATATTTCTGTTGTTTCTATAAATAGGCTTTAATTAAATACTCACTTGCTTATATAATATATGTATAGCTGGGGCCCGTGTGCATCACCCACCTCCTGAAATGAGACACAACTCTTTAAGGGCACTGACCTATTCTAAGACTGAGGATGGCCCACTGAGATATGGAACAATCTATCAATTTAGCTGCTGGTTTGTGTAACTTCTTATTTGAAGTTTCAAAAGTGGAACTGAAGGGGAGCAGATTTTGCCACCACAAAATATGTTTCTTTGCAAAAGAATTATTTTGAGCTAAAGGCAATCAAAACCCAGCAGATTTAAGAAAAGCTCTTTACCTCCCCCTCAACTGCCTAAATTTACATTGGAGAGGGGACCTGTACCCGGAAGAGAGCTATTAGCAGAGATAAGTTTTTACCTAAGAAACTTATCTGAATAACAGAGTAACCTTTATTTTCCAAACCTCTCCTCCATATTCCTGTAAATGGCTTTCCTCCTCTTTTCCTCCCTAGATCTCAACCCCTTTCCTTAGCTCAGGACATTATATAAGCTTCAGTTACCTGGCTACCTTTTGAGTCTTCATATCTTTATTGGGCTCCATTATATACATAATTTTGTTGCTTTTCTCTGCTAATCTGTCTTATATCAATTTGATTATTAGATCAGCAAAAAATCTAGATGGGTAGAAGGAAACTTTTTCTGCCCCTATAGCATAATTTTTCTTTTTCCACACTTAATGTACATTGGAAGAGGGGTGAAAAAGAGCATCAGTGTCACCTTGCTAGTGTTGACTTAGCTTTGCCTTGTGAATGAATATAAAGCTGTAATTCTTGGCAGAAAATGACCCCAAAGAGAAAATGAAGTGCTGTGAGGGTTATGGCAAGGAGGAAGATATGAAAGAGTCTAAGAAAGAAAATAAAACTTCATGAGAAAATCCTGTGCAGCATTTGTGTCATCAAACCTTTAGATTTCATTCCCAAAGAAGTAAGAGCAGAGACTCATATGTTAATAAACCCATATTTGTAGCAGCATTATTCACAATAGCCAAAGGTGCAAACAACCCAAGTGTCCATTAACAGATGAATAGATAAACAAAATGCAGTATATTCATACAATGGAATATTATCCAGCTTTTAAAAGGAAGGAAATGTTGATGCTACAAATAAGAATGTGTCTTGAAGATGCTATAGTTATGCTAAACAAACTAAGCCAGTCATGAAAGGACTGGTATTGTATGAGTCCACTTATATGTAGTACTTGGATCATCAAAGTCCTAGAGACAATGTAGAGCACTGGTTACTAGGGGCTGGGGGCAGGGAGAAATGGGGAGTTATTTTTTGATGGGTACAGAGTTTCAGTGTGGAATGAGGGAAAAGCTCTGGAAATGGATAGCAGTGATGGTTGCACAACACTGTGAATGTACATAAGGTCACTAAATTGTACACCTTAAAATAGTTCAAGTGGCAAAATATTATGTATATTTTACCACAGTTTTTTTTAAAAAATGAAAAAAATATAAGGATAAGTATATACATAAAAATAAAAATGATGGCTAACTTGAGAATTAAAAATAAGAGGGAACTATAATACAATATAGTGTTGAGGGAGATAAAAGGATGAGGTGCTGTTAGTTAAAGCTATCCAAGGTCCTTGAGTTGTTTGGGAAGAGTAATTTCAGGCTTTATACTAGACGACTATAGTCTGCCCCTGAGGAAGGAGCAACAGCTATAATAGAATTAGGCACTTGCACAGGGCCAATCTGTGTCTGAGGAGGAAGCCAAACAAACAAACAAAACTTCCTACACTTCACAGATTGTAAATTATTGTCCATCTGCAATTAAGGAAAGGAGAGGAATGCCAAAATACATCCCCCTACTCCAAGAATAAAGAATACAATTCCTACCTAAGTATGGGCAGGGCAGAAGAACTGAGAAAAATCCCTCTTGCACTTCAGATCTTAAATTAAAACCAAGACATGTCAATCTATCACTAGGAGAGTTTTTTTTTTTTTTTTTAAGATTTTATTTATTTATTTGACAGAGAGAGATCACAAGTAGATGGAGAGGCAGGCAGAAAGAGAGAGAGAGAGAGAGAGAGGGAAAGAGAAGCAGGCTCCCTGCTGAGCAGAGAGCCTGATGTGGGACTCGATCCCAGGACCCTGAGACCATGACCTGAGCCGAAGGCAGCGGCTTTAACCCACTGAGCCACCCAGGCGCCCGGGAGAGTTTATTCTTGGTGATGTACTATAGGTAACTGAAACTACATAGCCAAAATTCAGATCAAGTCTACTTTGACACCATCCTCAATTAACAGTCCAGAAATAGGAAAGATGGGCCTTTGTCTAAGTGAAAATACAGTATTTATCTCAGTCTCTATTCTATTATGTAGTTTGGGGGATGTGATAAAATATTATGGAGTTCTATAAGCAAGAAAATAGAATCCATCATTAAGAGGTAATATAGTCAATAGAAACAAATTCAGACATGACCCTAATATTAGAAATATTTTTTTAAAAGACATCAATGCAAGGATAAATATGTTAAAGAATTTAATGAGAAAGATCAGCAACATGCATGAAGAGATGAAGAATTTCAGCAGAGAGATGGAACCTATAAAAAAATACCCAAGAGAAATATTAGAAGTGGAAAACACATCAGGATAAAGAATTAATCTGATGACCTTACCAGCAGACCAGACACAAGAGAGAAAAGAATCAGTGAATATTAAGACTGATCATGGGAATTATCCAAAATGAATGTATGCAAAATAAAAGGTTGAGAAAGCAGCCTAGTTCTGTGTGAGACCATGAAATGGTAAAATCCCAGAAAGAAAAGAAACCAAAAGCAGACAAAAAATATTTGAAATGATAATAGTCAAAAATCTTCCAAAATGAGTGAAATACACAAATCTCCGATCCAAGAAATCTAGACTTATTTGAGATCAAATTAGAGAAATAAATGATAGATATAGATACACATACATACATATATATTCTTCATATAGTGTATGTGCTTAATAAGAATTAGCGATCAGTAAATTTGGTTGACCCTGGAACGACACAGGTTTGAATTGTGCAGATCCACTTATATGCAGACTGTTTTTTTTTTTTTTTATAAATAAAGTACTATCTTCCTTATGATTTTCTTAATAACATTTCCTTTTCTCTAGCTTATCTTAGTATAAGATATAATATAATATAATACATAGCTCATACCAAAAAACTTAACAAAATAGGTGTTAATCGACTATTTGTTGTAAGTAAGGCTTCCGGTCAACAGTAAACTGTTAGTAATTAAATGTTTGGGGAGTCAGAAGTTATAGGCAGATTTTCAACTTGGTGTGTGTTGCGTGATAGGAGGGTTAGTGCCCTTACCCCTCCATGTTGTTCAAGGGCTAGTTGTACTTATTGCTAAACCTGACCTGCCTCTTACACAGATTGGGCCATGTCACATGCAGACCTTAGCTATGCATGGAGGAAAATTAAGACCAGCCCATGGTAGGCTGCCCCCTCCACCCCCTGAGGAAAAGGGACCTCGGCAGTTTATCATAGTTAATTACATAATTTTCATTTTATAACATATCCATTAAGTGATTTATGCATGGTTCTCTTTTCTTTGATACATGCTAGAAAGAGCATGGGCTTTGGAACCAAGAAACCAAGATTCAAATCCTCAGTGCTAATTACTAGCTATACACTTAATATAGAACAGCTTCTGTTTACTGATTTGCCAAGTAGAAATATTAATATTAAAAGTTCTTATGAGAATATAATAAGCATTATTGCTACAGTGGAGTATGTTAAGGGCCCGTGCCCTCTCTCAGTCTCTGGCTCTACTCTATTCTCTTTCATTTTCCTTAGAACTTGTGACTGAGTAGTCTCATGCCCTCTATATATTTGTCTACTAGAAAGTAAACTTCTAATTTATTATTTTTTAAAATTTTTCATTGTGGTATTTTACTTTTATTTTGGTATGTTTCATAGTCTTGTGCCTTGGATATTAAATGGCGTTAAGATTTGGTGAAATGAATGGTTTTTTTGTTTTGTTTTTGTGTTTTTAAGAAAGAATGGAGCTGAGGGCAGAGGAGTGGCACAGGTAGAGTTAGGGAGAGAATCCCAAACAAGCCCCACACCCAGCCCAGTGTGGTCTACATTGGTCGGCCAGTCTCACAACCCCGAGATCATTCATGACCTGAGCCAAAAGCAAGAGGCAGACGGTTAACCCGCTTAACCAACTGAGCCATCCAGGTGCCTCTGAAGGTTTTTTTTTTTTTTTTTTCCAATTTATTTATTTTCAGAAAAACAGTATTCATTATTTTTTCACCACACCCAGTGCTCCATGCAAGCCATGCCCTCTATAATACCCACCACCTGGTACCCCAACCTCCCACCCCTCCCCCGCCACTTCAAACCCCTCAGATTGTTTTTCAGAGTCCATAGTCTCTCATGGTTCACCTCCCCTTCCAATTTACCCAAAAGCACATACCCTCCCCAATGTCCATAACCCTACCCCACTTCTCCCAACCCCTCTCCCCCCAGCAACCCCTAGAGCGTATCATGCTTAGCGAAATAAGTCAAGCAGAGAAAGACAACTATCATATGATCTCCCTGTTATGAGGAAGTGGTGATGCAACATGGGGGCTTAAGTGGGTAGGAGAAGAATCCATGAAACAAGATGGGATAGGGAGGGAGACAAACCATAAGTGACTCTTAATCTCATGAAGGTTTTTTTTTTTAACTACTTTTGAAAGTTCCCATCTCTCAGATTTTGAAACAACCAATTCATTAACACGAGTTTTTTTTAGCTATGAAAACTTATTTGCATTACCTCTTTAAAGCTGATTTGATGTATTTGTGTGTATTTCCACCTTTGTGCTTGGATTTGAAAGGAAGGAAAAGAGAAGAATTCACAATCAACTTCTATTTTGCTACCTTCATAGTTCTGCTAGTACAGAAGTGTATTGCTGGAAAGAGTTAGGCAAGAGAGAAGTGGACAGGGGAGAGGAGAGGGAAGGAAAAAGAGGCAAAGGAATAACCCAAAGAAAGCTTGCATTTCCTGTGCCCCATCTCAGTATTTATTGGCCGCTTTTTCTGCCTGGAGGCATTGCTTTGTCACGTAAATCACAGAAAGGCTTTGCTCAGCTAGGAATGGAAGACCCAGGAAGGACTCCAAGTGGTGTGGCAAGCCAGCCCATCCTCCAGCAAGAGGGCAGCATGCAGGGCTGAATCAGTGAGGACTCTGTATAACCCTTCCTCAGGATTCACACCAGCCCCCATATGCCAGGGCAAGGGATTTCATCAGAGAGGTTTCAGGTGATTTTTTACCCTCTAAAACTGAACTGCAGCCAAGTCAACCAGTGGAAATCCAGACACCTAATTAAAAGACCTCATTTACGTCTGTTTGGCTACTTGTGTGTACAAGACCTTTAGGTTATCACAGCTGAGATTTAAATGGAAATTCCTATGTTGGAAGACACCAGCTCAGTCCATTGACTCTTCTGGAACTCTACTGTGCCTTTCCCTAGGTGAACTATGATGTTTGATAAGAAATGCTGGAGGAGAAGAAAAATAGCTCAGAAAAGTAGAACAAAGATGCTAATTGTCAGAATTCTCAGGAGCTAGATGTCTCACCCACAACTCTTTCACATTGATAAGCAAAATACCAAGAGGGATCCAAAGTAGGCAGAAGCGAAGAAACAGTATTTTCCAAATTGCATTACTTTTAGTCCCTTTAAAAATGTGAGTGGCTGAAGAGAGTTGGGAAGGCAGAAGGCTAATCCTTCTTCAGATGCCTTATTTCTGCAGGATACTAAATATCCTCTAATAAAAATAATTTACCTCTTTAATCCAGGGGGAAAAAAGTAAAATAAGATTTTAGGGGGAAGCCTAATCATTTAAAATTTCAGCTAACCAGGGGCGCCTGGGTGGCTCAGTGGGTTAAGCCGCTGCCTTCGGCTCAGGTCATGATCTCAGGGTCCTGGGATCAAGTCCCGCATCGGGCTCTCTGCTCAGCAGGGAGCCTGCTTCCCTCTCTCTCTCTGCCTGCCTCTCCATCTACTTGTGATTTCTCTCTGTCAAATAAATAAATAAAATCTTAAAAAAAAAAAAAAAAAAAAAATTTCAGCTAACCAGGTGCTAAATGAGCTGCACTCTTGTTCAGACATAGCAAATTTAATCACTGAAACTTAGCATTTGCTGCTGTATCTATCTTTAAGCTCATGTCTGTTCTTAACTGGATAGGAAACATGCGTTGGTAATGGTAAAAATAAAACAAACAAAAACATTTTTACTAGTTTATGAACACCATTCATCTGTGTTTGGTTTCTTTCTTAGTGGCTAAGAGGCTGAAGACTTGTATGTGTCTTAGAAACACATAAATCATTGATCTTTAGCCATCTTTTTCAGGCTTCTTAGTTTATCTTTTATGTCATAGTGCTATAAATTGGGTTTCTACTTTCTCTGTTCCTTAAGGGTCCTGAATCTGAGTATCTAAAACACTAATTTGAACTCGCAAACTAAGTTTTCTTTTTTAACTCTTATAACCGTACTTCACAAAGGTAAAGATTGAGTATTCAAATGTGACCAACAGCTTGGATTAAATAAAAGCAATTACAGAAGATGGTTATTTTCTGCGAGTAGCAATCCTGTATTTCTGGTAGAAAATTTAATTTGGAGATTAGCTTCAAAGAGTGTTAAAAGCATAAGGGACTTGGGGATCATAGAGCCCAGTGGTTTTATACCCCCCCCCACATTTTAAATGACAGAAATGCTTTAGTTAAAAGCTAACATTCAAGCTTAGTAGATGAAAGTGACTATGTTTAGAGCTCTTCTGGTTTAGCAAGCAGGGTGGAAGAGTATGGGAGCCCCATTTTTTGTCCCCATCTCACATTCCACACTTCAATATACTCTGTAAAACCCTAAGGGATCTAGAGAGTCTAGTGTTAAAGCCACTCTACCAACCCCCTCCTTTTAAAAAGGAGGAAACTATAATCTAAGCATTAGCCTGTGGCAGAATTGAAACTAGAACCCAGGCCTTCCATGACTCACTTCAGAAATAGAGCTGTCTCATTAGTTTTCTGATTTTAAAAGTAAAACATATTCATGGTAGATAATTCAGCACACTTGTCCCTTCTAAATCCCCGTAGAACATTCTTCCTTCTGTATCATGCCACCCTAAGACAGTTTCACTAGAATAAATGTCATTCATTTTCAAATACCTATGTTAACACATGACACAGAAGGCACAGGCACATTACATTCACACAATATTCCTTTTTCACCAAAACAGATTCATTTTGCCAAATCAGTTCTCTTTTATTTAATTCATCTCATATGTATATGTGTATATGTATATGTGCATGGATGTGTGTGTGTGTGTGTGTGCACGTGCATGTTCAAACTATAGCTATAGTTTTAATTTTTTAGGATGAATAAATTAACAGCAATAGGTAAGGTGGAAAGGAGAAGGGATGGCTCATATAACTAGAGAATACAAGGATGTTTTAATTTCAGGCATGGTGGGATCCAGTAGTTTAAATGACGTCATAAGGATTCCATTTTTCTCTGTACCTTTTGGCTACAATTTCTTCTTCTATGTTAACCTTATTCTCAGCCAGGATTTCTCATACAATGGGAAAGGTGACCTTGGGGGAGAAAAAAAATCAATCTCTCTCTAAATCAACCTCTCCTCTTCCCTTTTTTCTACCCTCTCTCCATCCCTCTCTTTCTCCAGCCATTATAGTCCATAAACAGAAAGACTCTGATTGGCCCAGCTTCAGTAACATGCTGGTCCATTAACCAACTACTCCTTCCAAGCAGAACAGTCTTCTAAATGGCTAGCATGAGTCAGATGACCAGCACTGTATCAGTGCAGCAGGTCAGATGATCAACCCTGTATCAGTTGTATTATAGCCCCACCAGGTGGATAAAAAGTAACAAATCTACATGAAGATAAATCACCTGTGCATGTAGAGTGAAAAAAGCCAGAAGAGACTTTTACACACTGAAGGTCTCTCCCCTATAATCTAGTTACCTGGGTGACCGATTTGTGTTTCTTACTTGTTTCATTTTCGCTTTATTGGTAAAGGCACCAATAACCAAAGCCAAGTTCAAAGTGAGGGTTTCTGGGAACCAGTGAGTCTACAGCATCTGCAAATAAAATAGTATGTCAATGGATCTTGATTTTCAGTGGGAAATCTGTTCAGAAGAGATCTCAGCAGGGATAAGCTTTAGTGTGAATGATATGTGCTAACTGTATAGAGGCTGCACCCAGAATTCTTCATAGCTCATTTTTACTATGCATCCCTTTATATTGTACATCAGACTATGTCTCTGCCATTCACTTTATGAATGCATACCTGGCATAATACTCAGTAAATAGTGAGTTCACAGATTTATTTAGTGAGTACACAAATCAGTGAATAAAAACTAATCAATAAATGGTGTATCTAGAGTCATAATGCCTTGGTGAGAATTTGTTTGTTGGTTACCTTCCTTGTAATAACAGAAAAGAAAGGTCTGTTGTAAATACTTGACAACAAAGAAAATATGGAAAGTGGAGGCAAGGTCACTGAAATCACATTTTTTGAGTTGCTTCTCTGAACTTGAAGATAAATTTGCTTTTCAAAAATAATAATTATGCTCAGAGAGTTAATTAGAACTATTCTTCCAAGAATTCTTATTTCTGACTAATATCATTGTATAATATGTTGTACTCTTTGCTTTCTGTTAATAAAAAAGACAATTATATCTGGGTTAGTTAGGTTAGGTCAGTTTTTCTATTGGAATCATATTTTTAGTTCTGGGTTATATTCCTACATGAACTAGTTATAAATTTCACTATTGCTTCCACTAGTTCAATATGTATATTTGGTCATGGAATAGAATGGACAGACATGTGGATGATCAATCTGATCAATACCCAATCAGAAAAAGACAGCCCAATGACTCATGCATTCAAGTAGATGATCTGTGTTAATATGTGAAACATTATACTAATACTACATGATAATTCTACTCCCTAATTTGTCCTCTTTCTTGTAGCAGGTATATATCCCAGGGATACAAATAAATAAATAAAATCAGCAACAGAGTAAGAATTGAGAAGTAGTATAATCATGGATCAAGAAATATTTTTTTTATAAAAGGCAGTTCCCCAAACTTAACGTAGCTGCTGTCTCATTGTCCTGTGAAACACAGACACACACATAAAACAGGGGCCTTTTACATCTTTTAGTCCAACTGCAAACTCTTTGAAAATAGTGATGATGTAAGAAGAGGCAGAATTTCAGAATCTATATGGAATTTGCAACCTTAGCTTGAAAAATCCTCTCTTGACATGTAGACTAAGGGGATTTGCTATATAAGTGATTTTAAAAAGAAGCATATAGAATTCACTGTCACTTTTCTCCAGTTACTCATTATTTCTTGCACATAATTTTGAAGCAAGACATATTTGACTGATCCTGGATTAGGTCCCAGGGTGAGCCAGGACTATGAAATGCGCTCCAAAGAACCCTGTCCATTTCCTTTAGGTTACTTATGAGCTGAAGACATTGCCAATTACAGTCGTGTTCATTTACGTATGAAGTAGATCAGTATCTTTTGAGGGTTGGAGAAGGAGACCTCACCCCTGAACTTTCACTTCCAATGAATGCTTACCTACCTCATTCTAAATAGACTCCTAAATTATCATTCAAATACCAAATAAAGTAAATGAACACGCAATGTCTATACCTCTTACAGCAATGACCTAAGTAATTCTCGCCCACTCTTGGCTTCAGGACATATGTTATTTTCACTGTATCCCCAGTACAGCACCATGCATGACAAATAGAACATGGTCAATGAATGGATAGTAACCTCCATTATTTTTGAACTTTCTAATACACTCTCTTCATCCCACATCTCTATAATACACCTAAAGCCAATATTCTTTTTTAACACTTCAGTAACACACTGGAAAATTAAGGGATTATAGTGTTACTAATCTGGTACTAATCATAAAACAAATTAGGGACAATCGTGAATTTCTCTGAATTCAAGGCTAAGAATCTTTGTACTACATTCTTATATCAGCTATGCTTTACTTCAGAATATATTTTCATGCACCTAGAGCATGAAAAATATAATAGAAAATAAGAAAAAATAAGTAAACCTTCCAGAGCCTTAAGCCCTTGTAAGGAATACCCTAAACATAGGCACTGTTATTCTGAGATCTTGCATTGCGACATTACCACAAGGTAGTAAATGTGACTATAAATGTCAGGGTCTTTGTTGCTAATTTTTCAGGCAAAAGCAAAAGAATGATCTCAGTTTTCCAAATGTTTAATTCGGTTTTTTTTTTTTTTTTTTTGCAAAAAATATTTTTCTTCTTTTTCCTTGATATTAAGTGGATATAATCTTTTATACTCTTGTTAAATCTTTATCCAGTGTTGATCAGCAGTGTTCATGCAAACAGTTTGAATATGTTGGTGGGGCAGAAAAATCCTAACTGAAGCCCTTTCCTCCTGGACTATGTTGATTTGCCTATGAGAAACTACAAATAGGGCCAGTTTCAGTGGTGGAAATCCAGGACAGGTCTTTAGGAGTCTGTGCTTGGAGCATCACACTCCGCCCTCTTTTTAAACTTTATACTCTGACCTAAGTATGTCTGTGGTAGACAGAATAAGGCCTGCACTCCCATGATGTTCATGTCGTGATCCTGGGATACGTTATCTTACATGGCAAAAAGGACTTTTCCGATATGATTAAGTTAAGAACTTTGAGATAAGACTATTCTGGATTAACCAAGTCAGCCCACGTAATCATAAAGGGCCCTTAAATGAGCCCAAGAAAGAGATATATTATTGAAAGCAGAGTGGCAAAAAAGAGAGATTTGATGACACTATGCTTTGACATTGAAGATGGAGGAGAACCAGGAGCCCAGGAATGCAGGCAGCCTCTAGAAACTAGAAAAGGCAAGGGATGGATTCTCCTCCAGAGCCTCCAGAAGGACCACAGCCTTGCCAACACTTTCATTTTAGTCCAGTGAGAACCATTTTGGACTTCTGACCTTTAAAACTGTAAGATAATATGTTTGTGCTACTACCACCAAGTCTGCGGTAATTTGTCATAACAATAGGAAACCAACACAATGTAAAATGAAGCATTAAGTGTATAATGAAAAGAAAAGCAGATTTAGCAGTTGTCTCCAATCTAAAGCCCTCCATTATTTGATTTGTCTTTCAAAAACACACCAGTGTCTTTGTTCCAAGCAGAATCACTTGAATGACTGCACATTGTGTACTAATACATACTAATGAAGTATCATAGTTTAGCCTGACCTTCATTGTTCCCAAACATATTTTATAACCTTCTATTCAAACCATGTATCTTTTTACATTGACTTATATTTCCCATGTTTCAGTCATATCAAATTACTCATCAATTCCTGAGAAACTCAAGAATTTTACCATTTTTGAACCTTTACACCTAACATTCTCAGCCTAGAATTTCCTCTTTATTCCTTCAATATTTTGAAACATTCCTGTTCATCTTAAATGCTATCCCCTCAAAGAGACTTTTCCAGGATTCATATATGATCTCTTTTTCCTCAAATCTCTTTTGTTGTTTTTATTCCACACTGTCACCTCTATCACTGTGTTTGCCCATATGCCTATCTCTCCATCTGGATTGTAAGAACACAGAGGGTAGGAAAAAATTATAAGTAAATTTCCTATTGTTCTCTGCAAAATGCCTTGAGCTCAGAGTTCAATAACCTGATCTTATTGAATTGAACACCTGATATTTACAGTTGGGCCTATAGATCTAGAACTGGGATTTATAGTTCTTAAATAAAAATAGAGATCACTATTTGGAGTTATAAACTAAGAATTTTTACTTTTGGTAACAGTGACCAGCAGATGATGGACAGTGCCACTGGGCTCCAGGATCTTCCCTTCCTTTCCTCGAACTCAGAGCCAGGCTGACTTGTAAATAGAGATATTTTACCCTGATCTCATTTCCAGTGTTTTCACTCTGCATTCCACTCTCCTTTAATGAAACTGAGTTTTGCTTCAGAACTGGTTGATTCTCTCTACAAGGGTAGAAAGGCCAAAGAGTATGTATAAGCTCATCCCATCCAGCTAAGCAATGAGATGTGAAATAGGTTTGGGAGCACATGAACACCTTGAACAACACCACACTGACTTGTTTGCTACCAGAACACATGAGGGCGGGAAGTATCCTGCGTGATGGAGCCCAAATGTCTGGGAAGTAGTAGCAGGTGAATACTTTCTTCTTAATGGGAGTTTAAACACTGAACTCTTTTGCAGAAGGTCTTGCCTTATTGCCCCTCATCCTATAACACTGAAATTGTTGGCCTCACTGACACAGTGTCCACTTACCCAGGGACCTAGAAGCATGCAAGGAGTTTTTCTGTACAATATCGTGGAAGGAAGCAATTCTTATAATAAATTTATACAGAAAGTATAAATTCTGTATGATTGTTTTCTTAATTTAAAATAAGTACTTATTGGGGCACCTGGGTGGCTCAGTGGGTTAAGCCGCTGCCTTCGGCTTAGGTCATGATCTCAGGGTCCTGGGATCGAGTACCGCATTGGGATCTCTGCTCAGCGGGGAGCCTGCTTCCCTCTCTCTCTGCCTACTTGTGATCTTTCTCTGTCAAATAAATAAATAAAATCTTAAAAAAAAAAAAGTACTTATTTGTGAAAGTTAACTCCCCCCAAAAGAAAACATTACAACCCAAGTTGTTCAATGGATTAGGAGGGAAAGACAAGCCACATATATCCCTTCGTCTGTTTTCCTTTCAGTTTTCTCTATCCCACCCCCCCCACCCTGTCTCCCTCTGCCTCTTGCTCTCCTCCTTGTCTTCTCCTTCTTCTTTCATCATCCTTCTTCTTCCTCTCCTTTCTCTTCATCGCAAGCTCTATACACAGAGGCTTTTCTCCACATCATCAACTGTCAGTCAGGGTACGCTTGTGAAGCATCCATGGTTGACCTGCTAGCCACAGGCCTGAAGAACTTGGATCACTCACCAGCATGCCATGGCAATTCTTCATGCCGTGGATCCTTTCCCTACCACTCTGTTTTCTTCTTTTAAATCCAGCCTTCCTCTCTTTATCTTACATCTTAGCACTTCTTGGTTTTCTGTGCTTTGCTCAACATTTAAAGATTAAATGGGTGCAAAGAAGCTCAGCAGCAGTTGGTGGTAGGATGACAGCTGCTCCACTGGTGTTCCCCCAGGGAGTAATTTTACTCCATCAGGAGAGGAAAATTGAATTGCCCCCTTCCCCAGCCCCCTGCACCATTCTAGTGATCAGCACCTGGCAGTGCCTCTCGGCTGGCAGCCCTAATATGAATGGGGCCTTCATTGAGTTCCATGCAAACACGCAAACTAGAAGCAATATCCCTGTGACTCTGCTGGCAGCCAGAGAGATCAAGAAGCCACTGTTTACAACTCTCTATGAAAAAGAGGCTGGGTTCTTTGCTAAAGGCCAGTTGGAAAGAAGACCAGGTTAGTGGCTTTAGTGAGAAATTATGCTTTGAATTTTCCTTTCTTCCTCAAGTAAAGACTATTGAAACTAGAAGGTGATCTTCATTAAAAAAAAAAAAAAAAAAAAGGATTCCCAAGCAAATTTCAGTCATTGGAAGGGGAGAATGCTGCTGCCTTTCCCAGCAAGTTCCGCCTTTTCAAAGGGAGATTTGTGCTGCAAGAAGCAGCTTTTGGAAGTCATCTCAGGAGAAGATCCTCTTTTTTTGCCTCACTAATCAGCCCTTTTGTGCTGTCTGGGTCCAGTGACGAGTCACATGGAACCTGCAGGAAAGCTATTTTAAACCCTCGTTTTTCGTGCCAAATGTATAGGAGGCTAAAACCTGACAAGGGAGGTCACTGTCATTCACCTTGCTGCTCCAGGGCTGGCCTTGATGATTCACGGGCCTTAGCTGTGCCAGGTGCCAAAGCTCTTTCATTTTCTTTTCAATTGCACATTCCATACCTCTGGAGGGGAAAATGAGGTTCCCAAATATGTCCCTCACTGCTCGTGCCACCAGCTTTCTGCTGGAGGCTGTCCTAGAAGAAGATTTCATTATATCACCATTTCAAAT
The DNA here is from genome assembly GCF_020171115.1 of Neogale vison. Lineage (NCBI taxonomy): Eukaryota > Metazoa > Chordata > Mammalia > Carnivora > Mustelidae > Neogale > Neogale vison. Next base: position 62,624,561 of record NC_058096.1, on the reverse strand, counting down.
ATTTTGTGCTTTTATTATTATTATTATTATTATTTGACACTTTCCTGGAATTTCTGATACTGTTGCAAGGAGCCATGCTGGACTTTCGGACTCTACTGTGCCCTGCACTGTGTCCCTCTAAGGCATAATTTATCTTTCACAAAATGTCATTGATCACACTGCTGATACAAATGAATTTTATGGCTGTTAGAAAAATGACTGCATTTCATGGCAACTTATATTTTGGATCTTTTAAAAGAGAAGTCATTTAGAAGTAACTGGGAAATATGCCTTTGGCCTGCGGAGAGCATAGCTGACTCCAAACCTTTTATTTTGCTATTAAAACCTTGGCTGGGGAGCATGTTTCAGTGGGTGAATGTGAGCCACAATCTAATGGGCAGTATCTGGCATGGGAAATTCATCCGGTTTCCTGGTGCTTTTCTAGGCTAAACCACCCATTTTTGACCCTGTGACTTAGTGGATGCAACTTTTTTTTTTTTTCTAATTTCCCCAAAAACCACATTGAGGCTTCAGAATAAAGGTAAATCTGAGTTACAGGGCTTTGTCAGTCAAGGTCCCTGCGGGAAACAGATGGCACACTCAAATTGGATAATTTCAAAGGAGTTTAGTAGAAGATACTTTTTTAAATATTTGGGCAAGAGGCAGGGGGTAAGGAAATCATAGGGGATAGCACATTGCCTTGGGGCTGGTAACTCCAGGAAGCTGTTATCACCTCTAGGTCTGAAGAGGGTAATGGGAGGGAACAGTGACTAGAAGTCAGAAAAGGAGTGAGCTGTGTGTGGAGAGCATCTGACAAGAGCTGGGTCTTGTAGTGGGAGGCTGCCGCCAGCCCATGCAAACCCTGGTGTGGAGGCCAGGGCAATAACTGCCTAGGACACACTCTGCCCTGTCCTTCAAATCTCTCAGTAATGATCCTTGCCGATGGAAGCCAGTTCCTTAACTAGAAGCCAGGGGCAAGGATGCCATCGACATAACTCACATGGTCAGCCTTCCAGGGCACAGAGCGGGGAGTGGGGGTGGGGGGATCTGGAAGAGATGTAGTGTACAGATGGAAGCTATCCAGAAAAAGAATAATCCCTGGGCTGCGTGCAACCCTTTTCCTTTTCTTTAAAACAGACTGATTTTCTGTTAAGTAAGATAAATAAGCAAGACCTTGACTTTTCCTCAAAAAACAAACAAACAAAATCATGTCTAGAACCTAACTCTACGTTGCTGTCTGTTTTGGTTCAGTGATTAATGTTGATTAAAATATACATGGAATAGAAATATAAAGCAAAAACACTGGTGTTTTTTATCTAATCTCTGAAGGCTGAATAGTGATGCTGAAAATGTATTGTTATGCATTCAGAATTACTCTTCTCCAGAAAGAAAAATGGTTAACTGACTCATGAAAATAGAAGTTAGGCAATGCATGAAGCACCCAGAGGCTCAAATCCAATCCAAAAAATGGGGGGAAAGGCAGCTTATGAGAAGTTGGCAAAGGTGATTATATCAGAAACCATCCTATCATAACTTCAAATACAACTGTTGTACAGTCATAGATCTTAAGACAGAGTTTAAAAGGCAAATACCTTTTTATGGGAGCAGGTGGAGGAGAGGTGGCAGATGCCACCAACACCTTGCTATAAATTACTGGAATGTTTCAAATACTTTATTTCCTGGCTAATGGTCACTGGGAAGAACAGAACACTTAGGAACCTAGAGAAGATGAACTGCCCACTCCGGGGTCCTGCTGCAGGCTGGCCCTGAATCGAGCTTTATTGTCCATCAATTCTACTAACAGCCACTTAGGTAGCCAAAAACTGCTCCCAAATTGCTAACACTGATGCCTTCTGATTCTGTTTGGCAGAAAGCAGAGATAGCAAAGCCTGAACAATCCTATTAAAGCTAGGACAGATGGACACCCCTGGCTTCAAGCTCTAGGAGGGCACCACAAGCCTTCATCAGACAAACACTGTATCTATCGCCTATTAATCACCATCTGAGAGTGAACCAAGGAGAGGGTCTGTGCTCAGCAACCTCCCAGAGCATCAGCGCTCGTCCAGGTTAAGCAGTGAACCCCAACATGCTCATTCCTGCACTGCCTTTCCCCTCTTTGATTTCAGCATGCCCTGGTCTTCTTTATTTTCTGTTCCTGGTCCTTCTCTGTGTCCTAGTTTATTTTGTCTCCTATCGAATGGAGAAAGGAAGCAGGAAGTTATTACACAGGAAAGGAGAATGGAGTGAAAGGAGAAGCTCTGTTTGATTTTGGTACTACAGCTTCAGCTCTTTGACTTGGATGAGTTGTGTAATTTCATTAAACTGCAGTTCCTAACCTTTGAAATAGGATGATAATACCTTGTCTAAAATCATATAAAAGGACTCGATAAAGTGTGTGATATATATAATAATATATAAATGTTAAGTAATACTTCAGTTTGAAGTATTGTTAGTATCATTAAGGTAGTATAGAAGAAAAAGAAGCTCATGGGAAAGACTACTGTTACATTTCTATTCCTTTACCTGTTCACATTGAGGTTCTCTGACTCTGTTTATTTTATATTTCTTCTGGTGGACCTAATTCATGGTTCATAGATAAATCACACTAATTTGAGTTATGCCTTTGCAGGTACCTTATGTATTATCATTTGTTACCCCACTTTATGTCATCATTTTTCAGGGTCTTGGATAAAACTCACCATAACTTAGTTCTCAGAACTGTACTGTACAAAATATTCCTTCTTTGGTAGACTGGTGACATTGCTGGACGTTATGTTTGGTGATTCTTTCGTTGACATTTTATGTGAAGAATGTGCAGGTGGGACCGAGTTTTCCAAGATGGGTACATTTGTCTACTCTACCAAGGGAAGGAGACCTGGTCATTCAGAAGTCCTATCATTGATACTGTCCTCTAACAATCACTCCATCACCTGCTACCAAGATAGTATATACAGTGGTGAAGTTTATTTATAAATTCATCCATTTGACAAACATTTATTAATGACTTACCGTATGCCGAGAACTGTGCCAGATCTTGGAAATTCAAATATGACTAAAAATAATAACATAGCCCTGCCATCAAGATCTAAATATGTTTGGATGCCAAAGAGGTAAGTTCAGAAGGAAGAACAGAAATGCAAGCAAACAAACAAAAAATATGTGTTTCACAAAATCTGTGGAAATATGAACAAAATCTAAGTTGCACACAGAGAGGGAATGACTCTCTGGAATATGAGAAAATTTTCACTGAGGTGGGCAAGGATGGAAGGATAAGTCACAGCTGTTCAGGTCGTCAACGGGAGAGAGGAATCAAAAGAAAGACATGGATGACATGGATTGGCAGTTCAGGAAGTAACAAGGAGCCAGTTTTAAATGGAGTAAGAAGAATCTGAGGAGAGGAAGCGGCAATATCACTGGACACCAGAATATGATGGGCTTTGAACACCTTGCAAAGGATATTTGACTTTATCTTGTAGGGATGGGTAAGCAAGGATTTTGGGAGGGGAGTGAAATGATGAGAAGCATATTTTATAAAGGATGCCAGGCACAGTGAGACAAGATTGAGTCTATATCACTGACAGAAATATTTGCCTTTATGTAAAAGTTTTCTGTTTTGGACTGAGATGCAGTCTTTTCTTTCGCCAGTTTATTTGTAATGTGTAACACTGTACTGCTTCTGAAATGGGATCATAATCTTTTAAATGTATTCACTGGGAGAGTAGTCATCAGTATAGACCAGCTCATAGAGGATTTCCTTGAGGAGATCAGATGGTTTTTTTGACTTGCTCAACTGCAAAACATTTCCCGAAGGATAGGAACTGCATTTTGGCATGAGTTAAGTATTTGAGAATGGCTGCATAAGAAAGAAAAATAATAAATTGGGACTTTCTTCTCAGCCCTTTGCAGTGGGGGATGATTTGGACATGTCTGACTTGACCAGCATTCTGTCACCTGCCTGACTGGTGTATGAGCGAGCCCCGGAATCCTCACTGCCTGCTAATGTCTGAAATACAAGAAGGGATGAGACTTGGGGAGAGAGAGAGAGAAGAAGCATCTATAGTGCTTGTCTTTATTTCATGTGTATTTTGGCTCTCTTCATGTCTGGAGAACCTTTGTTTTGCCCTTGGAAGTTCAGACAACCCTGATAATTTGGGCAAATGCTTGAAAGGATCTGAATATTATGCACAACTTTCACGGCTTCCCAGCCATTACCAATTCTTTTCAGGGTTGCTGCAGCAGAAGTATCTGACATTGCTGGGGTGCTGGCAGACTTTCTCTGTTGTCGTTCCTCTGTCTGCTCCAGGCTCCCAAACCAGGGCCTTTGAGCTCTGCTCCCCATCTAATCTGCTCCTCCCTACCTAACGACATCCACTAATGTGCACTAACAGATGTCTGAGGGAAAATTAGCCGTGGTGTCCAAATCAATTAGACCAGAGTTGCTGTGCAGGAACAATTGCTCTGTAGGCTGTGTGGGCTGGTTGGGTTTTTTTTTTTTTTTTTGCCTGTTTCTTTTTTCCAAAGGTGAAGTCATGTGGCCCAAGCTGAGCTTCCCTGCTCCATATTTTCCACTTCCAGGCAGTCTACCTCAGTGCTTAATGGGTTCTGATTGGACCACCAGATGGAGTTGACTCGACCAGGTGCAGGCTCCCAGCAACCAAGTTAAGAACAGGAGGGCTGTATTCTCCCCAAAGGCAATGCAGCCCAGAATAAGAGCCATGTGAGCTTCAAAAATACAGCTTTGGTGTATGTTTTAAATTCTAAGATAAGTTATGTTAATGGAGTTGCCTTATGCAACTCTTTAGAGAAAGTCTGACAATTATAGGGATAAAGAATGGCTTGAGTAGCAAACACAACTATTTGAGCCCATTAAAAGGGATCTCTCTTTCCTGTCTCCTAATGCAAGGGCCAGATCCATGAAGAGCATGAGTAAGTGGAGAAAAAGAGCTCCGATTCTGAAGTTAGGCAGGGCTGGACTCTGACTCTGTAGGCTGTGAGCCTTTGGGAAGCCCTAAACTTGAACCTTGGCTTTTTACTTCTGGCAGTGATGCTGTTTCCTTTGCAGCATGGTTAATCTCTGAACCTCAGTTTAATTCTGTGTAAAGTGGGTATAATAATAATCTACATTGCAAGAATGATCTGATAATTAAATAAGATATTCTTAGAACAAGGTTTACTATTATATATATGCTTGATAAATGATAGCTATGTCAGCATCCATCTTTCCATTCCAGTTCTCAGAAAAACTTATGGAATATTCCATTTGTGAAGAATTTCAACTTCTTGTACTTTTTAAAGAACCTCCTCCCCAAGAACAAGCATTCCAAACTGTCTGTGGCTTTTTACTTTCTTCTTTTGTTTTATTCTATTATCATCTTCTCCCAAGTGTGCCATCTCTTCCCAACTATGGTCACCAAACCACTCCCCCTGCTACCTTATTTCCCACCAGTGTCCTCCTCAGAGACACTCATTGTGATTGTCTCTGTACTTTCGTGTTGTGAAAATAGACACTGGTTCCCAAAATAGAATCAAATCTCATAGTAAAAACTAATAAGGAAGTACTAAAGAGAATGAAAGGAACTGTTTAGAGGCAGTTGTAGAAAGAAGTTCAATTTTCTCTTTTTTATACTATGGGCTCATATTTGGAGTTTTACCTTGCCTAGGCTAGAAAATTCCTTAGTATAATTAATAACTGCCTTTATGTGTTCATAATCTTTCTATATTGCATCATTTACTTAGGTAGTCCATTTCCAAACTAGCAAATTTTGTAAACTCTCTTCAGACTATGTATATGGAATGATCCTATATCCAAGAATCTCTGACATTTACTAGAAAGATTTTTCAGAATTTGGCAGCCTGTCTCTTCCCCTTAACCCCGCCTCTGCTATCTGAGAATGTAATCACTACAAGGCATTTAGTCTTTCAGGGGCAATTTCAACTGTTACGGGGAGACAGAGAGAAATACAGTATGAGCCCTCCAGGCTCACCTCCTCTCCTATATACACAGGTTTTCTTATCACCTTCCCATGCATCTTTCTGGATCTGACCAACCCGGGCTATGAGAACTGAGAATTCTGATAAGTGAATAACCTCTTGCATCAGAAAGTAGTGGGGTTTGTTTTAGCTTTATAAAAATTGCTTGTTTTGTTTTAGTTTGGATTAAGATTTGTTGGTTTTGTTTTTGTTTTTTTTAAGTACAATTACATTTCTACTTTAGGTTACTAGCTATGGCTCAGAAATAGAGACCTGCCAGGCTCCCCATCTCAGTCTGTCCCCATTTTGTGCATGAAGCAGTTCCCCATGAACACACAAATATCACACTCAGCTCTGTCAGATCAGCTTCATGGCCACATTTATCAAAATTATCCCAGAGTCCCTTGCAGAGGCGAATATTAATAGGGTTCATTTAAAACCAAGAGTGTTACTAATGCTTTTTTCTATGTGCTAAATGGGAGGAAACAAGAATTACACAAACAACAAAAAAAAAAAGGCAGGGTTGTTAGAATAGTTAATAAGGCGAGGTGAAATCTTTGGGCAAGGGGAAATAATGCTGAGCTTTCAGAAATCTTGATACATCAATTTACATATTATTATTCCCATTGCTTTCCATCCAGAAAGCAGAGCAGCATTTCTGTCAGTACACAACACACTGCCAGGTAATCAGCCCTGAGCATGTCCCCTGAGAACATTCTGTCTGTCCATGTATCTAAAGAACTCTTACTTTGTAATACTGAATTATAAGGAGAATAATGTTGCCTTTGCCTTAAGCTAGTAAAGAAGGATCAGGGAAGAAGAGCAGAGGAGCCTATGAAAGGGTAAGAGGAGAGACATGAAGAATGGGTTATTTCCATTTTCTCTCCAATCAGACAGTGTCATTTGCACCCAGGCCAGGTGTTGTTGGCAGGCCTGCTTCACATAGCAGCAAGCTAACATAGTGGTGTTCCTGGTAAGTTTTGTTGGATGGTATTTCACACTGCGCTGCTGCTTCAGTGCCCAGGAAATGCCATTTTGTTGTCTTGTGCTGAGGTGACATCTGCTCTAAGATAGGTAGATAGTGGCATCACTCCTCCCTCAAGCAGAGGAGAGAATCAGAAGCAACCTTTTCATGTCTGTTGGCATTAAACTGACTCTAATAATTATGTATATTAGCCTGCCAGAACCATCATGGCTCACATTCTACGTGGAAGAAAGTAAATAGGGTGCTACAAACACTTAAATTAGAAGGTATTTAATTAATTAATTAATTAATTAGTTTTTTAAAAAGATACAGTATCTAGAGATGAATGTTTAAAAGTAATAGTAATGGACTAAACCATTCTTTATCACTTTTTAATTACCTGAAGCAACGTTCCAAGGAATGAAATTAATATGCTTTTTGGAGCTGCTTAAGAACCTGATTCCATAGTTAATTTTACTCTCTCAGACTAGAGACAGAAGAGTAATTTATTTTAGGTCCAAATTCTCTATTGTGGAAACTGCTATTGTGAGAAAAATGGGTCATGCCATCTATATTTACCAGTAACCTGGTAGATCTTTGTCCTTCCTTAGTCTATCCAATACACCCTCTAGAGCAGCAATTCCCAATCAGGGGTGGTATTTGCCCCCCCAGGGATATTTAGTAATATCTGAAGATATTTTTGGTTGTTGCAACTTGCCAAAGGATGGGGGAGGGAAGAGCTACTAGTATCTGCTGGAGAGTGACCAAAGCTGTTGCTTAGTGTTCTCTCTCTCTCTCTCCATATATATATATATAACAATTTCTCTTTATATATAAAGAGAGAGAGAGGGGGAGGACAGTTCCCACAAAAGGTTTATCCAGCCCATAATGTGAGTAGTGCCAAGGTTGAGAAGCCCTGCACTAGAAAGATGTAGAGAAAGGTACAAAATTTCCAAACAGATCAGGGATAGACTGACAAAAAAGACATTGAATCATTACTGTTCTGTTGCTTCTAGCAGGAGAACATAGTTATTTCTACAACTCTAACCGAAGGTTTCTCTTTCTTCTATAAGATTATGCTTTGGTATGAAACATGCATCTCTGATTCACACACAGACAGACAGGGTGGATGAGAAAGAAAGAGAACATATTTTCAGGTTAATTGACTCAGAGTTATTAATTGACTGACAGATATAGACAGATATAGAGAATATGGAGTAGGGGTTAAGAGTACACAGTCTTAAAATAAATAGAAATTAGCAGACCTAGGAGTCTAAGCCAGACTAACTATGTAACACATTTTCCTCATCTATAATATGGAACTACTAATGGTGCTTTCGTCCTAGAAGGGGAAAGATGATTTATTGAATTAATGTGTGTAAAATACTTAGCAAGTGATTGATAAATGTTACATAATCTTACCATATCCCTTAACATTCTCTCATAGTGAGAACATAAGTATAGGTAATCCTAGTGAGACCTGAAACCACAAAAATCCTAGAAGAAAATAGGCAGTAATTTCTCTGAGATCACCCATAACAACGTTTTTCCAGCTGTTTCCTGAGGCAAGAGAAACAAAAGCAAAACCAAACTATTGGGACTACATCAAAATTAAAAGCTTTGCACAGCAAAGGAAATCATCAAGAAAACAAAAAAGACAACCTACTTACTGGGGAGAAGATACTTGCAAATGATATATTCGATAAGTGATTAATATTCAAAATAACTACATAATTTGTACAACACCACCAAAAAAAAAATCGATTTAAAAAATAGGCAGAGGACTTAAATAGACATTTTTCTAAAGAAGAGATACAGATGGTCAATGGACACATGAAAAGGTGTTCAGCATCACTAGTCTTCAGGGAAATGCAAATCAATCCATAGTGAGATATCATCTTAAACCTGTTAGAATGACTAAAATCAAGAAGACAAGAAACAACCAGTATTGGCAAGGATGTAAAGAAAAAAGACCCTTGTGCACTGTTGGTGGGTATGTAAATTAGCACAGCAACTATGGAAAATAGTATGGAAGTTCCACAAAAACTTAAAAAACAGAAATACCATATGATCCAATAATTCCACTAGTGGGTATTTATCTAGGGAAAACATTAACTCAAAAAGATATATGCACCTCCATGCTTATTGCAGCTTTAATCAAGATAGCTGAGACATGAAATTAACGTGTCTATCAATGGACAAATGGATGAGGAAAGCATACACACACACACACACACACACACACAGGAATATTACACAGCCATAAAAAGGATGAGATTGTGCCATTTGAGACAATGTGGATGAATCTAGAGGGTATTGTACCTGGGAAAATAAGTCAGATGAGAAAAAACAAATAACACATGATTCAGCTCATAAATGGATTCTTTAAAAATGAATAAACAAACAAAAAGCAGATTCAGAACTATAAATACATAGAACAAACTGATGGTTGCCAGAGGGGAGGAAAGTAGGATTTGGGCAAATGAGTGAAGGAGAGAGGGATCAAAAAAGTAGGTGATCCTAAACTTGAGTCACACATGCTTCAGAATGGTAGACAAACTTTTCAGGCAGTGAAGATCCTGTTCATCCTCAAACATTGTTCATAAACTTAATATACAATTAACTTCAATCAATCTAAGTAAATTGTGTATATATGCATATATGTTGCTTTATTGCAGCAGCCTGTTAGAGGTCTATGGCAAGGAAAAGCAAATCATATAGCTCAAGTATAAATTGATGCTCCAAGTATATTCAAGTAAAATAACCATAGAGAAAATGTTCCCATATTCAAGAAGTTTTCAAAACAGGTTGTATATAGGGATGCCTGGGTGGCTCAGTCAGTTAAACATCTGCCTTTGGCTCAGGTCATGATCCCAGCATCCTGGGATCGAGTCCCACATCAGGCTCCCTGCTCAGTGGAGAGCCTGCTTCTCTCTCTCCCTCCGCCATTCCCCATCCCCCACTCAGACTCATGCTTTCTCTCACCCTTGTTTTCTATCTCAAATGAATAAATTAAATCTTTTAAAAAAACAGGTTGTATACAGGATGTTGCATTCTATTTGGAAGTCAGGGTGTACTTTTGTGGTAGTCAAAGCATATGCATGACTTTGTTTCCTTCTTGCTGAATTAAAATGAAATGATATCTCGGGAGCTGTATCTATTGAGAATAGGAGAGGTTTTTTGTTGATCTCAGGCATTAACTTCCACTGCCATTTCTACTGCTTCATTCTTTGTGGTACACACCACAGCCTGATGAATGCCATTTGAAAAGTGAAAATATCTTAAGTTTTATCCCATCTTCTTCCACTGCACAAATAAGCAGAAGAGGACCCATTCTAAGGGACACTCAAAAGGGGGACGCTCATTTGCAAACCAACTGAAATTTGAATAGGAATTATACTCACTTGCCTAAACTCAGAGGCTTCAGTTTCACAAAAGGGAGAGATAATTTCACAAAAAGGAGAAAGAGGTGTTCCATTGATTTTTAGCCAAACTTAGGGCAAACATTTTTACACATTGATGTTTATTACTAAACAACAGTACAATTAGAAAAATCACTGTTATACACTCTGCTTTTGACTGTGTTTTTTAGGGCCAGTTTACCACTTTGTTGACTAGAAAAGGCCTTAAAAACCATGTGACCCTCAGGGCACCTGAGTAGCTCTGTAAGTTGAGCATCTGACTGGAATTCTGCTTAGAAGGTGATCTCAGGTTCGTGAGATCAAGCCTCACCTCCAGCTCTATGCCCAACACTGAGTATGCTTGAGATTCTATCTTCTGTCCCTACCCCTCCCCCTGCTCTTGCATGTGCGCTCTCTCTCTCTCTCTTTAAAATACTTACATACATACCTAAAATATTTTTTAAAAAACACACACAAATATGTGACCATCAAAAAGATAAGAAATTAGTGCTGGCCCTGTGGGGAACGTAAAGTCAGGTGCACTGTTGGTGAAATAATAAACGGTAGAGTCCTGCTACAGAAAACAGTATAGAAGTTCCTCAAATAATTAAAAATAGAACTTTAATCTCTTTTGCTATGAACTGAATAGGACTGTGCTAGAAACTGAATAAATTCTTTGAAATGGTAAAAACAAAAAGCAAAATACCATGTAACCTATTTCACTCCAGACGCTTCAGAGTCCCTAAAATGAAGTCTCTTGGAAGATCCCACTATGATCTTTTCCATCTGCACCAAAGGTGTTCAAACAAATATTATGGTTATGATTATTAGCTGATTTGAGCACCCCCATGGCCTTTTGAGGAATGGCTCAAATAGTTAATAATGATAGAAACACAGGTGAAAACCAATCAAACGATGAGAATGGTGGGTACAAAAATAAACAAGTGTTGGCACGTATGTCATGTACATTTCAAGGTTATGTGTGCATTTCTGTAAGGGGGAAATGAATAGATGGTTTTTTGTCCAGATGAGCTGTACCCAGAAAGCAGTCATTTCTCCTTGCTTATCTGAAGCAGGGAGTTGGAAGACAGATTGCTCTCATCAGCCTCTCTTCTGAATTCTTTTCCTCTGATCTGCATCTCTTAAGTCCCATCCTGGCAGTGGGGAAAAGGCTTTGAATTCTCTGCTATCTGTAGAAATGCTAGAGTGAGGTCAGAATCACAGTGCTCTGCCAGAGATCCCCTCCCCTCAGTTTGGGTTTCCAAAGGTAAGATAAAACCATCCGCACCCGACACACATTTGCTTTCTCTTCGGGCATGGTGTTCTCTGTGTGAGCTTCAGCGTTTTCCATTGCCTCTTTTTTAATTCCACTCCCACTAAGCAGAGAAGGGGACCAGGACATCCTCCCCACCCCCACCCCCAAAAAGAAACCGGGTAAAGAGTTGCTGTTATCTGGAACAGAGGAATTCAAGATGAGGCAGAGCTTTGGTGATGTACATTGAGGGCAAAAGGGAGAACTTTGAAAGGTGAACCTTACAGAGACAAGCTGGTCATTGAAAACTAAGTTGCCAACTTGCCTCCAGTGAACAAATGCACCTGCCATTCGTACTGCAGCCAATTTGCTGTTTCTACTTTTATCTCTCTCATGCAGCAGGCTCCAAACTCTCAAAGGTTTTCTTGTGCCTCTTTTTGTGAGGCCCAAACCAGCAGGACTGTTAGATAGAGGCTTCTGTGTATGCATTTTATTCCCACCTTCTCTCCTACTATTGGCATTAAAATAAATTGAGACAGTAATATTCATAAAAGAAGAAAAGTTCTAAGGAACAACAGCTCTTCCTCCAAACCCTAATGCTACTGGAAACTCTCCAGCTCTTCAGGATGGTGCATGGCATCTACATAAAATGCAAGCCCTGGAACCTAGCCACCAAGGGAGAGATGCTCTGTGCTGTGAACACATTGTGGAGACGTGAAGTAATGCTTTTAATCCCATTCTCCAATAGTGAATAACAGCTTCTAGAGAAAGACCTCCTTTGAAGGATGAAATTCCACAAGCAAGGTCTCAGCCTCAAAGCATTTTTTTTCCATGTCACAAAATGTTTGATAATGAATGATCGTCAGGTGACTATTTTAAATTACCTAAGCAGGAGGGAGAAACACCATCTTCCCATAAAAAGCATTCAGAATGACAAATGTAGATTTGCTTATTTGAAAACATCCAGTTCAATCATTTCCAAAAGGATTTAATTATTTCAACATGTATTGTCGAGCTTCCACAATAGCTTACATTGCTCAGCCCCAAAAGATGCTTCTAGTTACAGACTTCTAATTCTCCATGACAGCTTCTCTGAAGATACCTCTATACATTTAAATATAGGCCATTTCAAACCCTGGCAGGAAAGGACAGACATTGGAAATGCGTCAAATTAATGTTTTTTTCTCCCGTTCTCTCACCTATGTGAAATATTCTAATGTTGCCTTAAGGTTGGGCATTTAAATAGCATAAAAGAAAAAATTATTCAGTTATGGTTTTCCAATCTGTAACTCTAACCCAACGTAAGGGAAGATCTCAGTGATTAGTCTTAGGATATAGAAACAATGATAAACATGTGGGTAAAATTTCTGTTCTGGGGCCCTGCCCTCCCTTGCCTTTCTGACTTGCGCTTCCATATCTTACTTTAGATCAACGGAATGAATTGCCTTCCATTAAAAGTAACAATGCTGCTGAGCAACTGTGGTATACATTTCAGAAGGAGAACTGGGCTTCAACACATCTGAGAGCAAAGACATTAGAAATAGAAAGCATTAAAAAAATAATAAAAAAAAAAGAAATAGAAAGCATTTAGTGTTACCACACTATTGAAGAAACAAATATTATATGGCTCTTTTAGTCTATTCAGAAAAATCACAGGTTAAAGTAGATAGAAGTTGCTGGTCATTGTTACCTCCCAAAAGTGTATTTCCAGAGAGTAGTCTTCTGTTTTCCATTGATTCATTCATTGATTCATTTGTTCATTCTTTAATTCATTCATTCATTCATTCCCTCTTGTGTTCCAAAAAGTATCTTTTTTTTTTTTAATTTTTTTGACAGACAGAGATCACAAGTAGGCAGAGAGACAGGCAGAGAGAGAGGAAGAAAAGCAGGCTCCCTGCTGAGCAGAGAGCCCAATGCGGGACTTGATCCCAGGAACCTGGGATCATGACCTGAGCCGAAAGCAGAGGCTTTAACCCACTGAGCCACCCAGGCGCCCCCCAAAAAGTATCTTAAAACCACTGTCCTCAGTATCGCTGTCAGGTGCCACTAACATGTTCCAAGATTAACAAGAGTTATTATAAGCACATACTACCTATTACAGACAAACAGTTAAATATTTTGTATGCATTTACTTACCTTGTTTAATATCTTGTTTAGTACTTTAATTATCTTGTTTATACATTAATTATCTTATCGAATACTTGACAATCCTATGAGATAGGTTAAGTCTCTCCTTCTGTAGATGAGAAAACTGAGTCAAAGTTTTCACCAAGATTTAACAGCTAGTACTCTGAGGAACTGGGGTTGGAGCCTTGCCTGAGTTCAGAACCCAATGCCCAGCCATAAAGTTATACTCTGTAAATATATATTTAAAAAGAGAGGGCTCCTACCCTTATATACCTTCAGACATTTCTGAGTTATTCCTTTCACCTGAGCATTTATCACACTACACTTTTGACTTTTGATCCTTGACCTTTATATTCACGGGTACAGCAAAACATCAGCTATAGGGCTGTGTTGCCCAACTCAAGGGGGAGCCCTCCAGATTGACTTCCAGAGCTGACTTCTCAAGAGAATAAGCTTAAACCACTGAGGTTGGTCAAATCTTTTTATGTAAGATATTGTTGACCTTTATCCAAACTATAAAGATGAATCCCTGAGTCCCTAGTTAGTATTATAACATGTGCTGGACCAAGTATAATCATGAGGTCATTGCATGTAATATAGAGCTCCACATGAAAATCAGTCATGTTACCATACACTCCTGAGTCACTTTTATCTTCCTTTTTTGCTTTCTGGAAAAAATAAATAAATAAAGGAAAATATCCTAAGCATATATACCCACTACACTTCCCTAAATGATTTAGTTAGTCCTTACATTTATCCTGGAATCTAGAAAATTGGCATCTGTTATTTTTAGGGATGAATACACTGAAGTATAGAGAGATTTTTGTGGCCTGAAGGAGCCCTACTGGGAGTGAGAGGAAGTATGGGTCTCAAAATCTAGGTCCCCTTGAAGCCTTCTATTTAGTGAATGGGGCTGCTTTTAGATAACTCTGTTTACTTATGTGGGTCAGATCTTATTTTCAATTTAGAGTCACACATTTTTTGGTATGTTCTTCTCACTATTATCCTGAAATTCTCCCTGGTTGGCCTTAAAAATAACTCGTGTACTAGAAATATATTCAGTAAAATTCCTTTATGTTTTTCTTATGAAGGAATGCTTGTGTAATAATGAGGCCTGCAGAATACCAAATATAGAACCCTTTCACTATGGGAAAGCTAAGGACAGACTCCGCCCTTGTTAGAAACCTTATTTGTTCTGATAAAGTATGATTTTGTATTTAAGTAAGGGAATAACACAGAGGTCTCTGAGGCCTTGCACTGATTATGTAACACAGTTTCCTTAAATATATACTGAGGCATTGTCCTCCTCCTCTAGCTAGGGGGAGGGGGAGAAAAATCTGCAGGTATAAAAAATACCAAAACAGAGAGAAAGCCAAAAATATAACCTAAGACTCATGTATTTCCAGGCAGCTGTGCTATTTACTAGCAAGTATATGCAAATGGAGGGGAATTTGGTTATAGTACCTGGAGTACAAAATAAGCATTTTTCGTACAATATTTCCTCAGGCAATTTCTAGAAATATCTTATACTGTTTCATTATCTCTGTAGTTGTGAATAGAGGTTGTGACTCCCTTGATGGGAAATGCCATTTTGCTAATTCAAATAATATTCCTTTGCACTGTATTTGCTTAAATTTTATAGATCATTTGCTTTTCACACTGTGAATCTTATATAAGATTATAAAATTCAAACTTGAGAATGCCGAATTCCTAGGATATATGACTTACAGGTCAGGGGTCTGGAAGCAGGTGTGTGCCGCTTGTTAACACCAAAGGCTTATAAGCAGAAGTAGGTGTGCAGGTAGGAAAGATCTGATAGGTGGCAAAGACAAAGCAAGGTCCAGAATTGGGCAGACCTCCCTCTCTGACTGCACTCTGGCTTCCATACCACAAAGCAAAGGAGAGATTCCTACATGGTCTTAAAGAGGGCCAGTATGCATCAGGAGGCTACAGTTGGCCAAAAAATAAGAGAGAAATGGATGAGTAGGGCCGAAAGACATGAAGATTCATCATTTAGTCATTAACCATGACTCATCTAGGTCTCACTGGATGGAGGGAAGAGGATTTTCATTCAACAGTCATGATTCACAAAATATGAAAAGACCTTGAGAGAGCATCAGATCATTTCCAACTTTAGGCCAGTTTGCTTCTAAATAAAGGTTGTATAGTTTACTCTTCTTTATTTACTTATTTGACAGAGAGAGAGAGATCACAAGTAGGCAGAAAGGCAGGCAGAGAGAGAGAGGCGGAAGCAGGCTCCCTGCTGAGCAGAGAGCCCGATGTGGGGCTCGATCCCAGGACCCTGAGATCATGACCTGAGCCGAAGGCAGAGTCTTTAACCCACTGAGCCACCCAGGTGCCCCTAGTTTGCTCTTCTTAATGATGTTCTGATCAGAGTACTCCATGCCCCAGGAGGTATTACTGAACTCTTTTGCTTATTTCTTACTGAAGAAGCCCAGTTAGGTCAGACAGCCCTGTGCTACAGAGCAGCTGTGTTATCCGGACACATGGCCCCATAGTTACCATCACAAGATGGGAAAGGGCTGGAGCAACCTGCTGACAGTTTTTAGGGCCAGGCCTAGTGTCGCTTACCTCACTTTCCTCAACATTTTATTGGCCCACGCCCAGCTTTATGGTTTCAAATTAACCACAGCAGGTTGGAAATGTAGAGAAGCCCTGATACTTGGTGAGCCTTAATAGGCCCCTCCACCACCTCCAAGGTATTACCAGACAATGATTGGGGAGTACCATTCGGGAGAGCTTTGAACACTACGCAGTCAGGAGCACCCGCATCCATCCCTCCAGGAGGCAGGTACACTGAAGGTTGGACTTCCATGATGCCCTGACGGTGTGTAACCACCACCAGTGTCAGACATGTCTGGGCAGGCAGCTCGTACAGAAGCCAAGGATTAAATGGTAATGTGTTTCTTTTAGTCTTGCATTAGGATATGGAGAATGTGTGGCATTTCAAATATTTTCATAAGGAATGTTAAATAGGAAAGGAAAATCTGCACAGGGACATAGACATGTCCCTGTAAAGTAGGTCTTCATTTCGCCACTGGCTTTTCCTTCCTTTGACTTAATTCATACCATTTTAATGAAGCAGTTTGAAGTTCCCTTCATTCCAGTAGAAGTGATATGTTCCTGTTACCCTCATTAGGATCTATAAACTAAGGTGTAGTTTGAGTTGAACCGTTTAGCGTCTGATTGAATGAGAAAGAAAGGTTATAAAGTTTTTAATGTGTGAATGCCAGATTCAGGTGTCAGAAATAGAGTATATAACTGTTACACCCGTGAATGTCCTAGTCTCTAACGATGCTATCAACTACCAGCATAGCAGATTTCTGTTTGGTTGATAATTTTTCTTTTTTACAGTGTTTTAAGACACTTCTAAAAACATTTGTAATAATTTACTCTACTTTGTAATTAGATTTAGTGATTAGAATCTTGCTCACTTACATAGCTGTTTTCCTTTAAATGAATGGCACCAGCTGGCTTATAGCTGAAACCTGATCTGACTCTCAAAACTAGCAGAGGGGCCGGCATAAGGCAGAGCCTGACGTGTTCTGGAGTTTCACAGAAAGTTAACAGAGGGAGATGTTTTAAGTTCTTTTATATATCCCTTATTTTTTTTATATTTCTAACAACATGTATATATATACATACATACATACATATATATGTATATGATATGCATATGTGAAATATATTGGAGGTTTTCTTTTAAACGTAAACTTTAGCTACTCTGGGCATACATTCAACTTACCAGGACAGGGAAAGCGGCCGACATTACCTTCTCTCACACAGCCTCTAATCACTAGAGGAAAGAAGCTAAAAATTTGCAGTTTGGACTTAAGCTGCCTGGGCTATTTAACCATCAAGAGAAATGTGATGGCTGTATAATTAATGGAAGAAAGTATTATCAAAAGGCTAAGAGAGAAGAGAAATCACACGTGGCTCTGAGTATTGTTTCCATGTAATTTTACACACGACATTGAAGATTCAGTTAAGTTATTCATTCCCTCCTTTTACTGTTAGTGAGAAGCCACGTCACCAGACATTGTGTTTTCAGGCCTGTGTGACAGGTCTGAGTGAGTCTGACTCACAGAGTCAGAGCTCCTCCATGGACAGTCTCCCAGGTTCAAATCATTTGCCAAGTGAAGCTAAGTGAGTTGCCCAAGCCAGAGGGAAGACAGAGTAATAGAGAGTGCACTTGCCCTTTCCCCTTGGATTAAAAAAAAGGAGCACTGTGGACTGAGAATGAAGAATACTTCTGGTGACCAGCAGGCCTGGGTCTCAGTCCATCTGGAGCTGTTTGGAACCAATAGAAACCCAAGAATCCCACTCATGGCTACAGCAGGAGTCTCTCCCCTGGGTGCCCTCTGGCTTCAGCTGCCTTCAGGCAGTTGACTGGTAGTGGACAACAGGACTGAGGAGACCAGTGGGCATCCAATCACGCGACCACTGGGACCACCCCATACTAATTTCTGCTTCACAACCTGCCTCTTGTGCTTGCGAAGGACATGGGTGAAGGACAGGCTATGAGGGCTGCTGACTTTCCCCTCCAGTGCTCACATTTTCCACAGAGTCTATATGAAACTCGAATGCATTTCCAATGTTTTCTGGCCTAGGCCCTATGGATAAGCAGCTAGCCCTGCTGGCCCCCTGGGGCGCTACAAAATTCCCAGTTGATGCTGAGCCAAACCCCTCGCTGACATGCGGCTGATTCGCACACATTCTCAGTCATGTGTACATTATTTTGTCCTCCAGACTTGCCCTTTTTCCCCAGCATTTCTTCTTGATATGAACCCAGAGTTGAACTTGTAGTTAAACCACGCCAGGTTGGCAGACGGGGAGAGCGGACAGAGGGAGACAGACACAGTCCCAGAGGGCCCCACGGCCTCCGGAGTCCCTGGCCTTTGTGCTCTGGCCTCACAGCATGTTCCCTGGAGACTGCTCGTGGCCAGAACTGATCTGCTCTCCTAAACACAGGTGTTGTGCGTGTTTATGTGTGAGACTGGGAGCCAGGTGAAGGATTTTCATAGCCAGTGTTTATTTCCTTAGGACATGGAAGTTTGAATAAAACATGGCAGGGTGCAGAAGCAAGAGAAGAGAAATCTTTGACATTTTCCTCCGTAACATGCCCAGGGCTCTGAACAAACAGTGGGGACCTGAGGCACCTCCATGTCTAACTTCACATTTAGCTCAAGATTAATGAGACTAGCCCCCTTCGGGATTCATTTGTGGAAGCAGGGACAGAACATTTCTTCTTTTCACCACCACCTGCCCCCTCTTGAGTTTTAAGAGGAGGGAGAGTAAAGACAAACCCCAGTTTACGTTGGCCAAACCGAGGGAGAGGAAATGTGATAAAGGCAGTAAGTAAGGCCTATGAGGATGTCTCTAGTTTCCACTGTAAAATTGTTAAAGCTTCTCAAATGACAGATAAGAATGTTATCAGCATTATTTTTAAGAATGCCTCAAATCCAGAAAGCCAAATTCTCAGCCATGTCATATTAATTGAACCAAAAAATTGAACTGAATAATGTACAGAAAACAGATTTAAGGAAACCAAACTTCCTGGGCCTCTACACAACCAGTAGCGTTTTCATTACTGTACTAAACACAAGTACCCACCTACCCAGATTTTCCTATCTCTAGCTGTGTCTTGGTTATCTTTGCAGCTCTTTAATTCAATCAACGTGGTACCATCTCACATCTTAACAGTAGATATTTAGTCTTGAAATAGCAAGTTCTTCCTAGATCTTCTCAACGCAATCAGACGAACTGGTTATGAACTTTGTACTTTTACTTTCCAGCTTCATGACCTTGGCCACAGGAATGAACCTCACTGAGCTTCAGTTATTCAGCCAATGTATAGGTGAGATATGGCAGTAATAAAACTTGCCCAAGCCGTCACACTGTGATAGGGTATAGATCAAATAAGGCAAGATACTTACCAGCATTTCACAAATTATATAATGTTACACTATCTCCAGGTATTGCTATTATTAATTGTCTTTATTCTTTTTATTTTTTCTCCTTTCTGCTTCCTTAAGTCTTTTTTTTATTGTTTAATGTTCCTTTGTCCCTCTAACAGGGGCGAGGAAAGATAAAATGGGGATCTAACTCATATTCATCAACTCCAGGATTTGTTTCTTATATTTCCTTCCTCCCACAAATGCTGCATACCTACTTACCTCTATGGAATTTTCTAAGCCTACTTAGAATGACAAAAAGTATGCTGTTTCTCCTTAGTTATATTTAACATTTGCAATAATTACTGTATTTTCTACCATTACATATAATTTTTGAAAAATTATAATTGGCATGAATGTATTAATTAATTCACGGTGGTGACTCCGTTTAGAAGGAAATAATGTGAGTACTCCACATTCAATTCATAATGGTTCATAGTAAGCTTAGCACAAGGACAATGTAAAAAAAGAAATTCTAAAAACCTCCTGTCAATCCTATTCTTTGTCTAGATTTTCTATCTTCTGGGCCCTTGAGCAGAGGCAGGAAACAACTTTTATTATTTTCATTGTATTCAAGGCATGCTTTAGTTCACCCTGGTTGGTTTCTATTAGAATCTACCTCCTTCCCTACACACAAAGAACACTATATGCCTTAAGCAACTAAAAAAATAGAATTCAGGCTAGTAATGTGGGCATGAAATGTTTAAGTTTAAGGGATTCTTATAAGCACCATACTGATTTCTACATATATCTGATTCCCAAAATGGAATGAAGAAACAAGATGAACAGAAAATCATTTAAAAAAATGTTAGAGTAAGTGTTCTTTTTATTTTTGTGGTAACCTTTTATTGGCACTGTTGTTAAAACCATAAAAAGTGGCTGATCTAAATCATAATTTTCATTGTTTTATCTTCTCCTCACCTCTGGCTATGCCTAGCACAGTGTCTATGCATGTTACACGTTCTCAGTAAATTTGTATTATTTCTAAACGTAATAGATGTAAGATTAGTGTCTGAACCCTTTAAACTTCTGTTCTATTAACTTATTGTTTATTTCTCTCTGATTAAGAATTCTGTCCTTTTTGGGGGCACCTGGCTCAGTCGGATGAGCATGTAACTCTTGATCTCAGGGTTGTGAGTTTGAAGCCCACATTGGGGGCAGAAATTACTAAAAAATTTTTAAAATAAAAACCTTAAAATTCTGTTTTCTCTCTTTCTTTTTTTAAAAATATTTTTATTTATTCATTTATTTGACAGAGAGAGAGATCACAGGTAGGCAGAGAGGCAGGCAGAGAGAAAGAGGGGGAAACAGGCTCCCTGCTGAGCAAAGAGCCCCATGCGGGGCTCAATCCCAGGACCCTAAGATCATGACCTGAGCTGAAGACAGAGGCTTAACCCACTGAGCCACCCAGGCGCCCTTCTGTCCTCTCTTACTATAAGGACTTGTCTATAATATTCTCTTAATAACTAAAGAATTCATCCATGGGGTCTAGGTAACTTTTTCTAACTTTTTTTTTTTAAGAAAACTAATGGAACACTGAAAAAATAAATTGTTTGGGCTACCCATAATGTATTTTGTAGCTTTTAGGATATGTCCTGTTTTAAGGCTAAATCTTTACAGGCTCTTCATGGAATAAGGAGTAGGTTTTTAGTAGATGCCAGGAATATAGCCTGAATTTTCATATACTCTTAAGAATTATACTGAACAACCCCCTTAAACATTAAAAAAAAATTCAGTTTTGAGTGCAAAGACAGAAAAGATGCACTTCCCTTTTCTCTGCTAAAGTCTGTAGGTACCATTTCTGGGCCCTTGGAATTCACCCAGTTGCTATTTGCTACCTACCCTAGGTAGCCTGGTATTTTTGAGTTTCCCTCTGCTCAGTACCCCCACTTCTGCCAGATAGCAAAACCATCTGCTGCTTTAGATGGTATCTAAAGACTATTCCATAAGTACCAGAAATGATACAGCTATTTTGTCCAGGTAAAGGGAAGATAGCAGATACATTCCTCCCATCTATTGATCAAATCAGCTTCTGGATGTTTTCCCAGATTGGCAAAAACCAATATCCAAACAGCTGCAATAAAGGTCTGGGAATAGGAGACTTTGGAGAATCTGCTGACTTGTTGAGTAACTGCAGCCTCAGTGAACAGTCAGGATAGTTCCATTTGCTCTTATTTAGCAAGGCAATGACCCATACATGAGAACAGCCATTTGACATCCCACAGAGTATACATATTGCTGAAGCAGCAATAACGGATGCCCTTAGCTGGTCATGAATGCAAATGCTGGTGCCTGAATAATCTGTCCCCTTTCTAAACCAGCCCACACGTTTAGATGCCAGGGTAATTCTGAACGTTTAGTAAGTACAGAAAAATTCCAATTGAATGTACTTTCTTTGTAGGTAGACGGGGGGGCCTCAGTCAGATGCAGATATCCATGCCACACATGTCACCCGAAGTACACATCCGCCATGGTGTGGAGTAGAAGGGAGCTCATAGCATTTCTTTGTACCATGGCTACTGTGTTTGAGTCATTGAGAACAGTCTGACCCAAATTAACCCTCCTTTGTGATGTTGGCTACTGTCTGAAAAAGTCTGTAGGGAGTGTTCTTATGTTAAGTCTGACTATCTGAGATGGTGCCAGGAACCCATAGGGCCACTTGAGAATGTGATAATGTAAGGTTCAAAGGTCAAAGAGGATGTCTTACCCAGCTTGCACCTTTGGCCAGCACAGTAAAATGCCAGCTGCAGCTCAGAGGACTATGTTAAGTGAGGCTTCAAGCACTAACCCAGTTACATGTATAATTCAGAAATTGCTCCTTTCTGATTACAAAAGGATGGCTTTTTCTTGACTGTACGTTGCTTCAATATGTCATTTTCATGAGCTCCCTCGCTCCTGTTTCTCTGACTACCACATTACCGCTCATATGGCACTTGGCTTTGTTTTATATACACGTTTTATCTTTTCCCCTAAATTGTTAGCAGATTATCTCTAGTTTCCTTAAGTTACTTTGTTCATCATCTAATGCATGCATAAGTGCAGCATTTGTAATCACTCCTTGCAAAGAAATTTGAGTAACTGATATGTATAATGAGTTTCTTCTACTTTCAGATTCATCTGACACTCAAAGAATCTATAGTTTCCATATTTTCCCTACCCACCCATGAAATTTGTGTTTAGAAGGAATCCTGTTCCTGGAGGGTGCTCCTTTTCACATACCTACTTCAGAGGCAGATGTTTCTGGCTTTATAAATGGATTCTTTTAAGAGTGAGAACTAATACTAGCAGAAAAGAAATGATCATTGGTGGTTTTTTTTTATTCAAGTTTATCCAGAGTTAAGGCTGCAGAGACAAATTATAGTCACAAAGCACCTGGAACACTCTTTTGCCTATGAGAACAACAAATGAAGGACCTCCCTTTACTGAGTCTTACATTACAAATTATGTAATGGTGATCACATTTTGTTTGAAGAGCTTTTCCTTGGGAGCCCAACAGTTAAACTTCTAAAACTTATTTCATTTATGATTGTACATTCCTGCATCTTTGTGTCACTTTTTAATATTGGTATAAGACGTCTAGACGTTGACTAAAGGGATGAACATATTGGCATAGCTCTGTCCATTAGTAGAACTGGATACATATCTCTCGGGTGATTTTTTTGTTAATGCCAATATTAACGATTAATTAGAATTATAGTAATTACCTAACCTTCTGACAATAATGGCATCTACAAAAATATCACCGTAATGCCATTAGCCATAGAAATGCATGAACTATTTTATGTTTTTTTTAGGAAAAGTTAAGCCAACAGTGCTTTATTAGCTGGTTTTAACATGTAATAAATAATAGCTACACTTAGAGAACCACTTCCAGTTTACATGAATTATTTTATTTGGCTCTAAGAGAAATCCTATAATATTATTATTAACTTTGCATATATTTTCAATTACTAGATGAAGAAACTAAGTCTCAGGGAGATTTAAACAATTTGTCTCTAATTTGTCCATCTATTCATTCAAAATTTGTTAAACACCTACAGTGTAACTTGATGAGGACAGTTCAAAAGCAAATATCAGAGAATATGTAGTTGCCTTGTGAGCCAGTGTCAAGGTAGGATCAATATTCCCAGCTCTCAAACTAGTATACTGTGCTATATTCTCCAGTCCTATCATCCAGTCCTATCATCCATTCCAGAAACTATTACACCATGCAGCAAAGCATGCTTCATTGGTGTTCTCAGAAGCAAAATGCTATATTAGATGGATGTTTGATGTTTCATAAGATGGCAGTATGTGTTATATTGTATATTTTTGTTCTTCATGTTGAATTCTTGGATCATGCTTATTTAACCCAAGGGCTGCCTGAAAACATCCTGTAGATTTCTAAACCCAACTCTTATACAGACATGAATCTATCATTTTCTAGTCTGTTACACGTGCAAAAGCTAGGGTTTAAGTTTGTCTAGCCACACCAAAGAGAGGTGAGAAACAGGAGGTGACAGTGTTGTGTTTGTTTTTTTTTTTAAAGATTTTATTTATTTGAAAGACAGAGATCACGAGTAGGTAGAGAGGGAGGCAGAGAGAGGGGGAAGCAGGCTCCCCGCCGAGCAGAGAGCCCGATGCAATGCGGGGCTCCATCCCAGGACTCTTAGATCATGACCTGAGCTGAAGGCAGAGGCCGAACCCACTGAGCCACTCAGGCACCCCCAGTGTTGTGGTTTTAAGGGCCCCTCACTACCACACACCTAGTAATACCAGCATCTTGCCCAAACTTTGAATAAATGATAACTAGTGAGACCAATTTATTAATAATTTGTGTGATTAGAAATAACATTTTGAGTTGAGTACAAGCTATAGCTGCTAATTATTTGAGGTTAGAGAAGTGAGCCAACTAACCACTTTTCTCCCTTACCCTGGAACTGATTTATTGTCCTTCTGCTGGCCGGTCAGTTGAGGACTACAGATAAAGGTATTTAAACATTCTCAGCTTTTTTTTTTTTAAATTATTTTTAAAGCAATGTGTGCTGACAGATAAGAACCAATGCTAGACATGCAGCTAAGTTGGTTTTGTGGAAACCCAAAAGAATACCTAAGCATAGAAGACAATTTACCTTAATGAAAAAGTTCCTCTTCAATTTTTTCCCTTATTATGCCTACTTTCCAATTTGTACCAATTAGGATTCTTTGGTTTAAGCAACAGAAATTGACTGGCTAATTTGATGTAAAAAGAAGGCATTTCTTTGGAAGAATATGGAATAGCTCAAAGAACCAAAGGAAAAGCAGAAAATACTGCCTTCAAAGTACAGAGACCATGCATCCTTAGGGAGGCAAGTTGCAGACATTAGTGAAAAATAATAGTCCTTTCAGGTGGCTGTCCTTTCATGAAAGTGTTAGCTAACTCTTGTGGTTGAACAAACCACCCCAAAATTCAGGGGCATAAAACAATAGTTATTTTTTATTTCTCACAAGTGTGCAAGTCAGCAGATCCAGGCTTGGGCTTCATTACAGGTGGCTCTGTTCTCTGCATTGTCAGATTTACTTATATCTGTCAGATTTATTTAAAAATACAGGATGCCCAGTTAAATTTATAGTTTTCATAACAAATAATTTTTTAGTATAGGTATGTCTCATGCGTTGTTTATCTAAAATTCATTTTTGACATGTTTGGCAATCCTATTTGCCATCTTCCTTCCTCTTTCTCTTGGGACCAACAGACTCAGCTGGTCATACTCTTCTCATGCAAATGGAAGAGGCACAAGACCAGGTGGGTCCAATTGTGCCAACACTTCTCAAGACTCTGCTTGTATTCCCTATGCTTATATTCTTAGCCAAAACAAGTAACATGGTCCAGGGATGGAAAAGCATGAACCACCCACTGAAGGAGGGCATGGGCATGGCAAAAGTTGTGGCTACTGGAAAGAGTAGAGAATTGGGGCCATTAACACAGACTCCCACTGGTTGAATCAGTTTTGACCTCTCTTGAGTCATTCCCTATAAAAAACAGGTTCCGGGGCGCCTGGGTGGCTCAGTGGGTTAAGCTGCTGCCTTCGGCTCAGGTCATGATCTCAGGGTCCTGGGATCGAGCCCCACATCGGGCTCTCTGCTCTGCGGGGAGCCTGCTTCCTCCTCTCTGCCTGCCTCTCTGCCTACTTGTGATCTCTGTCTGTCAAATAAATAAATAAAATCTTTAAAAAAAAAAAAACAGGTTCCAGGGAGGGAAGGCCCAAGTAGCCCATCTTAGGTCACTCTCCTAATCCTTGGCCAAGGGAGAATAGGTCACTTGATAGATGAACCCAACAAACCAGTGGCAGTGGGTGAGAGGCATCGTCCCCAAAGGAAAACCAGAGTTGTCTTTCCAGACAGAAGATAGCATAAATTTGGGCAGGTAAAATAATATATGCCCACTCCATTTTTGTCCCTGACATTGCCTGCATTTCCATTTTTGGTCAAACATAAGAGATGTTAGCCTTATATAAAAGAGAAGGAAGGCGTAGGAACCTAGAGAACTGTAAAAATATGTGCAGGCAGGTCTAGGCTCCCACAGGCCAGGGCAGCCTCTACAGGTCTGGTGGAGAGAGTGGGTATAGGAATTAAAAGAGGGGCACCTGGGTGGCTCAGTGGGTTAAAGCCTCTGCCTTCTGCTCAGGTCATGATCCCAGGGTCCTGGGATGGAGCCCTGCATTGGGCTCTCTGCTCAGCAGGGAGCCTGCTTCCCTTTCTCTCTCTCTGCCTGCCTCTCTGCCTACTTGTGATCTCTATCTGTCAAATAAATAAATAAATAAAATCTTAAAAAAAAATAAAAAAGAGAATTAAAAGAAGGACGAGGAGGGGCAATAAAAGCATCAATGGCAGAGGCAGATTGACTGTGTCATAATCCTACTTACTGCTACTTCATTGCACAGCTGAAGGAAGCCATGTATACACGTATACCCGGATGTTAGCATTATTTTAGAAGCTGTCATTGAATTTGCATTGCATGGACAAAATGTACATTCTTTAACACAGAATTTATGTGGGTTTCAATGAAAGAATATCACCTAGTTAGTAGTACAGATTTAAAAATCACAACTACTAGGTGTGGCATATTCATTTTGGTTTGTTTCCCCCATCCCCCAGTGGGAACCTTAAGAATTCTGTTGAATAATGAATTTTACTAGTGTTCTGAAAAAGGGGTATCTACATTATGTTTTTCACTCAACATTTTTAGGAAGTGTTCATCTAATAAGCAATTGATTTGGGGACTAGCAACACATAGTAATAGTGTGGTGTCCAAAAGATTAATGACATATTTTAAAGTATTTTGATACAATTACTTGGAAAGGGAAGTAAGGTTTCTATTTATATATTTCCCAGAAATACTGCTCTGACCAGGTTGGTAGAGCTATGTACCGTAATTCTGAACACCAAAATAATGTATGCATTTTATATAATTTAAGCAGTCCTACTGGGGAAATTGACTAAAACATCATGAGGGGGGAAAAAAACTATTTGTTGCCATAAATAAATTTCAGATGATTTAAAGAGTGCAACTTAAAAAAAAAAAAAGCTTTGAAAGGAAAAGAAGAAATAGTCATAAGTATTTAAATGATTTTATGTTAGGAAAGTATCTTCTCTGCACGAAAGCAATGGAAGAAATTATTTAAAAAGTCAACAAAAAAATTGAAAACTTGGGGGCGCCTGGGTGGCTCAGTGGGTTGGGCCGCTGCCTTCGGCTCGGGTCATGATCTCGGGGTCCTGGGATCAAGTCCCGCATCGGGCTGTCTGCTCGGCGGGGAGCCTGCTTCCTCCTCCTTCTCTCTCTGCCTGCCTCTCTGCCTACTTGTAATCTCTCTCTGTCAAATAATAATATAAAATAAAATCTTTAAAAAAAAAAAAGAAAAAAAAAAAAAGAAAACTTGGGGCGCCTGGGTGGCTCAGTGGGTTAAAGCCTCTGCTTTTGACTCAGGTCATGGTCCCGGGGTCCTGGGATCTAGCCCCACATCGGGCTCTCTGCTTCAGCGGGGAGCCTGCTTCCTCCTCTCTCTCTCTGCCTGCATTGCTCCTGCTTGTGATCTCTATCTGTCAAATAAATAAAAATATTTTTTAAAAAAATTGAAAACTTTGGGGCATCTGGGTAGCTTGGTGGTTAAATTGTCTGCCTTCAACTCAGGTCATGATCCCTGCATCCTGGGATCCAGCCCCACATGGGCTCTCTGCTCAGCGGGAAGCCTGCTTCTCCCTTTCCTGCTTCCCCTGCTTGTATTCCCTCTCTCATTGTCTCTCTCTCTCTCTCTCTCTCTCTGTCAAATAAATCAATAAAACCTTTAAAAAGAATTTAAAAATTCTACATAATAAAAATGGTCATAAAATTAAGAAGTTAGGAACAAATTGGGGAAATTGTAAATCATGTGACAACAAAAGGTCAAATCCCTAAGGTTTAAGAAGCTCTCATTAATCAGTAAGAAAAACAAAATAATCCAGACAAATTGGAGAGATCGCTAAAACTGAATAGGTTGTAAACATCAAATAAATGGCATTATATTTAGGAAAATAGAATAAGGCACACTAATATCCCCTGAATGAAAATTACTAGGCAATACTCCAGAAGAAAAGAAAATATCCAGAATATGTGATGATCCATGAACATAAATCAGGATTACAGTGGTTTTGATAAGTAAACAACTTATGTTTACTAATGCAAATGAGATTATCTTATTAAAAGTGTTTCCTATAGTCATCCTTACTGAGAATTAAAATAGAGCAAAAACCCTATTTGGAATCACTATTGCAAAAGTGAATATGATCTAGAGGAGGAATTAAGTTTGGGAGATCTATAAACCTTAAGTTTTGATACTAGCTTTATAATTACTTAGCTGTGTGATTTCTACCCATATTGGCCCTATGTCCACATCTGTAAAATGGCAATAATGAGAATACTTTTTTACTTCCCAGAATCTTTATAAAGATTTTACGAGGTAATAGAATAAAACCTTTGCGTTGCCCCTTTCATGTTATATTACCAGTGACAGTGTAAATGTAGACTGTGTGAATTGCTGTAGGAAACTAGGAACCATTAAACCATTAAACTGAAAATAATACAAAAACTGTATGGATGTATTATGTACATACATACAAGTATGCACGAATGACTCCTTGTAAAAAAAAAAAAAAAAGAAAGTCAAACTCTGAAAGTGTCTATAATTCAGGAAGTTGAACACGAAGTTTATCTTTCTTCCTATGTTCCTAATCTACACAAATATCTCTCAGCCCATGGTTAGTTTTTTTAATAATTATTAAGAGCTAAAAAAAAATTGGGAGTGAACAAGATGGTTAGAGGGGTAGCTAAAGAAATATTGACAAAAGCTGTATTTTACAGGTTCAAAATAAAAGTTTGCTCCTTTCTGACAAAAACTCAATGGGACGACTTCCTTGAACTCAGAAGATTTGAGGCAGGGGACTAGGGGTGGTGGCTGATTTTCATTGAGTTCTTCTTTCAAGCATTCTGTGAGCAACCCGCCTGTTCCAAGTGCTATGGGCTGTAAGATTCATTGGTCAAGGATACAAACCATAAGACACTCAATCTCAGGAAATAAACTGAGGGTTGCTGGGGAAGGGGAAGGATAGGGTACCTGGGTTATGGACATTGGGGAGGGTATGTGCTGGTAAGTGCTGTGAATTGTGTAAGACTGATGATTCACAGACCTGTACCCCTGAAGCAAATAATACATTATATGTTAATTTTTAAAAAAAGGTAACAAAGGCCCTCTCATCTGCCTTCTTCCATTTAGTGACAAGCACAAGTAAATAATCTAGCAATGACCACTCAAGGCTGTGGTGAAGAAATAGAGGGCTAATTGTGGGAACACAGGAGGGATGCTTCACCCAATCTGAAGTCAGGAATGGGGTCAGGGTGGGGTTAGGGATGAGGGTGGTAAATGACAGGGTAGTCTTCCTGGAAAAAGTGAGAAAACAGCCCGACAAGCTGAAACCTGAAGGGAGAAAAGGGCTGACCACTTGAAGGGTTGGAAAAAGAATATTCCATGTAGAAAAAATTGTGTGTTAAATACCTGGGAGTAAACAAGCATAGTATCTTCCAGGAACCAAATGTTGTTTGATCTGACTAGATGATACAATAAAAAGGGATAGGACATATGACTAAAAATGTAACCAGGGGCCAATCATGAATGGTGTATTAATTCATATTAAGAAGTTTGAATTTTTTCTTGAGGGCAGTGAAATTAATCAGGGAATATTATACTCACGTTTGCAATTTAGGGGGAAAAAAACTTCTTATTGTAGTGTGATGAATGAATGACAGTGAGCCTGAGGAAAGGAAGGCTAGAGGCAAAGAAATTCATTGTAATGCACTTGCAGAATTCAGGCCAAAAAAAGAAATGCTTATGGTGGATGGGAGTAGGATTTGGGAATAATGAATGAATCTGAGAGAGATTTAAAAGGTATAAACCACAGAATTTGGGAACCTTTTAACATGGGAGAAGTAAAGGAGAGAGAGCAGTCAAGGGAGATAACTTTCCTCTTTTACCTGGGCAACTGTTTGTATGATGATGCCATTCCCTGAGATAGTGAACAAGACTACAAGTGTTCTGTGGGAAGGAAGATGATGATTTCTGTTCTGAGTATGTCGAATCTTGAGTATCTGTGAGGAATCTGACAAAAATGTAGAAGAGTCGATTGGAAAATAGGTGGTAAAAGTCATGAAAAAAATTTGGGCTGCAGATACTGATTTGGGAGTTATCAATTATATAACCTTAACTTCTAATGCTAGAGAGTAGATGAGGTCATTCACAGTGAATGATATGAAGGAAGAGCACAGTGATCAACATTTCAGAAATATAGATATTTAAGGAATAGGTCAAAGTAAGTCTAAAAGTTAAACTGGGAAGGCTGGCCAGAGGGGTAAGACAAAATAAACAGTCAAATTTGACATCTTAGAAACCAAGAAAAGAAAGGACTGGAAGAAGGAAGACATAATCAACAGAGTCAAATACTTCAGAGGAAAATTAGATAATAACAAAATTGCTCACAGGACCTAGAAACAATATGGTTCAAATTGATGAGCTTCCTGAAAGCAGTTTCTTGGGGGGTTAAGGAGAAATCCAGATTGCACCAAAGGCTGAAGTGTGAATGGAAGATGTGACGTAGAACAATTCCTTCAAGAAATTTGGAAACGAAGAGTTTGAAAGTAAGAGGATAACATGGAAGTTAGGGAAGGATTTATTTCTAGAACAAATGATGGCATCAGATATAAATGTTGTAGGAAGAAACTGGTACAAAGTATAAGGATGTAGAAGATAGACAATGCAATGAAAATATTGACCCAGAGGAGGGTGAAGTATAATATCTCTATGAGTAAATTTCTGACTGTTGAACACAAACACTGAATCTCTAGTATCTGAGATCCAGGACCTAGGTATATTGTTCTTAATTAAAAGAAACAATATGGTTTCATATGGAGTGCATAGGCTTACATTCAGTTATTCTATTTTATTCTTTTTTTTTTTAAAGATTTTATTTATTTATTTAAGAGAGACACAGTGAGAGAGAACATGAGTGAGGAGAAGGTCAGAGAGAAGCAGACTCCCCGTGGAGCTGGAAGCCCGATGCGGGACTCGATCCCAGGACTCTGGGATCATGACCTGAGCCGAAGGCAGTCGTCCATCCAACTGAGCCACCCAGGCGTCCCTATTCTATTTTATTCTTAACTTTATCATCACCTGTGTATGTAACACTGAACAAGTGGTTCAACTTGCATGACACACAAAAGGCAAGCCCTTATATATATATTCCTCTTATAAAAAGAGGTAATTATGAGTAAATTTTATCATACATAATAATTCACTGGGAACTTGAACACCAGAGATCCTTTCTGTTTTGAAAATTTGCATATTTTCATATTAGAAATACAAAGTCTCCCCCTGTACCCATTTTTTAAAGTCCAAACACATCTGTATTTCTCCTTTGTATTCTGTGGCCTGTCTTGCAATTCAGAATTAACCACAAACTGAGTAATATGAGCTCTTATAATTATTACATAGTTTCCTGTTGCAGATTTTAGATTATTGAGAAAGATGCCTAAGATGTCTAAATCTTATTCTTGAACACGACCATAGATTTCTAATTTATTGTAGTTTTTTGGAAATGTTCAGAACACTGGCTTATTTAGCTAAGAATTAAAAATGATGAATATTAAACAACAAAACAATTGGACATTCAGAGCCCTGAATTCTAAGCCCAGCCATATTTCATGATGGGATTGCCCTTGACAAGCCATTATATCTCTCTGTGCCTCATCTTCTTCCTTAAAAAATGGGTATAACTTTTTAGGTCCTCAATGTAAAAGCCTGGGATTCAGTGTGCGAAAATGAGAAAAAGACCCATAATCCCAGTAGATAAAAAAGAACTAGAAACCCTATAGATAGATACCACTAAATAACAGGAATCAACCACATTCCATTTCTGCCACTGGGTTTGATTTAGAATTACTGGTTTCTACCCACAAGCTCTGTAAGATGTCATTGTAAGAGAAATGCTACTGTCAAGAGTCTCTCCCTTCCTCCTTCCTCTACTCAGACCTGGTCAGTTGCCCAAGTACCATCCGTGTCTCCTAACAGAGATCTTCAGGGATCACATGGTTGTCAGACAGCTGTCTCTACAGGCAAAAAAAATGTTCCCATGTTACTCATCACTACAGGGCAGAAAGAATGAGAAAAAAAATAAGTCTTTTATTATTGAACTCCTTTATGCTGTCTTGTTCACCTCTCTCCCCCTGATACATACTTGCTCAGGAATAGCTTAAGCAACTAAGATCTAAAACCAAAAAAAAAGGAAAATCACAGTCAAACCATAAACTCTGCTATTTGTAATCAGTGCATAACCTCTGTGATGAAATTTGTGAGTAATTCACTTTCCACTTAAGCCTACCAATATGAGATCTAATGTTGCTGCCCCGAACACTAATGAAGGAAGTCAGGCGGCAGTACAGCTAGCCCTCAGGGACTCATTTCTCACACCACCAAAAAGTAATTTCCATCATTTTCAGCCATCTGGTATCCTGGATTGTGAAGATGAAGTTTCACTGAAGTATTGCCGAAGAGTGTGGGCCCTGGAGTCTCCTTGGATTTGAATCTCTTTTCTGCCTCTCACATAGTTCCATCTATACCTCGGATTCCCACCTGTAAATAAATCCTCGTAGGATATCATTTCTTTGTAATAAGGAGTTACTGATATAGTACTTATAAAGTTCTCTACATAGGACCTTACATATAGTAAGTGTCTAAATTTAGTCATTATTAAATTGTTAATAATAGTGGCAGTAAGGGGCACCTGGGTGGCTCAGTAGGTTAAGCGACCAACTCTTGGTTTTGCCTCAGGTCATGATCTCAGGGTCACAAGATTGAGCCCCACAGGGGGCTTCCTCTTCAGTGGAAAGTCTGCTTGAGATTCTCTCTGCTCCTCCCTCTCCCCCTCTTTCTGTCCCTCCTCCTGCTCATGCACTCACTCCCTCTCTCTCAAATAAATAAGTAAATAAATATTTTTAAAAATAATAATGGTGATTAAAGCATTAGGAGTAATATTACTTTTGTAATGTCTGTATAGGCCTTATTAATTCAGTTTTTAGGCTCTAAATTGTGTCATCCAGTCTGTCACATAGCAAGGTGATATTTAGAGACTTTCTATTAGGATTCCCTGATGGCTGCCTTATGTGCCTAGATTATTAGTAAACAAGTATTACCACATCTTAAGAACACAACTACGCAACTCATACTAAATAACATTTTTTTCCTGACATTTGGAGAAAAGATTGGACAATATTCATTTTATATACATAGGAAAATAAATATAAATGTAAATGCCATGTAGTGATAAGAAAAATTTATTAATATGTATAAATGTGCATGCTCTCTAATATCCAGATAAGGTCTATTCTAATGAGAAAAGAGCTAAGACACTTTTATTATACTCCTCTGTGAACTTCCTACACTAGCTGGTCTTATTGGAGTAATTCTCCTTATAGTAAGACCCATGCTTTTCATCTGCCAAGTCTCTAAGGGGGTGTAAAGCAGCCTGGCTTCTTAACAAAAAACTTCAAATGGTTTAAGTCATAAAAGCATTTAGCTCAGATTTACTGTATCCAATGGCATGGACCAGTGCTGCAAAGCTGGTTTTACAGGCATGGCTACATGTTCCATTTGCTTTTGTCTTTACAGTTCCACCAAAGATCTCCAACATCTCTTCGGATGTCACTGTGAATGAGGGAAGCAATGTAACCCTGGTCTGCATGGCCAATGGCCGTCCTGAACCTGTGATCACCTGGAGACACCTTACGCCAACTGGTAAGCAACCATCTACTCTTCAAAATACTACATATCATTTAAGATATCCTCATGCTTCTAAGATCCCATTGGATCAGAAAGACAAGCATGTATCTGGTTATTAAAACACTAATACAACTGCAACATAAGACTTACTTTGGTCCTCCCTGGTCTTTGCCAATGTTTTCATCTTATAAAATGCACAACCATTTCTTACTTCATTTTCAATAGAACATCACCTCCAAACAACAAATATAGAAGAGTTAAATGCATTAAATGACCTAGTAATGTCTAAAATGTATGACAGTTCTGTGCTTGAGCAAGTCTTGGGGCAATATGTTAAATGAATTAAATTTACCTAGCTCTTTGTATTTGTTTGTTTGTTTGTTTTGCTTTGCTTTTTAATTATAGTTTCCTAATATGTCACACCTTGTGAAGAAACTTTCAGGATTAATGCAAAATTATTAGTGACTTCTAATGTCTTGTCTTTGGCATCTGGCTCTGGAAAGGGGGTGCATCAGGCATGGACTAAGCTGCATGAGCTCATGATGGGTCCTTAACTATTGATGCAAATTCAGTAAAAGTCAGAAAAACTTTTTCCAGAAAGGTCTTCTGCATCCTCCCCTCCCCCTTCCCAGCACTGTCACCATAACTGAATTCTCAGGCCCTGATGCTTTTTGAACTTCACTTAAATATTCTATCAAATTACTTGGGGCAACTTCCTACATACTCTCCTGCTCTACAGATTAGATTTTCTTATAAGCAACACCATGCTTTTACAAATGACACAGTCTTTGTAGAAAAGGGCCTGCTATTTGATTTCTCAGAAAGAGGGGCTATGAATCAATTACTCTTATAAAATGTAATTTATTTTGGTAGATAGCCCTCAATTTTTAATTGATTTGTATCTAATATTATCTTAAAATTACCTTATAAAAGGATTTAGAGATTTGATTAACACCATATAGCCAATCTGGAATGAACACCATACAAAATTGTTGTGCAAAGTGAGACATACATGGAAGCTATCCTGGGGTATTTCTAAAAAGCCAGGGTAGTGTTTTCTTGAAGCATCTTTAAAAATCTGTATTTTGTTGTTGAGAATAGGGGCCTTCAGGTCATGCTAGCTCTCAAATTAATTTTTCAGGTAATTTTGGACCAACTTATGGAATGGTCTCTCATTTACTCTTACTAAAGCATTCTATTTTCTTAAGAGAGTGTCACTCAGAACCCATCCTAATTGTTAATGCATGCAACTTGTCATTTATTGACAGTATATAAAAGCAATAAATGAGGCACTTATTTAGAAGATCAACCTCAAATTCATTTCCTCTCAGAGCCATTTTATATTTCACATGGAAAAAAATGCATATGGAAGGCTGTCTGAAGTGTGAATCTCTGGGTATCACACACCTTTCCCATGGGTTAAATTAAACATCCAGCACACATTCTGCCTGGATGGAATTATATTATCCCCCAATCCCATACCACCTATTCCTTTCCAGTGTAGGATCGTTTTTACTGAATGACTATTTGGTATAAAAGCTATTGGCCCATATTTAAAGATGTTATAAAAATATCTTTTAAAATCATTGCATTTACTATAATGTTGTTTTGAGAGATTATTACTTTTATTCCAGTTTCCTTTTGAAAATGCCCTTTGAGGAAATTTCCCTTCGTTTTCAGTATTTCTAGTGCCTTTTTTTACTCAGTGGTTTGTTTTTTTATGCATAAACTCAGTGAATTTTTACAAATGATTATAAGTGCATGGAATTGACTATTACTTACCTTAGAGCCAAATTTATTGCCCATTTATAAAAGAATATAGGAAATCATTTATAAAGCACACATTAATAAAATGGATTTTAAACAAAACCTGGGATTTTATGGCATCAAATTCATAAAGAGACTATGCTCTTGCTTTCCTCTTGTTTTCTTACCATTATTTTTTATATTGTCTCAACTTTTCCAATTAATTTAAACATCTATATAAATATATTATAACCTCATTTCTTTTTGTGGAACAAGTAGTAGAGAGAAGAAGGAAAGAAGGGAGAAAGACAGATTATATTCAACTTACAAACAAGGAATGAATTAAATTAATAAAAAGACTTTCTCTTGGTATACTCACCAATACTATTAACTATTAAGTAGTTGAGCTTTTAAGAATTTTTATTATTATTTTTTTTATTTTCAGGGGGAAATGTTATTCATGACCTGAACCCAAAGATACATGCTTCTTATCCTTTGGGTTCAGAAAAATAATGAGATAGAATCAGAGTTTTAAGAATTTTCCAGGCTGGGCTCTGGAAGAGTACATCTTCACAGCTAACTCTAGTAAACTCTTTAATAATAGTGAATATCTGATTTGAATCCTGACTAACCTGGCATCCATGGTGTTTTAAAGTCAGCAATAGACCATATCTTCCAGAATAAAGGTAACATTTACATACATTCAGAGAATGCTGGACACTTCAAAATCAACTTGAAAAATCAGTGTACTCAGAGGGATTTCTAATAGCAAGGCCAGGGTTCTGCAAACTACAGTGTGTGGGCCAAATCCTGCTTGTCCCACTTTTGTACTGCATATAAGCTAAAAGTGATTTCTAAATGACTGTGTGGTTGGAAAATATCAAAAGAAGAATTTCATTTTTTGACATGCAAAAAATTTAACATTCATATTTGAGGGTCCATAAATAAAGTTTTATTGAAACATAAATATACTTATTTATTTTCGTGTTGTCTATGGGTGCTTTTGTTCTAAAACAGGAGAGTTTAGTAGTTACAACAAAGATGTTTTGGCTCACAAGGCCTAAAATATTTTGTATCCGGCCCCTTAAAAAAGTTTGCAGACCGTTGCTCAAGACTATGGCTTGGGGCACAGGCAAGGATTTTCTGCACTCCCCTATGACCCCATGAGGCTCTGAGGATAGTGTCCCTTAAGTTCCTAAATACATCTCAAGGGAAAGAACTTTATTCTTCTATATTCCTTTATCTAGGCCCTCAGTGTAGGTCAAATTCTATTCTGTCACGTGCAAAACTAGCTCCATGCTGCATT
The DNA here is from genome assembly GCF_020171115.1 of Neogale vison. Lineage (NCBI taxonomy): Eukaryota > Metazoa > Chordata > Mammalia > Carnivora > Mustelidae > Neogale > Neogale vison. Next base: position 62,587,523 of record NC_058096.1, on the reverse strand, counting down.
CACAAACTCAAGGGCAAACTCCAATTTCCCCTCCAAATGTTATTAATTCCCAGGCCCACTCTTTCATCTCTTTCACATCTGACCTAAATAACCACCTGATCATAATCACATTCCTGGTAACAGGAGAGAAAATTTGCCTTTACTGTTCTATAAGGGAAACTAGGTTTATCGTGGGGGTTTTGAGGGTTTTTTTTTTTTTTTTTGGGTTTTACGTGGGTTTTTTCCCTTCTTTTCCAAAGTTGGAAACAGGCAGTGATCCTTTTCAGTCTATAACATGAAACCTTTCTTGGAGGCACTCAAGGAAGAGACTCTGCTCCCTGAGTGACAGCAGAACTGCCTGCAAACCTTGGCCATGTGAGCAAAAATATCCAGCGAGCTTTGTTCAATTATTAATTGTACCTTCAACAGTATAGAGTGTGACTGCCTTGCTGAGGAAATGTACCTGTAATTAGCTCGACCCCACAGGGGCATTGAGCCATGAAAGGGGAAGATTCTATGCAGGGTTCACACATACCTGATTACCTGTCATTTGATAACACAAGGGGGAGAAAAGAAAGAGGGTGCAAGGTGTATTTTTATGAGAAGAAGAATATTTATTATCTCTTGATTTAGTTTTTTTTTTTTTTAATTTGGTTGTTTCTCTTTATTTCAACAATTGAGATTTATTTTTCAAATATACTCCAAGAGTTTTTAAGGAGGAAAGTTTTAAGAACGGTAAATCTTTTCGTATGTACATACACCTGATTTAGAAGGAGGAAAAGAGGTTGATGAATTCCGTGGTTTCTTTTCTTATATTTCTGATTTCTTAATTTTTTCTCTTCTCTCCAGTTATTCTGCATAATCAAAATGATATGTCACGTATGTCGTTGTTAAATGTGACCTATTTTCTCCCTTAATTAAGTTAGACTTTCATAATCCTGTAACTCCCAGAGGGCAATTGCACCGTAACATGTATTTTCTACGGAGTGTTTGATCTCCCTTCTGTGAGCAATGCTGTGCCCATCTTCATTTAACTTTGTTTCTCCATCTTTCTTTTCACATTCCAGAGGAAGTCCCTTTCTCTAGTGTGCCTCACGTGGTATCAGGATTGCCCAGGGTTAAAGAAGGAGTTTCTATGCATTTCATTTCTACAAAGGTTTTTTGCATTGTCAGTAGCTTTCTATACCCGAAAAACTCGGGCACAGTGAGGACTTAGCCCTGTAGGCTGAGAACAACTTAGGACGTACTGTAAAATTCTCTTGTCCAGAGAAAAAGCTAGATTTGACATCAATATGGAATATAAAAATATCGCTTAAGAAATATTTTGTGTTTTAATAGGGTAGGTGGGAAAACATTGTTCTGGAAGGAGTTAAGAGGACTGCAGGGTGTCTGGAATCCCATTTCTCATTGGATGTTGGGTTTTAATCATTTGGTCGGAGTTTCCCTTTCAGTTCTTTTCCAAATTTGAATCCTTGCCTGATGATACTCTTGAATTTCATGAATGCTCTAGCCCTATCTGTCTTTCTTCTAATATTATAGACTAACCAATCATTAATATATATAGCCTAGACTCTATCCTCATCAGTTCAGGAAAAATATATAATGTTAAATGAAACTCATTTCTTTAAGTTGTTTTCCAGAGGTATGTGTTGCAAGTAACTAATATCAGCTCTTTTTAGTTAGCATGTTAGAATTAGTATGACTTCGTATTTCACAGAGAGAACATATGATCTGCAGTTCAAGCTTGAGGATATTCTTTCTCTGGGGTTTTCTTGTATGGATATTCCAGAAGGTTCTTTGAGTTAATCTTTGTCATATATAGATGTGGAAGAATCAAACTGGTGACTTCACAGATAAAGGCTCTTGACCATATAGTAATAATTTAAGTGAGAATAATGATTCAACCTTTTATGTTGATTGCTTTCATTTGTGTCTTGCATCTGAGAAAAATTCCATTTTCCCCTTACAAAAATCAGAAAAATAAATAAAAAATCTTGCTCTATCAATATCTTACTTCTATATTATTTTAAAATATGTTATTCACCAATACAAAATAATATTCAGATTAATCTTTATCTCCATGTCACAGTTTGTTCTTTTGGCCAAAAAAAAATATATATATATATTCATAAAAGCTCCCTTTGTTAAAGAACAAAATGAAAAGAAAGATAGACATGGTCCCTGCATGAATGGAGTTTATAGTTCAACAAGAAAGCAGAGCATTGAATTAATAATCACATGAATAACCACTTAATTAGATTTATACAGCATAAAGAAAAATTATAGCATTCAATAAGACCATAAAACAGGACCATATAGCAAAATCTGCAAGGCCAGCAAATCTCTCCTGAGGGGAGCATATGCTGAGACCTTAAGGATGAATATGACCAGGCCAAGAAAAGAAGAGAGTGAAAAGTATCCTAGGCAGAGAAGAGAGTGTATATAATGATACATTTAAGAATACAGGCAAGCATCTTTGTGTGAAACCATGATGTTCGTGGGTTTTCTTTTTATATATACTTGATTCTTTAAACACATATTATTATTTCTTTTTACCCTTTTATTTTAAAAAGATTTTATTTATTTATTTGACAGAGATCACAAGTAGGCAGAGAGGCAGGCAGAGAGAGAGAGGAGGAAGCAGGCTCCCTGCTGAGCAGAGAGCCCGATGTGGGGCTTGATCCCAGGACTCTGAGATCATGACCTGAGCCAAAGACAGAGGCTTAACCCACTGAGCCACCCAGGTGCCCCTCTTTTTACTTTTTAAAATATTCTGGTTTTCCCTTTCAAAGAGTGGAAAAATAAAGAGAAATCTTGCTATATTTTCTTTTCAGTGCCTTACTTGTGGATTGGTTTTAAATATCAAAATAGCATATACTAGTGTATATGCCATAATACATACCGGGATATGTACATGTTCCCAGTGTGGCAGGCATATAGGCAGTTCTTTATGTGTATGAATATCTTAAATTTAGGTCAGAAACGTATTCTTTTCCCAAACAGGTCATTCCATAATAGCTTAATCAAGTAAATACAAATTCCCTTCCGGTAGCCTTATTATTAAAACAATTGGGTAATTTAGAAAATGAACACGATAAAATTTAACCACATGATCATCGGTCTCCAAACCTTAAAATCCTGGATAGACTCCCAATAAGTGACACCAGCAACCTTTGAGCCATGGAAAGGGCTCCACAACCAGATGTGCTGGCCATTCACATAATGTTGGACAAATGCTTTCCTGCCACCTCAGCACCCCACTCTTACCCTATCCAGATTTGTCATCAGATGGCCAGAGTACTCAGCCCGAGGAGAAATGAATCACCTTAGATGTGTCCTTGGGGGGACTAGCTAGGACTTGGGTGCTCTAGGACATTTTGGAAGCTTAGGTCAAGAAGGGACAATATGGCTTAATTATAAACTTTGCACATGAATTACAGAGTTCACATCTCCCAGAATCTCACCACTTCAAATATTTGTTGCCATTATTCCAAATAGTCTGTATTTTACAATTTAATAGAGATAAAAATAGAATTTGTCAAAAGTAATCGTGAGAATTAAGGTAAAGTTCTTAATACATATTGTGTCAGATAGTATTGATACTATTTTTATTTATTTTAATTATTAGTTATCCATATATCACCTTTATACAGTGATAACTTGGAGGGAGACTGATAATTTAATTGAAAATAACCTAATGTCGTCTTTATCCATCCCAACACAACAACCAGGGAGATTTTTAAAAATGCCCTCTCATCAAAGCGAGTCTTAATATTTTAGGTCTCATATCGTGTTACATTATATTTGCATCAACATACCCATTTAAGGCATTCCTTTCTTCGAAAGGGCATGACAACATCTTATTAGGGCAAGATTTTCTAGCATGCTTTATCAATGTGTTCATTCCTCTATGGGAAAGTTTCTCGGAATCTGGCTGTATAACAGCAATTACCTTATTTACTGTAACTATGTAGAATCTATAGGTTGTAAATTACAATGCTTACTATTTTTTGAAAAAATTGGTCTTCTAGGTGATGATTATGCCAAAACAACAACAACAACAAAAAGTTCGGCAGTATTTGGGAGAAATTCATTGAACAGGAACAGAAAGGCTGCATCATAAAAACAAAACAAAAAGAAAATGGTAAATTATAGAGCTTTTTCAGAGAAGCATATTAAAAAGATCAAAGTAATCATAGAATTTTTGAAAAGGGCAGATATTAGTAGAGTGAAATTCATCAAGACAAGTGCAGGTGGATTTACCTGGAGCCAAACAAACTGCTATGGAAGAGGAGACAATAGGACTCACATTGCATTTGATAAAGTTTACTTACAGAAGAGAAAGTCAGAGTAGGGTGTATAATTCTGTGGACCACCCACAATTAACTTTGGAATCTCGACTGTGGATGTCAGCTAGGGGCTATCTTATGATCCCTCAGGAGATGTCAGAGTAAGACTGATTTAGATCCTTGCTAAGAGGGGCAATCCTGGGTCCCTGAATCAAGGCATTTACCCAAGGTGGTCAGAAGCAAAGCGGTTAGAAGACAAGTTCCAAGAGATTGTGAACAGAGCAGATACAAATTGTCTAAGCCAGAAACTTGAGAGTGATCCTAGCCTCTTTTGCTTTCTTTTCCCCAGCAATAATTCATTAGACACATTGTCTTGATTCTGCATCCTCACGGGCCATCAATCTATTCCTCTTCCCACTGTCAGAGTATAGCTACACCAACATTTTCTCACCTGTACTTCAGTTCTCCAGTTGAACCCTTTGCTACTAGGTATTTCCCCCCTCCTACAAAAACACTATCTCTTAGTATAAAATTGGTCAAACCCTGACTGATTTCCTTATTTTCCAATGCTTTGGGATCAAGTTCAAATTACTTAACATGGCCTTAAAGCCCTTCATTCAACTTCTTCTCCTGTGTATAAAGTCCTAACACTCTGCTTAATGCATTAAGTAAATTATACTACTTTTTCAAGAATATGCCTTGTTCCTTGCTTTTGGGCTTTCACACATCCTGGTCTTTTGTCCTAAAACATGATTTTCATGTCATCTATATCATCATTTTGCCAGCACAACTTCTTACAAGATCTTCAAAATGACACTTTCTCCAAGAAGCCACATAATAGAACTAACAAAATTACATTTTAATTATGTATAATCTCTAGATTGTAATATCTGTAAAAATGCAGAAACTATGTCCTACTCATATGGATATTCTCAGAACATTGTATTCAGCCTATTAGTCAATCAATTAATTGAGTTATTTAGGTAAGGGCTTTTTAAAAATAGTGTTATTGAGAACTCACAGCATGAAGTGTGAACTAAATACACTTAATAAGTGATTAAAGCATGAATGAATGGAAAACAAACTTCAAAGAATACAACAGAATAGAACTAAATAGAACTAAAGCTATCTAATAGTTTTATTAGTTTCTTGAAGAGAAGGTTTTAGAAATTTCAAGAAAGTTCTCTGTCTAAGCCCTATTCACATCCTTTCTCCTCATGTTGCCTTGATGTTCGGATCTGGTTCTAAATCTTGTTATTCACTAGGCTCCACAGAATGCTCTGAAATCTTCACATTTTTATATCAGATCTTCAGATAGTCTTTATATCACCCAATTATTATTAGCAATTGTTCATTTCCTTCTAAACAGTTATCACAGAGCAATTGTCTTAAACATTTGTTTACTTTCTTACTATTTTCCTCATGAAATCAGACCCCTGCATATCCTTAGTCCTCATTATAGTGCCTGGCACAGGAAATACTCAATAAATACTTATTGAATGAATTAGCGAATTATTTATTCCAGACAAAAATCAGACTCTGTGTTAGACACTGCGCACAGTTTAGACTTTAAGAACAGAATGTATGTACATATATATATTATATACATTCTATGTATATATGTACATGTATACATATATACATTATATATACATAATGAACTAGTCCTTATTATATATTATAGATACAGATACAGATATAGATAACTAGTGCTATAATGGGGGCTGGGAGTTTGGTGACAGAAGATCAGGTCTACCCTGGTTTTTACAGTATGGAATAGTAGAGAATAGGTCGAGTCAACCTGAAAAAGGATCCTCCACAGGAGGGCTGTAAGTTTTATAAAACCCCCTATGATTCACTGTTCTAAACTATTACAGGAGCAGCCACCTGTGGCATAATTTTCATCTCCACTACTAGAAAATCAACAGGATTTCCAAATTTGACTGATCATCAGAATTAACTGGAGAAAGAAAGTTTTTAAACATACAGATTCCCTGGCTCAGCCCACACATAAAATGTCTCTTCCAGTGAAATTCCGGGATTCGGTGGGAGTAAAGCCTCCCAGTGAGTCCGGTGAGCAGCCAGACTAGCAGAATGATGACTGTCTAAGCACAGGAGGGCAAGATCTAAAGGAGTGTTTCTTCAACTTTATTGTGCTGGAAAGCCATCTGGAGGATCCTGTTAAAATGCAGATTCTGATTCACTGGGCTGGGGATGGGGCCTGAAATTCTGCCTTTCTAACAAACAACTGGTGGTAATATGGGTGCCGCAAGTGCGTGGACCACATTTTAAGCATCATCTTGGATCCTGAGATCAGAATAGGTTGGAAGACAGCAGGATATATAGTCCCACGACGTACACAGTATTCACCAAATAATATTACAGTGTTTTATATAGTAATTTCTCTGTTCCACCCCAGAAACTCAGAGCTGATTCAGAGAATAATAAAAATCACTGTAGTTTGGAGAAATGGGATCGATCCTTGCCTGTCAAGCTCGGACGATGAGCAACAGAATCGACATCAGCTTGGAGCTTCATAGAAATGCAGACTATTGGACCCCATTCCAGACCCACTGAATCAGAATCTACATTCATTCTATCAAGATCCCCTGGTGAATTGTATGCACATTCAACTTTGAAAAGCCCTGGTCTAGGGATGAAGTGTCTTTCTATGTATGCAGAAAAAGCTGCTTTCCTAAGAACTTAAAGTGTAGAAATGAAAGTGCTTTCCCCACTTTCCTACTAACTAGTAACCCTGAACTTTACCCCTTTCTCCCTTCCCTCTAAATGTATTTCTACTAAGAAACCAGGAAAAAAAAAAATGGTATAGGGGCGAGGATAGGGTTACAATACTGAACCATTGAATATTTATCACTTGGAAAGGAGAGCATCCCATGATTTCCCTACTTTATCAGATGCTGCTAAATATTGCAGGAAAATTTAGCCTAGCATATGAAGAAATACTGCCTGAATGACAGGAGCCACTTTTCTCATCATCTTTCATAATGGCTTTATCTGCAAAATGTAGACAATATTACATGCCCTACCCACCTCATGCTCTTGCTCTGAAGCACCAAACGAGATAATGAATATGTAAATAGTGTGAAAAGTGTTAAGACTCTCCACAACTGTAAGCAGTTAAGAGAAAGAGTAAGTTGGTAGAAAGAACACAGAGGGAGAAAACCCAAGTTCAAGACTCTGCTCTCAACAGTTTACCTTTTTGGGGGATTTGTGGGTAAGTCCTCTAAGCTCTCTGCTTTTTTTTTTTTATTTTTAAAGATTTTATTTATTTATTTGACAGAGAGAGATCACAAGTAGGCAGAGAGGCAGGCAGAGAGAGAGAGAGGAGGAAGCAGGCTCCCTGCTGAGCAGAGAGCCCGATGCGGGACTCGATCCCAGGACCCTGAGATCATGACCTGAGCTGAAGGCAGCGGCTTTACCCACTGAGCCACCCAGGCGCCCAGCTCTCTGCTTTTTAATCCAGAAAATATGAATATAATGTCTGCTCACTACCAGGGTTCCTGTGTTGTCTTCCATGATACAATGTATATGAAAATGATTTATGAGTAATAAGGCATTATTTAAGTGTTGTTATTACTATTATCTTAGATTCTGTAAAGGAAAAGACGGACTTTAATTAGAGTAGTCTTTTTTGTTACCATTTGAATAGTGGAAAGGTCTACCAGATAATAAAGTCCTCCATTTGACCAAAATAAGTAGTAAAACCAAAGTCTCTAAAGAGTATAAAGCAGTGATTCTTGGAGTGTGTTCCCTAAACCAGCAGCATCAGCATCACTTAAAAACTTGTTAGACCTGCAAAGTATCCAACCCCAATGACAGATCTGTAAGAATCAGAAACTCTAAGCCCCATGATCTGTAGTGTAACAAGTCCACCAAGTGATTCTGATACACAATAAATTTGGAGACCCCCTACACTAAAAATACTTCTTTTTGAAATAGGCAGGATGGTGTGCTGCTTTTTACCAAGCATGAGTATAGAAACACTTGAGATTCTTTCTGTGTAATAATAAATCAATAGAAAATGTTTTGATGACCTGGTGGGTGTGGGTGTGGGATATGTGGTGTGTACGTTTAAAACTATTTGATATATAGGGCCCCAGTGGCCTAATGGATAAGGCACTGGCCTCCTAAAACTATTTGATATATAAAAGCACTATCCCATCTCTGTGGTTAGAATTTTTATCACTTCAGATGAAGAGGCTTAGAAGTAACAACTGCACAGAAATCCCCACTTTGTTTTTCTCCATCTACAGTCTAATGATGTTTGATCCTTTCAAATATGCATGCATTTCTGAAGCCCTCATCCTTCCCTAAGAATATTCATTTTCAAGTCTCCCCGTACACTGAGGTTGCAATTAATTCTGAGAAAACAAAGAAACCTCATTTGGTAACTCAAATGGTATGGCTCTGCCTGCAGAAGACATGCCCGTAAAATGACCCCATGTCACGTAAGAAACATTAGTGAGAAGCAGACTCCTTTATAAAAAGCACCTGGCCATTTCCTTCCTTTGCCTTCATTCACCTACCTTTATTTTATGGATCAAATCAGGTGTTTTTCTCAAGTTGTTTGACAATTCAAAAGCCCAGAACACTCTGTGAAATCATGAGTGTTAAATTGTGACTTAGTCTGCAGTTGACTAAAGTGTTAAAATCTAATGAAGGGAAGAGAAAAGGAAAAAAAAAAAAACTTTAATAATTCAGTTGGCAAATATCAATGCAAATCAGATCTAATTCTTCAAGGTATTCTAGTAATAAAAACAGAAATGTCAATCTTTGAATGACATCAGTCCTTTTTTTTTTTTTTTTTTTAATTTTTGGGGGACCTGGTCACTGAGGCTTTGTGCTGTTTTGACTGTGGAAAGACAGATCCAGATCAGGAAATGAGGGATTTGAAAAGCAGACAGGAAAATAGTTACTGAAAGTTAGTCTTCATAAAGCAATCCAAGAGATAGTTTGCATTTTTAAAAATTCCTCCCACCTGATAGATCAGATAGATAGATAGATAGATAGGCAGGTAGATGATAGATTTATAGATATATAGATGGATGGATAGGTATACAGATGGATGGATGGATGGATAGAGTGAGTGAGTGACCCAGCCATGGGAAAATTGCTTTGAATTGCAACAAGTTATAAATTCCAGAATTTCACCTTAGAATAAAAATCATTCCAAATATAACATATGGTACTAAGGACCTGGTTGCCCATAGCTTAGGGTCACTTGGGATGGATACAGAGATGGACAGTTTTGGGGGTAACTCTGATAGCATGCTTTGTAGCCATCTGGGAGAAGATAGGTGAAATCATCTCATTCCTCAAAGAGAAAAAAGGAGGATATCTTTTTATTTTCCAGTGAGTAATTAATTTTGATGACAATGCTTGCCATACTTATAATGACTCCTATAAGCCCACTTACTTAAAATAGTTTAATAAGCCCACTTATTTTTTTTGAACTGTCACTATAGTGTATTAGTCATCTTAGGCTGCCCTAATAAAATATCATAAACCAGGAGTGCTTAAACAACAGAGATTTAGTTTCTCACAATTCTGGATGTTAGAAGTCCATGACTAGGTGGCAACATGGTCAGTTTCTGGTGGGAGCTCTCTTCCTAACTAGTAGGAGGCCAGCATCTCCCTATGTGCTCACCAGACTTCTTCCCACAGAATGGGAGAGTAAGCAGACTCTTTGGTATCTCTTATTATAAAGGCCCTAGTCCCACCATGAAGGTCTCACCCTCATGACCCATCAAAACCTAATTACTTCCCAAAGGGCCCATTTCTAAATATCATCACATTGGAAGTTAGGGCTTCAGATAAGAATTTGAGGGAAACACTAGTGAGTCCAGACCATTTAGTATCTGATCTCACAAGGCTGACCACCTGGACTCCTGGCTTACCTGTCTTTCTCTGAGCTTCTGAGCACCTGAGACTTGCCATGGCTCTGTTGTCACATTTCTTTAAGACTGGAAAGATCCCGGAGTAAAATCCTCTCTTAACTCAGGATATGCAGCCATCATCCAAGACCAAGTGGGAATGGCCTTACCACTCTATTGCTTGCTCCCCTCCCTGAATCTAAATGTTCTGTCAATAGAGGAAAGGCGTCTTCTTCATAATGCCAGAGAACCAGTAGGAGACCAAAGCACGCCCCGTTCAGTTATCCCTATAACACCCCCAGGCCAGGCTGACGAGAAAAATTTTTTTAATGGTGTGAGCAGTTGTAACTCTACCAATGGCAGTTAGATCGCTGGAAGAAGTGATTCCCCCATAACATGTAAGCACTCTAAGGTCCCCAACAACTCAACGACTAGGTGTCAGAGTGGATCAGGGGCTGTGCTCAGGAGGCAGACTCAACAACTGGGTGTCAGAGTGGATCAGGGGCTGTGCTGAGGCTAATGTGCTAAACCTTTATGAATGTATGGGATCAGGAGGGAGACAAACCATAAGAGACTCTTAATCTCACAAAACAAACTGAGGGTTGCTGCGGGGAGGAGAGTAGGGAGAGGGTGGTTGGGTTATGGATACTGGGGAGGGTATGTGTTATAGTGAGTGCTGTGAAATGTGTAAGCCTGACAATTCACAGACCTGTACCCCTGGGGCAAATAATACATTATATGTTAATAAAAATAATTAATTTAAAGAAAAGAAAAAATAGATTAAAAAAAAGAATGTATGGGATTCCTTACTCAGTTCTGTTTCTTCTCCATGGTGTGGTTCTGCCAAGAAAGTGTCTAATAGCAGCAGTAACCCATAATCTTATTAAACCAGTCTGTCTGGGGTGGGTGCTTGGCTGACTACAGGAGGCGTGAAGGGCTGCTTTACCATGGCGGTCTGTGACCATCACATCTTGCTTCTGACCTAATTCTAATAGAATCTTCTTAGAGAGATGGGCAAAGAGTTGTTTTAGCAGACCCAGAAATCCATTTGTGATCTCAGCTGCTTAAGGTGGTACCTTTCTGAGTTCAAACAGATTCTCATTATCTACCAAAACTCCAAGCTAAAGAGCTTGTTCCTTATCTTTCTTTAGAGCTCCTATAAGTGAGTTCCATGAGATTTGTATAAATAAAAATGATTATTCAGTTCTTTTCTCACCACATGTTTGTTTGTTTTACTGTTATTGTTACTATTATTACTGCTACTTGTAAGTACTTGCCGCCTTGTAAGTTTGAACTACCATTGTCAATGGTGGAATGCCTACCTACCAGTCATGTTTACATTCTGCATTTGTAAATGCCAATTTTTATCAGATCTACTGGCCAATCATCCATGAATAATTCCGTGAATCTTCAGAACCCATTCCCAACCCAAGCCCAGAGGCAATCATTTACAAGTTAAGAACTGGGCCTGAGACCATTGCCAAGGCACATTCTTGGCTTTGATGAGGGACAAAGCAAAATCTACCAGATATTAATAGGTTATTTGTAAGAATTTATCCTCCTGTTAGCCTTTCATAGGAAACCAATGAACATAATGAAACATGCAACAAGTGATAAAAGATTACTTACACATTTATTCACACAGTTATACATTTATATACATATGTTTGCTTATATTACTTGTGTGACTTTGATATTATTGTACCTTTTAGGTTTTTAAAAATAAACATTCCAATACCTTGGGATTTCTCAGTTTGCACCAGTAAGAAACTAAGGTATAAAGCTGCATTCGTACGACCCAGTTGTAGTCACAAATCACGCAGTTTTCTTTAGTAATGTTCATCAAACTATTCTATTCTATTTTATTCTGATATCTGCACCATCAAATACATCTGTGTATTAGTTTTCTAGAGCTGCCACAGCAAATTATTACCAGCATAGTGGCTTAAAACAAAGCAGTGTATCTCTAACATTGTTCTGGAGGCCAGAAGTGTAGTCAGGGTGTCAACAGGGCAACACCCCCTCTGAAGGCTCAAGGAGAAGGTCCTTCCTTGCCTCTTCCAGCTTCTAATGGCTTCCGGTCTTTCTTGGCTTGTAGCACCTTACCCCCAGTCTCAGCTTGTGCCCTCACATGGTCTTTTCCTGCATGTCCTTGTGTCCATGTGTCTCAGCTCTCCCTTTCCATTCTCTTATAAGGGCACCGGTCATTGGATTTAAGTTTCACCCTAAATCCAGGATGATCTCATTTCAAGATCCTTAAATTAAATACCTCCGCAAAGATTCTTTTTTCCAAATATACTCACTCTCATTGGCTCTCGGGGGTTAGGATTTGGACAAATTTTGTCGGGGGCTACCATTCAACCTACTACAATCTGCTCTGCAAAGGAAAAAAAAAAAAAAAAAACTTAGAGAATAATGATATTCGAGTGGAACAAACCCAAATGACTTTTGAAAGGCGAAGTGTGGGAAGCTCCAGGTACTGCCATATTCAAATTAACTGTAATTAGATCTTGCCTTTATTATCAAGTGAGCTGAGGAGAACAGATTTTATATACTGAACAGTTCTCTGAGTTTGCCTATAAAGACCAAGATCTTTATAGAAAAACATAAAAGAAGTACACGTTGTTGCTAAGAGGATAAAATTAGGAAGTAGGCCAGCCTGGTTTGGAGTTTTAGATAGGATTTGCTAACTGTGTGACTATGGCAAAATGTCTTCCTTCAGACACATAATGACCCACAGATGAGGGGGAAGGGAAATAGAACTTTCTCATTCTTGTTGTGGAAATTAAAGAGATGGTGTTCATGAAGCACTTCCCACAGTACCTGACCTGTTAAGCTCTTAATAAAAATAGTCACTGTTATTGTTGTTCCATTGAAATTTCTAATGGGAAAAGTGTGGTCTCTGTGCAAAGGCACCAATCTGCAAGTGACCCTGCAGTACAAAGGACCCCTCCCCCCCAAAAAAACAAGTCAGCCAACAGTGACACATTTTCATCTTTCCGTCAGTGTTTTAGCTGTAGAGGAATTTTTGCGTATCTTAACTGGGCTTGAACACAGTGAAATGATGGATCTTGTTCCTTCGAACATTGCTTATAATAGATCTGTCAGGTGTCCTATTTAAACCCTAATGGTTTTGCAAATAGCAGGGATTACGAAACACCCAAATTCGAGGTAAAAAAAAAAAAAATCAAACATAAATTAGAGGCAAGCAGTCATTGTGAATTTAGGGTAAAAGGTTAGCCAAGAGGACATTTGTCTATAGCTGAGAAACAGAAGCCCCATCTGGGTTGACCTGCATGAACTTTCTTCCTACCTGAACATCTTGTCCACACAGGGGTAACCTCCTATAGCCCTTGGCTAGTGTCCCTTACCTAACCTTAGTCATACTTTCTGTTATCCTCTGGGTGCACTGGGATGTTTTTTCTAAGGGAGGCTTTCCTGTTTCTGTAGCAAAGCACAGAGGGAAATAGGGTGCATGGTATAGCTGGGCAAGCAGCCAAACCTACACATTCAAAAGGCCTGTCAGATGGCAGCCAAAGTTTCTTTCAGCCTGGCTTTCTGCCACCTCATTTCTCCTTCCTAATCTCCTTTTGTGTTCTCCACTGTCTGGCACCAGGAAAATATTCTCCATCATTTTCTTTCTTCCTCTTATGCTTTAACTTCAAGTTGTTCTAATACCCTAAGTCAAGGCTTTAAGAAACAGAAGTTTAAGTAACTTCCATCACTGGTGCCTAAGTATACGTGGTACAGCTCTTCTCTTGAGCTTGGACCCCTTGGCTCAATATTAGTAGAGGCTCTGTGTGAAATTACTTCCTTCAATCTCATGAACTTCAGTAGTTTTCATTTCAGGATCGCCCAACCCCTCATATATGAAAAGAGACTGTTGCTTCCAGAAATTGGAAGCCAATAAGCAAAGTCAGAGGAGGAGAACAATATGGTGAGTGAGTTCTTGTTAAGGGTGTGTGGTAGACAGAATAATGTTCCCATGAGATGTTCACATTCTGATCTCCAGAACCTGTGACTATATTAACCTACATGGCAAAAAGGACTTTGCAGGTGTGATTAAATTGAGATTTTTGGAGGTGGGGAGAATATTCTGGATTACCTGGGTGAGCCCATTATAATCACAAAGGTCCTGATGGGTGGAAGGAAAGAAGATCAGGGTGAGGAAGAAGATATGATCACAAAAACAAGGGTTATAATCCCAGAAAGATTTGGAGAGGCCACACTGCTGGCAGGAAGACAGAGGAGGAACCACAGGCCAGAGACTGCGGGCAGTTTCTAGAAGCTGGAAAAAGGCAAGCAAACAGTGTCTCACCTAATGCCTCCAGAATGAGTGTAACTCTGTTGACAGTTCAATTTTAAGTCTCATGAGACCCATTTTGGGTTTTCTACCTTCAGAACCGTAAATGGCTTTATGTTTTAAGCCACTAAATTTATAGCAGTAATGGGAAACTAATACAAGGAGTCACCCCTTGCCATTATTCATAAGCAGACACACAATTATGTAAAATTAGTTTGAACTGTTTTAGGGGAAAATAAGATACTGAAATGTCTTTACAGAATTACTTGTTTTGGCATAATGGGCAATTGAAATGCTCTGATCAATGGTATCATCACATATTTTATTACTGGTGGCTAATATTCAAAGAGTTGTATTTTGATAAAATATAATACAAAAAATATACTAAAGGAAACTCCTTCCCCCTCCCCCTTTTTTTTATTCTGGTAAGTGATCCACAAAGCACTGCCTCAAGGTAGTCTTTGTGATCATCAATTACCATTGTAACATTGAATCACCTACTAGTGATACCATTTCCAGTTGATGAACACCAGGCAAACTATCATTTATTATGATCCAGTAACTCAACCATGTCTGTTAACTACAACGTTGGGAGTATTGCCTGCTTCAGAATTAAAATTTACTCATTTTCAGTATTTCCCTTGAAATTTCCTGGAGAGTGATAGGATGAGAGATAAAAGGAAGTCTCATGGTTGCAATTAAGTGCAACTTTTGAAATACTGAAACTCGAACTTACCATCAGCTAGAACAGGGGTTAGGTAAGCCGTTGTTTTCAGTCTTCTTTGATGAGCATGTGAGATGTCCTTGATTCCTGGGATTATGAACCTGCTATACAAACGCATTATTTTTCGTCCTAACACTTGATAAAATGTGAGTTACTTGAGGGAAGAGCCAATATCTCCTTTTTCACTCCCCTTCTCCATATGTTATACCTAATGACACTTTATTGAATAGAACCAGGTTCTCAGCAAATACTCCATGAACAAATAAGTTAATGTTGAATTCCTTAAATAACAATAGCTACCATTGGTGCAGCACTCCACATTCAACGTGCTTCCCCACCCGGATACAGCGCAAGGTATGCATCCTCATTTGAGGAGACACAATGCTAATGAATGAGGTCCCTAGAGTTGAACAGCCTGGGTGAAAACTAGACTCCGTCACCCTCATCTGGGGCTGTGGAGGAAATTCACCTCAGATTCTCATACCTCAGTTTCCTTGTCTCCAAAAAAAAAAAAAAAGGTAAGGCTTTTGCCTATCTTACTGGGTTATTGTGAAGATTAAGCAAGTTAATACTGACACGTGCTCTAGTCTGGGGCCCAGCACATACTAAAGATTCTAGAAATTATAGACTGTTTCTATTCTCAGTTGGTGGAGAAGGAAAAGGAAGACCAAAAGCACAAGATGACTTCCTCAAATTCTCTGATATCAAAATGGAAGATCTGGCTCAAATCCTACTTTCTTCCTTCTATAATGTATCAATATCTGGGTGTTCAGAATCTGGTTTTTAACCTCTCCTTTTTCTTTGTTTTCTCTTCCCAGCACAAATACATTCTTTCTCTCTCTCTCCACACCGCCCCCCACCGACATACACTCACATGTGCGTGCGCGCGCGCGCGCGCACACACACACACACACACACCTGCATCACTGCCCAGCTTCGATTGCCTTGGAGAATCACTGGGGAACTCCACATGTCCCTGTCAGGAACCTGCTAATGGCAGATGACAGCTGTGCAATGACAGAAGCTGTGTGCTTCAGGGGCCAGTCCCCTGCAGAGAGGAACGGTTTCACATCCAGCCCTAAAAAGGCACGCAGCTTTATCCTCCTTCCCGTGTAAGCCTATAGTCATCTCCCTGCTCACCAACCACTGTGCTCATACAGCCATTGGTTTACCTGCCCTTGATAAACTCCGCTAACTCTAGGAAATCCAAAAACCCAAGTGGCTCCCCAAATTACTCCCGGGCTACAGCTACGAAGGAGGCAAGGCTGCCCTCACACTTCCAAGCCTTAGAGACAGAGATCGGTATCTTGTCAAATGAAAGGCAGCCTTGAGGATTTAAATCACTTTTCTTCTCCCTCTCTCCCCTCAAGCTCATCCTCCAAAGCAGGCTCTCTAATTTATGATATGATGGGGACCACATATTGGGATAAGCACAGCATATTAGCTCTGCAGGAGCTGCCAAATAGGACAGTAGCTATTTCGCGACTTAGGTTTTGAGGGGAAGAGAATTTGACAAATGGTCCATCTCTCTGGAGAATCAGAGAGTGGCAAGTCAGCTAGCCAGAGAAGAGGATGATAGAGACAAGGGGAGCACAGACTGAGAGTCTTTTTTCAAAATCTCTCTTTGCATGGAGGGGAAAAGAAACATGGTTCAAGTTGCAAATCCTGCTGCCTCTGATCTGGAAGATTCCTGTTCCTGAATGTGCAGCCAAACAGTGCTCTATGCAGGGGCTGATCTCAAAGCCTCCTCATCGTTGCCCACACCCCAATCCTGGCATCGCTTTGCAAGGGATTTGTTTTGTATTTGCAATGTTAACACTCTGAGCAGGGGAAAGATGCCAGCCCTGTGAGCAACAACAACACAGCTTGGTAATTGGTTTTTAAACGCTTTTTTGCTTTAAATTGATACCATGGATCTTTCATTCTTCCTCCCTGGAGGAATTTCAATCTTTTATTTTCTGAAGAGTGACTTTTCCTTGTCCTACGAGAATTAAGGGACAAACTTGCCATTTCTGATTGAGAAAGGACTCTAACAGGAGATACATATTATCCTACTGAGCCTGCTGCGGGGGAGGATCTGGAACTAGGGAATGGAAGGCTGAGTTCCAATTCTGACTGCCCTGGACTCCCTGTGACCTCCAACAGACCCTCTTCCTCTCAGAAGATCTCAGCTTTTTGCATACATAGCAATCACCTGGGGGATTATAAAAAGAGACTCTGATTCAGCATGTCTGGGGTGGGGCCTGGGGCGTTGCATCTAAGCTCCCTGGTGATGCCCATGCTGCTGGTCCACGGGCTCCATTTTGAGCAGCAAACGTGGAGAATGTTGTTTCTGCAAGTGTGGTCTGTTGACAACCAGAAGTCCTGCCGAAGTGCCTTCCAGTATATGTTCTGACTCCAGCGTCAACTTACTAAATATTTTCAAGCCCATTATGTCTCTACTGGACTACTACAGTTGTACCAACTTCCATTTTCCACCCTCTCTGTTCCCTTACCCAGCCGTCAGAGCATTCTTTTAAAAACATGAATCAGATTGTATCACTCCCTCAGCCCCACTTAAAACCCTCCAGTGATTTTCAGAATCTCTTGGAATAAAATCCAAGGATTATTATGGCCTTATGTGATTTAGCCATGTTCTGTTACCCCATCTCCTACCTTCTCCCACGAGCCCTATCCTAGTGATTCTCAACTAGGGTCAATTTTGCTCCCAGTGCATATTTGGCATGGCTGGAGATATTTTTGATTGTTACAACCAGGTGGGTATAACTAGCATCTAGTGGGTAGAGGCCAGGGAAGTTACTGGAATCCTACAATGTTCAGGAAAGCCCCACATAACAAAGAATTATTTAGACAAAAAGTCAGTAATTCTACTGTGGAGAAATCCTGCTCTGACTACCCTGCCTTGCTTTCTATTACTCAAGATTATCAAGTTTCTTCTTACCTCAATGTCTTTGCACTTGCTGTACATCTTATGCTTCAGACTATATGTATATATACATGCATATATACAAATATACATCTATATACACATATGCATACACACATACACACACATAGACACACACGCACACAATCATTTTGATCATTAAAGCCTCAGTTTGAATACAACATCCTAAGGAAAGCCATCCCGATACCCTTAACTAAAATAGCATACACTCCCTGCTACTTTTCTGTCGCTGTGCTATTTTATTTCCTTGTAGCACTGTCACTATTTGAAAATTTATTATTTACTTATTTATGAGATTTTTTGATCTGTAGCCCCATAGTAGAATATAAGTCCCATGACAGTATGCACTTTGTTCATCTTATTCACTGCCATATCCTTGGTGACACTGCTGTACCCTACAAGGGTGCCTAGGGCATATTTTCTTCTCAAAAATATATGTAGAATTAACATTAATAAATCAGTAAACATACAACTAAATCTACTTGGGTGTATATTTTTAAAAATGTAGAATTCTAAGCCCTTCTGTAGACTTACTGAAACACAATCTCTTAGGTGTGTATAATCCAGGAATCTACATTTTAACAAACTTTCCTTACAATTTCTATACACACTGGAGTGTGAGTTCCACTGGGCTAGATAACAAAAAATAACTAACCTTTATTACTCACAGAGAGGTGCTCACTTGCCAGCCTGCACATGGATCTTGCCAGCAGACCTACTTCTTTTCTGTCCTGCTGGGAAAAAGCCAAGAATCCTGTCTTTGGTTTTATCTCTGTGGGTGGACGTTAGAAAGGAAACTCCAGAGAATGACCCAGATCCCCATCCATCCTGACCTTGAGATTGACAAACCTGGTTTATTTTCCTTGAAGATTGGAATAACAATGAGGGAAGGGAAGGAAATAATACTTCCTGAGAAAATAATAATAAAGTGAGAAGTGAATAAAAGATTAAAAAAATGAAAAAATATGAAATTATCCTTGATATAATGAGTATCGTGTAGATTTTCAAAAATTGGTGGGAAGGTTTTTGCCCACACCCCTACCAGTGGCTGTGAGATCACAGTCAATCAGAAAGCTTGTGAGTAATCTCACACATGAGGCTAATGAGCCATCTATTTCCCACCTCGAGTTTACATCATCTTTTTTTTTTTAAAGATTTTATTTATTCATTTGACAGAGAGAGATCACAAGTAAGCAGAGAGGCAGGCAGAGAGAGAGGAAGGGAAGCAGGCTCCCTGCCTAGCAGAGAGCCCGATGCGGGACTTGATCCCAGGATCCTGAGATCATGACCTGAGCCGAAGGCAGCGGCTTAACCCACTCAGCCACCCAGGCGCCCCACATCATCTTTTTTTTAATGGAAGGAAAAGACCACATTTATCCCTGTTACATGCAATCTTAGTAGATTTGCTTTTTTGTTGAAAAAAAGTTATAATAAGTTATAAAAGTTATAATAAGTTATAAAAGTTATAATAAGGTGGTAATCTTGAAGTTCTTGTTAATAATAGTCTAAACAAAACTTCAACTCCCTGAAGACTTCTCTTGAACGTCTTAAAAGGGGATGGGGGATTAGCTGTATATGTCAATTCTGAAGTAGAGATTACCCTCCAGATACTATTCTACCATCTGACTATTCTAACATGTAGTAAAATTCAATGTGTGATCTTTATTATTGTGGTTATTCTGTAGTTTAGCTATTTTAATCTGTTTAGTTACAATCAGTCAAGTTGACTATCGTGTTCTCTCCTAGATCCTTCAAAGTGACATCAATCCTTTAATTCTTTGGGGAATTTTTTCAATCAGTTATGAATCCTCTTTACCATAATCCAGTCTACACATTCCACATTGCTTACAAAAATAGGTTCTAACAAATGTTTTGCTTACATTTTAATATTTCTCACAGTATTCCTTTAACCAGGTGTTTAGTAATTATAACATAGGTATTTATTGAATCTAGAGTTTTGATTGTTAATATATTATATCTCAAGTTGAGCTTTCTGTGATGACCGCTTATATGTCCCCAGAGACAAATCACCAATGTTTCCTGGAAAATTTAAAAATATACAGGTTTCCCCAGCAGATCCTTATAAATACTCATTAATTTTATGGGAAAATTTGATCTTAGCCTAAGTCATTGTTGATCGACTATAACAATTATTGCTTTTCTCAATTTTCCATTGAATGACTCTTCTGCCCTAGGAATAACATGTAAAGTCAAGTGAGCTAATATGCCTTCCTATTTTATTACTTTCTCCTCACCTCCATCCACCTAATACAACATTGGTCATTAAATAGGTAATTGGAAAAAAAAAATGCCTGAATCTGTTTCTAAAACTATCTATATTCTGAACACCCTTATAATATACATAATTCCTTTAATTCACTAACAACAAAAATATAAAACCAATGATTAAGAATTTTGATGTCTTTTAATCATAGAAGGCCTTAATGGTCAGTGATATGAATGGTAATAGTCACCATTGTCATTAATAAATATTCGGTGAGTAGGCTGTATCATGTGCCAAGCAGTCAGCTAGGTCCTGAATACTGTGTGGAAGAGGGCACTAAATTAAACAAAAGGACCAAAGTCCCCTTTACCTGGAATCAGCATTGACTTCTGCCATGAATAGGCACTTTTGGGTGAAGTGAAAAACAAAGCTCAGGAAGAAGCAAGCTATCAATCATGTGTACCATTAATTACCTGGGTATTGACAGGAATAATGGCAGCACCACACAGGCTTCTTCCCTTAATTTTTTTTAAAAAATAATTTATGGAAATGTCCTTTAATGAATTCTATGTGGGGGAAGTTAAACCATCAAGACCAACAATGGTTAACTATACAAAGGATGTTTCTAGAAATACTTTACATAAACTTTTATTTGTACCTGTCTCTGGAAATATGGGCATTATTCCATGCCCAGGCATCCAGTCTCATTTACACCTGTATCATACTTGATTCTTCTGTTTCGAGGAGGAATAAGGGGAAAGATTTCCTTCAGTAGATGATGACCTCAGCCTCTCCATGAAAATGCCTACTATTAACCAAATTCCAATTGGTGTAGAATGCAAAGACTTAATAGCTAAAGTTGACTGCAGTTCCCTTTGGGACCTCAGATTGAAGCTAAAGGAAGTGTGGGGTCACCCGTGGCCAAATTTCTTTTAGATTCTAGTATGCAGCAAGACTTTCAAAAGGAGGATTCAATCTTCATCACTAAGTTGATGTTGTTTCTCTTCTCCATAGGAATTCCCAAAACATTTCAGGACCAGTAGGTAGGGATCACTTATTCTAAGCTGAAATGAAGGTGCCTTTCAGCAGTTAAAGCCGGCCACTGTGATTATTATTCAGCAGCACAACACATCAGTTACAGAGAAGGACTAAAAAATATTAAGAGAAAGTAAGTCCTATGAAAGGGTCACAGGAGCTTGACATTTCTATAATTCAATAATTTCATTGATATGATTCACTCTTAAATTGGGCTACCAAATAAAGTTGCATTTTAGGTGGTGGCAATTAGTCATTTTTATTATAATGACTAGCACTCCCTTGCCTGCAGTGAATATCCTTTATCCTCTTTAGAGTCACTTCTCATGAATCCTCAGGTGGTAAATTCATGAAATTCTACCTGGTTCCTCCCTCCTGCCCCAAAACTGATTGTTTGTTTTCCTGAATATGCCACCATTAAGAGCAGGAGATCTGATGTTCCAGACTTTTTCCAGTTTGCTGTTGCCTTTGCTGCAATGCTGAGTTGCCCCTGGTCATTTCCAAAGGCCAGGTTCCAATTACAGGGGTGGGGAAAAAGTAAAACTTTTTTTGTCCCAACTTCCACTCTATGGACGCTCCAGAACCTGTACTGTTAATTTTTAGACTCTCAAAACAGAACTCAAACCTGGAAAAATCTTTGCTTTTTTTTTTCCTCTAATAGTATGCATTCATAAGGATCCATTGTCACAGTTCTTTTCCTGTATATCATACCTATGCTGAGATAAATCAGCATTTGCATCTTGAGTCTTTCATTTGTCAGGAGTAAAAAATTACATACCAATGAGAAAGGGAAAATGATGGGAAAAACATGGTCATTTTACATTTTACAGAGGTACTTTATTTTTTACATTAAAAATTTTTAAAATACTACCATTGCAGAAGTGTCACAATTTTCAGGGAAAAATTATAAGAATGTAAGTTCATATCAAGAGTGAAAAATAAAATCTGTCCCTTTAAGAACATGGGGAAACAAGCATGAAAATAAAAAATCAAGTTAACATCAAGTGTCATGACTTAGAAAACTTTTAAGAGACAAGTTATTAACAAATTTCAAAAGAGAATAGGTGAATTTAGTTTACATAATCATTAAATGTTAATAAGATTATCCTGAACCTGTGTAATATAGTCAGAAGTTTAGAGGAATTGATTCGTTTATGGAATGCTAAATTTCTTAGATCTCCTAGATACACTGCAGGTCAGTGGAAACCATGACCATAGGTAACACAGCGGTTGGAATAAAAACAAAAAGATGACTTTTTCCTAACATCTTCAAGGCTGTTAAAAGGTAGTGTTGGATTTTACACTGGAGCTGAGCTCAGGTTTATGTCATATTCAAACTGCTGCTGGAAAACTTTAAGGGGTTGTTGTTTGTTACTTTTTTCTAAGCATTTATTTATCACCCTGTCTCCAGAACCTTTGTGTTTTACAGATATTGACTTATAAATAATAAAAATAACCCTATACAATATGTAAGGGAAATTTAAAATTATTCCCTGCTTACAGGGTAAAATGCTGAAGCATATATAGCTCTGAGGCCAGATATTTGCATACTCTGTCAAGCTTTAGAAACCTGAAAACAAATGCTGGAGAAATTGCCACCATCCATGCACCAATATTAGCCAGGTAGAGAAGAAGAAGAAGCAGAGAAAAGAGCACTACCAACTTCTCGAAGTCCTTTGACTGAGGAGGCAGAGAGCCCTGAGGGAGGTCAGTGGTATCCCGACACATAGCATTAATCTGAGCAGCAGATAAATTTATGAGTAGTCACGTCATGGCAACTTCCTAATTATCTGTCTCAAGATAGCTTTGATTTGTCATAAATTTCCTTTTTCTTCCATGTATTCCGGTGGTACTCTTTAGTCTTTTTTATGAACTATGTCAACATCACATCATAGACCTCTACACGGGAAGACTATCCATTCCAAAAACTGAAGGGATTTTTGAAAAGTTTTTATAAAGAGAACAATTTACAAAACAAATCATTCTTTTATATTTATTTGCATTCTGTGAGAAGACTCATGGCAGAGGTTTCAAATGATCAGAGTCAGTGGGATCATCTGATTTGCATGCTGACTGCACTCCTGAGAATAGAGGAAGGAGGGGGGCTCTGACAGGCTCACTTACCTGTAGGAGACTAAACATGCATTTTTTAACTATAGAAGGAAAAGACCAGCAGCTACAGCAGCTGACCCTGGGGAGAGTTGCAATTCTGTGAATTATCACTACATCGCCCTCACCCACCCTGTGGCCCTCATTAACTAGGGCTGTCATTGCAAATGAGGGCTTGGGTAGCCATTTTGATTGGGTCCCCATCTGTGTGTGTCACATAGGCTGATGCTGGTGCAAAGTTAGAGATAAGGGCTGAGGACGTCTAATTTGGGAAAACCAGCTTGAAATGTTACTCTTCAGCTAACATGCATACTTTGTAAGGTATGTCATAACAAAATTGTGTGTGTTGCACATTTTCTTCTCAAACTATACTGATGGCAAAGAATATAACTGAGTTCCTGCAGCCATGCTATCCACCTGTCCCCTTTCGGAACAAGACAATGGGCTATTTCAGGGGGAAAAAAATCATAGCATATGCACGAGCAAACATGAGTGGGAAAAAGGAGACAGTTCCAGATGATCTGCTTTACCCCAGAGCATGGCACTGCCTTATTCCTACCATCTGAGCTTGGAAAGGTATTGCTGGGCATGGGCCAACCTCAGCACATTTAGCCACCTTTAGTGCAGCCCCGGGGCATTTCTTCCAGTGCTTCAGCCTGTCTGTCTTTAAATGGCATTCTTTATTTCTCAGGTTCAATTCCACTTTTACTCTACCTATACAGAAGACTAGACTAGAGAGAGTGACTAGAAGCCATTTTCCTTTTCCCAGACGAAGATATTTGAGGATGTTAAAATTTCTCTGTAGTCCCTTGATGATTATGCAAAGATATAAGATCACTCTGGGTCAAGTACTCTGTATATACATACATATATGCATGTAAATAATTATATTAAATTGTAAGATATATCTTACTATCCCTATTTTACAGAGGAGGATACTGAGCATCAGAGGGTTAAATCACTAAAATTTTATAACTGTTATAGATGGTACTTGAATCCACATCACATGATCAAACCACTATACTGTGACTTATGAGCTTGGCAAAGCTTTCCAAAGTTTAATCTCTCTTCATTTTTAAAATCATACTATGAAACACAAAACTTTAAATTTTTTTTTTAAAGATTTTATTTATTTATTTGACAGAGAGAGATCACAAGTAGGCAGAGAGGCAGGCAGAGAGAGAGAGGAGGAAGCAGGCTCCCTGCAGAGCAGAGAGCCCGATGCGGGACTCGATCCCAGGACCCTGAGATCATGACCCGAGCCGAAGTCAGCGGCTTAACCCACTGAGCCACCCAGGCGCCCAAAACTTTAAATTTTTTACCTTCTTTTTTTTTTTTTCCCTTAAGGAAATAAATGCACTTGAACATTCATTTACAAAATACTTTAGAAAAGCAATTGTTTAGTTTAGCAGAAATACAAGCATAGGTGCAAAAGAAGAAGAAGAAGAAAGAAAGAAAAGAAAACCATTTTATCAATGCTTTTAGATAAAATGATACTTTAGATAAATATACTTTACCTATAGTAGCCAATCTACCAGCAACTGGCTTTATAATATGAGTCAGGGCTACTTACATCAAAATCACTGGGATTCTTATTAAATGGAGTTTCCCAGAACCACTAAGACATAATAAGAGCCTCTGTGGATAAGCCCCAAGAATCTACATTTAAAGCATAAGTTCCTAGTGGTGCTGATGTCCACCACAGATTGAGAGAACAAATGCCCTAAGATCATTTTGTTGCTTCTCACCATGTTAGTGTGACAAGTTACTGCAGAATGCTGTTGATGACAAACAAATGGTAAGTTTTAGTTGCACTAGCTCGTGACTTTCCTAGTGTCACTTCTTGCAGTGGTAGAGCTTGTTTTGGAAGTTTTAGTGCATTATCACCAGCCAATTAGAACTAACCCACATTTGGAATTAGTGAGGAACTGGAAGCCTATGGTGTGTTTAGGCTGTTAAAATGGATGACTAGGAAGAGAATAAGCATTTTGGAGAAAACTTCTCTCCCATGGTGACCTTGTTTTCAAGCCAACATGCCTACTAGTAGGTCACAGAGTTTACTTAAAAGAAATGAGCATTTTACCAAAGGTTTTGCAACGTGTGCTAATCAGAAGCTGCCTGTCAAGTTGAAGTAGCATCAAGAGGCTCAGAATAAGGGCTCTTGGGCGTTAAATGGTTCCTACCAAATACCAAACCTATTATCATGATTGGCTGTTATAGCCCTCTAAACGGCAAAGTGATTAAATTGGTCATTATGAAACCCTGAAGATGCATAATTATGACAAATAAGACTCAAGTGCAAGGAGATTTTTATCTCACTGACTGGATTACATTTCAAGGATGAATCAATGAAAGATTTTTTTTTTTTTTTTTTTTAAATTTTTGTCCGCTGCATGGAAGCTTCTTCAGTTAGGAACTGGATTCTCTTGATCTTTGAGGAAACCTCTTTGTGAGTCATCTTAACACACTCAGTTTAGAAACCTTTCCACATCTAAACTGATGCTAGATGCCTATTCTTTACAACAACTGGTCTCCATTTACATTATAGCCCTAAATTATACATGGAATGCTCTTTTTGATAATTTTGCTGAGTATCAGATGCCTCTGATAGGATCCTGGACTTATTCTGAGTCACTCTAACTTGTTCTAAGTCAAGTCCTCAGCCTAGATTTGATCCACTTATCATTACCAGTAGTAATGGCAAAAAACCAGGACTACAAAATAAGCTGGTTCTGTGCAGTCTATTTAATGTCTAAGAATCAAAGAAGAAAAAAAAGAAAAAAAAACTGTGATAAAATACCTCACCAAAAAATGATTCTGTCCTGGAAACAGACATACTACAAACCCTTATAACATATCTCTGGGTCAGTGACAATAAGGATATACCAGGTTGTACCCAGAAATTCTACCACACAAAGTTTTGTGGGTTTTTTTGTCTTTAGGATTATAGAGAAAATTGATCATATGAACCCAGTGTCTTGATAGAATACTTTCAATTATTGACAGAAAGAGAGAACATGGAAAAAGAACTTAAACTAGATTTACATGAACTTCTGTATTTGGCAGCCAGATATAATACCAATATAGTGTCCTGTATCAAACTGCATTTGCATTAAGATCTGTCATCAGTACAAACTAAAAATAGTATTTACTGAATAGTGATACTTGTCAAATTACTAGTGACTTCTTGGGAATAAGTCCCTTCTAAATACCAATCTGAGGTATCATGCAAACTATAATTGTGGTGGTTGATATTTTCTTGAAACAGGAAATCACCAGGAAGGTAACCAAAAGTTATTCTCTGTTCATTTATATAATAGATAAAATAAACTATTCACTACCCCCCTTTTTTCTTTTCTTCCCTATCTATGAATTTCTTTCACTTTCTTCAGTTCTATTTACCATATACCTTGAACTGTAGTCTCATCCTCAGAACAACTCATTTAGTGTGAAAATTGAATGCCCTTTAAGAAATGAATTGTCAGTATTTGATATCACTGTGCTTCTCTTATTTAAAGAAATGCTGTAGTTTTATTGGTGAGAAGGGAATATGGCAAGAGAAGGGGAACCAAAACATCCTGAAGGGTGAAAGAGTTTTAATTGTTTTCAAATATGTTTTTAGACAGTCAGAACAACACAGGCAACAGAACAAAATAGATGATGTTGATGAAAATAAGCAAGGGCATCTGGATGACTTTTTGTAACTCAACTGCAAGAACCTTTACCAACTCAGAGCTTACAAAATATCAGCCATGTTGATAATTGAAAGTATTGTTTTCCCAGAAAGAAGGAAGGAAATCAGAAAAGCATATAAAGAAGTCAATATGTGTTTTAAATTTGTATTCTCTAATGTTCAAATGAGATCTCAGATTTTACTTGTCACAATTTTTCATTATCAAGGATGCCTCACCCTGTGGCCATTCTGTTCTCTGCTTTGATGGCCAATTTTAACTTGTCCCAGAAGCAAGTTTGGGAAAGCACTCATGCCTTCTACTACTCTTTTAGGTGAAAATGGACCCAAATTAAATGCAATCTAAAGAGAATTAACTATGTCATTTTAAGTGAAATAGAATGAATCATAATGAAAATAAGATAGGCTTATAGTATTTCGTACATTTGAAGTAAAAATTTTTATGTGATTTTATTGTTGCTAAATTAAGGAATAAAGAAATCACCCATTTATAGTGGTTTACATTTATCTGGTTTCCATGTTATTAGAAAGCTTTTAGATGAACTGGATATGCTCATATTTGTAGAGGAGAAAGGACAATTCAGACATTATCAGAATAGAAAGTCATCTGGATAAAGTGTGAATACAGAGGAAATGTATATTTATCCATAGAAAAATCACAGACATATAATTTCCAATTGCCCTTAGGTGTGGATAAGCTTAGAAGGAAAGTAGAAGTTTTGGAATGCTGGAAGAATTTCTTCAAGAGTTTGAATATTTTCATGTATACAGTGATAAGCCATTCCATGCAATGGTTTAAATAGGAAGAATCTGTGTATTTAAGTATTTTCTCCTGGTTGCAAAATATATCTGTATTAAAGGTCCCATATCAGAAGTATTAGTTGTAGGTATGATGCCCAATTCAGTATAAACATAAAATCAGTCCTCATAGATAATCATTATCATAGCATAAACATGAATTCACAAATCATTTAAGAAACCTCTATAAATGAAGCATTGCAAAACTATTCTATCTGTTAAATGTTTCCCAAACTTTGAGGATATTAATCCTAATATTATTTGTTTAATAGATATATTTTTTTTACCATTCTTATGTGAGGTGCAGAAGATAAGGGAAGGGAATCAAGTGAGTCAGGAGAATTAACCCCACCACCACTTTAGACCCTGGAGTCTCAGTGGCTTAACACAATAAAAATGTCCTCCTCCTTCACATTACAGACTTAGATGTATCGTTCTCTGCTTTGTAGCTCTACTTATCCTAAAAAATGGCCTTCAAGCTCACCATGAAGTGGGAAGATAGAGAGGACAGGGAAAGCTGCCTTTTACCTCAGCCCAGAAGAAGCACACTTCCCTTACACTCACAATTCATGGGCCAGAACTCAATCTGCAAGAAAGGCTGAAGAAGAAATGAAATGAAAGCATTTTCTTTGCTTTGTTATATACTTCTCTTATCACACATAGTACCATCACCCCCTCCCTAGGGGAGGCAACCCAGACACTACATGCACCTCAAATTCCACAGTCTTCACCATGAAGCCCAAATATTGTTCCTCCCCATCCAACAAATGAGGAAATAAAAAGATAACTTTTAGATTCCTTCACCTCTCCCATCCTGTACACACTGAATACACAATGATGGAACAGAGAAGGTATAATCTCAATAAACTCTTTCTCTGGAGAAAGGAATGAACGGGAGATACATATTAGCCACAGGTCCAAACCAATTCCAAAACTGCACTGTGTGTTATACTGTAAAAGCTCCCCTGCCCCAACCTGGTTGTTGAGTTTCTGATGTTGTGCTCTTGCCCACTTTTTTCTCAGTGGCTCCTAGATCTGCCCTCTGTAGGGGGAAAGGAGGCCATCACTCACTGACTATTTCTCGAGGTCATCTGGGGTGGGCATTTGAAAATATGCTCTCACCTTGGAAACTGTGCAACTTTAGCAGCTCAGCATCCTCTCACGGTAGCCCAAAGTATTTAAAAATATCTAACTTAAATTCTTCATCTGATTTCTCAATTACATATGAATTCAAGAATTACTTTCTGACTTTTTTGGTCTGGGCCCATAATTTATTTGGTGGATACAGGATCTTTAACATCCTAATGGGCTTCTAATCTATATGCCTCTAGTCAGCAACATGTGCTAACAACTACGCTCAATGTTCTTTTGAGACACAGTGCTTGAATGTGTTTTGCTTCTTTTCCTTTCTGAGCTCTACATCCTTCTCCCAACAACTTGATGGCCCCACCCTTAGTTAGATTTTTTCCCCCTGAGCCTCTTTAATCAACTAAAAGGTTTTATTGGCATTTTGTTACTTTTAGAATCTCATCTCCTATTATTGGGAATCAAAAATCAGTTGGATTTTCTAACCCTTCAAAGCTCCTAATTTCTGAACACTGTTTTCTTTTGTTTCTGTTTGCAAACTTGCTGATTCTCTCTTTCACTCAACTCTTCCAAAGACAACTGTGTGAGCTACATACATATTGCTGAATAAAAAAACTGACCCAAAATCAATTTTTCTTTTTTAGTAGTCAAAAATAGCAAACATTTATCATCTCATAGTTTCTGTGGATTTGGAATCCAGAAGCAGCTTGAGGGAGTGCTGCTTTCTCAGGGCCTCTCATGAGATTGCAGCCAACCTGTCCACCAGAGGCTGGAGTGTCTGAAGAATTGACTGGGCCTGGAGAGTTGACTCCCAAGTTCATCCACAGGCTATTTGTCAGGAAGATTCAGTTTTTCACTACTTGAGGCTTTCTGTTGGCCTACTCATGACATAGCTTCCTCATGCATGTATGTTTCAAAGAAAGTAAGAGTGAGTGAGCAAGAGAACACCCAAGACTGAAGGCAAAGTCTTTTATAACCTAATCTTAGAAGTGACACGCAGTCACTTCTGCTATATGCTTTTGGTCATATGTACTAGCATGTGAGTATGTTATGGTACAAAGTATGAATACCAGGAGATAGACTTCATTGAGGACCATGTTAGAGGTTGGTTACTGCAGGCAACCAATTGTAGCAAATACAAAGATTTTCAACCTCTTTTCAATCTGCACATTCCATAAGCATGCAGCCTACCTCACAAGTTAACACAAGTGAGTCTTACTATTTTGATCACATCTCTTTTCAGAGATCACAATCTAATCCTTAACTGGCTACCAAACTTTCAGTTTGTTCACCTATTAATGGTTAAGCCAAATTACATTTTGTATTTTTTGTTACAGCAGCGCTTTACTCTTGGTAATGAGTATCGAATTTTTTATAAAGCCAAGATGGTTAAATAATAGCTAGCAAAACAGAACAAAACACCACCAACCCCCCCACCCCCCCCACATGCGCACACACACACACACGCACACACACACCCCACTAAATTATCTTAAATATTTCTTATCTCCAGGTTCCGTTATAATCAATCTGTTCTCCCTAAAGTGACCAGAATTTCTTCTGTGAAATACATATTTGAACATATCAGTCTGTTATGGAAAACTCCATGGCTCCAGAGGCTTCAGGATGAAGTTCATTTCCTTAACTGTTGCTTACAAGACTCTTCGTATTCCAATCTTAGTCTACATTTCCACCTTAGTTTCCAACTAATCCCCACAGATATTCTATACTTTAATCCCACAAAACTGTTCACTATGGAATATCATAAGAAGTTTTATTCCTCTGTGTTATGTATATACCAAGTCCTTTACCTGAGATTATATGCCTTCCCCCCAAAACCGCATAAACCCCTCAGATCACTCTACATTTATGCTACTGTTACAGTATATACATACCTTACTGGAGCATTCTTAACATTTTTATTTCATTGTCTCCTGAACTACCATATTTACTCCTCAAAGGAACTACACTAGACGTTACTTTTCATGAACATAGAGGCTTTATCAACCATACTTCCTAACTTACTAGATTCTGAGTAATGATCATATAGTAAATATTTATTAAATTTAAATAAGCAAATATATGAATTAATTGGTAAGGGATCATTCCTTCTTTTTTCTATTCTTACTGTAAAGCTAAGCTCCTAGTCTCATAAAACCTATAGTAGACACTCAGTAAAGGTTTAACAATTATAAAATGGATGAAAATGGCTCATCCTTCTAATTGTACCTGTTCTTCCTGAATGAAAAATTTATTTACATCTCTATTTATATTCTACACCTTCTCAAAATTTAATGCCAGTCCAGATCCTTACCCTGAGTGTTGGGCCCATATAGCTAAATCTTTAATAAAAATTTCCATTTGAAATTCCCAAAGTAACTTGAATTCAGTTTGTACAAAATTAAATTCATCATGTTTTCCATTCATATCAATTTTCACTCTTGGATTGTCTTTCTTTGTGAGTGGCAGCACCAATCACTCAAGCCAGAAGCTTGAGTGTTGTCTCAAACTCTTAGTAAACAGGAAGTGTTCCTCATACCCAATTTGTCACTAAGTTTGTGCCTTAAATATCTCTTTTCTTATTTCTCTGATTTTTTAACTTCTTATCATGTTTTTTGCAGAATGCCATAGAGCCTCCTAACTGGTATACCTACTACCTGTCTGACATTCCTCCCGTTTATTTTCAACATTGATATAAAAATGATTATTTTACAAGATAAATTAGGCCTATGCCATTTTTGTTTAAACACCATTCTCATTACCCTTATGTTAATATTATTACTTTTTTTTCAGTGTTCAAAATATACATACTTTAAAAAAACTTTTATTTAAATCCTATTTAATTAACATACAGTGTGTTACTAGTTTCAGAGGTAGGATTTAGTGATTCCTCAGTTGTATATAATACCAAGTGCTTATTACAGCAAATGCCTCCTTAATGTCCATCACCCAGTTACACCATGACCCCACGCACCTCCCCTCCAGTAACTCTCACTCTGTTTCCTATAGTTAAGAGTCTCTTGTGTTTTTCTCTCCCTCTCTGTTTTCATCTTATTTTATTTTTTCTTCCCTTCACCTTTGCTCTTATGTTTTATTTATTAAATTCCATATACAAGTGAAATCATGTAGCATTTGTCTTTCTCTAACTGACCTATTTCACTTAGCATAATATCCTCTAGTTCCAACTACATTGTTGCAAATGGCAAGATTTCACACTTTTTGATGGCTGAATAATACTCTACTGTATTTATATACCATATCTTTATCCATTCATCTGTCTATGGACATCTGGGCTCTTCCCATAGTTTGGCTATTGTGGACATTGTTGCTATAAACATTGGGGTCCATGTGCCACTTCAGATCACTACATTTGTATCTCATGGATAAATACCTAGTAGTACAATTTCTGGGTCTTAAGGTAGCTTTATTTTTAACTTTTTGAAGAACCTGCATACTGTTTTTCAGAATGTCTGCACTGTTTACATTCTCACCAAGTGTAAGAGGGTTCCCATTTTTCCTCATCCTTGCCAACATCTGTTGTTTCCTGAGTTGTTAATTTTAGCCATTCTGACTGTTAATATTATTACTTTTTGCTGACATAGAGAACACTCTGTGGCTCTACCCTTGACCATCTGGAGATACATGTCTTGCCTCTTCTTTTTCTCTCTACAGGGCACAAATATGGGAAGCATATCTAACTAATCTAATAATTTATTGTCCTTAGAAGATACCATTCTCTCATGAAGAATGCTGTTCCCACTACATCACTCTTTCTCTGACACAGTGTTAAGTACTTATTCCGGACAACCCTCCCTATAGGCAGCCCTCTCTAGAAATATGTGTTGGCAACACATAAACATGTGTTGAATGCATAGTTATCAAAAATCCTGACACCAAAAAGCACAAAACCTAAAATCTGAATCTATTTTGTAATTTACCTATTCATTAATTTACTTATCCTGCTAAATGTTACCTTAGATGTTGGGATTGTCCTATAATGACTGAGGTGATCCAACTCTGGTTTTTGTGTGTGTGTGTCTTAGAAAGCCAGGTTTTAGTTTGATTTTAGCAAGAGCAGCAAAAAATTATATAAAAAGTTTGGTTTTCCATAGCTTCATTTTTAAATAGAATCTCAAATGACCTTCCTGGATACTATTCATACACTGTCTTAGACTAGATTAAAAAAATGCCTCCATGAGCAATGATTGGTTAAGACAGAGAAAAGAGATAACAGTTCGCCCACGGGAGGAGGCTGAGGCAAGCAAAGACAGTGACAAGCAGATAAACAGAAAAAGGAAGAAGCTGTTGGAAAAAAAAAAAAAATTCTTGAGTACTTGAAAAGCCTTGGCTGAGACAGTGGGGGAGATAAAAAGAGAGAAAGGAAAAACACAATCAGCCCTGCTAGTAATTGGAGAGGCTGGAAGAATGGAGGCTGGAGGCTCAGAGGGAGAAAGAAAAGCAATGAAAGAAAATGAACAATAACGGTGGGTGGGTGAAACATAGGAAGAGATTGAAAAAATGAGAAACCAGTCAAAGAGAATAGAAAATGGGAACCTCTGGGGTCCCACTTCTCAGTTGTTTCATTAACTTCTTACCACAAGAAGCATGTGTAATTTGGAGAATTTACCCCTTTCATTTAAAATAAATAAATATTTAAATAAGAAACATGTGCCTTATGAGACAGAGTTCAAAATCAGGGTGAACTAACAATATATGTTCAGATAATTTTGAAGCTCAGCTCCTATTATAGGAAGTTAGAGAACCTGGCGAGTGTACTTCTGAACACAAATCATACTGTCTACATTTCCTGCATTTGCCTCCCATCCCTGACATTCTGTCTATAAATGTTTTCTTCCTTATAGCGTTCATCCTTGCCCATCTACCGGTTGCATAAGATGTTATTGCCTCTCCTTCACCAGTAACAATTGATGAAAGCCCGAGAATGTTCCAAGCCTCTCCCTTCTCTATCTGCAGAATGGATAGAGTAAGGATTCAATAGAATTCTATGGCTCCTCCTTCCTTCAAAGATGGAAACAATGTGGGCACCTGTGTGGCTCAGTGGGTTAAGCCGCTGCCTTCGGCTCAGGTCATGATCTCAGGGTCCTGGGATCGAGTCCTGCATTGGGCTCTCTGCTCAGCGGGGAGCCTGCTTCCTCCTCTCTCTCTCTCTCTGCCTGCTTCTCTGCCTACTTGTGATCTCTCTCTGTCAAATAAATAAAATCTTAAAAAAAAAAAAGATGGAAACAATGTAAAGGCATTGATGTTTCCAAATTACCTTTCTTTACTAGAGAAAAAAACAAAACCAACAAACAAAAAAAAACTTTACCAAGAGTCCCCAAGTGGTTGAGATGGGTACACTTTATATTTCCAGTTCACACTTTCCCACTGTCAGTGGCATCCTCACTGTTAGACACCTGGCCACACAAAGGTGGATTTCCTTAGTGATCTATGCAAAGGTTTTCTTGTATGACTATTTAAAGGAAGGTGCCATAAAAAGAATAATGTTATTTTCATAGTTGGGAGTTCTGCTCAAATCTGTGTGGATTGGAGGGGTTTTTGTTGTTGCTAAATAATGCTCTCAAAAATCAGGTCTGCAAGAGAACAAGGGACAATATTGACTAGAGTCAATTCAGCAAGTGACCTTCATGCTTCTAAGCAACTAGCCAATCAGAATTCATAGCAAGCAAATACCATCCAATCAGTATTCATTTCACATGATTAGTAACCAGCTGATGTGAGAAAATGGATGAAAGGCAGCATTCAGGTATGTAATGATTATAAAATAATGGATCAGAAAGTAATTCTACAAAGCTACAGGGTTAACAGGCTTGGAAAATGTATTTTGCAGCTTTGGGAGAGATGCCATTTTTTGTAAGATCTTATTTATCAATCGTAGAAAAGAATAGAAACCCTCAAAAACAAAAATAAATTTATAACATAATACCTGTTGCTTTCTATTTGTTGCAAAAACAAAACAAAACAAAACAAGCCCCCAAACTCTAAAAAGTAAAGTCTAATGACTTGTCTAAGAAAAAAATATATAGATTTCTATCAAGCAGTGCTGGGTGTTAATTTTTCATTATTTTTCCAAGAACTCCACTTTGGAAGGCACAATCTATTAAACCTGTCTTAATTTCCATTTTGTTTGATCGGTAAGCTCACTTCTTTTCTTCCCTCTAAATATTTTCTGTGATGAAAAAATTTCATATGAAACAACTTTCATTTCTCCCCAGGAATACCATGCCTTTGTTGGGTTATAGTTTATGGAGTTAAAATGGGAAGAGAACTCAGTCTGGGACAATGGCATTTTGACCCAGGGCTGAAAACAACTCTCAGAGGTACTCCCTAAAGCTCTGGTTATCACCAGTGAAATAACAATTCACCTCTCTGTTTTCTTTACTGAAACTGACACTGTAAGTAACAAAATGTAGTGAGGTTTCAAAGAAAGGAAAATGACCTTTAAATTTTCTGAAGCATAAAGGCCACTTCATGCAACAGAGAACAGCAAGAGATACGTGGCCTTAGGAGGTGAGTGAGATGACTCAGATTAGGGAATAAAAAGGAAACGCAGCTGGGACCTTTGGGCTTGTCCTTTCTGAAGGCACAAGGACCAAGGTCTTCTTTAAATGGAAAATAGGGGTGGATGAGCCTCAAAAGACTTGGTACAGATAAGAACGAAAGATCTCAATAATTATTCAAGGTATCTAAGAGTTCCAAAATTAGCTAACTTGCTATATTCCCATATTTTCCATTATGCTTTTATAAAACCAACATTGAAGGGAATACATATGAAAATTAATATGAAAATGTTTCCTACTGTCAATAGTCTCAAAGTAAAAATTAACACTTTTTTTTTTCTTTTACACTAAGTGAAAGACAAACTCCAAACTGAGGGATATCTACAGGATTTGTTTTTCTTTGATATAGAAAAAAGTTGAAGAATTGCAAACATGATCTCTTCAGAAGGTCAGAGAACTATGGTAACTTTCCAAATTATAAAGAGATGATTTTAGCAGCTAAATTCAATAAGAGAAAAATAGTTACAGTCTACATTTTTTTAGTATCATTATGAAACTCCAAATAATAATAAATGTACAGTTTAAATGAAATGATTATTTCTTAAAAGGGAAGTGAACTGGCAAAGGATGAATAATCTGAAAACTTAAAAGAATGTTTTTCTACATATCAAAATCTCTCCCAATTCTAGGATAAAGTCTAAGTCCTGGAATCTAACATGGAGTCATATGTTTTATATAACAAGCTTAACTTTAAATAAGGTGCAGTGAATTGCAGGTACTAAATCTTACTGAAATTGAAATACAGATTGGTTTTACAGCCAAAGACTATGTGAATTTAACTTAGAATATGTAAAGACTAGTGAAACAAATATGCTAATGATGAAAGGAGAGCCTTAAGCAGAAAGATCATAAACCTCATCAAAATTCCTTCAATCTTTCCAAATACTATTTGCACTTGGAATTATTTAACAAACATTTATTAAACATCTATTGTATGCAGAGATTAATATTTAAACTAATGGAAAATATACCACGATTAAAAGGAATAATCTACTTAGAGGAGAATAATCTGATAAATGGTGATCAAATTACTCATGGAATCACAGTACTCAAAAAAACTTCATTGTTCCTTCTGTCCTTGGAGATTTTAGAAAATGGAGATTTGTTAATCTTTCTTGGAAGCTTATTCCAAGGTTATGTCAAAAAATTATGTACTAAACTTCTAATGAGGATAATGGCCACCGTCTAATTCCTGTTAATATTCCCAGGCCCCAAGGTACTTGCAAAGAAATCATAGAACCATCAAAGCCATGCTTTCCAGTATCAATTCAATCTTTGCTGCTGCCTGGAAATAGTTGTATCTAATTCTTTCTCTACATTTCATAATAGCCATAACAAGAGTTTTCCATTCTTTTCAAGTTTTTAAATCTCACAGTATTTTTAGCTTCTCACTTTCTTCTGTCAGATAAGCTAGAATCTGGGGCATCAGCATTTTCATCTTCCTGTTTCTCTTCTTCAAACTACCCTCCTAATACAAATACTAATACTGAAAGATCCCCCGGGGCTCCAAGCACCCCGGAATGGACCCCTTCTCAGGAGGAGACCCCCGGACCCAAAAACCAAGCCGAGTCCACTGATCAGATGCAAACAGCACGAGGTTTATTGAGTTGACACAGGTACCTGCGGGCGGTCAAGTCTTAGGAAGACTCGCGCGCCAGCCCTTTGTTCAGGGCCTTTTTATGGGGTTTGGGGAAGCAAAAGCATACGTACAGAAGCAGAAACATAGTTACAAGGTTCTTATTGGCTGGTTTGAATGTAAGGCATACTCGGTGTTTGTGGATTGGCTTTGAAGGACCCCGGCGTGCGAAGAGAAAGGTGGGGAGGGGGAGTGAGGAGGGGGAGTTGGACCTTATTACTCAGCAGAGAAACATCCTGCCTACGTGACTAGGCCCACGTACCTAGGCGACCCCCCTTGCCTACATGACTATGCACATAAAGTATCCTGTTGAAACAGGAGACCAGTATCACCCCCTAAAAGCCAAGTGGTTACAGAAAGGCAAGGGAGTGGTTAAACAATTAACTGGGGGAGGGGTCTAACAGGGGAAGGGCGAGTGATTACAGAAAAGCCAAGAAGCAGTTAGTTAATCAAAGGCTGGGGGGGGGTGTCTATATGCGGAGTCTTTCATTCCCCCCTTTTTCTTTATCATGGATAGAATCTTATATCCATTCGCTCTGGTCCTGTACCAGGTCAGTTTGGGATCCGGTCTGTCGAATTAGCTGATATTGCTGTGTCACCAGTGGTTTTGCAGCCCCAATAGCGACAAGAAAAGTGGGATGTCCCACTACAGTAGGTCCACTCTCTGGGTC
Source organism: Neogale vison (assembly GCF_020171115.1). Classification (NCBI taxonomy): domain Eukaryota; kingdom Metazoa; phylum Chordata; class Mammalia; order Carnivora; family Mustelidae; genus Neogale; species Neogale vison. The sequence continues at coordinate 62,549,559 of NC_058096.1, read as the reverse complement.
TGTGAAACCCGGGGCATACATAGAAGGTAAGTGTTCTTAACATACTTTGTTGACTTCAGTCCCCATAGCTTCCCCAAGGATTTAACCCGAGTTGCCCCCGGGGGGGAATGGTTGTGAAGGCGGTCAAAGTAATTTTCTACGTCCTAATTGGCTGGAGTTCCCATGCTAGCTTGCAGATGTTAGGGTGTACTAGCTGCAGGGCTTGCAGATGGGCTTGAGGAACTGAGTTATGTGTCTTTGGAAATTGGGCTATTGATAAGGTAACTTCTTTGTTGTAAATCTCAAGGACATTTGCAAACAAAGGGAGACTCCTGCCTTACAAGACTGTGATCTCTGCAATATAAACATTTGTTCTTTTTTCAGGGCAGTCAGGGGTGCCTGTGAAATGTCATACATATTACCAAGGGGAGGGGTGGAGAGGGGGTGCAAGGCGCCAGCCCCTGCTCCCTCTTCAGCCAGCCTCCTGAACAATTTTGACCCTTAAATCTTTAAGGTGGTTGAAGGTGGAAGGTCTTATCTTCTGTAACTTCTTCCTGCTGAATAGGGGCGTAGAGCTGTCCCTACCTACTCAGGTCAACATTGATCAGTGGAGGAATGTATAGGGGAGTTACGAAAGGCAGAGGCAGCTGAATCCAGTGCTGACAGTGAAAAATTATCTTTGCGCATGGTAAGGATCATCTGTCGTGGTGAAGTCATTGCAGCGATGGAGTCTCGGCATCAAGTAGAGAAATAGCGAACAAAGCAACATATTAAGGCTAATAAGGCAATAAGAGTGAGAAGCCCAAAAAGGAGATTTGGCTACAGTCCTCCTCCAAACCAGTAAGCTAACCAATTGCTGAGAGAGAGAGAAGGATCTTGTAGAGCTTTAATCTGGGCATTCATATCCTTTATTAATCCTGTGACACTTTTGTGATAGTCTGGGATGTACACACAACATTCTGTCTTGATAATTGCACATATGCCACATGACATCCTCTAGTCCCAAAGATGGAACAAAAATGGATGCTAAGTGATTATACCATTTAAAAAATAGATCGCATCCATCTTTGTTTTAAGTTGGGGAGATTAGCTGGAGTTGTAATGGTTTTAGTAATGCGCCCATGAATCCAGGCAAATCCTAAGGTACAGCGACCTATCCACCCTGGAGGAAGCCAGGGCCACAGGTTTGTTTCACATATCCAGTGGGTTCTGTTTGGAGCTGGCCATCTAATGCCAGGTCGCCTTGCCCAGTCAGTAGCAAACCAGTCAGTAGCCTGGAGTACTGTTACTTGGGAACACATTTCTAGTGATAGCCATCCTAGATATCGTGTGTTATTTGCCCAAATATCACTCGTATGATTTCTTTGTTCCCAGCATAAAACTGCCTTCTGACTGAGCCGTTCAATCGTGGGTGTAAGCCACAGATATGCATCCCAGATTTGATATACACCATCCTTAGTAAGTTAAGGAGGGTTTTGTAACTTAGGCCCATATTTGATTGGGGAGTTATGGCTTGATAGCAATCTCCTTTCCTTCCAAATAGCTCCATGGGCATGTAGTACCAGGAAAGCATATTTGGAGTCAGTATAAATATTAATTCTTAGGCTTTGGCAATTGGAAAGTGCTAGTGAGCACTACGGTATACCTAGCTTTTCTTATTCTTTTTATGAAAACTACTGTTATCAGAAAACCAAGTGTCATTCCTATTTTTAACAGGGGCATCTTAAATCTGGCCAAATAGAGTAAGCAAGATCAATAACCTCTGAACAGTTTTGCTCTATAGAGAAAGAAGAACAGTGGTCAGGTTCAGGCATACAGGTAACTAGGTTTAAACTTTGACAAGTTTTAAGTATTATTTCTGGCATATCTGTAAGTATAGCCCAGTATTTAATAAGTCGGCCTCCATCATCTATTAGTGGCCTTTGGCTTCTAAGACAAATCTGGGCCTGATGTAAAGTCATCACTGTCAGGGACTGTCCCATCGTGAGCTTTGAGGCTCTTTTATGAGGGCTGTTCTAGGTTTCACTAAAGCATCTATTTGCAATTGCACCTCAACAGAGGTGGCCTCTAGGATAAATATGACTAAGGGATGAAACCAATAAGAAGACCTTTGAGTGGTCCAGCCTTAACAATATCCTGATTACGGAGGATCACTGGCAAGTGAGAAAACTTGTCAAGAGATAAGGGGAGGCCCCCATGCATCATCCGATCTAATCATAAAGAAAGTGGGGTCATCCATTATCTCTATAAGTCCATAGTTAATCCTATGGAGTGCAATAGGCTGGCCTTTAGGCAATTTCATTATCCCAGCCACAAACAAGGTGTTAGTTAAGTTATACAATTATAGGGGAATCAATCCCATTTTCCAGTTGTTTAATCATGTGCCGTGGGGTCTTGTTAATATACCCACAAGATAATAAGATTGATTAAAGAAGCTATTGTGTAACTTCTCTGAAGTTTACCTCAAATTGTTTAGCTTAGGTAAACAAACATTTAAAGACAATCGAATCTAGAATTTAATATCCATAAAGGTGTGTTATTAAAATATAATTTTTCTCTCTAAGATAACCCTCATTTACAGAGATAGCCAAATCAGGACTAAGTCACTTGTGAAACAAGTCCAGTTTTAACAAACTTGGCCCATTATTTACATAAGCTCAGCAAGAACAGTTGAGTGTGATCATATAGATCTTTTAGAATCTGCTTTGCTGGAACTTCTTATAAGGAATCTCTAGGTTGAACTTCTAGTAGCCTCTCCAGGCCAGAAGCCAAGCCACATACTTGCCATCAGGCATGCCTGCAATACCTGTCGATTTGGGCATATGCCTCTTCATGAGATTCTGCACCTACCAAGGAGTGACATTCTTTACTCACCTGGTGAGGCTGCTGGGAACTCTGTAAACAAGGTATCAGGCCAATAGTCCCAAGGGGCTTTATGGCTCCAGGTTTCATAAAGTCAACCTTAGTTCCTTAAAGCTGTCTGGTCATATCTGAGTCTATGCATGTCTTTTTCAATTATGACATTCCAGTCAAAGCCTTGGTAAAATAACCAGTTTCCAATGCTGTCCTGTTACAAAGAGAACAGATTCTTATTGAACTTATGCAAATGACTGATTGCCATGGAAGAAAGAATACTTATTGAGACCTTTTGGTTTCAGAGGGTTTAGATAGAGAGAAAAGTTGAATGCCTTGAGCACTTTTACATCTCTGTGAGTTACAGATAACTTAAGAAAAAGTATCCTTAGTCTGGAAGAGCAAACATTAGAGAGAACCAGCAATGTCTAAAATAAGAGACACAACATTATAATCTTTTAGTTCATTTAGTTCCATGTTGCTAATTCTGGTGAATGCACCTTTAGTTAGTTTTGGAAATTCTTACCCATTTCAGTTTTAGGATTTTCAAGTATATCAAATATCTGTATTTGTCCTGGAAGTCCTTTATATGAATCTCCTTTAAGATAAAACACATTTTACAATAGAATTAAAACAATTACAAATGACAAAACTCGGAATGGGTATGGTTAGAGCTGATGAGACAAGAGTTTACAATTTAGCTGACAAGGAAATCAGGTTACTTCTGTGACACATAACATTTCTGTAATTATAATATCAAGCGATGATCTTTTAAAACATTTAAAACTTTAGGAAATGTATAGAATCTCTAGAATAATTATAGCATTTTCCCAAATGTAACCCAAGGTTTATCATTGGTTTAAATCTTGTCAACAATTGCTAAAATCTTAGAAAGTTTTAAAGCACATGCCTAAATATAATTAGGGATGTTAAACACGTGATAAAACAAAACATAGAGACTGGGTTTTCTGGGCTGGCAAAGAGGAAACCATTTACATTCTCTTATCTGATCAATTAATCTAAGAAAACTTTGTCCTTTTAAACAAAGAAAATCAGCTTTTTTTTTTTTATACCAGTGTCTTTTCCCTTTTTAATTTTATTTTTAAGTGTGCAGTCTTAAGATAGGAGTTTTCTGGGTTTTTCTCCCATCATGAATGATGTCGCAGACAAGGGAGGGGGATCTTTCCCCTGCTGTCCTGCTCGCATTCCCCACAGGAACTTAGGAGCGTTTTAGCTAAGGCCTGTCCGAATAAACCCTAGACCAGGCTACTCCGTGGAGTAGATGACCGTTCTGCCATATGACGCCCTGCGAGACTCAGGGTGCAGCCCACTCAGACTCCGTAGCCGAAGCAGTGAAGCCGTACAGACAGATTTACACAGTCAGGCACTCTTTAGATTTAAACAGGTTGGATACCCTCCCTTTTGGGTATCTCTGGCTAATGGGAGGTGATCAATCTCCCTTTTTACTCTTTACAGATTAGAGTGAATTTCTATGGTTACAGGCAATGGAGGATGGCAACCGGGTGTTTTCGCAGTCTCTCAAGGTTGGGCTGCTTTCTTAATCTCTCAAGGCCAAATGGCCCTTATACTTTACTTGGAAGTATAATCTATGTGGAGGCAGGTCAGGAGAGTATTAAATCACCTTGGAGGTTGTTTTTCTTTTTTTAGTCTGTCCTGACCATATCTAAAATTCCTTTTCTGAAGATTTCCCTTCATAAACCTTCTACAACTTTCCTTTGCATTTAGGTTTTGTCCCAAGCCATTTTCTTTCAAACAACCATTTTATTGAGGACAAAATTACCTTCCCTAACCTTTAACAAAATGTATTCCCATTTCTTAAATCTTTTTTATATATTATTTACTTTTTTATAGAGTTTTTCTTATTTTTATCAGTTTTAGTTACACTAAGCAGAATTTTGTATTGTTAGAAACACCTTTAGTTATTAGCCATTTGTGAACTGTTACAACAGAATTCTTCAGGTGGCAAATTTATGAATCAGTTAAGTGGAAAACAAGTTTACCAGCAGATTTAAATACTTTTCTACATCCAGTAATTAACGACTTAGCCTTTTATCCTGTTTGGTTAAGATATAGATGTCCACAATTCAATTCCGTTTGTCATCCAAGCAAAACTTTAAAACTTTTAGGTTACCAAAGACTTTGAAAGCTACTTCAGCAATTACCCATTAGAACTTTGAGACAGACAATTAACCATCAGTTTAGTCATTTCTTTGCCCCAATAGAGGAGCAGATGCCATGCTTTTCCACCAGCAAGGGGGGAGGGGTTAAGCAGTCCAAGTCGGGCCAGAGAACACAGGGAAACTTCCCCGAAACAAAGAGAGTTTCGGCAGCTGCTCGGGAATATTCCTTATGGTCTCTGTCTCGAGTTAGACCAACCCGTTGGTTCCAGTTATAGCCATTAACATGGGAAGTGAGTGAGGGAGAAACCCCCACATCTATTAGGAGAAACTCAGAATCTCTCCAGTGACCTAAAGTGAGACTTAAGGGGGTGGTAAGTGTTTGCCCCATTTTAGAGTCAAAGAAAACACCAAGGACAATAAGTAAGACACACAAAACAGTTAACAAGAAGGACGCTGCGCGATTTCGGTACAAAACCGAAAGCAAAAACTCAAGCAGAGATCCTGGGGGTCCGGATTCCCCCTCTCCAACCAAGGCCACGTATCTCTCTGATACAGGCTGAGCTCCAAATGCCCCGCTGCACCAGGGCCCAAATGTCCCGAAGGACTCAAATGTCCCGCCCGGGAGGACTACAAACGCCTCTGGAACGTCTTCCAGGGCTGCGAGGGAGAAGTCCGAGCCCGTCAGCTCCTTCTGGCCCCCGCCAAATACAAATGGATCCGATCGAACCCCAAACCAAACGCATGCGCAAATACTCAAATGTCCCGTCCGGCGGGACTACAAACGCCTCTGGAACGTCTTCCAGGGCTGCGAGGGAGAAGTCCGAGCCCGTCAGCTCCTTCTGGCCCTCGCCAAATACAAATGGATCCGATCGAACCCCAAACCAAACGCATGCGCAAATTCACAAGTAACAGGTTCAGACGCAGCCACAGACGCAACGAACAGACACAACGAATAGAGTGCTGGCCAGCTTACCTCCTGACAGTGGGTCGGTGGTCCTTGGGTGGGGGGTCTCGTATCCCGGACGAGCCCCCAAATGAAAGATCCCCCGGGGCTCCAAGCACCCCGGAATGGACCCCTTCTCAGGAGGAGACCCCCGGACCCAAAAACCAAGCCGAGTCCACTGATCAGATGCAAACAGCACGAGGTTTATTGAGTTGACACAGGTACCTGCGGGCGGTCAAGTCTTAGGAAGACTCGCGCGCCAGCCCTTTGTTCAGGGCCTTTTTATGGGGTTTGGGGAAGCAAAAGCATACGTACAGAAGCAGAAACATAGTTACAAGGTTCTTATTGGCTGGTTTGAATGTAAGGCATACTCGGTGTTTGTGGATTGGCTTTGAAGGACCCCGGCGTGCGAAGAGAAAGGTGGGGAGGGGGAGTGAGGAGGGGGAGTTGGACCTTATTACTCAGCAGAGAAACATCCTGCCTACGTGACTAGGCCCACGTACCTAGGCGACCCCCCTTGCCTACATGACTATGCACATAAAGTATCCTGTTGAAACAGGAGACCAGTATCACCCCCTAAAAGCCAAGTGGTTACAGAAAGGCAAGGGAGTGGTTAAACAATTAACTGGGGGAGGGGTCTAACAGGGGAAGGGCGAGTGATTACAGAAAAGCCAAGAAGCAGTTAGTTAATCAAAGGCTGGGGGGGGTGTCTATATGCGGAGTCTTTCAATACAAGCTAAACATTCTAAGATGGGTGGAGAAGCTTCAATAAGACCAACTACCCTAGTCTTTTCTTTCTTCTCTCTCCATGTGCTTTGTCCTATCTTCCTGTAAACCTCATATATATTGATCTTATTTTGCCATCATTTCTCTCTGTTCATTTTTAGTTCTCTGACTTAAATGCATAAGACTTCATTTTATTGTTTTTTTCCCTATTTTACAATGTCATCCCTCTTTACCAATAAATGAATTTCTTCTTCATTTCAATCAAATTTCTGAAAGCAATAGAACTCATTTTTGTAGTCAGTCACCTCCTTCATTTTCAATTAAATTTGGCCATAACCAGTTTCTTCCTAATTGCAAAATCAAATGGTCTTGCCATTATCTTAATGCTCCTTGTTCACAGTAGTGCTCAGTCCCTCAACAATTACTTCCTCTTAAAACCTAAACTTCCATCAGTAAGGCCACTTACTAGGCCCTATTTCTTTTTTCCTTTCCTTTCCTTTCTTTTCCTTTTCTTTTTATCTTTTTTTTTTCTTTATCCTTTCCGGCCTCTCCTCCTTTTTCATTGCAAATTTATTTTCATTTACTATCTGTGAAATGGGATGATATTTGTTTGTTTGTTCCCGTGGATGAGATCATCAATAGAATAGAATAGAATAGAATAGAATTTTTTACTTAATAGTAATACAATTAATAATACTATATTTCTATGCTTATTTCCCCCTTATAATTTGTCACTATCATAAAAGGAAAAAAATATGGTTGGTGCTTTGTTTTTCAAAAATTCAGAGTAAATTACTGATGAATCATTTCTGATATGGTAGAAAGAATACTGGATTAGAATATTAAGGATTATAGTAATTGACCTCACTGACTGAGTTTTCTTACCTTCAAATGAGGATTATAATATCTGTCTATATCATTGTTGTGATAATCACATGACACATTGTACATAAAAGCATCTTGTAAATTTCAAAGCACTATTTTGATCCATCATATATTTTTACTGGGAATATTTGAATAAATATTTATTTATTTGATTGTTTAAAATAAATATTATATTTATTTTTTCAAATATTATATTCAATTATTTGTTCCAATATTTATTCAATTATTATAAAATAAATATTTTCATAAATATTTATTTATTTATTTAAATAATCTCTAGACCCAGTGTGAGCTCCAACTCATGACCCGAAGATCAAGAGTCACATGTTCTAACTGAGCCAGTTAGGTGTCACCCTGATGTAAAATAGATCCATATATTACCACAGTTGTCCTCTAGTTTTCCTTTTTATAGGGGACATTGCTTTTGCTTCTGCCATATGAAGGAAATGACTGTATTCCTTGCCTGAAGATATGACTATACCCCTTCAAATTCCTTCCAATTCTTAGAGCCATGGCCCTGGGGATTTTACTTTCCATGACCAAAAATAATAGCTACTAAGTCTGTCATAATATAACAGAGATACCCATTCCTTAAATAATGTAGGGTGAATTTAATTCTTGAATTTAACTGAATTTAACTTCAGTGAATTTAACTTTTCAAGGCTGTGAAACAATATCTTCTTTCTATTTTAGTTTAGTCCTCTTTTCTTCCTTCATAACCAAAACTGCTGGAACGTACCTCAGTCAGCTATTCATATTTCAACTTGAAAGGGAGTAGTGGCAGGGATAGAGAGAGAGAGGAAGAGAGGGAATGAGAGAAAGCGGGGGACAGGGGAAGGAAGGACAGAGGAAAGGAAGAAAAATGGTGGAAGAGAAAAAAGAGAAAGAAAAGAAAGGGCAAAAGGGAGTGAGGAAGAAAAGTTATAAGACAAAGACTTTCAATGTTCTGATATGTTCACTGGTGCTCTGTTATTTAAAAACATACCTAAGGGCACCTCCATGGCTCAGTCAGTTAAGCTTGGGACTTTTGATTTTGTTTCCCGTCATGATCTCAGGGTAGTGAGATTGAGCCCCAGGGTGTGGCAGGGTCCAAGCTCAGCAGGGAGTCTTCTAGAGATTCTCTCTCCCTCTGCCCCTACCCCCTGTACGAGTGTGTGTGTGTGTGTGTGTGTGTGTACGTGTGAGTGTGTGTGTGCATGTGCGCTCTCTCTCAAAACATCATACCTAGTTTAGAAAATAAGGAGAAGATATTTAAATTGGGAGACAGTAAGGAGGAATAATCAAGTCAGACCTTCTTAAGTAGGTACAATTCCACCTGGTGGAGAATGTCAGTCAAAAAGCGTTTTAGGAAAAGGATAAAACCAGGGAAAAATGAGTTGGTAAGGTGTAAAAATAAGAGATTCTGAGTAATCATGTCTGGTAGGAACTTAGGGTAACTTTAGAGGGATTGGGCTGAATCTGCTTTAGAAAGATAGAATCCTGAATACCATGGTTTGGAAAACACTCTAGATAACATGTGACTCAACACTCTTCTTGATGTTTGAATTAATGTTATAATATTCTTTCTAAGTGGCTACTTATTCAGAATAAACCAAAAATTACAATGACAGAAAAACCACTCTTTTCTGAAGCAACCTAATCCAACTGTGAGAAGATTCTTTCATCAGTGAACATATATCTATCTTCTTTTCACCTATAGATCCTAATGTGCTTGTCGGGGCCATACTGTACAAGATAAATTACATGTCTTCTTAATCATCCCTTGTGTATTTAAAGACAGCTGAGCTTCTGCTAAATATTTTGATTTCCAAGCAAAACATTAACAGTTCCTTCATTAAAATCTCAGATGATGTGAAATAATATTTTGTATACCAATGAAATATAACATAGACTTTAATAGGATGAAATCCATATCCTTTATTCAATATTATGCTCACTCTAGCATGTTCTCTAATTTTTCCAATACTCATGCTATAGGGTCCTACCTAGTACTGAAATTTTCACTATGAATCCAATCAAATAGGAGAAAATAATACTGTATTATCCATCTCCTAGGGATCATCTTTTTCTAGTATCTTCTGAAATCTTTTTCTTCAAAGATAAGTCTCCTCCTCTGTAATGATCTTTCTTGTTTGTTGATTTTGCTAACCCACTTTTGATCAGATCAATCGGATTGAGTCTTTTTTCTTGTATATATTATGTCTTCAATAAAATTATTTGACTTAGTTTTATAGCTGCTAAATCAGTTTCTTCCTTTACTCCCTTCCCCTTACCATTTCCCCTTATCTTGTCCCCATATACTTGTTTTGAAACAAAATAAGAGTTTTTATTCTCTCTGACAAATGAGCTATTTTATGAAGAATATTTATTGAAAGACTGATAAATTTGCATTTAATTAAATAGACAGTGAGAAGCCACTGAAGTTTTTGATCAAAAAAAAAAAAATTAAGTAGACTAATATGGCAGCCATAAGTAGAACTGGTTGAAATGGGGAAAAGCAGGAGAATTGTTTGGAGAAAGCTGCATTATTGCTCCCTAGAGTGGTGTCAAGGAAAATAGAATGGAATATTAGGCATGGTGACAGAAGCTGTAGAACTTACTAATGATTAATATGAATAAAGGGAAAATCAAAGTTCCTTATAAGATTTCAAACAGTGGTGGGGTGCCTAGTGGGTTAGGCCGCTGCCTTCAGCTCAGGTCATGGTCTCGGGGTCCTGGGATCGAGTCCCGCATCGGGCTCCCTGCTTGGCGGGGAGCCTGCTTCCTCCTCTCTCTCTCTGCCTGCCTCTCTGCCTACTTGTGGTCTCTGTCTGTCAGATAAATGAATAAAATCTAAAAAAAAAAAAAAAAAAGGTTTTCAAACAGTGGTGACAGTATATTAGTTAGCATTCTCCAGCAAAAGAGAACCAAAGAATTGCGTTTATATAAAGAATTGACTTATACAGTTATGGAGGCTAAGTCACAAAATCTACAGTCAGCAAGACTGGAGATCCAGGAAAACCAGTGATGTAGCTCTAGTTTGAGTCTGAAAGCCTGATATACCAAGTAAGCTGAGGTTATAAATCTCAGTTGGAGGATTTCAGGCAGAACAAATTCCCTCTTCTCTTTTTGTTCTATTGAGGTCTTCAGCTGAGGTCCATCTTCATTAGGGAGGATGAACTGCTTCATGCAATATACCAATGTAAATGTAGTTAATCTCATCCAGAAACACCCTTACAGAGACAGCAAGAATAACTTTTGATCAAAAGTCTGGCACCATATTGCCCAGTCAAATTGAAACTTAAAATTAACATTGAGAGAATAGTTAAATGATAAAGCCAAAAGAAAATTTCCTTCAGCAAGAAGGTTATTATTGGTACATGCTGAATTTGAGGTTGTGAAGACATGTGAAGATGACCATATAGTTGGTTATAAATGATAGGCTAGGACTCAGGAAAGAGATAAGACTTTAGAATGCAGATTTGTGCTTTATTTACATAAAAGTTACTAGTGAAAGACTTTTAAGAAGTTAATAGCATAGGATACTGTTAAGAGGTTACTCAGGATGATGACCAAGAAAAAGTCAGCACTTTGGTGGTTTTAGAAATCTCTATGGTCAGAAAAGTAGGAGGATAACTGGGCACAGAAGTACAGAAGCCAAGAGAATAGCTATTCTTCAGGAAGTCATCTTTCTTCACTGTCTCTACACTATCATGTCCCTTCTCTCTTACTCTTTTGAACTTTCATTAATCAGGCTCTGGACTTTACAGATTTACAGAAGTTGATTTTCAGGTACATTACATTCTGTGTCCTATTGGTTTCCTCATTTTGCCTCATAAATGCAAGAATCCTCCAAAGCTCTATCTTCTACATTGGTCATCCTGTAAATCAGAAAAATGCAAACCTATATCCCAATTGCTTTCATTAGTTTCAGACCTATATTTACAATTAACAGGACAAAAAACCATCAGGATATCCATGTTTGTATCTCAAACACGAAGTATCCTAAATAGAACCAATAAAATCCAATAAAATCTCTGTGATGGCTGAGGAACACTCCAAGATGCTGAAGTTCAAACCCTCAAGAACAACTTTGATTTCTTTCTCTATCTTGTCCCTTGCTGTCCTCCATCTCCAAGTCCAAATCCTATTAGTTTTACCTAGAAAACATCCTCCATATTCATACCTTTTGCATTACTGCTGAGATCGCCACCACCATTCAAATTTAAGAACTCATTGTCACTTACGTGTGGTATTAATCTCTTACACGAACTTCCATATCTAGCTATTCTCACCTCTACTCTGCCCTTTTCCGTGGCTGCCAAATTAATCTTCCTAAAGTACCACTTAAATCATGTCATGCTACTAATCCAAAATGTTTAAGTGTTTTTTACTACTCATTGAATAAAATCCAAACTCTTTAAAATAATATTTAACGCCATCTACCATCTGGTAATATCCCACATTTCTAGATGTATCTTCCTTTTCTCCCTTTCAGAGATTCAGTACTGCACTCAAACCACATGTCCTTTTCCTATCTGTCCTAGTCACTTTGTTCATTCTATTTTCCTTGCCAGTTAATGTCCTTTCTATTCATTCTCATCTGTGAAGCCTTTCTGATTGCCCCAGTAGAAGGTAATGTATGATTCAAATGATTGGGGCTGTATCTTAAGTGTGTTATAAACATCATAATTATAAATTCTCATAATAACCCTCTCATATATTTACTCTTTTCTAAATTTTACCATTGAATAAGCTGGTATTTATATGGGTTTTTTAAATTGGCCCAAAATAACATAAAATACTCAATTTTCCATATTTATCTGATATCCAAAATCAGTATTCTTTTTTTTTAAAAAAAGATTTTATTTATTTACTTCACAGACAGAGATAGGCAGAGAGGCAGGCAGAGAGAGAGGGAAGCAGGCTCCCTGCTGAGCAGAGAGCCCAACACGGGGCTCGATCCCAGGATCCTGGGATCATGACCTGAGCCGAAGGCAGAGGCTTTAACCCACTGAGCCACCCAGGCACCCCCAAAATCAGTATTCTTGACCTTAATCGAGATATTTTTAATTTTAGCCTTCCCCCCTCTGGTACAGTTATTAGTCCCATGGCTTCACTGAAGCCTCAGAAATGGGAGAAAAATTTTAATAGTGAAATATTATTTACTTATAAAACTGCCTTTTTCTTAGTCTGGTTTATAGAAGCATGATTTACATATAGTACAATTCACCTTTTTTAGTGTACAGTTCTGTTATTTTGGCATTCTACCTTTATTTTTCCAAGGTTCTCCCTTTAGAATCAGGTGATTTAGTTTTACGGTTTACCTTAGTAGTTGGATTTAGTTTTAACAATTTTTGGCTTCCCTTTTGCCCTACATTTCTTCAGAAATGCTGTATGTTGTCAATGTTTTTTCCTAGTAACTTGTCAAACACTTCTTTATAAACTGGTAGAACTTGTTCATAAAATGAGAAGCTAAGTAGTATATAATCACAGGCAGAATTCATGGAGAGTCTACCAGTATATCTTTCCTATTACTGTTCTACACCTAATGAAATTTACACTCTTCAAAATTATTTTCTTCATCTTTACCTAATGGATGTATAGAATTTGTTGAATGTATATGGTTATATAGTCACAAAGTATCTAGACAACTTACATTCTCAAATGGTAGTTCAAAGCACTAGAAAGAAATCATAGGGGAAAATGTGGGCATGGAATTCATTTTTTCAAAAGCTACATTTCCACTAAACCTATACAAATGATTTGTCTATATATTCTTTTATCCAATAAACATTTTTTGAGCACCTTCTTTTATGTGAAAACTATGAAATTTTCCCTTATACAGCCTACCATCTAATAGGTATTCTAGCAGACTGATTTCATATATAATATGTAAAGGAAATCCCCAGGGTGATAATGACTGACAAGAATTAATGGCTAAGTTAATTAAGTGTTGTAGTCACCAAAGGACTAGAGAAACTTCATATTTTTTATTAACTTTTAAGAAGAGCTAAGAAGATAATATCTAGCATAATATTCATGCTCAGCAGCAGTGAAATAATAATAATTAGGAAAAGAAGACTTGATGCAAGAATGGTTTTAAAGCTTCATGGTATTAGGTCAACCAGTGCATCAGAAATAACAGAACTAGTTTTCGTATAAAAACAGGAGTCCTTTTAGTAATGTGAAAGCAAATTAGAAAGTATTCCCCTGTAGAGTTTGTGAAGATAAGATAAAGCCCTTTTAAAGAGCTTTATCATGAAGTTCTAACAAGTTTTCCAGCCATTATAGTCCAAACAGATCATTGCCCTAATTTAGAAAATAATCTTGGGTTTTGACCTCTCTGTTTATTATTAAATTTTGGGAAAAAAAAAAAAACAAACAAAAACATGTACAAGCATAATTCATCATAATATACCTCTCATTGACATTGATTGCACAGGCATAATTTTGAACTTTTCTTTTTCTCTTGAGAGAGAGCACAGGTGCATAAGTGGGGGCACTGGGTAGGGAATTGGGGAAGAGACAAAAGGAGAGGGAGAGAGAATATCCTAAGCAGGCTCCATGCCCAGCAGGGAGGCCAAGCCTGGCCTGATCTCAAGACCCTGATACGATGACCAGTGCCAAAATCAAGAGTTAGCCACTTCACTGACTGAGCCACCATGATGCTGCAAATTTTGAACTTTTAAAATGAGGAGTTAAGAAACCTGTCTTGCAACTATTTTCTGACTCCAGGCCCACTACTCCACAGCTTCCCTTCCAGTAATACTCACTGCGTATCCATCGTGGAATTAATTCTCCTGTCTCAGAATTATCTGAACACACCCTTTGATTTCCTAGCCCCGGCATGCCTTAGAAAGGTTGAATTAACTATTTCCACTACTCTGTCTGCCTCCTTTCTATCTCTTATTCACAACTCCCATAACATCATTAAAATAAAAAAAAGGGATTCAATGAATTTTGTATAGTCATTGCTACAAAAACCACATAATACGTATATACAATAGAGCTCATGACAACACATATATCATAGAATTTAGAAGAGAAAAATTTATCTCACATACCCCACCTGCTAACCAGCAGCACCAAAATTATCTCTTTTTTAATAAGTAGGTAAATATCCTATTTTTAAAGAATTTTTGCGAGTACAAGGTGTTGTATTCCCACACTAACAATCTGAGTTTTCACACCCCATAGACATTTCTACATAGATTCGTGATATATACATTCAAATGCACAGCTAAAATATTCAAATATACAAAATAAGTCAAAGCAAGAACTTTTTTGTTCTGACCTAAAAGTACCTCATTAGCGCAGCTGTCCAAGATAGACAGCCCCAAATACACTGAGGTCCAAGGGCATGAAAGCGCCCTTACTTCTGTAGACTAACAAATGGATTCATGCAAATTAGTGTGTGAACTTAAAGACATTATTGTGACAAACTGATTGGTATACACATGCTGCCAAGGGGAAAACACCACCTAGGCAGCATTATTATTGCCACTGCCATAATTATTGCCAAAACTATAAGACCTTAAAGCTTTCTGGATAAAAGGCTTTTGAGGGAAAAACAATCTATCCTAGGGTTTGCTCTGTGGACATGAAATTACTTTTCAACCTTTTCTTCTTATTTATCCAACTCATTTCAGAAGATGAAACACCTATTCCAAGGTGAGGAAAGAGGCTTCTGGGGAAAAGAAAAAATAAATTCTTTAGGATGGTCTTATTATTTTCTGTTCATTCTCCTGATCCTTTTTTTCCCTGCCTATTTCCCTGATTTTAATTTGTCTTCTCCTTTTCTATCATTTTGCCCTCAATTTTTCAGCATGTCCTGCATCTTTTCCTCTCATCTTCCAAACTCTCAGAAGTATCATCAGTAATCAGTCCATATCTTCACTACATTCTTTCTTTTTTGTTCCTTCTTTAAAGCATCTCTATGAATATGGCTTCAGAGAAACCAAGGTACCAATTACTGTGCCTGAAGCAGTGACAGTAAAAGTAGACATATTTGAAATGAGGGCTATGGAGAAGCAGTATGATGGTTACAGTGTGTACTTGTGCACATTCTGGAAACAGGTGGGTTTACATTTGAACCCACACACTGCTATTTACTAGCTATGACAAAGCCAGTTTATTCATTCACTGCTCTGAGCTGAAGTTCAAGCAGATCTTATAAAGAGTCAGTAATATCTAGCTCATGGGATTGTTGAGGATTGTTGAGATAATAATAGTAAGCATTTAGCAAACTGTCAGGAACCTAAGAGGTGATACAAAGTAACAACATTGAGGTTAAGGTGATAGCTATGGTGGAGACAGTTGTGGTGATTATAGACTGAGTTTTCAGAGTCTGTTTGTCAATAGGGGCAGTTACCTTTGTCCATTTGAATTGTAAGTCCTTGGTAATCATTTGCATATTTAAAATGGAAAGAAGTGCTCTGCCATAGCAGTTGTGCTTAAAAAGCATTGTGGTCAGGCTTAAATCTCTTCATATTTCCAGAGAAAGATTTACTTCACACATGCCTCAAAAATCCAAGCAGTACTTTGTCCTCCCTACTGTTTTTCCCACTCTTTTTTTTTTTTTAAAGATTTTATTTATTTATTAGAGAAAGAGGATGAGAGAGAGAGAGCATGGGATGGGGGAGGGTTAGAGGGAGAAGCAGACTCCCTGCTGGACAGAAAGCCCAAAGACTGGATCCTGGGGCTCCAAGATCCTGACCTGAGCCACAGGCAGTCGCTTAACCAACTGAGCCACCCAGGTGCCCTGTTTTTCCCACTCTTATTATAAAATTTTTTACACAGTCAAAATAATATCTATGGACATGTAAGTTTAAAATAAAAATAATATAATTAATATCCTTGTACTTAGCACCAAGCATTAAAAGAAATGGAAGTTTATGACTATTTTAAAGCTCCCCCTATAGCTCTCTCTGCAGCCTCTCTCCTTCGTATACCCGAGGTAACGACTATCCTCAATTTGATTTTGTCATTCCATTGCATAACTTACAAATTGTATAGATGGATGTATCCTAAATAATATATTAAGCTTCCTTATGGTTGAAATTTTATAAACTCTATCATGCTTGTAGTTTCTTTAGAGATTTAGGTTATTCCTAGCCATTCTCTTATCTGTGAGCTTTTGGGTTATCTCCAATATTTAGTCTCAGAAACTTGTTACTATGAATACCTTTATACAGGCTTCCTGGTGCACATAAGAATGTGGTAGTTCAAAGCATATACTTAGGAAAATATAAGATAGGCACATCTTTAAGTTTAAGGAACAATGTCAAATTTTTTCCTTATGAGGTTGTGGTGGTTAGAATTAGGTTAGGATGTTGTGAATAGTTAAAAAAAATTAAGAGTCATACCAGTTTAAAGTCATGCATGTCTATCTCAGGTTCAAGAAGTTCGGAGGCAGCCAGTCCGGAGATGATATGATACATCACAGCATCAAAGGCACAGGGTCCTGTATAGTTTTCATCCACAGATTCACCTAATGTCCAGAATGGTTTCTGAAGCTTCAGCCAATATATACAATTTTGGCTGGCAAGAAAGAGAAAAAAACAAGAAGTATATAGCCCTTTCCCCAAAGATGAACACAGCTGAAAAACAATCTGAGGGATTTGAAGTGGCGGGGGGGTGGGAGGTTGGGGTACCAGGTGGTGGGTATTATAGAGGGCACAGCTTGCATGGAGCACTGGGTGTGGTGAAAAAATAATGAATACTGTTTTTCTGAAAATAAATAAATTGGGAGGAAAAAAAAAAAAAAGATGAACACAGCACATTTTTTTTTTCCATATCCCTTTGGCTGGAACTTACATGGCCACATCTGGCTGCAAAGGAAACCAGGAAATCAAGTCTTTACTCTAACTGGCCATGGATCCAGTTAAAATAAAATTACTGATGAAAAAGAAAAGAAAGACAAATATTGGGAGATAACTAGCAGTCTCTACCCATATTAAGTTGTACATTCACTGGAAGACTAACCATTTTTGTTGCCCCGAATATTTGTCACACTTAAAATTACCAGACTTTAATTTTTCAAGATCATATTAAATATTATACCATTTAGAAAATTGTACCTGATTAATACTAAAGTTTCATTATTCATATGCTTATTAGTCATTTATATTTCCTTGTCTATGAACTGCCTGTTCATATCTTTCCTGTATTTATGTGGTTTACCTTATTTTTACTGATTTTATGAATTTTGAATTTATTCTGAATAATAACCCATTTTTAGTTATATAAATTGCAATTGCAAGAAAAAACATCTTGTTAGTGCCTTAGCTTTTTATTTCTTCAAAATATTTGATTAAAAGTTTTTTTAAAAAAAGCTTAATATACTTGAATTTATCAATCTTTTCCATTATCATTTAAACTTTTTATATCTTACTTGAGAAATCTCTCCTCACTTCATGGTCATCAGACATTCCTACAATTTTTTCTAGAAGTTTTTATCTTTGCATATATGCATTTCAATGGATTAAAATTGATATTTTTTATGTATTGCTGGGTAGAACTATAATTTCATTTATTTCCCTCTGGATAAATATTACAGTCTTAAAATTATTATAAGAGTTTAATTTTTTCTCACTAATTGAAAATGACAACTTGATCGTATGAAAGGTCTCTTACAAATCTGAGCCAGCCAGGTGCCTTGGTTTAGGTATTTCTTAGTTGTTCTAGGCTCTTTGTCTTTGTGCATAAATTTTAGAACTAATTTGTCCGGTTGAACAATAACAGCCAGAAAAAGCAGTTCACACTTGATAGTCTTATGTTAAATCTCACTTGTCAATTTGAGAACTGACATCTTTATAACATGGGTATTCTTATTCATGAATATGGCATACTTTCCATTTGTTTATATATCTTTTCGGAAATATATTTCCTCAGGGTACTTGTGTGGCTCCAACTCTTGGTTTTGGCTAAGGTCATGATCTCCATCAGGGTTGTGAGATCGAGCCCCACAAGGACTCAGTGCTCAGCACAAAGTCTGCTTGGGATTCTTTCCTCTCCCTTTCCTCTCCCTTTCCTTTCCCTCCCCTTCCCCAGATCACTCACTTACCCACTCACTATCTGTCTCTCCCAAATAAAATAAATAAATGAAATCTTAAAAAAAAAAAAAAAGAAATATCCTTTTTCAAGTTGATTTTTTAATGGGATCTAGAAATGCAGTTGACTTTTGTTTTATTGTTTTATAGCCATCCAATTTTCTAAATCCTAACTCCAAAACTGTGTAAGTTTTATTGGGTATTTATGTCAACATTTTTTTCACTTTTATTGTGAAATAATTGATATATAACACTGTATTAAGTTTCAGGTGTATGAAAGATGATTTGCATATTTTATGAAATGTTCATCAGAGTAGGTTCAGCTAATATCTGTCTTCTCATGTAGGTACAATAAAAAGAAAAGAGAAAAAAAAGGAAAAAATGTTCTTGTGATAAAAATTCTCAGATTTCTGTCTTAAAAACTTTCTTATATTTCATAAAGCAATATTAGTGATAGTCATTCTGTTTGACATTATATCCTTAGTACTTAATTTTTTTGCAATAACAAGAAGTTTGCTTGTAACTTTTGATCACCTTCCTCCAATTCACCTTCCCCCTCACCTTTGATTCTGGTAACCACAGGTTATCTCTTTTTCTATGAGTTTTTTATATTTGTTTCGGGGGGGTTGTTATTGTTAGAGATTCCACATATTAGTGAAATCATATAGAATTTGTCTTTCTCTGTCTGACATCATATTTCATTTAACATACTGCATTCAAGTTTCATCCATATTGTCACAAATGCTAAGATTTCCTCATTTCTTATGGCTGAATAATATTACATTATGTGGGTATATATGTGTGTGTGTATATTTTGTGTGTTTATCACAAATTCTTTTTGCATTCATCCATTGATGGATACTTTAATTGTTTCCATGTCTTGGCTATTATAAGTAATGCTGCTATGAACATGAGGGCAAAGATATCTTTTCAACTTAAGATTTTTGTTTCCTTTGGATATATTCCCAGAAGTGAAATTTCTGAATCATATGATAGGTCTGTTTTAAAATTTATGATGACCCTTCATACTGTTTTCCATAATGACTGTATAAATTTATAATCCCACCAGTGGAGCACAAGGGTCCCCTTTTCTTCACATCCATATGAGCATTTGTTGTCTCTTGGCTTTTTAGTGATGGTCATTGTAACAACCATGATGTGATACCTCATTGTAGTTTTAATCTGAAAAATGTCTATTTAGGTACTTCTATTTTTAAATTGGGCCATTTAGGCTTTTTGTGTGAGTGCTTTTTATTGTTGTTTAGTGGCAGCTTTTTTGTTTTGGGGGGGAGGTTTGCTCTTCAGGTTTCTTTATAGTTTGGATATTAACTGCTTATCAAATAAATGATTTGCAAATATTATTTTCCCATTTTGCAGGTTGTAGGTTTTGTTCTCACCTTGTTGGTTTCCTTTGCTGTGTAAAAACATTTTTTTTGTTTGTTTGATGTAGCCCCACTTAAGTATTTTTTATCTTGTTGCTTGTGCTATAGATGTCATATCCAAAAGATCCTTACAGAGACCCATGTCAAGGAGTTTCACTCCAATGTTTTTTCCTGGGAGTTTCATGGTTTCAAGTCTTACATTTAAGTCTTTAATCTATTTCTGTTCTTTTTTGTGAGTGATGTAAGATATGGGTTCAGTTTTATTTTTTCTATATGAATTTTCATTTATCCCAGCACCATTTATTGAATAGACTTGTCTTTTCTCCATTGAGTATTTTTAGGTCCCTTGTCAACTATTAATTGACTGTATATGTTTGAGTTTACTTCTGGGCTCTTGATTATATTCTTTTGGTCTATTTGTTTTTATGCCGGTACCATACAGTTTTGATGACTCCAGCTTTACAGTATAGCTTGAAATCAGGAGTGTGAAACCTATTGCCTTGTTCTTGTTTCTCAGAATTTCTTTGACTAGTTGAGGTCTTTTATGGTTCCATACAAATTTTAAAGGAGTGTTTTCTCTACTTCTTTAAAAAATGCATTGGAATCTTGAAAGGGATTGTGCTGAATCTATGAAAGTTTTTTGTTGTTGTTTTTGTTATTTTTGTTTTTGTCTTGTGAAAGAGAGAGCACAAGTAGGCAGAGCAGCAGGCAGAGGGAGAGGGAGAAAAGGCTCCTCACTCAGCAGAGAGCCAGATGTAGGACTCGATCCCAGAAACCTGGGATCATGACCTAAGCCAAAGGCAAATGCTTAACCAACTGAGCCACCCAGGCACCCTATATGGAAGGTTTTTAATAGTATTGACATTTTAGCAATATTAATTCTTCCAATCCACAAACACAGTATACCTTTCCATTTATTTGTGTCTTCTTTGATTTCCTTCATCAGTATCTTATAGTTTTAAGAACAGATATTTTTTACCTTCTTAGTTAGATTTATTCCTAAATATTTTATTGTTTTGATGCTATTACATGAGATAGTTTTCTTTATTTATTTTTTTTAAGAAAAGTTATTATTACTGTAGAGTAATGTTTCTGGGTTTTGTATGTTAATTTTGTATTCTGCAACTTTACTGAATTCCTTGACCAAATCTGACAGGTTTTTGGTTGAGTCTAGGATTTTCTGTGTATAAAATCATATCATCTGCAAATAGAGACAATTTTACTTCTAAATTTCCAATTCTGATACTTTATTATTTCTTTTTCTTACTTGATTGGCCTATCAAGAATGTCCATATCTATGCTCAATAGAAGTGGGGAGAGTAGGCACCCTTGTCTTGCTCCTCATCTTAGAGAAAGCTTTCAATCTTTTACCATTAAGTATGATATTAGCTGTGGGCTTAAAGTATGTGGCATTTATTATGTTGAGATACATTCCTTCTATGCCTAATTTGTTTTTTATTGTGAATGGATGTTGAATTTTGTTAAATGCTTTTTCTACATCTATTAAAATGACCATGTAATTCTTTTCTTTCATTTCATTAATGTAATGCATCATGTTGATTTTCCTATGTTGGACCATCTTTGTATTCCACTTGATCATGTGTAAATGATCTTTCTAATATGTTGCTGAATTCAGTTTGCTAACATTTATTTAAAAACTTTTACATCTATATTCATCAGCAATATTCTTTTTCTAGTAGTGTCCCTTTCTGGGTTTTATGTCATAATTATTCTGGCTTCATAAAATGAGTTTGGGAGTATTCCATCGTCTTTGATTTTTTGGAAGAGTTTGAGAAGGATTGGTGTTATTTTTTTAAATGTTTGGTAAAATTCATTAGTGAAACCATCTGGTCATTAGTGAAACCATCTGGTCCTGGTCAAAGACTATTCCATCCTCTTTGATTTTTTGGATGAGTTTGAAAAGGATTGGTGTTATTTCTTTAAATGTTTGGTAAAATTCATTAGTGAAACCATTTGGTCCTGGGTTTTTCTTCACTGGGAGATTTTTGATTACTGATTCAGTCTCCTCACCTGTAATTGCTCTTCAGATTTTCTATTTCTTATGATTCTGTCTTGGTAAGTTGTATATTTCTAAGATTTTTTTTTCATGTCTTCTAGGGTACCCAGTTTGTTGGCATATAGTTGTTCATTGTAACCTCTTATGATCCTGTGAATTTCAATTCATCCATTGTAATTCTTTCCTTTCTTATGCTAACTTTGGGCTCAGTTCATTTATTTTCTAATTCCTTAAAGAGTAAAGTTTGACTATGTATTTGGGATCTTTCTTGATTATAAATGTAGACATTCATTGCAATGAACTTCCCTTAACTGATTTTGTTCCACCCCATAAGTTTTGGTATGTTACATTTCCATTTTCATTTGTCTCAAGAAACTTTTTCACTTCCCCTTCAATTAATATTTTGTTCCAGTAGTTGTTGGGAGAATATTGTTTAATTTCCATGTGTTCATGAATTTCCAACTTTCCTCTTGTTGTTGATTCCTAGTTTCATAACATTGTGGTCAAAGAAGATATTTGGAGTTATTCTTCTTGAATTTTCTAAGACTTGTTTTGTGGTCTGACATATGACCTATCCCAGCAAATGTTCCATGTGTGTTTTAGAAAAATGTGTATTCTGTTATTGTTAGATAGAATGTTCTTTATGTATTTGTTGGGTTCATTTGATCTATAATAATAAAATCTGCTATTTCCTTATTGATTCTCTGTGTGGATGATCTATTTATTGTTAAGAGTTATATAAAAGTCTCCAACTATTCTTATATTACTACTTATTTCTCCTTTTAGCTCTCTTATTATTTGTTTTATATACTAAGGTGTTTCAAAGCTAGGTGCATAAATGCTTACAATTATTATAACTTACTGACATAGTAACCCCTTTATCATTATATAATAACCTTCTTTGTCTCTTTTTATGACTCCTAGTTTAAAAACTGTTTTGTCTAATAGAAATATAGGTATTCCTAAATTTTTTTTCTTTTTTGGTTACCATTTCCTTGAAATAAATGTCTTTTTGTATCCCTTCACTCTCAGTCTATGTGTATTTTTAAGGCTAAAGGGAGTCTCTTATAGGTAGCATATTGTTGGATCTTGTGTGTGTGTGCTTTTAACCCATTCAGTATTGTTTTAATTAGGGAATTTAATCCATTCATGTTTAAAGTAATCATTGATAGGTAAAGTCTTAATATTGCCATTTCAATTGTTTTCTAGTTGTTTCGTAGATCTATTTTTCCTTGTTTCTTATCTGCTGTCTTTTGTTATGTTTTGAAGTATACTGATACTCTGACTCTTTGTTGTGTTCTTCTGCATAATTACTACAAGATTCTCCCTTGTGGTTACCACAAGACTTACACAAAGTATCTTAAACTCCTAACACCCTATTTTAAATTGGTTATAATTTAACATCAATAGAATTTGTAAACTGTATACTTACTTCTTCCCCTACCCCAGCCTCACATTTGAGGTTATTGCTGATACAATTTATGTGTTTCTGATACTGTGTAATAACAAGTTATTGTAGTTATGGTTAGTTTTGCTACATTCATTTTTTGTCAACTTTTAAATTAGAGTTGTAAATGAGTGCTCGCTTCGGCAGCACATATACTAAAAATAGAGTTGTAAATGAATTACGTACCACTGTTACCATGCTGCGGAATCTAACTATGACTCTATATTTACTATTACTAGTGAGATTTATGCTTTTTATGTTTTTATAATATTAATTAGCTTTCTTTTACTTTCAGTCAAAGAACTCCCTTTAACATTTTTCATAAAGCACTTCTAATGATCATGAACTCACTCAGCTTTTGTTTGTGTGGGAGAGTTTTTCATCTCTCCTTCACTTTTGAAGGACAGCTTCACCAGGTATAGAATTCTTAGATGACAGCTGTTTTCTTTCAATGTTTTGAATATGACATCCCATTGTCTCCTGGCCCGAAATGTTTCTGTTGAGAAATCCACTGTTGATCCCTTGTATGTAACCTCTCTTTTCTCTTTCTGCTCTTAAAATTCTGTCTTCATCTTTGACTTTTGATAATTTAATTATAATGTGTCTTGGTGAGGCCTAGTTGGAGGTTCAACCTTCTTTGAATTCTCTGGACCTCCTGGATATGGATGTCCCAGGTTTGGGAAGTCATTATTAGTCATTATTGCTTAGTCATTATTGCTTTAAAGATATTTTATGTCCTATTCTCTACCTCTTCTGGAATTCCCATAGTACAATTTTTTTTTTTACATTCTCATAATTCCCATAAACTTATTCACTTTTTTTCATTCTGTTTTCTTTTTGCTGCTATGTAATTTCTAATATCCTATCCTCTAGTTTACTGATTCTTTCTTCTACATAGTTGGCTTTACTGTTGAAACTCTACATCAAATTCTTTAGTCCAGTTATATTTTAAATTTTAGGATTTTTTTTTTTTGGATGGTTGCCATTTTCTTGTTAAACTTCTCATTTTGTTCATGCATTGTTTTAGTAATTTTGTTTAGTTGTCTGTCTGGGTTTTCTTGTCCACTATACTTCATTAGGAGGGCTGTTCTGAATTATTTGTCTAACATTTCATAGATCTTCGGTTTTTTAGGGTCAGTTATTGAAGATTTATTTGTTTCTTTTGGTGGTGTCATATTTACCTGAATTTTTTGTCAGCCTTGATTCCTTACATTGATATCTGTACCTTTGAGCAATTGGGCTCCTTTTCCAGAGTTTATTGATTTGCTTAGACAAAGACAGCTCTGCACCAGTTGGCTCAGTTTGGGTTTATGGGTGTGTTTCCTGGTAATATCTTTGGGCAGGTGGGGCCTGCTATTATGCTCTATTTAGAGATGAGGTAACTGATTTCTGAGGATAGGGAAGAAGGGGTGTTCCTTTGGCTAAGAATAGTTGGATAGGACTGCTGGCTTAGTTCCTTACCAAAGTGAGGTTGTAGGATATGTTCTATGGTTGTCTGAATTCTTGGGTGAGGCTGATGAGACGGTTGGAACTGGGTACCATATTCAGTAACAGTTTGGGCTATGAATTAGCTTCCCTGCCCTAGTAAGACATCAGGATGGGGCCCAGGGCTTATGCAGCTTGTTTGAGGACCCAATTCAGATTAGACTATGCACTGAATTCCCTGGTCAGGGGAGGCCACCTGGTTTGCCCTGCAGACAGAAGAAACCACGGTTGTACTCACTGTTCAAGTGCTATTGTATGTAGGGATGTTGAATGGGTTATAAAGCTTCTGTGTGTTCTCATTAGGGTCTCCAGTTGAACACTTTATTCAGAGATTAGTGGGACTGCAAATTAGACTCCCTGCCTGGGTATAGTGGAAAAAACAGCTCTAAAGCCAACAAAGCTCTTTGCTTCTTGTCTTAATTCAAACCAAACCACTCCCCAAGTTTCCTACCCAAACAGAGCCACTAGCTTTGCTTGGCAAACTATCAGCTCTGCCTGCCCTTCTCTCAGCTCATGCACCACTGAACTGCACAGCTTCCAGCTTCACAGCTTTCAGATTAATACAGACACGCGCACACACACACACACACACACACACACACATACACACCCTTCTGGTCAGATAGAGCTAGAAGACTCTTCACAATAGGGGGTGGCTATGTCTCAGCTCCTTTGCCTGGGAAGGTAGTCTAGAGGGGCCACTCTACACTACCCTCAAATTTTCAATCAGGCTTTTCATTTGGGAGGTTCCCAGCACTACCCTCAGCCTTAGCTGTGTATTTAACCCCCAGCCTCTGGGTAGCAGTGGACCCTCCATGCCTGATACTGCCTTTGCTCTGAGGGCAATCAGCACTGCCCACCCTTCTCTGGTCTCTAGTGCCACTGGGCCATTCAGCTTCCTGGAGTTGTTACCAGCCCTTCTGGTCATATGTGGGGCTATGACTCTTCCTTTCCTGGGCATGGGAAGACTAGGCTCTAGAGCTGGCAAAATTTCATTTGAGGATCCAAATCAGGCAGATCTGCACCTCACCAAGTTCCCTGGTCAGATTGCACCCCCGAACTTACCTTCTTTTGATAAGAAAAGCTGTTAATTGGAATTACTACTTGGACACTATAGGTATGAACTCAGTCTGCCAAGATCTGTGTGCCAGTCAGATTCCCCATAGTTGATCCCTGCAGATTCCTGTGCAATCTTTGTGGTATGAGATCAAAATGAGGCTCTAGCAAAGAAACCCCCATTACAGGTTCTCTTTTCCTACTGGAGGAACTGGGGACTCAGGGAGACCTTTCCACATAGTGGTGCACTAGCCTGGGAGAAGGGTAACATGGTAATTGTATAGCCACTTTTCTTACCCTTCTAATGCCATCTGTCTTGGTCTCTGTAGAATAGAGGGTTGCTTCAGACTCACTCCTGTGCTCTAAGATTCTCAGTGGTGTCTTGTTCTTGAATAAGAAGTGAAGTCAAAACCATTCTCATTATCTGGATGCGTCGGATATATACAATTTTGTCATCTGTGCATAACAGATACTTTTGTTTCTTTCCTTCTGGTCTTTATACTTTTTGTCCTGTGGTACTGGCTGGGATTTCCATCATAATGGTGAAGAGAAGGTATGATAGAAGTCATTTTTGTATCATTCTAATTTTAAAGGCAATACTTTTTAATCTTTTTTTCTTTACTAAGTTTTTATTTTAATTTCAGTAGTGTTAACATACAGTGTTATATTAGTTTCAGGTACACAAGGTATTCAAGGTATACCTTATATTAGTGTCAGGTATACAAGGTAGTGATTCAGTAATTCCATGTATCTCCTGGTGCCCATGTGACAGTGCTCTCCTTAATCACCATTTCCTATTTCAACCACCCCCTAATCCAGCTCTCCTCTGGTAATCATCTGCTTGTTCACTATAGTTAACGGTCGGTTTTTTGGTTTGTCTCACTCTCTTTTTTCCTTTGAAAAAATTAAACTTTCTTTTCCAATGAAAGGAAAAAACTCCTTTTTTCCTTTGAAAAAAGTGAAATTCTATGGCATTTTTCTTTCTCTGACTGACTTATTTCAGTTAGTATTATACTGTCTAGTCATCCATGTCTTTGCAAATGGCAATATTTCATTTATTCTTACAGCTAATATTCCATTGTGTGTATATGTATGATATATATATATATATCACATATATCACATTTTCTTTATTAAAGGAAATAATTTTTAACATTTTACCATTAAGAGTGATATTTTATATATGTAAATTTGGTACTTACTTGGATGTCTTTCTGTATGTATAGTTATTACATATGTGTATGTATGTGTATGTGTATCTTGCTTATATTGTATATATATAGAGACTGCTTTATAACTCATTTAGTAAGCTACTATTAGCTGAGGAAATTTAATGAACAAAGTTTAATTTAGTTGCATGAGACTCAAAGAGATACAAATTTTACCCCCCAAAATTTACTACATATAAGAAGTGATAGGAAGTATATAAAGCCAAACACAATAAAACACAGAAAGCAGTAGCTTCCATAAGAAAGGTGCAAGTCAGGTACAATGAAAGCTCAAAGAGCACAATAAAAACTACCAGTTGGAGACTTATCAGGAAAATCTTTGTAATTGAGATGGTGTATAAGGTGAACATTAAAGAGGGATAGGGTTTGAATTGGAAAAAAAAATCCTAGATAAATAAACAGCATGAGAAAAGGCCTCTACCTCTTTCACCTATACTTTGAGGGAACTTAAAAACCAAATGCCTCGTTAACAGGTTCAAACTAGATGTGTCCAGTATACCCGCAAGCCAACCCAATCTTATACTGGAACTCAAATCTAATACCCAGAGTTTTGTTCTAGAGCTATCAGTCTTCTCATACAAGCATATAGGGCATGAGACAGGTCCTTCGAGTGACGACAAATGGGATTATTCTACTTGATCACCTACCTTCATAACCAGAATAGATCCAAACATCTTATAATTGCCTCCAAATTCAAATATGCCCTCAGATGATAGTTTGTTACCCCTGGGAAGGTTTAAATGAATAAATGAGTAGGTGAGAACAATTCTCAGAGGATCACCTCATTTTTAACAATT
Organism: Neogale vison; assembly: GCF_020171115.1. NCBI lineage: Eukaryota > Metazoa > Chordata > Mammalia > Carnivora > Mustelidae > Neogale > Neogale vison. The sequence goes on along the minus strand of NC_058096.1, from coordinate 62,521,586 downwards.
TTAGTATTATTAAACAAGTGCATAAATCCATATAGTGGCTGTTTTAAAGCAAGCAATCATTTGGATGAATTATACATTGTTAAAATTCCAATCACATAATTTGATAGTTGCCCTTATGTGTTATTTCTGGGCCCCTTCTTACATTGAACCATAGGAATCTATGGCCCTTCACAACTAAGTGTCCAGAATCCTTTTAGGATGGAAAAACAATAATAAAATTAAGAAAACCTTTAAATACATAGATAACCTGAGTCCTCCTCTTATCATACAGCTCAGTAGCAATTTAGTCCCTGGCTAACGTATTACTCGTAATTTATTGCAAATTTATTAAACCTCGGTAGCTCAGAAACCTAGTGGCTTATGGATGATTCTCTAATTAGTGGAATTAGAGATGATACTGTTTCTTTTGATTAATTGGCACATGTGGAGACTGGGTGCCCTCTGAGGCCTTTCATTTGCATATTAAGTTACCACATATCCATTACTGAAATCCGAAGGGGTGGGGGCTCCATCTACCCATGTGAAGGCAATGTCCTGCGGATCTAATTAAATCACTATGTGTTTGCCCTTTTCCCTTTTCTACCCACTTTAGCATAATTTTCCAAGGAGCAACCTGAAAATTTAAAAAAAAGAATAAACAATTTATGTGAATGTAACAATTTACCATTTACAAATTCCTTTCATATATATCATCCCATCAAACCCGCTTAGCAACCCTCTTGAGGGCATACAGCTTTACTCCCATTTTATAAACAGTGAGATTGATAGGCCTCCCAATTTATAGAGTGGTAATTGAGCAAGCTGGGACTCATACCTGTATCTTCTTGCTCCAAGGTCAGAGCTATTTTCATTAAGCCAAGTTGCATCATTAGAGAATTATCCCAAATTGTATAATAAAAGACATGAAGAAAATGTCACTCTTCAAACACTGGTCATGTTCAGTACAAACTACCATTATACTCGTGGTCTTTGGGGAAAGGGATAGGCTAAATGGAATTAATAAAAGAGAATTTAAGCATCCTAAGGGGGATAATGGTGGTCCATGAGAACCACTGTGCCGAGGGTAGTGCCTTCTATATTCTTCATGCCAGGAATTCAAGCCAAGACTGTATGGCTACTTGGTTGCAATTCTAATTCAAATATCAGCTGTGGGGTTGAGCAAGTGGACCATTAAGGTTACTTTGTTGAGTTTCTGTGGTTTAAAAAAAAAAAAAAATACACCATATTACTGGGTCAAAGAAATTTGCAGGCCGGTATGTTTGCTAGGTATTTGTCAGAGCCTGGACACAAATAGGGGAGTTATTTTAGACAGTGGATCGTTCTAGGAGCCAAAAGCTATGCAACCATCTTCTGGGCACATGTCACAAAGCATATTTTCTTTGCTGGAGAGAAGCAAGGGAGTATATTTGGAAAGATTTAATAAAGGTTCTGAAGGGCCCTATTGGTATAAATGCCTATTATTGTTGTCAGTGTTATTTAAGAACAGCAGGAGGGAGGCATTTCAAATAGAAGTTCAGCTTCTATTCCAAGAAGGCCCTCCAGATTCAGCACTGCTGCAGTCTGTAAGCAGTCTGTGAAACTGGCCCCAGGAAGGGCGTGAAGGAGAAGGCTGGGCTGCTCCACATGGTATTCTCCTTGCTAGCACAAAGAATTGGTCAGGGGGCTGTTTCTGTGTGTAATTACTGAGTCGCTTCTCATTTTGGTCCTACTGCCAGAGGTGAGGCCCTCTTTAATGGCACCTTGGAGGAACAAGCTAGATCAGCTCCCCTAGTGGTGATATAATGTGATGAATGTGCTTCTAACAAGAAGAGAACAAGAAGAAAATGTGTACTCTTCTGAGTGTTTCTTGTTGTGAATTTTAAAGGAAGCCCCGGACCTGAATCCATAGTCCATCTTGGGAGGAGACAGATCTCACGACTCTGAGAGGTGCATGAAGAGAAACTGGCATAGGGTCCCCCAGTCTCTCCCTAAGATAAGATTATGTGAGGGTGGCCAGCTTGCTGTGATTTGGTGCTTCCGAACTCATTTTCCACTGCCTATTCTGACATTAGGAGACTCGAGAACCACATATCTGCATAGAAATGACAATATGAGAAGATCTTGGGAGAAAAACTCTGTTGCTTAATGGCCTATATCCAGCTTTTCTCCACAGCAGCTCCTCCTTCAGCTCCTCTTGGTCCTCCTGAAACAGCATTTGCCTCTTGGTGATGCCAGTTCCCTCACCTCGTTAAGCTGCTGCTACAGAGGAGACTGGGGATTGATGGCAGACAAGTCTAATGTGGCTCACACAGAGCAGTCAAGTTTGGCATGTGGGAGGCTGCTGGGGAGATATTACCGCAGGCTCAGGCACACCAACTGATTGAAGTTGCTGTGAACTGACAGCTAATGGGGGGGGGTGTTGAAAGCTGCTTTCTATTTCTTCTAGATAGCTGTTTCATTTTGGGTGCAGCTGGGTTTAAAAAAAAATTATTTTTAATGGGGAAAAAAATTAACGATTTTTGTTTGTTTGCCTTTTGTTCATAGTTGATTTCAGGATGTTCCAGAGGCATTATCTTGGCAGACATTATATTGTCTGATTGAAAACCTCGACGGATAAACTCTTTAAGCCCTAACTCTAGGTGGTGACTATACGGGGCCCCAGGGTGTGGCTGAGGAGCCAGTCACGTGCTGGAGATGCCATTATAAGGAGTCTGGAAGGATAGAAGTGGCAGAGAATACCAGATAAAAAGTTGGCTGAACTATGTTGGCTGAAAAAATTAAATGCTGATGGGGGGGGGGGTGCTTTAAAGATCCCAGTGTGTACCAGTTAACATTTTTCTTAGGAAAAAGGAAGACTAGAACTGGAATTCCAGGCACTACTAGTCCCCCATGTGTTTTCCCTACATTTGGGTTAGTAAAAGAAAGCTACCTTTCCAAATTAAACCCAACTATGAAATCTCGAAGATTTGCTAGCGCTGCCCTAGTGGCTTAAGCAACAGGAGTCAATTCCTTCAGAGTTCTGGAGGTTAGACATAGAAGATCAAGGTGTCAGGAGTGATCTTCTGAGGGCTGTTCCAGAACTCTCTCCTTGGCTTTAGAATGACCTCCTCTCTGTGTCTTCACATTGTCCTCTACTGTACACTCAGTGTCCAGATTTTCTCTTCTTATAAGGACACTAGTCATATTACATTAGGGCCCACCCTAATCTCATTTTAACTGAATTAGATCTTTAAAGACTGTATTTCCAAACACAGTCACATTCTGAGGTATTAGGGATTAAAGTTTCCACATATGAATTTGGTGGTGATGACAGAGACACAACATAACAGCCCATAACAAGGGACCTAAGTAAGAGAGTCAAATCTTCAGCTTGTCATGGGGCATGTTCATCCATTCAGCACGGCCCAGACCCTGAATACCATCTCCCCTTGGACTCTCTTTCTCATTGTGTTGCCACCAGAACATTCATGCTCTCTTTTCATGAGTGGGGGACCTATCAGTCACAGTTAGATCATTCAAGTCCCACCACTTTCTCCCTAATTCCAGCTAGAATAAGTCAGTGAACCCAATTTGCTTGAATAGATCTACTAATAACCACAAAAGTAATGGTAAAATCAATGATAAAGTTAAAACAGCCGTTATCTCTTAGTGAGTGTTTTTAATCGTGCGCCAGTCTCAGTGCTAAGTGCTTCCATATATTATCTCCTTTGGCCTCATTACAATCTGTGAGGTAGACACAATTATTACCCCATTATTAAAGATAAGGAATCTAAGGCACAGGGGTCCAAGTTCAAAGGATTAGTTAGATGAAGAGCTATATTTGACTAAAGCCGATGTCTATACTCTATACTACTATAATTTATTGTATAGAACCAACCATTTCCTAAATCAGGCTTTTAAAACTATTTTTTAGTTACAAAACCTCTATTTTTCCAATGAAACTCTTACATTAAATTCTATTATACAGCACAGACATAAAGCATATAAACTGAAAAGAAGAGTATGGAACCCTGTCTCTGCAGTCTCCCCAATTCCCCTCTTTGGTCTATCCACCAATTTGAAAACCACAGCCCTAAATTATGCCTAAAGTCCTTGCACTTTTGGACTCTGTCTTGGAAGTCTTGGGTGCTGAGTCCTCTGCTCTCATTTCCTTCTCCTCCTTCATTTGGCCTCATTACAAAGCTGTGAGGTAGACACAATTATTACCCCATTATAACCCCTATATTCTGTCTCCTGTTCAAGAAAGAATCTGCAGTTAAAATCTACAATTACTTGTCCAATGTTTTGTATGAAACCTTTGAATTAGATTATTAATGGCATCTACTAATTTATATTGATAAAGAAATAGGTAAGTTATATTAAGAATATAAAATATAGGGGCACCTGGGTGGCTCAGTGGATTAGGCCTCTGCCTTAGGCTCAGGTCATGATCCCAGGGTCCTGGGATCGAGCCCCACATCAGGCTCTCTGCTCAGCAGGGAGCCTGCTTCCCTTCCTCTCTCTCTGCCTGCCTCTCTGTCTACTTGTGATCTCTATCTGTCAAATACATAAATAAAATATTTTTTAAAAAAGAATATAAGATACAGATTATTGCTAAGGAGAACAGGAGTATCTAGACCAGAAGACATTTCTAGAACCTGTGTCCTAAATACAGGTTGTGGTTTGCTGAGGAAGGAGAGGGAACAGCAATTATAGGCACCCCTCCAGGTATAATGCTGAGTGCTCTGCATGGGACTTATCATTATTCCCCGTCACAGCCTGTGGGGAGATCTGCACACCTCCTGACCTCACTTCCACTAGCTTCCCCTGACAATAGGAACAACCAGAAATTGATCTCATTCAAGGGGAAAAGTTGTATCATTTGGAGACAAAAATAAGAAAAGTGCTTAACGCTTCACTTACTGAATCCTCTGCAAAAAAAAAAAAACAGCCTTTGCAGCCACCCGTCTGCAGGAATGAATCCTGCCATGGAATATTATCTTCTCATCCTCTCTGCCATATGTTCAGGCAATCTGTGTTTCACACTCTATATTAATGCACTGAGTCAGAGACAGTGGGGTTCAGTGGGCTAAGCAACAGCCTGGAAAATGGAGGGGTGTGAGTTCTAATTCTGTCCTTCCCCAAGCTTGCTGGCTGACCTTCAGGGAAGTTATATCAACCTTGCATTGCCCTCCGTTTTCTCCTCACATATCACACGTGGTTTTATGTCTTAGCAAATTGAAAAGGAATATTAACAATGTCGGCATAGAATTTCACAAACCTGTTCAAAGCTTTGAAATGCCTACCATATTAAAAAAAAAAAAAAAAAAAATACTGTTCTGGGGCACCAGGCTGGCTCAGTTGGTTAAGGAGCTGATTCTTGATTTCAGATCAGGTCATGAATTTATGGTCTTGGGACTGAGCCCTTCATCAGGCTCCCCACTCAGTGGGGATTCTACTTCTTTCCCTTTCCCTTTCGCCCCCTCCCTGCTCTCTCTCTCATTCTCTTTCAGAAATAAATATTAAAATAATACTGTTCTGAGATTACCAAAGATCCTTAAAGAAATGATTTCCTATCCTTTGGTCATTTGTAATCTAGTTAGAAAATAAAGCACATATTTATAAGATATGTTAAAATCAACATCTCAATACCTACAGATACTCATTTTCCCTCTCAAAAATTAAAGTTCTATTAAGACTTTGAATAACAATGTATTTACACAACACCTCAAATTCTTCATAAAAATGAGCCAAGGTATATGTGTGTACACATATGTATGAATAAGTAAACCAAAAGTAATTATTTTTATCTCAATAAATATAAGAGGCTCAGAAATGATTACTGCTACAATCCTGAAAGTCAGAATTTTTCCTACCCCTTCATGGACAAAGGAGCTTCCTTCCTCTCTCAGTCCGCTCTTGGGAAATGTGAGCTATACGCAACTGAAAATGCTAGAGAAAAGATGGAGGAGACATAGGAGTTGTAGACAAGGACCTTCCATAACAAAATGATTATTCAGTTACAATTGGAAATCATATGGTTTAGGAGAGTATGTTTTTGAAAGCTGTTCTGCATAAAAGGGTCACCATGTCTTCCAGGAAAAGGTACAAAATGATCTTTGAAATAGAAGCAAATGAATCATTAAGTTCATTAAATTTACACCACACAGGCATTTGAGGCCAACATGGAAAATGCAAATTTCCCAGCTCTTTGTCCTGGCACAGAACTCATAGCAATGATGAACTTGTCATGTAATATCGAGAAACCTGGCTAGTTAGTCATTGTCCCCAGTGTCTCTCTGAGGGTTAGGTGGTACTGTCCAGTTGCCACAGACGTATTGGGTTTTAGGTCTTCCCAAAGAAGAGGTTAAAAATGAAAAGTAAATATACTGGTGATGAGGACTCCAGATGCTCGAGATGAAGTTTGGGGTCAGGATGAAATTGACAAAGGAACCACGGAATATTAGATGGGTCCACAGTCAAAAGTGTTTGTGCTAGTTTCTTAATCAAATAGGCACTGTTTTCTAACATAAATAAGTGTAGTGTTTGTGGCCCTTGGCAATAGATGTAGTATGGAATAGACTTGAATATATCATCAGTGGAGCTTTCTGGTTGTCTGCTATGAATTTTGACCTCTAGGGGTACTAGACTTTTTCAAATAAAAATGTCAGACTTCAAGGCACCTGGGTGGCTCAGTGGGTTAAGCCTCTGCCTTCAGCTCAGGTCATGATCTCAGGGTCCTGGGATCAAGCCCCACATCAGGCTCCCTGCTCAGCAGGGAGCCTGCTATTCCCCCTCTCTCTGCCTGCCTCTCTGCCTACTTGTGATCTCTCTGTCAAATAAATAAATTAATTTTTTAAAATGTCAGACTTCTCATGGGTATCTTTACCCCACATAAATTACTCAGCTAATTTAAGATATTTACAGTGGGGAACAGAAATAGCACCAGGATACTCTCAAAACAAAATCAGGCAAATGTAAATGTTTGAGGTATTAATTTTGACCATAAATGGTTGAGAGAATACATTTAGATTGGGCTTCTGAAAAAGCTGAATAAAAGTAGGCTTTCAAGCTCTAGAAGGCTTATGGCATTTGAAGAATAGTGGACTGACCTTCAAGAAGTCTGTAAGAGGAGATTAGGGCTAAAGGGATGAGTATGTTAAATCCAAGAAACTCTGAATATTCTGAATGTGCTAGTATTGAATCTAGATGGATATCTTTTATAGGAAAGTAGTTATAAAAAATTATAAGGCTTTTAACTATAAGTCCCCCAATTTTTCTTTCCCTTCTTGCCTTTTGGATTTATTCCACCATAGAAGCAAGCTGATATGGACCTAAATCCAAATCTTCACTGAGTTATTTTCTACATGATAAGTATACCTGTCTCCACCTTCATGGAGGATATCTTTAGAACATGAATATCTTCTACCAAAAAATAGGTCCTATCTAAGAATAGAGGTGGGCAACTAGCTGAATGTAAAGAGTCAATTAAAGTCCATGGTTCAGAAATAATGGATTTAATGGAATTTAATGTAGATACTCAGTCATGTCAATCTGGCAGTCTAGCGTATTTCTCTTCTATGTATTAAGATCATTTGGAAGTGACTAGTAGAACTATAGTATTTGGACTTCAACTTTTTAGGCTGATTTTCCAGAATGATGCAGATTGACTTAATATGAGGCCTGCTTGATTAGGTCTGTCCTGCAGAACTCTATGTGCAGGTTCAGGCCCCTGTCCCCTGATCAGATACCCACCACAGTGCTTTGCCAAGTCTTCCCCTCCTGTCAGATTGTAACTTTTCCAGTATAAATATATGGAGATAATAATCATGGAGGAAGTCCCAAGGTCTTCGGTCTTCCTAAAATTTATCACAGACGGTAGTGTGTCTCCAGGAGAAGTTCTGGGCAAGAAGGTGTATCATGGCAGCCTACATTTGAGCTGGGCTATCCCCCTGGTAACTCTGTCATGTGGCTCAGTTTAAGTTTTTCTCTTTGACAGTAGCTTGAATTTTTAAATAAAACTCTTGGAAAAAAGGATTTGATACTGGCCTAATGGCCTAATGAGAGCTTTAAGGTTATTTATGTACTGGACCTCACTCCTTTCATCTGCCCACATTAGTTGAGTGAAGGAAACTTCTGACTTTCCCATGATCAACAGCATTCTTATTGGGAATTTTTGTTAGTGACAACTCCAGAGATGCATGAGCTCTGTAGGTAGCCAAATAGGCAGGATGTGGATGTCATAAGAGCAGCAAGTGGAGAGAGGTTTTTTTGGTTGGTGTTCTTTCAGAGTGCCTGGCTAATTCTATTTCTCAGATCTCAACTTGGATTATATTTCATCCAGAAAGTTTTTATCCTGTAACACACACCTACACACAGAGCTACCTGCTGGATAACATCTTTTCTTTTCCTGTTGGTAGTTATTACAATGACTTGTTTAAATGCCTATCTCCCATAATTGTAAGTTCCTTGAGAGCAAGTACCCTGCTGCTTTTATTTACTGTTGTATCCTTAGCACTTAAGAAAGTATCTAGCATACAGTAGATGCTTGACAAATATTTGTAAATGAATGGTTTAAAAGAATGAATAAAGTCTGATAACACTTCTGCTTTCATGGGATGTGGGGCATGGTTGACTGAGGTATTTTAGTAAAGAAGTTATCAAGAATAAACCAGGAACGCGGGGGAGAACAATTGTAATTTTAGAGAAGCAACAAGAAAACACAGGAATCCTACTCAGGATTCAGGGTCTAAAGCACGTGGTACCAAGTTATAAGATAAATTACCAGACACATTTGGAAGCAAACAGGTAGAAGAGTGATGCCAAATTACATAAGGCATAACATAAATTATCCTGGGTTAAATGGACTTACAGAATGAGGAACCAGCAGAAACCCGTCTAGTAACAGGATATGGTACATTTAAGAGAAAATAATTATAGAGCTACTCTAAGAGACTGGCCCAGCATCTTATTCTTTGATCAGAGCCTATCCTAAAGGTAGAGCTACTAAACACTGGACTCTGGAAAGAGAATGCTTTTTTCTTTGCCAGCCAACTAAAATCGTTTGGTTAAAAACTCCTTTATTCTGGTCTGTATTTGGCCCTGACATGGAGAGAGCTCAGCCATAGAGCAACTCAGTGTTCTGTCAGTGTTGAAGCTGATGCGTCCAAGAGAAATATGTTAGACCTTTGCATTTTTCCAGCCCTCTTTCTCTCTGCATTTGTCATGTTCATGTCAACTTCTCTGGCCCCTTACTGAAATAGTAGCTTGGTTACTTTTGCACACTCAAAACTTGGTTTTTCTTGCTCCTCATGGTGGTTTCCCTGTACCTGGATATCCAGCAGAACAGGCAGGTCAATTTCATCCCATTAGTATAAGCTTACAGAGCTAAGTACATGAATGCCCAAAGGTGGGGTAATGGAGGCAGGACACTGTTTTTCAAGACCCAGTGTGAATTATCTGCAAGAAAAAGTGTGCTCCTGTCTTGCAGTTCCGATGCCAGAGATGGATGTGTGAAATTTGCAGATGCTGTAAACAACCAGGTTCAGAAAATAAACAAGCATGCAAGCAAACAAACCTTCAAAAAAATATTCATCACGTATCTTATGAACATAACATGCCAGCTGGAACTAAGGAAGAAGTATTAGAGGATAAGGCAGAAAATGAGCAATTGAAAAGCAAATGAAAGATATTCTTGATTATTATATGTCATTCGAAAGAAGTAAAATAGGCGATATCAAGGGCGCAAGGGCATTTGTTTTAGTAAAGGAACTTGGGAATGTCCTATCACAGAAGGAGCCATTTCACCTGAGATCTAAAAGGTAAGAAGGAAGCAACCATGGGAAGAAATGGGCAAAGGGAATTCCAGACAGAGGAATCAAGAGGACCAAGGGCCCTAATGCAGGCAAGGAGTAAAGGAATAGAAAGCTGGACAGTGTAGATAGAGCACAAAAGGAGCAAGGCACATTTTCACAAGACATTGGAGAGGGGGTTAGACGCTAGATTCTGCAGAGGTTTGATGGCCATGGTAAGGAAATTTGTATATTTCCAGGCCTTTTTATTTAATTAGGATTCCTTAAAACCTTACTCTTAATTTCTAATTTTTCTTCAGGTTGTGTTTATAGTATCTAGATCGATGAACTTTATTATCCTGATAAGGAAAAAACTGGGGAACAGGAAAACATGTATTGGATATTGTATTGCAGAAAACTCAAAAATTGCTGATCCAAAAGAAATTTATATTTGGCTAATCATAGATTCATGTGTGATATGTAAAAATAGACTATGTTATTTTTTCACTCCATTAAGTTTCTATCACTGATCAGTTTTGCTAATTAATATTGGTCTGATCCCACTACATATATACATATGAGGCTAGAATAGTTAGAAAATGGCTCAGGATGAAAATCTGCCATGGAAAATCAACACAATAATCAAAATTTGATTGCACTGCTTTATCCAAAAATAAAATAAAACAAAACTCATGTGTACAAGGAAAAAAGTCAAGAATTAGATAACAGGATTTGAGATGAAATCACAAAGGACATGCCCCTAGGACCATCTCTACTCAAGGATGGGTGAGATGTAATGGCTGAGAAGCGGCTCTGAATCAGACCTAAAGGAGATTGAATCTCAGCTCTACCAATTGCCACCCACTTCTACAACTTTGGGTAACCTCTAAACCTCACTTTCCTCATCTGTAACTTGGGGCTAACAATGTCTTTTGTGTGGTGTTTTTGTCAAGAATAAATTAAATAATAACGCACACAAAGACAGTATATGATAAGCAATCAGTAGTAGCTTCCACTACAACAATAATTTTCTTTATATCTCAAATTTATTTTACCTGTTGTTCTTTGGTTCTATATATCTTGTTGTCACCTTAACTTCTTCCTAAATCTGGTCCACAAGAGATCAAGCCTTAAACAAGATTACTGAACCTGAGAGAACACCAGGACTTCTTGAATAAGCAAGGAAGAAGGGAAGCAGAAATGAACTGGAAACCAAATGAATGAAACCTACATTCAGTAAAATTTTGTCTTAATAGCATATTATTTCATTCGTGTGGAATTTAAGAAACAAATCTGATGAACATAGGGGAAGGAAGAAAGGAAAAAAGAAAAAAGGAGAGAGAAATAGGCAAACCTAAGAGACTCTTAACAATAGAGAACAAACTGAGGGTTGCTGGGGGGAGGTGGTTGGGGAATGGGCTGAATGGGTGATGGGTATCACTTGTGATGAGCACTGGGTGTTGTATATAAATGATAACACACTAAATTCTACTCTTTAAACCAATATTACATTATGTGTTAAGTAGAATCTAAATAAAAACTTGAAATAAAACCAAAATCTTATCTTTATAACTTATTACTTATGAGGATAAGTGTTTGGAAATTCACAACTTTTCAGCTACAGCATTTTTACTGTCAAGACCTAATACGGAAGAGACTGAAATTCTCTTGGACTTGACTATCTGTCCCCAAGATCTTCTCTATTTCATACTCAAATGCTACAGTAAAATGGATATCATTCTTCCTGCGTAGCTCAGTCAGGATTCCACATATACATAGATGTGCTTTCCATCTGAGCTTTCTATCCTTAACGCTCCCCTAAATGTGCAGTTCTGGAACAGGTTGGTGAAGGTGGCCCTCCTGTCAGCCAGTAAGATGACTAAGTAAGGAGTTACATGATAAGAATGCACAGAAACATAGCTGGTAATATGTCACCTGTAAAATTGGTTCATTTCAAGTTTATTACTTTCTCAGTTTATTCTATTCTCCCACCAGTTCATTCACAAACTTGTATTGCACTTAACTGCCAGCTTATTGATTTGAATCTAAGAATCTAAGCATATTAAATGCATGGGTTATCAGGCAATTATTTTTTAAATTATTTTTATAAACTTTTAAATTAAATTATAATGTGCATACAGAAGAGATTAAAAATTTGATACATTTTGATGACTTTCCACAAAGTGAACACACTAATATTACCATAATCCCTTTTTTAAGAAATGAAATGTAACCAGAAACCTAGATGACTCCTTTGTGCTTTTCCCAAAAGTAACCACTGTCATGACTATGTCTTTCTCAAAAATAACCACTTTCCTGAAAGTAGCCATGATCATGACTACTTCTTTTACTGCAGATAGGTTTTCCTTTTTTGTTGTTTTGCTTTCATTTTTAATATAAATGGGGTCCCATTATATGTACCCTTTCATGTTTGACATCTCTTACTATTTATATGTATATTCCATCTATACCATCATGTCATTTGCAATTAATGACAACCTCATTCTTACTTTATAGTTCTGATAACTTTAGTTATTTTTCTTGCCTTATTGCATTACTTTAAATGTTTATACCAATTTATCAGTGAAGCACCTGCGGTTTACTCTGTGGGAAGATTTTAATTGGAATTGAATTCCTTCATAGTTATTAAGCTACTTAGATTTTCAATACATCTTGTACCAATTTTGGTAAATTGCTTTTTCAAGAGAGATATTATTTTCATTCAAGTTTTCAAATTTATTGTTACTAACTTGTTTACATCTAATTTTTATATCTTTAATGTCTGTAACTTCTATAATATTGTATACCTTTCATTCCTGATATATTCAAAAGTTTGGGTGGGTTTCTTTTTGCTAATAATCTCACATAGGTTTTATCAATTTTTATTGCTTTCTTCAAAAAACTAATATTTAGCTTTAATTTTTAATAATATATTTGCCTTGTTTTACTAATTTCTATCTTTATAATATAATTATAATATTATATTATATATAATATTTTAGTTTAGTTTAGTTTAGTATATTATATATTATATATTATATATAATAATATTATTATATTATATTATATATAATATTTTAGTTATATAGTTTATATTTAGTTTTATATAATTAATAATTATAATATTATAATATAATTATAATATTATATTATATATAATATTTTAATAATATATTTTTAATATTTTAAATAATATATTTGCCTTGTTTTACTAATTTCTATTTTTTATTATTTATTTTCTTTACTTTATAGGCATTTAATTTGTCATTGATTTTATAGTTTCTTGAAATAAATTCTTATACCATTATTTCTAGCCTTTTTTATTTTCTACTATATTTAAAGGTATAAATTTATTTCAAATACTAATATAACTATCCTTACGTTTTGATATGTCTTGTTTCATTGTTATACTGTTTAAAATATTTCTAATTTCCACTGTAATTTCTTTTCTTCACCTGTGCCTTATTTATAAAAGTGTTAATTTGACATATCCGGACTTTTCTAGTTGTTTTCCATTATTGACTCTTAACCTAATTTCACAGTTGTCAGAAAACATACTCTCTGAAAGATTTCAATCCTTTGAAAGTTATTGAGTCTTACTATATGGCACAGGATATGGTAAATTTTGGTAAATGTCCAGGTGCACTTGGAAAATAAACAAATAAGCATAATGCTATGGTTGTGTGGAGTGTTTTATGTAGATCAATTACATCACTATGTTTTTCAAATTTTCCATATGCTTATTGCTTTTTTGTCTGATCATTTATTCAACTACCAAAAAACATATGTTGAAATATTGTACTTGTGGATTTTTCTATTTCTCCTTTTGGGTCTGATGATTTTTGCTTTATGTATTTTGAGACTTTGCAATTAGTTATATCCAAAATGTAGGATTATATATATTTCTATTACTTTATTATTATGAATTTTTCTTCCTTATCTCTAGTAATAATCCCTGCCTTGCATTTTTTTCTTCAATTCTGATATAGCTAGATGAAATTTATAGTTCTATTTAGCATTTGCATGGCAGAAATTTTTTTTTAACTTTCAGCCTTTTAGAGTTTTTATACTTAAGGCATATCTCTTTGAATCAGTATATAATTTGGTATTTGGTATGACAATTTATATTTCTAACTGCAATATCCCATGTACTTTTACTTAATATAATTAGTGACATTTGTATACCATGATATTATTTTCTCTTGGTCCCATCTATTTTTGTACCTTTTTTTCATCCTTACCTTCACTTGGATTAGTCACATCTTTAAAAAAAATTATTCCATATTTGCTAGTTTGTTCATTATACACTTTTAAATATTATTCTTTGAATGAAGACTGAAACTTGCATCCTTGACTTACTAAAGTATAAACCAGTACTTTTACCACTTCCAAGATGAAGCAACCTATCAAATCCATTTACCTACCTCTCACCTTTATTCTATAGTATATTTTAATGAAACATTTGTCTTAAACACTGCAAGATGTTCTTATTGTTTTAAACTGTAGATATTCAATTAGATTGGCTACACATTTGTCCTCTAGGGTGCTCACTTCTTCTGCGGTACTGTGCAGAAGAATCATTAGGGAATCATTTGTTTTGTGCCTGAAGAACTCCTCGTTGTGATTCTTTCAAAGTTTAGTGTAGTTCCCTGCTAATAAATTTTCTGTTTAATTTGAAAAAATATATATATGGTACTTTGCCTTCATTTTTCAATAGATTTCTTTACTGGTATAGAATTCCAGACTGATAGATATTTTTCTTTGATGTTTTAAAGGTGCCATTCCATTGTCTTTTGCTTCCACATTTTCTGTTTAAAATTCATCTATCTGTCTTATTGTTGCTCCTTTGAAGGTAATATGTCTTTCCACAACTACACTTGTTACAAATTTTGTTACATTCTGTATATCTGATATATCCACTGCTATATTTCCTTTTATTGAAAAAAAAAACTCTATGTTTAAATATGGGTAGATCAAACTGTCTTCTATGACTCTACTTACTGTTAAATTTATCTTTTGAGTATTATTTCAAATTCTGAGATTTCTAATGTATTGTTTTAGAGATTTCATTTATTCTTAAACTTGTCCAATTTGTCCTCTATTTTTAGACATATTAATTATGAGATGTCAAAATCTGCATCTGATAGCATCAATATTTGTATTACCTATAGGTCTGGGGGTTGTGCATGTGTATTTTCTTTTAGTCTCTTGTTATTTTAATCTTATTTCTGGGCAGGTTGGATAATGTTTTAGTGAATAGCAGAAATTGTATTAAAAAATATTAGTTAGATACCTAGTGATGCTGTCTTTTTCCAAGAAGATTTTTTCCCCATTCTCAGGCAGCTAGAGTATGTGCCAATAAACTTGACTCAGTCGAAGCTGGTCTACTTCAGGTGTATTAAACTTGGGGCATAGTCTTTCAAAGGTCTCAGCTGAAAGGCTACGATATTTTACCAGGCCCCCAAGCAAATTAAACTTTAGTTTTTATTGCTCAGTACTATGAGAATGACAACATTTCTGTTTAGATTTTCTAGCCTCTTAGCAACTCTTTTCCTCCTGGTTTCTTGGGATCTTGCCCCCATGCATTTACATCTTGGAATTTGATGTACACCTTTAGGGGAAATTTCTTGTAGATTCCAGAATCATGCCCCGTCTTGTCCTCACTGCATTGGTCGCACTATGTATGTATATACGTATGTATGTCTCCCCAGTTCAAGGACTGCTGCTTTCTTTTGATCCCTGTGCCCCATACTTTGAATCAACAAATGTTCCAAAGGAAAACAAACCAAAATATGAGACTTACCTCAGTGGTTACCCTCCCTTTTGGGATCTTGGCCACCTAAATCCAGCTGTCTTAGTTGTTTTCTAATGAATCTGAAGAGTTTGGTGGGGTTTTTAAAATCCAACTTTTATAATTTTTCTCAACAGAAGAATTAATACAATACCAATTATTTTGTCATATTTAGAAATGGGAAGTCTCATGACATTAATTTTTATATTGACTGTGATAATTTGTTCAATCACACTGTATTAACTATGTAAGTAGAGTTTTCAGAGAAGGTTCTATTTAAGAGTTTGACTTTAAAACAGTCTTTCCTTCAAACTTTTTTGGTATTTAAAAACTTTAAGAAGAAGAATATACTAAAGCTGCCTTAACAAAGGATTTAACTGATTTGAGTAGGTGATAATGTCAATAATAACCCAAAAGCAAAATTTTTCTTGATGATCCATCTGTGAATAATTGAGAGGTGTCTACTTGAGCAAAGAATTTCCAAGACAGTAAAGACTCTATTAAGTTGAAACTGTTTTTAAAAAGCTATTATATAATTTTATTTCTTAAAGCTTAGGTCTAATTTCTTCTAACATTTCTAGTTACATTGTAAGGGAAAAGTTTTTGGACTCTAAGACCAGAAAAATTGATGGCAAGGTATCTGAAATGTCACTTGTGGTTCTGTTTGTGTCAGTTATGATGCAGTAAAAAGAATGTTGCAGTAGTATGAAGGTAATATGAGTCATAGTTCAGTGGCTCTGAAGTTACAAATTTGTGTGACCTTTGGTAAGTACTTCCCTCTTCTTTCCATCCCTCACGCTTTTACAATTTCTGAATCCCAGCGCAGCCTACAGACTTATATCACAATCCTTAGTCTTTCATTTGGGAGACAGAAACCCATGATCCTAGACCCCCATATGTGAATACCTAATAGGTCAGGTTCTTAGTTTGATTCAGATTAATCCTAGAAATACTTCTAGCAAATAACATTTCATATGTTTTCTTGAGTATCTGCCATATGGAAAATGTTTGATTAAGACTTTTAAGTATGTACATGAGCCCTAATTTGAGAGTTTATAGTTAAGTAACCAAGTAGACGAGACAAAATAAGAGCCATAACAATTGTAAAGAAGTTGCTGAGAATACTCAAAAAATGGAGCCCATGTCTGGTTAGAGGGTTGTAGCAAAGAGAAAAAAAAGAAAATTGGATAGGCTTCATAGAGAAGATAATATTTGGATCAGCATTGAAGAAATGCATAGACTTTTGATAGATATAGGGAAGAAAGGGAATACAGATAGGGGAAACTATTCAGGTGGCAGAAATCATCTGAGCAAATGCATAGCGGAAGGAAATGTGGATGGCCCCAGTAGACTGGAGAGAGGCCCTATACTATGGAGATTAAAAGGCTCTGGCTATGAAGTCAGATAGTCCTGGATTCAAATTCTGACACTTGAAAAATATGGGACATTGAGCAATATCTGAACTCTGGGTTCAGTTTCCTTAATTGCAAGATATGGATATTGATAGTAACATACAGAGCTATTGTAATTATTAAGTATTTTATAAAGTATTTGTACAATTGTACAAATCATTTGTAAAGTATTTTCCACAGTGTCAAGCACTCCATAAGTGGAAGCTAAGATTACTTCAGTATTCGCAGAACAAGGCACACTGGGGTTTCAGAGCCTTTGGAACCTATCATTTTTATTTGTTTCCACCAGGAACAATTAAACTATATGGGGGTGGAGTTGCAGGTTGCTGAAACTTAGCTGATGAAGTCTTCTTTAAAGTTTTGAATTGACAATCACCCAAGGGTTCAGTGTGAAGCACAGGGCTGAATTTCAAAGAGACAAAACTGTCATGTTATTGATAACAATGCACGTATCCAAAGAGATTGTCTTTAATAGCCTAGGGTCAATACATTCTTGCTCCCAATGAGAGCTAATACCTCACCTCCAGTTCTTTGTCTCCCCAGCATCACTAGCAAGGACATTTCTATGAAAAGGGTTCAGCACAAATTCTAAATGCCTTATCCAGCAGCGGCTTCCTTCCTGAAAAGGTCCCTGGCAAGAGTATACAAGCAGAAATTTGTCATTACTACCAACCATCATACTCATTAAGTACTGTGGGAAAACTACATTAATGATTGTTTCTAATGCTAGACTGGAAATCTGTGGATTTGGTTATGTATCATTTTCTTCTTAAGGAATCCTAGGTTTTGAGCAACCAGAAAGATAGCTTCAGGGAACTTGTTCCTAAATAAGCCTGTTACAAGGAGATGCATTCTCCCTTAGGGAGAGAGAGAAGCAGTTACAGGCAGTTGGGAATTTCCCCAAAGGCTTATTTAAGGATTGGTTCAGATATTCTTGGCCAAGTTGGATCCTCTAAAGATTCTGTTAAAGGCCTTCTGAGGGCAGCAGTGAGGGCAGATGAAGAAACTCTAATCTTCCTTATGTGTAGTTTAGTTCCTGTTTCAGATTAGACCTGAGAAGGTAAAGTAGCATCTCCCTAGCAAATGCCTATTTAAGTGAGAACAGCTTTATCAAGATATGCAGCTATTACTTAAGGAAAATCTCCTCAGTGGAAGCTTAAGAAGGTAAAATCCCAGGGACTTAAGAGCAGACAGCTTGTCTGCTGATTTTAGGGGATAATAATCAGTCTAACAATAGCACCAGAAAAGGAAGAAACCAGCATTCAACACACTGTTTCACTGAGGGTGAAGACCCCAATTGCGGGAAATGCAGCTCATTTTGGCTTCCAGTGGAAAAGGGAGAAACTGCCAGCTTCCAAACTTTATAGACAGGTGGGTACAGCTGGTCCAAGAAGTCCAAAAAGAACCTGTCTGGATGAAGTATTCTGAAGAGAAGTCAGAAGCAAATCAAGGAAGAATGAGATTGAACCCATAATCTAAGTCTTAGCCCAGTGGACATCCCTGAACTTTCTTCCCAGTACACTCTGACATGACAGTCTGGTATTCCCGCCTCACTGGCTCACTTGCTGAACCACAGGTGGAAACTTCCAAGTGTTTTTTCTTGACTTGTTCCATTACTGAAATATTTTTCTCCCTTATAGAAGTGCTCACCTTTCAAATCTCTTTTTAAATGAATTCATCTCTTGAACCTTATAACTGAAAATGATATTTTCTTCCTCTGAGCTCTTCTTATGTTGTTCACCCATGCAATTCACTGAGTACTTTTTTATTGCATTGTATTATGCTTATTTGAGTTTATGCTCATCTCCTTTTACTAGACTGTGAAATCAATCTGTGAAATCACTAATGTTGACAACTATATATAGGAAGACCGTTAAAGCCATGGATGCTAGTTTGGTTCTATTTTCACCTTAAACATAAACCCACAAGTTCAAGTTAGGTCTTTATCCTGTGTTTCCAGAATGTGGCTGCAGAACACTTGCATGAAAATTTACTGGAGTGCCTTAAAAATACTCATTCCTAGGCTTCACCACAGACCTACTGAATCAGAATCTTTGGTGGGGGGATCTGGAAATATGCATTTTAACAAGCACATCAAGAGTTTTTAGTATATACTAAAACTTGAGACGAGGGAATCATCATTTTTATGGTTATTAGACGAAACAAAACAAATCATGCAAGTGAAACTAGAAACATTGCAGTGCAAATTTTGTATACAAAAGATTGGAAAACTTTTCTGCATGTCGCAGTCTTTTAAAGTACATATTCTCCAGTGCCCAATTGTTTTGTAATAGTGTGAGATAATTATCAGCTTATAGAGGAGAAATGGACTCAATCATCATGGTTTAGCTTTATCCGAGTTTTTACAAGCAGACCATTTTGCTCCTTCATATGCCAATAGAATTATTACTCTCAGTGATGGGAATTACTTGCAGTTTTATAAAGGAGTCAGATTTTCATATAAAGAAGAAAGTAATAACACATGCTTGATGCTAGACAACATTTATGATGGAATTCAAAGAGACACTACATTTGTTTGCAACCCTATTTCCTTATTTGTTCTCTTTCCTTAGCCTAGCCTTTCTTTTCTGTTTTTGTATAGCATGACTTTACTATTTCTTCCTTTGTCATCTAGCCAGAGTACTGGTTCTCTTTTATATTGTATCCATTTTAGTAGAACTTATTACATAATATCAAGTTATTATAGGGAAAATGTAATGAAAAATAACAGTAAGTTTTAAAAAAGAAATAAAACATTATCCTTTAGGAAGCAATCTGACATAGTGAAAAATTCCAAGATGAGGTCAATGTCTACTTGTTTTGTTCTATTTTAGGTGATATATTTCCGAATTTAGCTAACTTCGCTTTTTTTATTAAGAAGACCTATCTTCTTAAGATGGAGGATCTTAAGACCTTGATGCTAAATTTATTTTATTATTTGTGAGAACCCAGATTTTCAGTAATGGAACATCTCTATTCACATACAAAACTAATTCTGTGACCGGCATTAAGTCATTTTGTGACCCCAGTACTTGCTTTTAAGGTCAAAGAGCATTCCCTTTGTTATTTTTGTTTCTATATATAACAAAAGTCATGGATTCAGAATCTGAAAGTCAATGAAACAGATAGAACAAAAACTATCAAGTTCTGCATTCTTAAATTAGTATTTACCAAATACCAGAGTTCAAAAATATTTAGACAAAGTATTAAAATAGATGAATTTGGTGTTTTATAAGGAAGGTAGTCACAGAAACAAAAAGTATACTTCAGTTTAGAGGTTGGTGCAGATGTTTGTTTTGGTAGCCTTATACAACAGCAGTTGTTCACGTACTAAAAATCACAATCAATCCTTCATATTGACACGTCACCATTTAATAAGATGTATCTAGACAATTAGTTTTTGTGTTTTGTGAGTCTTCTTTTGAATACACATTTTATGTAAATATTTCTTAAAACCTTCTATAATTCCAAACTCAAATTATTCAGGACTAATTCTACCAAACACCGTGTGGATTGATGTTTTGCTTGGCTACAGTGGTACTCCATTTTGCAAGAGCATAAATGTAATTTACAGTTTACTCAACATGTCATCTTTGATAAAACTTATCAACTTTCTGTTAAATATTTTGGGAGATACTTATTACAGAAAGAAACTGATATAATCGGAAATTTAATGCCTAGGTATTGGAGAAGTCCGTTCAAACATGAAAATCATTATATATATATAATATTTATATATTTTATATATATATCCCATAAGCATATCAATATTTCAGTGTACACAAATGAGTTTACATTCGTATCATCATCACTTGACTTAGGATTATAGTAATTTTTGTGAGTCTGCTCATTAGAGTTCAGTGTCATTTTCCTCTCCTAAGCTATGCCCATAATAATTATCTTCAATTTCACGTTTTAGATTCTTCTAAGTGCATGAAAACCTAAAGACCTTTGTAAAAATAACTAGAGTACCATATTTTGCAGTTGCTTTCATTCTTTTACAGTTGTCTTACATGCATCCAATACAATAGTACTGTTTAAGCAAATTTTCTTTAATGACTATTTCGAATGTATTGAATATAGTTCAAATAAAAACCTTTCTTTCACACATGTATTACAATAATGTACACAACATTTAATTAATTTACTTGTTACAATTAATAGTATAACTGTGAGAAATATATTTGATAATAAACAGCCATATCATAGTAAGCAACTTAACTGTAGAAGAAGTATACAGCCATACAGAATTAGCCAATACCATTCAGCATGCCATGGACATCCATTTTAACAGAGGAACACGAGTGTTAAGTAAAGCAGATCTGGTAAAGTGAAGGCTGATTAAGAGATTAACAACTGTATTTTAAAACTTGTATATAACACAAGACATTACATTTTTATGCCACCGTATGTCATTTTTAAAAAAAAACAATTCAGGTTGGGGCACCTGGGTGGCTCAGTGGTTAAAGCCTCTACCTTCAGCTCGGGTCATGATCCCAGAGTCCTGGGATCGAGCCCCGCATTGGGCTCTCCGCTCAGTAGGAAGCCTGCTTCCTCCTCTCTCTCTTTCTGCCTCTCTGCCTACTTGTGATCTCTGTCTGTCAAATAAATAAATAAAATCTTAAAAAAAAAAAAAATTCACGTAAAGCACTATTGCATTGAGCTATATTCTGTGTACATTGTTACCTACAATTCCAGAAACTGACATCAGGTGCTGCTACCAATGATTTGGCAGATAATGTGGTAGGTTCTCCTCAAAGAAAAATTTTATATAAAAGGACACTAAAAGTAAGTAGACCAATAGATAGGACGCATGTTTTCAGGTTAAATTATGCTTTGTGATAAAAAAATTCTTAAAGATGAATATTATTTTAATGGCATACTTAGTATAATTCATGAGTATATGAAAGAGCTACAATGTGAAGAAAAATTAAAATTAATTAAAATATTTGAGTATAGTTTATGTACTTAACTAAATGACAACAACTATTCATTGCAGCTTATCTAAGACAAGTTTCTCAGGTTTAATTTGCACATTTCCCAAAACTTTTTTTCCTGGGGTCAGAATTTTTGGAATTTAGCTAACTTCAGCATGGGAACTCTACTATATGCTCTGTTAAATGTATATCTTGCATCTAGAAGTGCACCAGAATATTACAAGATCTTAATCTAATAATCTTAAATGAATGGATTAAATAAATGAGCTTTGGATATGACTTTTCCCCCTGACTTAAAGACCCCAAAAGCTAGTTTTTTAGATTGTTCCTTTCCATTATCACCTAGAAGTCTCACTTTTCCTCCTTAACGCTAGCTGATAGTGATAGGTCTTTGTCTACTCCCTGAAAGGCCAGAGTAAAAATGACCTATCATCACTTGCAATTCTCTGTCAAGACTAAAGTCAAAAAGAGACTGTCAGACTTATCACTTGTCATTTTTCTAATCCCTTGGCCTCCATCAGGAAAACATTATTATTTTAGCAATAAATTATTGTGGTCATAATGTTGTCACTGTCTCAAGCATACTAAACATTTAAAACACACTTGAGTAGAAAGAACAAAACAGTTGTACATTTAGTGATGTTCTCTTAGTAGGACATAATATAATTATAAGAAGGAGAATTGATCACGTAACATGTCAGGTATTATGTGCAGGTGATAAAGATGTACTGAAATAAGAAACCCAGGTAGAATCAAGTAATTTTTCCAGAGTCCCATGACCAATATATGGCTGATCCAGGATTCTCTTTCTATGACAACTCGTTCTTTCTGTTTCCAAAATTGATTAACAAATATTAAAGGCGGAGGGGGAAAAAAACCATCCAATTAATAAAAGCATGAAGGGCTCAGACTGAAGGATTCATTCTGTTCTGAATTCCAAAGTGCTAGTAGCAGCAAGTCTAATCTATGCCATGCTGATCCTTACTTGCAATTTAAATCAGACCAACACAGTCTTTGGCAGGGCCCACTTTTCTGATTCAAGTAAAGATCCGCATGAAATCTAGTCTTTTAGCTATCCCAGCTACCAAGTGACAT
Source organism: Neogale vison (assembly GCF_020171115.1). Taxonomy (NCBI): domain Eukaryota; kingdom Metazoa; phylum Chordata; class Mammalia; order Carnivora; family Mustelidae; genus Neogale; species Neogale vison. Next base: position 62,498,602 of record NC_058096.1, on the reverse strand, counting down.
TGCTCTATAAAGCAAACCTGAGATATTTTAAGTAGCAAAGCACTGAAAGATACTGGAAGTGTTATAAGAAAGTATGGCTTTTTCAGACTTCCAGTTCAATTTGCTTGTTTAGAAAGGTTTGGATGTGACTTACAGAGAGGGTTGAAGACCTTGCCTGGTGGGTGTTCAATAAATGTTAATTGAACTGAATTGAATTGAGACCCAAGTTCAAATCCAATTTAATACCAAAATAGTGAACGTTTGGTCAGATCACAAAGTCACAACTGATGGGATTGCCTGGGACAGATATTACAGCATGTGTGGTGGGAAGAAAGGAGACGAGACTGCCAGGACACCTCGAATTACGTTTTGGGTTCTGAAAGAGTGCTATTTACAGCCAAGAGGTGTCATGACACCTTGCTAGCTTTTACAGATACTAAAACATTTTGCTATTTCTTGAAATTGTCATGATGTGAAAAATCCTTGTCTTTTCTTCCCCTCCTCCCCCAAGACAATGCCCATCCTGCCACTCTGAGATAGGAGTCCTCTCAAAATACAGCATGTGCAGAGCTCTATCTCAAAATCAGAAAGAAATAAAGTGGCAACGACCCCACCAGCTCTGTGTAATGGGGATCTTTTGAAATCCTGTCCCAAAGCAGCAGAGAAGGGGATGATGAGATAACTCGGTAGAAAACAGCAGAGCCACCTGTCTTAGTCCTTTCAGGCTGCTGAAACAAAATGACATAGTCCAGGTCGCTTATGAACAACAGACATTTATTATTATTTATCAAGGAGGGCACTTGCGATGAGCACTGGGTAATGTATGGAATTGTCAAATCACTATATTGTATACCTGAAACTAATGTAACACTGTATGTTAACTCCCTGGAATTAAAATAAAAACTTAAAAAAATAAACAAAATAAAATGAAACAGAGTAAAACAAACATTTATTTCTCACACTTCTAGAGGCTGGGAAATCTAAGACCAAGGCTCTGGTAGGTTCGGTATCTGAGGAGAATTCACTTCCTACGTGGCTGTCTTCACTACAACCTCACATGGCAGAGGAGCAAGGGAATTCTATGGGACCTCTTTTCTAAGGGTACTAATCATATTAAGTAGGGCAGACCTATGGCCTAACCACCTCCCCAAGATCCCACCTCCAAAAACTATTATCTTCAGGGATTAGGATTTTAACATAATTGGATTTGGGGAGCTATGCCAGCATTCAGACCATAATAGCACCACCTATGTCTAAGGGACCTCCACTCTGCTGGCTCCAGCATCATACGAAGCCCAGTTCACATTGCATCTGCCTGCCTCCCTGAAGACAATGAAGGCAAGATTGTGGTTTGCGGCAGTATGCAATTCTTTCCACTTGACTTTCTCAAGAGGCTCTTTATCCCACATCACTTTCTCAGAAAGCAGAGAAGTCACATCTCTCAGGGCCTCTTACATCTGCAGTTGATTCACCATCTTGAAATCAAGACTTCTATCTGAAACTGAGCATGGTACAAAATTGCCTGCATTAAGTGAGCTTTACTTCCTCTGTTCCCTTCCTTCTTCTCTCCTCTCCTTTGTCATTTTGCAAATAGGATGCAGCCAAAGAGACTGTCAGGTGTCTGGCACCCTGAGTGCCCCTAGCACAAACCTCTAGCACAGGGTTTCTTATTCATTAAACCAAAAGAAAACCTGTGTCTAGGAGTATAATATGACCACATTAAAAAATGTGCTTCCATATTTTATTTATCAAGCTAAACTTTCCTTTTATCTTCTTTCTCAAGATTATACTTAACATTCCAGAAACTATAATTCTCCTTTTTTTTCCCCCTTCATTGGTGAATTTTGTGCATTTGGTCTCATTTGTGTCTTGCCCTTTTTTCAGATAAAATAATCAGTGCTCACTTCTTGATTTTTTTTTTTCTTAAAGCTTGACCAGTTTTCTAATTCTGCTCATCACGTGTTTGTGATATTTTCAAAAACCTCCCAAAAAAATAGCTGGAGTAAGGAAGGGAATACATATAACATTTTCTAGCTGGAATCTGTCTAAAAGACCATCAAGTCTGGAATACTTATTTTTTAGAAAATGGTGTGGAGACTTAAACAAGCCAATTAATTTGTCCTAGGCTGCAGAGCTGGTCAGTGACACGCCCACAACCATTTTGTACACAAGTCTTCTACATATGGAAGCAGAGCCAGATATAAGTAATATGTGGAGAAAAGAAAATTGTCTGACTTAACGTAAAAAAGACACTTTGTTTGAACTGTTAGTTCATCAAGTATTGCTATCTACATAATACAGTATCTAATTTCTCATGGTTCAGACATTCAAATGAAACATAGTATATTTGTATTTTATGTAGGACTTTTATTCAATTCAATAATACTTTTAAAACACAGTATAAACTATACATTTAAGGAAACCATTTGAGGGGATTATTTTAGGGTAAATAAATTTAAGTCTTGAGTTTAAAGGACATATCTAAAATAGAATTATGTTTTCCATTGTAAAAATCTTCCTTAGTTCCTAAAACTGCTCCTCTTTCTTTCTCTTTTCCTCTCAGTGCCAACAATGTGAGGGGAAAAAATGGATTCTAGTTATTGCCTCTGCTACGTTGGCATATATTAATTCTGTTTGCTGACTTCTATCCCAAACACTGTACTGTTTTCTCGCCAGAAGTTAACAACACCAAATGGTACATCCCCATTTATAGTACTGCCACTTTTGACACAGTTGACTCTCCTCTCCTTGTCTCTTAACCCTTTACCAAGGTTCCAACTCTTTAGAGAGCTGCTCATCTCCTTGTCACCTGAATATGGAAATATCCCTCATTTTTCTCCTGCTGGGGTTCTGTCTGTATACACATGTTCAGGGTTGCTCTTCTGTCTATGTAGACCAGAGCTGGAAAGCTGGCTGTAATGAACTCTTAGCCTGAATTTCCATGCCTACTGATCATTTTATTTGGATGTCTTAGATACTTCAATTTCAACATGGCCAATAGATCTTTTTTAACAACTAATTTCTCTTAATGTTAGTAATTCTTTCCCTGTTTATCCAGCACTGTCTTCTTTTTTCTCTTCCGTTAGGGAACAAATTTTAGTGATTCACAAAGCCTGTTGATCTTCCAACCCACCCCATCCTTTTCATTAGTACCTGTGTAAGCAAGAAATAGAAAGTTCCCACCGATATTTTTCATGCGCAGTCTCTCCAACTCAAAACGAATCAAAATTACCTCTGCAAAATCAAATTTTCTAATACTCTGATGTTCTGCTGCTGTTACTACACAATGACTCCCTTCAGTGGTTTCCCAGCTGAGTCCAAACTCAGTTTGGCATGCCATGACAGAGCATGCCCAGACCCATGCATGCTTAGAATAATCTCTTTTGTGACTTCTGTGTCTAGCCCTCCTTGGCTACTAGCTCTCAATGTGTTCACTCCAGTTCCCCACCCCCTTCATTTTCTCTTTCTTCCCCTGAATCATTATCAGTTGAAAGAATGCTCAAGGACTAATTCTGTTCCACCTCCTTCCTCTAAGACCATCTGACATGTCACCTCCTATCTCTATCACATGCCTGCTATTCAACATGGAGAGTTATTTGTGCCAATGCTGTGTGTCTCCATTTGAATTGAATTCTTTCTCTTCAATTTGATATCCATTCCTTGGCCATGACTCTTATTTATACAGTGACTTGCATAAGAACAGTAATCAGAAGACATTTTAATAGGATTAATATTTCCCTAGTAATGAGTGAGTCCCTAGTTATGAGATAGATAGGAATTTTAAATGATTACCAAGTTAGAAAAGACTAAAAATTGATAAAATAGCATACCTAATGATGATCTATAGAATCATTCCATGTTTTGTAATTTTTCCTTCAAATTGACCATTCTATGACTTTCCTAATGTGTAAGTTGTACAAGATGTACAAAAAAATTAATCATTTTTTAGGCGTTAGCTTTAGCAGGGACCTGTCTCTCCTCTCTATCCATAACTGACTCTTCAGTAGTTCTGGAATCTGTCCTGCTATCTTATTGCTCATCTGAGTTTTTGTGCACATTTTCCCCACTACCTGGAGTAACGTGAACCTCCTCCCCCCACCAAAAAAAAACCCTTTTCTTATTAAAAAAAAAAAAAAGTATCCATTTAGACCCAGCTAAAATTACAATTTCTCTATAAAATTCTTCCCTTTCAATTAGAATTACATAGAAGATGAGAGTGTGGTAACTGTGGTCAGAAGACCCAGGCCCAAATTTTGTTTCTTTTATTTCCTCAGTGATTTAAGGTAAAACAAAATTTCATTATCTAGGTTATGGGAATAATCATAGTATCTTCTTCATAAGTTGTTGTCATGTTTTAAATAAATGATAGCTATATTCTTATCACCTTATTCCTGCCTTAGTGTTACCAAAGCATTTTCTTCATACCCCTGTCATGGCACAATTTTCACAGCCTTCCTTATATAGTCTTGATATTTTTTTAATGTTATTTATTTACTTGAGAAAGAGAGAGAGAGAGCACAAGGCGGGGGGGGGGGAGCAACAGGCAAAGGGAGAAGCAGGTTCCCCACTGAGCAGGGATCCTAATCCGGGGCTGGATCCCAGAACCCTGGGATCATTACCTAAGATGAAGCCAGAGGCTTAACCTACTGAGCCACCCAGGTGCCCCTTGTCTTCCTATAATTTAAGTTCATCTTTGTTTCATCTTTGCATCCCGTTCAGTGCTACATGTATATTGCTTGCTAGTCTTAGAGTTTGAGCTAATAAATTTTGGAGACAGACAACCCTGGGTTAAAATCTCCACTCTGCTACTTATTAGCACTCTCTTTTGCGGCAAATTACTCAACACTTCTGAGACTCAGTTTATCCTTTAATAAATTTGGACTGGTAATAGTTTCAACCTCATGGGATTATTATTAAATAAGGTAATGATGACTGATATAAGAATTTGTGTGGGATGAGCTTGGTGCTCAAAATAATGAATGTATAGTGGATATTCCACAAATCTTTCTTGAAATCAGTGCAGATATTTTCATGGGAGATCTCTGCCACAATTTTAAAGGTGGGTCATGACGAGAAAGGAGAGACATGGTGTGGGGAAGGTGCTCTCAACAGGACCCTCTCTGGTCCAAGAGCTCATTTGTACCTATAGTCTGACCCTATGCCTCAGAGCGTAAGAATCACTTTGATCCAAACCCCTGACACTTGATTTCATTCTTCTCTTTGTGAAACAATCTCATTAGAGAAATCGTGCTGCTGAGAAAGCAGGTCACTCAGCTGGGGGCAGGCAAAGAAAGTTTGCTCGGCTTAGTCATGACCTCCATGAAAAGTGAAGTGTTAGTGAGGAGCCCTGGGATTTACAGTGTGCCATGGCCAAGGATTTCACCAGAGGCCACTGGGAGTTTGGGCAGAAGGAAAAGTAATGAAGGGGTTGACTGAACTGCTGCTGCGTGTGTTAGCATCAGTTCTCCCCTCCTGGTTAGTAATGAGCTCTTTCCCCATCTGGTGGGAAATCCCGGATGGAAGGAGGAAGCAGGGTGCTGCCAAGGGTGATATTGGCAGTGATATATTTAGAATAAACACCCAACTGGGTTGCTCATCATCTGTAGTCAACATTGACCTTATCATATTTTTTGCAGGAACAGAAATGTTCATTAAAGAACCTAGGGCTAGCTTCAGTTTAAGACTATTTCTTTTTAACTAATGTATAAAATTCTTTATCTTTTTATCCTTATAAGCTGCAATAGCAAATAATAATTTTAAAAATGCAACAACAAAATATTCCATTGAGATTTTCAGGCTCATATCCTCATCTTCTGTAACCAGACTTGGAGGACCAGATAACCTCCCCAAAATAACCCAGGAAAAGCCTCCATGATATCAGGGTGTTTAGAGCCAGAAACTTCCAAAGACAGATATCACTGTTAATTTCCTCTCACCTTTCAAAGTGGAAAAGCCAAAAATTTGCACCTAAGCTGCCAATGAAATATTTTGCTACACTTTACAGCCTTGCAAACCGACTGATTCACAAAAGTTCATTGGATCATGGGATGTAAAGAGACAGAAAGTTAAGAAGTAAAGAGAAAAAATGTAAGTCCCATTCAGTTAGAGTGGGTTTCTGTCTTCCTTATCTCTCTCCTTTTACTTACTATAGACTGAGTTTCCCAACTGGATCTCCCTTGGGATGTACTGACTAGGAGACAGGTCTACCTAAGAAAATTCTACTTTTCATTGATAGGAAATTAGCCACAGAAAAGCCGTATTGTTACTCTTGAATCTCTCTGTATCCCTCCTAGAGGAGGTGCTCAAAAAATAAAATTGAAAACAAAACACCCAATACTGCCAGACCCATAATAGATGCTTAATAGGTGTTTATTCTTTTCTTTCATCTGTAGTGCCAAAACGTATGAAGGCAACATTCTCACTCTCAAAAAAATAAATCTGTTACTTTAACTGAATGAGGCTTTTTCCTAATTCAACATGCATCAGGCTCAATGAAGGCCAGAAAAATGGAGGGAGCTGGTGTTGGAGTCCTTCTCCCAGCCACTAGTTATGTAGTTAACTATCTAACCGAGACTTTTCTCCATTCTGAATTCTGTACCCATAGGTCCCAATACTTCACAATACTTATTTTACATGTCACTCAAAAAAGGATCTGGTAAATTTATAGCTCTAGTGTATAAATGTTCATTGTGTGGACCTATTATGTGTCAGGCACTATTTCTTTCAGGAATGCTGGTATTTTCAAGATGACGGCTGCAATACAACTACATGTAATCACTAAACACTGAAGCCAAGGGTAGAATTTCAAGAATCTGCAGCATGCACGATTGGGAGGGAACCACTTAGCCCTTTCAAATTATCCTGAAGCTTGCTACTTTTACTACCAAGTCATAGACATAGTCCTGTATATCTTAGGAGGAACTCTTTTTTGCTATTATGGCATTATTTTCCTTTATACAACAAATTCAGAATTTCATAGCACTTTTGAGTAGGAAAGGAATTTATAATCCACCTATTCAACATGTAAAATTTACTAATCTAAGATTACAGAATTGGTTAATGGTTGAGTGTCTGCAGCACACCAAATTCTTGACTCCCTGCCGAGGTATTTCATAAGTTCCTCCATGCTTGCTGTTCTGTGTGCATTTTCACCTACCTGCTCAGTAGATCCAGAGTATTTCCTCTTCAGAGCCACCGCCAATAAACTGAAGGAGAGGATTTCTTCATATTCTCAGCCACTCCACTACTATATAGAATACATAGTTTGTTCAAAATATCCCCATTTTAGAATTGAGGACTGAGGTTTGAGATAATGTCACAGGTAGAGTCCGACATGGATTCTTTAGCTTTGCCCAGGTTTGTAACTCTCACCAATCCTTATAGACCCTTCCTGCCTCTTAAAAACACTGTGCGCCCTCTTCCTGGCTCTTTGGGTTAAGGAGTTTTTGTGTTTGCTTTACTACTCTGCCCTACATTCTACTCTTCATTCCTGATTTAATCAATCGTTCACCTTAATTTCTCCCTTTAGGGTATTTCTTTCCATCTAGGGGCTAGGATACCTCTTTAGTTACATTCATGGTCTACAATAATCAGCTAAGATTCCCATGAATATTATTATAGCTAAGGGGTAACTAACCAGCCATGTTCAACTTCTTGTAGTGCACACACAATAAATCATAAGTGAAATAGGGAACAGAAAGCACATGAATATCCCATTATTTGTGACATTAGTCTTCCATGTAAATCCTTGCCTCTGTATTCCTCTTCCTGCCCTTCACATCTCAAATGAAAATAGCGTAACATTTTCCTAGGATTCTCATTTTCTTGCCATTTCCTTTCATTGGGCTGTGACCTGAGATGCATGATTACAGAGTATAATTTCCATATGTTGGATCAAGTATCCTGAACGTTCTGGGCCCATGATCTTCTTTCTCTCATTCTTCTCCTGTGTGTCTCCTCCTCACAAATACCTCCTCCAACCTCACCCTGCCCCCAACAATCACTCTGCTGCACTCTGCCTTTCCTGACAGGGGTCATCTCACCCGGATAATTTCAACAAATAAAAAATAAATCCAATTCACAATAAGCACTTAATATTTTAAAGGCAGCTCCCTATTTTCCCTCCAAATCCCTGATTTTCATTTAGTAATCAAAGCAAGTACATTTTCACATTTACATGCTAGCAAAGGAAATGTGGTGTAAGCACTTTTTATAATCATCCACAGTCTTTGGGCAGAGGACATTTTTATCAATGTGTTGTCCTCATATCTGTATTGTGAGGTACTTGGGACTGTCTTCTCTTGCTTTTGCCTCCTTCCAGAGCCTCCTGAGGTGTTCTATACACAGTGATGTTAAATGCTTTTCAAGTAAAGTTATCATTGAAGAAGAGAAACAGGTGTGAACGTGAGGTGGAATCTGAAGTCAAAGGACCACTGGTTCCCAAGTTCTTTCATTGGAATAAGAATTGTTTAGTAAACACTTTCCTAGATTTTTAAAAATTTTAATGTATCATTCATTTATTTTGTCATTTTGTAAATATTATTGAACAGATACTATGTGCAAGGTACTTTTCAGCTCATGGGGAATACACTTTCAAACAAGAGTTCTTCACTGCCATCATGAACACTCTGATGCAAAGATATGTTGTGGGAAGATAGATAATTAAGTGTAATAAATAAAATTTAAAAGCACATCATGTAATAAATATATAGACCAATGAAAATCATGGAGCAGGGTATTGGTCTCAGGAGTATGTGGAAAGGACAAGGTTGCTGTTTTAAATAAGGTTATCAAAGCAAGACTCACTAAGAAGGTGAGATTTGAACAAAGACTTGAAGCAAGGGAGGAAAGGGATTAAGGAATTAAGTGGCCTTCTGGAGGAGGACCTTTCCAGGCAGAGAGTATGGCCAGTGCAAAGCCTGGGGCCTTGGGGCATGCCTGGTGTATTTAAAAAAGAGCAGGAAGGTCAGTATGGCTTAAGTAGAGTGAGCAAGGGCAGAAGTAGCAGGGGACAAAAGAGAGGAGGTCAGAGAGTTAAGAAAAGGAAGATTCTTTTCTTTAGGAATGAAATAAAATATGACCATGGTTTGATGGGGGTGGGTCTGGTTCTCTCTGAGGGAAAGAAGAAGGACATTCTGGGAGTGGATGGCCAGGCAGCAAGCTGCTGTGTGTAGGAAGCAGGTAGGAGGAGAAAGTCATAGAAAGCAGCAGATTACAAATGCTCATACAGATCCCTCAATGCACATCTGTTATTTCAGAATGTGGTGAATATTTCAACAAGTCAGCTACCATAGCCAACTTCTCAGCAAGCTGTTTCACTCCAGTGCTCTCTAGTTCCTTCTTAATTATGCTGTCTTTTATGCCAACTCTCCCTTCATCCTCTTCACCATCCCCTATCTATTTTCTATGGCTGGGAAGAAACATTTGAGATCAGTCTTCCATACGATGCATGATATTCCCCTAAAGCATCCTCCAGTAATGTGGTCAGCTAGCCTCTGCTTGAACATCTTCCCCCTAAAGGGTGGAGGGCATTCAATTTGTCAATTAAACCATCAATAAATCAATAAGCACTCATTCATTAATTTATCTGCACATTAATTTAACAAATATTTCTTGAGCATTTATGATTTCCCAGGATTTATTCTAAACAATGAATATGCTGCAGAGAATAAGACAAAGTCACTGTCCTCATGGAACTTATATTGTAGTGGCAAAGAGACCAATAAACAGATAAACAGAATTTCAGATTAGGGGTAAGTACAAAGAAAGGAAAGAAGGCAAAGCAAAGCAAAGTGAGGTGAAATGGACTTATTTTAAATTGGAGTTAAGTGAGTGAGCTATACTTTCAGAAGTCTGGAGAATAATGGTCTAGGCAGAGGACAGCAAATGTGAAGGTCCAGAGTCAAGAAATTAATAAGCTTTTAGCATTTGTCAGGCCTTATATTGCATAGTAGGGCCATGGTTCTTAACTCTTGATGTACATCAGCATCCCTATAAAATAGTTAGGACTCCAAAAGACCATGCCCCGGTAAGACCTCCTAAATCCAAACCTCTGATGATGGTAGCAAAGTATGCCTATTTTTTTTTTTTTTTCCTCAAAGGACTCCACCAGATGTTCAGCCAAGTTTGAGAACCACTACACTAATGAGACAACCATGAACCTAGCAAATATTTGTTCTGTCCTCATGGAACTGTGTAGGTGATCTCACAATACTAGAAGCTTGTTTATGGATATGTTCATTTAAAACCCATTTCCCTGTGACTTCCTCTCCTTTGTTTATCTTCTGGGATGACAAAGAATTTCAGCTGACTTTGAATGTAGCAGTCCTTCCGGTATATGAAGACAGCACTTTTTCTAATGATGCTCCCTTGATCCTTCTGTATGAGTGATGTCAGACCCTTTACCATCCCAGTCACTCTCATGTAGACATGCTCCAAGTGCCCACAGTTCTTTTTTAGTTCAATGCCCAGAATTAACACAGTATTGCCCATGATCATGCACAGCATCTGCTCTTCTCCAGGCACCTGTTTTCCACATTTCCTCATACATCTCACACAAGAGTTCAACATACTCCCTTGCATGTACTGTGATGGTTCTCTGTTATTTTCTTTTGTATCTTATGTCTTTAACATTTATGTTGTTCAGTTCTCTTTCACAATTTGCTCTTTGGACCCAAAGTATTCCTCGAATAACATGGCCAAATGCATCTTATTTGCTTTATAAAACCCCTCCCTTAAAAAGAAAAACAAACCAACTTCCTTTGGTGAAGCTTCTTTTTCCTGTTTTCCTGCACTATGCAAAGCAACATCTTATATCCATTCATAAATAATATTATTCAGAGAATGTTGATTGATCCAATTAACTAGAACACTCAATCAGTGGCATTCCATTTTTAGAATAAAAAGGGAAATTTTAAATAAATGAGCCAATAACTGAAAGTTTAATTAAGAAGAAATTTCAAAGTATGTTTTAGGGTCAGTTTATATTGGCTAGCTACATTCCAAAAATGTTTGTAATGTTTTTGATCCAAACTGTACAGGTTACAACTGTCAAAAGAAATCTAGTTTTTTTCATGATATGTAATATTTACCAAGTAACCATGCCTCTCCTAATGTTTGTGGGTCCCAGAATGAAAGTGCAATTGGAAGGTGATAACCTAATAGATAAATATTTTAAAGCTATAGGGGAAAGGAAGGAAAATTGAATGGGAGGAAATCAGAGAGGGAGACAAACCATGAGAGACTCTGGACTCCAGGAAACAAACTGAGGTTTACAGAAGGGAGGGGATGGAGGGATGGGGTAACTGAGTGATGGGTATTAAGGAGGGGACATGTTGTGATGAGCAATGGGTATTATACACAACTAATGAATCTTTGAACACTGCATCAGAAACTTATGCTGTACTTCGTGCTGGCTAACTAAACATAATAAAAAAAATAAAGCTACAAATCAAGCTTTAAAAAACTATATCCTGTAATTTACAAAATTATTTTTAAAATGGCATGGAAACCAAGTTTGAATGAAAATTCTTGAGTACCTCAGCATTCTGTGCCAGAATCTGCTAGTGTTAAGAGCTGAATCCTGTTTCCTGGCTTGTAGCCCATCCCTCTCCTCTTTCCACATTTGGTTTTGTCTCATAGCACAAGCAACTTGACGAACATGTGTGTGGCACTCTGGCCCATGTATTTAAGATCCATACACACTCTTTGTAAACAGGTGTCCCTTATCTATCCCCTGGGCCTAGGAATTCACAGTCCCAGGGTATGGCTTACATCCAAAGAATGGACTGGGAAGGAATCCCAGGCAGAGCCTTGGAGCAGACCAACTGCCATTTAGGCAAGGTATTTGGGGGTTCCGTGTACCTAGAGCATGGTCTAGAAGATCACGGGATAGATACTGGCCATGGGAAGGCATGTGCTATTGGTCCCATAGATTCTTTGTCTCATGAGAAGAATAAAGACAGGAGAAAGGGCAGAATAAGGCCCACTGTGTAGCATCCACATCAAGGGATTCCTTAGCCTGAGTCTAAGCACAGTATAGTACTAAGAGAAGAAGTAAGCTTCTATGTTTTAGAAGGATCTTAGTTGCAAAGACTAAAGTAAAATGAGTTTATAGTTAACATTAATTTCACCCGACATCTATTTATGCATAATTTTTAATGTGTTTTTTAAAAGGTATATTATATTCCCCTATAGTACCTTCCTAAGAGACTTAATAAAGAATTCTGCCAGCCAACAACAAAAACAAAAAATTTTCCCCCTTTGTCAGCCTAGGTTATGTTCAATGAACTCATCATTCATAATCATCATTCAAAATTGCCTTTTACCCAAACCCACAATGGGGCAATGTCTTCACTGTTTCTAAAAGGCCAAGAGACTTTAGATAAGTTGCTTTACCATTCTAGTAAATGAGAGGGTAATGTTTGAGTGATCTGTAAGATTTCTTTCCATTTTAACATTGTCTCTGCTGTGCATACACATTCACTGTTCTAGAACCATACAAACAAGCCCACTGATTTCATTTTCACTGATAATTTTAGTCAAGGCCAAAAACTCAAATTAGGAAAAAGCAAACTTATCTTATGCTAATGTGAAACTGAATTAGGTTCCTAGGGATTCAGAGAAAGTAGTATGGCTACCCTATACAATTCAATTGGTATGCATTTAATAACCACCTCATGCCAGTTATCTTGCTAAGTACTAGAGAGAAAACAGAAAACAGGTGTCAGGAATAGAAACACATCAATTTAGGTTGTGCCCCTCACCTGAAGAAGTTTAGAGACAGATAATGCTAAACCTATTATAATACAATACGATATGGGTTCTAATGTAAAAATGAAAAAAAAATGCTATGAGTATTATAGAAAGGGGAATTTTTCTCTGGTGACTCACAATGAACTTGACACTTCTTCTAGAAACTCCTAAGTAGGAGTTCACTGAGTGGAAAAGGAAGGAAAGGCCATTCAAGACAGAAGAGGCAATATGGAAGACATGGAAGCATGCTATGTTCAAGAAGTAATAAAAATTTTCAGTAAAGGAGAGCATTGGTAATAATAGTAATAGCTAATGGGATATATTGAGCATATACTATATACTAGGAAATGTACCCCTGCACTTTATACATATTATCCCAATGAAGACTTCCAGAAGAATGTTATCAGCAAGGCCTTGTTGCCCCATAGAAACACCCCATTTAACAATGATATATGGACCAAAACACCTTTATGAGAATTCCAGAATCTAGCTAAGAAGTTTCAGCAGCCCAGGTAAGCATAAAGCCAAGAACAGTTGTGTTGAAACAGGTAGAAGAGCAATTTCACATTTTGGTTCTTTCCCCAATCTGATGCAGCTCAGAACTGAGAGAAATGCACCACCTCACAACCTTTCCCTCAGGGGAATAAGAAGAGAGGAGTACGTGTTCATTGTCCCAGCTCTTTGGAGGGCTGCCTGAGAGACTGGGTTTTGTCTTGCTTCACCTGGAGTGCTGATAGAACAGACATGGTTTGGGTGTCTGCAGGCTGCTACAAACAAAGAAAATTCAGGGGGATGGCTTCCTGTGGCTGGTACAATTCATCATTATTAGGAGAAAGTATATATAACTTGAGGCTTCTATGGGAGAGAAGGAGAGGAGTGGGGGTGGGTGTCCAGCATTTTAACTCTTCAGAGGACTCTTCATGGAACTGATATCTATCTCTCCTGACTCTGGGTGCTGATGGGGAACCAGCTGGCTTTAGATGCCTGGTGGCTGCTGAAAGGAAGAACAGAACAACATGCCTCGGTACAACCAGGGAATTTACAGTGCCACAGGTAGACACCAAAGGGAACAAGAGATTAAGAGGTCCTGAAAAAGAAACTAGCATGCCTCTGTAATTGAGAAATTAAAGGCACAAACTCAGAAAAATATTATCACCCAAAAAAGTTTTCAGAAACCCCAGAATTTGTAGCTGGGCTTGTTGGTGAGGGACTTTCTTTATATGAAGCCAGTTCATAAAGACTGGAAGAGGTGGGTTTTTTTGTTTGTTTGTTTGTTTTTTCAATTGTGCAGACCCCAACACAAACTTACGAGGCACATAAAGAAGCAGGCAAACATGCCCCAAAGAAAAGAACATAAATTTCTAGAAAATGGTCCTAAAGAAATGGAATATATTAATTACCTTGTAAAGAATTCAAAATTACCATCATAGAGATGCTCTACAGGCTCAAGAAAACAATGCACGAACAATATGAGAATACCATCAAAGAGATAGAAACATAAAAAAGAAATAAACATAAATTTCAGAGCTGAAGAATGATTGAAGTGAATAATTCACTAGAGGAATTCAATAACAAATTTGATCAAGAAGAAGAAAGCATCAGTGAGCTCAAAGTTCATTGGAAATTATCCAATAAGAGGGGAAAGGCGGGGATTGTGGAGGAATGAAAGAAAAAGAATGAAGAAAGCCTAACGGACTTATGGGACACTATCAAGCTGACCAATATGTGCATTATGAGAATCCCAGAAGCAGAAGAGAGAAAAGATCAGAAAGCTTATTTAAACAAATAATGGCTGGAAACTTCCCAAATCCAAGGAAGAAAGTAGACATTCAGATTTAAAAGAAATATTAACAGACTTTACCTAGGAGGACTTAAAAATTCTATATCAAGGTCCATTATGATCAAATCATCAAAAGTCAGAAAGAAAATTTTGAAAGCAGTAATATAAAAGCAATTGGTCATGTATAGGGAATTCCGCCCCCCATAAGAATATAAGTGGATTTCTCAACATAAACTTTGCACACCAAAAGGGAATAGAATGATATATTTGAAGTACTAAATGCAAAAAACTGCCAATCAAAATATTATGTCTGGCAAAACTACTGTTCAAAGATGAAGGAGAAATAAAGACTTTCCCAGAAAAACAAAACATAAAGTTGTTCATCACCACTAGACTTATAGGAAATGTTAAAGGGAATCATGGACAGTGAATGGCAACACAAATGTATATGAAAGTAAAGAGTTTGCTGGTAAAGGTAAATATATACATAAATGCAGAATATTTTAATACTGTTAGTGATGCCTAAATCACTTTTACTTCTAGTATAGGAGTTAAAAGACAAAAGTAGAAAAAATAATTATAACTATTAAAAATTGACGAATACACAATATTAAAAGATACTATTTGTGACATCAATTATGTAATATGTATGTGGAGGTGGAGAAGGAAAAATATAGAAGATTTATGTGCAAGTGAAGTTAAATTGTTATCAACTAAAATAGATTGTTATAACTGTAAGATATTTTATGTAAACTTCTTGGTAACCACAAAGAAAATACCCAGGGAAGATGTGAAATAGTAATCAAAGTATATTACTGCAAAAATAAATAATAAATGAAACACAAAAGAAGACAACAAGAGAGTAAAAGAGGGACAAAAAAAGCTACAAGACAGAAAACAATTAACAAAATATCAATAATAGTTCTTCCCTATTAATAATTACTTAAAGTGTGAATAAATTAAGTTCACCAATTAAAAGATATAGATTAGCTCAATGGATAAAAAAAATCAAGATTAAACTATATGCTGTCTCAGAGACTCTCACGTTAGAGTTAAGCATACACATAGGCTGAAAGTGAAAATATGGGAAAGATATTTCATGCAAATGGTAACCAGAAAGCAAAAGTACCATACTTACATCAGACAAAACAGACATTAAGTAAAAAACTATCAAAGAGACAAAGAATATTACATAATGATTAAAAGGGTCAATTCTCCAGGAAGATATGATTAATGTAAAAACATAACTATCCAACATCAGAACACCCAAATATATGAGGCAAACATTCATAAAACTGAACAGAGAAATAACAACACAATAATGGTAGAGAATTTCAATAGCCTATTTTTAATTTTAGACAAAATATCCAAACAAAAGATCAGTAGGGAAATAGAAGATTGGAACAATATTATAGCCCAGGTGATCTAACAGATGTGTACAGAACATTTCACCCAACGAATACACATGCACACAAGGAACATTATCCAGAATAGTTTATGTGTTAGATTATAAAACAAGTCTTAACAAGTTTAAGAAGACTGCAGTAAACAGCAATAAATAAATAACCCAATTAAAAATGAGCATGTCTCCAAAGAAAACATACAAATGGACTGCAGGTATATGAAAACATGTTCAGCGTCATTAATCATCAGGGAAATGCAAATCAAAACCACAATGAGGTATTACTTCACATCCATAGGATGGCTACTGTACACAAAACAAGAAAAAACAGAAAATAGCAAGTGTTGGGGTGAGGGAAAACTGGAAGCTAAACTTTCTGCACTGTTGGTAGGAATGTAAAATGGTGTAGGCACTGTGGAAGTTTGGAAGTTCTTCAAAAAAGTAAATATTGAACTGCCATATGATCCAGCAATCCTATTTCTGCGTATTTATCCAAAAGAATTGAAATCAGGATCTCCAAGAGATATTTATACTCCTGTATTCATTGCAGCAATATTCATAATAGACAAGAAAAGGAAACAACCTAAATGTCCATTGATGGTTCGATAAATTTTTTACATGTGATACTTGCAATGGAATATTATTTAGCCTTAAAAAAAGAAGAAAATCCGGTCATATACTGAAACATGATAGTACATTGAGGACATTATGCTAAGTGAAATAAGTCAGTCACAGAAGGACAAATACTGTATGACTCCACTTAAGGAGGTATCTAAAGTAGTCAAATCCTTAGAAACGGAAATCAGAATGATCACTGCTAGGGGCTAGGGAAAGGGAAAAATGTGGAACATGGAGTTTCAGTCATGCAAAATGAAAATGTTCTAGAGAGCTGCTGTACAACAGTATGTTTATAGTTAATACTTACTGTACACTTAAAAATTTATTAAAAGGATAGCTCATTTTATGTGTTTTTTAATCAGAAAATTTAAAAATAAAAATTTAATATTTACAAATAACAGTATGCAATTTTAGAGATGGGAATTCTGAGGTTTAAACCAACTTTATAAGAGGTCTCACAGCTAACAAGTGATAAAGTTGAGATCTAATCCCAGTTAGTCTCCAGATGCTCTAGACTACTGTGCTATTTCCTTCTTTTTCCCTTACGTGAGTTTAAATAAGTATGCATAAAACATCTTCTATGCCTTGCTAAGGAGCTTAGATTTTTCAAGAATCATTGAATCTTCAGGTTGAAGCAAACTTAACCAAAACACATACTGTATCCTTTCTCTCTCTCTCTCGTATATATACATTCCAATATAGATTGAAATACAGTATGTTATGCATAATATATATGAGAAACATTTTTCTTTCTCAGGGATAAATGATTACAGTACACTCAGCTTTTTAATCCCAGATTTGGCCACTCCAGATAATCCACTAAATTTAATCTATAACAGAGCCTATCTCTTGCAACCTGGGGTTTCTTTAGAAACTGAGAAATTGGGGGGGGGGATAGCAAAACATGTTTTGTAACATTTTCAGATATGAGAAAAGAAGAAGCAAATAATGGAGATGTTAAGTCTTCACATCTCAAACAGCCCAGTCACACTCATTCATGGATATACACCAACACATACACACACATACACACCCCTTTGGAATTCATATTCACATTCTCTATCACACACTTCACATCCAGACCGAACCCAAAATGGCTCTGTAGATTTGTGGTGGAAAAGGAAGTGTTATCCTGCAGAACTCTGGCCTGTTTTGAGGCAGTTATAGCTTTTCTTAGCTGGTCTGGTCAAGCTACTTTAACTATATGTATTTTTAACTCTGGTAAGGACAAGAAAGAAAGGTCACCTGCAACTTTTTCCCTCAGGGCTAAACAAACCGAGTTGTATAGAAACAGGTCTCTGAACGGATCATGTTGGCATTTAATTTCTAGATTCACAAAGCTAAATTTAGCATGTCCTATTGACAACCCAGCATCCAGCAGGACAGTCAGGGGGAAGAAAAGCAGAATTTCTAGGTTTGTGTGGAATGTCCTGTAGGAAGTAGACAAGCATCCACTCCTTTACCAGCACATAATTCATCTGTCTTCACCTATCCCAGAGACAATGAGGATGATGTTCAGATGGTGGATTAAATGAGAGTGTGCATGTAAGAAATTTAACACAATTGTTGACACATAGAAAACACTTAATAATTGGTATTTATTATCTAATCTGGTCAAAATCAACTTGTTCCAAACTACTTTTGAGGCAGTTAAGAGTATCCCCCATTCCTTTGCGCCATATGCATGGTGGAAGTAGAAACAAAGTACTATCTGTCTGGATCTTGTCCCTAATCTAAAAATAAAGCCATCTGGGGATTTACTCCGAGCAAAGAAACCACTGTGAGCAGCAGTTCATCATCACTAGTCAAAGCCACAATCAGGGTCAGAATAACTGAGCTGACTGTGGGCTCTTCTGTACCTTTCATAAAACTGTGCCAGTAGGAGACTCACATAGGAATGAGTCTTGGGCACAGACAAAATAAAATGCTCCCCCACTCTCCCCTCAAAACTTAGCAAGTTATCCTAAGAGGTTATCATGATCTCAAAGGTGTTGCTCAAATGAGTGAATCTGAATTTGTTTTATTGAAGAAATACAATGTTGTGCCAGACAACATCATTCATTTCTCAGCTTTGGGAGAAATCTTTGAGCATTTGATTTCACTTGGTGAGTTTTGCCATGGCCAGGAAGAATAATCCTTAACCTTTGTATTGTTTGGAATAATATGATCTTATCTTAGACTTATGCTAATAATCTTCCTGTGTAAGAATCCACCAATAGACCTGGGGTCTTAATGGCACTCAAAGAATAAAACCACTTCTTTTGCCCTTTGCTAAGAGTCCATGACCGCTGACATGAATGATTGGAGAGCCAGAGAGATCAGTAGATAGAAATATATAGTTGATCTAAGAGAAACAAGTCTATCAAAGAAAAACAATTATCATATGATTTCACTCCTATGTAGAATTTAAGCAACAAAATAGGATCATAGGGGAAGGGATGGAAAAATAAAATAAGATGAAATCAGAGGGGCGCCTGGGTGGCTCAGTGGGTTGAGCCGCTGCCTTCGGCTCAGGTCATGATCTCAGGGTCCTGGGATCGAGTCCCGCATCGGGCTCTCTGCTCAGCAGGGAGCCTGCTTCCTCCTCTCTCTCTCTCTCTCTCTCTCTGCCTGCCTCTCTGCCTACTTGTGACCTCTCTCTGTCAAATAAATAAAATCTTAAAAAAAAAAAAAGATGAAATCAGAGAGGAATACAAATCATAAGAGACTCAACTACAGGAAACAAACTGAGAGTTGCTGGAGAGATTGTGGGTGGAGGAATAGGAAAACAAGGTGACGGGCATTAAGGAGGACATGGGATGTCATGAGTACTGGGTGTTATATGCAACTGATGAATCCCTGAACTCTACCTCTGAAACTAATAATACACTATACATTAATTAGGGAGCCTGGGTGGCTCAGTGGGTTAAGCCGCTGCCTTCGGCTCAGGTCATGATCTCAGGGTCCTGGGATCGAGGCCCCCATCGGGCTCTCTGCTCGGCAGGGAGCCTGCTTCCCTCTCTCTCTCTGCCTGCCTCTCCATCTACTTGTGATTTCTCTCTGTCAAATAAATAAATAAAATCTTTAAAAAAAAAAAAAAATAAAATAAAAAATAAAAAAAGGAAACATACTGTTGAATCTGACCACTGGCTGTAACCACAGCATTGGCCCTGGGTTCTACTCTGCTTCTCTTTTACGAAAAGTACTTGCATTTTGAAAACTGTGTCAACTTAGAACAGGAAGTGCACTTAAGAAATAACAAAATATAATTAAAATCTCTCTGATGAACAGAGATTTTTTTTTTTTTTAATATTCGGGGAAGTTGCTGAGACAGCAGATTTTTAGCCATTGGCATATTTGCAAGCTTAACTTTCTATACTTAATAAAGCATATATTTTATAATTTTTTAGGCAAATAGTAAAAATGGGAAAAGTGAAGAATATTTTATTCCATTTTGAATATCCAATAGACACCAAAATAACCCTTCTTCCTACTGGTGATACTATTCTTACCCAAAGAAAGTTTTCAGATATCTAGAAATTATGATGAACTTGAAAAAAGTACTCAGGAGTGCCTGGGTGGCTCAGTGGGTTAAGCCTCTGCCTCCGGCTCAGGTCATGATCTCAGGGTCCTGGGATGGAGCCCTGCATCGGGCTCTCTGCTCAGTGGGGAGCCTGCTTCTCCCTCTCTCTCTGCCTGCCTCTCTGCCTACTTGTGATCTCTCTCTGTCCAATAAATAAATAAAATATTCAAAGAAAAATGATCTTTTAAAAAAAGTGTTCATTAACTTAAAAGAGTATAGAATGAGGAGGAATGGAATAAATGGATAAGAGAATATGAAAAATATATAATGACCTTTAAGAATGGTACAAAACAGGGGCACCTGGGTGGCTCAGTGGGTTAAGCCGCTGCCTTCGGCTCAGGTCATGATCTCAGGGTCCTGGGATCGAGTCCCGCATCGGGCTCTCTGCTCAACAGGGAGCCTGCTTCCTCCTCTCTCTCTCTCTCTCTCTGCCTGCCTCTCTGCCTACTTGTGATCTCTCTGTGTCAAATAAATAATAAAATCTTTAAAAAAAAAAAAGAATGGTACAAAACAGAGAAATGGGTTATACAGTTCTTGAGGAAGAGAAAAAAAATAAAAGGAAATGTATTTTAGAAATATCAGCAAAGAAGAGAGGGTGGTAATAGCAGTATTTTGAGAGCTACCGATGGAGAAGTGATAAGAAGCAATTACCAAGAGACTAGTCCTGTTTCTATAGAGGTTCTATGATCCTTGGATTGGAACGTTTTATTTCAGAAGACAGCAACAATATATGAGCAAAGGCAAGTAATGAACAAACAATTAAAATGGTGGGACCAAAGGGTTGGTTGCAAGTTAGAAGTATGGAAGCAAGTGTCCAGGGATTGCCCAAGGCTACTGAGCACTTTTTAATACCCTATTTCAACACTCACCTTAATATTTTATTTTTCCCTTAAGTTTCCCAACCTAGGAAATATCTGAAACCATTCACATAAGTTACTGTGTGCCTTGGGATGCAATCATTTTCTTCTTCCCAGCTGCAAGCCCGAGGCAAGTTTCAAGAAATCATTAGCAAAGGCCCTGTTTCCTTTACCCAGTATTTTGCAGAACTGTGAGTCTCTTACTTAGACTTTTTAATAATCTACACATTGGGGATCTCATTCATAGGAAAGTGAAGCTATCCTTTATAAGGAGAATGTTACCACTTCTTTTCTATCCCATTATTTTCTATCCTCCCCCCATCTCCAGAAATATAAAGACATTTATGTAATGTGTATAATTCTTTGATGACAGACAGACAGATATGGATGTAGTTTCTGACCTTGGGCATGTGATGTATAATCTTAGAGCTTTAGTTTTCACATCTACAATATGAGAATAGTATCTATTTCATCAGTTTGTTGTCATGAAAAATAAAATGAATTACATTCGTCTGTATCCTCATCCTAGAAATACTTTCAAGCTCCTACAATCAACTAAAATGCCTACAAAGCTGGATTTGAAAGGAATGAATGAATGAGAGAAATTAGTATGAATGAATGTTGCTAAGAGACTAGATCTTAAATGTTCTTACCATAACAGCATCAGCAAAATGATAATTATGTGAGCTGAAATATGTGTTAACTCACCTTACTGTGGTAATCATTTCAATATATATGTATCCGATTATCACAAGTGTACGTTAAACTTACGAAATGGTATACATCGACTATATCTCGGTATGTAATGGGGGGAGGGAAGGAAGATATGTAAAATAACAACAACAACAAAAAACCTAGTGCAAGAGAAAATAAAGATTACCACTAATCACAGTAGGAATTTTCCTTAGTTTAATACATCTTATACTCCAATATTCTACATGCCTGAATGGCTTTTATGCTCTTAATCTGAGCTACATAGAACAATTAAGATCTGTTATGTGATGGGAATTTACACTTGAGAGGGAGAGTTAACATTTGACAGATATGTTATAGGAAGTTAAATTTCTGCTTGCTTATTGAATAATTCAGGTATTTTGACTTCGATATCCCATAGTGTAAACAGATGTTTGCTTTGTATCTTGACTGCTGAGCCCCTCGAAGCTCCCCCTTTTTTTCCCATTCTGAATCCTTCACAGTTCACACCCCAGCTGGTTAAGCAGTGGACTTTGAAGAGAAGAGGCAAGTGGGAGGCATCTCCTTAAGGAAGGCTAAGTTTCCTCTGTGGCCTCCTGTGTCTGCTTATATCTGCTTCTCTCTTGAATAATTGGTGTTGGACCTTAAACTTTAATATTCTGCATTTCAGATGTGCTTCATTCCTCCATAAAGTGAACAAATGAGCAAACAAACAATCTTATTCATGCTCTGCCACATGAGAATGACTGGAAACAGGGGGATCTACCCAAGGCATTTCTGGTGACCTATAGATGACTTGTGTGTTGACTGCCCTTGTTAGAAGGTGGATGGGGGACTAGAAAGTATCCTCCAAACTGAGAAAGCACTTTGAGACCAAAAAAAGAAGCAGGCAACTCCACACAGTTTACATAGTTTTATTCAGGGTGACTTACAGACAGGGGGCATTGAGTAGGCAAGGAGCTGGGTGCTGCACAGTGATTCTCTGCCACATCTGGACCTTAGTGTACAGATTGTGTAGAGTGAGGAGATGTGTGAAGGATATGGTGATGAGGAGGTCAGATGGTCTGCATACACTTACTTGATAGCTAACACTTAACAGACCTCATGGTGCCATCTGTGTGTCAGAAGATGGAGGGGAAACTATGTTATCTGTACTAGTTATCTAAACAAATTTAGGGAAGACCAGAAAAAGTCTCCTCACATTCCAGTCAGGTCATACATTAACCCCAAGGGGTCTGGAACACACAACCCTGAGGGAAGTCATTGCACGGACATGAATAAGATGGCGGGCCAAAGATGAGTCAGAATTGTCACCACACCTACACTCCATCCCCAGTATTTTCATGGCCTGTACATTCTTTATATGTCATTCTTCCACAATGACTCTAGAGCCAGATACTGGCAGGTAACTTGCATTCCTATGCCACAGCAGCAATATAAGCAGCAACACGAGATTAATATACATAGAAGATAAAAGAAAATACTTAGAACTATAGATTCCAAACAACCCAGTAAAGAGATGAGCCATCTAGTGACAGCATTAGCAAGACATACACTTTCTGTGTGTGGGACCTTAAATCAGTAACGTTACTGTCATAGGAGGGTGTATATGAACAACATTCGTATCCTGTGAGGGCACAGGTCCCTATTGGAGCAACAGTTAAAATATCTAGAGCCTTGTCATTTTATAATGACATCTCTCACTTGAGAATGTCTTGATTGAGTAGAGAAGTGCTTTGGTAAGAATTATTTAACACAGAGACTGTAAATTTAGCCAAGGCCTGAATTTCTAATTTTGTGCTCAAAATGGCATATTGAGATAGGAAAAGAGATGCTGGCCATGCCCACCAGACTAGACTTTGGCTCCATCAGGACCTTAGGACTTGCCCCCTGGTAAGTTATGGGGCATCCCAGAAAGAGTGTCATATTTGTGCCCCGGTAAGTGTGAGAAACCTAGGGTGCATTGCTCTGTCCATCCATAAGGTAGATAAGACCATAAGTTACTTCCACATATCCAAATTCTGTTTGAGGGGTAGAGAAAGCCCCCACCTTTACAGGTTTATTTTCTCATCCTATTCAGTCTGTAACTAATATTTTATGTATCTTTTGATAGGGAGAGTAGAGCAACCATCCCATATGTCAAGGGATGGCAGAGGTATAATTAATCCTCTCAAACATAGAGGAGCTGTTAGTCTTAATATGCCATGCTCTGCTCATAGCCATTCCAAGCCATCCCAAATGTGGTAGTTAGTAATAATCTTGGAGTCATTAGTTCCCTGCCAAATTATATTATAAATGTATGCCTTAGTGGACTGTAAGTCAAAAGTAGGAGATGTCTGACTTTTTCTCTGCAGGGTGCCCAGCACATCAAGGTTTAGGGGTGTGCTTACTAGACTTAACCACCATTCTAATTCCATGATATTGAAAGGTATCACTGGCCATGGTATCCTTCCTGAGCTGGGTAGTAACAGCATTCCACAAATCCCATAGTCACAGGAAATGTGAACCCCAGCATAAGTGATGGCCCATGATCGATGTCTCCCACAACAACAGGGAAGGACAGCAACAGCAGCAGTGTGAGTCTAGAGGCAATCAGACAAATGTTTTATAGGCAATAAATATGGCAAATCTTCATTAAGCAACAACACAGTAGCTGTTTAATCCCCATGAGCCAATACCCGCCTGGCTTAAGTATTTTTCCTGGAGGAATGATTTCATATTGTTTTTCCTTAATATCATCAAATAGTGTGTCTAGATTGTACCTAGGTGTTTAGGTTGTCACCCTTAATAAAAATGCATTTCAGTACCAAACATCAGAGGTCCAGAAAGTTCTGTGTGTGTGTGTGTGTGTGTGTGTGTTGGGCCCTGACTAATACAGAACAAGACGTTAATAACAATACTAGCCCTTGGCCCCAAAGAGTTAGGATGCCATGCCACCTTGGGGTGGGGATACTCCAAGCCAGTTGCCAATGAACTAGAGTCTTGCCAGGTGGGAGGACTTGTGGAAAAACAAAATGAGTCCCTGACAATATCTGCACTTGCAGCACTTAAGCCGAGCAAGCTGTTTGTTAGGCATTCATGTGCTGATGTCTGTCTATCTCACTGGGCTTACATCAAAGAGCTGAATCTCTTCTGTTAGTTGTGGAGGCCATCCTTCTAGGAAGCTGGCTGGTGATAATGTCTTTAACATATTTTTTTATTAGTCCATTCATCCTTTCAGTTAAGCCTTCAGCAGTGGGACTCTATGGCAGGTGCAAAGTCCATAATATATCCCAAGCCTCTGCCCATTCTTGACCTTTATGACAAGGAAAATGTGTCTCTTGATCACTATCTATCTGAGTTGGTGTTTGTACATGCCCTCCAGTTTTGTTAATCCTTTTATAGTTGTGGTCTGATTGGTTCTCTTCTGAGCAAAGGCTTGAGGTAGTTTTGGGACCTCAGTGTCACGATTTAAAATGGACCCATTCTGCCACATCAGACAGATCAGCATTTCCTTCACCAGAAGGGCTCCCACCAGGACAAGAGCATTTGCCTCCATGATTACCTGGCAATGTGGATGGGGAGTGAGAGGGCACATGTCATGTGTGGAGGGCTACATTAGGTTTATTGCATACTTCCCAAACATCTTTACATAGTTCCACTCCCCACAGGGGTCTATAATACAGTATCCATATTGTTCACCCTTTCCACACTGCTCAGCTTCCAGTGGGAAAATTGATGGGCATGGGTTCATACAACAACACCATCCATACCACTTTCATCTGCCCAATGACTACTTTGTTTAGGTCTGTCTTTGAACCAAAATATATCAGAATCCAGCTGGATGGCAGAGAAAGGCCATGAAGGTGGGTCTCCCTGGCAACTGCCATAAGTGTCTGCTGGAGGCAGGCATATCTCTTTCTTTACTTGGGGGAGAGGAGACATAGGTGACCAGCCCCAGTAACAAGTGCAGTTCATGAGACAGCAGGCTGGTATTACAAGTGCTCCTTTGCTACAGCATGGGAAGCATGCCATTTCTGTAAGGTGCTTCCATGGGTACAGGCAATCTAAGGTTTGCTGAACATGGCTTTAATCCACCTTCCTACTGATAGATAGGTTCATATCATCATAGGCAAGTCAGCAGTTAATCCTTCCATCTGTCCCAGTGGAAGATATACAGCTAATAGTTGTTTTTCAATGGGACTGTACCTGGTTTCTATTCCCTTCCATCACTGGGACCAGAATCTTAACAGGATTTGTTTCCCATTATGTCATAGCTATAAGTCCCAAGCAAATCCTTCTGGATATAAACTTATATCTGATTCACAGTTCACATCTGGCACTAATGCCCCCAGGTCTCGTACTTGATTTACTGCTGTTTTTGCCTTTAAGAACACCTCTTGTTGGTTAGCATTCCAATCCCATTGACTCTCCTGATTAACCAAGGTGTATAAATGTCTTAATATCTGTGCTAGATGGAGAATACAAGGTCTCTAGTTACCCAATAAACCAACAAAAGCCTGTAGTTCCTTTGCCACTTTAGTGATTGGGAAGGTTTATATTTTATCAATGACCACCTCTGGAATCACTGTTGTTTTACTGACCATATGATGCTCAACCACTTTACTCATTGACCAGGTTCTTGGGTCTTGTAGGTATTTACCTCCTAACCTCATGATTTTAAGTACTCTTGTAGTGATGTAGCAGCTTGAGACAGAGGATAAATCATCCCAAGTTAACATAATGTCATGTATATAATGTTAAAGCACAATTTTTTTTCTGGAAGTACCCATTTTTCCAAATCTCTGGCTACCATCCTGTGATGAACTGTGGACTATGGAGATACCCTTGGGGCAATCCCTGGAAGGTCCACTGTCTCCCATTCCATGTAAAAGCGAATTACATCTTAATTGAATTGAATTGAATTGAATTGAATCTTATGATTCAAGCCCTCATGGAATACTGAAAAAGGCATCAGACAGGTCCAGTACACAATGATAAGTCTTAACAGATGCCATTAAACAATAGTATCAAATTGTTATCAAACAACAAGGCTATATTAGGCACCATGGCATGAATGGGTAGAATAACTTTTTGGGGTTCCCTATAATTCATTATCATTCACCAGGCCCCATTAGATTTCTTTACAAGTCTAACCAGGCTATTGAATGGGATTTGAGCAGGCCTGATTACACCTAGTTTTTCTAATTCTTTAATGGTGGTGGTAATTCGCATTCCCATTCTCCCCGCCCCCCCTCGCCCAGGTAGCTTACTTTGTTTTATGTTTATCACTCTCCAGGGAACCAACAGCTGTATAGGTTCTCATTTTGCATAACCCACAACAACAGGTTTTACTACTTGGATGCACAATCTGATTTCAACTGTCTTTGTAGTTAAGTCCATATCCTATAAAACATCTGTGCCCAAAATATACTCAGGAATGGAGGAAATATGTACTAGAAAACAGTAGGGAGGGAACCTGTCCATCTGTAGGTAGAGACTACTTTTTCTGACCTTGATCATTTGCTACCATCAATAGTCTTTATTGCCCCCCAATTATTGAGGGCTTATATAAGTGTGCATTCAGTTCTAGTGCCTATTAGAGCTGGTACAGTCTGCTTGTTAGTGCAAAACCAATAAATGACTATTTCAACCTGGGGCTTCTGGTCAGCCCCTATTACATAGGCACTAGTGAGCAACATTGGCCTGACCCATAATCTCTGGAGGTAGCAAGTATCCACCCTTGAAATTCCTCTGTTAGCAGAGGAACATGATGACATATCTGGCTTTTTTGACCCTTCTTTCAAGGGAGTAAACTGTTTTTCTTTAGGTCATACTTTCCATAGGCTCAGCAAGACCAAATTGCATTGTTTGTCTATACTTTCTTTTGGAGTCCCAAATAATATTAAATGTTGCCATAATTGTTTATGAAAGATCTTGATGGTCACCCATTCTGCAATCTTGTTGTTGCCAGAATCCTTTGTCTTTGCTTTTCAACCCTTTTATTTCCTTTATGACCAGATTCTTTCAGTCTCACTTAATGTCAGCCACCATAACAGCTATTGTAGCAATGGGTCAATTAACCATAGATACAAAGACAGATACCAAAGTCTCCTACCATGCCCAGAGTGCTGTCTGTAAGGTACGGTCTTTCATACCAGCAATAAATAATTTTTCATCTGGGCCTCTAAAATGCTGGGTGTAAATGGCATGTTTTATTCTCAGTTCATGTATAATTTTTGTAATTTCTCCATAAAGGTTCAGCATAATGGAGGGGAGGTAACATTTCCTTCATTAGGCTGGGTCATTTTAATGCCAGCATTTATCCAATCAATCAGTTTAGCTAAGTGCCCACCATTCCCATCCATGCCTGCAGCATATAATCTTTGTCAAAAGACAGGTTAAGCAGTGTGACTAAGGCCATTTTTGACATCTCAGACTCATTTAATATAATACCATCTCCCCCAGTATTCCACCACCATAACAACCAAGCTGACACACTTTTGCAGCCGTTTTGCTTAAAGTGGTTTATTAGTTCTACCAATTCACTGGCAGAATATTCCCTCACAGTTGTTTTCTGACTTGTGGGAATTTCTTCTCAGTCATTCTCAGGCTCGTTGAGTGGTCTGGGTATTTTGTATGAATCAAAGGTCATGCCCATAAGTCATTTTCCTCCTCTATGATAATATCCTCCTCAACAAGGGAGTTATTATCTCAGGGATCCCACATTTTAGGGTCCCAGTTTTCTTCAGATACAGTAGTTCTGATTTTACTATGCAGTTGCATCTTTGGCCTCCTATGTGCCATAATCTCTAAGCATCTCTCCTGCTGTTGGATTCTTTTGGACATAATGTCCTCACGAGAGGAACATGCAGCTTACAAGTCAATGCTTCTCTAGTCTATTCTAATTCTTTCCTTATGTGTAATTCCCTTTCCTTGGTGCCTTGTAATGCACAGAGCAATGGCTAAGCTACTGCAGCAATAGCTTTTTCCAGATCCTCTTCCATCTCCTCCACCTGGATAGGATATCTAACAATCCATTGGACATTTTCAGGGTGTCCCCATACTTACCCACTGGTTTGAAATGCTCAGACAACCTGGCCAAGCCTCTCTGTGGCAGGCCAGCTTGGAATTTCCCCCCCAACCAATGGCTTTTCCCCCATGGACAATAGGCTTTCTTCCAGCATGGCCCCTGTACCTACGCTTGTTTCCTTTTCAGTCTCATCCTGGCTGGCTCACCAATTGTTAGATGGTGAGAGGGCAACTATTAAGTATCCTCCAAACTGAGAAGGCACTTTGAGACAAAAAAATGAAGCAGGAAGCTCCACAGAGTTTACATAGAGTTTTATTCAGGGTGACTTACTGACAGGGGGAATTGGGCAGGCAAGGAGCTGGATGCTGCACAGCGATTCTCTGCCAAGTCTGGACCTTAGTGTACAGATTGTATAGAGTGAGGAGATGTGTGAAGGACATTGTAGTGAGGAGGTCAGATGGTCTGCATACACTTACTTGATAGCTAACATTTAACAGACCTCATGGAGCCATCTCTGTGTCAGAAGATGGAGGGGGAAACTGTGTTATCTGTACTAGTTATCTAAACAAATTTAGAGAAGACCAAAACAAGCCTCCTCACATTCCAATCAGGTCATACATTAACCCCAAGGGGCCTGGAACACACAGCCCTAAGGGAAGTCATTGCACTGACATGAGTAAGATGAAGGACTAAAGATGGAGTCAGTATTGTCAGCACTCCTATGGCCCTCATTTCTGGGCTAAAGTTAGCATAATATTTGGGATTGAATGTAGTATAGGGTATTATCATCCCCAGATCACTGCCCCAAGCTTACATTTAAAGGGTTCAACAAGGTGAGCTCAGGGATTCTATATACAGTGATGTAGGGGCAGGAAGCTAAAAATGAGAAAATAAAGATTCAGAATCCATCCCAGCAATTAATAAGCTGGGTGATTTAAGTCATATCATTTCACTTCTCTAAAGTTATTTTTCCTCATCCATAAAATAGGAGGAGTTGACCTAGTTGATCTCAAAGGTCTTTTCCAGCAACACAATTCTATAGTCAGCAAAACCTCTTACAATGGGGCAAGCAGACCCTAGAAAAACCCCATCTTATTTCTCTACTTCTAAATTTATCACTTCAGTCATCAACAAGACATTCTCAATATAAGGGAGCTGAGTTAAGCATAATTAATAGCACGGGAGTTGTCTCAGTCAAGTTAGCAATGTCAGACTTTCACTCAGGAATTTGGTCACAGCTGAAAAAAACAGAAAATGGAGGGGTGCAGCAAATCCTGAGTGTCCCAATTTCAGCTTAACTTGCATAACAGCATGGAAAGGGTAAGAGGGCATCCTTTTTCAGACAATTTCTATATCACAGCAAGGCTCCAGCTTCTCACTGCCATCAGGCTTCCCAGTAAATAAAAGAAGTAAACAGCCCCCATCTTCTACACCCCACCCCCTTTTAAGGTGATTGTTCTCTCACCCCCTTTGGAGTCCAATCCAGGATATAGTCCTTTCAAGTATAAAAATGTACTTCCAAGTTTCAACTTCCCAGCAGTGCAAAAGAATCCTAAGAGGTGAAGAAGAATGAAGAAGCTTCTAAAATCTGTGTGCCTGAGAGTACTTAGTGCCCCATTCTTCCTGACACAATAGGTCTGGTTTTATGTGGTATATAGCTATAAAGGACACATCTAGAAGTAGCAGTGAGCATTTCTATCTGCCTATCAGTGAGATGCTTATCTATCTAGTTTTTCTAACTCTTAGAGGTAATAGAAGGAAATATAATAAGAGAGAGGAGGAGAAAAGAACTTGTCCGTCAAGTCCTCCTCGAGATTTAGATTCTGTTAAAGAAAAAAATTTTCTGACACTTGTTAAAATGGTAAGGAAAACTTTATTCAGAACTGTTAGGATGCATGTTGAAACCATCCCACTAAGGCAGAGAGATAGAGCTCAACTGTGAATACAGGAACAATTGGAGATTTATAGCCAAGAACCAGACTGGTTCAGGAGAATGTGTTGTGGGGAAGGGTGTTGGCAAATAGGTAAAGGGGGATTTCTTGCTGATCTGACCTAATAGGATTCTTGGTAAAGGCGGGTCAAGATGATTAGATATCAAGGGTGGGATAGTAGGGCATAGAAAAATTTGATAGCTATTGAGGGTGATCAAAGTAGGAGGATTCTCTCTAAACTGACTTAGTAAGATTTGGGCGGGAACCAGGCTCTGCAGTTCCAACAACAGAGGCCAAGACTGAAATCTATTTAAGACTAAAGTCTATTCAGAAAGATAGTCCAGAGGACCCTGACTAAAGTTTGGTCAAGGAGAGAGCAACGAAGACTCTCTCCTTGATCAAACTTTGGTCAGACTCTTCTGAGCTCTCTTTTTGACAAGGTCTTGACTTTGGGGATTCTCTGTATTGTTCAAATTTGGCAAGAATTCTGCTAAGTCAATTTAGTCAGAATCCCTCACCCTTAAGATCTGGTCACCCTCAATAGATGGACATCCTCCACCATCTCTCAGGTGATATCCAATCAGCCGAGCCTGCCTTCAGCAAGAATCCTATAAAGTTGGTAGTCAGAATCCCTCACCCTTTACTCCTGATGTTTCCTTTTAGTAATTTTCCATCTACTGACCCTCGCCCTACTCCTTCCTTGACTATGAATTCCCTCTTTTCTTTGTTGTATTTAGAGTTGCACCCAATCTCTTTTACCTCTGTAAAATCCCATTGCAGCGATCTTTATACCTACCTTGATGGTCTTGACAAAAATTGACCTTACTGTTTCACAAGTGTCATAAACAATTTTTTCATTAATGGTTCTGCCAATTCTCTGAATCTTCCATTTCTTCTTTTTAATCACCCTAACTCTTATATTTGCAGAGCTTCCGTAGTCACACAAAGATCTTAATGAAACTTACTGGTTTAATGGTCTTCTGTTTCAGTATCTTTTTCCCTTTCTTCCTTTCTTTATGTCTTTTATTCATTCTTTCTTTTCTCAAATGTTTATGCTTTGGATTTGTGGAGTTCAGTTCTCTGAGTATTCTCTTCTCAAGGTCCACTTGGGGCTTTCAGATGATTGTAACTTAATGTGATATAGAAGAATCTTAACCTTTATTCTGTGCTGGGCACCATGCTAGAAGACATAAGAGAAAAAGATGCAGGTCCTGTCCTTATGAAAAAATCTATTTTCCCTATGGAAAAACTGATGTTTTGTGGCAGAGTCCACATAAATGCATTACTCGGTTTTAGCTTCCATTTCCATGTCAGAGAAATTCTTCATCAGTGGAAAAGGAATTTACTGTTAGGGGTTTTTTGTTTTTGTTTTTGTTTTCCCTTTTCTCAAGATAATACTCAAAAGAAAGGCATTTTCAGGACATTTTTTTTTTTTTTTAAACCTGAAACACCTGTGTACCCTTCAGCTATCTGACAGTCCTTGCCCTGGGGAAGCTGAAGGCCAAAGGACACTGGCTGCTGCTAGCCTGCCTGCTAAGCACCCAGCACAAGCCTCTGTCCCTAGGGCATTCAATAAATATTTGTAGACTGACAGAAGCCTGCTGGTCAGTAAGGATGTGGCTTTTTCAAATGCATCCAGGTGAGCTGGAGATATTAAATCAACAATTGAATGGAATGGAGAGGAATCACTGGAAAAAGAGTCAGTACATGTCTAGAGGAATAGGAAATAAGAGAAAAAAATGGTATCAATTATATTTTCTCCCTTCCCTTAAAGGTCACTTAGTGGGCAGATTACACAACTGATGAAGATGAGTTTTTTCCTCTTTTTTTTTTTTTTAAATGATCAACATGAAAATGCTATAATTTATTGAAACATCTGTCCTCCTTATAACCTTGTGCTATGGACATTGAAGAGCAGATTAAAATAACACAGCTTGCCTGCCAGAATAAACATGACATTTCCTAGACCATCAGGTTTTACTTAAAAATCAAATTGGGGAACATCCATTTCTGGAAAGACAGGGTAGACAACCTTATCCCCATTTTTCCAGAAAAGTAAAATTATAAAACCCAATGTATTACATAGAAAACAAAATTAGAAGACTCTGAAAGATGGAGAGAAGAGACATTCTAGGTGGGGACGTCAGGATATGAGGAAAAACATGGTCATAAGTTTCTTGGTTTGGTTTTAGTTTTGGTTTGGGGGTTATTTTTGGTTTTTGGTTTTTGTTTGTATGTGTGTTTTTGCTTTTCTGCTTGTTTTATATATCCCAGATTTGGAGTTGCAGAAACTGATAGCCTGAAAATGCCTATAAACACAGGCAAAAGAAGCCCTAACAAAAGCTTGCCTTCTCTAACCAAAAGAGTAAGAAAGAGGCAAAATATCAAGGCAGAACACTTTTAAACAATAACCAGCTAAATACCACAAGAAATACTGGCTCCTATCCACTCATGCCAGCACATGTCAAGTAGAGAGCCTAGACTTCAATAATCATGTGGCTTTAATGAGATGCCACAATACCACTGATGACATGTTGTTGGAGAAGGCCAGGTAGGGAGCTGAGATTTTCACCCCACTGGCCAGTAATATGCCTCCTCCCACTCTTTGGGTGCAAATGGAGTCCATGTAGAGAGCCTGAACTTCCACATCCACCCAGTAGTAGTGAGATCCCCCTCATCTTCACAGCTAGGTTGGTGTCAGACAAATGGAATAGGTGATATAACTGGGGTAAAAAAGAGGGTTAAAATAAAGGTAAAAAAGAACTGAGCATTAACCTAAGTCTAACATATTATACAAAAATTAATTCAAAAGGGATCACAGACCTAAATGTAAAATTTAAAACTGTTAAACTTTTAGAAAAAAAATCTTCATGATCTAGGTCTAGGCAAAATGTTCTTAGACTTGACACCAAAAGCCTGATCTGTAAAAAGAAACAAATGATAAGTTTGACCTCATCAAATTTACTAACTCATATTTTGGGAAGAATCTTATGAAAATGATTAAAAGACATATTAGAAAATGAGAAGAACCACTTATTTAACAAAGAACTGATATCTAGGATATATAAAGGATTCTCAATTCTCAACAGTAAAAAAAAAACCAAAAACCTCAATTAAAAATGGACAAAAGAAATAGAGTGAATGTGATTTATAGTGAATAGGATTTATAGATGGCAAATAAACATGAAAAGATGTTCTATCTCATCAGTCATTAGGGAAATGCAAGCTAAAGCCACAATAGGGTATCACTACACATGTATCAAAACAGCTAAAATAAAAAAATATTGCAACACCAATTGATGTCATGGATGTGAACAAACTATTTACTCATACATTGCTGGTGGGAATGTAAAATGGTATAGCCACTGTAGGAAAAAGTTCAGTATTTTCTTAAAAAAAAAAAAAATTAAACATATAACTACCATATGCCCTAGTGATTGTACTCCTGGACATTTATGCCAGAGAAGTGAAAAGTTATGTTCTTTTTTTTTTTTTTTTAATTTTATTTATTTATTTGACAGAGAGAAATCACAAGTAGATGGAGAGGCAGGCAGAGAGAGAGAGAGGGAAGCAGGCTCCCTGCTGAGCAGAGAGCCCGATGCGGGACTCGATCCCAGGACCCTGAGATCATGACCTGAGCCGAAGGCAGCAGCTTAACCCACTGAGCCACCCAGGCGCCCCAAAAGTTATGTTCATACAAAAACCTATTCACTAGTGTTTATAGTAGCTTCATTCATAGTAGCCAAAAACCAGAAACAACTATTCAATGGGTGCATAAACTGTGGTATATCCATTCCAGGACTATTACTCAGCAAAGAGAAGAATAAACTACTGATATACACAGTAAACTAGGTGATTCTCCAGTGACTTATACTGAGTGGGGAAAAAAAATCAAATTTATGTATGCTGTAATTCTGTTTATATAACACTCCTTAGAGGACAAAATTATAGAAATGAAGAACATATCAGTGGTTCCCAGAGATAAAGAAGGGGTGGAGATGGGAGGACAGTATTGTGGCCATAAAAGAGCAACATGAGGGATCATTGTGGTGATGGGAATGTCCCATATTTTAACTATATCAATGTTGACATCCTGACTGTGCTATTATGCTATAGTTTTACCACTGGGCGAAACTGTGTGGAAAGTTCACAAGGATTTCTGTGTTATTTCTTATAGCTACTTGTGAATTTATAATGAACTAAAAAAAAAAGAATAATTTTAAAAATCAAGTGGGAGGGTAGAAAAGTTAGAGAAGACATTACTTACATTAAAATACACTCAAATAGAATAGTAGAATGCAAATTTTCCCTGAATTTTTAATAAAACATGGAACATCAAAGACATTTTACATTTGAAATAGAATTTTGAGACTGTATTACAGAACTCTAGGAACAAGCATTTGCCCGTTTCTCCGTGTACCTGGGTGAAAAGCCTTGAGGAGATTTGGTGCAAAGAATGGAGGATTTATAGAAATACCTGGATTCTACTTTTTATTAGCCATGGGACTTTCAATATTTTACTTAATTTCTCTGGGCTTCTGTCCCCTCCTCTGTAAACTAGGAATACTAAAAATGTGTTCTTTCTTCCTTCCCAGGGTTATTATAAGGATCAAATGAGAGAAAATGTGTCTGTACCTTGAGAAAGTGTTGTTATTATTAAGGTAAACTGATAGGAGCACCTTATCAAGGATTTAGATATGTCTTAACAAGCAAAATATAACTAACCTAAACATATTTGGGCAAAGAAGAGGACAAATATATTTGTGTTGGCTTTTTAAAAGAGGGAAACACAGGTATTATCAATTTATGTAGAATGAGCGAGGCTAAAGTAAAATTACCCTCTCTAATAAAGCAAACATCCTGTTTAAGTCTATTTATCTTTACTAGTCTCACTACTTTTCACCCAAAACCGATGGGATGCACATGATCACTTTATTGATTTAGAACATTTTAAGTTTTAACTTTTTGGCATCATTTCCTAAAAATCAAATAAAAGAGGCCTGCATCCTATTGAACTGATACTATTCATTCTAATAAGTGATGTACTTCTTGATTTAAAAAAAAAAAAAGAAGTTAGGAAATAGAAACCTGCAGATTGAGCCAACACCTAGGAATAGGAGTGTCTGAGGTATGGGAGATGTGAGAGTGGTGGGAATCTTCTATTGCTCCTAAAGAAAAGACAAGTAGTAATGTATGCTAGGTGAATAACTGTACCAAGGCAGCAAGAATAAACACCAGGCCATTGGACACTTGAGCCATTCATTTAATGAAAGCTTTCAACTGCTTCTTTATACTCAGACGTCATGACAGAATCAAGCAAGAAAGAATTATTTGCATGATTATGCAGATTAAGAGACTCCAAGTTGGGGAATTAGCAGAAATGTGGGATCTGGCAGGTAGGCAGAGAATCTGAAATCTAGAACCAAAACTTGGAATTCCAGAAGGCATTTGCATCAGAAATCTGTGTCATTAAAATGATAAAAAGGAGATGTAGACTAAGTATGAGAGGAGAAGAATGTCTAGAAAAAGATCACTCCCCTGTCCTAGAAAGTAACATATTGAACCTCAATAGGCCATTTGGACAGGAAGAGCATGTATAGGAAGAACACAGGAATCTAGTCTTTATCAGAATTAGGGTCTAAGCTGAGACTTTAAGAAAAAAGGCAAAAGTAACACAATTTTAATTTAAGTACAAAGTCACGGGAGACAAAACAGCAAGGATGACTTAGTTTGCAATCCTGAAGAATGAATGAATACCTTATGTCACTTGACTTAAGGTGGAAGGAAGGAAGTCAGTGCCTGGGGCAAGGCTGATCACCTAGGTAGGTTGGACATGAAGACAGGCAAGCCTAAGTGGAGGGGACTTCAGAAAAGATTCTGATGTAGATTTATTTCCTGCAAATTCTACATCTAAGATGACTCAAAAAATATTACTTTTTGTACTCCTAAAGGTGATACAATATTAACAATAATCAGAGTAAAATCACTACTTCTGGTCCTTTTATTTTTACATTTCTTTTTTGTGCTATGATCATAGTAGAAATAAGTTCTATATAAATATCAGGGGCTGCGTATCTGAACAATCATAGGAAAAATGCCATGCTATGAGCAGTTTCAAAATCAGGGCTATGGAGGATCCAAACAGGAGTCTACCCCATCTTTCAGCTTGTTAAATACCAAGGTAGGCTCATGCATTTGGATTTTTGCCAATCTGGTCATTTGCACCACTTTATTCTGAGCCATACGGACAGGCAGATATTAGTAATTTCATATTAGCAAAGTAATAGTAATATAAATGATGATAAGTCTACACATGAATAAGCTTGGCGTAACATGATCTTGTAAGGTACGGAGTAAACTAAAATCATTCAATCAGATGTTGGGAAATAGGTTTATAGTGCTATTTAGGTGGTCTTTTCCCTAAGAAAATATAAGGCATATTTTCTTATCTTCCCCTTATGGTTACATATACTATCTCATGGATTAAGTGCAGGTTGGTAACACTTTTAACATTAAAGATCTGTGGATAGACAGTTGAATTCAGGAGTGACATGAGACGAGGCTACATTGTTTGATCCAAAACTGCTCAGCAAGTGTCATGGTGATCTTCAGGATAAGAAGGCTTTGAGTGGTCCCCAAATGGTGTCATGTCTTATTCAGCAGTAGCTGGAATATACACCTTTCTTTTTCTTGGGCAAAATGTTTCAGATACAAATCTGTGATTTTGCTTTGATTATAAGCTAAGTCACTTCACTGAAGAACTTTTCACTATTGAGTTTATACTGTACTCACAAACCAGTTCCCAAGTCCGGGAACTACCTTTTGCTGTTTTATGGTTTCTAGGTGAATTCTCTTTCATGTGGCCAGGCAGATCTGACTGGGGAAGTAGACTACAGTGAGCTTGAGGACGACTGGAAAGTCTGAAGGTGGATAAGGGAGATTAGGAATGGAAACTGGAGCCGATGTCAGAAACTAAAAAGGAACTATATTCAACTGGGAACAAGACTTGAGGGTGACTGTAACAAATAACATTGGGTGTTGGAGTTGTTTAATGGTATAGGACTGAAATAGGAAACCAACCCCTGGTGCAGTTTTTGTAGGAAAAGGAATTTGTTTTTAATATTCAAATTATTCTGATATTGTGCTAACATGAAATTATTAAGATTATTGTTTACTTCTTTACCTGTTTTTTTTTAAATGTAGAACCTAGCTAAGAATTTAAATAAGCCTCCAAAGTTATTTTGCTCACTCTTTGAAATCAAACTAACAAAGCCATAATTAGCCTCCTCTAATGCAGTTTAATATGTAATACCTGATTATTGGACCACATCTTATGTCTGAGCTCTCTTGGAAAAGCATGTCTAAAATAAGGAATAGAACTTAACATTCAATGAGCACCTGCTGTGTGCCAAAAACTGTGCCAAACTCTTTATACATAGTAATTTATTTAAAGCCTTCAGCAAGCAAAACTATTAGCTTTACTTTACAGATGAATAAATTAAGGCTTTGATGGTTGCAGTCACTTGCTCCTGGATACACAGCTAGTAGGGGAGAGAAATGGGATTCCAAAGTTAATGCTCGTTCTGCTCTTCCGTGCTGTTCCCTCTTTGGATTGCAGAGCTGTGAACTGCCTGCTCTTTGAAGTTTACTCTTCAGCTAGCTACATGTTGCAATAACTATTGATAACAACTAATAATAAAGTTGGTCTCATAGCAATACCTCCACCCAGACAACATCTGATTCATTTAAGTCATTTGCTCTCAAGAGCAATATTATTTTCCTCAAGACTTACATGCAAAAACAATAAAAGAAAACTGAGGGGAAATCAAGTGTAATCTCAGCACCATGCTTAATAAATGCTGGTCTCCGATAGATGAAATGGAATAAATAAAAGTAACCTCACTTAGTTACCTCTCTTCTCCCAGAGACAAAGTGACACATGTTGTAAATGGCAGAGCTCCATCACTGAATGCATTTCTGGCATAATACTGCAGGAGAGAGCTGCCGAGCAAAATTCCCTGAGCTGGTAACCTCATCAGGTCTTTCTTCCTTTTGGCATTAGCAAAAACCTGTAATCTGGATGGGAGCTCTAATTGCTTGCCATAAGGTTCCAGCACCTGTTTCCAGGGTCCAGTGGTCAGATGAACAGACGGAATGCCGAAAGTCGTGTTTGCTATTTCTGGTTCTGCCATAGCCTCATGACCTGGGCATTATGGCTCTCCCTAACTTTATCCCACCTCCCCCAGCCTTCCATGTATCAAGAATGCCTAGTATTTTCCCACTCCCAGAGCTTTCTCCAAAACATCCTTCAGGCTTTTGACCCCTTGACACCCTGGAATGGAAGATGCTCCTGAGATGAGGGGCCACCAGAATGAGACCTCTCTCCTTGGAAACTGCAAGTGCCAGTTCAAGTGGAGGCAATGAGCCTTGGCATCTTTTGCTGGGTTCTCCATGCTGAGCCTCCAATGTATTGTAAATATGTGTCTTCTCCACAGAAGGCTGTATTTTCTATAGCACATGTTCCCAAGTATGCTCTATACAGATGCACAGCCTGTGACTTTAATAACTCTCAAAGCCTTTTCCTAGTTTTGGGTTACTGACTCAATAGCAAAGGATCAATTTATATTAAAGACCAAATATTAAAAATTCTAGGGAGGACTCTGGGGTATCTATTTTGGAATTTAATTGAAATCAGTGTAATGTTGTTCACAGATGAAAAACCGAACAGGTATACGATAGCTCTGTATTGTGAAATGAAACCCAGCAGGGAGGAAAGTAAAACATTGATTTTTTTCTAGGATGCCATGTGTCTGTGCACTAAAGGATGCTTCCCAATATCATCACTATCTCATATTAGAGCAACTGTGAGCTTCCTGTCTTTTGAAGTACCTAGGAGAGAAAGATGATGCTTTTATTGTCTCCCCATATCCCAAACTTTAGAGAAACTTTTTAAAGGTAATAGAGATAGATCCCAACCTAGAAATGGGTTGTATTCCAAAAGCGCGTTTCTGGTTGTTCTTTGTACCCCAGAATGTATTTCCTCACAAAAGTAAGATTCTACTTGATGATTAAGTTACCAGAAAAGCTATACAGAAAGGCCCTTCTTTCATGATATGCCTGAACCAGGGTATGAATCCATCATGTACCAGACCTGTTCTGGGCCCTGAAGACCCACAAATAAACTTCTTCAAGGAATTCACATTAATGTGAGAAAGACATAGTGTGATCGTAAGCAGAATTCAGCATGGCGAAATAGGTGCTGGGAAGATTTGCAAAAGTGCTCTGGGAGTCCAAAGGAGGGACCCACTAAATCAAGTTTCAAAAGACAAGAATAGGAAGTCAGAGCATATGTGAGTGAAGAAGAGAGAAGTGCAGTAACATGGCGTCTTTGGAAAACTGCAGTAACACTTGGGGAGTGGTGAATGACGAGGGCGGCAAAATAGGCAGGGCACAGATGAGATTGTTGAGGAAAGCTTTATCCTCCTGGTAATGAGGGACCCCTGAAATAGTGTTCCCCATGGACTGGAAGGATCAGATTTGCATTTTAGAAAGAACACACTGCTAATGAAGTGAGAGAGGAGAGGAGGACACAGATTACGGAGTGTTTCCAAGTTTTGCTAGTCTAATAAAATGAATTGTAAAGTATTTCCTCTGCAGGAGATAATATAAATACATATAATAAGAATATAAATGCAGGAGTAAGGTGGTAATTTGAATAGTTTTTATTATTTTACTTCTTAAACGTTGAGTGGAACGCTCCTACAATTTTATCTGAGCCTGGTGTTTTCTTTATGGAAAGATTGAAATCTACCAGATACGTTTCTAAAACGGTTACAAATTATATTTTCTTTTTCTTCTTGAATCACTTTTGCAAATTTACTTTGTTTTAAGAATTTGAAATCTCTATCTAAAATTTTTAAGTATTTGATGTGTTTTCTAATTATCCATACATAATTCCTAAAATAAGTATAATAGTGGCTCATTTTTTAATCTATAATGACATCCAATTTTTTACTAGCATCTGTAGAAACAGCCACTTTTTTATTCCTAGTATTTATTTGTTTCTCTTTTTTTTCTTTTTTGATCACTCCTGACTATTTTTATTTATTTACTTATTTACTTATTTACTTACTTATTTGACAGAGAGTTAGAGAGAGAGGAAACACAAGTAGGGGGAGTGGGTGAGGGTGAAGCAGGCTCCCTGCTGAGCAGAAGCCAGATGTGGGGCTTGATCCTAGGATGCTGAGATCATGACCTGAGCTGAAGGCAGCCACTTGAGGACTGAGCCACCCAAACATCCCAATTTTTAATCTTTTTAAATAACATTTAGTTCTGTTGATATTTCCTATTATTTGTTTCCTATTTTTTCCTCTCCCAATAATTTGGGCTCTTATTTCCTTCCTACTTTCCAAGTTTATTATGGGTTGTTTTTTATTTGTTTGTTTGTTTTATTTTGGAACTCCTAAAAATACATGCTGGGAGTCCATCTTCATAGTTTATTTCTTTATAACATAAACCATGTTATAGGTTACCCTTTAAGAATTGCTTTAAATGACATGATGATTCACAGACCTGTACCCCTGGGGCAAATAATACATTATAGGTTAATAAAAATAATTTTTTTAAAAAAAGAATTGCTTTAAATGAAACTCACTGGAAATGCTTTGTGGTATTATTTCTTATTGTTCATTCTTATTTTATTATGATTTCTACCATTGTGCTTGATTTATTTAGAATTTCTAAATGGAAAGGGGTTTTTTTGGGAATCTAAGTGGCTCAGTCAGTTAAGCTTCTGCCTTCAGCTCAGGTCATGATCCCAGGGTTCTGGTATCAAGTCGCACATCATGCTCCTTACTCAGCAGAGAGCCTGCTTCTTCCTCTGCCTCTAACTGCAGCTCCCCTGCTTATGTTCTCTCTCTCTCTGACAAATAAATGAATTAAAAAAAAACTTTTATAAAAAAGGAAAGAGATTTTTTGCCTAGTTAAATTTTGTTCCTAATTTCTAATTTAATTGCCTTTTGACCAGAGATTGTGGTCGATCTGTAAATACCAGTTCCATTTACTGAGATCTGCTTTTTCATTCTTCAAAGTGTTCAATTTTTATAATAATTTTATGCTTTTAAAAGAATTTGTATTCTCTCCTTGTTAAATAGGATATTCTGTATATGCAGGGAAATTAATTTTTGTTGCCTCTTTGAGATAAGACAATGTGTTGAACTAAGGCCATGATAATGGAGAAGGGGGAGGATGTGTTGAGGATGTATTTAATAAATTTTGTTTGATTTCTATAATTAATAGAATGTTGATATAAAAATTGCAAATCTAAGATAATTTCACAATATTTGGACTTATACTATTGAGTGAATTTAGATGATGGACATACAGATAGGAAATACAGGGGGTTAAGCTGGTTTTCTGGGAATGGAACAAAAGTTGGGTTTTGATGTGTTGCTTTTGAAATACTGGCATGACGTCCAGTAAGTTTGTGTAGGAGTTAGCTGGAAATAGGAATCCATGGGAGGAGTCAAGATGGTGAAGAAGTAGGGAGACCCTAGGCTTTTCTCGTCCTTTGAATACAGCTGTATTGAGGTCAGATCACTTAGAACATCCAAGACATTGATCTGAGTACTAGAAGAA
This sequence comes from Neogale vison, assembly GCF_020171115.1. Classification (NCBI taxonomy): domain Eukaryota; kingdom Metazoa; phylum Chordata; class Mammalia; order Carnivora; family Mustelidae; genus Neogale; species Neogale vison. Next base: position 62,456,378 of record NC_058096.1, on the reverse strand, counting down.
GGAACTCCACCAGAGTTGGAAGGAGGCAATGTGACAGGTGCAATGTGCATGGAAGTAAATTAGGGGAGAAAAAAACACCCTGTGCCACTGAGGGGAGTGAATCCTTCCAGCAGAGAGAGAAAAGTGAAAAAAGAGAGAGGGGTTGAGAGAGTATGGGGTTGGGTCCACACAAGAAAACCTCTCCACACCATGGACTGGTGAAGGACTAGATCTGAGTGCCGAATACTTTTTTGCAAACGGTGTATGGAGCTCAAATCTGAGGTTTTGGAAATATGTTCTCAGAGCTCGGCAGAGAGACCTGGACTTAAAACACTATTTTGGGAGGCATCCATATCAAGGGGATAATTGTAGCCCAAGTAAAGTAAGTAGAATGAAAAGAGAAGGCAGCCAAGGATACACTTTGAAACACATAAAAATGTATTATTATACATATGCCTTCCTATCTAGTATTTTGCAGCTAAATTGGCTAAAGGCAGCAATTATGTAAGTTGCTGTTGGCTGCCATTACTGACAGTTCAAACCCAGACCTGGAATGTTTCTAGTGGCAGAGTCTCCAAAGTTTTGTCCGGAGTAGCTAAAACCAGTGTATGTATCAGATAAATGCACTCCTGCTGCTTTAGCTTCTTTTACTAAGCTTATATAGATGAACCTGCTATTCACAACTAAAGTGAAGTTGAACACAGAGTGGTGAAGGAAATATGGATGGGTTAAGAAATAGAATTTTTTTTTTATCTTGTCAAAATTGAGAGGGGAGAAAGTAAACATCTCAGCAAGGAAGAATTCCAAATAAATAAGAAAACAGTTAATACCACAAAAGACATTTTAGACTCAGGGATCTATAGCCATAAGCCAAAATCAGCTATTTTCATCTTGATGCAAAATCCACTGTATTAGTGTCATGGACCCAGGAAGGCACCCAACAAGAGAATAGCATTTTCCTCCAATTTACCATTGTTATTTCACTTGCAGCTTTTCCCTTGGTGCCAAACACACAAAAAGGGAATCAGATCAATGGAGGCAGCAAACTTCTTCTTTTGGTTTTGTACCTGCTCATTCACCCTTCCATCCTATCATGATACAAAAAAGCAGCAAATGTAGATGATCCTCAAATCCCTGGTCTTTGAGCCTTACGGTCTGAACTTGTGGGAAAACCTGGCTGTGACAGGAAATGGCAACATAAGCTTAGGTGAAGCTCTTATTTTTGTCCTGCCTCAGTTTTCTCATCTGTAGAATTTAGGCTTAGAAGGAGGCATTTCCAAAGTTACCCACACGGAAACTCTAATCCATTGAATTTACGGAAGACTGTAATGAAACAGATATCCTAGGAAAAGATAAGTATAATTCTACCTCCAAGTTATTTATCATGCTTAGAGCACCACTGTGAGGAAACAGAGAACTGTAATCTATAGAGGTCCTTTAACTTTTTTCTATATTTTGCGTCTTTAGAAAGTAGGACATTCCTGGTGGCCATCAGGAAGACCATATTTCAGTATGGAAGCTCGGTCTCTCTGGCTGAAGTCAATTAGATGTGAGCAAATATAGTCTGTGATGCCATTTTTAGAGAATTCTGTTGTCGACAGTAAGCATAATTTAAAGTGGAACCAGATGACATGTCCCCTTTTCAGGATGTTTTAAGAATCTAGATTGTTGCTGACTGTACAAAGTTGATGTTTGGACTATGTATAGAGATAGACACCAAATCATTCTAATCAACAGAGTAAAACAGTATAACATTTAGATTTCATGGTAATTTGACAAATAAGATTTAGTGGCTGTGCAGGAACGAGTTATTGAAATCGCTCAGTCTACACCTTTTATTGAATACTCATTGTGTTCCAAGGACATGGTTTAAAAATAGACATCAGACTGTTAGGCATGCAAGGGTAATCACAGCTCTCCTAATAATAATCTTTAAAAATTACCTCTCTCTTATTCACCAAAGAAAGTAGACTCAGTGATTTATAGGAACTGTAAATGCTCTGCCTGTTCTTTCCAAAGTGAGGCATCTTTCCTTTATGTAATTCATTTTCTGGAGTGCTTCCTAGGAAAGCAGTGCCCTCTGAAACAAACAGGTGTTGAAGTAAATCTGATGCAAATAAGGACTCCTGCTGTCACAGAGACACATGCTTTGTACCTATATAAATGCATTTCTCAGAAAGTTCTCACTGTTAAGAAAAACCATTTGAAAGGAAGCCGAGCTAGCTAAAAATGTTATTCTTTGTACCCTGAATACATCTGCTTCTGCTTCAGATTGGCTGCCTTAGTTGTGTGTGTGTGTGTGTGTGTGTGTGTGTGTGCATGTGTTTAATATATTAAAATGAGGCTTCTTTTATCTTTTATGCTTTTCTATGATTTCAACACAATTCCTCCTTTTGGGTTCTAGATACTGAACTAACTTGTCTGTACTTCTACTGTGGTGCTATCTGAGATGCCCATGGCTATCTGCATTGATGCGAGGCTTCCCATGACCTTTACCTGACAGCCCCATTGGCGTCTGCAGCCCATGCTGAGAGTGATTAAAGAGAACTTCACACACACTAGTTCCTCTCTTGCCTTGCTCCAGCTTCTTTTGTGCCTATTATCAGGGTGAGCACCACTACAGATTTCCCACAAGCTTCAAACAAGGAAAAGCCCTGGCATGTCTTAGAGTTTTCTACTAACTGAGGACCTCCTGATTCAGGCATAACAGGGAAGTATGGATCATTGTCTGGTCACTAGGTGGGTCTCAATCTCAACGTATCTTGGTGAGCTCAAAGAAGTCTCCTTTGGATGCCTGAATGTATTCATCAACCTGCAAACTCCAGGACACGCTTGAAGATCATACATCTCAGTGGTCTGAGACACAATCTAAATAACTTATCCAGACTTCAACAGAATCTTCAACTCCATTTTTTTGGCTTATCTGAGAATTCAACTCCCTCTAGAAAATCCTTAAGAAGCCCAAGTTAAAAAACAAAACTCTGTAGGTGGCCCCAGCACAGTATTTCCCAAAGTAAGCCTCAAGGTTTGTCCTGCTGAGTACTCTGGAGAATAGTTCCATAGACCAATAAATTTGGGGAACACAGTGCCTTTTATGTTTTGGAAATTTACAGCATATGTTGACATTAACTGTTATAGGAACTCCTACAATTAAAAATAATCCATTAGTTTTTTAATCCGATGTTTACCAAACTTATTTTGGGAAACTTTCTTATTTAGAAACTTTTTTTTTTTTTTTTCTGCAAAGCATTTATCATCTTCCAAAATCTGGGGCAATCCTACCTCTGAACAATACTCACAGAAAGAGTCAAGAGCTCCCCCTTGTCCCAACTTCTTGAATGTCAGTCCTTAAACTGGTGGTCGTCCTTAAACTTATCCAAACCCCTAAAATACCCTCAGGAGGAATGTGATAGAACAGAGATTTATATCTGGAGTGAGATTCGATCTAAGGTGGGAAAGTCAAGCTGCCCAGAGTTGGACACTCACAAACTGCTCCCACGTGAAGTGGCATTTTGCCTACCGGCATCACTTCCTGACATTATTCTTCTCATAAACCAAATTTGTCCTCCCAATTTAATTAACATAAGAAATTGGAGGTGGAAAAGCCAGTGATTTTTGCCAGAGGCACTTCGGAATCTATTCTAGCAGGCAGTGAATCAGTGCTCATCTTTTCATTTTAAAGAAAGTCCAGACACTCTTAAAATGTGTTCTATTTTTAACAAAACACTATTAAACTGTCACATACCCTTCTTTCTGTTTTCTTCTCCACTGCTGCTGATGGTGACCAAGATATTTGTATGGGAATAAAAGCTGTCTCCTTTATATTCAACTGACATCTTTACTTCCCTGATATTATTATTTTGCATTTCTATAGACTTTATCTTTCCAAAAGACTTTACAATCATTCATTAGTTATTCCTCACAGCCTCCCTATTAGGTAGAACACTATGATTTGCCACTTTTACATTTCGTTTTCCTCTACTTAGTCCCTCCCCTCTTCTCTACATGGAGAAAAGGGAAAGGTAAATAACTCAGGGCCTACTATGTGTCAAGCCTTTTTTTATCATGTAATTACATTAATCCTCCAAGAGTAATAAGATTTCTGGATGGGATTTAGTTAGATTCATGCTGTTCTACCTCCTCCCTCCAAGTTTTCTCTAAAGAAAATAATATGTAATAACAATGGCCAAATGAGGGGACAGATGATTGGCTTTAATAGTAGCTGGACAAGCACTTGAGGAGTACCTCTCTACCACCCCTTGTCCCTGCCACACATGCCACACTCTTGGGTTTCTTGCTAAGAGGCACCAGTGGGAAACTTAGGCTTAGAATCATATGGGGAGAAGGTGGTTGGGTTATGGACACTGGGGAGGGTATGTACTATGGTGAGTGCTGTGAAGTGTGTAAGCCTGGCCATTCACAGATCCGTACCTCTGGTGATAATAATACATTATATGTTAATTTAAAGAATCATAAATGATTCTTTTTATTTATTCCTCCCCCACCCTACCCTCGACATCTAAAAGTCTAATTCTGCATTTACCCAACCAGCAGCAGAAGCAAGGAGTGGGAATAGAAACAGACATGGAGATCCAACCCCAAGGACAGGCCTTGCTCAGAATGGGCTTCCAGGGAATGCAAAACACATTCCCCTCCCCCCACACCCATGCATGAGCAGAGAAGTGCTTATAGAACTTAGAAACCTACCTTCAAGGCACGGAGACTTTGCATTTATAAATCATGACCGTAAAGAATTGAGGTTCTATTCTCTCCCGTTAGGAAGGTCTCCCATTGAGGTTAACGAGGTATGGCTTACATGGGAAAATAGTGGATGCTGCATCCGCATATGACCAGTTTAGGAAAACCAAGAGGACAGCAGAAATAATCCTCACTTCCCCAAAGTGGTATTCATTATCAACATCATTTCACAAATGAGAAAGCCAAAGGCATAAGGTGATTAAATGAATAGTACAAAGTTGCATAAGCCAGTGAGTGGCCAACCAGATGATCTCTTTATACTGCTTCTGACAAGGCAGTATGGTCAGTGTGCAGTAACTCTTGGACTGAACACCACTGGTTGTGCAGCTACTGTTCCCATTTTTTTCTACCTTCATGTAATTTTTATCTCAGGCACCACTGTATGTATCCAGAGGGAGTATATTACATCTCACTTATCTGCCTGGAAGAGATTAAGCGCCTACCTTATTACCACGCCTACTGGAACTAGCTACAGGTCAATTTGAGTGTAATATCTATGTGGCAACTATTTTGATAGCTTACAGTCATTTTTCTCTAAAGCTATAATGCACTTTCTTTGTAGGAGACCTCATTAGGACCTTAATATGAGGCTCTTTTTAAATTTCACAGTCCTAACAACTGAATTTAATGCTTTACTCTCTTATTTTTAAACCTTAGGAGATAAGGAGAAAAAGTTTCTAGGGAGAAAGAATTTTGGAAAAATTAGAAAAGAGCAAGAAAAACAGTTAATAGCCTGACCATCAGACACAGAGAAACAACAAGGGCAGATGCAAAAACTTAAAACTCAGGGCAGAATAGAGATACTTAGTGAAAGGGTATATGGTCCAACAGATCCCTCAGTGAATTTCAAAGACATCAAAAGCTATTACAATAATAGATGGCCATACTTATAACCTTGGCTCCTTAAGGGGAAAAGTTGAATTAATAGCAGTGTTTTCTGTTTAAAATGGCAAGAATATACGTGTGACACATTTAAGAGAGATTTCCATTCAGAGAAGTTAAAATGTAAAATGTTTTACTACTTAGAGATGGAACCCCTCAGCTATTAAGAAACAAACAAACAAAAAACTTGGCTCTCCAGAATGAATCATTTCCAAAGACTCTTGGATAAAAATGGTCTTGCAGATATATTTTTATTCTCTGCTAGGGAAAAATACACTGAAAGGGAATTACAAATTTGTCATATGTCCTTTTATGCATTAAACACATGCATCCTTCCTCAAACTACTTCCATTCACTTGCTCCTCTGCTCCTCTCACATTTCAGGAATCCACTTAAAAAAAAAAAAAAAAAAAAAGTGCATTCCCTTTTGATGTACTCCCAGAAAAGGGATTTTTATTTTTAAAATAATCTGTTGTTTATCTGTAATTCAAATTTAGCTGGGCATCCTGTATTTTTATTTGCTAAATCTGGAAGCTGCACTCAGGAAGTTGTAATCATCACCAATGAAGGTTCTACTACCTCTGCAGACACAACCTACACCCAGTACTAGAACTTGCTGGCAGTCATCTGACACCATCTGCCTGATCCCTTGATGAGCATTTGGTCTCTCAGCTGTTTGTAGAAGAGATTTGACTGACAACATGAAAATAATGCCTGCCTAATGTTCTTAGGGATGGTCTACCCTGCCCTTAGGACCTTGTAATTCACAGTCAAGAGACTGAATTGTTCTGGTGTCAAGAGCTGTAGTTTGTGAAGTAGAAAAAAGACAAAACAAAACAAAACAAAAAAAAAAAACAAGTACAATATGATAGTTAAAGAACAAAAGCCTGTATTTATACCTGATGATTTTGGTAATTGTCTTTGGGAAGGAAGCAAAGCACAGATTTTTTTTTTTTTAAATGCCATGAATAAACACAATTCTCCATTTTTTTTTTACATTTGTCTGAATTTAGCAAGGTGTATTAACCCTTAATTTGCCCTTCTTTTCTTTCTCTTTTTTATTCATCTGCATTTAGTTCTCTTGAGAATAATGAAAGGAAATCAAAGCGCCTTTGTGAATTTTGACAGCCAAGTGCAAATAGATTGATTAAAAACATGGTGTTTCTTTTTAAAATTTAAATAGAGGAAAGATTTGTGGGTAATATGCATAATGTGTGTTCACTGGCAACAAGCTAGCAGTGGGAAGAGAGAAAATATGGAGGCACCATCAATGTTCTGCTTTTAAGCTTGAGATTGATTTTAAATTTTTCCTGCATGTCAGCTTCATTACAGGCAAATTAATCCTTCTTTCAGTGGCCTGAGACTTTTATCTGAACTCCTTGTAGGAAAAAATTGTGTCACTGGTTTTCATTTTTCGTGAACATTGACTTAAAAATTTGAATGCTGAGTTAGGGGTCCTAACTCAGAATATGGTAGTTTTAAATAAGACGGTCTATCAAAGAAGTCTTTTATTTTTGCCTTATTGTGTTCTCTATCTCCCCAATTTCCAGCATAAATGCATAAAGCTCAGAATTAGCTCATTCTCTTTCCTTACTCAGACAAAATTTCAATGTGAGGATATTCCTTCATCCAGGGAACAGTGAGGGTCTTGGACAAGCTCATGTATGGTTAGCACACACTTCATTTCTTCACTTCTCACCTCTGTCCTTAGGTGCTGCATGAAAATAGGGACAAAGTAAGAGTATGGAGGAGGTAGTGAAGTACAATGTCCAGAGGTAAGAAATTGTAGACAGTAAGGAAAATGTTAGGACTCTGCTGGATGAATCAGAGATCTGGGCAAGATTGTCCTAGATGAAGTAGGTGCATCTTAGACCTTTGTCCAACTACACCAAAAGAGAGATGCCTAAATTCTTGGGCAAGGGCTGTTACAATGAAGAGGTATCCACTCATACTTCCTTAATTCAGATTATAGTGTAGAATAGGACTGTCAAAATTAAGAGTAAGATAGAATAAAAAGGACCAAGTGGAAGTAAGAAAGGAGAAAAGAAATCCTGATGTATAGCATAGGAAGAATCAGAAGGTGGGAGGGCCTTTGAATGGAGATACAGGAGATAGCTAAGCAACTAGGACACATTCCAGCTGTGAAATATATGCATGGTGATTCCCAGCATCAGCAAATGGGTCCTTCAGGGCCTGAAACGTCTATAATTTGGGAGTCCTCCTGAAAAAGATAATTTGGGTATAATTTGGGTATAAAAGTCAATTTTTATTTAAGGTAAAAAAAGAAGCACAATAAATTATAAGCTGTAAAAACTGATATGTGCCATAAACAACAAAATTAAGAGAATATCACTATTTATGAATCAACTTCTGATACACATCTAATACATTTATCCCTACTTTTTTTTTTGTTCTATATTTTTTTGCTAGATTCTTTATAAGAGTAGACTTTTGTAATATTTTCCATAGAATAAATAGAGTTCAGGGCACCTGGGTGGCTCAGTTGATTGAGCGAATGCCTTCAGCTCAGGTCATGATCCTGGAGTCCCAGAATCCAATCCCAGGCATCGGTCTCCCTGTACAGCAGGGGGTCAGCTTCTCCCTCTGAACATCCCCCTCTCATGCCCTCTCTCTCATTCTCTCTCTCTCTCAAATAAATAAAATATTTTAAAAAATGAGTTCAATTTTTCCCTTCTGCAGATGATTACTTTGTATTATATTATTAACAGGTTAAAAAGTTGTGGTTTTTTTTGAGATTCATAACTATTATTGGCAATATCATGCAAATGTTTAGGAATATTGTCAGTCTGGGGAAAAAAACATCTCTATTGGGATTCTTTCATCTTTGAAGTATAAGATACAAGGACATTCCACATTTTCTCATACAGTGACACTGTTTGTGTTGACAACATTCTTTAAACAGTGTATTGCCCATGTTTTCATTCTAGTGGCAAACTAAAAGCTTTATATATTATTCTTGTTGGTTTTAGTATTTCATGTAATGCTGACAACAAATTTAAGTATTTATTGATTCAGTGATATGGCAGGATTTTACATACAAATTCCTATACTGCCATACCCAATATTTGTAGTAATGTGACAGACTATTTCCCCAAAAAGAATGCCAATAAATGTTATTTCATGAAATTTACATAAATATATAAATAGTATATAACTTTTATATATAATTTTGTAATTATATACACTGTGTCATCAAATATATTCATGAAAGAAAAGGTTTTTCCATTTTGATAATAGCTGAATCTTGTTTATAATTTTTCAAATATTTTATTGAAAGATATACATATTGAAAAATGCACATTTCATATTCACATGGTTCAGTGAGCTTTCAAAAATATGCTTCCATGAAATAGGTATTCAGATCAAGAAATAAAGCACTGTTAGCCACCTGTGGCCTCCCTCTGGCCTTCTTCCAGCGCTACCTCCCATAAGAGTAGCCCCTATTTGCCTGCTTTAACACTTTACATAAATGGAATTTAGTAAATCTACCTCTGGTTCCCAGCCTTCCCTACACCTACAACTAGGAGTATCTTTAGGAGTAAGCTAAATTTGGTTGAGTAAAGTCTACAGAGGGCACACCTGTGGTATAGTTTGCACCACAATGGAAACACCTCTTCCCCATCCAAAAAAGTCTACCTTCCTCCTGAGTTTTGCACAAACTCTTTTCACATCAGAGGATGTATGGAAAAATGATGACATCTTTACAACATAATGGACTGGGATGCTCATGATGAGGGGAAAATTACTGAATCCTCTACGAGCTGAGCGGCTCAGTATTTTCATACATGTACAACCAATTCCTGTCACTTCTGTGTGACCCAGCATGCTAGTTTGGAAGGTCTTCATTGGATGACTAAGGCTGCTCTGGCTTTCACCACTAGGTACCCATCCCTTTGTTGTAAGAAACTGTTTCCATATGGAAGCACCTCTGAGAGGATATAATACAATAGGCCTCATCAGTCATTTACACATGAGCACACAAAAGCTTAATCATTTTAACTTTTCCTGAGATTTCATTTTCAATTGTTTTGTTTTCTGGAAAAGAGAAAAACTGTACATGTGAAGGCTTTACACAGGAAAGAACAGGAGGTAGGCTTTGTAAATGTAGAAAAGAAAGCATAGAAAGTAAATGGGAAAGCAAACTTCCCTCAAAATCCAGGTTCAACTCCTACCACCTCTAAAAATATCTTATCCTTGACTGGAAAAGTGGAGTATCCTTATGCCTAATGTGTCCTGGAAAATATGCCTAACCTGAACTACTAGTACCATACTGTTTCATAGAAGGTGTAGATATAGTAGGGAAGTACATTGTTCTTGTTGTTGGATTACCAAGTAGAATTATATGATGATTAGTCTGTAAAGTCATTAAAAATTTTAGCTGGTTGTTGCTCTAGTACCCAGTCTACAAATTCAGGGACTTGTTTGTCAACTGTCCCAGAAACAACACATTAACGTTTTCTGTATTGAACTTGTCTATAGAGCTGTGGATGCTTTTGAGATTTCAGAATTCAGGTAGAATCTTATTCTAACCAACTTGAAGGGAAACCAAAATTGCTGTATTAGTTCCAGATCTCATTAAAATGAAAGTTTACTGCTACAGAGTAAGAAGGGATACACTGTTTATTGAGTTCTTTATTTGTTTACATAAAACAAATGTTAGGTATGCACTGTGTCTGCAAACAATAACAAATGGGAGAGATGAAAAAGAGGATGTTCTTGACAGTTCTGAGGGAGTACCTAAAATTATCTCTTCCACTGTAACTATATTTAAATGCAATATAACATGCTTTTAATATGATTTGTATGTTTTTCACTTTGTTTTAGAAGTGATGGAAACACAGACAAGATTTCTTTTATATTATTCAAATTTTAGGGCTCCATGTCATAGGCAATAGCCTGGTAGAGATGCCTAAATTGAATTACTAGGGTGATATTGTGTGCCAGCAGTTCAGATATAATAAGGAAGTAAATTATTTTTGTAGGAATATCATATAGAGTTATAGAATATTAATCTGTAAAGCCATTGTCAGTTTTCATTCTTGTTTCACTCTTTAAGGCCTTTTTAATTTATTTTTTAATTTTTAAGGATCCACACTGGGCTTGACCTCACCAACTCAGATCAAGACCTGAGCTGAGATCAAGAGTTGGGCACTTAACCCACTGAGCCACCCAGATGCCCTTAAGGCCAATTCGTTGAAGCATGAATGCCACCTTCTGTATTTATGAGTTACACCTAACTGGAGGCCAAATCAGGTTGAAAACTAGGCCTTCTGAGACTTAATTCAATGATGTCTTCATGTTAGAAATATCAGTTTTGTTTGGGGTTGGATCTATCCCAGACTTTATAGGTTGCTTTCCTCCAAAATTGCTAGACCTCATCTAAATATAATCTCAGTTTGAGTACCAAATTCCAAGTTTTCATTCCTTCGTGATTCCCCCCACCCCCTGCCACAAACACCACGAGAGGTGCATGGGATTCTGAAAGTTCACCAACACACCATCTGGCATTAAGAATAATTATATTATGCAGATATTTAAGCTCAGATTTTGCACTCAATTCTAAGAAACCAGTATTACCATTACGTAGAATGACAGCTAACTACATTCAGTTTTCAACACAGGGAACCTTGCTCATTCACAGGTTCAGCTTTTCAATGCCAGCTTGCTGTAGCCAGAACAGAATGTAGGACCCTGACAAAACCCAACTGGAGCATTTGTGCTGTGAAAAGTGCTTTAGGGGGAGTGAGAATATTCAGAGGCTAATCAGAGGTTGTAAATAGGCCTGGTCTTACTTTGTTACCATCCTTTCCCCACCGTTTTTTCTTCCTGTGTGCTAGAGGGTAGAGCCTTGCCCTGAGAGAAGAAACCCAGACTGTTAGTGCTCAGAAGGCTGGTATGCGGAGCTGTCTCATTCTAACAAATTTACTTCCTCCAGTCACAGACTTGGTTTCCATTCTAAATATTCTCAACAATCCCATTTTGCCACATAGTTGATGTCCATCTTTTCTAAATGTAACATACTTCCAAACAGTCTGAGATAAGTGTGATGGAGGGGAAAGAACTGTAGAAAAATAGAAATCTGTTCAACCTATGCATTCTTCGTCTGAATTTTTTCAAACACTAAAAAGAAAGGTTGTGAGCTTCAAGACACCTGGCAGTAAGCATGGAATTCTGGTTCTCAAGAAGGGTAGGGTTTCAGTGAAACAATGAACCATGGATTGGATGGGACTAGGAACAGTTTGGGTATATCCCCCTCTTCTCTTTAAATGTATTAGGAAGACACTGATTTGAGAGAGAAAATGGAGAGACTTGGAACTCTGACCAACAGAAGGGTTTGATTTATACTATAAGACAGTGTGATGTGGGGTCAGATGCACTATAGAGTAGCAGAGAGGTGTTAAAGAGGTAATTAACAACTGTATTCTAAATAAAAGCTAGGTATGGGAACAGATGGGACTAGAAGCTGCAGGAAAGGCCTGGGATGGTAATAGGAAGATAAACACAAATGTATTCGAAGTAGCTTTTAGTACAGCTAAGTCAAAGACAGGATAATTAACTGGCACTTAAGAGCTTTTTCTTCTTTTAAATCTTGCTGTGGTTTTTTATGGTTTATAAGGGGAAAAAATGAAATAGCAACTTTTATGCTGCTTTCTAAATCAACCAAATTGTGTGTATAAATAGCCATACACAGATCCTACATACATATGTATTTTAAATGAGAATATGAACGAATAAATTTTTCCTTTCTTATTCATCATTGTCTGATCTAAATCCAATCAAATGACAGAATGAATGTCACTGTATTTTCCTAAAAGAATGTCTATTTAGCTAATGATTCCTTCAGGCTATTCAAGTTTAATACTTGTATCAGTCAGTTCTTGTCACAATCATGCTGTGTAACAAATTACCTTCAAACTGTACTCCAAAAATAAGCATTCTCCCTTCTATTTATAGATTGTTCAAGTTAACTGTGTCTCAACTGCTCTAGGCTAGCCTCAGCTGTGTGACTATGCCTCAGGCTACAAGTCAGTTGGGCTTGACTTCAGGCTTCATTTTGTGTACAAGCTGACGTTACAGGTGTTCATGCTAGAGCCCAGGCTTCAAGAGCAATACATTTTATTCTCACACCAAGATGAATGAGCCCAGGAGAGTCATCTGAAATATGTAAAGACCACATGAATAAAGGTGCTTAGAATTCTGCACAGCATAGGTTAAGCAGAGCAAGGACTCTTAATAAGTATAGTATTTTGTACTTACTTTAATCCTCAATAGGACCGACTATATGTTTTTCATATTAACACTTCCCATCTGACCATAAGGGTATAGAATTTCTTTGATCCATCAAGCTAACTACTACTCACCATACTGATTTTCAATCTGCTGTAATTATTTTCTCTGAGTTTGGTAGAGTCAGCTAATGAATCATGAGGACTCATGGCCCTAATTGCAGATAAAACTTTCAGCAATAATGAAGAATGGTCAATATCTTTTACCTCATCACAGCCACTTTGGCATCAGATGGCCTCAGCTGTAAGTCAAAGGGACACTAGAAGAATTCTGATTCATGGGACCTTGAGGCCTTAGGAGTTTCCCCCTCATAAAGTGAGGGCCCTTGAGACATAGGAGATGAAACCTTTCTTACCGGCCATGATATAGTTCAAGATTTTAGATTCAGTGGCAAAAGCATATCTTGAGATACTTATTATAATTTGAAAGATCCCTGATACTTCACTCTGTGGCTTCTGAGCATGAGTATGCTTACTGTAGCAGGTGAAGCAGATCCTAGTTTACCTATGATTCACAAAGACCGTATGTAATTCACTGATCTCCCTGAGGTCACCTACTCTAAATTCATACCTATTTCCTACCCACTTTCTCTTTTGTCACTTAAAATATCATGGATATGTGTAGGTATCAAATGCCTGCTGAACTGATAAATCATTAAATGACAAAAATGATCCCAGCTTCTTCATGTGGCTCAAAAACCCAACCCATTCTATCCTTGTCCCCCCAAAATTAACTGAAATTTGGAGAAATGGGCTAAACATATTTAAAATATTCATCTTCCAACATGCATTCATTTAATATAATTGTTCTTCCTAATGAAAAATCAAAACAGGAACATCTGAATTAAATGAAATTATTAAATGGCAGAAACTTGTTAAAAATTCATTTTATCAATAGCTGTGAAGTGATCTTAATATATGCAGAACTTTGTTTTTTGCTATTTATTAAAAATGAAGTCCATCTTTACCTTGTAACCATTTGTATTACTTTGATTTATATTCTAAGACAAAAATCAGCAAGCTGCTCTTAGGTTCTGATACTTGTGTAAATATATGGACATAATAAAGTTATACAAATATATACACAAAGCTAAGGAGAAAGGCAGTTCTCATATAGTCACCCCTCTAGTCATAATCAGCTCCACCTTAGAGTATTTTTTTTAATATTAGAAAGTATTACCAACCATTTAAAAACTAATTGAATTTGTTGAAAGTTTTATAAAAAATTATTTGGGTTCCTGCGAAAACCATTCCTGTTTATGGAGGCTATTACTTTGCACCATGTTTTAAGGTCAAATGGTTCAAAGAAAATCTGTTGTTCTAATATCAAGAACATATAAAATTCCTTGTATGTTAATTATGGTTGATGCTGGCTTGGCATTTGTATTAGGCCTCTGTCACAGGAGAATGGTTTTTTAAAAATGATTAAAGTTGAGCATATTTATCCGAGGGAACATTATTGCTGAACTCTGTTTACATAGGGAGCAATGAAACATTCAGCAGTTTGAGCAGAAAAGTTGACTTACTATCGAAAGGTGGTTTCCAATTTCCAAAATACATAAGAAAGGACAACACATTGTTAACCTGTAAATGACATCCCATCCTCAGAGACAACTGCTCTGTTTCATCTTGGGTCACAAGTGAGGTGAGTTTGTGGAGATGAAGCTCTAGCCTATTCAGCCAGCCCCACTTGCCCACTTTGTTTCTGACAGCCACTCAAGAAGGGATTAGGAATAGATTAACTAGAGACATGAAAAGTCAGAACCGAAAGCAGCATTAATAAATTTGTTTAGGGAATATCCAGACACAAAATGCCACTAGTATTTCAAGTCAGAGAGGGAAAAAATGCAGAATTTAGAGTTGAATTTTTGGCTTTTATTCCTTGGGCATAGCATTTTTTTCATTCTATAATTATCTCTGGCTGTTCAAATTTAAAATGGTGTATGTTGTCCTTTATATTACTACTATTCAAAGTGTGGTCTACAGACTGGTGCTAGTTGGTAAAATGGCAACTGTTTATGAATATGTATTATTTATATTTATGTATGTAACATACATAAATATAGAAACTGATAATTAATGTTTGGATAAGCATACTTATCTAATGAACCAGTAAAAAAGTTCACAGACCATATTTTAAATAGTAGTGATGATTAGCATATAATGTAAGAAAAGACTGCAGAGCAATAGGTATCAGAAGACTTAAATTTTAATTGGAGCCACTGTCAACTACTAACTTCACCTTTCTGGTCTCAGTTACCTCAAATGTAAAATGAGGAATTAAATTAAATCTCTAAGGTTCCTTCCATAATTAACATTCTATGATTCTATTAAATATGCTTTTGACTTTTGAATATACTTTTGTAATATTTCACCTTAACTTGTCCTCATTCATTTATCCTTACTAACCTTTAAAATTAATGCCTGCAAGAAGAAATTGCAAAATATCGTATCAGAGACAGCAAACATCTGAGTCATCAACATATTCCCTAGAATTTGTTAAGGCTCCCCCTTAACTTATATTTTGTTCTATAAGGTAGAAATTACCAAATTACTTTATAATTTTCATTTTAATATTTTTATATATGGGCATAGTGGAATTATAAAATATGCAATAAAAATAAGGAAGAAATGAACAGATCTTATGTATTTACCCTGCTATTCATGTTCAACAGTAACTCCATAGTCTTCTTAAATAGTTCCTCTACCACAAAGGACTGAGTCAAAGAAGAAGATTTAGAGAGAATCTGTGCTCTCAAAGAATAAATCTCCACCAAAGACTAGCAGACTTAAAGAATAAATCTCTGACAAAAATTTAAAGAAACCAATCCTCCATTAAAAGCCATGTTTGGGTAGGAAAAGCCCTGTTACTGATAAAAACTCCAAAGTTACTCTTTATTGAGTGCTTTAAGAATTCAAGTGCTTACTTTATACTTGATAGGGAACTATATGGGGATGACAGGGCAACCTCATTTTCCCACCCTCTGGTACACTAGGAGCTCTCCATGGTACTGCTTCAGATCCTAATGGCATCAGCCTGCATGATTCTTGGTTCCAACTTCAGTCTTACTTTTCTAAGTTTCTTCCAATAGGAAGTATCTAAGTGAGATGCATTAAGTGCCAGATAGTTGCCCCTTCCCCCAAAATGTTCCAGATTTGACTTGTGCTGCTCACAGCATGATGCCTTTATGAGTCCAGCCTTAATTTTGACAAGGGGCTCCTGTCTATAGCTGATATTAAACCCATCTCCTTCAATTCGCCCTTATTCTTTTCTTGGTGGATATAGCCTCACTTTCCCTCTAATCTTCTAGTCTTTTCTTCAGAACTGAAAATCATAGAATTATAACATACAGAAGGCAATTGAGAACATTTCCCCAGGGGTACCTGGTTGGCTCAGTGGGTTAAAGCCTCTGCCTTCGGCTCAGGTCATGATCCCAGGGTCATGGGATCGAGCCCCACATCAGGCTCTCTGCTTGGCAGGGAGCCTGCTTCCTCCTCTCTCTCTGCCTGCTTGTGATCTCTGTCAAATAAATAAATAAAATCTTTAGAAAGAAAGAAAGAAAGAAAGAAAGAAAGAAAGAAAACATTTCCCTGACCCACTTAATCTCATAATCATAATTGATCTTGAATCTTTGCTCACTCCACTTTCCTGTTCACTATACCACACTCACAACTGTCAAAATTCTTTTTTTTTTATTTTTTTTCACTGATTTATTTGACAGAGTAAAAGCACAAGCAGGGAGAGCAACAGGTAGAGGAAGAAATAGGCTCCCCACAGAACAGGGAGCCCGATGTAGGGCTGAATCCCAGGACTCTGGGATCATGACCTGAGCCAACGGCAGACACTTAACTGACTGAGCTACCCAGGCACTCCACAACTCTCAAAATTCCTAAATGCAGGTCTGGTTCTGTTGTATATAAGTATCTCTCCCAAAGGATAAAACCCTGTAGGGCAGGAACAGACCAATGCAAATCCTGCCCTTTTTGCCTTTTCCCAGAATACCAAGCACATTGCATCACACATAGTAGATGTTAAATTTGAGTACTTCTTGAATTCTTATAGCTTCTCTATCTCATTAGTTTTTGCCCTTGTTTTCTGTAAGCTTCCTCAATTTTTATATTTATGTCATAAAGATAATCAATTTTTCATGTTTGATATACCTTCTTCTGTGAGAGTCTGGCTTAGTATTTTGCACTTACTAGGTGTTAAATAACATTTCTTTTTTATTTAATTTGTATGCATTGTATCCACAGGCATCTCTCTGACCTTTGAAGAGTGCTTTACACTCAGCATCTAAAGGAACAGTTCTTTTGTTTATATTTGCTGTACTCAGAATATACTTGTGTTTCTTATAATCATTCATGCTTGTTCTTTTTTCAATGCTGCTGATTTCCAGGTTCATCTTCTTATTGAATATGTGTATCTGTTAGATTGTTTTCTCCTCTGCTACAGCATTTATTTTTTTCAAGCTCAATCTTATTTTAGATGCTTTTTCATTTTTGTAAATGTGTTGGCATTCCTTCATTATTTTCTGTTCTCTGACATTTGCAATATCTTTAAGCCAAGTGCTGAAACTTCTTCATAGTCATTCTGGTAAACAATGATGACCCTTATAATACTCCCAACTAAAGAGGTCACCAGAACTAGCTCTCTAGTCATTCCTGATAAATCCTCACTAATTAACAACCTAATAGGATTAATTTCAGATTGAATTTGAATCTAACTAGAATATTTATTATCCATTTCATATTTATTGAAACTCAACTATATGAGTTATTCTGTGTTGGCTTTTATTACTAGTTTGTAATTATGTCCACCATAAAGCTATCAGAAATGATGTCCACCATTTGTTCTTTTTAAGATAATATTGCTTACCTGTCACCTTGGTATTTAAGATTGTTCTGTATGAATCCCTGTTCCTTTTTAAAACTGCTTTAGTCAGCCTCCAAAATCATTTGCTTTACCTAATATGAAGATTATTTCCATTCACCCATTATTACTACATTTTTTAGATATACATAGCACTCTCTCTCCTTTGTTCATAACTTTGCAAAAATCAAATTCAATCACTGTGACAGCCAACTATCAAGTCAATTGTAGGCATCACATACTCAGAGTCACTGATTTGTTAATGTCCAAATTTTCCAATTACTCCATTCTCTGCTTTTAGGAGTCGTTTTTGCAGAAACTTAATTATATCCTAATCATATGCAGTAATTGTTTTCTTATTAAAACAAGATTTAAGAAATTAGTTGAGTCTTTCAGCCATTTGGACTTATCATTAATGTCATGTCCCTCATTTATTTTTGACTCCATTCGTTCAGTTATTTTTCCTCATATCCCCTCATGAGGTTTTAAAAAAATACTTCTTTTCCAGTTTTAACCATTTGTGCCAACCCTAATTCATTCTCCATTTGTAGCCTTTTTTTTTTTTTTTTCACTTCTAAGTTAAAATACTCTACCATTTCTTTATGGAAACTGTGACTTAATAGTGAATAAATAGAAAATAGCCAGGATTACTACCCCACACTTGATTCAGATCCAAGAGCCCCAAATAATGACTCAATCCTTGCTCAAGAACCCCATCAGCTACACTTGAGGTCAATTTCTGTGCCCTCACTGTCTGCGTACACTGCCTCTGTGATGCACACTGCAGGCCCACACCCTCCAGCCTGTGGAATACCCACACAGTCTTTTTTTTTTTTTTTTTTTAAGGTTTATTTTAAAGAGATAGAGAGAGCATAGTGGGGAAGGGAGACACAGTGGGAGATGGAGAGAGAAACTCACACAGGGTCCACACTTAGTACAGAACCTGATTCAGAACTTGATCCCATGACCCTGAGATCATGACCAGAGCTAAAACCAAGAGTGGGATGCTTAACCAACTGAGCCACCCAGGCAGCTGGGCCACACTCTTGTTATTGAGCATTTCCTAGCTCTCATTCCACCAAAGTACAAGCATACTAGGAATCTCTTCTCACAACCACTTTTTCTTCTATATACCTTTCTACTTACCTTCTTCTCTCCTAACCTTCATATTTCTCATCCTTTTAAGTCACTTCTCTTTTCTCTTGCCCAAATATCTTCTAATACACTACAGTGTAACAAAATCTTCTGTTTATTGAAGATATTCCCAAACTGTAGTCAGTGGTCTACTTCTTCCAGAAGCAATTAATGAAAGAGGACTTTAGGAAATGAAGAAAAAAAAAAGTAAATAATTCTTTGGAATGTAGCATAATAGGTGTTTGCCTCTATTTCTCCTTCCCATTCAGTCTTATCTACCTATTCTCCCTACATCATGTACAAATTCTTGCATATAGCCATCCACCCCATGCCCAGCATGAGGAAGGAAGGAAACAGAGCTGGATTTATTCAGTATATGGTAAACTCAGCAGGATGAGAGCACTGGGGTCAGAATATCACAACCATAAAAATGGAAATGAGATTCCAAAAGTAAGAATGACAAGTGAGGGAGGACGGGGCGAGGGGAGAAACCGCCAGCAAATTCCTTTGGTATTAATACTACCCAGCAAAGCAGTACTTACTTTATATTAATGTGATGTATAGAAATTAAAATTTCAAAGTAGAGTAACTTCATGATTATACAATTTATGGAAGGATTAACAGTAATATTTTTTAAAAGATTTGATTTATTTATTTGACAGAGAGAGATCTCAAGTAGGCAGAAAGAAACGAGGTCAGGGGAAGCAGGCTCCCTGATGAGCAGAGACACCGCCCCCCACCCCCCCACCCCCGCCGCCATGCGGGACTCCATCCCAGGACCCTGAGATCATGACCTGAGCTGAAGGTAGAGGCTTAACCCACTGAGCCACCAACAGTAATATTTTTAATAGCATACTCCTCTATGCTATTTCAAATATGACTCTATTTACAGAAATTTTATTACATAACATTTTAGGAACATGGTTCTTGAATAAAGTGGGGTGTATCAAGAATTTATGGACTTGGGGGGGAAAACAGGAAATTATGAATCAAGAAAATCATTTATTGGGCCAGCAATTATCAGACATGAATCTGTCTGGGGAAATCCAGAAAAGAAAAAAAATAAATAAATAAACACCAAGAACTTGGGGGGAAGAGCTAATATCTTACTCAAATTTTTACTCCTAGTACTGGCACAAAGTAGATGATTGTCTTAGGGAAGTTTCCTTGGACACAGGGCCTGAGACAAGGATATAGGGGTTTGTGATTTATTGAAAACTGTTCCTCAGAAAAACTCATAAGTGAGAGAGAAGTGGAATAGGTAAGGGGAAAGGGCTAAAAGAAAGAGTACCTCAAGAAAATTCTCACCTTGTCCTGGTCCATGATAAGGCTCTCGTTTATATGTAACACAGCAGCATTATCCCACCATGAGGCAGAAGAGCTGTGGGTTTTTTGAGTCCTAAATTATTCATTTGGGAACAGGTAAGTTGTAACCTAGGAATTTGTGGACATCTTTGCCCCCATTCATCAAAAATTCTCCAGAGAAGGCCACAGATATGAACTACTTACTGTAGTTTTCATGTAAGCTAGGAAATAGGTTACATGAAAGGGAATCCGAACTGACTACCTAAAGCATCAACTGCAGTTATCCATAAATATTTATCAGATGAGTGAAGAGAGCAGTATGGCTCAATCTGACTCTAAAGCAACTTCACATTTTATAGAACTTGGGTATTTTCTGATTTTTAAAAAAATATTTATGTATTTATTTTAGAAAGAAAAATGCACGGGGTGGAGGAGGGGGAAGGGCAGAGAGATAGGGAGAATCCTTGAGCAGACTTCCTACAAATTGGGGATCCCATGGTAGGGCCCAATCCCAGGACCCTGAGATCATGACCTGAGCTGAAATCAAGGGTTTGCTACTTAACCGACTGAGCCATCCAGGTGATCTTATTTTCTGATTTTTTTGTTATGATCATGAATTTTATTCAGCATACTACACATGTCCTGTATGGCTTAATCAGTGTCGTTTTGAAGCTCACGTTTTTTTGTTTTGTTTTGTTTTGTTTTAATGCTATTGGCTTTTTTTTTTTTTTAACATATAATGTATTATTTGTTTCAGAGGTACAGGTCTGTGACTCATCAGTCTTACACAATTCACAGCACTCACCATAGCACATACCCTCCCCAATGTCCATTACCTGGCCCCCCCATCCCTCTCACACCTCCCTCCTCTCCAGCAACCCTCAGTTTGTTTCTCTTGTGGTTTGTCTCTCTCTCTGGTTTCACCTTGTTTCATTTTTCCCTCCCTTCCTCTATGATCCTCTGTCTTGTTTCTCAAATTCTTCATATCAGTGAGATCATACAATAATTGTCTTTCTTGGATTGACATATTTTGCTTAGCATAATAGCCTCTAGTCCCATCCACATCATTGCAAATGACAAGATTTCAGTTTTTCATGGCTGCATAGTATTCCATTATCTCTATATACCACATCTTTATCCATTCATCTGTTGATGGATATCTAGTTTCTTTCCATAGTTTGGCTATTGTGGACATCGCTGCTATAAACATTTGGATGCATGTGCCCCTTCCGGGTCACTACATTCGCATCTTTAGGGTAAATACCCAGTAGTGTAATTGCTGGGTGATAGGGTAGTTCTATTTTCAACTTTTTGAGGAACCTCCATACTGTCAAATAGCAAATGAAAATACACAACAACCAGCTCCAGAAACACAACCAGTCAAGAAGAAATAAAGGAATGTTTGCTCTTACTATAGCTTTCATTGACAGGGTAAAATCAATAAGGTTCATAAGCAATGGGATGCGTGAGATCATAAGTAAGGTAAGCAGAATACACACTAGCAGAACACATTAAAGCAAGGATCCAAGCAATGCAGAATGGCTCTCTAATCCTGGGTAAAAAGCATAACTGGAAACACAGGGAAGGAAAGTGACATCCAAACATGAATTGCTCTTTCTAAATGGACCTAACATAGGTCCTCAAATGGTAGGAGGCACAGCAATAGCTTATTTTACTGATCCTGGGGAAGTTTTCCAGGATGCACAGGCTGACAAAGGGCGATGTTATGTGTTAACTCTTTGCCTGAATACAGGGACATAGCCGCTTTTAGCAGCAACATCTGTGAATGCAAAGGGTGAGACTATTAAAATGTTAAGGGTTCATTTAGGACATTAATAACTTTAAGTGTAAAGATTATATAATCTCCCTGGAAATGTCACTTAAAATACTGTTGTACATTATTTTGATACAGCAGATTTTGAATGTTTAGGCTTTAATCTAACCACAATCTTTTAGTCTGATTTTCTAACTAAGTGATTTGCTACTAAGTGATTACATAAATTTTATTCATAGTCATGAATTTAGGTTTTTTGAATGAGTTGGGAGTCTTGGTAAGTATACAGACTTTTCAGTGTGGCCTTTTTTTTTTTTTTTTAAGATTTTATTTATTTATTTGACAGAGATCACAAGTAGGCAGAGAGACAGGCAGAGAGAGAGGGAGGGATGCGGGGCTTGATCCCAGAACCCTGGGATCATGACCTGAGCCAAAGGCTCACGTTTAACCCACTGAACCACCCAGGCGCCCCATCAGTATGGCCCTTTATTTTGTGGAGACTTTGAGTATCTGGAGAGGAAAAAGTTGGTTGCCTAGTATTTATCTCTGTTAATAATATCCTTTGGTGGTAAGCAACAGAAATTAACTTACCTACCATAGTGAAAAGCAGAGAATTTATTAGAAATTTGCAAGAGTAAATCATCGACTTGAAGGAAAAGGTGAAAAATATGTCTTTGTTAAGGCAAAAATAAGACCACTCTTAAGCAAGAGATGTTTGGGGTGTTTCTCAGTAGCATGATGCTATTAATGAAACTTACCTAAATGAGAGACTTTTCCATTCAAGTTTCACATTTCCAGGAGAGAGTTTTATCAGTAAAGCTTAAGTTGTTTTCCCCCTGGAATCAGCTAGCCTGTCCAGAGGCTAGTAACACAGAAATGGTCACCAGAGAAATTACTGATGTCCAAGCATCCATCCATTTTATATTGGCTTAAGTATTAGAGTTTGTTCCTTGATGTCTGTGATCATCAGTGTGTTCAAATCTGTGAGAGTTTTTAAATTTATTTTTATTTATGTTTCTTTAATGGATCTTAATGTTTATACATAATTAGAACACTTTTAATGTATTTGGATTCATAGGTACCAAGACTATATTTAATGTTAGCATTTTAAAATCAAATAAACATTTGATCTGTGATACAAGGGTCACTGTAAATACTTCTTTTAAGTGAAGGATTAGGGGAAAAGGCTATATCTGTTGTACCCAGTGCTCATACGTATGGCTCTTAGTTTTACCTGGGCTTCCTTTTTGAAAATCTTAATGAGGTGCCATTATTTCTCATCTATCCATTGGCTTACCCAATCAGCCAATTCTCAAATGTCCCTGGCTTGCTGTCTAATTTTAAAATTGTCACTCAAATGTGAGCCCTTGAAGAGCCTTCCATCTATATAGTCCCATGCTTAGGGGAGTGTTTTACAGGCACTACTGACATGTTTGTTGAATGTGTGAGAAAACAAATGACATCTCCTCTTCCCACCTTCTAAGATCAGCTTTTTATTTATTATTAACAATATAACCTAGTGTATACAAACTCTAAAGAGATACACAAAACCCAGATTGGTCAGAGTTTATACCCAAGAGTAACTAGTAAATTCTTCAGGAATGAGGTGGAATTTGAAATTCTTCAGCAATATAAAGTTTGAGCATTATCTTTGGCTTCCATTTACTTATTTATGAGTAAGTGTGCAATGGCTTTGGTCATTTAAAATTGATGATTTCCATTAATTTTATTAAACTCATACACTTATGGACTGAGTCATGGGTAGAATAGTGCAGCTTCACAATAAATCTGAACCCATTTACTTGCTCGGCTGGACTTGTACTTCTTGGATCATAAAGTTTGCCCTCTATAAGCCCAAGGAATGGTAATAATGATGCAAACTTGACTGAACTTGCAGCCCTAAAGGCACAGAAATGTTTCTTTAGGACCTGTCATAAATTCACTGTCATGTAGATTTTGTCAAAATTTTGAGATGTGGATACTACAGATATGGAGTAATGTATTCAGTTTGCAGATGGTGCAAAAAACGGGGCTTCAGAAACATCAGGATCTACTACTCAACTTGACCTTATAATTCACCAAAACTAATTAGATTCACCAAATCCGTTTCAGCTGCCACATATGGAGATCCGTTCCCAAGTAATTCTCACTTATTTCTGGAGTTGTTTACATATGGTATCAGTGTTATTGTTATTACACTGCTATTATAGAATAGCAACTCCTCAAAATACCAAGTAAATTTTTCATTGGTTAATTTCTAAAGCAGATCATTCTTTTACTTTGTCACTCTTTATAACTGGAACAAGAATGTTTCATCCTTTTTTTCTTTTTTTTTTTTTTTTAAATACAGAGTCATAGTTTATGACCAGTGTTAGTGGGCTTAGTGCAAAGTACTTCCATCACCTTTTCCTTCCTCCTCTTCCACCTAGATTGTCTCATGCTGAAATACACTCCTTGTTTGGAGAGGACACTGATGAAAGGTCTCACTTCCCTATGATAGTCTCCCTTCTAAGTCATGATTAACTCTTCATGACTCTGCAGATGCTTAGAACTTGTCATTTCAGTCACTGACAGCCACACCCATCATATGTACGATAGAGCAATTGTGCCTCTGGGTATGGTTTGGGGAGATGGGGCTCATTTGCCTGATGGCATGCATCCTATACCGTTGTGTTTAAAGATTCTTTTTATTTATTTATTTGTCAGAGAAAGAGAGAATATACAACCAGGGGGAGCAGCAGGCAGAGGGAGAAGCAGGCTCCCTGCTGAACAAAGAGCCCCATGTGGGACTCAATCCCAGGGCCCTGGGGTTATGACCTGAGCCAACTGAACCACCCAGGCATTCCCCTACACCAATGTGTTTAAATATCTGAATTTTAACAAAAGATAAAAACATCTCTTTCAGTACTCACTACTGCATGTCATCATCACTTGTTGGCTTAGCTATCTTTCCAGTAACTTCTGATCTGCCTAAGAGTGGGAACCACATTTTATTTATGTTTGCAGTTCCCTCCCCAAAATAGCACAGTGTTAGTAATAGTGATGATTCAACTGACCGAAGGATTCCGTTGCTAAAGTATGCACAGAGACAACCATATGATGGGGTGCCTTAACCACAAAGTCACGCATTTGTGGCAGCAAAGTGAAAATAAAACAAAACTTTGAAATGAGAGAAAGGAAAAGGATGTGTTGAAAATCTAAGGCTTTCTTCTGCTGCCAGTCAGGAATTGATGCCTTTTATGGAACGAAATACTACACTCTGGGCTTGTGTTCTTGATGGGATCGGCACATAATACTGATAAGATCTAAGCTACATTGTCATTCATTTCTTATTTTTTATAGACCTTGCATTCATGTATAAATGTTGGAAAAAAAACTACTCATTTTGAAATGTTATGTCTGTGAATAAAATATGTACATGTATTTGAGACTCAGTTTGACACTACAACAGTATATTTAAGATAAACTATTTATCTTCCACAAACACATTTCAGTGTTTTAACACATCCATTTGTTTCTGGAATGAAGGCAGAGGCATGAGGATGGGAGGAAGGGAGGGTGAGAGGGAGGCAGGAAAGAGAAGCAAACAGTCAGGGAGCTTTGTGTTTTGATATTTCAGCTTTCCTCTTGATGGCAAAATCCTAACTGGAATATGGTTTTGTTATCCCGGATGTCAGTTCACAAATCATGAATTAAGCAGCTCAAGCCAAGTGGCACCTAGCAGTAAAACTGGCATTTTTCAAAATATTGGCAGATCGAGCAAGCAACTGTTGATTTTAAATGTTTAATGAGCAATATGTTACTTATTCCGGTAATATTGTTGTGTTTGCCTAACCTTTCTCAGACTGCCTCCTTCTGCTTTATTGCTGGCAGGCTTCCAAAAAGAAAGGGTTGAGTTAGAGAGGGGAGAGAGCACGGACAGAATGAGGAAAACCGTAAGAAGAAAAAGCTAATTAAAACTGCTCCCCTGATAATGGGGAATTAGCCATATCTTGTAGGAATCATAACTCAAGGACTTATATGGCGTTATGGAATCCTAACATGTTGTTCTTCACATGTTTATGATCACAGTGGGAGAAAAAAGAATAGAGGAAGAGAAAAAATGGACTGGAAAGAGGATGAAACTGCTAGCTGGTGATTGAAATGAGTAGCACAGGGTAACTGGGAAGTCCTGAGTGAGATCTTCACGGTGAGACCATGATGGCAGGAATCTGGCCGGAGTTACTCTGCGCAGGATTGGTCCGAAGAATGAACTTGTGGTGGGACTGCAATGGAAATAAATCAACAGAGTAAATAGTAAGGGGAAATCAATAGCAACTTCATACTCTGTGGCAGAAAACTTTTGGCTTCTTGGTTCCCCTTATTGATAAACGCTACAGAGACATGCTCTCAATTCCTTTGCAGTCCTGATTGGTGAGTCTGAAAATATTACTGGTCGGTCTGTGTAAATTAGCTGACAGAAATTAAAATTTCATCGGGGTTAGGTTAATGAGTGCTATACAAACTATTTGTTGCTCAAAAAAAACAAGTCATTTTCTTGATCAGAACCATTTCTTTTTAGCAAGTGTGAATGCAGAACTTGAGGAATTACTGAGTAAGTTTGAAATCCTCTACAGGTCTACTGCAGATAATTCATGCAGAAGATCTGGATCAGTAGGGGCATTAAAGTGGAGATAACCATATGACTGATTAGCATAAAAAATTAGCTACAGAGACAAATCTCCTGAACAGAGCCCTCATTATAGTTTGGAACAGAAATGAATTCCTCAGTGCTCTAAGAATTAAAAAAGGAGAAAAAAAAATCAATTCCCTGTTTGTGGAAGTTAGGAGAGGATTTTACCTTTATGGAAATACACCATCAACCTGCTGTTATGCTGCTTACGGAATTAGAAGTGTTGTTCCTACACTTCAGAAGGAAAACATCATGTCGAATCTCATCCATGGTTGCATTTTGTAAAGTTACTTCAAAATATATGTCTATTTGCCCTCTTCCATGATTATGCTCTTGTAGAGAGAAATTGTGATTTTCCTTAATGCAGTCATAAGGTCTGTTTTTGGTATTGAGTTCAACAACCCTGGGAGTGATGCTAATGAGGTCAGAAAAACAAGGACAGTCTCCATAATCTAGTGAGCTTTGCTTTGTCCTTTGACCACAGTCTTTAACCCTGGCAGTGACCCCTCAAATGAATATTCAGTAACAATAGCCATGGCTTGTCAAAAAAATCATTTCAGATTCATCATTAAGAAGTCATCATTTATTGAGTATCTACTATGTGACAGGCACAGTGCATAGTGGTATTTGGGATAATATAATTATTCTGTACCCTCTAGTAATAGGTTTCTATTTATAGAGATATGGCTACAGTGCAGCAAATTTGATAACCCATCACATTTGTTAAAATGAAATACAGTAACCACTTATAAAACCCCTACTCTAATCTCTCACTCAATTAAATATTTCAGAGGAGAAATGAGTGAGGGTATTAAAAAAATCTTATTTGAGAAATGAAGATAAAGAATACAATTGAAAGAAATAAATTCAAATGATAGATTAAGGTTACTTGGTTTACTTCCTCTGATAGAAAAAAAAGATGATATCTCTTCTGAGAAAAATATTTGGACGAGGATCTCTGGAATAATTTGGATTTCAACTGAAAGTAAACAGTTTGTATTACATTTCACTCACTAACTTCTAATGTATTTTTTGAAGTTGTTATAAAAAATAAGACAATGTTCTCTCATATGGTTGTGAGAATTACCTGAAATAATATAGATGTGTATAGAAAGCCCCATATAAATAATAGCTATTTCTGTTGAGATTTTTTTCTCTTTTATTTGAAGAAACCCTTCATTTATTTTGTTTTGTTTAAGCACCTACTGTGTACTCCTTCTTTGTTAATAGAATACTCATCCTTGAGATCTCCATCTACATGGCTTTTTCTTGATCTTGCCTTCTTAGCATCAAACAGGGTTGTAACTTAACCCACTGAGCCACCCATGTGCCCCCCCCTTTTTAAAGATTTTATTTATTTATTTGAGAGACAGAGATCACAAGCAGGCAGAGAGAAACAGGGTTGTAACTTAACTAAATTATCTCTCTCTCTCTCTCTCACACACACACACACACAAACACACACACCACAACCTCCCCCCTCCTCACACACATACACGTTTGAGATGGCAAGCTTCATAAAAATGAAAATGGGTTGATTTTGTTTACCACTGTGTCTTCAGCACCTAGCACAGTGTCTGGCATATTGTGGACAATCAGTCATATATTTAGATGAATGTAATTATAAATAAATACACAATTCCATAAATGAACAAGGGAATATAAAGATAAATAGGGCTGGAGACGTAAATTCATGAATTTCATAGTCTGGTTGGGGAGACGGGAATGTATACAAATGATGTCAGTGCAACCTGAGCTGGGTCACCATAATTGTATGAACAAAATTAATGGAGCATAGGGAGAATTAAGGAAAAAAAACCTGGAGGCTAACAATAGGGGTAGTTTCAAGCAGAGTTTAGGAGGAGGAGCAGAAGGGAACATGCTGAGAAAGACTTCATAAAAGAGATGTCACTTGGACTCATTTTTGAAGGTTGACTAGAAAAAGCTCAGAAAGGAGAAGAATGTTTTTCTGGAAGAAAATGGACAGCAAGTATTGTTGGCATTAATCTGTACACTGAAATCTAAAAGCTCCAAATCCATTATGTCAAACAAAACAAATTGATGTTTTGCAATAGTCACAGACAATATTCAAGGCTTGATTAGATTTAAATATGCAATAAAAATTCTACAAAGTCTCCAAGAGGGAAGAAATAAACCTATGACATAGTAGAAACTCAGCATGTAAAATACTCTTAAGTGCTTGGGAATTCTGTCATCCCGCAAATGGGTAGTGGTCAGTTCCTTTGGGCATGCACTTTCATCGACTGACTCCTAGGGAGAGATCAGACCCTGGGGTGGTCTGCAGAGGGGACCAAAGGAGAAGCAGGCCAGAGGCTCTCTAGCAGCTTAAGACCAGAGAGCTATGAAGTTTAACTGCGTGCATTTACTTACATACATGTAGTGCTTGCTGATTGGTACACATTATCTATTTTGAAATTCTTAACCCTCTTATAAGGCCATCAGGAAAGGTATTGGCCTCTCCTCAGAAGAGGAAAGTGAATTTTGGAGATTTTTAATGACTTGCCTGAAGCCTGAAGTTAATGACAAAACTCTAAACTCAGGTTCTCTAAATCCAGTATCAAGGCTGCTATACTATTCAAGCTTCCTTATTTTGTAAAATAAAAGGAAACAGTATAAAATAAGATAGAATGATCAGAAAAATTAAATGGAAATGCTAGAGCAAATTCTCTGAATCTTTTGCTATATCAAAAGTTTTCAAATCTAATCTAATTAGACTTTCATCACCAAATATCTCATATTTTAGGATATATGCCTCTCTTTTTTTTTTTCTAGATTTCTTCCATCTTGAGCTACATATCTCCTTTCATTCTAGTCACCTTTCTGTTTTTCTGAAATAGAATTTCTCTAGTTTAAAAAGCATGGACTTTAGAGCTAGACCCATCTTGATTCTGTCACTTACTAGCTTTATTTTTTAAAAGATTTTATTGTTTATTTATTTGAGAGAGAGAAAGATTGTATTCATTTATTTGAGAGAGAGAGCACATGGGCACATGAGGTAAAGAGCTAAAAAGAGAGAGATGGGACACTGGAGCCTGTGAGTGGGGGGGAGGGGCGAAGGGAGGGGCAGGGGCGGGGAGAAGCAGATTCCCCGCTAAGCAGGGAGCCCAACCTAGGGCTCCATCCCAGGACCCTGAGATCATGAGCTGAGCCGAAGGCAAACGCTTCACCCACTGAGCCACCCAGGCGCCCCACCACTTACTAGCTTTATGATCTTGAAAAATGAATTCAGATCTTTGGTCCTCACCAGGACTATAACTGTATTGTGACGTTATATTTCCTGAATTAACAAGTTTGTATGGAACTGCTTAGCACATGCCTGATCTCAGTAAATAATTTGTTGAAGCAGTGGTCAGTTCTCTTCTCTTTCCTGTGAGGATTTTAGGCCCGATACTTAATAATTCCGAGCTTCAGTTTCCTCATCTTTTGAGATAATAATGCTTCATTCAGAACTTTCAGAATGTTAAGAAATATAAATGATGTGACATTCTTAGCACGTAGTGTTCACTCAATGAAAGCTTATGGTTTTTTTCTCTTCTTTTTCTTATTTTCATTCTGCATGCCATTTAACCTTCTCTCCATTTTCCAGCTTCAAGAATTTCAGGTCTGTTTCCTTCCCCACCTCCTATTGCTGTCCTCCTGGCAATCAGACACCTTCGCTTTTCCAGATCCTGTTTCCGATTTTCTCCTGTCTGCCCCTCACTAGTACCCCCTTCTTCATCCCTAAAGCCTTTCCTCTTGTCTTTGCCAACTTTCAAGAGCTAAAGTAGACACCTGGTGATGTTTAAAGGTGACAGATGGAGAAATCTTACCTGCCCAGAGGATATTTCAAGCTGATCCAAACACTGAAAGATAAATGATTTAGATGTCTTTGATTTGGGAGCATAGAGACAACAAAATATCCTGAACAATAGAGATCCTCTTGACTCCTGCCTTCCCTATTTGCATGAACACACACACACACACACACACACACACACCCCACACACATATAAGTTTGCCCCCAAATTATGCATGTAATCACTTTCTCACTCATTCTCGTGAGGCCTTTTATCTTGGTATTTATATTTACTTTTCTTCAGTCATTTTCAGAATTTCAGAAATAACAGAGTATGTAAATCAATAAAACTCTAAGAAGAAAGAAAAAAAGGACGTAAAAAGGGAGATGCTGAGAGATGAATGACAACTTGGGCATGAGAGTTTTGAGTTTTTAGAACCAGCAGCATCCTCTCAACACTACTAGACAAGCTGTACACGGGTTCTAAGCAGCTTGTAACTTTCTTCTTTCTCACAAGGCACTCTGCCATGTGGTATAGGGATGTTTCTGAGTCCAGCTGGCAATCACTTTATGTCCTGAGGCAAAAGGATTGATGTATGAACCATACTTTTCCTAGCTTTTATAAAGCAGATGCTATTCCTGCTTTGCTCAATCACATAGATGTTTAAATTTTCCTAGACTCTTACAAAACTTCATCAGTACCCCTGGAAAGTCAGGCAATAGGACACCTTCAGGTGAGGTACAGAAAGAAAAAGCTAAGGGAGTAGGAACTTGGAGATGCTTTCTCTCTCCGTCTTTCTCTCCTTCAGCCTCTCTCATTCTCTTTCTCTCTCTCTCTCTCACGCACACACACATTACCTTCATGTTGGTTTTCTTTGGGTGGAGCAGCTCTTTGTACACCAGAATCATTTAAGCAGGAATCTCCTATATTTGGTATTTCTTATTCCAGCACTGCACAGCTAATATTGTTTTCCTTTAAGTCCCTGCCTTTCCCAAGACCTTCTAGGGCTTTGGAATCTTCAACAGTGAGGTTGATTTCCCAGGGCTACACGTTTCTAAGGATGATTGTCTTCCAATTCCCTGTAGCCACTTTTTCTCTGCCCCTGGTGAACAGACTTACTCTTAGTCTTGAGCATTGACCCAGGGTAAAGAGGGAAGTTTAAAATAAGTTGTGGGGGGCGGGGAATCTCTATATTTCAGGGTACAGACTGTATGGCCTTTCCAAGCTGTTAGTCCCTATGAGAATGTCATTTTTCCTATGGTGCTTCAATTTTAAGAACTCCCAGGAAGCACACGATAAGAAAGAGTTTTAATGTGAATTTGGGATACTACCACTCTCAAAGGGGAACGTTTTCAGCTCTCGGAAATATGAGTTTTAGTTTCACAGTTTGAAAGCTCCATGACTGATTCTTGCGCATTTCTCTCTCATCTTGTTGTTGAGTGTTTGCATGTGATTTCATATAATGGATTTTCTCTGTTGTGGGATCCAAGTGCTGTGCACCTTACAGGTTTGTGACCACCATCTCTCCAGCAGGCCAAAGAAATGCCTGGGGCCTTTTCAGCTTTTTTAGAAAGAAACGGCTACGAAGCTATTAGTCTGATTCTAACTTTTACTGCATTTCTCTTGGGAACAACTCCACAGCAAGAGCAGCCATCTCTTCCCCAGAAAATAGAGCATTTCCTACCCAGAGCCAGAGCTCTGAAAGCTTTCTTTACATGGTGGCTAGCTTATCCAGGCCAGGACAGAGGAACTGGTAAATCAGGGTGCTTCTGTGAAGCTTTCAGACTCAAAATGTTCCTCCGCATCACCCCCACTGTGTTGAAATGCACATCCCTAGGGCTCACCATAAACCTACTAGACCAGAACTTCTGGAGCTGAGCCTAGGACTCTTCCTTTTTAAGACGTTCCCTAGATGATTTTTCCCGGCTTGGGAGCCACTGCTTTAGAACGATATTTAGGATGACCTAAAATGAAAGTTTACTCTTAGGTGTTGACCCTATAATTATTTGAAAATAATTTCTTAGATCCTAGATCATAGAATGATATCTCTGAAATGTGATTTGGTGGTTATTTACTGTATTACCTGATTTAAACACAACAGCCCAATGAAAAATGCAATTCTTCAATTTGCATGTTTGGGTCTATTTCTTTATATCACAGGTTGTCAGATTTTTTTTTTTTTTCATAAAGGGCCAAGTGGTAAACATTTTAAGCTTTACAGGCTGTACAGTCTATGTTGCATGTAAACACTGAAGGCAGCGTTAGGCAATAAGTAAATATGCTTGCATGGCTGTATCCCAGTGACACTTTATTTATGAATACTGGACTTTGAATTTCATATAATTTTCATGTGCCACAAGATATTCTTGTTTTGGATTTTTAAATCATTTGTAAGTGCAAAAAACATTCTTAGCTATGGGCTGTACAAAAACAGGCAACAATTTGCGATGACATTGGATGGAACTAGAGTGTATTATGTTTAGCGAAATAAGTCAATTGGAGAAAGACAACTATCATATGATCTCCCTGATATGAGAAAGTGGAGATGCAACGTTGGGGGTTTGGGGGGTAGGAAGGGAGGGAGACAAACCATAAGAGACTCTTAATCTCACAAAACAAACTGATGGTTGTGGTGGGGAGGGGGATAGAGAGAGGGTGGTGGGATTATGGACATTGGAGAGGGTATTGGCTATGGTGAGTGCTGTGAAGTGTGTAAACCTGGTAATTCATAGACCTGTACCCCTGGGGCTAATAATACATTTTATGTTTATAAAAAAATTTAAAAATTTAAAAAAAAAAAAAAAAAACAGGCAACAAGTCAAACTTGGCCCATGGGCCATAGTTTGCTAACCCTTCTCTGCACTTCTGTTGGCTCCAACTTAAGACAAATATGGAAGAGAATAAATCACAATCTTAGGAAACATTTTTTTTCCAAAACATTTTTGGTTATCAGTAAAATAATAAGATATCTATAACTGTATCTGTATGTTCAGCAATAAAATGTTTCTGGTTTAGAAAAGACAACTATGGGGGCACCTGGGTGGCTCAGTGGGTTAAGCCTCTGCCTTCAGCTCAGGTCATGATCTCAGGGTCCTGGGATCAAGCCCCATATCATCTCTCTGCTCAGCAGGGAGCTTGCTTCCTCCTCTCTCTCTGCCTGACTCTCTGCCTACTTGTGATCTCTGTCTGTCAAATAAATAAATTAAAAAAAAAAAAAAAAAAAAAAGACAACTAAGGGGGCGCCTGGGTGGCTCAGTCAGTTAAGCATCTGCCTCCGGCTTGGGTCTGGGATGGAGCCCAGGATCAGGTTCCTTGTTCAGTGGGGAGCCTGCTTCTCTCTCTGTTCTCTCTCTTGCTATCTCTCATGTGCTCTGTCAACTAAATAAATAAAATATTGAGAAAAAAAAAAAAAGAAAAGACATCTATGTTAAATTTCCAGTCTTATATTTTATAAGTGGTTCACCAGATATAGAGCAGTTATTCAGAATCTAAGAGGTAAAAATTCTTAGAGACAGTTGCAGCAGAAAGAGAAAGAGGTTGAAAATAACTAATGTTGTATGCGTGTCTATTGTCTGGGCACTGTTCATCATATTCAAAAGTAGAGAATTAAAACATTCAAATTAGTGAACATTGATAGGAAAAGCAAGTTCACTTATTGATGACATGTTGTCAGTAAAATGGTTCCCTAGTTAGGTCTCTTCTCCATTTTTGTCTTATTAGGATTTGTTGTATCTTCCCAGCACAGTAGTTCAGGGTGTGTAATAGTTGTCAAATTAAACTCTCTAATATGCTTTCTGTTCTGTTCTGGCTATCAAAGTTTGGACAATCAGGAGTTGATCTACCATCCCTTTTCATTGCTTGATTTTAGTTTATTCCTTGAGCATAATTGTATTTATGTGTCCCTTGGAAACTATTCTAATGGTTTTCAAACTATTGGCTAAGGAAAACCGGTGTTCCAGAAACCAAATTTAGTGGTTCTGCTGCTAAAATGGAATATTGACATTCTTTTAGTGATTCATAGAATTCTGCTGAACAGAACTTTTTTGACTGAAGATTGTCCCAAGAAACATCCTTAAACATTTTGATGTCTACAACATTTTTTTCTGAATTAAAATCTAACAGTCCAATTTGGATAAATCACATAATCAAGTATTTAGCTTTCTGTATTTGGATTTGTTGTTAGATAAAGAGTTCTATGATTTTGGAATGCTGTGCTACCTGAAAAATTTTGAGAACCTGTAACCTGAATTATAATGTGGAAAAGTTACCAAAAAAATATCTTCTCCAGCAAATGGAGATTAAACCTATACAATTAAATTTTGTGAAATTACTTTTAAACTTTCCTTCTACCAAACTTCATTTTAAATGTGCCTCAAGTTTCATATTTTTGACCGTTTAGTAAAGACTATATTCTTGCTAATTTAGGGAATAATTCCACATTCCTGCTAGCCCAGATTCAGTCACTGACCTTTCTCCTGCTTTCCTTGAATGTATTTTACTCTCTCTTTCTGTCCTATTTTCTTCTAAATATTTCTCATCCTTAAGTTGTTTTTTGATATTGCAACTTTGACTTCTTGATGGAGAGAACAGATTTCTCAGTGGCCAGTGCTTGGATTGGGGAAGGAGGAGATCAAGCAAGCATCTGACTGTTTTGGAATTGCATCTTCATTTGATTAACATGAACCCAACCTAGACATGCTCTACCTAAGGTTTAACTAGCCTCACTAGAAACCTTGTAGTTCACAGGTAACCAGCATCCTCATTTCCCATGGCCCTGTCTAATAGCTCTCATCCATAACAGCCCTTGACAGCTCTCTAGGAAAACATTCCATTAGATAAAAATAGAATATAGGAACAAAATTCTCATTATCTCTGATGTGCAGAGAAAGCCTTGGTAACCTACCGAAGCCTAAACCTAAAGCCCTTGGACCACCTGGAATGATATCAGGACCAGGGATATT
Source organism: Neogale vison (assembly GCF_020171115.1). Lineage (NCBI taxonomy): Eukaryota > Metazoa > Chordata > Mammalia > Carnivora > Mustelidae > Neogale > Neogale vison. Next base: position 62,420,939 of record NC_058096.1, on the reverse strand, counting down.
GGTTTTAAAAAATTATTTAGACCTCCAGTCCTATAAAGAGGACTAAAGTTATCACTATGTTGTCAGGAATGACCACGCCAAATTTTTATGACTTTTAAGCTTTCCTAACCCAGCCACCTTCGCAGTCATGTGCTCTTGTATTCACTTACTCCCAGATGTGTAGAATGACAGGTAATCACTTCTTAGCATGGTTATTTTTATGGCATATGCAAATGAAGTCTTTTTGTGAACAGGCCTAGGCTCAACCAACCTCTGTTGATAAACCTGTGTCCGCCTTGACTGCCAACAGCCTGGCCTTGTCCCTGTCTGTAACTCTACTCCAGGCTGTTACAGTCTGGTTGTCTTTTCTCCCTGCTTTTATGCTTCCCCATGGTCTGTTTTGCTTGATTTCTTTCTAGGACCTCCCTCTGCATTCCTTTTTGCTGCAGGACCTTCCCCTCCCACTTTTCTTCCTTTGCATCTTCCCTGTGGTCTCCTCGGCAGCTGACCACAGCACCTCAATGATTGGCCCGAAAGCCACGGCTAAGTTTGCCTTCAGGTAAAACCATTTGTCCAAAGAGGGTGACTTGAGCTTCTTAACATTTTTCACCTTGAAATTGCAAGGTTTTTTAGACCAGGAACCTAAAATTTCATCAGTAAATGTTGCATTGAGATACTGATATAATTGGGTTTAGCCTTCAGAAAACCAAGAGCATTTCATAATATTATACAAGGAAGGGAATATGGAGGAAATTTGAAAGCCTAGGACTTACTGAAAATGTTCCAAGACCTTCTACTGAGAATTTACCCAACTATCTTCTGAAGAACTGGCTATTAATTGTTCTCATTAAGATATGAAATCGGCAAGTTTAAAAAACCTCTTAATATGACTTCAAACAGTCCTAAAGACTTTTAGTGTGTTTTATACCTATTCCAGGACTGACTTATTTGAGGGTATATACGACATGTATAGACATGTCCTCTTTATCCATATCCGCACCTAATTTCATATCAAGACTTAGATATTAATAAGAATGATTTTCTGTCTCAGTTTTTACTACTTCCTGTTCAGTTACCTCAAACACTCAGATATGCTAAGCCAGAGTTGTATAAAATGTGATATCTGAACTGTGACCCCCCCCATTCCTAGGAGTATCCTCTTCTTCCATTCTAGTCCTTGTAGTTCCCCAGAACCTATTCCCACAAGTACCTATCCTGATTGCCTGCAGGCTGTCAAGTCCCTTAGGTGTTAATTGAGAATTAAGACGTTAACTGATAAAAGGTATAACCACTTGCATTAATATTTGCATTGCAAAAAGAGTCTTAATAGGAAAATAATTAAGCTTTAAAGTTTGATTTCTTTGAGGCAATTTATCCTGCCTGGCAACCTGTCAAATCTCTACAGGCAGGCAGCCCCCACTTTGCATCACCTAATCTGCCCGCGCCTCATGCTGGCCACATGAAATTTCAGTGTAACTCTGCAACCAGACTATTAAGAGTGTGGTGGGGGATAGCTCAGAATCCTATGCAACATGATCCAAAGACATTAAATTTCTCCTCTGTTTATAAGTTAATTTACTTCTCAAGGATCTTCCAGGGCTTGAGAAGGTCAGTAGCCATCCATCGGTCATTCTGCAAGTTCACAGTTAGTTTATCCACAGATCAAAGAAGATCTTGTAACAAAATTCATGCATAACAGAGGCAGTAAAGGCAATTTGCAATTTCTTGCCCAACTTTGCATATAATTGACCTGTTCTTGGTTACTTTTATGCTTTGAAAATCTAGGGATTTCGCCCAGCAAAACATGGTGAATTGCAGAACAGAAAGGAAAGGACATCAGACAATTGGGAATTGGGACCCAGGCTTTGTTTAGAGTTCTAGGTAGGCCAGAAGGTGGTCAGCATTGGCTTTTGTCAGGAAGCTGGTGTCTAGCATTGGTGGGCAAGATGGAGACTAATACCAGGAAGAGAGTTAAAACTTTTAAAATATGGTATAATGGTTAAAACACTAGAGTCACACAGACATCATGGCTTCACCCTTTACTATCTATGTGATGTTGGGAAAGTTCTTCAACTTTGCTAACTTTAAACAACATCAGTTGTAAGGAAAGAGAAAAAAAATATGCCTATATAGATAAATGAGCTAGTATATGTACGCAGCTCTGTGTGACCTGAAGCGGCACCAACAAGTGGAGTTTGAGTTGTTAGCTCAGGACAGGGAATTGAGTGTCACATTCAATGCAGAATGTTGATTTTTCTGATGAGTATTTAACTCCTCTCCTCCAGTCTCCCTCAATCTAAGAATTGGATTAATCCCTGATCATGGGCAAAGTTTAAACTTTTCAGCTAAAATTAATTGAAGTCTCTTAAGAGAAGAAAAGGACAGTAACCCTGAATGACAGACTACTAAAATCAGGTAGCTGGCTCCCAAATGTAGGAATGTCCAGGAATCACCTAGGGAGCTTTATAAACACATGGATTCCTAGGCCTCTTCTGCTGGTTCTGATTCAGTAAGTCTTTGAAAGAACCCAGTGATCCACATATATCAAAAGCTCCCAGTGGGATTCCTATATAGGTAGTCCATGGGTCACACTTTGAGAAACAATGGAGTAGATGCTGACAAGAACCTGAGATAAGCTATTACTATGGCTAGACATGATATTTGCATAATTTTTCTAATGTGAAAGCAAAAGAAAAAAATACATTGATTCACGTAACTACATTTTTCTTTTAAAAACTGTGGCAAGAGTTTAAAAATCCATCTGAGGAAATATTTTCTGCAAATATCTGATGCACGGAGGGCATTTAAAAAGAGTATTGAGTAATGTATTAGACAACATATTTGACTGAAGTTTATGAAATACATAGAAAATGTGTTCGAAAGGGTAATTTTTTATAGTCTTTATAGAAAGCCTGTGGTCTCACTTCACTGAAGCCATTTCTAGGAAGTGCATAAATAATCATGGTCCAATTGGTTTGCTTTCTAAATACATGATCCTTGGATAGTCTCCAGAGGCTCTTAAATAAATGGATGGTAGCGTGCTGAGTAGGTATGCTGTCTCAGTCAGTTCGGGCTGCTATAACCAAGTACCATAGACTGGTGGCTTACACAACAAACACTCATTTCTTACAGCTCTGGAGGCTGAGAAGTCTGAGATCAAAGCGCCAGCAGGTTCAGTATCTGGTGAGAGCTCACTTCTTGGTTCATTATGTCCTCACAGAGAAGAAGAGGCAAGAGAGCTTTCTGAAGTCCTTTCTCAAAGGGCGTGACTCCAATTCATGAAGACTCCAGCCTCATGACTTAGTCACTTCCCAAAGCCACACATCTTAATACTATCACTTTGGGAGTGGGATTTCAGTACACTTTATGGTTACTGAGGGTCTTAAATAAGCCTTTGACAGATCCTAGGTTAGAATCCTTTAAAGCAATTGAATCTCTGAATAGTTATTCTGTGTGGTTGCAGTGAGAGCCTTATAAGGTAGATGTGAGAAATAAGGGTGGCAGACCTTTAAAAGAGTGAAGACAAAATGACTTCAACACAAGGCTGGGAAGTTGTCGGTGACGCTTGAGTACACTTCAGCACTTGGTTGAGATAGAAAGTCTGTGCTGTGTGGAAAAAAGAACCGAGCGTGATATTTTTGTATGACAGGTATTTGTTATCACGTGTTTTCTACATCCAGAAAGGTCTCCATGTGGATTCTATAAATGTTATATTTTTAAGGAAAGAATTGTGTAATTTTTGCCTGTTAGCTGTTGCAGGATCTAAACTACTAGCAAACCTAAAAGTTCCCAATGAGAAAGAGAGATAGCTGAGTTTTGCTTGCTGAAGGAGTATTAAAGAAGAAACAAACTAGGACAAAGGATGGGTTCTTTCCATCCACATCTCAGACCTCTTTTTCCTTTCCTGGAAGACTTACATTCATATCATTAAGGAAACCCAGCTTGGGATCATTCTCAGAATGTTCAAGTCCAAGGTCTAGAACCATAGCAGGGCACAGAGATTTGTGGGTAATGGTGCTATGTCTAGGCTAGCAGGCTATTAGTCAGTGACAGAAATACAGTAAGAAGCGTCCAGTTTTGGAGGAAAGGAGACATCAACAACTAGATTATGATGGGCCAAGTTCACGGTTTGGCCCCACATTAGCCCCAGCTGGGTCTGGAGTGCGATCTGAGCACCCGTGACAAGGATGGAAGACTCAAAGAAACTGGTGTGCAGAGTGGAGAATGGTAGGTAGGGAAAAAGTATCTGAGAGTGCATATAGGTACCCACCACCTCAGTGTCAACGCTGAGGTCCAAACCTCTCTCAATAGTGAAGAAAGAGCTTCTAAGGAAAGCTGGGCTTGCATCTCCGTACTTCAGGACAGAGGAGGCTGGCCCTGCAGGTCACGATTTCTTATTAGCAACAGTCAGACAGTTCAGAGGATGGGGAGAACCAACAGTGGGTGCATGTGGTCATTAAAACTCTTTATTGTCCAGCTAATTAGAGAATTGTTTTATTTTTCTATAAATCAACTTCCTTGCTGGTATTCCTCCTGTCATTTAGTTTTGGCATTCCTTCTGTCATTTGGTAATTTTCATATTAATTTTTCTCTCCTTATGCCAGAAATAGAAAAATCTCAGAGATTTTCTTTTTCATTATGAGAAACCTACCCTGAGGAGACAGCCAAAAGGGTGAATATGTCTTTCTCCTATACTGGGATTATTAAATCCAATTCCATTTTTAAAAAAACTTTTAATATAAAAGTAACGTATGATTTATGTCAAAAATGCAAGCAATATAGGAGGGCATAAAATGAAGGGAGATTCCCTGACTACACATTTCTGACCCTCCCCACTCCATAATCCAGAAGATGGCCACCAATATTATGTAGACATTGTATACAAGCCAATGTGTTTAAAAGCGTATATATGAATGTATATATTTATGTGTGACTACAACTTTTCTAACACAAACAAGATAAACTATAACTAATATCCTATAAATATATCTTAGATAGCATTGCATAAACTAAATTTTCTTAATTAAGTGAATACATGTATACAAAAAGCATGACACATGGTAAGCATTTAATAAATACTAGCTATAATAATGCAAATATTTTGTAATAATCCTTTCCTCGCTTAGTTTTATAACTTTACAACTATACAGCATTTCAGAAAAACATGGACTAGTTTTGCTTGTCTGCCATTTTCATACAAGGAGCTTTCTGCTGTATTTATTCATCTCACCTAACATTACATTTGGGAGATTATCCATATTGCCACTTACAGCTGTCATTTAGTCATTGTCTTTGTTGTATGGTATTTTATTTTATGAATATGCAACAGTTTTTTTACTTTTTACATGGTATGGGTGTTTCCAGTGCTGCTGGGAACATCGCTGAACATGGTAGTGGAATTACTGATGCTGTGTGTGTGCTCAGCTTTCAGAGATATTGCCACACTGTCTCCCCAACTAGTCAGACCAGCCTCCTGACTTCAAACCTTCAGTGTTGGAAGAAATGTGGCCCTTTTATATCCCTTTTATTATAAGTACACTTTTCATCTTTTCCTTTATGTATTTATTTTCTTGATGAAGGTTTTGTACTACAGAAAAATGTTTACTTTTTATGTGGTTAAACTAAATCTAGTTTTTAGGGCTCCGTGTTTCATGACTTACTTAGAAGGTACTCCCCCCTTCAATATTATCAAATTATTGTCTATTCTTTTCATATTCATACAGTTTAATTTTTAATTTTTAATTATTTGGCATGTTTGAATTTGTTTTGGTGAATAATATGGGGAAACTTTTTTTTTTTCCCTCAACAAGGGATAGCCTATAGTTGTAGTTTCAACACCACTTAGCAACAATCAAAGAGAAAGATCATTTATTAGGTAGGTAGTTTTAACATATTAATATATAAAACTATTTTTTTAATATGGCTAATACTGGTTAGATAATAGTAAAAAAGGACCTTATTTACTAGAAATAAGAAAACATAAAATAGAATAAGCATAATGTAGAATTCTCATGACTTGGGAAAAAAAATTGATGGATGAATAAAAAAGACTTAAGTGTGATATTTTATTCTTGGATAGACAGAATCATGATTATAAACCTATATTTCCATAAATAAACCTATAAATCTGATAACAAACCAAATTGAAAAGCTGAATATTTATTTTTTGCTTTATTTAGAAGATAATTCTAAATTCATCTGAAAAAGATATATGGAACCAATCATGAAAACTCTGAGAAATGACTATTTGTATCTTTAATTAAAATGTATGAAAAGCCATGGTAGAGGAGTTCCCAGGGTTCAGTTGGAAGAGGGTACAATTCTTGATCTGAGAGTTGTGAGTTTGAGCCCAGGTTGGACATAGAGTTTACTTTAAGAAAAAGAAAGAAAAGAAAAAAGAAAACCTATGGTAATTCAACAGGTATAATCCAACAAGTATAAAAATTCATTTTATTATCCACTCTCCCCTAACATAGATTAAAAATTTTAAAAATAAAAATAGTGGGTGACAATCCCAAGAATGGACAAAAAGAGTCAAGAAAATCAAGAAATAAGCCAAAGTGTATATAGGAGTAGTACTTAAAATCGTTGATGAAAATATGAATTTTTTTTAGAGATTTTTCTTTATTTATTCAACAGACAGAGATCACAAGTAGGAAGAGGCAGGCAGAGAGAAGGGGGAAGCAGGCTCCCCACTGTGCAAAGAGCCCGATGCAATGTGGGGCTCAATCCCAGGACCCTGAGATCATGACCTGAGCCGAAGGCAGAGGCTTAACCCACTGAGCCACCCAGGTGCCACTACATGAAATTTTTTTGGTCAGAAACTGGTTCACATATAATTTCCAAAGCCTTTAATCCATTTCACACTCATGTGAAATAAAGTCAGGGCCTTCCAGAATTGTTTCATTGTATTTATCCCTGATGAGAATGTAAGTTCCATATGAGTTATGGAATGATATCTTTCTTCTACTTCTTATTTCTTTTTTTTTAAATTATTTTTATTAACATATACTGTATTATTAGCCCCAGGAGTACAGGTCTGTGAATCATCGGTCTTACACATTTCAAAGCACTCACCATAGCACATACCTTCCCCAATGTCCATAACCCAACCACCCTCTCCATACTCCCCTTCCGGCAGGCAACCCTCAGTCTGTCTTGTGAGATTAAGAGTCTCTCTCTTATGGTTTGTCTCCCTCCTGATCCCATCTTGTTTCATTTTTTCCCTCCCTACTCCCCACAACACCCCCCCCACCCTGTCTCTCAAATTCCTCATATCAGAGAGATCATGTGATAAATTCTACTTCCTAGTTTTTATAATTACGGCTTTTAATTGTACTTCAGAAGCCCACACTGCTATTCAGACCACACCCCACTTGCATATATGTTTTTAAGTATTTAGGTCTTTAAGACTAAAAATTTATACTTTGAATTATTAATCTTATTTAACATTTGGAGGCACCCATCTCTCTCCTATACCCCCTAGATCGTTAGCTTCTTATTTTTGTCGACAGTTATCTTCCTTGGTTTATAAAGACCTCAGAAAACAAATGAATAAAGAAATGAAGTGCAAAAATATAAGGGGTTTTATTCTCCATTTATATCCAGTTGTTTTGAAAGGATTCAAACTCAACAGGTATAAAAACTATATTTTATTACCTATTTCCCCCCAACTTAAAATGTCATCCAGTCCACAAATCAGTCCAACCAAGAAATTCCGGGTCATCCCTTTTCTTTAATTAAGGGGACTTTGTGAAAGTAGCGCCTTTCCATCCGGCTTGGCCAGTATGCTGGGCTTTCTGCATTTCATCTCTCTAAACCTCTGTGGTGGCCTTTCTCTCTGCCTTTGTTTTTATTTAAAAAGAAGTGGAGGAAACATCCTCATGCAGTGCTTTTTAAATGAAGTGACTTGTCAAGTCGGAGACTGTGGCAGTAATCTGAAAGGCAGTAAATTCAGCGACCCTCACTTGCACTGACAGCCTGTCACGCGCTTGAAACATAAATAGCAGTGGAGACAAATCGCTGCTGTTTTCCTATTAAGCTTTGGCCCACTAGCCTCGTAGCGGTCCAGGAGCGCGTGGGCCCAGCCTGCGAGAGCCACCACTGCTTTCCGGAGCAGGCGCGCCTCACCCCTGCTCTCCCCGCTCCCCCTCCACGCCGCGAGGGCTGGGCCCCTCACTCCTGCTGCAATCCATCTGCTTCGCAGAAAGGCCAAAAAACCCGGGGCCAGGATTGAGGGGTGCTGGTTACACACAGGGCTGCCACCCAAGCCGACTGTTGATGGGGGTAATTCCTAGTTCCTACGCTTTGGGCTGAAAGCAAGAAGCGAATTGCCAGACTCCTCAGGGTTATTTGTGTGGGGCCCAGAGCTGCCGCCCTGTGTTAAATGGGAACATTCTAAGAACATCAATTCAGTTCATGCTTAAACCATTTCCTTTTCTGACCTACCCCCAGTCCCTTACACCACTTTTCTCTTCATTACTTATTTATTGACTTTAAGCAAGCACAATTCTCGAAATTGGATCGAACTGCTCATTCAGCAGCGAGGCTAGCCGAAGTGAGGCGAGGATTTGGGGGTGAGCCCAAATGAGGTCACTGCAACGTGGGGGCCTAGAAGGAAAGGGCAGAGGGCCAGATGGGGTTATTGCCTGCCTTGTTTTAATTACCTTTCAAAGGCTTCTGTGGCGGCCACAAAAACTACACCTAGCCACCTCTCTGCAGTGCAATTGTCCTGCTGAGTTTAGGGCATTCACTTACAAAAGGCCAGTTCATTTATGTGACTCCTGAAAACAGCAACCGCTGTTCCCCATCTCTCTGGATAGCTCGTCCTCAGCTGGGGCAGACGTGCTAATGTCAGGTCACATGACACCCGGCTGGTTCTGATTGGCGGTGGTGAGAGATCTTGGTTGTTGCTGCCTCTGACCACCGATTCTAATCTCTACGTCACCCCCTTGGGATGAAATCTTCCAGAAAACAGAAACCTGCTGGCGTTTTTATTTTTATTTTATTCCAAGGGACTAATGTTGTTTTGTTTTGTTTCTTTCCAGTTTTACCTCCTTGCCTCTCTTTCCCCAGACCCTTAGGAAAATAAAAATGAAGACAGTGAGTCCCGGTTTTTTATGACATCATGCTATGTCATACAAATGTGCAGTCAGTCTCTCCTACAGTGGTCTGAATTCCCACTGATGTATAAGTACACATTTAATCTACGTGTAGCCCCAGTCTCTTAGGAACTCTGTGTTTCTGGGTGCCTGAAAAATGTATTCTCCAGGATGTTCCAAGAAAACCTGGTACCAACCATGTGAAGAATGGAACTCATTATCTCCACTGGAGATTAAGCTCTCCTTCCTAATTTCCCCAAGTGGTGCCAATTGCATTCAAACCCAGGAAGTCCTTAGCGTTCAACATACATGCCGCATTAGAATACAGTTCATACTGAAGAAAATCCAAATGGGCTCCAGGAGGCCCCGGACAAATGAAAGTCCAAATGTGGCACACATTCCCTTCTTCTGCGCTCACACACATTGTCACTCTTTCCCACTGAGCCCAGACGCTGCCTCGGATTGCTTCTCAATGTCATCCTCCCAGCAGCCACTGCCAATTAGTCAGGATTGATGATGACTATCTGACATCCTTGGGGAACCAGCCCCACTTTCAACAGCAGTTCACAGGGCAGCTTAGCACAATACAATGTAGGATTTAGCACCAAGTAGCTGGTACTGAGTGTAAGTGGTATTGATATTAAAAAGACTTCATTTTTTTAAAAAGAGTATTTATTTATTTATTCAGAGAGAGAGAGAGAGCTGGACCAGGGGGAGGGGCTGAGGGAGAAAAAGAAACCGATGTAGAACTCGATCTCATTACCCTGAGATAGTGACTTGAGCCAAATCAAAAGTCAGATGCTTAACCCACCCAGGTGCCCAAAAGGACTTTAGACAAATAGAATGTCCATGGGGTTCCATGCTTATACACTGAAATGAAATGTAAGAAAGAAGAAATGAAATCTATCATTCCTCCAGAAATGAAAGAAAGAAGGCGTGGGAGGTAGAGAAGCAAGGAAAGAAGGGAGGAAGGAAGAAAGAGGGAAGGAGAGAGAGAAGAAGGAAGGAAGGAAGGAAAAAAGGCAGGGAGGGAAGGAGGAGAAAAGGAAGGGGGAAGGAAGGAAAAAAAGAGTTCTAAAAAATGCCATTTTACTCAGTATCTTGTGGATTCTGGAAGGCTCCATTGTACCTTGAGATGCGGTGATACCAAACACCGTTAATCCAGAATCTTCACACCACCTTTCACATCATGCTGCTCATTTCTCCTGCATGGAAAACTCTGTTTCAAGCAGGCTCACCAGATTGCCACACCCTTTCACAATTTGCCAGCTCTGATTTTCTGCACTTGTGTTTTTCAACTTCCGGAAAACTCACTCCTCCCAGTAAGTCTTTCCTAATATGGAAGTCCCTTCCGTACTGTCCCTGTAGCTCCTTTGCGGCCTGTTGCCATATGTGTGCACCCGTGGCTTCGGTGGGACCCTGTATGTAAGCAGGTGGTGCTAAACTTCTAAATTATCAGGGGTTTTTTCCTCATATATTGCTTCATTAGATTCTTTCAATAAGGAAGTTAAGTGGACAAACCTTATACAAACTGAAGGCTGTCTTTTTTTTTTAAGATTTTATTTATTTATTTGACAGACAGAGATCACAGGTAGGCAAAGAGGCAGGCAGAGAGGCAAGCAGAGAGAGAGGAGGAAGCAGGCTCCCCTCTGCGCAGAGAGCCTGATATGGGGCTCGATCCCAGGACCCTGAGATCATGACCTGAGCCGAAGGCAGAGGCTTCACCCACTGAGCCACCCAGGCGCCCCTGAAGGCTGTCTTTTACTTTCTTCATCTAGAACTGAGCTGTATGGCTTTGGAAATTCCCTGTTACCCATTCTCAAACTCCCATTTTCTACTCAGTAGACAGAAACAGAGCAGATTCTGAGAGCGGAGAGACCAGCTAATGACAGCATCTCACGGCTCTGTAATGATAAAAGCAGACATGACTCATTGGGAACCTGAGCTCCAGAAGCCCACAGACTGGTTCAAACCTCAGCTCTCTTTAATAACATTGTATACTGGGGCAAGTTCTTTAGAGCCTTCTCTAAACCTGGATTCCCTTGTTTCCTCATCGGTAAGCACTGGAACACAGTATTGTGAATTAAATGAGATGATATCTGAGCCACCTAGCCCTGTGCCTCGTAAATGTTTATTAAGTGCTAGCTCTGTCGACAGTCACTCTGCAATATTTCTGGAGCACCCCAGCATCCAACGTTGTGCTGCATACCCTGCTGGGAGGGGTACAATGATGAGCAAAACCAGATGTGGACCCTACAATGGAAGATTTGCTATTATCAATACAATTCCCCTCATTAAAAAAAAAAAAAAAAAAAAAAATGGAACATAGGGAATCCTGATTTCAAGCCTAGCATTTAGAAGGGCAGAACAGTTTCTAAAAACTGACACCAAATAGGAGGTAATGGTTAAGTAGGAGTACAATTACAGAATGTCATGCCCCAGGAATAAAAAGGATGTGTAGATGGTGGCTTCCGGTTGGATGCTGAGCTCAAACTGTCAACTAGCTGGGTTTTTTGTATGTGAAAGCAAAAAATGCAATCCATAATGAATTGGGTCTCTCTGGATGCCAAGAAACAATAATGCCAGGGCGTTCTTCTTCATTTGGCTCACACTCATTCATAGAGCCAACGCCAGTTGTGAATCTTTCCTGGCATTGTGCTTGCCTCTGGTTTCTGGGTACTAACTACACCCTTTGGGGCTGCCGAAGGCATGGGGCCAATCTGCATAATCCACACCCTGTTGTGTCTTCCTATTCAAAGGGGGAACATTTCTACAGCAGGGCAACCAACCCCTTCCCTTCCATGTAGCTCAAATATCTCAATAGTCAAATACCTCCTTCTCTAGAGAGCTGTCTCTTTCATTGCCATCCTCCAACTCTTCCTTAAAATCATCCCTTTTGGGGGTGCGTGGGTGGCTCAGTGGGTTAAAGCCTCGGCCTTGGGCTCAGGTCGTGATCCCAGGGTCCCGGGATCTGCTCCGCAGGGAGCCTGCTTCCCCCTCTCTCTCTGCCTGCCTCTCTGCCTACTTGTGATCTCTGTCTGACTTGTGATCTCTGTCTGTGAAATAAATAAATAAAATATTTTTTAAAAATCATCTCTATTCTATCATCATTGTATGTCTTCAATGCAGTGCTCCTCCCGGTGTCCCCTGATTCTCTTATGATCGCTGCTTCTGACGAGTGTGTCTGCCCCCACCCCTGTCTTCTTTCAGTCATGGATCATTTACCAGCCCCCTCAATCCTCCCATGATGGGTGGTGAGAGGTGGGGATGAGAAGCTGTTTCAACCTTTGGTCAGAAACACTGTCAAATGCTAAAGGATCTCTCAGCCGGGATGTGAAGCTGAGAAACAAAACTTCAAAGGGTCTAGAGGGAGACATGGCTGGAAATACAAACAGAACCCCATCGCAGGCATATTTCTTTTTAGATTTCTTGTGGGTTTTTTTTTTCCTCCCTTCCATTTTTTTAGCATGTTTGTATAGAACGTGATGTGCAAAAAAAAAAAAAGGGAAGGAAGCAAAGACAGGAACATGTGAGTATGTCCTTAGGAAAAAAAAAAAAAAAGAAGAAGACATGAAACGTATTGTAAGAACAGAAACTTGTTACAGCATTTGAAGTTAGCACAGAAAACTTCAAATGGCATCACTGATTTGCAATCCTTTTTTCTTTTATTTTTAGTGTTAGAAGTTCATAGCTTGCTTTTGCTCACCCTGTTCACTCTTCTTTCCAATCACAGGCCCACACAAACACACACATTCGAGCACATATGTACCTTACAATACAAGCTCCATTCCTTTGCTTTTCATTAATCTGTATGTGTGTTTGTGTTAAAGCTAATCTGTTCACATCCACTTGTAAATACTCAAATTTAGGAGAGTAAAGAGAATGTCAATCCCATTTCTTTCTGTGAAAGAATGATCTGCAGAGATGTTGTACTAAGACTCTTCTCAGAAGAGGGAGGAAAAATGATTTCTCCCTTTCCTAGCGTGTTTGAATCTTTGAAATTCAAAGATTCATTTATGACTTTTTGAAAGTCATAAAATGCTCAAATTTAACAGGTTTTCTAAATGCCATTTCCCATACCTCAAATAAAGATAAAGAAAGATGTCATGATGACTATTAGGATAGTAGTCTTTTTTGTTTTGTTTTGTTTTTATCTCAAATAGGGCACTTGTTGTCCTCTCAGGGGAATTTTCAAGAATAGGCCTCTTCTGTTTAGTAAGCAAATATTTGGGTATTAGTGAATTGGCATGCTATTTCCTAAAAGTTCAAGTGAATGGTTAAATGTGAATAAATTGTTATTTGTCCGTATGCACATGTGTATGTGGGAAGGGGAAGGTGGGGTGGGGAGAGAGGGAGGGAGGAGAGAAAGGGAGAAGGAGAGAAAGCAGTGCCAGGGAAATGTATTTAATTTCAAGTGGCCACTTGCTTCCAAATGCCTGGTTGACCTTGGAAATCTGCATCAATCAATGTTTTGGATGTGAACTCCCCAAGTTTCACCAAAGCACAATATTCCGAAGCTGCTAAGACGCTGGCACCTGGCGTATTTTAATTGGCGTGATTCCTGGCTGATTTGCTTCTACATTAGGGAACACAGAAGAGAATACTTTCCTCTCGCCGTTAGCTCTAGGCCCTTCTTTCTGACTTATGAAGAAATATTAAAAGAACTAATATGTACAATTTAAGTAAACAGTGACTACGAGGGGATATGCTAATTATGTGCAAGAGTTTGAAAGGCGCACCCACCGAGGAGGACGAGATGTTATTTAGCCCGGTAGCTGAAAATTGCCAGGAGACACAAAAGCACATTAAGCGGAGGGAGATTTAAACTAAACGCCAGATCCCAGAATAAATACAACACTCGGCGACGTGAGCAGGCTTGTGGAAATAGGTTGAGATGTTTAAAATACCAAAATATTGAAATTTGCATTTCAAGTAAACATTTATGCCAGGGCAGAAAATAACAGGAACAAGAGAAGAGCCCACGTTGTAGCCAGAGGGCTGTGTTCAGCTGGAGAACTTTGCAAGAGGTCAAGTGTCACACTCTGGCCCGAAAGCCTTCTTGAGGTTGAGAGTAGAGGGAAATGGCAGCAGGACCCTTGGGTTGAGAGCAGCTAGTCAGAGCGAGCTGAAAGAAAGGAGGGGGAAAGTGCCCTGAGGGGGACAGTTATGGTTGGGGGAGGGGGGTAAAGGGAAAGGAGCAAGAGGATCTGAGCCCATTTTAGAATTCTGACTCAAGGGGCGCCTGGATGGCTCAGTGGGTTAAGCCTCTGCCTTTGGCTCAGGTCATGACCTCAGGGTCCTGGGAGGTCATGGTCTCAGGGTCCTGGGAGGTCGTGGTCCCAAGGTCCTGGGATAGAGCCCTGCATTGGGCTCTCTGCTCAGCAGGGAGCCTGCTTCCCCCTCTCTCTCTGCCTGCCTCTCTGCCTATTTGTGACCTTTCTTTCTGTCAAATAAATAAATAAAGTCGTTAAAACAAAACAACAACAACAAAAAAGAGTTCTGACTCAAGGTGAACAACATGTACTCCATCCTTTGAACAAAAAATTGCACTTGATAAAAGGTGTGTCATGGTGACTGTTTCCACTCAGGGGCTCTGTTGGTATTGCCACACTTTTTTTTTTTAAGATTTTATTTATTTATTTGAGAGAGAGCACAAGCAGGGAGGAGGGGTAAAGGGAGAAGCAGGCTCCACTGAGCAGGGAGCCCAATGCTGGACTCAATCCCAGGACCCCGATCATGACCTGAGCTGAAGGTAGATGCATAAGTGACTGAGACACCCAGGTTCCCTCGCCACACCCTTTTGTGAAATAACTACACACAGCAAATACACCCTCAGGGCACAGCCAGAGATGCCCTGTCCAGCTTTTCAACAGCAGAGGACTCGGCACACTCTTTCTCCCCCAGTGAAAACGTGCTCTGTGAGGATCATCAAAAGGAGTGGGATTGATACACCAGATTCTTAGAGAATTACCGAGCCACCTTTCAATACTTCATTCTCTTGAGTTATATGATGTCTTGAATCTGACTCTAGTTTCTATTTGTGTCTCTTAATTTAGTTCAGCTAACTGAACAAACTAATCTGTGCCAAATCCTGTGCAACAGAAAAGCTCCCATTTCCTCTCAGATCACTGTGGCTTACTAAGAAAGGCTCAAGGGAAGTAGGACAGATAATGTGTTGTGGGCAGAGTCCCTGCGGGGGTAAGAAAAATAGACCATCAAGAAGTGCAATGGGACTCTGGATGGCTCAGTCGGTTAAGCGTGGAACTTTTGATTTCAACTTAGGTCCTGATCTCAGGGTTCTGGGATGGAGCCCAAAGTCGGGATCTGTGCTGGGTGTAGAGCCTGCTTAAGAGTCTCTCTCGCCCTTTCCCTCTGCCCCTCCCCATGCTCCTGCTCTCTCTCAAGAGTAGGAATAGTAATAACAACAACATTAAAAAGAAGTGCCAGGAAGTATAAGAGTTTCAACTGAAGGATCCAAAAGACAAAGGAAGAATGACAAGAAAGGCCCAGAGGTGTTGTTTAATACTTTAAATTCTTATCAATGGATGGAGGAAGACCCTCTATCTTCTCTTACCTGTATTTTGTTTGTACACTGAGACTCCCCAGTCTACTGAAACAGCTCTGAACATGTGTGCTGGGGAACAAGGGAGCAAGGGAGAAGCAAAATGATCTTCCTGCCTTATGGATGGGGCACGTAAGAGAATCTCCCCTTTGTCTTTCAGTGGTATTGGGGGAGATTTTTCCTGGACATGTGGAATTAAAAACTCATCCCATGACGCTCTGTTTTATTATCAGCTTACCAGAAAAAGCAGGATTATTAATACCTATATTAGCGTGTAAGAATCCCAGGTCCAAAAACCCAAAAAACACCACTTTATTTTCTCTAGTTCATCTGAGTGTCTACCCTCATCGGTTTATCATCTTCCCAAACTGCCTTAATTTGTACTGCCAAGAGTCATTCTCCCTCTCCTGGAACAGGTTCATATTCTTTAGAAATTCTAAATGCAAGGTAGGGATTCACTACCCACCATTTCTAGGTATGTTGAGTCAAAAAGAATTCAGCATTGTTGACCATCTCTAAGAAGACTGCATTGGTTCTCTCTTTCACTGACTTCTCAGGACCTACCCAGGAATGAGGTTGATGGGTGTGGGGCCCCAGCAAGGCAGAAATCCTACACCATTCAGCTATCATTCTGAACCCTTCTTCTTCTTCTTCTTCTTCTTTTTTTTTTTAAGATTTAATTTTTTTTTATTAAGAGGGAAAGTACACAAACAGGGGGAGGGTTGACAGAGGGGCAGAGGGGTGCTCAGCATGGAAACTGCTGTGGCCTCCATCTCACGTCCCTGAGATCAAGACTGTGCAGAAACCAAGAGTCAGGCACTTAGCTAACTGAGCCACTTAACTAACTGAACTGAACTAACTAACTAGCTAATTAACAGAACGGGACTAACCAACTAATAGACACTTTACTAACTGAACCAAACTCTTATTTTATTACAATCCACCATTATTATCAAAATCAGTAATGTTGTCTTACTATCAATTCTACCTCTGCTATCCAGACTTTTTAAAAAGATTTTATTTATTTATTTTTGCAAGAGAGAGAGGGCACACAATGTGGGGAGGCAAGAGAGAGAAGCAGGTTCCCCACTGAACAGGGAACCTGATTTGATTCAGGATTCGATCCCAGGACCCTGAGATCATGACCTGAGCCAAAGGCAGACACTTAACCCAGTGAGCCACCCAGGCGCCCATGCACTCCAGATTTTTTAATGAGTTTACACCTATTTTGGCCTGCAGTTGTCAACATTGCCATTTGTCTTCAAGGTATTTGCATTTAGCTATAAGATTCTAGCATCAGTTAGTTGACACAGCTCTCCGTCCACAGCTACAAGTATGCAGGAAAGAATTTTTTTTTTCCTTTAAGCCCAAATTCTTCCCAGCTCATCCAATACAGTGGACTAGTACACTTCCTAAGATTTCTGTTTTCTTTCCTATTACATTCTACTTCTGTGATATGTGAAGTTAGGTCTGGCTGCTTCCCTGAATGTGGAGGTGAAAACATAGACAGAGGAAAAAAATTAATCTTTTATAGATAATAGGCAGCTATTTCCTTAATAGACTTATTCTTAAGCATTTTCAGTAGAAACATGTGCTAGATAATGTGCAGGACTCGAGTATCAGATAATTCTATATAACTACTGCCTTTTTATTGTTAGGATCGTATAGTTTCCTCAACACTAGTGATAATGACAATTGACAGGATACTTGAAGCTTAGAACAGTCCTGACAGTTGTGTTATAGGATGTTATCAAAGAGGCCTTGTGTTCTATTGGGATCCTAGTTAACAGGCTTGGCTGACATATTTAGACAGTGAATATGTCTCTGTGCTAGCTGTCTGCTATGTTGATTTGGCCATTGGGGAATTTCCAGAAAAGGAAAACAGCTTGTGGCATTTGAGTCAAGCTATTAATTGGTACCATTTAGTGTGGGATGACCAAGAGCAAGATTTCTTCACGGGACAGGACTGTGTCCTTTTACACCCTTCCCAGCTGCTTTAGTCTAACCCAACAACAATGGGGTTTTGTAATTTGGTGTAAACAGGGTTCAATTTAGCTGGAGTTAAAGTCAGGAGGCCTTTCTGGCCAAGCTCTTCCCCTGATCAGTTCCCCTCCCCTTCACCTTCTTTTCCCTTGGTTCCTTTTCCTCTCTTCCTGCTTCCTATTCCTTCTCTTCCTACCCCCACCCCTCTCCAAGAAGAAAGCTTTTTAGTCAATTATACTCCACAGGAGGGGAATTAAACAAGCCTGCCTGTCTTGAAATTCCATGACTAAATTCATTACTAAATGGACACATCCAACTTCATGGAACTTTCCAAAAAGGACCTCCAGAACCCTAATACCAACTGATGAAGCCAGGGATACTGAGCTCCCTACCACAGTCGGTCATAAAGCACACAGCATCAGCAGCACCTCCTCATGGATCTGGATCCTGGCCTGAATGAAAGTCTCAGTGACGAAGTAGTTTGACACCGAGCACGGAAACCATAGCTGCAAGACGGGGTCTTGAACATGACCTTTGTAAACAGAATTCCACATAATCTGAGGGAGAAGACTGAGTTTCTCAAAAGGAAACCACTTTTCCTAACAACAACTTTGGTCAGAAGTGTGCTTTGCCACATGGTATATTTAATAGCAACAGAGCTTTGACAGTAGCCCCTCTGAACCATTACAACTCTGTGCCCAATTCCCACATGTTCTGAGCCCTTAGCCAGTGACTAATGGGTGTAGATGCATAAACACTTCAGCTTCTT
Organism: Neogale vison; assembly: GCF_020171115.1. NCBI lineage: Eukaryota > Metazoa > Chordata > Mammalia > Carnivora > Mustelidae > Neogale > Neogale vison. The sequence continues at coordinate 62,402,545 of NC_058096.1, read as the reverse complement.
GAACACTCAGTCAGGACAAGTTTGAGTGGGACGTGTGCACTCCCCAGACCTCCCTGATGGATTAAACCAAGTTACTCTCTGAGGGATGTGACCTGCACCCTCTCTTGGCTTCTTCCTCTTCCAGGTCCCATTTTCCCACTCCCCTCATGGGTTTTCCCGAGAATGTTCCTTCTGTGATCACATTCACGTGACTTTTTGTCTTGGGGTCTGCTTCTGTGGGACCTGACCTCAGACAAGCTCATTGTCAAATTATTAAAAAGTCGTAGACATTTACTGCTTCTGTAAAGAAAACATAGGTGTCCTACTGCATATTTGAAACTTAAAAAACAACCATGCAAATCTCTGTTTTTCAGGGAGAGAGTTTGAAGGAGAAGAAGAATATCTGGAAATTCTTGGCATCACCAGGGAGCAGTCAGGCAAATATGAGTGCAAAGCTGCCAATGAAGTCTCCTCGGCGGATGTCAGACAAGTGAAGGTCACCGTGAACTGTGAGTATGGCAAAAGCCAGCAGGTGCTGTGTGCCCAGGGCCCACCTCCACCACAGGCAAGCTCTAAAGATCCCATTAGCAAAGGAACATTGCATTTCAAGCAGATGCTCCTCGGGTCAGGGATGCACATTTATACATTGGACGCATCCAAGGACAGGACTTGGCCCTTGAATGAGAGAAATCAACTCTACCAACTCTAAATATAAACCATAATGCATTTAACAATACAGTCTGTCTTTTACTGGGATGACGGAATTAAGAAAACATGATCAGACAGCGCTAGCATTTCTGGCAATCACTATTTTGGTCTTTGTGGAGAACAAGGTCACACCACTTTGGAAAAAGAAACAATTCAATTCTGCTTCAACTGGAATTTCTCTTATTGCATTGTTTATCAGAATGCAATAACCCTTCCTCTGCTATTTAACTAATCGGCCTTGAGAACAAATTTAAGTCACTGTGGTCAGGTATCCGATGTCCCTGACGGCTACAAGGGATACCTGATAAATTAGTTTGGTTATCTATTTGTCCCAAAGTATGGGCATTAGAGACGAAGATTTCACTAAGATGCATAGGTAATGGGCATACTTTGAACTTCCCAGATGAAAGGATCCTTAGATGTAGTTCAAAAAGACAGGGGGCGGGGGTGGATCCATATGATGTATGTCACCCAGCAAAGGAATAAAGAGAATTCGTTTACCCTGTTCAGTTCGGAGTGACTTTTCACATCATTCAAATTCAAGTTCCCTCATCACACAATCGTGGTTAGTGACAGGGACAAAGGAACATCCTTATAGTTCCTATGCATTGGGTGCACACACACAGACATACACACACATACCCTACACACCCATACATACATCTGCACATATAACACACGTACATGCATGTATATAGGCACACAAAGACACATGCACAAACACATTAACCCATGTTTGAAAATATAGTTTAGACCATGATGAGTTACTTTCCATTATTTTAAGCCCTCCGTGAAGTCACCTATATACCAGCGATTCTATATAAATTCACTGTCATGGTAGATAGAATTGACTCCATTTTAGGGTTTAAGACTCTGAAGCCCAAGGAAGTAAAATTGACTTTCCAATGTGGAAGCAAGTGTAAGAAAGTGGATTCCGATTCTGGCCCATTTGATTCTAAAGCCAGTATTCTCAGGAGGAAGAGGAAGAGAAGACATTTTCAATTCTTACTGCCTACAATGTGCAGCACTGGACTAATGGAATTGCATTTAATTCTTACAGTAAACGCACGAGATAAACATCATCAGTTCAACTTTATGAATTTGGAAACTGAGGCATAGAGAGCTGAGGAAACCTGCCTAAAGTGACCTGGTCTATGCCAGGCTGCTCTATTCTCGTTGCCCTGCTTTAACCTTGCAGCCTTCTGAGACAGTGAAATCTTCTTCACCCCACACCTAGAAGAATCTAGTACATAGGACTCTGCCATAGACACTTATGGCAATCATTTCCAAGAAGCAAGGGATACATTTGATGAGCTCTGAAGTGCTTTTATCCTGTAGTTGCCTGCGATTTTTTTTTAGGAATAGAGTTTTGAAATGCCAGTATTACTATTCTTTTTCAGTGCTGGGTGTGTTTCAAAGACACATTAATGATCTCAGTGTTATAAAATGCTTTAGGATCTTTTTTTTTCACATGAAAGGCAATTTCTGTGGGTGTTTATATAAGTTTATAATGAGGTTAGTTAGGTTCTTTTATGTACACACAGCCATGCCGTCCTCCTCCACCTCTTCTCTGACTTTTAGAGTTAAGATTTCATTTTCTCTTAATTGACCTTCATCTTAATTAGATTTCGGAAAGTCCAATCATGGAGCACATAGAAAATATTTATGCTTCCATTGTGTGAAACATCAAAGTGGTCTGCATTGCAGATGGTTCCCAAGATCAAAGCCAGACGCCCGGGCCCTATTATTATTAGCGCAATTAGTCTGACATTGCTCCTTCTTGACTGTCCCCACAGTGTAACTTAGAGCAGAAGAAAATACTGATAATTTTTAAGAAAAAGCTTTTATGAAGATGTGAGCTTTTCCTAGTGATGAGTGAACCATGGAAGAATATAGACAGAACCTCAAGATTCTGAGATGTCTAACAATTAATTACACGGAGTTTTATAATGAGCTTAGTTAAACATACAGAATGGATGCCCTAACCAGCAGCACCTAGCACATACCTGACCTTATAAAAATTGCTCAGTGAATGTTGACTGAGTGAGTAGGTAAAAATCTCACAGGTAAGGTCAGCCCTCTTCATATTTCTCCAAACTCAAGTCACCTTTTTTTAACCAGCACTTCGTCAGCTGAGTTTGTATCACATTAGAACAACTAGCCATGTACTTGTTGTACTGTTTGTGCAATTTGTCCTATTTAAATGTAGTTGTATTAAGTAGATAAAGTCTCCAGGATTGAATTACAGAACCAGGTCTGGCTAGCAAAACTTGTTCCTACCAAGAAATACCCGGTATTACCTGCATCACTCATCTAAGCCTATGTACTGTGCAAGTGTCACATTATTTAAAGTGATTCCTCTTCCTTTTCAAAACTCAGGGTCTGGGATTAGTTCAGGGACCAGGATGGCTAAGATAAATAATGACTAAATAGCTTATTGTAATGAAACAGACCCTGAGTACCACTGGAAAAAAAAAAGTTCCAATGCTGGTAATTTTCTCCTACGAGCATTTCATTGATTCATTTACTCACTTGCCAACAGATATTTGTTGCTGGACAATGAGAAGTTAGAGCAGTAAGTAAAAGATGTAGACATAACAGTTTCCCCTGTTTACCTTACAAGCTGGATTCTACGGCCTCTCCTTTTTACTTCTCTTGGATAATCCTTCTTCCCAGTTGGTTTATAGCATTGCATATAGCCATTTGACATGCAACATCTATTTTCTAAGTCGTGAGAGGTCCTGGAGTTTACAGAAGCTAAATTATTGACTTGAAATCTCTTCAACTAAATAAGCTTTTTCCTAGCACAATAGACAGGACTTCTGGTTTCTTGTGTCTTACTTATAGCACAGCTGCTTATTTCTTCCAGCTACCATCCCTAGAGACAACTGTCCTTTCTGACAGATTGCCTCAATTTTAGTTCTCACAGTGGATTAAAAGTGGCTGTTTATGGGTTTACCTCATCTTAGTGGCCCAGTATCCTGAGGATCATATCTAGTGCATAGTCAATGTTCAATAAATGCAGACTGTTAAGTTTATTTGGATTCTCCTTACACTGAACTCTTCCTATTTCTGCAGAAATACTTCTCCAAAGCTGTCCCCAATTCTCAAGGCTTCCCTCCAAACCATTAACCAGCTAAGATTCCTGCTTTCCACATTCCCACAATGATGTCTCCAACTAGGTTCACACTACCAAGCTATAACTTCTTTCCCCCTCTACTTGTCTCCATGTGAACTCAGCTCTGCCTCCACACTGATGTCCAGAACTAATGAACTCAACACAGATGGGGAGTGGGGCATGGATGCTGGCATTTCTAAGGCTCACCCTTAACCTTTGATAGCCATTTACGAGAGGAGGCAGAGGTTAGTTACCATAGAATTTACCATTGAGACTGGAGACATCCTTTGTTTCCAGATAATATATATATGCATTTTAACTACATTTTAACTCAGTGCTTTGATTCAAAAATCACCTAATGATGAGATTTCAGGAAAATGACTGCTCATTATGGAACCAGACTGGCTACTTTCTCTGGATATTCGTAACTACAGCTATGCATTCTCCATGCCAACCTCTAGTTTATTCTTATATTTGGCATGGTGTCAGTAAAGACATGTCCTCATGCTTATGACTCCATTATGGGACCCCCAGAGAAAATAGTATGCATCCAAAGTTATTACAATCTTACCATAACTTTGCAACATGAACAAGAACCATGATTTTCTGAATTCCTTCAGAGTACCAAGACTGTGCTAGAGGTTTTGTATGAGTCACTGTATTCATGAAATTGACAGTGGCTAACCAAGGAGGGAGGTGTCTAGGGCCTGAACTACCCCAGCAAGGAGGTATTTACTTTATCACTGACATTATTTACTATGTTAAGTTTACTATTTCTGGGACATAGTGATTTTAAAAAAAAGATTACTTTGAGTTCATTTTATTATTATTTCTAAATTCTCTAAAGATAGTACCTTTCCTATTGCCTCTATTCTCTGCCCCTGCTCTGTTGGTGCATCACTGCACACTAATCCCAAAAGATAATCAAATCATCCCTCTTACAGAGAGGACACAGAGCTCAGAGAATATAAGCATTCTTAGCCATAAAATCAAAGAACTTGTGAGTGGTAAGAAGAGTTGGGATTCTAACTCAGGTCTAATTCTACAGCCCTCTTTCCTTCCAAAACACCATGTGAATAATAGAAATACAAGTAATAAATATCAAATGATAGCAATAATAATAATAAAAGTAATCACTTCAGGTGTTAAACATGCTCTCATATACATGATTTCTTTTGATCTTTACATCAAACCTGTGAGACAGATCACAAGGGTCATCAACACCATTTATAGGTGGGGGACCCCAGGAGATCAACATGTCACCCCTGGGTGATGACAACCTAAGTGGCACAGGCAGAAACTGAGCCCACAACTCCTGATTTCTAATGCGGGTTTATACCCCTTAAGTCACTGCATGCTGTGCCATTTTTGGTACCTTTTAGTAATAGAAGGAGAACATTTACCTTTGAAGCTACCAACATGTTCCCCTAACTGGCTATTTGTCCCCATTAGGAATTCATTTCTTTTTAAAGGAGCTCATTGAAATGGAAGCCCGGAGAGGTTCAGAGCATAGGCTTCAAAACATGGGTTCAGATCTAGACTCCATCAAATGCTGGCTATGTGAACTTGGACAAGTTATTAACCCTGTGTAGGTCTGTCTTCTCATTCGTAAACTAGGGTTAATAAGCCTTATGTCCAAAAGCTATTATTTGGATGAAAAGAATACCGAAAGCCTAGTAGAGTGCTGACACATGGTAAATGCCCACAAGTTGAGACCTTTATTAAGAATTTTGTTCTTTTATATTATTATTCCAAAAATTAGGATGATTGAAAGAATGATGTTTTGTTTGCTAGGCTACTGTCACGGTTATCCTCTTCATTCCAATTGAAAAACTCTTGTTGTTGGTGATTTAAGAGGAAGAAAGTCCTTATTAATATTTTCAGAACCCAGCATTTTGAAGTAATAAAGACTGGAAGAGTCTTTTGAAAATTGTAGGCTATTCCAAAGTCACATAAAGAATAACAATGAACTCTGCAGAATTTTTATTAAGCTACATTTTTATTATAACAATATTTTGAGTAGGGACATCTATTATTTCAACTATACTAGGCATGCTGCAATGTGATTTGTAATAATTTTTCTTAGCCTCACCTATACAAAATTCATTACAAATGAATTTTGAAATGTTCATTCCAATAAGCCATGAGTGAACAGAACTGCACCGTTGTGTCATCTGAGGAATATTAGAAACAATGACTTCTTTGTACATTTATCATTATCTGTGAATTTACCTTGGTAGGAGAAACATCCTAGATTTTCAAGGAGAGAAGCAAGTGTTTGGCCTTTGTAATTGACCAGTGTCATCCTATCCTCAAATTAATACACCTGAAAGTGCTCAACCCTAATTCGCTATCACCTTTACAATCCTGGTGTCTCTGAGGAGCTAGTAAGTAACTTACTACATAGGTACTCAGGTTTACACTAATGGAGAAATAAGTAAAGGAGATGTATGAGAGGCCCAATTGCCCCCATTATTAGAGATCAAGATGGTTAGCAGTGGTACTTAGAGATAAGTGGACTTATCTCTCCAATCATGGCAGCCTTGAAATGGGGCAGGAAGGAGAGAGAGCCTACTCACCTGAGAGCAGGAAGGAGAGAGCCCGAATAAGAGTTTAGTGTGGAGAAGCAGAGGAGAACCTCTGTTCCCTGCCAGAAGGTTGGCCCCAAAGGGAAGCAAGGAAAGAGATGGGCCAAAGAAATCTCATTTATTCTTTCCAGACTTTTCAGTCAAAATCATTCCTTCCTTGTGAGTCTCAGAACAAGGAGGTATACTAAATAAGCTCCCACCACATAGAAGGAAACACCCAGAGTGAGGAATCCACAAGATGGATTCCTCATCCCATGGTGGAGGGGCTGGGGACCATGTACCATGGCCTTATCATGTTGAGTTGCCATAGACATGAGTGTCAGAGGTGGAAGTGTTGGACCAGGTTAGGGCTGGTTTAGCAAAAAGGTAGTCATCATTAAGGGTTTGTCATTCATAACCATGTGGCTTCAGAAACTCACAAACACTGGTTAAAACTCCTTTTACACATTGAGAAATTAAACAAATCAGTAGAATCACAAACAGGATTATCTCTTTGGCCAGCATGCTACATATTGTGGAGTCATTGGCAGCTTTAGAACCTACTACAGTGAAGAGGTAAGGATGGGAAACTAGTATTTGTTCATGGTCATTCATTTCTCTGCTTACAGATCTTTTCACAATGGATGGCATCATTAAATCCCCAACCCAGAAACTTGGGTGTTACCTTTGACATTGCTCCTTCTTTCCCTCATCCTTCATATCTATTCTTGTCAACTCTGAGGCTTCATATCTCTCAATTTCAATTCTGTCCTTTCCCTTCCATCCCCTTTATCACAAACCTAGTGCGGGCTATCTTGGGTTCCTTCAGTACTCTCCAAGTGGACCTCCCTGCCTCTGGTTCCAGCATCCTCATTTGAGGAAGGGGAGGCAAAGTGACTCTGGACAAAGCATGATCTTCTGTAATGAGGAAGGACAGTGAGGTATAGAGCCTGGATTTGAGCTCATATCTATCAAACACTAAATCCAAGCTCTTAACCTCTGTTCAGTGCCCCATCTCTATACAAATACCTCCCCCACCAGCACCACTACCACCAAATATTCCATGATCTTTTGAACTAATGTGTTCTAATGATCTGAACAGCAAATCACCAAATTAAAGAATTTTAAATGGAACCTTGGAGATCATTTAAAGCTAACTCATTCTTTTAAAAGAAGAGAAAAAAAAAGTTCAAACTGGTGTATACACTTGGGCAGGCCATAGTTCTGTTTAAGAGAAGAGTCAAAATCTGACCTCGGGTTTCCTGTTTCTGACTGTTAATCCTGACTCTTAACTCATGGAACAGATAAATAAACTGGAATTTTAAAAGTTAATAATTTAAGGGTTAAATGAGTTATGGGTATGAACATACACTTGGGTCATAATGGTACCAACGGCCCATTTGTGAAGAATGGGCGGTTTTGACTAGAATTGTTTTTTGGATTTTTTGTTGTTGTTTTTTGTTTTTAAAGCTGGAAGGGTTAGTAGAGGTCCTTAAAGTGTGGTTCCCTCACTTTATAGGTAATAAAACCAAGGCTCAGTAAGATAAACTGTGTGATGGGAGGTCCACGCAACCAAACTGAAATTGAATTCCAGGACTCCTAGCTTCCAATCCAGGGTTCTTTCCACTCATCTGGCTACTTCTTTGTGTCTTTACAAAAATGAGTAGATGGGTCTAAAATAAAACAGCCATTTCCACCACCCACTTTGGCACATCTGTCTACATATGGCTAGTGATGCTTATCCAAATGTGCTTCAACTCCTCCTCTCTCTGGCAGTAATTTCAAGATGTCCAAGCTGATATGAAAATGAAATGGAAGAGAAAACTGCAAACCTCATGGTTTTGTGCATCCTTTTAGACTAAGATCAGAGGGCGCCTGTGTGGCTCCGTGGGTTAAGCCTCTGCCTTCGGCTCAGGTCAAGATCCCAGGGGCCTGGAATCGAGTCCCACAGCGGGCTCTCTGCTCAGCAGGGAGACTGCTTCTCCTCATCTCTCTCTGTCTGTCTCTCAGCCTACTAGTGATCTCTCTCTCTGTCAAATAAATAAAATCTTAAAAAAAAAAAAAAAAAACTAAGATCAGAGTCTTCTATAGGCAAGGAACTTGGAAAACAGTTTTGTGTATGAAAATAAAAATCAAAACTGAGTGAGCCAGACCAAGTGCTGAAGAGCAGAGATTTAAATGAATTTTGTGTACTAGAGTTTATTTTGCTAATTTCCCTAAATAAGCTTTCTCCTCTACAAAATCTAAATAGACTGTTTGGGTCTATTTTTGACTTGTGCCAAGAGCCAACTTGCCATTTCCTGCCAAATGACCTTTGGACGGAAATGTCCTTTTCTCCTTGAAGGTCCATAACCTGTACAAATACAGCATCATCAAGGCAAGAGCTTGTGTCTACCACCCAGCTCAGCTGTCCAGACCTGTAAACACTTGTTCCATCCTCTGTAGGATTTTTTTAAAGAATCATGGCAAATTAGAATATAAGATGTGTTTCTGAGCTCATTTCAAGGCTGCTACAGCTTTGCAGACCCACCTCTAAGCAGAACATCTCAAGTGTACAACCGCCAACCAACACAGAAAACTGACACACCAGGCAGGCTTCTCTGCACCAGGGTACGCTTCAATTGCACACTCACACACAAAAGCACAATTTACTTGGGTCCTAGCAATAAGGAAACACTTACAAAAAAAAAAGGTCAGCATCTAACACTAGTTTGTTTGTTTTTCTGAATCTCTGCAATGATTATCAGGCTGAACTTATGTTGGGAGAACTTGAATCCTCTATCGCTTTCACCAGACTTCTTACTACCATCTCAAACTATAACAATAATGGTGATAATAATAATGATGAGAAAGAAAAATTGTTCAAATTAGACATTTAAAATCCCAAGTCCTTTGGTATCACCTCTGAATTTATGAAAAGAAAAAAAACCTCAGTCTTATAATCTATGCTTGAAATAATTGATAGTCTATGGGAGTAGGGAAAGAAATCCTAAATTCCATCGCCATAAAACCCTATTAAGTATCCCATTTAAGTAAAGCAAGTCTATGGTTTCATTAATCATCCCTTATTTTTATTTCATTTTCTAGTGATCAGTGCCATTCAACTGATCACAAAATTCATGTAAATGAGGCTTGAAGACGATTCCTTTCGTGTAGTTCTCAGATCAGACCATCTTCTCTGAGTCCGTCTCGCAGGGAAATTCGGCAGCACCCTCTGACTCTAGTGTCAACAGTGTGCCTGTCTTTTCTACAGATCCTCCCACTATCACAGAATCCAAGAGCAACGAAGCCACCACAGGGAGGAAAGCTTCACTCAAATGTGAGGCCTCAGCAGTGCCTGCTCCTGACTTTGAGTGGTACCGGGATGACACCAGGTATGTGCCAAATGAGCAGAGCCCCCATCGCTCCAACAGGTGATCTTGGGGACAGAACCAAGTTCCTCTGTCATGATGTGGGTTAACACTATTAAACTCTTCTTTTTCTCATCTCTGTATCAAGTGCTTTGGGGCCTATTTAGTTCTTAACCCAAAGCCCCAAGGGCATTCAGGTTACATGCAAAGAGGGAGGTAGGTGCTTAATGGGTCGTTTCCTAGAAAGTTTTCCTAACTTTCCTAGAAAGACCTGCATGTCTTTCTTACCTGTAGCAGAAACCAAAGCCCGATGAAACTCATCCATTCCCGAGTTTTCTCTGTCAGAGGACATTGATTCTGATGATATGGGGTTGCATGATTAAAATAAGGAATTGAAAAATAAAATAAAATAAGGAATTGAGCAGGAAACCACAAGCTCTAACTATTACATTTCTTTCTATGTCCTCCAGTATCATGATGAGAAAGGGGTTACTGCACCAAGTCTTCATCAGTGTTTCTTTTTACTCTTCTGTGTTTGAACTCAGGATAAACAGCGCTAATGGCCTTGAGATTAAGAGCACGGAGGGCCAGTCCTCCCTGACGGTGACCAACGTCACTGAGGAGCACTATGGCAACTATACCTGTGTGGCTGCCAACAATCTGGGGGTCACCAATGCCAGCCTAGTCCTTTTCAGTAAGTATGCCAAAGTAGGGCCTGACTCACCAGAACAAGTCAACTAGTTCTCCAGTGGAAAACTCGAATAACATTGACTTACCTTATCATCTATGTTACCTATTAAAGGTAAACTTGCACAAAAACAAGAATGTAGTCACTGAAATAAAAACACAGGCCCTTCATCCCTATGCATAAGGCAGGATTTACAAATGAAATAATTTCTCTCTCCATCTCCTGGCTTACTTTTGATAACTACTTTGTGGTTTTTTGTTGTCGCTGTTGTTGTTTTTCAACTTTTTTAAAAAATTCTGTTTTGTTTTGTTTTGTTTGATTTTCCCCCTGGTTGATTAACTATAAGAATATTCAAAGAACAGAAATCTCTTAAGGAACAGAGGTGATGTAAGATCCTGGAACATGGATGGCAGTTAAAAAATGGCCCTAGTAAGAGTGATTGAGTAAGAAAAATTCCAGGAGTCTGGGTAAGGTACCGGGAGAAGGGAGAGGATAGGAAAAGAAAGTGTATTTCTAACAACACAGGAGAAATGATGGAGTGAATGATTAAAACATGATACAAAATCTAAAGGAAGAAAAATGGCTGCAGAAAGATTTCTATATGACAGCAGGAAACACTACTTACCTGACATATTTTTAGAAGAGATAAAATGGTAGGAGAGAGGAGCATTTCCAAAGACCAGAGAAGATCCTAAGGCCAACTGAAGAGGACTCAGTTGTTTTAACTTCCTGGTATCCGTAGGAGAGCCCACGTCAGAGCCTGACTCTGTAGTAGCTGTTACGTCAGCTATCTGACCCCCTCCCTTGCTGGCCCTGAAGCTATAAGCATAGACACAAATGCCCCCTGAGAAACAGAAGGATGACGGGTGAGATTAGGAGAAGATGACACATTTGGAATAGGAAAGCAAGTCTACAGTTCCATTAGTAATCTCTTATTTTTACATAGTTCTCTAGCGATCAGTCCCATTCAGCTGATCACAAAACTCGGGAGTAAGAAAATGGAATTTGGAATAGGAAAATGTTTATCAGAGAGAGTAAAACAAACAAATGGGCCAGAAAGTTCATTTGACTAAAAGAGATAGTCCAAAAGCTTTACTATTATTATTTTGGATACTCTGGTTTCTCTTCAGATCGCATAAATCTTTCACCTTTTACTATTATGATTTTGGAATAACAAACCACAAGGAATTTTTTTTTTCCTGCACATGTTCAGTTGGAAAAGCTAGAAATACTACGACCAGGAAAGACGTCTCCATCTTGCTTTATCTGATTTAGATGAGCCTACAAGAAAAAAAAAGAAAAAAAATATATATATATATATTTAGGAGAAAAATCAATTTAAGTGAAAGTTCTCTTGAGATGAAGTATTAAAGCCATTTTATAACTGTTCAAGATCCAACTCTGCTTATAAAAAACAACCACCACAAACTATTCTAAATCTGGGCTTCAGTTTCTCACCTAAAACTCGTGTTGACTTCAGCCTATCACTGTTTGATGGCATACAGTCATACAAATGCTTGAAGTTTAAAATCATAGGAATTTTAATACAAAGTTTAAAATTCATATCCCTGTTTACTTGTCTCCAAAGACCAAACATCAGTAATGTTCTTTACTTCGGCTAGAGACACCAATACCTCAAGACAATTGAGAAGGTATTTATTAAGAAATGTAGTTACTTGTTTCATTCTTGGCATCAGGGATTCCATAAACAGGGGGGAAACAGCCTCCACTCTGCATCTGAGATTCTGACGTATCTAATGTAACCTGCTTAAGTAGAACGACATACACTTACTAAGAGGTTCTGTAGGGACACTAAGAGGTTTCATACAGAAAGTAGAATCGTTAGGTTAGAGAAAGTGAACAACTATAATTTGCATTAAAGCATTTTTCCTTGTATCCCACCCAGAAGAAGCATGCTAGTATATTTCAAATAGTAAAATGACACCTATAGACAGAGAGAGGGCGGTGGAGGAGGATGGAAGGGTGGGCTAGGTCAGAGATAATGGAGATACCTACCGCTAGTGTGCTGGTGGTGATGAAGGGTAATCTCCAGCCCTCTAATACCATTGCCCTAGTCATAAAAGTCCATTTAAAGGACCCACCAGTAAAATTAAGAAATGCCAAGAATCTTACAGAATCTCTGTTTGTAAGCTGAGAATCACAAACTTGGGCAAGTGTATCAAAATCACATTGTGACTTCACAGAGATCACCTGAAATTATACGATAGAGACGTGCACAGCACCATAATTAAAGGGACACTGTTTCCCCTTGGGCCCACACTGCCCTCTGCAGAGCATCCTTCTTAGGCATCAACTCTGCATTGGGCAGCACATGCATCAGCATTGGGTTTGTAACTGGTTTCCCACCGTATGGGAAAGTTTCAGAGGCATTATGATGAGTGGAACTCCTGCCCTCTTTCTTAGACCCAAGACCCAAATATGGACATGTTAAGGGGGAAGCTGCACTTCTTAACCAACCGAAAGGGCACTTCCACCATGCCTAGCCCACTGTGACCACAAGGAGGCCCCTTGTGACAGCCATCATAGCTGAATCCTTGGGAATACAGCTCTATGGAACTCTAGTCACACAGGCAAGAGAGAAAGAGAGAGGGAGAGGGTGGAAGGAGGTGGGAAAGGAGGGAAGGAGGGGGGAGGAAGTACCTAGGTGAACAGATTGCCCATTACTTGGACTCAAAGTAGATGGGTTGAATGGGAAGAAGGAAGACACTGCTGGTGGCGGTACTTTTCCACAGAACAGAGTCAGAAGGGGAGAGATGCTTGGGAGGGGCGGCTACCACAGCCCTGACAGAGAGTATTGAGTGGGTAGCGGGGAGCTGTGCTGACCCAGCTGGTCCAGAGCAGATGAGGCAGCTGGTGAGCTGCTGCCAGCCAGAAGGAGGAAGCCAGGAAAACTGGAGGGCCAGAGCCCCGAAAGAGTTCATGATTATCCATCTTCACAGGGGTGTCAGCACATTTCCAGTGTCCACCTCAGTGACATGTGCTGACTTTTTACGCAGGGTCAGTTTGTGGTCACGGATTCTTCTTGTCCTCCACTGTCTATTCAAATATTGCTCTCCAGAAGGGTCAAAGTAATTAAATGAAAGTGCAAGAATACATTGTATTCACAGTAATTTTTTCCTAAGCCAATGGAAGCACTCCTTTTTCCTTTGTTTCCTTCTCCACACATTCCAGCATTGTTTTATCGAGAACTGTACTACCTCAAGCTGTATCATATCCAACTTTATATATTTTTCTCCATCCTGGGAAAAGCATTACATTGTGTAATTTTTCTGAATACATTAGTCCAACAGTACAGTGTGTACCAGCAAAGATTCAGCTCCTTAGTCCTCCTCAGCTGTGGGGATATGCACCACATGGAGGAGGTTTTCTGTTGATGCCAAGAGAAGGTCCATCCCCAGCACATGGAACATCGCAGATTCTGTTTCCACACTGATAACTACCATGCACCCACAAAGGAAACCTATCTTGTTTCCATGCTTATGTTGAGTTACTTTTAACACAATGGATAGGGAGGAAGGATAGGATGATGATATTAATGTGGTCACTCCTGATCAAGTCAGTTCTTACAAGGTGCTCTGCACCTATGCCAAACACTTAACATACATGATCTCATTTCATTGTAGATCCTAGTAGGGACTCCTACTTCTCCACTACACAAAGAGGTTAAGCAACTAGAGCAGCTAAGTAAAGCTGCTCGGATTTAAACGAGTAATCTGTTTCCAAAATCCAGACTCCAGATCCATATGTTACCTAAGTTTGTGTATGTGGAGAAAATGTTAGGAAATGTATCTTTTGTAGTTTAGAAGTGAGGAGATAGATAATTTCTTTCTCCCTTTTTTCACTTATCAAGATCTTTCCAGTACTAAATATTGTCACATCCCTTCCCACCTCAGACTCTGTGGATCACCTCCCATTTCATTTCCATTAACCCCCACCAACACGGGTTCCCTAGATTAGTTAGACTGTTGATTTATCTTTGGCACACTGAGATTCCTAACTAATATTCCAGGCTAGTGATCAGTGCTTGACCTCAGGACGGGAATATTCCCACATGTTAACGGGCACTCCTACTAATCAATTACCCTCTGCTTTAGAGAAATGAGTGATTGGGAAGGCATTTTGAAGCTATAAGTACAAAAAAATAAAAATGCAGAGAAATCTACACTAAGCCATACCACATCAGTGTGTAGGAGGTTTTCAAATTTTCTTTTGAATTTTAGAAGATCATTAACTTGTAAGCCTATACTTGATTAAATTTCCAGTATTACCTAAGCAACCCAGCACTGGAGGAAGCCCTTAAAATGAGGGCTTCCCCTACTTGTTTAGAAACCATTTTAAGTTATCACCTCGGGGGTTCAGGGTTTAAATATATACCACTTGATGATGCTAGTTAAGACTTGGCAAAGCCTCTTAACCAGCTATGTCTGGATGCCACATGCACATAATAAAACAATGTGAGCCGCTACTGGAACATTACCACATGTGGTTTGAAAGGACTGGCGGCAAACTTTTTACAAGGGCTCTCTGTGGCTACAATAAGAAATAGATGGGCATTTGGGACATAATTTAGTTTCAGGAATAGGTGTGGAATGTGCTGACTTCCAAAAAGTTTACAAAACATCCGCAATACCCATTGAAAAAGAAAAGAAAATCATATCTCAGTTAATAAATTACCTCCATATATACACCTGATCATCAACTCCAGCCTTTGTCATTCAAGTGCTTTTAATTCAGAGGTTCTTCTTAAGTGTTAATGCCCCATTTATCTCATGGTGTCCCAGCAGAATCAACCAATCACACATACACACACACACACACACACACACACACTTAACAGATAAGAAACCGATGATCAGAGTTCAGGGTCTTACTAAGAGCCACGGCATATGTTTCTGAGGTCAATCTTAGGGCTCTGTTCCTAAGAACCTTCCAATCACCTGCTAAGCTCGGCGGACTTCCCCAAATGTTAGTAGCTGAAAGACAAAGCACATAGCAGCTAAGTTCCTACCCTCCCCTACTTCTGAGTTTCAAACGTTGAAGAATTTCTTTTTCATTTTAAGTAATATCACTTCCCATTACACTCTTCCAAGAGTCCACAAACCCTGGGCATGAATTCTAAAATGCAGCAGAGTGATGACAGAAGAATAAGGAGGAAGGGCTGGGGTGGGGAAGCATCTAAAGGAGTAAGTAAGATGGAGTTAGAGGGTGAGAGTAACCAGTGGGGCGTGGTAGGGCTGAGATGAGGAGGATTAGGGTGGAGCTAAGATGATGGTAACAAGCTGAGAAACAATTGAGAGGGCAATGAGGGGAGGGTGAATGAGACAATTTCAGTGATATAAATGGTCTTGTGGAAATGAGGGCAGAGTGCATTTACCCAGCTGTGAACACTGTGATGAGAAAATATTAAGCTGAATCATTTAAACGGTCTGAATAATAATAGTAATAATAAAAATAAAATACAGTAGATAGAGTATCGTATGGGACAGTAGTCTCCAGCTGCTCCATAAATGCTGAAGGCAGTTTAGCTATTTATTTTCAAAGCTGGAAACTTAATACCAAGTAACCAGTGGAGGCTTAAACCATTTTTCTATTTGACACTTGTGTAACTAAGACACAATTGTTCACTGTGCAATTATTGACCTGTTCCATCTTAATGCACTTAGGAAACTTTGGCGTTTAAGCTACAACTTTCAGCCAAGCTAGAGAAAAGCTCCTTCCGCAAGGAGGCCGGGTTTTCTTGGCATCCCGATGTACTGAGTGTCCAAATTCCAGGCAAAATCTACTCTTCCTAAACTGACGGAACGAGAGGGCAGGCAGATCAAATTTGAATATTATCTTGATTTTTGTTGGTTTCAATTTATCATTAGTCCTTATTTAACCAAACAGCTAAGAGGGATATAAAGTGCAGGCTAATTATGTTGCACTATAGGGTTTCTAGGCAGCGAGGAATGCATGCGACCCCTGATACACCATTCTCGCTCTCTGAAAGAGCCTCAGAGGAGGATTTCGAGTTAAACCTAGGGTTTTGATAAGATAAATAGGGGATATCTTCAAGTCTGAGCTCTGCTTGCAACATCAATTTACGATCAGTAGCTTGCGGATGGGTCTGTGAGTGACACATAAGCTCAAGTTCAAGTGTTCAAAAGAGTGCTTTTTCCTAAATAAATAAATAAATAAATTTTTAAAAAAGAATGCTTTTTCTTACTCAACAGGGTGTATCATCAAGTAAATTTGGTTGGTTGATCAAATCTCAGGTGAGATTGTATTATCACAAGAGGTTGTATTATCACAAGAGACAAAATAAAATTATATCATGTCAATTTACTTATTTCCTTGGCATTACCCTTGCACTGGTGTTAGAATGGAAGAAAAACCTGAGGAAAAAGTTGAATTAGTATTACCCAAAATAAATTTTCTACATACGTAGCTAAAGCTGATAGGAGCTGTAGGGCTCAGGGAGAGGAAAAGTGTCCTTAGCAATCATGGGTCCATCTCTCATGAGTTAAAGAGATCAGAACCAGGACGAAGTTGCATGACTGAATGTGATCACGACTAATTTATATACCATCAACCCAGCCCTCCAAAAAACTTGTAATTTCGGTAGTTGAGTTTTTTCACTGTAGGGTAGGATCCCGTGTATAGGATTGCCACAATAAGATGTTGTTTCCTACTCTAGCTAATTTTTTTTAAAGGCTTTAGATTTAAAATTTTACTAATAACTCTTTAATACTTTGGTGTTGGCAAGAAGAACAGACAAATGCTTCACGGGAGGTATAATCCTATAAGCTTGGAAATTCTTCTGTTTTGTAATTATCTGAGTAGCTAAACATGAGTAAGATATATATAGAAAGAGATACAAATATAGATCTATATAAACTCTCCATGACGCTTACTATTTTTCCCCTATAGAGCGTGTTTCACCCACAATCCCCCATCCCATTCAAGGTCAGTATGATTTTTATGACTGTAGTTCTGTTGCTGGGTCATTCTCCATCATCTATAATGTGCACAACACAAACCGGGGGACACAGATTGACAAAATTCACATACAATAGAAATCTTTTTTTTTTTTTCTTTAAACCTTCAAAAGAGAGTCCATCCATTGTCCCCACACCAGCTGATAGGCCTGTAACAGACCTGTCATCTGACTTAAGTTGGTCAGTTGCTGGTGAGATGATGCCAAACTCAAAAAGCAATTTTCTCTTCAATTAGTATGTATGACAAGTGACTGTGGACTCACATATTTGGAACACAGCTAGTTACGTTCTGCAGCTCATAAAAATACGAATCCTCCAACTAGCCACCCTCACATTTGGAGGCTTATGCAATCTGAATCTGAAGTCCTTGGAATTGTAGAAATGAATTTATCTACTGCTGTCGAAGTTTGAACTCAGCCATGTTACAAGGACGTTCATTTTTCTGAAAATCTTGGCCTATCTGAGGGCCTTTCCTTTTAACCATGACTATTTTAGAAAACGCAAATGAAAAAATAAGGTAGTCAATTCTGTATTCCTTTTCATAAAACTTTCCACACACTCAAATTAAATTTTGCCTCCTACATCACATTTAGATGCAAGTTACAGCCCCAGCCTTCTAGCTTAAGGCTATTTAAGGGCAAATTGGCAAATAAAATTAAAACAATACAAAAAACTCTGAAATGAAACCAACCTACCATTGAAATTAAATTCCAGAAAAGTGATTTGCAAATAACACTCAAAGACCTGAGAAAAAATGGAGAGTAGGCCATGCGGGGCCTAGTGTGGAAAAAATAAATCCAATTAAACAAGATTATTGTATACACTATAAAGGAAGTGTGCTGAGAATTAAAGGTAGAAAGCTGCTGTTTTATAAGTTTGAACACGGATCATGTATCATTAACACTCGCCCAAACTAAAAATTAGGCCAGAATTCGGTGAGGATGTTCAGTGTCAATAACGTGATGTTTTGCATATGTATGTATTCACATATATGCAAACTTATTTTAATTATATTTGCAATGAGGATTGCAAGGTTTCAAGGATCAACTAGACAGCTTAATAAAAAAGTTATTCTTAAATTTTAAGAAGGGTCCAAACTATTTTTAGAACTCTCTTGAATAAAATTGTTCCCTGAAACATTAATGAAATCTGTTTCTTATCCCAGATACTAAAAATAAGACTTAAAATGTGCCTGTTTTTTAGACTTGACATGAAACTTCGTGTTCGTGGAAAATATCCCATTTTGAATTCCTGACATGCCACAATTATTTTAAGACATTTATCTTCTAGTTTTGCTGCAAAGATTGACACCATTTTATCATGTTGCCATCTTGCAGCTATCTTGACGTGACAAACACACACATACACATGTGTCCCAATGGATAACATTTTCAAAGAGGTCATGCTCCATCCAAGATGAGCTTGGAACATTGTCACTGTGCATTTGTGAGAGCAGTTCTGCAGCCACAAACTCACATATTTATCTGATCATGCTTTATGATGTATATAACATGGAACAAAATGAAGTCAGTCACGATTCACAAAGGACAGCTGTTGGATATTGAAAAACAGTCTGGACCTGGAATGGAGCACGTTGGATTTTATTGAACTTGATCTTTTCCCACACACTGAATTGTTGATTGGAGAATGACCCGGGTTTGATTTGACGTTGTAGATAGACTGTAGATAGCTTCTTTAGATCCAATATAGAGACTGTAGTTTATCTCACTACTAATACTTCGGGCTTCTGCTGGTAGAAATTGAAAAGCTGTTCATGGAGACTTGGGATAGCTGATGTGTGAGGCTGAGAGAGAAAGATAATGCCCTCTTAAATCCCCTGTTTCTTACAAGAACTTTAACTTTGTAGAAATTAAATCCTTTTTTTCTTTTTTTCTCTTCTCTCCAATCAAGATGGCAATCCATGTGAAATGCAGTTTTCCATGGGAACAAATATTAACATATAGGATCCTTAACTCTTTTTATAGTGCCACTGGAATACCAAAATGTCTATGAAAAGCATGCCTACCTCACTTTGGTTGTATCTATAGGACAAAACACCTTCATTTAACTAAATACCGTATATTGTCATCATCTAGGTAGAAAACAACATGTCTACCATGAAGTGCCTGAGGTGTCTATAAACAGTTGGTTGATGCAAAGGTCCTTTTCCATTTACCCATCATAAAAAGAGAGAACTTTTCCTCCTCTGTTCCAGTAACAGAAATGCATGTTTAATTTCAGCTGCTTCACTGTTAATATCTTTCGTTGGAGGGTCTCCCCACCCCCAATCCCACTCTACATGGCTCATCAAGCTGACTGGGGATAAACATCAGAGTCACAGCAGGAATGCAGTCCTAAACCCCTTCAAGCTGTGATTAAACAAAAACAAGGCTCAATAAATCAAATGTATTTCTCCTGGGCTTCCTTCATCATATTGCTTGATTTTCTGCAGTGATAATAATAATACTGGAATTACACCAAAGGATAATTTGTATGGCCTGTGACCAATCAGAAATTTTCAAATGTCCTTTCCTATTCAGCCAAAAACAAGACCAAAAAAAAAAAAAAAAATCCGTGTACTTCCCTGCTTCTTAATTTAAAAGATATACATAAATAAATAAAATACTGTTCCATCCTTGATCTGTTTCTGATAGGTGTTTTTCCCCATTAATTTTAATTTAGGTTTATTTATTCTGAAATGAGTCCTGAATTGCATATATTTGCATAACTACCTCTGACTATATCACTGCAGAAAATCCACTGAATTGTAAAATGAGGAAAGAGTCAGCTCTAAGTGACTGAGGGAACTTTTCTCATTTTGTTAGGCTCAGATCCTTTCCTGAGGCCTCTGAATCCTGGGAAGTGATGCTACTGCTCTTGTCTCCTCCCCAAAAGCTCACTTGTGCATAGCCTTTCATGATGGAAGGGCATCTAGAGAGGCCTTCACATTGAGAAGGACCACAGGTTCAAAAGGAGGTGACAAAACCAGCTGCAGAAAGTTAAAATGAAGTAGAAGAAGAGAAAGGACAAAGACAAATTACCATTGTGTTGTTTTTATCACCCTTAGGTGAGGAATCCCCTTGAGTGTGGGATTCTCTGGACTCAATCAGCCCATCCTTCTCCCACCACTGCAACTTAAAAAAAAGAAAAAGAAAAAATAATAATAATAACCCTGGGTTGAGTCTCACTTGCTTGCCTCCCATCTGATTATTTATCCCAAGTGAACAGCCTTTCCATTCACTAACCCTGTGTGGCGAGTGGGTTTGGGAAATGTTGAGATTATCTTCCAGGCTCAGGCTTTGCACTGGGTTTGTTCACAGCTGCTTGCCATTCAGTTCCTGTTTTTCCATTGATAAAACACATTGCACATGGCTGGGTTTGCATGATTAATACAGCTGTCTAAAGCTTTCTCAGGAAACAAAACAAAACCCCCAAAATTAAAGTGTAAAAAAAAAAAATTAAAATCCAACCCACAAACAAACCAGGCGTGCCGAAATCTGAGGTCCACCTGGCATGTTTCCTCCCAAAGGGAGCCGGGCATCGTTACGGGCGGGCCTGGCATCAGAACAGCCAGTAGGAGGAGGCCACATACCCGCTCTCACCTGGCACTCTGAGACCAGACTCCACTGGGATGGAAGGAAAGTGGGAGAAAAATCCTAAAATCAGTGCATGCCGTAAACATAACTAGACAATCCCTACAACTTCATATATTTTCTATAGGATGTTATCCCAGGTATCAATGAGAAAATGCCTCTTTTCAGCTCCTTATTATAACAGCAGTGCCATCTCTTATAATAATAACAATAATAATAACAATAATAGCTAACATAGAGAGGGGGCATCTCATGTACCAATAAAGTTCTGAGGGTTTTTGCATGTATTAACTCAATTAATCCCCACAATCCTAAGAAACTAATATGCACCTTCTCCCACACTCCTTAATGATCAAAGTATACCCAAACTACACTCTACACCTTGCGGCATCCAGGCACATATGTAATGCACCTATAGTGCATTATAAATAACCATTAGGTATGCTTCGTCATTAGATATGTATCTAATGAATTGTAAACACTCATCTAATTTATTTTGAGTATGCTTATAATACACAATACTTTTACCTTAATACCCATACACTCTTACAAAGTCTATTTCCAGACATACTCAACACAGACACGTATGCCCGACTCACACAGAGATTTATATGAAAGCAGTCATCTTTAAAAAACATGAGCCGAGGTATCTGGCATCAGCTCATCTAATTTCACACACTTATTCAGGCTGATTTACATACACACCTCTATTAATCATGGATAATTACTAGCATTGTTCTCTTTAATTCAGTTTTTCCAACTGTGAAATGGGAAAGAAATTATATTTTTCATGCCTACAAGCTCAGAGTGTTTTTTAAACAATATACAAAAGAGAGCTTCAAGTTCCTAGAAGGAAAGCACACTGAATTTAAAATAATCATGCTCATATACACATACTTCTTACATTTTTTAAAAGTGCTGATATTTAAAGACACACTTGCATCCGATTGCCTGGATATTAGCTATTTACAAGTTTGGTGTGGCTTCATCGTACTTTGATTTTTGACTGATTCTGGGAATGTCTGAAATGCCCCCTGCTAGCGGGTTTAAATACAGAAGTGTCCCACGGCCAGATAAAAAACGTTGTTTATTGTTTTTCACCAACATCATAATATTACACTTAAAGAAGCTTCACATCGCATCCTTCTCTATTGTGTGGCGTGCATGTGCACACACACACGCATACACACGCACACATGCTGATACTTTCAGCGAGACCTTATCATGCACATTACCACCTGGCAGATCAATCCAGCATCCTCACTCTACAGAAAGTGCCCTTTTTCCTGGTCCAAGGTATAAAGCACATCCCAGGGAAGGTTTTAGTTTAGTTTTCGCACTAGCTGGTGAAGGAAAAAGGGAGCCTTGCTTTTTTACTGATAGTACTTGGAAAGTAGTGTTAATGCAAATTTACAGCAAAATCATGGACCCAGACTAACATACATGAAGATCGTTAAGAGCTGACATTGGTACCTGAGGACCCTCTCTGATTCCCTTCCTGGGAACAACAGGCTGACTTCCTCCTGATTTTCTTCAATGGCTGGGAACCAAGTGGGATAGTTGTGCCAGTAACTCACTGAGAATCAATACTTCACCTGCCAACACGGTGATTCAACCACGGTGATTCAACCAGTAACCCAACTGTTGAATCCACTTCTGTGCCTTACTCGTCTCAGCTCTGCATTCTTCCTTCGGCTGTGTTCCCTAAACACCTCTGGGCCTCTCCCTGTTCAAATCTGCCAGCAAGACTAAACCTGAAATGTATTCACACTATTATTTAAATGTCCAACAGCAGCTTGGAAGTGTTACCTCTCAGAATTTACATTTAGCTTCAAGCTAAATGGCTAAAAATCCTACAGCGTCCGTGTAAAGGTAGGAGAATTTTTTGTACAGGGACTCTTCTCTAATGCCTTTTCCTATTTTCCCAGTCTGTTTCTGCCTATGCCAGTCAGATTCTCCCGGTGAGCCTCCTGTACTTAGGCTTTGCTGTGCTATGCAGATTTCGAGAGTCAGCGGGGATTTGAAGATGAATATATTTTTTTTAAATCCCAGCTCCCACTAAATTTTAATTTGATGGAAATATTTCTCTTCTATGAGCTTTATGGGAAAAAAAAATCTTTCAAAGTAACAATTACATTTGGGGATTAAGTTTAAGTAATTGACAGTCTTGTCTTTTTAATTAAAAGGAATAAAGCTGCCTAAGAAGAGCTCAGTGAGATTTGCAGCAGAAAATGTTGGCATGACGCCCCAAAGGGTGAGAAGACCAGGATCTGGAATGGACAGAAAATGCTGATGCAGGTCTCTCTGGTCTTTCCAGGGCACCCCCAGCTGAGGTGGCCCTGGTGTTTGCATCAGTGTGCCATTTAACGGGAGGGCAACGTGGTGCTGTGAGGAGCTGGATATAGCCAGGAAGGAGACCCTTCTTCGGGAGCTTGGCTCTATGTTCAGAGACATTGTATGGAACAAGTCCTTCAAGTCCTTGAAGGAAGTGGCACTATTTAGAGTCAAAAAGAAAGAATGCATACCCTCCAGGAACTCAAACATCGACAGTCTCAGGTCCTGAGGAATGTCCTCATGTAACCCCCAAAGTGTAAACTTGAATTTTAATCTGCCCTTGAGCTCTCTCTATTTTACCTGAAATTCATATTCCTGCTCTCTGTGCTTCTCGATTTTCTTTTACTCTGTATTTTTCACCATATTCACCTCACCCGACATATGTACTTTTTCTTTGACATCCTTCAAATGAAACCAAAGAAAAAGTTTTGATAGTAATAACATTCACTTCGAAACCCTGGTTAGCAGCCATGCGAGCAAAGCCATTATCCCATCTATCTGGAGGACACATCTACTTCTGAAGAGGCAAGATACAAATTAACCTTAGTAACAACTTCCCTTACACAGTCACTCTGTCCTCACAGTGGTCTTTCATCATCACAAGTCATTTGTAGGTATTAAATTAAACAAGCACCTCCGTCGGGGGGGAGGCGGGGATCGGCTTACGTGGCCCCACCTTACATCTCCCCTTGTGTACTGCTGTGAAGAAACACACCTGCCAAGGAGGAACACAGCGTGACATAATGAGTTTGGAATTCCAATTTAAGGTGTTCATATGTACCCAGATGTATGATGGGAGTAGGCAGACCACTCACTAAGACTCCACTGAGAATTGTCAGCTTATATCCACCACAAGTCAGTGGGGGGAGAGACTTTACAAGTCATTCATCTTGCTTCCTAATTGGACCCTGGGGAGCCAAGCATCACCATAGTTGACTATACTGTTCTGCTTATTACTATGCTGATTGTAGAAGAAAACACTTGCCACATCTCTGTCACACATATGTGTGTTTTAACCCCTAGACAACACCACTAACAAAGTATCTTTACTATAAATCATAGCTGTCAGTCGGTTCTACTCTAACTGTCCCATGCTTGTAACAATGGCTCTAAATGAACCACTCACCTTGCAATTGCAGTTCCAGTAGGACTTTTTTAACTGCCCAAGAGACATTGTTTGGGGCAACAGTAGCATCTCGTGAATTTAAAAAAAAAAAAAAGAGTAAAAGGAAAGAGTTATGTCTTGGCTCATTGCCCATTCTGTGTACCATCCCATCCTCCTTAGCCCACAAAGCACAAGCATTCCCAGCCATGTTCTATGTTGGAAAGTTGCTTGACCATTCTAAAATGTTTTCTCGATTATACATGTAGAGTTTGTATGACTTGGGAGCAGGGAAAGTTCGGAAAACAGAAACACCTATAGAAAGAAAGAAAAAGAAAGGGGGGGGGAATGGAGGAAGGAAGGGAGGGAGGGAGAAAGGGAAAGGGGGAGGAAGGAAGGAAGGGGGGAGAGAGAGGAAAGAAAAAAGAAGGAAGGCAGGAAGAAAGAAAAAAAAAGGAGGGAAGGAAGGAAAAAAGAAATCAAATGGTATCTTTGTATGTTGAATTGCAAGTTAGAGAGGAGTAACGTGGGAGGTTTGTTCTATTTTCCTCCCTGGAGTTCCAGAACACAGGTAAGTTCGTCATTGAAAGCTGCTCATTGTTGCAATGCTGAAAAAGAGCGGTCTCATTCACTGGAGGTCAGTCTTCCCTTCGAGAATCAACCCTGCTAAGTCAGTTCAGTTAATAGTGTGACTTCTTGTTCTGTATTTACATGTACTCTCCACTTGCTTTTGCTTTGTAGAGTTTCTTTTAGAGTCCATGTTTTCTTTTTCTCGAGATTTCTAACCATTAGGAACACAAGAAAGAGACTTCATTCTCAACGGGCAGTGCAGGTTCATTTCTGGCCCAGCTTACCTGACAATGCACAGTATGTCAGTCACACCATTCACCCACTCAAAAACACAACTACCCTAGTACTTTCTATGTGCCAACTCTGAGCATCATCTTGGGAATACCAAGACTGTATTGTTTCTGTGGAAAACAAGCTAGACACAGTCTCTGCACTCATAGAGCTTACAGACAAGATGGGGTAACAGATGATGTGTTAAGCAGGCATGAAAAAGGTTTGCCAAGTTTAGGGTACCTGTGTAGTATTCAGGGAGCACAGGACAGAGACAGCTTAGCTAGCCCAGAGCAATCAGGGAAGGCTTCCAGGTGAAAGGGACGTTTAAAAGGCAGAACGGAAAAAAGAGAGGAGCAAACATTCCAGTCTATACCAAAGTCTAGAATTCAGAGAGAGTTGAATTAAGTTAATTAAGTCTAATTAACTTTCACAATCTGAAAAAACACACTCTTTCTCAAATAGTTTCTTACTTATCCTATTTTGCATTTGGCCTGTTTTAAAAAGAAAAGAAATGTGATAAAACAGTGGGGGTTAAAAGTAAGGGAATCTGGGGTGCGTGGGTGGCTCAGTCAGTTAAGTGGCTGCCTTTGGCTCAGGTCATGATCCCAGGGTCCTGGGATCGAGGCCCGTGTCCGGCTCCCTACTTAGTGGAAAACCTGCTTCTCCCTTTTCCTCTGCCTGCCCCTCTGCATACTTGTGCTCTCTCTGTATACATCTCTCTGTCAAATAAATTAATAAAATCTTTAAAAAAAAAAAAAAAGTAAGGGAATTTACATTCCCACCTCTGTTACCCTCTTAGGACAAGAAAGCATCTGCTGGCTTCATTGTACAGACATGTAGTGATACTGCATACTGGGTGTAGGTAGCACTATCTTGGGTGAATTTTCTGGAAAAAAATGCCGAGAGCCTATTTTCTGGACGAACATCCAGAGAAAACTTTCAGTCGCTCATCAGGGAGGTTGGATGGTAAATTTTAATTTTAATTGTGGGAATGGTTAGGTTGCAAGGACCCGTCAGTATTTTCAAGGAGCTTCTCCAGAAGCTGGTGGCAATGCTGTAGTTGGAGTCAGTGACACGGCGGGAGTATGAATCCCTGAGGCTTCCTGGCATGCTGAGTAACAAAGTCACTTGGGAAAGGTCCAAAGCAGAACCGCCTTTACCAAGTTCTGGGCTGTGGGGGTTAGTGCCAGAGACATAGATGCAAGGATAACACAGAGCATACCACCATTTGTAATCCCGTATCTTCTAGTTTCCAAGAGCCTTAAAAGCTGTAGGAAATCTCACAAATTCGTTATCTCTGCATTCAAATTCTGGAGGCCTGTCATCTTGTTTTATGGTAGCTGAACTTTTTTTTTTTTTTTTTTAAATTTTGAAACATACAAAAGGAAAACACACCTTACATGGATTAAAGACAGTCTTGAATCCCTTAGAATTTAAATCTAAAATGTATTCTAAAACAGATCTGCAATTCAGAATTCAGGGCTGGGAAATGAAAAGAGAGGAAGAAAACCAGAAAGAAGGAAAATCTCTAGAGACCTACCCAAACCTGTGCTTTTAATCCTTTTTTAGCAAGTCAAATAAAGGGAGGCACAAAAGGCTTTAAAATATACATAAAATGTATGTTTTTAAACACGGAAAATATAATCTACTTTGTACCAACAACTAAGTAGATTTGGGACTGGGAAGTAGTTCTTTATGAAATGAGAAGAGTGGTCTTTAATTCCACAAGGGCAAAAGGCCAGAATTGTACCTACAGGTGCAACGGTCACATTCTAGATACAAGGGCAGAAACACATCTTTCTCTCAAAAGACAGAAACTGCATGTCTGACCCTAATATCTTACTGACTGGGATGTCTGTGTGGCTCCATGGGCATTTGCCTTTAGCTCAGGTCATGATCCCAGTGTCCTGGGACAGAGCAGGGCTTCCTGCTCGGCGGGGAGCCTTGCTTCTCTCCCTGCCACTCGCCCTGCTTGTACTCTCTCTGTGTCAAATAAATAAATAAATCCTTAAACAAAAAAAAAACAAAAAGCAAAAAACACAACTTACTGACAGCTGATTCAAATAAATTGACTTCTGGAGTTTTTCTAATCTTTTTTTTTTTTTTTTTTTTTTAAGTTTTTCTAATCTTGTATGTATTTTAAGGTGGAGTGGCCCAGGGAAACCCCTTTATTAAAGTTAGACCCTTGGGCATTCTCTAACATTTTAATTCATTAATTATTAAAAATTAAATTTCTCAGGCTAAATAAGAAACCCGTAGGATTTGAGAAAGCTGACTTTCTGTAAGAGACTTACTGCAGCCCTCTCTTTATGGTGGGAGTGCTCGGCAAATCTACACTTTCTGGAACAACTCACATCACCACTGAGCAGAGCCCACAGCCCTTAAAGACACATCACACACCCCCTCTTACTCGACAGTGCAATTATATCAAGCCTGTAGTCAGAGGGTCTCATAAGCCCATATAATACATTTTTTATTGCGTTGTCATTTCCTGTTGTTAAGACTATGTTCCCTGGCCTTACCTATCTTAGCTTCTGTTTGGTTTTGCTCTATGACACCAGCCAACTGAAAAAGCGAGGAAAAAAAGTTTCAGTCTCCTTGTAAGGATGTCAGCCCAAAGCCAAATATTATTTTCTTTTCCCCAGAGTTAGAGTGTTTTTAAAATGCACTGTTTTGTTTTTATAAATACTTTTCTATTCTGATAATAAATGGTACACATTCTCATTATGGAAGAATTTGAAAATATGTGAAACTCTAGAGAAGAAAATAAAGATCGTATATAATCTCTCTCCTCAGAGATAACATAAACAAATGTTTCACCTGGAGGTTTGAGCTTAAAATACTTGAGTTAAAACATCTAAGCCTTTATGTTTTTCTGCCCTTTCTGAGGATGGGTGTGTTTCTGTGACTTGCCCAAGCGTACAGCCCAGGCAGGCCCAGGAGCAGCCCTCCGGCCCCAGATCAGGGCTGTCTCCCCAGTGACAGAAACACTCGCGGCTCTCCCCAATCCCAGTCAAACCAGACTCATCCTATCAGAGGTTTCCCTTCCAGGATTTCCAGTGAGAGGTCCCCCTTTCAGATGTGGGAGTGCCTACATCCTCTCTCTAAATTGGTGTGTTAATATTTCCCCCTTCATAAGTTGGTCTCTTTTGAATGAAATGAGCATTAAAAACATTTTTTTTCCTGATGCTTTTTACTGTAGAAGACTTGATTTCTAGGGGATTGGTCCATAAATTCATGAGAATAAACAGTGAGTCTCAAATCTTTTTTAAAAGACTTTATTTATTTATTGGAGAGAGAGCACAAGCAGGAGAAGGGGCAGAGGGCAAAGCAGACTTCCCGCTGAGCAGGGAGCCCAATGTGGAACTTGATCCCTGGACGGGTCATTCCTGGGATCAGGAGCTGAAGGGAAAGCAGACGCATAACCGACTGAGCCACCCAAGTGTCCCTGTGAGTTTCAAATATTTTATTCACATTACACAATAAGAAATTATGTCAGCATTAATTTTGGTTTGGGCTTATTCTCTCATTCAACAAGAAGTTAACACCACATTCCCAGAGTGAGAAATATTTGACTAAATCTTTCATGGCTCCAGCTCATTCCTAAAAAGCATCAGACATGTGAAGTTCATTTTAGGTCAACTGTTAAGGGGGGAAAAAAGCCCCTAGAAGTATTTGGAAGTGTAAGATTCCTTTCATGACCTAAAGTTAGCTAAAGGAAGCCAACACCCTTTCACAAATATTGAAGACACACTAAGACTTCTTGGTTTCCCCCAGCCAGTTTGAAATAATTCTCTGAGTAGTTAGGATAATAGTTCACCTATGAACTAACTAAGAAAATAAAAATCAGGGCACCTGACTGGCTCTGTCCACAAAGTATGTGACTCTTGATCTCAGGGTCCTGAGCTCAAGACCCATGCAGGGCATAGAGCTTACTTTTAAAAAACAAATGAACAGCAATAATAGAAAAAATAAATACTAAAACTAAAACTAAACAAAGCAGGAATAGCCTTAAGGTTAAGGTTTAGACCTATTTCTCTATTTTGGCTTTTCCTCTGTGAACTACACCCAGAATGGTTACTGATTCTCAGAGAACATTTTTCCAGAGGTATTAGGAATTAGGGTTCATACAACATGAATATAGTAAGTGGAGAAAATAAAAAACTCTAACAACCTAAACAGAAATCACAGCCATATCTTTTTCTATGTCAAAAAAACAATAATAATAATACTTGTAAGTAGACGTTGCTGTTGCCTAAAGCCTCTGAGTGGAGAAACCTGCGAGAAAGAAATTAATAACTTTCTAAGCTTGAAAGTGGCTTTGAAAATTGAATTAATAAATGACTTGCTTTTAAGCCACTATAATAATAAGGGTTTTGTTTTTTAAAACTGTGACAAAAATAAATAAATAAAAGTCAGAGCACATAAAACATAAATTCCCATCAAAGAACCTTATAAATGTTATGTTTCAGGTCTTCATCATCAGCGAAGGAGGAAGAGGCAACACGTTGAATCTTCCTCTTTTCCTTTATTAAGTTTCTTAAGGATTTTTACCCCGTACCTCTCTCACTTGTTCCAGGAAACCGGAGGGTAAAAACTCCCATTGAATTTGGACCTTCCCTCTCTTCTGTACATACAGTCCTACTAGATCTCCCAGAAGCGGGGGGGGTGGGGAGGAAACAGTGCAATTAATCATCTTAAGTCCTCAAACTAACATGTCATTTTCAAAACCTAAGGCACATCCGATGACCAGACTTATACAAAGAGTTGTGCCATATGCAATGGAAGACAGAGTATTCCCTTGTTCCGATGGCAGTGGCAGATTAGAACGTGGTTCACTCATGTTCACGTAAACATGGAACAAGAAAAACCACACAAATGATATAGACCCCAAAGTTCTGTACGTCCTCCCCAGGGCTGGGAGTAAATACTTAGAAGCAGGGACTTTGAGATAAGACATGAAAAGTCAAGAGTCAGAGTACTGAAAATCAGTGCCTCTTTTTACGGGTTTGTTGGACCCTCATTTCCTCTACCACATAGAACTCAAACAAGGCAAAATGACAAAATTGTTCAGAAATATAGACTTGAACATTCCCTTGGACAATAAAAGATTTTCCAAACTGTAAACCCTATAGAGTTTCCAGGGACACATCTCTCTCACTTTCATATCACTCACTTCAGTTTTTGAGCAGAGAGAGAAAGAGAGAGAGAGAGAGGGAGGGAATGAATCACACCACATCATGGAAGATGAGAGGTAAGAAGTCTTCTGGTCTCTGAACAATAAAACAAACTTGTGTTTCTATTTCTAAGGTTTTAGTTTTCATTAGTTGAGAGGATATTCTCTTTTTTATTTCTTTTTTTTTTTTAGTGTTTTCTTTTTTTTAGAGAGGGAGAGATGGGGTAAAGGGCAGAGGGAGAAGGAGAGTCTCTTAAGCATGTCCTACACCCAGTGCAGAACCCAATTTAGGATTCAATCTCACAACACTGAGATCATGACCTGAGCTGAAATCAACAGTCAAACACTTAACCAACTGAGACACCCAGGCAACCCCTCTCCAGAGCATATTCTTAAGTGAAGCTCAACCACCCAGAAAATTTTCTACCTGACCAAACTTGGGGACTGATGGAAGGACCTCTTCAACCCATTTGGCTCTCCAAATGTCTGATTTCCCAGCAAAAATTTTGCCTTTCCACTAGGGCATGAGCTTCCTAAAGAAGAATAGAATCTTCCCCTACCTAGAATCCTAGCTAGGATAGATGTTGAGGTACTAAATGATTCCATCAGTCTTTTTGTTCATTCCTTCATCCACTCATCTGTTCATGGGCATTCATTTCACAAATCTGTGGGACACCTACTCTGTGCTAGAGAAATAGTGAGCTGAGAC
Source organism: Neogale vison (assembly GCF_020171115.1). Classification (NCBI taxonomy): domain Eukaryota; kingdom Metazoa; phylum Chordata; class Mammalia; order Carnivora; family Mustelidae; genus Neogale; species Neogale vison. The sequence continues at coordinate 62,371,380 of NC_058096.1, read as the reverse complement.
TACACTAGTGAAGGTGGAAGACATGCTCTGTGCTAACTGAGAGGCTGAATCAGCTCTCTCCAATGCTGCAGGTTTGTCTGACATGGCTGGATATATAGAATCTGAAAGTTAAAAGTCAAAGACAGATTAGCATAAATGTGTCATAACACTTGCCTTTTCTGGTATTAAATTCTCTCCCCCATTGCCTCTTTGTACCCCGTCAGGAGAAACTAAAGTCTAAGCATATGGCAATAATGCTTCTAGAGAATTCGAGAACTTTCTCTGTACTAAACTCCCCCCAAGTTTTGTTCACTGCTATGGTAGATTTATTTTTATTCTTTGGACCCGTACTGCCATGCTTACTTGTTAAATGTATTTGCTTAAGCATATGTTTTTTATACTTTTATACCTAAGAAGTATAAAAATAATAGGTTTCAAGTGTATTCTAATGAGTGTTTCCAGGAAATCCCTATAGAAATCATATCCTTGGCAAGTCAGTTTTACTCCAGAATTTGGTATCACCTTAGCACTACAAAAGGAAGAATAATTCTCAGTTTTTTAAGGACAACAATTTTTTTTTTTTTTCTTTTCTGTAAGAATAGGAAAGACTCCTTTTGGAAATGTAACATTTCTTGCTGGCTGGGACTGGAAAAAAAAAGTTTTTATTTCCTCCGCTATTGCCACCTGGTGGACAAAGGCAATTCCTTTAAGACAGCACATAGAAACATGTCTTTGTATTACCACAAGATGGCAGCACACAACCAAGTTTTCAAAATGCCAGCCAGGCTCAAAACATTCAGGGTTTTGCTTCTCCAAACAGAATGGTCTATTCCAACAGAAGAGGAGGAATAGGAAATAATGGTACAAAATATGCACTCTGTTTTGTTTCCCTAAAGATAAATGGAATTCCAAGTCTTAAGATCACTAATAAGTGTTTCAATCAAAGAGAATGAAATCTTGCCATTTTCAACGACATGGATGGAACTAGAGAGTATTATGCTAAGTGTAGTCAGTCAGAGAAAGACAACGATCATGATTTCACTCATATGTGGTCTTTAAGAAACAAAATTGATGAACATAGGAGAAGGGAAGGAAAAATAAAATAAGGTAAAAACAGGAAGGGAGGCAAACCGTAAGAGAATCTTAATTGTAGAGAACAAACTGAGAGTTGTTAGAGGAGAGGGGAGTGGGGGATGGGCTAGATAGGTGATGGGCATTAAAGCACACACCAGTTGGGATGAGCACTGGGTGTGGTACGTTGGTGATGAATCCCTGGTTCTGCTCCTGAAACCCCAGGACTGCACTGTATGTTAACTAACCTGAATTTAAAAAAAAAAAGTATTTCACAAACCGGTTTATTTATTGCAGTAGGGAGGGCTCCTAAAATCTAACTCGTAACCTCGTTTGCTTTTAAAGGTATGCATCTTTTTTTATCTGCTTCTTGTGCTATTTTTTTCATAGAATATAATATTTGGGCAATGTTTTAAAATCCTTCTTTTAATGAACTCTTTTTAATTCATTAGTAGGGGAGTTTTCTATTCTCTAAGAGAAATATTTAGACATGTAGACTCTTAATCCAGGCCTGCATCACTGACTGGTTAACCCAGGCTTATTGCTGGTTTTCCCCTTTACCTGATCAGTCTGCTTCCCTATCACTTGGGTGTGCTAGCATCTCTTAATGTTTCATTCATCCTTACTGCTGCAGTAGATTTTTTTTCATTATTATTATTCTTTGGATCCGCACTTCCATATCTTATGTGTTAAGATATATTTTTCTCTTTTCCACCAAACTTTCACTGAAAGTCCTCTGTAGAGGGGATTTTAACCCAGATCTGATGATAATGACTCATGCATTGAGCACTTACTGTGTATCTAGCAGCATTCTAAGTACAGCATGATAATTAGTTTATCTAACCAGTTCCACAAATTTATCAGGAGTGTGTTGATTACATGTATTTCACAGATAATGAAGCTGAGGCAAAGAGAAGTTAAGTGGTATTTTCTAGCTTAAGCAGGTCTTCCTGCCTACACAGGTTCCTGAACACTTGCTTGGAATTATTCCCATGAGACTTGGGGATCAGGGATGGAGCAAGGCAAACCAAGTATTCTTGACATGAAGATGGTCCCGTTAGGAAGGCAGCTATGCTCACCACTATACCACCAACGCAAGATGGTCCCGTTAGGGATCTAAGCCTTTTTGGGTGAAAAAGCAATCATTCCATGACCTTGTAGGCTCCTTACAAATTCCAAAGAATGATAAATTGAAAGGCTTGACCAAAGAAAGAAGGTCAGTTGCCTTTTGCACAAGAGTAGAGCCGAACTGTCCCCAGCTGATACTGAATCATTGAAATATCCCAGTGAGAACCCTAGAGTTATACAGGCTATAGTTACCTAGCCTTGCTTTAATAAAAACACCAGAGGGGCTTTGTAGGATAGTGGACAGGGTTCTAGTTGGAGAAGGGAGAGCCCTAAATTTCAGTCTCAGCTTTACTCTGTGTGACCCTGGGTAACTGATCATACTAAGTACATTCTCTACAGTGCCTTTTCAACAATTTTTAAGGCAACATATTTATTTCAAAGAAAAGTAGTCAGAGTCGGTTTCATGAAAGTGGCTGTGTGTTTAATATACAATTGAAACATCAGTAGTCACATGATCAGCATAGTCAATAGGTAGAGTTGTTTGATAAACAAAACAGTGTTTTATATCCTGATGGAATCTGGCTTCACTTCTGGGATAAGAGTGACATTGGTTTCTGGCTTCTGCTAGGAGAGAAGCAGAATTATCACTGCATCCTTCTGTATGGGCTTCCACACAGAAGTCTTCAGTACTCATGCAAAGAACAGACTAACTCTTCAAAGACAGACGGACAGGTGCCGGTGGCTTTGAGCATCTTCAGAAGTGCCTCTAGAGGACCACCAGCAAGCATCGTACAAAAGAGCATTCACACTGGGATCCCCCCATCCCACACTGGACTAGTTTAGGCAGACTGTCCTGACTTGTACCTACAGCTCGCTGTTAGGAGCAGCCTGGCTGCTGAATTGTCGCCAAACATTTTCAAAACGTCAGACTCTAGGAGAATAGTGCCCTCTTATAGCCATCATAAGAATAGCAGAAAACGACACGCTGTTGGAGGTCTTCTTCTTGTGACCTCCTTTGGAGAGACAAATGGAAAATCTGTGAAGGAAATAGACTGCACTGAACCTCAGAAATTTTGCAGACCTGATTCTGAAGGTCTGAGCCCTTTGTGCTACATCAGATTATAAGTAAGCTACTCAGGCTCTCTGTTGTTTTAACCGTCTCAGGCTCTGTTTGGGAGGATGCGTGGCCTGTATTTATTTTTCTCATATTTCAGCGATTCTAAATCTTCTCTGGCCCATTGTGCATTCAGAGTGCCTTCGTGCATTGGCTGTACTACAAGGCGGAACAGGAGTAAAGACAGCCGTTGCTTCCTTGGAACTCGTAGTCCAGTAGTGAAGACAAACATTAATCAAAACCTCAGACAAAGGAACTTAAAATTAAAACTGAGATGAGTGTCATGAAAGCGAGCAGAGCTTATAATAAAGGGACTTCATTTTACTAAGGAGACTGAGAAAGTCTTCCCTGACTTTCTGAAGGAGGAGTGGGGTTACTAGTAGTGATAACATGGGGTCATCGGCCCTACAACAACCACAAAAAACATGATCCCAAGGAGAATGAAGGAAATTTTGTGGGCTGGGTTGCAGAGATGATACATACTGATGAGGCTGGAGAGATGAGGGAATAGGATCTGGGTCCTTATCCTGGAAGACACAAGAAAGCATTGAACAAGTTTCAGTCTGGAAAATGAGGTAGCCAGATATCCAATTCAAAAAGCTCTCTTTAGCTTCAGAGTTCAGTACTCTGAAAATTTTACTTTACTTCCTGAGTGAAAGTGTGTTACTAGGGGGTGTGAAGTCATGTCCTGATCACGGAGAAGGCAATCCATATCCCACAGCCATGGTTTGGGTTCCTATATCTAACTAACCATCCACTTGGTCCTGAAAGTCAAAGTGGTATCCTATGGAAAATTTCCACATTTACTTCTAAAGATCTAACAGTATTGTTGTTTAGTTGATAAAGTTACTCAAAAAGGAATTCAGGTATTTGACCAGTATGAGTTCTTCCAACCCTGAGATTTATACATTTAACAAGTATTTACTGAACACATACTGCATGTCAGACTCTAATCCAGGCACAAGAATACAATGGTTGAGCAGACAGACACCTTTGCTGCCCTCATGGAACATATATTTTAATGGAGGAGATACACTTTAACCAAGCAAATAAGTACATTCATAAAATGATACATGTAGTGATAAATGCTAAGGCTATTAATAAATCAGGGTAAAGGAATAGAAAGTGACCTGGGGGGGGGGTGTACCTGGGGTGGCTCAGTGGGTTAAGCCTCTGCCTTCAGCTCAGGTCATGATCTCAGGGTCCTGGGACCGAGCCCCACATCGGGCTCTCTGCTCAGCGGGGAGCCTGCTTCATCCTCTCTCTCTTTGCCTGCTTCTCTGCCTACTTGTGATCTCTGCCTGTCAAATAAATAAATAAAATCTTTAAAAAAAAGAAAGAAAGAAAGAAAAAGTGATGCTACCACTTTGATAAGGTGATGGGAGAAGTCCTTCCTGAGTTGGTACCCTTGCAGTAGAAAATCTAAATGAAGGGACTGTACGGGCCATGCAGAGATCTGGGGGAGAAACATTGCAAGCACATAAAGCAACAGGTGCACCACTTATAAAGCTAGAAAGGATTTAGTGTATTAGGAGAAAAGCAAGGTCACCTGGCTTGAGTGGAGTAAACCAGGAGCAAAAATGGCAGGAGAGGGTTGGAGGCCAGGCACATTCCATCATTTCATTAAATTGCAGTCAAGTGTACTTCTACATGCCATTCTCAGTGTCCTTGTACTTGTCTATACACATAACATATAACATCAAGTGTTTGTAGTTGGAAATTATTTTTGCCACCTCCAACTGCACAACATTTGTTCCAACAAAACAATCTCTTTCCGTGTGCCTTTCTTTCATTCTCTACCAGTACTTGTTCCTATTAGAATGTTCTTTCCACCTTTTGTCCCATTCTCCTTTCAGTGGAGAGTACCAGATTACTTTTGTGCATATTCTCAATTGATAAAAAAATTTTTATGTTTTTTTTTTCTTTTTTTGCTAAATGTTTCTTTTTTAGAAATTGGTACCACCGTGCACTTCAAGCAAAAAGGTATGGTTCTTATTTCTGATTACCTACTGTATGTTAAAATTAATATTTCTTAGCCATATATTAGAGTCTTATACACTTGAGTTTATTTCATCTCAATAATTTGTGGTAATAACTTCCACAACATATGTGCCACTGTGTTTCCCAGGCTGTGAACTTTCTCAGTCACAGAAAGCCCTGATCCAACCCATGACCCCTATATCATTTTTGACAGCTATTCATTTTTAAATCTCTGGAACTGAACAAGTTATCCCCCCCTCCCACCTTCCATATCCCAAGCGGCCATGGTTAATTCTTACGGAGCTGCACTTTTGACAGTGTTCGCTGCCCAGTGACCAGGCTCTCATCAGAGACAGAGAGCCTACTTGCTGTTCTTAGTTGGCTATTAAAGTAGATATATAGCTAAAAGGAGTAAGAGTAGCATCTCCTAAAATGAAGCACTTGAACAGTTAATATTCTCCCTGTCTCAGTGTTCTCCCAGGTCTTCCTATAACCTCCCCTTTTGGTGGTACACCCAGCTGCTGGGGTCCCCCAGAAATAGCACTACATGCCTCCATCAGCCTTGTGACCCAGTAATCACCCACATCTCCCAAAGACAATGCAATCAGGTGAACTGGAACCTTCGATGCAAACAATTACCAATTCTGAAGTGCCCTCTTTACAAGTCCAGCAGAAATCCTTAACAGTGTCTGTCCCCAGTCTAAAGCTACAGAGGAACCTTCATGGCCAGACAGCAGCTTCCTTAAGTCCTCATGGCCACTCACTTGGATTGGTCTCATATGAAGATGTTTTCTTCTGTTGGCCTCAAAGGGGATGAGACAACCAAGGTCATTCTCAATTGTGAAAACTTTTCTTGTGGGACTTACACCCTACCAGTGACCAGCAGCCACAGAAATTTGGACACTTTGTTGCTTACTCCCTGGAAAGGGTCAGCACCTTGTTTATGGCCCACTCTAGGAAGTCTTCACAGAAGGGGACAGAGATGAAGCCATCAGAAATACATACATTGAACCAAGATCATTTGGGGCAAGAAGGTATAAACTCATGTCTCTTTCAGCCCTTCTTTCTGCAATGCCATGAGTATCAATTACATGTGAATTTTAAGTGGCTAGTATTAGTGGAACATATGATACCTTAGGGTTTTGGAGAAATAGGGCATAGGGTTTTATTTCAAAGACCACCAAGATAAATTCCTAGTGTCACCCAAAGGAATTCTATGTATTGGCCTAAAATTTCAAAATTTTGTATGCCAGAATATTTAATGTTGCTTTGATGGGGAAGATGTGATGGACTTTACCGTGAGAATAATTAGGCTTATCCAAGACTCACTTTATACGGAGGAAAGATAATACATAAAGAATTATGTAGGAGTTGGTTTGTGAACATTGGGGAGGGTATGTGTTAGGGTGAGTGCTATGAAGTATGTAAGCCTGACGATTCACAGGCCTGTACCCCTGGGGCACATAATACATTATATGTTAATTTTAAAATAAATAAATAAATAATGGGGGGTGCAATTCAGCCTTGCCAATTAAAAAAAAAAAAAGCATTATGTAGGAGGAGCCCAAATTTAATTCTAGACACATTGCTTAAATTAAATATCAATATATTCCCTCCTCTGTGCTCCAGCCTAGAGAATATAGGCTTTAATCCCCAATTCCTTCTCGCCTGAGGAAGCTGTACTAGCTGAACACAGAAAGCAGGTGGCGCCAAAGTCAACCTTATCAGACTTCCCTTTAAACATGGCTTCCCAGGACAGGGAAGCACTTCAGCTGGCACATCTAGGTATTCTAAGAGAGATTTTAGGAGATTGTTTTTCTTCTTTGCTTAGCAATTATTTTGTATTTGAGTTTTTGTTTTATTCTCACTCACTCGGTCAGCCCTTAATAATTGTAAGAAGAATTCAAACTTAAACTCATCGGTCTTTCTTCTTCTCCTGTGTGGCTCAACTAACTACAAGAATAAAATTATTATTGGCCTTGATCCTTACTGGCTGAAAGGAATGCCTGACGATCGCTGAAGCCGTGACAAATGTTGTGTTGTTGTTGTTTAAGAAAGATTATTATGAATAAATCTAGTCAAAAATCCAGGTAAAAAGCCCTAAGTACTCAGGAGAAGCAACAGAAGTGCATTGGCTAGATTTGAATGAGTCACAAAGTGTCTCCAAGTGCATGCTCTCTAAAGCAGGTGTTGGAAAATCACCTTATACTTTCTTTGAGATTTTACTGAAAGACAACCAATTGATTGAGCATCCTGCATCGAATTTGTGTAGAGACTTGCCGAAAATTCTCATATCCCGCAATTTCAGGATGCTTTATCAACCTTGTCCTTAATCACAGATTCCCTTGTAAAAGCGTTGTGGTAGCAAAGTGCAGTCCAGCATTCCCCTTGATACAGAGCCTCACTTATCATCCTGTCCTGAGGTTGAGAACCTTGTCCTGGTGTGTTGACTCAAGATTCTCAATCTTGCTACAGCTGAATTTTGTCCCTTCGGGTCAAACTTTAAATGCCTTGACCCAATTCACAAAGGCATCGCCTCTGATTCAGAAGTATTTCATGTCTTTCTATAATCCAGCCTTCTGTAGTTGATAGCAATGATGATGATGCTACCATTTACTGAATGTTTACTAGATACCACACATGTAAGTGTGCACACACACACATAAACACATATAGAATATGGCTAAATGCCAAGATATGATTTTTGTCTGTTGTATGAAAAACGTAGCAATTCTTGAATTGTGGTTCTATTTGCCTATCTATTCTTAAGGCTAATTTATGTTTACAGACTCTTGCTTTCATTATATCTGTCAGTATATAAAAGCACTTGCTGAGCCTGGCCATCTGGTGTGGGAAATAAGATTTATCATTTGCATTTCCACAAATAAGCAGAAATTTCATAACTATGAGCTAAAACGTAATTAATGATTTTGCTGATTATTCTTCCCTGAAATAGCCATTAACTGAAGTAGTCTCCTATGCAGTCATATATATCTATAATTGCATACACACTTGTGATGATTCTCCAACTATCATTCATTTACCCTTGCATTTTTTCAAGCTATTTATTTACTCTCAAAACCAATTATGAAAAGAGCAAGTCATATAAGCCCATCAAATAGCTATATGAGAGCACTTAATAAATAATAATTGATAGAAGTGAAGATACTCTTAACAGATCTATGAGATGCATTTCAAATATATAATAATAGTTCTACTAAGGATAAATTTAAGATTATTAGCACAGTACTGGGATTCCCTGTACATATCATAGACCGGCATGTGAAAGTAACAGTTAATTCTCAATTATGTCTATTAAAAGACCAATAATATGTGTGTATGGTATGTCAATGCATATATCATATATATGAGTATGCATACATATAACATATCTACTTCTCTTTGTATCTGCAAATATATGTGTGCACATACATTAGCAAAAATGTTAAATGTGAACATGTATATATATATATGCACATATATATATATGGTATTTTTCAACGACGGAATTTCTGCTTTCTCAAATATTTATTGCCCTTCACATAAAAGACTAGGTTTTTTATACTTTTAGACTTCCCCAGGTACCACTCAACTCCAAGATGTCTGAGAGATAATCTAGCCTATCCCAGCACTAAAAAATGAGATTAAGGATATAGGCAAAATTAGACTCTTTGTAAAAACCTTCTATTTCACACTATCCCTAGGACAAAACAAAAATCATTTTTGCTTGGTCCTGTGTGTGTTTAGTCTTTTTTCCGTTTTGGAAGCTGTCCTGACCCACTAATCCAAATGAATGCCATTTAAAGTATTTAGAGGAATTAAAATGATAGGGAAATGTATTACCATCTGGCCAGAAGCCCTGGGGAGTTGCCACTGATTGAACTTAAAAGCCCCAAAGGCCAAAAAGGACGGTGGTGAAGGGTGTGGAGGGTTGGCTACGAAAGGCATGGAGCTGAGACTTTGAACACCTGTATACTATTGCTTGGTCTCCAGTTCCCATTAGGTGCTTTATGCAGGATACATTATCTTCTTGAACCTAAATTCTTCACAAAAGGCATGAACCCGAAGGTAGCAGAAGTTTCCTTTATTAATACAATCCCGTAGCCATTCAGAAACTTAAAGAATTGGCCGATTGGATATTCGAATTGTTTACTCTATATCTCCGTAGCTTTCCAGATAATAAAGCTCATTTTTTACCATAACTATACTGTTCAAAGTTTATATATATTCATATTTTTAGAGCAAGTAATATTTTTAATATTCTCAAGGAGACATTCTAGTAAAACATATTCTATTGAAAATTGTTTTCAAAGGTAATGGATGCCTCCACGTTGTGTTTTGCTTGTTATGGCTATTGTTTTAAAAACACCCAAAATTCATTTGCTGAACATTTCCCTCCTTCACTGTGTAACTTCACTGTGTAGTGGTGACAGGCAAAGACTGGAACCAGCTCCTCTGTGCACTAGCTGTGTAAGTGTGTGCAATGCCCCCTACTAGCTCAGTGTAAAAAAGGGTTCATTATAATACCTGCCTCATAGCATGTCTTATATGCTTACATGCGTAAATTATCTGTAACAGTACTTTATAGTAAGTGCTGTGTAAGTATTGGTTTTATTTAGTTATTGTTGCCATTATTTACATAAAACACAGATTAGGAGGACATTCTTGAATTCAGCATTTTCCCTGTTATTTGACCTCTGATCTGATACGTTTGTAGACACTTTTGGAAACATTCGCCTGTCAGAGGACCATCGTAGGTTTAATCACACATGCACGTACACACACACACACACACACACACACAAACTAGCAGATTAATTTACACATTGATCTGAATATATGTGCAAAACTGCGAAGTGACCCTTAATTAGTCACATTTATTTCTTTTTTGAACATCATTGTCTAAGCGTTCAGTTTTAAATCTAAAAATCTTTGTTGTGAAAAACACGAACATTTTCTTCTTGTAATAGATCTATATGAACAGAAGTTTACAGAAGGAGAAAATAGAGCAAACAAAGCATAGGAGACAAGCTCTTGGGGCCTACATTTTCTGCCCCAATTATCTCCTTTCTGTCAACACACAAATGCCTTCTCCGCTTTCCTCCCCATTCGAGTCTCCCCCTTAGATCCATACCCACACACCCCAAATCGTGTCTGCTTGGGAAAACTGAGGTGGCGGTGGGAAACACAGAGGCTGCCACTCCAGGATGAATTCTGCAGGTTCAAGTCTCAGTTCTGCTTCTGGTTTGGACCTGCCCCTTAAACTCTCTAGGTTTGGTTGTCTTTGTTGTTGTTGTTGGTCCTGCTGCCTTGGCTTCTGATCCTTAAAGGGTCACAGGAAGAGTTTGGATCAGATGATCCCCTGCTGTCTCTTAAGACTCTACAAGGAGTGGGCTTATTTTCCTACTTCACGGCTATGGTGCATTCAGCCATAGTGTACCTTGGAAACAATTCCCCTTCCCATTAACAAATAAGTAATTACCACTTCCCCCTGAGGAATGAGAGGTTCAGATTGGTCCCATGTTTTATTGATGGAGACACTGGAATGAATCAGCTGGAAGAACCCATGTCTTGGGGCTGAAGGACCCTCACCGATGTTTGGCACCTTAACGGGGGCTGGCGTCACAGTGCCATTTAGAGCAGAGAGTGCAAGAGGAGGTTGGGTGAAGAGGACCCCGCTGCACCAGCAGGTGACACCTCAGTGATAGCTTTCCCCAGCAAGAGCATTTCCTATTCAGAAGTGTTCAACCACTGATACCCCCTGAGATATTTACCACTCAAGGAGAAGGATTTCGGAAAGATGGGGAGCCCTTCTTGGGCTGTACATAGCACACTGACTTCAAGGTGCTGGTACGTGGCACATTCTCACCTCCAATCCTGTGAGCTGTCACCTGGGACGTAGAGGGAGTCCGGATGTAATTATTCTCTTTTCTGTCTCTTTTGCCTTGCAGGGCCTGGGTCGGTGAGAGGAATAAATGGATCCATCAGTCTGGCCGTACCACTGTGGCTGCTGGCAGCATCTCTGCTCTGCCTTCTCAGCAAATGTTAATAGAATAAAAATTTAAAAATAATTTAAAAAAACACACAAAAATGCGTCACACAGGATACAGAGAGAGAGAGAGAGCAAGATGGGGGGAGACTGTTTATTTTACAACTTTGTGTGTTTATAAATGAAGGGGGAAATAAGAAAACAAAGAAGAAAATACACTTAAAACCATTTTAAAGTCCATCAATAAAAACTAAACTATAAGTCAGGGTGGGAAAAGTTCTACAAGGATACGTGTATAGTGAAGCAAATGTATACTATATAAAGACTACATCATGCTAAGAACAGCCGGATGTTGTAAAAATAAGACCCGTGAAGAAGTATCAGATGGATATTAACCCCCCACACACACTTTATCCTTCCTTCATTCTTTTTCATCTGTGGGGAAAGAAAAAAAATAAGGTCTTGCCTTTGGTGTTTATATTTCCATCATCTTTTTATTTTGTTCATTTCATTTGAGCTGACTCATAGCCATGTCAGACTATCAGTGGAATTCACGCTGGAATCCCGTGTTGAGTCTTTTACCTGGCTTTCCTGCCTCCACTATCTTTCCAACTTTTAAGACCATCTCTTGCCCCTCCAGTGTGTTATATCTCCCCCACATCCAACCCAGAGACTCCCTTTCACCCCTCTTCCCCCCTGGCTGCTGCTTCTCTTCACCCCCTACTACACCCTCCAGCACTAGTCATGCCGCAAATGCTAGGAAGTGCCATTTTAATTTTCTCCACTGTGCGCGCGTGCTCAAGTCTCTCGCTCTCACGTGGGTGTACATGTGTGTGAGCGTGTGTGTGTCTCTCTCTAAAGCATGCCAAGGGAATGGTCCATGTGTACATAGACTCATTGTGCTGTAGATACTGTCCCACATTGTAACCGTGAGATGCGGCTGTGACAAGTTGCTGGGGGACATGGTGGGGAAGGAGGCATGGAGCAGGGCTCCTCACCCTCCCCCATGGCTGTCACATGACATTAGTGTGTATCAACACCAAGCTGTGCCCCTTCTAAGGGCAGAACCTCATATTCCTCCTAGTCCAATCATCAGAACCCAGTCAAGAGTCACTCAGAATATCACTGTAAATGAAAGTGCCTACTATTGATGGGGTGAGCAAACAGTAGAAAGAATCAGTGACGTCAATGAGGTGACCTAGGAGAGATTTCTGATTTCACTCTTGTTTCCTGAGTCTGAGGAATTCGTGTATTTCCTGGCTTTTTGCAGGCTCGCTGCAGGAGTGAGTAGCATGTGTTGAGTAAATCCCAAGAACCAGGAAGGTCTCCAAGTGTTAACTCCTCGTGAAAGGATGATGAGCCACATGGAGATCCAAAGCAGCCCTGTAATGCCCCTTTCCTGATCTTCAAATAACACTGCATTTGGCCCATGGATTCCCTTGAGCAGAGATTGTTTCCTATTTCAGATAAAACCTAGGGAGAGTGAGCAAGGCAGGAAAAATAGACAGATGCACAGGTCCCTACTCATCTTGTAGAGATGTTGGCAGAGCTCTAGACAAAGCATTGACCATAACAAGAAGGAATTCATTCCTTGTGCTCCTTTGCAGATATTTGTCCTGGTGTTATAAGCTAATACTTTATTTGGTGGCCTGCACGATCTCTTTTTTGCTCCACTGGTAATGTTTGCAGCACCATTGTTGTAGTGGTCCGTCATTTTCCTAGGCCAGGCTGCTGGAATATATTCCACCTTCCCTGCTCACTTTTGGCTTCTGATTCCTGAAAAAGATACTGTGGGGGATACGATGTCTAAGTTTACATTGACAAGAGTCATCTGAAATGGGAGCTAGTTTCTTCCTCAAAAGAACTGGGAAACTTGTGATAATTTAGGTAGAAGTTGTATGCATACCACAAAGCTTGGTATCGCTGCAACACCAGGATTTTCTTAGGAAAGGTCTTGCAGAGAGAGCTGGCTCTCTGTCTGTAGATATCTTTGTCAGGAAAATAACCATTGCTTTCACTTAAACTATAGGAGGTATTGGAAGTGGTTTGGTTTATGAAAAGACAGAGGATTATTATTGAGGTCATAATTAAATGTATTTCAGAAGAGCCAAATATGGTACCTCCTCTAGTTTCGGAACCTGAAAAATAGTTGTCACCGAATATAAAACAGGAAACTTCCTAACTGCAAATAGAAAAAGGAAGGAAGAGAGAAAGGAAGAGAGGAAACGAGGGAAAAAGAGGAAAAGAGGGAAGGAAGGAAGGATGGAAGGACCTGAAATTTCTGATAGGATTTATTAATTGAAGGCTCTTTGCAATGAACCTTGTTTTTGAAGGTAATGATCTCTTTGATAAGCAACATTTTAAATCTGTTCTAGGGGATTCTATTGTTCATTTTGGAAAGCTTATCACCAGCCTTCTTTTATGATTTTGCAGTTTAAACATGAAACAGAAGGGCAAATTGGGCTTGGGGATGGATAAGAGTATTTGTGGCAGATCCTCGCATAGTACAGAAATTCTTATCCCAGAAAATAGCTTCTAACATATAGGGAAGGTGAGCCATATTCCTATCCAGCATCAATGTATTGACAATCGGGGTTTCTCTAACATTTTGGTCTTAGTACAGGAATAAAAGTTTATCATCATGGGTGATAAGTGTTCCCCACATATTGAAGAGCCAGTCACATCCTTAGGTGGCAGCTTTAGAGGAATGCATGCGAAATTAAAGATATATAAGAAAAGAAAAGTAGCAGGAGTTAATTTGGTTTAGTATCAGTTTCAGGAACAGATCCTTGTGGCATGTGACATATCTTAATCATACACCTACATTTCGTATTGTCTCCACCCTATCATAACGACAAGGTCTTGATTTTATGGAAGGAGATTCTCCACTGAAAGGAATGTCTGCCTTGTCAGCACCATTTGTTCCCTGAGTTTTAATATACTGGACCATATATTAAACATAATTAAACATACATTGAATATTGTGGTGTTTGCATATATCTCTGACAGGATCTGGGGATTTTTTAAAAAACTGTCCTGGCTCCTGTTTCAGAGCAAACATTGGCCCCAGAAATCTCCTAGGTTTGAGAACATCTCTAAGCAATGTGAAGAATGGAGGAGAACATAATTTGGAGGAAGGTCAGGAAAAAGGTAGCAGCCAGAGGACTGACACCAAGAAATTGAGTCTGAACATGGGACTTCTTGGAATTTAGTTCATCGTATTGCTCTAAATCCCTTCAAGAATCTTTTCCATTGGTAATCAAAACTTGAAACCCTGCATTGAAAAGAACCAACTGGTTGGAAATAATACCCTGAGAGGAGTGAAATTCATCAGTTAATCTGAATGGCTAACATATTTAATGTCCTCTGTATGTAAAAGCGAAACTCCACCATTCATAAAACAAAATCCTTAGAACCGACCTTCAGTTAATGAAAACAGAAATGACTTGACCAAGGGCACTTCCTGAAGAATGAGAACTATCCTAGGTTTTACAACTGCAGAATTACATCTTCTGTGCAATTGTTCATCAGAAGGTGTTGCCGTGTTGGAGGAACAGCCTTACTTGTTTTGAGACATAAAATCCCTCTGCCCTAAAACAACTAAGGCTTAGGGGGAAATTGTGTTTTCTGTTGGGGAAGAATTGTCCTATTGACCTTTGCCTTCTCTTCCAAGTCAGACAGACTTCTCCCTTGCCATGGGCATTTTTTTTACGACATATTCAGTCAACTGGGGCTATTCATAGAGACCTTGTAAAAGTACTCGTGATTTTCATGTTCTTGGAGAGAGAAACACAAATCTGTTTCTCCTCCAAAAATGGACTTACCTCCTTTGCACACAAAAACTAAACTCCTCAGCATGAAATTATTTCTGAGTTATTACCTACCAAGTTGTTAGCTTCTTAATTACTCCAGAGTCACAGTTTCCATCCCCAGGTTGGTTGTGGTTTGTTTCTATTGGCTTGTCTCCCGGAATCTCTCCTTTTGTTTTTTGCAGGCCTTGAATTATTTGTGGAAAAATAATATATATGTGTATGTATTTTTTTTAATCTTATCTTTACAGATGCTATATTTACAATATTGTATGTATTATAAGACAAATCTAGAATAATGGTTTAAACTTAAAAGGAAGAAAAGTACTGGATTTGGTTTTAAAAAAAGAGCTATGCTTCATTTGGAAAGATACGGAGCCCCATTTTTTCTATTTCGTAATTACTTGTTTAAGAGGAATTTTTTGTGGACCAAGTTCCATGGGATTAACCATGGCCTTATTTTTCTCTCCATCTTCATAAGTTTTTAGCCTGAATTTATTCTTGGTTACCAGTAACTATCATTTTTTTTAAAAGAATATAAGTGCAGTGCTATATCTAACCTATAAAAACTATTAACATTTTGGAGACAAATGTTAAAAGTACCACAAAAATGATGAGATAGGACCCTAAATTAAGAAACTCAAATTCAGTTCAGGAAGCCTTCTTCTTTTTTACGTACTTAAAATATTTCTCTTCCAAAGACTACATTTGCCCCAGTGATGTAAATTTTCCATCATGGTTGGCATAATATCTGTAAACATCTCACTAAATGCAAAATGGAGTTTACATTTATGTGCATACTCGTGGAAGAGAAGTAAACTATTCTCATTTGCATGTAGCTGTGTTGTCAAAGGCGGCCAACTGAAATTCAAGAGAGAATTTGTTTTCACCCAGCAATGTACATCACTTTCCTCTTGGCAAGGAAGCTGGTGTTAACGTTAGGTTTAGGTTTAACATTTACACCAGCGCAAATGTTTATGGATATTATGGAAAACTTATTTTAAAATCTTGATTTCCTTTCAGTGCATTTACATACTGTGTGCTGATTAATAAATTAGGCACCAATCATGTGTAAATCAATGTAAATCACTAGTTTATGTACATAATATAAACTATGTAAACTTCATTTTTCATGCAGTGCCCCGGTTCAGCTAAATCTATGAATCTTAAAGAAAAAAGTCAAATACAAATAAATAAAAACTAAAACATTTTACAGGTAAGAATGGGAAGGAGTATGACTAAAGCCCCGAACAAGAAGGTTGCCTCAGCAAGAGGAAGCAGACCCACAGGAACTATTAAAGCTTGACATCCTGCTCAAGTCACAGGGACCTGGGTCCTTAGTTCCTGAGAGACCTAAGTGGATTTTCTCCCAACTGTTGTCACAGTTGTTTCATCTGACCCCAAAGCAAGGGAAATGAGGAAGGCATTTCAAGGGCTCATGTGTCTGTTGCATCAACTCCCAGTGTCTTCTTGTTACTTCTTACCCACCATCTAGGATGGCTTATTTAAATAGATCCAAGGAAGTCACCTATAGCCTGGTGAGCAAAATATTACTCAGTTTTTATTTTCCATCAGACAAAGACATTGGGAAAGCTTCTTTGTCATCTTGATTCGAAGAAATTATAGGATGTAAGAAATACGTTATATCCTTGAGAAATATCTTGCCAAGTTACCCTAGGAAATGGTTACTTTTACTTAAGCTGATAGACCTATATTTCTACATATCTATCCTGAATATTGCAAATGAGGACAAAATTACTTTAATTGGGAGTATCTCTCTCAGGCACGTACTCTTGGAGTCTTTTTGAAGGGTCTGATGTGTTTAAGAGAGTGATATATATGTATTTTCTATAATCTGAACAGCCACAAAGAGCTATCAAAGAGATGACTTTGGAAATCATAGGAACTTCCTGTATGGACATTACAGAATAAATTTAGGTCAGATTAACACTTCACTTAAAGTCCACCCGTCCACCCAAGATAAATGGCAACTTTAAGGTAAAGCAGAAAGTCAAGAGAATTGGATTCTGGCTAGGGTCTGGCCACAAATCAACTAAGTTACCTAAAGCAAACCATCCTGAGACCTGATTTTCTCATCCTGAAAGTAAGGAATTTGGATCCCTTCTCTAGAACCTCTGTCATCTCTAAACTCTGATTCTGAATAAGAATTTCATGCTCATGTAGCTTGTGGCCAGCTGCTTTGTCACCCTCCAGTTGGCCTCTATACCACACCTTCGTTTCTTGGAACCATCATCGCATCATCTCCATTTCAAAAGCCAAAACTTTTACAATACAGCGTCCCTGGACTGGTTCTAAAATTCTCTTCTGACCAAAACTTCTTAGCACTGTAGAGAAGGGACACATTCAGACGACACGGAAGGCTTTGAAATAGTTGTCGTTGTTTCCTTACAATAAAAAATCTAACTTGTTGAACTGTATTTTAATAACCTTTCATAGGAAGGAAAGTAGCCAGATTGAGTGTAATGCATGTGGTGCCTATGAAAGGAAACATCAGGGGTGTTTTTTGGTTTTGTTTTTGTTTTCCTCCTCCTGGGCCAAGTGCCTCATTTTAGTAAACCTGTGTCCTTGAAAACTCTGCCTGTGATGATGGCAATGGACACGTGGGACCAGGCAATTTCAAAAGACTGTTCTGTGAGAAATAGGCAAAACGATACATTTTATTTTGTAAGGAATGTCTCATGGCATGAGTTTCCCTAAACTTCACTGACTGTTGTGAAGGCTGAGAAGGCAAAAAAGTGAACAGAGAGAACAATTCCCATTTTCAAAAAGTACAGGTCAATATTATTTAAAGAAGACAGGTTAAAAAGAGGACAAAAACACATTTCAGGAGGTGACAGAGTCAAATACAGTAAGAGTTGTTGTGAAGGCCAAGATCGAACATCAAGTTCAGTTCTCTGGGAAGAAGGTACGCAGAAATGATGCTTCTCAGGCAGTTAATGAAGAATTATTCTCTTGTGCTTTGTTCTGAATGGACAGAGCACAGGCCCACTTTTCTGAACCCATCAAAGCGTAGCCCCACACTATTCCTGGAGCTTTTCATTCACTGCCTCAGAGAACAGAATCTGAGTTTCGTCGTGTATGGAAGATCAGGGATTATCCGTAACTTCCCAGCATTAATATCACTTGATGTAGATAAGGATGTGGGATCCACTTAGAGCGCTTACAGAGCTCTCTTTAAGTGGGAGAATGACCTGCCCATAGGACAACTCCCCATTTTCATGGATAGTTCAGAGGTCTCTGAGTGGTGCTTCTGGATCTACTCCTATAGCTACATTACATTGTCCTCTGCACAAGCCTTCTCTATCTAAAGCCAGGCACAGAGTAAAAATCTGCTTCTTGCAAATGGAGAAAATACATGGAACTACTAGCTTCATGGCATGTGGCCGTAATTCTAAGCTATCTGTGGCCTTTTTCGGACCCATTTCCCTAAGTCTTCGCTCTTCACCAGAGAATGTAAATGGTTCATTCTGGTGATTATGGCCACGTCCTGCTCCCTAAGTATTCGCTGGGATTGGGGGAAGGTTAAAGGGGAAAAGATGCAGGGGGGAGAAAAGTATGGGACAAAACCTCTGTCTTCTTTCCCCCCACCCTGCCTCACCCCTGCCTTCTCACTGCTCTACTGAAGGGTGTATAAATCCTGCTCTTGGTTAGAATTCTCCTTATTAACAGTGTTATATACATATAAATATATATATATATAAATATATTCCTTTTTTTTTTTCAGCCCTGTAGACATAAACAGAACTTTTCCTTGATGATACAAACACATGGCCATTTTTTATTTGGGTTTTTTGTTGTTCAAAGTTTATTTTTGTTTATTGGGTGGATTTTTTTTTCCCTGGATACTAGCTCTGTGAAGGAAAATAAAAAGCGCAATGTGTGTTAAAAAAAAAATTAAAATTAAAAGAAGCTTTTTTTCTTTTCTTTTAAAATGTATTTAAATTCTGTTTCTCTCTTCTGTTACTTTACGCGTATGAATGCTCTGCTCTTCTGTGAACTTAAAACAAAATGAAATAAACGTGAAAAGGAGATGTGTCTTCATTGACCTGAGTCAGTGATCTTGTGGTTGACTGTACTGCCTCTTAGAGGTTTTCATGAAGAAGACAGGAAACGAAGCCAGTGATGACAATAATGGGAGGAAGGGATGGACAAAGTACCAAAGCATCACTGGAAGGTTCTATCCGTGTCTCTCCTATCACAGAAATAATGTGGTATTTACAATAATTGTCTTCATCTAAGCAAAGAGGTTCTCTGCAAGTTTTTCTTTTTCTCCCTTCAGGAATCAAAAAGAAAGAGCATTAATTACTATTGGGAAGCTACAGATAAAGCATTAAGAAGTTCTGGATTGTTAGACTTGAGTGAAACCTTAGGACATGATCCCAAAAAAAAAAACATGAGGGGGTATACTCTTTCTTTAAAGTCTCCATAGTAGGAGTATCTTTAACAATTAGCATTTTTGTTTGTTTTGTTTTTTTTTAAAGAGAGAGTGAGCATGATGGGGGGATGGTCGGAGGGAGAAGCAGACTCCCCGCTGAGTAGAGAGCTGACTTGGGACTCAGTCCTGGGATTCCAGGATTATGACCTGAACTAAAGGCAGTGGCCCAACAAACTGAGCCACCCAGGTGCCCTTTAAGGATTAGTTTTAATGAGATCCTACCTGATAGCAATAGAAGGAATGAAATTACTTTCTAAAGCCACCTATTTTTTTTTTTTTTTCTGCTTAAAAGTGTAGTTAATCCATTATACATCAGAGTGATTGGAAGGGTCTGAAGCTTGACTCTTTAGTAGCCAAATTAGATCAGGAAAAAAACAAGAGAACTTATCCCAAATCAGAGTGGGTGACTGGGGTAGAGGCTGAGGAAGTAAGCATTTGTGATCAGCTTCAATAACTGGCAAAAGGTCTCAGACAGAAGCAAAACCCCATGGTCCCCTCTGGTTTAAAGAGACTGTTTAAGGGCCCAATCTCCCCAAATTTGAATTTTACATAAAATTCTGAAAAGTGCCTTTTTAAAATAAGTTTTCCAAACTCAAAGTTAAAGACACAGTTCTCAAACAAAATATCCCTCACATCAGAAATCAGGGTGCCCGGGCGCCTGGGTGGCTCAGTGGTTAAGCCGCTGCCTTCGGCTCAGGTCATGATCTCAGGGTCCTGGGATCGAGTTCCGCATCAGGCTCTCTGCTCAGCAGGGAGCCTGCTTCCTCCTCTCTCTCTGCCTGCCTCTCTGCCTGCTTGTGCTCTCTCTGTCAAATAAATAAATAAAATCTTAAAAAAAAAAAAAAAGAAAAAAGAAATCAGGGTGCCCAAGGTTCCTGAACTTGTGGCTTGTGTCTCAGTCACCTTGAGGTTTTGCCTTCTGAGTGCCTCAGAAGAAATTCCTTGTTGTATACCCCACTTTCTACTCCCTTTATATCCATTTATTTAAAAGCATGTTCAAAGCAGCAGCTGAGAGCT
The DNA here is from genome assembly GCF_020171115.1 of Neogale vison. Classification (NCBI taxonomy): domain Eukaryota; kingdom Metazoa; phylum Chordata; class Mammalia; order Carnivora; family Mustelidae; genus Neogale; species Neogale vison. Next base: position 62,350,897 of record NC_058096.1, on the reverse strand, counting down.
GGGAAGAAGGTGAGTCTGTGAATCTAACCTCTTAAGGAAAGACCCAAGTCTTTTCACCTTTGTGATCCTTTCAGACCTAGCATGGTGAATGGCTAATAATTTAGCAAACATTTGTCAGAATAGAACAGAGTTGTGTTCAAAGCAACTAACAAATGTACTTCATGTGGAACTCTTTTCTACCAATAACTGTAACCTTACCATAGTAGAACACTTCTAAATTCAAGTCTACGGAACAAAAGGCAGATTCCTCCCTCACACTCACACAAAACTGTTACACAAACATGCAACACTCTGCTGCCTGGGAGCCCAAGACTGGAGACTTAATGGTCTTTGGTTTGAAGATGAAAAGGCCCTTTCTCCTCTCTCCCTGCCAGGTTCATTCTCTTCTACTCCCTAGACTGACCCATTGGGGTGATAGGGAAAAACTGTATTCTAAGATGGCTGACCAAACCAGCAAGGGAATTCCAGTCCCTGTCTCAAAGCCCTTCCGGGTTCTTCTTTCCTACCCAGTCTCCCTTGCGTGCCAAAAGTACCAAGTATGCGGAAGTAGAAGGGTATAAATTCCCCTTCCTGCTTGTTTGTACTCGGGGTTTAGACCTTTGGAGAACAACCTCCTCTGAGCCCACCGGTGTTAAATAAACCTCCCATCCTCCAAAGTCTCCGAGTGCCGCTTGGTTCTTTCGCCAGGATCCAGTCCAGGTTCCATAATAGGGGTAGTCTTTCATCAGTTGACTCTCCCTCCCAGCCCCCAAATCTCAAACTGTTGATGATCTTCAGAAAACCCAGGGAATTTTGTTTGAGAACAGGGGTGGGGTGGGGGTGGGGGTGGGGTGTCTTCTAACTTAATCACATCTTAAAGACCCAACCATTCTCAATGAGAAGGTGCTGGCTGACTTGTCATGTGCTTTTAAAACAAGATAGTTTTTACTACATAAAGTCTGTGAAATTGGGACTAGCCGTGTTATCTCTACTTTGTGTCATTCTACCTGATCACCCTGCCGCTGTCTGGCCTCCCAGATCAAATTCGAGATCCATTGGTCTAAGGATCTTCTACCTTGGGTCTGTCTGCATAGAGAGATGCTCCTATCAGTAGACGCAGGCACCGTAGGTGGACTTGGAAACAAAAAGAGTTAGGGGTCCCTGGAAAAAGAAAGACAAGACAACTTTCAGGACACAAGAGAAGTCATCTTAGTCCCCCAGCTATTTTTGTGATGTATGCCCTACCAGCTCTTGTTGTCCAAGTACACTTCTAGCAGAATTTCCTAGGAAGTGTTAGAATTACAAACAAATGCAAAAACCTCAGTAGTTAAGGATTTAAGGGAACAAATGGAAGGCAAGAAGTCTCTATCAAGCCAGGAAATAGCCTAACCATGTCAGAGACAATAAATCAATGGTAAAACTCCCAGTGCTGCTCCAAAAGTAAAGATTGATCCAACGTACAACTCTCAAATTATTTTTGCAGGATCGAAACCGTGCCCCATAGGGTTGATGAAGTTAAAGCTAGCAGAAAACTTAAACCTGATTTTTTTTTCAGAGAACTCTTTCTTCCGTAATCAGCTATTGTGTCTTTCCAGACCCTACTCACAAATCCATTAGCTGTTTTTACAGAAGCCTGGACTCAAGGTCAACTGAAATAATTCCAGCCTCAGGACAAGCAACACCCTGCTTTCCTTACCCTGAGATAATAAGCCCAAGACTCCATCCAGTTTATACCCGGTACTCCCGCTCTCCAAGCCTGGCAAGGCTGTAGCTCTGATTTATCTGGTGGTAACCTCTGCTTCATTATAATGTCAAAGTCTCCACCCTAGGAGGGGCACAAGCGTCAGTAACATAACAGGATGCCCGTAAGAGAATGCCTTCTAAATACGCCTGCGCAACTTTATGCCTGCCTTTATGGGTGAGGACAAAGCTCCCATTTGTGACTATCCGTCCTAAACCCTAAGTAAAGAGTCCACTTATCCCTACTCAAGGAGCCACCGTCTGGAGTGATCTCCGTATTTGTTGCAAATAAAGATTACTTTGTGTGACAATCCCCTCTGGGGTAGTCTCTACCTGTAACTCTAGGAGGAGGGAACTTTGGTGACAGATCCTGATTGAAAGCTCAGGAATGGGGAAGGACACTGCCCAGGTCAGGAGAAGTGGTGTGGTTGTGATCCCAAGCAGCTCCAGAGGAAGAGTTGAGAAGCTCCCAGGCAGCTGTCAATGAAAAAGGTCCTGCATTACGGTCTCTACCCCAGCAGCCACAGGCTCTATCCACAGGCCTCTACTGCATTCACATTTTGAGCCCAAATCCCTGGACTTTGAACATAACCTCTCTGTCCCTTTATTCTTTCCTGGCTCCTAGATAATTAGTGTCACCTGTACTGCTAAATTTTTGCCTTATTCTTAATATGTTTTCCCAGGCTCTATACCAGAAGTCATGAGATGAAATTCACCCAGATACATTAATATTTCAGCAAAGTCTAGAAGAAAAAACAAAACAAAACAAAACCCTCCCAGAACCAAGAGGATTCACCAAGGAAAGAACTGAGAGCCCCTCTGGAATGGAGATGCTTCCTACTTCCGAGACAGTTAGGTTGTGTTCTTTAAAATGCTCCTCATAAACACGGCCCCCAGTTCTGGCTGCCCCTTCCCCACCTCGCCTCTCAGCAGCCTGGACCAGCTACAATAATACTGTCCTGAACCGATTTCAGCAGGACTAGAGTTATGCAGCCTGGCCAAGAAAGGAATGAGCCAAGAGGAGGCCTGGGTCATGGCCATTAAATACACATGGGCTTTCCTAAGACACACACATTCCTCTGCCCCCTACACTCGTCATGCAGCTGCATTCTAGGACCTGGGCAATCTGTCTCAGGGCACGCACGACCAGTGTTAAATGAGAAAAGATACACACAGTTCTCCCTCTGCATCTGTTAGTCCTTGTTTTACTAACTCCATCTTTCAGTGAAAAAAGCCTGGCTCAGGCTTTCTCTTGTTTTTCTAGAAGGATCATATCCTTCTCCCTAAGTAACAACATTCTGGTATTTTTTTCTCTTTAATCCTAATTTGTGATAAAATAATGGTACTTTAAGGATGACAAGATATTTGGATATTAAGTAATTGGACTAATAAGAACTCCAATTACCTAATTCTGCCTCACATTCTAATTTTTTCTCTTTTTTTATGAATTCTTTGAAGTTAATATTTATGAAATGTAGTAATACATAGCTGGATTTTTTTTCATGAAAATAACACTCATATAGTCTTGGTATTATGTATCTCCACTTTTTGGATAATATAGTTATGCAGTATTTATGTATAATATATTTATAGTCACTGTTCGGACTACTGTTTTGCATTGATTCACACTGTAAATTAATATGGAGAAGAAACAAGAGATGAAAACACAGGAGAGTTAGTTTTCCAGTGTTAGCGACATAGACCTAGAGCCCAGGGCCACCGTGAACTGTCATGCCAGATCTTTTCAGGAAGGCAGCTATGCTCACCACTATACCACCAACGCCCGCTGCCAGATCTTTTCAGGAATGAAATGAGCCTGTCTTCCTTCCTTCCTTCCTTCCTTCCTTTCTTTCTTTCTTTCTCTCTTTCTTTCTTTCTTTCTTTCTCTATCTCTCTCTCTCTCTTCTGTTTAAAGTAACCTAAATAGCCACTAAGATTTTCATTTTCCCAAAGTCCCTTTGAAAATAAAGAAGTATTAAAGCAGAGGTTAAAACAAGAATTCCTGGTGACTAGTGTCACTGTTTTCATTAACATTTTAAATGGTTATTTTTAATGGTACATTTAACTAAAGCTAACTTATCCATGGGAAGAGAATATGGCCATTAAGATCGGCATCTGTTGAACAAACTGAGGCCCATGTTCGGTGATGCATGATTATAACACCAAGAATATGACACGCTAACAGCAGCCTCATTAGCATTAATTGCTGCCTTTTGTCTCACTTAAAATCTCCTGTATATATAACATTTGTTAAATACGTTACTGTTTTTGAAATAAATGCACCCTAAAATATTATCCCATTGCTAACAAAGGAACTAATTCAAGCTTGGCATGGGTGACGTGATGATGAGAAGAAAAGAGACCTGATAGTGATGACACGGCCTGACAGTGTCCTCCTGACAAGGGTTCACATCGGCATGCGTGGCGCCTCAAATGCAAGGTCACTTCTTACTATTGAACAAGTTGTCCAATGGGAGTACCAGGAAATACCTCTGGAGAGGCGTGAATACACAGATGCCAGTTACCGTGCTTGCCTTCATTCACTTGTTTGTTCACACACAAGTCTCCATGAGGAGACTAGTGTGGACCAGGCACCACGTTTAATTATTTACCTACTCCCCAAGCACAAGCTCTTGTCCTCTGGACCTCCTGTCTGGGGAGACAGACTTTGTTTTTGTTTTAAAGATTTATTTATTTATTTTAGAGAGAGGGAGCAAGAGAGGGCGGTGGGGAGAGGTGCGGAGGGAAAGGGAGACAGAGAATCTTCAAGCAGACTCCCCACTAATTGCGGAGCCCACCTTGAAGCTCAGTGCAGGGCTTCATCCCAGGACACGGAGATCATGACCAAGCCGAAAATCAAGAGCCGGCTGCTTAACCAACTGAATCACCCAGGCACCCTGTTCTTTTTTTTTTTTTTTTTTTTTTTAAGATCTTATTTTTAAGTAGTCTCTACATCCAATATGGGGCTCTAACACATAAACCCAAAATCAAGAGTTACACACGCTACCAACTGAGCTAGCCAGGCACCTCAGGAAGACAGATGTTTAACAAAGATTTATAAGTCAATCCTTTCATAATGCAAATAAGGTATTTTAACATCCCATTTATAGTTCTGCCATTTGATCAAACAGACTATGTATGCCTAGAGCTGTGTGTAGGTGAAACTGGGATTCACTAAAAATGGGGCCATGAACACTCTATGAACGGAGAGGGCAACTTTTCAGAACTCTTTACCCATGCAGTGTCCTAACCTTTTTCCTTTTCCTAATGTCCTTTTCGTTTTAAATTATTTGATTATGAAAGGTACTTCTGCTGTTTTCTCAGAATATGTCACACACACACACACACACACACAGAGCAATGTTTCCTCAACTTTAAATTTCACAGCTGGCCTGCATCATTATCCCCGCTGTAATTTCCCCCATTTATGATCTGTCACTGAAAACAGGTTTAGTGTTTTGGCTACACCCTTGTCAACACACCACTCATTTATTCATTCATTACCCATTTATTTGTGGGTCCTTACTCTTTGCCAGTCTCTGTGCCAGGGCCTGGGACGCCCTTGCAAGTAAAGGTGAGTGCTGTTTTTCGATCCTTATCTCTACCCGTTTACTCAAGCTACTGGTTGAGAAGAACATTTTGAGAGAGCATTAACTGAGGTGACATTGTGGCAGCAAATCAGCATTGCACATTCAAAGAAATGGATGTGACGCTCATGGGTGATGGTCGAGGGCTTGCTGTCTGAAGAGGAGGTGATGAACATATGTGAGGGCTGTGTGGAGGTGCACAGCCTTGAAAGCTGGCTTGGGGAAAGGAGGAAGAGGAGAGAGAATCTCCTGAAGAATGGTCAAGAACACAAAAGAATATCACATTCTTTCATTTACATCTCCCCACTTCTGGGCATGGAGAGGGGCTAGAGGTTGAATTGATCCCCCATGCCCAATGACTTAATCAATTGTGCCTATGTAATGGGGCCTCCACAAAAACCCTAAAGGACTGTGTTCAGAGAGCTTTGGGGTTGGTGAGCATATGGAGGTCTGTGTTCTCTGAAAGCGTGTGGAAGCTCTATGCCCTTTCCCCACACCTTGCTCTGTGCACCTCTACCATCGGGTTGTTCCTGAGTTACGTTCTTTTATAATAAGCTGCTGATCTAGTAAGTAAAATGTTTCTCTGAGTTCTGTGAGCTGCTCTAGGAAATTCATTGAACCCAAGGAGGGGGGTTGCCCATAAGAGCTTCCCATTTGTAGCTTTTTTGCGCAGAAGCAGTGCAGGTTACCTGGGTGTGTGATTGGCCTCTGAAAGGGAGGGGTGATTGTGTGGACCTGTGCCTTTAACCTATGGGGTCTGACACTATCTCCAGATAGATGGTGCTGGAATTGAATTGAATTGAATTGTAGGACACCCAGCCAGTGTGTGAGAATTACATGTTGGTGGGGGACCCCTTCCCTCTCTCTCTCTCTCTCTCTCTCTCTCTCTCTCACACACACACACACACACACACACACAGAGGAAATTCAGCTCAGAATCCCATTTAGTGGTCATTTGCAAGACAAAGAGAGAGCTCAGGAGAAACCAACCCTGCCAGCCTCTTGATCTTGCACCTCCAGCCTCTAGAAATGGGAGAAAATAAATTTCTATTAACGGATCCACCAGAGTGTGCTGTTTTATGCAGAAGTCTCATACAGAGAGCAAATTCATTGGTCCATGTGAAGTTTTGCTGAATGTTTTTACTTTTCAGCCTTAGGGTGAAGGTAACAGGAGCATGTATTTTTACTCTCACTCCAAATATGAAGGCAAATCATGGAGTCCCATAAAGTAGTGAATTGTGTAGGTAAGGGTAAAAAACAAAAATTAGATGTGTGTATGTGTGTGGGGGGGAGGGTAATGCGTATAAAATACTAGATTATATGTATGTATAAATATACATATATAGAGACATGCACATGTATATGTAGAGAGAGAGAGAGATGAATTTCAGTTGATTTGTATCAATAGAAAATACATTTAGAGGGGTTCCCACCCCGCTCTGTAATGTAGATTCACACAAATTCATCTGAATTCTTTGCCATGAGCTCTCTTTGTGGCACAGAAGCCGAGCACGGAACTGAGCAGCTCACTGACCACTGTGGGAAGCTAACCTTGCCACAGCTTCGATAAAACCCAGAGTATTGGCTCTTTGACTGAACCCTGATGGAAGATCATAAGAAAATAAACTAAACAGATTCAAGCAGAAAGAGATAATCAAGGAAGAGTGAAAAGGAAACAAGAAAAAAAAAATGTAAATGTTTAAATGTTGGGGAATTAATTGAACAATTATTTAATGATTTGGAGATCTACAGTTAATTGGTTTTGGAAAAAATGGTGGCAACCGTGCTTTTCCCCCAAGCATTGTTTCGCCCTGGCTCTGGGGACCATCTTCTGACTTTCCAAAGCACGTCCACATCCATTATCTTTTTAACCTCCCAACAACTTACTGAGACAAGAATAACATAACTCTCCATAATTGGTAATAACCATGGCATAGAAAGGCTTTGCATTTTGAGGGACCAATGCATTTTTCTCTTCCTATGACTCATCTGTGTCACAGTCTGTTGACCACAGCAAGCAATGGTTTCTCTCCAGAGTGCATTCCTTGAATGTCCCTGGCAGGTCCCAGAATAAGGGTGGAACACCAAGGATGTCCATTCTCTGGAGAGCTCCCTCTGACTGACCCATCGTATGGAGGATGGAGGCCCATCCCCTCCATTCAATCATACGGATAGGCAACCACTTCTCACATGGTGAAATAAACTGTATTGGCCAAAACATTTTCATAAAACCATTTGTTGTGGTAAGTGATTTGGGGCATTACTGCCCACGCCCATATGCATTGATTCATCTCCTGCCAAAACAGTTTTTATCATCTTGTCCAGGCTTTCTAAATGTGACCCCCTCCTTCAAATTTGGAACAAGATTCAGTAATGTTGGCACAATAGTAACTGAAACTGAGATACAGAAAATCCCTTTCAACCTTCTCACTGCTTGTACCCAGCTGTAGCTAGCACAGACCTTGAAAAAACCTCCCTCTGTCTATTGTTCTTCCAGAGATGAAAGCGATTAGGTCAGGAGCTACAAATGTGATTCAAAAAGAACCCATTTTTGAGGATGTATGTTGCTGCAGGGCTTTGCTTTGTTTGTTGATAGGTAGGTAGCAGAAGCCTTTGTGAGTGTTTGTCACACACATTTGGATTCTGAGCAGCTCCTGGTCTGTTTCCCAAAGGACAAGCTAGCCCATAGAGGTCAGCAGAGAGAGAGACCGTTTAAAACCTGGGATCAGATAAGGAAAGCAGATGCTGCTGATGGCGACCCACGAGGGGGAGGTAATAAGCCCGGGCACACCCAGGGTTCTGTCAGACACACGGAATGTATGGCATAATTGTTTCTGCCTCTAATGATCTAGTGATGTGGGAGACACGAGAATATGAAAACAAGACAGAAGAATGGAAACTCATTTCCAGCAGCTGCCAAACAACGTGGAATGTAAAATAGGAGAGAGGTATATTGAAATGTTCACAAGGTTCACTTCACCAAAATGAAACTTTACCTCTCACGGATGTCAAACCCTCCCCTCTCTTTCATGCACAAGTCCCCTCCCATTTCCCATCAAACTGTTGCTCCCTGCCTTCTTTCTGCATCCTTTGCTGTCACTCTAGTCACTGTCATTTTGCCTCGCTGGCTTCTTAATTTCCTTCATTTTTCCTATTCCTTTCTCTCCCCTCTCCATTATCTTGTCACAAACAAGCTCTTATAGCTGTTCTCCCCCTTTCTCTCTCTCCCTCTCCTACACACACACACAGACACACAGACAGACAGACAGACAGACACACACACACACACACCCCACCATCCCCCTCATTCATTAGTAATTAACCTGAGAACCACATCTACCCCTAGAAGTTGAATGGAGCTCCTCTGGGTGTTTGAAAAACACCCAGAGGAGACGCCTTGGAGGCTGCGGGAGGGCGCTGGCTTGGCCGCCGCTGCGATGCCCGCACCTGCCGCGAGGGGGCAGAGGTGAGCGCAGGTGGGCAAGTGGCCCCTACGAAGCGCACCCCGGAGCGCCCGGAAGGCGGGCTCGCCAGGTTGCTGGTTGGGTGTCACCCATCCCAGCGGCTGACAGCCCGCGTAGGGATTCTGCCCGCGTCCCGAGAGGGCGCGGAGGGGCGCAGCGAATAGGCAAGCGATCCCTGGTCAGTGCGGGAGCGTGAATTCCGCCTCGGGCTGGTACAGATCTATCTTTTCCAGAAACAAAGGAGTGAGTCGTGCTGCCTCTGATCAGGAAAGGAAAAGAGGCAAAGCTGGGCGAGCCCGCTGGGTCCCTCTCAGCCGTGCGTCTTTCCGACGCTCTGGCTCGGTCCCCAGTCGTCGCCCCCGTGGTCCACACAGCCCGGTGCGGCACCGGCCGCCGCGCCCGCTCGAGCTCATCGTCGGCCCCTCCCCTAGGAGCTGGCCCGGTCACCGCGGTCACCGGGTCAGGAGGAATCGCAAAGGCCACGCTGATTGGACACTTGGGGGGCCGGCAGTTGTGGAACCGGCCCGCAGTGTGTGCGCGTTGGGGGAGAAGGTTGATTTGCAGCCCAGAAGGGGGAGCCCGGCGAGCGGACCTCCCCAGCGGGTGCGACGCTGAGCGGTGCCGGTTCGGCCGACTGGGCTGCAGGTGGCGGTAGCGCGACGGGTCAAGCCGCAACCTCTCCGTAGCCGGAGTCGGAGCTCCGCCAAAGGGTCTGTCATAGGTCAGCCCCCTGAAGCCAACACACATCTACATACCGTGCGGTGCGCGTGCACACGCGGGGTCTTCGTGTCCCTCTAGGGTTCCACTCTTTCTAACATATTCCAAAATATGTTCCAAATATTTGGAATGTTCCATATTCCAAATTCTTTCGACTGAGGTCTTGGTCCCAGGGTCCTGGAATCGAGCCCCACATTTGGCTCCCTGCTCAGCAGGGAGCCTGCTTCCTCCTCTCTCTCTGCCTGCCTCTCTGCCTACTTGTAATATCTGTCAAATAAATAAATAGAATCTTAAAAAAAAAAAAAAAGTAGCTAGCTCTGAGGGTCCCTCTACCTTCCCATGGGCAAGAAGCCTCATTCATTTCTTTATTTTTAGAAAAGGTAGGATTATTTGGCTACCTTTAGACAGGATTCAGTCTCCAAATTGTTTTCCCCAACAAAGTCTTTTTAATGGAAATTTTCTTGTAACTACCCAGACTTAGAACCTCCCTTGAACAAGTAGAACATTGGAGACACTGGACCTAAAAGGCAACCATGCCTTAGGAGCTGAGGAGCTGTTAAGACCATTAGAAAGGAGGAGTTACCCACAGTACCCACTTTACCTTATTGTCTTACTCTCAGCTCTTTTTACTGTATTCCCTTGTGAGGCATGTGAGCAAGGGATTCCTAGGTACTAGGGGCTTCAGGAGATGGAGGAGTGACTATGAGAGAAGAAGGATTCTCCATGGACTGAAGAGGAGGGGACTGGTTGGTTTGAGGAAAGAGTTGAATTCAGGAGCATGGCAAGAATAGCCTGATCAGAGTGTCGCCAATAGACCTGGTCTCTGCTTACACACAGTGCCGTGGGGCCGGGGGCTGGCCAAACCTTGAGAGAGAAAGGTGTTGTGATATCTGGAGCCCCAGGCATGGAAGTCTGCCAGGACTCTGGGATCATGACTTGAGCCTATGGCCTCTCTTGATATCACTGGAAGGGGGAATGCCGGCAAAGCTTCCTGCTTTGGGATAAGCTACATGGGCTTGATCAAGGAGACAAACAGGGATCACATATCAGAACTACCTTAGGGGGACGCCTGGGTGGCTCAGTGGGTTAAAGCCTCTGCCTTCGGCTCAGGTCATGATCCCAGGGTCCTGGGATCGGGAGCCTGCTTCCTCCTCTCTCTCTGCCTGCCTCTCTGCCTGTTTGTGATCTCTGTCTGTTAAATAAATAAATAAAATCTTAAAAAAAAAAAAAAAAACCCACCCAAAGAACTTCTTTAGGGGTGCTCCTGAGTCCCTGGGATTCTTGCATGATCCCAAGGGAGGTGGAGGCAGACCCCCAACACACACACACACCCAGTCCCTTGCCAGGACTGAGGTAAGTTTACCTGCCAATCCTAATACATGGAAACTGAACCATCATTCACTTTGCCTTAGAAAAATAAAGAAATGAAAAATTTTTGTAATATCCAAATATTTGTAACACTAACATTTGTAAGGAGTTTCTCAAGCTAAAAAGGACACCATTGTTATCTGCACTCTATATCTGAAGACAATAAGACTTAGATAAAATGCTCATAGTCATACAACTAGCAAATGGTGGAGCCAGGTCTCAAATGCAAGTATGTACATGACTCCAGTACAGGGATTAGCCAACTTTCTCTGGAAAGGGCCAAACAGTAAATCTGTTTTCAGCTTTGTTGGCCATATAGTCTCTGTTGCACCCACTCAACTCTGTGTTATGGTATATAAAACGATACATAAATAAATGACCATAACGGTGTCCAAATAAAACTTTATTTATGAACACCAGAAGGTAAATTTTTTTGTAATTTCTACTTGTCACAAAGTATTATTCCTTAAATTTTTTCAACAATTAAAAAATGTAAATACCATTTTTTAAAAGATTTTTTTTTATTTATCTGAGAGAGCGAGAGTGAGAGAGAACATGAGAAGGGAGAAAGTCAGAAGGAGAAGCAGGCTCCCCACAGAGCTGGGAGCCCGACGCTGGACTCAGGCCCAGGACTCTGGGATCATGACTTGAGCCAAAGGCAGCCGCTTAACCAACTGAGCCATCCAGGTGCCCTATACTGGCTTGCAGACTACACAAAAACAGGCAGGATAACAAACAAACACACAAAACTGCATGTGGAGGACCAGATTTGACTTATGGGCTATAGTTTGTCAACTCCTGCTCTAGCGTCTATATAATCTGTATAGTTTGTGGGTACGTTCCGCCTCTGGACCTAAACAAGCCAGCCCTAGCCGAGAAAAATCAAAGACATTTTGCCTACTCACATTTCAAGACCTTTAAACTTCCTAAAGAAGTAGCTATTCAACATCAATCCATGATTACAAACCACGATTATATCAAGGTTATATTCCATAAGGGAGTATTCCCTTATTCCCATAAGGGAATATGACATTAGAAAGGGCAGTAGGTTTGACATTAGAAAAAGTAGCTTTGAATTCCAAACTGTGTAACTTTGAGCAAATGACCCAGTTGTCAGAAGTTCCGTGTCTTCACTTATCAATCACAATGCTTACTTTAAAGGTTAACTATGGCATGAGATCAGACAGAGCATATAAACTATATAGTAGAGACAGACAAATTCAGAATTTGAGATGCTTAAACTTTATCCAACTTAGGGGAATTTACCTAAGAAAAAGAATACAATTTTTATAAAAGAAATAACTGCTAAAAGTAAATATTTATTCAAAATGAGAAAAAAATCCCAACATATTTTGGAGCCTTAGAGATGCAGGTAGTTTTCTTGTGATATTTCTCTAGGAGATTTATCAAAAATGCTTAACATGCAGAATTGTCCTCGTTATGACTGACTTTTCCTCACCATTAAGGACATGCTAGAACCCCTGGCAAAGCATGGCATTCATGGGGATTTGTGCAAGGCAGGGCCCTGAAGGTTAGTGTAACACTATGGTAGCGGCAGTGGGAAGGTGGTAACACAGAGGGGAATTGATCAAATAATTACCCACATTAAAGAAAATAGGAGCTAAGTTTCTCATTTTCAGAAAAAGGAGATAGAAATACTAAAAACAGAGTGAACTCTATAGTGTTGGAATAAAATCAGAGGTATTGGTGTGAACTCACAATTTTCTTTTTTTTTAAAGATTTTATTTATTTATTTGACAGACAGAAATCACAAGTAGGCAGAGAGGCAGGCAGAGAGAGAGAGGGGGAGGCAGGCTCCCTGCTGAGCAGAGAGCCCAATGCGGGGCTCGATCCCAGGACCCTGAGATCACGACCCAAGCCAAAGGCAGAGGCTTTAACCCACTGAGTCACCCAGGTGCCCTGGAACTCATTATTTTCAATAAAGCTGCAAATAGAGATGATAGATATATGATAGTGGGTATCTGTAGGTGTCAACGTGCGCACATACGTGTGTGTGCACATGCATCACCCAGCACTATCCACTAAGAGCAGCAACAAACTACAAGTAATGAGCTCACTTAGTTCCCAGACCTTATTTTCTAAATACCTAACTTATTTTATTTCCTCTTAAAAAAGGAAGCAACGTCCTTGGACAAATGGCTGATTCCAGGGCTGGAAAAAAGAAAGTATAAATAAACCTGGAACATTTTATTGTGGTAAAAAAAAGAAAAAGAAAAAAGAAGGAGCTCGGCGAATGAGAGAGACACATGAAACGGACACAGAAGTCAGCTTAAAAGGGATTTCACTGGCCAAATCTGGGATCACTTGAACATGAAGATAAATCATAATAATAGTATACCAATTGTTCAATAAAATAGGTAGTCCATACTGATATGAATGAATGAATGGATGGATGGTTAATGAAGAAAGCAGTATTTACGTAGTTTCAGAATAACCCTCACCCCAGCCCTACCACGCACACACACACACACACACACACACACACACTGAATACTCATTTAATATAGAGGGAAAAGAGGAATATGCAATGGAGAAGTCTGGGAGACAATATTTTTAATCAAGGGATCGAAGTGAACATTGTAAGAAATGGCACAAATTAAAATCATAGGCACCTGATGGATGCAGAGAGGGAAGGCCAACATTACTTCTGTAATGAACTATTCCAAATTGAAGGAAATTTGAAGGGACATGATCATTAAATGCAACTCATGTTCTGAACTAAATCTTTCTGCTATAAAAACCATTATTGGGATAATTGGTGAAATGATGGAAGTCGGGAAACAGAATAGGAGTAAATTATCAATGTGAATTCCTGATTTTGATGATTGTTTTGACTTTTTTTTTTTGAACTATAATATACAATAAAGCACTCAGAGATGATGAAGCATTGTGTTGCTAACTTGTTCTCAAATGGTTCAGGGAAGAAATAACTCTATATTAAACTCTGAAATTTTCTGGAACCTTAAAATTATTTAAAAATTGAACATGTATAAGAAGAAAAGCAGTAGATTATAAATTTCATAAGAACAGGAATCATACCTTATATTTCTTTTGACTCCCTCAGGGAAGTTTATAGATCCAGACATATATAGGTATTTGATAAGTACTGTTGAATGGAAACTTATTGAGTGAAATGAGCAATGGGATAATACTTCAAGTGTTGGACTACCACAAAGATCGTCTATTATTTTTTAAGGTCTAGAAAAACATTTATACAATGCCTACCATTTCAACCGTGCATGCATGTATTAACAGAATCTGATGTTGAAAGCAAATAAAACATGCAACAAGATTAATATATGTGTGCTTAACTATAAAATAAACATTTTGTTTCTTGGTAATCAGACATAGTAATAATCTATAAAATTCTAAAAAGTAAGTGAAATACCCTTTTTATAATTATTTTGATCCATAGAAAATTTTAGGCTTAACCATAGAACTAAAAGAGATGTGATCTGATACAGAAATCAAAATGGTAGTGAAAAAATTAATATTCTTTTACACTGTATAGAAACCCTAGCTAGGCCATACTGCATTGCATATTTATAAATTTATAAATTATGGTTTATAAGTTATGGTTTTATCAGAGAAGCAGAGCCACTGTGAACAATACAGAATCAGGAAGTTATTTTAGGAGTGATTGTTATTTCTCCCATATATGCAGTTATGGGAATGGGTTAAGCAGTCTACATAAGTCCACTGCCTCTGCTTATGCTCTTGGGCCTGATCCAGCAGGGCCAGTAGTCAAGAAGGGATGATGAAATGGGTAGAGGCTGTGAAATGGGTAGAGCAAGCACAAATTGGGACCTTGCCTGTTTCTTACTACCTTCATGGGAGTGACTTACAGGATAAGCTGATCTGTTCATCCCAGATCTGCCCACACAATTGCTTCAGAGAAGCTGACAGGAGCTGGTAGAGCCCTGGGCCAGCAAGGTGAGCCCTGCAGCCGTGTTCGGTTCCACATCCAACTTCAAAGCATAAAGATGGCTGGTGTTTCTCTTCTGCTTTCGAAATCTCATACACTTTTCTCTTGTGACCAGCCCTAGCCTAGAAACAAAGGGAATTCCTGGAATATGGTTCCAGGTCAGCCAAGTAGACATAGCACAAAGCCACTATATGTACACAGGAATCTTTACAAATGTAGCGTAAAGGTCACTGTATTATATAAGAGAAAGCAGTAAATTTTGAATATTAAAAAAATAAATTACAGTTCTATAGGTCTCAATAATATCCTTTTAGATATTCAGCAAATAACTTTCCCAGTTGGGGGCCATGGGAATCCAAAGGGATCAGGATCAGGAAGGAGGGAAGTACTGTGAGTGATTCTATAGCGTGGACTCCAGGAGAGAGGACAGGCCACTTTGGATAGAGCCACCCAGTCCAAGCCTTTTTGCCAGAAATTAAGACAAGGGAAATTCAGCAAGGTCCTACAAAATAAATAAAAAGAAGCTTCAGGAGTTACAAAGAAAACTAAGATGCAAAGAAAAATTGCCCATTCCCATCTGTCTGGCATAAGTACCAAATACAGAAAAGGCGAGATACCAACAGTGATGCTGGATGATGCTTAACATGTTTGAAGACTGTACTTTCAGTTCTGACCCTCGCAGCCCACCCCTCCTCAGGACTTCTCTACTTCTAGGACTGACCCACCATCTACGCAACTTGTTAAGGCAAAAATCTAGGAGTCAACCCTGACTCTTTTCTTTCCCTTAACCCATCAACTAGCTTTGTCAACTCTATAACCAAAATCCATTGTGAATATTTTCAACTCTACTGCCACCACCAGAACACAACTCTGATCTAGTGCTATAACTTTCTAATTGGTTTCCTGCTTACATTTTTCCTTTTCTAATTCGTTCTCCATACAATATGCAAAATGCTAATAAAAAAAGATGAATCAGGGGTGCCTGGGTGGCTTAGTTAAGCATCTGACTCTTGATTTTGGCTTAGGTCATGATCGCAGGGTCATGGGATCAAGCCCTGTGTCAGCTCCACCCTGGGCATGGAGTCTGCTTAGGATTCTCTCTCTGCCTCTCTCTCTGTCCCTCTGT
Organism: Neogale vison; assembly: GCF_020171115.1. Classification (NCBI taxonomy): domain Eukaryota; kingdom Metazoa; phylum Chordata; class Mammalia; order Carnivora; family Mustelidae; genus Neogale; species Neogale vison. Next base: position 62,334,970 of record NC_058096.1, on the reverse strand, counting down.
TCATGTTCTTTCTCTCCTTCCACCAAAAAAGATGAATCATACTACATATTAAATGCATACTATCTATATTTATTGTATTTCTTATCCTGGATATCAACATGAGGTTTCTGGGACAGAGCTAAATTATCAGAGAGGAAATGTGCTATAGTGGAAAGTGCATGGGCTTTGCAGTAAGAGTGATGGGTTCAAATCTTAACTCTACCACTTACCTGAAAAGTGACCTTATAGAGACAAGAAATCTGCAGCTCTTAAAGAAGGGTGACGTCTAATTTGGGCAATAACACCAATCTTACAGGATCTTTGTAAGAATAAAATGCAAAGTGCTCACTTAAATATCAGTGCCCTTCCCTTCCTATACCCATTGTTCTCTACTTTTCATCACCTCACTAACAACAGGAAGAGTCATCCTTGAGTCCTCTTTGATCTCCAGCCCCATCCAGTTCAACAATCATTGTCATTAATATGACAACAATACATATTAGGAATTGCAATACACATGGAGGACCTATATGTTCTAGGGCATGTCATATATATTATCTAATAGAACAGTCCCAAGGAACAGATGCCTGCATTTCTGGTTCCCTGGTCAAAACCACATTGTTTTGACAAGGATCCCAGAGAACTTTAAGCTGATAGAAGCTGATGCTCACCCTGTGGTGATCACGGACTTTTTGTTTCAGACTTGCTGATTCAAAATTAAACACATAAATAAAATACCATAATCCAATCTGCCTCCTAGGTTTCATACCAAATAAATAATTAAATAACGAGTGAGTGGTTTGAAAGCATAACATGCTGAATAATGTAATGTGTTAAGGGACCAGGTCCTCATGAGGAAGTTAGAGCCAGAATTGGCCACAGGCCCAAAATGAGAACTGCTAATCTTTATATAGATAAAAAACCCACAAAGCCCATTCATTGAGACTTCCATACCAATGGGCTCCAAACTTTAGATCATGTACCCAATCTCGAAAAAATCATTTGAGCATGTACCCTCAAACATATATATTTATTTATAAAGTAGGTACTTGCATTTCTGTATGAATGTATGGCATGTAATTAAAACCATACACAAATAATACATATTTTTAGAGGGTGAAATAAAAATATATAAATAGAAATCTAATATTTTCTTTTTGTACTCTATTGGGTCAGCTCACACATTGGCCTACTTTAGAAACCACTGGTTAAATGAACAGACCTATTTATTTTTCAAATATGCCAAATGTTACAAAATATGCAATTAAACAAGTAAATTATCTTGGATTTTTGTATGACCAAGGAGGAAGGATGAGAAAGGAACAGTGGGTGTGTGACCCTTCACCCCATCCCCGCCCCTATTAGCCACCCCAGTTAACCAGCATGGGGGTGAAGTCCTGTGAAAGGGTAAGATAAACAGAGACTGCACACAAATGCCTTTTGGATATAAGGCTCTTACTCTTTACATAATTAGACAACGAAAAGGGATTCCAAGTTGGTGAAAATGGGCTAACGACTTGTATTTGATACAAGTCTGTATCAGTTAGGACTGTGGCTACTCCCACTGCTTTGGGACTTCAGGTGAAGCTAGAGTACAGGGTCTGATTTCTAGCAGCTACTAAGCACCTGGGTAGCATGCACTGGAAGTGGGGGGTAATTAATACTCTATGGGGCTAATTTTGACCAAGGACAGACAGAAGTTGGAAGGTGCCAGCAGATAAAACTCTCTTCTTCCCCCCAACAGACTGTTCTGAAAGAGTTTGGACCAAGCTGCCCGGTCTAGAAGACATCCCACATGAACAAGCCTTAAGCTGTTTTCTTAAGAAGAGTGGCTAGCTCAGTAATGTGCCAGTTTGGAGTGACAATCTGGTCATACTTGGAACTTCCCTTCACTTAACAGCTCTTATGCTGAAGTATCCCACCTAAGATCTGTATCAAGTGTCCCCACAACTCTAGCCATACTCTTTGGACCAAAGGACACTGTTTTGTTTGTTTGTTTGTTTTAAAGGTTTCACTTATGTATTTATTTGAGAAAGCAAGAGACAGAGAACACTTGTGGTGCAAGGGCGGGGGGTGAGGACGAGGGATGAGAGGGGGGCAGCCAAAGGGGAAGGGGACGGAGGGAGAGACTCTCTCAAGCATTCTCCCCTCTGAGGACAGAGCCGACACAGGCAGGCCTGAGTTCACAACCCTGACACTGGGACCCCTGCCGAAACCAAGGGTTGGACCTTTAACCAACTGAGCCACTCAGGTACCCCCAGCCCGCCCCCGCCCCAATAGGACATTTTTAATTCTTTTTCCAATGCTGGACAGGTAGCTGCCTGTGGTAGATTAAAAAGAAAAGCTAGGTCAGGTTCCTTTCCTGGGAATTCAGGTTCGGGAAATTCAAGTGAATGATGTTTATTATCTGTGGGTGCTGAGTTATCAGTTCTGAGGGCTAAAGTGGGTGTCATGGTGGCAAAGCCTCCCTCGGGGGAAGAAAATAGTAGACACAAAGTGACAGAGGTGTAGAGATGCCAGAGTGAGCCCAGAGAGAGACAGATAAATCAGCTGCCTTTGCCTCTTTGCAGTTCCCAGACACATTTCCCCCAAACTCCTGCTATTCTTCATTTCTTGTATTTCAATTATGGGAGTCCTCTCTGTACACTTTTTTCCTTGCACCAATATATGTGGTTCTCTGTTCCCTCCAATGAACAATGTCCCTGACTAAAGCATGACTGCAGCACAGTATCTGTCATAAGCTTAGCTCAGGGAACAAGTGAAGCCTGATGGGTCTGCAATACATTCATTTCTCCAGACACTATAAAAAAATCTGCCTCTGGATTCAGTCAAGCCAGCAGACAGCTGCTAACTAGATGAATTTTGTATTGCCAAACCCTCTCCAAGCCTTATAGGATAGTGTTTTCTGAATTGTGTCTAGTGTGTGATACTACCTGTCTTTTTTTGAGGGGCTCTTCATGAAGCAGCCTTATGAAATGCTTTACTGCAAACTTGAGAATGTTGTTGAGGAATTTGTTCAGGGTTGCGTGTCTTTTTCTATAAAAAACCCTCAGGAAAGATATCTTCATAGTCTAAGAAATAAACATATTCTTTGCTTAGAAAAATTTGTTTGCTAAGACCTTACAGTCTAAGAATTTATATAAATGGATGCTGGATAACTTGGAATAGGAATCTATTTTTGCATTAGTTTCATTTTTGATTCTAATTTATGTCTTGACCCACTGACTAATTTTTTTTCTTTCTCATTTGCTTCTAATATATGTTATTTTGATGTATCACATATAGCCATGAAGCCACCTTAAATCTTTTTAGGAGTAATGCAGATATAAAATACAGTATCCCCAATACTAGTAACCCAGAAAGCAAAACCTGTGATATTATTTATGATAACACACTTGAAAAAATTAGAACGATTAAGATCACACAAATTGTTAAATAATTCTTAATATGAGATGAGCATTTTAAGGTAACAAGTCCCATGAGTTGGCTGGGTTTCAAAATTTTGTATTTCTACATTAGGGAGCTATCAAAGGCAGCATTCAATACACAGAGCATCATTACGGAATAAGCTCATGGAAAACATCAAGAAACCAGTTACAATCCATCATAGTCGGTGTCACATTGATCTGCAATGTTAACATTGGTCTGGGACTCCCATAAAAAGCGTGGTGACATTCAGTAATAAAAAGAAGACAATGTAAAATTATCTTTATCAATATGGTCTGCTACAAAGCCATGTTTGCTAATGCAATTGAGTGACTTTAGGAAACCTTGTTAACTGTTAATGTGAGCACCCTTTTTTTCTTTCCAATGCCTAAGGGATTGCCAAGGTGACCTTTCTGAAGGCTCTGTAAATTCATGGCAGAACCATGCTTTTTATATTTCCTATCAATTTGTTAAAATCCTTCTGTGCTTTGCCAATTTTCCTCTCTGGATTTTTCTTCTTTTTTCTGTCTACAACTATCTTCAAGTTATTTCAGTTCATGATACAAGGAAAGGAAGCTGCTCCACCTACCCATGGCAGACTTTACAATAAGGTGATGGAGCCTAATCCTGTATCTTGAATCTGATTAAAGAACAAATCCTGTTATCCTTTCAATGTAGCTATGTCCAAATTTGAGCCCATAATCTGGGCTCTTCTGTCCCTTCCCCTATTTTTGATCTGAGACATTGGAAACTCAGGTTATGAGTATGATTTCATAAGAGGAAGAGAGAAAGTGGTCTCACGGGGATAGATTTTGGACTAACGTGTGAATACTGAAGTCTTCTAGGTACAGGGCATAGAGAGAATCAATATACTACCAATTCACAGAATTTTAAAGCTTCCTGAGGAAGAAGGACATTAGAGACTACCTAATGTCCTTTTAGGTTTAGAGATACAGACTCTAAGAAGTATGACAATCCCTCCCTCCATGGCAGTTTGCTGCAAACTGAGAAATATGGGCCACGTGGGCAAAGGTCCAAACACTTGAGCAGAGAAGTCAAGGCATGGATGACTATGCCCCTATATCTTCTTCTTCTTCTTCTTCTTTTTTTTTTTTTTAGAGATTTTATTTATTTATTTGACAGAGAGAGAGAGAGAGAGAGATCCCAAGCAGGCAGAGAAGCAGGCAGAGAGAGAGAGAGAGGCAGAAGCAGGCTCCCAGCTGAGCAGAGAGCCCAATGCGGGGCTCGATTCCAGGACCCCGAGATCATGACCTGGGCTGAAGGCAGAGGCTTAACCCACTGAGCCACCCAGGTGCCCCACCCCTATATCTTTTAAGACTCATTTCTCACTTTCTCCACACACAGTCTCTCAGAATGCAGTCTGCATATCCAGACTTCTGAGGCTTTGCTGATTCTATTACTTCAGCTGGAAACATTCTTTCACCTCATTTCTGTCTATTAAAATCTAGCTTTTTAAAAAAATATTTTACTTATTTATTTGACACAGAGAGAGAGAGCATGTGAGGGATCACAAGCAGAGAGAGTGGGAGAAGGAGAAGCAAACTTCCCACTGAGCAGGCAGGGAGCCTGATGCAGGGCTGGATCCCAGGATCCTAGGATCACAACTGGAGCCGAAGGCAGACGCCCAACTGACTGAGCCATCCAGGTGCCCTAAAAATCTAGCTTTTGATTCAGATGAAATGCCTTTTTATCTGTGAACATGTTCCTGATTCCCCAATAAGATTATTCTGCTTGAAGAAAATATAGAATGATGATTAAGACCAGATCCTTTGTTGAGAGGAAACAAGATATTTGTACAGTCTCAAAGTAAATGTCCCAGAATATTAATTAACTAATTGCAAAGGAAATTTTTATGATAGAGAAACTTAGCAGACACCACCTTAACCAAGTGTTCAAAATGCAAGTGTTCACCGGTAATAAGATATATTGGCATCATGCCCTCCCTGAAATGAGGCTCTGAGAAGGACACACCATCACTTACATGATATTCACGTCCAAAATGCATAACTTCCATCTACTTGTGAGAAAACATCAAGAGGCGTTTTACAAAATGACTGACCAGTGCTCTTTGGAAGCACCAAGTTGATGAAAGGAAAGAATGAGGATCTGTCACAAACTGGGGGAGACTAAGGAGACACAAAAACTAAATGCAATACATGATCCTAGACTCAGTCCTGGACCAGAAAAAAGACACTAGGTTAAAATTGGAGAAATTCCAATAACATCTGTAGGTCAGTTAAAAATATTCACCAACATTCATGTCCTGGTTTCTCCAAAGGGCACTGTAGTTATGCAAGATGTTAACATCAGAGTAAGCTGAGTGAAGTGAATATGGGGATTCTTTGTACTATTTTTGCATCTATTCTGTGAGTCTAACATTATTTATAAGTGAAAAGGTTTTCAAAAATATTTTAAGAAAAAAAGGGAAAAAAGCACATTCCCTGAAGCCAGTCGGCCTGATCTAAATCCTGGTTTACCACATATTAGCTGTATGACTTTGGGCAAGTTATCATTGGGGTATTGATATCCCCACCCTTAAAACAGAGGTAATAATAGAATTTACCTTACAGAATGACTGTGAGGACTAAATGAGTTAAAACATATTAGTGCCTTAAGACAGTGCCTGGCACTTAATAAACGCAATCAGCGTTGGTTATTTTTATCATTTCCCCTGTATTATATTTGCTTTCCTCCATGCTTCCATAATATTTCCTGTCATTATCGGATCATTTAACACACAGGTGGCCTTACATTGCAGACTATCCCTAGAAACAAGCTTACCTGAGTTCTGATTTATGCTTGACCATAAATTTAGGAAAATTATATATAAAAATGGATATGAATATAATGTCCATAGGGTTTGTGACATTGTGATAAAATGTACGTGAAGTGTCTAGCAAAGCCCACTGATTCGTAGAAGACATTTAATACATGTTAGCTGTTTCCACTTTCTTTTCCTCTAACAAACTATAAATATATCTTACCCATCTTGAGAGGCTTCATTCATCCTAAAACCTTCACTTCCAATACACACAGAAATACACAAACATACCATACACACATCACATAAATAATACACACACAAACACCCCCACACACCGACTAGCACAACAGTACGCACATAGTAAATGCTAAATTCGTGCTTTTTAAGTGAGTAAGTTTACCAGTATTTGGAATTGCTCCTTAACCCTACACTCTTTTTTTTTTTTTCTCCCTAGGAATGTGGCCCACGTTTAGTCCCAGAGGCTTCAGCCCTACTGACAATATGATTTCCACCTCCCTCCAAACTGTGGTTCTACATTAATAGAGAGGAAGGGAATGCCAGGGCGAAGATGGGGCCATCAGACAAGCTCCTGCAATAAATTACAATATGGAAACAGAGAGATTGGGTCCGTTAACTCTAGAAGCTGGATCGGGAGTATTCTGTTACTCAGACTGAGAGCCCCTTTTTAGAACAGTGATTATAAACTACAAGTGGAACAGAGAAGAGCCAGTCTGCAGGGAAGAGAAGAGAGCAGTAGAAGTGAGATATTGAGTCCCTCGAAGGAAAGAGAAAGAGAGAGAGAGGGAGGAGAGAGAATGAAAAAGAGAGAGAGAGAGAAAAAACAGCTTTCTTGGCTCCTGAGAGTTTGTAGTTCTTGCTACATATCCAGGGGAAAGCCTGGTTGCACATTCCGCCCTTGTTAGGATATGGGGATGTAGAAGGAAATGCAATACACTCTCTCCTATGCTTATGCTAGTTTGAGTGAGCATCAATTCTTTCTAACATAATATCCTAGACCAAGATAAAAGCAAAAGTAATAGCTTTCCTAAATATCCAGCTTTCAGTTTGGTAGAAAAATGCATTTACTTATTTCTAGACCTGTCTCACCTTTATTCCAGTGCGGGAAGATAATAAACTATGTCTATAAAAATCATATAAAGATTGACAAATTCCAATTTTAAAATGTCACAGTAAATGCTTGTATAATCCACATATGAATCAGGGCCCCAAACAGTCCAGCCTCATGTGGAGTGGTATTCAAAGGAACCATAAATCTAACTCTACAAATCTTGGAAAATGGTGTAGATTTTTATTGTGGGTTTTCATATAGGGCCCAGTAAAGGGGCTTTATGTAAACTACTCTCCAAACTGGGATGTTTTTGAAAGAGAGAGATTTCTCCTAAAAATCATGCTGAGTCAAACAAGCATAAACCAAGACTAACTCAAGCAAACCAGATAGATGGGCATCCTAGCATAATGCCATCTAACACAGATACCTCTTCTCAAATATTCCATTGAGTTATGTTTTTCTTTCCCCACATGTGCAGGATCACAGCAGGCTCCACATCACTCCTTCTTACTTCCGTCCAGCTGCCTTTCCCTATGCTGCTCCTTTTACCCTCTTTCTTTGTCCTCTGCTGTCCCAGCTCCCTGTGGGAAGGCCCTGCACCCCATAACCACCCTGGGCCTTCTACCCTGACCTGTACCAAGCCAGCCTAGAGAGCCTGGAGGACAAAGTCACTGCACATACCAATTCCCCCCTTGCTTCCTGACAAGAAAGGCTACTAGTACCCTTGATACATTTAGTTTCTGTGGGTGATATTTTACAAGAAATATTTAATGAATAAAATTCTCAACTTTGTTATGTTTTTCTTGTACTTCACATTTACACTTCTCTGCAAGAGAAAGATCAAATATTAGATCTTCAAAGAGACTTTTCTTGACTATCCTTTGACCAGCAAATCAACCTATTTTATTTACTTCGTTGTTTTTAAAAGTATGTGAAAATGTTAAGATTTAGTATGCTTATTTATTTCTGATTTCCCTCCACTAAAATGTAAGCCTTCTGAGGGCAAATGTCTTGCCTGCCATATTCTCCTCTGGGGCCTTGGAACAGAAGTTGTGCACAAGGTCCAAGACAAAGCCTTCCCTGGACTTTTTCCCACATCATTAAAGGGGGAGGAGAGTCTCATGCTTTTGATATCACACCCAGCTTCCACAGCATTCCTCCAGTCTGTCAACAGGGTTCATGACTGGCCATGTACACTCACAGAAAAATAATCTCTCCACCAAAAGGGATCAAAAGTGAATTTATACATTAGGCCTACAGTCAAAACTTTCCTCAGCCTTCCATCCGAGCATCTGGAGTCAAGAGAAATGTGAATTGAGACCAAACTCATGATACTCATTAGGTCTTCTAATCCATCATTATGGGGGGGGGGGGAGTAGACCCTAGAAACATATTCTTCCCTTCTCCATACACACAGAGACTTGTCACCCCTGGGATTAATTTTAGCAGGTCTTTCATGTCTCTTTATGTCTGTAAAAGAAAAAGAAATTTCCAGAATCCAGGTCATTTCTCATCTCCTGAACACTAATTCATATTAGACTGTGTACATACCCTAGTCAGTCCTCTTTCCCCCTGACTTCCTAACCGTATTAGTCAGCTTTCTTTAGAGAAACAGAACTACTAGGAGATACACATATATAAAGAAATTTATTTTAAGGAAGTGGCTCATGCAGTTATGGAGGCTGGCAAATCCATAATCTGCAGTGTAGGCCCCCAGATGAGAGATCCAAAAGTGCCAAGAAGGCAAATGAAGACTGAAGGCAGTCTGTCAGATAACTCCCTTTTGCTGGAGAAAGTCAACTTTTTTGTTCTATTCAGGCCATCAGCTGACTGGATGAGGCCCACCCATATCATGGAGGGCATTCTACTCAAAGTTCACTAACATAAAAGTAGATCTCGTCCAAAACACCCTCCAGATTGACACAAAATTAATCATTGCACCACTTCTCCAACTTCTGAAATCCTTTCACAGGTCTTCTGGAATTTGTGGTTATTATTAACAGAAGTTCCAGAAGTTCCTTACCATAAACGTGTTCTATGAATATCCCTCTCTCTTTTTCCTCTGATGTAAACCTTACTCATTCTTGAGGATTCTGCTTCATCTGCTGCACTCTCGAGTTCTCCCCCAGAGCTGGTATCACTGAGACAAGTCTGAGTAACTGTTCCCCATTGCCACTTGTAGACCATTCTCCATTTCTTTTCCCCAACCTCCCCACACCCCGACTTTGAATTACATGACACTAGGTTACAACCCCCTTACCAACACCAAACCATTTCCCCTCATTTCTCAATGATTTGCACTCTTGACTCATTGTAATTCTAATAATATGAATGTCTTTATTCCTTTATGATTTCAATACACACTAGATGATCCTTCCAATACTCTCACCTCTCAGTTTTTTTTTTTAACTTCTTTTAAGAACATCTTGTTCTTCCCCAAACTCATTCACTCCTACATTATCTTTCATTACCAATAACTGTAGACCCTCTATAATAATTTCCTTGCCTCTTAGGCTCTATAATTTTCTTAATTTCTGCCTCATTCTCTCTAGTATTCCAATCTGCACTACATAGACTACTAGGTGGTCTCCAAACTTTGATCCTACCACCACACTATCGTTTCTTGCTCCCTTGATATCCTTACTCTTCTCCTTACCCAGCAAAATTCTGCAGTCAGTCACAAAAATCACTCCCTTAATCTTACTTTTTTGCTTCCGGGTACATGCTTACCTAAATTCCATGCTGGACTCTAACTCTTTGCCTACCCCAACTGCACCTGTGCCATTGAACATAACTGGAGAAAAATACACAACCTCACTAACTTGAAATTTATGATCTTGAATTCCAAGTGGATCCCTATTACTAGTAGGCAGTCATACTGTATAATTCACTTCCCTCTCCCAATGCATGTACAACTATTCAGACTTTTTCTTCTCTAACTTTCAACATCTCCTTACTCATTCTTACCTCAGATGATTACTTCACTCCCAATTTTCCTGAAAACATTGAATCAATCAACAGAGAAATACCCAAACATTCCCATCACACTATCACATACACCCATCTACCAGCACCTGTACCTACATACACTACTTCCCTTCCTATTATAATGGATGGCAGGTCCATACCCTTATACGAAGCTAATTTCTCCTGTTTAGGGTCTAGATCCTATTCATTCTTGTCTACTCAAGGACATTGATCTAGAAAGTCCTCTTTTCTCTCCTAATTCATCAAATTATTTGCTCTCTGCTGAATTGTTCCCATAGCCAAATAAATATGATGCTCCTACTCTTGTATCCCTCAGTTCAGATTCCCAAAAGAACAAAGATAAATGGTCAAGCTTAGATTGATTTTCCAGCTATGGCAAAGGAAATAAGGTCACAGAATTGAAATCTGGCTTTTAGAAGACTAGGAAAAAAGTGTCTGCTTAAATGCCATTAATATACATATCATGTGACTATTTTTCAGCAAGAATTCAGCATAACAAATTATGGGAAGTTCAGGAACAGGATGATGAGGAAACAGAAAAGGGATAAAGAGAAGGTACCACAGGAATAAATAGATTCCCAAGTCCAGGGAACCAAAGCGAAGTATTTAAGAAAGACATATCAACTCTAGACCAACTGGCAAGGGTCAGGATCTATGAAGGTCAGAAACAGCCCCTAAGTAGAATAAGAGGTAGAATCATATCAGAAATCCTGGAAGAGAAAGATAAAAATAAAACTGGAATTAACAAATACATAAGTAATTTTTATTTTTTTAATTTTTAAAAAGGGTTTATTTATATAACAGAGATAGAGCACAAGCAGGGGTAGCAGGAGGCAGAAGCAAACTCTGTTGAGCTAGAAGCCCAACACAGGGTTCAATCCCATGACCCTGGGATCATGACCTGAGCCAAAGACAGATGCTTGACTGACTGAACCACCCAGGCACACCTATAAGTGATTTTTTAAAAGTAAGTTCTAAACATAGTATATGTTGGAATAATGTTTGCTATCAAATAAGATTTCTTCAATGGAATCACCCAATAAAGAATTACTACCACAATCAGTTTCAAAACTGGTTCAGATTATTACTGCAAAGCTGTCAGGGCAAAGGTAGGGCCAAAACCTTTAAGCACACAACTCAGTAGGCTTCTCGAACACACAAACTAAAAGATACAAAGAAATTGTCCTACAGTACCAAACAGGATCTGTGAAAATAGGAGGAAAATGAGTTTCTGTTTGAATCAACGCTAACTAGATCATGTGCTGAAAATACTAGAAGTACCATATAGTGAATGATCAGGCACACATATAACAATGATAATGAAAGAAACCTTGAGGTGTCCGTGGCAGTCAGAATTGGCCAGTTTGAGCTACATAACCTCAGAGGAGAGGAAACTCTGTGCTTACCAGGCAATCGAGGGAGGTTGGGTTTCAGAAAGTGCACTCTCTCCAGAGCTTTAGCACTGCTGAAGTGAGATGGAATTACATCATCAAAATAAGTTGAGGGACTCCTGGGTAGTTCACTTCATTAAGCATCTGCCTTTGGCTCAGGTCATGATTCCGGAGTCCTGGGTTCGAGAACCTTGAGAGCCCCGTGGGGCTCCTTGCTCAACAAAGTCTGCTTCCCCTTCTGCCTGTGGCTCCCCCTGCATGATGCTTTTGCAGTCTCTTTCTCTGGCAAATAAATAATGTCTTTAAAAAAAAAGTAATAATATCGTGTTTTGGTTGAGAGGCAGTAGGTAGAGGCAAGGCATCAGCAATTCAGGACTAAAGACAGAAGCTTTGGTTCAATACCCCCAAACTCTTTTCATTTGTTAAATTCATGTGTCCCTCAGTATGAATCTGAAATTTTTTTTCTTCTTCTGAAACAAGATGGAGGAATATCCTCGTTTTTTTCTCCTTAACTGTTTACGTAAAGATCCAATAGGTCAGAAGTCAATTCCTGATATTCTGTTACCACTTTCAGATTGTGGAATTTCTGAAAGCTGTTTTATCTTCGAGAGGAGGCTGGTTATGGAAGTGTGGATAAAAGAAATGGCATTGAAGCGAATGCTGAAGAATATTAGGAAATGAAGTTGAGGGAGGGCGTTTCTGACAGATGTGAGAATGGGCGAGATGTATTTCAGGCCTGACAAGAAGGCTGATATGGCTGGCCCTAAAGCATATTTATTAGTCAGGGGCTTCTTAGTTGCAAGAAATATAAATTCACTCCAACTAGCTTAAGTTAATATGGGTTTCTTCAAAGAGCTAGAGCACTTCATGAAACCCGAGGTCAGGAAGACCCCTAAGCTTCCTGTTTGTGTAGAACTGAGACAGACAAGAGCTGTGGATGAAGAACCAAGGCATATACTTTTGTTGTCGGTGTTGTTAAGAGACAGACAGAAAGAGGGTGTGCGTGGGCAGGAGCAGGGAGTGGGGAGGCAGAGGGAAAGGAAGAGAGAGAGAGTCTTAAGCAGACTCCACGCCAGTGGGAACAGGTGGCAGGTCCCAATCTTAACGACCCTAAGTTTAAGAACCGAGCCACAATCGAGAGTCAGAAGTTCCACCTGCGGAGCCACCCAGGAGCCCCAAGTCATCTAATTTTCATCTCTCTCTCTCTTTCTAGGTGGGCCTCTGTCATACTTTCCTGCATTTTGGTTCCATTTGCCTGCTTCTGTCTGCAGAGCATCCTTTCATCCAGCGCTCAGCATCCAGGGGCCCTGAAAAGCTGAGGTGAACTGACAGCCACTCACCCCTCTATCAACATTACCATCTAGCCGGTAATACTAGATAATCAACAGCGTAGTTGCGACCAAATCCAGATCCCTTGGACTGAGGATGTGATTGGTCCAGTCCAGTCAGTTGTCTGCCCCTTGTCCAATCATCTGTGGTCAGGTGGGTGGGGCCACGGGGCTAATCCGGAAGACCCAGCACAGAGTTTTACAGAAGGAGGTATAGAGGCAGGTATAGGAAATGGTGAACAAAATGAAAGTTTAAAAAAAAAAAAAAGTAATTTGAGCCTTTTTCAATGAAGGCCTTGAATGCTAGACTGAAGGGCTTTCATTTTTGTATGACAAATAATTTAATCCACTTATTTAAACCCATAATTTAAGCCGTTTAAGCAAAGAGAATTAAACAAAGGATTGCTATTATACAATTACTCCAGCAGCAGGAGAAACTGAAGAAGGGGATGACTGAAGCCACAAAGACCAGAATAAAGATGGCAATAACCTTAGCTTGGCATAATAAGATTTTAAGCTGACTGATGGCAGTAAGAATAGAAACAGAAAGAAGGATTTGAGAGGATCCTGATAGAATTTGTTGCAGCCTCGTTGTGGGAACCAAGATAATATATATGAATACATGTTAAGAACAGAAAGGAACAGCATAAATGTAGCAATAAACGTGTCCGAAAATAATGAGAAGCATGCAGACAATATTTTGATAACAGACAAGCATTTGAAGAAAATCCATGTGGTAAACTCTGACAAACTATTGGAAAAGCAGGTCTGGGGCTGAGGGGAAACTACAGGTAGATGACAGGGAAGAATCCTCCTGGACTTGATCATTAAAAAAAGGGACTGAGTTTCCTTTAAAAACATTGGTAGGAAACACAGGAGTGTCTAAGGCAAGTAAAATCATTTTCATCTATTTATTTAAAAATTGTAAGACTCCTTTCTCTTACTTTCTGTTCCAAAAGAGCATAGGGTACCTTTCCTGGCCTTATCATGAGAATTCGGCTAGAGCTGGGAAAAAGAACTCTGTCTTGCTGGCCTTAAAGTGATTCCTCTTCTCTGCACAAAAGAGGAAGAAATGGGCATGACCTCATATAGCTGCCTTTCATGGTCCCTCACTAAATTTTTGATTGTGTAATTTCCCTATTGCAGGATGATTATGCATGGCAGGCTGATTCAGGGGCCATTGTCTGTTTTGAAATGAACCCCTAGAGTGCACTAATGGGATTTTATGCCATTAATGCTGAATAGAGTGGGATGAGAAATCACTTTTCTGATATGTCTGCTTCTTGCTCTCTGGGCTCAATGAGAACACAAGTAGCTACCGTGAGAAAGAGAATTCATGGAGACCTTGGCCCCTTCTGTCCTCTCCCTAAGCTCCTGCAGTGAATTAACATGGCCTCACCTTTCCAATCTTTTTACCTTTTCTGGCTTACTTCAGGATATCAAATCATCAGTTCCAGTTTATCAGGGCTGGGCAAGTCATCCATCACCTTCTCTAGAGCCCACTTTATCCAAAATAAAAAGCCTTGTGCCATGAGGATATTTTAAACCAGAGAGAATCAGCTTTGTACATCCAGCCCTATACCAACTCTTTTTTGAAGACTTTCCTTTGCAGATTTTCTTTCTCTGGTCCTTCTAACTCTGAAGAATCTGTTTTTGTGCCCTGTGGTCAAGGAGGAGAGATGAGCTAAGCCATAAACTGAATTCTTTCTACTTCCTTTGTCTTGCTCCCAGGTAAATCACCCTCCAACTTTACCTGACAAGAGCAAAACCTGAGAATGTGACTATCTTTCCCTCTTTTCTTGTAGTCTAAGACCGTGTTTGTTTTCAGTGGGTCCACATTAACAGAATTCTTTTGCAACAAAACAATCCCATTGCTTTGAAGAGTTTCCTCCGAATTGGTTTTGTCTGTATCATCACACCCAGTTGGTGTGGGGGGTGGGGAAAAGGCAAAGGAGTGATTCTGCACTACCATCCAGAGCCATTTGTAAAAATTAGTCCTCTACTGAGAGGAAGGAGGAGTTGAGAATTGCAAGGCCAGAAGGTCAGCTCATGTGAGAGCTTCAGAGATTAGCAAAGGAGAGATCCTGGGCCTAGCTAGGACCTGAAGAATCAAGGATGAAGCATATGGCTATTACTGTTATTGGCAGAGCTCCTGCTGTATGGACACAAAGGCCATCTCTGTCCCACAGCTGTCAGTTCCTGCTTCCTAACATCTATTCCCACCACGCTTAACAGGGTGAAGATTCTCTTCATTCTTTCTTCCATGTCCCAGGGAAGGTGAGGGGCTCCCAGCTAACTTCTAGACGGTATTTAATGTAATCCTAGAAACAACTTGAGATGTAGGCATTGTTATTACCAATTTAGAGACAGGAAAATAAAGCTAAAAGGTGGAAAGTAACTCAGCCAAGGTCACACAGCTCCTGAATGGGAAAGAAGTTTAAAATCCAAGCATTGTGTGACTCATGCCCTTTTTTACTACTCTACACTGATTTCAAGCTTTTAAAGTTAATGTAAAATTTTATGGGTAAAAATGGAAAACCTGATAGGGATACATTTTAATTATATACATATAACAAATGCTAATTCATGGAGATCTTTAATTATAGAATTTATACATGTAGTTTTCTGAATTTTATAAAATAATAGTGCTAATTAAGCACTCAATTGTATAGGCAATGATCCATGTTCAGGGGAATTTGAAATAATACTAATATTAAGACAATTCTATTTTAGGGTGGGATGGTTGGTTGATAAATTGAGGTGGGAAGTAGAAATAAAACTTGTCTCCCTTCTCTGTATGTTTTTCCATATCCAGAATATGGTGAAACAAAGGTAATATATTTCGTGCCTATAGGAAATTGAACTGAGGAATATGCATCACCACAGAAAATCTAAGTCAGGAATAATATCCTTATAAGATATGTATCAAATGCCACCTGGAAGTGGTCGTTTCCATCCCTGTGACAGAGGCATTGCAGCAGTGGTGGGAATTTACACTGGTGTTCCCCAGGAAAGTTGCAACCTTCTGCCCAATTTTCACTTCCCCTGGATAATGGCTGAAATGATTAGGCTTCTGGTTGGCTCTGTGAATGTGGAAGGCAAGAGGGCAGAAACAAGACGCCTCCTCAATGACGTGCCCCTGTAGAAGAATCTGTGGGAAGCAAATGAATACCTGGTAATTGGGATGATTCTGGGCACATTAGGACGATCTCATGGTAGCATGGCACCATCTGTGAACACTCTGATAAACATTTCACTCCTGGAGAGTGTGCAGGCCGTTGGATGAATATTTTCATGCTCTGAATAAATGTGTGACTGCTATGGCCTCTGTTCTCACCCGGCCCCACTACCTTTTAACCATGCTGGGAGAAAGGGAGGGGGAAACATATATATGTTCGTATGTATGTGTGTATGTATGCTTATATATGCTTATATATAAATGTATATGTTATACATTTATATGTATATAATACATATACATATACATATATATACAATGTATATGTTTTACATACCTAAATATAGGTATGTATGTGAATATGCACACACTTCCACATATATGTAAATATATTGTTGTGCCTAAAAAAAAAGGAAGAAAAGAAAAAGACTTTTATGCCCTAAAATAGAAAAAGGCTCTGAAATAGATCTCTGAACTTGTGAGTTCTGGACTCTACCTGCAAGTAGGGCAGGCTAAGCCACTGGACAGCTCTGCAGATATGAATTAATCTGCTTTTGCTGATAAATGTCATGGAGGTCATGTTTCAGACAATCAGGTGGGAACTTTAGTTGTCCCAAACAAGTATCTGCCAACACCAGCATCCCCTCAAATGTTCTACGTTGAGTCTTGTTGTCCCTAAATGTCAGAGGACGACTTCTAGGTATAGTAAGCAATTTAAGCTACAGGATTGTAGCTCAGGAGAGATATCTAACTTCAAGACACCGTTTTTGAACTCATTGGCACACAGGAAGTGGATGAAACAAAAGAAGAGGAGACTGCCAAGGGAGGATGTACAGACCGGGAAGGAATGAGAATTGCAGACAAAAATCTGGAAACACTAGTGCTGAGGAACAGGTAAAGGAAAAGAATAATGAAGAATACTGGGGCACCTGGGTGGCTCAGTGGGTTAAGCCTCTGCCTTCGGCTCAGGTCATGATCTCAGGGTCCTGGGATTGAGCCCCGGTTTGGGCTCTCTGCTCAGCAAGAAGTCTGATTCTCTCTCTCTGCCTGCCTCTCTGCCTACTTGTGCTCTCTTTCTCTGTCAAATAAATAAATAAAATATTTAAAATAAAAAAGAATAATTGAAGAATACTGAAATGATCTTCTCAGAGGTAAAATGTAATTAGAAGAAGCCAAAAAGAAAGAAGGTTTTAGGAGGGTATATGGTAGTGATCAAATATATTTTTTATTCTTTTAAATAATTAATAAAGAGAGAAAACATCTCAGTAAAAATGCCAAGGGAGATACTAATACTCTTTGGGTTCCTCCTGTGCATTGAGATAATCATTTTGCATATGTGTTGGAACATGAAAACATTTCCTGAACTTGGGTTTTATGGATAATAATTATAAAAATTCAAGATTTAAAACTTTTTTAAAAATGTGGAGCCATATGTATATTTCCCGAGGTATCGCGGATCCTAATTTTTTGACTGTCAGAAACTTGCACTATGACCTGGAACAAATCACTTCACCTTTCTGGGATTGTGTTTTGTCATCCTTAAAATAAAACAGAGGGTTTGGAAATATCTCTAAGTCTCTACCCAACTCTACATACATTGATTCTGGTAACTGCCATTATAGAACATTGCATGCTACAGACAGAAATATAGTCTAGTAGTTAATGAGTTCATGAGCTAAAGATCTAATCCAGATGCCAGTGCATTTATTTACTTATCTGTTGAAGGACCTTGTGGAGATTATTAAACTTTTCTGTGCTTTAGCTTCTTCATGCATAAAATGTGGATAATAATAATAGCTCCTGCCTTCCAAGGCAATTGGAAGAATTAAATTAAATAAGCTAATGCTTATAAGGGCCTTAACATTGTTCTTAGAACACAGTAAGTGCTCAATAATCGTTTTGTATTTGCTGGCAGTGATATTATCATAATCATCACAGATAAGGCAATTAGGGGCATTGGTATCTTTAAATTCTATTTCACAATCAGGACTCAGCAGGAAAGAACCAGGCCAGTAGAAGAAGAGCTGCTTCAGACTATGCTTGATTGAGTAATTAAAATCATAGTTTTAAAAGCACTTAGTTAACAGCCAATGAGTAGGCAAAATTTTAAGCATTAACGTTTGTGCCATATTCTTTCTTTCCCTATGCTTGCATATGTTGAGAAATCAATCTGGATTTCAAGTAACAAGGAAAGAAGATAGTAAAGGCCTGTGCATTACATCAACACGCTGTATTAGTGATACAATTGACAATTTAATCAAGGTTTCTACTCATGATGGTGTATGTAAACTTGGGCCACAACCCAGGCTAAAACCACTCAAGGCTATGGCAAGGTTTCTCTTTGTTCTATCAAAGATTTGTCATCAAATATGTGCTCCAGTCAGTTCCTGACAGTAAGCTTAATGGTGAGTACCTGTACTGTGAAAAATGTTTCCCAGATAAATGCATATTTTAAAAAAATATGTGTATAATGTCCAACTTCCAAATCATCAACCCTGCGGGAGAATTTAATGTTTTTGCAATTTAAGAAGGATCTGCCCAGATTTCTATGTCCCATGATTCCTTCCATTCTAAATCTATATTAGGATAAGGACAGGCTGCTGATAAATGATGTCAACAAACCTACCAAGGCCTCCTGAAGAGGAGGTAATTTGGACCATCAGAGGGAATCTTCATTACACCATATACACCAGTTTTATTTGATTTATCTTTATTTATTCTTTTTACCCATTTAGCTGGGAATGATACTGCACAGCAAAATTTAGAGTTGTGGTTCTCAAAGTTGATTGTATATTAGGATCACCTGGGGATGTTTTTAAAATATGATGTCTCCAGGCTATGCTATATACCAATTAAGCAGGAGTTTCTGGAGCTTGAACTCAAGCCCAATAGTTTTTAAGGTTACCCAAGTAATATAATGTGCAGCCAAGCTTGAGAACTAGGATCTTTGAACATTGTCACTCAACCTGACCAAAATCTGATTCATTACTTTGTGTATACAATGACATATGTTTGCAGGGATACCTGGGTGTCTCAGCTGGTTAAGCATGGAACTCTTGATTTCAGCTCAGGTCATGATCTCAGTGCTGTGAGATTGAGGCCTGTGTTGGGCTCCTTGCTGTACACGGAGCCTGCTTAAGATTTTTCCTGACCCTCTGCTTCTGCCCCCACTTAAAAAAAAAAAAAGAATAATTTGAGGAGCTTGTTATATCGGCCAATCCCAGGTTCCTCTACCCCTAATTATTGGTTCTTGCTGGGATAGATCCTAGAAGTATAAATTTTTTTAAAAAGATTTATTTATGTATTTTAGGCAGGGGTGGGGCAGAGAGAAAGAGAAGGAGAGAGAACATCTTGAAGCAGACTCCCCACTGAGCGTGGAGCCCAACATAGGGCTCAATCTCAGGACCCTGAGATCATGACCTGAGCTGAAACCAAGAGGTGGTCACTCCACCAACTGCACTACCCATGTGCCCCTAGAGATGTGCATTTTTTAACCAAAGTCATAGGCTTGGGGTTGGTCTATTTTAAAGTTACAAAAGCCTGGGCTTCACCCCTGGGTTTTCTGATCCAGAGAATCAAGGTAAGTCTTAATATACATTAGTAAGCTCTTGCTTCATAATGAATCACCTCAAAATGTAATGACTTGAAACAGCAACTATTTATTCCTGCTTAGAAGTATATGGGTGCTGTTTCTGGTCACAACTGGTTTCACCCATGCATCCACAGTAATTGGGTTTTGGCTTTGCTGAAGTTGGCTGGAGTCTCTTACATGTTGGGGGCTAGCTATCTATTGGCTGTCTGTTGTTTGGTTTGGGATAGTTTTGGTTCTTCTCCATGTTTTCCCTACATCCCTCTGCAAGGCTGGCCCAGCTCTTTCACGGCAGAAAAAGGGCAGAGCAGTAGAGAAAGCAGAAGCTTGCGAGACTATGCATTACAGTACACATACATGAGAAGCATCTCTTCTACCATATTCTATGCTTGCTGTCAAAGCAAGGACAAGGCCAGTCCAGATGTCCAGATTGAAAAACAGATTCTACCTCTTAAGAAGAGCACCTCTAAAGTCATATTACAAAGATCATGGACACAAGGAGAGAGATCGAGAGCAGCAGCCATTTTTGCAGTAGATAGACCAAATACAGGCATCTATTTCTTTAACACTATTCCATGTTATTTCATGAAATTGTCACAATAATCTGATGAAGTAGGTAGTATTAGCCTTGCTTTACTGGAAACAAGGGACTGCAGGCATCCCAGAGAACAGTGAAACCATTGTGAATGATGTGTTGGGACACTTTCAGGTACAACTTGCAGATAAATATTTTAACTTAAATGGAAAGCAGAAGAATGAGGTCATTACCAGTTTGGCAGGGAGACAGGATTAAAGTGTAAATGTGCTGATTTTGTGAGATGGAGCTATTTTATGGAAGAAGTGGTTGCATTCCAGATTCTGTTTCATTTAGTCTCACAGCCCTCTTTTGAGCCCTAATCCTGATTTACTTTATCAGATTTGGACGCAGTGGGACATATGCCCTTGATGTAGCCATGATCAGCTCATACGTTCAGCTCTGTCTCAGGCCTCAGCAATGGGAACCTGGAGGATTAGACTCATTTGACCTTTGGCGAGAAATTGCCCTGTGGTCTAGTTAATTGAGTTTGCAAGGAAAACTATCAAGCCTCTATCCCAGCTAGGATGATGATATAATATCGTTCTGTGTTTCAAAGCCTCTGTAAGAAAAGTTAACTTTTAGAAAGGGGAAAAAAAAAATACATAGCAATGAGGGACAAGAACTATGCTTCTGGCTCTGCACCAGCCCCATTTAACCTGCTGTGCCATTTCCCGTCTCTGCCTCTCTTATCTCAGTAGTTAAAGCAGGAACCTACCCCCTCCTTATAGAATTGAGGGTGGGAAAGCTCTATTTTTATATGGCCAAGCAGAACTGCCTTTTCAGCATATCAGGGCAAGCAAGCCAAATGGTTTCTCAGATAAAATCATGGCTCATTTTGAGACGTAATGTCAATTTTTACTTTTCTACCTTAGAAGTTGTGTTATAGAAGAATGGTGTAAAATAATTTAATGCTCTTTTGTACTTATCTGACAAAAGTATTTTATTTATTTATTTGACAGAGAGCGATCAGAAGTAGGCAGCGCGGTAGGCAGGGGGATGAGCAAGGAGCCTGAGGTGGGACTTGATTCCAGGACTCTGGGATCATGACCTAAGCTGAAGGCAGACGCTTAACGACTGAGCCACCCAGGCACCCCCTTATTTGACATTTTTTACACAATTAATTTGGTGGCAACTCCACATTGGCCTCTTGTGAGAGAATGAACTTAATTTTTCTGGTTTCTGGGCCTGTTTTCACTGAGATAGCAACATAGCACTGGATATTTGGGGGGCTTGGGTCAGAGGTCATAGGTGAGAGGCCTGTCCAGGCTTCATTTCCTGTGAAACTGTGAGATCCTTAGAAAAGTGTCTGTGTCCCTTCATCGTCTCATGGCCTAGTTCAGTGCCTGATACTTAGGCGAGGAGTGTAGGACACTGGATCAGAGATTGCGATCTGTAAACGGACTTCTCAAGTTTGGTTTCTGTGTCTTTCACATGTTGAAAACTTCAGGCAAGTTACATAACCTTTCTGTGCCTTTCTGTGTTCATCTCTAAATGGCAATAAAAGTAATGTTTACTTCATATTATTATGAAGATTAAATTTGGCCATATATAAAAAATACTTAAATGAATGCCTAGAGCACAAGTACTCAATAAATACTAGTTATCATTGCTCAGTAAATATATGTTCAGTAAATAGAAAGAAATGTTATAATAGTATCATATCATCTAACTATACATTAAATTAAATGGAAGAATTCCTTGGGGAAGGGAGGACAATTTTTAGAAGCTAAAGAAACAGTATTAATAAATAGTTCAGGGCTTTTTTTTTTTTCCCCCTGGATGCTGTTTTGCTATCTTGCTTGCTACTCTATCTTCAAGTTTTATGTAGTTTTTCCTTTGTGCACATAAATGCAATTTCCTTGTTTCTTCCTGCAGGAATTCTTCCATATCACATGATTTATAGTCTGATTTCATGATATTTATATAAGCTTACAATGAGCAATTAGTATGGTTTTTACTTAATTTATGCTCTTAATTTATTTTTAACTTATTTATTTAATTGGGGGCTATCATGGGTTCTCCAAGCTTGACATTAGAATATGTATATTCTGCTTGCAAAACACTTTTTTTGGTTCAGTTTTTAAAAAATGATATTAAGGGGTGGAACTCTCAAACTTCCTTTAGCAGGAGAGGAAGAAAAATAAAAAGAGCTTGCGCTTTGGAATCAGAGTGGGCTTCAAATCTCAGCCCTTCCAAGAGAGGCTTAAAATTATTTCATTTCTCTGAGCCTCCATTCCTCCATCCCATTCTCTCTCAGAAAGGATTATATTTACTTGAAAATCTCAAGATCGTTAGGGTCCCTGGCACATGATGGGTACTCTGTAAAGGACAGCTACTAAAAGGGGCTGGCCTTTATTCTAAAAAGAAATTCATTGTTTGGTAGATAGGCAGTAGCTTTTAAGTGAAAACACTATATATAAATTGATCAGAGTATTGATTGATTGGTTGATTGATTGATTATCTGCTTCCACCTCGGTAAGCCAAGATTAAAATCCCTGGGGGACCCTTCTATGCTCCTATGTGATGGCTTTGTCACTCCTACGACTGAGAGGGGCACACAGTTTGTAGTAGGAAGAGCTGGGCAAGTGGGTGTGAAGGTAGAGCAGGGGTCCAGAGGCTACCCATGAAGGTGCTATTTTGAGAAATGTGAGGTCAATTCCTTTTTTATTCTTGTTTGCTGACCCTTCACCAAGCCCCTTCCATGGAGACAATTGCTTAATCTTCTTTTGAGCCTTGGAAAACTCTTATCTAGTGGGGAGAGTAGACATAGGCCGAGAAATGACAATCACATCCCTTGTCCCAGAATGGACCATTTCCACACTCCTTTTCTTTCAGATCTGGGGAGAGCAGGCATGGTTCCTGGGGAGACAGAGTACCTTCCCTCCCCTCCTGGAGCTGAGACTAAGCACCCGCCACACCCACCAACCCACACATCTTCTGCACCTGCTTCCTCTCCTTTCTCTTCGAGGTCTCTTTCCTAATGGAGGAAAAGGTGAGCATGGAAGAAACTGCTAAAGGCCCATGAATATTTCAAAGGGAAAAGCCAAGGGACTCCATTAAACCTTGTACACTCTTCTGTAAATGGGGAAAGAGACTGAATAATGAAATGCTCAGAGCTGCTAAGGCGATTTCAGAGCAAGACAGGCAGATATGAAATAAAATGCTTCTCACCATGACAAATCCTGCATTTCCTCTCCAGCCTTCCCTCACAGCCAGTTCTTCTCAGACTTCCCACGTTCGTGTGCCCAACCACACAAAGCAGTGTGGGAGGTCATATAGGACAGTGGTTAAGGTCTGAGAGTCTCAGTTGGAATCTGGTTTCTCACATTGACTGGCTGCATTACCCAGTACGGTACTTCACTTGCGTATGAATATGAAAAAAATGAGAATCAGGGGGACAGTGATAATGATGCCCACTTTAGAATAGAGTGACGAGAATCACGTATGACAAAGCACATACACCTCAGAACACAGATTATTCGCCTAGGAAATGATGTTCCTTTGTGTCATGTATTCCTCTTCTACATTCTTTTCCTAAGTGCATAGAAACTGTCTTCTCCCAGCTTCTTAACCAAACTCCAGCTGTGCAAAACCTCTGCCCATCGGTCAGGTCAGGGGCCAGCCCTGGCATTTCCTGGAACCAGCAGCCTGTCTGCCTGACAGATGCATCTGTCGCAGCAGACCCAGTCCTCTGTCTAATGGCCCTAGGGGAACCAGGCTTTTAAGCCTACATATGCATGCAACAGGCTGGACAGCCTTCATTAATAGCGTCTGCGCTGTCAGAAACAGTTAAATCAGCAGGTGCAGAAAAGGCAATACCTTCTGCTTTCTGGTCTGGTGGGAAAATAAGCCTCTCTTCTTCCCCTTTCTTGAGCTACGTCCACACAATGTAAAAATCACTTCTGAATTGTCCAACCATCCACATTTGTCATTATCAACTCAGAGTCCAAGTGGGTATCTCTTTTAAAGGCTGGCATTGCTAGAGTAGAAGAAATGGGAACTATCTTCCCAGTGATGAGCACAGATACTGACTGAGCTGTTTTGGAATCAGTTAATCAGTAAAGCAGCCTTCAGATTCCAGATTTTCTCTGAATCATTGAAAAATACTGCGGTTCCTACTCACAAACTGCCCTCATTCCATTCACGCTGCCAGAATACCACAGACTGGGTGGCTAATGAACAACAGAAGTTTATTTCTCACAGGTCTGGAGGCTGGAAGTCCAAGTTTAAGGTGCCAGCATGGTCAGGTTCTGGAGAAGATGCTCTTCTGGATTGCAAAGTGTTGACTTCTCACTGTGTCCCCATGTGGCAGAAGGGAGCTCTTTTGTAATAGCACTGATCCCATTCCTAAGGGTTCTCCCTTCATGACCCAAGCAACTCCCAAAGGCCCCACCTCCTAATTCCAAAATAAAAGATTTTCAACATAAGAACTTTTTTTAGGTGGGGAGTGTGGCACAAGCATTTAGTCCACAACACAAACATTATTACATGACTATTTATAGTCTTGGTACTGGAAGCTGGCAATGCAAAGAACATTTTAGTTGTCCCTGCCCTTAATGTCTTGGAGTCTAACAGACAACTGAATTTAGTATCTAATGGGCAACTAACCAGCAGACAACAAAGCAGGTGATTATAATGTGGTGGAGGGCTAAACAGAAGTTATGGCAAGACATATGTGGGAGGCCTCCTAAAAGTGAATGGGAGAGTCAGGAAAGACCTCTCAGAAGTAGCAGTGGTTGAACTGGGTCCTGAAATGTGAGTATGAATTAATCAATTGTTTGGTACATGGCACAAGTTTCCACTTTCTTCAAAGAAAGTTCTTTCAAATAAAAGACTACATACTTGATCTCCTATCTCATCTTTTTACGAAAATTCCCCCCAGCTCTTCTATTGAAAATTAATCTCCCCTGTTTTTGATCTTCTGTAGCTGATTCATGTATATCTATAGTTTAAAGCTAAAACTGGTATGCAACTATTTCAGTTCTTTTCACTCCCATTGGAATTGTAGTCTTCTTAAGAGTAGAGGTTTTAGCAAGGTGAATTTTGCATTTCTAATACTTCCTGTAAGATTTTGTCAAAGGTTGCCCATCTAGAAGACAAAAACCATGGATTCTACTTCTGGTTCTGAAAGTGTTGGCATGACTTACTGAAAATGTCCTGAATAACAATTGCCAATTTCAGGTGCCCCATCCATAAAATGGGGATAATATCCCTCTTTTACCCACCATATAGGATTTTGTAATGTTAAGGGTAGAATACTTATAAAATGCTTCTTAAATAGTAAACTACTATAAGATTGGTTTACTGAGCATGCCTCTTGATAATTTCCTTTTATTTAATATAATGCTAGGCATTCTGTGCATTGCTGTCTGCATTACTCAGGATAGGTGAGATTAGGCTGTAGTAATGAACTTCCCCAAAAATCTCAGTGACTGAAACCAACTAAGGAATACCCTTAGTTATTTAACTTGTTCCTCTAGGCATGTGTGGGAAATGAAGCTCTGCTCTATAGTTACTCAGGGACACAAAGAAATACCTTGAATGCTACCAGTTGCAGAGACATGAAAGAAAGAATTTGAGAGTCTCCCATGGGCACACACTTGCTTCTGTCAGGAAGTCACTACTACTTACAACTCAATGGCTAGAGCTAGTCATATGATCCATACACAGCCACAAGAAGTACAATCCTAACCTGTAGCCAGAAGGCAGAGAGCCATGGGGAGCTGGTGAACAGCAGGAGTGTTCCGGTGGTGCTGGGTATTAATGGTCCACTGCCTTTTAGTAGCTCAGAGTGTCTTGAAGAAGATGGACAAATACTGTACCATGACTATAAAAGAAGAGGTGACTTCATGGAGCCAAAGGGCACAGAGAGTGGACTGATTCATTTCTCTCCATTTCTCTCTCTTTTTCACCCTTTCCATCCCATTGGCAATCTATCCCCAACTTTGGATAAATTCTTCCTTGTGTTATTTCTCAAGAGTGCACTAAAAAACCCAATCTCCAAGAAGGTGGTTGTCTGGAAGACAGGAGCATTGGCTGGTGTAATCATGAACCTCCTCTCTGCTTACCTTGCTGAAATAGACATGTTTCCCCATCATCTTCAGAGATGAAGTCAATGTCATGGAAGCAGGGCAAAGCAATTTTTCTTATGCAGCTTCAGCCACTGCCAATTTAGCCCTGCCTGGCGCCAGCACAGGGAGAAGGAAGAATGAAGTGTGATGGTTTTTCTGAAGGTATAAGATAAAGCTGGAATAACAGTAAAGAGAATCCTACTCATAATAACAATGCTTCAGCATTTCCCCACACAGGTTTCCCTTTTTCAGCTCCTCATAAAAATGTAAGGAAAGATTTTGTTTTAAATTCCTTTTTCTTTTGCTAAATTAACCAACTTAATGCAGAAGAGATGGAGAAGAATAAGTACAAGTATGAATATATATTTTGAGGACTCTGGATTTATGCTCTACTCAATCTCTTAACTTTCCACCTGGTTATACCAATCAGAATATGCTCTTTTCTTTTTTCCCAGTGGTCAGCATTATAAATTTTATCAGTAACAGAAAATCCAGCTATTCTTTCTTTTACTTATGAAGAAATATGAAATAGAGACCAAGCGGTGAGAAATGATCTGGAAATTTCATCAATTATATATGATTTAGTTTGGTAGTACTTTGTGTGACTTGAGAATCTCTTGGGTTAGGGCTTAACCTGGTTAAGAAAGATTTAGCCAGCAGGAGACCAAGGATGTGGAGGGAGGTGCCATTCTGCAGGTAGCATTATATTTCCTCAATTTTTTAAAAAAGATTTTATTCATTTATTTGACAGAAAGAGAGAGAGAGAGAGACAGTGAGAAAGAGAACAAAAGCAGGGGTATTGGAAGAGGGAGAAGCAGGCTTCCTGCTGAACAGGGAGCCTGATGCAGGGCTTGATCCCAGAACCCTGGGATTATGACCTGAGCCGAAGGCAGACACCCAATGACTGAGCCACCCAGGTGTCCCCCCTGTTTTTATTTTTATTTATCTTAGTTAAAGAAGCAGTTATTTAGGACTATTTTATTGGTCTTTTGTGTGAAATGTCTGGTTCAAGTATTCTGGCCAGTATTTAATTGAATCATATATGTATTAAATTTAGATGATACAATATTATATACACACATATATATGTATTCTAACTACTGATTGTAAGAATTTTTTGTCTATTCTGGATACAGTCATTTTTCAGGTTTTTTTTAATGTATCTGAGTATACCAAAGAATTTTTATAACTCAATAGTGAGAATACACACGAAATACATAAAAATATATATGATATATAAAAATTTTCTCTCAATCTTCAGCTTTTCTATTCATTTTCTTTATACCATCTTTCAAAGATCAAATGTTTTGATAGAATTCATTTATCAATTTTTTCTCTTATAAATCATACTTTTTGTGTCCTATATAAGAAATCTTTGCCTATTCTAGAATTACAGAAATTTTCTCCTACATTTTTAGGTATTTTATAGTTTTAGTTTTTACCTTGCATCCTAAAATGCAGTTTGGATTAAGTTAAATTTTGTATATGATTTGATGTTAGAGCTGAGGTTTATTTTATTCTATACAGATATCTATCAGTCTAGTGCCCTTTTTTGAAACAACTATCCTTTCCCCATTGAATTACCTTGGTTTTTTATAAAAAATCAATTGAATATATAAGTGTGGGTCTATTTCTGAACTCTATTCTCTTCCTTTGAGATATGGCAACACCATACTGTCTTAATTACTGTAGCTTTATAGTGAATTTTAAAATCAGGTAGTACAAGCTAGTTCTTTTTCAAAATTACACTGCCTACATTAGGCCCCTTGCCTTTCCAAAAAAATTTTAAAATCAGTTTGCCAATCTTTCCTTAAAAAATAAAATTTGCTGGGATTTTTATTTTTAATCATCCATGAAAGGCAAATTAAAAGTATAGTATACTTCTACACACCCAATACAATGGCTTAAATTATAAAGACATAACATCCAGCGTTGGCGAGAGAGCGTTGCTGACGCTGATGATCAGAATGAAAATAGTGTAACCACTTCGGAAAACAGGTCATCAGCTTCTTACGAAATGAAACTTCACTTCCAATATGGTCCAACAATATCAGTCTTAGTTATTTACTCAAGAGAAATGGAAACACATGTTAACAAAAAAAACCTGTACATAAATGCTAATAACAATTTAATTCATAATAGTCTCAAACAAGAAATAACTCAAATGTCCAACAACAGGTAAGTGGATAAACAAATTATACTGTATCCATACAGTAGAATAATGTTCAGCAACAGAAAAGTCTGAACTACTGGTACATCTACTGGTACACTAAGCGACATGGATGAGTTTCAAAAATATGCTGCTTGAAAGAAAGAAACCAGACACCATGCAATTCAGTTTACGAGAGAATCTAGAAAAGATAATTCAAATATATAGTGATAGAAGAAGGATCCATTGGTGTTGGGGAGTTGGGATAGGATTGGAAATGGACCAGGAAAAAGTTAAAAAGGAATTTTCGGGGGATAATGGAAATGTTCTATGTCTTGTCATAAGGATTACAGATTACACAGGTGTACACATTTTTCAAAGCCGATTGAACAGTAAAGAGTTAAAATATGTGCATTTAATTACATGTATATTATACATCAATGAAATTGCTTTTATAGTTAATACTTTTGATTTTTTTTCCTTCTCGAAACACTCTTCTTTCTCAAGAATTTTACACCTTCATGGTTTTTCTCCTGCCTTTCTGGCTGTTGCTTCTTGGTTTCCCTTACTCGTTCTTACATGTGAATGCTCCAGAGCTTGGTCTGGGGCATTTTCTCTCTTTCTCCAGGTCAACTGAAATATTTTCTATAATACTTAACTTTTAAAGCTCCTGCTTAGCTCTTTCTTCTATGTTAGAGATTCCTAAAACTATTTAGCATCTCCAATTAAATGTATCATAGGCATCTCAAAATTAACATATGCAAACTAAACTCATTTAATCTTTCAAACCTGTCTCTCCCTCCCTCTTTTCTTTCCCTGAAAATGGCACCATTGTATGCAGTCGCTAATGACAAGAGTTTGAGAAATATCTTTTATACTTCCCTTTTCCTTACTCTCCAGATAGTCTGTCAGCAAGCTTTGTTGAATCAGCCCTTAACTATATCATATGTACTGATCACCATTCTCCAGAGAAATAGAGCCAATACGGCACATGTACAGAGAGAAAGAGATCGATGATAAAGAATTGGTTCACATGGTTGTGGAGGCTGACAAGTCCAAAATCTGCAGGGTGGCCTGGCAGACTGTAGATGCTGAAGGGCCAATATTCCACTTTGAGTTTGAGAGCCATCATGCTGGAGGACCAGGAATAGCCAACTTTCCAATTTGAGTCCAGTCTGTTCAGACCTTCAACTGATTGGACAGTAGGTTGGAGGTCTGAATAGATTAAAAAGCTTGACCCTTCCCTAAGTAAGAGAGAATTCTCCAGCAGACAGACTGATATTTCCAGTTTTCTTCTTAAAACACAAATCCAGTCTCTAAAATTTCTGTAGGATAAGGTTCGTAAACATTTTTGTTCCCTAGATCCTTTGGCAGATGACTAAGCATATGCATCTGTTATTCTCTTGTACACTGAGGTCTGTAAAGGTGGCTACTCTAGGAAGGACTTCTTTCTTCTATTTCTTCACCAACAAACTTCCACATCACTAAAGACTAAATGTCTCTAATTTCTCCCCCTCCTCCAGGAAGCCTTCGTTATTGTCTACACAGTTTGGGTGCTCCTCTGCCTGGTTTTCACAGCACTGTTCCTCCACAGTAGGCATCACAACCTTGCACTGCCCTTGTTTTACCTTGACTCCCTTCGATTTTCTGGACCACATCTTATTTCTTGCAGTATCTTCTTTGTTTGGGCAGTACAAGTGTTTAACACATTTCTGTGGAATCAACCCATGAAGACTTGAACCTGGACTAGCTTCTAGACTGAGCGTGGAGAAATAGAAGAAGTGATCCCATATGAGTTGCCCTGGTAATAGCGTTAAAGTAACAGATGGGGTCTTGCTTAATACTACACAACATGATGTGGTAGGTCCGACTTGGGCCTCAGAAAGACTATTTGGAGAAAGTCAAGCTACAGATTGAGCTAAAAGGGGGAAAAAATAAAAGCTAAAAGCTAAAAGGGGGGGGGAACCTGACTCTGTCTTTTCAAATATACAAGAAAGCCCCCTTCCAGGCAGGCTTTTGTTGCTGGCTAATCAATCCTATTTTAAGGACAAAATGAGCTCTTCCTCTTTCCTAATTCCTTTGGAAGAGATCCAGGATAGACACTAGTGACAACTGATTCTGTATTATAGCTGTTAAAGTGAGCCTTCTGTGTTTTTGTTTAATTTTTGTTTTCAATTTTTAGTTTCTTATCTCATTTTCTGCATCTTATCAAATTATCATATACATGTATATATATATGCACACACATGCATATTATATTTATGTGTTGTATGCATACATACATACATATATTCTACTCTGGGCAAGAAAAATATACTAATTTATATTTCATTCAACACCCACTCTATTTCAGCATAACAGTAATATACCCAGAGTAAATGTTTTAAAATATTTGTTCAACTTAGTTTGCTAATAGCAAAGGATTCATGTTCATTAAGATAAATAATTACTTTTATACCATATGTTGTTTTGATATAAATTAAGGTTTGATATTTGAGAGAGACACCTATGATTTCAAGGGTAGATCACATTTGAGATCCTGTTCTTCTAAGCATATAGCATGTTTTATGACTCTAAGTCAGAGTTTGGGGCTGGAAAAAGTATCATTGGTATCCTGAACCTCCCTTCCCATCTCAACACTACATTATCATGTGTTCCTCCTCTGTAGACATAATGGTGTTATCTCTCAGCATTTTCAGTTTATGCATTAAATCTTGAAAATATGTGATCAACATGTGGTGGGGGGAGTGATATATTATATACTTGGATAACAAATCACCAAGTTTATGCCACAGATGCGAAAATTTCCAGGGGCCAACAGAAACCAGGAGCATCGCCCAGGGGTTACTTACATGGAGGAGGTGACTGGAACTGGGGCAAACATAGAGGGCTTGGTATATCAGGAATCTTCTAAGTTGCACATGGCAGAAATAGAATTCAAACTCACTTAAGCACAAAAGGGTATTAAAACAGATAACTGAAAAGTCCAAGAATAGTACTTGCTTCAGGCATTGTTAAAACTAGGTGACCAGATAATGTTACCAGGACTCTGTCTCTTGCCATTTCTTGGGCAAGCTTTCTCCACATGGTGAACAAACAGCCATTTATAAGAGAAAAATCCCAGAGGAGGACTCTGGTCATTCTGGTGCCTAAGCTAATTTCCAAAAACAGGAGATGTGATGGACTGACTGGCCAGGCCTGGTTCTAATATCTATTCTCCATTGAGGAGAAGAATGAAAAGATCCAGCATCAGCTGCATTCAAATTAAGTAGCATAGATTCAATATAAGGAAGAGATAATCTATTACAGGAAGAGTGTGAAAGGTGTGGTGAACCAATGTCCACTACTAAATGATGTGAGAAAGTGGTCCATGGATGAATGCTATAGTTAGGAGAAACCAGTTTTAAAAGTGAGAAGGTCAAAAAATATGTGCTAAATTCAGGAAGCAAATAAAAGACTTAAGTAAATTTTGTGGTTGCCATGTTGAGAGAGATTACTCATTTGCTGTTTACTGAGTTTCTGTGCAATGCCTTCTTGTCTTAAGAGCTGAAGACAGAAACAAAACAGTGGAAGTTCTTAACTTCATGAAGCTTACATTGTAATTATGGGAAACAGGTGAATAATACAATCGAGTAAAGGATATCGTATTTATTATTATTGATTGATTGGTTGATTGATTTTAGAGAAAGAAAGCAGGAACCTGCGTGGTGGAGGGCTGAGGAGGAGCAGAGGTAAAGGGCAGAGAGAGAGAATCTTAAGCAGGCTCCACATCCAGCATGGAGCCCGACATGGCGCTCGATCTTACAACCCTGAGATCATGACCTGAGCTGAAATCAAGAGTCCCGTGCTTAATAGACTGAGTCATCCAGGCACCCCAAGGAAATAGTATTTTAAATGGAGACAACACTTGTCCCCACCCAAAATACTTTCACAGGAAAGGGTAATAGAAAATATTGAGTAAGCTGGGCATGCAAGGCTTTGGTGAGAAGATGCTGTTTGAGAAAAGACCTGAAAGTGGGATCTAGGGAAAGCACATTCCCAGCAGAAAGGGACAGCAAGTGCAAAGACAATGATGCAGTAATGGAGGGCCAAGATGCAAAGTCAGGTATGGAACAAGCAGGGACGGGAGAGACTGTAGCCGGAACCTCTCAGCCATCCATTATTTAGTGACTGAATTGCAACTTGTAAGATTGACAGGGCCATTGCTGCTCCACATTCATTGCTGGGTGTGATATGTGAGCGTGCTGAATTCTCAGAGTAGTACTTCTTCCTCTTCTTAGACAAGAGCTTTACTTGTAACTTGGAACTCCTATGGGAAGTTTACAAAACTAAAAGAGAAAGGGAGGTAGAGACTGACAGGCAAGAATCAAAGTCCACTTCTTCATTTATTTGTTCACCCATTTGCGTGTTCTTGAAGCATTTACTTGATAAGCACTTGCTATTTTCAGACACACTGGTAACCAGAGTATAAAACTGAGTAGAACAAAATTCCCACACCTAAGCGGTCTATAGTCTGGCAGGAGTCGTCTACACAGACAGGGTTGGCTACCTTGGCAGGGGGTGGGGGAGGAAAGCAGGATTCATTGGCCCAGGCTGATAGGAGGTCAGAAAGTCAGCAAGGGCAGCTCTGCAGAGCACTGTTGGTGATCTCCCGTGGGAAGGCGGGAGCTGCCTACCCTCCCGGGCTGGAGGTGTGGTTTTCTTTGGCTGCCTGCTAGGCATTCCCCCTCACTCACTGAACCCCCCAGCATCTCCAACCTTTTCCCTGCCTCCACTTACTCAAGGTAGAGGGGAAGGGCTCCAGAGGGTGGGAAAACAAGGACAGAGAGACACAAAATCACAAAATTTCTCCTTTTGTTTCTATCCTGCATCTTCTTTTTCCAACATGGTGGAAAAGAATTTTATTTTTTTTTAAGATTTTTTTTTTAAATTTATTTTTTGACAGAGAGAGAGAGAGAGGTCACAAGTAGGCAGAGCGAGAGGAGGAAGCAAGCTCCCTGCTGAGCAGAGAGCCCGATGCGGGGCTCGATTCCAGGACCCTGAGATCATGACCTGAGCCCAAGTCAGAGGCTCAACCCACTTAGCTACCCAGGTGCCCCAAAAAGAAATTTTTAAAAAGCAGTGGTCTCCTTCCCATGCTTAAAAAAAATCCAAACAAGAGAGATACCTTCTTTTTTTTAATCCCTCAGTATAACATGAAATATTCCTCTTTTTATCTACAGTTTAAACATACATTTGCACTCATGGTGAGTTAATAAATGATCATTTAGTTCTCACAACACTTAGTTACCATTAGCTCCAGGTTCTAAGAGGCCCTATTGGATCAGCTTCTCTGCCAACACCAGATTTGAACCGACCAAGTCTAGTTTCAAGGCCCAGCGCTTCCAAGGCAGTAAGGGATGGTGAATGCTCAACAAGCATCGCAAACCGGTGGTTTAGTTTGGCAGGCCAGTATTCTTCTCCTTTACTTTTTTTAAGTTTTTTTCCAGAGTATTTAAGTAGGGCATGAATTCTTCATTTTGCCACAGCCCCGACCAACTTTAGACCACTTTATATTGCCTATGTCCCCGTGTTTCACCCTCTCTACTTTCTCTTGAGAGTGAGGAAACATCGTAAAGTAATTCTATTCTATTAACTTCTTAGGAATATTAGAACTTTAATTCTGAAGTCTTCATGGGCTCACCCGCTCTCAAGCCTTACAGTCCCTGTGTGTCCCTAACAGCTCACATAGTCACAGCTGCCAGTCAGCAGGAAGTGTCTGTTTAGAAAATGACAATTCCAGCATTCCCTTTGGGAGCCTCAAGCCCAGGATCAGGGTGAGGCAAGTGAGGTGCTTCCCCCAAGTGTGAACTCTGAGGTCACAACCAAAAAAAAAAAAAACCCTCCATAATTAAGATAAATCATATTTTAATGCAATATTTGAAAACTCAAAATGAATGCAATGATAAATGCATCAGGGATAAACAAAATATCAAAATTTCAAATAAAGATGGGTTTCTGTTTGTATGCTCGCAGCCCTGCATCATTGCAGGAGGACATCAGTTCTTTTCAATTAGCCCTGGTTCCTTAGCCTGACAAGGGAAAGCAGCCCAGGGTCACGCGCAGGCAGGTTAATGAAGGGCGACAATGGTGTGCCAACAGATTGTGCAACCAACGTGAGACTTTGTATAAAGTCATGTCCTTGATCGTAGAGATTTATTAGCCTTCGCCCTTGGTTCAAAAATATAGGGGGTGCCTGGGGTGGCTCAGTCATAAGTGTCTGCCTTCGGCTCTGGTCATGATCCCAGGATTCTGGGATCGAGCCTCACATAGGCTTCCTGCTCAGTGGGAAGCCTGTTTCTCCCTCTCCTACTGCTTGTGTTCCCTCTCTCACCGTCTCTCTCTGTCAAATAAATAAACAAAATCTTAAAAAATATATAGGATAATGTTCTAATAAGTGTATATGTATAGAGCTGCACATTTCCCCCTTTACCTCAGGCATCCATAAAGCACTGGGAAGCAGCAGTGGGAACCAGGGATTTTAAAGTCCTCTGTCAGTCATTTAGCAATCTGTCTGAAAATGTCTGTCTCATGTGAAGTACGAATTTACAAAATATGTGCAGCATGAGCCCATTTTAAATATATACATACATATATGTATATATATATAGAGAGAGATAAATTGATACGTGGATAGAAAGGGAAGAAGGAAGATAAGCAGGCAGACAGATTATATAAAGCTGTATCTCTAAAAGTTAAAATGCTCAGTTGTGGGTGTGGAAAACTGGTGAGTATTTTTATCTTCCTTTTCTTTTTAATATTTTTTTACCTCTCTACAATGAAACAGTATTATTTGGGTAATTAAACAATAAAATTATTTTAAGATTCTTTCGACAACCCCATGTACTTTCACAGTCTGATCACATGTGATACAATGTTAACCTGAAATGTTTTTCTTGGTATGGAAGCATCTCACCTCAACAAAAAGGTATTTATGAAGGTGCCATCTGCAATACTAACTATGCTGTAATTACCAACAGTGACCCATACCTGTAAAATAACAAGTCAAGTAATCAATCCGCTGGAAAATGTACACTCAAAATTCGTTTGCCGCCTTGGTAGAATTCTCCAAGAGCATTTAGTAGCTCATCATTCTCATAGCTATACTCTTGCCTTCATTGCTGATGACGGTGAATATTTTTGCAGGAAAACAGGACAGAATTGCAATTATGTCAGAGTAAATATGTGACTGAAAGAGGTGGTGGGTGCGGATGCAGGCCTTACCAACATGATAGGCAGGCATGAGTTTTAATCCCCTAGGAAAAAATTTAGGTGAAAGTTTTTTGGGAGAGGGGGTTGTTTTGTTTCATGTTTTTGAAATAAAGAAAGCCCACATTTCTAATGCTTATTAGCTAACATTTAGCTGGAAGGGTCACCAATCATTAAATTATTTTTATAGGCAGCTTAGCAGAAGCTGTGTTTCCATGACAACAGACAATGTATGGAAAGGTTAAAAAAAAGTTAATGGGATTTGTGGTGATCTCAATAATACTCTATGGAAATCATTCATTAATCTGATTTTCCTATTTCTCAGGCTTCCATGCCAACCACAGAACTGGATTTTCTGGGGCTGGCTGATGTTGGAAATGACACATTTTTGAGAACTCCAAAGTGTCTTTTTTTTCCTTAGAAGTTGAGACAGAGAGTTTAAGAATCCCTCCCTGATCTCTCTATGAGCTGAATATGGGCTGGGACCACTGTAAAAGACCCCCAGAACACCTAATACCTACCAAGGAAAGTGAGGGTCTGGTTGGAGCAGCAGGCACAAGTTTATCACATAATTTGCTCATAATTAAATACTATATGAGAAAAAAGAGATACCAGCCTGCTTTCCAAATTCCTGAACAAAGTCATGGATGGATGATAGAGGAGAAAGAGTGAATGTTGGGCAAAGTGTGAGTAGAATCATAGGAATTGTATTACATCATGACTGAACATTTTAGACCCAAATAATACAGCTCAATCAAAAGATTACTTTATGTAGACACAGCCATAGTTTTGCTCTCAGTAGAATATTGGGAATAGTGCCCACAATATGGTTTTATTACTATCTGAAAGATTCACGTGTTGATGTTGAGGCTTTTCTACTTGTCTTCAACCTAGTTTTAATTTTTTAAAAATATTTATTTATTTTAGAGATAGAGAGAGCACACAAGCTGGGGGAGGGGCAGAGGGAGAGAGAGTCTCCAGTAGACTCCCAGCTGAGTATGGAGCTCAACTCAAAGTTCAATCTCAAGACCCTGAGATCATGACCTGAGCCAAAATCAAGAGCCAGATGCTTAAATGACCAAGCCACCCAGGTGTCCCTAACTTTCTTTAAACAAAAGTATGAGAACAAATCTATACCTTTATTAATTTACTTTTCAGAAAGTTTAAATCCTTGAGAGGTACAACATCACACAGATTCTGTGGCCAGTGGCTTTAGCAGGAAGGTTGTTTTGGAATTCGGCGTGAACCATGCCATTCTTTCCATGAACACAAGTTACTTTTCCCCAGATTACTCTGTTTTTGTTTATTTTGCCACCAGGAGTCACTGTGCTGTTCTTTGCTTTGCATACATAAGCACATCTCTTGCCTAGATAGAATTTGGATCCATCGAGTATAATCACCTTCAATTTTAAGACAAGCTGTGTGCTCCCTCTGGTTCCAGAGATCCCACTTATAGCCAACAAAAAATGTCCTTGAACTGGACTTCCAGACATATTTGTTTTTTTTAGGAATCCTGTTCCACGCAGGCCTCCACAGGTTGCAAGATAGGGGAAAGAGAAAGGCCAACCTAGTTTTAATTTTTATTTAAGTACTCCTTTAAGTACTCCAGATGTAGATGCTTTAGAATCAACAAATTATGTTGCTTTCTGACCAGAATTTAGCACCTATTTATGTCTGTATCTTGGTCTGTACTAGTCAGTATCATCCTGACTTTGTATGCATTATGTATAAGTTTGAGTCACATTGTTTTTGTGTCAGTGTGAGGACTGCAATTATCCCTGGTATATCCTTTAGGATTATTACAAGCTTCTCTGATGTATCCTCCCCCACCTTGAAAATTCTACTAAGTAACGAAGAGTTTATAAAGCAAAAAATAGATATTCACATGTGAAAAAACAAAATCCCAACTCTGACACAACCAGTAAGATCACCAAACAGTGTATATTAGTATAGACTTAAAATGCAGGGTGACCATGGATTCAGGGGAAGAATTTTAGAATTATACTTTGAAAAGGAAGTTGAACCATGCTAAGTCACAAGGATGTTACTTTTAAGTATAGATTTGAGGAAGAACTGAAAGCATTTATCCTACCAAAACAACTTGAAGGTAAAAGAGAATGCCTCAATAATATACTGCCAATATGACTCCAACCCATGGATGGCCTTCTCCAACACTTTATAATCTCACACCTGTTGAGACCTTAATGAGATTATGATTGAGTCCCAGGTCCTTGCTCCAAAGTCTTGTGTGGAAATCACACCAACTAAGAATGAAGTAAAAAAAAAAAAAAAAAAAAAAAAGCTCTTAAGTTGTTAGGATATGCTACTGATGCTTTTTGACCTTTTTCTGTGTGGCTGCTTCTCCCAGTGAAAATTTCACTCATTATCAGTGACAAGGAAAGACCCCTTGATCCAGTGAGGACTCAACCCTTATGTGACATCAGCTTTTTTCAAATTAAATAGGTTCCAGCTCCACACAGAGCTGAGTAAAGTTACCAGGGTGTAGGTTGTTCCTCCTAAAATCACTTATTTCCATGCTCTCCATTATCGTGAAGGCTTTCACACAATTTTCTTTTCCTTGTCAGGGATTTCTATGTGTAAATAAGTATAGGAAACTGAAGGGAGTCCACTGGCCATGACTGTCTATGAGAAGACTCAGGGTCAAGGCCAGGTAGGACTTGTTAGGAGTTTGCTCTGAGATTGATTTAGGAAATTTAGAGGGAAAAAGAATAGCAACAGACACTTCAAGATTTAGGAACATTGCTGTTTCTCATGGGAACTGTTTACCTTCTGATAGAGAGTGCTTAGAAAATGGAAACTAGAAGGAGATTTGGAAAGGATGGATATGCTAAATGTAAACCTTTTCTTTATATAATATAATCACCGCAGGAACAATGATTATAAATGATCGAGAATATGGCAGCTGCCTTGGGAGGGGATAAGTCCAACAGAAGTATTAACTTATTAAAGCTGAAAAAGATACAATGTGCTATGTCAATACTTGTATTAAAATAACTCATCTAAACAAAAGTCAGGAGATTTCAAAGAGTTATATCTGTCTCTATAATCTTCAATTTAGCAAAACCTAGAATAACCTTCTACTGGATACTTCTCCAGGGTCATGAAAACACTCTAGGGTGATTTGAGTAGAAGCAAACCTTAGTGCCTGTTATGGGTTGAATTGTGCCCCTCCTCCCCCAATGCACATGTGACCTTATTTGGAGATAGGGTCTTGACAGGGATTAATAAAGTTAAAATGAGGTCATTAGGGTGGGCCCTAATCCAATAAGGTTGGTGTCCTTAAAAAAGGGTAATGTGCCCATAGAGATACTCACTAGTGATGCGAAGAGACACTGGAAGAAGATCGCCATGTATATGTTGAGGAGAGAGGCCTGAAACATCCTTCCCTCCTCACCCTTAGAAGGAACCCACCCTTCCAAGACCTTGATTTTGGACTTCCAGTCTCCAAACTGTGAGAAAATAAATTTATGCTGATTAGGCTACCCAGACTGGGATACTTAGTTATAGTGCCCTAGCAAACTAACACAGCCCCCAACAATCCCATCAAGGACCAAAGCAATTGATCCTGACCAGAGTCTAAGGCTTCGTCCTTCTTTTCGTTATCAGGGTCATTGATGTCAGACTGGGAGGACAGAAAGAAGATGAAATGTGAGGCACCAATATGTCAAACCAACTAATGAGAAGGTGGAACAGAAACACAGAGCCACTGGAGTTTGCTTACTCTCATGATTTATTAATATTCAGATTGAAAAAGGAGCCTTAGAGCCGCAAGTTACGCTAATTGGCACATTTGCTTTATTTATTTATTTGTTTATTTATTTATTTTCAAAACAAACTGGGTTTTTGATTTTTTTTCCTTTTTGTTCATTCCATCACATTTAAAGGAGGAAAAGAAAAATGGTTTTGAATTCACTCGATATTTTGGACTCCTCAGATGAACGGAACATTGCACACACACTTGGAACAGAGAGAGATAGAGAGGAAAGTGGACTCCCACAGGGCCACACGCACCAGATCAAAAAACTTGGATACAGTGCAAGAATTTCCCAAAATGATTGGATCATCATTACCAAAAACTCGCCATAACAACACCAAGAAACAAAAAATGTTTAAGCCACACTGTTTGACTTGGGATCTTTCCTGCTTTTTTTTTTTTTTTTTAAATGTTTGCCACACAGAGAGAAAGAGGGCTAGTGGGTAGGAGAGGACAGACTCACGGATGTGAGCAGGACAGGAAGGGAAACTTCAGAGTGGAGTTGAGAAGAGGGTGGGGAGAGACAGGGCTCAGGAGAGGGGAGGGTGGGGACGTGGAAAGCCATTTCTTAAAGTTCAGGCATGTTCTTGGTCCGCCTCACGTTCTTCTCCTTTACCCTCATCCTGCCGGGCACTTTCCTTAGGTTTGGTTTCATCTACAGCTTCTGAGGAAGAAAACAAGGTGGGGAGGGGGAAGAGGGGGTTAGTATTTTGTGTCATCTGTTCATATGATAATGCAATGCATTTCTCCTTTTCATACCATTTCATAAGAGATTAAAGATAAAAAGAGATTTTGCTACCCCAGTAATATAATGTCCTAGTCCAGAAGATGGTACCTTCAGGAGGCTATTCAGTGACTAGTATGGATGAGCTCAGGAACAAAGTTATGTATTGGGGGAAGGAGCCACTGAACAGAAATTCCCATGGTCTTTAATCTCTCAGCCTTGCAATCAAGATATCCATATGTAGGCTCTTCAAATAAGGAATCGACAACAATCTTGTATCTCTTCTCCATCAATGTCAGGCTAACTGTGACAGAGTTTTTGTGGACCACTGACAGCCATCCCAACTCTCTCGCCTCTTATTTGTGGTGTTATAAAGGATAGGAGGTAAAATAGTTGAATTTCCAGATCCCCCTGAAGCTAGGGTGTCCATGTAACACAGTGATGGCCAATTATATAGAGACAGAATTCCTTAGGGAGGATCCCAGAGGATGTGGTTACCCTTTATTTTCTGCTCTTCCTGATGACACAAATACCGATCAGCACCAGGTAGTGTGGCAGCTCTCTCATAATCATGAAGACAAAAACTATACACTAAGGATGATGGGGCAGAAAGATGGGGGAAAAAACTGTCACTGAGTGACCTATCACTCCTACACATCTTTTCCTCAGACTTCTTCTTCTTCTTCTTCTTATTATTATTATTATGAGAAAAATAGCCAACCTCTAAACTAAACCATAGTAGTTTCTAGTTTCTTGCAATAAAGAACATTCCAACTGAATATACTTATCCATAAGGCAAGGTGCTTGCTTTGCTTAGCAAGGAAGCCTGCATCTTTTTGAAGGATAATTTTTCCTCAGGAAATAAGCAAATTTTGGGGGCGCCTGGGTGGCTCAGTGGGTTAAGCCTCTGCATTCAACTCAGGTCATGATCTCAGAGTCCTGGGATTGAGCCCCGTATCGGGTTCTCTGCTCAGCCACGATCCTGCTTCCACCTCTCTCTTTGCCTGCCTCTCTGCCTTCTTGTGATCTCTGTCTGTCAAATAAATAGTCTTTAAAAAAAAAAAAAAGAAAGAAGCAAATTTTCTAACTCTTCTGCCTGGTTTCCTGATAGAGTCAGTCAACTCATTTCATATTACAGTCACTTTACTAATACGCCAGCTAGTAGGAAGAGAATTCCTTTGCTTCATAATCACCTGTGTTAGCAACCTAAACTCCCCGTTGTTGGGTGTCCTTCAGACTACCCCCAGGCTCAATAATTTGATAGAAGGACTGACAAGATTCGGTATATAGTCCTATTCATGTTATAACTTACTACAGTAAAGGATATAAAACAAAATCAGCAAAGGGAAAAGTTGCATGGGGTGAAGTTTGGAGAAAACTATGCATATGCTTCCAAGAGTCCTTTCCCTATGGAATAATCCAAGATGTGCTTAACTCCTCCAGCAATGAACTGTGACATGTATAAAATGTCATCCACTAGGGAAGCTCTCCTGAGCTTAAAATACTGAGTTCTTACAGGAGGCTGGTCATGTGGGTACCCTCTACCTAGCATGTACCAAATCCAGACTCCCATAAGGAAAACAAATGTCCAGCATAAACCGCACTGTTTGCAAAAAGAGTTAGGCACAGTAAAGACTCTTAGGGAATGGTGAGAACTCTCTCAAAATCCAAGTTGCTAGATGCTGGCCAAGGATCAACTTCATAAGCAACCTTACTAAAAACTGAGAAATGTTGAGATTAGAGAAATTGGAGCCTTATAGGAGACCATTAGAAGAGTTTATATAAATGTATGTCTCTTTCAAATCATTCAGCTATATATTTATATTTAGATAAAGCTCAACATCCACATTCAAATAAGACCGCCACTGGAAATACGTTTTTGGAACTCATTCTTTGCAACAAGCATCTAACGATATTCTTTTAAATCCTTCAGTAGCAGAAAATATTTCCCTCCTTGAAAATAGATTTGATTTTTAGAATCAAATGAGGCTGGACTGTTAAATAAGGTATCAGCTATGATGGATTATTTTAATGTTACAATGACTCTCTTTTTTTAAAGATTTATTTATTTATTTGAGAGAGAGAAAATGCAATTGAGGGGTAGGGGCAGAGGGAGACAAGCAGACTCCCCACTGAGTGGGGAGTCCAGTGTGGGGCTCAATCCCAGGACTCTAAAATCATGACCTGAGTCGCAATCAAGAGAATGATGCTTAACCGGCTGAGTCACTCAGGCGCCCCTATAATGACTCATTTTTTAACCAAAGTTTTTAAGTCTGATTTATTTTGGGGATTTGTCATTGACCATAAATTATTTACAAAATGTAATTATTACAGTTTTAAGTCTACCTACCATTACTCATAAAGATATTTTAAGGCTATAACCTTCTAAGTTGAACATTATCGGCATACCAATCATATTTTCCAGGAAAATTTTTGTATGAAGACTAACTCAGTTCTGATCTTAGTAATACTCTATGTACCAGCATTGTTTCCCATGGATTACAGAACTTCGGTGCACTAATGAATCAGCTGATTTTCTGCTGGAAGAAAGTTTTCAGGTTTATTTCAATGAGGTTCATTTATAGCAATTTGGAATTCTTTCAGAGAATTTACTTTGTTCCCCAGTGCTGCCCAAAGCTTTGGATACCACAGGTATGCCCAAAGTGGGTTCATTATCCTTACCACCCAGAGAACAATGTTTTTAATGCCCTCTTCCAAACTCAGAAGGCACAGAATATTGATTTAAAGTGGCTAGAAGCATATAGAAGGTTCGGTTGTATGAAGAAGACACGACTTTGAGCCTTTCTTTCTAAAATAAAAACTTGGAGCTATGAGGTCATTTTGAGTGAGATTAAAAAACTTGAGAGGAAAGGTAGAACCAGGAGAGGGAAGGTGACAAGTACTGTTTGTAGAATAAGGAAACATTCCAAAAGGGAAAGCAAAAAAACAAAGATTCAAGGAATCCTGAGAAGCAGCCACACTTTCTGTCCTCTGTTGGAGTGGAATCAGGTTAAATCCTCCTCAATTCCCATACTTTCTCCTGTCACCCTTTGTCCTGGCCTGGGAGAGAAGGTAAAAGTGGCATCCAACTGTTTATGGTGACAGCAAGGGCTGTTGTCCACCCGCTACTAAAAGAGCTTCGATATCTACATGTTCTTTCTTCCCAAATCTTCAAAGTATTTGAAATATAATTATTTATTCATTTACTTATTCAGTTGTTTTTGAACACCTGCAATGTGTCATACATTCTTCTAGATGTTGAGAAGAAGAGGTGAAAAAAACAGCAAATACTCTTGCTCTCACTTAAACCTTTCAACAATACACCTTTAACAGACAATAAAATCCATAATCATAGAGCTGGCAGGGAGAGGGGTCTCAAAGAACATCTAGTCACTATACATAACTCTTCAAGGCTAACAACAATATCATTTTGCTCAACTTTGGACTCCCCTGTGTCTAGCACAGAACCTAGTGCAGAAAGGGCTCTCAGTAAACATTTTTTGAATGACAGAATGAATGAACATCCTCATTTTATAGGTGAGGAAACAGAAGTCCAGGTATTTCCCTAGCCTACCCAGGACTAAAGCCTAGAAGTTCTACTAATCTTGGTGTCCCCATTTTATCGGGTGGCCAAACTTGACAGAGGAGGTCAAGATCAAATCAGTTTTATCAGTTCAGCATTAGAAACGAGTAACTAGGGTCCACAGGCTTTTAGTGACCTATGAAATTTCTGAGACTAAAAACAAATTATTGGCTCCAAAATTTGAAATAAAAACCATAAAATTAAAACTGATGAAGTTCAATTATTTGACTGCAAAAGGGAACATGTGAGTCAGTTAGCTGGAACCCAATTTAACTGAATACATATAATCATATATACATTATATTTTATATTAGATGAGAGGGTTTTAAAATTTTTAT
The DNA here is from genome assembly GCF_020171115.1 of Neogale vison. Classification (NCBI taxonomy): domain Eukaryota; kingdom Metazoa; phylum Chordata; class Mammalia; order Carnivora; family Mustelidae; genus Neogale; species Neogale vison. Next base: position 62,290,772 of record NC_058096.1, on the reverse strand, counting down.
TTACTTGATATTACTGAATAATGAAAAAAGAGGTCATCTTTGTGTTAGACGGGATGACTGACTGGTAGAAATAAAATGTGTCAAGTCAGTGGATTCAGAGAAATTTATATAGGCCAGAAGGAAATTATGAGGAGAAAAATATGGAGGAAGGAAACAATTTAAACTAAGAATCTTCTACAACCACAAAAGTAAGGCAAGCTAAGAACCCATAATAATATTTTTTAGGACCCACACAAAAACAGAAACAAACAAACCAAAATAAACCTATACCCAAATAAAGGAAATGGTAATCAGATGTGGAGAACAGGCCTGTTCTAGCTAGATTCACTTTATGGGAGACTGTGTATGAGTTTGGGCAAGATTTTAACTTTGGACAAAAGGGAAGTTATTGGAAACAGAATCCGAGCTATGCATAAATGGGTCTATTTGAGCCTGAATACCAGGAGAACAGGATATTGTGAGCTTGTTCCTTCTCCTTCTGATACCAACTCTAAACAAGTCACTGTAGTTAATAAATCATGTTGACCATACACTTGTATATCTATAGTTTCTTACCTGTTCTATTCAATAGCCTCATGGCCTGGAAAGAAATGCAAATTAGGACTTTGCTGACCCATTGTATCAAGTGTTTAGCTGTAGCTAACATAGTTGAGCTCTTACTATATGCTCACTCAAAGCAGTTCTGTAGGTAGTTGTGACATGTCATTGAATCACTGCAGCTCTTTAATCATCCCATTTTACAGCTGGGGAAGCTGAGGTACCGGGAAATGAAGCAGCTTACCTAAGGGTGGACAGTTTGTCAATGGCAGGCAGTAAATTTCAAACTAGGACAGAGATATCTAGGCAGTTTCTATTTTAGATTGCCTCCACCACCCTTATCTTTACCCAAAAGGATGGGTGGGCTCAGAGTGGAAACTAGAGTGGGGGGGTCCACGGGTACCTACGCCTGCAGCCTACAAAGTCCAAAAATTGGCCTTAATAAAAGCAGCTCAGAATGCAGGGAAGAATCTTGATTAGTCTTGAACAATATGAAATCTGGTCTTGGCATTCTCTGGCACTAATTACATAATTGTAAATGCTAGAGATGAGTTAATACGTAATCTTTAGTATTTTGTGCAAAAACTTTGATCACCATGGTGAGTGTCAGAGACAGATGAATGGCTGAGGCCAGCTGGTCACTCCAATTATCATGATCCAATTAGGGTAAATAATCACATTCCCCATCTAGAGGATCAACCTCCCTCTGAGACAGTTACTGTTTAAGAAGAGGCTGCGGAAGCAAACATTGTGACACAGAACAAGCAAGTGGAAGTAAATGGGCCCGGGGCTAGCAAATAAGGAAAGCTCGGAGTTGTTCACATGATTGTTGAAATCCAGAGAGTTAAAGGATAGAAAATGGTTTCTCTCTTTTGGGTTGGCTCTGAAGAGCATTTTTGCTCATATTAAAGATGGAAACCCAATACTATGGTTAAGACATTATAGGAAAAACAAGATTAAAGGAATTACAGGTCATTCACAGGAATCACAGGCATTTCAGGTGACCAGTAACTTATTCTCATTAACAGACATAACTATTTTCTACCTAACAATGGCTTCTTCCCCCAAATCAGTCTTCACTGAGGGAAATCAACGCTATAAATTCAGTTTTATAATAAGGCAGAATGTATCCCCCCCAAAACAAACAAACAAAAAACCCCAAGCCAAAAATTGATGATGCATTTTAGCAGTCTGGTCTAAAGGGGGTAAAACTGGTTTTTTTAAAAAAATGAAATTGGAAAATTTTTTATAATTATTGATATTAAATATATTAACTATTTAAATTCTCAAAAATTACATGTAGTCAATTTGAACAGATGACATTCGCATCTGGTAAAGAACTGTAACCTTCTCTGGCATTGCCATTTTAGCCTTGACAAAACCATTACTCTCTTTTTTTTTTTAAAGATTTTATTTATTTATTTGACAGAGAGATCACAAGTAGGCAGAGAGGCAGGCAGAGAGAGAGGGAGAAGCAGGTTCCCTGTTGAGCAGAGAGCCCAATGCGGGGCCTGGTCACAGGACTCTGAGATCATGACCTGAGTTGAAGGCAGAGGCTTAACCCACTGAGCCACCCAGGTGCCCCCAAACCATTACTTTTCAGACCCAAAGACCTCTTAGAAATGATATGTTCATTAGGGAGCTCCATAAATTTTACCATGTCTGTGTTAAGAGGAAAATTACATCACGGACAGTAGAGTCATGTATTCTTAATATTCTAGAGTTGGAGACACTAAAAAAAGGAAGAAAAAAATGTTTTTATTCATTCATATATTCGGTGAAAGGTCCCGAGCCTCACTATGTGTCACACACCATTCCACGCGTTGCAAATACAGCAGTGGTGCTACAGCAATGAAAACACCAAGTAAGAATTTCTACCTTCCTAAGATTCATATGCTAGTAATCACTAGCATATTTCCACGACAGTAACTACTCTCATGTGTATCTCTTGTTGCAGAAGGAGTGGTAAAGGAGAAAGTTGTAACTGGACAAGAGGGGCATCATTTCTCTTGGATTTGAAAAGTGGAGTCTCTTTAATAAGTCACCTAAGTTTCAAAATATGAAAAACCCTGACAGTTTTCACATTCTTGATCTGTAACCACCATTCCTGGGAAAGACCAAGACCACATTAAAACAGCAAGAAAGAGGGAAGTCATTTGTATATGCACTTGAAACAGTGTGGTGGTGGCCTTCAAAGACTAAGGGGGACCCACGTGGATGAAGTCACAGTAGTCCTTGAAAGACACATGCCAAACTGGTTTTCTGATCTTTATCAAAATCCAGTCTAGAAGACACTCTTGACTTCCGCAGCCCATTCATTCCTCGAAAGGGTGAGGGCAGCGCGTCTGCGCTCTGTTGGTGAGCAAACAGCAGGAGCCGATGCAGCAGCCTCTGCCCTCGTGCTCAGCCTGGCGGGACGGCGGTGTTCCCAGCTGCCATCGCCTGCCCTCCGCTCTAATGGCCCTGTTTACTGGCTCGGATCCAGGCCCCTCCACAGCCCTACATTACTGAAATTAGGTTGAGTGGATTTCCGAGTAAAACATTATCTCTTGGGACCTGCCCAGCTCTCCCCAGCCTTGTCAACATTGATTAAATAGAAGCTGCTATCATCCTGGGGCCATGCCCACAATTACTCTACCAATCACACTGGGCTGCCGTGTTTGCTTTCCCTTTTTATTTTCACTTTTCTTGAATATTAAACATTACCACCTCGAAGGCTCAAAAGAAAGTAATTAAAAAAAACATTCTGTAGCTAACTTGCATACATCCCTTTGTCGCTCACATGGTCTTGCTAAGAGCAAGAGCTATGGACCAGATGTCAATCTGGAGCCTAGGATCGTGGCTTTGGATGGTCACCGGCATCCACATTTTGAACAACTTTTTTAAAACGATATTTTACAGTTTAAATTCCTTTCAAAGCACAGAGCCAGTATACACCATTGTCAGCAGAATGGTGTAAATATTACCTATGCTCCCATCTCTTGTTTTTTGACACTTTATGAAAAAGAGGATAGTTCTTTTTTTTTTTTTAAAAGATTTTATTTATTTATTTGACAGAGCGAGATCACAAGTAGGCAGAGAGGCAGGCAGAGAGAGAGAGAGGAGGAAGCAGGCTCCCTGCTGAGCAGAGAGCCCGATGCGGGACCCAATCCCAGGACCCTGAGATCACGACCTGAGCCGAAGGCCGCGGCTTAACCCACTGAGCCACCCAGGTGCCCTGAAAAAGAGGATAGTTCTATTTCTTATAACACTATTCACTTGAGGGTTTCAAAAAATAACAAACAAAAATTTAACCAAGGAGAAAACTCAAAGGCAGCATGACGGTGGGGTCCTAGTAAACATACATACACATGTTTACGTGTCTCAAAAGTTTAGGCCTAGGACGAAGCTGATTTGTATTCCAACCTTGATTTTGCACCAAAAAGCCATAGGATCTCAGAGAAGTTACTTTTCCTCTCTTTGCCTCAGTTCCCTAATCTATAAAAAATACAAATAATATTGGCTCCCCCACCTTATTGCAGGTTGTTTAGAAGTTGAAAGAAAGCATTTGAGAAGGCTTTATAAAATTTAAAGGGTAGAATGCAGTATATTGAGACTTTAATCCAAGCTGTGAGATTCGGGTGAAAAACACTCATCAAGTTTAACATTCTCATCTCAGGAGGAGGGAAACATTTCCCAAAAGGATAAAAAAAACTTCTTTCCCAGAAAAAAAGATTAAGAAAATTCTCCCCTAGAATGTTCCTGTAGTCTATGACTCTGATCAGAAAATAAGGATACAAGTGACTGATTATTTAAATAGCTATTTAGTTATAGAGGTTGGGAAAGAATCTAAGACATTTAACATTTGGAGCAAAAGTTATTTTTTTAGTCTGCCTTCCTTTCCTTTTCCTTCCTTTCTTCCTTCCTTCCTTCTCTCCCTCCCTCCCTTCCTTCTTTCCTGAAAGAAAAATGACTCCAGAAACTTTTTTGAAAAAATTTAAAACAAAAGTCAAAGAACATACAAGTTGACTGGCTTTGAAAACTTCATAAACATTTTCTCTATAAAATGTCTGCCAAACAATCAAAATGAGTGCTCTATCTTCTTCCCCCATTAGGAACATGCAGAAAGTTTGTTTGTTTGTTTTTTAACTGTAATTTATGTGGCTCACATAGTTACTCTTAGTCTTTTCTGGGACAAGATGGAATAAATATATAAAATTAAACAGTGTTAACATTATTTCCTACTGTTTTCACAATGAAAACAAAAATTGAGGGGATTTTCACTCTAGCAAAACCATCAGGTAGATTCACCCCTTCTTTCTTCCCCTTAGCTAAACTATGTGATGAGCTGGCAGTTGAATCTGGAGATCCAGCGAGACACTCTTTTCTGTTAGACCATTAGTCTGAGGGAGGAGTAGAAGATGGGGAGTCAGCACAAACAATGATGGCTCCTATGACACTGAGAAATTTGGAGAAGGGCCATGTTAGGGATGAAAAGGTGGATGTTGTGCTATTGAGTGTTCCTAATAGTGATGATCAGAAACAGGTTAGCCTAGAAACGGAGTTTGTTTTCTCTCTTCTGTAAAACTGAATATTTTTTAGGAGTTCAAAATTCCATCTGATAAGAGTTCAACTCTCTACTGCCCCTTTTCACTTTACAGTATCCCAAGTGAGGAGCATCCTAGCTGGGAAAAGGCTTAGTTATGTGTCTCTAGCCTTTACAAATTCAATGGTCTTAGAGGCCAGGCAGATAACATTAATGTGAAAAATCTGGCCACTGGTAAAACTAGTGGTGGTCAAAAGGCATACAAAATTTTTAAGACACTCTCACTGGAAAAATAAAAGGAGGCAGGGTATCTAGAGTAAGACTTTTTAATTGTACTAAGAAGATATATTTGTGGACTCTGATTTCAAAATGAAAGAGGTTCCCTTTAATCAGAATAAAAGTCGTATTTGTCTTCAAGAACCAACTTTAAATCAGGAGTATTGAAGAATAATGCCTCTTCCATTTTGCTAATCTTACATTGCCGTTTTTGACTTACAATGGGGTTGTGTCCCCAGAACACCGCTGTAATTTGAGAGTACCATAAGTCAGGTGTGCGTGGGTGGCTCAGTCAGTTAGGCAGCCAGCTCTTGATTTTGGCTCAGGGCATGATCTCAGGGTCCCAGGGATCAAGCCCTAAGCAGGGTTCCACGCTCAGTGGAGGGAGTGTCTCCCTCTGCCCCTCCTTCTGCTTACTCCTGTAGGTACTCTCTCTCTCTCTCTCTAAAATAAATAAATTTTAAAAAAGAAAGTATCATAAGTAAAAAATGTATTTAAATACACCTAACCACCTGGGTGGCTCAGTGGGTTAAAGCCTCTGTCTTCTGCTCAGTGTCCTGGTATCAAGCCCGGCATCAGGCTCTCTGCTCAGCAGGGAGCCTGCTTCCCTTCCTCTCTCTCTGCCTGCCTCTCTGCCTGTCAAATAAATAAATAAAAATAAAATCTTTAAATACACCTAACCTATTGAGCATCCTTAATTATCCTTGCCTATCAAAAAAAGACTTAGAACATTTACACTAGACTACAGTTGGGGGCAAAATCATCTCACAAAAAGCCTACTTTATAATAAAGTGTTGGATATCTCATGTAATTTACTGAATGCTGTGCTGAAAGTGAAAAACAGAACGGCTGTGTGGGTCCAGAGTAGTGGGAAGTGTATCTGTTGTTAACCCTTGCATCTCCTGGCTGGCTGGAGCTTCAGATCGCTGCTACCGCCCAGCGTCACGAGAGAGGATTGTACCACATACTGATAGCCTGAGGAAAGATCAAACTTCAAAGTATGGTTTCTACTGAATGTGTATCACTTTCACACCATTATAAAGTAAGAAATTGTAAGCCAAATCATCGTAAGTCGGGGACCATCTGTATTCATATTTCAAGATTTTTTTTTAGTGAATGAAGTAAAAAATAAGCCATGCCTATTTCAGATTTTATAAATGGCCTACCAAGGCAAAAAGTGGTAGCAAAAAATTAATTCACAGCGTTATCTCTCCCTTTGCTTGCCATTCAAGTTTTTGCTACATCTCTACACCCCTACTTAGGCCTTCCAGATGTCCTACGTTCCTTGTCACAGATGCTGTTGGTACCCTCTCAGATCCCCTTTGCCACCTCCCAGCTGCTGGGGGTGTTGGCTGCCAATGGCCCACTCTTCTTCCTTGAGTAGGGGTATGAAGTGCCTGAAAGGTGATGCCCCGTTTGCTCCCTATGACTTTGTGCCCTTGTTTTTGAACAAAACAGTCTGGCTGTGGTACGGTTTGTACTTCAGAGCTCTCTGTAGGATCAGGTAGAGACTTCACTTTTCATGAACCCACATCTTTGACTATCTTCTTCCTTTGGTATCTCCTCTTTCTCACTCCCTTCCAGATTTCCACCAACAAAGTATTCATACAACAGTCGCATCTCAGGTTCAGATTTTACAGAATGGGACCAAAGTTACTCCTTCAGCTAAAAGATAAGGACTGGAGTTGGGAGGCAGGCCAATTATCCCAGTCAGTGTGCACAGCCAAGTCCTCAAGATTTGAACCAAAGCTTGCTGTTTAATTTTCCCTCAGGACATAGCTTAAATGTTGTTTCCCCACCTCCAAAACAATCCTAGGCATAATTAGTCAGTTCCTTCTCTTTATTTATACAGAAATCATATTGCTTGCATTATATATCAGTTTGTGGTATCCTTTAAGTCTTCTTGACTGCGAACTAACTTTTCAAAGGAAAAGGATACATTTGCTAGAATTTAAACTTCACAAAGGCAGAGATTTTTTTTTAAGGTGGTCTACCTTTTATTAAAACCATGTTCTGACAATTATAAACAAAGTAAATAATAAAGGACTTCCCTTCATCAGAGAAGACCACTCCCACCAACCCACACCACTCTTGGTTTTTTTAGGTTTTAGCATCCAGGTTAACTTCTCAAGAAAGTCATCCATGATCCTGTAGACCAGTTCCTCTGTAATGCTCCTCAGGCAGAGATTTTTTTTTAATTTATTTTATTCACTAATAAGTCCTACATGCCTAGAAAAGTACCTGGCACATATATACGTTTTAGTGAATCAATTCTTTTACATTAACCCCAACTTTTAGTATCATACTTATCACAAGATACACACTTAATACTTATGGGGAAAGAAAATATGGAAAAAGGGAAAATCCTAAGAATGCTTTGTGACATGTAGATAAAACCTGTCTTGCCTCAAGCAGAAAACTCTGGACCTGTAATGTTTGAATTGCAGGGGCCTGTCTGAATTTCAAAAACATTGGATTATGAAAAAGAACCTCAACATTATCCTGGCTCAGAGCCAAGGAAAGCATTATCCCATCGTCCTCCTCCTTTTTTTTTTTTTTGTTAGCTTTAATTTTATGTTTATCTTCTAATTTTATAACAAATGACTCATGTTAAAAAAAAAAACCCAAATGTAAAAAATAGATATGTACTAAAAGCATAACTATTTTTAGATGATGGCGTAGAGTAGTGAATAAGAAATCTGGTTCTAGAGTCAGATATTTGCATTTAAATTCTCTGACACTTACCCTGACTTTAAGTGAGTTATTCACCTCCTCTAGCCTCATTTTCCTTATCTGTAATTGGTGGTAGTATGGTTATCCATCTTACAGGGTTGTTATAAGATTTAAGTATGTTAATTATTTAAGGTATTTAACAATGAATGTCATATTTCAGTAAGTGCTCATTAAGTGTTGACTATTATTACTAGTGACTGAACAGGAACTAACATTGGTTTAAGGTTTACTATGTGTCAAGCAGTATATTAAGGGGTTTCACATATAGGTATTCAATATACATCTTCCTTGGCTTTTCTATTTTCTCATCAGTGGAAATAATAGTAATACCTCTCTCATAGACTTGTGATGTGCATTAAATGAGAGCAAACGAGACTGCCACTACCTTGCTTACCTACATGCCTAAGAAATGAAAGTTACCGTCTCTCTCTCTTCACTAATTCATGCTTATCTGATCTTAGTACACAGATCCATTTTTTTTTTTTTCCAAATAACCCAAGAAAGGGAAGGAAAAGTCTGGGACTTATAAAGTTTTTTGCTGGTAGAGTGGAAAAAAAAAAAAATTCTTTGAAAAAAGGCTTTGAAGTCAAGGGCCAAAGTCCCGAAATGATTACAACAGCAAAGATAACAACTGATCAAACTTGAAGGCCATGATTCTATGAAGAATGATGAAGGAATCAAGGCTGCTAGATAGTAATGTTTCGAAAGTCAGGAACTTCTCTGCTATTGCCTCTGCTTAAAAACAGAGCAATCTCCTAATTTCATACCCAAGAATAGCAGCTAATTGATTTCAAAAGGAAATAACCTTATCTTTGGTTTTAGCTCATTTGATTCCATAAATTTTGTAGCAAAAGTTTACTGCATTGAACAAGAACTAAGTCATCTCCATCCCCCAATATGTAGAAAATCTTGCCTCCAGTAGGCAACTTACAGAGGGGATGGCAATTCTCCTGGCACAAGATATCATACCCAATTTTCAGAAAAATTTCCTCATTTGGTAATAATCACCAAATCCAAGACTTGAAAGAAGCCTAAAATTTCTTGTCCTTTAACCTTAAGGATATAATTAGATATAGTGAGATTTTTCAATTTCATTATGAGAAAGATCTTTTCATTTCCTGGAAGGCTTGTAGTCATCTGGGGACAGGGCCTATGTTGGGGGATAAGTCCTTGGTGGGGAGGCTGTGTAGAGACTGTTCTGATGGGTTTTTCTTCTTACCTATGTACACATTCTCTCATTTCTGGACCTTCTAAAGCAAGGAATTATAGCAGACTTCAAAGGATAGAGTAAAGATGGAGTAGGAAGGGCTGTTCTCTTTTAAAAATTCTAGGCAAGGAAATACTGTACTTTATGGAATCTTGTTAAAATATGGTTAACCTAGTATTCCCCCACCGAAGTTTATCTATAATTTCTCCTGCTGCATTCTGGAGAAAGTTAATAAGTTTAAAAAAATCAGACGCTTAGGTATTTGATATTAATTATTTAGATCCCTACTTAGGAGATGGGAAAAATTAAACCGGCTTATCATTTGTTGGTCATTTTTCATTGAGTCTACTTCTCAGCTTTTCATTTTCATTCAAACAGGTTGCTTAGACATTGTACCAGTCTTTTCAAGTTTGTTTTTCCTTAGGCATTTCTCTTATAGTCACCATAGATCTCATCTAGTGATCAGTTATGCAAGTAGAGTCATTTGTGTCTGTCAAACCTTAAGAAATGTAATGAACACTCTTTTGGGCTATACCAGTTTTCATTTAAAAATTCAGCTAATTCAGCTAGTTAGAAGAGCATGCAACTCTTGATCTCAGGATCATGAGATTGAGCCCCATGTTGGCTGTAGAGATTATTTTTAAAAAATAAAAATTCAACTAATCATTTGTAATATTTTAACACAGGCTGAGGTAATATGCCTATTACAAAGATTATATTTTCAACATTTGACTTTAAAAACAAAAACGGAAAAAAAAACGGAAAGAAAAAAAAAAAACGGATCCTAGGTTGTCAAATTCCAAGATCTAATATTTGATTAAATGATCTGATTATTTGACTCCAGGGTTAAAATACAGAAACCAAAACTAGACATAATTGTAGTTCTGTCAGAATCACTCCAACAATGACTATAGCTGCCTAAAATTTTTCCTACTTGTGAATATCTATTGCTTAGGTGACATTTAGATTTTTAAACAAAAGCACTACTTTTATGAGTCATATTAAGCTTGTGCCTTGCTGTGACTCGCTATGATGTGTTTGGGTGGTACTTGAGATTAGCTAAACCATTATTTAACTTTGTTGCTTAATTTTCCCTTATGGCTGTAACTATACTTTAGAACTTTAGAAAATTAAAGGCATGGCAGTTGCTAATTTTATCAATGCAAGTGGATAAACCACATAATTCAGGACAAAAATACAAAATCTATATATATATATATATATATAGTCATAGAGTTAGCTTGTAACTGTTCATAAAATTACAGCATAGTGGAAGGTGAAGGAGGTCTCAGAGGTTATCTGATCTCAGTCCCACATTCCCTCTGACAAAAACTGACCATGGAGAGAGTCTCTGTGACTTGCCCAAAGTCACACAGCTAATTAGAATTCAGACCCTGCCATAATACCATAGTACCTCTCACAGCCTTTGGGGATGAGTGGATTCAGCTGCTTAATTTTAACTTGCATCTCTCCCCAGTGGTCCTAAATGCACTCCATAAATCCATTTCTCCGCCCCCTCCCAAATCTGCTTTTACCCCCTTCTCCCTTTCTCCCTCACCTCCCTTCACCACTCCCTAACTCCATTCCTTTTCTCTTTTGTGAAAGGAAAGGCAACTCAATATAATTGCTTTAAAGGTTACCAGAAGTACTTTTAGATACTCTGGACATTTTCAGAACCAGGACTATGGATTACGTTTGTATCAAACTTCAATAAATTGTGTACCAATTGTGAGGGGCGAAGCAGATACTCTATGCAGAGAGGAGTAACATGGGGACCTCTAAAATTAGTAATATGGGCTGAAAAGTTATCATCAACTATGGTAGGTTTCATAAACTAAATCACTAAAGAGTTACCAGACAGTAAAATCTAGAATTGCTAAAATTACTACAAATGCTGTCATATCGAAGAACCTGTAAAAGACCATTACTATGTCCTGAAGAGGAAAAGAAAATCCATGTCATCCCCTCACCTATTACCCCCTTCACTTCCCAATAAAAGCAGTGTTAAAAAACCAACTGAGAGAGTTTAACTCAATTTTGAAATTAATTTTTAAAATATTATTACAACAAGAAAGCCCAATAAAAGGTGTTTGTGTTATATGCTTGCATGTGGGTAAATAAATGCAATCCCCATCCCTTACTGGGACAATTTGTTTTGCGCTCATTGTGTGTGTTGGCTTCCTAGGGCCTGTCAAATTACGGCACTGCCTTTGAGTGAAAAATTGCTTTAAAAATCAATAGCACTCACTGGAACACAACCAGAACTATATCGAAAAAGTAATACTTGTATGTGTACTGATTTTTCTCTCTTTAGTCAAAGAGCTGAAAGTTCTTTACTTAGTGGCAAAGAGTGTAATAGCTTTGTCTATTTGAGGACATTGGGACAAGAAGCAGTTAAAGAATAAAGGTTTGCAGTGAGCCTGCAGTTTGCCTGGGATAGATATACAATCATGTGTCCTGTCATCATATAATTCTCCCATTTGAAAACTCATCCCACCAAAGGCCTTCTCTCTCTTCTCCACCCAGTGTTTTTCTCTAAGAAAGCCATTTTCCAAGGCACATCTTATGTCTAAAATCTACCTTCTTCTCTCTTCCTTCTTCCAAAACCCTATTTATCTGAAGGTAATCAGACTCTACATACATACAGAAAATGTTGAGTAGAAAGGGGATTTGGAGACCCTCCAGCAATGTCTCACCTTAAATATAAGAATCCCCTAAAACACTCCTAGCAGATGGATAGCCTCTGCTTCAGCAGGCCATTCCAATTTTAACAGTAACTTATTCCTGATATCCAGCTAAAATCTACCTCCCTTAAGCCTTCATGGAGCTTTCTATTCTAGAGTAACATGGAACAAAAAATACATATATATGTAAATATATATACATATGCACATTATATATATATATATATATATATATATGTACAAGACATTCCAAAAACAAAAAGATCACAGCCTCCTTGTTCAAGAAGTTTACCAACCTGTTCTTTTCCTCCTTGATCAAACTGTATGAAAAACCAAGTTTTAGTTATGCTATCATTTCTTCATATCATCTTTTATTTTTCTATAAGCTGTCTTTAACTTTATCATTTTTCTGATAGTACTCTCCTCAAGTTCACTAAAAAAAAAATATTCTAAGTCATAAGGTCTTTTTTCATTTACCATTGCTCTAGAGCTTTTTTTGACAACTACTTCTTTTGACAGTGTTGACCTTTGAGATTCATGCTCCAGAATACAGTGACAGTTAAGGAATTCCCCCAACCTTTTGTTTTCTGAAGCCTCCCCACCCTTTTGTGATCCAGAAAATGGCCCACTGCAAAACATCCTTCTCCCCATGACATGCTGTACACACCTTCTCATGATTCCCAGAAGATGCATGGGTGACTCCCTTGTTTACCTGTAATAAGGCCATAGTTCTTCCCCACCCTCTTTGCCTGCACCTGGTAACAAAGGCAGACACAGATCCTCCAACTGCCCCTTTTTTGTCTCATGAGTAGCTGAGATTAGAACTGTCTGTCTCTTTGAAACAAGCTACACACAGAGATAAACAAATCCTATTCGGCTAACCGACTATACTTCCACAGACTGCACAACAACTCACGTTGTAAATCACCCCACCTGTAACTTGACTAGACTACTCCTCCCTATAAGTCTAAGGGAAAACTATTCTCCACCAAGCCACTAGGATCTTGGGAGTTAGAATATCTACTGCAACAGCTTAAATATACTAATCTCTTTAATTGTTGGTGCACTTTTGTTTCTTAAAACATTCATTTTTTCTTAACTTTAGTGAACACTGTGTTCTAGATTTATTTCCGCTGTTTCCTAGGTTTTCTCTTGCCATGATGGGTCTAGTTTTTATTCCCTGTCCCCTAACATGACTGCAATTCAAGAATCAATTCTACATTTTTCTGTAGACTCTGCAACAGAAAACATTCTAATGACTTCAACCCTAACCTCATAACCAGGTAAATGCCGAATTTATAACATAACCATCATATTACTAATCTTTATATATCATTGAAAACATATAACAACAAAATTTTAATAACAATGGCCTCATATACATTAAATTCCAATTTCTGCTGCCAAATATTTCTCTATGTCCTTGGATCTACTCCTGGTTCCAAACCTATATCTCATTCCATATTGGACATCACACAATCACTATTACTACGAATATAACCAGTTTGGCCTTATCATTCCTTAAAATCTTCTCTTTATATGGACCTATTTATATCTGTTGATTGTTCTTTTTTGCAACATTTCTCTCTACTTGACACTGTGAAATGGAAAGAAAAAATAAGACCAAAAACTGCATTTATACTTTTTTTGGGAAAAATGTGCCAAACTCAAAGGCAATAGAAACTAGTCATGTAACTACTGCTTGGACATGGAGCCAGTAGTAAGGAATGGAAGGGAGTACATGTGGGTAAGAACAACACAATATCTGAAGTATACAGATAAAAGCAATAGTCAAATAGGAGGTCAAAAATAAAAGTACTCAACAAGTGTTGGAGGCCAGTATAGATAGACCATGAACATTTGGGGAAGTCAACTAGCCAGCAATGGGTCCCTCTGATCATGGATCCAAGAACAAGTTTCCCATTTCTAAGAGGATAGATGAGAATACGGCAGAGACTTAGTCTCAAAGGAACCAGAATACAAATGAGATGAATGAGACAGGGACTTAGGTAAAGCAAATCAAGCAGAAGTCTAGTTAGTGGAACTGTTCCTAAGTAGGAGACCAGTTATTGGTGTTTGGGCAAACTTGACTTGATGCTAAGCTAATTAGGTATAGTGCTCTTTAAAATTACCTAGTCTAGGAATGAGAATGACATCAATTCCAGAACCAGGCATAGAACTCAACCTGAAAGACAGATGATGTAAGTGATGTCATTAGTGAGGCCCTGGAAGGGTATATGGCAGTGTACCAGGCTGGCATTTCAGGGGGCAGAAAGTATCTTCCCTACCACTGATAGTGGTAGCTAAAATCGTTACTTAAAGCCAGCAAATGATAATGTGAAAGGGAGAAGATATGGTTCCTGCCCCAACAAACTATCTGACATCATGGAGTCTGAAATAGGGGACATGTATTTCCTCCTGTTTTATTTTATTTTTTTACTTTGTATTTTTTTTAAATTTATTTGACAGACAGATCACAAGTAGGCAGAGAGGCAGGCAGAGAGAGAGAGGAGGAGAAGGCAGGCTCTCTGCCGAGCAGAGAGCCCGATATGAGGCTCGATCCCAGGACCCTGGGATTGTGACCTGAGCCAAAGGCAGAGGCTTTAACCACTGAGCCACCCAGGCGCCCCTTTCCTCCTGTTTTAAATAAGAATGTACTAAATCAAAAATTTTTTTGGTCATAGTCTCACTATAATTTTGTTTAAACATGTTCGATATTTGCGCTCTATCTGACCCATGTCCTTGCCATCACTCTGCTTCTGGTGACAAAATTTTCAAAGAGTAGTACAGAGGCTTTTTAAAAAATATTTTATTTAAATTCAATTTAGTTAACAGAGAGTGTATTATTAGTTTCAGGTGTAGAATTTAGTGATTCATCAGTTACATATAACATCCAGTGCCAAATGCCCTCCTTAATGTCTATCACCCAGTTACCCCATCCCCTGAATTTGTTTCCTATAGTTAAAATCTCTTACGGTTTGTCTCCCTCTCTGTTTTTATCTTATTTTATTTTTCTTTTCCTTCTCCTAAGTTCATCTGTTTTGTTTCTTAAATTCCACATATGAGTGAAATCATACGGTATTTGTCTTTCTCTGGCTGACTTATTTCACTTAGCATAATACCCTTTAGTTCCATCTATGTTATTGCAAATGGCAGGATTTCCTTTTTTTTTTTTTTTTTTTTGATGGCTGAGTAATATCTCCTTATAGATATCACATCTTTATCCATTCATCTTTTGATGGCCATCTGGGTTCTTTCCATAGTCTGGCTGTTATAGACATTGCTGCTGTTAACATTGGGAGGGGGCGTGCCCCTTCAAATCATTATTTTTGTATCTTTTGGATAAATACCTAGTAGTGCAATTGCTGGGTTGTAGGATAGCTCTATTTTCAACTTTTTGAGGAAACTCTATACTGTTTTCCACAGTGGCTACACGAGCTTGCATTCCCAGCAACAGTGTAGGAGGGTTCCCCTTTCTCTGCATCCTCGTCAACATCTGTTGTTTCCTGAGTTGTGTATTTTCGCCATTCTGACTGGTGTGCGGTGGTATTCATCATGGTTTTGATTTGTATTTCCCTGATGCTGAGTGACACTGAACATTTTTTCACGTGGGTAGAGAGGTTTTAAACTCATCCAGGGGCCTGAGTCATCTTGTCTCATGTTGAAACGAAAAGCAAGAAAATACTAGGGATAGGAAAGATAAATTAGGAGTTAATTTTGTTTTCTAAGTTAGATTATTATGAGATCTTAGAAGGGGAACTGGTAAATTCAGGGAGCTGTAGTAATAAATTTGGGGATAAAGATAGCACGGAAAATAGTCAGAGGATGTGGGAGAAAATGAGAAAAAGATTTTTGACTGAAGTAATTAAACTATACGTTATAATATAGAAACAAATTCTATGGATTATCAGTACTGTCCAGCCAAGGACTACCAAGAACACCTGTAGTTGAATGAAGTTGGATTTATTGACATGTTGTTCCAAGGGAGAACAAAGACAGTGGGAAGCCATGAGACATCACAGTAGGACAGGGTTAGAAGGGATTTATCTGGACTTGTGCTAGGGGGTTTGGAGCTGGATTCAAGGAAGCAGAGCTTTGGTCTGAATTGGACCCCATGAAACAGGGGTCATTTTATGATTGGGCATCTGGACAGATGTTTCCCCATCTTCTAGAAGGAAGGAAGGAATAAGGTGGGTATCAGCCCTCCCATGAGCCAGCTAGGGAAATATTTGGCCATTTTATGGTTTAGACAATGCCCCTAATTAGACTGTGTTCAGACGTGATTATTGTGGTCTTGTTTTTGTCTTGAGCCATCACACAAACTCTGATATTGGCATTCTATAAAATGGGTTACTTCAACAGGAGAATACCAAGGTCTGTCTGTGAGTGCCAGGCCAGCTCCTAGTTACCAGGAGCAGCTTTCCCCATTCTCAGAAGAAATAGGGAAGATCAAACTTGACTCTTCCAGATCTGATGTGTCACTGTTAAAGCCCTTCCTTGTATGTGCCTCTTTCCCGCTCCAGAGTTTTCCATCTGGTAATACCCAGGGATGTATGATTCCCCTGAGCATCAGAGAAAGAGAAATTACATTGATTGTCCAGAGACGGTGAAAGGTTCTACCTCAATTCAGGGCCATCAGCTGAAGACTACCCTGAAATGCTTTTACGGGCTCTTAAAGATGCTCATGGCTCCCAATGGACTAGTGGCTCTGTTTTCTAATTTAAAATATTTTGATTAAATAAAATCCTTTGTGAAGAAGAAAGAGAAGTCAGATCAGGGTCTGCCACCTCAGTTGTTTTTGCACTTCACTGATAGGACAAGACAGCTAGTTTGGCTTTTCTACCCTCTCTCTCTTCCCCTCCTTCCTTTAATGGCCTGTCAAAAGGAACTTCCATCCTGTGTTAGCATTAATGCCTGCTGTAAATAAAGAGGAAATGGGAGGAAAGAGGAGGAGGGAAGATAGGGGTGTGTAAGATGGAAGCTAGATTTGCAGCTCAATTGCAAGGCATCTTTCCGTGTCTAGACACCAGCTGCCTGGTAACCATGGAAACCCACTAACTTTGGCTGATGGGCTGAGGAGTAACGACTCTCAGGAGATCCGGTGGGAACATCGTGGTGGGGGTGGAGGAAGGAAGGTGGGAGTATCGGCAAAGAGCATTAGAGTAGTATCAGAGAAAGCGAGAGCAAACAAAACTCTCTCTGTGAAAGGGTGGCATTAACCTTGTTACTGGTTTTCTCATGCACATTACACACATGGTGACAAGGCACAAATCTGCCATACCCAGCAGGTGTCAGGACACAGGTTGTTAAAGATGAAAAGCTGAGCTGGAATGATTATATTCCCATCAGCCTCCTGCCAGTGCCGAAGCATTTCTTCAGTAAACGAAAGCTTTCCACAGTACACAGACACAATCAACAATTGTCTGTGGAAGTCTCGGGCGTAGGGAATTCCAATCCCCAGGACCGGCTGCCACTTTCACGAGCCCTCGGCAATGAAGATTAATCACAGCCCTTTATACCTGAAGTGTCCTCCCTGTCCACTGCTCCCGTTTCCCCCCATTATGTGCAAGGTTTGGGCTGCTGTTCAAATCAAGGGTGGTGGTGAGTAAGAAATGAGGAGTTACCAATCTTGAACCAAATCATCAATCATACTAATATATTTTGTTCTTTATTCATAAACAGATTCCTATCCTCAGAGGTTTCCAGTCCATAGATTTTAAAGCTTTCCAGTTGCGTGCTGTTATCCTGGTTCCTTCCACCACCCGTTCCTTCTGCAGTGGGCTTTTCAGAAAGCACTACCCACACCTTCTCGTCACCTCATTTTGTTCCCAGCTCTCCCCTCTACCCACATCTCCATTCTACCTCACCACAGACAGACAGACCCCCAGGGACCTCCGGGTTCTTTGCTCCTGCAGAACAGTCCTTTCTCACCGAAGCTTATCACAGCAAAAGAGACTCCATTTTCTTGTCTCCTGGTGTTTAGCCTTTACTCAGGCAACCTTGCCCACCTAAGAGACTAACAGAAGACCTGAGGGTTTTATTAGAGGTATCTGGGACACAAAACTGCTTTCCAGTTGTGTGAAGCTTATAGATGGTGTGAGAGTTAATCCTTGCCACTCTGACTAATCAAAAACAACAGAGATGCCTGGGGGGGGTGGGGGGTACACACACACACACACACACACACACATATATATATATATATATATAGTCTGCAGATCTGTATGCAGTGGTTTCTTCCTAAAATGCTCCTGAGTGAAAAAAAAAAAAAAAAAAAAAAAGAAAGGCCCAATCATGACTACATCGAGCTATAATCAACATTAGGCAAATTCAACATACTTGAAAAAGGGCTACTAAGGGGTAAATGCTGACTTAACTGTAATTTATGATAAATAGAACATTTCAATCCACTAGGGACTCTTTATTAGACATAAAAGCGTCCATGACTTTGATTGGATGATTTCACATGAGAGAAAGGCAGCTCACTCCCCAGCAAAGGTGTGTTTTTGTCAGCTATTTCCAGTCAGGGCAGAAATTCCAGTGGTTCTGAATTGCCAAAATGATTCTCTGCTTTTAGAGATGTGTTTCTGCATGGGGAGATGAAACCGATTTCAGCCTCTGACCTGTGCTCCCTGTAGGGAATGACTGTGAAGCAGGACATGGGGGCTGGTCCCCTGGTACCACTGACATGGGCCAGGTCTAGTCACTGCCCAGCTGCCACCATCTCTGGTCAACGGGAGGGACGGCATCCCAAGTGAGATCGGAGCCAGCAAGGAACTCGCAGGGCCAAAGGGAGATGGGGAAACACCCATCCAGGGGGCGGAGGAGAAGTTTCTTTAGTGGCAATGAGGAGTGAACCAGCTGAATGTGAGAGTGATTTAGGGTCATCTTTGCCACCCGAGCATTGACCATCGGGATGACTCAGCTACTTTGTTTGACTAAGTAGGTATCCTCTCCCTCACCCGATGAATCGCGCATGCCTATTGAGCACTGGCTACCTGTTCTAGTTGCTGCGGATACAGCAGTGTACAAAACAGTAATGGAACAAACATTCCCCTCTCCTTGTGGAGCTTATACTGTAAATAGGTAAGTGGAACATATAGCACGTCAGGTGCCATGACAGAGAGAGAGTCGTGGAGGGAAGGAGCATAGAGAATACCGGGATGAGGGTGGGGTGACAATATGAAAGAAGGAAATTCTCCCTGAGGAGGTGACATGTGAAGAGAAGCTGAGGAGAGCTCGGGACTGGATGATACGAGCCTCTAGAGGTGGAAGATTTCCAGGCAGAGGGCACAGGAAGTGCACACTCCCTAGCTGGGTGCACACATGGTTGCTGGACATGTAGCAAGGGCATTAGTATTGCTAGAACAGAGCAAGAAAGGGAGAGTGAAAGAAGATAAAATCAGCAGGGACCTAGGGGGATGTTAATTGAGGAGGGCTTGGAGGCCATTGTCAGACTATGGCTTTTGTTGAAGCCGGGTGGGTGTTAGAAAATTGAAATGGGCTCAGGTTCCAGATGTATTTTGAAGGCAGAGCCAACAAGATTTGCTGACAGAATTAATGTCATTAAAAAAAAAAAATCTGGGATAATTCCAAGATACATGGCCTAAGCCTCAGGAAGAAATGAGCCTGCTACTTCCTGAGATGGAAAAACTCAAGAAGGCACAGGTTCAGGGAGAAAAGGCAGGAGTTTGGTTTTCAAAATATTTAGTTTTGGGTATTTATTATATATATACAAGTTGAGTTGCAGAGTAAGCAGTAGTCTGGAGCAGGGACAGAGGTCCTGGCTGCAGACGGAACATTGGGATTTATCAGATTGTAGACAATAATTATAGCCGTGAACTGGGAGACATCACCAAAGGCCTAGATGTGAATGGAGAAGAAGAGGTCCAAGACTGAGCGGTGGGGTACCCCAACATTTAGAAGCCGGGAGATGAAGAAGGAAGGGCAAAGGAAACTGGAAGGGAATAGACAACATGTGGGAAAAATCAGGAAGAGGTAATAGGCAGGAAGAGGGGTAACGAAAGCATTTCAAGGAGTAGAAAGTGATCAACTATCAAATGCTGTCGGCAGCCCAAAGAAGATGAGGTCTTAGAATGGGCCGACTAGATTTTAGCAAAGTAGAGGTCATTTGTGACTTCGGCAAAAGTTGTCTCCATGCAGGGTGGGAGGGGAGATGTGATTGTTGTGCGTTCAAGAGAGATTAAGAAGAAAATTGCAGACAATGATTATAGACAACTCTGGTTAAGCACACAGACTCATGGGCTAGACAGCCTGAGTTTAAATCTGGAAACTACTACTTCCCAAGAAGTTTGTTTTTTGTTTACTGGTTGTTTTTGTTTTGTTTTGTTTTGAGGGGGGAGGGCAGAGGGAGACGGAGAGAATCCCAAGCAGTGTTCATGCTCAGCAGCACGGAGCCTGATGCAGGGCTGGATCCCATGACTCTGAGATCATAACCTGAGCTGAAATCAAGAGTCCCATGCTAAAACCAATTGAGCCACCCAGATGTCCCTCCCAACTAGTTGTATAACCTTTCAGTACCTTGATTTCTCTATGTAGACAATGGGGATACAGTGCCTACCCCATAGGGTTGTTGTATCAGACATAAAATGTACGGATGATATGCTAAGTATTAACTAAAACAGTCCTTATCACTGATTTTCTCAATCCTCAATAAGATAGGGACCTATTGCTGGTTCTGGAGACTAAAATCGTAAAAATTGTTTGAGCAACTATGATGAAAATTCTGCTAACCCTGATCTATGCCTAGTGCTCTATGACAGAT
Organism: Neogale vison; assembly: GCF_020171115.1. NCBI lineage: Eukaryota > Metazoa > Chordata > Mammalia > Carnivora > Mustelidae > Neogale > Neogale vison. The sequence goes on along the minus strand of NC_058096.1, from coordinate 62,270,025 downwards.
TTGGATTGAACTCCCTCAAGGGAATGTCATATTTCATTTTCCACATAGTGTAACATTCTGGTTTAGCAAAAACAGTTTAACAAAATACACAGTGATCCAGAATATTTAATGAGTTTGAGCTTTTCCATGCACTAATATTCTTTAACTCTGAAAGATCCCCAAAGATTTTTTTTTTCTGATCCCATTAAGCTTCAGTGGTGGTTCACGTAAAGTACTTAGAAATATACAACACTCAAAAGTCTTATGGCATTGATGAGTCTATGCTACCAGAACAGTTCATCTGGCATTCTGTCAGACAGACATCTTTATCAACTAACACTTCTGCATTACAATAAAAATTGACATTTGTATAATGATCCCGAAGCATTTTATGACTATGATTACTACACTTCTAATGTTGTGTATATTTTATGACGTCCCAAACCTTTCCCAAATGGAAATCCAATTATAACCCAGATGGCAATTATTAATCAAAACATTTGATTAATCAGAATGTCCCATTCCCCAATCACATTGGAGAACACAGAATTTACTGTAAATGTGGTGTTCCTTTTCTATCTTGAGGACACCCGAGTTAAACAAAATGGGAAGAATAAAAGTAATTATATAGAGGGAGTAGGAATGAGACCCTCGTGTACTGAAGCTCGCTAGCCATGTGGCCTAAATTATTTAAGTTCTCTTACTTCCGTATAAGGGACAATGATGCCGCCCAATCGAGGGTCACAGCAGACAGCCTGGAACAAGAGAAGTCAGTGTTCTCTGTATTGTTACTGACAGTACTTTTATTATTGCTGCTGCAGTTGTTCTAGGGTAAGGACCTAATAAGCGAGCGCCAGACCAAAGACCGAGCAATTCAGAGCTATCAAATATGCATTAGATGCAAATATGCATTGGCTTCACATGTTAATTAAGGCTTGAGTTAATATTAGAAATATAGAGTCGCCATTGTCTTTGTGAGGAAGCCTCAATTAATTATAGGAGCTCAATAAACATACAGGGTATGTGATATATTCATATGGATTTACTCCAGAAGGATGGCTTTCAGGGTGGGGCTGGGATAAACAGTCTCTACTCTGATTTCTGGGCTGCCTGTAAGGACAGCCACAGCCACTCAAGGCTTCAGGGATGCTCACACAGCCTCCTGAATGACTGCACTCCCCTGACAGGGGGACAAATGGCTACTGTCTCACCACACATCTCCCCTTCCCATCTCCTCCACCCTCCCCGCCAGCCAGCCCACTAGGCACGTGCCAGCAATGAGCTGCCTGCCTCGCTGGGATCCTCAGCTCCATTAATAAGCCCTGTAAGGCTGATAATTGGGGATTTGTGGAGCCTGCAGTCTTTCAATAAGCCAGGTTGTTATGGAAACCAGAGGCAGACCTCCATGTCCATGCTATTGATCCTAAAAAACATAAAATAAAATAAAAGGGGAGTGTTGGAAACGATCATTACATCCACTCTTCCCATCGTTTTATTTCAGAAGTTCGCCTCCAATGTACACACAGGAGAACTCACAACTCCTCTCTTGTGCTTTCCTGCTCAGCACTCCCCCACCCCTTTCTTAATTACAACTGGACCTGTTTTCACCTCTAGCAAAAAATCAGCTGAGCAGGGTACTACAGACACATCAGAGTAGACACTCTGAATTTGGTTTAACACCATGGCATTAATTCTGATTATTTGAGCCAAGAAATCAGTGATGAATATCAATGTGCTCTACCCACCGGTAAAAAAACAATAATTGAACGGGCCAAAAAAAAAAAAAAAAAATCATGGCCTCAGAGGTTCTCACTGGCCTCTCAAGAGTTATTGTTCTGTAGCAAGATGGCCACCACCCACAATGAGTCATGGTATTATGTTCAATGAAAGGAGAGTCCAGCTCTCTAACTGCTCAGTAGAAGGGAATAGTTTTCTTGGGCCTGGGTGGCTCAGGTCCTGATCCCAGGGTCCTGGGATCGAGCCCCGCGTCGGGCTCTCTGCTCCGCGGGGAGCCTGCTTCCTCTCCTCTCTCTCTCTGCCTGCCTCTCTGCCTACTTGTGATCTCTCTGTCAAATAAATAAAATCTTTAAAACAAAAATAAATAAATAATAATAAAAATAAAAATTAACTGACAACCTCCTTACAACAAAAATTCGATGACTGCTTTCGGCTCCTGAATTCAGCATGATGCCAGAGCATACCTGACTGGGATAGCTGTGAAGAGCACTAAATGGATCCAGCCTGGAGGCTGCTGTGTGGGCTCAGGATCCCAGACACCGCCCCCACACTGCAGAGACCCAGACACCATTGTTTCCTGCTGAACTTCCCATCTCTTCCCAGCAGAGGGCGCCAGCGTAATTCCGTTCCCAGAATTGGGTGGAATGCTAAAATCAAGAATTACTCTCCAGGAAGAAATGACTCCAGGAGAGCCACAGAGCAGATGCAATCTGGTACAACTTATTGTGACTGGGTCCTACTTTTACGCCGTCCTGAAACTAATTTTTATTTTTCAGTCCTTCGGAAATGATTAAACAGTCCAAGTGCTGTTCATTTAAACTGCTTTAAGAGGTAAACTAAAATTACTTATGAGGCTTTGCAGTGAATTAGTAAGTGTAGATTGTGCTTTGTATAGCTCTTGTAGAAATAGGAGTCCTTCGTGGAGAAAAATAATATAATAAGGCACCCTCTATTTATTGGCACCATCAAGTCCTTTGGCCACTTTAAGGCTTTTTAATAAGCAGGCCCAGCAGATCCACTGTCCCCACATGGACACAAACTACTAGGGAAAGTATCCTTACCAGTACTCTGCAGTGATGTTCACTTCTTTCCTTTGGACGCTACTGTCCATCCTGACCTCTGAATTCCTTCTCTGCAATTACAGCCCTCAGCTTGCAAGTAGATACATTGTTTTTTACTGGTCCTGTTTTTGTTTTTAAGATTTTTATTTATTTATTTGACAGATAGAGATCACAAGTAGAGAGACAGGCAGAGAGAGAGAGAGAGAGAAGGAAGCAGGCTCCCTGCTGAGCAGAGAGCCCAATGTGGGGCTCAATCCCAAGACCCTGGGACCACGGCGACCGGAGCCTAAGGCAGAGGCACAACCCAGTGAGCCACCCAGGCACCCCAGTTTCTTTTTTCTTTTAAGGCTCCCCATTTTTTCCCCCTCTCAACAGGACTGCAACTTTGGTAACAGCAGATATTCGGTTTTATACATCTATATCCCCCATTGCCTAGTGCAGTATGGAAATGATACATACTAAAAATAAAAATCAGTTGAATTATGGGAAAACTCAGTTGTTGGGCCATCTGGGTTTCCTGTCTCTACTCTCATACTCATTGTGTGACCATGGGCAGACCATGCAACCTGAATCCCTGAGCATGTTTCATCTTTCATTAAAACATGTATCTCCTAAAGATAGTTTTGAGTACAATGGATCTTAATCTTTTTGTGTCATGGTCCCAGCTGAATGCCTGATGAAAGACAAGGACATACGAATGTCATCCATATACATACACGATATAACACGTTGCAAATGATTTCAGGGGATTAAAGGACCCTCTCAAAGCCTCTCCCCTCCCTTCTCCCCCCACACCACCATTTCACAGGTCTATGTGATATTTAAGTTTCCTTGTAGGTCCAAGAATGTAAGACTGAAATCCAAGATGTTACAGTTTATAAGCTGGTATCTACCTAGAAAGAGTGTATTAGCAATTTCCCTTAAGGGACCCCAACAGTTTCTGTTGAATCCCTAGATCACAGTTTCCGAGGGACCAATTACATGGAGCCTAAATTAATCCTAACATCACTACCTGTGGCTTTGGCTGAATTCCAGGCTCAATCATTGTTAATAATGTAAGGACTCAGTAATCTTGCTGAGCTACATGGTAGGCCAAATAGAATAGTCTCTGACTCCCAAAAGAGGCTGCAAATCATTATGTGCCTCTCTCGCTGGCCATAAAACATGTCCTATTGGCCCATTAATTTCCTTTATAAAATCAGAAGTGTAATGCCACGGGGAAAAAATTTTCCTGATAGCTTTAGCCGAAAGGAACCAGAAGCAACGGTCACTTTCTATTAGGCACTTACTATGTGTTCAATAAAATACCATCGTGGGCACTTCACACGTGATCTATGTAATGCTGAGAACCACCAAGTTCAGCAACAAGGATATTACATTATTTCAGAGACGACAAAACTGATGTTGACCTAGAGACATAAAGCTGGTTAGAGGCCAGGTCTTTCATTCAAACACAGATGGGTCTAATTCTAATACCTGTGATCTTCCCCTTGCACTGCAAATCTCTAAGGAAGAGAGTTGGCTAAATCCAGGGCTGTTGCAATTCTCCGCCTACTGTTGCAGTATCCAGTAAGCATACTTTTTCCTTTTGTAGTACTTATATACTCTTTGAGATGCTTTATTTTGGATTAAAAAAAAAAAAGATTCTCTTTATTTATTGGATGAAAAGAATCTTTTCCACTGTTCTACCTATGGACAGATGACAGACAATCCTTGTTTCTATCACCTCCAGTTATCTGCCTAAGGGATCTCCATATGGGAAGAGGGGAGCATTGAGAACCATTTATTTCCAATTATCAGAAGAGAGGGAAGGCAAAATGATGTTCATTGAGGAGCTATACTATGCCAGTTTCTCTAAATATGTTACATTACTAAACCCTCACAACAACTGTTTGAACATCATGTTATTACCTCCATTTTAGGAATGAAGAGACGGGGGCGGGGTGGTTAAAAGAATTATGAGAGCCACACAGTAAGAAACCTGGGGATAAACCCAGGACCCAGTACTGTCTGCCTATGGCATGTATTACATTAAAAAAAAATTTCTGAAATATGCCTTGGAATCTATAATGGATTTGTATGAAAAAAGCCATCCATTGAAACTTGTGGGGTAATGAAGCTCAACTCTTTTTTCCTTCTGCTGCCTGGAAGCAAGAAACACCTTGGTTTCTTGGTGGCAAAGGCTACACTGGATGGGGTGGGGAGACTGATGCTGTAGAGGACCCTAACAACAGTGAGCCCAGGCTGGGGGTTAGGAGGGGCAGGCTCCTCCTTGGGGACCAGCCCCATCTGCCACTTAGATCTGCTCAGAGACAGAAAATCCATTTGCTAGGGAGCTCTTCAGGCCTGCTCTTTGTGAAGTCGAGAACAGAGAGTGCTAGAGATGGAAGATACTTCCAAAACCATATCCTTTTATCAGAGGGGAAGGTAAATGTGTCCTACCCATTCCAGAGCACATGTTGATCTAAAGCTGCAGGGCCCCCGTCTCCTGGTGCCTAGCTCCGTGCCTCTCCTCTGCTGATCCCTGTCTCTCCCAGTCCTGCCCCACCCATGCGTCATGCTTTCCTCTCTTCCTTTTCTCTACCTATTCTTCTTTCTCTATTCCCTTTCTTATTCTTTTTGGTCCCCTGATACTTTCATTTCCGGTCCTCATCTACTTTTCGACTCCTTTTTTCCTCTCCTAGTTTCCAGCCTCTGTTCTTTTTCCCTTCCACTTCCTCTCTCCTCTTTGTTCACTGAAGGGTCCCCACCCATACCCTACACCTGGTTTTTCTGGGATCCCGACTTCTTCTCCTACTTCGACCAATTTCCCTTCTGAGCCAAACCTCCAGTTGCAAACTGTCTGGGTGCCTGGCTGATATTCAGAAAGTCATCCAAAGGAGGTGCCTGATTTATAAAGCTAAACAAGTTGGGTTGGAAGCAATACAATTGGATTCTTGGCTTAAAAACCCATAACTTTTATTGTGGGTCTTCGAACTTGAAAACTAAAATAATTCTGTCCTTTTCTCAAGCTGCTTATGAAGTGCAAAGTCACTGACACAGGAACACGCGGGGAGCGTTCTAGAGACATTACAAATATTGTGTGGCTAAAGAAGAGTGATGAGGGGCAGAGTGGAAAAACCTTAGATCAGAGAGGTAAGCAGAAGTCAGATCACACAGGGCCTTAGAGGCCGTGGTAATCCTTTAGAGTTCACTCTAAAGGTATACATTTGTAGCTTTGTATGAGCGGTCTTCAGAATAACCCATTGTACTGGGAACCCTGGGTGGCTCGGCTGGTTAAGCATCAGGCTCTTGGTTTCAGCTCACATCATGATCTTATGGGTCATGGGATGGAGCCTCACGTCTGCTCCACACTCAGTGTGGAGTGAGATTCTCTCCCTCTCCCTCTGCCCCTCTCCCTTAAAATAAATAAGTAAATCTTAAAAAAAAAAAAAAAGTTTAATTAGAAATTATGAGAAGAAATCAAAGCCCCTCAAACCCTAAGCCTAGATTATCATGGCATGATTGAATCTACTCCTTTCACCCAGCTGGGCTGTTTCACACTGTGATCATTCAAGTGATTTGTAATCATTCAAGTGACATTTAGGATGTTAATCTCTGGAGTAAAAGAACTGGCCCCATCGCCCATGGGTGTTTCCCTTTTAGGCATCCTTTTAGACAGAGGTATAAACAGTTATTATCCACCATGGCTGAGGAGTAGAAGGAAGAAAGTGGCAGATTATTTTGGAATTTTTGAGACAGATTTTGGGCTTAGCTTTCTAGAAATATTTTTTTTGGTAGATATTTCAAAACTGCATGGATGGAATTCCTTAAGTGGTATCGCATCACAGAGGATGTTTTGTTTATATAATTATGCTGAAAATTGGAGTAGAACTAAAAAATATTATTGCATTATTAATCTGTTTCTTTTTCTCAAAGACCAAGAAGCTACAGATGCAGAAGTTTCATTCAGCCTTGGTTAGTAACCCCAGGTGAGTCTCCTAACTTCCATTTGTTTACAGTTTGCAATATGAGCAAATGCTTATAGATTTCAACCATTCGAACAACTCCTATTTGAATTTGAACAACTAGACTTTAACAATTCCTATAATATATCTGGGAAGAGCATCTGTTGATAAAATAAACAATTCAGGCTACACATAGAGTGGACACCTGAGTGAAAAGATGAATTCTGAATTATGTTCAGTGGTGTCTGAATCATGCCAACATTCAAGGACTTTTGAAATTGGCTTTAAGTGTAGAACAATAATTTTCAGTTATTATTAGTTAGAATGTCAAAATTTTACCAAGAGCCAGAAAAAAGTTAGTGGAGGAAAAGGGGATTATGGGATAGTGGTAGACCCAGATCCTTGCTCACCTGATTCAGCAAGACAACACAATTTCCAGAAACCACTTCTGAGGGGCTACCCCATGGGATTTCAGGGCTCTAAGGAACACAGTCAAAATTCACTGATTTAAGGTTTCAAGGCAAGTTTTTTAGAAAATAAATTTTCCTTGGATGTCTGATTTACAAAATAAATTTGGCATCCCTTCAATACTGTTTAGAATTTAAAAAATAAAAAATTAAAAAAAAAATCATGCTGAGAGGCTACTCAGACCAATTCTATCTGTGTCTAAACAGTTAGACTATAATCAGGGGCATGCTATGTTGACCTTCTAAATAATACACATAAGCTACTACTAAATCAAGATGGCTGCAGGGTCCGTACTCATCGTGAAAACCAGCTGCAGGACTGAGAAGGTCAGGTCTGCGCCTGACATTGGCCATTTTACTGGCCATGTGTAAAAAGACAGTAAGAGAGAGATTTCTTAATGTATTTCCCATTTACAGGGGAAGGATAGAAGCAGAGTAAAAGGAGCCCTGGGCCTCATTTCCCCCTGCCATTCTCAACCAGATAAGCTAGGTTTGGGGGTTTCGTGTACATACATTTGAAACTCATTTGAACAAACGGTACCCTGGCTAAAAATTTTTTAAAACTTCTGTCCTCAATAATTCCACACGAGTTTGATCTTATCTTCTGTGGCTTCATGGTGTCACAAAGCTCTGCCTAGGAATAAAAGCTTCATGCTCCCTAAAAATTAGTATGAGGAAAGGAAAGAGGCAGTGTTTCCTCTGCATTAAAGGTCAGAAAAGCCAGCATGGTCATGATTCAATCTGAACCCTGAATTCACCACTGGAAAGATTAAAAAGTCTTTCAACTAATTAAAAAGATGCCGCTGAGATCACACTTTGAGAGAAATAAATATATCAATTCCTTCTGTAGCAACTATTTTCCTAGTTGTATAGCAGGTATGATTCTGAACTTCACCCTTTTCCTTAACTTTTGGTAAGTGTACAGTGCATAACAGAAATCAATGCAAATGTTAAAACTAGTTTTCAAGGCATATGTTACACACACACACACACACACACACAAGTTTGTGAGTGCTATAGATAGTTATTTATGTGCTTCTATACCAACACACTGGAAGCTGATGACTACTGCTCCAGTATTTTAGTCACGAAAAGTAAAGTGTATTAACTTCTAAAATATATTCATTTGGGATATGATGAAACTGGCTCCCACTGGCTACTGAAAGTAAGTTGTTAGCATCACTTCCCATCTGTGTGTTCAGTGACAACACATTGGTAGCCTGAAATCAGCTACGATGGGAGTATTTATACCACTGAAATTGGCAAATACTACAAATCAGGGCTTTTTCAATTTGGGTTTTTGTTTTGTTTTGTTTTGTTTTGGAGAGCCAGTTTACTAGTACATCACTGCAGATATCTGATAAAGCCATCAATCATGAACGATTTATGGTTTGGTTTGTTTGCTTGTTTGTTTGTTACACTGTAACCATATCCATGTGCAATCATCAGGAAACCCAGGGCAAATGGCCAGACAATGACTACAATGAAGATAGGGAGAGAGTGGGAAAGAGAAACATTATTCTATAATACCTGAAAATGTGATAAATGTTCCTTCTAACTCATCTTTCAAACTAATCCTCTGGTGGAGACTTCTGATGTGAGGCAGCTGGAGTTCTCAGATTAATAGGAACATGAAAAACTATTCATTTGTTGTGTGATACTCTTGCAAAAGCCTGCTCTATCAGAATGTTAGGAAAGGAGAGAAGGGTTTCAGCTCATAGAAGTTCAAGAGCAATATGCAATTTAACAACAGCACCCACCTTGTATCCAGACCACATTCAATGTAGCACAAAAACGGTGTTACATCTTAAAGATCTACCTTTCTGCTGGGCTGAGAAACATCCATAAATAGCTAATCAGAGAGTGGCAAGATTTTGCTTCATTTTTACCCTCTGCTTTTCCTTAAAAACTGGCAAGAAAGAGGAAACTGACCTGTGTTTTTCAAGGGAAGACAGGTTCTTTCCACCTAGCCTAGTTAAACTTTCCACGTGAAAGGAGAAAGGAGGGAAACAAACATCTTCCCCCTGCTGCTTTTCTTTCTAGAATGATCTGATTACACTGGTGGGAAAATGCTGCAAATACGTGGCTGAACTCCGTGCTTGCTCAGCCCTTTTGACTGGACGAGAGACAGTTTCATAGAATAGTGCCCTGTCTTTCTTTTTTACTGAATCCGTGAGAGTTTTTATGTGGGAAGAAATCTGTTCAACCTTCCACTCCAACGTTCCTTATGGTCTGTAGCCTGAACGGCTCCTAAGCCGTACACAAATTATGTTTATACTGCTGTGGGAAAGAGGACTAGGCAACAGGAGTGGGAAAGCCTGTTTTCTGGTCTCTGTCCCAACACTGTGGGCTTGGGAACCTATTAACAATTCATCCTATAGTGGGGCACAGCAGGTTCAGGAGACTTTAACACCCTGTGAAGATTACTTAAACATGTCAGATGAGGAAAAGGAGCCAAGGAACCTGGCAGATCATTCCTTCTCCGGGTGTACCTGTCACACACTGGCACGAGCCTCACACAGGTCACTCACGGGGCTGGAACGAAATTAATCACCTGCTTTCAGGAGGAAGCCGCTTTGGTTTCCTCTAGTTTTCAATATGTTTCTGAACATGAGGCAAAATGCTCACTCTGGTCTCCGAATGGCTTGAAATCTAGCTACCTCAGGGATGACGTATGCCTCTGAGTAACAGCAAAATTTCCAGCAAGCTCTATATTCAGCCTCCAAAACAGGGGAAAGGTTGACAGCAGCACAGCTTCCTGGTTAAGCACTTAGAATCTACCTAAAGGTTGGCAAGTGTCACAAACAGGAATTGTCGAGCTGTTTTAGAAATAGTGGTGATCCTGAGAGCCTCTGTCTGACATTTTGGTAAGGGTAAGCTCACTCCCAGAGAATGCAAGGAATTTGCCTGCCCCAAGCATTCAGGTTAGAACCCAGTCTCTTAGGTCAGTTTAGGCTTTTTTCTATTATAATACCATTTTTCACTTATTCTTAATTCATTCATCAAATACTTACTGGCTGCCTCCTATTTCCCGTTGTTATAGGTGCCAGGGACTCGACAATAAACAGAACGTATCATGGAACTCTTTTTTCCACTATGGATTCATCTTCAATAGCTGCTGCTGAATTAGGACTTGAGTTATTTGTATTTTTGTGTTAGTTCAAATGAAAGGTAGTTTCTCAAGTTTTGGGGTTTTTTTGGTTTTTTTTTTAGTAGATACATTTTGTCCTTCAAGACTCAGCAGAGGTGACCTCTGCCCCAGGAAGTCTGCCTGGGCTCTTTTCCCCTATTTAGCCTACACAGAAGTCTCATTTTCACACACTATAAATTTCATCATAGATAGCCTCTGTCCTGACTCCTGGCTCCCCCAACTCACTGTACACTCACAGACACATTCCAGGGACACACCCACCAGCAGAAGCAGGGCAGGGGTGCTCTCCACACAGATCCTCTGAGAGACTCACAGGCTTTTCCAGAGCCATCTGCCCCCTCCCCCTACTCTTGGCTTCTTGATGGCCTTAAGAGTGGAAAAACATGTAGTTCATTGTTCTTCCGGATTTTCTCTGACAGCCTGAACTCATGGGCAGTGCTTCCCTATATGTCAGATCTGTGTATGTGTGTGTGTGTGTTTGTGTGTGTGTGTGTGTGTACATACGTACTAGTGAGTTGGCAGAAGAGTAGGCTACAAGCATAGATACATGCCTGTATATAGATATGCTTAAACATGTCTAAATTACATTTTCACCTCTTCGCATCCCAAAGAGAAGATTCTTGCAAAGCTATATAAATGTTCATCTCTACTCTACCTGAGAAATACACACATTCACCATGCATCAGCAAGAAGGGACTATTTTAGGGGAATGCCTTCTGGTTTCTATTACAAAATCCAGAAGTTTCTACTAACTAATACTGGAAAAAAGGTAAAAACAAAACAAAACAAAACAAAAAACCTAGCCTCAAAACTTACTTGACTATATATATATGCCTCCAGGAAAGAACATGATTTATAAGAAAAAGCAACTAGCCTTCCCAGGGTACTTTTTTCCCCTTGAAGATACCTTAAAGATGGTATTCTATTCCAAACAGAATAGTATGAGATGATCAAACTGAAATCTTTTATCTTTTACATTCCCTTAATTTGTGATTTTGAAGATTGAAAATATGCGTAAGAATTACTAAGTACTCACAACTAGCCTGTTCCTCACCTGCACCAGCTCTCTTGGAATGTTTGAGAGCCCAAATCCAGCCACTCAGGTCTGTTAGCTAATTTCACTCATGGTCTAAGATTCAATTTCTGTGGCCATAGAATGAATAAAAGAATTGAAGGGACACTGTATTGGGCCTATGTATGTAATTCTTATGCTTTAGTGACACTCTCCTGACAAAATTTTTTAAAATGCGTATCAACCACAATTGTCTGTCAGATATGCAGCCATTGCTCTACACAGGAATCCAAGGCTCTGTGCACTCTTGGAGCTGCTTTAATTATTTTAATAAATAAGATGGGTATAAAAATAAAAAGTGAATTAAGTCTAAGATGACAGTGAAACTATTAACAGCAAATTATGGCCACTGTAGCTATAGCTTTCCATCTCAGAGACAGGGTCAGGAGAGATAAAAACGAGAATCTAACGATATCAGAAAACATCATTGTCATCTCCTCATTTTCAATCTCAAGTATAAGGTGGATTAGAAAATTTCATTGAGTTGGTTATTTTATTTATTTATTTACTGCAGTCTCCTGGGCTTCCACTGTAACCATAAACTTTCTTAAAGCTGACTCTTCCTGGATTCTTTGCCCCTCTACTCTATTTAGACTTATTATCTGCCCTGTCCCCTAAACCCACTTTCTAATAGTTTAGAAAATAAGAGACTGCAGGAAAGCAAGGAGGGTTGAATAAGAGGCCATGTGGCCACACTTGAAAGATACTTCTTCAGTCTATCCCTGCATACCTGCCTTTTGGAACTAGAAGGCGGAGTGGACCTAGTTGAACACACTTACTTTGCAGGTGTGGACCCAAGCCCAGAGGTGGAAGGGCTGGCCTGGAATCACAGCAGAACCTGAACGAGGACCCAGCTCTCTTGACTGTAGGTAGCGTTCAGTCTATTTATGCTGAAAATACAGAGCCCTTGCACCAAATACTGCCCGTAAGATATTGGATCTATTAAAAACATGGATTTTATTCATCATCTTCATGAAAACAATTTATGGGCAATTCTTTTAAATAAGCCCGGAAATAAATTATTTGCTTAGAGAGCCACGCTTTATTACTGTGAGATCAATAACTGGCAAAAGCTGTTTTGAAAAGGCAGAGATTCAGATTTTCTTGCTTATAGGAATTGGTCTGAGGTTCAGCACCTGATTCAGTCGTTGCCTTATGACACAAAGTTCACACGTGACCAAGAAGGTTGGCAAAATGGACACACCCTCTCACACCCCTCCCTCCTCTTTCTGCATGCTGGAAACAATATCATCTTGGGAGACCTTCAAGGGCTTGGGTTTTGTAGCTTGAAGCAGCACCCTTGGTTTCCTTCTTCCCCTCCTTTTATGTCTGGTTATAGAAAGCTTTCCATTCTTTATTTAATGAAGCTATGACTGGGAGAAGAAAATAAGAGTAATGACCACTCAATGCTTTCTAGTCCATTAAACTGAGTGCTCTTCTCTCTCTCCATGCTTAGCCAAATGGACTGTGTACCCTTGCTGCTCCCAGTTCTGTCTCCTCCTCCTCCTCTTTTTAATCCTTCTGGGATCCTGTGTGCATGTGTATGTGTGTAGAGAAAATGAGAAAATGTGTTTTATGAACATATACTAGCATCTGAAAGTAATCTGTATTTTAAGAAATACTCTTTCGTTTTCAATTCCAAATATAACTCTACAGTTTAAAATTAGCAGAGCTACTTACATGCCTCTCTGATTATTAGCTTCCTTTATGAGGCGATAGTAATTATTTAATATGAGCTATGAAAGAATAGATGAAAGTTTTCAAAATGTGAGTTTCTGGACTCTAAAACATCTCTTCTTATCTTTTGTCAGCTTACATTTTTTAAAATTAAAAGCAAGAGTGATTGCTCTCCAACCTGCTCTCTCTACTAAGTTCTTCATATTATTTTAGTCACAAGTAGAAAGGTACTGGGGTCCTTTAGAAATGTACCTGCCAGGGCACCTGGGTGTCTCAGTGGGTTAAAGCCTTTGCCTATGGCTCAGGTCATGATCCTAGGGTCCTGCACTGGGCTCGAGCAGGGAGCCTTCTCCCCGCACCCCCCGCCACCTCTCTGCCTACCTGTGATCTCTGTCATAAACAAATAAAATCTTTAAAAAAAAATGTACTTGCCAAAAAGGAAATAAAAGATGTAAACAGAATTTTAACATACTAATTTTGACAAGACAAATTCAGGGTAGAGATAACCTAGAACACATGAAATTACTTTCATCTGAGATCTGAAAATTTCACTTTCTAATGTTCAGCTCTCCCAACATATTCAACAGAGTCAGTAGTACTTCTGTTAAGAACAACCAATTTCAACTGATTTTATAGCTCTCTTAGGCTTAATAAGACAGTAGCACTTAATAATTTTCAAACTAGGAACCCCAAACTCAGAACTAGTTCAATATTCTGAATAATTTTGGGGTGATGGAGCTATGAGGAAATTATGGCCAGGAGTATGTGTAATTACTAGTTACTCATCTGTAAAAGTGATCACTCATGATTCCTGGACAAGAGCCTAGAGGATCCAATTATACAAATGAAAGGGACGTTCTTAGATTAAGACACAATGTTGGGGTTCTTAGATCTCCTCCTTGTCTTTGTTTGTTTTTTTGTTTTTTGGAATAGTACTTGTAGCGGTATCGGGGTTCAATGTAAGGCTGAGCACCTGGTTCAGCTACTTGCTAGCTGTTGAAAGTGATTAGGTGCTACAATCTCTCTGAACCTCAGACTCCTCTTTTGTCAAAGTACTTAGACCACAGCGTGCTCTTGATGACTAAATAGGGGTAACCCCCATGTCGCAGTCAGCACAGGGTCAGACACTAGACAAATGCTCCTTAAGTGCTAGCTGTTATAAAAACCATGCATTTTAAATCTTGAAAAAACCTTAAAAGCCAACTCTCCCAGCCCCTCCTCTTAAAACTGGAACCTAGAGAGAAGCAATGACTTGCTTAAAATTCACAGCTGGTTAGCAGAAATATTGAGGTAGAACCCTAGTCTCCTTATTCTAGCCCAGTGTTCTTTCCTCTGCATCATCTTACTGGGCACACAGGACCCAGAACAGCCCAGGAAAGTTCACAACAATAATAAAAAAATGTCACAACTGCTAAGAAAAAGAGAAAATGCAGGAATTGATAAAACTGCACCTTAAAAGAGATGTAAAGAACTGCAAGGCTAGGGCGCCTGATTGGCTCAGTAGGTTAGGCCTCTGCCTTTGGCTCAGGTCATGATCTCTGGGTCCTGGGATCGAGGCCCGCACTGGGCTCTCTGCTCAGCAGGGACCCCGCTTCCCCCTCTCTCTCTGTCTGCCTCTCTGCCTACTTGTGATCTCTCTCTCTCTCTGTCAAATAAATAAATAAAATATAAAGAAAGGGAAAAAAAAAAAAAGAACTGCAAGGCTAAAATTAAGGTGACGATATAGAGTCCTATCAGTCTGACCCCTGGTTCATCACTGGCTGTCTTTGGGCAGAATAGGCATTACTTTGCCCCTATTCTCAGAATATAAAAGCAGAAAAGAAAATATTTTCAAGTGCCACTGGGTCATTGTCAAGAAAATGCAATAAAAATGATTACTCGGGTAATATAAAAATGCTCCATAAAAACTTAATAATCAACAGTTCTAAGCAGCATGCCACTGGGTATCTGACAGGGTGCCCATGTTTTATAGACAACATTTATGGACTTGTACAACCCAAATTTTCACTCTTTATGAGTTGTGTATAAATTTGGAAAATGGTTGAAATCACATTTCAAATCAAAACTGCTTATGATCATGAGAAACTATGGACTCTGAAAAACAATCTGAGGGTTTTGAAGGGGCGGGGGGGGTGGGAGGTTGGGGGAACTAGGTGGTGGGTATTAGAGAGGGCACAGATTGCATGGAACACTGGGTGTGGTGCAAAAACAATGAATACTGTTACGCTGAAAATAAATTAAAAAATTAAAAAAAAAAACCTTTTTATGAGGCACCCTGACATATAAGTGTAAATATCCTTGGGAAATCTCACATCTAACAGTGCTTGGTGGAAGAGGACCTGTCCTTTGGAGAGCTAAACATGTTACGGATGGTTACCCTGGGCTGTAGGGAAACTTAGTTTGGAGGAACAGAAAGAATTGCCCCAAATCCAGAAACATGGGCTGGACACAAGTATGATTCCAGAATCTATAAGTTTTGCATCCATTCTTTTGGCTAACAATTTGGCAATAAAGACACATAATATAGAAACGTTTTTTAGCATGCTTCAAATTGCATAAAGCACTGTCTCACTCACATTTCGTCCCATGGTGCCTTGGCATACAGAAGTAGTCCTTACCTTCTTTTTTTTTTTTTTAATTTATTTGTTTTATTGAGAGAGAGAGAGAATGGGAGAGAACGAGAGCATGAGAGGGAAGTGGTCAGAGGGAGAAGTAGACTCCCCGCCGAGCAGGGAGCCCGATGCAGGACTCGATCCCAGGACTCCAGGATCATGACCTGAGCCAAAGGCAGAGGCCTAACCTACTGAGCCACTCAGGCGCCCCAGTCCTTACCTTCTTGAAGAATTTAATTTAGTTGAGATTATTACTATGATTGTTTTCAACACCATTCCCTAAATTTCACCCCACACCCACTACTAGATCAAGACTCCTTAAGATCAGTGGCCATACCTTACTCATCCCTGTGATCTTAATGCCTAGCACAGTAGAAAGTTAATATAAATGGAAGGAAAAAAACAAAAGAGGAAGGAAGGGGGAGAGGGAAGGAGGTAGGAAGCAGAAAATGGAAAAGGAAAAGAGGTGTGACAATGACAAAACTCCCCTGTTTCAGCACAGGAAAAGATGCTCAGCATCACTCGTCATCAGGGAAATACAAATCAAAACCTTGATGAGATACCTTACACCTGTCAGAATGGCTAAAATTAACACAGAAAGCAACAGATGTTGATAAGGATGCAGAGAAAGGGGAACTCTCTTACTCTGTTAGTGGGAATGCAAACGGGTGCCACCACTCTGGAAAACAGCATGGACGATCCTCGAAAAGTTAAAAATAGAACTATCCTGCCATCCAGCAATTGTACTACTAGGTATTTACCCAATGGATACAAAAATAAATATTTGAAGGAGTACATGCACCCTGAGGTTTATAGCACCATTATCAACAACAGCCAAACTATGGAAAGAGGCCAGATGTCCATCGACTGAAGAATAGATTAAGAGGAGGTGGTATGTATATATAACAGAATATTACTCAGCCATCAAGAAGAATGAAATGTTTCCATTTGCAATGACATGGATAGAATTAGATGGTATTATGCTAAGTGAAATAAATCAGTCAGAGAAAGACAAATACCATATGATTTCCCTCAGATGTGGAATTTAAGAAACAAAACAGATGGCCATATGGGAAGGGAGAGAGAGAGAGAGAGAGAAATAAGCCATAAGAGACTCTTAACCATAGAGAACAAACTGAGGTAGGTGGGGGATGGGCTAAATGGGTGATGGAGGTTAAGGAGGGCACTTACTGCGATGAGCACTGGGTGTTATATGTAAGTAATGAATTGTTAAATTCTACTCCTGAAACCAATATTATACTGTATGTTAACTAACTAGAATTTAAATAAAATTTTGAAGGGAAAAATAACTCTCATGTTTTGAAGGTCATTACTGGTGACTCCAGTTAGAAAGAAGTAATGAGACCATGGAAATAAAATGCAGCCAAGTTCAACATACAGAAAACCTAGGGTAATGCAGAGTTACACCTCCCACGAGTATTAGTCAAGTATCCTGTGGCAACCACCTCTTCAACCTCTCTGATTTCTAGCCACCTGGCTGTATTACTTTGGTAGTACTTTATCACTGAATATGGCTACAGCCGAAATTTTGGAGTCCTCTACTGGGGGAAGTCAATATAACATCATGGAGAAGAGACACAGAATTCCTTCACTGAGAGTCCAATGAGGAGAGCGACACTATCCAGCAAGAGACACCAAGGACATTATCACTGAAGCTGGTTTGAAAGTTCTCTTCTCATGGGTAAAGGGGAGCACTGTCCTAGATATGCCTAAACACTCCGCCTCCTATATAGGAATTGTCATCAGAAATACACTGAAATCTTTTGGTCATAGGCATCCTGAAAGAGAGGCAGGTAGAGTGGCTAACCAGAGAGAGAGGGAGATATAGCTGGGGCTTTTAAAAAACAAAAGGAAAAAAAAAAAAAAAAACAAAAGGAAAGAAAAAACAAATCAGCTCCAAAGGTTCATGTAAACGGCATCTACGTGTAATAAAGCCATAAATAGTAAAGGAAGTAAAATAACATATTTATAATTTACAAAGCATTGCCATTTGTATTAAAGCAGTGATCAGATTTGGTCCAAATTTTTTTACCCTCCTGCTGACAGAAATTATTGTCCTGAATTCTCTCTAGTGACTTGTTTTGCCCCAAACCTTGTTTCACATTTTCTGCTTGTCTCTCTATACCCATCCAGGCGCCCACAGAATCCTACAGCAACCCAGGTTAGACATCCACTTCCAGACAGTGTAGCTCAATTGGAAATACTGTTATTTTAACTTGGATTAGAATGAGATCCAATGGTAGCTAGAAGAAAATGTGGCACAGGGCTCCTGGGAATTTGGGCCTGCTATGCTGTGATAGATCTCCCTGTCACTTCCAGCTTCTGTGATTCCTGAGACTCACCACATCTGGGTAATTTGTGCTTGTCACATACAGCAGGCAAGACTAATAGACACATCAGTCCAGAAAGAAGCTACAGGCAGCATTTCAGAATCTAACCAAGAAGACAATACCTAGCCCAAACTCAGAAACAATGTAAAACAAATCCTCCTTCATAATTACCTTTAAGCTGAACTTCACCTACACTTTCAATTACTTTTCAATGAACATATTAAAAATTAGACTAATTGAGACATTTTTTCAGTTGGTATCTGTAAAACTTAGCACAGAGCACAATCTCTGTTTGCCTTCCAAAACCAAATGCTTTGTTTGATCAAATAAATGAATGAGTAAGCAAGGTTGCAGGAAGAATGAGAGTGAGTAAACAAATCATTACCTATAAGTGAAATCTAGCCAATTTCATTCATTCATTCATCATGTGACATTTAATGAGCATGTACTACATAAAATAATTCATTAATTCATTCGGAATTACCATATTTTGCAAAATAGCAAAACTGAATTTCCTTAAAAATATATTTTAGACTTCTCATTGATTCAAGTTCTCCTTCTTTCTATTAATCCAAATCATGAGCACATACCTAAAATCACATTGTGTCTTTGTTTATTCTCATAACTATAGAAATTCCAATTAAAAAATATAACTCCAACCATTCAAATATTTTGTTTTTAAAATCATGATTAATTTCTAAATGTATGAGAACGTAATTTCCAGCCATCATATCTGAGATTATAACCTTAAGCCTAAAGAGAAGCAGTTAACTCTCTTAATTACAGGGAACAAACTGATGGATACCAGAGGAGAGGTGGATGGAGGAATGTGTGAGATGGGTGATGGGGATTAAGGAGCACATTTGTTGTGTTGAGCACCAGGTGAGGTATGGAAGTATTGAAATCACTTATATTGTATACCTGAAACTAATATGACACTGAATGTTAATTAACTAGAATTAAAAACAAACAAACAAACAAAAACTTAAAAAACCAAATCAAAACAAGAACAAAAAAGTAGTTAACAGGGTTGGTTTTGCTCAGAAAATTAAAACCAACACCCCATTCTTTATCACCTGCCTTACCTTGTCTAGGGAAACACTCCTATCTTCTTAAGCACAAATTCCAGCCCCTGGGGCAGGTATGTAGTTAGAATAATGATTTAGAATGAGTCACTAGTAGAAAGAGGTGTGTGATTTGCTTGGAGCTAGAGAATGCTAATAACAACAACAAAGAATATAGTCTGGCTTCTTACTCACAGAATTTTGAGGGTAAGATGAAAAAAGTAGACTTGAAGTATACCTAAAATAATCACTTGTCAATTGTGATATCTAAGTTAGTATCTGACATGCATATCACGGCCAATGTCCAATGATTACTTTTTCAGTATAATGGTCAGATGCCAAACATTTCCCCATGTAGTAGGTCCTTTCTCAAGGGCACAATGTGGTCCAGTCCAAACATAGGTCCTTGGACAGGTCATGGGTTAAATTCACAAAGTTCGAAAGGAGTGAACCCAAACTTTCAAACAGGCACAGAAGCAACTTTATCTTTAAAGTCTTTGAGGCCAAAAGGTTATTCATGGGTCATTTTAGACTAGAGAACAGTTTTGGAGACAGTTGGCCTCCTTCACTACAGTTGGATGGTTAGGGTGAGGGATCGGTCTAGTCTCCGGAGGTGACATTCTATTAAATCGACCTCACTCGGGGGATGCTCTATTCTAATTTGGCACAGGCTCTTTGGGCCATGATAGTGAAATCACTCCAGCTTTCAAGTTAAAGCTCCAAACCGAAGAGAATCCAGTTCATTTTTGTAATCATAGTCAACCCTCAATTATTTATGCATTTGGTATAAAGTAGTATCTTCAGTAGTAAAATGATAATTTATGTTTGACTTCACAGCATGTTCTATATTTGGGGTTTTTCTTTTGTTTTTGGCAACATCAACAGACTTATTTTCCTAATTAGTTTGACCCTGATTCAATGTTACAATTAACATTCTCTGAGCGTACCCACACATACCCACACTACTCACCAATTGATGGTGGGGAGAATGCCCAGAAACATACTGAGGGATAGGCAAAGGTGGTCTGAGATTATGTTTTTGCTGCCAGCAATTCACAAATAGATCATCTGGATCAATAGGGACTTGGCTGTACTTTTAACCAGGCACTTCCAAGAGCCAAATAATCATATTAGCTAATTCCCATCTATAAAAATATATGTAGCCTCTGTAATTACTTATTTAACTAACTGCATCCAGCACACTGAATATTTTTTTTTTTTTCCTCCAACAGGACTACCTAGTTTTACTGTTTATGCTGATTCAGCTAACAAGATAATTGCCAGATCTCTCTAGTAGCCGCTCCGCAGATCTGCCCAAGCTCTCTCTCAGGCTTGGAGGTACTGGGGAATGTAAGTGGCCAGAGTCAGCCCTCTGCCTTGTCACTCTGGGGAATCAAGTGCAGCTTCCCTGGATTTCCTGAAAAGCCTTCTAGACTTTTTCCCTCCCCGCCCCCCATGTCCCCGTGGCCCACCCACCCATGGCGCAGGCGCTGGTGGCGGCTCACCTATCTTCTCCTCGGCTTGGCTGCTCTCCACAGAATCCGTAGGAGGCTGGGCTGTTGCCTTGGCAGCAGCATCCTCTGCAGCAGGGGTGGTGGCAGCAGCAGCAGCAGTGACAGCAGCAGGCACATCGGCTTGTTTAGGCTCCTCCTTGGCTGGGGCGTCTTCGGCCTTGGAGGACGGCGAGTTGTCAGTGGAAGCTTTAGTGGCACTTTCTGTCTCAGCAGAGCCGGCCTTCTCCTCTGAGGGGGCAGGCGCCTGGGGGGCTGCCTGCTCTGTGGCAGCATCAGGGGCGCCCTCCCCCTTCTTCTCCTCCGAAGGAGTTTCGCCTGCCTTGCCGGATTCCTCAGGCTTGGGGCCCGAGGCAGGGACCGCGTCAGTGGGAGTGGGACCTTCTCCCTCCTTCTTCTCCACGCCATCGGCCACGGGGGCTTCCTCCTTCTCATTCGCTTCCGCCTCAGCAGCTTGGGCATCCCCCTTCTTCTCTCCTTTGAGCTTTTTCCTTGTTATGTGTCCACGGAAGCTAGCCTGAATTTTAGTCGCGGCCTTATGGGCTTTATCTTCAGGTTTGATGCCATCTTGTTCGATCTTTTGGTCCTCATCGTTTTTTTCAACCTTTGTGGAGAAGGGGGAGGGGTTTAAAAAAAAAAAAAAAAAAAAAACAGAAGAAGAGGTGAAGTGATGTTCTGTTCCTTCAGATCACAGCACTCAACAAATATTCATTAAGTGATTTCTTTTGTGTCAGGCTCCATATTTGAAGTTAAGGGATCAACAGTACCCTAGATGCGAATCAAGTCTTTCCTCTCTCCTTGATGGGGAAATTGAGTAGAGCACAGATTATCTTATGGGAAAACTAATGTCATTTTGGCCTTTCAGAATCACGGGCGTTATTTTGTACAGATTTCTTGCCCCAGCTTGATGTTGCTCCATTACCAAACTTAAGCCAGCCTTTTATTTTGGGGATGTAACTTGATCACTCAAATTACATTCATCCTAGGTTTTAATCCAAGAGCTCCAAAAGATATTGGGTTTCAGAGTTCCTGAAAGAGAACTTGTGAAAAACCACATGATGGTTTAGAAATTATCATGGGAAAGTCTATTGGTTTCCCCAAGATTTCAAATCTGGTCAGGAAATCAACAGAAGGAGGCACAGAGTATGATAAATAAAGGTTTAGACAACAGATCCATCAGGGTTTAGTGCAAGATGCAAATGAGTTTCAGGGCTTGGAGAGATTTGTTCAGAATGTGACCACTCAGAATGCTGGTCACAAAATGATGCCTAGTTTCACCTGTGTGTGTTCTAACATCAGTAATCAACATAGAGATCTTCAAAATTTGAATGCATAACATGGCCATTATTTCTGAGTTACAAAAACAACAGAATAGAAAACACTGTTTCCACATTTGAAAGAATAGCATATATTCACTGAATCACAATTTCTTATTCCCAAAGCAATTTAAACCTAAAATTAGTTTTATATTACCATTAAGGGAGTCATCCTGATACTGAAGGCAAGAGACTAGAATACAGGTTTTTTTGTTTGTTTGTTTGTTTTTTGTTTGTTTTTTAACATTTGTTGTAACATTTATAGAATAATATGTGCTGTAAATAATTTTTTTCCATAAGGAAATTAAATGAGAAGATAGGGAGAAAAGGTATAGTCATGGAAAGAAATGCATAAGGAAGTACACAAAATTCTATATAACTACATTGCTCACCATGGTACCCTAATATGGTTACTTATAGTCTCCATTCACTTCGTCCTTTAACTTTGGAAATTTTAACCTTTGTACACTTGTGTGAGCACTGTTCTAGACAATGAGGAAATACAGTAGTGAACAATGCAGCAAATTTTCTTCAAAAGACTAATAATAGAAGAGTGCTTATCATGTAACAAGTCCTGTGTTTGGCCCCAGTCTTGGCTTTGGCCTGATCCTGGCCTTTACTCTAGTTTAGGAGGTAAACCACAGCAGGCCAATGCAAGGGTATATTTTCTATCTGTCATACCCACTCTGCCCCAGTGACCAAGATCCTGTGAATCATGACGTGCGTCTGTCTGACATCCTTTGCACAGGCATGTGGGCCTGTTGCTATGTAGGTTCATCAACATGCTAGTGGATACACAAAGGTATTGAAAATTGGCCACACATGAGAGTAAAAGCAGGACTGACAATTTTCCAGTAAAATTTAAGACAAGTTTCTCTTCGTCCTCCGTTAACAGTGCTTGTACCTGTACATAGTATGAAGGAGTTCATGAAAAGCATTTTGGAGAGGCCCATTCCTCTCCCTTCTCGTGGGGCCATGCTGCGACACTGTTAGGTTCTCTGATGCGCTACTACCTTCCCTCCATCCTGCTGCTTTTGATAACTCCTACTGGGAGGCACACAGCATAATCTGGGGCACAGGAGCAGCTGTCCCTGCCAGGAACTCTCAGCTCAGAGATGGAAGCATAACCCTGTTAAATTAACAGTTGTGAATAGAGCACAGAGCCAAGATGTTGTTAATTTATTTTACTCTATCTTGAGTTTTCTGAATGAGGCACAGTCTTATATGATAGGACATCTGCACTTGGGCATTGATGCCAAGTGGCTCTTTAATACAAATACTGCTCCTTGGAGAGTAGACAAACCAAATATTTCAGAGTGGGCAGGTGTGCATAAAAAAAGCTACAATTTTACAGTCCCTTTTTTTCTTTAAGAAACACAAAGCAAAGGGGATGAAACTTTTAAAAAGCTGGAAACATAAAAAGAAGGAAGCTGAGACTCTGCATGCTATAATGAAGGAAACTTCACATGGATAAAGCATGAGCTCCTCTTGATTTTCGCCCGACTGGACCACTCTCCTTCTCTCTCTCTTTTTCTCTTTTAATTTTTCAGATTATCTCCCACTTTAACTTTCCAAGTGATCAGGGCTGGAGGTTTGTACATAGCATTTATGTTAAAATATCTATTTAGAAGGACTCAGACTATGGTTGGGTGCCAAGATCGTGGGATGACCTTCACTGGAACAATTCAAGAGCATAAGGAGGGGCACCTGGGTGGCTCAGTGGGTTAAGCCGCTGCCTTCGGCTCAGGTCATGATCTCAGGGTCCTGGGATCGAGCCCCGCATCGGGCTCTCTGCTCAGCAGGGAGCCTGCTTCCTCCTCTCTGCCTGCCTCTCTGTCTACTTGTGATCTCTCTCTCTGTCAAAAAAATAAATAAAATCTTAAAAAAAAAAAAAAGAGCATAAGGAACACAAGAGAAGAAGGGGTAGGTAGGAAGGGAGAGAATCAGGGAAGAACAAAGTTAGGGGTGATGTGAAGGCAAATCTTGTAAGAGCTAGGCGACCAAATAGGCAGGTAGAACCAAAGAGGTGCTGAAGGTATTCCGTAGGCTTGTAGCTCATTCTGGAGAAACTGCTGGACCACTTAACATCATTAGACATTTAGAGAAAATGGATTTTACAGATTGGTCAGAAAAAAAAAAAAACCTTACAAATGTTTTGGATAGAGGGAAAGAGGCAATGGAAGGAGAGGGGAAGAGAGAAGAGGAGAGGAGAGGGGATGGAGGAAAGGGAAGAAACCAATCTAAGATAAGGTCAGACTTAAGTGATTGAATAAAAATATCCAAAGAAAAAATACTTTAAGTAAAAACTGGGTCTTAAGCTAGAAAGTACTAGATTGTGAGTGTGCATATCTTTCTTTTGTACTTGAAATTGATTCTATTAATATGACTTAAAATACAGGTAATACAGGTTATTTTCTGATAAAATTCCTTTCAGAATATTAGAGGTAACTGGACTAAGAGTATATTTTCTTGAGAGAGAAGCAAGAAAGAAGAGGATGTTTCCCAAGAGTGGCTTCAGGATAATCCCAAGGTGTCAGGCCACATAGATTTTTTCCAACTGGAAATAGAAGACCTAACCCAAGACAAAGGTCATTTGAGCCCAGAGAAACCAGAGGCCACTCAGCAAATTCAGCACAACTCTTTCAGTTTCTAAAAATGGCTCCGTGAAGTTAAGTGACTTGCCTAAATTTATAGCATAAGTGAGTCAGTGGCCCACCTTGTATTTGAACTCCAGTCATCTTCCCTCCCACCCAAACCCAAGTCTGATTTTATTGCATTAGTAACCTGGAATAGCTTAGGCTTTCTTGTGACAGATAATCCACAAAGCATCATGTCAACACCACCATTCACTTATTCATTTAACAATACTGAGTACCTATGCTAGGCAATATGGACACACTAGTGAACAGATGGTACTGTATCCACCCACATAAGATTCTTTTTTAAATATGCTTTTTTTGGGGCCAGGGGTGGTGGGGGTGGTGGAATAACCTCATGCTGCCTTTACAATCAGTAGTTTCCCAGGGATTCACATTAGACATCTGACCTTATGCCCATTTTATAAAGTAAGGCCAATAGTCTACACAGTGAGTTATAGATGAAGTCTGGAGAAAAGAGGATCCTGGTATTCAGTTCACAAGTCTCCTCAAGAAGATTTACTTTGGGGATGACTCCTGGTTCCGTTGAAGAGCATGCAACTCTTGATCTTGGGGTTGCGAGTTTGAGCCCCACATTGGTTATAGAAATTATTTAAAAATTAAAAAAAAAATAAACATTTACTTTTTCAACTCAGTCCCATGACAAACTTTATGCTGAGCTCTGAGGTTTTCTGAGGGAACTTCAAAATTCTTTCATTTTTTACATGGGATTGTTGCTATCTGTGAATTAACTGAGAGGACATTCCAATGCAGTGCATTATATGTAGGAAGAGTCTCACTATAAGTAGCAACAACTTTTTCAGGAATCTTCACTTCTATAGCTTATTGCTTTTATTGACCAGTTTGTTTGGGAGCCTTGTAACTTATAAAGTCCTAAAGATTTCAAAATATGTGAAATCTCTGCTTTTCATCCAATGCTGAAATCTTGAATGAATATTGGTCTGAGGATGGATCCCATCATACTAACTCATTGGAATCCAATCAAATTTCTCAACCCATTTGGTGAAAGGGCAGTAATTTTCAACCATATTTATGAATCACAGGTAACAAAGCCAAACATAGATGCAGTTATTTAATATCCAAAATTGTTGCTCTGGTTAATAGTTTACTTTCCCTCTGGGGAAGGTTGGGGGTACAACTCAGGATTCATTCTAAGATGTCCAAACATTTGCACTTATTAAATTGCAAAAGAACTTCAGGCAAAAATCTATGAATGCCTGACTTTCATGACTAAAATAAGATCATCTGTTCAACTGGGACATCTCAATTCATTCAATGTTTTCCAGTTATCATACGTCTACCTCAACCTTCCAAGGCACAGAAAAACTGGGCCTGGTATCTACTTCTGCCAGCCATAAATACTACTATTAAAATACTTCAAAATTGCTCTTAAATGTGATTGAATTATAAATGCTTTTTAAAATCATTTTTGTATACTAATTCTTCTAAGAACATCTTTAATAAATTGAAATATTTTCTGAGCAAAAAAATATTTCTAAGAAGCAAAATCGAAGGGCCAGAGAGATCTTAAGCAACAATTTCTTTATCATACTATAGTTTCCATGCCTATCAGGATCTTATACAATCCTTAAAGGAACCAGAATAAAGTATTGATGATATATATAAAATTTGACAGACATCTAAAATGGCTCACTTTATCTTTATTTATTTTTTATTTTTTTAAAGATTTTATTTTATTTATTTGACAGAGATCACAAGTAGGCAGAGAGGCAGGCAGAGAGAGAGAGGAAGGGAAACAGGCTTCCTGCTGAGCAGGGACCTGAGATCATGACCTGAGCCGAAGGCAGAGGCTTAACCCACTGAGCCACCCAGGCACCCCTCACTTTAGTTTTATTAATAATTTATTGAGATAAAATTCATGTAGAAAATCTCACTTTATTTTTAAGCATAGTTTATTTTAAATATAGATGGCATTTACTTTAGAAAAAAATGTCCAAGCATTAAAGTTCATGCTAAAGTTTCTGTATTCCTTCAAACCTAGTCAAAGATCAGGAATCCAGTGAAATGGCCCTCATAGAGGAGGAAAAGGAAAATAAACCAACTTCCCCCAGTTGTGAAGATAAAATGCATTCAGGTTTCTGAGCAGCTGTAATGAAGAAAGGGTCATTTAAAAGATGAATTAAGGGGCGTCTGGGTGGCTCAGTGGAGTAAGCCTCTGCTTTCAGCTCAGGTCATGATCTCAGGGTCCTGGGATGAGCCCTGCATCGGTTCCCCCTCTCCCTCTGCCTGCCTCTCTGCCTACTTATGATCTGTCTCTATCAAATAAATAAATAAAAACCTTAAAAAAAATGAATTGATGCAGCTGGGTTACACAAGGTTTCCTCAAGGCTCAGTCTGGTTTGAAGATTTAACTAGGGGTGTGAGGCAATGGGTGGGAGGAGCAGAATACAGGTGAGCACCATGAAATTGTGGGTATTTTTGCCAACAACTGCCATCACATTTTTTAAACTCTGATTTTCAGGGGCACCTGAGTGGCTCAGTGGTTTAAACATCTACTCTTGGTTTCAGCTCAGGTCATGACCTCCCAGCAGGGTTCCAGAGCCACATCAGGCTCCTGACTCCTCAGGGAGTCTGGTTCCCCTGGCCCTCTGCCCCTCTCCACCAAAATAAATAAATAATTCTTAAAAACAAACAAACAAAAAACTCCGATTTTTCAGTCCAGAGCAAAGTCCTTTTTCTAAAGTTTCTGGTCAGGTAGGAAATATATAATGACTAAGAGCATGTAAGGCATCAAGAGTGATTTTTGCAAATCCTGGCAGACTGGTAGTGAGTTTTTCCCTTCAGGTTAAGGGTAGTGCATATTACTATAGCTCCAGAGTTATAATACATGAGCAAGAAATGCTTATTGTTTGATGACTAAATAAGAGAACTAAACATCCCTTTTTGAAAACTGGAATAGTATTGTTAACTTTTCAGATAATAGTGATCAAGACATGGGTCTTCAGCTCACTTTCACGTATTAGTTATTGGACACATACTGCTATGGAATACGAGGTGGCAAATGCAACACAGTGGAAGGTGCTACTGGAAGAGAACTCAGTTTCTTTTCAAAAGAGTTATCTTTTATTTTATATTATGTATTTGTAACGCTGTCCCACAAAGACAGAAAGAAGAGGTAAAGGGCATAGGATAATTGGTGGTTTCTAACGGACAAAATTCGGCATGTGAAAGACCTTGCCCATTTTGCTCACAGCAGGATTTCCAGTTTCTAGAATAGTGTTTGGCATATGGTTGGTGTTTGATTAATATTTATTGAATGAATCCAAAATTTGAACGTGTTAGTGTCATTTCAGAAAGATGATGACAGGCAAGGAAGTCTGGGGTTCCATTTTGTCAGCTTTCCTTAAAATCCTTCATTTCCCAGGGATGGAATTCAAGAGCATCTGACTAAAACAGGCATGTGTCCCCCAATACCCGAGTGTGTGACCTCATATGGTGAGGTCGAACACAAAGACAATTACAGAAATGAATGAGTAGAAATCAGACATGAAGAGAGATTACAAACCTATAGAAAATGGCATTGATAATAATTTCAAAAAAGGGGCACCTGGGTGGCTCAGTTAGTTAAGCGACTGCCTTCAGCTCAGTTCATGATCCCAGGGTCCTGGGATCCAGTCCAGCATCAGGCTCCCTGCTCCATGGGGAGTCTGCTTCTCCCTCTGACCTTCTCCCCTCTTATGTTCTCTCTCACTGTCTCTCTCTCAAATAAATAAATAAAATCTTTTTTAAAAATTTCAAGAAGGCACTTGAAAAAGGCAATAAATCTAAGATAAAGACAACTGATTCATAGTTATCTATGAATTGGCTAGAGTCATACCAATCAAATTATTTTTCTCATATATATCTGATTCTCCATTAGTAAAATAGGTGAAAATACACTGAGGATTGTAGGAGACTACTCCCCTTCCCCTCTGTTTATACTTAATCTGTATAATGAGCTCCAGGGCCTATGATTGTGAGCTGGGGATGACTATTAATCCCTTAGTTATTCAAAGAAGAAAGCTCTCCCTCTACAAGCTGCGGAGAGCCCCAAATTGAGATGAGGCACATACTTAATGCTGGTCCATCTATCAGGGCATGTGATAGACAGAATTCAACAAAACTCTTTCAGAAATCCTTTGAGTACAGCAAACATGGTGCCCAAGCAAATACTTGCTTAGAGTCAGGTCTGTGAGGAAGGCACTCCATTCTTGAGCAGTAGGACGAGCCCCTCTGACAAGTTTGTCCACTGTAGTTCACTACCTGTGTAAGTATTCACTACCTCTACAAGGGGCACACCAAAAGGAAGGAAAGGCAGGCAAGGTGAGGGAGACACTAAATTCTGCTCTTGGAGAGGTCTCCATACCTATGGGGACCACTGAGCAGGAAACAAGAGAAACACTCTGCAACAAATGCTGAAAAGACGGCTCACACAGGGGACTGAGGGACTGGGAGGCTTCTCTACTAACACCTGGACAAAGAGGGAGAACAGCAGGCAGCCAATACATTTGGGAAAATACAGAAAAGCAGCCAATCAACAGACAGTCCCTCATACCACCATCACAGGTGAATTGCTCCCAGGTGTGAGTTCCCAAGAGCAAACCATGCCCCAAGCTGCCAGAGAAGCTGCTCAGAGCCCAGCAGGAGGAAGAGAAGCCCTAGGGCCCAGGGAACCTGAAAGAAAACTATCCTCTTTCCATATAGATACACCAAATGCCTCTTGTTGGACACTCAGGAATACAAGACACAATAAGTATTTAAATAAATTACTATATTCTTCCTTTTATACTCATTAGTGATTATTGGTCTTTTACTTCTTTTTATTTATTTATTTATTTGACAGACAGAGATCACAAGTAGGAAGAGAGGCAGGCAGAGAGAGAGAGAGAGAGAGAGAGAGATGGGGGGAAGCAGGCTCACTTCTGAGCAGATAGCCCGATGCGGGGCTCGATCCCATGATCCTGGGATCATGACCTTAGCTGAAGGCAGAGGCTTTAACCCACTGAGCCACCCAGGCGTCCATGGTCTTCTACTTCTTAATAAGCCTCTTTCATAAATTATATTCTTTTTTTTTTTTTTTAAGATTATTTATTTATTTATTTGACAGAGAGAGATCACAAGCAGGCAGAGAGGCAGGCAGAGAGAGAGAGAGAGAGGAGGAAGCAGGCTCCCCGCTGAGCAGAGAGCCCGATGCGGGACTCGATCCCAGGATCCCGAGACCATGACCTGAGCCAAAGGCAGCGGCCTAACCCACTGAGCCACCCAGGCGCCCCATAAATTATATTCTAAGTCAGTCGTACTTGACGTATTTCATTCAATGAGTACATGAATGAGAGAGACCTCTCTCAACCACTCTAATACACAGCCTTCCTCTTGGTCTACTTCTTTGTGTTTATGATTACCCGATGTATTTTTATTTCATT